>NW_026991720.1:104614140-107014140 GCF_029215605.1 Mirounga angustirostris | reverse complement strand
AAACGCTCCGATCCATTGGTGCAAATCCCAGGGCAGTGGGGTGAGCCTTGGGGAAGAGTCACTCTGCTCTCAGCATCGTGGGGGGGGTAGACAGAGCCTGTGCATTTGAAAGGTTTTACTTGAGTTATTTCAAAGTACAGAAATTTTTTAAAAATTAAAAAAAAATGATAGTTACTACAAAGAAAACCCCCACACACATCCAAAGGAGAAGTCTGGGAGATGTCCCCAGGAACCCAAGAGCATGCCGGGCCGAGAGTGGACACAGGAGGAACCAGGCCTCAGCTTTCCACAGGAATGAGCATACTGAAAATTTGTTAGTCAATAATGAGCCACAAGAAAACAGCTATTGCTTTGGCAGGTGGACCTCAGTTTATCACCGCGTGCTTTATGCTTTTTTACTTATTATGGATAAACATACACGGAAAATGAAGCCCTCAAGCCTTCCCATTGGTGCTTGGCAAAGAGGCTGGGTCCGCTGTAAATGGGAGATGCTCAAGGGTCCATGGAGACTAGGTTCTCCGGGCTCTGGCCTGGGGGACCCTCTGATCAGCTCTCCACGTTGGTGGAGATGTTGTACAGGCCAGAGATGGAGACTCTGCTTTCATGGGCTGAGACCACAGACCACCAGACCACAGACAGGTGGCTTGTCCACAATGGGCTTCACGCTCACGTTTTGGAGGCTGGAAGCTGGAGACGGGGTGCAGCATGGTCTGGCGAGGGTCACGGACGCAGTTGTTTGCTGTGCCCTCACCTGGCAGGAGGGAGCACCCTGGGTCTCTTTCATAAGGGCACCGGCACCATTTATGAAGGCCGCCCCTCATGATCTAGTCACCCCCAAGGCCTTGCCTCCTGCTACCTTAGCCTTGAGGATTAGGATCGCAACATGCACCGGGAGGACCCAAACCTTCAGACCTCTCCTAAGGCCCAGGGCCGTGGGTAGTCTTTTTCTTCCTGTTTGTGATCGTATCCTGAACAATGCCCCGCTGGGGTGGGTGCTCAGTAAGCAAGTCTGGAATCGTGATGGTCCTTCTTGCCGTGCTGTCGTTAAAGCCAGATGCCACCTCGAACCAGAGGCGCGGGCGCTGGTCCTTGGTGAGCTGCGCGCACAGGCTTGACTGGCCTCCACCCCCTTCAGCCCCTCAGGGAACGACGGCGCTGAGGGGAGAGGGCGTCTTGGGTTCACAGCAAGCCCAGCTGAGGGCTGAGCACAGAGGCCTTCCGCACAGGGGGTGTGCGTGAGGATGGAAGGATTCCGAGCGCACAGGGAGCACGTCCTCACACCACAGAGTAAGCGCGAGGCGAAGGAGGGCCTCTGCTCTCACCCCGCGTGGGGTCCTGCCAGAGCACGCTGTCTCGCCATGTGTCCGCGCTCTCCTACCAGAGTGCAACCAAGACCGGCGCTCTGGGATTGCCGTACCCGTCCGCCCTGCACGGCTACGTGCTTTCCAGGCCCGCTGCCTGGGGCAGGGGCAGAGACCACCGGCCTCCTCTGTACCTCAGTCTCCCTTCCCCGAGGGGCCTCGTGAGATCCCCTCTCTTGGGTTTCAAGACCGTCTCCAAAATGGAGGTGGGCAGATTCTGGCCCGTGAGCCAGCCACCTGTTTTATTGGAAATAAGGCTACCAGATATATTAGTGCTGCCCTAAAAATCCCAGACTGCGTGGCTTAAATAGGAGACATTTACTTTTTTGTAGTTCTGAAGGTCAGAAGTCCAAAGTCCGGTGTTGGCAGGTTGGCTTCTCCCCTCGATATGTGGGTGTCCATCTTCTGTGTTCCCACAGTGTCTTCTCTCTGTGGGCAAAGACCTTGTATCTTTCCGTGTGTCCACATTTCCTCTTCTGATATAAGGACACCAGCCAGATTGGATTAGGGCCCACCCTCACTTTCCTTCATCACCTCTTCAGAGGCCCAATATCCAAGTATAGTCAAGTCCTGATGTGTTGGGGTTAGGGCTTCCGCATATGAATTTTGGGTTGGCGGGGGACAAAATTCAGCCCGTAACATCAGAGTTAGCAAATAAAAATACAGGATACCAATTAAATAGAATTTCAGATAAACAGCAAGTTACACATAGAACATACTTATCTTAAAAAAATTATTTGTTACTCATATGAAATTGTGATTTATCTGGAAATGTCATTTTGTCCTGTAGCCCTGATTAGAACACAGTCCTGTCTCTCATGTGTGTCTTGCCTCTGCCTGTGTTCATGCTCCAGTGGCCAAGTTGAGGAGCAGAGGCTACCCCAATTCCTTTGAAAGTCCACATGAAAAATGAGTCCCCTCCCTGGGAAGCAAGAATATGGGACTTACATAATGACTTCCAAGGACCAGAGTTTGAGCTCAGGGCAGAACCTACAATAATACGTCAGATGTTCCTTATTGAGTGTGTGTTGACTTAAAACATCCGAAGACCCAACATTGTAGAATTTGGGGTGGGGGTGGAGAAGCTACACTCTTATCAGTTAGGAATATATGTCCTCCTGTTTTCTCTGTAAGTGCTTCCTAATGTTCTCTTGTGTATGTATACATCTCCTAACGTATATCCTTGGTTTTGACCAACATCATTGGTTAAGTTTCTCACTGTCTTGTCCTGAATTAGAAAGTGTTTTGTTCACTGGTGATTATCGCAATTTCTTTTTCTTTCTTTCTTTCTTTCTTTCTTTCTTTCTTTCTTTCTTTCTTTCTTTCTTTCTTTCTTTCTTTCTTTCCTTTCTTTCTTTCTTTCTTTCTTTCTTTCTTTTCTTTCTTTCTTTCTTTCTTTCTTTCTTTCTTTCTTTCTTTCTTTCTTTCTTTCTTTCTTTCTTTCTTTCTTTCTTTCTTTCTTTCTTTCTTTCTCACATACTATTTTCATTGAAGGCATTTGTTTAAACTTGTTTTCTGTTATGATTACTGTGGCATGGATCCTATCCAGCTCCATCCTAACACCTGCTGTGTTCTGACAAAGTAAATACAGGCATTTAAAACCTGAGCAGCCAAAGGGTGTTGAGAAATTGGAGGAAATTTAGAGAAAAACACAGAAATAGTTAAGAAGCTGGAGGATTTATTTGCCAGAAAAGTGTAAATGAGCTAAGTACATTCGCCTTGGCAAAGGGGTGACTATGATGGGGTAGAGCCCCTGCCACGAATTTTAAGTGTGGCAATCTCAAGGACAGAGAATTATTTTAGGGTTGTGGGGTGAATTTAATTACCATGAGAGAAAGGAGCTGATTGCCCAGATGTCGATGGAGGAAGTCTTCCATGAGAAGTTGGGTCCAGCGGAGGGATAGAGGGAGGACAGACCAGTAGCCACCCCCACCCCAAGATGCAGCAGGAAGAAGGAGGGTAACTGCCTGTTGAGAGTGAGTCTACCCACCAGCAGTCCTCAGGGCTTGAGGTGACTGTCTGCAGCTCCTTGGTGGCCCCCCTGGACTTGGAAATAGTATAGTCGCCCCCCACCTGTCTCCATGTCTAATTCCCGTCCAGTATCTGTTTTTGCCATAATCCTAAGGAAACTGTTCAGGCAGGGCTTGGGAACCCCATCAGACACATCAGAAGTCATGACGCCATGAGTGGTTGTGGAGTCCGTTCCAGCCCCTTGACGACTGACTGCGTGCCCAGTGCAGGCCCCGGGCGTGGGCATGTCCCCCAACCAGACCCGCTGATTCTAGAAGAAGAAGAAGGGGCGTGAGAATGGCTAGGGCAGGTGCGAGGGGCACACAGCCCCACCGGGTGCCTGCAGCTCGAGCACAGCGACCCTCCTGCACAGAAGCCACCGGAGACCCACATGCACCAGGGTCTGCACCACAGACGTGACCCCAGTGCTCTCCTTTAACCGAACGACCAGCGAAGTAAGTAGCCAGGGATCCGGGAGTGCGAGGCAGAAGACAGATTTACTGAGACGTGATGGACAAATGGAGTTGTAATACTGTACAGTGTGCAGTACGATGACTTGATATGCATACGTGCTGGGAGAAGACCCCCAGACCAAGTCAACTGCACGTCCATACATCCATCACCTCAAATAGAACCCCCAGTTAGGATTCCCACAAGGACGCCTGCTTGTGCCCAGCCCTTTACTCCACCGCTTGTTTGTTTCGTGATTACCGTTCATGCATTTTAACGTGAACTTACGCAGAATCGGGGCAGTTAATACAGAAATGAGAAAAAAACCCATAAACTGTTATGGGGCATTTTAAAACCACACCTAACCCCGGTTGTGACCACACCCCTTCCAGAATTCCTTCTGCTAGCTCAGACCCGGACACCTTCACGTACAGCGTTAGCGGGCAGCTCCTGTCTTTCTCCCAGCGCAGTAATGAGGCCTAGACCCTTGGTGCCCTGGACCCAGGCCCTCCCCACCCCACAGAGGTCCTTGCCCCTTCCCCAGCCTAGTCACCTGGGCGCTAAGTAAACTGGACTCTGAGAACGCATCTTGTCTCCCTTGACTGGAGGATGCCTCTTTGTTTGATGTTCCTCATTGGGAAAATCAACTGTCCATAATTATCAAGACCCTTTTCTTCTCAAGGAGTTACGCTTGTCAAAATGTGCCTGTGTTCATTTGCAAATGCATTCTTCTATAGTTTTAAAGCAAAAAATGCATTTCAAGAAGCACCATCCTGCCCTTTGCCATAGTGTTAGTTAACATTATTAATCTGATTTAAGTGAAAATTATCCCTTACATTGCTTCCCATATATACACACTTTTTCCCCTTTAAAATGGAAGGTTTTGCCAAATGCTGTGTTTTCCTTTCCCGCGAAGACGTATGGGGCTATTTTAATACAGATTAGTGGAAGTGCCACAGCGGAGCTCCGTAGGTGGTGAGACTCCGTTATCATTTGTATGATTAGTTTCACCTTGTGGCTGTGTCTCCGAAAATGCAATGAACAGTTTCATATTCAGCATAGCTAGCTTTTATTCCTGCTGCATGCTGTGCAACATTTGCATCATAAAAAAAACTAATTGGTAAACACAGTCTTGCCAGCTTCTCTGCAATCCACCCAATTCTCTTCCTGCTAATTGGCTCAGCTCCGACACACACGGGATAGAATTTCAAAGGACGCCGCAGATTGGGAAGCCTTGGAGGACTTGTGTTTCACAGAACCGACTCCAAGGAGGCTGGGGAAAATATTTTAAATTAATGCCGAATGCAGGCAACGCTCTGTCCAGGCGTTGCCACGGAAACCATTTTGCCTGCTAATCTGATGAGGCTGTGTGTGTTCACTGGGATTTGTCCCGATGACCTTCAGAGAGGAAGTGGGCTGCAGGGACCCTTCTGCCCTGGGCCGCACCGGGAGCTCCCTTTGCGGTCCCCAGCCTCCGGGTTCTGTTTCTCTGCCCCGGCTGCCTCGAAGCGCATTGAGCCCCAGCCCTCCACGTGTGACCCCAGGGGAGCAGGGCTGTGAAGTCTCACATCCCACACAAGAGATCTGTGGCTGGGGAAGTGGCGGAGATTTGCCCCATCTCTGTGTCAAAATGTCCTCGTGGAGCTCTTCCCGCATCTTCCCGCCCAGCCTCCTCCTCTCCACCTTGCCTTCTCATGAACACGCAGAATAGTCAGACGGTGCCTTGCGGAGAATCATCGTTCTTCTCTTTGAGAAAAATCAGTGATCTCTGATTTGCTGGTTGTTGGCTTGAATAAAGAAGTTCTTGGAAGTGGTTATTATTCCTAGAGCGAAGGAAACTGCTTGCACCATCCACGCAGGGTTCCTGGGGAGGCTTAGAGTCCAAAAAGGCTGTGTTGGTGAGGCTCCGTTCAGCAGCCATTGCGTGAGACCCGTGAGGACGGAGATCAAGCTTGTCCAGTGATGTGACGGTGGTTTTATTAACCAGAGACTATTTTTTTCCGTTTTCTCTCCCCTCGCCTCTCCTCCTCTCCCTCCATGCCCTCCCCCTCCTCCTTTTCCTCCTCCTGGATCCTAGGCTCAGTACGTTTCGTCGTGATTACCAGGCTCTACTGAACAGATGCTCTTACCTTAGTGTTTAACATGATGGGGACTGTTAGATAGTTGCAATAGACAGACATCTTTGTTATTTGTCTTGAACTCCTATAAATAGATATTTGCCTAATTGCCAAAGAAAAAATACCCCACAGATTGTCTGCTACTGGCAAAGAACCAGCCCTTTTTCATTAACCATTAACAAAACGAACCACTGTAGGTAAAGAGAAGACAGCAATGCTCTCTCTAAAGTTGGACTCCGAACGTGTCCATGGGGAGTGGGGATGGAGGTTTGTACCCGTCCTCAGCAGGCAAGAATAAAACGGAGTGTGAAATGAGGCCTGACTGCACTGGACACAGAAGTGGGACAGGCGTCCAACCTGGGAGCAAACAGGTGCTTCTGGGCCCGGCTGCTCAAGGGCATGCCCTGCCCCTCTCCTCCAGCCCTCGTGCCAGGGACACAAGCTCCCCGCCCCCGCCAGGAGCCCCGCCCCTGCGCCACAAATCATCTGAAAGTACCTTGGACTCTCTTTTATCAATAGGCTAGAACTCTGTTCATTTCGGATTTTAGGTTACAAACAAAACGAACAAAACATATGAGCACAAATGGAGAAAAGGTAAATGAAGATATTGTGGCTTAGAGAAGCTCACAGACGGACGGCCAGAAGAGGAATGCGGCGCGTGGGAAAGCGCAGCTACTTGCTGGGACTCCTTGGGCATTTGGGGCGAGGATCAGTTTCCCCTGCTCCGTGCAGGACTCCCTTTTTAATAATCTACTTTTCTCTGTGTGATTTGCAAGATAAAAGGGAAGGAAAATGAGAAATGAGAAAGGAAGGAAGATACTTTGGAGTTTGTACCTTCTTATAAATTAGGAAATGAAAGTACATTTTTGAATTCAAGGAGACTTTGCACGAAAGATGACAGCCTTAAATCCTTGTTTTGGAACAAGGGGAAGGCTAGAAGTAGAGGCAAGTGATGGTGTGGCCAGCACCCTGCCTAATGGGAGGTGCCATGGCAACTTGCCTCCTTTGCTGAGGAGGTGAGTGGCTGAGGAGAGAAGGCAGAGGGCTGGGATTCTGAAGCAGACATTCAGAGAGCATTTGTTTCCTCCAAGGAGCGTGCTGTTCAGCGGATGAGAGCCTTGATGAGCTGGAGAACGGGCCCCCGGTATGAGTGGTAGCGTTAGTTTTTCTCCTTTATGGCTAAGGTTCTGCCCTGGGTTTGTTCCTGTTGGTAGAGAGGCTCTCCAGGGGTGATGGCAGACCCAGATGTCCATCGTGAGCATCGTGCCTTTTGACCAGGGACTGAGCAGTGAGCACCCCGGAGGGGCAGTATCTCCCGATTCTTAGGCGTGCGCGCTCCTTCTGCATCGCGTGTGTGAGGACAGACGTCAGCGGGCCGGCACACTCTCCGTGAGGGGATTTGGGCCCAGGCTGTTCTAGATTTCTGAGTTCGCTGCACTGAATGCTTGCTAACAAGTCCCAAGTGTTGAAATCCTAACTCCCGATGTGATGATATTAGGAGGTGGGGCCCTCGTGATGGGATCAGCGTCCTTATGCAAGAGGAGGAGACACAAGACCCTTCTCTGTCCCCCGAGCAAAGGGATGATGAGAAGACGGCCATGGGCAGACCAGGAAGGGGCCTTTACTAGACTCAGCTCCCAATGTTTCCGCGAGCGGGACGGACCTGCTGCGTTGCCCGCGATGTTGTTGCTTGGGCCTCTTCTGGGGCTCACAGCCAGAGAGCAGTAGAGAGCCTGCACCACACGTGGGAGCCCGCTCGCCCACCCCAGGTTCATTGCTGAATACACATAAAAAAAACCTTCCTCTACTTCTTGTGAATCTTGGTAATTCCTCCGTGTAGATTTGTTACTATGGATTACTAAACACAGCACTGCCTACATGACATAGGCTTGCGGCAGTCGGCCTCGTGACGGTGGGTGTCAGGTCGGCATCATGTAGTCTGTATGTCGAGTGCAGTCTCTTCCTGCTACGTCCTCACACCTCCTGTGCGTGCGTTTCTTGGTTCACGGATCCTTCCATTTATTCACTCCCACTTGGCAGAATTCTTAAACATCTGCTCCATGAAACGTGCATATGAAACACTATGAGAAAAAGTACATGACTAAGTGAGCTGTGGGCCCTGCCCTCTGTGCACCAACCATCTATGGGGGAAGGTTCTAGAACAGTTATCTAATAATTATGTGATCAGTGATCTTATGTAAAACAGAAATAGGACGGACTTTCATTATAATCTTGAATTCATTCACAAGCAGTAAAAAGCTTTTATCCTTTGTCCCAGATTTAGTTGGAAGTCCTTGGTAAATTATTTCATTAGCACTATATCCTCCAGGTTAATGACAGGGTTTCCTTTTTTAAGGCTAAGTAATACTCCGTTGTATGCGAAGGCCACATTTTCTTTACCCATCCGTTCACAGACAAACATTTAGATTGTTCCCCTGTGTCACCTACTGTGAACAATGCTGCAGTGAACGTGGGGGAGCAGACACGCCCTTGAGCTAGCGATTTTATTTCCTCGGGTGCGTACCCAGAAGTGGGACTGCCTCCATCCCGTTGCCCGTATGGCTGTGCCAACTTACGTTTCCACCAACAATGTGCAAGGTTCCTTTTTCTCCATATCCTCATCACAATAAACCTGGAGAAAAATAAGATGATCCTTGCACACACCTTCATTTTCTCCTAAGATTCAGTGGAGCTTCTCTGTGAGAAGATCCATGTTAGACAGAGGGCAAGGGTCAGTCCCCGCTGCTGGCCCCCGGCCTACCCTGCGTCACCGTCATTTCTCTGCAAGGTGAGTTCCGTAAGCAACATGGCAGACAAACTGCGGAGTGTGGTTCCTACTTCCATTTTTGTTTCAGCGTTCTGTCATTTCATTTCTGTCTTTGCCCATGTCTCCCCATGAACCCAAGCACCACTCTGTTCTTACCGAATCTGTGCACCTTTCCACTGCTGAGTGCACTTACTCTGTTTCGATGACAATAGGACTGTTCCGAGTTTCCTTTAAACATGTGCTCCCTCTTCTGGTTGGATGGATGCTTCCAACCGGAGTGGAACCAAACAGGCGCACATCTTTGATTTGGGACATTGGTACTTTTAAATACTACTTGCAGCAAAGGGTATCAAAACAGAGATGACAGAGAAGAGGCTTCTGGTGGAGACTGTGGCCGCATTCTTTCGTGAACCCCCCTTCTCTGTGCATCATGGAGAAGCAGAGGCCCACTTTGAAAGTCGTTTATGTCAGAGGCACGTTGTTTCCGAGCGATGACATGCAGTGGGATTTTGTCTGGGGAAGACACCGTGGAGACCCCATGATGACCTCGTGGTCATTGTCAAGAATGCCATGACTGTCATATGCCATGGTCTCATCTGTGTTCATAAGTTGGTGAGCCTCTACAACCTCCCGTGTGTAGAAGTGATTTCTACTCAGAGCAGCGAGGTGTTTTTAAAGTGGGGATACTCATCTGGGTCTCCAGCTGGGACCACCTGGAACGGGCGTAACAGCCCTCCTTCTCTGAACAGCATCTTAGGCCTTCGGCGTGGTACCAAAGAGCACCTGGCTAATATGTGAAATTAGGAATACCTTAGTGTTTGTTCTCTCTACACACCTAAGTCAGCAGAGAAATAAGCAATTAAACAATACTTTTTTAAAAGGAGACTTCAATCTGAAGTATATTAACCTCTCAAATGGGCGCTTATGTAGGTATGTTAAGTTATTCTGGAAATACATTGATTTGGAATAACTCTTACCTAATTGGTGCTAAATAAAAGAGCTGCAATTTCTCTGTAACTTGAAATCTTCAACATTTGTGAAACTCATTGTTGAAGTAATGCGTAACGGTCACCGTGAAATGGAATTAGCTTCCAGAAGTTGGTGGGTGGTAGCTTCGTGGATTTGAGTGAATCCTCTGTGTAGGCTCCGCCCTGCACCCCCCACCTGAACCACTGACCTTTGGATTCTTATTTGTTCAAGGAGAGAGAAGGTGTCGTGTGTGCAACTGACTGGAAGACATCCAGTGCTCTTAGTTAGACTCTAAAGGTAGAGTGTTGGTGTGTCTGCGGACACATTCTGGGCTCCCCGGAAGCACAGGTGGGTGCTCAGCTGGTGGGTAGAGCCATGACAGGGTCTTCTGGTCTCATGGAGGAGATAGGCATCCTTCTCAAGCCCTACTGAGACTTCACCGTGTGGCCCGCTGGGCTGCCGCGTGCACAAGGCGTAAGTCGGTTCTTACACGCCTGTACCTCCCTTCTGCCACTGGGCTCGGAGGCAAAGGTGCAAGCAAGAGGAGGTGCCCTCACAGAGGCATGGGGTGCAGGAAACGGAGAGGGAGGGGGCCTGGAGCCCGCAGGCATTGAGCCGTCTTAAGGGAGACAGGCGGGAGTTTGTGAGGTGGCACAGAAGGGAGAGGGCATCCCCTCGGCAGGACTAGCTGGTGCAGAAGGCAAGGTCAGACAAGGGCATGACAAATTCTGGAAGTGGAGTCCCATCAGTGAAAAATGTGAAAAATCAAGGAAGCATCAAATGTGTAATGAGGGTGTTATCAGTAATGTTCTTCATTCCAAACTGGAAATTCAGATGCAGCGCCTGGCTTTGACCCCTGCGGTCTTCCGCGTACGCTCTGATGCGAGCTCTCTGGGTGGCTCTTCGTAAGCTTAGTGAGATTGGTCCCTGCACAGAGGCTGGACGGGGAGGGACAGGACTCCGGGGTGCACGGGGGTGCTCGGGGGTCCCTCGGGAGTGCCTCGGGAGTGCCGGGGTCCTGAGCAAAAGGGCTTTCTGGCCAGAAGTTAATAGTCTCCTGGCTTTCAGCATGATGTGGGAAGACTGGACTCATGTAAGACCTTTGGGGAAGAATGCCTCATCAGTGATCGTTAATAATCATGGCCTTAGCATTGGACACTCATTCGTCTTTGATATTTTTACTGTGCTGTTACTTCAAATCACATGTTCCACCTTTCCCCTCACTGGGCTCCACTGCCTAATGCTGGACTGACCTTGTCCGCATTTGAGATAGATAGTGGCCTTCCCAGGGATAACAGCACGTAGCTGTCCGGAATGATGGAGAAATCCTTCCCTGGCATTGACCTCGGGTGTGTGTGGGCCGTTCATAGGGTGAGCTGTGTGCCCCTCTGAAAGGCTCGACTCTAAATTAGGTTGATGCAAAAGCAGTGATTGACGAAGGTGTTTTTAAGTCCAGGCTGGAGAGAAGTGCCACATGGTGTGTGAGTCCCTCCAGTAGGTTCACTGCAGACGGAGAGAGAATGTTGCGGGTTCCCTGCATCTGCGGGGCACCTGGGGCAGGCTGGCGGGAAGAGCCCCCCAGGGCGGCACAGCCAGGTGCAGGCCCCAGCCTCCCAGGGGCTCCGGCTCCAGTGGGAGGAGCTTGCAAACTAAGGTGAAGGAGCAAGTCCACGTGCTCAGCTTCGGAAGAAGGTTGGAAACGTCAGCATCTTTGACAAAATCCCTGAACATGGCAAACATTTAGTCCTCACATTTACTAGCATATGTGCTTACCCGAGAAATCAGCGTGAGGTGAGGGGCACACGTGCAGGGAAGAGAATACAGCAGTAACTTTGCAGGAGCATCGTCTAAATACCGAACTTCATTAAATGCCTGCCACGTGCCAGGCAGTGTTGAGGACAGACAAGAATGCGGCTCTGGCTTGGAAGCCCTTGTGGCCCTAAGTGCACACAGATCCGTGCTGCATGGAGAGTGGTGGGTCAGTTTTCTTCTTCTAAAGTGATTTCCATTGTTGTTAGGGTGCAATTTGTAAAATACATAAAAATCAGTGGGAGACAAAGGAAAGGAATTCCAAACTTTCTTTGGTAAGATAGCAGCCTGGTTATCCGGACGCGGGAAGCCCTCCTGGGGTAGCCTGGGCGTGTCCGCGGTGGGTGTGGGTTGGGGTGCGGGGCTGGTGGGCAGCTGGAGTAGCGGCTCATGCACCCTGATGGGACAGGGCCTCGGCGCTTGGGCTTCCCACTGCCGCCCTCTCTTCAGAGTGAAACCAGGAGTGGGCGGTTGTCCAGCGTGCCCCCAGTGTGGGGTCAGTAGTTTTGGTTGGCCTCACCTGGACTCACTGATGCATTCATCTCTTAGAAGGGCTCAAGCATCACATGCGTGTGAGGTTCTGCACACACATCACACACCTGAACAACTCTGCTTTCTGGTGTCCCTCCCATGCACCCCTCTTCCTCACCTATTCCTGACAGTTCATTTGAATCCCTTCACCAGATATGGAAGGCGCTTCTTGACTGGGAATCCCATTTGATTACAATAATATTTTGTGTCCACTGACTTTTGAAAGCACCACAGAAGGCGTCCGAGTCACCGTTCATCCTGCTTGTTCCCGTCTGTGAGGCCATCCTCCCCTGTCCTCTACCCCTGGCGTGGCCTCCGGTGGCCGGTGCGGGCGCAGGTGCAGCTGGAGAGGAAACATCGACACCAGACACCACCTGCCTCCCCGTGCCCTTCGTTCTCCTCCGGCCCTGTTCCCCGTCCCCCCACCAGTACCTGCCCCACCCCCGCATCCAGGGTCAACAAGGTCACTCCACTCCCTGTGAATCCATCCTGTGACGGGCTGAATCATGTGTCCCCAAATTCCTATGTCGAAGTTCTAAGTTCCAGTAGCTCAGGAGTGGGTATATGTGGAGATGGAACCTTTGAAGAGGGGACTGAGTTAAAACGAGGTCATGTGTGTGGGCCCCAAACCAATCTGACTCATGCCATCCTTCGAAGAAGAGGAAATTTGGTCACATAGACACCGAGGATGCTCACAGAGAGGAAAGACCAAGCAAAGACCCAGTGAGCACGAGGACAGCTGTCTACATGCCCAGGAAAGAGGCCTCAGGAGAAACTGCCCTCCCTTGATCCCAGAACGGACATGAGTCTGCTGTGTCTGTGGTCCTGTGTTTCACGGCCCAGGGGACTCGTGCGCTTCCCAAACGTCGGCTTGTGAGTGGATGACACGGGGAGCCGTGTACCTGCCATAGA
Organism: Mirounga angustirostris; assembly: GCF_029215605.1. Classification (NCBI taxonomy): domain Eukaryota; kingdom Metazoa; phylum Chordata; class Mammalia; order Carnivora; family Phocidae; genus Mirounga; species Mirounga angustirostris. The sequence continues at coordinate 107,001,214 of NW_026991720.1, read as the reverse complement.
TTTTGCTTGGGAGTTCGTCTTACCATAAAATATCCTAATTGCATGATAGTCCTTGAATTTTCACAGACGTGTGTCTTTGAGACTTGCGACCTCAGTGTTTCCTCTTGGAAGAGCAGTGACCCGCCCAGGGCGGCGCACAGTCAGGCTACATTTCTGTAATGGAGCCTCTCTGGGTCTAGCCTTCCTCCTCTCTCTGAGGAGACCAGAGCCAGGGCCCGGCTCCCGGCTACACGCTCACCTCCGCACCCGTCGAGGGAATTACTGTGAAAGAGAATCAGTGGACTCACGATCGGGAAGGAACGTCTAGAGAGGGGGCGGGGAGGGTAAGAGATGCATCAGACACGGCGTTTTCTTTGCTGTATTTTTGCCAGGACCAACCCTGCGGGTGCTTCAGTATCAGGGAGACCATGAGGCCCAGGAGGCAGGAGGAACCTGTGTTTCCGGGTTGTCGGGACCACGTTCTGGGTGCCAGAGGGAGCTTCCAAGTCTGACTGCAGACTGGGTCGGTGCTCAAGCCACACCAAGCACAGGGGGGCAGAGACTCGGGCCTTTCTTGGAGACGTCTGTAAAAAGCAACACATTCTTTGTCATTTCCATTCATACTGCCCACATGACCTCCATCTCCCTGTAAAAAGGAAAGGGGTGTTGGAAACAGTAACCTCACGTAAACCGTAGCGTTCGTTCATTTTCTTCCGGGTGTCCCGTCGACAGTTAGGTGAACCCAGACGGTGGCCCCTGGGAAGGCGTCTAAGCAGAGGAATTTCCAAGGAAATTCAGATTCACGTCTGGCGGGAGGCTGTCTCAGCCTCGAAGGGGTTCATTCATGTCTTTGTAGAATGAAAAGAGGGTCCGACTGTAGGGCCAGCTTGCTGCGGTGGCGGATTCTAGGGACACACGTTCATACCCACAGCGTTTTGGACCACATGCACTAAACACTGATCTTACGTGGCTCAGCACACGCATCCCATGCGTGGAGACGTCCCCGGTCGCCGGCAGCCACACCCTGAGCTGCTCCTTCGGTTCGGTCGGTGTTTCCGGATTGGCCCAGTGGCCAAGCTCCACGAGCTTCCTTCCTTTCCTTGCTCCCCGCCCCCACATCTTTGAACGCTCCGAAGACAGCTTGAAAACCAGAACGCCACTTCTAATCGTATTTTCTGCGTCTGAAGTGGGTTTTATTAGCCCCCACTCTTTTTTATTTTAGTCAGTGTTGGATTAGTGAATTCCAAACTAGCTTAGGCACATTGCTTAGTGACCTTTCTCTTCTCTGCATTTTTTAGAAGAAACCAACAAAAGACAACAATAGTAACCTTTCTATGTTCATTATCATAAGCTGCGCTGACCTTAAGAAAGAGTCCGGCAGGCTCAGGTCCCGGCACTTCATGGCGGCCTGAATGCCAGACTCGTTTCCTCCTGTTGGAAATTTGGTGGCTTGTGGAGAGGAAGGGAAATCACGTGTCCTCACAACTCTGCTCCGTCTCTGTGTTTATGTAACTGTAGGCAGTTAGCATTTCCAGAGCACGTCTCCTACTCCCAGAGGCTTTAACCCTGGCCCTTGTGCGTATCACCATCGTTGCAGGAAGGATGGAAGGAAGCATTTCAGGGAGAAAATTTGGTAGAGTGGAGGCTAATACTTCTAAAACCAGTCTTTGGGAAAATGAACTGAACCGAACCGAACTTTGTTTCACAGAAGTGAAATTTACATTTATTGGCTTGAGGGACATGGTTTATAAAACCTCTGGGAATCAAATATTGTCGTGAATTTTTTTAAAGATGAAAACAAATTTAGGGAGGGCAGAATGCAAGGGGATAAGTATTTCCCATGCAAGCATGTAGTATTATATGATTCTGGAAATTAAACTGTCAGCAAAGTGATAAGATTTGCCTATTTCTGTGGTCTGGAGAAATATAATGTAAAGGGGCAGCAAACTATAGTGAAAACCAAGGTCGATGTTTTTAATTACGTTTTCCCTGTGCGAAGTAAGGTGTTATTCGCAGCCAAGAAATGCATGCAACCGTTTACAGACATATATGTATTGGCTAACATTGCACCTGTTGCCGAGAGCCACCTAGCTGGGGGGCAGAGGGCAGCGTGAAGGAAGTACAGAAACGTGGGTTCCACTGAGTGCTGTCCTGGGCGTGGCTCCCGTGGCACAAGGCTCCGTCCCGGGGCCGGGCCAGGTGAGTGGACATTTCCACCCACCTCCCCTGCAGGCACATGGAGTAGGCCTGCAAGCCCACCGAACCCCTGCACACTGTTCTCGGGCAGAAACATCACTAATAGTCTCTTTTTGGGTGACACAATCCATTCTTTACCCCCAAATTGGACACAGGAAGCATTAACAAAACAACTTCTTATTTTTCCACGGATCCAAGGAACAAGGCATTTTAAACGAGAAACTGAAGAACACTTTCCATTCAGACCCAGTTTGTTCTGGCTCGATATAGATTTTCTGGAACTCAGTGAAATGAGAAACGTCGGCCGGGTTTTACAAGGCACCGACAAGTTTCCTATAATGATATGACAGTCCCAAATGATTTTTGCCATTTATAGAATTGTAAATGGAGTTGGCTGATTAAGTCAGCAAGAGTGATGAAATTAATAGATACTCTCAAAGTAATTAGACAAGCAAGCTATTCTTAAAGGAAAAAAAAGCGCGAGCCTGGAGAAATTCTATTCCACTTGATCAATGACCTTAGAAGTGTTGCGGGGGGAGGGGCGGCTGACGAGCGCGGATTAAAGACTGGTGCCACGAAAGGAAGAGGCCCTCACTGCGGAGCACAGACCGAGGGAAGCCTGTTTCCTTCCTGCCTTAGTCTTTCACGGCTGGCATGACAGGGCCCCACAGACGGGGCATCTGTTCCTCACGTCCCAGAGGCCGGGTCCAGGCGTGGGCAGGGCCGGTTCTCCCGGAGCCGCTCTTACCGTGTCCTCATGTGATCGACCCTCCGCATGTCTGTGTTCTGATCACCTCTTCTTATCAGGACACCAGTCACACTGGATCGGGGCCCACCCTCCTGACCTCATTCCACCGTAATTACCTCTTCCAAGACCCTGTCTCCAAACACTGACACGCTGGGAGTTAGAGCTTCAACGTAGACTTTGGGAGAGGACGCAGCTCAGCCCACAACATGACCCAGACTTCACCCAGCTGTCCTCTCCTGCTGTCTTTCCTCCTCACCGGGATTCTCCTCCTCCTTTGGAGGGCCTGCCTTGACCGGTAAAGCCCCCAGAAGTGAGTGCAGTCAGGGGCCACCAGACACCCCGGCCAGTGTGGGACCAGCGCCCTTCACCTGGCGTGCCAGGACGGGTGGGACCAGTGGCTCACAGCTGCGCATCTTATAGGGAGGTTTGCAAAGGCCTGGCTCCTCACCTCAGTTTGGGATGTCTGCGAGGACCCTTCGAATCTGGGGCTCTGTGGACTGATGAGGCCCTTGAGGGACCCTGTCCCAGCGGGACTTCTCCGTCTGCCTGTTCAGCTTCCCAGTCTCGGTCACCCTGTGCACCAGTGGCCTCCGATCTGCCCCAGCCCAGCCTTGTGACCCCAGAGGCACCTCCCTGAGCAAGCCCCGGGCTCCCTAACCTGCCAGGGCATCGTCCCTTGTGACTTTCTCGGCACTCCTTAGATGAGCCATAAGCCCCTAGAAGGTGGCGCGGGGCGAGGAGACTCTGTGTTTGCTCCATCCTCCAGATTCGTATGCGTTTGGTCGGAACCTCGTGAGCCACGTGGTGATTTCAGTTCTTCCTTCGTCCGTGCGTGAATTCGCTGGACCGGCCTTCCTAGGGGTCAGTGACTGTGCTAGGAATTTAGGACACAGAGAGCTTTCGCGCCCACCCTGTCTCCTCACCGCATCACACGCATCCGTGCACCCTCTGCCCCCAGGCCCTGAGCCCTCCACCCTTCACCACGGCTGGTTTGCTGCCTCCGTGGTGGGAAGTCAGTCCCAGGCGGGGCGGCCGAGCCGGCGTCGTCCCAGGGTTCCCGCCCCGGGCAGATTGGAGCAGCCGGGCCCCTAGGGCAGGATCCCCACGACAGGATGTAAACTAGGAGACGTGGCTCCCGCCTGGCGCTGACCGCTGGCCGAGCCGGCGTTGACGGTGGGGGCTGCCACACGGCCCCCGGGGCTCATAATCCTGACTCAGAGGGAAACAGCGCTAAATGTCGTGTCTTAGAATGAAACTCGAAGCCTTCGTCCTCTCTCTCAACACCCGAGTCCCAGTGTTTGGACAGTTCAGCTCACCAGCGAAGAAAGGTTTTCGGAAGTCCACAGAGTGTCTTGAACAGTCCGGTGGCCTCACACAGCCGCTGAGTACTTACCAAGTAACCTGTGGTTTGGGGCGAGACTCTTCTCGTGGAGGACAGCCGACCTCGGAGAGTCCTGGGGCCCAGGGCGTGCTCTGCATCCCGCCGGTCCCGCAGCGCACGGCGTCCCGCACTGTTGCAGGTGAAGTCGGGCTTGCTGTTGGCGCCCGTGAACCGTGGTCCCGCCAGGAGGGAGCAGCCTGCCAGCGAGCACCTGCCGGCCTCACCCAGTGGTGGCCCGGAGACAGGCACAGCTCTTTGCCCCGCGAGCCCCTGACAGAATCTTCACAGAAGAGCGACTGGTTTCTTGGATGCAGCAAGACGTGACGTGGCCGCCAGTATACGGCGAAGCGCAAACGGTTCCAGACCCTCCTTGACCTTCGCTTCAAACGCTCATGGCATCAAACTGAAGCAGCGGAGCAGAGGGGCTAGACCGGCCATGTCCAGTGCAGCAGTCACTGGCCACATGTGGCCACTGAAACAAGCGGGCCCTCCACCAGGCTAGTCACATTCCAGGTGCTTCACGGCCACTCACGGCCATGACGCCCACCCGGACGGGCCCGCCCAGATGCCGAAACACCGTGCCGCAGAGGGAGCCCCACGAACAGCGCTCCGTGGTCAGAGCATGCGGCCCACGTCCTGGACACAAAGCACTGCCTTGAAGGAGGCATACGTACATTTAAATGTTTTTAGGGAATAAAATAGTAAATACAAGAATAAAATGAATGATATGTAGAGTAAGTGCTAAAAGAACGTTAGCTGCAGAGGCCAGAGACGCCTCCCTGGGGAGCGAAGTCCAAGCAGGGCCTTCTGGAGTCTCTTTGGGTTCTCGTCAGGATGTCTCATCTAATTTTAATCCCAGGCTGGGGCTGGCTGGAATTCGTGACAAAGCCCCAGGGCGCCAGTGCCCAGGCCACATCGGGGTCACAGTAGGACTCTGAGCTGGGCTCCTCCAAGCAGTGACCTCATATGGAAGGGGTGTGTGATGAAGGACATGCCCAGCTCCTGACCCCATGGCCTTTGCACATGCTCTTCCTGAGGCCTCTGCCTTCCCCACCTGCCCCAACAGCTGCAGTCTCAGTAAAGTTCACCCTCTCCAGTCCCAGCACGACTGCACCTTCCTCCTGGAACCCTCACAAGCCCTCCTGATCCCTTACAAGGCAGCTGTTGGGCTCCCGCCCACTTTCCCCCACTGTGATTTTAAGGTTGGCCTCTGAGTAGGTGTTTCCTATCTCCCCCAGGTTCATTTCTTTGTGTTCACTGTCCACCAGCACAGGATAGATGGCACAGGCTCTCGGAAGGAAGGAAGGAAGGAAGGAAGGAAGGAAGGAAGGAAGGAAGGAAGGAAGGGAGGAAGGAAGGAAGGGAGGAAGGGAGGAAGGAAGGAAGGGAGGGTGGAAGGGAGGAAGGGAGGAAGGAAGGAAGGGAGGAAGGGAGGAAGGAAGGAAGGGAGGGTGGAAGGGTGGAAGGAAGGAAGGGAGGGAGGAAGGAAGGAAGGGAGGAAGGGTGGAAGGAAGGAAGGAAGGGTGGAAGGGAGGAAGGAAGGAAGGGTGGAAGGGAGGAAGGAAGGAAGGAAGGAAGGGTGGAAGGGAGGAAGGAAGGAAAGGTGGAAGGGAGGAAGGGAGGAAGGAAGGAAGGGTGGAAGGAAGGAAGGAAGGGTGGAAGGAAGGAAGGAAGGGTGGAAGGGAGGAAGGAAGGAAGGGAGGAAGGAAGGGTGGAAGGGAGGAAGGAAGGAAGGGTGGAAGGAAGGAAGGAAGGAAGGGTGAAAGGGAGGAAGGGTGGAAGGAAGGAAGAGAGGGAGGAAGGAAGGAAGTGTAAAAGGGAGGAAGGGTGGAAGGAAGGAAGGGAGGGTGGAAGGGAGGAAGGAAAGAAGGAAGGAAGGGTGGAAGGGAGGAAGGAAGGAAGAGAGGGAGGAAGGGAGGGAGGAAGGGTGGAAGGAAGGAAGGAAGGGTGAAAGGGAGGAAGGGAGGAAGGAAGGAAGGGTGGAAGGGAGGAAGGAAGGAAGAGAGGGAGGAAGGGAGGGAGGAAGGGTGGAAGGAAGGAAGGAAGGGTGAAAGGGAGGAAGGGTGGAAGGAAGGAAGGGTGGAAGGAAGGAAGGGAGGAAGGGTGGAATGGAGGAAGGGAGGAAGGAAGGGTGGAAGGAAGGAAGGGAGGAAGGAAGGAAGGAAGGAAGGGAGGAAAGGTGGAAGGGAGGAAGGGAGGAAGGGTGGAAGGAAGGAAGGAAGGAAGGGAGGAAGGGAGGAAGGAAGGAAGGAAGGGAGGAAGGAAGGGAGGGAGGAAGGGTGGAAGGAAGGAAGGGTGGAAGGAAGGAAGGAAGGGTGGAAGGGAGGAAGGAAGGAAGAGAGGGAGGAAGGGAGGGTGGAAGGGAGGAAGGAGGGAAGGGTGAAAGGGAGGAAGGGTAGAAGGAAGGAAGGGAGGAACGGTGGAAGGGAGGAAGGGAGGAAGGAAGGGTGGAAGGGAAGAAGGAAGGAAGGAAGGGTGGAAGGGAGGAAGGGAGGAAGGAGGGAGGGGCTCAGAGCAAATGGACTCCAGGATTCCCCCACTAATCCCCTCAGGCTTGCACACCCAGAGACACAGCGACTGGATGCCTTACTTATATTGCACGTGTCCTGCTGGGAGAGATGGACGCTTCCTAGATGGCCTCCCCCTGCAATCTGAACTGACTCTGCATTATCTTCATCTGGCAGAGGCACGTGCCGGGGAAGAAGGGACGGGAAGGTGTGGGGGGCAAGGTGCTCTGTGAGGAGAGAGCAGAGGCACGGCCCAGACCTCAAGGGCCCCTCGTCACAGTTTTCCCTCAACCAGCACAAAGCAGCAGATGGGGTCCTGTTTGCCCTTTGCAGAAAGAGGGCGAGGAGCCTGCAAGAGCCCAGATGGGAACCCGGACAGCCTGGGCCGAGCTGCCTGGCTCCCGAAGCGGAGGAGCCGAGGGGCTGATACTAGGCCAGAGCACAGGGCCAGGCCCAGAAAGGAGGTCGTCCCTGTGCTGTGCGAGCCCGTCGGGTCATGCTGTCCCACAGGCACTTGGGAGCTCGGGCACGGGGCCGGTGTGGAGCCTGGCTGGCAGGTGCGCTGGCTGGTCGGTGTGCTTGGCCATGGGGGGAAAGAGCAGAGACAAGATGAGAAAGCACAGTCTCCGGGCACAAACGTCTGCATCAACACGAGGAGACCCTTACCGAAGCAAGCTGATCTGACCCATACATTATTCTCAACCATAGTTTTGAAGGGTAGTCCACACCTTACAAGTTCGTTTTCCCTGAACCTGGGTACATGCCAGAGAAGTTGGGTTTTGCTGGGTGGCTTTTCCTCTGTGTGTCGGGTGCGAGCATGTCAAGTCTGTCCTTGCGTCGGGCAGTGACACCGTGTGCGCAGGGGTGAGCGAGCCCCGAGCCGGGAGCCCACGGGCCGCTGCTACCTTCAGGGGCTGAGCCACCTGTGAGCCGTCGGCACAGGCTCATTGGGGGCTGGGATGCACGTGGGAGCTCTTGTCCTGAAACTCTGGAGGTGCTACCCTGCGGGAATCAGGGATCATGACTCCAAATGTTGGGGTGTGCTTAATAAATGCTGATTGAATTGAGACGGGCATTTTTATCTCCCAAATGTGGCCGGACTGGCGAAATTAATCCCTGGGTGATGGGTAGACCTTGGGAGAGGCTGATGAGGATAAAGTAGGATAGAAAGCGTGGAATTACTGCTCAGCGTTCTTAAGTTGGGACGTTAGAAACGAACGGTTGTTCGTTTTAAGGATGAGGCATCTGGTGTGTGCAGGGAGGTGAAGCCCTTGGTCCAGAGACTTCTCAGTGTCGGGGCAGGTCTGCACGCCCCCTCAGGACTTCCCTCACACTCCCCTCCAGGGATGTGGTGCTGGTTTTCCGTCAGCTTGTTTGTGTTTTGTCAATTTTAAGGATAGAAATATTAGGAAGCTTCACTGTGCTTCTTACTGAAACAAATTGGGAAGGAAACAATGATAGGTTGTAATTGCACCCAATAAAGCTAGCTGAAATAGCTCAGAGCGGGCATCTGCCCTTAAGCTGTGTAATTATTTTTCTCTCTAGAAGCAGAAGATTATTGGTGGCCTGTAGCAGAGTATTGCTGTGTTGGAAATATTTAAAGAGGCCGAAAACAATGTTGATATATTTGGTCCGTTCTGCTGGTTTCAAAAAAATACCCAGCACACTGTTCAGTAATCTTGTGAGCCCAACAATAAATTATTCAGGTCACCATCTCATGTACACGGCAGCATGCACGTGACCGCGGGGCAGCAAGATCACATCCGTGCATATGGGGACACGTGACATGTGCTCATCGTTGAGTCCTGGCATGGTGGTCCGGGGTCACCAAGCCTGCCTTGCTGGACTTCTCCCTCTGGCCATGGGGACTCGGGGGCTGTTCCCCTGGCCACAGCCCCTTCTGCTCACTGCTGCATCCCTCAGCCCTGCAGTCTCCAGTGGGCCGTGGGAGCCCCTGCAGCCCTGCTGCGAGGCACTGAAACAGAGGCAGGAGGTTGTGGGAGAAGACAGCCCTCCTGCCTGGGAGCCTTCGGGTTCCTGGGCCGGGCAGATGATGAAAATGGTATCTTTCCTGCACCTTTTCGGGGAGCCTTCGGAGGTTTCCTGCTGTGCTTTTCTTCCAAAGCTCCCTGGTCCTGGGTGGGTACATCGTGGAAATTACCTCTCTGAAAGGAAGGAAAAGCTGACACCCACAGTGAGCATGTCTGCTCCTACCCACGCAGGGGTGGGCTTGTAGGTCTTTCTTCCCACAAATACTGGTCGCTGCTCAGATGCTTTTTGATTTCATCAAGTCATACCACCTAGGAAACAAGGAACTGTTTTCCTCCACATCCTTGGACTTCCTCTTCACATGGACTCGTACACCGATATGGGAAACCTGCTCTTCAGAGAAAGCCGAAGGCAGAGGCCCAACGACGGAGCCCCCCAGGCACCCCTCACAGCTGTTTTTAAGGCCTAACCACCAGAGGCACCCAGGCCTACTGAGGACCGGGAGCCAGCGATGCGATGTGCGTGGACCAGTGTCGGAGTGCTCCACCCAGGAGCTCGCGTCCTCCCGCGGCAGGGGCGCAGGTCTGCCTGTCGGCCACACACTGTCCATCTGGTGCCTGTGAGCACGGCTGACACCGCTGTGCTCATCACGGAGAGCTGTTCTTCACCCAGGCCCGGAGGACGAGGTTCACTGAGAAATTCAGATTAACTCTCATTGTTGCTAAGAAAGTGACGTTCACTGTCAAAGAGGGGACATGGAGCGGGTCTGCAGCTGGCAACTCGGTAAAGATGGTGTTTCCAGGCTTAGGAGGAACGAGGCGGTAGGGGTGGGGTGGGTGGAGAGGCTAGAGCAGCTCTGCCAGTGGGAGCTTGGGACAGTGCAGCGCCCCAGGGGTGAGCTGAGACCACCCGGGCCACTGCCCCGCCCTGCCCTGCTGTCCCCCACTTGTCGGCCTCGGCCTCCCCATGTCCAGGAAACCACGAAAGACTGGGACGGCAGTGTGCCTAGTAAGCTGCTCTCCACCGGCCCCATGGGGTGCCCCGGGTGTGCTGGCGCCCGCCGGCCCCTGTCCAGCTCGTTCTGTGACCTGGCCCCCAGCCAGCTCCCCACACAGCGGCCCCTGCAAAGCTGCACCCACTTACCACTGTGTCCTGCTCCCCTCAGACCACGGCAGCGCTGGACAGGGCAGAGCTGTGGAAATAACTGCAGGGAAGCCGTGCCCAGGACCGGCTCCTGCAGTGGGCCCTCCTCCATCTGTCCCTGCCTCTGGCTCGCTGAGCCTCACCCCTATTAAACCACTTCCGAAAACATGAAACTACCCTGTGCTAAATTTGTCCCGCTCACTACTGAATTCAGCTATTTTAGAAGGTTCAGTCTGTTAGCAGAAAGCACCGCCATCATTCTGGCAGAAATTCCGGTTTGGGGGCGTGTGTGTGTGTTGACTGGTATATGAAGGAAATATTTGTAGGATGGAGGGAGGGGTGCCCCTGACTTCTTCAGGCCCCATTGCCCATCCATGGCCTCAGAGCCAAATGCAAGAACCAGATCTGCCTTGAAGGATCCCGCCACCCAGCGCAGGATTGCACGCATGGGGCGGGGTGGGGGGCGCCGTCTTCCTGCACCAGTAAACCCCCCCATTTTGGGGCCCAGGAAATAAAACCAGTTTTTGTAAATAACTTCTTCGGGAAAAAGTCAGCATGCATGTAACTCAGCAGTTCTAGACGGTGACGGTCTTTGGCCCAAGTCCAGGCAGTTTCTGATCTACGGTGCTCTCCGCGTCCCCTCCTGATGCATGCCCTGTGGCGCCAGGGGGGCCGCAGACTGTGCCCCAGGACGTTTGGCGGTGGCCCGACCCCTGTTTTTACCGACAGTGGCGGTCAGAAGTTCCCTGACTTTCCCGGCTTTCCCGGCGTCTGCCCTGGGGATTTTGTCCGGTGTTTGTCCAGGAGCATCATCCACACAGCGGGGGGACGCTGCTCAAGGCCACATTCAGATGGACGGTCCACCGTCGTCTGCTCTGGGGTGTAGGAGCGGCCTGGCTGCCGTGGGAGCGGGGTCGGGCTGGGGGCTGTGCCTTCCTGGGAGCAGGAACGGAAAACTGGTTGGTCTTGGTTTACTTTGCAGGGTCTTTGCAGTTGAGGAGAAAGTCGGGAGGGCCGTCGTGAGACACTCTCTGTGTAACTGAGGCGAAACAAACCCGGGTCAGGCCTTCCCGGCTGTGTGCTCACACCGGTCACACGCCCGTGGGAGGACCACGGAGAAGGTGGGGCGCCGAGCACGTGTGTGTCTCAGTGAGGCACAGCTCGCCCGGGGACCGTCCCGTGGGTCATCTCAGAGTTGTCACAGACAGCTAGAGCACCCCGTGCTCTCTAACTGCAGAGACTTTCCTGACATGAGCTAGAATCTGTGCGTGGGCCGCGCGTTCTCAAAACCCCCAGCCACTGTGCTGACCGGGGGTCTGCCGTGGCCTCAGGAGCCTGGAGCCTCTCTGGAAAGAGACGGTAAACCTTCAAACAACAATTAAGTGCGTGCTCTGAGTTGGGAGGGGAGGTGAGCCGGAGGCCAGCGGGGTCCCTGGCAGAGGTGGGGGCCGGGAAGCCCAGGGGACCCTGAGGACAGGGGCCTCTCACTGTGTGCACAGCTCAGCTGGGGCCGGGACCGGCGAGAAGAGGGTCTGGGTAGGCAGCTCCAGAGAAGGATGCCCGGGGCGGAGGGAGCAGAGTGCTGGCGGGGAACGGAGATGGAGGGCCCCTAGCCCGGGTGCCAGTCCTCTCCTTCGTTCCCACACCGTGACCACCATGTGGGCCTCAGTCCCCTCGTCCCTACGGTCGAGGGGCTGGCCAGCTGGCCTCCCGAGCCTCATGGCCCCGGGTCCCAGGACCCTCGAGCCGCCGCAGCTGACCAGCCCCCTCGTTGCGGTTTTGCCTGGGACCTGACGGAAGAGCCTGCAGGCTGCCTACGGTCGAGGGGCTGGGCCAGCGGATGGTGTGCAATCACGGTACCCTTTCCGTCCGTCCCTGCAGAGCCAAACCTGAGCCATGTGACCCGGCCCCAGTGGCGTGTGCTGGCCTCTCCAGTTCAGACCCTCAAACTGGTCTCTGACGAGACACCCATGAGGGGTGAGCAGGTTTGAATTCTCTCCAGCGCCGGACCGTGTGCCACGTTGCAGCTCCAAGTACCTCAGGAAGGGGCCGGGACTTACGGTGCTCCGCAGCGGGGTCGGTGAAAGTTGATTCTGAACGGTTCTTGTTCACCTTGTGGGAGGTCTGGCTGGTTTCTCTTGCTCTGGGTACTTGGCCTGACGCCTCCTGCACACACGTCTCAGGAGTCTGCTTGAGCACGCTGGCTTTGAGATATGTGGAAGACCCACCTGCTGCATCGACGGAAGGAAAAATTTAAGGGAATAGAAGGATAGGGCCTCGGAGACCACAGTGATGGATCCGAGGGAGATTGAATCCTAAACACGATGCATATTCCCGTCTAACCAAGGGGTCCTATAGCAGGACTGCATTTCTCATCTCTAATCACGGCTGCTATGTGTCAGGATCTCTTATTTCTTTCCCTTTTTGAGTGACACAGCGTGATATGTCTAATGACAACTAGAACAAATTCTGGTAATGAGGTCACCTTGGGCCTGTATTACTGTGTGAGTGCTGTTTCCCATAGAAATCATCTGTGAAAGCATACCACTGCGCAGAATAACTTCCTCCTCAGAAGCGTGGGTGTCAACAGGCAGCTTTGTCAGAACTTGCTGGATACAAATTGCGTGCGCTGGCCTCTCCAGTTTAGACCCACAGATGGGTCTCTGACGAGTCAGATTCTGCTTAATTGCCAGGAAAGTGACTGGTTGTGATTAAGTTATTTAGTTTCCTTTGGCGCAAGCTTCTTATGCAGAATGTGTGTAAATATGTGGTTTAGAAGTAAATAAGGCCCAGAACACATTAATTTTTTTTTTTGAAGGGAGTTTCCAGTGGGCACATACTGAGTTTCAGAATTGCAGAAAGGATTATTGTAGGAGAAAGTTTTTGGTGAGGGCTCCTGGAGCAAAGGGACGTTGTGGGGAACCTGGGTGGATGGACAGGACTGGGCAAAGGGAAGAGACATGTGGACATCCCAGTAAGGAGCCGGGCTCAGGAGGGGCTGCAGACGAGGAGCGGGGTCGGAGATGCCTGGTAGGAGGGATGTGAGGCTGTGTCCCAGCAGAGAGAGGTCCCGGGGTCTGAGCAGGGGACAGCGGGTCATGCGGGTGGCTGGCTGAGGCACAATCCCAGAGCCCCATGTGTGCACCTGATGCACCCGCCTCATTGTACTGTTAGGAGACCACAAGGAAAAAGATGGGGCCTGCGGGTCGAGATGTGCCCACAGGAAAACTGAGCTCGTGGAGATGCACCCAGAGGACCTGGCACCGCTGTTGCTGAGGATAGTCAGATGCCCTGGAACTGGTCGGAGGTCAGAACCCGTAGGGATGTGTTCCTAAAAAGACCATCATCACAGTGCCGGGTCCCTCAGGTGCGGCAAGGGTGTTCTGCACCTGGTCCAGGCCCCTGGTGTGGATGGAGCTGAGGGTGTGGAGGGTGGCCTTGGGCGAGGAGGACTCGGAGGGAGGGGTTGCTCTTTTAGATGAAGCCATCGTTAGGTAGACATTGTCTTCTGAATAACGAGAAGGTAAGATCTGAGATTAAGATACACAGTGCTTATGGCCCTCTCCACAGATAATCACGGTGCCTTTCTTTCTTTGTACTTGAACCCACAAGTGCGTAGGCACAGCTGAGTTCTACTCTCATAGGGCCCTGCGAGAGTCAGGAACAGTAACTTGGCACCTCATTAGTGTCCCCACGTCAAGCTGGGAGGCAGCACCAGAAAACCGTGTGCGGCCACATGTCTGCACGGTTTGCACCAGGGCCAAGCCTGCACCTTCTGAGCTCATGAACTTCATTCTGTCCAGTTTCCGTTCCTGACCACGCAGACAGCCCAGCGCCGGCCAGAAGTCACATGAACAACGGTCAGCGACCAGCTCATGTTCTGTCTGGAGGCACACACATTTGTGGGTACATGCATGAACTCACACACGCATGTGCGCACACACACGGTGAACACCCTCCAGACACGTTCAGGCTGGCTGTCTCAAGCCTGCCGTCCTGGGACGGAGGCTCACGCTAGGGCCTGTATTGCCCTGAGCAGCTGGAGGCCCTTTGCTGTTTGAAGGTAACTGAATGGGAGGGTGGGTGCATCTTTTAGAATAGTGGTTCCAGACTTCAGCTGCATCAGAAACTTCTGGAGGGTTTGTTAAAATAGCAACTGTAATTCCTTTCCCTGACCTTTAGTGTTCAGTGGGTCTGGGTGGGGCTCCATAGTTTACATTTCTCAAAACCCCCAGGTGACACCTGGTCTGGGGCAACCCATGGAGAACCACCACTTTACAAAACCCTAAATTGCTTCATTTGATGAGGGGGTTATATTAACTTGAGGTCTTCAAATCATAACTTGTGCCATTCTGAAAGTGCTGTGAATTAATTAACTTGGAAATGGATCACTCGTGACAATTTTAGAGCAAATCTCGCTTTATGTGGTAGATGCAGGTCCTAGTAAGTGAGGAGCCAATAGGATTTTATTGCAAAGAATCATTAAGTCATTTGGTATACTGAATGTATTTTTAATCTGGTAAACTGCGTTATTAAAAAAATAAAGAAATGGAACAGCTCCTTGGTTAAGTGAAGTAAAAGGGAAAAACTACTTTTAAAAACAGGAAAGAAATTATTGTTTTAAAAGAATCTATTTTATCTATGGCTGGAGTCAGATTTTTTGGTATGTTTTAAAATTTATGGTCTTGGGATGTCTGGGTGGATCAGTTGGTTCAGCATCCTACTCTTGATTTTGGCTCAGGTCATGATCTCTGGGTTGTGAGTTCAAGCCCTGCACTGGGCTCTGCACTGGGCATGGAGCCTGCTTAAAAATAGATTGATAGATTAGATAGATTAGATAGATAGATAGATAGATAGATAGATAGATAGATAGATAGATATTAAAAAAATTTTTTTTAAGATTTTATTTATTTATTTGAGAGAGAGAGAATGAGAGAGAGCACATGAGAGGGGGGAGGGCCAGAGGGAGAAGCAGACTCCCCGCCGAGCAGGGAGCCCGATGCAGGACTCGATCCAGGGACTCCAGGATCATGACCTGAGCTGAAGGCAGTCGCTTAACCAACTGAGCGACCCAGGCGCCCTTTTTAAAAATTTTTAAAGGGCACCCGGGTGTCTTAGTCAGTTGAGCGTCTGCGGTCTCGATCTCACAGTTGTGAGTTCGAGCCCCGCATTGGGCTCTGCACTTTGCATGGAGCTTACTTAAAAAATAAATAAGTAAATAATAAAATAAAAGTTATTAGTTGGTTTTAGTAATGTGAGTTTCATCTGTGCTAGAATAGAGTTCTTGACGCCATCGGGAGGTTTCCCCGTCCTCCACACATTACTCTCTCATGGGGTCTCCCATGATGCCACCATCTGCCTTTGCCTCTTCTGAATTTGTATGACGACAAGAGATATAGAGGTTCTTTTAAACTTGGAGGCCACTCTTGAAGTAAGAGCCTGTTTATCCTCTAGACTTTGGTGTAGGGAAAGCCTTTCTGCACATTACTGATCTAAACTTCTGGTGTCTAAAGACAACACTACAGAAAGGTATGGTGGTAACCTCAGTGCATTTCCGGTGTAAGTGTGGGGGCCTAGAGCCAGAGCTATTCCATCCCTGGTGCTTCGACCTCAACACCTCTTTCTGCCTCTCAGGCTGGCTTCATTTGTGGGAAGGTTTTTTGTTGTTGTTGTTGTTTTTCCTGCATTGTTTGTATAAACTTAGGACCGACACTTCATGCAATTCAGGTCCCCTTGCGGAAAAAGTCTCATCCCTCTGCTTTCAAACCAAAACAAGGGAGGGCCTGGTGTAGAGGAGGAAGGTGGGCTCTATGGGAGTGTGGATGTTGGCTGGCTGCACCCTGGAATCCTCATCAGTGCAGGGGAGACTGTTACCTGTCCCCAGGGTTACTGTAGGCACAGTGCCAGTACCCTCACTTGGTATGTAAGAGCTGCTCAGTCCTACAGATCTCTCCGTCCCCTCCACAAAGATCCAGGGTTGTCTCTTTTGGACTTTAAGAAAACTTGACAGCATTTCTAAGATATTTGAAGAATATTTTTCCCTAGAAGTTAGCATAAAAAGAGCAAATGGTTTAAGAACTTTCCTACCCAGAGGCGGAGATACTGGATAACTCTCAATGTCCAGTCCAGCCCATTGGTTTAAGAGTCACAACTGCATAAAATGAATCCTACAGTGTTTCATCTTTTGCAGAAAAATCTCAGTGATGTGATAATAGTCTCACCATTTCCACCACTGCTGAATTTTCACCAGGTTATCAAAATGTGATGGTCATTGAACTTTAATTAAAGTAGGATTATATTACATAGGCTAAGGAGTGCCCAATGATGATCTTCACAGAGCTCTCTGGAAGCTCTTTTCATCCATTAAGGAAACATACTGCATTAGTTATCTAATGCTATACAATGAGTTACCCCAAACTTGTCAGCTTAAAACAACAGGTGCGTTTGTTGTCTCGGAGCATTTCTGTGGGTCAGAAATCCAAGAGCTGCTCAGTTGGATGGTTCTAGCTCAGAGTTGCTCGTCAGGTTATGGTCAAGCTGCAGGCATAGGCTGATGTCCCATCTGAGGCTTGACTGGGCAGAAGGAGCCACTTCCAAGGTGGTGTCCTCACACAACTATTGGCCAAAGGCTCAGTTCTTCACCATGTGAGCCTCTCCAGTGGGATCTCCATGACAGGACAGCTGGCTGCCCCAGGAGCAAATGATCTGAGAGAGAAAGAGACTAGTAGGAAGCCATAGGACCTTTTATGACCTAGTCTTTTCCATTTTATTCTATTCTTTGGACATGAGTCATTAAGTCCAGCCCACATCCCAGGAGGAGAATTTGACTCCACCTCTTGATGGGAGCAGTTTTAAGCAATTTGTGGACATCATAAAACCACCACACATACCAATGATACGGGAACTGAAAAGGTAATATTACTCTGCAGTCAGGCTGTCTGGGTTAAGATGCTAGCTTTTTACATATTAACCAAATAACTTCAGACAGGCTACGTCAGATTCTTCAACTGTAAAATGTGGGTTATATGAGTACCTCTCTCATAGGATTTTAATGAGATAAGTATGATGTAGGAACTTGGAGTAATGACTAGTACATAGTGAACACTCAGCAAAACAGCGTTGCTACTAATACCGTCATCATCATCTCTATCTTCAACAAGATCATCATTATCATCATCATCACCATCATCACTATCATCACCATCACCATCATCACCACAATCATCACCATCATCACCACGATCATGATCATCATCACCATCATCCCCATCATCATCACCATCATTACCATTATCACCATCACCACCTGACATCATCATCATCACCATCATCATCACATCATCACCATCATCATCTCCATCACCATCACCACCATCACCATCATCACCATCATCACCATCACCACAATCATCACCATCATCACCACCATCATCATCACCATCATCACCATCATCACCATCATCATCATCACCACCATCATCATCACCATCATCACCATCACCACCATCATCACCATCACCATCATCATCACCATCATCACCATTATCATCACCATTATCATCACCATCATCATCATCATCACCATCACCATCACCATCACCATCACCATCATCACCATCACCATCACCATCATCACCATCACCACAATCATCACCATCATCACCACCATCATCATCACCATCATCACCATCATCACCATCATTGCTATATCTGTTGTCATTGCTGCTGCAACCACAGCTATACAGAGTTTTTTCAGATGTTTAAAGTTCCGAGGAGTGGTAAATTTTCCAGAGAAAACCATGGAAGTAAGGATAATATTTCTAAACTGTACCTTATGGTTAACATGTGTGTCTACTAGGAAAGAGATTCCCAGTAGAAATTCCCACTATTGGGAGACACATCCCCCTGACAACGCGAGTGCCCTGTGGGGCTTAGGAGGGAGTATCCCCAAGCAAGCATCGTCCATAGTCTGACTGTAATAGCACCCTGGGTGCATAAACTTAGGCACGTCAGTGTACTTCCCTGACCTTCAGACCCTGTTGTATATAGTAGAGGTAAGGTATCCGGCCTTACAGAGCAGTTGTGGAGATCAGGATGTGGCACAGCGCAGAGCAAGGCACACCTGAGTGTTCTGTCTACAGCGGCCGTGCCACAGGAGGTGAGGAAGCACGTCGGTCCTTCAGGGCAATTACTGAACTAGGCTTCAAGAAGTCAGGACAGACTTGCTTCATGCCTGGAGGGAGAAATGGGAGGAAAGGACAGAAGAGCCTGTTGTGAAGAAAGAAACAAAAAGCACGTAGTCCCTGAGGCTAACTGGGTGAAGCTGAAGGAATCTCTCCTGTTTTATAAAGCATCAATCCTTGAAAATAGGTAAGGTGTGATCAGCTTTCACCTTCGAGAAGTTTAGCTCTGGTTTCTATTTCCCTGGTTTTGTGACTTGGAGGGGTTTGTTAAAGATGCCAAAATTAAGACCTTTCTATTATTTTCACAAATGTTGTATCATTAGGCATGAATGAATGGGCCACCTGGCAAGAAATAGGACATGGTGATGCTCAAAACTTTCCCGAGATGAAAAGACTCAGAGTTCTGGTGAATGGTTTGCTCAGTGGTCCGTGATTTTTCTTTGCTTGGGAAGTATGGGAAATCAAAATATATTGATACATGTTGTCTATGAGGAGAGGTTTGGCTCTTGAAAAGGAAGGTCAAGAAAAATGTGATAAATATAGCAAGTTTTTGTATCATTATAATACCCGATGTTGTAAACTCAAGGCATACCTGTTCCATCTTGAGCTGTTTGAGCAGCAAGAGGGGAAGTTTTAAAGCCCCTTCCCGTAGAAGGTGTGACTTGGATGGAACAGGGCAAGTCCAGTGTTACCTGAAGCCTTCCCAAGAACCGCCCACCCTGCCCAAGGGCGTCCAGGTGGCCCCTCTCCACCTAATTAGTGGTAGCAGTTGAGATCCACCTGACCTATTGACCTCTATTTTTTTAAAACTTGTTTGGAATTTAATGTTATAGGTTGTTCACATGAAATACCAGGAGTCTGGATGGGATGTTTCACTTACTTACAAAAGTATGGCAAACCCGGGGTATCCTGCCTGCTGCATCTGTCCCCCTTGCCATGCCTGGAGCCTGCCCTCCCTCCCCATCTCAGAGCAGCGTCAGGCCTTGCCACCACAGGGAGCTCTAGAGCATAATCAGGTCTTGCGGATGTCCCTGCTAAAGCCTTTCACCACTTCCCGTCCTGAGGTGCAGCCCCTGCCCTGCACCATGATGAGCCCTGCACTTACCTGACCTCACCCCCTGCATCTGCTCATGGACCAGCCACTCAGCTCATCCCCACCTTGGGCTCCGAGCCTGCAGAGCATATCCCAGAGTTGGCTCAGGTGACCTTATCCTCTAGACTGCCAGCCAGACAGAGATCCCTTCAGCAGGCCTTTCCTGGCTTCCAAACCCCAAACAACCTCCTGCCATACACCCCTAGCACATAAACCTCTCTTACTCGATTCAGAGCCCTGTCATGATGTGAAAGTATCCTGTTCAACTTGTTGATCTGCTTGCTTAGGATCAGTATTGCCATAGATAAGAAGCTCTAGCAAGCTCCGTGAGGGCAGGCACTCATCCCTGGGGTCCCCCACTGGGTCCAGTGGCTGGAAGAGCACCTGCCTTCACAGGTTCTGTGGATGTGCTTAAATTACGTACAGTTCATTAATTAGCCCATGGATTGATTAGGTGCAAGGACTATTGATGTGGTTCAGATCCTTACATCTACTTTATTTTCCTTATCTACTAATGGTTTTTGAATAAAACTACTGTATTTGTTACTCTGTTCATAATTACATATGCCTTTGAAATTTGGTGAAATCTGTAACAATTCACAATGTATGTTACCTTTGTTAAAGACCTCTGATTTGATTCAAGGAGCTTTTCCTAAACCTGGCTTTGATGATTCCGGGGCTTAAACAAAGGTCTTTCTATGCTCTAATGACTGTAAGATGCTCCCCCCTGTTCACACGGTTTAATCTAAACAAGATAAAACAGATTTAGATACAATTAAAAGCGAAATATGACTTAGTTTTAGTATTAATTGTATCTTGAACATTTTATCTTAATTGTCTGCTCTAAGGAGACTCGGCTCAGCACCTATCTGTTGAGTGCTTAAGCCTTGTGTGTGCCCGGGAGGAGCGGAGTGGTGTGTGGCCTGGGGCCTTAGGGTCTGGTAGGGGCAGGAGTCAGTGCGCCCCGGATGGCGCGGGAGGCAGAACGTGGGCATCCGTGGAGATGCCCACAGAGTGCTGGCGGCAGACCCGGACTGCCTGACCGAGGCTGTGTGGCGGACCTTGAAGGATAATGTGGCCACTGGAGAGGCCACGTGGCTGGAGTCTGACAGAGGATGCTGAGGACAGACGCTCCTGGCAGGAAGAATGGAAGGGCAGAGGCAGAGACCGCAGCCCGGCGTGTTTGGGGACAAGAAACCGTCCATTTTGGGGGAGGCAGGGAGTATAGGAGAGGCCTGTCCTGTGGGACCCCGGGGGCCAGGCCACGCAGCTCGTGAATAAACGGCAGGCGGGTGGGCAGCCGCGGAGCACTCTTGCTCAGAAGAGTGCTGGGATCAGGGCTCTGCTTGGGGAGGTCTGCGCACAGGCTGAGCTGGTCCCTGGCTGAGGGTTTGTGGGACTGGGGTCGCGTCGGGTGAGTGTTTGTGCGGTGGCCCTGCTTCCCACCCCACCTCAGACAGGCGAGGACACGGGTGGTGAGCCTCAGATCAGGGAGGACCCCCATGCCTCGGGGTCGTGAGGATCTGGATCACCACCCAACTCTGCTTCTGGTCCCCTCAGCCAGTGTCAGGCCGGATGCGCCTCATCTGAACTTGGAATGGAATTTGGGGAAGGGGGCGGATGCTTGGAAATTGTGTGTGGACAGCAGTGTAGGCAGAAGGGGAGGCCGTGGACAGACCTTGGGGACAGATGCCAAGATGCTGAGGGTGGGGGGTAAGTGCAGAGAACGTGAGGAGTGCCAGGACCGAAGGGCACCTTCCAGGAAGCTTTCCAGACCACAGTTCTGTGCACCCTGGATTTTCTCCATGGATCCGTCTGTCCTGCCTCTTTCCTCCCCCAGAGCCTACGAGTCTGCGAGGGGGTGAATACCTACGAGGGAACAAAGGAACAAATGAAGTGGGGTCCCTGCACTGCTGGGAGGCCAGTCTGGGGCCAGCTCCTCTGCCTCCTGGACACTCCCAGTCTCTGCCCTCCCAGGTGCTCACCTGTTCTCCACCCGCCAGATGCCGCCCCAGTCCCTAACCCACCGAGGTCTGAGGCCTTCCTCAAATAAGCTAAGTCTGAGGGCGGATCCAGAGACGTCCACACTGAGGATGGAAGGGCGTCCCTCTGGTGGTGCAGGGTCAAAGCCGCACGCTGCCCGCGAGACCCTGCGCTCCTCTCTGCTCATGAAGGGCTTCGTCGTCACTGCTTCCCTCCGTCTCCGTCTTCTCGAAACAGACCCCCGCAGCTCCCACAGAACCATCAGAGCTGTGGCACTGAGGCTTGCCCCTCCAAAGCTGTCTTAGGGAATTCCACGCCGAGCAGAAACCCGCTGTTTGAAATGCTGGCCTGCTCTGTGTGAGTCGAGGAGAATGCCCCATGGGAGGGCCTTCTTGATCGGAACCCTGGCGCTGGGCTCCATGTCAGTCCGCGGAGCTGCCCGCCAGGGTGAAGACTGGTTGTCAGACGTCTCCGTGCACGTGCGCCATCCAGTGTTACCTGCGGAGAAGCTGGCCGGTGCCTCTCCGTGTGGCTCCCAAGTGAACCCTCCGAAATGTACCTGCAGCAGGATCACAACATCCAGAAGCCATTGTCTTCCCAAAATAGATTATTTTATCTTTGTTTCTTTCTTTGTTAGTTTACATTGCCATTAAAAAAAAAAAAAAAAAAAAAAAAAAAAAAAACAGGGCGCCTGGGTGGCTCAGATGGTTAAGTGTCTGCCTTCAGCTCAGGTCATGATCCCGGAGTCCTGGGATCGGGTCCCGCGTCAGGCTTCCTGTTCAGTGCGGAGCCTGCTTCTCCCTCTCCTTCTGCTGCTCCTTCTGCTTGTGCTCTCTTGCTCTCTCTGTCAAATAAATAAATAAAATCTTAAAAAAAAAAAACCAACTACATAAAGATTTTTAAAATCTGACAATACTTTATGTCATCTTACAAATTTGCACCTTGCCCATAGCCCGAGAACTGGGCATTTGGCGTCCAAGGCAAACACCCCAAGTCATGGTCCCGGGCGCTGCCTCCCCGTCATCTGCTGCCACAAACCGAACAGACCACACCCAGCAGCTGCTGAGTCTCCGACGGGGACCAGCTCGTGTGGCCACATGCAAGTCTTCTCTGTAAAGCCTCTGATTATTTTGTAAAGTTACTCTAAAGGATTATGTGCATAAATATTGGAAATGGATTTCCCTCTAATTAGGAATGTGACATAAGGAGTCTGGAGACACGTCCAATTTTCACGTGTTAAATGAGTGTCTCCTCCTGGTGTTGCAGCTCTCTCCACTCTCCCCCCCCCCCAAATGCTGTTTGTTGCTTCACACGTGGAAGGTTTCTGTGACTCTCTATTCATCCTTTAAAACGAGACTGTTTTCCTTGGAGTTGCCCCCCCGCCCCGTGCCCGAAAGCAGCGGTGGGTGTGGGCGTTCTCCCCCACGTCCCCCACGTCCCCCGCCCTGGGGCCTGGAGGCCTGCAGGCCTGGGTGCAGCCTCGCTCTGCTTCCCACGGCGAGCACCCTGGCTCTGATCAGCGTGCGTGCGGCACCTCCCCGTGGTGGTTACCCTGCCCTCCTGCCATGGAACCCCAGTGGTTCCTCCCCAAAGGGACCACAACCACCTTCTGTTGTTTGGATGGTGTCAGTGTTCTCTTGTCCCGGGCATTTGTCCGTCAGCAATTTAATGCATCGCCCGCGTGCTCCAGCATCAGCCTCTAAGATCGGAGGCATTAGTCGCTGCGTTCCATGTGTCTCTGCACGTGCCTGTCATCCCTCGGAAGATGCGCGTCTGAACCGGCAGAGGACAAAATAGCACGATTGACGTGACTTTTGACACGATTTTTGTCAAGACTTCGGCATGCCATTTGCTGCAGAACCTGTTCTAATGAATGCCTTTTACCCTTGCAAGCTGTGCAGTCTTGCCATACACTTCCTTTTCTCCCACCTTGATATCCAAATGCCAATCATCGGGAAGAAAATCATGCTACTGAATGAGGTAGCATGCAATTTACCCTCTAGAAATTGAACATTTACCTTAAGTGGTAAAAAAAGGTGTTTTCTATGCCTCGATAGAAGTTTGCATATAAATCTCTGCCTTCCTATTTCTAAATTCATGTATACGGAGTGTGTATCTTTGCGATTTATCCTTTTATTTCACTAGAGTGTTTAAGACACATTTTAAAATTGCTTTTGTATACACAGTTAATAAGTTAAAGTACAGAGAGCGGTATTTTCGGTTTACACCTTCCCTGGGGAGCTCCTTTCCTCTCCAGTTCAAGAGGCAGCCCTCAGAGCTGCCGGCAGTGGGGGCCGCCTCTTCCCCAAGGCTTTCATTACTGCATTCCAATAAAGTGTTGTTTTTTTTCTTTATTGGCTTGGGATTTGTGTCTTAATCAAAGTGTGCAAGAAATGCACTTAATCGTCAGACACGGTGGCACTCTTACGTGGCGCTCCAGTTAATTAATGCAGAAAGTTGCAGAAGAACGCGTGATTTTCCATTTACATCAAATGAGTTTGCTGTGATTAATGTTATCATAGGAAATACCAAAGGAATTAATAATGATTAGGCCATTATTTCCAAGTGGTGCTGAAGACTCAGAGACCTTGACTCGTTACAGGAGCTTTAAGAAAATCCACCAACGTTGGTTTCTCTGCTCTGACGGGTTGAACATGGTGGCCTGAGTGCAGTGGGTCCCTAGATTTGCCAAGTGACGTTCGATTTCCAATCCACTTTTCTTTCAGAGGTTTTCAAATTTGGGTTCGTGATGGGTTAAAAAACTTTCTTCAATTTTTTTTTTCCCCTGAGGGATTAATGCTTCGAGACTTCATTTACTCATTCCAAAAAATAATAAGTACAGATACAAAT
Organism: Mirounga angustirostris; assembly: GCF_029215605.1. Lineage (NCBI taxonomy): Eukaryota > Metazoa > Chordata > Mammalia > Carnivora > Phocidae > Mirounga > Mirounga angustirostris. Next base: position 106,977,162 of record NW_026991720.1, on the reverse strand, counting down.
ATGTATTATGCACAAGGCCTTTTTTATGTATTCGAGGGTGAGACCAAAGATGAACAGAGTGTGGCCCCTTTCCTTGAAGAACCGGGCAAGGGAGCACCCGCAGAAAAGATAGTTTGCAGTCAGGTGTTCCTAAAGCTATAATGGAGACACGTGGGGGCATGGCAGGCCCGGAGCCGGAGTGGGACTGTCTCAGCGAGCTGAAGGAGGCGTGGAGCTGAATGCGTCAGGGGCAGGGTGACTTGGAGCGTGTCTGCCGCACAGGGCCGGCCGTGACCAGGAAGAGCCCCACCAGAGACCCCGGGGACGGAGAGGGCTCCGAGCGGTGGAGGCGGCTGTGGGCTCCTTTCCTTGCGGCCGAAGCATCAGTGCTGGTGCAGGGGGCGTGGACGCCGCACGCTGTCTGCGCGGCTTCTCCCCTCACAGCCACCCTGCAGACACCGTGGACCCCCCGTTTGCTGAGATCCCCGAAGAAGCACCCTGACTGTTCAGCTGTTGTCCTGGTGACACCTTCCTGAACTGGACTCTGGAACCGGGTCAGTTGAAAAGGGAAAAGGAAGCCCGCCCTCCGCGTAATGGCCCTCCAGACGTTTGGCTTGATAGGTTCCTGGCCCTTCAGGCCTGTTGAGAGCAATACAAGGTTGACACAGTTGGAGATGGTCGGCCTCTGTTTTCTTGCATCAGCTGCTGTCCCGACATTCATGGGGCTTTGCTCCTTTCTTGGATGGGAGTTGAGACCTGCGCTTTTTCTGCCCCTGCATTTGTCACTCTGGGCCATTGTGGTTTCCTCGTCCTTGTGAGCAGAGGGCCTGGAGCCCAGTGGGTCTGCCTGATGAAAGGACTCAAGCGAGCGTTTGCACGGCCTGTTGCCCCCGCTCCAGTCTTCCCAAGTGCGGGCACTTAGCTCTGGGAGGTGGCATGGGGCCTTAAAACCGCCCTCCAACCATGATTGCCCGTAGCCTGGCCGCCCATGTTCTCCGCTGAGCTGGGCAGGCCTTCGCCCCATGGAAGACTAATCCGTGTCATTCCTGTGCCTTCCTGGGTCAGGCCTGTCCCCGCCCTGCAGCTGCAGTTCGCCTCCTCATGCCCGCACGGCTGGGGCAGCCCGGGGGCCTTGTGACCCTGCAGTGCGGCTTCTGCCCCAGCCCCTCCCCCACAGCCTTCTCCTCTCTCCCTGGGGAGCTCAGGGCTCCCCTGGTGTCCACGGGGACTCTCCAGGTCTGTCCCTCCAGGCCTCCCCACGACCACAACCTCCAGACCTGTACGGATATGTCTATTTGGACTCCTCCCGCCCAAATGCAGCCCCGTTTGCCTGCTGCCCAGGTACCCATTTCCATCAGCGACCGGAGCCCCAGGTCAACCCTCCCTTCCCTCCGCACCCACGACTCAGACGTGCACTCAGCCTCTCTCCAGTCTGGCCCTGCCTCGGCGTTGCCATGGTTACCGCCGGTCCCTGGAGGCCTGCCCCTGCGGCCTGATGGATGCAGACCTCCCCACACCGGCCTGTCAGCTCTCCCGCCCGCTGTCCAGACCTTTCTGATCGCAGTTTCATCTCAGGATTTAGAAGAGAGGAGGACCCTGTGCACAAACCCGGAAGGTGGGGATTCTGACATGGTGGCCAAGAGAGCGTATTTTTGCCTTTACATGCGGCTTCTCAGGGGGCAGTGCAGGCTCCTAATTTAGCCTGGATCAGAAGCTCAAACGAGCACAGATTTAAGAGGCGATCTTCTGTGACTCGAGGGGCAGACAGGCGCCTTGCTCTGTCTCTGACAGCTTCCTCTGAGCCCATCCCCACAGGGCGACCCCGCAGGGTTCAGCGCATGGAGACTGCCCTTCCGGCTCATCAGAGTTCCCTGGGAGGTGAACTTCTCTCCCACGTGTCCAGATCACAGGGATCCACCTGAGGGTTTCCTCTCACTTTGCTTTTCCTTCTTGACCTGCTCCACTGTGTGTGTGGAAGTAAAGTGCCATCAGGACGTCACCTACAAAAACACAAGACAACCTCTAGCCTACGTCATGGGGTCGGCAGAGCTGGCTCCTTGACTTTGCTGGCGCCCCCGGAGAAGCCGAGCGGAGAGCTGGCATTCCGGGGCCGGAGGGGCTGGCCTCCACGTGCCGGGAAAATGGGAAAACAAAGATGGTGGAGGAGGACACCCTTCCTGAAATGGGAAGAGTTATGGGCTCTGCGCGTGCCTGCCCTCAGGTCCCTGGCGTCTTAGACAAGCCTCTGAAAAGTGGGATGTGCCGGCGCCACCTGCTCATGGGCAGCCCTGAGCCCCAGCAGTCTGTGGAAACCAAGACCTTTCCCCCAGTCTGTGCAGCAAACACGCCCGGACTCCCCATTGCTCACAGTGTCACTTTCCACTGGTTCTGCTGGAAAATCAGCCGTCGGCGTTCTGGAGCGTGGCCGAGATGCCCGCTGGGCGTGCTGGGCAGTAAGTGGAACGAGGGCCATTCAAGGAAGTCCTGGGCTCTCACGAGGACGGGACCAGACTGCCTCTTCTCGCCGTTGAACTGGATGGAGTGAGGGGGCAGGGGCACCGTGCCCGCCACGGCATGCACGCAGCTGTCCGTCATCCTGACTCGCAGGGGCCGCCCTCACAGACGGCCCGGGGCGGGGGGCTCTTGACCAGGCGTTGGCGGCTTCGTGCAGCCAGCGGCCCCGTGTGCGTCGACCTGTGGGGGGAGCGCTGGGTCTCACGCCACACTCTCAATGGCCTCTCTCTAACACCCTGTGCGCTGACTGCTCCTCGTGCCGGGAGAGGAAACGCTGAGGTGAGCGGGGCCCATGATGAGGTCTCCGCTGCGCCCCGCCCCTGCGCCGCGTCCACGCACATCGCATCGGCTAGCTGCCGGTCCTCAGTAGGCCTGGGTGCTTCTGGTGGTTAGGCCTTAAAAACAGCTGTGAGGGGCGCCTGCGGGTCTCAGTGCTGGGCACACGGGAAGAGTCGGTGGTTCTGCGAGTGTTCGGGGCTTACTGGAGGGACCATAATCTTTCTTTGGAGATGGTTTGGGCAACATACTTTTACCTTTTTGGTAACTGGGGGGCTTCTGTTGTTGTTGTGTGTGTGTGTGTGTGTGTGTGTGTTTAAGAGAGAGAGAGAGAGAGAGAGTGCGTGAATGGGGGGGGAGGGCAGAGGGGGAGGGAGAATCTCAAGCAGACTCCACACCCAGCGCAGAGCCTGACGTGGGGCTTGATGCCACGACCCTGAGATCATGACCTGAGTGGAAACCAAGAGTCAGGTGCTTCACCGACTGAGCCACCCGTGCGCTCCGGGGTGTGGGGGGGCTGCTGTTTTTAAAGCAACAAGATCTTCAGAAAGTCATAAAAAAGGCGGTATGTTCTTTAGGCGTCGGGATGCTGGGTGGGTGTGAGCAGAGATTGGCAGGAATCTGGGAAAGAGGGAGATGGAGAGCCAGGGCCTCTGACTGTGCTGGGCCGCCGGGTAACCGGGGGTGGGGGGAGTTGAGTGTGTGGGGAAGTACCCAGAGCTTTCCGTCAGCGCTGGCGCTGATCCGAATGCTGGCTTCGGTGCCCCAGCTGCGTGACCTTGGGGAAGCCACAGACACCGTTTCTTCAGTTCCTCGCTGTACCTTTGCCAGCCCACCCAGTCCGAGCCACAGCCAGCGGTGAGGACCACCCTTACTTTATTTACCATCAGGAAAGACAGCGCCCCAACTGCCATACACTATCCTGCATCCTCATTTCAGAGATGCTAAGATGTGAAAAGCCGTGTGTCTTGGAACTGATGAAAGGTAGCAATGCCTGTCTCACGTGTGAGGAACAAATGAGTATTTAGCATGAAGGGGGGACGCACAGAAGACCAGCTCTTTCCCACCTCTCTTGTGCAAATCTGCCAGCTCACCCTTTCTAAAATCCCCTCGGTGGATCACTTTCTGGATGTGGCATTTCCTATTAAATGCAAACATGTCACCCGCAAATGGGGTGACCGTGTGCCCCAGGTTGCCCGGGACAGCACTGGCTGCTGCTAAGCGTCCACTCTCAGAGTTTCCCTCTTTGGAAGGTACATTGTATTGTGGCCCCACTGGCAGAGAACAGAGTGCCGGCAGAGCAAATCCCACACCCGCAGCGTGGCTGGGCTTCGGGCAAGAGGAGGATGGGCACATGCAGACCACGGTTGTTACCGGGGAGTTGCACTGGGAGCCCCTCGAGGACAAGGGCGAGGTGGGGGCCTGCATGGCTGCAGGTCTGGGCTCATGCTGCACACTTGTGGGGGCTGGTCTGCCCCCGACGCCAGCGGTGTAGGACGTCCTCCGTGGCCCGCGCCTGCACCCCGCACAGGACCCCGGGAAGGACCGGTCGACCCACTCAACTGACCATTAGAGTGGAAGCCTTCAAATTTAATCAGTTCAAATCCAAATTGATTAATTCCTCTCAAGCTCAAATTGTCCTCAAGTTTTACCGTCTTGACTAATTCAAGTGACCCTTCTGTTCGTTCTGATGGCAGAGCGTCAGAGTGCTGGGGCCAGAACCGTCTGCATGTCTTAATAACTCCCAACCCAGAGGTTCCATCTCTTGCTGCACCTGGGAATTATCTGGGAGGACTTTTTAAATGCTGAGATCCAGGTGCCACCCCCAACTAGTAAGTCAGACTCCAGGCAGGGGAGGCCTGGCTCTGTACCCCTAGAACTGTGCACACAAGGGAAGAACCCTGTCTGTCCGTCCTTACAGATAGGAGGGTGTGGAGGGACCAGGAGGTGGAGCGCAGGCACCGGGGAGCCCGCCGGAGCTCCCAGCATCACTCCCCAGCGCCCCCCACAGCGTGCGGGGTGAACACGGTTGAGTCCCACGGAGACAGTAGGCCGCAGATCATTCCTCAGCAGCCTTTACGGGTCAGGAATAAGATCTATCGGGCATCGTCTTTATCTAAAAATAGACATTGTTTTAACTTAACCAGGGCACGTAACATGTAAATAGGGCTTAATAATAGGAATTACGTTTCGCCTGTATAACAGTCACTGCTATTCAGACTGGAAAGCAAATGGAAACCTCTTAGTGACCAGAAGCAATACTGATTTGGCATCTTAAATGTGGACTCTCTCTGCTCGTGCTGAGTGAAATGCTTCTGAAGTGTAGGAAAGGTCGACGTGCTTTGGGAATGGGGTCTCAGTCACTGGGACTTCTGCCCCAAGTTGGAACTATTTTCGGTCAAGATTGCATGGGTATCGTGGGGATCCTTTACGTCTGTGGAACACATTCTCAGAGAAAATGTTAAGTAATTAAATCTGAGCTAATGGGCTATTTAGCACCTGAGCTGATGTCTATAACACATATCCCATGCAATTCTTCTTAAGAACTGAGTCTTAACCACAGCACATTCTCTGCTTAAGAAGAAATAATAAAACTGAATCAATTCTTAATTATGCTCTCAATGATGAAAATGCACAGATCACTAGAACACCTATATCTGTCATTAGTTCCAATATTCTCCAGCTCAGCTTTCCCAGATGACAGAATCGTCTGGTTCTGCTCTTGTTGGCGGCCCCACTGGACTCCGCGGTGGGAACAGCAACACATTCCCAAGGCTTCAGGCAGTGAGGGTGGGTATTTATTGAGCGACGTGTGCTCAGCGCTGTGCTGAGAGGTTGGTACTTAATTCATCTATCCCAGTGCCATCCTATGACATCATTATGAGTAGCCCCATGACAGGAAACCGAAGAAGGGACAACTCAAATATGTGTCAGAATCACTGGGCTAATAGGGCTGCTTGTCACCAGTCAAGGGCCGAACGCTAATTTGCCCAAGGTCGTCCAAATAGTGGGACATGGGGCCAAGAGTGGTCCTCGGTCAGTTTGACTCCACAGTCCATGCAATATGTGGTCCCCAGGCTGGATGGTAGTAAGTTTGCCCGAAGCCAGACCTACAAGGTTAACCCTTGTTAACCCTCCTGCGCTGTGGTTGATACTCCTCTGCTTCCTTCACGTGGAACTTTTCCCAGGACATCTGTTAAAGGACAGGTGTCGGGAGTCATCACCGCTCCAGAGGTTGCCATTAGAAACCCTTCCAGAGGATTCTTCCTTCCCTCTGTCAACATATCCTTATTGAGTGCCTACTATGGGCAGGCGGTGCCGGACTCCAGACACGTAGAGATCAATAAAAACACGTGGTTCTGAATTCAGGGAGCGTAGTCTTGACATATATGAAATGACCCACATACCACATGTTGCCCAAAATGTGAAGTAAACACCGCTGAGCTTCAGTATTTCATCAGTATGTCCTCTAATTTCAAATAACAAAACTTATTGTTGAAAATAAACCTGCCAGTGACTGAGCTTAAAAATTCTACCATTACTCTGTGCACCCGAGCATTACTGCATTAAAATCAACACCAAAGAACTGGAAATTGGAAGGGAAAATTTCCCTACTCTTACGTGTGTAATTAAAAAAAAAAATAATTCTAGTATAGTTAGCATACAGTGATGTTAGTATGAGGGGTACAATGTAGTGATTCCGCACGTCCGTGCACCACCCGGTGCTCATCCCCAGCCTGTTTCCCCCGTTCCCCACCCCGCACCCCTCTGGTCACCAGCAGTGTGTTCTCTGGAGTTAAGAGTCTGTTTCTTGGTTTGCCTCTCGCTCTCTTTTTTTCCTTTGTTTGTTTGTTTTGTTTCTTACATTCCACATATGAGTGAAATCGTAGGGTATTTGTCTTTCTCTGACTGAATTATTAAATGTGTAATTTAAATTCAGATCTCATCCTACTTACACCATGATTTGCAGTCACAACCAGAAAACACACAAGTATTTTTGGTTGTTTATGCTAATCCACAAACAAATTTTAAAACATGTTGTTTCTCCCTCAAGTACCAAGAAAAATAGAAGATATTGTGATTTTTTTTTTTTTTAAGTAAATGATCCACTTCTTTCTCCTTAATTTATTTAAACTGCTTAACAAAGTCCTCCTGTATGTCAGGTGCCCGATGGGGCAGGCTGAAGGTTCTGGAATCCCACCACAGTGTCTGCGCCCACAAGGCACCGAGGGCCTCTTTATCAGGAATGAGGCAAGAGGGCAGAATTACAAGTGGTTTGTACTTGGGGTGACCGTTCCTCACTGTAGTCCGTAGTCTACTAACCTGGCAAAGGACAGCGTGTACAGGATGCAGGCTAGCAACCCCTCTGGGTGGAATCCTCCGCCGTCAAGATCTGACCACCCAGTTGACTTAGCCAGAATCGCCCGACCCTCGGTGTCTCTTCTCAGTAATTTGCTACCCATTTGCTCCCTCACTCTGCCCTCAGCTGTAAATCCCCAGCGGTCTTGGCTACATCCGGAGTTTAGCCTGGCCGTCCTCCCCAGATTCAGTGGTCTTGACGACTATCACAGTAGACCCTACAATTTTTACAGTTGTCACAATAAAATTCTTCTTTCTCAGCAACCATCAACATCATCCATCCCCAGAATTTTTCATCTTGAAAAACTGCAACTCTGTCCCATTCAACACTAGTTCCCCATTCCCCTCCCTCTGGTTCCTGGTACCCACAAGTCCACGGTCTCCTCTGTGGATTTGAGGACTCTAGATCCCCCATATCAGTGTATTTATACTGTAGTTGTCCTTTGGTGTCTGGGCTCTTACACTCAGTATAACGTCCTCAGGGTTCATCCACGTTGCAGCAGGGGTCAGGATCTCCTTTCTTTTTAAGGCTGAAGAGTGTTTCATTGTGTGTATATCACATTTTGTTTATCCACTCATCTATGATGAACACGTGGATTGCTTCCACCACCTGACTGTTGTGAATAAAGCTGCTATGAACATGTGTGTACAAATATCTTTTTGAGTCCATGCTTTCAATTCTTTTGAGTAAGTACTCACAAGTACAATTGCTGGATCATATGGCAATGAGTTCAGTTTTGGGGAGGAACTGCCATCTGTTTTCCATAGTAGCTGAACCATTTTGCATTCTCACCAGCAATGCACAAAGGGTCCAGTTTCTGCACATCTTTGCCAACACTTGTTTTTTTCTGGGTTTTGTGGATTTTTAAAAAAATAATATCTCTCCTGAGGGCTATCTCACTGTGGTTATGATTTGCATTTCCCTAATGACTGCTGATGTTCAATATTTTTTCATGTGTTTATTGACCATTTATATATCTTTATAAAAATGTCTGTTCAAACCCTTTACCCATTTTTGATTGAGGTTTTTTTTTTTTTTGGTGGCTATTATTGCATCTGTATGAATATACATTCTGTGTATCAATCCTTTGTAAGACACGTTATTTGAAAATGTTTTCTCCCAGTGTTGCCTTTTCACTTTCTTGATAATGTTCCTTTATACACAAAAGGTTTTAATTTTGATGAAATCTGATTTACTTATTTATTCTTTTGTTACCTATGGCTTTTGGTGTCCTATGCAAGGAATCATTGCCAAATCCCATGTCATGAAGATTTCCTCCTATGTTTTCTTTTAAGAGTTATACTTTTACTTCTTACATTTGGGTCTTTGATCCATTTGGGGTTCATTTTTTAATATGGTGCAAGATACAGGTCCACATTTATTCTTTTATTTGTGGGTATCCAGTTATCCCAGCACCATTTGCTGAAGAGACTGTCCTTTCCCCATTGAGTGGTCTTGGCAGCCTTGTCAAAAGTCATTTGACATATATGTGAGAGTTTATTTCTGAGCTCTCTTTTAGTCCATTGTTCTGTTTGTCTATCTTTAGGCCAATACCTCACTGCTTTGATTAATGTTACTTTGTAGTAAGTTTTGAAATCACTAAGTGAGATTTTCAACTTTGTTCTTCTTTTCCAAGATTATTTTGGATATGCAGGGTCCTTTGAGATTTTATATGAATTTTAGGATGGATTTTTCCTAAGTGGGACACTGCAAAAAGTGAGGGAACTGCAAAAACATCATTGGGAATTTGATAGGGATTGCATTGAATCTGTAGATTGCTTTGGGTGGTATTGACATCTTAACACTACTGAGTGTTACAGTCCATGAACATGGGATGTCTTTCCATTTATTTGGGTCTTCTTTAATTCTTTCAGCAATGTTTTGTAGTTTTCAGTGTACAAGTATTTCACTTCTTTGGCTAAGTTTATTTACTTAAATATTTTATTCTTTTGATGCTATTGTAAATGGAGTTTTCTTAATTTCCTTTTCAAATTGTTCGTTGTTAGTGTATAGAAACAGCTCATTTTGCATGTTAATTTTGTATCTTACAAGTTTGCTGAATTCATTCATTGAATTATTATTATTATTATTATTATTATTATTAAAACTAATAGTCTTTTTGTGGAATTTTTAGGGTTTTTTAGGTATAAGATCTTGTCATCTGCAAACAGATAATTTTACTTCTTCTTTTCCAATTCAGATGGCTTTTCTTTCTTTTCTTGCTTAATTTCTCTGGTAAGTACTGCAGTATAATGTTGAATAGAAATGGCAAACACAGGCATTCTTGTCTTTTTCCTGACCTCAGAGGAAAAGTTCTCAGTCTTCCCCCATTGAGTATGATGTCTGCTGTGGGTTTTTCTATGTGACCTTTATAATATGTGAAGTGTAGTATGTGGCAATCTCCTTCTCTTCCTAGCTTGTTTAGTTTTTTTTTTAATTATGAAAGGTGTTGAATTTGTTGAATGCCTTTTCTGCATTAACTGAAATAATTATGTTGAGTTTTTTTCCCCTCTTCATTTTGTCAAAGTGATGTAGTACACTGATCAACTTTAATATGTTGAACGTCCTTGAATGCCAAGAACAAATCACACTTGGTCATAATGTACAGTTCTTTTAATAAACAGCTGAATTCTGTTTGCTGGTATTTTGTTGAGGGATTTCACATCAGTATTCATAAAGGATACTGATATATAGCTTTCTTTTCTTGTAGTGTCTTTATCTGGCTTTGGTATCAAGACAGTGTTGGCCTCAAGGAATGAGTTAGAAAGTGTTCCCTCCTTTTTAATTTTTTGGAAGAGTTTGGGAAGGATTGATGTTAATTCTGCTTTAAATGTTTGTAGAATTCACTCATGTAACCATCTGATTCAGGGCTTTTTGTTTGTTTGGAGGTTTTTGATGACTGATTCAATCTCCTTGCTAGTTCTAAGTCTGTTCAGATTTCCTGTCTCTTCATGATTTAACCTGGGTAGGTTTTGTGTTTCTAGGAATTTGTGCATTTTATCTAGGTTATCCAATTGGCATACACTTGTTCATGCTATTCTCTTATAATACTTATTATTTCTTACCATACTTTTGAAGGTATCAAATATTACTGTTTTAAAGTATTACCTAATCAATTTGATTATTTTTCATTGTTTATCTGTGTGCATTATAAATATTTTTGTCTAGAGATTGTTTCACCATAGTCTGATTCCTTTTGCATCCCGTAACTCTACTTCCCTTTAAACCTCTTATCCACTCACTGCCCAGTGTTTAGTTTATGGGATTCATCCACGTGGATTAGTATTCAAGTCGCAGAAGCCAAATGTAAGCATTTCCTGAGCACATGGTTAAGATGCACTGTTATGCCGCGGAGAGTGAGTGGGAATTGGTGTAGGGACACTGCAGATGCTGGGGAGTGCACATCAAATGAGTTTGTGGGATCTAAAGTTCCCCTGCATTGTTCTGGTCTCCGGCATAGTGGTCGATGGGCTCAAAAGTACGAACCCCTGAGCTGCGTACTAACTCCTCAGCCTCTCGCTCTCTGAGATGTCAGTTTCAAACACACTTGTGTTCTCTGAGTGACCGCTGGCTTATCTCACTCTTACATCAGGCAGGGTATTCCCTGTTATTTTTCATCCCATTTCTTTTTAGGGGACCGTTATTGAAAAATAGAACAAGCTCACATGCAGGTTTTCACAATGGGGTCAATCAGGTGTTGTAGCCAGGATGCATACTTAAATAATCCCTTTGGTTTGTGGCAGTTGAAACATTCTTTTTGTGAATTTCTGACATGAATTAGTCACACAAATTAATTCTAACTCACAGGTTCAGGAGCCAAAATAATTCAGGCCCTGTATATAAAAACGTGTCTTCTGGGAAAGTAAGATTTTTACTAAACACTGAAACAACGACCCTGACACTGGGCTGTCAGCCTTTAATCCTCATGGCCGCCAACTGGACGGGCAGCGGGGGAGGAGGGGTGCCGCGTCCGCGCCGTGCTGCCGTCCTGGCCCCCGGGCTCAGAGCTGTAGCCCCTCTCACTGCTTGGGTGCGTTACGTGCACTTGCTGGCTAGTGACTGTAAACAGGTGGACAGCGCACCGCTGGTGTCCGAGGAGCTGCCGGAACCCTCTCTTCACACACTTGCTCCTTGTGCTTCGGGCGCCTTGCGTTTGTCGGTGTCCGAGGAGAGCTCGTGTTCCTCAGGCAGGGACCCAGCCCCTCACAGCAGCCCTGCCTGCCTCAGACCGACAGTGCCAACCCACGTGGAATCCTCCTGGTGGACTCCGTACTGACTTGCCACATGAACGCTGGTGTGGACAGGAGCCGGCCCAGCCCCCCCATCTGCGGACATGCCCGTCCGTCTTTACTAGTCACACGTGTCCGTGAACGCAGTTCTGTTCCCTCTGCTCTGACCTCCCCGATGCCCAGTGCCCTGCACCCCAGAGTGCTCTGAGCTGGAAACCCAGCGGTTCCTCCATTTTTCTCACAGTGCAGCCATCAGTAAAACAAGTCATACAAACACAGGAGGCATGAATTGGTGTCAGAGGCTTGCAAATGGGCCAGGATGACCGAGCGGCTGACGTCGTGATCAGAGAACACATTTGTCAGTTTGCATGTTTCTTTTATGGTCTCCCGGGTTTCTATGACCCCTGGCTCTCTTTAGAAGTATGCAAAGGCCAATTTAGTTGCTAAAATCTGTGCCAGTTTTTACACTTTCGCAGAGGCGCTTTCTGGGATTCTGAGCCGTGTGAGCCCCCGGTCAGCCCCCCTGCACAGGGCTGTCGCACTGACCTTCCCGTTGTCCCTTGACTTGCTTTCCTGAGTTGTACCCTGCACTTCACACAAAAATGATTAGGAGTTGTCTGAAGAAGGGATGTGATCCCAAGACCGCCTTTTCGGAGGCATGGGTGGCCCTGCTGTGTGCTGTGTGGAAGCAGAGGCCAGTGCAGGACTGAGAGTTGCTTTTCTCAAGGGACCTGAGATGGGCCAGTGGTGCTTTCCCGAATTCTGCCTCTAGAGGTTGAAATGGTTTAAACGTGCTGGCAGGGCCTCTGTGTCCACTGATTGGATCTGGACGTAGCTCCCACCAGGAAGGAAGTAAGCCTGCCTTGCATTTCGTAATGGGTGCCTGGTTGCAAGAAATCTCGAGAATCGCAAACACAACTCTACTTCTGGCTGTGTACTTAGAATTGCTTTTCCTTACCGAACCACTTGTGATCTGGCATAAATTTAGGACATTTTTGACAAAAGAGGTTGTTCAATCGGCAGTGAAGCAATATGCCTGGAAAGAAAATTCTGGGGTTTACTGGTCACACCAGCTCATTTCTAGCTGCATTCATGTATGTGCAGCTCTCGTGCCCAAGGGTGGGTGCAGTGAATCAGTATTTCTGGAAGAGACCACGGCGGGGGGGGCTGTTCATTGAGAAAAGAACTTACTTACAATGGCATGCCACCTTATCCTGCAGCAGAGTGTGAAGATGAACAGAGAAGCAGGGCTTGGTAAAGCCAAGGAGAATGCCAGAAATTCCTCAAGTTTTATATTTTAACTCTATTGCTGTGATGTATTATTCTTTTACTTTATTTTAAAAGTTAGTTTTGCAGAAATAAATCAAAATAACAACTGAAAAACATATGGGATGTTTGAACACATCATCTGACTTCGTTCCAAAGGTGTCAGAAAGGACTTCGATGTTTCCCTGCAAGAACTCCCCCGCCCCCCTCGCCCCCCGTGACTGAGAACACCTTTGCTACACGCCCGGGATGGTCACACCCGCAGGATGGGGTCCTGGGCAGCACCCAGGGCCTCTCCACTCCCCGTCCTCAGGGTTCTTCATTTCTTCCTGTTGACATCACTCCCCGCCCCCATCTAAAGATCCTTGAGGAAATTAAGAATAAAATGTGTAACTTTACTTTTTAGCCCAGACACTGAAACTTGTTCACCGTTGCTGGCACTTCCACTAATATGGCATTTAAAAAAGTAATAATTCTTTGAACTGCCTTCTAAGAGCATTCTCTCGATGAAACTGGTCGCACACGCGTGTGTCTTCAAAGGGTGCACACATCACGGGGGACAGAAGCAGGAGAACATTTACACCAGCGATTTCTTTTCTTTCTTTTTTTTTAAGATTTTATTTATTTATTTGAGAGAGAGAGAATGAGAGAGAGCACATGAGAGGAGGGAGGGTCAGAGGGAGAAGCAGACTCCTCGCCGAGCCGGGAGCCCGATGCGGGACTCGATCCCAGGACTCTAGGATCATGACCTGAGCCGAAGGCAGTCGCTTAACCAACTGAGCCACCCAGGCGCCCTTTACACCAGCGATTTCTGTTCTAGAGTGCCGGCTTTCCCAGACTTCTCCTGCCTTGCTTTCCTCTGCTGCCCTCAGTGACGTCACGGCCCCGTCCATGCCTCTCTCACCTTTCCCCTCACAGTACATCCTGCTGGGCTGACCCCACTTCTGAACACAGCTGCCCCCAGCCACCACTGGGTTCCGTACTGCGCTGTGCGTTCCTGACAGCATATCCATGCTGGTGGGCCCTGCAGGATGTGGGGTGCCCTTCTGAGGACCGGGTGTGGCCCAGAAAACAGAACAGAGCCTACAGGTAGAGTGGTCCCAGAAGTGGAGGGACCCAGGAGGACTGTCTTGGTCAGGGGGGACGGTCCTGGTCAGAGCTGTGCAAACAGAAAGGTCCGTTGCCCCCAGGGGGCACTCAGAGCAATGTTGCAGGAGAGAAGCAAGGTCAGATGGGCAGTACGTGATTCGTCCTCCTCCTTCCAACTTGGGTCTGTGCCCTGTGGACGCAGGGGAGGCTGGGCCAGCCCTGGAATCCAGAGGGGTCCTTGGGACGTCCTCAAGAGTTTACGGGGCAGGGGTGACTGCCGACGTCAGACGGGGACCCAAGGTCATAAACCTGGCAGGTAGAAAGACCCGAAGAGGAACCCAGCTGTACAGAGCTGGCAGGCCATTGTGGGGAGGCCAGTCCATTCAAGCAAGGCTCTCGGGCTGGGTTATCCGGACGTGCATGCCCCACGCTCCTGTCCACACGCTCCCGCCCAGCTTTCCCTGTGGCCTGGATAGCTAGCAGGCTCCAAGCAGAGGGGGTCGCACTCCACTGCCCTGTCCTCCCTTACCTTTGTATGCAGGGGCCGGTCCCATCCAGCGCCATGCAGACCGCAGATCCTGCTCACACGCCTGAAGGGGGCAGCTGTGCATGTAATGTCAGGCCTGACGGCACTGTCAACACAGGACACGCAAGCGACCCCACCCAGAAAGAAAATAAGTGTTTTCAGAGCATGCAGGGACCTGGCTTTGAGGATCCTCTTTCACGAATGGGAAGTCATAGCTCCTTGCCTGTAATTTATTTCCATGTTAGTCTCCGCGTCTCTCCCTCCCCTCCCCTCATCTCTCTGGCTCTGTCCCTCTGCCACACATGCCCTCCAGGGCCCTCCTGCACCCAGTACACGGTCACCCTCTCGCACGTTTGCTTGCCAGGCCGTCAGCCTCAGAATGCGTGTGCCAGGATCCGCTGTGGGTGCAGAGTGAGGTCTGGGTGGCAGACTTCCCCGGAAGGAGCTTCGTGGACAGGCTTCTGCTGGCGCTGTGTGGAGCCTGCCTTGACTCCCTGCCCAGGCTTTGGTTTCTGTTTTCCAGTGTGACCCTCGCCTTGTTGCAAGGCGTGCTGAGGCTGACGGAGAATGAGGATCGCAGGCATATGGCAGCCGGCACTCGAGCTTTGAAGAAATATGGCAGCAAATCACAAAACGAAACCCAATCTGGAAAATGTAAAACAGGGCATCTGGAGAAACATAATCAGCCCCATAGATACTCTGGATGAAAGCAGCGATGGGAAAGTGAGCTAGCCAAATATTTATCAGCAAGTTGGTTGTGAGGATATGGCAGTGAATCCAGCCAACACCTCATGAGCGCTGTGTGCTGTTAGCTTCCTCTGCTGGACTCGGGTTCCACCTGGAAGTGGAAGACAAGCCTGTGAATCAGAGAGAATTCAGGGGAGATCAGAGACAGGAAAGATAGTGGGATAGGAGAACTTGCAGAAGGCAAACCTGAGACCCGGTCTCCTCGAGCGGGATGCCCGAGCTCGGCTGCACATCGTGGACAGCATCTGAAGCCATCCAGCACGGCAGACTCAAGCCTACGGGAATGCTCTCTGATTAAACAAGAGTCATCTAACAATAAAATATTTCTGTCTTAATCCTCGTTGAGATGGTGTTAAAGTGCATCCGTCTGTTTCCCGGCATTAGAAGGAGGTCATGTGACCGTCATTCAGCAGAGTGGAATCCTTATTTTATGACGCGCCGTGCTGGGCCTTGCCTGTCATCGTAAGCATGGCACTTAGGGTTCCCCAGCACGGGGCTGGAGGAAACACGCACTAACCCCAGGATGGAGCCTGTGGGTTTTGTTTGCTGATTTCACAGGTCCTCAGTAACACTTAATTGTGCCGTTTCCTCTTTGTACCAGAGCGATTCTTTGCAAGGAGTGAAATTCTCATTTCCTGAACGTTTTCAAAAAAGGGGTTTACAGCAATAGTTTCAGACAACAGGCCCTGCCTGAACTGTGTGTTTCGTCCCTGGATTAAAGAGTGAGTTTGGAATGTGGGGCTGGCCGGCCCGGGGGTCAGGACCCTTCTGTTACCCACATGCGCCCAGAAGCAGGATCGGGATGTGGGCCAGAGCCCAAGACCCAGCTTCACTGGGCGAAGTAAGTCAGCGCGGTCAGGCATCCGGGAATACTCCTCATGGAGAACGAGCAGACTAATACAGAGAGGACAGAGGGGACACTTTTCTTTTTATATTTTATTTTATTGTTGATAAATGGGGAGCCCCTCCGTCAGCATGAAATGGTAACAGGGACACAGAGGGGCCACCTCGGTGACGTTGGTAAACAGTTGCTGCACCTGGACCTCAAGAGTCTCTGCTCCCCTCATCGGGCTCCCTGCTCCGCGGGGAGCCTCCTTCTCCCTCTCCCTCTGCCTCCCTCCTGCTCTCTCGCTCACACTCACTCTCTCTGTCAAATAAATAAATAAAGTATTTTAAAAAGTATTTTAAAAACGAATAACAAAAGCAGACAGGGATATCAGAGAAGTGGGAGGTCACAGACTGAAAGTATCGCTAAATCCTGCCGAACGTAACCAAACGTGAATGTGAGCGTTTAGGGCAGAGAGAGGGCCTGCCGTGGAGCCTGCCGCACAGCACGCTATGCGTGCGCCCTGCAGAAATGCCCTGGGGCCAGGCGTCCCCTGGGTTTGAAGGTCGTGGGCTGGGACAGTGGAACCCCTTCCCCAGGGGCTTCACGTCCCTGGGAGGACGGCAAACCGACACCGGTAACGCAATGAGGAAATCACCCCACTGATGTACACACGGTGTAGCGTTAAATAGTTAATCTGTGGAAACAAACTTTAAAGTTTTATTGTAGTTTTTTTCGCTAAAATATAAAAAATTGGGGTCCACACACTAGAGAATCAGGACTGGTTCTAGCTCAATTTTTAAAACTTCCGTTCCAATTTAAACTTGGTGAGGAAGCTGAAAGCAGCTGGTGAGGCTTGAACGAGTCTGCATCGTAATGGCGTCGTGAGGAGACCCCAGCCCCCTGGAGTGCGGGAGGCCGGCCGCTGCTGGGGAAGACGTCTGGAAACATCCTTGTTCGGGGGGTCGTGGACTTCAGGGGGCCGAGGGGTGGGAGCTTCCGGTCCAGCGGGCGGCAGACGTGCAAACAGCTGTGCTTTGTGTTTAAGGGTTCTGATGGACCGTGGGCTCCGAGGAGGGAGTGGTCCACATCGCCTCTGCAGGGGTGCAGAGGGCTCGGAGAGGTGACCCTGACCCTCAGGGGTCAGAAGTGCGTGTCCCAGCCCCGTGTCTCACAGCCAGGCCGCTACCGCCGCCCCCCAACCCGGGGTTGCTCAAGACTGACCGGTGGGGGAACAGTCCGGGGAGCTTGTGTTTCTCCCCACAACAGCTAAACACAGCCAGGGCTGAGAAGCTGCGGGCAGCGGAAATTCCGACGGGCCTTTGTGGGTGTGGCAAGAGGACGGTTCCATATCAGAAAGACCAGGTTGGGCATGTCAGTGGAAGGGGGTGGAAAGCAAAGACTTCAAACGAAACAATAAAGCAAAGGTAGGGTGTCTCGGTGACGGGCGGAGGCTGGGACGATGGCAGGATGGTGCCAGGGGGTCACGAGGGCTTGGGAAAGTGGGGGTGTGGGCATGGGGACCGTGGCAGTCTCTCATCAGACGGCGCGTTCTAGCCCAGTGCCAGAAGGAGACCCTGTCCATGCTCCGCATCCAGAGGACCCTGACCTCCTCCTGTCCTAGTGCAGGACCCATAGGACTTAGTGACTTTAAGAAAGACTGCAAGGTCCCCAAACCATAAACAAAATATCTCCTCATTTTCTTGAAACTTCCAGAAATCCTTTGAGCAGAGAACAAAACCTTCCACTCCTCAGCAGAAGATGAAAGCCTTGAGCACAAATGCCTCCTTGAAGGCTTGCTTGACTGACAGTCATTGTCCCCGGAGGGTCGTCACTCGATGGGAGGGGCCCAGCTCTGCCAGCGCCTGAATCCTGGCCGAAAAGCCACCCAGGGAAGAGAGCACAGGAGGTTGGGGACATACGGGTTTGGGGGTGGGCCCCCCACGCGCCCCCACTCTGTCACTCTGGGGAGGCCCACTCGGGCCGTTGTAGATGCTGTTCCAGATGCACGCAGCCCAGAGGCCGCGAGCCACCGAGCCATGTAGGGCCGTTTTGTTCAGGCCAGCTCTGTGACAGTGGTGCTTCCTTCCCAGTGGGCTTGCTTGCTTGGGCACCCCGGCAAGCACAGATGGGGTTTGACCCCACATTTTTATGGGACATTGTCCACCACCTGTGGGAAACAAACCCGGGCCCCTGATCAGACACCTGAGCTTCGGGATACGTGGGTTAATTCATTTGGCTGGCCAGCCCACGCTCACCGTGACCGTGTGCGTGTGTGCTGTTGACCGGAGGGAAAGGGTCCTCACCACGTGGCCGGTGAGCAGGGTTTCTTCAGCTGGGTTCACACCGTATCCAACCCACAGCACAGACCGTGGCGTAGTTGTCTCGGCATTCCATTTCTGCCGTATTTTATACTTGGCAGGTGAAATGCAACCCTTGGTTGATGGCGTTTTAAGAAGACTCTGATTTTCCAGCAACACTGGAAATTCACTTAGATGCAGTGTGTCCTTGCGCCCCCCCTTCTGCCTCTCCACCACTCCTCCCAGGACACGGGGCCCCCCAAGTGCCCTCAGAATGCCCACTGAAGGACCCCCCCCAGGCCTGTCCTGCTCAGGGAGAGGAGCCGTCACTCCAGACCCTCCCTCTCTCATCCGTCCACCCACCCAGCACCCAAGGCACGCTCTTCTGTTTTCGGACCTGAAGTGAGGGCGCCCCTGGGACCAGTGATATTCATATAGGGCTCTGCTTGTCCTGTAATTGTTTTATAACCTTGAGGTTTGAGTCAGAGATCATACAAAAAACACACACAGCACATCTGATGTGATGACCACTTCTTCCTTGAGCTCTGGATGGAGTTGTTGCAATATCCCCCCCAGAAATGGGGGTTCCCACCTGGGATCACAGGGCTTCTAAGCCTGGCCAAGGCCCGACCCCAGTGATGCCCTGGGAGGCCAGGGCTTGAGGTGCTTCATAGATGGCTTTCTTCACCAAGCTGCCCCTCAAGCTGGGCCGGGCGGGCAGGGCCGCTCTCCCTGGATGTGGGGGAGCATCAGGTCCCCGTCCACGGCCCCGTGGCTTCTGTTTTACTTGTGAGGTAACACGGTTAGGCCCTCTTCTTAGGACGAGCCTGTATCCTCTGCCTCCCCTCCCTGACTCATTCGTCTCTCCCCATCTGGCTCTTTGTTCCCTTGGTCACTGTCCCTCTCACCTTCTGTCTCTCCATCCCGTGCAATCTGGAGTTCAACCAGCTGCTGAGCCTTGAGTGCCGGAGCTGGTGCGGGTCCCTCTGGCACTGTGACCGAGCTTCCCATGTCTGCTCTCGGGTGCAATACCAAACACTGACGGAAATGCCCGCCCGCTCTAGGGGGTCACAGGAAACCATGGTCCTCAGCTGCAGCTCAATTAGATACCGTCCCAGGAGACAGACCTGCCCACATCCTCGTGCGTGGCCGGAAGAAGTCCAGAATGATTTGTGGGCTCTCATGGTGTCCCTGAAACCGTGCAGCATTGGGACACGTCTCTCACCCCCGGCAGTACCCCGTGAAAATGCTGGAGGCCGGGAGCATCCTGGACCGCATAACTGACTGAACAGCGGGGCAAGAACAGTGGGCGGAGCAGAAAGCCCCTTGGAAGTCCCTCTCTGTGTTTTCAACCACCATAGCATCAGACGAGTGAGTTTGCGGGGCTCCCTGGCCCCATCGGTTGAGAGAGGAGCCAGGAGAGACCCTGATTAATGTTCTGCCTCACACTGACAGACCCTGCAAAGCCAGGTTGGGGGCCGGATCACGAAGAGAACGCACCTGCAGCGTTATCCTCCAGAAGCTTCACCTCAGGCCGTGGGGGGTGGAGCTGGACTCCTGCAACTTGGCCCTGCCCACCTCCCTGCAGAGCGCCCTGCAGCCCACCGCCCCCATCAGATCCACCAGCGCCCAGTGCACCTCTGCCCACGTCCCTCTTTCCCTCGAAGTTCTGTCCCTCTCTGGCCATGCGGCTGGGGTTTAACTGCTCCCCCGACCCTGGGCCTCTGCGGGGACACGTGCACCTTCCCTGCTCGGTACCTGCTTGGCGCTCACTTTCTGCTATTTTGTGGTGTCACTTGTCTGTTTCACCACTGGTCTTGTCTCCCCCACTAAACCATAAGCTCCGTCCAGGTGAGGCCCACACTGTTGGTCCCTGCAACACGCATAGACCCAGTGGCCGTCACAGCCAACAGGCAGCCTGGGGATGTGGCCTCACCCTCAGCCAAAGCTTCCCAGTATACTCAGAGGCCAAGCCAAATTCCTTACCGTGATTGAAGCCCAGTGACATGTCTATGCCTCTCAGACCCCCCACAGCCTCTCCAGCCACACTGGCCACCTTGATTTGGGAACACAGAAAACCCAGATGTCTTCCTTATACTCACCTGGTAGGCTCTTCCACAGATGTCCACATGGTACATGCCTCATCATCTCAGCAAGGGCTCCCCTGGCCACTCTACCCAAAAGAGCAGTAGTTCTCCCCTACTGCATTTCCTACTCTGATCGTCTCCTTTATATTCATCATCAATTTTTATTTATTGTATTGTCTGCCTTCCCTGCTAAATTGTCATCTCCATGAGATCAAATATTTTGTCTATTTTGTTCACTGCTGAAGCCCCAGAGCCTAGAACTGTGCCTGGCACATAGATAGTGGTCAGTCAATCAGGAAAATAAAATGGTCAATAAATCTTGTTTGGAAAACCTGTCAAATATGTCAAATATTCTATTTTGGGGGGGGGTACCATGTTTCTATAGTGACCAGGCCAATCATTTTCTTATATTTCATTATAATATTAAGACTTAAAAGTCTATGAATGAAACTTAGATATTTGTAAGGAAATATTTTTGGAAGAAAAACTTAGTGTTTTGAGTATCATTTCCTTCCCTACCTCTTTCTGGCTTCCAGTAAAGCTGGTATATTGACTCTGAGTGAAGACAGTCTGATCGAATGAACATAATTTGTAGGAAAAGTGCACAATTTTTTCAGTTTCCAGATACGCATACTAGCCCCTTCCTCCCCACGTGCTTCCTTGTGTGAACGTGTATGGGAGTGTTTATGAGAAGGAAGGCCTGCCTGCCCACTGGGTGGTTTCCAAACACTTGCCTTTTTACAGTCTTGTTTTCACAAACAAAGATCAGTCACAACAGCAGGAGAAATTCGAATCTCCCACGTCACAGAGAGAACAGAGTGAGGGTGGGCTGCCCAAGCACCGTCTGTTCTTCCCCCATGTGCTGAGGGCTTGGAGAGGCTTAGCCCTATGCTTGGCGCTCTGAGG
This sequence comes from Mirounga angustirostris, assembly GCF_029215605.1. Lineage (NCBI taxonomy): Eukaryota > Metazoa > Chordata > Mammalia > Carnivora > Phocidae > Mirounga > Mirounga angustirostris. The sequence goes on along the minus strand of NW_026991720.1, from coordinate 106,956,057 downwards.
ATGGCACAGTAAACAGAAGCCAACGGGTTCATGAACTTGTTAGACGTAGCATGAAAATGGGTGTTCCGGAACTTCTGCCCATTGTGCATTTCTGTCCATGCCATGACTGGAACCACAGCTTGTGGATGAGCTGGCACAGGGAGATAGGCAGAGAGGGGATGGGCAGGCCCATCGTGTGGGGAGCCAGCCTGCCCTGATGTACCCTGGGCTTCACAAGCTTCGTCCTTCCACTGGCTGGAGTTGCAGGCACACGGGCAACACTGGGCTGAGCCTCAGCAAAGTCATCTGTGTCGTTCATGTCATGGAAATGCCAGAGCCACCAGTGTCGGAGTCATTCAGTGATGTTGGCCCCATGCTCACTGATGTCTTCGATGCATATTCCCTGTGCCAGACACCATATGAAGAGGAGTAAGGCCCTGTCCATGTTGGAAAAAACTTACAATCCAGAGGAGCACACAAATAGGAAACACTGCAGCATAACTAAGTCAATGGAGCTTTAAAAAAACTTGAGATGAAATTTGCATCACATAAAATTGACCCTTTAAAGTGAACAATTCAGTGCCATTTAATACCCAATAATATTGAACAACCAGCACCTCCATCCAGGTACTAAACATTTCATCTCCCAAACGTATCCTTTCACTTTGAACCTATTTGTGTCTCTGGATCTAAAGTGGATCTTAGAACACTGGATCGGATGAACTTAGCAGATATATTCAGAACATTTCATCCCAAAGCAGCAGAATATATATTCTTCTCGAGTGCACATGGAACATTCTCCAGAAGAGATCACAGGCTGGGTCACAAATCAGGCCTCAATCAGTACAGAAAGATCAAGATCATACCATGCATATTTTCAGACCACAACATTATGAAACTTGAAGTCAACCACAAGAAAAAAACTGGAAAGACCACAAATATGTGGAGGTTAAAGAACATCCTACTGAAGAATGAATGGGTTAACCAGGAAACCAAAGAAGAAATTTAAAAAAATACATGGAAGCAAATGAAAATGAAAACAGGACAGTCCAAAACTTTTGGGTTGCAGCAAAGTCAGTCCTAAGAAGGAAGTATATAGCAATACAGGCCTTCCTTAAGAAGCAGGAAAAGTCTCGGGGCGCCTGGGTGGCTCAGTTGGTTAAGCGGCTGCCTTCGGCTCAGGTCATGATCCTGGGGTCCTGGGATCGAGCCCCGCATCGGGCTCCCTGCTCCACAGGAAGCTGGCTTCTCCCTCTCCCTCTGCCTGCCTCTCTGCCTACTTGTTCTCTCTCTCTCTCTCTCTCTCTCTCTGTGTCAAATAAATAAATAAAATCTTTAAAAAAAAAAAAAAAGCAAGAAAAGTCTCAAACACACAACCTAACCTCACACCTAAAGGAGCTAGAAAAGAAACAGCAAATAAAGCCTAAAGCCAGTAGAAGAAGGGAAATAATAAAGATTGGAGCAGAAATAAACAATATAGAAACAAACACAGTAGAATGGATTATCAAAACTAAGAGCTGGTCTTCAAAAGAATTAATAAAATTGATAAAACCTTAGGCAGACTTGTCAAAAAGAAAAGAGAAAGGACCCAAATACATAAAATCATAAATGAGAGAGGAGAAATAACAACCATCACCACAGAAATATAAACAATTATAATTTTCATACTATGAAAAACTATATGCCAACAAACTGGGCCATCTGAAAGAAATGAACAAATTCCTAGAATCCTAGGAACTACCAAAACTGAAACAGGAAGAAATAGAAAATTTGAACAGACCCATAACCAGCAATGAAATTGAATCAAAAATCTCCCAAGAAACAAAAGTCCTGGGCCAGATGGCTACCCAGGGGAATTTTACCAGACATTTAAAGAAGAGCTAATTCCTATTCTTCTCAAACAGTTCCAAAAGATAGAAATGGAAGGAAAACTTCCAAACTCCTATGAAGCCAGCATTACCTTGATTCCAAAACCAAAGACTCCACTAAAAAGAATTACAGGCCAATATCCCTGATGAACATGGATGCAAAAATTCTCAATAAAATACTAACAAATCAAATTCAACAGTACATGAAAAGAATGATTCACCACGATCAAGTGGGATTTATTCCTGGGCTGCAGGGGTGGTTCAATATCTGCAATCATTCAATGTGACACACCACATTAATAAAAGAAAGGATAAGAACCATATGACCCTGTCAATAGATGCAGAAAATGCATTTGACAAGATATAGCATCCTTTCCTGATAAAAATCATCAACAAAGTAGGTAGACGGAACATACCTCAACATCATAAAGGCCATATTCAAAAGACCCACAGCTAATAACATCCTCAATAGGGAAAAACTGAGAGTCTATCCCCTATGATCAGGAACAAGACAGGGATGTCCACTCTCATCATTACTATTTAACATGATACTGGAAGTCCTAGCCTCAGCAATGAGACCAGAAAAACAAGCAATAAAAGGCACCCACATCGGCAAGGAAGAAGTCAAACTTTCACTATTTCAGACAATATGATACTCTATGTAGAAAATCCGAAAGACTCCACCAAAAAATTGCTAGAACTAACACATGAATTCAGCAAATTCATGGGATATAAAATCAGTGTACAGAAATCTATTGCATTCCTAGACACCAATAATGAAGCAGCAGAAAAAGAAATCCAGGAATCGAGCCCATTTTCAGTTCCACCAAAAACAATAAGATACCTAGGGCTAAACCTAACCAGAGGTAAAAGATCTGCACTCTGAAAACTATAGAACACTAATAAAAGAAATTGAAGAGGACACAAAGAAATGAAAAAGCATTCCATGCTTGTGGATTGGAAGAACAAATATTGTTAAAATGTCTCTACTACCCAAAGTGATCTACAAATTTAATGCAATCTCTATCAAAATACCACCAGCATTTTTCACAGAGCAGGAACAGATAATCCTAAAATTTGTACAGAACCACAAAAGACCCCAAATAGCCAAAGCAATTCTGAAAAAGAAAAAACTGGAGACATCACGATTCTGGATTTCAAGCTATATTACAAAGTTTTAGTCATCAAGACAGTATGGTACTGGCACAAAAACAGACACATAGATCAATGGAACAGAATAGAGAACCCAGAAATGGACCTTCAACTCTATGGCCAACTAATCTTCCACAAAGCAGGAAAGAATAGCCAATGGAAAAAAAGACAGTCTCTTCAACAAATGGTTTAGGGAAAATTGGACAGCCACTTGCAGGAGAATGAAACTGGACCACTTTCTTATACACAAACAACACAAAGTAAACTCAAAATGGATGAAAGACCTAAATGAGATACAGGAATCCATCAAAACCCTAGAGGAGAACACAGGCAGCAACCTCTTCGACCTTGGCCGCAGCAACTTCTTACTAGATGTGTCCCCAGAGGCCAGGGAAACAAAAGCAAAAATGAACTATTGGGACTTCATCAAGATAAAAAGCCTCTGCACAGTGAAGGAAACAGTCAACAAAACAAAGAGGCAACCTATGGAATGGGAGAAGATATTTTCAAATGAATCTGATAAAGGGTTAGTACCCAAAATATGTAAAGAACTTATCAAACTCAACACCAAAAAACAAATAATATCGTTAAGAAATGGGCAGAAGACATGAATAAACTTTTCCAAAGAAGACATCCAGATGGCTAACAGACACATGAAAAAATGCTCAACGTCACTCGGCATCAGGGAAAAACAAATAAAAACCATGGCGAGATATCACCTTACACCAGTTAGAATCGCTAAAATTAACAAGTCAGGAAATGACAGATGTTGGGGAGGATGCGGAGAAAGGGAACCTTCTTGCACTGCTGGTGGGAATGCAAGCTGGTGCAACCACTCGGGAAAACAGTATGGAGGTTCCTCAAAAAGTTAAAAATAGAGCTACCCTACAACCCAGCAATTGCACTACTAGGTATCTATCCAAAGGATACAAAAATATAGATTCAAAGGGATACATGCACCCTGTATTTATATCAGCATAACAACAATAGCCAAACTATGGAAAGAGCCCAAATGTCCATCGACTGATGAATGGATAAAGAAGATGTGGAATATATATATACACACACAGACACACATACATACAATAGGATAGCTCGAGGGTGCTCTGCTAAGTGAAATCAGTCAGTCAAAGAAAGACTACCATATGATCTCACTCGTGTGGAATTTAAGAAACAAAACAAATGAACATAGAGGAAGCAGGAAAATAAAAAAAGAGGGGGCAACAAGCTGTAAGAGACTCTTAACAACAAAGAACACACTGAGGGTTGATGGGGGAGGTGGGTGGGGGATGGGCTACATGGGTAAAGGGGAGGAAGGAGGGCTCTTGTTGTGATGAGCACTGGGTATTGTGTGTAAGTGCTAAATCACTGAATTCTACTCCTGAAACAAATATTGCACTGTATGTTCACTAAAATTTAAGTTAAAAATAAAAATAAAGTGGGTCTTAGTGGCAGTGTGTAGTTGGATTGTACTTAAAATCTATTCTTCCAGTCTGTCTTCTCATTGGTGAGTTGAATCCCTTTACATTTCAGGTGAGGAGGGGCCACTTCCTCCACTTTGCTGGATCTTCTCTGCCTCACACCTGTCCTCAGTCCACTCATCATTTCCCTCTCTGTACTTGTCAAAGTTATTTTCTTAGTGTATACCACAGGACTTAAAATTAACAACCCACTGCTCGGCGGGGAGTCTGCTTCTCCCTCTGACCCTCCTCCCTCTCATGCTCTCTGTCTCTCATTCTCTCTCAAATAAATAAATAAAATCTTAAAAAAAAATTAACAACCCAAATTTATAATGACATAGTTGGAATTAATATCAACATAGCTTCAAAGCCCACAAAACTTGTGATCCTACACAGCTCTGTCCCCCTGGCTTTACGTTGTTATTGTCATGCATCACGTCTTTATAAGCTGTGTGCCCTTTTTGTTTAAAAAAAATATTAACTAATTAATTAATTTATTTATTTTAGAGAGAGAGCGCGTGTGAGAGCACAGGGGAAGGGCGGGGGGGTGGAGAGGAAGAATCTCAAGCAGACTCTGCACTGATCAAGGAGCCCGATGTGAGACTCAATCCCACAACCCTGAGATCATGGCCTGAGCCGAGACCAAGAGTCAGACACCGAACCGAGCCACCCAGACGCCTCAGCTGTGTGCCCTTTAACTTAGGTTCATAGCTGTTGTGTGCTGCGTTTGTCTTTCAGACCACTGAGACCAAACCAAACACACAGTACTGCCAGCTTTGCCTGCACCTCGGCCGCCATCCTCCCTGGAGTTCTGTGCTTCTGTCCACGGCTGGAGGTGCAGCTTCCCGTGCTTTTGCTTCAGCCGCCGTGTCTTGTAGAGCAAGTCTGCTAGTGATGAGTCCCTTCGGTTTTTGTTTATCTGGGAATGTCTTAACTTCACCTTTATTTTTGGAGGCTGGTTTTGCCAACACAGAATTCTTGGATGAGTTTCTTTGTTCTAGCCATTAGATGTGTCCTCCCACAGCCTCTGGCCACGCGGCTTCTGGTGAGGCCCCTGTAGGTGACAAACTGCTTGTCTCCTGCTGCCTTCAGGATTCTTTTGTCTTTGGCTTATGACAGTTTGATTATAATGATTCAGTGTGGATCTCTTTGAATTTATCCTACTTGAAGTTGTTGAGCTATTTGGATATGCGTGTATATGTCTGTCACCAGATTTGAGATGTTATTGGCCATTATCTCTGTGGTCAGCCAGTAACCCAAAAGAGGTTTCCTTAAACGCTTGGAGCCAGGAGGGGGGAAGAACTCTCCCAGCCTTTGCAGACTGGCTCTTAGCTGGTCACTCTTGCAACACCGTGCCCAGCCACCCAGAACTCCGCCTTCACCTTCACTTCCTGTTGTTTGGAGCCCAAAGGTCCGCCAGAGGCACAAGCCTAGAGTCCCCCCAGGTCTTCTCTGAGTGCATATTGGCCCTGCCCATGCGTGTCATACCCCGAATTCCCTGGGGTATACAACAGCCCTTCAAAACCTTTATCTTCCCCGAACTCTTCCTCTTAGCCTCCTCCTTCCCCAGCTTTTGGGTCTCTCTGCTGCTTGGCTTTCCACCGTCTCCTGCTCCAGGTGGAGCAATGCTTCCAACAGATGCCTCCCAGAAAGCCAGTCCAGCCCAGAGATGGAAAACAAAGCTTACCGTCTGCACTGGTCCCTCAGGGAACCACCAGACACAGCAAACACACGACCACTTCTCTTGAGACCCAAGTCCGTATTACCCCCCGGTACCGGCAAGCCCTACCAGGGATGCAGGCCACTGTCCTCGCAGCCACTGCTGAGCTAGGGAGGGGGGATGACAGGTGGGAAGCAAAACGCTGCAACACTTTCTACCAAAATGTAGTGGTCGCTTTCTTCTTCAACCTCCCTTGGCTGCTGTATGCTTTTCCCACTAGACCCCAGTATTCTGGAGGGTTGATTCTGTCGATTTTTGTCACCTTAATTGTTACTTCATTGCGGGGACAGGTCCTCGGAGCCCCCCACTCCACCATGTCTATGGCGCCGTCGAGTTGATGGAGCTTTTCAGCCCATCTGGGAAGAACTCCGTAACAGACCCAGAACCCTGCCCACATCCCCACAGCCCGCCGGGCCCACCTGCAGCTCTCCCAGGCAGGTCCGGGCTTCTCTCTGCTCAACAAAGACATCTGGCCAGTGCCCAAGGATGACCAGTGCTGCTCAGGCGTTAGCTTCCTCACAGAGGCCCTCAGAGAGTGAGGGATGGTCTAGGCACGTTCTGCAGCCTCATGGGACGTGCATCAGGATGGCCCCATTGCCTGCCAGGTGCTCATTCATGCACCTTCCCCAGCATCCCTCCTGGCCTCATGTCCCCAGCCCCAGCCAGGCTGTTTCTTGGGGTTGCCTCTGACACACCACTGTGGCCACGTCCTCATTTCATGTGGAAACCCAAACTAAAGCAGCCTCAGCCTCTGTTCCTTTGTGTTGAATCCTCCAGCGTGACGTCCCCACACCTGTGGCTTGCCCTCAGTGCAGCAGGCCCTCATGCAAATGGCCTGGGGCAGCTGCAGCCAGCAGCCTGTGCCTGATTCTCAAGGTTGCAAACCCTTGGTTGCTGTCTGTGGGCCTTGGCATCTGGGTTACATGTAAATAATTAAAAGTGTCTCATTTGTATACAGATATGTCAGAATCCTTGCCTTGGGACCAAAATAGGCATGTGTGAAATGGTATGGAAACATAACTTGAAGTGTTCTTAGTCTCTGTGGCTTCATGCTGCACATAAGCAATATTTTTCCTGCTGATTGAAGAAATCTTTCTCCCTAAGGACTGGCTGGATCTTACTTTTTTTTTTTTTTTTTTTTTCCTGAGTGTCTTCCTGGGAGAAAGATCTATAAAGTCTCCCATGAGGCGTAAGCCAGCTGGAGAGACTTCAGCTGACTGGTTTGGTTACTTTACAAGAGCAGAAAAGTTGGTTTTTCCACATCCCCGAGTGAGTTTTGGAGGTGGGGAGTAGCTGCTCCTTCACCATGTTACTCTGAGAAATGGCTGACTTCCCTCGCCTCTCCTGCAGTCTTGCGTCCTCTCGCTGGGAGGTCAGCTTTCCCTCCTCACTGGGGGCTACGTGGCCTGCCCTGAGCCTGGAACTCGGAGACCAGGAAGCAGGGAGCAGAGCAGGCTTGGGGGGCGGGAAAGGGCACGCATTCATCTGCGAGCCGAGGGCGCGGGGCTTTGCTTCAGCCTGTTCATTGGCTGTGGACTGAGAGCTCAGGACCTGGGTGCAGGGCAGTCCGGGGGCGGCACTGGACGCTCTGCCGAGGGGAGTCTGCCCATCGGCTGGCTCCATGGCCCCCTCTCCCCAGCGTCTGCGTCCTGCTCCTGCTGACGGGCCCTGGGGCTCACCCTCTCCGTGGCCCTCACTCGAGGCGGGAGCTGCTAGTCGGAGGCTCCCGGAAACCAGTTCTGGCTGGTTGCTCTCCTGGTGGCTCTCGACGGCCGCAGCTCGGCTGTGATTTGACAGGAGTCGGCGTCTTCGTGATTTTTCTTCTTGACAGGAGCCTCCGAGAGCAGAAAGACTGTTGTGGAGCCTGCGAGAGCTCCAGCTGAGCCCAGATGGGGGGCAGTGAGGGTCCTAGAACATGAGCAGCGGGGGAAGCTAGGTGGCCCCTGGCGTTGCTTCTGTCCGACAGACGACATCACACCCGCTCGAGGCCAGGGGTCAGGGTGGGGCGTCAGGGGCTCCTAGGTCTGTGGGCAGCTGGAGGAAGCAGATTGGGACCCTCACTCCCAGCAGATCACCCGTCAGGACCCCGGGGCTGGCACTCTGAGCTGGGATGCACACCTGAAACCAGGATGCAGAACCTTCTAGAAGGCAGCGAGGCTCTTCCTGTGGGTCCTGTGCCGCTCCCTGGGTGCTGCGGGCCCTGAGGCCGCCTCCTGCCATCACGCCCACTACCCCGTCCTGGGTCCTGAGGGTAGGCTGCCACTCACAGAGGCCCTGGGGCTCGGAGATGCTGCAGGGAGAGCTTACTGGGCCTCACGTGCTCACTGGACACGCGGGCGGAACCGGGTGGACTCTCGGGGAGCAGAGGAGGCTTTTTATCCTTTCCCATCGCTGTTCCTTGCAACATGCTCTGCTGGTTTGATTTTCTCCACCTGAGCGAAATCCCGGCCAATCTTGGTTTTCCCGTGAAAAGCTTCCCCCCTTCCCTGCTGGGCCTGCCCGAGGGGCTGCCTTCTCCCTGGACCAGAGCCCCCACACAGCCCCTCGAGCCACCGTCTGTGGTTCTCACTTGAGTGCACGTCTGGGAAGTGGGCGTAACAACCACAAAGCTCTGCTGCAAACAGTGCACTTTCCCCAGCTCACCAGAACCTGGGTCCACTAAGTGTGGTCCCCTCCATGCCAGTGGGTGACCTCCTGATGCTGGCAGAGAGCAGGACTCCAACACCCCGCTGCCCCACAGGCCATCTGTGGCCTCGGTCCCTCAGCCGAAAGCGCCTGGGGAGGGGGGCTCAGGGCCCGAGCTCCTGGCCCCTGTCTCTGGGGGTTGCTGTTGGTTCCAGGGGCAGCAGGGTCCGGGGGGGACATGTGGGCTGTGTGCCTGGGGAGGGGAGCTAGCAAGCTGCAGGGCAGGCAGGTGGTGGCCACGAGCCTGGACGTCTGGGAGACGTGTGGTCACCACCCCTGAATCACGGGTGGGAGAGTAGACGAGGCCGCTTCGAGGGGGCCGCTCGCCGAAGTGACGTGTCGCGTTTCTAGCAGAAGTGGAGGTTCCATGATGACAAGAAGGATGGCCAGATGAGGAGTCGCAGCTCCAGGCTCCTTGGGAGAGTCAAATGGTTTCTGTTTCTCTTCAAGTTCATACCGCAAATGCTTCCTAGAAACAAAAGCTCTTCGGAGCCTCGATACTTTCAAGAGTGTGGGGGCGTGTGAGGCCACAGAGCGTGGGCATGGCTGTGCCCCCCGTGGTCCCGCTGCCCCTGGCTTGCCTCTAATTCCACTCCGTTTCTTGGGACACTGTGTCCCTCGGCCACTGGTGGGTGACCCAGACAGCCGGCATGCGCTTGGAGGGATAGCTAATTGTGATCTCACCCAAATGTGGTGAAGACCGTTAGACTATTTGCACTGAAAGGCTGTTTGAAATTGTCTCCTACGGTCCTTAATCCTACACTGAGGGAGCTCACATCGTGTCCGTGAGAACAGGGCAGGCTCCCCAAAGGGCGAGCTGCAGCCGCGCCATCCCGACTCCCGCTTCTGAGAACGCTGGACGCCGCCTGATGCCCCGGAGCACGGTCAGAGCACCACCTCCTGCCTGCGGCGGTTCCTAAGAGCTGGGTCAGAATTGGGGGTTAGACTTGAGGACATTGGGCCCATGGCCCTCATTCAGCAGCTGGTCCTCCTGCCCCTGCCTGTGGGGGGGCTGCAGGGACCATCACAGGCTGCGAGACGCCACCTTGAATGAGATACAGGCGCACCTGTGTCCTCAAGGTGTGTACGCCGTGTCGGGGCCGGTAGACCCCATGTATGACCAGGCGGGTGCAGAGAGGGAACTGCCACGGGGGCTGGCGGCTGGCTGGCCCAGCGTCCTGATGCCGCTATGACCACGGCTCAGGTGGCCCACACATCCCACGCTTACTTGAGCTCCGGTGTGGCTCAGCTCCCTGCGGGGAGATGTGCTCTGCTTTTCCTCCACAGAAATGTGCCTCCAAGGGCATCATGTAGAGCCCAGAACTGTGTGTGGAGCCCGGGAACGAGCGCGGGCGAGTAGGAGAGGCCGTGGTGGGGTCAGGCGTCTTCTGCAGGTGAGCCAGGTCTCCCTGAAGGCACCGATGGGCCCCTCCTCCCAGGCCCAACCTCCTCCCTCCCAGACACACTGCTCTTCCCTGACGCTCTCCTTGCTCTTTGTTTTTGGGAAGTGTTTTGTGTTTTCTAAACCCGGTCCTGTGAGTCAGTGGTCTTGATGTTCAGTGGGAGCTTGGGAGCGTGGTCCAGGGGAACAGGAAGTGCATAGTCCTTGGTGGGCGGGACACAAGGAGGCTGCCCCCCACGCTAGGTGGTCCAGCCTCAGCAAGATGGCAGGGCTCCTGAGTCGTGTGGAAAAGGGATGGAGGAATGATGAAGCCCGCCTTGTGAACAACAAGGGTAGAAGCTCGCAGGACGGGTGCCTGGCATGTGGCAGGTCTGGGGGCTCTGCTCGGGGGAGGGTGGTCTCCTTAGGTGGGCCTAAACGGGCACATTCTGTGGGGTGCCAGCCAGAGCCAGAGTGAGGGCACACATCATCCCCCCAGTGCCACGTCTGCTTCCTGCCATAGAGCTGCCGTTTCTGCACAAGCCTCACAGAGACCACCGCCCCAGAACCCAGGAGTGTCTGCAGCCCTTCACTGCACTCGTCTGTCTTGGAGGGTCCCCAGCCAAGATGCAGCTGTGATTGGTGCCCACAGGCATGGCTCTGGTTTGGACGTGGGAGCAGCAGGCCAAGCCCATCCTGCGGAGGCCGAATGCGGCGATTAGAAGGGTTCCCGGGTGCTCACCAGCTCTGGCAGGGAATGGGGACCGGCTGGGGCAGGGGGCCTGGTCACGGTCCTTGGAAAAGACATCTGTGCATCCACGTGCACACACACACGTGCATACATTTTGTGTACACGCACAACTGCGTATGTGCATGCACGTGCACGCATCTACACACACTCACACGCATATTCACACACACAATCTGTACACACACCCACACATGCACACGCACCTCATGTCGGGAGCCCACCCTTGCGATTCCTTCTCCTAGCAGAACCCTCATGTTGGCCTCTGGGGGTCTTGGGTGCAGGGGTCACGGACAGGACTGCTCTCTGAGGCCCGCAGGCACCCCTGCAGCCCCACCCTAGGGGCTGAGCCTGGTGACCGGTGTTCCCAGTGCCACAGTAACACTGAGAATCTCCAGCCTTCTTCAGTTGTTAAAATATATTTTAATGTTTGGCGATCAGCTGAATATGACCCTGCATCTCAACAGCAAGAAGGAGAGTTTTCTCTGAACACAGACCTAAAATTTAATACCAAAGCTAAGAAGGGAAAGAAAAAGTCTGCTCCTGGGCTTTGAAGAGAACCCTGCGGCTGAGTCCGCTAAACCCTGGGCATCGATACTGCGAACTAGCAAGCCAGGCGGAACCTCCGAGGGAGCGCCCAGAGAAAATACATAAGGAATGAGTCCCTTGGGGTCAGCGCCTGGAACTTGATGAGGGTTCATGTTCTGTTGTGAGACCTTCCTGTACCTAGCTCATGCATGCACTCAGCGTTCAGTACTTACTCAGCATTCGTGTGCTGCCGGCTCCCTGCACGGAAGACCCATGTGTCATCTGCAGACAGCGCGTAGCCACCTGCTCCTTCCTGGGCAAGGCGCCCCTGCCTGGACATCCACCCAAAGACAGTGTCAGCACAGTTACATTTTATTTTATTCTGGTAAGAACACGACCCTCCTGACGAACGTTGAAGCAAAAGTACGGTGCTGCTCACTGCAGGTCCAGTGGTGCTCAGCAGGTGTCCTCAACTTACCCCCCTCTTGCATAACTGAGAATTTATGCCCGCAGGTTAGTAACCCATACTCCACCGTCTGCCTCTATGAGTTGGACGACTTTAGATCCCTCACTTAAGTGAGGTCATGCAGCATTTAGCATTCTGTGACTCACTTATCTCACTTCGCCCAGAGTCCTCGGGGTTGGTCGGTGGTGTGCCCTATGGCAGCATTTCCTTCTTTAGGACTGGATACCAGCCTGCTGCATGGAGGCCATGCCTGTAGGCATGCATGGCGTTTCTTCCGTGCGTTCATTGACAGAGACGTTGTTCGTTTCCACATCTTGGCTATTGTGAGTAATGCTGCAGTGAACATGGGACTGCAGATATTCCTTCCAGATCCTGATTTCAGTTCTTTTGGATAAATATCCAGCAGTAGAATTGCTGTCATATGGTAATTCTATTTTTAACTTGTTAAGGAGCTTCCATACTGTTTTTCTCAGTGGCTGCATCATTTTACATCCCTCCCAGCAGTGCACGAGGGTTTCAGTGTTTCCACATCTTTGCTAACGCTTGTCTTTCTTTTTTGATAATTGCCATAATTAGAGGTTGAAGTGTACAAACACATTTTAAACACCCCGATATAAAAATGAATTGCAGGTCATCCCTGAGAGAATGCAGGATTAAGGAGACAAGAGGTCAAATTCTGTGTCCATTTCTACCAGTAAGCTGTAGTAGGCACAGGATGTTTCACGCAAGGCCTCTGGGCCTTGCTCCCACCGTTCCAGGATTACTGGTTTTGGTCAACTGGATTCATGACCATCCCTTCACGGCAGATGCAGCTCTGCCCGTGGAGATTTCTAATTCTCGGTGAGCTCCACCCAGCACACTCCCAGCACTTAGCAAAGGACCAGTGCCAAGTGCCTAAGGCAGCTCTGGCCTAGAACTTTCCGTGGTAATGGGAAAGTTCTAGATGTTTGCTGTCTAATATGACAACCACTGGCCACTCGTGATGTTGGTAACGTAACTGAGGAGCTAAATTACGTGTTATCTGATTGTAGTTTGTGTAACGTGAATTCGCGTGGCCGCAGTAGGGAACAGTGCAGCTTTGGAAGGCCCATGTTGGGCTCATGCTGCCGTAGTATCTTGAAGAGCCCTTTGCCTTCGGGATCCCATCGGACATGGCAGTTCTTCACTGTGGGCCACACCCACAGATGTAAAAACTCTGTTTCGCTATTGGAGATGAAATCACTCGGCGTAAGTGCTGAGCCCCCAAAAGGTAGTTTTTTCCATTAAAAAATTATCACATTTGGCACATCAGAAAGATACGTACCTTTGTTATTAAATAGAACTTTTGGAAACAGAGTTACCCGTAATTCCACCAATTTGACACGACTTTCAGATTTAACCTTTCATGTATTGATATGATGGGTCTAACATTGAAATGGTGGTGTTTGGTGCAAGACAGGCCTGGGTTCAGATCCTGCCTCTGCATTTTGTTGTGTGGCATTGAGAAGACAGAAGAGGTCCCTGGGGCTCCCTCCCTGGCTGTGAGGGAGGGAGTACGTGTGAGCTCCGTGCCTGGCACGTGGAAGGGCGTGGGAGGTGGTCTGCCTGGTGTGTGTCTACGTCTGCCCCCCCTTCCTGTGTGACACTGAGCAGCCACATCGGGACCTGTGGCCACGGTCACTGGGCAGAACCGAGCGTCCCTGAGAACTGCCCGGCTGGTGTCTTCTGCTCAGCGCTGCACACACATCCTTCTCCTAATCCTGGTTCCCAGTTTGGCTGCTGCGTTTCGCTGCATTGTCACTTTAGTTAATGTGGGAACTTCAGTCCAGTGGGTGCTCCAGTTTTTCTGAGACTGCCAACTCTTCAAAGCGAAGGAACCCTTTCATAAGGAAGTCTGCCACGCACTGGGCACCCTCCCACGGCAGGCCCACTCTGCGGCCGCCGCCTCCATCCACGGTGCTCTTCCTCCAGAATGGCTCTTGTCTTTGAACAGCTGGGGTCAGGTTATGAATAAGAACATATCAAAATAGCCCCACCATGCATTTTGCTTCAGATCTGGAAGATTCCGTATGTCACGCTATTTCCACATTTTAGCCTGGTGGTGTCAGAGGAAACTAAAGCCGGTGAGAGAGGGAACATGTGTCAAATAGTTCCTAAGCCCCAAGTCACAGAGGTTGTAAATGGCACCACTGAGCACGATTGCTGCCAGGCTCACATTATCAGATGGTGAGAACACGGTGAAGAAGAGCTGGAAGATGCATGCAACTTGCAGACAGACTCTGCATCTTCCTGAGACAGCAGTCCCTCATCCTCTAGCTCCGTGGGCTAACACATGGTCAGTCTTTTTCAAGCCAGGACCTACCCCGAAACTCTGAGGGCCATGTATCATTCTCTTCCATGAATGAGCTGGTGACAGAAACAAAACCTTTGGACTAATGAGTCCAGCTCCTCTCTGGCTTTTTAAGCATTTTCTCCCAAGAGTAAAAGATGAAAGTCTCAGGGCGCCTGGGTGGCTCAGTCGTTGAGTGTCTCCCTTCGGCTCAGGTCATGGTCCCAGGGTCCTGGGATCGAGCCCCGCATCAGGCTCCCTGCCCGGCGGGAAGCCTGCTTCTCCCTCTCCCAATCCCCCTGCTTGTGTTTCCTCTCTGACTGTCTCTCTCTCTGTCAAATAAATAAATAAAATCTTAAAAAAAAAAAAAAGATGAAAGCCTCAGTTACTGGAGTCATCCTGGAGCATTGCACTTGGAGGTGTGAAGCCAGTGGGGGCCAAAGGTTTTATTCTCTCATCAAATGCTCTTTGTCAGGCTCTGAACTAGACAATGCAAACTGAACGAGAGCCCACACGATCTGCTCCAGAAATCAAAGATCAGTGTCTTCTCTTACCTTTTCCTTTCTTCATTGACACTCTTGGGTCCCCTAATGCCCAAGTGACAAGAGACCCTGCATCCCTCTCCAATCTTGGGCTCCACTCACTGACACATGACTACTCCAAGTTCACATTCTCACTTCTGTTAGGGACCTGCCTCTAGCCTGAGGTCGTGAAAAGTCCTAGGAAGGCTTCCTACAAGGTGACTGGGTGAGTTCTGAAGAATGACACAGAATCACCCCAGCGAGGGAGGTTGACATGGGTGAGGGAGGTGGGAGGACCCTCAGCAAGAGGCAGACGTATGCAAAAAGACCCAAAGTGAACAGGAACATGGTGTATTTAAGAAAAGTCACATGGCAGGGCATGGCAGGTGCCCCTAAAGGATGGGTGGGGCTTAGGAGTGTCTGTGAAGTGCTTGCAGTGGCTCTGGGGACTTGTACACAGGGCTGCACGTGACCAGGTTTGCATTTTAGACACCACCTCACCTCCCACGCCCTGGCATCCACGTGGGAGGAGAGGCAAGGATGGGTGAACGGAGAGCTACTGGAGGGACCCTCAGGAGGGTTTGCTGATGACTGAATGTGCGGAGTTGGGAAAGCACGTGGCCAACGGGTTCTAGTTTGGGAAGTCATGTGAACAGCAGTGATACCCACAGAGCCCATGATTCATGTGCTGTGTCTTCAGAAACAAAGAGAGCTAAGCCCAGTGACTCCCAGTATGTTCTTAAATTAGTTGAGGCAGAATACCCTTTCCTCTCAATGTGGACTTTCATAGAGCAGTATAGTAGTAGCTGCAGTAAAACTCAGCAATGGCTATTGAGCATCTCTGGGTAAGAAGATGTGGGGTATGTTAAAGCAGGAGAATATGTTTGCATTTACTGTATTTTGTTGCTTGTTTGTGCTTACTTTAGTAACAGGCTCACTTTTGGATTGCAAAGCCCATGTTAAAGTGGTGTTGGTGCCCATTGTAAGGATAAGTAAGCAGCTCTAAAGGAAGAAAAATAGATACTAATGAATATAGATACTAATAACTCACAGTTGTTTCTAATTTAAAAAGTAATTAATAAGGTGTAACTAGGTTCCTATGCTGTTCCAATCAAAATGTCCACCATGCAAAAAAAAACCCCAAAAAACCACTGAATATGTGAAGAAGCAGGAAAATGTGATCCAGAATGAAAAAAAAAAAAAAAAGTGGTCATTAGACACAGACTCTGGACTTTAAAACAACTATTATAAATATGCCCAAGAACTTAAAAGGAAAATATGATCATACATTGGGCACACAGGGACCTGGGCAGAAAACCAGACTACACAGAAGACCACACCGAGGTCTCAGGAAAGAAAAGCATGTGTCAAATGGAAAGTTCCCTTGTGGACTTGACGGCAGAAGAAAGGTTTGGCAAACTTGACGTCAGACTGACAGACACCGTCCAACCTGAGGAACAGAGAAAAATAAAGAGAGCCTAAGT
This sequence comes from Mirounga angustirostris, assembly GCF_029215605.1. Lineage (NCBI taxonomy): Eukaryota > Metazoa > Chordata > Mammalia > Carnivora > Phocidae > Mirounga > Mirounga angustirostris. The sequence continues at coordinate 106,939,757 of NW_026991720.1, read as the reverse complement.
GACCTGAGGAGTGTCGCACGGACTCACGTGCACATAGCGGGATCTCGGGAAAAAAGAATGATGTGCAGCCCGCCCCCGGTGGTGGAAGAGGAAGCCCAGGGAGCCCCAAGCCAGACGGCAAACAAGAGAACAGTCTAAGAACGTTGAGGTTAGGCTGCTGTGGGCACCAGAAGCACTCAGTGAATGTCACCTGGGCTTGTGGCCGGTTCCGCAAGAGCTCACACTCCCGTTCCCAGGGTGCTCCTGTCTTCACGAGCCCCGAGAGCTGAATGCAATTTCATGCACAGAAGATGCCAAGAGGGCTCGAACTCCTCACAACCCCACCAAGCTCGTGGCCACAGAACTGCATGGGCAATGTGAGGGAGACGTTGAATTCAGCAAGGGCCCACCTCCCCTCCTGCTTCTCACCCCCACGCTGGCACCAGCCAGGCCTCTGCTCCCAGACACTTACTTACTTATTAGTGCTTGTCCCTCTCCCTCTGCTCTCCGCCCCCTCCCCAGGAGACGGGGGAGGCCATTTAAGAAAATGCAACTCAAATGGGCAAACTGTGGCCCAAGCAGTTAACATTTTCCCCAGAAAACATCCTTCCTTCAGATAACAAAACAAAATCATGACCCAAACCGGAAAAATGATTGGGGTAGCCCTCATGAAACAGATAAGAAGGTTTCATGAGATCATAATCAACAAGTCAGTGACCTTTGGTCTAGATTCTAGAAACTAAATTTTTCTTGTTCACGGTGGCTTCACTAATTTCCCCTTGAGTCCCATGTCAACAGAACTTGTAAAATTGAACCCTGGCGGGCGCCTGGGTCACTCAGTTGGTTAAGCGACTGCCTTCAGCTCAGGTCATGATCCCAGGGTCCTGGGATCGAGTCCCGCATCGGGCTCCCTGCTCTGCGGGGAGCCTGCTTCTCCCTCTCCCACTCCCCCTGCTTGTGTTCCCTCTCTCGCTGTGTCTCTCTCTGCCAAATAAATAAATAAAATCTTAAAAAAAAAAAAAATTGAACCCTGGCAGGACATCAGTTGGAGAGAGGAGCGGTGTCACCTACATACCAGCCTCGGGGACTCTGAGAGTCCTACTGGCCTGAACCTCGCTAAGTGTTCTGGGGGTAAACAAGGACGAGGCCAGGAGGTGAGGAGGCTAAGGGAAACCCCTGCCCCAGGACACCATCCTGGGTGGCACGGAACTCACCCCAAAGTGAGAGCAGCATGTGGGCTCCTTCCCCAGTGACACCCGGTGTCATCCTCAGGGCTCAGCTACCTGACCAGCAGTGACACCCAGCCCACGTAACCACTCCCTCCTTGCTGAGCATTTCTTTCCTTGGATCTTAGATATTATGCTTCTCCCATGTCTTCTCTTCTGCCTTCATTCATGAGTACTCTTTGTGAAAAAAATTCATAGTCTCCCACAGTCTCCAAGTCTTTTCCCCTTTTTCTTAAAATTTTTCTATTGAAGAAGTAGCTTATCCTCTAGAATTTCCCACAGTCTAGATTGGGCTGCTTACATCCCATAGATTCTTTAACATATTACAGTCGCTTGTATTTCCTGTAAGTCAGATCTAGGGGTCTAATCAGATTCAAGTTCTACGTTTTGGCAACATTTCATAGGTGGTGTTGGAAGTACCTAGTGTATGGTTGAGTCTTTTTATAAAGTCAGAAACCACTGATGTTCATTACCTAATGACTGATTCCTTTAGTTCAGTACGGAGCTACACCGTGGTGATATTCCTCTCTCATTCTTCCTTCACTTGCTAGCTATAATACTCCATTAAGGCAACTTCCTGCACCACTTATGTGGTGCTCCTGAGCTCACACAAGAAATTCAGCCCTCCTGCTTCACCCAGCTGCAGCTAGCCGAGCGGCCAGGGGTCATCTCATCTCTCTGAACTGGTTTTCCCATTTACAAAATGAGAATGATCGTATGGACCAACTCATGGAATTGTCGTAAAGGCTAAAAGAATAATACACGCAAAGTTCCTGACATGCAAGCATTTCATGGATGTGAAGAGCTGTCCTTATTTTCGCCATTGGAACACGGATTTCCTAACCAGCACCCAGAGATCACAGCCCAAGCATGCTGAGCAGGGTTTGGCTTTTTATCACAAGTCATCACCACAGGCTTATTGCAGCCCCCGACAGAGTTGTTTGCAAGAAGGATAGCCATCCCTCTGCCTAGTGCTTCGTCCTGAGGCCCCTGACAGTCACCAGCACCCTGCTCTACAGACAGGAGACCCTGAGAATTGGTGGCAGAATCTGAGCAAGGCAAGCACCGGGGTCATCCTCAGTCCTGGGCAGTCCCACCTCTCCCAGGGAAATGCTCTAGAAGGCAGAAAGGATTAAATGGTACCCTTTTAGCAACATCTCCAGGCTAAGCTGCCCTTTTTTCATAAACTTCTATTAGGAACATACTTACATTTCCTCTGGTTTTGGCAAGTCCGTGAATTAATTCAGCCCTATTGTCAGAACAGTTGGTTGCTCATTTATAGCAAGAAGAATTTTATCGGGTTTGCGAAAACCACTCAGGCACATTTAGGACCTAAAGGCATTCGTCTCAAAACTGGCTCTAGGTTTGACTTCTGTATTTCTGTGCATATTAAATCTTTATACTGCCACTTACAACCCCTTTAATGGGCCCCACTTAGTGGAGGATCCTGGAGTCTTTGGTAGAAGTTATAAAACTAAGAAGCCATTTGTAAGTCAATCTACTTCTGTTGTAAAGGCGAATCTAATTTTAGTGCTGAAACCAAAAGCTGAGTTTCTGGGATTTTAGAAAGAGTCTGTGCTCTCCAGCCTTTATTTAGAAGAGAGCTGGGTAGCCGGCCTGGCCTGCAGGGTGATCGCATTCGTGAGGGGCATGGCCTAGGACTTGTCTCCTCTTGAGGCCTAGGAATAAAATGCTGTTTCCTCAGTATCTGCTCATGTCAAGAGCTTGCACTCAGGGTCCAAGACCAAACTTATTAGCTGCTTAGCCCTGAAAAAGCTACTTAACCTCCCTGAGCCTCTGTTTCCTTGTCTGTAAAATGAGAGATTCAAGGTGTTGTTGGCATGAGAGACAGCATGAGATAATGCAGCTGAAGCACTGAGCACAGCATCTGGAGCCTTTTAAGGACTCGGTAATTCTTAGCCATTATCATTATTATAGTGACTACCAGACTCTGGTCCTGGCTGGCCAGGCACTATATCACAATTTTTGTTTAAAAAGTTGAGACTGGGTGGCTCAGTTGTTTCAGCATCCAAGCATCCAACTCTTGGTTTCAGCTCAGGTCGAGATCTCGTGGGTCATGAGATGGAGCTCCCACATTGGGCTCCGTGCTCAGCCGGGAGTCTGCTTGAAGAGTCTCGCCCTCTGCCCATCTTCCCACTCTCTCCCTCCCACCATCTCTCTCAAATAAATAAATAAATCTTAAAAAATATATATTTAGTTGAAATACTACTCACCAACAGAAAGGAAAAACTATTGATATACACAACTTAGGTGGATCTCAGGGGCATTATGCTGAGTGTGAAAAAAGTCCATCTCAAAGGGCCATACTGTGGAACTGGGTTTCTGTAACGTTCTCAAAACCATAAAATTACAGAGACGGAGAACAGATTCAGAATTGCTAGGGTAACGTTAGAATGGTGGGAGGCAGGTACACAGCTATAAAGCAGAAGCACGAGGGACCATTTGGCCTGATGGTTTTCTGTACCGTGACTGCCATGGTGGTCACGTGAATCTATACATGCGATAAAACGGCAAAAAGAAATATACACACACATTGCACCAATGTAACCAATGCAGAAAACTGGGACCTCTCTGCACGATCTTTACAACTTCTTGTGCATCTATAATTATTCTAAAAGAAACATTCTTTTGAAAATGGTTTTTAGTGTTTTCATTAAAAAGTCTAACTATAGCTCATAGCTGGGACACATAGTGTTCATGTCCTTTCCTTTTTCCATCTGCATTTCCTTTCTCGTGGGACATTTCTTCCTCTAGATTTAAAAAACCGCCTCATCTCTCATTCGCTGTGATTCACTATTTACCTAGTATCTGTGCTTTCCAAACTCTGTCAGGATGTGAAATCCCCCTGGAGGCGGTCATATACATCAGGATATCCATCAGTCCCATTTTTTTTTTTCTTGTGAACTCGCCCCAGAACTCTCTGCCACCTCCCATCTAGCTCCAAAATCCACTTGTTGGGCGCTAGGCCGATTCTGTACCCATTTGCTTAGGAAAATATCTGGCAGGCTGCACACAAAAGTTGTGGGGGTTTTTTAAGATTTTTAAAAATTTTATTTTATTTTATTATGTTATGTTAGTCACCATACAGTACATCATTAGTTTTTGATGTAGTGATCCACGATTCATTGTTTGCGTATAACATCCAATGCTCCGTGCAGTACGTGCCCTCCTTATTTTATTTATTTTTTTTGTCAGAGAGAGAGAGAGCACAATCAGGGGGAAGGGCAAAGGGAGAAGGGAAGGGAGAAGCAGGCTCCCCGCTGAGTCGGGAGCCTGATGTGGGGCTCGATCCCAGGACCCTGGGATCATGACCTGAGCCAAAGGCAGCCGCTTAACTGACGGAGCCACCCAGGTGTCCCTGAACACCAAAGTCTTAAATTCTGGATTTTACAGGGGGCTGAGATTTCAAAATATCTAATTATTATTATTATTTGCTTACTTACATTTTCTGATTTTGCTGTAATTTGTATTACTTGTCTTAGACCATCATCATATCCCTTATCATGGAAAGAGGGAAAAGGGCATACAGTCCAGAAAAAATAATAAAAGGTCTAACTCAGCCACTGTGAGCACAGGCAGGAAATCCTGGGGAGTATTTAATTGGGTGCTAAATGCTTGGCAGGTACCACAGATCATCCCTGGCTCATAGCTGCCCCCCCACCCCCTGACAACACCCCCTATTCCCACCCTCCCTCATTTCCCTCCACCGAATCCCTTAGACATGTTTAGTCTCCGTGTCTCCTACCCCGAGCCAGGCTCGAGCCCCAGTTACTGGTCACTGCAGCGAATCTGACTCTTGCAGCTGGATGGGGAGGCAGGAACGTAAAGGGGCTTCAGATTCTCAAGCTGTCAGAAGGTGGGGTGGAAGCCCGTGCACAAGTCTGGCCTCAAAATGGAGTATTGAAGAGACCAGCAGACTTTCTCGTGCTAAATTTAACCTCATTCTGATTCTTTCACACCGTATTAGACCAAAGAGTTTCTTATCTCCTTTCTAGACTGGGATTATATTACAAAAAGTGACCTTCTCTTAAGTACCACAGAAAGAGGTGGAGTGGGCATTCCGTTACACTTGGGTAAAAGGCAATAAAAAAGAAATGTCTGGGATGGAAGGAAGGAGGCCTCTCGCATGCAGAAGGTGTGAGCTGTGCAGTGCACCCTTTTCTCAAAATGAAGTCATTTTGCGTAGGTGCTCCTGTGGAGCTGGGGAAGTACCGTGCCCACTCCCCCCACCACTGTCACAGTTTCTCGAAGATTCTCACTCACTCCTTACAAGCGCACGTGGGGGGGGGGTGCATGGAACCTCAGAAGTATGTGTAAGTGTAACAAATTCTAAAGAAAAGAGCTTTAAATACAGCGTGTCAGGTGGAAATAAGCCTTATCAACTCAGAAATTCTGAGGCAGAACCTACCAAACAAGCCATAGAGCATCTCAGCGATTGCTGCAGATTTTCTGTGAGTAGATTTGCTGCCTTCTGGTAAAACAAAAACACGTTTAACAGGCCCCCAAGTCCCCCCGGCTGGATTTGTTTTACATTCAAGAGCAAAGTCATTAATGATATTTCATGGTAAGTCTCAAATTCTCTATCTTCTGTAATCTCTCAAGGTTCTTGAGGATATTAAAAACACTTCCCAGGAATATTATGAGAAAAACGATCTTTTAAGTGCAGCTCACCATATAATAGGATTTTTTTTCTATGTCCGTTCCATAGCTCCTTTTAACAAAATGTCATGATTCAAGTACAGAAGTCCCTGGGAATCCCTTGGCATATTAAAGCATTTTGAATTTGTTAATTTGATTTAAGAAAAAGCCTGGGTAACCTACTTAGAAGACCTATCAAACCTCCACTTCGTATGTGGTTGGTTGTATTTCCTTAAGTGCATAAAAGACCTTGGAAATTCTTAATTTAATCAAGATTATTCACCTTGGCAAGATAACTCTGTACAGATAGCCAGCGGTGGTAGATGAGAGCAAATCTGTCTATTTGCATAAGGCAAGAAGAGCTGTGATTTTACTATGGAAGCAGAACAAGGACTGAGGACAATCCCGAAATCTAATGATTAGAAGTAGAGACAGCAAATCTCTTCACTGTAAATTTAAAATTTGTAAAGCATATCTGTAGTAGGCTCTTCTCTGTCTGTCTGTCTCTCTGCTATGGTATTTCACCGTTTGCAGAGACAAATCGTTAACAACAAAAAATGCTTCTGCCAGAACAGAGGGTTTTTTTGTTTTGTTTTAAGATTTTATTTTTATTTATTTGACAGAGAGAGAGACACAGTGAGAGAGGGAACACAAGCTGGGGGAGTGGGAGCAGCTGGATGCGGGGCTCGATCCCAGGACCCTGGGATCATGACCTAAGCCGAAAGCAGACGCTTAACAACTGAACCACCCAGGCGCCCCCAGAGGGTTTTTTTTTTTTTAAGATTTTATTTATTCATTTTCTAGAGAAAGAGAATGCACATGCGCGAGCAGGGAGAAGAGCAGAGGGAGAGGGACAAGCAGACCCCATGCTGAGCACAGAACCAGACTCAGAGCTCAATACCAGGACCCTGAGATCACGACCTGCACGGAAACCAAGAGTCAAATGCTCAACCGACTGAGCCACCCAAGGCACCCAGAACATTCAGTTTTTATTAAAAATCCCCAAGAAGTCAGAGCCTTATGGGCAAATGTATGAATCACGGGGAAGAGATGAGCTAGTCATTATTTAATTTTATTTTTGTGCCAGAGGATGTTTCTTTAATGATGGAACAATGTTGCTCAACTAAGAGACCCTAGGCCCCCTTACCTTGGCCAACATCTTTGAAGACAGGACAGATTCATTTCCTCTCTTCTTCCCGCCATCCCCTTTCCTTCATGCTCTAGAATCTCTTGGAATTTCGGGTGAAGCCTTAATCTCTGCTCCTTTTCCTGAGTTTTAACAAAACTGAAATCTCCTGATCTTCACCCCACCTTTTTGTTTCTGCTTTGCTTTCATTTTATATTTTGTAAAACTTTTTTTTTTTCTGTAAGGATGTACAAAGCAACTCTAAATTATGGTTCTCTGTGTGGAAGTAGGGTGAGCAAGAGGGGCCTTTTAACTGTGTTCCCTTCAGCACTGTTAAGATTTTGTTTTATTATAAGCATACACTACTTCTACCGTATTTAAATATTATTTTCTGATTCCAAGTAGTGTACGTTCATGGTAGATAATTTGTAAAATAGTGAAAAAGGGAAAACTCGAAAACCATTCCCACCCTTGGCCATGCCTGGTGAGAGCCATCGTCCGCAGTGTGGATGCTACTCAGCCCCTCTCAGGAGGGACCCTCTGGACTTCTGTGGGGCGGGAGGAGGGGAAAAGAACAGACCTGTGGCTGGCGAAATGTTATCTCCAGGTCTAGATAATTTTTATAAGATCTCAACCACTCCACTTTTTCATCTTCACCCATACCCAACTCCAGCTTCCTGAGACTTTCTGGGGTTCTGAGGAACGGATTGGCTTGCTTCTAGTTCCCCTCTGGCCCCTGCCCCCAGGCCCTTAGCGATCATCTTTTTGGTATGTCAAGTCAGTTAAAGCTCATCTGTTTGCTTTCAAGCTTCTAAAATTGTAGGACCTGTCTTAGGTGCTCTGGTCTCCTCTCCTGTTCTTTACCTTTATGGGCTTTTGCCTTTTTGATCATTTAATGTAATTTTGTAGGGTTTCCCAAGGGAGGAGATGTAAATACATAGGTTCGACTTGCCACCTTTAACTAGGAGTGCCCATATACTGCTTACATTTTTAAGGACTACGTAATATCTTGCATATAATTGTGCCAGAATTTGTTTAACCTTATCCTACAAGTCCCGTTTTGCCTATATTATTTATTCCCTTAAGATAAAACACAAAACATGGACCTGTTGGCCCTAAGAATTCCTCATGTTGGAAGGGGATCCATTTTCTATTTGGCCAAAGCTCTATGGAAGCTCTCTCTTCCCCGTCCCCGAGAGCCCGCCGCTTCCCTTGGTGCTCCACTTCCTCTTGCATTGTTCCTCCTTGAAGGGTGCTCCTCAATTCTGTTTGACTTTACTTCTGTTTGGTTGTCATTCCCTACACACAGCTCCTCTGGGCCTCAGGGAACCGGCTTCCTGCTCTGAGCACACCCAACCAGGATCAGAATGTCTTCCTGGAACACTCCACAGGGCTCTCTTCCAGTAATGTTTTGCATTTTGCATTTAGCCTGAATTTCCATGTTGGCTCTTCTGTATGGGACGCTTCATCAGAATGCTGGTCCCTTTGCTTTTCCGCCCTGTTTTATCTCTGCAGCTTATGTTGTGACATTCTCTCTGCTCCTCTACTAGTTGGTATGATGAATATTTGGGCCTTAGTCTTATTAGTCTGTATTTCAGAATCTCTTAGGCAATTGCATGACTAAATCTGCCTGATTTTGTTGGTCTACTCTCAGTAGCAAAGAGAGCTTGCTTAAAAACAAGACAAGTGCTGTGTATAGATAGAATCTCTCTTGCTAAAACTTTACAGGGTAATAGGCTCAAGCTGCTCGATTTTTTACTGTCTATTGACTTGAGCATGTTTGGGGGCGGGGGAGGGAGGTCCATGGGTGGTACACAGTCCCTGTTGGGCTCACCCTCTCCTAGTTCCAGACACATGTGGAACCCCCAAGGACATTTTAGCCATTTAAAACCCAGCAGCAAACAAGCCTGAGGGTCTTCCTCAGGGATGGGATGTGGCGGGGGGGGGGGGGTTGGGATGGGGGGGTGGGGGCTGTGCCCTTAATTCCATGTATCCTTCCAGTAAAGAAAGTGCCACTAATACTACACCCATTAATACTTAAAATCACAGAAATACAGCAGCAATTTTAGATTTTAATGACAACCTCACAAGAGCCAAAATGATGGAGGTTAGACACCATGAAATGTGCTCTATGCCTGTTTCTTGCTCTTCTTATGAGTGTTTCCGTCATTTTGTATCTTCTTTCTCTGCCTGTTTTTGGATATGTGTCAGCTTGTCCATTTCTGTTGCTCAATCTATGTACCGATTTTATTCTCCTTTTCATTTTTCCCTCTCATTAGCTTTTCCACCCCTCTTTCCCTCTTCTCTAACAGGTTATAATACAGAATTCTTCTCCCGTTTACAGTTTTGTTCTGTATCTTGAATGGCTGTCCATTTCCAGTCGTATATATTTAATAGTTTTCTGTTCTCAATTTTAAAGGAAGATGACTGAATTCTTTTTATGTCTTTCTCTTTAAAATATAAATTACTTTCGAATTGTTGGGTTTGGGGCTCATTTTTTCCCCCGTCTGTGGGTCAGTATCACCTAGTAGCAAGGTTTCTTGATACAACAAAGCATTCCTTGACTAACATTTCCAAAACACTACAAAGGTTCTGCCAATTATCCAGTCACTTCTGTATGTCCATATATCCTTCTTCTTGGTGATTTAGCAAGTTTAATATTAACACAACAAGTAAAATATATTTCAAATACAGATAATAAAAATAAGCTAACAGGGCACCTGGGTGTCTCAGTCAGTTGAGCATCTGACTCTTGATTTCGGCTCAGGTCATGATCTCAGGGTGGCGAGATCGAGCCCTACGTTGGGCTCCACACTCCTCGGGGAGTCTGCTTGGAAAGTCTTTCTCTCTCCCTCTCCCTCTGCCCCTCCCTCTCCTCTCTCTGTCTCTCTCTCAAATAAATAAATCTTAAAAAAAAAAAAAGTAACAGCTAACATTTGTCAAGTGCCAGGCATTCTTCTTGAGACTTGATGGTAATCGCCAACTTTGAGCTTTACTCAAATGTCCCCTTCTCAGTGAAGCCTTCTTCGGCCACCCTATCTAAAATGACAACGTTGACTTTTCCTATCTCACTGGCTTTACCTTTTTCTCCTTAGTGTTCATCCCTAACATACTATATTTTTCATTATTTAGCTTCTTATTTCTCATTCTCTGGAATATATGCTCCCAGAGGACATAGGTTTTTGTGTGCTTCGATCATTGCTAGATATCCTGGCACCTAGAACAGTCCCTGGCACATGGCGGGCCCTCAATAAATACTTGTCAAGTGAATGAATGAATAAATGAGCTCATGTAACCTTCACCACCACCCCATAAGATAGCTGCTCTTATTTATTTCCATTTTTAAAAAGATGTTATTTATTTATTTGAGAGAGAGTAAGAGCGAGAGAGATCACACAGGGAGAGGGAGAAGTAGACTCCCTGCTGAGCAGGGAGTCCGATGCGGGGCTCAATCCAAGGGCTCTGGGATCATGACCTGAGCTGAAGGCAGATGCTTAATTGACTGAGCCACCCAGGTGCCCCTGTTTATCCCCATTTTAAAGATGGGAAAGCCAAGGCACAGAGCGGTTAGTGAACCTGCTAAGGTATCTAACTTGTAAGGGAAACAGCTGGTAGCCTAACCCCAGCAGACCGGTTCCATAGTCCCGTTCTTTTTCTCTTTTTTTAAAGTAGGCTCCATGCCCAGCATGAAGCCCAGCACGGAGCTTGAACTCACAACACTGAGATCAAGACCTGAGCTGAGATTAAGAGTCAGCTGCTCAACCAACTGAGCCACCCAGGCACCCCATAGGCCTGTTCTTAGTAACTAACAATGCTTGGGGACCCACTATGCGCATTTATTTTTTAAAGAAAAAAAAATTTTCAGGAAAAAAAGAACAATTGAAGCCTTCCCAGTTCTGACCCCTTCCAGCCTTCCTCAGGGGTAAACACTGTCCTGAAGTTGTATATTTTAGGTATGTAATTTACTGTTTGAACTGCCTTCCCAATGGCTTCTGAGCCATGGGAACAGTGTGTGGAGGCAGAGGATCTACATAATTGAAAACTTCCCAAATCCATCTCTCAAATAAAGTATTGACTGCTTTTGTTCCTTTCATTTTCCTATTATTTTTTTTTCCTTCTCTACTTACAGACACTCATTTTTCTAGCTGGAAATAGAAAACCTTATCAGATTGGAATAACAGTCTTTCTTGCTGTACTTTTTCCCCAAAGACGGGATGAATTTGAGCCTCGTCAGAAAGCCATCTGCTGTGTACGCACAGACCTATTCAGAGCCAGAAAAAGAAAAAGAAGAAGGGGGAAAGCCCAGGCTTACTCATTTTAAAACAAAGAGTGGTGGCTTGTGAACTGCATGCCTTTGACAAAGGCTGACCACTGGGCGGTGTGCACAACAGGGAACAGAGGGTGTGAGGAGCTCTGCACTATTCACAGTGACCTTGCTGACCTTGGCTACCCATAAAACAAAAGGCGCTTGACGAACAGGGGAGAAGCCTCCACATCCAGCCCTCAGCAATCAGGCCAGTTCTCCTGGAAAATGGCCATTGGATTTGTGGTTTGCTGCCCATACCATCATTTCCAACCCCTCTATTGGTTAGAATGAACTCACTGTTATTCCTGCGGTGTCAGACCTTGCCAGTCTTGGTTCAGGCCTACCACAGGACGATGCTGTGAGGTCTTCAGAGGACACGTCATTCGATCCAGGGGACCACACCTGCCACCCAAGGGAGCATTCACGTTTGCTGCTGCAGACCAGCAGATCTGAAGCTGAGGGGCTTCCCACTCCTGGTTTCTGCCCAAATACTTCGTTCTCTACTTTCCTAGACTCAGCACAGCAAAAAATAAATGGCAGCATGAAAGCTCAAGGCCCAAATGAACATTTTCATATTCTTGAGCACATTTGAATACTGTTCTTTTTGTTCTCCAATTCATCTTTTAATGCCTCTATTTTTTATAAACACAAATATAGGCTGGTTGTAAAAAATATTTAAAGAATATATAAATATATAACTTAGAAAGTTAAACATCTTTGTTATCCCACCTCATAGATAATTGTGAACAGTTTGATGTATATCCTTCTAGAGTTTTTTTACCATCTGCACACTTTTCATTTATGTAAAGCTCTACACTTTCTAGCACTCTTAGTACATTATGGAATCTCCTTTCCATAGTTCTCATTCTCCCATTCACCTCTGCTCACTCATTGAACATGTCTTACCTGTTTGACTATAATCTCCATCAGGATGGAGACCCTGCCTGTCTCACGTAGTGGTTGCACCCCCCAGGGTCTACCACTGTGCCTGGCACACGATTGGCACTCAGTATAAACTGGCTGAAGGCATGGTTCTCACTCTGGCATGAAGCAGGCAGGACAGGTTCTATACGGCCTCTTCTCTGGTAAAGAAACAGACTCGGAAATGATTCGTAACTCGTCTACGTTCACAGCTATTCCACAGTCGAGCTGAGTCTCAAACCCGGGTCTTCTGATTCCAAATCAAGAGTTCTTCCCATCAAAGTACAGCTTCCCCTTAATAACTGCCAGAAAATCAGGACCAAGTCCCCAACCAGAGGCTTACCCATGTCCAACCTACCCCAGGAAGTCTCCATTTCACAGAGAGGAGGAATGCATTCAGTTTTGATATATTTGAGTTGGCAGAAAATAAATTAGAATGGAAAGATCCCCCTTCATTACTTCAGAAGATAAACCAGTGTTCAGGGAGTGACCTGTGAGGCTGCTTGCTGAGTAAATTATTCAAACATGGCGCTCAGTTCCTTTTGGCCATGCTGACAGAACAGTTGGTGTCTCTTAACTCTTGCTCTCACACCCCTGGGCTCCCGGCTGCACACAATTAGCTTCCAGAAGCTCGGGCAAGCTTGGGTCTCCATGGTGTCCGCTGGAGGTGAGGATCTACACAGTCAGTTGACTACAGAATGACTTCTCTGTCCAAACACTCAAGCCTGGCCAAGGAGTAATTGAAACTGGGATTGGTCCAGAGATTCTCAGGCATGCGGCTCCTGGGAAGAGACTGACCTCCCAAATGACTCTCTTTTGTGGTATAATCCTTTTTTTTTTTTTTTTTCCTCTGCCACTCTTGCATAGAGCTGAACTCCTTTATTTTCAGAGGGGACAATTTTCTTCAGGGAGGAATTGTGCCAATTCTTCAACAATAATGTTACTACTTAAAGGACATTTGTCTTTCTGCCCTTGATTTGATTTTACATTAAGCCAGTTTCAGTTAGTCATTCTGGTATAGAATCACTAAAGGAAGCCCTTCCGACACTCATGGTTTTAATCAGAGAAAAAGAAATATTTTTCTCTGTTTCTGCTCTTTTCTTCTCTCTTCTCCCTTCCTTCTCCCTGTCCTTCCTCCTTCATGCTCTTCCTTTCTTCCTTTCTATATAGAACATCTTAAGATATTGTTTTGCAAAGTGCTTTGTTCATGGAAGACATTGGTTTTATATATTTTTTCAAAAATAGTACATAACCCTGACTCAACCAGATATTTAAAAAGTCCCAACTATTAAAGCAGTCAGAGTAGATGGGCCTGATCATGGATAGATCAAGAGTATAAAACTCAATGTAGTTGCAAGTATATGTGGGAATAAAGTACATTCTAAAATTAACAACTTTTCAGATCAATACAGAAAAAGTTGATTATTCAATAAATGGTGATGAAAAACACTGGCCCTTTGGAAAAAATAAGCCTAATCCAAACCTCAGTTTTTATATCAAAATAAAATCCAGAAATATCATTGTAAAAGTTCATGTAAAAAATGAAACCATGAAAACAGTACAAAATAAGTAAAAATTTTTATAATTTGGGCATGGAAAAAACTTTATGACATTAAAAAAAAAACTCAGATTAGAAAGAACTGGTAGATTTTGCAATATAAACATTACATCCCCTCACGAAAAAGAAATATACCCTTAAAAAGTTAGATGAGAGTGAACAAATTATGAAAATATATATGACGCACATAAGGTTAGTATCTTCAATATACAAAATGCTTTCATGAATCAATAAAATTTAGTCATCTATCCTTCTATCAGGGTAGTAGGATTTGGGACAATTTTTACTTTCTTTACAGTTTTCTGTACTTCTGATTTTTTTTCTTTACAACTTGTTTTTTTTTTTTTCAAGATTTTATTTATTTATTAGACAGAGAGAGACACAGCGAGAGAGGGAACACAAGCAGGGGGAAGGGCAGAGGGGGAAGCAGGCTTCCCGCCGAGCAAGGAGCCCGATGTGGGGCTCCATCCCAGGACCCTGGGACCATGACCTGAGCTGAAGGCAGATGCTTAACGACTGAGCCACCCAGGCACCCCTACAGCTAGTATTTTTAATACATCAAAGCCATTATCAGTTTGAAAAAAAATTACTTAAAAAACATGTAGATGGGCATCTTTTAAAAAAAATACTTAAATTCAAAGCCCAAAATAACTTTTCCAGAATTGTCCAATGCTTCTGCTTTATAATATTAACCATTACACTTAGCCTTTAATATTCTCATGTAGTAAGATAAGACCAACTAAAAAAACAAGATACATGAGAAGTAGTAAGAAAAACTCATAAGACAAAAGAATTTTAAAATGACAGGGCAGGCCCACACTGAAGTTATGTGTTCTTTCAAAACCAGATTTGTACCTCGGAATAAGCCTAACCAAAGAGGTAAAGGATCTATACTCTAGGAACTACAGAACACTCATGAAAGAAATTGAAGAAGACACAAAAAGATGGAAAAATATTCCATGCTCATGGATTGGAAGAACAAACATTGTTAAAATGTCTATGCTACCCAGAGCAATCTATACCTTCAACACCATCACGACCAAAATTGCAATGACAATTTCAAAGTGCTGGAATAAACAATCCTGAAATTTGTATGGAATCAGAAAAGACCCGGAAAGAGGAGAAGGAAATGTTGAAAAAGAAAAACAAAGCTGGGGGCATCACGTTGCCAGATTTCAAGCTATATAACAAAGCTGTGATCACCATGACAGCATGGTACTGGCACAAAAACAGACATATAGACCAATGGAACAGAATAGAGAACCCAGATATGGACACTCAACTCTATGGTAAACTAATCTTTGACAAAGCAGGAAAAAATATGCAATGGAAAAAAGACAGTTTCTTTAATAAATGGTGCTGGGAAAATTGGACAGCTATATACAGAAGAATGAAACTCGACCATTCTCTAACACCATACACAAAGATAAACTCAAAATGGATGAAAGACCTCCATGTGAGACAGGAATCCATCAAAATCCTAGGGGAGAACAGAGGCAGTAACCTCTTCAACATCGGCCACAGCAACTTCTTTCAAGACACGTCTCTGAAGGCAAGGGAAACAAAAGCAAAAATAAACTTTTGGGACTTCATCAAGATAAAAAGCTTCTGCACAGCAAAGGAAACAGTCAACAAAACTAGGAGGCAACCCATGGAATGGGAGAAGATATTTGCAAATGATATTACAGATAAAGGGCTGGTATCCAGGATCTATACAGAATTTCTCACACTCAACACCCAAAATAGTAATAATACTAATACTAATAATCCAATCAAGAAATGGGCAGAAGACATGAACAGACATTTCTCCAAAAAAGACATAAAAATGACTAACGTTTAACATCACAAGCCATCATGGAAATTCAAATCAAAACCACAATGAGATACCACCTCACTCCGGTCAGAATGGCTAAAATGAACAAGTCAGGAAATGACAGATGTTCTGAGGATGTGGAGAAAGGGGAACCCTCTTTACACTGTTGGTGCGAATGCAAGCTGGTACAGCCACTCTGGAAAACAGTATGGAGGTTCCTCAAGATGTTAAAAATAGAACTACCCTACTACCTGACAATTGCACTACCGGGTATTTACCCCCAAAGACACAGACGTAGTGAAAAGAAGGGGCACCTGAACCCCAGTGTTCATAGCAACAATGTCTGCAATAGCCAAACTGGGGAAGGAGCTCAGATGCCCTTCAACAGATGAATGGATAAAGATGTGGTCCATATATACAAGGGATTACTCAGCCATCAGAAAGGATAAATACCTACAATTTGCACTGACGTGGATGGAACTGGAGGGGATTAGGCTAAGTGAAATAAGTCAAGCAGAGAAAGACAGTTACCATATGGTTTCACTCATATGTGGAACATAAGGAATAGCATGGAGGACCGTAGTGGAAGGGAAGGAAAACTGAATGGGAAGAAATCAGAGAGGGAGACAAACCATGAGAGACTCTGGACTCCGGGAACCTAACTGAGGGTTACAGAAGGGAGGAGGGTGGGGGGATAGGGTATCTGGGTGATAGGTATTAAGAAGGTCACATGTTGTGACGAGCACTGGGTGTTATATGCAAATAATGAGTCATTTAACAATACATCAAAAAATAAAGATGTAGTATATGTTGGCTAATTGAGCATAATTAAATGAGTAAATAAATAAATATGCTTTCTACATAAAAACAAATAATGGGTACAGAATTTCAGATTTGCAAATGAAATGTTCTCAAGATATGTATCACAGCAGTATAAATATACTTAACACTACCGGACTTTATCCTGAAAATGTTAAAATGGCAAAATCAATGTTATGATTTTTTACAACTTTTTTCCCTTTTTTTATGTTGTTAATCACCACACATTACATCATTTTTCCCTGCCTACTATCTTCTTTTTTCTTAACATATAATGTATTATTTGCTTCAGAGGTACAGGTCTGTGATTCAACAGTCTTATACAATTCACAGTGCTCGCCATAGCACATACCCTCCCCAATGTCTATCACGCAGCCGCCCCATCCCTCCCACCCCCCACCACTCCAGCAACCCTCAGTTGGTTTCCTGAGATTAAGAATTACTCACATCAGTGAGATCATATGACAGACTTTTTACAACTTTTTAAAAGTACATTCTGTAGGATTCCATTTTTATAAAGATTTTATTAATTTATTTTAGAGAGAGAGAGTGTGGCACGGGAGTGGTAGTAGAGGCAGGAGGTGGAAAAGAGAATCGTGAGCCCACGCTGCCCTGAACACAGACCCCACATGGGGCTCCATCCCACACCATGAGATCACATCCTGAGCCCAAATCAAGAGTCAGCGGCTTAACGGACTGAGCCACCATCCATCTCCTTGGGCATTACTGCTGTTCCATTCCCTGCTCCCTCCACCACTGCTGTGCTGAACACTCCTGAAAACACATCTGTGAAAAACCGGGCCAGAGTTTCCGGGGGTGAGTCTGAGGCCAAGCACTGCCAGGTGATGGGTGCACCTGCGGCCTGGGATGGGTGCTGCTCACTGTTCTCCCAGACAGGGGTGCCCGTCACTCTTCTCTCCAGGGGACCTGCGGGGGACCCCCATGACCTCAGGCAGCTGAGGGCCACCCGGCCCAGGAATTCACCTTCTCTAGCAGAGGACAGATGGGACTTCTTTCTCTGGCCAGGAATATGAACCCTGATCCTGGGAAAGGAGAGCTCTCCTGGACTCCTCACCCAGCCAGGCAGCTGTGGCCACGATGTATGTGATGGAGCCAGAGCGGCTGGGCCTTGGAGGGAATGAGTGCCTTAAACCAGCCTTGCGCAGGGCATGTGGGAGCAACAGCCCCTGCTTCCTGGGGAGCAGTGATGTGTGCGGAAGGAAGGAGGCTGGGGTGGAGCCTTCCAAGCCACACCACAGTCTCTCCCTTGGTCCTGAAACCAGCAGGAAGGGAGCTCCAAGAGCGGAGACGAGACTCCAGGAGGATTCCGATCCAGAGAAAGGGTGCCCGGAAGCAGCCAGCCCCACCGGCCCGCAGACCATTTGCACAGGATCACCTCCCGCGCTTCCTCAGCAAGTTGTCCGTCTTCGTGTGTGGACAGTGACTGGCTGGTGCACTTCCAGAGGCAGACTAGAAACTTTTCAGTGCTTGCTCGTGGGTCAGAGGACCACCGCCCAAAGAAGCAGAGGATGTCCCTCTTCCTCCGGAGCTGGGGAAGGCAGCCACCGTCCTGGAGCAGGACCGGGTCCAGGAGTGTGTTCTTTCTGAAGCGCCCACTTTCAGTGGGCGTGGCTGTGCCTGAGAAAGGCCCACTGAGCCCCAGAGTCAGGAGCAGTGAGGGGCTGTCTCCAGCCCTGGCCCAGGATCACGACCCGAAACCATCCTGTCTTTGGGAGGACAGGTCTCCTTCAGGAGCCAGGGAGGGGACTGGCCCCTCTCCCCTCCCCAGGTCCAGGACGCCCGGGACCTGCAAGAGCTCTTCATCTGAGGAGGAGTCATGGAGAGCGTGTGTGTCTCGTCAGCCCAGCAAGTGAAAGAACCAAACCCCAACGCTCAGGTTCTAACAGAAGCAGAATTTCAATGTACCATTTAGGGGCAGCCTCCTCCCTTCTTACGTGGCCTTAGGGGACCCCAGGGAAAGTCTTTTTTCTCCTTCCGTCAGAGACAGGAGCTGGCCCTATGTCACGGGGTCCCCACCACATCCCCATTCCTGAGGAAGAGCCACACACAGGGGCCTGGTGTCTGGAGTGTGGTCGGCCACTGCTCCTGGGCTCCCAGCCAGGGGCCTGGGGGCTGCATGGAAGGGCTGGATTGCTTTTGGGGGGAGGGGTGCTCACTGCCGACACGGCTCACCATCCCCCACTGCACTCTGCAATCCAGGTTCTGTGCCCAGCACCACACATGTTCCTGCCATGGGAGCAATCATTCAGCATTGCCCCATTGCACAGAGGAGGAGAGTGAGGCCCAGAGAGGGGAGGTACATGGCTCCAGTCCCAGGGCTGGTCAGCAGAGAAGCTGGAAGGCCAGCCCTCCAAAGCCCCTCCTAGCCCAGCCAGAGACTCCCTGAGCTGAAAGCAAGCACTCCCCTGCCTGCACAGCCACACACTGGCCCCTGAGCTTCATGATGGCCTGTTCTTGGCCCTGAAGGTGTTGCTGGCCGACTAGGAGGGGGACTCCAGCTCGGGAGACAGGCTGTAGATACAGGACAGAGGGACACGTCTGAGCTAATAGGAACCACACTCTGGTCTCCCTCCCAGAGCCTGCCCGGGAGCTGAAATCTGGGTGCCCTAGGGGCCAGCACACAACAGGGTCTGCGCTGACCAGGGAGCCATGGCCCCCAGGGAGAGTCCACTCTGTCCTCTCCCCGCTCCTGCCTGGCCTCACCTCTCTTCACTGTGGGGCTGCAGGACCCGGAATCAAGCCCCATTGAGCTGGCTCTGCTCCACCTTGTAATGAGTTTGCAGCCCCCAGAACAAATGGATTTCCTGGGACTGGAGGGAGGACTGACTGCAGACAGGGACTGGGCTGGGGAGGATGCGGGGCCTTGTGGAGGGTGAAGGATGGGGCAGGGGCCGGGTCCTGGGGATGAAATCCCTGAATGCCCATGGGTTCCCTGATTACAGTAATGACCACCTTCACACTCGGGCATCCTGCTGGGGGGCCCCTCGTCCCCGGCCTCCTTCCTGCCCCTCTGACTCCAGCCAGGCCTGCAGCCAGGGACAGGCTAGACTTCTGTCCTGGGTCCTGCCAGGAAGACAAGGCAGAAGGAGGAGAGGAGAAGGGGAAGGGGCGGACTGATCTTCCCCCTGCCCTGAGTTGGCTTCACGGATGCCTCCAGGTCCTCTGGCCCAGCCCTGCACTTAGCTGGACCCTGAGAGGGTATCTGCATTCCAGGCCAGCTGGGTGGGGGGTATTTAGTGACTTTTGCATCCCCAGATGTCCACCGCACCTGTCCTTACACCCTAAGGCCTGCTGCCCAGGATGGGTGTGGTTGCAGGGCTCAGTGGACTTCAGGGCCACAGAGCAGTTGGCGGTGGTGAGAGAACGTGGGGGACCAGTCAGGTACGGAGCCATGGGTCTCGCGCACATCCGCCGCAGGGCTGGGTCATGGTACAGGAGCTGTGGGCAGGTCATCTGTGCACACCTGGCCATGACACACCTGGCTGGCCCTCTCGGTGGGGAGGCCTGCGTGCCTGGTGCACCTGTCCCCCACCTACCCCTGGAGGAGCAGCCACGTTCAAGCCTTTCCATGTCCGACCCTCAGGGACAGTTGGGAACCTGGGTCAAGAGAGGCAGGGACTGGCCCAGGACAACTGAGGGGTGCAGAGTCCAAGGAACAGGGCCGCTCTCCAGTCCTAGGCCAGCCTCCCATGAGGTTCGCTTTGGGGGTGAGAGCCCCTCAGATCCTCGGGAATAGCTACCCACCCTGTCCCATGTGGGGACATGACCTTGGTCATCCACAGGAACATAGATGCATGCGCACCTGCACACACACACACACACACACACCACTCTGACTGCCCAGCTGGGGGTCAGAAGGGGAGGACACCCTGGGAGCGAGGTGGGTGACAGGGGGGAAAGAAGAAACAGGTTGCAGACAGCTGGACCATGGGGCAGGGCATCTGGACTCCTGGCGAGGACCCAGATCCATAGCATGGGGAGGGGAGACAGGCCAGGCTGAGGGTCAGGGGTCCCCAAGGGGCCCAGGGGGGTGGCCAGGGCACTGGGAGAGGACAGGGTCTGGGTTCCAGTGTCCATCACCAGCCTGGGCACTTGGAAGCACGAAGAGATACCCACCCCCAAGTCCAGAGGGGCTCCAGCCAAAGGCCTCAGCTTACTCTTCTGTCACGTGGGCTGTAGAGATGCAGTGTCCCTAGGGTCCCACAGGCTTGTGGGAGAGCCTGTTGGCCTTGGATCTCCATCACCGACCCCCTGTGCTCTCAGTCCTGGGAAAATGCTTTGTACTCCCTCGAGGTCTTCGGAGCAGGGGACAGACTGGGGGCTTGGGGGGCTGAGGACCTGGGTACGCAGAACGTGGCAGAGCACTGACCACTAGTCTGGGGACCAAGGCCAAGACCCTCCTTGTTGCAGCCTCTGGGTCTCCATTTGGAAGAGGTTCCAGATTCACTGCTCTGGTCCGGGTGACAAGGCCTTAGGAAGGAACGGAGCACCGGGACAGAAGAGGGAAACACGGACAAGGGAGGCTTCTGAGGTTTCTCACATCACCCCTGGAGTCCACAGATCCTGCTCCTGTGAGAGACACAGAGACAGAGACAGAAACAGAGGAGACAGAGAATGAACACATGACAGAGGGAACCAGAAGAAGTCACAGACTTTCCTCCATCAGCTTGGAAATGACATCCCAGCATTTGGCCCCATTCTCTTCCTGAGAGCGCGGTCACACAGGCCATCCACCCCACAGGGGAGGGGATTCCACACGGATGTGTGAGCAGGATGTGGGAATGCCCGGGAACCACTGTGGGGACTGCCCAGCACATGGGCGCAGACGAGGCCCCGGGGCCTGAGCCTAAACCTAATGGGAGCCCCTGGAAGTGTGCGTCACCAGGGGACAAGGTCGGAATCCGTTCATTGCAACCTTCCCACAGGGGCTGGGAACAGGCAAGAAGGGGGTG
This sequence comes from Mirounga angustirostris, assembly GCF_029215605.1. NCBI lineage: Eukaryota > Metazoa > Chordata > Mammalia > Carnivora > Phocidae > Mirounga > Mirounga angustirostris. Next base: position 106,918,377 of record NW_026991720.1, on the reverse strand, counting down.
GCTTTGCCCAGACCCCAGAGCAGACCCAGGCCCCTCTGAGCTGTGCTCCATGTCCCGCCCAGCCCCTGGCTCCTCCTTGCACTGCCCAGTGTGCCCCAGCCTCCTGTGAGAGCAGGTCCGGAATGTATGTAGAGGTCCTACCCCTGATGGCGTCCTTAGGAGTAGAAGCCAGAACACCCCACTGTGCAGATGGGGAGCCTGAGGAGGCCCTGAGAGGCACAGGGTCTGTCCAGGGTCACAGCCCTGGGCACGCACAGGAGCCCAGTCTGAAGCCAGCTCTGTGTCCTCACAGCGGGGACACCGGCTGCACCCAGGCCTTGGGAAGGCTGTGGGTAGGCTGTGAGGGAGTCATTGTATGGATGGGGCATGGAGGGAGGGGGAGCATTGAGCAGCTGGGGGAGGGGGCCCTCGGGGGCGGGGCTCTTGTGTGAGGAGGAAGTTGGGTAAGGGGACCCCAGGCAGTGGTGACCTCACTTCCCTGACAACAGAGCCCAACAGAATTTGGAACCCCGGTAACCAGGCACCCACATTCCAGAGACAGCCCCCTGCCCAGCCTATTTCTTTGGAGACCCTCCAACAAAAAGCATGTTCGGGTGTTGCCTCCCTAAGTCTGGAGGCTGCAGTCTGAAGAAAGAGCGCCCTGCAAACGCTGGCCCCCGCTGGGGATGTCGAATCAGGGCTCCCCACCGCCTCTGGCCATTTGGCCGGAAGGACAGAAAGGTGACACCAGGAGGCCCAGAGCCTGCCACCCAGCCCCATACGCTCTGATCTGACCTGTGCAGCCCCAGGCCCCCCTCCGTCTGTGTGTGAGTGTGCGTGTGCGTGCGTGTGTGTCTGTGGGTGTGCGTGCGTGTGTGTGTGTAAAGAGGGGTCATGCGGGGTGGGGCCACCCTGAGCAGGAGCAGACTGATGAGGGGTCAGATTCCCAGTGGGCAGGTCATGCTCAAGGTCAAGGCTGGCCGTGTGGGATGGGGTGTGCGGGCGCTGCCCCTTCTACCCAGGGTTTATCCCGATAGCCCTGCAGGGATGGGTCACTGCATCCCGGGTGCAGGGCTGTGCACTCACAGGTCTGTGTCTGATCTGGGAGCAGCAGGGGGACTGGGCAGGAGGACAGTGAGGATGGCCGGGCAGGGCTGTGATGCCTCCAGCCGGCTACCCGTCCCTGTCTTTGCAGAAGGCCACGGATGACCTCCCGAGGCGGCTGGCGGACATGCCCTCTTCCCTGACGGAGGGGTTGACCCCACAGGCATCCCCAAAAACAAGTGCTGGGGATTGCCGGGCAAGACCTCCAACACCCCCCAGACCACTGTCCCAGGTGGTTGGTCACCGGACAGTGGTCCAGGAGCCGGAGCCCACGGAGACCGAGCCCGAGGGTGAGAAGGCTGGGGCTGGGTGTTTGTGGTGTGTGGGGATGGGTTGGTGCTGGCCCCACAGGGACGAGCCCCCAGAGCCTGGTGTGGGGCCTGGAGCAACGACTGGGCTCAGAGCACCCAGCGGGTGGACTGCGGTCGGGGAGACGGCCCGGGGAGGGCTCCTTCCTGGCTGTGGCTTCTCTGGGAGGCCCTGGGCTGGGTTCTGTCTCCATGGAGAGCAGGCTCGGGCTGAGCTTTTCTCCTCTCCCAGCTGCCCCACCACCTGAGGAGCTAGAGCCGGTTCCAACTCCATCGGCAGCTCTGGACGGAGTGGTGGTGCCTGCAGCGACCTCAGGAGGAGACCAGGAGCCGGCAGGTGACCCGGCACCCACCCACGGACAGCCTGAAACGGACCAGGAAGAACTGGCACCTGCCCCTGACCCAGCTCCTGCTACTGTTCCTGCCCCTGACCCAGGTCCTGCCCTGGATCCTGCACCTGCCACTGCTCCAACCCAGCTCCTGATCCTCCTCCTACCCCTTCCCCTGCCCCTGCCAGAGCCACTGCCCCTTCCCCTGCCTGAGCTCCGGTTCCTGCTCCTTCTCCTGCTCCTCTCCCTGCCCCTGCCAGACTCTGCTGCCCCTTCCCCTGACCCTTCCTGGGCTCCTGTTCTTGTCCCTGACCCTGCTCCTGCCCATAACCCAACCCCTGCCAGACCTGCTGCCCCTTCCCCTGCCCCTGCCTGAGCTCCTGTTCCTGCTCCTTTTCCTGCTCCTGCTTCTGCCCCTTCCCCAGCATGACCTGCTGCCCCTGCCCCTGCCCCTGCCCCTGCCCCTGCCTGAGCTCCTGTTCCTGCTCCTTTTTCTGCCGCTGCCCCTGCACCTGCAACTGCCGGAGCTCCTGTTCCTGCTCCTTACCCAGGTCCTGCCCTGGATCCTGCACCTGCCATGACTGCTGATCCTGTCCCTCCCCTTGCCCCTGCCCCTAGCCCTTCTCTTACAAATGGCCCTGCCCCTGGCCCTGCTCTTACACCTGGCCCTGCCCCTGGCCCTACCCCTATCCTAATCCCTGCCCCTACTGCTGCTCCTGCAGGGCTCCCAGAGCCACATCCAGAGCCCACAGCCCTGCGGGGAGAGCTCCTTGTACAATTGCCCTTAGTTCCATCATCGGACCCTGACGCCCCGCCAGATTGTTTCATCCCCTCCCCCTATATTCTTTCTCTCTGGTTCATATTGTTCTGGTTCATATTGTTCATTTTCATGTTCTGTATACTGTTTATTATTTGTTTTAAATAAAATTACTTGTTTTCAACTGAACATGTGATGAGCATAAGTACATTCCCAACGCTGTGCCACCACACCCCAGAACATTGCTGCGGAATATCTCGTGTCCCAAAGGAGTCCCCGAACCAGAAGCCCCCCTGCCCATTTCTCCCCCAGCCCAGACCCTGGAAACCCCTAAGCTGCTTTCTCTCCCTGTTCCTTTCCCTGTTCTGGATGTTTCTGTAAGTGGAATCACGCAATAGGTGCCTTTGTGTCTGCCCACCTATTTTCAAAGGGGACTTGTTTTCGTCTGTGTTTATTTGTCATAAAATTTCCCTTATTCGATATTAAAATGCCTGATGGATTACAGATCAGATGTAATCAGAGATGCCGCTTTAGGAATTATGGGCTGAGACCCCTGTTCCTGCTGGGACACCACAGCCTGACCCCAGACAGGACAGGGCTGGCCCCTGTGGCCCACACAGAAACCAGGGAAATGCAGAAGCTGGAAGACACACCACAAAGGGCAAAAGCATTGCTCACAACCCAAGGCCAGAGAAAGGTTTCCGATGCCTCTTGTCCAAACAACACACCAAGTCACTGGGTTCCACAAGGACAGACACCAAACGCATGCAAGTCCAAGGGGGGAGGACAGGCACGTGCAGAGTCAGAGATGAGGGAGCTCCCGGGGAAGGACTCTGGCAAAGGAAACCCTATGGAGGCAGCACTGGTCACCCTCAGACTGGCAGGTGTCTGGTCTGGGGAGAGCGTGAGGAAGCGGAGATCCCCTGCAGGTACCCTGGAGAGAAGGGTGACAGGCACCCCTGTCTGGGAGAACAGTGAGCAGCACCCATCCCAGGCCACAGGTGCACCTGGCATGCTTGGCCTCTGACCAACCCCTGGAAACTCTGGCTCGGTTTTTCACAGATGTGTTTTCAGGAGTGTTTATCACAGCAGTGGTGGAGAGAGCAGGGAATGGAACAACGCTAATGCCCAAGGAGATGGATGGGATCCACAGTCCCAGTCCTCATGATAGAATGTCCTGTATCCACTGTCACATTGTCATTCGGGGCACAGGATCCGGGAAGCCCCTCCTGAGACCCCTCCTGCCACCCTGTTCCTGGGAACATTCAGAATTGGAGGAGGAGGAGGTGGAGAGGATCCAGGATAACAGAGGGCCAAGGAGAAGGAAGGTCAGCACTGGGAGGACCTGAGCCACCATCCAGGGCCGGGGCTGTGGTGCCCTCGGACCTCACCCCAAATAAGGGCTCCTGATGGATGGACCCAACTTCTGCGGTTTCCCTCCCTCCCTCCCTCTCTCTCCCTCCCTTTCTCCCATCCTCCCTCCCTCTCACTCCCTCCCTCCTTCCCCCCTTCCTCCCTCATTCAGCAGAGGACCACGGGTCCCTGCTGTGTACTGAGCAATGGGGCTTCATCAGTGAGCACCCCCCAACCCACATGGTCACGTCCACTGTGGGAGGTGACAGGGGTCAGTCTCACGGCTAGGAGTGGTGATGAGCACCAAGAATCTGTTCCTGAAAACAGAGGCCAGTTACACAAAGAATGGAGAGACCCATGCTTAGCACTTCCTCTAGAAAAATCGAGTCCTGAAAAGTGATGAAGAGTGAGTATATCCTAGACTTCCTGCAGTGTGAGTTCTAATGGCAGGTACGCACTGATTCTTAGAACAAATAAAGTAAATTACCCAGTGTCGACTGGGGGGTTGTGACTAACTTTTCTGACCCAATGACAGCATTTCAGCTAACATCTCCAGGGCTTCCAAGTTGTCCCAAGGGTCTCTGCGATCCTCTGATCCTTCCATTGACCTCCTTGGGAAGCTCTGTCTTGTCGTCTTCCTTGTCTCCTGCCCCTTCTGGGACCCTTCTCTGGCCTCCCCGCCAGGGCCACCCCCACCAGGACTTCCTGTGCCCCGTGGCCTGGCGCCCGCATCCCATGGGGGTCCTGGGAGCCCGATGCATTGTGCAAAGCCTGTGCGCTCCCTCTGGGGTCACTTGGCATCTCCCCTGCAGCTGCCTGCATCATCCTGCACTGGGTCTCCTCCAAGCATTCTGTGAGGCCAACCTGTGTCCGTGTCACGGGCACGGAAGCGAGAGTCCAGAAGGTCCAGATGACCTGCTCCCAGTCCCAACGTGTGGAGCCTGGGCCAAGGATGGTCAGCGAGCAGAGGAGGACTTAAGCCTAGGAAGCCTGAGGGAGGACATGGCACAGTGAGCCTGCAGGAGGAGAGTGAACACCGTGGGGACCTGGCGCTCAGGCCTACTGGGAGACCACATCCCATCCTCACTGGCTCTGTCCCCAGGGCTGGAGGTCGTCCAGGTACCCACCCTCCCAGCCTGTAGGCTGACAGTGGCTGCCAGGAGAGGAGGCACCTGGTGCAGGAGAGAGCCTTCAGAGAGGAGGGGACAGGTGCTCCCCCAGCAGCTGGAGGAACTCGGGGTATCCACCCTCCCAGGCTGCAGGCTGGCAGTGGCTGGCAGGAGAGGAGGCACCTATGCAGGAGAGAGCCCTCAGGCAGAGAGGAGGGGGCAGGTACTCCCCCAGCAGCTGGAGGAACTCAGGGTAGCCACCCTCCCAGGCTGCAGGCTGGCAGTGACTGGCAGGAGAGCAGGCACCTAGTGCAGGAGAGAGCCCTCAGGCAGAGAGGAGGGGGCAGGCGCTCCCCCAGCAGCTGGAGGAACTCGGGGTAGCCACTCTCCCAGGCTGCAGGCTGGCAGTGGCTGGCAGGAAAGGAGGCAGCTGGTGCAGGAGAGAGCCCTCAGGCAGAGAGGAGGGGGCAGGTGCTCCCCCAGCAGCAGGTGCACTGGGTCGGGCTGAGGGGGCATCATTGGACAGCAGTGCCTGCAGCTGGGGTCTCCACACAGACCCTCTCCTTAGGCTCAGCACAAGCTTGTCTGGATGGCCTTTATCCCCCAAATACAAAGTCTGGTCCAGGGCCACCCCACCAAGTCCTGACTCCCAATCCTTTATACTCAGCTCAAGTGACAAGAAATGGCCAATAGTTTAGGTGGTGTTGGGTGCACAGGGAAATTTGCTTTTCTGGCCCATGCTGTAACATTGCTGGCATTTTAAAGATCTCAGGGCTCTGAATCAAAAACAGTAGGATGCCGGGGACCCCAGCTGGCTTTCTGGAAACCTACCTCTGTGCCTTCCAGCCTTCCCATCCCACCAGCTCTGCTCAGAATCCCTCCGGGCCACAGACCCACAGTCTTGGGTCCTCAGATGGCCCAGGCGACGTGCCCTCAAAAAGTGATCCCGGTGGGGCAGTAGGACACAGTGTAGATTCCAGCAAACCCCCCTCCCAGAAACTGAGGGTACCGCTGGATGAGCTGTCTGAAAACAGCCAGGTCAGGGGTCCAGGAAGACACCAGAAGCACAGGAGTCACTGAGGGGCATCTGAAGCTCAGGTACGGGCAGTCAGAGCTTCCAGGCCCTTCTTCCCTAAAGCTCCTCATTCCTCAGCCTTTCTTCCAGTGATTCTGCTCGGTTTCTATCTGCCCCAACTGTTATCCATTGCCTAGGCAGCAGAGACTCACATATGCCTTTAAATGTTTTGGACAATGAATGTTCACTTCAGTACATAGCCACTTCACTACTGGGAGAGTTGGTAGAAAGCAAAAAGTCACAGAGGACTCCAAGGGTCTGGACTTGGTGTTTCCCTCTCCTGAGATGGGGACACCTGTGGGATGAGCAGGTGGCCAGCTGGTGGGGGATGGGCAGGGACCTGACGTGGACAGATGGGGTAGGTGAGGCCCGAGGTCCCCAGGGTATGTGCCTGGCATCTGGACTGAATAGGTCTTCAAAGCTGCGGATTGGCTGGGATCATCTTCAGGCGGAGGAGGAAGGTGAGGGGAGCAGAAGGGACTGAGGAGGCTTGGCTTAGACAGGAGAGGGCTGAGACACTCCTTTGGGGGGAAAGTGGGTCAGGTCCAGGCTCACAGGGACAGACCTTGAGGCCATTGGGCTATGTGAAATAAGCCAGTCCCTAAAGGACCAATACGGGAGGACCCCACTTGTGAGGGACAGAGAGCACTCCGATTCATAGAGGTGGAAGGAGCTGCTGGGTGCCGGGGCTGGGGAGGGGAAATGGGGGGTTAGTGTCTCCTGGGTAGAAGTTCAGTTTGGGAGGATGACAAAGTTGTGGCAGTGGATGGAGGTGGCAGGTGCAAAAGAGTGAATATACTTATTGCCACAGAATTGTACCCTGAAACGTGCTTAATGGTATCAGGTGTATGTCTATTACACAATAGGAGAGTAGTGAGTCAGGAGGACGGGTCCATCGAAAGTCCCAGGAAGGCCCAAGAGCAGGGATCCTGTATCTTAGTTCTCGCTCTCATGCTCTGCGCCTTGTTGGGTGTCTAAGCTCACAGTAGCATCACTAAATGCTTGCTAAGACACAGTGCAGGCGGATGGTCCAGAGAGAGTGCACAAACCATCTGTGGGCACTGAGGAATCCCAACGGCACATGCATCCAGACTGAGTGAATACCCACATTTCACAAACACCAGCATAAAGAGCCATTTAAAACGAAGGCAGACGCCACTCTGGAAAACACTAGGGAGGTTCCTCAAAAAGTTGAAAAAAGAGCTACCTTATGACCGAGCAATTGCACTACTGGGTATTTACCCCAAAGATACAAATGTAGGGATCCGAAGGAGCACGTGCACCCCAATGTTTATAGCAGCAATGTCCACAATAGCCAAACTATGGAAAGAGTCTAAATGTCCATCAACTGATGAATGGATAAAGAAGATGTGGTGTGTGTATATATATATATATATATATATATATATATATATATATATATACAGAGAATATTATGCACCTATCAAAAAAATGAAATCTTGCCATTTGCAACGACGTGGATGGAACTACAGTGTATTATGTTAAACAAAATAAGTCAATCAGAGAAAGACAATTATCCTATGATCTCAGTGATATGAGGAATTTGAGGAACAAGACAGAGGATCATAGGCGAAGGGAGGGAAAAATGAAACAAGACGAAACCAGAGAGAGAGACAAACCATAAGAGACTCTTAATCTCAGGAAACAAACTGAGGGTTGCTGGAGTGGAGGGGGTTGGGAGGCGTGGGGTGACTGGGTGATGGACATTGGGGAGGGTATGTGCTATGGTGAGCACTGTGAATTGTATAAGACCGATGAATCAAAGACCTGTACCCCTGAAACAAATAATACATTATACGTTAATTTAAAATTCACTAAAATAATAAAAATAAAACAAAAGCAGGTGACCTCAAGCTGTATTACAAAGCTGTCATCATCAAGACAGTATGGTACTGGCACAAAACACACACATAGATCAATGGAACAGAATAGAGACCCCAGAAATGGACCCTCAACTCTATGGTCAACTAATCTTCCACAAAGCAGGAAAGAATACCCAATGGAAAAACGACAGTCTCTTCAATAAATGGTGCTGGGAAAATTAGACAGCCACATGTAGAAGAATGAAACTGGACCATTCTCTTACACCATATACAAAGGTAAACTCAAATTGGATGAAAGACCTCAATGTGACACAGGAATCCATCAAAATCCTAGAAGAGAACACAGGCAGTAACCTCTTCCACTCAAGAAATGGGCAGAACACATGAACAGACACTTCTCCAAAGACATACAAATGGCTAACAGACACATGAAAAAATGCTTCACATCACTAGCCATCAGGGAAAAAGAAATTAAAACCACATTGAGATACCACCTTACACCACTCAGAATGGCTAAAATCAACAAGGCAGGAAACAACAAATGTTGGTGAGGATGTGGAGAAAGGGGAACCCTCTTACACTGTTGGTGGGAATGCAAGCTGGTACAGCCACTCTGAAAAACAGTATGGAGTTTCTTCAAGACGTTACAAATAGAACTACCCTACCACCAGCAATTGCACTACTGGGTATTTACCCCAAAGATACAGATGTAGTGAAAAGAAGGGGCACCTGCCCCTCAATGTTCATAGCAGCAATGTCCACAATAGACAAACTGTGGAAGGAGCCGAGATGCCCTTCACCAGACGAATGGATAAAGAAGATGAGGTATATATGTACAATAGAATATTCCTCAGCTGTCAGAAAGGATGAATACCTACCATTTACATTGACATAGATGGAACGGGAGGGGATTATGCTAAGTGAAATAAATAAATCAGAGAAAGACAATTATCATATAGTTTCACTCATATGTGGAATGTCAGGAATATCACAGAGGACTACAGGGGAAGGGAGGGAAAACTGAACAGGAAGAAATCAGAGAGGGAGACAAACCATGAGAGACTCTGGACTCCGGTAAACAAACTGAGGGTTACAGAAGGGAGGAGGGTGGGGGGATGGGGTAACTGGGTGACGGGTATTAAGGAGTGCACATGTTGTGATGAGAACTGGGTGTTATAGGCAACTAATGAATCACTGAACACTACATCAAAATCTACTGATGTACTATATGTTGGCTAATGAATTTAAATTTAAAAAATTAAATAAAATTAATAAATAAAAAATAAATCCGCGGCAGGAAATGGAAATAACCCAGAGGGCGCCATGCTGCTGGAGGCTGAGCTAGCGGTTACGGCCAAGGCCTCTGGCGGTGAGGGCACCGGGGTTCTGAGAGGTGGCTCGGTGCACCCCTGACCCTGAAGCCCCATGGCCATGGCAACATGCAAGGACTGGGAGGGAAGACCCAGCCAGGACCCGTTCTGGCTCCATGGCTGCTACAGGGCTGTCCCAGCCCCACCAGGCGGTGTCTGTTTAGAACTAGAGAGAAAACCTTTTCCCTCAATTGTTCTTTTTAAAAATGGTTGCTCAGCATCGACACAGAAAAACATCTGACATAAAACTGGAGCCGTTCACAGCTGCAAATGACCCAGAAGTGAAGAAAATGTAGTGAACGCAAAGAGAGGACGCTGTATCCCCAGGCAGGCCTCCTGTGAGCAGGTGCGGCTGGGGCACTGGACGTGCCCGTGCAGACAGTACTGGACTGCACAGTGTCCCTCGAGGGGACAGAAGTGGGAACCTGCTCTGATGGCTCCACTGAAGTCAGCACCCCCTGCTGGAGACGGGGACAGCCCCTCATGAGTTCCAGGTGTCCTGGTGATTCTTGGGCATGGCCCAGATCTCAGCTTCTTCATGACCCGGGGCCAGCCCAGCAGCTGCACACAGGTCCTCCAGGGCCAGCCCAATAGCTGTGGGTCCCGCAGGTCCTCCAGGGACAGCACCTTGGTGGGCTTGTGGTCCAGCAGGTACCTGTTCAGGTGGCTCTTATTGTACCACATGGCCTCGATCCCATTGGCCCAGTTGACCACCATCACCTGGTGACAGGCTAAGGTCAGTTGGTGAACCTCTGGCACAACCCCCCAAAAAAGGCCCCCATGTAGTAGAAGTCACCCTTGTCCCTGGGGATGTGGGCCTGGGACTGGGACCAGCGCTCATAGCTTAAGTCCTCACGGGCCACCCAGTAGAAACCGGGGTGCAGGGTGCCAAAGAGGGGGGACAGGATCTCCATGCCCACGTGGTCACAGAACTTCATGTCCACGTCCCCGCACACCATGTCATCCACCTCATAGAGGAAGCACTCCTCATAGAAGCAGCTCATGATCGCCGTGTGCTGCATGGACACATCCTGCCAGTGTGGGGCACCGCGGACCTCAAGAACCACCACCCTTCAGTGCTCCTGGAGGGGCACACGGGACACAGCAACCAGCTGGTCGGTGAAGACATAGTAGATGACCCTGTGTCCACCATGAAGTGATTCTGCAGGAACAGCTCCAGGAAGACCCCGTATCCACAGGGGCAGGGGACAGGGCAGGAAGAGGGTCACTGCCAGAGGCTGGCAGCAGGACCCCAGAGCTGGGGGTCATGGACGTGTACACCTTCTTCATGGGGACAGGCCCTGTGCTGCTTTAAGCAACAGCCACCCTGGCTTGTCCTGAGCAAGTCCACTGGCAGGGCCTCCCTACCTTCTGCTCCCAGAGATAGGGGCCATCAGCACCCCATCTTACACAGGGGAGCCTGAGGCTTAGGAGGCTGGAAACCCATGCAGCCCCACTCTCAACATGCTGGAGCCAGGAACACCCCCCTCTCCTGAGCTCCCAGGCAAACCCTGCAGGTGCCCTACCCTGGCTGAACCCCTGCAGGTTCTGTCCCCACCTGCCATGAGTTGAGCACCTTTGGGCACAGCCCGTGTTTCTATGTCCTACAGACTGCGTAGAATCAGCAGGGCCGGCCAGCTGCCCCACTTTACTTTGAGTGGGCTGTCGCTGGTCCCCAACAGAGCTGTCTCCACCCCCTATAGGGTTCTCCCTTGAAGGCTACTGGGCCTCTGGCTGACAAGGTCCATCAGTAAACCACTGGTATTTCTAGGAGGGGTCACCCTCGAACTCCCCAGATCAGGAATCAGGTTCAGCCCATGGGCAGGGAAGGGGAAAGATGACCCCTGGAAAAAGGGGGCTTGCTTAGGCCCTAGCCTTGAATCCAAGGGGGTGAGCTTCTGGGTCCAGGTCTACATCTCCCTGGCCCCCAAACATTGGAAGTCTTGTCCAACTGCCTCACATGGCTGGTCCCCCGTTGAGGGGACTACCTGCCCCTCACTGTGGGGACAGCAGCTCCCCCATTGTCAGCAAGTGTGGTGAGCCCCTCTGAGACTGATTTTTTTTAAGATTTTATTTATTTGACAGAGAAAGAGACAGCTAGAGAGGGAACACAAGGAGGGGGAGGGGGAGAGGGAGAAGCAGGCTCCCTGCTGAGCAGGGAGCCTGACATAGGACTTAATCCCAGGCCCCTGGGATCACGACCTGAGCCGAAGGCAGACGCTTAAGGACTGAGACACCCAGGCGCCCTGAGACTGGCTTTTTTACACAGGCACTAAGACTACTTCCCTGTGCCTACCCCATACCTCGCAGGTTAGTAAATCGCTCACACAGGGAAGGTGGATACTACATTTAAATATGGGACGAGCACATACACCCAGCAGACATGAGTCAGGTCACCAGGGGGCAAGTAGAGGCCCAGCCAATGGGGAAAAAGCCAGACATGATGCAAGGGGAGAGAAGAGTGCTCCTGGCAGAGGGCACAGAGAATGCAAAGGATTGGAGTCAGGCCCAAGGAACATGTGGGACAACCACACAGCTTGGTGGCCCACAGAGGGGGGCTGCAGTGGGAGAGGTGAGGCTGGAGAGGACAGACAGGTGGGGAGCGGATCGCAGAGAGCCTCAAAGGTTATGTTCTGAAATGATCAATCTGGTTACCGGAGGAGAATGGTCTCTATACAGCAGAGGACAGGGAGACCCTAACCCTAACCCTAAACCTAACACTAACCCTAAACCTAACTCTAACCCCTAACCCCTAACCCCTAACCCTAACCCGTACACTAACCCGTACCCTAACCCTAACCCTACCCTAAACCGTAACCTAACCTGTACCCTAACCCTAATCCTAACCCTAACCACTAACCCCTAACCCTAACCCTAACCCGTACCCTAACCCTAACCCTCGCCCTACCCTAACCCGTACCCTAACCCGTACCCTAAACCGTTCCCTAACGCTAACCCTAACCCGTAACCTAACCCGTACCCGTACCCTAACCCTAACCCGTACCCTAACCCGAACCCTAACCCGTACCCTAATCCTAACCCGTACCCTAACCAAGCCGTACCCTAACCCGTACCCTAACCCGTACCCATACCCGTATCCTAACCCTAACCCGTACCCTAATCCTGACACTAACCCGTACCCTAACCCGTACCCTAACCCTAACCCGTTCCCTGACCCGTACCCTAACCCATACCCATACCCGTAACCTAACCCTAACCCGTTCCCTAACCCGTACCCGTCCCCTAACCCTAACCCTAACCCATACCCTAACCCGTACCCTAACCCTAACCCATACCCTAATCCTAACCCGTACCCTAACCAAGCCATACCCTAACCCGTACCCGTACCCGTACCCGTACCCTAACCCTAAACTGTACCCTAACCCTGACCCTAACCAGTACCCTAACCCTAACCCGTACCCTAACCCGTACCCTAACCCTAACCCGTACCCTAACCCTAACCCGTTCCCTGACCCGTACCCTAACCCATACCCGTACCCGTACCCTAACCCTAACCCGTTCCCTAACCCGTACCCTAACCTGTACCCGTACCCTAACCCATACCCTAACCCTGTATATCCTCCCCAGGGACAGCGAACAAAGTCAACACATATCTGCACACTTTGAAATGTGAACAGAAACCTGCAAACTCAGGTTCTCACAGGAGCTAAATGTTAATGACCAGGTGACAAAAAGGTGACACAGATAGCAAGTAACCAAAAGAAGATGTCATGTGTCTGTGAGCTGGCCACCTTCTCTACCTGTCGGAAGGAAGCCATGCCTGACAGGAGGGAGCCACACCTGGACCTGGTCTCTCTAGGCTGCTCTTGAGCAGAGCAGAGGATTTGCTGAGCTGGGTGTGGGTGCAGCAGGGAGAGATGGGCAGCTGGCCACAGATGTTACCTGCCAAGTACCTGTAGGACCAGCTCCCGGTCCTCAGCCAAGGTTAAGCAATACTTATGTTTAGTTACATATTTACTGTGACAGGAAAGGTGCTCAGTACTTTGAGTGACTATATTCTCTCCCTTTTTTTTTTTTAAATACACTTTATAGAGGTATGATTGACATACAAAAAGCTGTACATAATTAATGTATTCAGCTTGACCCTGACCCTAACCCTAATATCAAGTTAACATATACTCTGATTTAGAATAGAGCTCATAAATTATTTCATGATTATTAGGAGCTAGGGGATCCAAGGACCAACCTTCCTCTATCTTATTCTCCCTTGAATTTGACAGGTTGGAACACATTCGGCCACATGCTATCTGGAGAGTGGCCACACGGGGGCAACAGTGAGTAAAGAGTAGGGCAAACCGGGCCACAAAGCCAATTCTTCCCTCATCCTGTAAAACCTTGCTCATTCAATGTTTACAGATCATTCTATAGAGTATTAAAAGTGTGACTTTCTGGAATTTTTTAAAAACCAAACTAATTCTTTGAAACTGCTAAAAATATAATGTTTTTAAAAATCTCAGCGTTGGTGAGCAGATGAAGACCCAGGGGCCTGGGGAAAAGCTGTTATTATTGAATATGTTCAGATCTAATTAGGAAACAAGTAGGATTTATACTCCACTTATTTTCACAAAGAATTTGTGTCAACTAACAGTACTGAACCCACACAAAATAGTGCACTTCAGAGGAAAATAAAAGGAGATTCAACAGCCTCAAGAGGCAGAGAAAGAGCCACACCCGGGAGCAAAGAAGACATACCACGGATGCTAGCCTCAGGCTGATTTGCAGCCTGTAGATCCTCCAGAGCTAGAATGCCCCCAATGCCCCTGGGGGTCGTGGGTCAAGCAGAGCTCAAACCCTGCTGCTGCACTGTTGTACCTGGTGACGGGTCTCCTTGGTCACTTCCTCCATGAGCCACCCCCCACCCCGTGACTACCCCAGCCTGCTTCTCGAAACTCCCATTCCTCTTTATGACCCTGTTGTTTACTTTTCCCTTCACTTACGTAGTATATAGTATGTTTACCTACATCCTATTCTGTCATTTAAATGTTTTTGTCATGTTCTCACTGCACTGTACTTTGCATCATCCACCCTGATGTATAATCACTTGCTGCACTGCATGACTTAATTGGGGACTGGGAACACCCTCACAGTGTCATGGGGCTAGTGTCCTGGGCAAGGTCCTCACTAAGCCGGCTCATCCTGCAGCTGTTGCACTGAAGGCCTGATCCAGGCACTGGAGCCCAGTCTGAAGCCAGCTCTGTGTCCTCACAGCGGGGACACCGGCTGCACCCAGGCCTTGGGAAGGCTGTGGGGGGGCTGTGAGGGAGTCACTGTATGGATGGGGCATGGGGGGAGGGGGAGCATTGAGCAGCCGGGGGAGGGGGCCCTCGGGGCGGGGGTCTTGTGTGAGGAGGAAGTTGGGTAAGGGGACCCCAGGCAGTGGTGACCTCACTTCCCTGACAACAGAGTCCAACAGAATTTGGAACCCCGGTAACCAGGCACCCACATTCCAGAGACAGCCCCCTGCCCAGCTCATTTCGTTGGAGACCCTCCAACAAAAAGCATGTTCGGGTGCTGCTTCCCCAAATCTGGACGCTGCAGGCTGAAGAAAGAGCGCCCTGCAAACGCTGCCCCCCGCTGGGGATGTCGAATCAGGGCTCCCCACCGCCTCTGGCCGTTTGGCCGGAAGGCCCGAAAGGTGACACCAGGAGGCCCAGAGCCTGCCACCCAGCCCCACAGGGTCTAATCCGCCTGTGCAACCCCAGGTCCCCTCCCCTCCGTGTGTGTGTGTGTGTGTGTGTGTGTGTGTGTGTGTGTGTGTGAGAAGAGGGGTCATGTGGGGTGGGCCAACGCCATTCAAGAGCAGGCTGAGGAGGGGTCAGATAACCCGCGGGCAGGTCATGTTCAAGGTCCAGGCTGGCTGGGTGGGACGGGGTGTGGGGGGCTGTGAGCTTCTGCCCAGGGTTCCTCTCGATCGCCCTGCAGGGATGGGTCACTGTCCCGCGTGCAGGACTGTGCACCCACAGGTGTGTGTCTGATCTGGGAGCAGCAGGGCGACTGGGCAGGGGACAGGGAGGTTGGCCGGGCAGGACTGGGATGCCTCCGGGCCGGCTAGCCGTCCCTGTCTTTGTAGACATCCAATGAGATCGGCACGAGGCTGGCGGACACCCACTCCATGTCCGGGATCCGGAGCGTGACCCCACAGGACTCCCCTGGAGCAGGTGCTGGGGATTGCGGGGAGAGGCCTCCGACACCACCCAGACCACTGTCCCTGGTGGTCAGTGACTGCACTGGGCTCCAGGAGCCGTAGCCCACGGAGGCCGAGCCTGAGGCTGAGAAGCCCGGGGCTGGGTGCCCGTGGGTGTGTGCGGAAGGGTGGGGGCTGGCCCCACAGGAAAGGGCCCCCAGAGCCTGGTGTGGGGCCTGGAGCAACGACTGGGCTCAGAGCGCCCAGCGGGGGGACAGCGGTCGGGGAGACGCCCCGGGGAGGGCTCCTTCCTGGCTGCGGCTTCTCTGGGAGGCCCTGGGCTGGATTCTGTCTCCACGGAGAGCAGGCTCGGGCTGAGCTTTTCTCCTCTCACAGCTGCTCCACCACCTGAGGAGCTAGAGCCGGTACCAACTCCTTCGGCAGCTCTGGACGGAGGGGTGGTGGCTGCGACTTCAGCAGGAGACCAGGAGCCGGCAGGTGACCCAGCACCCGCCCACGGAGAGCCTGACGGGGGCCAGGAAGGGCCTGCTGGAGAACCTGCCTGCGGAGAGCCTGCCCCTGTGCCTGCCCCTGTGCCTGCCAGAGCCGCCACCCCTGCGCCTGCCCCGAACTGTGGCCCTGCTCCTGCCCCCGACCCAGCTCCTGCCCTGGATCCTGACCCATCCCTACACCTGCCAGTGCCCCGGTTCTTGCCGCTGACCCAGATACTGCCCCGGTTCTTGTACGTGCCAATGCGGCAGACCCTGTCCCTCACCTTGCACCTGCCCCCTCCCCTTCCCCGGCTTGTGCTCCTATTCCGGCCCCTGCCCCAACTCCTGCCCCTTACCCTGCCCCTGCCCCTGCCTCTGCGCCTACCCCTGCTAGAGCCAATGTCCCTTCTCCTGACCCACCTCCTGCCCCTGCACCTGCCCCTTCCCCAGCACCTGCCTGTGCACCTGTTCTTGCCCCTGACCCAGCTCCTGACCCTGCACCAGCCCCTTCCCTTACCTGTGCACCTCTTCTTGCCCCTGATCCGGATCCTGAACCTGACCCAGCTCCTGCCTGGATCCTGCCCCTTCCCTTGCCCCTGCCTGTGCTCCTATTCTTGCCCCTGACCTGGGTTCTGCCCCTGCCCCTGCCTGTGGTCCTGTTCCTGTCCCTGACCCACCTCCTGCCCCTGCACCTGCCCCTTCCCCTACCTGTGTTCCTGTTCTTGCCCCTGACCCAGCTCCTGCCCTGGATCCTGCCCCTTCTCCTGCCCCTGCCTGTATTCCTGTTCTTGCCCTTGACTCGGCTTCTGCCCCTGCAACTGTCCCTTCCTCAGCCCCTCCCTGTGCTCCTATCTTTGCCTCTGACCCAGCTCCTTCCCCTTTCCCTACCCATTTCCCTGCCCCTGCGTGTGCGCCCATTCCTGCCCCTGACCCACACCCTGCCCCTGCACCTGTCCCTTCCTCTGCCTGTGTCCCTGTTCCGGCCCCTGCCAGAGCCGATGCCCCTTCGCCTGCCTGCGCCCCTGTTCCTGCCCCTGCCCCTGCCAGAGCTGATGCCCCTTCCCCTGCCAGTGTCCCTGTTCCTGCCCCTGCCAGAGCCGATGCCCCTTCGCCTGCCTGCGTCCCTGTTCCTGCCCCTGCCCCTGCCAGAGCCGATGCCCCTTCCCCTGCCAGTGTCCCTGTTCCTGCCCCTGCCAGATCCGATGCCCCTTCCCCTGCCTGCGTACAAGTTCCGGCCCCTGCCCCTGCCAGAGCCGATGCCCCTTCCCCTGCCTGTGTCCCTGTTCCTGCCCCTGCCAGAGCCAATGCCCCTTCCCGTGCCGGTGTCCCTGTTCCTGCCCCTGCCCCTGCCAGAGCCGATGCCCCTTCCCCTGCTTTCCAGGACCGCTGCCCCTTCCCCTGGCCCTGCCTGTGCTCCTCTACTTGTCCCTGACCCAGCTCTTACCGTGGATCCTGCCCCTGGCCCTGCTCTTGCATCTGGCCCTGCTCTTGCATCTGGCCCTGCCCCTCCTCCTGCTCCTGCAGGGCTCCCAGAACCACATCCAGAGCCCACATCCTCACGGGGAGAGCTCCTTGTACCATTCCCCTTAGCTCCATCACCCGACCCCGATGCCCCGCCAGATTGTTTCCTCCCCTCCCCCTATGTTCTTTCTCTCTGGTTCGTATTAACTGTTCTGTTCTCTTTCCATGTCCTATATGCTGTTTATTATTTATTTTAAATAAAATGAATTGTTTTCAGTTGAACAAGTCCTGAGGATCAAGTACATTCCCAAAGCTGGGCCACCACACCACAGAACATGACTGTGGAATATCTGCTTCCCCAAAGGAGTCCCCGAACCAGAAGGCCTCCCTGGAAACCCCTAAGCTGCTTCCTCTCTCTGTTCCTTTACCTGTTCTGGAGGTTTCCTGTACGTGGAATCACACAGGATGGGCCTTTGTGTCTGCCCCCCTGTTTTCAAAGGGGACTCCTTCTTTTCTGGGTTGACTTGACATAGAATTTCCCTTATTGGATGTTGAAATCCCCGATGGATTACAGATGAGATGTAACCATAGAGCCCCCTTTGGTAAATATGGACACAATCTCGGGGCGGAGACCCCTGTTCCTGCTGGGACACCTCAGCCTGACCCCAGACAGGAAAGGGCTGGTTCCTCCTGTGACCCACAGAGAAACCAGGGAAATGCAGAAAGCTGGAAGACACACCCCAAAGGGCCAAAGCATTGCTCACAAGCCAAGGCCACAGAAAGGTTTCCCATGCCTCTGGTCCAAACCATGCTCCAAGTCACTGGGTTCCACAGGGACAGAGACGAAATGCATGCAAGTCCAAGGGGAGGGGGACAGGCATGGGGGGAGTCAGAGATGCAGGAGCTCCCGGGGAAGGACTCTGGCAAAGGAAACCCTATGGAGGCAGCACTGGTCACCCTCAGACTGGCAGGTGTCTGGTCTGGGGACCAGCAGCCCTGGCGAGAACGTGAGGAAACGGAGGTCCCCGGGAGAGAAGGGTGACGGGCACCCCTGTCTGGGAGAACAGTGAGCAGCACCCATCCCAGGCCACAGGTGCACCCATCACCTAGCGTGGGCAGCTCACTCCCACCGTGTCGAAGGGAACACCGTGTCCATCAACCTCTGTTTGCAACAGAATCCATAAAGTGGAGTTTCTGGGTCAACACGTATCCAGTGTTGAAGGTACAAGCCTCAACTTCCAACATCCCAGGTCTGGTTGTCCACCTTGAGCCTTGTTTGGGAAGCAGGGGTAGGGATCCCTGGGGCTGTGACCTGTGGGAGGGGTGGGGAGGGGGAGCTCTGAGTGGAGTGACCAAGGTACCCGGGGTGACCTGCCCAGCAGGGACCCTCCCGCCCCCAGCCCCTCTCCTGACCTCGTGCACGATGGCGAGGGTGTGATGGGGAAGGTGGTGGCCCTTGGCTGGCGAGTTCCCTAGCTGGTGCTGGAGCTGCTCAAGCTCCAAACCGGGCTCTGATCCCAGAGCTGGCGTGAGAGCCGAAGCTGCAGCTGCCCGTCTCGGGAGTTGCGGTACGCATCGGTGGAGGACCTGGCTCGAGCTCTGGGGCAGGTGCTGGAGCTGAATCCCCCTCCAGAGATGATCCAGACCCGGTTCCGCACTTGGATAGGGCTCTTGAACCCACGAACGGCTTTCCTCCCCTGCCCACTTCATGGATGACAAAACTCGGGACGGTGACGGGACCGGCTACAGGGGGGTAATGGCTACGGGGGGATTCAGACCAAGGATCCTGCATCCCCTTCACCACGCGCCCCACGCGGGTCGGTCCTGAGCTGCCAGACGGGGACAAGGGCCTGACCCGCTGCTCCCGGCAGTTGCCCCCAGCTGAGCAGAGACACTTGCCGGGGACCTGAAGTCCTCGTTGGACCTCTGTTCCGGCCAGCCCCACGCGAGCAGGGACCGTGCTTCCTCACCGCTGGGTCGCCAACCCCCAGAACAGTGCCTGGGAGGTGGTAGCACTTCACAGTTTAGTGAGTCAGTGGGATTCCCCCAGCAGCCCCGGCATGCGGGGTATGTTGTTACACATGAGAGGTCTGGGCCACAGACTCTTGTGTTAACGCTTTCTTCCACGCGGGCATCACCCACACCTGTGTCTATTCGCTGGAATGCAGAAGGGACCCCCAGACACCCTCCCTGCCCTCGGAGCTCCCAGCCTAACCGGTGGGTCAGCATCTCACCCACGGTCAGCAAGTGGGCGATACAGAGCTAGAGCACCTCGAGCACGAGACCTTGCACGAGCCGTGGGGCAGCTAAGATCTCGAACCATCTGACGCACCAGAACGTGCCCCGGCGCTGACTCGAGCCAGCCGTGGAAGCAGCTCGAGAGCCTGAGCCAGGGCCCCGCACACTAGAGCCCCTCCAGCTCCGACCCGCGGTCCCCCTCCGGAGGCAAAAGCGGCTCCGGGGTGAATTCCAGAGCAGAGCCACCTCCACACCAGTTCTCCCACCTGATCCGGCACCACTGGCAGAGTGAGAGGCAGCCCGAGAACGAGAGCCAGGTCTCGAGGCAGCTCAGCGCTGCTGGGGGAGGCCGGTTTCCTCTGAGAAGGCACAGGGACGGGCAGTGGGGATCAGCACAGGGTGATCCCCCTGGCAGGGTGGTGATCTTCTCTCCTCCTGCTGCTTCGGCACCATCTCGAGACGGAGAACTGGCCTCTGCCCCGGGGCCGGTCACCGCTGCAGAGTCGACGCGGCTGCCGAAGCAGCTACAGACCCAAAGCCCGCTGCAGAGCTCGAGGCATTTCCATGTCCTGCTGCGGGGCCTTCGCCAGGAGCTCGGGAGCTGGAGCCACGTGCGCCCCAGTGGGAGGAAGCCCCTGGACCTACGGCTCCATCGCCGACTGCAGAGCTAGAGCCATTTCATAATTGCCTTAATGCACCAGCGCATGGCTCCAATAAAAGTATCACAAAATCAGGGCGCCTGGGTGGCTCAGTTGGTTAAGCGACTGCCTTCAACTCAGGTCATGATCCCAGGGTCCTGGGATCGAGTCCCACATCAGGCTCCCTGCTCAGCGGGAGGCCTGCTTCTCCCTCTCCCACTCCCCCTGCTTGTGTTCTCTCTCTTGCTCTGTCTCTCTCTGTCAAATAAATAAATAAAATCTTAAAAAAAAAAGTATCACAAAATCAGAGATACAGGTGTCCTTTTCTTCACAATTTTGGCAACTATGTGACATTGCATTAAAGTTTCCTGAAAATGACACACGTGTTTCTTTCCTTTCACTTTCTTCAATGTGCCAACAGATCAACCTTCATGGGCACACTACCACATATCCGTCCTCTTCGGTGGGGTCCAAAGCTTAGATACACATTACAGAGGGTCTTTAAATTCAGCAAAGACACTTCCAGTCTAACTTCCAGTGATTTCCCTTCATGAAACTTCCGCCAGATTTGAGATAACTACTTTTGGTGCCGTTCGTGCCTTGCCACCTCCTCTCCCACACCTGGTAGGTGATATGCGTCCATCCTTCCGGGCTCAGCTCAGAGCCTCCCACCTCCCTGCTGTCCCTCTGCATCACTCGGGGCAGAAGCCAACTCTCCTTCCCCTGTATCCAAATATCCATCACCCGTGCAGTCAGCGCTGAGGTGACTCCCTTGCTCTCTGATCGTATGGCTTCTTGACTCCATACAGGATTTCTTCTCTCCTTTACTAGACCACAGGGTAAGATTATTAAAATCCTTTTCCCTCGGAGCCTAGCACAGGTACCCTGCCCAAATGACAACCTCAGTTAATGTTTATTGAAAGCTCAGTGCAAAATCTAAAACAGATTACTTTCAGGCTCTATTAAGGGGAGCCCCATAAATTAAATGGGATTAATTTGTAGTTTTTACCTAAGAAAATAGATTTTAACTTCAAAGTAATCTTATTAACTGCACTTAAAAAATCCATTTAGGAAGACAAATGAATGAGTCAAATTTTTTCCTTGAAAACTCACTTCCATACAGGCAGCCCAGAATGATTTCAGTCCTGTGTGTGGCAAGGAAATCTGTCTCAAGAAAAGCAAGTGCTCTGATCTTTCGCTCCAGAGGGGAGTTTTGGACCAAAACAAAGACCTTGCTGAAACTTCAGATCATGCTTTGAAAGCCAACCAACGAAGGCTACCTTTGGTTTAGTGAAGAGTTTTATACATCCAGACCCTAGAGACACATCCTGCTTGGTAGCAACGCTACTCAGATTTGGGACCAGAAAATGAGCCCCAAGGCTAAGCCTGTGAATAAAAAAATTGGGAAGCTATATGGAGCATGGGAACCAAGAACACTAGGCTCCATCCAAAGCCCTTAAAATATGCCCTTTTAAACAGCACTCTTCCAATTTCCCTCCTTTGCCTGTTCGGAGATTCAGAAATTCACTTATAATCTTTCAATGATAGACATTTATTGGGAAAAAAATATTAAAATATTTAAAGCGTTAGCTGGCGTACTTCAAAGGAGCTAGTCCCATTGACTCGTTGTTCCCACCCCAACCCCTTGGTCCTTTTCTCCTCTGCCTTCCAGATTTTGTTTGACATTTGGAAGGTTCATCTCGGTACACAGGAGCCAGCCCCAATCCCACACTTGAAGTGAATCTGACTCTGTGCCAAAGGAACTTTGCAATCTTTGGGCAAGTTGCTAGTACACACATCCTTAACTCACTTATCATTTTTTTAAAACCTTCTTCTTCCTTACATTTGAAAAAAATTCCTTCACGATATAATTAATTAAACACAATTTTATTAAACATATTGAGCAAAATATGCAAGGTGGTGGGAGCAGCAGGGACAATGTAAGAGGATGTGTTCTGAGGAACCTACTACGACCGAGTCTTAGTTGTGCAAGTACACACGCCCCCGTCCAGGAAAGTACCTAACGGAGAAAGCACAGCACTGGGGCAGTGGTGAGAACCACCAGTTTAAGTGTTTTTAGCTCTTTCTAACAAAACACTAAGCTCAAATGGCTTAAACATTTAGCAAGGTGGCATTATTTCACATAACGAGAAGGTTGGAGTTGGTTCATTCAGCTGCTCAATATCATCAGGGACCCAGGCTCTACTCATTTTTGACTTGGTCGTCTAGTTGACTTTTGTCCTCAGGCTTGCCACTGCAAGGTTGCAAAAGTGGCTGGGGCAGCCCAAGCATCAACACTTACACCAATACTACCTTTAAACATTGCGCTCTGAGGGTAAGATGCTCCCTCCTTCTGAAGAGGAAGGAGGCCTCCCCCATGAGTCCCCAACTGACTTCCCATTGGCCAAAATTGTGTCACATGCCAATTCCTAAATTCATCATCCAGCCTGGAGAAGAAAATTCTCATGACTAATTTAGATCAAGAACAATTCACATCCTGAAGCTCCTGGGTATCTGATTATGAATAAAATCAGGGTTTATTAGCATGGAAGGCAGAGGGGCAATGACTGGTCATTAAGCAACGACAGTATCTTCCATAAGGAGGTCACATACTTCAGGGAGATTAGGAATGCAGTTTGAAACCTCTATACTTTAATTTCTGGTAATGGGAACTTCCTGAAGGCTTTTGAGCAGGAAAATAACATGAGCAGATTAAGATGTAAGGGATTTGGAAAAATTGTAATTCTGAAAATTATAATTCTTGTTTCACAACATTTACTGGTGGTACACATATTTTCATTCATTTATTGAACAAATATCTTCCGAACGCCTGCTGTTCCAAGTGTGAGGATGCAGTGCTGAATAAATGCTGGGGTTCTTGCCTTCAGGAGAGCTTATATTCTGGTGGGGAAGGCAAACTACATCATTTCAAATTTGACTCTGTTTAAGCAGAAAGGAAGCAGTGTAATAAAAATACTCAGTGAGGGAGTGGAGGTGGGACTGGTTTAAATTGGCTGGTCAAGGAAGATTCTTGAGAAGATGATGCTTGAATTAAACCAGAATAATAAGGTGCCTGCCAGGGGAGGATTTGAGAGCAAGTTTGAAGCAGAAGGAACAAGTACAAAGCCCCGAAGAGGGATAATCTTGGCATGTTAGAGACCCATAAGGATCCTAGACAACAGTCAGAAGGGGGCGTGGTGGGAGATAAAGCTGATTTGGGTCGGGAAAGGATTTCTTAAACACCCTCGCCCCCTTCTCAGAGTTGAGATGAAGGAGAAGGACACGGACCAAGCCAGGCACGGCTTCTGGCCATGGTGAAAGGTTGTATGTTATTCCAGGTGTAACAGGAAACACACAGTTTTCAAGAGGGAAGATATTTTTCAAATTTTACTTTCTTTTATTTTCTGGCTTCTGTGTGAAAAAAAAGAGACATAAGGGGCAGGAGCCCTCTTACAACTCTTTTGTAAGGCAGAGTCCCAGGTGCACGAAGGTGACTTGGAATTGGGTGGCAGTGGGACAAGTAGACAGGTATTATGGGATGCTTCCTAGAGACTGTGAGGTATAGGAGTTACGGTCAAGAGCTACTTGGAAAAGTTCGGTAAGAGCAGAGAGAAATTACTCCCTGGGAATGTTCTAGGCCAGTGCTTTAGTGTGCATGTGAATCCTCTAGGGATCTTTGTAAAGTGCAGATTGTGACTCGGGAGGTCTGAGGTGGGGCCTGGGATTCTGCTTGTCTAACCAGTTTCCAGGTCATGTCACAGCTTCTGGTCTGAGAACCACACTCAGTAGCAGGATTCTAGCACAAGTGACCTTAACTTACATATTTAGTTGTATTTCCTACTACTGTCCTGTGCATACCATGTACAGACCGGTACTGAAACAGTGGCTACATGTTGCTAAATTTAATTAAGCTAAAATAAGACATTCAGTTCCTTAGTTGCACTACTACATCTCAAATGCTCAAAGCCACAGGTGGCTAGTGGCTGCTCTATGGGACAGCCCATGGATGACGAACTTGCCCTTATTAAAGAAAGTTTTACTGGGTGGCGCTGCTCCAGGCAGAGGAAACTATCTCTAGTTCTGTACGCCTCCTGTTACCATCTTTCCTTATTCTGTCTTTTCCAAGGAACGCTCGTGTTGTCTCTGTTCGAATCAAATGCATCTTTTAAGAACTGTCTCAAATCTGTGTCTTCTACGGAGCTTCCTGGAACTGAAACTGGGTGAGCTGCTTCCTTCCGATCTGCGTATTTGGTTTTTCTCCGCGATGTGTTTCTACTGTATTTTGTCCACCTCGTATTCAAGGTCCCCAGCCCTTTTCTCTGGTTGTAGAACCCCACCTTCTATGGGTGTGCACGTTGCGGGGGGGAGGACTATTTCTCGCTCACGCGATTCCGTGGGATTCATGCGAGCCGAACGCCGCCCTCACCACGGTCATTAGCACATGAGCCAGAGGAAGCGACGTCAGTGCCAGGACATTGGCTGAATAATTGAAGGCGCTCTCTCAGCGGGGCACCCAGGAGATGAAGACAGATCCTGGACGACGTCATCTCGTGCTTGGCTCTGCCTGTCTCTGGAGCTCCTTCGACCCTCAACCGTTCCTTACCGGGAACAATCGATCTCCTCGTTCCGCTTCAGCCAGGGGGCCACGGTCATTAGCACATGAGCCAGAGGAAGCCAGTGACGTCAGTGCCAGGACATTGGCTGAATAATTAAGGGCGCTCTCTCAGCGGGGCACCCAGGAGATGAAGACAGATCCTGGACGACGTCGTCTCGTGCTTGGCTCTGCCTGTCTCTGGAGCTCCTTCGACCCTGGACCGTTCCTTACCGGGAACAATCCATCTCCTCGTTCCGCTTCAGCCGGGGCCTTGCTGACGCTCGGCCACCCCCCGTCCGGCCGTCCGTTCAGCCGGCCAGTCGCGCTCGCGCTCCCTTGGTTGCCGCTCACGGGTTCGCGGGAGTCTGTGAGCAGATACCTACCGAAACTACGTGTTTCTTTACAAGTCTTGATAGCCAAATTATTTTGACGTGTTGATAATCAAATGTGATGGAGCCAAACACGATTTTCCTTATATGCTAATGAGATGCTTATGGATAGTTCTCTCCCGAGTTTTTAGCTTGGCACATGCATACTACAAATTGACTAGCCTCTGTACTACGTCACCCAAAACAAGCCCAAACTCCCCAGTTAGCACGTTCTCACTTGCCCGGCTAACCCACAGGATCCTGCGGCGTATTTGTCCTTCAGCCGCCCCACCTCCCGCCTTTGAAGGACGTCTCTGAAAGCCACCGCCCTGGGCGCTGGGTGGGGCCGGCGGGGTGCCTCCGGATCCCGCTCGCCCTCCTGATCAGCTCACGGGAAACTTCTTGGCTTCCTGTGTCGTCTTCCTCTCACTACTGTCCTGTAACATACGGAATCTGACCAGACCCTGCTCCTCCAATTGGCTCAGAAGGCCCCACAGGCACCACTGTCCGGAAGGCTCCTAGACCCGAAACTCAAAGGTGGCCACAAACCCAGACGAACTCATCACCACCGCCGCCTGCCACTTGCTCTCTCAAACTGTATTTCCCAACTAGCACTGGGCAGAAGGTGGAGTGATTCATTCTTGAAGGAACAAAGAACAGACCCTCACTCTTCCACCCTACCCCTCAAAATGTACTAATTCTTGTTGTTTACAAAATAAGACTTAAGCAGCACTCTGGAGGACTACGTACATGGTAAGATTTATCTTTTATTAGAGACCTTATATTACATATTCCCCAAAAGATATAAAACCTTCCAAGAGAAAAATATCAAAACCTATTTGATTCCAAGATAAGCAACATAATCAAAATGAAAGCAAAGATTTTCTTCCAAAGGAATGTGAAAACATTTCGACACAAGTACAACAAAGACATGGGAAGGTAATTAAAATGTTTCACAACACATTTTATAGCATTTTATTTTAATCAGTATTTGAAGAAAACAAGAATGCCGAGTTCTCAAACACTGCAGGTAAAAAGCTCAAATTACCAAAAAAAAAAAAAAAAAAATCACAGGAATGACCTACTCGCTCAACCGAACATCTGCGGTAACAAATGTAATAAAACCCAAGCAAACAAATATGCCACCGAGATCACAACTGAAATGTATGGTTTTTAGGTGTGCCAGAGACACTAAATTAATCAGTTCGTGACCGCAACCCAAAGCAAAAGCATCCTCTCCTCATTTCCCTGATGATTTATTCTAAAAATAAAAAGCAGAAATTTGCTGGTTTAAAGAGAATTTCTGCTTTACCTGTGAACGGTGGCAACACACACTAAGACCCCGACTGACATGGGACAGATCCATCTCAAACAACCAGAAGTGGCAAAACCACTGTTATTGCATCAAGATTTTTTATTTCAACTGATCAGAATTTCCACAATGATTAAGCACACCCACTTAACCACAGAACACAGTGAACTCCCAAAGGAAGGTTTTACATTTAAGATGCAATGAAAATACTGATCTTATTCCTGGGATTTGCTTCTGGCAATCTTAACATCTATAGATGTCCACAAAAAGGAAGTGCTTTGTTTTTCTTTTTTCTTTTAGTTGTTTATCCCCCAAAATGAGGAAGGAAACTTACAGTACATGTTTATTGCATGACATTACTCCCTTATAATATCTTCATCAACACCAGTATTGTTTCCTTAATTATTAAAGGCGAAAAAAATTTATGAACTTAACATAACTTAGCAATAATTGTAGGAGCTGCATCTTGGTAAAAAAAAAAAAAAAGGATGATCATCAGACTACCTGGTGAAACAGAAATTAGGTTTCAACTTCTCTATAAAGATGCTGGAATGGCAGGAGGTAAAAGGAAGTTTAAAGTCAGAGAATACTAAATTTATTAGGTAACACAAAGAGAATTTTCAAAAGTGTACATACTCAGTGAATCCTTTCTATCCTAAAACTGAATATTCTAAATGTTTCTAATGTTGCTTCAGTGTTAATGTCATGTTAATCATGATCCCAAATAAATTTCATCAAAAGTACTGTAATGGGAGAGAGGGAGCAAGATGGCGGAGGAGTAGGAGACCTGGATTTCGTCTCCTCTCAGGAATTCAGCTGGATAGGGATCAAACCATTCTGAACACCTACAAACCCAACAGGAGATCAAAGAAAAGAAGAGCAACAACTTTCTGAACAGAAAAGCGACCACTTTCTGGAAGGTAGGACGTGCGGAGAAGTGAATCCGAGGCGATATTCGGGAGGATAGACGGCGGGGGAGGGGCCTCCGTCGGCCGCTTCTGGCAAGTGATAAAGCCGCGGAGCACAAAATCGGAACTTTTAAAAGTCTGCTCCGCCGAGGGACGTCACTCTGGTGGCTAAGCGGGGGGTGGAACCCTCCGGGACAGTGTGGTCTCAGGACCCTCGGGGTCACAGAAGGACCGGGGGTGCCTGAGGGCGGCAGAGCTCCCAGGTATCGGAGCAGGGAAGCCGGCTGCAGAGGCGGAGCCCAGGCGTGGGCTCTCAGCTCGGGGTTGACATAAACCGTGATCCGCGGCACAGCCGGGCCACTGCTCCTCCAGCAGGGACCCAACAAGCGGCAGATCCGGGGAGACTCACCTTCCTCCCCCGGGAGGAGCCGCGCGGGAGGGCACCGCAGGGATCTGCTGGGTTTGGAGACTCCAGACCGGGTCGGGTGCCAGAGATAGAAACGCGCGGTCACAGGCCGGTTGAGCATGGAGTGCAGCCGGAGACCGGGGAGACGGGAGTGACTGACGGCTTTTCTCTGGGGGCTCACTGAGGAGCGGGCCCGAGTTCTCGGCTCCTCCGGGGCGGAGATTGGGGGGCCGCCATTTTCACTCTCCGCCTCCAAAGATGTTCGGAAAGCTCGCAGGGAACAAAAGCCCCGGAGAGCAAACCCGAGCAGATTACTTAGCCGGGAGGGGGCAAGGGCGGGGCAATTCCGCCTCCAGCAGAGACATTTGGAAACCACGGCAACAGGCCCCTCCCCAGAAGATCAGCGAGAACAGCCAGCCAAGACCAAGTTTACCGATCAATGAGAACGGCAGAACTCCAGCGCTAGGGGAATACTGCACATAGAATTCACGGCTTTTTTACCATGATTCCTTAGTCTTTTAAAGTTAATTTTTTTTTTTAACTGTCTTTTTGTCTTTTTATTTCTTTTTGAATTTTTCTTTTTCCCTTTTTCAAACAACATCTTATCAATCCCTTTTTTTAAAAAAAAAACATTTTTATTTTTCATTTTTAGAGTCATATTCTATCCCTTCATAGTAGTTACCCATATTTTTGGCTTATATATATAAGTTGTTCTCTCTTTAAAATTTTGAGATAGTTTCTTCTAACAGATTAAAATATACCCTAAATCTCTAGTATATGGTGTTTTCTATTCCCCTGCCTGATCACATCCTCTCCCTTTTTTTTTTCTTTTTCTTTTTCTTTTTTCTTTTTTAAATCTTCTTCTTTCTTTTTCAAACAACTTCTTATCAATTCCTTTTATAAAATTTTTTATAATTTCCATTTTTACAGTCATTTTCTATCCCTTCATCATATCAACCCTTATTTTTGTACATATATCTTTTTCTTTCTTTAAAATTTTGGGAGACACTTTCTTCTAAAAGACCAAAACACACCCCAAATCTAGTGTGTGGCACTGATCTATATACCATATAGATCATATTTGATCACATTCTGGTTTTTCTTTTGTTGTTGTTGTTTTGTTTTGTTTGTTTTTGTTTTTATCTTTATCTTTTTCTTTTTTTTTTCTTTTTCTTTTTTCTCTCTTTCCCCTTCTTATCCCACTGCTTCAGGTCTTTTCTGATTTGTTTAGAGTATATTTTCTGGGGACGTGGTTACTCTGCTAGCATTTTGTTCTCTCATTAATCTATTCTCCTCCACACAAAATGACGAGACGGAAAAAATCACCTCAACAAAAAGAACAAGAGGCAGTACCGACTGCCAGGGACCTACTCAATACGGACATTAGTACGATGTCAGATCTAGAGTTCAGAATCATCACTTTAAAGATACTAGCTGGGCTTGAAAAAAATATGGAAGTTATTAGAGAAACTCTTTCTGGAGAAGTAAAAGAGCTAAAATCCAACCAAGTAGAAATCAAAAAGGCTATTAATGAGGTGCAATCAAAATTGGGGGCGCTAACTGCTAGAATAAATGAGGCAGAAGAGAGAATCAGTAATATAGAAGATGAAATGCTGGAAAATAAAGAAGCTGAGAAAAAGAGAGATAAACAACTACTGGATCATGAGGGCAGAATTCGAGAGATAAGCGATACCATAAGACGAAACAACATTAGAATAATTGGGATCCCAGAAGAAGAAGAAAGAGAGAGAGGGGCAGAAGGTATAATGGAGCAAATTATAGCAGAGAACTTCCCTAATTTGGGGAAAGAAACAGGCATGAAAATCCAGGAAGCACAGAGAACCCCTCTCAAAATCAATAAAAATAGGTCAACTCCCCGACATCTAATAGTAAAACTTACGAGTCTCAGAGACAAAGAGAAAATCCTGAAAGCAGCTCGGGAGAAGAGATATGTAACCTACAATGGTAGAAACATTAGATTGGCAACAGACCTATCCACAGAGACCTGGCAGGCCAGAAAGGACTGGCAGGATATATTCAGAGCACTAAATGAGAAAAATATGCAGCCAAGAATACTCTATCCAGCTAGGCTGTCATTGAAAATTGAAGGAGAGATAAAAAGCTTCCAGGACAAACAAAAACTAAAGGAATTTGCAAACACAAAACCAGCCCTACAGGAAATCTTGAAAGGGGTCCTCTAAGCAAAGAGAGACCCTAAAAGCAACATAGACCAGAAAGGAACACAGACAATATACGGTAACAGTCACCTTACAGGCAATACAATGGCACTAAATTCCTATCTTTCAATAGTTACCTTGAATGTAAATGGGCTAAATGCCCCAATCAAAAGACACAGGCTAACAGACTGGATTAAAAAACAAGATCCATCGATATGCTGTCTGCAAGAGACTCATTTTAGACCCAAAGACACCCCCAGATTGAAAGTGAGGGGGTGGAAAACCATTTACCATGCTAATGGACACCAAAAGAAAGCTGGGGTGGCAATCCTTATATCAGACAAATTAGATTTTAAACCAAAGACTGTAATAAGAGATGAGGAAGGACACTATATCATACTTAAAGGATCAATCCAACAAGAAGATCTAACAATTGTAAATATCTATGCCCCTAACATGGGAGCAGCCAATTACATAAGGCAATTAATAACAAAAGCAAAGAAACACATCGACAACAATACAATAATACTGGGGGACTTTAACACCCCCCTCACTGAAATGGACAGATCGTGTAAGCAAAAGATCAACAAGGAAATAAAGACTTTAAATGACACACTGGACCAAGTGGACTTCACAGACATATTCAGAACTTTCCGTACCAAAGCAACGGAATACACATTCTTCTCTAGTGCCCATGGAACATTCTCCAGAATAGATCACATCCTAGGTCATAAATCAGGTCTCAACCGGTACCAAAAGATTGGGATCATTCCCTGCCTATTTTCAGACCACAATGCTTTGAAACTAGAACTCAATCCCAAGAGGAAAGTCGGAAAGAACTCAAATACATGGAGGCTAAAGAGCATCCTACTGAAGAATGAATGGGTCAACCAGGAAATTAAAGAAGAATTAAAAAAATACATGGAAACCAATGAAAATGAAAACACAACTGTTCAAAATCTTTGGGATGCAGCAAAGGCAGTCCTAAGAGGAAAGTATATAGCAATACAAGCCTTTCTCAAGAAACAAGAAAGGTCTCAAGTACACAACCTAACCCTACACCTAAAGGAGCTGGAGAAAGAACAGCAAATAAAGCCTAAACCCAGCAGGAGAAGAGAAATCATAAAGATCAGAGCAGAAATCAATGAAATAGAAACTAAAAGAACAGTAGAACAGATCAACGAAACTAGGAGCTGGTTCTTTGAAAGAATTAACAAGATTGATAAACCCCTGGCCAGACTTATCAAAAAGAGAAGAGAAATGACCCAAATCAACAAAATCATGAATGAAAGAGGAGAGATCACAACCAACACCAAAGAAATACAAACAATTATAAGAACATATTATGAGCAACTCTATGCCAGCAAATTAGATAACCTGGAAGAGATGGATGCATTCCTAGAGATGTATCAACTACCAAAACTGAACCAGGATGAAATAGAAAACCTGAACAGACCTATAACCACTAAGGAAATTGAAGCAGTCATCAAAAATCTCCCAACAAACAAAAGCCCAGGGCCAGATGGCTTCCCAGGGGAATTCTACCAAACATTTCAAGAAGAATTAATACCTATTCTTCTGAAACTGTTCCAAAAAATCGAAACGGAAGGAAAACTTCCAAACTCATTTTATGAGGCCAGCATTACCTTGATCCCCAAACCAGACAAAGACCCCATCAAAAAGGAGAATTACAGACCAATATCCCTGATGAACATGGATGCAAAAATTCTCACCAAAATACTAGCCAATAGGATCCAACAGTACATTAAAAGGATTATTCACCATGACCAAGTGGGATTTATCCCTGGGCTGCAAGGTTGGTTCAACATCCGCAAATCAATCAATGTGATACAGTACATTAACAAAGGAAAGAACAAGAATCATATGATCCTCTCAATAGATGCAGAAAAGGCTTTTGACAAAGTACAGCATCCTTTCTTGATCAAAACTCTTCAGAGTATAGGGATAGAGGGTACATACCTCAATATCATAAAAGCCATCTATGAAAAACCTACAGCAAATATTATTCTCAATGGGGAAAAACTGAGAGCTTTCCTCCTAAGGTCAGGAACGCGGCAGGGATGTCCACTATCACCACTGCTATTCAACATAGTATTGGAAGTCCTAGCCACAGCAATCAGACAACAAAAAGAAATCAAAGGCATCCAAATTGGCAAAGAAGAAGTCAAACTCTCACTCTTTGCAGATGATATGATACTTTATGTGGAAAACCCAAAAGACTCCACCCCAAAACTGCTAGAACTCATACAGGAATTCAGTAAAGTGGCAGGATATAAAATCAATGTACAGAAGTCAGTGGCATTCCTATACACCAACAACAAGACAGAAGAAAGAGAAATTAAGGAGTCGATCCCATTTACAATTGCACCCAAAACCATAAGATACCTAGGAATAAATCTAACCAAAGAGACAAAGGATCTTTACTCAGAAAACTATAAAATACTCATGAAAGAAATTGAGGAAGACACAAAGAAATGGAAAAACGTTCCATGCTCATGGATTGGAAGAACAAATATTGTGAAGATGTCAATGCTACCTAGAGCAATCTACACATTCAATGCAATCCCCATCAAAATACCATCCACTTTTTTCAAAGAAATGGAACAAATAATCCTAAAATTTGTATGGAACCAGAAAAGACCCCGCATAGCCAGAGGAATATTGAAAAAGAAAAGCAAAGCCGGTGGCATCACAATTCCGGACTTCAAGCTCTATTACAAAGCTGTCATCATCAAGACAGCATGGTACTGGCACAAAAACAGACACATAGATCAATGGAACAGAATAGAGAGCCCAGAAATGGACCCTCAACTCTATGGTCAACTAATCTTCGACAAAGCAGGAAAGAATGTCCAATGGAACAAAGACAGTCTCTTCAACAAATGGTGTTGGGAAAATTGGATACACATGCAGAAGAATGAAACTGGACCACTTCCTTACACCACACACAAAAATAGACTCCAAATGGCTGAAAGACCTCAATGTGAGACAGGAGTCCATCAAAATCCTAAAGGAGAACTCAGGCAACAACCTCTTTGACCTCAGCCGAAGCAACTTCTTCCTAGAAACATCGCCAAAGGCAAGGGAAGCAAGGGCAAAAATGAACTATTGGGACTTCATCAAGATAAAAAGCTTTTGCAAAGCAAAGGAAACAGTTAAGAAAACCAAAAGACAACCGACAGAATGGGAGAAGATATTTGCAAATGACATATCAGATAAAGGGCTAGTATCCAAAATCTATAAAGAACTCATCAAACTCAACACCCAAAGAACAAAGAATCCAATTAAGAAATGGGCAGAAGACATGAACAGACATTTTTCCAAAGAAGACATCCAAATGGCCAACAGACACATGAAAAAGTGCTCAATATCGCTCGGCATCAGGGAAATCCAAATCAAAACCTCAATGAGGTATCACCTCACACCAGTCAGAATGGCTAAAATTAACAAGTCAGGAAACGACAGATGTTGGCGGGGATGCGGAGAAAGGGGAACCCTCCTACACTGTTGGTGGGAATGCAAACTGGTGCAGCCACTCTGGAAAACTGTATGGAGGTTCCTCAAAAAGTTGAAAATAGAGCTACCATATGATCCAGCAATTGCACTACTGGGTATTTACCCCAAAGATACAAAAGTAGGGATCCGAAGGGGTACGTGCACCCCGATGTTTATAGCAGCAATGTCCACAATAGCCAAACTGTGGAAAGAGCCAAGATGTCCATCGACAGATGAATGGATAAAGAAGATGTGGTATATCTATACAATGGAATATTATGCAGCCATCAAAAGGAATGAGATATTGCCATTTGCAACAACGTGGATGGAACTGGAGGGTATTATGTTGAGTGAAATAAGTCAAACAGAGAAAGACATGTATCATATGATCTCCCTGATATGAGGAATTCTTAATCGCAGGAAACAAACTGAGTGTTTTTGGAGTGGGGGGTGGGGTGGGAGGGATGGGGTGACTGGGTGATAGACACTGGGGAGTGTATGTGCTCTGGTAAGCGCTGTGAATTGTGCAAGACTGTTGAATCTCAGATCTGTACCTCTGAAACAAATAATGCAATATATGTTAAGAAAAAAAAAAGAAGAAGAAGGTAGCAGGAGGGGAAGAATGAAGCGGGGGAAATCGGAGGGATAGACGAACCATGAGAGACGATGGACTCTGAAAAACAAACAGGGTTCTAGAGGGGAGGGGGGTGGGAGGATGGGTTAGCCTGGTGGTGGGTATTTAGGAGGGCACATTCTGCATGGAGCACTGGGTGTTGTGCACAAACAATGAATCATGGAACACTTCATCTAAAACTAATGTTGTAATGTAAGGGGATTAACATAAGAATAAAAAAATTAAAAAAAAAAAGTACTGTAATGGCACATAGGCTTGGAACTTCACTTTGAGGTTAGCACGTACAAAAGTTTGGAATTCACTCAACACACATGTTCTTTAATAAAAGAAATCAGGATGAGCTACCTATAAGTGGATTTCAAAACAGGGTCCCTTTTAAAGCATTCTTTCATAGAGTTACCTCCTGTGAAATGGAAACAGTGTATGGATTTTGCATGTCACAAAATCCTTGCTTCAAGCTGCCATCTTCTTGGCAGCAGCGGATTTTAATGAACAGTAGTTTTTCTTCCTTGTTTTGTTTTCTGACATCTCAGTACATTCAAATAGTCAAAATGTTTAGAATAACATCACCACAAATTTAATGAAACAGATCAGAATGTGGCCAGCATTGTCAGGCAAAACCGATAACACTTTATGTGTCATAGAAAGTACCCACCTCCTCCCCACCCCCGCCCTCTCCCCCTTCCTCAGTCATATGGACACCAAAAGATTTAACAAGACTTATAAAAAAATAAGGCACATTTATTTTGATATGGTTATTTTTAAAATAGAAAACCCCTCTCCGAACATCTGTATTCAAATGAGCTGTGTAAAAAGACACCTTGTGGTACCTAAAAGAGGTTATGGTACCTATGGGATTGCTTTTTCTATCTTAGTGACAATGGAATAAATTGCACCTATCCCACCCACATTGTCAAGTAATGAAAATATGCCTCTTTTTCTACTATTGAATGATTCAAAATCTGCTATTTCTGGAAATACAAAGAGTGAGAAGGGAGGGGTCAAGTGGTACATTAGAAAAAGGTGTGAAGATCAATGATGTACAGATATCATAAGGGTTGATGGATTGCACTTTTCCACATATTTCAATACACAAAATTTTTCGAATGCGTATGAACGATTGCAACCATTTTGGCCATTAGCTATTACCCTTCAGCTTTTTATTCCATTTTGGTAAAAATGGGTATTTTTGTAAAACTAATGAAGGATCAGCAACATGAATACTTATAACAATCTCTTCACAACTCCCGACACAGATATAGTTAGTTAGCATTTAACCTGAGATACAATCTGTGGAGAGGTTGTTTTAGACATTTCTTCCTTCATTGTTGCATCGATTCATACTGATGGTGGTGATTCATGGATGGAACTTAAAGAAAAACTGGCTATAGCATGGCTTTTTTTTTTCTTTCTGTACTAGTAAAATAATAATAATAATAATAATAATAATAATAATAATAATAATTATAATAACAATCACATAATTCATGTCCTCACAGTAGCCAGAAGCTAAAATAATGTGCTTCCTTATTGCACGTCAAACCAAGAAGTGTATAAAAGACAATGCTTCCCAATCAAAATTTGAAAGCCAGGTTCATCTCAACTGGATTCGGAATGTGCTGATTTCCATGGGACTCAAGTTGATCTCACTTATATTTCGGGCGTCTGGAGGTGAATGCATCAAGGATAATGATGAAGGTATGAGACTTGCGACAGTAAACATGCTAAGAAGCTTCTGTACCAAAATCTAGAAAATAAATGATAAAAAAAATTGCACAGTTAGGTCAACTTTGAAGAAAGATTAGTAGCACATCTATATATTTATTCAGTGGAAAATAGTAGGAGAGTAAAACAGTGTATTTGAAGTTTCCTTTTAATGATAAAAAGAGGAAGAGGAAGGAGATTAGATACAGCTATGCGTGCCTGGACACACAGACCACCCTGGGAGGGACACCTAGGAGAAGTGTAACCAGGAGAGGACAGCTCACTCTACATTCTTCTTCTGAATTTCTTGAGAACTTATCACGTGCAGGGGCCACTTTTTCAATAAAAGAAAACACATCTATGAGCCAGCAAGCTTTAAAAACATCCGTATCCTCTTACACCCAACATTTACACCTAACACTTGTCGTTCTTCTTGTTCCCAAAGAGCTGAGAGAAAGGACACAGGCTCCTCATGTCAGTGAGTCCCATTTTCAGGGTTGGGGGGTTGCTGAGAAAGTACTACCCTCATCCCATGTCTCTCTGGACCATATAATCCCCTTAAAACTTGACGCCTTAATGTCTATATACAAATGCTTACAACCAAGTACACTCACATCATCAGTAATAAGGTAAAGCGTAAATATCATGAAAAACAAACCCAAAACCATCAGTGCTTTCTTCGCACCAATTCCACGGAGGGCATGATATGAGAAATGAAGAAGCTTATCTGCCTAAGTGGATTTTGACCCCCTACCATATTGTCTTTTCTCTCCTTTTCAGACCCTATGCACATTCTAGTTGGTGGGGTTGGAAATGAATCTCTTAAGTCTGATCTACAGGTTATCTGTGAGGTTTTGGAGAAGAGCTGGGTCAGCTGAGCTGCCCCGTGGGGCAGACCTGCCTGTGTGCCATCCAGCTGTCTTCTCTGAGCACAACCTGCTCAGAGCCAGAGGCAGAAGGCTGGAGGTTCATTTCCTTCCAAGGAGAGCCTGAGGGAACTATCAGAAAGACCAGCTCAAAGGAGACAGAAAAACTGGGCAGCCGGCAGGTCAGCCTGAAGACCTGTTTGGCTGGCACGGTGAGGACTCCTATGCAAATCTGTCTTGATCAGGAGATCTAGACCCTCATTTCCCCTGGGACAACAACTGACTGGAGCTAAGTAAGGTTGCTTCGGGGCCGACTGGCCAGTGTCACCACTTCCCTACCCCACCCCACCCCACCTTTAGTTATTATAAAACCTGCTTTTGCCCCTCTGAGACTTCATGGACCTAGATCCTACATGAGCATGTGTGAGAGAGGAGGGAATATTGGGGGATGGGGGGCGGGGAGAGGATGTTTTGTCGGCTGGCAACGGAAGGCCTAGGAATGGAGGAGAATGTTGCCCCTACACGTGCCCATGTTCCAGACGTGCATTTTGATGCTGACAAGGAGAAGAGATCGAAGGTTGAGAAAGTGCTTTCTTAAGATGGAGAGACTTGAGCTAAATTACAGCAGCTGAGGGGAATGAGTCCACGAAGAGGCAATGAAACGTTATCTTATTGTCAGAATGATTAGCAGAAAGCAAGGATTTCAAAGCACATGAAATCAACAAGCAAAAACCACTTTTCAGCTCACCTTTCCCTGGGTTGTGGAACAAAGCAGCCCCGTGTCTCTGCTCGAGAAGCGGCAGTCAAACCCCTTCCTGTGGAGGATCAAGGCTGCCTCATCGGAATGCTTGCCATCCACCTGCAGATGAGCATAGAGTGACAAGACGCCACAGCGACATTAAGGCAAATAGCGACACCACTGTATACTCCACTGTTTTAAAGTCAGCGTCCCCAAACCAAAAATGCTCACTTTATTTAGCAGTGAAGCCAGGAAAATTCATTTCCCCTCCAGTCCCACGTTCACTGTCACACCTGCTACATCCCCTCTACCTCCCCCACAAGGAGGCAGGTGACAATATGTTTTAAGTCACCTCATGCCCTGGTTTCTGGCACAGTCCCCAAGGACCTGCGTGTCCTTTTGTCTACATGCCACATACTGTTTTATCAAAGTTTCTTCAAATAAAGCATTTACTTTTTTTAATTTAAATTCAATTACTTAACATATAATGTATTACTGGTTTCATGTCTAGGTAGAGGTCAGTGATTCATCAGTCTTATATAATACCCAGTGCTCATTACATCACGTGCCCTCCTAAATGTCTATCACCCAGTTACCCCATTCCTGTAACCCCTCCCCTCCAGCAACCCTCAGTTTGTTCCCTATGATTAAGAGTCTCTTATGGTGTCTCCCTCTCTGGTTTTGTCTTGTTTTACTTTTTCCTCCCTTCCCCTATGATCCTGTTTTGTTTCTTAAATTCCACATACGAGTGAGATTATATATGATAATTGTCTTTCTCTGACTGACTTATTTCGCTTAGCATAATACCCTCTAGTTCCACCCACGTCGTTGCAAAGGGGCAAATAAAGCATTTAATTTTTATTTATTTGGTTTTTAACATACACGCCAGCTGAATAAAGTGTACCTGAATTTAGTCCTTATCTGGTCATTGAATGATGTATCATCCATCTCAAAACTGAAACACACTTCTTTATTGAATGCTAATTTTTGCTAATTGCATTAATATTTTTAATCTTTAATGCACTGGTTCATTATTTTTATATAAAAGACATTTAAATTGAGTTAGTTATGCTTATCACTTGCTAGGCCAACCACATTTATTAGCTTGATGTATCATTTCAATTCACATTACAGAAGCTATTCTTCTTGTGCAAAGAGAAAAATACTAAACATGACAAGTCAGCTACAGGGATCAATATATACTTTCTTGCAGTAAAATTTCTTGCATCCATTTAAGTAAAGATGCCAGGAGTGCTCTGAATATTTTAAGTTACAATTCTCTTAATAAATTTTATGTTTCCTCAAGGGGGGAGACGCTTCTGATAATAAGCAAAATAAATTAAGAATCCTTGGACGAATTAAGAAAGGGACAGCTATTCAAAGGAGTTCAGTGTGCTCAGCACTGACCTGTGATGAAAATGATCCCTTTTTCTCCTCTGTGGCCACAGATACGAATATGTCCAAGTTCTTAATCATCTTCACTGGGGGATATGATTTTTAAATGTGCCACAGAGACATCTTTTCTGAGGAGGAGCTGTCAGCATTCTCACCACTGATTTGACTTTAATGTGCCTCAACAATTTAAAGCTGGCCTCACCTCGGATTCTTGGCTGGAATAACCTGCTTTGTGATATTTCACACTGGTATTCTGCAGTGGTACTGCTAAGATTTTGTTTGAAGGGAGAGGAAAAAGTCATTTAAGGAATTCTGAGTCATCACAGGACCAACATGATAAACATAGCAAGTTTAAATCATATGACAATGTTTTCTAATAAAATTTCAAGGTGGGGCGCCTGGGTGGCTCAGTTGGTTAAGCGACTGCCTTCGGCTCAGGTCATGATCCTGGAGTCCGGGATCGAGTCCCGCATCAGGCTCCCTGCTCGGCAGGGAGTCTGCTTCTCCCTCTGACCCTCCCCCCTCTCATGTGCTCTCTCTCATTCTCTCTCTCTCTCAAATAAATAAATAAAATCTTTAAAAAATAATAAAAAAATAAAAAAAATAAAATTTCAAGGTGTTTCACACAGTCCCAAAAGAGCATGAAACGAGCACAGTAAAAAAAAAAAAAAAAAAAAATCCTTCATTTATGACATACATAAGGTCTCCAGAAGGACAAGGACAAGTCTCTCGTGTGCTAAGTGTATAGGCTTGGAATAGTTACTGATCACCTAAGCATCAGTTTCTTTGCCTATAAAATGGACCTAATGCAGGTTTCCCCTCTTCATGGAGTCATGGCGTCTAGTAAGACGTTGAAAATATGAGGTATGGTGGCTTAGCTTATAGGACAGAATGTGTTGGTGTAGAAGCTACAGAAAATGGATCAGAACCTGGGCTGGGAGTCAGGCAGCTCGACATCTAGATCCTAGCTCTGCAATTTCCTAGATGCTTTTAGCAAAACCTGGTTTCTCCTGTAGCATAAAATGGAGATGAAATTCAATTGTGTAACAGAGACTCAGCCCAGTGTCTGCAGCAGAGGAAGCCCTTGGTACATTTTAGCCATTATTCTTTCTGTCATTGTAATCTATCAGATAAGTACTGGTGATTATTTTCCCAATAGCTCACTTAATTTTTTATTCACAAATTTTCTTTAGTGACATTATAACTCTGTAGCTGAGGAATCAAGAGACCCTCCAAACTGTATGTCAACAATTATGCATCAAAATCATAACATAACAAAATCATGACTAAGTCCCAATTCAGATTCACTATTTACATGGTCTATTGATGAGGCTCTTTTAAAAGCACTTATCATTATAACCTGAAACATTTAGCCATTTTAACTCACTAAACCATCCTTACAAAACCACCAGACAGCAGGCTTTGTGAAAATTCCTGCAACACATCTGCTCTTGAAATAATGAATGTGTGAGGCCTTTACCAGACTGGAGGTGATAATAAAAAAAAAAAGCAAAAGGAAGCATCTTTGGAATTTTGCCATTAGTTTTACAAGAGATTTAAACAATGCAAAAGTAGAAATTGAAGTCATAAAGAGTAATTTTCACTGATGGAAAAATGTTACACTTTCTCTAAAAACCAAAACTGCATCACTTTCGTAAGGACCAGAACACCAACTGAAATAGCAATCATCTTGTCCAAGTTTTTAAAAATTAAATATTCATGAAAGTATCAGTTTTCAAGCAAAAATACCTGAGGCAAAGCAGCAGTTTTTCAGTTTCAAAGTCTGTCTCATCATTTTATATCCAAGAAAACTGTTTTTCAAAGTAGGGAAACTGTGAATTTAACTTGAATATGCAGCTTCTTTCAAGTGTAATTTCATGGTTACACATTAATGGTCTTTCACATTAATGAATATAAAAACAGGTCTTTCAGAGTCTGTTTACTCTCCTCCAGTGAACACCATCTTTTTTGTGAAGGTATCTGTTTACAGCTCAGATCACATTTGAGACTGAATCCCCTCGGGAAGGCCTGGGTGTTCCGAAGTCACTTGGAGAATCCACCGCAGAACTTACTTCCAGGGGATAAAGCAACCTGTGGCTCTGAGGCTAAGCAGGGCCCGGGAGGTTTCTCTGGCAACGGGGTGGGGTGGGGGGGACGGAAGATGGTGCGGCTGGCAGAACGACGCCATCAAGGCTAGAAGCAGCTGGACTGGGGGCAAAACACACGAACCAGTCCTGTGTCTGCAGATACGTCATTTAACCTCTCAGAACTCAGAAAACTCGGGAGACTCGTGAAGCGCCCCTCTGAGGATCAAGTCCCAACCACAATGACAGTAACAGTAATCGCAGCTAACACTTTTTGAGCACTTGCCGTGTGTGGGACCCTGTACAGAATACTTCTCATGGAAGAACTCAATTCATCTCATAACAGCCTTTGAAACAGTGGAGGTGGTATACAAGTTTGTATTATTATATTTAAGTGCACATGAACATCGCAATCATGAAGCATGCCTTCTCATAGTCAACTAGCAATGATCACTGACCGACCCTACATTAGTCCTTCATGACCTTTCCCACAGATGGTGGATCCTTCTGAGGGTGTCCCATCATAACTGAGTGGTCAAGAGAAAAACAGGCAGAGTATTCCCTAACATTTTCAGCACTCTCACTCCCCTTTGTTTCCATACAAGAGGAGTAGAAGGTTCTGGGCGGGGATCTGCAGTCAACATGCTGGGGTGCGCCTCTCAGCACACCATTTACTGGCTGCATGACCTGGGAAAGCTACCTACCATCTTTAGGTCAGCTAGTTTCCTCTTCTGTAACAGGGGGGCACAATATTGCCTACCTTCACAGTACTGCTGGGAGAGCTAAATAAGGCTCTCTTTACAAAGAAAACACTCAGCATAATGCCCAGCACACAATTTTAGGTATCTTATTAACTTTTCAAAAAATATATACGGAATACAAGTCAAGGTGACATCGAGATTTACTTTGGGAATAAAATTCAACCTCCAATTTATACAAAAAAAAAGTGCCTACATTTTATTTCATTTTTAGCAACAATCACCACTGCTCATGGCTGAACTCTCACTGTTGACAACCTTCATTCGTCACGCACTCAGTGCTTAGTATGTGCCAGATACTGTTCTAAGTGCTCTACAAACATTAACTCATTTGATCCCTAGGACACCTCTGAGGTATGTCCTGTTATCATGGCCACGTTGCGAATGAGGCAAATGGGAGAATGAGGGGCTGTGTGCTAAGCAAACTGGCCGGTAAGCACAGGTGATGTGCTCAAACAAAGGCAGCGGGACTCCAAAGTGCTCTACCAGCTTCGCCCCCCTGCCTTCGCGCTAGCTATGGACTGGCGCTCAAGGACACCCGCTAGGAGGGGAAAGAGAAAGATCACTTTTAATGTAACAGAAGAAAAGGCTATAACCCGAAGGAGCTCACTCTCTGATCTGAGCTTAGAAAAAGGGAGTATTTAATCCAAGGTTCCAGCAGCCTAAAACCACGACTTATCAGAACATACATTAGTTGAGAAAGGAAGGCATGGACACTGTCATTTCCACCCACCCGCCCCATTTTAAACGGGATTTAAAGCCATTCTGAAAATCATATATGCACACGGCAGTGTCTCATAAGCAGAGCAGCAGGCAAGTGTCCCTCCATCGACATGGGTGAGAACCCAGAAGAGAGAGCTGTGGCCGTCCCGTCTCACACCAAAAGAAATCTGACTTGCTCATTAATAAGGTGAGCTTCACAGATAAGCACACTCCTGGAAACTGTAGTCAACGTTATGTGTGCACCCTTTTTTTCTGTGGAAGAGAGAAGCCATAACTTCGACTAGATTCCCTAAGAGAAATGTGTCTCTATCCTCCTCAAAGAATGTCTAAGGTCCATACAAATTAAGGCATGGCTAAACAGCTGGTGGAGAAATTTCTCCAACCTGCCCAGATTCCTTGAAAATGCCGACTGACATCCATCTTTCCCTGTATTCTGGCAACTGGAAAGGTGGGAAAACTGCACACTGCATTTTAAGTCCTGAGACAGGAAGTAACCAGTAGGAATTCATTTTCCAGGGCATTCATTAAAATGTCCAATAACAGTTATCCTGTTTCGATCAACAAGATAAGATGACAGAAAGAACAGAGAAGGTGAAGGGCTGTACAACGAGGAAATTTTCTCCACAATTTTCACCTTTCCAGAAGCCAGGGAGATTAATAAAGCACCGATCAATTCTTCTAAGAAAGGCAAAATGAAGTAAAAACCT
Organism: Mirounga angustirostris; assembly: GCF_029215605.1. NCBI lineage: Eukaryota > Metazoa > Chordata > Mammalia > Carnivora > Phocidae > Mirounga > Mirounga angustirostris. Next base: position 106,875,285 of record NW_026991720.1, on the reverse strand, counting down.
TAAACTGCCTCTTATAAGAAAAGGGGGTGTGTAAACAAGTGGAAAGAGAAAATCTTATTCAGTAAGTGGTGATGTTGAAATGATAATATTTAACTATTTGCAAGAAATGGTTAAGCAGAAATCAGAATAAAATGTCAGAGATAGAGCTAAATGTAATACACGGAGAGAGAAGTAGATACAGATATAAAGATACATATCTATAAATGAATTAAATAAAAATACATCTGAACATAAAAGAGGTGGAAATAATCTGGGGGAAAGAAAAAGGTTGAACAACGTATCATTGTGCAAAACATCAAGGCAGCATGGCTCCATGAAGCCTTTAATTAAATGGCTTAATCAAATTCCTTCTGGTCCCTGGAATGTCTGCATTCCAGGCTGAAGCTATCTCTCCAGCCTACAGAACCCTGACCGATGATCCATGCCCCTGTGAGATTCTCCCAGCATCCTCTCTACCAAGACTCCCTTCCCCCCTAATCAATACCCTTTCCTGAGGATGGCATGGTTTTCCTGTTCCCGACCACTTCACTGGTGCTCCTGTTCCCCAGCTTTCAAGCCTTTACAGAATCTTCTTTTTAATATCTCAAGCTTCTGACAGTACAAGAAAAGGAGATGGTAAAGAGAAGAGAGGGGGGCCGAGCCTCCAGGAGGAGAAGGCTGACAGTTCACTGCTAGACGGGACTTCACTGGCACACTCGGCGGTGCTGCGAGGCAGGGTTTAAGAGATGCCTGCTCCCATCGTCCTCTGACTGCAACTAGATGACATGCAATCAGTTTTTTTCCAAAAACATATAAAATAAGAGCAACATATGCTTATATAAAACCATAAACTCATCTACCAATACAGAATAATTCCTGAAAAACTGGACTCTGAGGAACAGATTTAGTAACTCTTAAGAAGTCAAACGCCACCCTCTGAGGCCCTGTACAGCACCCAGATTCAGAAAACCTGCATGTGGGCCCTAATTCTGCCATGTACCACTGTGTAATTTTATCTTAGTCATTTAATTTCTAACTTTTACTTTCCCAATTTAGTCAATGGAGATAACAGTAATTTCTAGAATCATGAGAGTTTTTGAAAATTACTGATTCCTAAGTTGCCCCACCCCAGACCTAGGGAATCAGAATCTCAGAGATGGGGAAATTTGTAAGTCTTCTCTATTTCAAAATCTCCCTGGTGTGATCTGGACACATAGGACTCTGAGGACTGGTAGCTCGAAATGCTGCAGCACCTTGGTGGGTTAGCAACACCTCCAACCCTACCTTGCCTCTCTCACTGTTGCTCGAGTCCATAACCCCTTTCTCCCTGAGGAGTCAGGCTGCCCATGTGACGTTTAGAACTTGAGGAACCATCAGACGGTGACCTGGGAGCTGGGCAAGCAGGGGCCTCCTCCATCCCGCTGCCGACGAGGAGGTGCGGCAGAAACAAAGACATGCCTCCATCGTGTGAAGGTGGTTCTCAGACATGTTTCTTGTGGGAGGTGGTAGTTAGGAAAATGCTTACTTACATACAGGCCAGTGGAGACCCTGGTCTGGCTTGGAAGCTAAGAGCTATGTTCACACTACTTCAGTGGGAAAAATGCTTTGCAACCTCCAGAGGAACAATTCATTATTATATGTTTGGAGCTGCCAGCACACAGAAATAGGGATACAATCCAAAATGCTGAGGTCTGGTTTCTGGATTTCTTCCAAGTGATTTTTGTCTTCTTTTAGTGTAACCATGAAATTACACTTGACGCCTTTTTAAGTACCGAGCTTTCTTTGATTCAATACCTACGTCAGCTTCTTTCAATGATTATTTTCCTATTATCAGAGGTTAAGGGACAGAATGCAATTCTTTAAAGAAGTGATTTTGAATGGACAAATCAATCCCCTTGGATTACCGGTGAGCTTTTAACCAACTGTTAGAAATATGTGCTAAGAGTCAAAGACTAACACAGGAACCGGCACTGATAGGATAAAGTAAAACAGCCCCCAATAATACCGACTTCTGATCATGTGCCAGTGTGCTAGTTATGGTTACACATAATATTTCAGCCTTTATTCTTCCTGGTCAAATTGTTAAATTGCTTTCTATTTCCTCTGCTAAAACCCTAGTTTGCACCTGAGACGACAAGTACCATAAGCACCATCAGGACAACGTATGTTTATAAAGCACTTCTGTTTCCAAAGGGCTTTCACAAGCATTAGTTTATGTGTTGCTCACAACAGACCCGCAGCAGGCAGATCTGATATCAGCCCCATTTTATAACGGGCAGCTGAGTCGGCACTCGGCCAGCCATCAGGGAGTGGAGGTGGGCCACCTGTTGAAGGGTGTGAGGAACAAGGGGAAGCCAAGCGGACATAGTGAGTGGAGACCAGACCACACGGAGCCGAATTCTTCAGAGTGTGAACCAACTGAATAGCAACATTCATTGACTCCAGACAACTGGATCTGCTTCCAGAAAACAATCATGGGAAAGAGTCATCTAGAAACGAGGCTAAGGAACAGTGGCCGCCATGTGCCCCAGAAGCCTTCAGATCCTTAGGTTGCTAATGTCCTCTACCATCATGCCCAGAGGTGGCAACCTGAGGCTCAGAGTCTTTAGTACCACCCCCCCATCCCCTCATTCCCTTTGGCTTATGAATTAATGAGAGGAAAAGCTCAGGGAGGCTATCCATCGCTGGTGTGTTCTTTCCATGAGTCAAAAAGTTGACCCACAAAAGACTAGCAGAATCCTAGAAACAGAGCTCATGAGATTCGCTCAATCAGCAAATTGTTGCTGAGCCCCTTCTATGTGCAACCATTCTTCTAGGCAACAGGATGCAGCAAGGAATCAAAGAAAAGACCAGCTCACATGGAGCTTCTATTCTCACCATGGCACCCACGTTTAGGCCTTTCTACTTGCTTGTAACTCTTCCTGGACCACTCTACCCCCAGAAATCTGCATGAGTCACTTACTCTCTAACCTCCTTCAGATTTTTACTCCATTAACACCCTTTCTGCAAGGTCCTCTTCCAACCACACTATGCAAACTCGCATCATCTTCCAGAACCATCCTTCCCTATTTTCCCTAACACTTATCACCATCTAACACATTATATGTTTCTCTTATTTTTTCTTATTTTTCTCCTCCCACCAGAATCCATGCTTCAGGAACGCAGGGGTGATTGTCTGGTTTGCTCATGACAGTATCCCTAGTGCCTTTAGCTATAACTGGCACGTAGTAGGCATGAAATAAATCCTGGTTCGTTCGCATGATCAAACAAGGCTTTTGACACATGCAGATATGTGCAGGCCTCCTGTGTTCACCTGTATTCATTATCATAAGCCTCATGGATATTCCTACATAGGCCTAAGTTCCTTCTCTTGGTCATACAGTTTTAAAAGCCCTATATGTCCCAATTTGCAGGCATTTATCCTTACTTTACTTGGTTTGCTTTAGTTCTTTGTGCTTAAACGAAACATTTTTCTCTTCTTATGTGGTCTTCAACATGAGCATTCTCTTCTTTTCATACTCAGACCATTTATTACATTCCCTGCAGAATCCCTAAGCACTTAAGACTATTTGTAGCTACACATATGTCAATTCACAATATCACAAAACAGCTCTACAAAAGATAAAAATGATGTCAAATGTCTAATTTTTATTCTTTTCAAATGCAATCTCTGACTTTAAAAGTAGGCATACATGTAAACAAAAGCAGTCTAACTGAATTAAAATTCCAAATCTAATAAAACCTTCCCCTCTCTTCCTCTAGTATATCTTTGGATGTCTCTAAATAGTTGCAACATCTGAGTTGCAGTGATTTTCAAGAGAAAGATATGAATGTACAAGGCCTCTGATACAGAAATAATTAAATGCTATGCTTCTTAATTCTCTAACTCCTCAAGAAACACTGGCTAACAAGGAGAAATGAATGGAAAATGCCAGAAGAGCTGATCTTACGGCCTGTTCTCCCACCTACTATAATGTGACCCCAGGGCCAGTTTTTGCTTTCTAATCTGTACAAAGATAATATACCCTGACCTTCTCACCACATAGAACTTTTCCGGGAATAACATAAATTAGTAGTGGGATATGCTCTAAACTACACAGCAACAGTCAAATGAAAGGTAGAATGATTTTGCCTAAAGGCCAAGTCCTCTTAACGGCTCCTTGAGGCGCAGTAAAACCCACAGTACAGTTGACCCTTGAGCTGTGCAGGGGGTTAGGGGCGATGATCCCCCTCCCCCGAGTCAAAAATCCGCATGACTCTGACTCTCCCAAAACATAACGACTAATAGCCTACTCTTGGTTGGAAGCCTTACTGATAACATGAACAGTTGATCAGCACACATTTTGTATGTTATATGTATGTTACACTGTATTCTTATAATAAAAGAAGCTAGAGAAAAGATGATGTTAAGAAAATCATAAGGAAGAGAAAATACATTTTCAGTCCTGTAGTGTGTTTATGGGAAACAATCTGTGTAAGTGGACCAGTGCAATTCCAGCTCATGCTGTTCAAGGGTCAGCTGCAGTTCTTTCTGCTTCTCATCCCCTTATATCAAATACATCACAAAAAAGTAATTCTTTATAGATACATTTTGGGATATACCTTTGACTGTATTGTCCTCAGATTAACGAGATGAATGTCACAAGGCAAAGATGACAGTAACGGAGAGAATTCACCTAGCAGCTGAAGGGTGGGCACGGGGATCTTTTCTGTCATTGTAAAGACAGGATGATTCAGGAAAGAGGAAGTTATGTGGCTAACGAGAGAAGGATAACTGACTGACTTCTTTTCTTCTTCCTATCAAGAAAAAACAGGGGGGGCGGAGCAAGATGGCGGAGGAGTAGGAGACCTGGATTTTGTCTCCTCTCAGGAATTCAGCTGGATAGGGATCAAACCATTCTGAACACCTACAAACCCAACAGGAGATCAAAGAAAAGAAGAGCAACAACTCTCTGAACAGAAAAGCGACCACTTTCTGGAAGGTAGGACGTGCGGAGAAGTGAATCCGAGGCGATATTCGGAAGGATAGACGGCGGGGGAGGGGCCTCCGTCGGCCGCTTCTGGCAAGTGATAGAGCCGCGGAGCACAAAATCGGAACTTTTAAAAGTGCTCCGCCGAGGGACGTCACTCTGGTGGCTAAGCGGGGGGTGGAACCCTCCGGGACAGTGTGGTCTCAGGACCCTCGGGGTCACAGAAAGACCGGGGGTGCCCGAGTGTGGCAGAGCTCCCAGGGATCGGAGCAGGGAAGCCGGCGGCAGAGGCGGAGCCCAGGCGCGGGCTCTCAGCTCGGGGTGACCATAAACCGTGATCCGCGGCCCAGTCGGGCCCCTACGCCTCCGGCAGGGACCCAACAAGCGGCAGATCCAGGGAGACTCACCTTCCTCCCCCGGGAGGAGCCGCGCGGGAGGGCACCGCAGGGATCTGCTGGGTTTGGAGACTCCAGACCGGGTCGGGTGCCAGAGATAGAAACGCGCGGTCACAGGCCGGTTGAGCACGGAGTGCAGCCGGAGACCGGGGAGACGGGAGTGACTGATGGCTTTTCTCTGGGGGCTCACTGAGGAGTGGGCCCGAGTTCTCGGCTCCTCTGGGGCGGAGATTGGGAGGCCGCCATCTTCACGCTCCGCCTCCAAAGCTGTGCGGAAAGCTCGCAGGGAACAAAAGCCCCAGAGAGCAAACCCGAGCAGATTACTTAGCCGGGAGGGGCAAGGGCAGGGCAATTCCGCCTCTGGCAGAGACATTTGGAAACCACGGCAACAGGCCCCTCCCCAGAAGATCGGCGAGAACAGCCAGCCAAGACCAAGTTTACCGATCAATGAGAATGGCAGAACTCCAGCGCTAGGGGACTACTGCACATAGAATTCACGGCTTTTTTACCATGATTCCTTAGTCTTTTAAAGTTAATTTTTTTTAACTGTCTTTTTGTCTTTTTATTTCTTTTTGAATTTTTCTTTTTCCCTTTTTCAAACAACATCTTATCAATCCCTTTTTTTAAAAAAAAAATTTTATTTTTCATTTTTAGAGTCATATTCTATCCCTTCATAGTAGTTACCCATATTTTTGGCTTATATATATAAGTTGTTCTCTCTTTAAAATTTTGAGATAGTTTCTTCTAACAGATTAAAATATACACTAAATCTCTAGTATATGGTGTTTTCTATTCCCCTGCCTGATCACATCCTCTCCCTTTTTTTTTCTTTTTCTTTTTTCTTTTTTTAAATCCTCTTTCTTTTTTCAAACAACTTCTTATCAATTCCTTTTATAAAATTTTTTATAATTTCCATTTTTACAGTCATTTTCCATCCCTTCATCATATCAACCCTTATTTTTGTACATATATGTTTTTCTTTCTTTAAAATTTTGGGAGACACTTTCTTCTAAAAGACCAAAACACACCCCAAATCTAGTGTGTGGCACTGATCTATATACCATATAGATCATATTTGATCACATTCTGGTTTTTCTTTTGTTGTTGTTGTTTTTTTTTGTTTGTTTTTGTTTTTATCTTTATCTTTTCCTTTTTTTTTCTTTTTCTTTTTTCTCTCTTTCCCCTTCTTATCCCACTGCTTCAGGTCTTTTCTGATTTGTTTAGAGTATATTTTCTGGGGACGTGGTTACTCTACTAGCATTTTGTTCTCTCATTAATCTATTCTCCTCTGCACAAAATGACGAGATGGAAAAAATCACCTCAACAAAAAGAACAAGAGGCAGTACCGACTGCCAGGGACCTACTCAATACGGACATTAGTACGATGTCAGATCTAGAGTTCAGAATCATCACTTTAAAGATACTAGCTGGGCTTGAAAAAAATATGGAAGTTATTAGAGAAACTCTTTCTGAAGAAGTAAAAGAGCTAAAATCCAACCAAGTAGAAATCAAAAAGGATATTAATGAGGTGCAATCAAAAATGGGGGCGCTAACTGCTAGAATAAATGAGGCAGAAGAGAGAATCAGTAATATAGAAGATGAAATGCTGGAAAATAAAGAAGCTGAGAAAAAGAGAGATAAACAACTACTGGATCATGAGGGCAGAATTCGAGAGATAAGTGATACCATAAGACGAAACAACATTAGAATAATTGGGATCCCAGAAGAAGAAGAAAGAGAGAGAGGGGCAGAAGGTATAATGGAGCAAATTATAGCAGAGAACTTCCCTAATTTGGGGAAAGAAACAGGCATGAAAATCCAGGAAGCACAGAGAACCCCTCTCAAAATCAATAAAAATAGGTCAACTCCCCGACATCTAATAGTAAAACTTACGAGTCTCAGAGACAAAGAGAAAATCCTGAAAGCAGCTCGGGAGAAGAGATATGTAACCTACAATGGTAGAAACATTAGATTGGCAACAGACCTATCCACAGAGACCTGGCAGGCCAGAAAGGACTGGCAGGATATATTCAGAGTACTAAATGAGAAAAATATGCAGCCAAGAATACTCTATCCAGCTAGGCTCTCATTGAAAATTGAAGGAGAGATAAAAAGCTTCCAGGACAAACAAAAACTAAAGGAATTTGCAAACACAAAACCAGCCCTACAGGAAATCTTGAAAGGGGTCCTCTAAGCAAAGAGAGACCCTAAAAGCAACATAGACCAGAAAGGAACACAGACAATATACGGTAACAGTCACCTTACAGGCAATACAATGGCACTAAATTCCTATCTTTCAATAGTTACCTTGAATGTAAATGGGCTAAATGCCCCAATCAAAAGACACAGGCTAACAGACTGGATTTAAAAACAAGATCCATCGATATGCTGTCTGCAAGAGACTCATTTTAGAACCAAAGACACCCCCAGATTGAAAGTGAGGGGGTGGAAAACAATTTACCATGCTAATGGACACCAAAAGAAAGCTGGGGTGGCAATCCTTATATAAGACAAATTAGATTTTAAACCAAAGACTGTAATAAGAGATGAGGAAGGACACTATATCATACTTAAAGGATCTATCCAACAAGAAGATCTAACAATTGTAAATATCTATGCCCCTAACATGGGAGCAGCCAATTATATAAGGCAATTAATAACAAAAGCAAAGAAACACATCAACAACAATACAATAATAGTGGGGGACTTTAACATCCCCCTCACTGAAATGGACAGATCATCTAAGCAAAAGATCAACAAGGAAATAAAGACTTTAAATGACACACTGGACCAAATGGACTTCACAGATATATTCAGAACATTCCACCCCAAAGCAACGGAATACACATTCTTCTCTAGTGCCCATGGAACATTCTCCAGAATCGATCACATCCTAGGTCATAAATCAGGTCTCAACCGGTACCAAAAGATTGGGATCTTTCCCTGCCTATTTTCAGACCACAATGCTTTGAAACTAGAACTCAATCCCAAGAGGAAAGTCGGAAAGAATTCAAATACATGGAGGCTAAAGAGCATCCTACTGAAGAATGAATGGGTCAACCAGGAAATTAAAGAAGAATTAAAAAAATACATGGAAACCAATGAAAATGAAAACACAACTGTTCAAAATCTTTGGGATGCAGCAAAGGCAGTCCTAAGAGGAAAGTATATAACAATACAAGCCTTTCTCAAGAAACAAGAAAGGTCTCAAGTACACAACCTAACCCTACACCTAAAGGAGCTGGAGAAAGAACAGCAAATAAAACCTAAACCCAGCAGGAGAAGAGAAATTATAAAGATCAGAGCAGAAATCAATGAAATAGAAACTAAAAGAACAGTAGAACAGATCAACGAAACTAGGAGCTGGTTCTTTGAAAGAATTAACAAGATTGATAAACCCCTGGCCAGACTTATCAAAAAGAGAAATGACCCAAATCAACAAAATCATGAATGAAAGAGGAGAGATCACAACCAACACCAAAGAAATACAAACAATTATAAGAACATATTATGAGCAACTCTATGCCAGCAAATTAGGTAACCTGGAAGAGATGGATGCATTCCTAGAGATGGATCAACTACCAAAACTGACCCAGGAAGAAATAGAAAACCTGAACAGACCTATAACCACTAAGGAAATTGAAGCAGTCATCAAAAATCTCCCAACAAACAAAAGCCCAGGGCCAGATGGCTTCCCAGGGGAATTCTACCAAACATTTCAAGAAGAATTAATACCTATTCTTCTGAAACTGTTCCAAAAAATCGAAACGGAAGGAAAACTTCCAAACTCATTTTATGAGGCCAGCATTACCTTGATCCCCAAACCAGACAAAGACCCCATCAAAAAGGAGAATTACAGACCAATATCCCTGATGAACATGGATGCAAAAATTCTCACCAAAATACTAGCCAATAGGATCCAACAGTACATTAAAAGGATTATTCACCATGACCAAGTGGGATTTATCCCTGGGCTGCAAGGTTGGTTCAACATCCGCAAATCAATCAATGTGATACAGTACATTAACAAAGGAAAGAACAAGAATCATACGATCCTCTCAATAGATGCAGAAAAAGCTTTTGACAAAGTACAGCATCCTTTCTTGATCAAAACTCTTCAGAGTATAGGGATAGAGGGTACATACCTCAATATCATAAAAGCCATCTATGAAAAACCTACAGCAAATATTATTCTCAATGGGGAAAAACTGAGAGCTTTCCCCCTAAGGTCAGGAACACGGCAGGGATGTCCACTATCACCACTGCTATTCAACATAGTATTGGAAGTCCTAGCCACAGCAATCAGACAACAAAAAGAAATCAAAGGCATCCAAATTGGCAAAGAAGAAGTGAAACTCTCACTCTTTGCAGATGATATGATCCTTTATGTGGAAAACCCAAAAGACTCCACCCCAAAACTGCTAGAACTCATACAGGAATTCAGTCAAGTGGCAGGATCTAAAATCAATGCACAGAAGTCAGTGGCATTCCTATACACCAACAACAAGACAGAAGAAAGAGAAATTAAGGAGTCGATCCCATTTACAATTGCACCCAAAACCATAAGATACCTAGGAATAAATCTAACCACAGAGACAAAGGATCTGTACTCAGAAAACTATAAAATACTCATGAAAGAAATTGAGGAAGACACAAAGAAATGGAAAAACGTTCCATGCTCATGGATTGGAAGAACAAATATTGTGAAGATGTCAATGCTACCTAGAGCAATCTACACATTCAATGCAATCCCCATCAAAATACCATCCACTTTTTTCAAAGAAATGGAACAAATAATCCTAAAATTTGTATGGAACCAGAAAAGACCCCGCATAGCCAGAGGAATATTGAAAAAGAAAAGCAAAGCCGGTGGCATCACAATTCCGGACTTCAAGCTCTATTACAAAGCTGTCATCATCAAGACAGCATGGTACTGGCACAAAAACAGACACATAGATCAATGGAATAGAATAGAGAGCCCAGAAATGGACCCTCAACTCTATGGTCAACTTATCTTTGACAAAGCAGGAAAGAATGTCCAATGGCACAAAGACAGTCTCTTCAACAAATGGTGTTGGGAAAATTGGATAGACACATGCAGAAGAATGAAACTGGACCACTTCCTTACACCACACACAAAAATAGACTCCAAATGGCTGAAAGACCTCAATGTGAGACAGGAGTCCATCAAAATCCTAAAGGAGAACACAGGCAACAACCTCTTTGACCTCAGCCGAAGCAACTTCTTCCTAGAAACATCGCCAAAGGCAAGGGAAGCAAGGGCAAAAATGAACTATTGGGACTTCATCAAGATAAAAAGCTTTTGCAAAGCAAAGGAAACAGTTATGAAAACCAAAAGACAACCGACAGAATGGGAGAAGATATTTGCAAATGACATATCAGATAAAGGGCTAGTATCCAAAATCTATAAAGAACTCATCAAACTCAACACCCAAAGAACAAAGAATCCAATTAAGAAATGGGCAGAAGACATGAACAGACATTTTTCCAAAGAAGACATCCAAATGGCCAACAGACACATGAAAAAGTGCTCAATATCGCTCGGCATCAGGGAAATCCAAATCAAAACCTCAATGAGATATCACCTCACACCAGTCAGAATGGCTAAAATTAACAAGTCAGGAAACGACAGATGTTGGCGGGGATGCGGAGAAAGGGGAACCCTCCTACACTGTTGGTGGGAATGCAAACTGGTGCAGCCACTCTGGAAAACTGTATGGAGGTTCCTCAAAAAGTTGAAAATAGAGCTACCATATGATCCAGCAATTGCACTACTGGGTATTTACACCAAAGCTACAAAAGTAGGGATCCGAAGGGGTACGTGCACCCCGATGTTTATAGCAGCCATGTCCACAATAGCCAAACTGTGGAAAGAGCCAAGATGTCCATCGATAGATGAATGTATAAAGAAGATGTGGTATATATATACAATGGAATATTATGCAGCCATCAAAAGGAATGAGATCTTGCCATTTGCAACGACGTGGATGGAACTGGAGGGTATTATGTTGAGTGAAATAAGTCAAACAGAGAAAGACATGTATGATATGATCTCACTGATATGAGGAATTCTTAATCGCAGGAAACAAACTGAGTGTTGTTGGAGTGGGGGGTGGGGTGGGAGGGATGGGGGGACTGGGTGATAGACACTGGGGAGTGTATGTGCTCTGGTAAGCGCTGTGAATTGTGCAAGACTGTTGAATCTCAGATCTGTACCTTTGAAACAAATAATGCAATATATGTTAAGAAAAAAAAAAAGAAGAAGAAGAAGGTAGCGGGAGGGGAAGAATGAAGCGGGGGAAATCGGAGGGGTAGACGAACCATGAGAGATGATGGACTCTGAAAAACAAACAGGGTTCTAGAGGGGAGGGGGGTGGGAGGATGGGTTAGCCTGGTGGTGGGTATTTAGGAGGGCACATTCTGCATGGAGCACTGGGTGTTGTGCAGAAACAATGAATCATGGAACACTTCATCTAAAACTAATGTTGTAATGTCAGGGGATTAACATAAGAATAAAAAAATTAAAAAAAAAGAGAAAACAGAAATGCTTAAGTGTTATATGTATATATATATATGCAGTTTTCACAATATTAATGGAATTACCTGACAGGGTTTAAATAGAAAAGAAATATAAACAAAAACAAATATTTTAATTTTATATTTTGTAAATAACAGTCTTAGCCAACACAGAGATTACCAAGTCCATTTGTAAGCAATACAAGAAAATGAACAGTGTCCACCTAACTCATGTTTAGAAAGATCTTTTTTCCATTGCTTTAGTACTAAAAATCCTGATAACATTTTCCAAAAATCATTTTAGGACAAGGCATAACATTTTATGGAAACTCTTTCTCAACCTACCACAAAATTCTTAAATAGATGGGCTGGAATATTCACACATCTTGCACATCATCAAATGTGATCTCTTCTCCCTCAGGTTTTACCCACCATATACTCATGGTTTCATTTATACACTCAACTAGACCATAACATCTTGTGATCTGAAGCTATGCTCCATACATGTTACCCAATGACAGGATTTTTTGGGGAAAAACTCTCAAAATAAATAAGGTTTTTAAAATAACACAAGGAGTATACCTATATCATCTGTTAAATTTGGTAAATCACTACCACTGAACTGAAACTGTTAAATTATGTTATATAATAGTTAGTACATATTTACCTAGTACACAATTATTCAGTAGAATTTAAAAGTACTTTAGTCATTGCTATGGTATATACTTAAAGACAAGTGGTTCTGCATGTTCAAACATTAAACAAGTCTGCCAGGGCTGGCAATAGGCATATGGTAGATGACACACTTAATTAACTAAATCGATGACTAAGTAGAATCTTAACCAATAATGCCTAAGGTATAAGAGCACACAGAGAAAAACACTAAGAAGAGAAAATAATTTATGTGGAAAGTTTTTTTGATCAACAGTGACATGTGGAACAAATTTAATTTTGTATCTTATTTTTAAACTGTCCATTTCACTGATATCCTCTGATTTTGCATCCTTTCTGCAATACAGGGCTCAAATAAAAGGCTTGGCTACTTATCTGGCCGAAAAGGTAGGATTTATAGGAGATACGGGGCTTAAAATTCAGAATGTCAGATTAGCACTGAACAGAGGGTATTGAGCAAAGAGTGACAAGCATCTTGCCAGCAGCGAACTGTAGATGTCATTACAATTCAGACTATGGAGAAAGAAAAAAAAATAAAGGCAGTAGAGGGACAGTGCATACTGAGATACTGACACAAGGTCTAAATGACTTGTAAATAAAATATGCACCCATCCCACACTTTTTTTAAAAGAAAGATTAAAAAAGCATATATAATAATATTCACCAACAATACTGAAATTTAATGCATGTTGTTGAATACTGAGGGAACAGTTTCAACTGGAAACTTTAAATGTACTCCAAGATCAAAGGACTTCATAATCTAGGTCAGGATTGCTGACAAAATCACTTTTCAATAATAAAAGATAAAAGATCCCAACAGAAAAGAAGACACCTGCCGTATCAGAATCAGAAGGCATTAAGTCCATTCTAGGTCAAGTAACATTCAGAGAAAGCTCTCTGGCTTTGTTCTATGCTCTTGGAGGAATCCCTGGACACTTCAGTGAATAGGTGGGATACTTCTTGATGGATTATGTATACCTTTCAAACAGTAATGTGCATATATACTCTTCCTCCCAACCACACCAGTTCCCTTGACTCTCAGTGCCCCCCTGCAACCTACCATACATAAAAATGGCTTGGGGAGCTTTAAACATAGATCCCCGAACCCTAACCCAAATCTACTTAATCAGAATTTCCAGGGGTGAGCCCTAGGAAGCCAAAGCTTAACAGCCCCCAGAGTGAATCTCAAATCTCGGTCAGTCTGACACAGCTCTGTGGACACGTGCTGGGAACCATCACCCCAGACATCCTCCCAACCTTGTAGAAGAAACCGCTGCCTTTGCAATCAAATGTCTGAGTCTCATCCTTTAACTAGTTTTGGATTAAGAAAATGATTCAGACTCAGAAACATGTTAATGCTAAGTCTCGTCAAAGGAAACAATATCATGACTGTAAGTGCTTCGAGAATTCAAGAACTGTGCCATTTACTGTCCTAAGCAGGATAAGGGAGAGAAGTTTAGGGAAGATTTGTGGTTCAGAGCTATAAAAGCACCACGAACAAATAACGCTGCTGGAAGCTGGCCAGGCAGGGTGGGACAAAATCTCACAGAAGGTTCCATGATTCATGCACTTTCTTAACATGTTTATAGCAACGAGGGGCTCGACAAGATATTTAGCTGGTGAATTATCACCTTTTGATTAATCTCCTGGAAAGGTAATCTTTTAACTGTAACCTTTATGATAAACCCAAAGCTTATAACACATGTTTGCTATAGGAAATTTTAAGCTGTAAATGAATTCTCCAGCCTTGCAGTACTAATATTCTACTCTAAACATTATTTGGTTCCTTGTGGGTTGGAAGGCTTCAAGCTGTTCAGATCTAGCTTTCTCCTTGCATTCTGTATGAAATTATAAAGAGTTTATAGCACATTCTGATCCAAACCACAAGAAGTTGAGATCTCCATTGGGTTCCAGCCCTTATTTTATAAATCAGAACTTCCTGCTAGGCTCCATGGTGTCCTTCATGAAGCCCATTTAAGTTATCTGATCCCTAAACATCAAAGGTTTCCATCCATCTACAGCAAAACTTGCTAAATAAATTATCTAAGACAATAAGAGATGATATTTTGAGTCACTTTGGCTTATTCAGTATGACCTGATACATGGTGAGAACTTGATAAATGTTTTTTTAAACTTAATCTATCAACAAGTAAATGTAATATAAATAAAGGAGAGAAAAATACAGTAGGAGAAAGGATGTGGTAAAAAGAGACAGAAGAAATAATTGATGAAAATTAATGAATCATAAGATTTAGAAATATATCTCATTTAGCGCAGAGGTGAAGCCTGGTGATCTGTGAGCTAAATCTGCCTACAGATAGGTTTTGATAGGTCTGCATGGTATTAAAAAGTTGTCTGTTTTTTGGCCAACTCTCAAAAAAGAAAAAAAATCCAGGAGATTTCACAGTGAAATTGTCAACAACAACAAAAAAACTCCCTAAAACAGGTAACTTTTTTTTTTTAAACCCAAAACACTGGAAACCCAAGTCACCCTGGGCCCCCATATTCCCTCAAGTGCAGCTGAGTTGTAGCTCCTTGGTGGGATGTGTCCTCACTCATCACAGACCTGGGGTCACCTCACTTACGCGTTTGCCCTTAAACCTGACCAACCTCCCTCATGCCATCACTTTTCTGAGTCCTGTCAGCATTTGAGCTTTTCATCTGATCTCTCCTAGCTCCTTTTCCTGACATGTAAAGAACTGGTATCCACAGGTAAAATGACACAACTGTAATACCTGAACACTTCCCAGCACTTCTAATTCCTGGTTCAATGCCCTCTACCTATAGCAGTCTTCAGCAGGAAGGGATAGGGAGTAAGTGTCAAAGAAACAAAACCTAAAGGGTCAATGCCAAAGAGACAATTCCCACTTTCCGCTTCCATTGGTCATTACACACGGATGATAGTCCACCTCACATAGCTACAGTAACCCACTGGGCATCTGCACATCTCACAGCAATTATCATTCCAGTCCTTGTTCTCACTGCCTCTCTGCAGAACACTCACGAACAGGATTCGGTTCCACTTAGTCACCCAGATAACTCCTCCCAGAGGCTCTGGCAGGCTGAAGACTTTCTACTAAAATGCCTTCCTGTACAGAGACTGTCTCCTCACCATGGTTCCTACCATCGACATCTTAAACATGAGAGTCTGAGTTGAAAATAAAAACACTTTCTGCAAAGTTTAAGTTATAGGAGATGGAACATTCCTTAATCAAATGCCTTTTTAATCAATTGCACTAGAAATTAAAATGTATTTTCTCTTCTCTAGTTCATTTTTTATTTAAAAGAAACTATTGATTTAAGTCCAAGAATCTATAGTTGAGCAAAAAGAAAAATTTAACCAACATAGGATTATACAAACACTGGATCAAATTTCAATCAATTACTATCCAAGGAGTTTTGAATGGGAATAAACAAATTATTTCACTTCTAAGTGAAAGCTTTATAGATCTGACATGAAAATGCTTATTGCCATAGTTAATAGAAGCTTTGCAAATTAGTGTCTATATAGAGAGAAAAAAAAAAATCATAAAAGCCAGAGACATTTTCGGGAGGAGAAAAAGACAGTAGCTGCCAGCACTCAGACAATGATTTTCCTGTGCAGTTTTAGTCCTCAAATTAAGCTATCTTGTCAGTAATTGATTTAAACCATGAGTCCCAAGAACTGGTTTAAATCTTGACATCTAAAAATGGATATTAAAATCTTTTTTCCTAAAAGATTCTAGATACTGAAAGAATTCTTGGCTTTAATGAGCTGTTGCCATTTCATTCAATCAACCAGTGTTTTATTTATAGAATAGCTACCATAGGCAAGGAGCCCTGTGGGGTACATAAAAATGAAGCAGACAAGTCCCTGGAATGGAGCAGGGGAAGAGAACATGCCGAGTATGACAAGGCAGTAAGCAGGGGCTGGGATAAATGCGGTGGCACCATGCGCTATTACAGCTCACTCATTTATGCATTTGTGCATTCATTCATGCAACACATATCGGGTGCTTCCTCTACCAGGAACAATTCTAGAAGCAGAGGAACATGGCCCCCACTCTCATGAAGTTATGGTCCAAAAGAGGAGAGAGACAATGATCAAATATAATCACATCTATGCACGGAGGACAGATGCGCAATTCTGAGGAGGCACTGAGGATGGTGATCTGGCCTGGTCAAGAAAAAGCAGTTGACCAAGGCAGCTTTGGCCTGAACTATTATGAAGAGTTCCCTGGGCACAGAATGAAACCACAAATGCAAAGGTGCTGTGGGCCCCAGGTGCGTAGGGAGCACTTGGGACTGAAAGAAAACTAGTGGGCCTAGAGCAGAAATAACACGAGTCATGCTGGATGAAGCTGGGGGACAGGCAGGGCCCAGATCATGAGGGGCTCTTCAGGCCATGGGAAGGATTTTGGCTTTTATTAGGAGAGCAATGAGAAGACACCTGAGGGTTAAGAAGGGAGCAGTGAGGTCAGATTGAATTTTGAAAAGATGAATCACTTTGCTTACTTGATTTGAGAACAAATATGGCAGGAAAAGAAGAGCAGAATGATTCAGGGAACACATGATGTTTGTTTAGATAATGGTGGTCAAAATAAGCGAGTTTATAGATTTGAAATATTTAGGCAATAAGATAGTCAACACTGGTGATCATTGTTTTAAGAAAGGGGCAGGCAAAGGAGAAGTATCAATGAGAGATGACTGCTATGTATGTGGCACTGGATGGAAGGTGGTACTAGTCCCCGAGAGAGCAAACACTAGAAAAGAGCAGGTCTGGGGGGAAGGGAAGAGAGATCATGAGAGTGATCATGGATATGTCGGGTCTGAATAGCAGGATGCAGCTAGGTAGATGGGTCTGCAGGTAAGAGGTGAAATATATGTGTGGGTTTCATCTGCGTAGAGGTGGTCACCAAAGCCACAGGAGTAGGAGAGATTGCAGAGGGAGAACATATAAAACGAGAAAAGGAGAAGGCGTGGGGCCAACCCTTGAGGACTCTGACATTTAATGGCTTAATAACCATCAGAGAGATAAAGAACCACTTGAGAGCTAGGAGGAAAACCAGATGAGCATGGCACCACGGAAGCCCTGGCTAGACTGTCTTCTAAGAAGTGACATGGTCAGTGTCGAATGCTGCTGCAAGGTGAAGTAAGATGGTGGATCTCGTGACACTGGCAAGGGTGTGTGTGTGGTGGGGGAAGCTAAAGCAAATCCGAAATGAGTTGAGTGTGACACGGAAGCAATGAAATAAACCCATCTTCCAAAGCGGCTCAACTGGGTGTGGAAGACAGGACGGGAGAGCAGGGCAAATGGACATGAGTCTGTGTGGAGGTTGTTTTTGGTATGTATGTATGTATGTATGTATGTATGTATGTATTTATTAAAGATTTTATTTATTTTTTAGAGAGCGAGCGAGCGAGAAACAGCATGAGAGGGGAGAGGGTCAGAGGGAGAAGTAGGCTCCCCGCTGAGCCGGGAGCCTGATGTGGGACTCGATCCCAGGACCCTGGGATCATGACTAGAGCCGAAGGCAGACGCTTAACCATCTGAGCCACCCAGGCGCCCTTGGTTTTTATTTTTAATAGGAGAAAATGAAGAGTGTCTAAAAGCCTGCAGAAAGGGTTTCTTTCCTAGGGAAATGTCAGCTATGAAGGGCAGAGAGAGGGAAGGAGGATGATGATGCTGAGGAGGGCGCTGGGGTACGTTGCAAGGACAAGTGGAGGTACTGGCCTGGGAGGAAAGGAAGGTAAAAATGTCTCTATTGCAACATGAGGGAAGAAGGAAAGGGTGGGAGGAGATGGTTGATACCCAGAACAGAGAGCCCTGTCAGATGTGAAGTCGATGGTGAGGCCACCAGCTAAAAAGAGTAGAAAAGATCTGAAATGGATCAGTGAAGAAAGAAGGAGAGCAGAGTGAGAAAAAAAGGGCTGTGTACAGATCATCTGAGGTGGGAAATCAGTAAAGCACGGAGGACTGTGATGATGACTTTTGTGTAGCCTTGAAGAGGCGTATTGTCATGTTGGTTTACATCCAACTGAGCTTTAGCCAGATTTTTTTAATGGAATGCTGAGGTTTTGTCTTGAGAAATGAAAACTGAGCAAGAAGATAGACAAGTAAATCCATTTTCAATTGAGGAGTCTAAGACTAGAATAAGCACACTAAGGTTTCCCATAAATTTTACTAATCAAACTTAATCTAAGTATGTGATTAAGTTCTATTCTTAAATTCAACTCTTATTTTCTTTCAAAATAATCTCAGAAAATCTCACCCAAACTGATTCTTTAACATTTTACATCTACATAATAAGGAAAAATAAAAAATAAGATGACCTACATGCAAATCTGACATATGTGTAACTGAAGTTCTCTTTTTTGTCAATATAGGCTACACCTATTATAAAGATATCTCAATCCTGGGAACTGAAAATCATAAAAAAAGTGGACAGTCATAATTTCAAATTTTGGGTGGCAAAGAACAAACAACATCAGAACGTATGAGTTATTATTTTTTTCCTACCGTATTCACACTTCTTTTTTCCAGTAGTAGTCGAAATAAATTAGCTGTAACCTTGTTATCATGGACACCTTGCTCAAGGCCGCGATTATCATCTTGCATGAGTCTTCGATCCATGATAACTTCAATCTGACCTAACAAACAAACAAACAAACTGGCCAGAGTTATTTAATACAAACATCCAGTGACAATCACATAAGTTTAGGCACGGTCCTGATTTAAGCCAAGGAGACAGATCCATATAGCCCAAAGTACCAAGGGCTTTCTCAAAACAGCTAGGATAAATGCAAAAAACAGGACTTTATTTCCGTTCTTCTTCATAAATGTCTGGTAAAATTTGGTAAGAAATTTAAAAATGAGACAGATCAAAACTTAAGTGAAATTTAAAAAGAATTAATCTGAAGAGTAAATTATGTCCTCTAAAATTTTTAGTGGTAGCACCTGGAATTTAAAAACATTTACGAGGTTCATTAGGAAACATACATCACACCTGGAGTAACAAGGCAACTACAGATGTGTAGAATCTAAAAAGGATTTGAAAGACTAAGCGTTTTGGTTACTTGGTATCTGGTGATTCTCTGAAGAAACCCCAGGATTTGGAGACACCCAGCACGTACCCCCTTCCCTCCCTGGTATTAAGTTAGTGGCATCAACTATCCTCTCTCCTCTAGTTCAAGAAGAGGTCATATTTGGTTCCTTCATTGGCTGTGCAGTAATTCCACACCTCCTCTAGGTTAAGTTGTAAGCTAAGAATTAGGCTATGAGACTACAAACCAAAAAACCCTATCCAAAACAAAGCAAAAAACCACCCAGAGCCACAGTCATATATTTACACTAAAAAAAAACCTAGTCATACATAAAAATATATGCATATTCATCCATCCACTCATTCACATTTGTTACAGTACTAAATGATCTTTTGGCATAAAAGAGCAATACATAAAATATTTTAATAACTATTATTTTTACACAGTCAATCCAACTCTGTTTAGTTCTTTCTTCTCAATTTAGGTACCCAGTACATAAAACTGCCAGTGATGGTCAGAATTTTCGTTGTTACTACCTCCATATTTATTTTAGAACACAACTGTCTAGAATGTGCTCCTCAGGCACTGGGACGAATTGGCCATCTAGAGCTTGATCATGTCACACCCAAATGAGTACATCAATCTCTTGGCAGTTTCTCTCTTCTCCCTGCCTCCAAATGTTAGCCCTCATAATATGTGACACTCAGTAAATCTCCTGGGCTGTACTCAAATTGTTCTTCTGTTTGTAGGTACTGAAATGCTAGGGTGCTTGGCTGTCTGTAGCAGGGGCACCTGGGCCAGGTGTGACTCTTGAGCCCCCCATTTTTAAACGTTGCCTTAAATTCTCAAAGCTGGGTCCTTAAATAGGGAACTAGACATTAGGACTGGAGCAATCATGGAGTAGACAGTTATGTCACTTCCCTTGACAAAGGCAAGCTGAGAAATAAAGCTCCTCTGTCCCTAAACCACATTTAGGAATTTTATGTGAAGTTGTCCAATCTATAAATAGTTGACTTAATTTTTTAAAAATCAGAACATATGGAGTGCCTGGGTGGCTCAGTCATTAAGCGGCTGCCTTCAGCTCAGGTCATGGTCCCGGGGTCCTGGGATCGAGCCCCATATTGTGCTCCCTGCTCCCTGGGAAGCCTGCTTCTCCCTCTCCCACTCCCCCTGCTTATGTTCCCTCTCTCGCTGTCTCTCTCTTTCTCTGTCAAATAAATGAATAAAATCTCCAAAAAAAAAAAAAATAAAAACATAAAAAATTCCAGACTCCTGGGCTCTTCAGAAGCAGAAAAATTTGGCAATCCTGGGCCCCTTTCCCCATGGTGACAACAACCTGGCGCTGAGCAGCGGCTGCCCCACCGTTCACTGGGAATGGTGTGCCCCAGTTTGCCGAAGCCCCACCACTCCCCGCTGCATCCCTGATGTGAGGCCATTATTATTTTTCTAACAGCGTTAATGTCTTTATGGCATCATCCCATGAGTCTGTGTAATGAAAGCCACAAAAGAAGATGAGTAGTATGCTTTTTTGTGTGGGTGGACATATGGAATGTATGTATATGCCCAATTAAAAAAGTGGGTTTGGGGCAAAGGGTACGTCAGGTACCTGCACACCTTTATTATCTGCCTGGCTCCTTAAGACATTTGTCTTAGCAACTCTTAATATGTAAGAAAGAAGAGCAATTTGACTACATATAAATGATAATGAAAAAATATGTATTATAAAGGACATACGCCTCTCCATAGAAGGTTTTATAAAAATTAATCTGTGTTTACGATTTATTTTCTCTTTCCATCTTGTTCTATCTTTTGGAATCCTTAAAGTTGTGTCTGTCACCTCTTTATCTGCCTAGCTGTATCATTGCAACTCCCTTTCTTCTTTCGGGTAGAAGTGCCCTAGAACGATACGATTCAGAGAAGCACCTAGGTTTGAACTGTTACGTCCCGCCTTTGCGAACTTAGGCAACTCTGGGAATTTCTAACTTTTACCCCAGCTCCCTCTCCTCTTTGGCTTCTGGGAGAGTTTCCACAGCCATTCCATTATGACAATGACAGAGGCTTGTGCAAACAATGAGCTATCAGGAGAGAAAAATTATCTTTAAGAAGCCATGGTTTCATGGAGCTTTAGGTCCCTCATTCTTCATCAGAAGATTGAAGAAATACATTATTTTATGTTATTCTCACAAAACCAAAATTAACTAATAGCTGGTGTCTGAAGATGATAATTAATAATATGACCAACAGAAAAATTATACATTTGGAACTGAAACTTGTAAGAGCAAAAAAGAATCCAAACAACACGCACCACTTTTCAAACTTGAAACCCCTAAAGACTGAGCTGAGAGTAATGTCAAGCAATGCTTGGTGTCCTGTATATAGGCCATTGTGGTCATCGGATAGACATTTGCTTGAAGAGGCAATTTGCTCATCGTCATTCTGGGCTGAATCTATAAGACCAAACAGTTCACTTTAAAAAAAAGAAATCAAGGGATATTTACAGATGTACTTTAAAAAATTAGTACTGACTACAGATGACGTTTCTTCCAAAAAGAAAAAGGTATAGCTTCCTTTCTTGTTCAAAGGAAGAGCTAATTTAGGAATTAAAACATTCTTTCAAACAATATGAAAAAAAAAAAATAAGGAGGATCTTAGAAAACTTTTAGGTGAGAAAGGTAGAACTCATCCAGGTTCTTAAAATAGGCATTCCTATTTAAATTCAGAATAAAAATCCTTAACAAAAGTCTTCTAGCTTTCCAATATTTGCATAAAACAAATTATAAAGGTATCAAGTATTCATTTCTCATCTAAATCTAACATACTGCTTTTGTAATGAATGCTAAGCATAATAGCTCTCTATCCCCTTTCAAAAAATCTCTCTTATAATTCTTGAATCAGTTTTAATAAATACCACAGATCCCCTTATCAAATCCTCTAACATATTACATTAAAATAATCAAATTAATATTTATATTTAAAAACTCGTCAGTGCTTATTCTTCCTGTTTAGTGTCAATGTAGGTAGTTCCATATTTTAACTTTTCTTGGTCTGGTATGTGAATGCATGAAATACATTATTTTATTTTTTGACCGAAAATTCACTAAGCTGGTTGGGGCTGAGGAGAGTCCCTCAAACCTCAGGAGGAAACATCAAACAGAGACTTTGTTATGAGGTATCTTATTCACACCACATAAAAATGACATCTCTCCTGTTCAGCTCATGCAAGTGTGACATGACACTCAAGAAGAAAAGGAGTACAAAGTTAATGTAATAGTATTGAGTGCCCATTATAATGAGACAAAGTACGGGCTTTCACAAATATGATCTTTAATCTTTACAACAACCCTGTAGTGCATCCTTTAACTTACTGGTTGTACTTAATAGTGTCCCCCAAATTCATGGTCATCCATAACCTGTGAATGTGATTTTGTTCTGAAATAGGATCTCTACAGACATAAGGTATAGTGGATTAGGGTGGGCTCTAATCCAAGGGCTGGTGTCCTTCTAAGCGGGAAACCTGGACACGAAAGGACACACACGGCAACACAAGGAGAATACGACAGGGACTCTGGGACAGCAGAGGCAGACAGTGGAGTGATGGGTCTACAAGCCCATCAGAAGCCCCAACAGGCAAGGAAGAGTATTTCCCTAGAGCCTCTGGAGGGAGTGTGGCCCTGAAGACATCTTGATTTGGGACTTCTGGTGTCCAGAACTATGACAGAATAAATTCTTGTTGTTCTAAGCCACCCATTTTGTGGTAATTTGTA
Source organism: Mirounga angustirostris (assembly GCF_029215605.1). Taxonomy (NCBI): domain Eukaryota; kingdom Metazoa; phylum Chordata; class Mammalia; order Carnivora; family Phocidae; genus Mirounga; species Mirounga angustirostris. Next base: position 106,851,945 of record NW_026991720.1, on the reverse strand, counting down.
TCACAGGCCCAGGAAATTATGAACCTGAAGAAACAACTGCAAAATGTTAAAAAAAAAAAAAAAAAGAAAGAAAGAAAAAAGAAGAGAGAGTTTCAAAGAATTTTCCATTTCTCCTTTCCAATCTGGATCTTCCCAATCAAATTAACTTGTATACTCACTGAAAAGGACATTCACACTGTCATGACTATAGGGCTGCCACCCTCACTCCCTACCTGTTGGTCTAGATTTCTAGTTTTGCTCAAGGACTACTCTTTCCAAGGCTTAAAAAATGGCCTATTTTAGAAGCAGAAATATTTAGGTCATAAATTTAGAAATTTAGAAGTTTAGAAATAATATTTTCCCATTTATTCAAATGCTCGATCCTTGAAAAGAAAATTCACATGTTTATTCACTTTTACTAAGTTTTTTTCATTCATGTATACACCCACACATACAAATAATTGCTTTTGTAAGATTTTAAGAAAAGAGTTTCTTTTGTACACAAGGAAAATGAATCACCATAAAGTCAGGGCTTCATTTGAAAACCAAACAGCTGTGGTAGAATTAACATGTAAATTCAAAGTGTATAATGCAATTTTTATGCTTTGGAAAAGGTTTAAATTTAACCTTTGCAGGAAATTGTAGAAGAGAAAATTATCACAACCCCTTCCACTCATCCCAGTTGAAAATCAGACAAAGTAAAAGCATTTGTTGTGAAATTATTTCTATTCATAGCCAGAAATTTCTAAAATGCTAATGTCTCAAAAACATGCTAATGTTTTTAGTGGTAGTATTTCAAAGCTATGTTGTCACACACATATACTCTGAATATAGAAATTTATGTAACAATCAAAAGAGCCCTATTAAATTAGAGAGCTAACAATCTGAAAAAGATTGAGTCAATTTTCTCATTACTATTTCAAACTATTTTGTGAACATTTTGATTAAATACATACCTGCCCACATTTCTATATATGTGCTTGTATTTCTTTGTCTATGTATATGTACACAAGTGTGTGCATAAAGGTAAATACACATACATTATTGATAAAAAGAGGGAAAGAGCTTTCCTGAAATTTAAAAGAGCCCATTATTACATTATACATTTAAAAGTATATATGTAATAAATTAAATACACACATACCATTTCTTTATGAGGGGAAAAATACATACTCCACCAATCCCTAATTATGTTTCCTTTCTATTAAACAAATTCAGATATATTTTGGTGTCAAGGCATTTAACATGCAAATGGTCACCAAATCTGCCTTTGAAAAAACTACCTCCGTAAATCAGATGCTCTACAAACCAATCTCTCAAATATCTGTTCTAACTTTGGACATCTGGTTGAATATAGAACCTATAAGTACCTGTTAAAATTCAGTTTTCCTTTAGAAATAATTTGTAAACTTAAGCATATTTTTCAAAGGATCCAAAATTAACTGGCCCACTACCATATATAAAAGTTACACACTAACACAGCTATTACTTAGACATTTTAAGGGAAAATTACCTGATATCCATTCAGGTCAGTATAAAATTTGTTTTGACTGTTTATGCTAGAAGAAATTCTCATTGCAATCTCACGGTTATGTTCTTTTCGGATGTCCACGATATTGGACACTTCCACAGACTGTCCGTCTGTTCCTAAATTTAAAAGAATATATATGTTAATAGAAATTGATTGCTCCACTTTTCTTATATTGTACAGAACTTCCAGAGTGACATACATTTTCCCGTTTTCTATTCCTATCTTCACCATTTTTCATGCTAACTGTGCCACCGTTCACCTTTTTCTTTCTTTTCTTTCTTTCTTTTTTTTTTTTTACACTGTCAGACAGTAGAAAACATTTACTCCAGAGAACATGTAACTCAACAGAAGGATGAAGAGCTTGGGATGAGATAAACGCAGATGAAATATAAGATGCAAATGATTCTCCAATGAGTTCTGGAGGGAAAAGAGAACTTTAAATGAGAAAAGGTTAGCCCACTCCAGGCCAGGCCGCCTGTCACGTGTACGGCCATTCTCCAACAGAGCCATGTGAGCCTACTTCTTCATGGCTCGCCTTCCGTGCTGGAAATCTGAAGCAGTGAGATCTACACTCTGTTGGTTCGAGAGACAGTCTATTACTGCCCATGATCTATAATCTAGGAAAAGAGACACGAGATCCAATGAGATGCTTTATGGCTAAAATGGATATTATCATATTAGTATTTGTGGAGTATAATCTGGACAGCTCCCCAGAAGTTAAATCAATTTTTTTTAAGATTTTATTTATTTATTTGACAGAGAGAGACAGCGAGAGAGGGAACACAAGCAGGGGGAGTGGGAGAGGGAGAAGCAGGCTTCCCGCTGAGCAGGGAGTCCGATGCGGGGCTCGATCCCAGGACCCTGGGATCCTGACCTGAGCAGAAGGCAGCCGCTTAACCGACTGAGCCACCCAGGTGCCCCAAGTTAAATCAATTTTAATTGAGTTTGGTATCTCTTAGGACCCCTTGTTATGGAGTGATTCATTTTGTCCTTTGCTATATAAAGCAGAGGACAGCTTGAAGAAGTCCCATATGTATCAAACATTTATTTTTTTGGATAAGCCTAAACTTTTCACTAATTTCTATCTGTCATGCCACCCTAACTATATCTTCTGGTCCTGAGTGAAGCCTTGGGTCTATTTCCGAGACGGAGAGGGGAGTTATGGAGAAATCCAACACTCCTAATACAGACTGAGTATGTAGAAGAGATACTGGATCTTCTACAAAAGAGCAATCAGGAAAGCAAGCAATCAAAGGAAGAAAGACTGGCCCTATCCTATTTCATACGGCAGAAGGTTTTTAAGGTTCTAAGAGCCCTGGACACGTACCTGCAGTTGTCAGTCGTTACCCACCAGTCCTCACACACACTCTGTCACAGCGTGCTGATCACCAGGACACTCTTTAGACAAAGAAGGCTATGTAAAGAGAAATGGGGAGTGGGAGAAGGGAGTAAGGAGGACTTTTTCTGGAAGCCAAGAAGAATCCCCAGGGCTTAGAGAAGATGAAAGCAAACAGTTAAAGGAAGGAAGTTTGAATCGGTGGGACTGGTGGAAAATAATGAAAATGCAGCTAGCTGAGGCACTATAGGTTTATGTGAGAAGTACACCGGAAATTGTAAGACATCAACAGTAATATGCTGACAATACTAAATGGGCAGAAGCCTCCATCAACAGATTTTTCAGAATTCTCACAGAAGTTCTTTTCTGGGAGATGTTACTCCTCCAACTCGACAACCTCAGTCAGAGATGACTTCAGTTTCTTACTATGTTCATAAAGCTGTGATGAGCAGTATGACCTCATGTGTGGGGGAAGAAGGTCCTTTTCTTTTCCCTCCCACTTTATGGCCAGTCTGAACCACTAACCAGTAAAATATACATATAACTTTCCTTCTGACAATTACCAGATAACTGACCCAAATAGCTTCACTACTACTGGGAAGTTAAAAGAAAACAAAAATCGCATCCACTGATGCCAGAACAATGGTGTTTTCTTTGACTAGGAAATGTATTACTTTCGATGCAAACTTTCCTTTCAGTAGGTTTATGTCAACCCCAATATCTTTCAAAGCCAATGAAATGTATATGGAATTCTAACAGACAAGCTTCCACAAATGAACCAAAGATGCCAAAAAACACAAAATACAGCATAGGGATGAAGTCCCCCATGAAGCATTCAGGCAAACACCTCATCTACTGGAGGCACTCGTGGCTGTTTGGCACCACGTCCGTTTTCTCCTCTCTAGACTGGATATTCTCCCAGGGGGTCAATAGAGTACATGAAATGAAATAAAGTCTTTACAAAGGAGAGTGTCATTAATTTCAAGTCACGTATCTCTGGAAAACATTTACAAAAAACATGCTTCAAGAAAAAATAAATAATTTCACATTACCTCTGGCAATAATAAATTATTTCTGTTGAGAAAATGATCTTTCTTGAGCTCAGTATTATGCTCAGATCCGGTTGTGGCAACAAATGCTTAAGTCTCCTTTAAAAGGAGCCTCGATGTCCATTCACAGTTCAGCAAGACATCTGTGCCAGGACAGGCTTTTAAAGTAAGATCAAACCTAATACACTTATTATGAACAAACCAAATAAATCTTGTAATGGTAATCAAAGCAAGGAGGTATCCCTGAGTCATCAAAGGTAATTTATTACTTTTTAAAGAAGAATCTATGTTAGGGGGATAAAGGACTGCTACCTTTTCCTACTCTAGGTCAAGAATTCCCTAAAGTGTGCCATTCCCAAAGAAGCTCATGGGATTGAGGGGAGAACTCCCTGGGAAGCATGGGTATGAACCGATCGGTCTCAGTGACCTGCAGAATCTTTGCAGCAAAAGGTTCTTTTACCAAATTGGTTCCACCTGGGCATGGATGGCCAGGAATTTCTAAGCCCCTCTGGTTTTTCTTCAGTCCTGGGAAAGAAAACAGCTCCTACCTAACAAGCGTAGTCCAAAGAGTTATGTCATTGATAAAGACAGAGAATTAAGAACTCCCTTGCTGCTAACACCTCACCCTCTGTCCCCAGAAAGAGAGAATGGAGATTATTTATCTTTATTAACAGAGGCAATGCAAGGTAAAAACAGAGCAAGTCCACAGGTGGAAAGCCATCATAGAGAAGCGGAAAAAGTCTTGCAGAACTCTGAAGTTTTGTTTGTTTTTTTTTTTTCTCCTCCCTGGAGCCTGTTAGCTCCTTACAGATTGTCTTACACACCATCTCTGCATTCCAGTTTTTAACAATAATTTGGGGATGTAGTAGGTGCTGAATCACCATTAAAGAGAATGAGTTAAGATGTGAGAGGCTGCCCTTCATGATGCAGAAGTCAGCTGACATGGGAGGAAAGCAAACTAGGCCATGGACAGAGTTTAAATAGAAAGAAAGGAATAAGTACTTAGATTTTGAGCAAACACATGCATGTTAGAATGTAAGCTCCTCAAGCACTGGGACCATGTCTTATTTATCTTTATGCTCCCAGCACATAATAGGCAGATAGTGTTTGCTGAGTAACGGGCAGCAGCTACATGGAAGAATCAGCCAACAATTACTGAGTCCTCGCTATGTACCATATGCCCCGCCATATGCTTTACATACAGTAACTCATTCAATCCTGACCCTAAGCCTAGGAGAACATACCTTGCCCCAGATCACAAGGCTGACAGAACCAGCACTAAGCCTCTCGGCCATCATGTCTCACTGGCAAATTGACCACTAGAGAATGTTAAAGTTACTTTGGGACCATCGATTGGAGAAGCTTTGCAGTGACTCTAAGTAGAAAGGAGACCTCCAGGTTATTTTTTAAGAAAGGGAGAGGGTACTGATCTGGGATGATATGCTGCAAGTGCTACCTAAAGGAGACAAATACATTATCAGTAAAATAAAATAAAAATAATAAAAAATAATTATGGGACAGGCTTGCCAGAATACAAAACTTCTTCAAAACAATCCGAAATCTTTTCTTTAAAAATGTCACGGTCACTTTAGAAGCCAATAAAGTAATATATACTAATTAAAGACACTGTGATCTCACGTATTTACCTAAGATGAACACTAATCACAAGCACAAGCATGTTCACTGTGCACTGGTGCCAAGGGTAGAAACATGGGGAAACAGGCTAGATGCCCACCAACAGAAAAATGAATAATAAAACCAGTACATCCACGTTTTGGACTGCTCTGTAGCAAATGAATGAGGTAGCTCTCTGCCCTGGCAAAGAAAGATATCTGATGCAAGAGGTGAATGGAGCATTTGTACAGTGTGATGAACTTTTTGCTAAAACCAAACACAATACTATACCTTTCTGCAGATATGCATGCAAGAGAGGTGTGTGTGAGAGAGAGAGAGGAGATAGAGATAGAGAATGCAAGTGATCCGAGGGTGCACACAGGTATCTGATTACCTCTCTTGAGTAGTGGATAGGGACCACGCACAGATTCTAGAGGGATTTTACATTATATACATATACTATAATGTGTGACACTTTTGTCAAAAGAGTATACATATATATTATTTGTATACATAAAAATTATTATCTTTTTTATTCTATTTTTTTTTTTAGATTTTATTTATTTGACAGAGAAAGACACAGCAAGAGAAGGAACACAAGCAGGCAGAGTGGGAGAGGGAGAAGCAGGCTTCCCGCTGAGCAGGGAGCACGATACGGGGCTCGATCCCAGGACCCCGGGACCATGACCTGAGCCGAAGGCAGACGCTTAACAACTGAGCCATCCAGGTGCCCCCGAACTTACCCAACTTAACCAGGAGTTGACGCTTAGGGTTATTAACTAATACACACTGCTTCACTCAACACATAAACGACAATTCTCACAACAATGATAAATTTAGTAGGACGATATGGAGATGATGTTTCTAAAAAAGCAAATATTATCATTTTTAAAAACTGTACTCATATCTGAAAGTACCAAGAATAAAAATGGTAATAATTCCCATAACTAGATGACCTTTTTGTCCATGTTGACTTATTCAACTTGCCTATCCATTGTAAGATCTAATTTATCCTCTGAGGTACTTGCTGATTTCCAGGTCTGTAAATGTTCATATTGACTATTTCTCCACAAGTGAAAATTTTAACATCTGCTTTCATGAATATAAATTTGAGTAAATTTCATTCCAAGTCTTGAATTTAAGAAAATGATGATGCACCACTTCGTTTCATTTCTAAAGCACTTGATAAATAACTACTACGACTTATTGATCAACTTATCATGAGCAAGGCACTAGTCTACATATTTTAGGCTTTTCATTTCAGTAATTCTTAAAATGACACAAAAGTAAATGCATAATAGGAAAAGTAGAGCATTTTGATTCCATGGATTGCAATTTTTGGTTAAAGATGACACCAATTAACTACAATATACTTGAAGACCTAGTAATAGAAAAAAACACACAATAACACTGAAAGCTGTCTTTTTTTTTTTTTTTTTGTCCTATTAAGCATTGATTTTAAGAAACAATAGGTTTGGGACGCCTGGGTGGCTCAGTCGTTAAGCGTCTGCCTTCGGCTCAGGTCATGATCCCAGGGTCCTGGGATTGAGTCCCGCATCAGGCTCCCTGCTCCTTGGGAGCCTGCTTCTCCCTCTGCCTCTGCCTCTCTCTCTCTATCTCTCATGAATAAATGAATAGAATCTTTAAAAAAAAAAAAGAAACAATAGGTTTTTTGGAAGCTCTCTCTTGGAGGGAATACAACATCTACATCAGTAACATTTTTTTAAATCCAAAACAGACAAGATCTAACGAAAGCACTTCCATGGGGAGTGAATAAAACAGCTCACAACACTGTAGAGCTTTCCTGTTCCCTTCCCAACGATCCAAGCTGGGGCTGGTCCAGGACAAGCGAGGGAAGAATGCTAGAATACTCATAATGGTCTGTTCGCATACTCTCCACACTGACAGTCACTCTGAACTTGCCTACTTCCCGCTCTCCCAAACATGCTCCTTTCCAAGGTAGCTTAATGCAGGAAGCCTGGATTCTGTGTACTCTTACTTCTCAAGTTGATCTTGCTATGGAGGCAAGCAGTTCTTCCTTGTTTTTTTCTTTTTTTTTTAAATCACACTTTTACCGTTCCTTCTCTTGAATTAACAAAAAAGAATCAGTAGCATACCACTCATTCATCCTAACTCCAGTGGACGCTGAACAGAGACAATTTGCAATACTGGTGTTTGGTTGAACTTTAAAGGCTGGGTAACAAATATTTTCCAAAACATGTGATTTTCTATTGTTTGGCTTCAACAAAACTGAAGGTGTATCTAATCAATTTGTCAGGCAGTAGATCATTAAAAATAATTGATTGAAACTCAAGTTTGACAATAGACAATTCTGTGATTTATGGACCATAACTCATAAGGAGTTCAAGGGACTGAATGACATTCTTATAATAAAACTCCTTCCATTCCCACCTATTTATGGTAACATCATTTTTTGGCCTTACCTTTATAAAAACAAAAATTAAGAAGAAAATCGATGCTGAAACCTATCTCATTCTAGCAATAAGTAACATTCACCAATGGATACATGAACATATGGGGATACAAAGGGTAGAAACGATTCATCCACTGAGCAAAAAGTTTCCTATAAGTTCATGAAATAAATGACCAAAATGGCAATATACAGGAGGCAGACGCTTAACGACTGAGCCACCCAGGTGCCCCTATACAGGGACTGTTTTGATCAACTGTATACTACTAATAATCTTTATAACTCAATCCAGAAAAAATTTAATACTTACTTTTAGGATGATAGAATTTTTAAACTTAATATACACATACATATGTATTTAATAAGAGTAATGAAAGGTTGATAAATAACAAGACTCTCAAGCATAAAAATATTACATTAAGATAAAATTCTGTGGAAGTAGAATGGAAATACGAGTTCAAGGAGAAAATAAGGATGTGAAATTTGACTGTTAAAGATCTTATTCAGGCCTTTTTAAAAATGCATGATTTGGAAATCAAATTGCTACTCACTGGATATGCTTATCTTAAAATATCAATATTTATTATATCCCAGAAAAAAGCATCTGCAATTCTTTAAATGTATAAAAACTAGATGCCAACTTAAATATATGTAATAGTTTTTTCAAATTCTAATAGGAACAAAGGAGTCTGATTAAAAAAAAACCCACTTCACGCTTTGTAATGTTCTTTCCCTCCTTTCTGCCTATATAAATGACATTTCTCTAAGACATAGCATCTCAACAGCTCACTTCCTTTATCAAATCTTCCCCAAAACCCCCAACCCTCAATGGCTACTGTCTTTTGTAACACTTATGTCTAATTCATCTGGCCCACATCCTCTTTTTTTTTTTTTTTTAAGTAGACTCCACACCCAGCACGGAGCCCAATGTGGGGCTTGAACTCACAACCCCTAAGATCAAGACCTGAGCTGAGATCAAGAGTCAGACGCCTAACCGACGGAGCCACCCAGGTGCCCAAAGCCTACACAACCTCTTAAGGAGACACAACACTTAATATGTGCCAGGCTTTATGTATATTAACTCAGTTAATCTTCCAACACTTCTGTGAGGTGGATTCTATTATTGTCACCTTTTTCAGTATGACAAAACCAAGGACAGAGAGGTAATAACTTGCGCAAGGTCAAGCAGCTAGCTAGTAAGCGGCAGAGCTGGGATAGGAGCTGGAGATGACATGCAGGTACGTGGACTCTGGAGTCTGAGCTCTTAACCACCATACCCCCCCATATTTCCCATCCCCCTGCCCTTCATCTGAGTTTAGTACAACACTTATTTGTGGGGGAGGATGCTTCCCTGCTAAGAAGCTATGCTTTCAACACAGCAGCTGCTGTCAACGAGCCCCCAAGATAACCTCTGAGTTCTCAATTTGTTTAGCCAGAATGTGCTTATAGTCCCTTAAAATAACCTCCTCTTTCATGCCTGTAGGGAATAATCAGATTCAACACATAGCTACTTATTTCAATTTTTAAAAGTTCCAATTAACAGGAAAGAAAAATCCTTAGCAGTCAATTGCATATTATGGTATTCCAAAAATGTCTGAATTACCTAAGTCTGCCTAGCCATAACTTACTTAATGTTTTTTACTCTTAAACTAAATATGGAACGCAGTCCTGGGAAAAAAATGAGAGATTGATTGCAAACCATTTTAATATCCTCATGAATCTTTTCATGGAAATAAAAACAACTTCAGTGAAGCTCTGAGACCTTGTTTACAAGGAGGAGGACTCCAGGGATGGAAGGCCCAGATTCAACCATCCTTAGAAGATGAATTTAGGAGCAAGGAGTTAAGCACAACAGAGACTTTATGTAATACTAAGTTTTGTGAAGACTCTTTAATGGTTATACCTAATTGGCCATCTATCTAGTCTTTCTACAGTTTAAGAAACTGAGTCCGTAAGAAATCTAAGGACAAACTCAAGGTCACTGGTTGGCTTCAAGGCACAACTGAGGATTCAGACCTCTAATTCCCAGTGTGATTCTCTTATGTGTTTAACTAGATGGAGTTCATTTTGACTTTCTAAAAGTCAAGGGTCATGTTATGAATCCAATCACATTACATATTCAAAACAGAGAAAAACTAAGCGACCTCTTTTTGAATGCTAAATGTGCCCATGCAAGGAAATTACTCAGTCATTGCAGCCAAAGGAAAGTCTTTTCTTCCATACTTTTTGATGGCAGTTCATTACATTTTACCTCCAGGCTACTTGCTTTCTTTTAGCAAGATCCATTACATATAGTACTTTCATAGTATGTTGGTGGAAAATAGGCAAAAGTATTGCATTTAGATATTTCTCTTAAGGGTTGAAACATGGTTTGCACACATACTCATTCATTCACAAACACCCGCCTAGGAGAACGTAGTCCTGGGGCGGAGAGGCGGGGGGAAGCTTGAAGGTATATATTTTAACCGATCTGGAACCTGAACCTTGTGCTAGTGAAAATGTACAGGACACACTGGTAACCCATAGCAACCTCATTCTTCAAAGTAGCTGTTGATGTCAAAAAACTAGGGCACCAAAGTCTAATAATTACAACTCCAAAGACAAATGAAGCCACAGCTAGCAAATGTCACTTACTGATCATGATGTCACTGCAAGGTATGCACTTGTTGTGATGAAACATATATAACGTAAGGGGATACAGGGGCTTCTGCCTGTATCACATTCTATCTTCCAAATCAAGATTAACAAAGAAAAGCTAAAGTAGCCTTAGTGACACGAAAAGCTTCAATTTAATTAAAGATGATTATAGTGCAAGAAAAATTAATCCTCATTTCTCCCATCTTTTCCTCCAGAAAAATGTTATTTTCTACAAACTAAATATAATCTTTGAAAAATTAAAAAAAAAATAGTTCCAAAAGGGCATTTCATTAAATTATGGGTGCTACAAAATGGATTTCTTATTTAACCTGATAGAAGGCGATACATTGTGTTGCATTAGAACTCTTTCAAATCCCTCTGATCTTGTAGAGCTTTTAAAGCTAGTGAGCACAAGATTTCCTCTAATTTAATATTTCTAGAAACGTTTTGAATGTAATGTTTGAACAATAATGAAAAGAAACACAAGAGTGTTTTTTAATAGCTTAAATGATGTTAAGAGAGGACTCTAAACTGCACCTCTGACCATTTTCAGAATCTGGAGAGAACACAAATAGACACTAAAACTTAAATATAAAACACCAAGAAAAAAACAAAAAACAAAAAAACAAAGTTGGTTGAACCTACGCCTCCCAACTCAGTTTGTTGCAAAATCAATGATGACCACACAGTTTTTATAATCTGGGAAGTGCTGTTTGATTTCTGTTCTTGCTTTTGTTTTCTCTCAAAGCTTAATTGGAGCCAAAGGTTACTTTGGGGGAGAAAACGGTCAAAGAGTAACTAAAATAGAGACTGAGGAATTTAAGGATACTTTATCAGGTTTGTATTACTTTAGTTTTTTTAAAAGAATATTTCAAGTAAACTGAATTTGAAACATTTAATATAGACTCTCAATAAAGACAGATATTCCATAATATCAACTCTTTCTGTTTCTTTATCCTTGTTGCTGAGAGGTAATAAAATCTTTTGTATAATTAATGGTTTAGTAACCTAATACCATTATAGTACCTAATCATAAAATATTAATAGTTTCTCTCCCCCAAGCCCCATTTTTTTCTGGCTCATAAATTTGGTACTAACAACAAACAGGCTCTATTCATTAATACTCATCCGAATAACTGCATCTGGTCAGTTTATTTAAAGGGGGCACAATTAGCATACATCCAAAGACAATTTAGAAAGTTAAATTTGAAAGTAGGTATTTACGTTCTTTCAAGAAATATTAAACACAAGCCACTCGACAAAAGCATGGAAGTTGGCTGATGTTTTCTCTACACCTAAGACGAAAAGCTACATCCTGTCCATGGATTTTGATCAATCGCCCAGATACCTGGTTTACATGAGGCCGAAGTTTAAAACACCGAAGAGCTTTCAAGTATTTCACAGTATGGCTGCTTTGGTGCAGCATAACCAGACCCCATTCAGGCACTTTGAACTCGTCGACATCCAAACACCCTGAAGACCTCACATCTCTTCCTTAGGTTTTGACCAGTGATTTAATTAAAACCCCAATGAGCCAGGATCCAGACAACCTGAGCCTTCATGCACCGGTATGTGAAAGAAAACGACAGATGGAGGGAGGTCAGGAAGGCGACTGAGAAGAGGCTCTCTCTCCACAATGGGGCTTATTTTTTCCAAGAGGGAGATTTGTTGAGAGGGGCTCAGATACAAACATAGAAGGATGTATAGTTTGAATGAAAGCCTTTCAGGTGAACTGGTATCTCCATCTCCCACCGATTGCTTTCATGTTGGAAAAAAACAAAAAATATAAACACTCTGGGCTTGAGAGAGCAAAAATAAAGATCGCTATGTCACTTCGAATGGTTATACACGCTGGTTTCAGGTTCAATCCAAGCCAAGAACAGTAAAACCCATCTGGAGAAGCACTCTAAGTTAACTTCACGTTATACCTAACTTATTTATCTGTCGTTTCCCACCAACTTCTGAAGCTTTCTGCTTTCAAGCTACAGAAATCTCATCCAAATGCTTCACCCTGTTTATTCCACCCATTGTGACATCCAGAGGCAATTCGAGGTCTGTATTCTTATTTTATTATTATTATTTTTGTTATGCTAATACTCTAAGCGTCCAGTTGAGAACAACTTCTCTTTCTTAACTGACCAATCCACTGGCATTGTCACCTTGGAGGGCTGGGAGGCAGTTAAATCTTGGTGGTTCCTGGTTCTGCAAAGGGGCTACTAGTCAGCCATTGGGCATTTTGGACTGCTTAGCTGGGGAGAAGGAAAGAGGAGAAAAGAAAAGCTTTTAGGGCCTGGTAAATGCATGTTTGTTGGGTTGAGTACACAGGCAAGTCAGAGCCTATTAATTTCCAAATCAACCACTGGGATATGACGGCAAACTAAGCTTATAGTCACAGCAGCAGAAGAGGGCCCTCTAATTTACGGAAACCATCCTCTGTGATGAGCTCCAGATCCCCTGGACAACCTGCGAAAACTCTGAGGCTGCAATGATGGTGACAGACTCATTTAAACAAAAAGAAAAGCAATTAAGCAAACGGACTTGACTGAGAAGTAGGAATTCTCTGGCGAGCTGCTTCAGCATGAACTCTGTCACACAGCCTACCTCCTAAGTAGACCTAAGGAAAAACAACAGTAAACCATGCTTGATGACACAGGCCTGGGCCAAAGTGGGGGCCATGCTGTACTCAAGGAAGAAACATTCCATTACAAGCAACAGTTTTTTAAGCAAATCTAAAAGCAGATAAGCACATCTCCTGTGTGATGGGGATGCTACTTTCTACCCATAAAATGAAACCTCTGGCCGTAGCTGAAGGTATAATTTTAGAGCTCTCAGAGATGTTGAACAATGGCTTATACAAGAGTAGAAAAGGATGGTCAAAAATATTGTTTCTGGCTTACCAGAGATTTTAGAAAACTCAATAAAACTCAATAAAAGATTATTTCAGACTTTCTTGTAGGTAGCAAAGTGAACATTCCCTGAACACAGTACCCTTTGCTTCCCCACAAAACCCAAAAAGCAAACAGCGCCTGCCCATATATTTTATCATTAGTTTTCAAACGCTTTATTATCTACTGGTATAAAGATTCAAGGAAACAATATTTCCTTTTCTAACTTTTTCAGCCTAGCTAACAGCAAAGAAGAATCTAAAGTGGCATTTTTATGAGGTCCTTTTCTAAGAGAGTTGATACCATGGTTAAGTGGTCTGGTTACTAGGATTAAATTTGTGGTTGGAAAAGTACTCCATTCTAAAAAAAGTGAATTCAACATGAACCAACATAAATGTGCAACTCTGAGGGTGTCTGGGAGCCACGGCTCCATCCAAATCCTAAGGAAGGACAAGAACCACTGCCCATGGTTAAGTCCCTAAGAGGATTAAAAGCCTATTTACTGTCACTTGGTTGATAAAGATGCTGCTCATCAGTCCCATCCTAAAAGCAATAAACAATCGCCCGATTTTATACTCTCCCAGGTAAAGACTTGTAAACAGAAAGAACTAGTAACGAACGTTTTTCTTAAAAGAAAGTTAAATTCCAGTAACACCTGCTATTGTAATACATTCCATATTTAAGGCAGGCCATACGTGGGGGGGGTGTGTGCATGTCAGAGACGGTCAATGATCTACTAACTGAAAGCCGTAATTGACAGAATGCCCATTTTGTAAAATTAAAACAACAACAAAAAACCCCACTGTTTTTAGATCTTAGAAATAAAGATTCCAATTAATGAACTCATGACCAAGACAAATATTATGAGACGTAAGAGGAGATATATATAGGGAAAGAACATACATATGTAGAGTTAAATGTTTTACCATTTCTGATTATCAAAAGGCTAAGTATATTTTTAAACCACACAGTGAGTATAATGACAAGTTTAGGAAAGACCACCATAAATACCATGTTCAAAAACCAATTGCTCCATGAGAGGCGATGGACTCTGAGAAACAAACTGAGGGTTCTAGAGGGGAGGGGGTGGGGGGATGAGTGAGCCTGGTGATGGGTATTAAAGAGGGCACGTACTGCATGGAGCACTGGGTGTTATGCACAAACAACGAATCATGGAACACTTCATCTAAAACTAGTGATGTAATGTATGGTGATTAACATAACATAACAAAAAAAAACCCACACAAAAAACCAATTGCTAGTTTATTAAAAATGACACACAAAGAATTCCAGAACCAGAGTACATGTTTCACAGCTATTGCTTTGTTTTCTTACCTTGGATGTTGTACAGTCGGACCCTATGGGTAACATGTTCCAAAAAGCAAGTCACGTCTGAGTAAAACCTTCCACGTTGCACTCTGACAAAGGGCAGTGTTGTGTAAACATAAGGCTGAGGAGGAAATGACATTTTTAAGAAAAAATTTCAGCTTTTAACTTTTCCAAGGGATGTTTATTATCATTTCCCAAATGGCAAATACATACCACCTGATATTTGCAATCTCAGGTGAAAACAAAACCTTACAAGGTATCAGAACAGGCGCATGCTATAAAAATGGAGTATAAGGTTTTTCATTAGACAAAAAGTGCTGAAAATAGAAAATAAAAATGTTTACAACTTGACTGGCCTAGGTGATCTACAAACATTCCCTCCCAGCTATAAAAATTTCTAATTAAAACCCTTCTATATTGTCCATGTGCTATTTATTAGAAATACCATTCATTCTACAGCAGTGACATTTTCCCAGGCAAACGTTTATTATAACCGTGGCCCCCTAATGTTCAGGGGTCGGGCAGGTGGCAAGGATGACCACAGGGAGTCATCTAAGCAAACAGAAAGCAGGATTCAGAGAATTGCTTAATCACAGTTAGGTTTACTAGTCTATAAAACACACTGCCCTTTTACTAGAAAGAACTGAATATAAAGCAAATTTACAAACTTGAAAAAACTATGGCAACCACTGGTTTAAGGTTCGTCATTTCGAATCTAGTTGTCAAGAAAAATCAGGAACAGAACATACTTCTGTGACATAGGAACACATTGAAAGCATTTATGAAGAATTATATTTTCTCTTTTTTTTTGAAGGAATTATATTTTCTTAAGCATTACAGGCTGCAGAAGCTCAACAATGGCATGACGAGCTAGGCTTGCATTGCGAACTACTTAAGTAGCATCAGATTTTCAGAACTGTGAAATTTTCTTCCAAATGTACCTCTCTGGTTCTAGAAAAAATATTCTGAAATTAATATAATGCATTAAGAGTTTACAAAGTTCTTGGACCTAATTTTACCATATAGCTAAAAAGTAAGGGAAGAACATGAAAGCTGGCATGGGGATTTCTGGGCTCCTACCTGTTTCTGATGCACCCACCTGCCTCCCTGATAGTCTTTTATTTTCTCTTTGTAAATATATGATAATTCTCTTGGTTTTTTAATTTAATATTAGAGCTATTTAAAGATAGAATAATTTTAAATAAATTAGTCACAATTGCCCATGCATAATATTCCAGAAGTATTGTTATTTTTCATTTTTTCTTTGGTATAAGAACAGTCAATCAAAACCAAATTCCTGGGGTGCCTGGGTGACTCAGTCGGTTAAGTGTCTGCCTTTGGCTGGGGTTATGATCCCAGGTTCCTGGAATCAAGCCCCACGTCGGTCTCCCTGCTGAGCAGGGAGCCTGCTTCTCCGTCTCCCTCTGCTGCTCCCCTTGCTTGTGCCCTCTCTCTGACTCTCTCTCTCAAATAAATAAATAAAAATCTTAAAAAAAAAAAAAAACAACCCAAAACCCAAATTCTTGTCCAAGTGAGAACAGACTGATACAGCTTATACTTAGGATCCACTACCCTTCCTAGAACGGCTACTATGAGCTGTAGTTTACCTTTAATTCCTCACTGATTAAAAAAAAAAATCGAAACAACAAAAAACTAGACTCCTTAGAACGGTCAATGCTATTCTTTAAAATCTATTATTTGGGGCGCCTGGGTGGCTCAGTCATTAAGCGTCTGCCTTCAGCTCAGGTCATGGTCCCGGGGTGCTGGGATCGAGCCCCGCATCGGGCTCCCTGCTCAGCGAGAAGCCTGCTTCTCCCTCTCCCACCCCTGCTGCTTGTGTTCCTTCTCTCTCTGTGTCTCTCTCTGTCAAATAAATAAATAAAATCTTTAAAAAAATAAAATAAAATAAAATCTATTATTTGATTTCGGTTAACAGGTTTTTCGAAATTGAAGAACAACAGTAACTTCTGCAGGAGACAGGTTTCTAGGCAACAAAATATGGAGAATATTTAACTTATCTTGAAGTAGAGAAAACCTATATAAGTAGAAAAGCAAAGGAAGATGTTCTAAAGAAAAAAATACAGAACTGACTACACAAAAATTAAAAAAAAATACTATAACAGCATAACATAATTAAATTAAATGACACACTGATGGAACATTTTGCAGTATATAGGAAAAAGGATTAATTTTTACCATATATAAAGAATGCTTATAGATCCGTAAGTCATACCAGTAGAAAAATGGTCAAAGAACTTATATATGAAACTCACAAAAGATATAGGAGAGAGAAATAAATGTATGAAGTTTAGCTTCCCTAATAATCACAAAAACTTAACAGTAAAATATTTTTCACCCATTATTATAGGTAAAGCTTTTGATATGACTGATTCTCAGTGCTTGGAGTGGTATATTAGAGAGCTACTCTCAAAAATGCTGGTGGGAGCGAATATTTATGCAGTCACTTTACAGGACAGAGAAATAGTATGTATCAAGTCTTTTTTTTTTTTTTAAAGGTTTTATTTATTTGACAGAGAGAAACACAGCTAGAGAGGGAACACAAGCAGGGGGAATGGGAGAGGGAGAAGCAGGCTCCCCGCAGAGCAGGGAGCCTGATGCGGGGCTCCATCCCAGGACCCTGGGACCAGGACCTGAGCCGAAGGCAGATGCTTAACAACTGAGCCACCCAGGCGCCCCAGTATGTATCAAGTCTTTTTTTTTTTAAAGATTTTATTTATTTATTTGAGAGAGAGAGAATGAAAGACAGAGAGCAGGAGAGGGAGGAGGGTCAGAGGGAGAAGCAGACTCCCCGCCGAGCAGGGAGCCCGATGCGGGACTCGATCCCGGAACTCCAGGATCATGACCTGAGTCGAAGGCAGACGCTTAACCATCTGAGCCACCCAGGCGCCCCTGTATCAAGTCTTAAAGGCCTCATCCACTGACACAAAATAACTCTTCTAGAAAGTTATTCTCAGGAAATAATCATCACTGCATAAAAAGAATGCTACAAAGAAAGCTTATCACAATGTTACAGTAGTGAAGTATTGGGAGAAAATCTACATATGCAACAATAGGAAATTCTTTTTTTTTTTTTTACATATATATACATTTTTGTGTGTGTGAAAACATTTAAGTTCTACTCTCTCAGCATATCATATAATATGGTGTTATCAACTACAGTCACCATGTTAGACATTGGACCCTCAGACCTTTAATCACAACAGTATATATTAAAAATGTGTTTTCGAAGAATATACCATTTGATTGTGAGCACTGTCACAACAGTGAAAATGGGGGAGAAAGGGATATGCATAGTA
Organism: Mirounga angustirostris; assembly: GCF_029215605.1. Taxonomy (NCBI): domain Eukaryota; kingdom Metazoa; phylum Chordata; class Mammalia; order Carnivora; family Phocidae; genus Mirounga; species Mirounga angustirostris. Next base: position 106,833,837 of record NW_026991720.1, on the reverse strand, counting down.
AGACAATAAAAAATACATCAAAATGTTGGCAGTGGTTTGCATGGCCTTTGGAATAGTTGGTAAATTTTATTGTTTTCTTCAGTTTTCTGCATTTTCAAAAATGTGCCAAAATTTGTATATATTATTACACCTTTACAGTCAAGGGGAGGGAAAATTTTTTTTGTTTTTTAAAGTGCTGAAAGTTAAGGAGAAAAATGGCCCACTGGACAATTTATTTTTCTCCTATGGCTAGATAATTTGTCTCTGTATATGTGCTGTGCCACACAGAACACCACAACAGCACCTGAACCCTCCAACAAATCTGGCTTCTTTCCATGGAGAGCAACTGTTCATTGTAGCACCTTAATGAATTCCAACCCTGAAAAATTATTTGTTTACCTAACACTCACGACTACCGATTGCCAAGTGTCAATAAGGAAATATAATAGTGGAACCAACTCATCTATACCTAACAGATGACAAAATAATGAGATGAACTTATTTTTTTCTTCATTACTCTTTCAATAAATGCTTATTCACAGCTCAGTTCATTGGCACTTACCTTGGCTTCCCCATCAGGTAAGAAGAGGTAGGCACCACTTTTGTCCTTTTTACTGGTGGTTCCATACCATGAAAATTGCACTTTTACTTCATGATGTTTACTGTCTTCTTTACTTATCATTTCCTAAGGATAAAAACAATGTTTAAAAGCAACTTACTATATTAAGATTTTAATGATGTTGCATCTGGTTCCATGTATATGTTGATTAAAAAAAAAAACACCAAAAAACCTCAAGACAGACAGAAAAATGCCAACATTCAGCCTCTAATGTTCACGATTCTTGGATGAACACCCAAAATCTTATATTTAAAAGTATACTTTTATAGCTAATACTTAGAATTTAAAACTTTCACAATAGAAACAAAAAGAACACACTTCATTAAGGAAGAAAGAGATACACAAATTAAGAGATGTGGACCAGTGCTTCTCAAACTTTCTGTACTGAAGAAGCAGGTTTATTTTTTTATTTCCAGTATGCATGGACCAATATTTTTGTGAAGTACAATAAGAGTGAATTACTAGAAAAATTAAATTTAAAGTGATATACCAAATATACACTCAAATTTTTTATTATTAGATTCAGTAGGCATAAATTTATTGTGTCATTGTGCTTTCAGAGTTTCCACAAACATTTTTCTCAACCATTACAGCTTCTATACTTATCTTGTGGACCAGTAACAGTTCACGGAGCAGCACCACCCACAGACCACCCTTGTTAGGAGCAAGTGGTCACAGTGGACCACATATATCAGATACATATAGCTCATCCATCCTTTCTCCCAGAGTATTTGCATCGACTTTCCCCCCTCTGCATAAATAATCTGCACATATTATAATAAAAGTGATAAGCCTTCCATGAATTTGGAAACTATTCAGAACATACCTCCAAAAGCCCAGACTGATCAAACCGAAGTTTAACAAAGGAGTTCTCTAGAGTTATATCTTCTTCAGTACTTTTTACATTCTTCATGTTGAAAATTCCTTTATCTTTTACGTTACCATTATGCAGCACATACTCAGCTAAATGTGGGTCTGAACTTGCTGATTCCAAAATTTTATACACTTTCAGTCCGAGTGGTGGCATCTGCACTAGGAAGGAGATCTTTAAAAGACAGAGGAGAGAATTTTTTTAAAGAGAAATGCAATCTACTGAAAGAAAAGGATTTATACATCTAGTAAGAACAACAACAAAAAAACTACCGTATTTTAAAAAGAATTTAATACTCTAAAGATGTTTTGAGAATTTATGGGTAGAGTATCCACATTTCCGTTTATCCAGGGAATCTAATAACTTCAGGTTGGTAGGACTATCAAAGGCATGAATGCTTTCATTCAATATATGAAATTATACGAGCAACCTCAATTGTCCTCTGGTGCTCTTAATGGATGCTCAGAGGAGAAAATGCTTCATGAAGGTAGGAGCTTTAGGTGAACAACAATTTTTCCTAATTATCAGGACCCTTTTTATACTATGGTTTCAAGTACATTAAAAATAAAAGTGGTAAATGTAATACTATAAATATTAGGCAGGCTAACAGTGGCCATCGAATGCCTGGGGTCCAGCAGACAATGCACAAAGCACAGAGGATGCACACACACTGTAAGTCGTGACCTCTGCCTTCTAGGAGCTATTCCTCCCTTTTCTAGATAGGCTGTTTCCTGTAACATCTGACCAAAACTTCTATTATCTTCTCCTTTCTAACTAAAGGATTATGAATTTATGAAAGCAGCCAGCAATGGCTTTTAACAAGCAAAGTAATTCTCATTTAGAGTTCCTAGCTTTTGGCTGCGTCTTCAGAAGTACAGTTTAATTTGCACTCGAGACTCCAAGAATTCAACTTTTCTAGTGATGTGGGGGTCCAGTTTAATATTACTTTAAGAAATTTTCTCCAAAAATGTCTATTACTTCAGGCCAGGCTTTCCACAGTTGTATCTCAGGTAAAAAGCACCTTCCTCTATTTTAGGAAGTCCTTCTTTTATGGTGTGTCACGTCACCTTTGCAATGAAACGCTGAAAGGACCTAAGTTATTTAGAAAAGGTGTTATTCATCTCAACTTCAGTGTGCATAATTGTTACTGAATTGAGTTAAACAAAGAATTTCAAAATTTTTTAGGTAATGATGACTTCATTACTTCAGGAAAAAGTTCCAATACTTACAAAGATATACAATATACATGCTAATAACATACTAATAATAACATGTGATATACACACTAAAGAAGATATTAGTATTCTAGGAAACACAGGATCTCTTTTCCTTTAGTGTCATTTAACTGGTCAGTTAAATCCCCTGGTATCCACAACTTTAACCACTTCACATACACCAATGTGATGACTCAAAGGGAGCAGGGATACATATATAAACTACATACTGGCTATGCTTTTTTAATGGTGACTCTTTAAGTTCTATGGCGAAAACGTACCTCATAGGCTGTCTGTGAAATAGTAGTTGCTGTATTCCAAACTGCACTCATCTGAATTTCCACAGGCTTTCTGGAAGCAGAAGACACTTGTGCTGTGGGGGAACTCACATAGACTGAGACCACTGAGATTCGGTCTTGTTCTGAAGGATTACAGACCACAAGATACCTGCAAAAACGGCTGCTTCACTACTCGGGTCTTAAAACAGTATTTCTACTTCTTTTACACTATGTGTAAAGACTCAGCTTGTAGACATAGAGTCAACACACGGAGAGGACTTATAAGGAACACATTCTGGTAAAATTTTTGGAGAACACGCAATTTCATCACAAATAACACACACTACAAAGGGTAATGAAATAATGATTCACTTTCTAAGAATAAAATGTTATACAAATGGAAGACATTAATAGAACTATAATAAAGTTATTTCCATGGCCCAGAAAATGACCTATATAACACATGGTTTTATTAGCCTTTCTAAAATAATCAGCTTGATCCAACTAATCTCCTGATCCCTGCCTAAGCTCGCTGAGTAAGAAAACACATACATTGCCTATTTGTACTTTAGCCACAATTAATTTCAATTAAAATCCTGACATTCATTTTAGACCACTAAAAGACAACAAAAATGTATGGCTATCCATGCAGAATCACACATTTATTTTATATACATGGGGTCCTTATTCCCCAAGAGAGTTGGTTCTGGAAAAAAGATCATTTCAAGTAGCTCCACTTAAAAAGGGTGTTAAAATTTTATACAAATAGTGCTAAAAAAGATTTGACTGGGCCTAGCTAGAAAAAGGACAACACACACTATTAAAATAAGTTTAGACAATTATTTAAAACTACATGCAATTCTTAGAATGAGCAAAAAAATGAATGAACTGGAGTTTCTGGCAGACTTTTTCCAACAATATTTTATATTAGCACATTATGACACCTTCACGCATTTAATTTTTATAGGATGGTTTTAAACATAACTACATTTGTAAACAATATTCAAGGACTTCATCATTTTTCCTAAAGTCCTCTTCTTAATTTCTTTGATATTCAAAGAATTCTTAGTTGGAGATCCTCACTGTTTCATGGCTTTGCCTGTGAGCAGAAATGTTCTAGACCATCATATCACAGACTTCATGAAACAGAGTCTTTGAAAGATTTATGATTTTACTTTATGATCAATTCGAATCAGATTATCTTCAAATAAATCAAAAGATATTTCAAAGAGGATGTTTGAATAATATAACTCACTGATTCATTAGTGAATATTTTCTTGATTGAAATATTTTGGTTTCCTATACAATTTTGTAACTGCAGGACCACAGAACTGAATAGTCAAATAGCAACCCCATCTCCCCCTGACCCATAGCAGCTACATCAAAGATGGCAGACACCAGCTAGTATTGTGTATTTAGTGCATTAGAAAGCGTAGTCATGCTCTTTTATTCTACGTGTGTTCTGTGTATTTCAATTGCATCGCAAATCGCATAAGAAGTAAAACTAATACTTGCAGTGGTCAAAACTAAAGTGAAGGACAACAGGAAAACACAAAAGAAAAGAGCGAGCATGTAGCATAAAATCTATAAAATGTTTGACTTATAAAGGGTTTATCGGGAGAAGCTCTTATGATAGAAATGGTATTCTGAGATACCAAAAGCGACAACACAGCAATAAAAATGTCTCTAATTCCTAATGGCTTATAGTATGCATCAGGATCACACAACCTAGCTTACACCACTTATGTTCACCGAGATTCCATAGATGTGCGAAAGAAGAGTGGCTGAAGCTGTGTAGTCAAAAACGTATTTACAAAGGACACTGAAGTCTTGACATACTGGGTAAAACCCTATTTTATCCACAGAAGCAATTCTAAAGAATAGTGAGGGCAATGCTAACAGACTTACCTGAAGGATCTGCCAACCTATTGGTGCCCTCCTACTGCCCTCTACCAGAGCTTACGTGTCACCTGACTTGTCCCATCACAAACACACCTGGAGAATCACAACTGCCAGGATTCATTGTTACCAGCAAGACAATACTATATTCCTAATGTGCAACGTGGAGAAGAAAAACAGTTGAGGATCACCTATCCTCAGCACCAAAGATGTTTAAGCCAGCATCCCAGAAATGAGTGATTTACTGCTTAACCCCATGTTCCCAGAGGCTTAGAGATAATATGGTCTGAAGACTCGGGCCAGTATCCTGATTCTGCAGAAGCCCTGAGGCACATCCAGGTACTGAGCCTAGAATTCCTACTGGCAGGTTTGTTGGATGCTCTACTACACAGGTCTAGTCATAAGGGCTCTGATAATAAAATGTAACATGTGCCCAACCAATAAATTAGGTAATAAGCATCCAGAACACAGATTCCTTCCCGTGTCCCATAGGGGAAAAAGATTCACATTTAAAGCAAATAATAATTTTAACCATACATTTAGTTTTATATAATATTAAATCACTTTTTATAATAAGCTGTGAACTAGGTTCTGTTTTGTTTCATTTTAGTAGCTAATTAGTATGAGTCCTAATTAGTATGTGACTCTGACACACACATTAGTATGTGATCCCGACTTTTTCAGGATCGGGATACCTTCACTAAAATCCTTTTCCTTGTTCCTCTTGTAGTGCATGCTTTATTAATCTGCATTTAGAAGGAAAAAAAAATCTGGTTCAGAAGAACAGAAGACTTTGAAATACGCCATATCACTTCAGTCTATGCTGTGAACTGCTTTGAGTTAATTAGCTCTGTCTCAGCAATTTCAGAAGACATGATGGACACGGGGAGGAAAGAAGAGAGAGAACAGAGGACTGAGTGTGCAAGAAACCAGAAAACAAAACAAAACAGAACAGCTAAGGACTCTCATTTAATCATCACTTCCCCCCTGCCCAACCCTAATACAAATCACTTTTTAAAATGACTCGTAGTCCAGATATTTACTTTCTCTCTTTCGTGGTGCATTACACAGTTCCAACTAACGGGGGGAAAACCTCTGGCATTACAGCAATAACAGAAGAGGATCATTTAAGATTTGCATTACCTGGCAGATACAGCAAAACTAACGTCAGCTTTTCTTTGCCACTATCTCATCTCCTTTCCCAAGTTTTTCTTAAGTTCTACCAAGTTATGCATTTCCAAATATCATAACTGGAAATGATTATAATCCTTCCCAGATTACAGTTGGTAGTCCCCATGCTAACTCTGCCTTCACAGTGTAACAAAATATCTCATCATAATCCAACACACAGAGGGCACACATTTTTCCTCTCCATCTTCTGCACTCTCCCAATTATGATCCTTGATGAGGTAATTGCAAGATGTTGGAAGCAACAAACAAAATCGCTTTGATTTCATTAGACAAACCACACAACTAAAACACCTTGTATAAACTTAATTCACTGTATAATAATCTGACAACAAACTAGAACCACACAGCTAGTTAAGAAAGTTTGATTTAAAGTATAGACAATAAAAAGGCAATTAAAACACAGACTAACCAGGCAATTTAGCAGGTGTTCACTGAACACATAACTACTTTGCCATTGCTTTTCAAGAAATAAAACTTAAAACTATCATTTTAAATGCAGTCTGTTCAGCCACTTCCACAGATAAAATCTAAAGCTAATAAAATCTAAAATAATTTTGTACCTAGGAACAAAATCACAGTAGACTAATTATAAGGGCCTGGGAAGGAAGATTCTTTTCAAGTTCACATAAAATTGATGAAAAGAATGATTTAAGATATCATGCCCTGAAAGCACTAAGGAGACAAACTCTGACCACGTTGTAAATCTTTCAGAAATCAGTATGTGAGAATGATGGTCGCCTACTGATAAATATTTTCTTCAAACTTCTAGGTGACAGTAAAAATGTATATATAATAAATACAGTTATATTATTTAAAGCTGCCTATCATAAACTTTAAACTGCCTAACACAAAACCATAAAAAGTATTTTTTCAGGAGGTGCAAGAAAGGAATAAGAATTTCTTTTTTAATTCTGATAACGAGGAAGCCTAATGAATATTCAAGAAGCTAGATCACTAGTAGACAAGCAGAATCAAGGAAAGGACTCTTATAAAGAAGAAAAGTTAGCACTTAAATACCTCTGTGCTTCGGGAATGTGGTACAGAGGGTGAAAAGTCAGCACCAGTTGACTTGCAAAAATTTCTTGAAAGACAGACATTTTTCAGTTTTTGGAAGGGATGGGAAGCTGGACAAAGAGGAAAAGTTGAGGCACTTAAGCATGATGCTAGTAACAATCCAATGCAAGTCAGAAGAGTTATGGTGCTTTCTCCTGTACTGTGCCTTTATTAGGGAATTTGCTAATTACTTTAAACTAATTATTTCATAATTCTTCCAAACCTTTATTATATAGCTCTACAGTCTCTATCTGCAAAATCTGAAAAATTCTGAAAATCAGGTTTTTTCAAAACTCATTTGGTGGCAAAACCTAAACTGAACTGACATGAAGCCACATAAAATTATTTATTCCACTTGATCTTTTAATATTCAGAAATTTTAAATTATTTAATGAGCCCTGTCCCAGACTGAAATATTTATGTAATAATATGCCATATATGCATATTATGTTCCTAGAAAATAAAAATTCTGAATTCACAAAAGATTTCAGGTAAAGGATTGAGGATTTTATTTAAAGGTAGGCTATACAAGCAGTCCAAGGCATAGACTTCTTATAGAAGACACCCTATCTGTGGTTCTGAACAAGAAAGAAAAAGAAAAAAACAAAAAACAAACAAACAAAAAAAAACACAAGAAATGAAAGGGGAAGGAGAACATGAACATATCCCAGCACAGTGCGACAAAGGCAGGAACACAAAATAAATCTGTCACTGAATGGCTGACTATCTGAACCAAGGAATAAGTATCTTTTAACATGACCCTAAATAGGTCACTAAGAAACAGTAAACATTTAAGAATATTTTCTTTATATATGAATACCCCAAATCCCAACAGGACATATATGCTTTTACTTTATCTCTATCCCAATTCTTAATTTTACAATATCTAATTATGTTTTGGTTTTAGAATAAATGGAAAATCTGTTTCTTTAATAATTGTGTTAGATATGATTTTACTACCTAACTGGTAGGAGAGTCTTGAGAACAGGATTTTAAGAAGCTTCTAGCATCCAGGACTGATTTATTCAGCACAGACCTGTTTCCACAGTGTGCAGAATACAACTCCAGTCTGAGAGGAAGAGGGCAGGGAAGAGTAGTCCATGATCAGAAAATATGGTAGCTGGCCTGAGTCGTCTAGTTAATGAACCTAATGAGTAGATAATGCTAGTTGCCTACCCAATAGCCATTCCCATATTCTCCTTTCCTGACAGAAACTCAATTTTACTCAGGAAGACAGTAATCGTACCTTTAAAAAAAAAAAAAGCCCTTGATTCTCCATGCTTGTGGCTACGTGACACAGTTCTGGCCAATGAAATATAATTAGAATTCAGCAAGTGGAGCTTCCCAGAGAATTATTGTATCCTCAATTTAATAAAAGTCAGCAGACTCAAGTGGCATAACTTTCATCCTTTGCTCCTCCTACCCCTTCCTGGCTGGAACACAATGCAATGTCTGGAGAACCAGGCACAATCTTGAAACCATGAGAACCACCACAGGCTAATGCAGAGCTGAGAGGTAAAAGGGGCCTGGTCCTTTCATGACCTCATGGAACACATCACAAGGCCTGGACTACCTACTACTTTGAAACTTGGTTTCTTGGGAAGCCAATGTAGCACGCTTTTTGTTACATGCAGTTGAATGCAATCTGAAGCGAAACACTATACCCACAACAAATTATACTGAAGTACCCAAAACTCCTATTGATCTTAAAAGAAGGTAATACTGAATGCAAGATGATTCTCCTAAAGCAAAAATTTTCCCATAAAGATTGATCACTACAAACATACTTTTCCTCAGAGGGATGCTTAGTTTTAAATCTGTCCTTAACTGCCTATCAATTACTACACGTAACTTCTCATAATTGTCACCTTCTCTACCACAATTTTTAATGATCAATCAGCAAACATCTCTTGTATACCAAGTACTTCTTATTTCATTCAACCATTCATAACTTCTTTAATTCAGGCGAGTCTTCTTTATTTTCTCCATGGAATGTGAAAGGCAGATTTCATAAAAACTTAAGCTAAGCCTCAGAATTTACCAATCCTATGCTCTTTATTACAAAATACATGCTAGCAGAGGCATCTTCTTTAACTTTATATAGAATTTTATGAACATAGTTTATTTGACCAATTCCTCGATGGTTATTATTGAACATTTAAGTCTTTTAAAGTATTTTTTCAGATGATAAAGCTGAGAGAAAGGTTTTGCCCACAGTTCTCTTCATCTCTACACAGGATCGATTTTTTCCAGTGCAATGCCTAGTTTGAACGCTCCTGGCACGTATTACTGGGTTACTTTCTAGACAGACTGCTAGGTGTCATGTAAGAATGATGAATAAGACCCAACCTATGCCTTCACGGGGTTTATAGCAAGCATCTTCATAGGAATATTATACATGTGCTATGTGGGACAACAGTGGTTAGACACACAGTCCCATGGGAGCATACAAGAACGACACCTAATATGACTCAAGTATACTGGAAAAAGTTTCCAGAGAATGTAACACTTAAGCTGAGTCCTAAACGATAACCAGGGGTCAATCAGGCAAAGAGAGTGTGTGTGTGTGTGTGCGTGCGTGCCTGGGGATGTGCTGGTAGGGGGTTTTTGTTTTGTTTCCAGGCAGCAAAGGTCTAGAAGTAAGAGAACATGGTATGTTAAGAGAATTGATAGTTGAAGGGCTGAAACACAGAGTGCAGGCTGGGGTAATGTGAAAGATGATGCTAGAGAAACCAAAATGTAGACACATAATTCAAGTTAAAGAGTCTGTAAGTTTAGCCTTAGGGCAGTGGGCAAAAGAAGAGTTTTGAGCAGCTGAAACATCATGGCTAGTATCCGTTAAATGCCTACTAAGTACCAGATTCTACACTATAAAATTCATATACGTAACCTTATTTAATTCCTCCAACAAATGTATGAGGGAGGGACGGACACCTGTTACAGGAGTGTCGCCATCACTCAGGGGAGAGACAGTAGCAACCTAAAGGAGGGCACTGGTACTGAAGTTAAGGAGAAGCGGACAAAACTGTGATACGTTTAGGAAGTAGAATGAAAAGACCTGGTATTTGTTTGGGTACAAGGAGAAAGTGAAAGAGACAGAGATGAGCAGGGACTGAAGGGGACACTAATGAAAAACTGCAATGCATGATCACTCAAAAATTGAGGCCCAGGTAACTGGATGATGCTGCTGAAATTTTATTAAGGAGCTCAGGACCACAGAATATTTGAGTAGAGAGTAGGAATCCGGTTTTATTTTTAATTTAAAAAAATTTTTTAAGAAAAGATTTTATTTATTTGACAGAGAGAGAGCACACACACACACACACACACACAAGCAGAGGGAGAGGGAGAAGCAGGCTTCCTGCTGAGCAGGGAGCCCAATGTGGGGCTTGATCCCAGGACCTTGGGATCATGACCTGAGCCCAAGGCAGACGCTTAATGACTGAGGCACCCAGGCGCCCCAGGAGTTCAGTTTTATACGCACTGAAATGGAGGTACAGGTGGACCATCCCGATGGAGCTACCTATCTGGCCTGTGGGCAGAACTTGGCCAACTTTTCTCAGAAGAGATATGGATGTGGTGAGTCACCAGTACATGGACAATAAATCAAGGCAACTGAGTAGGAAATATCACTCTCACCAGGAGCTTTTATCTTTTAAATCTTCCTGAGGCAAAACAATTACTTATTTAAGATCTCTTATATGCTCTTGACTCTCCACCTCTTTTAGATGTTAACATAATCTGAAGTCACAGATCTATATTCCTGTAGCTTTTTCTACAGTACATACCTAGCTTCAGTTCCGGTAACCAAATTTCCAGTCATGATCTGCATTTCACGATGTCTCATTATTTTCAAGGCCTTCTTACTTTTGATTCAAATATTAGTCAGCTGAGTTGACTTTATCAAGAAAATATTCAAAAAGAAGAGTACCCATGGTTCATTTTGTGTTTTCATATTTGAAAATGTCTTTTTTTGTTGCTTTCACATACAAAAGATAACTGTGAGTATAAAATGATTTAAAAACTCTATAGTCTTCTCATTACAGAGAAGAAACCTAAGTCTGTTTAGCTTTTGTTCCATATTACACAGTATATATCTTTCTGCTTGGGTACTTCTACAATATGTCCCTTTCCTTTTAATTGGACTAAGTTACCAAGACATAACAGGAGTGACCCTCTTTTCATTTGTATTACCCAGAACTTAACCCTTTTATCTATAAAGTCAGACCTTCTCAGCTCAGAAAACTTTCCATCAGTTCTGTCTTTGATCATTGTCTCTGCTCCATTTTTTTCTCCTGAAGAAAATCACTGTCTTTTGTTTAAATCTTACCCTGCATACCAATCATCTTCTCTCCTGTTGTTTCCACTCCTCTTCCTTTTCTCTGCATTCTTGCAAAGCATCTCATGGGTTTTTTTCTTTCGTGTCACTGGACACTCTTTCACAATGTCGGCCTCACTCTTCAGTATCACTTGTAAAGATGCTCACTCATCGCGCCCCCACCAATAACCTTCCCTTTTGTCCCTTCCCCGTATCATCTCACCAGTTTTTCATCTCGGCTCTTTGTTTCTCGTTTCAGATTTCTTAGAGATCATGACTCAAATTTTTTGAGAACTCCAAAGAGGTTTTTTTGTAATGTTTTCCTGGTCTCTGTAATAAATCATTTTAAAAGGTAAATTGTTCTTCTGAGTCTTCATGTAGCGCTACTTTCTGTCGTTCTGTAGAGCCTTTGCAAAGGTTTGCTAGGATAACTTTCCCTTTACTTACCCTCACAGAAGCAGATATCCAGACCCTGTGTATGCTAAAGGTACTCTTGGTCTTTATTTTGGCATTAAAGCCCTCTCTTACCTAGAGTTAGTTTATTTGACGAGTATTTGGCAAGGGATTCAAAAGCAAGGGATTTGCCAGGGGATTCAAAAGCAAGGTAGTTCCCTGCCATCATGGAGCTAATATTTTAGCAAGGGAGACAGACAGCAAGAAATAAATAAATTAAATAACCAGTTTGTTAATAATGCCTAAAGGAGGGGAAGAAAAATGCAGTGATGGAGAAGAGTAAGTTATATAATATATAAAATATATAATAAGGAATGTAAGTCCACATGCATAGAGCCAGCCTGATTGCAAAGGTCCAAAGGGCTACCATCCAAGGTGGCTATGCCTGTATATTCATTGTTTTATGCCAACTCTGGTGAACAAATGGAGGGATTCTTTCTTCAGCAAAGACTATCATGGGTATCCTTCTGGCCCATGCCACTGTCAATAGTAATTTCCTTGAACGGATACTTCCCTAGGTCAGTGCTCTACCATCAGTTCCCCACTTGTTTCTGCCTATTTTATTTCTTTTTTTTTTTTTATTTCATTATGTAATGTTAATCACCATACATTACATCATTAGTTTTTGATGTAGCATTCCACGATTCATTATTTGCGTATTAACACCCAGTGCTCCATTCAGTACGTGCCCTCTTTAATACCCATCACCAGGCTAACCCATTCTCCCACCTCCCTCCCCTCTAGAACCCTCAGTTTGTTTCTTAGAGTCCATAGTCTCTCATGGTTCATCTCCCCCTCCGGTTCCCCCCTCCCCCTTCATTTTTCCCTTCCTTCTATCTTTTCTCTCTCTCTCTTTTTTTAACATATAATGTATTATTTGTTCCAGAGGTACAGGTCTGTGATTCAACAGCCTTACACAATTCACAGCGCTCACCATAGCACATACCCTCCACAATGTTTATCACCCAGCCCCCCATCCCTCCCACCCCTCACCACTCCAGCAAACCTCAGTTTGTTTCCTGAGATTAAGAATTCCTCATATCAGTGAGATCATATGATACATGTCTTTCTCTGATTGACTTATTTCGCTTAGCATAATACCCTCTGGTTCCATCCACGTCGTTGCAAATGGCAAGATATTTTTTTTGATGGCTGCATAATATTCCATTGTGTGTGTGTATGTGTGTATATGTGTGTGTGTATATACACACACACACACACACATATATACCATTTCTTCTTTAACCATTCATCTATTGATGGACATCTTGGCTCCTTCCATAGTTTGGTTATTGTGGACACTGCTGCTATAAACATCCGGGTGCACGTACCCCTTCGGATCACCTCATTTGTATCTTTGGGGTAAATACCCAGTAGTGCAATTGCTGGGTCGTACGGCAGCTCTATTTTCAACTTTTTGAAGAACCTCCATACTGTTTTCCAGAGTGGCTGCACCTGCCTATTTTATTTCTGTCAGATTCAGTCTCCAAATTGGTTGTGAAATACAGACACAATGGAAGCCCTCTTTTAAGTGTGATTAAGGCTGGCAATAGACCTATTAACTGAAAGAGATAAAGTTGACTTGAAAGTTAAAGTTTAAGTAGTACAATTTTAAGTTACACACATATGACTTAATAATTCATGTTTTCATATATGTTTTATATATACTTATATATATATAACATTTCCTAATCTATTGATATTAAGAGCAAAGCTTCTGGTTTAACTATGGGACCACTAACTGGAGTCCTGTGTCATATTTTCTGCATAACCATGCATGTGATTAATCATGTATGGTTTCCAGATTAGGTTTTTCTAAAGCAGACCAAGAATTTCACCACTTGAAAAAAATATTAAGCCATATGAGTACAGACTGCTTCTACATCTTTATGACTTCTTCCCAATTTTTTTTAGGCATCTCACCAGTGACTCACATTTGTTGAAAATTTCTAAAGAACCCAACTTCATTTAAAAAAAAAACAATCTTTTGTATAATTCATCAGTTCAATAAAAATTAATCAAATTGTGTAAGAAAAATAACAAGAACAACTGATCTGGGAATAAATAATTGTTTCATGATAATCATACAATTCAATGGAAAGACCAGAGGGAGAGAATTGTACCAGTTTCCCTAGCTAGTGGCCTGTTAGGGACAAGGTCAGGCTATCATGGGCACAGAAAAGGAATGGAGTGAATCAGTTGATCTAGTTGGCCAATTAAATGGAGATTGGTTAACAGAAATCTTAGGAAGAGAGAATGAAAAGAATAGTTACTTTATCTCCTTAACAGCCTCAAAAAAGGAGCCCTGTCCCTGTATTAAAATATTAGTTCTCTGTTCTAGGTGGTAGGTACACAAATTTCAAAGCTTTGGGGGTAGACATTATAAAAAGGAAAAGGAATCAATCTCCACACCTGCTTCTAGAGACCTGCAATGTAGCTATTATTTCTAACTGTTTACCACTGGTCAGTGAGTAATTGTATTTTCCAGTCCAGTTGATCAACTTTATAGTTTGTGGATATCTTAAATTGTGGCAATAGGCTGACTGTCAAACCAAGATTTGGTGTTCCTCTGATTGTTGATCATCATCTTTGTTTTCGTGAGTTTTAATAGGAAATTGAGAGAGTCAGTCTCAGAGTCCCTAGTCTGCCATCACATAAAACAAAGTGTCAACTTTTTTGTTTTTTCATAGAATAGGCGTTATTCATCTAAGTCAATGTAAGGCTGAAACAGTATTTCTGGAATTAATACTCATCATTTCTGATATCATAAAATAAATAGAAATGTTAAGGGTAGGGAGACTGTTGTGGGAAAGGTAGGGCCTTTTCTATTCTCTCCCCCAGAGACCTTTATATCTCCTTGGAAAAAGTCAGGCAAAAGACAAGCCTGCGAATGACCGATTTAGAATGGCAAACACCAGATAAGATTATTTGATGTTGTGATCCAGACATGATTGCTCTAAAACTAGTTATAACATAAAATTAACTAATATATCATGTTGAAAGTATCCCCAACTCCCTAGGAAGTTTTTGGTTACTTAAAGTAATGTACTATATTCTACTCAAGTCTTTTGGGTGAGACATCCTTTCTAAAAATATCCCACATTACACACAGGCTGAAACGTGTTTCTGGATAATTGGAGAACCGGTCACAATCTATATCTTGAAACAAGTCAAAATGAATAAAATGTAACTCAGATGCAACATAGATGAAAACACACAAACACCTTTCACAAGCAAGAAATACTTAAACAAAAAAGCATCTCAGAGGAGAGTTTAGGAACGCCTTCAAAACCAGTAATGAGCATTAACTCTTAAATAGACTATGCTATTAATACCCAGACAGACCTCTACTAGACTAGAACTCAGTTTTTTATTTTTAAGAGTCTCCAGTACTCTCAGTTAACAATTGCCCCATTAAAGGAAAAGTTCTAAAGTCTCTCATAATAACAGAACCTGCAGAGGATCCAGAGAGTCAAATCCTAGTCAAATCATGTATTCTATTATTACTTTAAATTCCCTTGGGATAATGTTAAAAGGCAGCCCTTCATTATCAAGGACAGAAACCCTCAATCTCTGTGACTTTGTACATTTGTTTTTCTGCTAACTAATGTGAAGACATTTCTGTACTAGTTTTCTAGTGCATGACAAGATTTGAGCTCACACTGTTACGATCCATGAGCAATAAAGCACAGTTCTTACACTACTCATCACAGTTATCACTGCTAACACTGTTCCAGCTCCCCCAAGAAAAACCACCAGGTACAAAGTAAGGTGCATCGTGACGTTCACAGCTCTCTCAGGAGACGCCACGTGCTCAGATTAGAACCACTTTCGTTCAAGTAGCGGAATCTCAGCTCAGTTCTTGAGCTATAAATGACTCTACCAGGTCTATATTATAATAAATAACACTGCCAGAATCTGAATGGTGAGAATTCCATTTCCCTAGAAATTCCACTCCAAACAATAACTGTACGGCTGTGAATTTGGTTACTTCATTTAAAACTTACGTTTAAACAACTGGTAGGAAGATTAGATACAGTGTGATTTGGTCTAAAAATACACTGATGATATGGTAACAGATGAAAAAATGATTTAAAGTCTTGAATGCCATTACACTAATAGATAATTACTGTGAGAAGAATGGTTTGTGATAACAACATTAAAAACACAAAATGCAGAATCAGGCAAATACTCTAAGTCAGCAACAACAGAAAGTCTTGTGTGTAAAAACTGATCTGATCAGCAATGTCCACAGTACCCAAAACACGGAAAGAGCCCCAATGTCCACTCACTGATGAATGAATAAAGAAGATGTGTATGTATATATACATACATACACACAGTGGAATATTACTCAGCCATCAAAAAGAATGAAATCTTGCCATTTGCAACAATGTGGATGGAACTAGAGTGTATTACGCTAAGTGAAATAAGTTAGTCAGAGAAAGACAAATACCATGATTTTACTAATATCTAGAATTTAAGAAACAAAACTGATGAACATAGGGGAAGGGAAGGAAAAATAAAATAAGATAAAAACAGAGAAGGAGGCAAGTCACAAGAGATGCTTAACTACCGGGAACAAACTGAGGGTTGCTGGAGGGGACGTGGGGGGGATGGGGTAACTGTGTGATGGGCATTAAAGAGGGCACTTGATGTAATGAGCATTGGGTGTTATAGGCAACTGATCAATCACTAAATACTACCTCTGAAACTAATAATAAACTGTATGTTAACTAACTTCAATTTAAATAAAATCTAAAAAAGAAAAAAAGTCATCTGATCAAGTCAACTCATTTAGATATTTGGGAGTATCTTTTGAACCCACCCATTCTAAAGAGCCTTCAAGAAAGCAATCTCAACAAAGGTAATTCTGTAAGAATGCAATGATGCTGAGAGGCAACCTAAAATTTTTCAGGTCCCATGGTATGAAACTCTATAATCTCCAATGAACAGTTATCCAAATGTTGAGCAAATTCAAAGCTTTGAGTTGTTATTTATTTTTGCTTGTAGTATTATTTAGTGTATTCAGAAGCCCTCTGGCATCCAAACTCCAAATACTAGATGAAAGAACTATTTGGAGAGAAGATATACCAGGATACCACATCTTCACGTAGAATGTCTACGCATATCTGGTGTCTGAAGTTTAATAGTCTCTTCAATCAGTAATTAATTGTATTTCAACAAGTCTTTATTCAATTCTTACTATGTTGACTGCAATTCCACAGGCATGGTGGGAGAAATAAATAAAAGAAATAGTTCCTACTGTCAAGGAGTTTACAGTCTAGCAGAATTAACTTCAAATAATTATTATACTGAGAGAAATAAGAAAACATCAATTCCCAGTTACATGATTGAGTCATTTTGGATCTGATTTAGATGAAAATTTGAGGCCAGTACCATAATGGGATGGCACTTTGGCATCATGGGAGGAGGTGGAATATTGTGCACATGGTGAATTGTATGTGAATTGTAGTGGCCAGTGGATAAACTGTGGTAGACCGTCTCCAAAGATGACTGCCATCATTCCCTTCAAGTCATGGAGAATAATTCCCTCCCCCTGAATCTTGGCTGACGCTAGTGACTTGCTTCACTAAGAATGTAGTGGAAAGGACCTTCTAGGAGTTCTGAGGCTAGGTCCTAGAAGCCTTGCTGCTTCCACCCAGGTGTCTTTCTTGCGTTCCGCTATGGGTAGATTCCTGTGACAACTACATGCAATAAATTAGGGGCAGAGAGAAACTGAAGACAGAAGAGCAGGAAGTCATTGCAGTAGTTCAAGTAAAACATTTAAAAAAAAAATCATAATAGAGGCCTTAAAACCAGAAAGTAATAGGAAGACAGGAGACGAAGAATGTCAGAGATGAGCAGAGGGGAAAATCCAAAACACTTTCCAGCTGATGAAACTTAAAAGAACAAGAAAAGGTAGAAGTCAAAGTGGGTTCTAGAGGCTAGAAAATTTATGACTTGTTCAGGGTGTCCTAACTCTTAACTCTTAATTGTACCTGCTTTCCATATAAAGACTATTTTTCAGCACCTAGACAACCAAAAAGAGAATGATGCTATTAATAAAGATTAGGATCCAAAAAGAAAGCACACGTGGAGAAAACAAGAGGAAATTAAATTAGAGGTGCTGGGCAGCCATCCAGGAAGAACCATTACAACAAGCACATGACAATGGAGGTACTGAGTGCCTTTTCTGGAACTGAGTACTTTTAATATCT
This sequence comes from Mirounga angustirostris, assembly GCF_029215605.1. NCBI lineage: Eukaryota > Metazoa > Chordata > Mammalia > Carnivora > Phocidae > Mirounga > Mirounga angustirostris. The sequence goes on along the minus strand of NW_026991720.1, from coordinate 106,815,741 downwards.
GTTTGATACTCTAAAGTCACCCAAGCCCCAAAAACAAGGACTTCTTTTGTGTCTCCACATGGTTGGTGGTTTCATTTGAAGTTAATCCCTTCTTTTTTCTGGCCAAAAATCCCTTACCAATAAATGCCTTGTTAAACATTAAAAGCACTTAATGGTAAATTTGTAATGGGTTTGAATAAATTGCTCTCAAACTAAAAGTTTTCTACTTGAAAAGTTAAATTTTCAGATTTACAGAAGTTTCAGATTTTAGTTGTATACTCCATGGCATTTCAAATTATCCACATTTAAAAAACAAAGTTCCTTCACACGTTGTCAAAACACATGATTTGGCGTCCTGGGCTGCGGTGATATTTGCTTCCATCCTGCCTCAAGTACTAAACACTGAAAGGAGACTGAAATCCCTGCCTGTCCTAGGAGTTTACCTTCCATCCTCTATGTCCTCCACGTCCCTAATCCTGTAAATCTTTGTACTACAGTTTTTTTTTTTTACAATTGGGCCTTGGAGGAAAAGAAACACCTCGGTACATTAAAGGATTATTTAAGGCTAGAAAATTTATGACTTGTTCAGGGTGCCCTAACTTTTAACTCTCAATTATACCTTCTTTCCACATAAAGACTATGAATGCATATACTATAGAGCTTACCCAACCTTGTGAACTCAATCAGGCTCACAGATATGTACCACATCCCCATGAGCAGATTAGCCACTCCTTTTTAAAGACTCCCAAACTAACTTATGTTAGGTTATAGCTATAACTAATGTTGCCAAACAGCATGATCAAATTCATTTACATGTATTATTGAAATTGTGTGAGTTAGGGGCACCTGGCTGGCTCAGTCATTAAGTGTCCGCCTTTGGCTTGGGTTGTGATCCCAGGGTCCTGGGATTGAGCCCCACATCGGGCTCCCTGCTCAGCGGGAGGCCTGCTTCTCCCTCTCCCACTCTCTCTGCTTGTGTTCCCTGTCTTGCTGTGTCTCTCTCTGTCAAATAAATAAAAACTTAAAAAAAAAATAGCTATGAAATTGTGTGAGTTAGATCAGTATTTCTCAGACTTTTCACATAACTCCTTAAAGACTCTTTAGACATTTTTTGTTAATCATCCCCCCATACCATTTTAATACACTTAAAAGTATATCTGTTATTGTACTATTGAGTACTATTTTTATGCTTTATATATTTAAAAAAATACTTTTTTTCAAACTCCCCAAGAACCAATTTTTACCCTCCTAAGGAGGATGTCTCTCTCACTGAGAATGCATGTTTTATTTAGATTAATAAATTGTTGCTCAAACAAGAATTATTCTTATCGCCAAAATAATGCTAAGCCTTAGATCATTATATAGGGACTCATGAAGAACATGAGAAAGACTCATGACCATACTCCTGAAACTTTCAACTTCAAGACTGAGAAGTGCAATGATATCACTTTCAGTATCTGCTAAATAAAACTATGAAATTCTTCCATTTTAAAGGCCACTGTCATTCCTCCATTCTTCTCTGATTTTGTTGAGAGATCAGCTCAGATTATTTGTGGCTAACAAGTAAAATATAGATTTTAAAACCAGAAGTATAAGTAGTTCTATTCATGAGGTCCTCAAGTACAAAACAGATAATAAAGATACAAATAAGAACTTGACAATCCTAAGTACTCCCAATTCACCTAACTACAGAAACAGTAGTAGCACTGACATTTGGTAGAAAAGAACTGTGAAGGAGTAATATTAAGATGAAGAACACTATTTAAATACAAACTGTTTAAAAGGAAATATCAGAAAGCAATCATTTTACTAATAGTCCCAAAAATGCTATTTACGTTGATGTATAATTAAAACTCCTCAATATTAAAGCTCAAAATATATTTCTTCTTAGTTAATACACCTGGATCTCCTTTCTTCCTCCAGCATAAGTAGAGCTAAAATACCACTTACTCCTGGCTAAAGCAAGGACAATAGAGGAAGAAGAAAAGCCATAGGGTTTGTAACCCATTAGGGCTCCATCCCACCCACCCTACCATTCACCCAGAGGAAGACTAATGGGGTGGGGAAGGGGCATAAATTATTTATAGCAAGCATAAGGCATTCTTACAGTCAGCAGAAACAAAGATCTTCCCCTACCAAAATAGAAAAAGGGGGATTATGCCTAATACCAGAGTTTATTAGGGGCAAAATAGTTAAGGAACAGCCACACAACCTCAACTACATCAAAATATTACATATTTTAAGACAAAGAAAACATTTTGTAATGGGAGTATCATTACTCTCTTATGACTTGGCAACCTGAAAGCTGTTAAGCCTGCAACAGGACTTCAAAGTTGAGACTTAAACTGTCTTTTCCAGTGAATCCCTTCTTTTTCTGGCCAAAAGAAAGAAATGTAGGATTTCTTTACCATTACTTTAGTGATACTTTAGTGTTACTAAAAAATACCTGTCTTCTTGTTCTAAGGTATGAGCTGTATACATTTTTAAGTCTCTACTTCCTGAAGAGATTTAGCAAACTAAGGCTTTATTTTCTGAGTAACCAAAATGTCAATTTTATTAGCAATTGTAAATTTTCTGTAATACTTTGATTCCATTTATTTTAAAATAATTCTAATAAAGAATACCTAAAATCATGAATTATCCTTTACAATTATTTTTTTATCCTACAATTTGTACATACTAAATTTCTCAATTTAGATAGCAAAAAGTTATATTATATAAGAATATAGTGTGTATCTGGGGATAGTGGGTACTGACCTAGTGATATTTGGTCATTTAAAACAGAAGACTTGGTTAAATGATTACCAATAAAAACACAAAACATTTCTTTATAAATCAGAGGCAGCCACCAATTAATCGCCCCATTTTCAGGTCAACTGAACACCCTTCCCATTTGCCTTAACATAAATCCACAATGCCAAAATGAGACAGTCTGGCCAGCACAATGACAGTTATCTAGTAAGCAATTTATAGTAGGAACTTTTCATAATTAAGTTTCTTCCTTCATTTTAAAAATGGGATCGGGGATCAATGAAAAGATAAGTTAACAAAGGGTTAAGAAAAAACATAATCATAAATCATATTTATGATCCCATACCAAATATCTGTAAAAAAATAGTTGTAATTGTTCATTCAGCAATTAATGTATCAAACACTGTGTTAACTATTAACATTGAACATGACAGTCATGGGAGAAAAATCCATTTCTTCAAAAAAATTTTTTAAATTAATAAATTTATTAAACAAAATACTGCCTCAAAGTATATCCTGGCGAGGGAAAAGAAACATGAAAAGCAAAAAAGTCAAGTCAGAACAGTAGCAAAGTGTATGAGAAATTATGTATTTACCTTGGCTCTGCACTCAGTGTTATTACAGTTTTTTGTGGTAGAGAACCTTGTGAGTTTTGTTTCAAATCCTGTAAAAATAAACAAAAATTTTTTATTTTACTTTTAAAACTTAAGTTTCAAAACTAGCTATGTAATAGTACTTACAAAAATCCTAAAAAGGACACAATGGTGTCCTCCTTCTAGCTACATAAAGGTCCATCAAAGTTCAAAATAAGTAATTCTTGTGTGTGTGCATTTTTATGGGTGTGTCTTTAGACTTCAGTACGGCATGTGTTACACGGACTACTAGAGTCCAGTTAGGAACCAAGTAAATCAAAGTTCTAAAGATCATTTTGCAAAAAGTTTCACTATTTTACCTTTGTATCACAGGTTTCATATCCTTAAGCAATGTATGTCCATTTATTGGATTTTTTACTTCAACATGAAAATATGTAACCATAATTTGATTGCAAACATCAGTATATGAAAATACTGAACTTACTATCTCTGATTCCAGATGTGTAAGTTCCAATTACATGTAAAATTTCAAAGCCTATGGCTCACAATAGACTCTAATGATAAAATATTACAGTTTTAAAACATCTGAGTTGCCAAATCGAAGTCTAAAGAGGTTTGCAATCCCCCATTTTTTCCCACTGTTCTTCCTTGCTGCTGAAGAGTATATTCTTCCTCTCAGAGTATGTTCTGTTTTATTGGCTCCCCTGATCCTAACCACGATACAAGCCAAGGCAGGAATCATCCCATCTAACAGATAAATGAATGAGGGCTCACAGATGTTAAGCAGCTTTTTCAGGCCCATGCAATCAGGTACAGAGGTGGGGCTAATAGCTAGTCTTTAATTCCTCAACTGCTCCTCTGCTGTTACACACATCTGAGCACTGCTCACAGCGCTCCATGGGCTCATCCTGAAACCAGAAGACAATTCAGGGGCTTCTAATCAAAGCCAAGCAAAATAACTAATTACAGCGTCTAGTTACCTTACAGTATCATATTAATAGTGTTCTCAAAGCTGTATGTTCCACATAATGAAGTTCATTAGTTTTCATGCTTAGATTTCGTCAGAACAAAATATACACCATAAATCAAATACAGACACACTTACAGGAAAGAAGAACACATAGGTATTTCATATAAAATGATGCAAATTCTTTCAAATCATGTATAAGGAAATCACTATTTTTCAAGGTTTCTTTTCACTCAGCTTCTCACCCCCTTTTCTGAATCAAGAACAAAAGAATCACACATTTTTATGATAATATAAAAGGTAGCAACTAACCATGTCTAGGAGGTTATCAAAAGAGTAAGAGTTGTACGAGGTTTTGTCCTTCAAAATAAGAAGTAGTGCAGAATATCCAATTATCTTCTTCAAATTCGTTAATGAATGAAAGAGTCTGTGAACCAAAAATTATTACTGGTCTGAGAAGCAATTCAAACATCAGTATACAATATTTTCAGTTTCTTTAATAATGGCCAAACCACCATCATCCTGTATTCACAAAGTGAAACCTATAATGAAGCTATAATGAACGGACTCTTCTTTGCCCAGAACTAAGTACTTAGGAAAAAAAAGTTAGTCAAAAGATTTCACTAATAAGGATTCATTTAAAATAGAAAACTTTCTGTATACACCTGAAACGTGTAAACTTAATCAAACTACCGATACTTTCTACAAGTATCATGCCAAATACTAAGAATATTCAACATGATCACTCCAATAGCTTTAAGGCTTTGTTACCAAAAAAGTGATTTGGTCCTTTACTTTAGAGAATTCTTTAACAAATGTTGAAACAGCAAAAGAAAGCATGAGATTAACTGTCACTCACAAGAATATTCGTTCAGTATACATACTTCAAAAAACTCAAATTCCTGAAAACTTCAAATAAATATTTTGTTGACTTTAGTTTCATGTTCTTGTTCAAAAAAAGAGAAAGTTTTCACAGGTCTGGATAATGAAATTGTCTTTCTCCTTGTTACTTTTCTTGGTCATTAAAATTGTTAATTGTATTCCAATTGTACTTTTATGTCTGAGGAACCAAAGAGATGCGTATGAATCAACCTACTCAAGATCAATTCTGGAATATAATATTGGTACAATATCAACTATTGCTGAAGCACTACACGTGGGAAAAGAATTTGAAGGTTTTTTTTTTTCAAGTTCCATCTTGTTTATTTAAACCTTTATAGAACAGGTAACCCTAAGTAAAGCCACTGAAGAAATCTGTCGAAAAACTTGGCTAAACATGCTTTCAATCAGCCATTGAATCTATTATGTTTATAGAGTGATTATATTATTTTCCCCAATACAGGACGCAATTTTGGACCTACATGTTAAGAACATTTTTGTTGGCATGCAACGACAAAAAAATGTTTAAGAGAATTAAAAATAACTTCTTTTTGCAGAACACTGAGATTACTTTCAAAGATGTAAGTGATCACAATCAGTAAGTTAATTAACTATGCAAATGTGTTATACATACATAGTGTTAAAGTCTTCTGCATGTGAGTTCAGGCCATCATCCAGCTAAGTTTCTTAGTCTATTCAAATGTTTTCCTAGGTGATAACAAGTGTTTTCACCAGACTAAAAGACAATATGAGTGACTACAATTCAGTTATAGGAACAAGCCCCTCGATTTAAGTTTATTTTTATCTATATGGCAATCTTTATTAGGCTGTCAGAACCTGAAGAATAAAAGTCATGTTCCACTCCCCCTGCTTGTGTTCCCTCTCTCACTGTCTCTCTCTCTGTGAAATAAATCTTTAAAAAAAAAAAAAAAAAGAAGGGGCGCCTGGGTGGCTCAGTTGTTAAGTGTCTGCCTTCGGCTCAGGTCATGATCCCAGGGTCCTGGGATCGAGCCCCGCATCAGGCTCCCTGCTCAGCGGGAAGCCTGCTTCTCCCTCTCCCACTCCCCCTGCTTGTGTTCCCTCTCTCACTGTCTCTTTCTCTGTGAAATAAATAAATAAAATCTTTAAAAAAAAAAAAAGTCATGTGCTCCATCAGCTAAAACCTTATATGTATTACAGTGCACTGGAGCTTAAACTGAGGGAATGCCACACATCAATGTTTGTATCCTAAAGGCACATGCACAGTCTTCTAACGAGGTAAGCACTAAGAACTGGTAGTGTATTCCCCAAATGCTTTCTCAGGATGCATAAAGCCATTCTGTTTAAAGCAAAACAAGACTAAACACAGTAAATAAGTTTGGGAAACATTGGGTAAAGCAAAATTTTAATGTTTCAACAATTCATCATTGTGGGACTTCCCAGAGCCTCTAATTTTCTAACATGCCCGTATTTTATTATCACTGAACCGGACCATCACTTAGAAATCACAGTTTTCTACTCTGGTATCATTACTACTGTTTCAGGCAGATACTATCATGTTTGTCAGTGAAGTTTGATCTATACATATGGGCCCTCATACTTACCCTTTGTTCATTTTTTTCTCCTACCTACCTTAACTACAACATAGAAATAGGCAGAATTCTAAATATTTCTGTAACTGATCTCATTACCATTTCTTCTCTTGCACATAGCCCCATTATCCACTTTTAGGCTGAACATCCATCACAAACACTGTCCCCCTCTAATTCATTTTTTCATGCCATGATTAGAATTTACCTTCAAATAGCCATGATGTATTCTTGTTCTCCAGGTGATAATTATATAAACATTCAATCTACTGTTGAGAGCAGTACTCTAAGTAAGAATCACCTTTAGATGGCAGAAGAGAAAGCTAGAAGGGTCTGGACCCCTGTCGGCACTGTAGAGCTGCTATACCTGAACTGGGGACCTGCAGACTTCTTCCACGTGGCATAAAAATAAGTAGGATAGGATTTATTCAGTTTTAAGTTGTTATTACTAGCAGCCAAATGCAATCCTTAACTCATACACTTGTTCACAGGGACACTTCTGCCAACATTTGAATAAACAGTCAACAGTCTAAGAACAAGAGAGCACCCAATGCTAGCTGCCTCTTTGTTTATAACTCTCTAACTTGTGTTTTGAAATTTCCTACTTAAAATGTCTATGCTAATGACTTGATAATTGTGTATGACTTCTCAATGAAGTGTGAAGTGCTCGCAAAGCAAATTTACAAATGTCAAGTATAATTTGAGAATTATTGTCTTTTTTCTCTAAGATGCAAATTTGTATGGTGATGTTTTTATAAGCTAAAAGCATAACCAAACATATGGAGGAACTAATGACAGCCCTTCTGGAAAGGTTATGAGATAGAAAATGTTCAGTTGCAAAAACTCAATGACCTGTACCCAAGTCTCTTTCAATATGGCAGCCAGAGAGAGAGCAGGTAGACAGTATAGGAGAATGACTTCTTCATTTCCTCTTAGGAACTCTTTTCTGAATATAAGCCTCACTTTTAAATTCAATAAACCAAGAAGACAGGAGCAGGTGAAAAGGAAAAAAATGGAGGATCTGACCTTATTTTAAAAAATGCCTTCTGTGGGAGAAAAACCAATTATCATTATCAGCCAATGAATGTTTTCCATTTTAAGCCCAGCTCAACCTCAACAGATGCCAAATACATTTGCCACAAGAAAACTGAGAAGATATTCAAGATGCTACCATGAATATATTTTCAAGGATTCAAGTCAACTAATGAAACCTCAAGAATTTGTTTTTCAAATATCTAGAAAGGCAGTCAAAATACTATAACTAAAATTTTAATTAACACTTATAATGATTAGTGATATCAGTTGTGGATCAATCTGTAATGTTGACTTTATATGTTGTATACACTTTTAACATATGGGAGAGAGCATTTATTAAAAAAAGAGGTTCACTTCTTAAATCTGTATTATAAGAAAATCAGAGCACACTTTAACAATTTTAAAATATTATTGAAGTACACCATTTTTGATAGGAAAAAAATCTGGAAGAAATAATAACTAAGCCATAATGAAATAATAGTCAAAACTCCTTCCCCAACATAGGAATCTCCTCTACAATGATCCTAATGAATGGTTACCCAAACTAGGGCATGATGATGGAAATCTCACTATCACAAAAGGTAAGCCTTTTGATTATTGGGAAGCACTATTTACAAAGTCTCCTGCTGTTCTGAGCTAAAGCCTGTACTCACTGTTTCCAATCCTGCAATGTGAAAATAACTGAGCTTCCCCTCCCTCACTCATCTCACAGACCTTCTAAGAGTTGAAGATGGTTTTGATATCAATACCCAAGCCAACCCTTCTCATCCCAATTCCTTATATCATCTATATATGTCAAAGTTTCTAGGTTCTTCTACTTCCTGGCTAAACTCTAGGCTGAGAACAACTGGATATGAAATAGGATGAAATTAAACTGCTATACAATCAAGTATGGCTCTTTATCTCCTTGGATTATAGCTATGATTTATTTGATACCAAATCCCTGGTCAACAAGGTAACCCCAATTACCACATTATACTTGGGAGAAAACAGAATCAGCTTTATAATAATGTTTTACTACTCCATTTGCAGAAATGCACTGCAATAAAAAGTTAGGACAGCTAGTACATTCTCAATACAATTCTTGAAAAATGCTTTGAATATTGATGTTGTTTTTCTATAGCAATACTTATAAGGGATGTCATTATTGATATGGTCTGATGTACATTAACAATTTCATCAAAGATATAAGCCTGTGACCCAAAATTAAAAAAAAAATTGTTTTATAATCACTTTTTAATAATTATATTACCTGGTACCATAATCCACAACCACCCAATCTTTTGCAGTTCCTGTGATAGCATCATGATGTTGAAACAGTCCCAAATTTCTTCTGGCTTCTGTCAGTGCCATGTAATGGGATGATGAAAGAAATTTACTTATCTTGTATTTCTGAGCTTGTTTCAGGGCGAAACAGTAAAGAATTTCAGCAGCCCTAATTGTATAAAACAGTCATTAATTCTTATTTCAAAACAAACATTTACTATTTAAAATATGTGGTACTGATACAATTTTTAAATGCATTTTTTAAAAAATCCACATTTCAAAGTCAAACAGAGAAAGACATGTATCATATGATCTCACTGATATGAGGAATTCTTAATCGCAGGAAACAAACTGAGTGTTGTTGGAGTGGGGGTTGGGGTGGGAGGGATGGGGGGACTGGGTGATAGACACTGGGGAGGGTATGTGCTCTGGTAAGCGCTGTGAATTGTGCAAGACTGTTGAATCTCAGATCTGTACCTCTGAAACAAATAATGCAATATATGTTAAGGAAAAAAAAAGAAGAAGAAGAAGGTAGCGGGAGGGGAAGAATGAAGCGGGGGAAATAGGAGGGGTAGACGAACCATGAGAGACGATGGACTCTGAAAAACAAACAGGGTTCTAGAGGGGAGGGGGGTGGGAGGATGGGTTAGCCTGGTGGTGGGTATTGAGGAGGGCACATTCTGCATGGAGCACTGGGTGTTATGCACAAACAATGAATCATGGAACACTTCATCTAAAACTAATGTTGTAATGTATGGGGATTAACATAAGAATAAAAAAAAGAAAAAAAAAAATCCACATTTCAGCACAATTGATAAAAAAGATATTGATAATAAACATTCCTATAAAACCATCTAGGTATCCATCTAATATATCTAGATTATCAATCATCAGAGAACATCATGTCTAAATTGATATAAAGGGCGCTTGTTCTAGATGGTCCTGGAAAGAAGCCAGTACCCACTGGCAGCGAGACAGGTATACTTATGTATAACATAGTGAAAAAAAAAAAAAAAAGCTCGAAACAGCAGTAAAAAGTGGATAATGGTTGCTGCCCTTTCTTTTCTCCAAGATCAGCCCAGACACATACCAGGAACTTCATCACCAGAAAGCCATTCACTCTCACATACATACATTAAAGGAGAGACGGTGCAGAAATGGTCACATGAGTGGGAGACTAACAGTGAAGGAGAGGCAGAAAGCGATGGCCTGACAGCTCAGTGACAACAGCTAGTCTCTGTGCTGAATGAGAACATTCGACAACTAGAGGGAAAGTAACAATATAAACTGAAAGGTGATAAAACATATGCTGTCGCTTCTCGTTTATTTTAAAGAAAAAACACTTGGGCTTACGAGTAGTTTTTGAGCAAGAATATGGGGACTTATCATTTTCATGCTTTATTTTTTTCATCAGAGGATATGGTTCAAGACAGGTTTCGAAAAAGTTCTTTAAAAAAGAGATATGGCTTGGGGTGCCTGGGTGGCTCAGTCGTTAAGCGTCTGCCCTCAGCTGAGGTCATGGTCCCAGGATCCTGGGATCGAGCCCCACATGGGGCTCCCTGCTCAGCGAGAAGCCTGCTTCTCCCTCCCCCACTCCCCCTGCTGTGTTCCCTCTCTCTCTGTGTCTCTCTCTGTCAAATAAATAAATAAAATCTTTAAAAATAAATAAATAAAATCTTAAAAAAAAAAGAGATGGCTTGATGAAGTAAAAAGTTTAAGAAGGTTCTTTATGCCAAACATATTAAGAAGGATGGAGAGAAAACCAAGGCAGCTTGAAAATGTATCACAATATAAGGAAAAGGATAAATTTAAAGTACTCAAAAAAAAAAAAGAATTGTTTTAAATTTTGAAATAATTAGAAGATACTAAATAATCTCTGCCTTTAAATTCTAATCTTTCTAAAATTCATGGCAGGAGAAACACTAAGTTTGAATTAAAGAAATTGTGTATATATGTTCATCTATACCCATAGCACATATTCCTGGCTTTGCAAAGAGTACCTATACATATAGATATCCCAAAATGTAAAAAGGGGGTTTAAAAAATATTTTCTTCTTTATACTCTTCTATCCTATCCAAATGTTTTACAAATGAGCATCAAGATGAAATATCTATAATCAGACAATAAACTTATTTTCAAGTAAGTTGATTACATTTTGAAATTTGTCATTATTATATGGTTTTTTGTCATTTTATTTTAAAGCAGAATTTTCAAAATATATTATTACTCACACTAAGTACTTCACCTTAAATATGTTCAATAAATTAAAATTGAATCAATATTTGTAACTCTGTCACTAAAAAATAGTTGACACTTTTAAAAAAGTGCAGTAGTCCAAAAGAATCTCTACATTACTTAGTACTTTCTCTGTTTTTATCATAGGTAGTTTAGAGTAACATAATAGAGAATTAATATTCTATTGGGCAAGAATGCATCAATCTCTCTAATATAGAAATACTATTTTATTACAAATACAGGAATATGTATCCATCTGGCACATTTGTGAATATCCCCAAAAAAAGGCAAAGATCAGGCTTTTGAAATAATGCTGACAGCATGAAACAGTAAAAATAAAAAAAAAACACACTACTATACCAAAGTACAACTCTGGGAGAAATTCATGATCTTTATAAAAGGGCTTTCCAAAATGTACTATTTCTACCAGTACGGAGAAGAAGGTAGATATAACATGACTTTTTATTTTTAATACTGAGATTCATCATGAAAATTAATCATCATGAATTCATGATCTGAACTAAGCTGAAAGTGAACTCATCACGAAAATGAATTAAGCTCCCACGCTACACACACATAGAGAGAGCCCCAGGAGTCCCCAGGGTGGTTCATCCTTACCAAAAAGTAACAGGACCCACAAAGATAGCTACTAGCCACGTGTGATTATTTATTTACATTTAAATCAACTCAAATTAAAGGAAATTAAGAGTTCACTTCCTCAGCCACACTGGTCACATTTCAAGTGCTCAACAGTTACATGTGGCAAGTGGCCATACTAAACAGTGCAGAAAACAGAAACAGAAGATTTCTACCACTGCAGAAAGTTCTGTTGGACAGTGACTGAAAGTTCTACTGGACAACGCTGGTTAGAGCGTTTTTGTTTTCTCCTGACTTTTCTGCTTTCTCCCTGTCACTATGCTTTTTCAGCCAATCACTCTGCCGCCATCAGTTCTCATCTCTTTCAAGTTTTGCTCTTCTAAGCAGAGAATCACACCTATAGAACTATGTTTCAATAAATAAGAACTGAGGTGGAGCCTCTGAAGTTCTCCCACATATAAAATGCATTAGTTTTAGATTGTGTACTTTGAGGCCCACATTTTAGCCACAGAGAGGCCCTGTTTGTTCCTTGTGACCCTTGCTTGTTTCCAGCAATTTAGTCTGTCTGGCTACTGACCTGCAGACACACATAACAATGCCACTGGATATTATCACGGTGTGCAAACAATACCAGTAATTAATTAGAAACATATAAAACATAAGATACAAGAGAAAGTCTAATCAGATAAACTGCTTTTTTCAGAACAAAAGCCCATATAATAATCTGATTATGCACTAGAGACATAGCTCTGATTGCATTAAAATTTCACAATTACATTAAACACATCCCAATACTGCATACATGTTGTATATTATGCAAAACTCTATGCTATGCTATGTGCTATGATCACATAAAAAAGGTGAATAATTAATGTAGCTTTCTAAACGTAAATTTTGTACCTTAGATGGGATTCCAATATCCTATCCATTCGTTTGTAGAAGGGTCTGGATGTAAAGTAGCCGCTCCAGTAATGATCGTCTCGGTCAGCATAAGTGAAAAAATCTCCACTTAGAACAGGGGACATGGATTGGCTATTCTTTCTAATGGTTACATCTTCTTTATCCAGTGCATCAAAATAATCTGATAAAGTCCCAAACTGTATCTAATAAAAAAAAAAGTGACACTTATTCATCTCTACCTTAAAATTACTTCTAGCACTAAAAGGAAAAGTTAACAGTAAATATTTAAGATGCGCTTTCCAGTTAAGATGAAATTCTAGCTCAGATTTTACAAAACTCAAAAGCAGGGGGAAAAATATACAGTAGCTCTTTCACTTGCATCAGGTCCCAAATTAAACTAAAATAAAACTTACACCCCTAAGGGGTTAGAAGAACTACTGAGATATACAAATCTGTGGATCTGAAAACACCTTACCAATCTCCAGAATTTCAAAGTGTGCAAGGGTCAGGGAATAGAATAATTCAGAGATGAATAAAAGATGGGAGGAAGCAGCAAAAATAAAACATTTACATACAGTTTGGTTAACCATTAAGTATTTTCATATGTCATATGCACATACACACCCCTGGCCTCCCCATTCCCCTTGCTTGAGCTCTCATAAGGGAGACTTTAAGAACAGCAGGTCATTAAAAAAATGGACTTTATCTACCAGCAGGTAACATTGAATAGAAGTAAAACACAAAGAGTGACAAGAACTGCAAGGTTGACTGCTCAAATGAAAAGGTCTTTTGACTAATGATTTAAATTAACAGAACATAAATCCATTTTTATGAGCCCAAGCTATTCCATAAATCAAAGGAAAAAAGAAGTATTATACCACACCATGTAAACAGATATTAAAAGGCAGTGTTTTTAGAGATAAACAGAGAATTTAACAGGGAATGTATTTCTTTGAATATTAAGATGCTATTTTTGTTGTTTCCTACCACACACAGATACACACACACACACACACACAGATACTAAAAGCTACTTTAATTCAATGTGGCAGAAAAATAATTAAGAGCAGTTAAAAACAGGGGTGCCTGGGTGGCTCAGTCATTAAGCATCTGCCTTTGGCTCAGGTCATGGTCCCAGGGTCCTGGGATCAAGCCCCACATCGGGCTCCCTGCTCTGCAGGAAGCCTGCTTCTCCCTCTCCCACTCCCCCTTCTTGTGTTCTCTCTCTAGCTGTGTCTCTGTCAAATAAATAAAATCTTAAGAAAAAAAAAAAAGAGTAGTTAAAAACAGTGAGTAGCACTCTAGAAGAGTGGTTAAGAACAGCACAGAACCTGGATCCAGATAGCATTGGTTTGAATTCCATCTCTACCATTTACCTAACAATGTGGTTTTGAGCATATTTATATATTGTCTCTGTGTCTGTGTTACAGCTAATAGGGTTCTAAGTAAAATGCTTAGAAACACAACTGGGAATAATGGTCTAAGTTTTAGCTATCATTTTTCTATTGCAAAGGCAAAATTTCAGCTGGAAACATGATGATATTAGTAAGACAAATAGAAGTTATCATGTACCTGTGACACAATAAATTTTATAACAGCAAAATAGATAATTATTTCTAAATCCTTATGTTTACATCACAGAAAAGCAATTTTCAACAATATTACCTTGTCTTATCTTGGCTTCACCAAATACAATGTATCTTGGGCAAGTTAATATATTTGTGCCTCAGTTTCCTCATCTCTAATGGGGATAATTATAGTACCTACCAGAAAATGTTCAGAGAATTAAATAAGTTAACTAAAGTGAAGCACTTTAAAAAGTTAATAGCAGGGGTGCCTGGATGGCCCAGTTGGTTAAGCACCTGACTCTTGGTTCCAGCTCAGGTCATGATCTCGGGGTCATAAGATCGAGCCCCACATTGGGCTCTGTGCTGGGCATGGAGCCTGCTTAAGATTCTCTCTCTCCCTTTCCCCATCCCCACGCCCCCGCACCCCCAAAGTGCATGCTCTCTCTCTAAAAGAAAACGTTAATAGCAAATAGTAAGTACTCAAAAATTAAGTGTTATTTATTACTCACTTAACACATTCTAAGAAGCAGAATATAAGTGTGTGTGTGTATAACCATGAGGGTCACAAATGCAAAGAAATACAGCATTAACTTCAGGCCCAATAGTACAGACAAGCTCAGGGAAGTATACTGATAAAAGTAAAAAATTTTCAACAATCTAAATTTCTGACTCACTTTCTCATCTATATAAAAAGGGATTTCTATGAGATAACAAAAATTCCCTTCATTTTCAGATTTCAGGGAACTGTGGCATGCTACAGAGTTAATATTAACAACAAAGTATACCCTTTTAGAATATTGTAACTAATTTTTGGTATTAGCCAAGATGAAAGTATTTCCTTCTTGGCAATTGCCCCAGGCAAAGTTCATTTAAGTAGCCTGGTGAGCATTCTCACAAATTTAATTCAATCTCAAAGGACTGATATATAATCCTGTATCTATCCTAGAGTAGTTTCAAAAGAAATTATTTAAGAGTGAATTTTTCTATAGTCTCTTGGTAGCTCAAAGTACGTATTCCAAATAACCAAAAAAAAAAGTAGATGTTTTTTACTTCAAAAGGCAACAAATTATATCTTTAACATAACCTTAATCTTAAACATAATCAAACTCCTCTATCAGAGCAACATATGAGAAAAATACATAAATTGTTAAATAAGTGATGACCAATGGGAAACTGACTGGCTTGGTTGGTACAATGTCAATTTTTAGCCATCTAAATTCAATTGCTTACTTGGGTTTTTCCTTTCATTAAAAGAAAATAATAAACTGAAGCTTCTGGCTTGGACAAAATAACTTCAAACATCCTACAGAGAACAGATACTAGATAAACCACAGAGAGAAAAAAAGCTTTTGTTTGAAGGTATCTAAGGACAATCAAAGCAGCCAACACTTGAGTGACAAAAATTCCAGAAAGAAAGGAAATGCATGAAGGTTACTGGGTACAAGGTTAGAATGCAAAAGTCAACTGTATTTTTATACATGGAATATACCACATTCATGGATGGCCTAATATTTGTAAAGAAGTTAACGGTACTCAAATTGATCTATAGGTTCAATGCAATGCCAATCAAAATTCCAACTTTTTTTGGTAGAAATTTAAAAATTGATCTTAAACCTATACAGAACTATAAAGAAAACCAATGCAATCTTGAGAAGGAAAACAAAATTAGAAGACTTATGCTATCAGAAATTAAGATCCATTCTAAAACTATAGTAATTAAGACAGTCCGAGACTAAATAGACAAAATTGAATAGAGTCTATACAAGAGCCACACAAATAGTTTCACTCAAAATTAATGAAAAAGATGATGCTGCAGTAAAGTGGGCACACTGGTCTTTTCAATAAATGGTGGTAGATACCCATATGGGCAAAAATGCACCTCGATCCCTGTCTTCATACAATTCACAAAAAAATCAATTCCAAACAGATTACAGACCTAAATATTGAAGGTAAAACAATAAAGCTTCTGGAGGACAGCTTCATAGGAAGCGTATTTTCATAATTATGGGGTATAAACAAAAATTTCTTAAGCAGAACATGACATGGAAAGGAAAATACTGTTATATTAGATTTAATTAAAACAAAGAATTTCTGTTTATCAAAAGACAGCATTAAGAAAGAAATTAAAAAACAGGCTCACATAGTGGGAGACAATATTTGTATAACTTTTATCTGAAGGAAGACTCAAACCAAAATATATAAAAGAGTTATAAATGGTACAAAATAAACAGACAACCCAATTTAAGGAAAAGTCATCAAAAGATTTAAATAGTCACTTCACAAAAGAGGATACCTAAATGGCAATAAACTTATGAAAAGAGGTTCAATTCATTAACTACCAGGGAAATATAAAATAAAACCATCATATCGATCATAAAAATTAAAAATGAAAAAAAAATCCTAACAAAAAATCTGAGTAAGGAAGTACAGCAACTGAAATTGTCATACAATGCAACGACTAGTGCATCTATTTTGGGATACCATTTGGCAATATCTACTGAAGTTGAACATGTGCATACCCATGACCAAAAATTTCTATCCCATTTTATACCCACATAAATTCACATACATGTATATAAAAACATGCACAAAATATTCAAAATGGCTTTATTTGTAATACACAAAAACTGGAAACAACCCAAATGTCCATCAATAATACAATGGACAAATTGTGATGTATTTATCAAATGGATATTAAAGATAATATACAGTATTAAAATTGAATATAC
Source organism: Mirounga angustirostris (assembly GCF_029215605.1). Taxonomy (NCBI): domain Eukaryota; kingdom Metazoa; phylum Chordata; class Mammalia; order Carnivora; family Phocidae; genus Mirounga; species Mirounga angustirostris. The sequence goes on along the minus strand of NW_026991720.1, from coordinate 106,798,673 downwards.
TGTGGGGCGCCTGGATGGCTCAGTTGGTTAAGAAATCCAACTCTTGATTTTGGTTCAGGTCATGATCTCAGGGTCATGAGAATGAGCTTCACATTGGGCTCCGCACTCAGTACAGAGTCTGCTTGAGAGTCTCTCTCTCCCCTCCCCCTGCCCCCCCCCCGCTCATTCAAATCATTGCCAAATCTTACAAAAGTAACCTTATTTTCCCTTCTATCATCATGGTTAGTGTTTTTTCTTTTGAAATGATACAAGAAGGAAATCTTAAGTATGTGACCCTGAGACCATGACCTGAACCAAAATCAAGAGTTGGATGCTTTTTAAAGTGACTTTACAAATTGCCCTACTGGGCAAAGAAGGAAATAGGTAAAATACAAAAATCAGTACTTTAATTCTTTAGAATGAGTGGTAGATCCTTTTATGGATCTCAAAACCATTCACTAGGAAGATGTACTTAGGGATAAAATACCCATCTGCATATGCCATCCCCTAAGTAAATGTTTGTGTATCAGCTTCATCTTTGAGGAGATTATAGAGATGATTTAAACATAGACCTAAAGTTCATAATTTGGTAGAAATTCAGTTGTAAGTATCTTGAATACACCTGGCATTTTATTTAAGTTTATTTAACTATTTAATATTATTTACATTTACTTAATAAACTTGAATTCTCCCTACATAAAATGTGACCTATCATCAGCTTTCTAATTTCCTAAACAGTAACATCTCTTCCTTTCTGTAGTATTTCCACAAATATTCTACTGTCTCATAGGTTAGTATGTGAATATAATAAACACATTGGGTAATTTTCTCATATAGGGTCTAATATAGGACTCTTGTTTGAATCCTGACTCATGAAACATATGCTTTAAAAAAAATGCCTGTATGTGATCAGGAAAATCTGAATCTATCTGGATATATGATAATATTGAATTATTGTTAATTTTTTAGATATAATAGTGGCATTATGATTGTATTTTTAAACAGAGTCCTTATCATTTAGATACATAATGAAATGGTTACAGATGAAACTACATGACTACTATTTCCTCCAAAATAATCCCTGGGAGAGGGTGAGAGAGGACAGTGAGGCACAGCTGAAGTGAGAGTGACCTCGAGTTGATCAATGTGGTAGCTGAGCTATGGATATGGGGAGGCAGGGGTCAGGGGAAGGGTACTTAAGTTGTTCTCAAAACTTTAGGGTACATTCAAAATTTTCCAAAAGGGGAAAAAAAAAAGAGAGAAAGAACTACAGGTAAATGATTAATTTTGGAAGTCTTCTCAACTAAGAAAGATGCTAGTGTATTCTCTGGACACAAGACATTAATTTGCAAAATTCATGACACGTTCATCTGCATTGCCCGTCACATTACTAAAATCACAAGGATGCAGCCGTCAGAGAAACAAACTTTTGATGCTGGTAGAAAAACAGGACATCACTGAAAACTGAAGATCACAACTTAGTAGGTGCATATTTACAACTACATAAAAGTAAAGTCTCTTTAATGCTGTAGGAATGGGGGGAAAGGGACAACTTCAGAAATGCAACTATAGTACTAGATAATTTTCCTCTTTAAGAACTACACTCTTACATACAAACTACATATTCTAGGAAATATTGGGATGTGGGACAAAGAAACTAAGGCTGTTGTGTTTTAGCCTCATTTAATAATGAAGGCTCAACTTCAAATACAGTATCATAATTAAATATTTTCAAATTACCTTAACATTATACTCAGGATGAGAATTCATATAATCAAAAAGCAGCTGATAATTCTTATACTGATGATCCCATTCTATGCGTTCACAGTAGCGAAAATCATCTCCTAGTGGGGCCAGGACAACTGTAGTACGGAAGAGCTTTGACTTCTTTCGGTACTGATCTAGAAGCATCTCAGCCCTACAAAAGAAAAAGGAAAATAAGAACAGTACTAAGAAAAGGACAATGGGGCAACTCATTAAAAAGTGTATTATGTTAAAAGAAATTGTTGTATACTTTACCTGTATTCTAGGTTAGTATGATTTATAAGGCAGATTTTTTAAAACTACTATACTAATTTTCATTATCCACTTAAAATATTCATAAATTTTGGGGTGCCTGGGTGGCGCAGTTGGTTGAGCATCCAGGCTTTTGGTTTTGGCTCAGTCATGGTCTCTAAGTCATGAAATCAAGCCCCACATTAGGTCCTGTGCTCAGCGCAGAGTCTGCTTGGGATTCTTTCTCGCTCTCCTTCTGCCCCTCCCCTCTGCTCTTTCTCTCTAAAATGGATAAATAAATCTTCTAAAAAATATATTCATAAATTCTTACCAGAGAGAAAAACCCACAGGTTTCCAATGGATTATCCTTAGAGAAATAAAGTCACATACCAACTTTGACATAAAATTACTGGGAACATCAATGGCCTCCTGAAGCCCGGCCATAGACACTGGATCCCAGATTGCCTGTATTTTAAAATAATTTAGTCCAAGAAGACAATAAGGATTTCTTATCTATATAAACTTTGAAGTTGGCTTTGACTCAAGATGCCTTTCTCTAATTTGATCTAAACTTGCCTGATTACACATAAAAAAATTAATAGTTTGAATGAAACCAATTATAGAACCTGATTTCCTCTTCAAACAGAAGAAAAACAACTCACTTAACACCTGCCATCAATAAACTGGATATCTGTCAGTGTCCTTCTCAGGGCTGATCAACAGATAAAGTTTTGGAGATCAAATAGCTTTTTTGATTTCTACCTTCCTCAGATCTAACCCATGAGTCCAAAGGTCAGCTAAATACTAAATGTGCTGATGTGTTTTTATATTTCATATTATTCTAGTATTCTGCAGAAAACCTTTGGGGTTGAACTGCTGAATGCTGAACCGGGGTACCATTTGAGGAAGTCTAGGAATACAAAGTATTTAAGAGGAATGGCTTATAAAAATGAAATTAAATAAGCGGATGAAGAACTCAGAGTAGTTCTCTATGTTTGTAATGCCAAGCTTAAGAAATCAGTGATAAATGACTAATGTGCTTTTTACCCAGTATTCCAATTTTCATTTCTAGGGTTATCGAGAAGTTCCAATTCACAATATAAAAACTTACGAAAGAAACTCAAAGACCATCAATAATGGAACGAAGTATTTTATAGAATTAAAAACATTTAACTAAATTTAGAAATTCACATGATCTTTTTATACTGATAGTCTCTGAAACTGCTTTGCAAATATTAAATTATTAGCAAAATTCAATAACTTGGTGAGTAAAATATAACCATAATGTTCTTACATAACATAGTTTTCTGAGATTAGCGTTCAGTAGAGTACTTAATTTTTACTAATAATTTACTAATATTCCACACTTAACCAAAAATAACCTTGGATTATTAGTTATAATTAAAAAAATACATGTCTAATGAGACTAATCAAATAGAAAGAAAAATAAGAGAAAAAAACCAAACATATAAATCAGATATGAGAAAGATACACTATGACTGAGCATCCAATCGGATTCCCCTAGGCAACCAGCATAGAAAAGGATAAGTGATCATTTAAATGAATGCCAAGGTTTACTACTAGATATACCGTATCTTGTGTGTATATGCATATGACACATAAGAGGAAAGAATCACAAACATTAAGTGTGAGTCTTCCATTCAGCATCTGTCCTAACTCCCAAGCTCCTGCTCAGAAGGTGTCAACACGGAATTCAAGAGACCAATCTACACTACCTGGTAGAGAGTGGATATTCACTAAATACATTGTACACTAATGCCAAATGAAATGACCGATATCACACTTGAAGATGTGCAGCAGCAATCTGCTCTTCACTCCTACCAGTTAGAAATGTCAACTTAACTAGAACAAAGAAAAAAAATTTCCTAGAACATCCTGTATCATTTGACACACAAATCACCATCATATGTAAAATACTTGTATGAGAACAAAAACTCAATGTGATAAAGAATGGTACCTCTTTATTTGCGAAGTAGAGGAACCTGCTGAACTAAACAGTACCAATTTTATCACCTGTAAATTGTAGTTAAATTTCATTTTCTTTAGGGTATTAAAAATCACGTGCCACTAAGCTGGAATGCCCGTGTTTGCTCTCCATTAATCACAAAGTAAAAAGGACGGTGATATCTGGATGTGAAGTAACCAGTAAAGATTTCAAGAATTATAAGAAGTTTTTTAAAAAATCTACAGAAGTATTAAATAGACTCTTTCATCTCTATGCCCCCAGGTGCCTGGAAATCACTTGCAGATTCACTGGAACTGACTGAGCACAAGGTATGTTCCCGGGGGGCAATCTTTGTAGTGTCAGATGGGACACAGCAAAAGGATTACACAAAATAGCTTCCCCCCTCCAATAATGCACTTTAAACAGGTACTCTCAGCAACACCCAAGAAAAGAAAAAGAGGAGCCTCACAAGGTCTTTGGTGCACTGGGAGTCCCCAATTAAAGCATCTGGTTACCTTCAAAGAAATTCCCTATCTCTGACCCCCTGAGCTACAGAAGAGCGTATGCTGCCTAGCTCTATACCTTTTGCCACATAATACACTGGATTATTCTCCTCCGCCTAACTAACCTAAGCCCAGAAAGCACGCCATTCACTCTTCCTCACTGATCTTCACTGCTGTAGGAACCAATAAAATGAAACCAGGTTGATCCCTAATCTCGGGACAGTTTTTCAAAATAACTATAAAAATCAGATTTTGCTGGAAGCGATCTATGTTAAAGGCTGCCATGTTAAAATACTTTTGTGTGTGCCAGAGTGAGAGACCCTCAATGAAATATTTTATGGCCACAAGGACTGACTCAAGGCAGAGACTCAATCTCACCTTCTCCTTCCAGTTTTTAAAGAAGCAATTTTTAAAATAAATAGACTTGATAGTGCACAGTGCAAAGATCTTACTTTATTTAAAAGGCTTTATCATTGTGCTTCGAAACCACCTGGGGGCATGGTTATGTTGGCACCCTATTCTCATTTTGTTGGGCTGGAGATTTTTTGAAAGCTCCCTGGGTAATTTGGGCAGCCATGCTTGGTAACTACCGACCTGCCTCATCCTTGCCCATTTAACCCTCCTGTGGAACGCAGGATGCCTGGCTTCTTCTTAGCAATTCACACGAGCGTGGAGTTCCCAAAAACCATCAAACTTACAAATGGCAAAAAAAAATTGCACATAATTATTGTTATACAATTAGTGTACACAATATGGTGAGTTTAAAAATATTCCTACACTCGTGTTGCCATCATGTTATTGAAAATTTTTTAAGGATAACATGTACAAGAACCTAGGCAGAGTAGGTTTTCAGAAACCAGAAATTCCAGGGTCTTAAAAACAGTTAATGAATGTTGTGGTTTGCAGAATTTATGGCTGTCATCCTACTTTAACTGTTTATAGCTACCCCCCTCACTCTCAAAAATCTCCTCATGTGTTTAATAAATAACATGATCGATCTAAAAAAATAAAATAAAAGCCTGTATCATTTTTCTGCCAGAGGTGAGTGGTTTATATTGCAACACAATGTTTTATTTAAAGGCATTATACACCAGTAATTTTTAAGTGAAGAAATTAAACTTTAAAAGCAAACAAATGACAAGTATAGGTAATGAGATGCTTCCGTCATGAGCATAATTTTCTTCCTAAAAAAAATGTTTCATCCCTTTTTTATTTAAGTAATTATCTTTAAGTATAAATATTCCTAATTAAAAATTGTCTGCAAGTCAAAAATATCAGAATGATCGAAAGAGTGTATTCATCAGAGCTGGGCAGCATCCACTATTATTGAAATTGTATTAAAAGAACAGATAATTATACTCTTTATGTGTTCCATTTCAATAAACCTGTTTTTGCAGTTGGGTTGCTTTTCTTACCAATGTATACAATAGAGACCAGAAGTTTTATTATCAACTAAAGTATGTGAGATCAATCAAAAGCAGCAGAAGGCTTTTATAATGAGGGCAAAGGAGAGGGTAATAACAGACTGTTATAGGTTCTCCATTGTATATTGATCAACTGTTGTTCATTTTCCATTAAGTTATAACACATAAAAGGCACAGTCAAAGCTCTGCATTTTTAAGTTGCTTTAGATCTGGTTGAATAAGTACCTTGAGCATGGATAATGTTGGCTACTGAACCCTTTAGCAAAGAGCAGCAGAGTTGTTGCTTTGCTCAAGATGCTGTCTTAATGAAATGCATATTTTCATACCTCTTTTGGACATTTCCAAGATGTATTGTTTCTGGGGGGACTCCCCAGGGACAACCAAATCTGCCTCCGGGAAGCCGTTTAAAATCAAACTGGCAGCATATTTTAGGATCAGGTCCACACGTACGAGGGATGTCATAGCTGTAGAAAGGCATCATGTGGCAAAAAATATCTGTGCCAGATCCCAGATCTAAAATAAAGAGCCAACAGACAAACCTGGATTTATAAATTGTGTTTTCCCAAAACTGTTCAAAATGCCAGTACTTTCTACATATATAATGCAAGCTCCACCCTAAATCTACAACCTACTTAACTACTACTCATACATAAACTCCAGTGGCATTTAAAGACCACCAGCCTGAAGGAAGAGACTCACATCTCAGTCTCTCTCTACCTCCTCTATCTAAACTGAGCAGAGACCCATCACGGACCAGCGTGTGCTGGCCTGGAAAGATACAAACGAACAGAAGCAAAAGTTATCCCTGGCTCATCCAAAAATATGGGCTGTGTCCATCCCTGGCTGCCAGCTCCTTGCAACATCTGTCCCCACATCAGTAACGGGACACACTGGGGAAGACCATGACACTAGCCGCAGAGGAAAGGAGAGAAGGAGAGAGGAAGAGAATAAAAGGAGGAAAGGAAGAAGTAGGGAGGCTTGTGAGAATGCTGGGCAAATTCCTATCTATTTCTCGCTGTGAGGAGAAGAAAGGGCAACCGGAAGAGTTCACAGAGTCTCCCCGTTGTTCACCAATGAAGAGCCACCAGGACTTTTCACCAAGAAAGCAGCACAGGACAAGGGGAAGTACTTCTTAAAACCAAAACAAACAAACAAACAAACAAACAAACCCAAGAATAAAAACGAAGCAAACAAAAAATATACTGAAAGGGAGCACTGGTTCCTGATGCAGAACTGTCTTTAATTAAATGCCCAATGCCAGCAAGTGTTGTTATCACTGCCCTTGAGAGGTCAGAAGCCTACCACCCAGTGATGGAGGACTTGAGCAAGGGTTAAATATGGTTACCTTTTAGGCTCCTGACCTGTAAATACCTCTCCCTCTTTATTTATAAAGTGTGGATTTCTACTTTTCAGCAATGGGTTATGTGATGCTTTTATGACAAAGACAGACACAACAACGAAAACAAAAAAGCAACACGCACGTTTTGAAAAATGAAAATACCTCCTTCATTAAGAACCAGAACACACAAAGAAGCTCAAATGAGTTCCAAAGCATAATTTTGAAGCAACATGTTCAAATCTATCTGGTAAGTGCTAACATATTCCAGTTCTATCTCGTGCTCCATTTAGTTACCAGCTCTTTTCCAAAATTTAAAGCTTTTATAATTTGAATATTTTTGTGCTGTCAGTTGCTTCACTGAATCACACTCGAGTGTGACATCACGGATCTGGTCACTAATGCTTGCTAACCGCACAGAGGCCCTCGGTGACAACTCCTCTTCCCTTCTCCGGTAGATCAAAGACACTCAACAGCCCCACCCCTTCGCCTCAGCCATACTATTTAGCAGCTCATTTACACGTTTCAGTTTATCTGCTGCTGTTGGTCTTGTCTTTCATCAAATTAAGACTATAATTTCCTGATAGGCAAGGAAGTTTTCTGTATTTCTTCCAAGCATGGTATTAAGTACATAAAAGTACTCAGTACTTTCTTGCTGATTGGTATTTATGGGCAATTTGAATGTAGGCAATACTGTTAAGTAGGGCCTCTTCAAATTAACAATCCCTTTTTTTTAATTAATATGCTCTTTGCATTTGATCAAACTATACAGGATATAACCCCCTACAAGTTCTCGTTTTCCCTACAGGTTTTAAATTCCAGAATAAAAAATTATATAGTTAATTTCTTTCCTTATTGAAAAAACAGCAGTACGTATCAGGAAGTTACTGTCTAGTTTTACAAACGATTTTTTGAAAACACTTAAGGGGGGATCTAACTTACACAGGAAAACAAGTATGATGCAATGCAGTAATTTCTGAACATTGTTTTAGTAATGAAACCCTTTTTGTGGATGAAATCTTACAGAAAGCCCAGTACCGGGAAAGCAGTGAATGGCAGGGGCTTAAAAGCCTGGGCTTCTGAACTACACAAAGCTGGATTCAGATCTCGCCTCTGTACCTACTACCTGTACGACTTTGGCAAAAGGCTTCACAGCTCTAAGCATCCATTTCTTCACCATTTAAGAGGGATAATGAGAGAAGAGAAGATAAAGGATAAAGATCTAGTGAGAGAGCAGATATAAAGCATACAGTACAATGCATGGCCCAGAATAAAGAACTCAATAAAGAAAAAGAAATAATAAGGTATTCTGAATTAAATGGGGGTTGGGAAAGGCAAAAACCTCTCAAGAAGCCTAAATCTTGTCTCCTTCCCACCCCTCAGCAAAGAGCTGTAGAAGTATGACCTTGGGAACACCTGTGCACCCACAGAATACAGCGTGAAAACAAGCAGGACAGGTAATAGGAGGGCTGTTCAGGAGGACAGGATTAATGGTTTAAAAGGCAATTCTTACTAGATGCAGAGACAGGAAAGACAGAAGGAGGAAACACAGGCTGAATGTGAAATAAAGGACTGGATATAAGTTCTCACACATGTTCAACTTTGTGATAAAACAAGTCCTTTTCAAAACAGAAGCATGTAAAAGCATTATTTGCAAAAGACTAATTCCTTACATTTATTTACTTCCTTTAGGCATAAAAAAGAATCCACGGTGTTCTATAGATAAATATCCTCACCACTGCTTAAGAGAATCTTAACACCAATACACTGGGAAAAAAATCGTAAGAACGTATATCTTGAAGCAACCTAATTTTCAAGACTGACACTCTGAATAAAGCCCGTAACAGGAGGAGTTCATAACCCTTATGAAATAACATCTAGGTCAAGTGAGATCTTCCACTTTCATCACACCCTATGTACCCCAATTCTGTCTCCAAAAAAATTCCAGCGTTTTATGCAATGCAAAATGTTTTTTAACTGCATAATGAGCTCTCTGAATAAGCATGTGAGAAAATCCGGCGCGTTTGAGGAGATAAGCCATTGTTGGTGAATGTCCAAAAGGATCAATAGACCAACCGGACCGAGGTTTCACTCCTGTCGATAAAGAAAATAAGTGTTATTTTTTTAACTGATAATGAAACGAAAAGAAGTCACAATCCATTCAGAGCCATCAGAGTTCTATGGTATTCTGGGTCTGAGGACAAGGCATCTGCCCAGCATTCCCCTTGAGCATACGTTCCCAGCAGGGCTCCCAGACGGGAGGATGCTGCCCCTGCCATGTCTTCTTCCCAGGCAGAGGAATCGCACTAGAGGTTAGTCAACTGGCACTGAAATCAGCACTCTGCCATCTCATAGACACTAGAAAGCTCCTGCCATTTAGTGGAGCTAGAGAAACAAACAGGACCTAGCCCCCATCCTTCTAAGACCTCACAGTCTTGTTTTCCTTTGAGGTGGATAACCCAGCAACTTGCTATGTAATAAGGAAAAGTAAGCTAACTTATTTCAACCTGGACTCCTCAATCCCAATGTGAAGGAATTTTCAGGCTGTCTTTCATACCTCACAATAGCTTCAAATCATCTTTTTATACAGTAGCAGAAGTGACCAAAATAACTGCACCATATTTCATTAAATCTTAGTGAAATATAATAAAATTGTAATATAATATAATGCTGGTACTTTCTCTCTACCCAGAAAGGATTAATGGAATTTTCCACAACTGACTAACAGCAACTGTTAAGAGCCATTGACTAAAGATATAGCTCAATTTCACATAGGGTACAATGTAAAAAATAAACATAATAAATGTAAAGACTGGAATTAATGAAAGAAGACTAGTAATCTGGCATTATACAAATCTGATCTTTTATTTATTCAGGATACTCAAAAGCAAACTTGTACATGCAACCTATAGAAATCTATAGACGTAGTATTACTATGTGCATTTTTTTCAAACACCTGGTTAGCACTTCCATATACCTAGACTATGAGAGGTTCTAGGATTACAAAAATGAGTTTATCTTGATCCTGACTGCACAGAATATCATGCAAATAGGTGTAACACAGAGTATCAGAATATGGAGGGGAGGGAAGAAGTCTGTGGAACAATCTTGAAGATGAACACAGAGCTGGGAAGCCAGCAAAGGAGACTGAGGAGAAAAAGTCAGAACTCTCAGAGGACCAAGAATATGTGTCAAAACTCAAAGAACTGACCACATATTTTTGTTTTTCACATATGTAATTCACCTCTAAAAACTGTAAAGAAACCTTTTTTAAAAATATTTTATTTATTTGAGAGAGAGAGAGAGGGAGAGATCACGAGCAGGGGGGAGGGGTAAAGGGTGAAGCAAGACTCCCTGCTGAGCAGGGAGCCTGATGCAGAACTTGAACACAGGACCCTGGGCCAAAGGCAGATGCTTAACTGACTGAGCCACCCAATTTAGCTCATATTTCTGTGCTGTCAGTTGTTTCACTGAATCACACTCAATTTAGTATTTTTGGTTTTTTGTGGTGGTATGGTTTAACAATTCTGGAACTACTTTTCATGTATTCTAAGGTTGAGCAAATTAAGACCAGGGAGCCAGGGTTCACACTGTTAAGGAACTACCAAATATGTAAATGTGGGAGAGCAGAATGTACTTTAGAACCCTGACTTGAAATAGGAGGTATCAGCACTAACTTACAGTTTTGTAACACACACCCACACCCACACCCATTTTCTAGCTCTGCCCCAGGAGGGCCTAGATACAGTAACACCTCAGGACCAATGAGCACACCTTAGCTTCTAGATGATGACTTCTAAACACTATGCTCTATTAAAAATAACCTTAAAGAAATGGCTCATCCCAGGACGGTGGCTGGGAAAATACAAAATAAGCCCGGAACATATACTTACAGCATAAAGTAAAGAAATGGTCAAAGAATCATCGGAACATATTAAAATAACTCAGGAGATAGCCTGTAGGGGCTTCCACTATCCAAATGTGTGACAATTGGGGCATCAAAATAAACAATGATAGTACTGGGTTATAACCCATTGAATAAAATAAGAAGCCACGAGATCCATGAGCCCTAAATAAAAAGAAAATAAAAAAAGAAATAGGAAATAAAGGAAAACAAAAAGGAAAGGTGTATTCCTTTCAGTAGAATGCCAACTAATAATTATAGAAGGAATGACAGAATTAGAAAACCATCAATGGATCCTAAAAGTACAACAGGCAAGTTTGATGAGGAATAGGATATTTAGCTAATCTCAATGTGTCCCCCACAAATAAGTTATTAATTAAAGAAGAAAGATGTAACAGTACAGCAAAGAAACTTAAGAGACCCAAATTAAGCAACTGACCAAGGCTAGCAGCACCAGTATTAGAACAGGGAGACATCATGTGCCTCCTGACAGGATGCACTGAGGCCAACAGAACATCACTGCAGTGATATTCGAGCAAAAGAAGTAGATTGGTTTAGGGGCGCCTGGGTGGCTCAGTCGGTTAAGCGACTGCCTTCAGCTCAGGTCATGATCCCAGGATCCTGGGATCGAGTCCCACATCAGGCTCCCTGCTCAGCGGGGAGCCTGCTTCTCCCTCTCCCTGCCACTCCCCCTGCTTGTGCTCTCTATCTCTCTGACAAATAAATAAAATCTTTAAAAAGAAAAAAAAGTAGATTGGTTTAGGTTAGGAAGGAGGGAAGAAGGGAGGGAAAGAAGGAAAGCGGGAAGGAGGGAAAGAAGGAGGGAGGGAAGGAAGGAAAAACAACCTGAAGCTAATCGTGAGGAAATGGACATACTCAAATAAAAGGACTTCCTACAACAAAGTCCTTCACTCCTCAAAAATATCAAGGTCAAGAAATTTTTAAAAAAGGCTGAGGAGCTAGCTGTTCCAGATTAAAGGAGACTGAAGAGATGCGATAACTAAATGCAACACATGAGCATGGTTGGATCCTGGACTTAAAGGGAAAAAAAAAAAGCACCTTTTATTAAAAAAAAAAAATGCTATTGAGAATTTGAATATAGCCTATGAATTTGATTACAGTATTATATCACTGCTAACATTCTGGATTTGGTAACTTTCTTCTGGTTATATAAGAAAATGTCCTTTTTTTTAATTTAACTTTTTTTAATTTTGTTATGTTAATCACCATACATTATATCATCAGTTTTTGATGTAGTGTTCCATCATTCATTGTTTGCATATAACACCCAGTGCTCCATTCAATACGTGCCCTCTTTAATACCCATCACCAGGCTAACCCATCCCCCCACCCCCTCCCCTCTAGAACCCTCAGTTTGTTTCTCAGAGTCCATAGTCTCTCCTGGTTCGTCTCCCCCTCCATTCCCCCCCCTTCATTTTTCCCTTCCTGCTATCTTCTTTTATTTTGACATATAATGTATTATTTGTTTCAGAGGTACAGGTCTGTGATTCAACAGTCTTACACAATTCACAGCACTCACCATAGCACACACCCTCCCCAAAGTCTATCACCCAGCCACCCCATCCCTCCCACCCCCTACCACTCCAGCAACCCTCAGTTTGTTTCCTGAGATTAAGAAGAAAATGTCCTTATTTTCTTAGAAAACACACAATGAAGTATTGGAAGATAAAGAAAGAAGATGCCTCCAACTTACTGTCAAATATTTCAGAAAAACATGCATTATGAATCTAAGTACAGGACATATGAAAGAGCCCTTCCCAGCTGTCATGCAGCTTTTTATAAGTTTGAAATTATATCAAAATTAAGTTATAAAATAATAAAGGATTGCAATGTCCCAAATAACAAGGGCGGAATTAGCTTACAAGTGAGAGTAAAAATCACCATCAAATTCTACAGTGATGTCAGATTTTAGCAACGTTAGGGATGTTTTCCCTATCAAACTCACATGATCCACAGGAGCAGCAACCTAGCTGCAGTGGACATAAGAGTCCCTGGGAGGTGATGATACAGAAAAGGAAGAATGTAAACCATATTTTTTAAAACTCTGACATGAAAGGAGGTGAGAGCTAGGCAGAGACCTAGAAAGGACCCCAGTATCCCACTAGGGTTTTCCTTGGTATGGTAAGTACTGTTTTAAAAGGGGTAAGGGGCAAATTTAGGTAAAAGCGCAGCATAAAAAAGCGCCAAAGTTTTATAAAGGGTATGTTTGCCAATAATACCAGGAAAGATCATGAAAAAGATTTTGTGCCATCAAGCAAGATTATCAAAATACATAATAAAGTAAAAATTGTTAGGAAAAATGACAAGAAATGGTCATTAAAAAGAATAAAATACACCCCTCAATTTTTGACAAACCTAACAGACTTAAAAATTAGAACAGAAGTAATATGAATAATATAATTAGTCACTGGATTATTCCAAGTACATTTAATATTAAAGCTTAAGAAAAGTCAGGGAACAGTTAGAAAAACAGGTATTTTGGGCAAAAGACAATGTTGGTAACTCAAACTTCAAAAAGTTTATGATATTTTGGGTAAAAGATAATCTTAATAACTCAAACTTCAAAAGGTTTATAATGATCATATTTGCATAACAGAGGTCACAAAGGCAGAAATTAACAAAAAACAGAACAATTTAAAAAGCATTCCATGACCAAATATAAAGTATCCAAAACAACATGCTGTTGTTCTAAATTGCTTAAAAAACAAAACAGAACATGAATTTACAAAATGCAGCCAAAGCTACAAAAAGATATTCCATTTCTCAAATGTGTCCATTATCTAAATGTAAGAGCTAAAAACCATAAAGTTCCTAGGTAAAAACCACAAAGTAAATCCTATGACCTTAGGTGAGACAATGGTTTCTTAGCTGTGACATCAAAACACAAGTGACAAAAGAAAAACTAAAATGGACTTCATCAAAATCAAAGCTTTTGTGCATCAGAGGACACCTTCATGAAACTGAAAAACAACCCACAGAATGGAAAAAAGTATTGGCAAATCATTGTCTGACAAGAAACTAGCGTCAAGAATATACAAAGAACTCTTACAAGTCAACAATAAAAAGACAAAGAACCCAAATGTAAAAATAGCCAAATAATTTGAACAGACATTTCTCCAAAGAAGATATATAAATAGCCAATACACACATGAAAAAACGTTTAACATCATTAGTCTTTAGGGAAATGCAAGTCAAAGCCACAATGAGGGACCATTTCATACACACTAGCATGGCTAAAATAAAAAAGACAATAACAAATGTTGCACATGTAGAGGAATTAGAAATCTCATACATTGCTGGGGGGGAATGTAAAATGGTGCAGCCATTATGGAAAACAATTAGGCAGCTCCTCAAAATGCTAAACACAGAGCTACCATATGACCCAGCAATTCCATTCCTAGGTATAAACTCAGAAGAAATGAAAACATATGTCCTCACGAAAACTTACGCTAGTGTGGGGTAGGGGGATGGGGTAATTGGACAGTGGTCATTAAGGAGGGCACTTGATGTAATGAGCACTGGGTGTTATATGCAAGTGATGAATCACTAAATTCTACCCCTGAAACTAATAATACACTATATGTTAACTAATTGAATTTAAATTAAAAAAATATATTTGCTGGGGAAAAAAAAAACAAAAAACAAACAAACAAACAAAACCTTACACAAGTGTGTATAGCAGCATTATTCACAGTAGCCAAAAAGGGGAACACTCTAAATGTCTAGCAACTGAAAAAAGGAGAAACAACTGTGGTCTTTCCAAACAAAATAGTATTATTCAGCTATAAAAAGGAATGAAGCACTGATACATGCTACAACATGAATGAACTTGAAAACATCGTGCCAAGTAAAAGAAGCCAGTTATAAAGGCCATATTGTATGATTCGGTGTATGTAAAATGTCCAGAAGAGTCAAATCCATCCACACAGAAAGCAGGTGAGAGGGCTCCTGGGTGATTAGTCGGTTAAGCGTCCAACTCTTATTTAGGCTCAGGTCACGATCTTAGGGTCCTGAGATTGAGCCCCATGTCAGGCTCTGTACTCAGTGGGGAGTCTTACTTGGATTCTCTCTCTCCCTCTGCCCTTCCTCTGCCCCCCCCCACACTCTCTCCTGTCTCTAAAATACATGAATACATCTTAAAAAAAAAAAAAAGTAGATTTGTGGTGGCATGGGCCTGGGGCAGGGAAGGGTGGAGTCAAGAAAGGAGTGTGACTATTAATGGGTAAGAGATTTCTTTTGGGGATGTTGAAAATGTTCTAATAGAGGGTGGCAACGGTTGCACAACTCTGTGAACAGACTAAAAACTACTGAGTTGTATACTTTAGGTGGATAAATTTTATGATATTGGAGACAACACAATTTTAAGAAGAAAATTTATGCTGAGCAAAAACTGATGGATCCAAAGGAGTCAGTCCATATATATGAAGTCCTGAAACAGGCAAAAATAATCTACAGTGATAGAAATCAGAGAGCAGTTGGCTGCAGGAGAGTTGAGGAGGATGAGGGAACTTTCGGGGGTGATGAAAAAGTGGCTTAACTGGGTATATATATTTGCCAAAACTAGAACTCTATAGTTAAGATTTGCATGTTGCACTGCATAGAACTTATATGTCAATAAAAGCTAAACATAAAGAAAAAAATCCCCAAACTGAAGTTTATAAAAAGAAATATTCCTGGTTTAGAACATAATTATTTAAGAAAAGTGGCACTGTGTAGGGGGTCCCTAAGTCTGCCACCCCCATTTAGTGAGCTGTTAAGAAAATGTACAGGACTCGGCATATGGTCATACCCACAGCTATGACTTATTACAGTGAAAGGACACAATGCAAAATCCACAAAGGGAAAAGGCACAGGGGGCACAGTGTCCACGGGAAACCAAGCACAAGCTTCTAACAGTCCTTTCCCTATGGAGTCACAAAGGATGGGTTCAATCCCTCCATGTTGTGACAACTGAAACAACTGTGACAAAAGTGAAATGCTATCAAACAAGGAAGCTCCTGAAGAGACTCAGCGTTCAGGGTATTTGTTGGGGGCTGGTCATGGAGGCATCCTCAGCCTAGCAGTACATATTAAGATTCTGGACTTCCAGAAGGAAAAGAACTCAATACATGATCACAGTAGCATCTGTGATTAGCATAAACTACATTGTTTTTACACAGTTTAAACACAGTGAAACAATTCCACAGTATCTGTGTGGTAAGGATAGATGTTTTTTATTGGACTTACTTCTTGGCATTTCTATTTTTTTCCTATTTAAAATTTTTTTCTGTGTTAGAGATAAAATCCCTGCCATCCCCATTCATTCTTTCTTTATATTTTGGAATAATTCAAACTTAAAAGAAAAGGTTTAAGAAAAATATGAAGAACTCCCATAAACTCCTCCACCAGATTTACCAATTATTAACATATTTGCTTTACTTTTTCTTTTGCCATATCATTGGTGTGATTGTTGTTGTTATTAGAATAAGCTGCAGATATCACGCCTGTACACAAAAAAGAGATAACACAGGGGGTCTGAAAGTGCTATCTTTAGAAAGGTCTTGCTTGGAAGGTTTGCCCTTGGCTGGTGTCTGGGGACCTGGATTTCCTAAATGCTACAAAATTGTACTCAGATATGAAATATTTGAAAAGAATTACATACCACGTTGCAGGATGCAAATACTAGGTACTGCAAAGATTTAAATGAGTCCCATGTTCTTACCAGTTGTATTGAACACCTGGTTTTATCAGGGCAGTGTCCTCTTCCCCATGTCTTGTGGTAACAAGATCCCTCTTTCCCATGGAGGACCTATTCACATGGTTCCAGTAGAGCGGACCATGCCTTCCACAAACCCCTCTCCCGCATGACCATTTCCAATAAACTGACTAGGGCTTGATGATTTCAGCCTCTACACCTCTGGCCACAGAAACTGGCTCAGAGTTATGCACTTAATCCAAAGTGAGACAATTAGGTAAGACATTAAGAAAAACTTCTACTGATTAGACTGGGAAGATGAGAATCCTAGTTGCCTATGGCCCTCTTACTCACCATGTGAAGAGAACCAGGAGAAGACTAAGGCCATGCAAAAATAAGCAGAGCCAAGTGGAGCCTGGGTGGCTCAGTCGACTGAACATCCGATTCTTGATTTCAGCTGAGGTTATGATCTCAGGGTTGTGAGATCAAGCCCCGAGTAGGGCTCCATGCTGGGCATGGAGACTGCTTCAGATTCTCTCTTTCCCTTTCCCTCTGCCCCTCCCCACCCTCTATCTCTCTCATAAATAAATAAATAAGCAAGCAAGCAAGCAGAGCCAAAAGAGATAGTGTCCAAACAATATAATCCAACTTTACCTGAACCTACCGTACCTCTTGAATTCTCAATGACAAAACTAATACCTTCCTTTTGTTCTTCTTTTTCTTTGGCAAGTAAATTAGGTTTTTGCCTCTTCTAACCAACAGTCTTAACTAATATAAAATTAAAATCCCAATGGGATACTGTTAGAAGAAAATTATTCTAAAAATTAATAAAAACAGTACACAAAATAATAGATTACAAAGTAGATGACACTAAAAATGACCACATTATATTTATGCAACTTAGCTTATGATGGAGGAAACATCATAAATTAATGAAGGATAAAAAAAATACTGGGAAAATCAGTTATTTAAAAAAATAAAATAGAGCCTCATCTCATGTTCCCCAAAATTAATTGCCCAAAGTAGTCCAAATGAAGGAAAAAGACGTCAATACATACCTAGATTTTTTTCCAGCCACTGATGTCCTTCAATTAGTTGGTCAATTAAGGCAAAATAATGTGGAGCAGCTTCATCAGGCATAACCCAGCCACCTGTCACAATTTCAAACTGACCATTCTGTAGCAAACTAGAGAGAAAATAAATATAGGAGTTTACAATAACATATACAAGAAAAGTTCAAATAAAAGATTTAAAATAGCATAAACATCAGGGACAGCCCTTAAGCAAGTATAAACATTACTTACATGAGTTACTAAAAAAGTTTTTTAAACCAGGGAATAAATTTCAACTTTGGGGCCCTGGTGATAAAACATCCTTAGTGAAGCGTGTGTATGTGACCCTTCCTTCCTAGGCAAAGCCTCTGCAGGTCACTTTGGAAGTTCCTTTTCATAAGGTTATAATCTCCCAGACAACTTCAAAGATCCTGATGTCAGGAGACACATCTGATTTATTTCTGAATCTTACAAAGCACCTAGCAAGGTGCTTTACTTGCAGTATGTCCTGAATGTTTACTGGAGGGCTGTCGTTTTAAGCATGATATTTGTTTCAATATACCTATATTGAATATCAATATTCATTTTAGTCCTTCTGACAATGGTAAGTTAATCATGCAAACTACACAAAAGTAATAATAATAAAGGTAAAGCCAGTAAATAACATATGCCTCTGGGAATACAGAAAACATCATAAAGCACTTTGCTCCAGATTCAGTTAAAATGTGTCTATATAGTTTATTTTACATTACTGAGTGAAAAGCTCTAACATTACCATTATCTGTCCATTGGGTACTCCTTTGCCATAATGCCATACAAGGTAACTAGATTCCCCACCCCTGGAACAACTGAATTGTTACAAGAAGATCCCTTCCTCCAAAAAAAAAAAACAAAATCGCAGACTATTAAAAATTTGAAGAAGTACCTGAGGAAGTATAGAGGTCAAGAATTTAAGCAAACACCTTAAATGCCATAGACTTGTCAGTCTGCAGTAAGATGGCTTGAGAAATTGTGTAGAATTCCAGAAAGAAAAGCAGCTTTAATAAGGATACACATCACCGGATACCTACCCTGAACAGCCGAATACCAAGCCAAATTTTGTTAAAGCAGCCCAGAGGCATAGAAGATAAACGTTTTCCTACAAAGCCTATAACAGAATCCACTACATTAACACAACATCTGATTTATTCAAACATGTGCATAACCATACAACCAGTGAGAGAGTGGATAATGGACACAAATTTTAAAAATGAATGAATAATTCCTTGTATAAAATTTTTAAATGTTAATTTAATCCTGTATTGCCATGGGAATCACCAACTAACATAATTTCACATGGACACTATGATGGCTCATTATAGTGCCTAAAAAAACCCAAATGTCCAGTCAAACCTTAGATTCTCAGAGGCCCAAATCAAGAACTTAACAATATACAAACTGGGAATCTCCAAAAACAAAACAAAACAAAAAACCCACATTTCTTTAAGAACACAACTAAATCCAAGGCTATTTTATCCTATTCTTACTGTCAAACTGCTTCCAGTCAGTTCTCTTTCTTATCTTTCTGGTGATTGCCAGATTTAGCCACACTCTGGAGGCCTTGGCCCAGACCCAGCTCTTAAGTCTTATGACCAGTACGTGGAAGCCTGAGACGTCAGGACAGATCTGGGATTTAAACTCTGGCCATCAATATAGAAACGTGGCTCCTTATCTCAGCACTCCAGTAAAGAGATCTTTTGGAAAATTTCAGAAATAAATTGGTCAAAACAAAGTCTTTGCTGCTTCTGAACAGTTAATAGAAATTACAGATTAAGAAGTCTAAAAATTAAAATTTAAAAAAAAAAAAACACTCCAATGATGGAATTTCTCATCTCAGTTTTATTTTGCTACATGATCCCTATCCCCAGGCATGAATGGACTCCAAGAAACAGCTAAGTGAGCAAAGAATCATACCTACTATATACATTAACTAATTTCCCCAGGTCCATTTGTAAACAATCTATCCCTTCCTCCTCCCCATGATGCCCCAGATGTCTGTGATCAGTATTGAGTTCTTATTCGAATGCAATGCTTATCTTAAAGACTGACTTGTCAATTTGGGGAAGGCATGAAAAGCCTCCCATGCATTAAAATGTTTTCCACGATCTTTTTTACCTACTTATTTTCTTCTCTCCTATTTTTCCCAAACTGATTGGTCCCAGGTGTCCTCATGTCTCAGCCCAAATAAAACCTGCCCAGAGAAATCTCCCTGAGCACCCAACCTAAATCAGTTCTCCCACCATACTACCACACTCTCACACGACAGCATTTATCACCAACCAGAATTACCTTGTTCCGTTTCCATGTATGTCTCCTCCCTCTCCCTCCTCAACCCCACCCGCCATGAGAGCAGAATGTAAGCTCCCAGAGAGCAGGGACTAGCACCTGCTGTTTTTTTTTTTATTTTTTTTATTTATTTATTTGAGAGAGAGAATGAGATAGAGAGAGCATGAGAGGGAGGAGGGTCAGAGGGAGAAGCAGACTCCCTGCCGAGCAGGGAGCCTGATGTGGGACTCGATCCCAGACTCCAGGATCATGACCTGAGCCGAAGGCAGTCGCTCAACTGACTGAGCCACCCAGGCGCCCTAGCACCTGCTGTTTTGCTCACTTATCCACACCCAGCACTGAGAAGTGTGTGTGGCATGTAAGGGGCACTCTGACAGTTGTGAGATAAATGATGAATGACTGAACGAGACTCTCGGCTCAAAGTCAGTATTGACAGAAAGTTTTAGATTAGATGAAGCTCACAGACATATGCAAAATAAACTGGACAGAAAGGGGCCAGGTGGAAAGGGGTCTGAACAATCTGGGTGTGAGGTGGTACGACCCAGAATATGAAAGTGGTGGGGCCCCCGGGTGGCTCAGTCAGATGAGTGTCCGTCTTCGGCTCAGGTCATGACCTCAGGGTCCTGGGATCAAGCACCGTGTCGGGCTCCCTGCTCATAGGGGAGTCTGCTTCTCCCTCTGCCCCTCTCCCATTGCTCCTGCTTGCTTGCTTGCTCTCTCTCTCTCAGAGAAATAAATAAAATCTTTTTAAAAAATATGAAAGTGGTAGGAAATATGGAAGAGGAAGGAGAGAAAGGAGGTGTCTCATGAAAACTCATCCATGGGAATTGGGCAATGACTGGCAATAGAACAAAGGACGAAAGCACGTATGTCTTGGGTGTTAATTCCTGGTGTCTAACGGCACCGTAGTGTGACACACACAGTGGAGGTGAGAAGGGAGGTCACTTTGGGATCATAAATATAAATTTGGATAAGGCTGTCCGATAGGATGGTGAGACACCCCAAAGGAGCTAACCGAAGATGAAAAGTTCAAGAAAAGAGGCTGATAGAAAAATTAAGCTTGGAGGGACTAAAACAAAGAGGAAACAGAGAAGCTAGGAGGTGAGGAGAAAACAATCAAAAGGAGAGTCAAGGACCAAGCAGAAGGAAAATATAAAAGGAAATAGAGGCAATAAGAAATGTGAAAGATAAAAAGAATAAATCTGTGCAAACAGCCTGAAACATTCTAGAAAACAGTAATGAGGTGCAACCTACGCTCCCACTTGGTAAAAGGCATTTTTACAGTTAAAAAGCTACCATGTAATTGCGACTTACTCAGAAAAGGACACATTGGTGGACCAGAATATAAAGCTGAGAAATAAATTTTTTAAATATTTATATGATTAAAATAGCAAATTACATTACTGGAAAAGAATGGGATATAGTTTTATTTATAAAAGCTTCACTCAGAGGGATTTAAAACAAACTTGTAAGAAAGCCAAGTTATTATGTCATATAAGCCAAAAGACTGATACTTTGAAAGAGCATGCTCATATAGGTTTTTAAGAAAAACTATATGAATAGGTCACAACAGGCATGAATGTCACAGTCGCAGGCCAGAAAGGACACAGGTTTTAGCTTTTCGTAGGATAGTGTCTCTAACCAAGCAGAAGAAAAACCAAACGGAAAAAAAAAACAAAAAAAAAAAACATGATATGAAGTACGAAGCAATATAACAATGACTAGACACCTGGCCAAACAATCAGGTTGGTGAGTACTCCTATTCCACTGAACTGCCTGGTTTTCCTAGTCTATACATAAGAATGGTGAAAACCAGATGATAAACTGGAAGACTCCTAGAGGCAGGAAGGTGTGGTCTTATATTAAATATTCACTGCGTTAGGCAAAAACACTCCCCAAAACCAAAACCAAACCAAACCAGAAACCCACACACAGCAGTTGCAGAAGAGAGAAGGGCACAAAATTCCCATGTATATGCCTGTATTCTAGAATATATGCAGTTAAGTATCTCATGAATGACAGAAAAACAAAAAAGGTCCAAAGAAACACGAGGAAAACATTAACCTGATGATTGAGAAACACAGCAATGATCTTCATCATTTAGTAACAAGTACAAAAAGTAGAACTGCCAGTCTACAGAAACACCACCTCAGGAAAGACTTAGAAAAATATTTATAAGCAATAATAGAAAGGCTATGGTAGCCTACAAAAAGGTGGCTTTTTTATTTATATATATATTATTTATATATAATATATAAAATAAATATATATTAAATATATATTATATATTAAGTATATATTATTTATATATTTATAAATTGCCACTGTTAGCAACATGATGAAAATAAAATTAAGACAGACCGCAACTGTATATTTGAGACTTTGATTTTTTTTTTTTTTTAAATCAAGCAATGGGAAGTACCTACAGCTACAGAAAAAGTCACTTAGAATACAGGTGCTTCCAATGTCCATGCACTTAGTGCTCAACAAGCAAAACTGAGCTATTTCTCTGGCCCAGAGGAATACAAAATCGAAAAAGACATGCCCACTCCATCGGATCTATTCATCGTTTCTGCCAAGAGACTGGCTTCTGGCAAAATTTTTGCATGTACACTTTTCCTCGTATTTCCTAATAAACATGAGATCTAGAAACAAAAGTGAAAAGACAGGGAAAGGGAGGGAAAGAGAAGAATATAGACATACAGAAAATAGGAAACCAGGCATTAACTTCAACATTAACAACACTCCTGTTTCACTTTTTCAAATGGCTGACTTGTAACCACTGGTAACAGCATTACACATTTCTGTTTCTACTATTTCATTGCCTAGGAATTTGGTATAATAAGCTTAACAAAATAACCGATCAAAATTAGGCTTAGCATATCTGTCACAGCTCAATTTGCCTAAGATGCAGAATTTACACTTAAGAATGTCCTTGCTGACCACACGAAGCTGCAAATCATTTTCTCTGAGTGTCACTTTTTCCCCTCTGTAGACTCATCACACATTTGGAACTTGGTCACACATAGAAAGATAGACTCAAAGAGCTTTTTTCCCTAATGCGGAAATGGTTACAGATAACTTAGTAGTAAAAAATGCATCATTTAGCCAGCTTCAAAGAACCACAAATTAATTTCACATGAGAAAACAAATTGAATTTGTAATCACACATCTGGGGAAATATGAAATAATATAAGATGATGTACAGGAATTCATTCTTAAATAAAAATTTAGTTACGTGGAAAATTCAAAAGATGGAGGCTCCCAACAAATCAATTAATAGCCTAAAAACATTTGCTTATCATGTGCCTGATTCATACGCCTTTCATGGGAAGTACCTAATATATGAGAACAAAAATAAAACCTGTTTTAAGACCCCTCATAGAATACTAATTGGGGATATTCATCGTATACTTCTGAATATTGTTGACGCCTGTCTTTAAAACTATAGTACACGAGGGGGCGCCTGGGTGGCACAGCTGGCTGAGCATCTGACTTGGGTTTCAGCTCAGGTCATGATCTCAGGGTGGCGAGATCGAGACCCAGGTCAGGCTCGGATCTCAGTGCAGAGTCTACTACAGATTCTCTCTCTCTCCCCCTTCTTCTGCCCCTCCCCCTGCTCACACATTCTCTCTTTCTAAAATAAATTATATAAAGATTTAGAACGTGAGGGACAGATGGCAAATGTGTTCTCTCATCATTCCTTCCTCACTTCATTCCAGCCACACTCCTTTCATTTCACTGTCCACGCGCTCTCTGCCTGGCATCTCTTCCCTCCCAACACCTGCCTCACCGGCTCTTGTGGATCCACCTGGAGCCTTTCCTAGCCACCACATCTCGTCTAAAGCTCAGCCACCTATACAGTTATCTGTCATAAAGCCCAAAACTTTCCTTTTATAACATTTATCACAAAACTTAATTACACACTATATGTTTACTGTCTTTCTCCCTCCATAGACTGTAAGCTCCGTGAGGGCAGGAGTCACACCTAGTTTCCTCACCATTTAACACTCAGGGTTCCTATTAAAAAGGATACCAATAACTCAAAAGACAAGTGAACAAAGAATATGCAGCATATATTTCAGAAATGATGGCCTCCCAAAAATGAAAAGAAATTTAGCCTCACTCATAAGGAAATGCAAATTAAAACTTCAAGATGTCACTTTTATTTATCATATTGGAAAGATCAAAAAGTTGTGTAACATACTATGAGGTCAAAGATGTATGGAAATCGGTATTGTTACACATTTCTGGCAGTAACTATCAAATTGTAAAATGCATATACACTTTTATACATGTTCATTCAAATTAAGTCAAAAAATAAAGTATAAAAATAAACAGAAGCATTATACACACTAAATATAAAGATACATTCCATGCATTCACAAAAGACCAGAAATAAAACTACATGGTCACCCACTGGGAAGAGTCAAAAAATAGATTTTTATACTGTCTTTAAAAAGAAGGGCTCTTCTTTCCTGAAAGGTTCTCCAAGATATATTAAGATTGAAAAGCATGGTACAATATCCATTAGGATGGAAATTAGATTAAAAAAAAAAAAACAGCAAATAGGTGTCAAGGATGCAGAGCTATTGAACATTGTGGGTGGCAATGTAAAGGGGTACAGTTGCTGTGGAAAACATGAGGGGTCCTGCAAAAATTCAAACATAGAATTACTACATATCCAGCAATTCCACTTCTGGATATACACACAAAAGAATTAAAAGCTGGGACTTGAACAGATATTTGAACACCTATGTTCACAGCAGTATTATTCACAATAGCCAAAAGATAGAAACAACCCAAATGTCCAATGATGGATGAATGGATAAGTAAAATGTGGTATATTCATGCAATAAAATATCATTATTCAGCCTTAAAAAAGGAAGGGAATTCTGATACATGCTTCAGCATGGATGAACCCTGAAGACTTTGTGCTAAGTGAAATCAAAGTGAGACACATATTATTCCATTCATATGAGGTACCTAAAGTAGTCAAACTTACAGAAACAGAAAGTAGAATGGTGATGCCAGAGGCAGGACGGGGAAGGTGAGTGGCAAGTTATTGTGTTACACGTACGGTTACAGTTTGAGATCATGAAAAAGTTCTAGAGACAGATGATAGTTATGACTGCACAGCAATGTGAATGTACTTAATGCAATCAAATGGTACAAATAAAATCAGTAAGATGCTAAGTTTTACGTTATGAATATTTTACAATAAAAAAAGACTCATTCAGAAAAAGATCAGCACAATGTGCGTGCCATGCTATCATTTGCATAATAAACATGTATTTGCACACAGGTATATGTACATAGGTTTTCCTGTATATCTATAATAGAGTTCACAGCAGCTGCATTCTGTGGGAAGAACTAGATGGCAAAGAGACAAGAGTGGTTCATCTCTTACCTTTCACTGTGTACCCTTTATACACTTGGGACTTACATTAACACATTAATTAAATGAAAAATTTTTTCTAAACTATAAATATTATACCGATTTCTCCTAAACATTGAAAACTAACATAGCTATAGCATAAAATAATCATGAAATGTTATTTAAGAATATTTCCAATATTAGATGGCTCAATTAATCTTTTTTTTTTTAAGATTTTATTGATGTGAGCAAGAGAGAGAGAAGGGGGGTAGAGAGCATGAGCGGGGGAAGAGGGAGAGGGAGAGGGAGAAGCAGACTCCCCACTGAGCAGGAAGCCTGACACGGGCCCAGGACCCTGGGATCATGACCCGAGGCGAAGGCAGATGCTTAACTGACTGAGCCACCCAAGGACCCCCATTTCTGTTAAGTTTTAATAAGAGGATATTCTTTATGCAAACTGGTGCAGTTTGCATAACAGTATGGAGTATCCTCAAAAAGTTAAAAATAGGACTACCCTACAACCCAGCACTGCACTAGGCATTTACCCAAAGGATACAAAAATACTAATTCAAAGGGATACATGTACCCCAAAGTTTACAGCACTATTATCAACAACAGCCAAATTATGGAAAGACCCTAAATGTCCATTGACTAATGGATAAAGCCGTCATATATATATGTATATATATACATAATGGAATATTAGCCATAAAAAAGAATGAAATCTGTCTCAAATAAATAAATAAAATCTTTAAAAAAAAAAGAAAAAAGAAAACAAAAAAAAAGAGGATCGTCTTTAAATATTTCACTGTATAGTGAATATTACTTCACTCTATCATTTTCCAAAACAAATTAATAAAATGCTCATTCATAATGAATCAAAATATATATGAGATTAAAGAATAAAATTCAAAAATTTATTCACTATCTTGCTATAAATGCATAAGGGGTTATGGTAGGCACAGTTTTTGACCAACTTCTTTTACTTAATACTATACCAGTGCACACCTTTCCATGTTAATAAACAGACCTATCATCATGTTTATGGCTGTACTGTATTTAAAGGGCTTTTGAGATATCAACACACAATACACGTGTGTTTGGTTTGATCAGTTTTGACAAGTGTTTATACCCCTATAATCACCACCAAAAACAAGATATGGACTATTTCCATTAACTCAGAGAGTTCCTTCATGCCCCTTTCCAATTATCTCCCACCTCAATTGCTCCAAAAAGAAAGACATTCTTACTTCATTTCTATCATAATAGATAGGTTTAGCTACTCTTAGACTTCATCAAGTAAAATTACACAATATTTATTATTCTGTCAGGCTTTTTTTGCTTAACACGTTTATTAGATTCATCCATCTTACCATGTATTTCAGTAATTCATTCTTTTTCACTGCTGAGCAGTAATTCCACTGCACGAATATGCCTTTTTTCATCTATTATCTTGCTGATGGACATTTGAACTGTTTCCAGTGTGAAATCACCATGAAAATGTCTAAACAAGTCTTTTTGTGAGCATGTTTTTATTTCTCTTAGGTAAATTCCTAGCAGGGGGCTCCTAGGTCTCATTATGTATGTGTTACTTTGGAAAACTTTGGTGGCTTTTCAGAAAGCAATTGTCCCATTTTATATCCCCACTAGCAATATGAGAGTTCCAGTTGCTGCACATTCTTGTCAACTCTTGGTGTTGTCAGGCTTTTTGATTGTAGCTATTCTAAAGGGTTTGGGATAGAATCTTGTAGTAGTTATAATCTGCATCTCCTTGATGACCAGACATTAACCAGCCCGAGCACACACACCTTCCTCCTCACTGCTGAAGCCTCATAAACTTCTTCTGGGTGTTTGAACATGCCAAGCTCTTGCTAATAATCCCTGGCCCATAATCACAATTCTGCTCTCATAACCTGGAATTCCTTCCCCACCCCCTACGTAACTGGCTAATTATAACCCCTTTCAGGTTTCAGCCTGAATACCACCTGCTTCAGGAAGCCTCCCAAGACACCCTTCTTGCTTCCATAGAAGCAAACACTTTATTGTGATACTAAGTTTTTTTCCCTTATTTTATTATTTTATTTATTTTTATTTTTTATTTTATTATGTTATGTTAATCACCAAAATTACATCATTAGTTTTTGATGTAGTGTTCCATGATTCATTGTTTGCATGTAACACCCGGTGCTCCATTTAGTACGTGCCCTCTTTAATACCCATCACCAGGCTAACACATCCCCCCACCCCCCTCCCCTCTAGAACCCTCAGTTTGTTTCTCAGAGTCCATAGTCTCTCATGGTTCATCTCCCCCTACGGTTTCCCCCCTTCATTTTTCCCTTCCTGCTTTTTTTTTTTTTTTTAAACATACAATGTATTATTTGTTAGAGGTACAGCTCTGTGATTCAACAGTCTTACACAATTCACAGCACTCACCATAGCACATACATCCCCAATGTCTATCACCCAGCCACTCCATCCCTCCCACCCCCCACTACTCCAGCAACCCTCAGTTTGTTTCCTGAGATTAAGAATTCCTCATATCAGTGAGATCATATAATTATCTTTCTCTGATTGACTTATTTCGCTTAGCATAATACCCTCCAGTTCCATCCACGTCATTGCGAATGGCAAGATCTCATTCCTTTTGATGGCTGCATAATATTCTATTGTATATATATACACCACTTCTTTATCCATTCATCTGTCGATGGACATCTTGGCTCTTGCCACAGTTTGGCTATTGTGGACACTGCTGCTATAAACACTGGGGTGCACGTACCCCTTTGGATCCCTACATTCGTATCTTTGGGGTAAATACCCAACAGTGCAATTGCTGGGTCATAAGGCAGCTCTATTTTCAACTTTTTGAGGAACCTCCATACTGTTTTCCAGAGTGGCTGCACCAGCTTGCATTCCCACCAACAGTGTAGGAGGGTTCCCCTTTCTCCGCATCCCTGCCAACATCTGTCATTTCCTGACTTGTTAATTTTAGCCATTCTGACTGGTGTGAGGTGGTATCTCATTGAGGTTTTGATTTGGATTTCCCTGCTGCCAAGCAATGTTGAGCATTTTTTCATGTGTCTGTTGGCCATCTGGATATCTTCCTTGGAAAAATGTCTGTTCATGTCTTCTGCCCATTTCTTGACTGGATCATTTGTTCTTTGGGTGTTGAGTTTGATAAGTTCTTTATACATTTTGGATACTAGCCCTTTATCTGATATGTCATTTGCAAATATCTTTTCCCATTCTGTTGGTTGTCTTTTGGTTTTGTTGACTGTTTCTTTTGCTACTATCAGGTCTGTCTTCCTCATCTCCTGTATCCCCGGAGTCTAGCACAGTATTTGTTGAATGAATGATGGAGTAAATAAGGGAAGGCTTCAGAAAAAAGGTAATATTTCAGCTGAGTCTTGAAAAATGAATAAGACTGAGATTATCCATTGCACAAAAGGAAAAAAAAAATTCTAAGCTCAACTCATGGGCAAATTCCTAAACAAGAAATAACATGTGTCTGAGGACACCCACGCAGCTCAGCAGGGCTAAGAATAGACTGTGAGGCAGGAAGTGATCAGAGGGAAGGATGGACAAGTAGGGAGGAATCAGAGCAAGAGCCAGTGTGTGCCAGACAAGAGATGGGTCTGTACCTTTTGACACTGAAGCATCACTGAAGTGTTTTAAAGTCAAGAAGTGACATGGACAGAATGATACATTAGAAACCTAACTCTGTGGGAGAAATGGAGGACACCTGGAAGAGACAGAGCTAGACACAGGAAGACCAGCTGGAGGTTTTCATAATAGCAGGAAACACAGAGTAATGGGCCTGGAACTGGGGTCCAGAGCACAGAAATACTAAAGAGGAGTAAGTGACAAGGCTTAGGGGACTAACTGGATTTGGCCTGAATGGCAGATGGAAAAGGCAGAGCACACAATACTTAACAGCACTGATTCTGGGGCCAGGCTGCCTGGCTCTGGTCTTCATGACCTATTCACTAGCTGGAGAATCTTAGGTGCGTTCCTTTACACCCCTGCCTCAGTTTCCTCATAAGGAAACTCAACTCATCTTAACTCCTAAGAAAGCTATAGGACTGACTGGATAAATACATGTAAGTGCTTACAACATGCCTGGTATACGTTAAGCACTCAGGAAGTGTTAGCTGTAACTATTGTCATTAAATAGGGAAAAAAGAAGTTGAGGTTGGCACTCTAGATCTGGAAGCAGCCCAAACACCTAGTAATTAAAGTAACAGTGTGGATGAGCCTGCAGGATGAAGAGGAGAAGCAAGGGGTACGACCCCACAGGCGAGAAAGGGACATGGAGGAAGTGAGCAGAGGAGGAAACTGAGGGGATGAAAAAGGCATGCTCAGCAAGGCAGGAAAAGAAACAGGAGACAAACAGCTCTGGGTCAGAGAAGACAAGAAAGAAAGAATGTCAAGGACAGTGAAGTGGTCAGTGTTGATGCTGCAAAGAAAGCCTTCAGGGGGACGGCGCCAACATCCAGTGGATGGAGCAGCTGAGAAGTCCCTCGTGGCTTGTGCCAGTATCCGTGAGGTAGACAGAAGCCAGCAGCCGGAGTGGCTGAGGGGTGGCAGCTGCACAAAGCTGCCTCATTGGAAATAAACTGGGAGTGGAGGAAGTGGGGTGAAATACGTACTTCTTCAAATACACATATGCTGCTGCTTCAACTATGAGAACTAAGATTATTTTAGACACCGACGAATTGCTTTGATTCCTTTGATTAAATGCTATGTATCTTTAGCCTCTAAACTCAGTCCAAATCTGCAATTTGCTCTGAACATCACAAGACACACTGTAACTTCTTATTGCTCTGCAAATTTCACAGCAGCCTTCGGTCAAGTACCATAAAATTTGACCTGTATAAAATGTATAATAAATTAACCTGTATGAGAACTTTAAAAGTACATTTTTATAGTGAAACCTGAAATGCACATCAATAAGTTTGGATTTGTATTATTTAAGAAAGTGATCTCAACCATTTCTCTGATTTCTTTTTTTTTTTTAAAGATTTTATTTATTTATTTGACAGAGGGATAGAGAGAGAGCACAAGTAGGCAGAGTGGCAGGCAGAGGGAGAGGGAGAAGCAGGCTCTCCACTGAGCAGGGAGCCGGATGTGGGGCTCGATCCCAGGACCCCAGGATCATGACCTGAGCCGAAGGCAGCCGCTTAACGAACTGAGCCACCCAGGTGCCCCCATTTCTCTGATTTCAATAAGCAAACAGATAGTTAAGAAAATAGGGTACAAGGTTCACTTAAATATAAACCTAGGAAAAAAGATGTAAGAGAATGACAGATTAGAAATTGTCCATTCTTGGGGCACCTGAGTGGCTCAGTCTGTTAAACATCTGCCTTCAGCTCAGTCATGATCCTGGGGTCCTGGGATCAAGTCCCACATTGGGCTCCCTGCTCAACGGGGAGCCTGCTTCTCCCTCTCCTTCTGCCCCTTCCCCCATCCAGCTAGTGCTCTCTCTCTCATGCATGCGCTCTCTCTCAAACAAATAATCTTAAAAAAAAAAAAAAAGATTGTGCATTCTTGGCAAAGCAATGAAACCCAGCAATGTGTTGAAGATAAAATATTTTCATTAACCATCACTTCAATAACCATTCACTGATGATACCTTTCCTCCCCACACACATATGAAGCCTTATTTCATACCAAAATGTCCACACAGAAGCTGGTCAAGACTTCGGTGAACACAAACTGTTCTAGGTTCCAACAACTCATTAAGCTTCTTCACTGAACACCAGTCTCAACAGCAAGAGCACATGCACCGTAAAAACTGTTTCAGTGTCTCAGTGCCCAGAGAGAAAAAAATAAGTATGTAATATGCTGGGTGCTAGTCAAAAGAAATGCTAAGGTTAATGTTTCAGCTGCTTGATTCTGAATAACGATTCACATTTTGATGTATTATAAACATCATGCAGTATTTAACTGCATTTAGCTGAAGAATATTCAAATATGAAGCCTAAAAAGTAAAAAGAATGTTAACATCCTAGTCATTTTCAAAAATAAAACAAGCCTAGACAGAAAATGTGTTGATTATTTAATGGGAGGAAGTTTCTTTTAAATCCACTGGATATGTGTTACAAGTAGGCACCATGACTATAATTGATTAAATTACTTTGAATCACACACACACACACACACACACACACACACAAAAGGCTAGATGTTGTTTGCATGGATCTCCCTTTAGTTAACTAGATTCTCATTTTTAAAAGCTTATAGAGCTGAAGACTGCTGCCACAGGGGGTGAGAATCAAACAAGTCACTGCTAGAATAGATTACGGGGATCATTTGAGTTATGTTTCTGTTAAGTTCCCACAATCAATTGGTATTCTTCAGGGACAATAAAAGCTTACATGGAACTCTGCTGGAATTAACAGGTTCTGTTCTGCAATAGATAGCTTGCAAATTTAGGTACAGACATAGAATCCATAGACTCATCTTCAAAAAGGAAAAAATAAGCCACTGCATAAGCATTATACTAGCAGTCAAAAAAATTCTATCAGTTAACACCACTTAGTACAAGCTCAGAATTTTAAATACTGAAAGCACACCTGTACATCTATTAATTTTTCCCCAAAACATACATTTAGGCAAGAAATACTAAGAATGTTATGTTTAAGTAAGTAGGGGAAAAAATGCTATGACCCTAATTCCACAGATAAATGTAATAAGTGAATAAAAGTGTATGATGATGCCAAGAAGGGAGAAAACTCTGACAAAGCTTGACCAGAAACAAAACTCATTTGCCTTAACTTTGCTATAAAAAACAATGTTTTCTTTGGGACTCCTAGGTGGCTCAATCAGTTAAGCGTCTGACTTTGGTTCAGGTCATGATCTCAGGGTTCTGGGATTGAGCTTGTCAGGCTCCCCACTCAGCAGAGGGGTCTGCTTGTCCCTCTCCCTCTGCCCCTCCATTTGTGTTCTATCTCTCCCTCAAATAAATATAAAATCTTAAAACAAAACAAAACAAAAAGAACAAACAAACAAAAACAATATTTTCTTCAAGCAAAATGGTATCATCAAGATCAGGCCTATATTCCAGAATATTTCCCACTGCCAAAATAGCATCTGTCAAAAGAAGTTTAAGACAATGAATTGAGCATTAGATTCTCATTTGTATTCCCACTCCTTACCACATCTTACCATTTTCTATCCTTAATCTTAGGTTGAATCCCATGAAATTGCTATTTTTGTACATCAAAAATGGTGAAATACCGGCAATTTCATACAGCTCAACGTAAGTAAAATGGCCAACAGAGCAGAAAAAGAGAGAGAGATATGCACCCAGCTAGAATAAGGAGAAGGGGACTATCCTCATGCTATAAAATTGGCAGTGGTTCTGACAGATACTACATAGATGAAACTAAAATAATTCAAGTACTAACTTGCCATCATCCTACAAGAAAAATCAACATGGAGTCTCAAATCATAAAGAGAAAGGACTCTGAGAGATTTGGGCAACAGCCCCTAATTTGGAGGGCCAAGGACTGAAGCAAAGCTGTATCTTGGGACAGACACTAATCACTATCTCCATACTTCAACCTGAGGGCTCTTTGAGAGCTCATCCTACAGAGAAGCCTCTCAACCCCAAGGTCCTTACTGCTGCAGAGGGTAGCTCCCTCATGCAGCCATCCTGGGAGGAAACAAGCATGGCCTCACCTTACGAAAAGCAGCAGGCAGCAAGCCCACTTTCCTTCGGAGGTAGCTGGACTCTAGTCTCCTATACTCTTGTGAAGCAGGACCTTCAGACAGGCCAAAGCTCTTACTTGGCTTACACGTCACAAAAGAGAAAGCTGAATGGAGAAAGCTAATCCTGGCCTCCGCAGCTTCACCCAGCAGAGAACAAACACTTCATAAATCTCCCCATCTTCCCACAGCCCCAGCTACTCTCTTCCCCTCGGCCACTCCTTTTCATGACAGGGACATATTCTCCAGCTGCTGGGTCCCTGATGCTCATGCAATCTTTCAGAATCCAGCTCTCCAACAAAGGATCTGAGGGGGAATAGATCAGCTAGCTTTCTTGTTTGCCAACAACACCTGCCGACTCCAGAGAGGAAATGCACTGGGACACTCTCCTGGACACACAAAACTGAGGACTACAAGTCCAAGCTTAACGAAGGGCTGGAAGAAAATGAGAGGACATGCTACAGGGATCACAGGGACCATGTCCCAGGACAGGAAGAGTCTTATGAACGCACCAGGGCTGTGAGAGATGACCTGCAACCTTCCCTCTACGTCTGCCTCCCTTGCTTCCTTTTGTCCACCCTCGTTTCACTTTCTAACGACTCAGAATGCTGGGCAGTAATACACTGATTAGCCGAGCTCAGGTCATAGCTGGCCTGTCTGACCTGAGGCAGGAAGATGGAGGATCTGACATGTGTGAGAGGCCATTTCCCAAAAGGAAACCAGGGGAATGGACACTGGCCAGTCAATATGAACTAACATCCACAACAAGGAAACAAAGTATTTAGTTAGAACAGGAAGGAATTGAGGCCAGTTACACTCTCTGTTTTGGGACAAATTCTAGGTGTATATACATCTGTTATTGTTCAAGGATGAATAAAAAGGACAAAAATACTTGGACTTACAGGGTACCATATAAAGAATGCAGAACTGAGGGGTAAAAAACAAACAAGCAAACAAAAACAGTTAAAACCAAAGCGAGAAAAGAACATGTTTCATACCCTCAAAGAACTGAATCTGAAGTGGGGGAAAAAAAGAACCCTTAAGAAAAATCTTTAAGAAAATCTTTAAAACCCTTAAGAAAAATCTCCCAAACACAGTAAATATAACAAAGAAATCAAAAATGCATGTGGAAAAGTGAGACTCAATAACTAGAAAATTTAATCCCCAGAGAAAATAAAAACAGTATATAGTAAGGGCAGAACACATAAGCCGAAGATATGTTTGAATTGACAGATGGAAAGTTTAATAATAAGTTATACCTAGATACACGGTCAAAATTTAGAATTTCATGGATAAAATTTTAAAAATCCTAAAAATGTCTGAGCGGGGAAGTGGAGGGGAAGGTTATTTTCACTGAAGCAATACATTAAAAAGCTTTTTTAAGAAAGAAAGCATATATTTTACAGTTAAATTCTTTTATTAAAAGAAAAAAAAAAAGGATGACTTCGGAACTAAAGTTCTACACTGAGTGTCCAAGAGAAAGACTCAAAGTGACAAAAACTAAAATAACAAG
This sequence comes from Mirounga angustirostris, assembly GCF_029215605.1. NCBI lineage: Eukaryota > Metazoa > Chordata > Mammalia > Carnivora > Phocidae > Mirounga > Mirounga angustirostris. The sequence continues at coordinate 106,763,894 of NW_026991720.1, read as the reverse complement.
AGCTTTTAATATTTATTAAGGACTTAAAATATGCCAGGCATTGGGCTAAGCATTTATTTGTATTCATTCAATCTTCATAAAAACCAAATAAAATAGGTCCCAATATTATCCTCACTAGACAAAGAAAATGAGACACAGAGAGGTCAGATAATTTGCCCAAAGTTCACACAATAGATGGGAGTTGCCAGAATTTGAACCCAGGTAGCCTCATTCCAGGGCCTAACCATTTGAACTACTGTTCTAAATGAATTCCCTCTAATGTAAAAAGGGCACAGAGATCAGGCAAATCCAAACAAACTACAAGTGAGTGGTAGTTATAGTAATTTTAGTTATTAAAAGGAGAAAAGATAATTATTTGTCAGTGGTGAGAGTTAGAATTTATGATCAAGAAAAAGAAATACTCAGCTCACGAGTGTCCAAACCTCGTCGCTCTTGCCCCATTGGAGATATCCATTGGGGCAGTTGCAGAATGCATGACCGAATGAGCTAGTAAGCAAAGATCGGGCACAGACCCTTATGTACTAAATTTAAAAAGTAATAAAATCCCTAAAAATAAAAGGGAGCTGACAGGGGAACAGTGGCAAAAAAAATAGGTATAGTCATTTCTGCTATAAATGCTTGTTTCAAAAAAATTTATTCCAAAGTGAATGATTATATCAGGGAGCAAATTTTGTATTGCTTAAGTGAAATTTTGTCCCTGAGAAACAGAAGTGAAGAAGGCAGAAAACTGCACCCAGTTGAACCCAGCCACATAGGGATACACAAGACACACACACACACACACACACACACACACACACACACCCTCCAAGGTCTACCAGTTACTTCAATTCACTGTCTGTGTTCACAATCATCCACATATGCCAAAAAACTTCCTGTCAGATTTCAGATAACCCACTTTCTACCATTTTGCACTAACTCAAAATCTGTACTCTTTCTGACATCCACGTCTACAAGTATAAACTTCAGGTCTTTTATTGTAGCATTTATGTTATTTCTAACCACCTAACATACATAAATCTCTACCAGCATCTTTATTAGGTTCCCATCTCTTCTGTGTGTGTGCGTGCGTGTGTGTGTGTATCACTAGCAAAGTTTTTGAATGCTGTGCCCTATCAAGAAAAAAAAAAAAAGGTCTGATGGATAATGATGGAAAACCAAATCCCTCCAAATTATCTTTAAATTAGTTTGTGTCAATTTCCATCAAAATCCTTTTCTTTTTTGATAGGGTAGGAAGAATTTAACAAATTAATTCTAAAGCTCCTTGGGAAAATTAAGTGGTCACTCATTAAAAGAATTTTTCAGCAAAGAAAGACAAAGGGAGATTTAAATTGCCCATTAATGAAACAGATCTTAAAGCCACGACAATCAGAGTCAAGCAGAAAAGTCCATGAAAGAGGTCAGAAAACCCAGAAATCAATGCATATTTAAATACAACAAAGATGGCACTTCAAATAAGTAGGGAAAAAAACAGACAATTTACATCTCAGGGCAGCAGCAGAGCACAGCATGGGAGGGAAGAGCCTGTGGGGCTGGACAGGCGGCCCCGGATGGCACGCCAGCGAGGCGCGTCCCAGCTGGGTGACCCCGGACAACCAGTGTCTTTATCTGTAAAACGAGGACAGTCATTGTACCTACTTCACAGGACTGCTGCGAGGATTATCAGTTATCATTTGTGAAGTGCTCAGAATAGGCATTAAAACAGTAAGTGCTATATATGTGATATTAAATAAATAAAAGAAAGCAATTCATGCTATGATAATCCTTAAACTCTTGGGAGCAGAAGGGAGGGACACATAGGGAACAGATTCTCTCATCATACCACACTGAGAAAATATGCAACATTATCAGTAATCAAAAATCCAAATTAAAATATTTCAACCATCGAATCGGTCAAAGTTTTAGAAAAAAATTATACTGGTGGCCAACTAGGCAGAGACATTGGTACAATTCTATATGGAAGATAGAAGAATACTCTGAAACAATCTTTCCAAGGGTCACTTTGATTATATGCTTCAAAAACCATTTAAAATATTAAGCCCCTTTGACCTAATAATTCAATCTCCGGGACAAAGTTGGAACATAAGGACTTCAACAGAAAAGTTTCAAGTCACTTTTTCAGAGATGAACTAGAATCAGGGAAAAAAGGATGTGAAGAAATATTTTAGTTTCAGATATAAGGCTAAGAATTTTTACCTTCTAAAAATTCAAGTCTTGTTTCACTGTATAATTAATGTTTAATATTACCAAATTGCAAAAACAAAAAAACAAACAAAAAAACAGTTTTAAAACAAACCTTTTCACAGCATCCTTCTTCGGCTTATCTATAGTATCCCACCACTTTGAAAGGTAAGAAATCTCAGACCACATAAATTTTCTCTGTGAGTCTTCTTTCAGCTTGATGACTATGTTATTAAAAATATACTGAGTCATCTCTCTAAAGTAGTCATCAAAAGTCTTCAACCAACCTAAATCAAGACACAAATATACAACAAAGGTCTGATTCATATGTCTGATTTCAACTCAGTCACATTCCATTGCATCACCTTTGGATACCCTTAGATGTTTCATTCATATTAAGACACATTTAAAAATTTCAGAAATGTTTCAAGTGGTGAAATTCCATTTCAATGGATACGAAACTCAAAAAGTCACTAATGACAAAACACTCTGAAAACTGCACAAATTCAGATAGAAATGAGGGAAAAAATGAGAAAAATGACCTGAGGCCCAAAAGCATTTATTTATGCTTAGTAATTATAGTATTGAATTCAATTATTTATAATTTATCTCTAATTTAAGGAATTTGCTTTAATTCTAAAAATCTGAACAGCGTTAACAAGCTGGCAGTACTACTCATAATGTAATGAAAACTGTATCCCTTCATACCACATCTGAAACTCCCTACCCATTTTAGTAAGTTAAATTAAGAAAAAGAAAAGTATAAACTATATCTAAAAGTCAGCAGCAAAGCAGTAAGGTAATTAATAGCACTATTATGAATACAGAGAAGTAGAATTCTGCCAAGAACGGGCATTAGTTTCCAAAGGCTGTAAATTATTCCATTTTTTGGAAGCACAAATTGACACTAATCAAACAACACAAGTGTATACATGTATGTCAAGTCTTTTTCAAAAGAAAATTGTAGATACTGAGGACTTAGTTCTCAGACTTTTCTCAAATATCCTGGAAGTTTTATCTAAAGATATTTGCAATTTCACTCTAAAGAAACATCTTTTTATAAGATTCTATTTATTTGACAGAGAGAGAGAAAGAGAGCACAAGCAGGGGGAGTGGCAGGCAGAGGGAGAAGCAGACGCCCCGCTGAACAGGGAGCCTGACACGGGACTCGAATCCAGGACCCTGGGATCATGACCTGAGCTGAAGGCAGACGCTTAACTGACTGAGCCACCCAGGTGCCCCATCCCTATAAAGAAACATTTTTAACAAGACCCATAAGTCCAAGCATAGCCCTATCTGGCAGAGCATTAAAGCAACATGATGAGCTGCTGAGGCAAAATCATACCCAGCTATCTATTGGCCACGTGGACCTTCCAAAGAACAACCTCTTATCCATGAAATCTTATAGAGAGATAGGAGTTTCTATACATCCAGGCTAAACTACTGCTCTATTTTTTCCAAACCTCAAACATGTGGGGAGACTAAACTATTAAGGGGTCAACTGGTTAGTTCTTTTGTTTATAATTAATATCTGAAATATACTGTATTAGCTGGAAGATAATAAAATGTGCTAGGGCAGAGAAGACAATGCAACTATTTTGACAATGTAAATATGAGCTTCTGAAAAGGGCACTGACACTCTGTATTTCTCCCTTTTGCTTTAACTAAAATCTATTCATTCATTCCATAGTTATTTAGTGAGCATGTACAAAGCGACAGGTCTGAAGCCAGAAGCCAAAGAGGAATTCAGTGTAAAATATTCTTTACGAGGACTTTCTTGATCTGGGACACCTTTAAGTTATTTTTAAAGTCACCAAAGAATACTACATGGATAGTTTAACTTTTCCATGTTTAAATAAAAAGCCTATCTATATAGAAAATTCAAAGATAGCTCATGAAATAGTGGTTTGCAAAGAATCCCATCTTGCTTGGCAAAGGTACAAACTTGGGACTCCTGCCCCAGACCGCAAAGCCAAGATCCACATCTGGATTCCCAAGGACAAGCAAAGAAAAGCCAACCTACCCCTAGCATGCTCCAACTCGCTGCTAATGCTGACCATGCCAACATCCAAGACAAAAAAAACATCAAGTGCTCAGACCAGAGTCCAGGATATAACACAGGACTTGATAAATGTTAGTTGCTATTATTATTATCACCTTCATCAGTCTTTAATGGACCCTTCCCCATCTCTACAATCAAAACAGGTAAAAGAGGAAATAAAAGATATTTCTAACAACTAAATTTTGAAAAGGGCACATTTATTTAAAACATTTAAATAAACTGTTCCACATCTTAAACATATTGGTAACCCAAAACTTTGGTTTGCAAAGAATTCATTCTATGCCCCTATTAAGGGCTGAATTGTGTCCCCTCAAAATTCCTATGTTGAAATCCTAAACCTCAATACCTCAGAATGCAACTGTATCTGGAGACAGGGTCTTTCAAGAGGTGATTAAGGTATAATAAGGTCATGAAGGTGGGCCCTAATCCAATATGTCCTTACAAGAAAAAGCAATTAGGACACAGACATACACAGAGGGAAGACCATGCGAAGACAGGGGGCTATCTGCAAGCCAAGATGAGAGGCCTTCAGAAGAAACCAACACTGCTGACACCTTGATTTTGGACTTGCAGCTTCCATAACTGTAAGGAAATAAATTTCCGTTGCTTAAGCCACCCAGTCTGTAGTACTTTGGGATGGCAACCCTAGCAAACTAATTTAGCCCTAGAAAAAATCAGTGTTATTACCATCCGAAAAACAAAGATTGCACTGTGGGGAGAATTTATTTTACCAAGGACCATTATAATATTTAATTTAACATGTATCTACCTCCATATTGCAAGACTGAGCTAAAATCAAATGTTTGGAAGTGACCTCTCCTTCTGCATCATGCTCTTATTATACATGTGCAGTGAGGACCATGTAAATTCCTGAAATGGCTCTGTGCAAATTATTGTCTTTAAGACATCACACATAGGTGTTTTACCTAAATTTTAACAAAGGTCAAAACTAAGCCCTAATTATTTGGCTATTAACTCAATAAAAGAAAAGAGCTGTTAACAATGGAATGACTCCAAAATTAATTTAATAATAAAACTCTAGTAATCTAGCATAGAAAGCAAATTTAGAAGAAACTGTCTTTATGAAGCTGAATAAGTAACAGGGTTTTTTTTTTCTTTTTTAAGTACAATTACTTGTTTTCATCAGTTATAATTTGTTATTAGCTAAGACCCTTTCAAAGAATAGTTTATCATAGGAGTTTTCATAAAGAAATCACAGTGACTGATTAATCCATGTTGCCTTCAACACTTCATTTGCCCTTCAACAATCATGCAGAAAATATGTCAAAGATATTTATGTGAGCCAAAATACATGCTGAGATGTCAACTTAAAAGCCTTCCATAAAACTCATCTATAATAGATACTAATATCACTAAAATATAACACAATTAATGAAGAATGAACTAAAAGATAGCCTCTTGCAGCTTTCAATATTGAGTAATATAACAGTAAATTAGCTTTTATTGCTCTTATACAATAATCAAGTATTCCCTTTTACACTGAATTGGCTCTTTCTTGTCCTCAATTACTGTAAAACTACAATTGTATATTAACATAAGACCAATCAGAAAGACAGTATTTTATGAAAAGTTGTATGGGATGATTTTTTGTGACATAAAATTATATTCCTACCTCTGGATTTAATAATCCTAGGACATTGAGTTGCAAACTGATTTACTTAAGTGGTCAATTCACAGCCTTTTTCTTTCCCTTGAATACACTTGGAAATTGAACCAGGGCTAGAATAGCACGAAGAATACCTTTCCATTTACTCTTTTTCCCCTCTAACAACACTTCAACCCATAAAACAGCTAGTCACCATTTTTAAGTAAGTGGGGAAATATCTAAAACAAAGAATACATAATTAGAAGTTCTTTAAAGCAGGCATAACTCCAAGTTTGCTATCACTATTTTATCATAAAAAATTTTAAGTTTTAAAATATAAAGCCTAATAAAGTTGACAACCCAATGCTTATTTTTAATGCTTGTGAACAATTAAGCACCTCGTAATTGTTCACTGACAAAACACTATTTTTTAAAATTTGACTCTTGATCTTGCTTCAAAATCTAAAGACTTTGTGGCACTCTGATCCTCTCAAGGAACACTCAGTTTTATTTGGTTCAAGAGCATACACAGCACCAATTTAGCACTTGGGCAAGGGGATCCCTTCCTGAGCCCTGGTCACTTGAGGGATCTTCCTATTCGTCCTCTGACCACATTCTTTTCACACAATAAATTCCCAAAGCAAAGAACCTGCCCACCCAGAGCCTGCCCTGACTTGCCCTGACCTGCCCTTCTGAGTACCAGGGCCCAGAAATCTGTGTTCAAACAGCCTCAAGCCAGTTTCTAGAGCCCACCAAGGGCCTTCTATAGGTTTTTCTATAGGGAAGTCGACCTGCAGGTGGTAACCTCCCTAGCCTGAGCAATGGGCAGGGGGAATGCAGTTTGCAGGGGTGTGGGAAGAGTGCTGGGGTGTCTGCAAAGGAGGGCCTGGTTTAGGACAGGGCCATTTCTGGGAGACAGGGCTGGGCTACTATAGGCTGGCTCTTCCCACATGCACCAACACATTCCAGTAGAGAACTGGAGCCTGATCGATCTCAACCCACACATGGCCTTCCTGATAATGGTGCTATTTCTCAAGGCAGGATGAAAAGACCTATCCTTATTTAGCAATGTATCAGTTTGATTTATAACTTTTAAATGTTTATACAAAGGGCCTGAGGACCTCCAGGTATTTCTGCCCCAATTCCTACAAATTTGAGAACCTATAACCCGAACTTCAAAGCATTGAATTCTCATGAAGCCAGCACCTAGTATGAAGCCTACACCATCAAGAATTCAGTAAGTATGTGATAGATGAATGAAATGCACGGCCAAAAGGATAGGGGAAAAAAGGTATATGAAATATAAATACAAATTTATTACTCCAACTGGAAATGAAACCAAAAGGAAAAGACATTGCACACATACACAATTAGCTCTAATGCATTCATTGTCTGTTCTGATGCTAACCTAATAATCTTTGGTCATTATCTCTTAAGGTTCTATTTTATATTTAAAAAAGCTCTGTCAGCCCTAAGATAATTTAAAACACACATCCTCTCGGGGGCGCCTGGGTGGCTCAGTTGGTTAAGCGACTGCCTTCGGCTCAGGTCATGATCCTAGAGTCCCGGGATCGAGTCCCGCATCGGACTCCCTGCTCAGCGGGAGTCTGCTTCTCCCTCTCCCGCTCCCCCCTCTTGTGCTCTTTCTCTCTCTCACTCTCTCTCTCAAATAAATAAATAAAGTCTTTAAAAAATAAATAAATAAAAATAAATAAAAAATAAATAAATAAAACACACATCCCCTCAAATCATTGCTACACTGTTGTGATTTTAACTGCTACAATAATGATTTTTTTAATGACTACATTTATTCTACTCAAAGTTAAATAGGTACTGAATGTTAAGAGAGCATAGTAAATTTTGAATCAAAAATAATTATATCCAGATAATAAACATGTAAAAACTATAACTTAAGCTTCAGGTTACTTCTGTTTTAACATAATAGTCTCAAATTAAGAAACAAATATAAAGGTTTATAAAATAAGAAAGCTTCTTTATTTTAGTAATGAAGTTATTGTCTATCAACATATGATCAACAGGTTTCTTCCATCACTTGTCAAATCCTTCCATAGTTGACTGCAATAGCCACTCTTACACTTAAGGTATCACGCACCATCTTAACTGGTATTATCATAACTCAAATCCGCTGCTGATTAATTTTAATTCCAACATTTCCATTATAAGTTAAGCTTGTTTCCCCCTGCCCTGATAAACTGTGAAAGAGTTTTCACCAACGTCTTGTTCCAGTTTATTCATTCAAACACAAACCAAGCCTCTAATAAGGCAAAGCAATAAAGCTAATCAATGAAAACAGATTCCACAGTGGAAATATGAGCGAAATGCCGTGGGAATATAGAAGTGGTGGATTCCTACCAGGAGGACAGAAGAGAGATTCTTAGAATAGTCATCATCTGGATAGAGGAAAAAGGTGGTAGTTCCCAAACAGAAGGAAGAGCATGTGGAAAACACACAAAACCACAAAGGTCTGTGTCAGTTTCAGGGAGAAGGCAGGTGGGTATGGCTGCGTGGCAGCTTACACGCTGGGAGTACAGAGAGAAATAAAAACAGAAGTGGGGGTCAGATCACCGAAAATCTTCTAAACTGTTTTTGATTCTTGCTGAAAATCTAGGAGGAAGGAAGTTAAGGTCTTTTGATCTGTGCTTTCAAAAATGAGTGTGCTGTGAGTGTAAAGGATAGACGAAGATGGTAAAGTAGAAAACAGGAAATGAGGCCACTGCAAAAATTCTGCTGGAAAACGTTTATGACACCAAGGAGGCAAAATGAAGAGAAGATGCTAACTGACTGAAGCTCCCGAGAGACGAGAGAGAGACTCAAAGATGAAGCTGAGGTTTTCCAAAGACCTGTGAGTCTTTGGAAACCTAGAAGCCTGCTGAATCCTATAAATGCTTCTGAACTCAGGTTTCCAGAATCACCTCACCTTTTTCCCAGGTGATTCAGTGTCATCTAATAGTTTTCAAAGCATATCAGCTTCACGTCCACGAAGCTGTTTGAGATACAGCACTTTTTGAACCCGTGTAAGATGCCCTCACTGGAAATTCTATCCCACACCACGGGAGCCATCTGCATTACCGTTAGGACAGCTGGGGTTTTGTTCACCCTGCAGCTGATTGTATAATGTCCAATTGTGACCCCTTACTATATTGCTTTTCTAAATGCCCTTTAAAAGACCTGCATACCTCGATATTTGACACCTGCCATTGTGAGATCAACCTCCACAATAATTTCTAAATCTGGGCTAAAGTTACTTCCCTCCCTTGTTAAGGACTCCATCCATGAGCATCAATTCACACTGAGTAGGACACTTTAGGCCTACTACGTCTTCCCCAAACAGGGCTTAGTGGTCTGAAAAAATGAAAAGTGTCTATAAAATGAAAGAAACCATTAGAAGTAAAAGTAAAAGTGACTTCCTTCGAGGAGTTACTCTTAGGATATGAGGCTATTTAGCCTTACGGTCAGGGCAAATGTGGGGCAAATTATCAGTTTCTAAAAGAAACCATTTAAAAGCTGGAAAATACTGCTTCTAAATGACTTGCTAATTGTAAAATATGCAGCAATGAGGAAAACCACTCACCATCTCATGTACTCAAGTAGTATTTAAGGACAGGAACATCCATTTCAATAAGGATAGACCAGAAGGAAAAAAGGATGGGAAACAGTGTGGTGAGGTGTCTACTTTTGCAAGATAGTTCATAAAATGTTTTATATGATTAATCATACTAAAGTGGATGACATCTAACACGGAAACACTTAGAAGACCTTCTTCCTAGAAGCTCTGCCTGTGGTTTCAGAAGTATTACCTTCCAGAAACAATATTAAATAGTGGCTACAAGTCCGAGTCCAGAGCTTGGGTTCAAGCCCAGCCCTGCCACCAACACATTACTTGGACTCTCTTCTGCCTCAGTTTTCTCATCTGTGACATAAGGGTAATAATAGGACTTTTGTCATAGAGTGGCTGAGAGCAGTAATGGATTTAATACGTGAAGAGAACAGTGCCTGAAACACAGTAAAGTCTCATAGGCAGTAGCAATTATTTGTATAACTGGCACATCGGTGAGCTCTGAAGCACCCAGACCGGACAGACAGACAAAAGTAACCAAAACAGGAGGGTGGGGACATGTCTGGTGATCACCTACATCTCTAGGTGCTACTTGATGTATATGCTCCTAAGGAATGCAGTCCAGGGAGAGCCACAACGATCAGCACTCTCCCCCTGAAAAAGAACCTCAATACACCAATTTGAGAGATCGCTTAAAAAGATAATTCTAAAGTGCTGTGTAAACATTTAACTCTTAATGCCAGTATTTTCCTAATTAAGATTGCCAGATAAAATACAGGATGCCAATTAAATTTGAATTCCAGATAAATAATGAATAAATGTTTACTGTGTGTTCCCTATGATATTTAGAACACACACTAAAAAAATTATCGTTTATTGGAAATGTAAACTTAACTTACATTTTTTTTTTATAAAGTTAAATCTGACAACTCAAGGGGCTCCTGGATGGAAAAGTCGGTGAAGCATCGGACTCTTGGTTTTGGCTCAGGTCATGATCTCAGGGTCCTGAGAGATCAAGCCCTGAGTCAGGATCTGCGCTCAGCGGGGATTCGGCTTGGGATTTTCTCTCTCTCCCTCTGCCCCTCCCCCTGCTCGAGCACTCTCTAAAATAAATAAATAAAATCTTTTTTTAATAAAGATTTTATTTATTTATTTGAGAGAGAATGAGAGAGAGCACATGAGAGGGGGGAGGGTCAGAGGGAGAAGCAGACCCCCTGCCGAGCAGGGAGCCCAATGCGGAACTCAATCCCAGGACCCTGAGATCATGACCTGAGCCGAAGGCAGTCGCTTAACCGACTGAGCCACCCAGGCGCCCACAAATAAAATCTTTAAAAAAAAAATCTGGCAACTCTATTAACAACCCAAGGTTCAGATAAATGTGTCAAATTAGTTAACGCCCATAAAGCAAGAAAATCATTTGAACTAAATAAAATATCTTGAGAAGCAGCATGGTAAGTAGAAAGAACAGAGATCTCAGAATTAGGCAAATCTGAGCTTTAATTCGCCATCCTGTGCCAATTTATAACTGATGGATCTCGAAGACATTAGTATACCGACCCTAGCCTCACTGTCTTCACCTGGTAAATGGGGTTTAATTTACCAGTTTTAAGGGTTGCAGAATGGATTACATGAAGCAACACACACTTAACACTCCCCTGATACAAGACAGGCAATGAATACCAGTTCTCACTCAGTTCTTCCTCATGCATTTTAGCTCCAGAAACTCAAATTTCCCATCACAGTGGCCAAAACCGAAGAACTCATTTTATCCCTCAATTATTAAACAAAACAAAGTGCTCCGCAAACTGTGCCCACAAAGACATGGCCCTCTCCTGACCATCTCCTTCCACTCAGCAGGTTCCTTTGGCAGATGGACTTGCAAGTCTCCCCTGCTTTCACCCACTGGGTGTTACCCAACTATGGCTGACCAGAACTCTTTTCTTCTGATTGTGCTGAACAATACATGAGCAGAAAACCTTTAAAATAATGCCACACTGCGATTTCCTCACGTTTTTGTTCTCTCTCGCTTTTTTTTTTTTTTTTTTTTTTTTTTTTAAGAAAAAGGGCACATAGGGGCACCTACATGGTTCAGACGATTAAGGGTGACTCTTAATTTTGGCTCAGGTTGTGATCTCGGGGTCGTGAGACTGAGCCCCAAGTCTGGCTCTGCGCTCAGCAGGGAGTCTGCTGGGACTCTCTCTCCCTCTCCCCTCATCCCACTTATACCACTCTCTCTAAAATAAATAAATAAATCTTAAAAAAAAAAAGAATAAGGGTACATACACTCATTTCAAATTATCATATAATGCTAAATGCAAAATTCTGTTTCCTTAATTTAAAAAAAAAAGTGAAAAATCCTACTCACTCATTTGAATCAATAAAAACTCTGTAAAACAACTGCAAATGCACAAAATAAAATGATTTTCCACTGTGGCTCTTGTGCCTAGGTCTCTCTGATTCAGAGTCATACCACATGGGGGATTATTTTCTAATGTTCATCTTACAAATTGCTTAACTAACAATATGCGGTCCAACTTTCCATTTAGTATACCTTATCTACTCTCTACACACTGTGACTTTTTTGAAGGAAAATTAACTAAATATTTCGGCAGTTTAAGTAGTGGGAAGGAAAGAATTAAGATTGTAGATACAAAGGTGCTGTTTTAATCAGCTTATTAAATATAACATGAACATGTATCAATCAACTAACATTTAATTTCATGGTCTATGATTCAAAACTTTTCAAAAGCGTAACAGTACAAAGTTATCAGCATTTACTTAACAATTCCTTTCCAATTTTGTTTTAACTCATGTAAACCATACAAAATGCTGTATGACAATTGTTACATGTCCTCATAGACTGGAAGAAGGCATGATTAGGAATTAAAATACGAAACATAATTTGAAATTTATCTGTCTTGTGAGATATCAGAACTCGATCCAAAAAGAAAAACACCTACATATATAAAAACACAGCAACAGAATTCCTAAAGTTAGGGAACTCAATATAGGAATCTTTCATAAGTCTATTTCAAACATTCCTATCCCCAACAGACAAAACTCCGATGAAACAAACCACTAAGCTAAAGTTTGTTTTAAACTGTTGCTGCAGAAAATGCAAACAAATCTCTATAAATCTCATTTAGAAAGTAAACCGCCTAACTGCACATTCATTTAGGAGTATTATACAAAGATTTCCCATTACAGAGTCACATTTTGACTTGGAATGTTTGTGCACACACTTATCTCTTTTCTTCCACTGAAAAAGAGGTTTCTTCATGATCTGAATGATTTACTTCTTCACAGAATGATTTAGCTTACCTAAACTCTACTTTTGTGAAGGAGCGGTGAAAATTATCAAGAAAAGCCAGCGAGCGGTTCTGTTCTCTATTTTGCCTGGTAGCAAAAATCGCTATCGCTTTCGCTTTCAAAAAGTCCATGGGGGAGCCTGGGTGGCTCAGTCATTAAGCATCTGCCTTTGGCTCAGGTCATGATCCCGGGGTCCTGGGATCAAGCCCCAATCGGGCTCCCTGCTCGGCGGGAAGCCTGCTTCTCCCTCTCCCACTCCTCCTGCTTGTGTTCCCTCTCTCACTGTCTCTCTCTGTCAAATAAATAAATAAAATCTTTAAAAAATAAAAAAATAAAAGGTCAGTGTCAGACTATTATTTCTTCCTCAAGTGGAGGAGGGCCTGAGGGTAAGGGTCATTAACATCTTTTACTAAGACAAAAAGACTCAACTCTGGTTGCTAAGATACCAACAGACAGATTCACTTAGAGCAGTCAGGACCAATGATTAGAGAAATCTCCCCACGGAACAACACATTAACTACAGCGGGAACCCCTAAGGCAAACAAAATCTCAAAGGCATAGGTAATCCCTGCCCTTGAAGAGCTTCCTATCATCTGCTGTTTGTATTTAAAATTACAAAGCACATTTTAAATATTTTTTTTTTTAAGGAACAGAAATAAGACAACAGGAAGAAGAGATGGAGGGAAGCTAAAGAAATGTGAATGTCAAGGTCCAATGTTTCCTCTGAGTCTGCAGAATCACATTCCCTGGTTCACTATTTTATTGAACCGAATGAGTCAGTACCATGTGCTGCTGACTCTTCTGGGCATTAGTGACCTGCTGGTTATAAGACAAAGTGTGAGCCCTCACTGAGCTTGCATTCTAGTGAGGAGACAAAGCAGAAGTGCTGTAAACGTTGACATCTCTGCCTGTGTGCAAGTATGGAAGGTTCAAGAAGCTTCAGAGGGGCATGGAGAAAGGTCGGGAAGGCCTCATCTCTATTTAGCGATTACTATATGCCACGTGTTGGGCTAGGCAATGAGACAGACTGAACAGGAGGCACATGTTCTCTGTCCCTTGAGTGTACTCAGGTGGGAGGTCCAGGTAAAGTAACAAGGAATTCTTGTGATGCCACTTACTGCCCCTGGAAGTCTGACAAGTTGGTAACGCCTTCATCAGGAATAGTGACACTCACCTTCTAGGGTTGTTTTGAGCACTCAATGTTTATAAAACATTTGGCACACTGCCTGGTAAACCACAAATTTTATTATTACAGTTAAGCGTGCGTGTTCTAGAATTACAAGAAATGAGATTGGTGGAAACTGAGGATGGCAGAAAAGGGGAAGAGACAATAAAAGTCTTTAAAAAATCTAAAAGGTTGGAGAAATGGGTTCACATGAGGACTTGCAAGACATACTGCAAAGTGTATTGACGACCCTATAAGAAACTGGATACAATGGAATCACATCACACACCCAATTAAGAGACAAGAAATGAACTGGCAGAGAAGAAAGGAGAGAACAATTTAAATACTACAGGGGCTCTGCCACCATTTCACTCAATAAGGGAATATTTCAGAGTGAATGAGATTTACAGAGAAAATCAATCATCTGTAGTCCTACAGGCAAACTCAGATCCCACGTATCAAGTGTGAGCACCTCACCTCACTGTTAAGTCTAGATATAAACAAAGACCTGTTTTTCAGTACACATACCCTACATGCAAATGTACTATTTAATTTGGCATACAAGTAAGTAAATAGCTAAAGGAATTTTAATTACGTGTGATTTTCATCACCTTTTGTATTTACTTGATAACTAACTCCTGCTTTAAGATGATCTACCATATGATCTGCATTTGACAGACACACAAATGTGCCCAAAGGACTTGGGGCCAGTATACAGCCAAGCCAGGATGCCTGCCTCATTCTGCCTGGCTCCAGATCCCTGCAGTCTTTCCATGATGCCTGGCCATCGGAGTTTGGATTTGAAGGGACAGGCTAAGTTTAAGGAGGAAGAAGATGCAAAACATTTAAGAGGAAAGGTTAATAAGATGGATGGGTATTTGTAAGAAAAGATAAAGACATTAAGACCAAAGACAAAGAAACCAAGTCGGAAGCTGGTGTGACATATGCTCATCACAAATTTCCAAAATAATATTGATTTCACATATTTCAGACCTCTGTGCATACTGAATTTTGAAGTTTTATGGAAATTCAAACATTTCAGCATCCAAACTGTCCGAGTACCTTTCACATCCAAAGCAGCACACGTGTGTACGCACACACAGACACACACAACTTCACCAAATCATGTGTCCATCCAGACCTAAAGCAACAAGTTCTACTGTCTTAGAAACAGAAGGGAACATATGCCAATAAATCAATGGGAAAGGATATAAGTCAGAGATAAATGAATGCTGGGAGTAAAGAAAAAAACCTTCAA
Source organism: Mirounga angustirostris (assembly GCF_029215605.1). Classification (NCBI taxonomy): domain Eukaryota; kingdom Metazoa; phylum Chordata; class Mammalia; order Carnivora; family Phocidae; genus Mirounga; species Mirounga angustirostris. The sequence goes on along the minus strand of NW_026991720.1, from coordinate 106,748,736 downwards.
AGTACTAGGTGAATAATGGTGCCTCTGATTAGTAATGATGAAATGGAAAAATTGAGAAAAGTAACAAATAGAAGTGTAAGTCAGTCCTCAAAGGAAGTCTTTTGAAGTACATTCCCCCAAAAATTCTGCAACAGAATTCATGAAGTATTTACTCTGTGCCAGTGTACTCACACTAACAAATCTATACATTGAATCACATTTCCCACTGTAATTTTAGCAATTCTCCCTTACCTTGGAGGAAAAGGTCTCCAGCCCCAATAAATAACAAAAGCTGTCATATGAAATAATAACAATAATGATAATGACAGGAGTTACCGGGGCCATGCATCACGCTTTTACAACTCATCTTATAAAGTAGATACTTTATTCTGATTCTACCCGCGAAAATACTTACTTTCACATTCTGTAACTTGCCTAAAGTTGTCTCACACCATGGGGTTGGGACTCCACACTCATGTCCACCTGACCAAGGCTCTTAACCACTTTACATTGCTTTTCCATTTTAAAGATTCAAACGTTCCCATGAGAATTCTGCATTTTTTAGTGCACAGTTTATGAACACAAAATAATTCTCCCACACAGTATTTTACAAGAAGTAACTACGATGAACAGTCAGCACCTTAAGTGAATTCAACTTTTCATCCCCAAAACAAAGACCTTCTTGTGTTTATTACTATTTCACATCGCACAAGTACTATCCATGAATGGCACATAAATTGATAAAAACTCAAAATAAAAGGAATACGTTGCTGGAACAAGTCAGCAAATAGTGTCTCAAAAACTTGAGAAATCAGCTCTACCAGATTCTCGTTAAAATACTCTGTGTGTACAGGGGCTTAATAACCTGTAGTTTTTTTGAAGTGTAAATTTTACCTGGGTCATTATGGGAATGAGGCACCACAAAGACTTGAAGGGGCTTAGAGTCCCATTCATTAAATAAATAGCTAATGTCAAATCCTTGTTTCCAAACTCCACCATCTGGATTGTCAAAAGGAATTAGACTGTAAACATCCAACATCTAAAAATACAAAAGACAAAATATAGGGGAAAAAAGAGTAAATTTAACCATGTATTACCATTTTTAATTTGAACTTAATGTTGGAAAATATTTGCTCAAAGCTAGTCACTGTGTATGTATTTTACTAGATAAAACTATTTCTGTAGACATTAACTGAACAGTTTAAGGCAGAAAACATTTAATTACCATTCAAATTCTTAAAATGCTACTGTGTTACTTAACTATCCTGATAAATAAGCCCCTCCTCCATCTGCTTCTAATGAAAAATAATTTCATTCAATTCCTTCTTGCCCTGCTTTTCTTCTAATACATTTTAGTGGAAACTGATAGGAACTAAACAGCAAAGAAAAAATTTCTTGATGAAATGTGATTATGACCAAATATTTCAGCATTTTCACAAGCAATACTGATGATTTTTTTTACTTTGAGTTGTCTGTATTTTACAATTAATCACATATATTTTAAAATCTGTATCTGAATGGAAATGCATCTACAGCTGTTCCTTCATTTAGCAAATGTTATGTTCACCTTTTTCATTCTAAAACTAAAACTACAACTGAGTGAATGAGGCATAATCATGTAAAAATGGAAATTTTTAAATGTTCAAATGCTCTCTATGTTTCCAATGTAGTAGTCTGAGGTAATAATCTTTTTGGACACAAAGGAAAAAATATTGCAGAAAAAAAAAAAAAACCTAAAAGCTGGTATTTTTCATATCCTCTATAATACTAAATGTGACAAAGAACCCAAAACTGATTTTACCAAAATTTGACTTTGGTAAAATTTAAATTATGTAAAAATTATATATAAAATTTTAATTACATAAAAATCACTATATATTATAAAATATATAAGCGGGTTACAAAGAAACTTAAAGATACCGAGCAAATTATGTAAAAAGTGAATGCAAAGTATTTTAAGGCAACAACATATCTCTCACTTCAGAATGTATGACTTTAATAAATAAAATAAAATGCTCCCAAGGATGAGTCAATAAAGGGAACCAGCTGGAAAGGAGGATGTGTTAACAGTCTCTGTTATTCCTTCTGGTTCTTTCTCCGGCCCTGCAGCTCGCCCTGTACCCCACTGCCTCGTTCTGCCTGCCTTCTGGGGTTCTTCAGCAATACGGCTGTTTCTGTCCAGCCCAGATTTAACAACCCCCTCCAAAAAGAGTTTTGTTGTTCTCCTTTAAAAGGTACTTATTTAAAACCTATACGAAGCCAAGACTCACAAAAATAGATATACCTTCACAGCACAGAATCCTGATAGTGTGGGAACCTGACCACACACTAGTTGATAAGATTATGGGCACAAGGCTTGGCCAACTCTGTCTCCAGCTGCTGGCTTGGTCTGTGAGCCACAGGCTTCAAGATCCTATCACATTCTCTGTCCCCAGAAGTTAGTAGAAACATCTACTCCAAAGCAAGGCCAGAGCCAACCCATTTTGTCCAACAAAATTAAATTAAATTAAATTAAATTAATTGACGAGTACAGACTCGTCACCAAGTTTGAGCTCAGGTCTAAGGTACAGGTTAAACACAGCTCTCTGCTAACTGGCAGAACAGAGCACATTTGACACACCTTAAATTTAAGAAAAGCAGAAGTCCTTTCTTATCCTAGTTTACAACTCCACCACCCTCTAGAAAAGCGCTATCCAAGAGAAACAGAATGCAAGGCAAATCCGTAATTTTTTAAATTAATTAATTAAATTAATCCAATATACTCATAATATTATCTCCACATATATGTAAAATGAAACAAAGTATTTTGTATTCGTTTTCATAGTAAGTCTTCAACACTTAGAACACATCTCAATTCAAACTAGCCACATTTCAAGTGCTCAGGAGCCACACGTGGACAGTGACTTTCATACTGAACAGCACAGCTCTAGAATATTTCCCTTCCCTCTCTCACAAAGAGATATTCAGCAGAAGGTATCGAACCCTACACTGTGTGAAACCTATAATGTATAAAAGATATATAGTAAGAATAAGGCTTTTCTTATACTCTTAATAGGAAGATAAGAAAATCTCTTTGGTCAAATTTAAACAAACCTCTAAAAGTCTTCATCTACTAGACAAAATAAGACCTAAAAAGCATACAAAAAGGCCATAATCACAAAGTATAAAATAATAAAAAAAATAATTAGGGAAATAAAGAATTACAGAATTTTATCACTAAAAACAACTTTAATGGTCATGTGACTAATCCAGTCACTTTACAAAAACAGAAACTAGAATCCAGAGTTTAAGCAACTTACTAAGTTAAAACAGACACCAGATCAAAAAAGAAAGAAAAGCAAGAAAATCCCAATGATCATTAACGAATGCATACATTACCTGCACATCTGAATTCCGACTTCCACTTTGCAAAGCGAACGAACAGTCTTCAGGGTCCACTACAAGGGACAACTGTTTTGATGGCAGAAGAGGTGCGCCAGCACCTTGGCTGAAATTGCCTTGTGAACTTTTTGGACCATCCTCCACAGACTCACTCAAATTGATGACCGAGTCTCTAATGTTTGAGATGATCTCATTATTCTCAGCTAGCAAACGCTCCAAATGGTCTATTTTTTCTTGCAACATTGAGAGCTGGCCCTACAATAAAAAAGAAAAAGGCAGCTATATGAAACTCTAATATAGCTCTGCTGGGGCACACACATTTTTTTTTTTTAAATTATGTGCCTGCCCAAGAGGGCAGCCACTCACCCTTCACTTTCCACTTTTATAAGTGGGACCACAAAAAGCGTGGACGGCTGGCAGTGTTGAAACACCAATTTACAACAAAAAATCTCCGTGGCTGCAATCTTTGTTTAATCATATTTTAAAATGTGCAAGAGAAAAACCAAAAATATTTTGGGATATATTTCCTATTGCCCCCAAACCCAATCCTAAAAGATCTGTTGAGTTCTCTATAATAGCTAAGTATAACATATTATGTTCAGGTATGAAATTTTAAATTTTAGTTAACTGATTCTAGTTACTTGAAAGGGTCAAAAAGTATGAACCTGAAAAAAATCATTCCATTGTAGTAACCCTAGTGGACAATCCTAAATAAGAAATATCATCTACAGGAAAATCAATTAGTCAACCCTCAATTAGCCACATGCATGAAAAGTAACCACGCTATAGGTCACGTAGACTGCTTCTCCTACATTGTGTGACTTTAAGGGTTTTTTTTTCTTTTAAGATTTTATTTATTTGACAGAGAGAAAGCTAGAGACAGAGCAGGAGTGGAGGGGGAGGGGCAGGGAGCCTGATGTGGGGCTTGATCCCAGGACCCTGGGATCAAAACCTAAGCTGAAGGCAGACCCTTAACCGACTGAGCCACCCAGGTGCCCCAACTTTAAGGTTTTTTAATTGATCCTCACATTAAGAGGCTTGTCATCTTTATAACATAAAACTTGTTGTAGAGAGTAGTATTTCAGCTTATGAGAGCAAGGACAATCTTTGTCTTATTCATTCCTATATATAGGGCCTTAAATACGTGGTAAATACTTAAATATCTGTCCCATGGCCCTTATATTTCTGGAACTCAACAATAATTCTTTAGTGAGCACCCACTGTACCAGGCAAATGCTACATGCTGGGAAGACAGATACACATAAGATATGGGTCCATACCTGAACACAAAAAGTGGCACTCTCACAAGCAACAGCCTACCCAAAGTCCACACTAGGGTTTAATAAAATAACTCTATGCCCAGCGAACAAATAACTCTGGACACCCAAAAACAAAAGTTCTATCACCAGTAAATAACAGGAAGACAGAAAGAAGAAGGAATGAAGTAACAGGAAGACAGTAAGAAAGAGGAAGGGGAAAAAAACACCTGAATGTCCAAAGGTGAAGAACTGGTCAAATGGTACATCTATATCATGGAAATGTTTTCAGTCACTGAAAATTTAGAAATATTAATTCCTTAAAAACAGAAATACGTGAATCACAGACCTGTACCCCTGAAACAAATAATGTATTATGTTAATTAAAAAAAAAAAACAGAAATATATGGGAAGGTACTTTCAGAAGATACAGTAGAGAAAAAGTTTAAAAAGCATGCATAAAAAAATAGTAATTTGGTATCATCCTTTTGGAAAAAAAAATTATGGAAGACCATAATCAAGATGGTAAAAACTGGTCACGGCATTCACAGGGATTCCCCAAACCTCAAACGGGCCAGTGCCCGCAAACCTCCTAAGGCAGTCCACCTTGGCACCACTCGGATCCAGGAGCGTCACAGGGGTCACCACTGGAAGAACATCTCTAGGATTCTGCCTGCTTCCTTTTGTGGAAATTTACAAGAGGAAGGTTGACCCGATCTTGAGGCCACAGCGGTCAGGGCCCCGCCGACTAGAGACCCTCCAGCTCCGACACGCAGTCCCCCTCCGGAGGCAAAAGCAGCTCCGGGGTGAATTCCAGAGCAGAGCCACCTCCACACCAGTTCTCCCACCCGATCCGGCACCACTGGCAGAGTGAGAGGCAGCCCGAGAACGAGAGCCAGGTCTCGAGGCAGCTCAGCGCTGCTGGGGGAGGCCGGTTTCCTCTGACAAGGCACAGGGACGGGCTGTGCTGGGGCGGCCTCCTTCTCCCCAGGGTTGATCCGGAGCCCTGTCAATACATGTCACTGCACCCCGGGCGCAGGGCTGTGCCCGCACGGGGCTGTGTCTGATCTGGGGGCAGCAGTGGGGCTGGGCAGGAGGACGGTGAGGACGGCCGGGCAGGGCTCCGCTCACTGTCTTCGCAGAGCCCCATGGAAGAAATTGGGGACAAGCTGGTCAACAGGAGCCTCCCTCAACGGCTCCCCGGCGTGGGGCACGTGCACCAGGCAGTCGGTAAGGGCTGGTGCGGGCTCAGGGGGAGTGTGGGGACGAGGACGCTCAAGGACCAGGCTCGGGGAGGGCCGGGAGTGTCTCCTGCCCCGACGCCATCCGGGACACTGACGACCCGGGGTGCCACGACGGCTGTGCCCCTTACATGGCCATGACCTCAACCCAAGGGGTCTGGGCTGCTCCCTTCACAGACACACACAAACAGACACACACGCCAAACACACACACACACCGAGTCCTTCAAACACACACACACACACACACCTGGTCCTTCACACACAGACACACACACCCGGTCCAGCCCCAGCCTTGGCCAGGTACAAAATCACCCTTCACATACGTGGAAGATGATCCGAACCAATTTGGATATTCTGTGGCACTTCAGGACACGGACAGAAATAGTTTTGCAATTTCTGTGTTGTGAATTGTCCCTCCTTTACCACAGATCAGCCCCACCGTGAACCTGAGTGGGACCTGCCGCTGGGGGCGAGCCAGAGGCAGTGGGCGGTCCGTGCTGACAGCCTGAGGAAGCTGGTGGAGCCGGGCCAGGCCCTCTCCTGTGGCCCCTCTCCCAGAGCACCTCCCAGAGGAAAGCCTCCCCAGCCCTTCCCACACCTGCTACTCGCCAAGGTGAGCAGGGCCCCCCGTCCTGCCCGGAGGCTCCCCCTCACCTCCGGGCTGTGTGTCTCGGGCCTGGCACGTCCCCTCTCCGAACCTCAGGTGTCTCCTGGGGACCCTGCATGCCACGAGGCCAGGCCCCACACACGGGGTTGCAGTCGGGCCTGTTGGGACCGCTCCCCGACCCTGTGGCCGGCCCACGGGGAAGGTGGCCTGGGGCTGAGGCGGTTCCTCTCTACCGTGAAGGAGTTCTCTGCCCCAAGCCTCGGTGTCCTGTGTCCCGGGCAAAGCCGCATTCCTGGCTGTGAGGAGGTTTCAGATTCCATCTGGGGTTCCCATCCTGGGTGGAGCCAGAGCAGGGATCCCTGGGGGCTGGCAGAGGGGCCCCAGAGGCACTCAGACATCTGAAAGGTGCTGGCTGGGCTTCATCGACTCCACACATGGACAGGAAGCCCCTTCTAGACATTTTCCATAATTCAGGGAACAGGGCAGACAAATGTCCCTGCCCCGCGGGCCTCTTTCTAGGTGGGGGTCCGCCACTAAGCCTAGACGACAAAGCAGAGATGGGCACACGATGTTGCGTGGGACGCCCTGCCGGCCTCCTCTACATACGGATCCCTCTGCTCTCATTGTCCGAAGGATGACGGGCCCTAGGACGAAGAAGAGCCCTTGTCTCAGAGGTGGTGAGGGAACGCGGGGGACCGGTCAGGTGCGGAGCCATGGGTCTCGTGCACATCTGCCGCAGGGCTGGGTCATGGTCCAGGAGCTGTGGGCAGGTCGTCTGTGCACACCTGGCCATGACACACCTGGCTGGCCCTCTCGGTGGGGAGGCCTGCGTGCACCTGTCCCCCACCTACCCCTGGAGGAGCAGCCACGTTCAAGCCTTTCCATGTCCGACCCTCAGGGACAGTTGGGAACCTGGGTCAAGAGAGGCAGGGACTGGCCCAGGACAAATGAGGGGTGCAGAGTCCAAGGAGCTGCTCTCCAGTCCCAACCCTCCCATGAGGTTTGCTTTGGGGGTGAGAGCCCCTCAGATCCTCAGGAATAGCTACCCACACCGTCCCATGTGGGGACATGACCTTGCCATCCCCAGGCACGTAGAGGCACATGCACCTGCACACCCACCCCCACACCCACACACACACACCACTCTGACTGCCCAGCTGGGGGTCAGAAGGGGAGGAAACCCTGGGAGCGAGGTGGGTGACAGGGGGGAAAGAAGAAACAGGTTGCAGACAGCTGGGCCATGGGGCAGGGCATCAGGACTCCTGGCAAGGACCCAGATCCATAGCATGGGGAGGGGAGACAGGCCAGGCTGAGGGTCAGGGGTCCCCAAGAGGCCCAGGGCGGTTGCCAGGGCACTGGGAGAGGACACGGTCTGGGTTCCGGTGTCCATCACCAGCCTGGGCACTTGGAAGCAGGAAGAGATCCCCACCCCCAAGTCCAGAGGGGCTCCAGCACAAAGGCCTCAGCTTACTCTTCTGTCACTTGGGCTGTAGAGATGCAGTGTCCCTAGGGTCCCACAGGCTTGTGGGAGAGCCTGTTGGCCTTGGATCTCCATTCCCGACCCCCTGTGCCCCCAGTCCTGGGAAAATGCTTTGTACTCCCTCGAGGTCCTTTGGAGCAGAGGACAGACTGGGAGCTTGGGGGGCTGAGGACCTGGGTACGCAGAACGTGGCAGAGCACTGACCACTAGTCTGGGGACCAAGGCCAAGACCCTCCTTGTTGCAGCCTCCGGGTCTCCATTTGGAAGAGGTTCCAGATTCACTGCTCTGGTCCGGGTGACAAGGCCTTAGGAAGGAACGGAGCACCGGGACAGAAGAGGGAAACACGGACAAGGGAGGCTTCTGAGGTTTCTCACATCACCCCTGGAGTCCACAGATCCTGCTCCTGTGAGAGACACAGAGACAGAGACAGAAACAGAGAAGGAGACAGAGAATGAACACACGACAGTGGGAACCAGAAGAAGTCACAGACTTTCCTCCATCAGCTTGGAAATGACATCCCAGCATTTGGCCACATTCTCTTCCTGAGAGTGCGGTCACACAGGCCATCCACCCCGGAGGGGAGGGGATTCCACAGGGATGTGTGAGCAGGATGCGGGAATGCCCGGGAACCACTGTGGGGACTGCCCAGCACATGGGCGCAGACAAGGCCCCGGGGCCTGAACCTAAACCTAATGGGAGCCCCTGGAAGTGTGCGTCACCGGGGGACAAGGTCGGAATCCGTTCATTGCAACCTTCCCACAGGGGCTGGGAACAGGCAAGAAGGGGGTGGCTTTGCCCAGACCCCAGAGCAGACCCTGGCCCCTCTGAGCTGTGCTCCATGTCCCGCCCAGCCCCTGGCTCCTCCTTGCATTGCCCAGTGTGCCCCAGCCTCCTGCGATAGCAGTTCCGGAATGAATGTAGAGGTCCTACCCCTGATGGCGTCCCTAGGAGTAGAAGCCAGAACACCCCACTGTGCAGATGGGGAGCCTGGGGAGGCCCTGAGAGGCACAGGGTCTGTCCAGGGTCACAGCCCTGGGCACGCAGGGGAGCCCAGTCTGAAGCCAGCTCGGTGTCCTCACAGCGGGGACACCGGCTGCACCCAGGCCTTGGGAAGGCTGTGGGGGGGCTGTGAGGAAGTCACTGTATGGATGGGGCATGGGGGGAGGGGGAGCATTGAGCAGCCGGGGTAGGGGGCCCTCGGGCGGGGATCTTGTGTGAGGAGGAAGTTGGGTAAGGGGACCCCAGGCAGTGGTGACCTCACTTCCCTGACAACAGAGTCCAACAGAATTTGGAACCCCGGTAACCAGGCACCCACATTCCAGAGACAGCCCCCTGCCCAGCTCATTTCTTTGGAGACCCTCCAACAAAAAGCATGTTCGGGTGCTGCTTCCCCAAATCTGGACGCTGCAGGCTGAAGAAAGAGCGCCCTGCAAACGCTGTCCCCCGCTGGGGATGTCGAATCAGGGCTCCCCACAGCCTCTGGCCATTTGGCCAGAAGGACAGAAAGGTGACACCAGGAGGCCCAGAGCCTGCCACCCAGCCCCACACGCTCTGATCTGCCTGTGGAGCCCCAGGCCCCCCTCCGTGTGTGTGTGTGTCTGTGAGTGTCTGTGAGTGTGAGTGTGCGTGCGTGTGTGTCTGTGGGTGTGCGTGCGTGTGTGTGTGTGTAAAGAGGGTTCATGCAGGGTGGGGCCACCCTGAGCAGGAGCAGGCTGATGAGGGGTCAGATTCCCAGTGGGCAGGTCATGTTCAAGGTCAAGGCTGGCTTGGTGGGATGGGGTGTGCGGGCGCTGCCCCTTCTACCCAGGGTTTATCCCGATCGCCCTGCAGGGATGGGTCACTGCATCCCGGGTGCAGGGCTGTGCACTCACAGGTCTGTGTCTGATCTGGGAGCAGCAGGGGGACTGGGCAGGAGGACAGTGAGGATGGCCGGGCAGGGCTGTGATGCCTCCAGCCGGCTACCCGTCCCTGTCTTTGCAGAAGGCCACGGATGACCTCCCGAGGCGGCTGGCGGACATGCCCTCCTCCCTGACGGAGGGGTTGACCCCACAGGCATCCCCAAAAACAAGTGCTGGGGATTGCCGGGCAAGACCTCCAACACCACCCACACCACTGTCCCAGGTGGTTGGTCACCGGACAGTGGTCCAGGAGCCGGAGCCCACGGAGACCGAGCCCGAGGGTGAGAAGGCTGGGGCTGGGTGTTTGTGGTGTGTGGGGATGGGTCGGTGCTGGCCCCACAGGGACGAGCCCCCAGAGGCTGGTGTGGGGTCTGGAGCAACGACTGGGCGCAGAGCATCCAGCGGGTGGACTGCAGTCGGGGAGACACCCCAGGGAGGGCTCCTTCCTGGCTGCGGCTTCTCTGGGAGGCCCTGGGCTGGGTTCTGTCTCCGCAAAGGCCCACAGAGAGCGGGCTCGGGGTGAGCTTTTCTCCTCTCACAGCTGCCCCACCACCTGAGGAGCTCGAGCCCGTTCCAACTCCATCGGCAGCTCTGGACGGAGTGGTGGTGCCTGCAGCGACCTCAGGAGGAGACCAGGAGCCGGCAGGTGACCCGGCACCCACCCACGGAGAGCCTGACGTGGACCAGGAAGAACTGGCACCTGCCCCTGACCCAGCTCCTACTACTGTTCCTGCCCCTGACCCAGCTCCTGCCCTGGATCCTGCCCCTGACCCAGCTCCTGCCCTGGATCCTGCACCTGCCACTGCTGCAACCCAGCTCCTGATCCTCCTCCTACCCCTTCCCCTGCCCCTGCCAGAGCCACTGCCCCTTCCCCTGCCTGAGCTCCGGTTCCTGCTCCTTCTCCTGCTCCTCTCCCTGCCCCTGCCAGACTCCGCTGCCCCTTCCCCTGACCCTTCCTGAGCTCCTGTTCTTGTCCCTGACCCTGCTCCTGCTCATAACCCTACCCCTGCCAGACCTGCTGCCCCTTCCCCTGCCCCTGCCTGAGCTCCTGTTCCTGCTCCTTTTCCTGCTCCTGCTTCTGCCCCTTCCCCTGCCAGACCTGCTGCCCCTGACCCTGCCCCTGCCGGAGCTCCTGTTCCTGCTCCTTACCCAGGTCCTGCCCTAGATCCTGCACCTGCCACGACTGCTGATCCTATCCCTCCCCTTGCCCCTGCCCCTGGCCCTGCTCTTACACCTGGCCCTACCCCTGGCCCTGCTCTTACACCTGGCCCTGCCCCTGGCCCTGCCCCTATCCCAACCCCTGCCCCTACTCCTGCTCCCGCAGGGCTCCCAGAGCCACATCCAGAGCCCACAGCCCTGCGGGGAGAGCTCCTTGTACAATTACCCTTAGGTCCATCGCCGGACCCCGACGCCCCGCCAGATTGTTTCATCCCCTCCCCCTATGTTCTTTCTCTCTGGTTCATATTGTTCTAGTTCATATTGTTCATTTTCATGTTCTCTATACTGTTTATTATTTGTTTTAAATAAAATTACTTGTTTTCAACTGAACATGTGATGAGCATAAGTACATTCCCAACGCTGTGCCACCACACCCCAGAAGATTGCTTTGGAATATCTCATGTCTCAAAGGAGTCCCCGAACCAGAAGCCCCCCTGCCCATTTCGCCCCCAGCCCAGACCCTGGAAACACCTAAGCTGCTTTCTCTCCCTATTCTTTTACTTGTTCTGGATGTTTCTGTACATGGAATCATGCAATAGGAGCCTTTGTGTCTGCCCACTTATTTTCAAAGGGGACTCGTTTTCTTCTGTTTATTTGTCATAAAATTTCCCTTATTCAATATTGAAATCCCCGATTGATTACAGATCAGATGTAATCAGAGAGGCCACTTTAGGAATTATGGGCACAGGGGCGCCTGGGTGGCTCAGTCGTTAAGCATCTGCCTTCGGCTCAGGTCATGATCTCAGGGTCCTGGGATCGAGCCCCGCATTGGGCTCCCTGCTCCATGGGAACCCTGCTTCTCCTTCTCCCACTCCCCCTGCTCGTGATCTCTCTCCCTCTCACTCTCTCTCGCAAATAAATAAAATCTTTTTTAAAAAAAGGAATTACAGGCACAATCTCGGGGCAGAGACCCCTGTACCTGCTGGGACACCACAGCCTGACCCCAGACAGGAAACGGCTGGTTACTCCTGTGGCCGACACAGAAACCAGGGAAACGCAGAAAGCTGGAAGACACAGCACAAAGCAAGGCCAGAGAAAGGTTTCACCTGACTCTGGTACAAACCACGCTCCAAGTCACTGGGTTCCACAGGGATGGAGACCAAACACATTCCAGTCCAAGGGGGAGGATAGGCACGCAGGGAATATGTGTCAGAGATGTGGAGCTCCCGGGGAAGGATTCCGGCAAAGGAAACCCTATGGAGGCAGCGCTCATCACCCTCAGACTGGCAGGGGTCTGGTCTGGGGAGAACGTGAGGAAGTGGAGGTCCAATGCAGGTCCCCTGGAGGAAAGGGTGACGGGCACCCCTGTCTGGGAGAACAGTGAGCATCACCCATCCCAGGCTGCAGGTGCACCCATCACCTGGCATGCTCGGCCTCGGACTCACCTCCGGAAACTCTGGCTCGGTTTTTCACAGATCTGCTTTGAGGAGTGTTCATCACAGCGGTGGTGGAGAGAGCAGGGAATGGAACAACGCTAATGCCCAAGGAGATGGATGGGATCCATGGTCCCAGTCCTCATGATAGAATGCCCTGTAGCCACTGTCACATTGTCATTCGGGGCACAGGATCCGGGAAGCCCCTCCTGAGACCCCTCCTGCCACCCTGTTCCTGGGAACATTGAGAATTGTTTGAGGAGGAGGTGGAGAGGATCCAGGATGACACCGGGTCCAAGGAGAAGGAAGGTCAGCACTGGGAGGACAGATGGACGTGCCCTGAGCCACCATCCAGGACCCAGGCTGTGATGCCCTCGGACCTCACCCCAAATAATGGCTCCTGAGGTACAGATCCAGCTTCTGTGGTTTCACTCCCTCCCTCCCTACGTCATTTATTCACTCATTCATCCCCCCCTCTCTCTCCTTCCCCTCCACTCCTCCCTTCCCTCCCCCACTCCCTCCCTCCCTGCCTCTCTGCCTCCCTCCCATCCTCCCTGCCTCCCTCCCTCCCCTCTACCCCTCCCATCCTCCCTTTCCTCCTGCCTTTCTCCCCTCCCCCTCCCCATCCTGCCTCCCTCCCATCCTCCCTTCCCTTCTCCCTCTCTCCCCTCCTTCTCTCCCATCGTCCCTCCCTCTCTCTTTCCCTCACTCCCATCCTCCCTCATTCAGCACAGGATCTGGGGTCCCTGCTGGGTACTGAGCACTGGGGCTTCATCAGTGAGCACCCCCCAACCCACATGGTCACGTCCACTGTGGGAGGTGATGGGGGGCAGTCCTCATGGCTAGCTCTGGCGATGAGCACTAGGAATCTGCTCCTGGAAACAGGCCAGTCGCACAAAGAAAAGAATGGAGAGACCCGTGTTTAGCACCTCCTCTAGAAAAATCTCGTCCTGAAAAGTGATGAAAAGTAAGTATGTCCTAGACTTCATGCCATGTGAGTTCTAATGGCAGGTGCGCACTGATTCCTAGAACCAACAAAGAGTAAATCATCCAGTGTCAACTGGGGAGTTGTGACACAATTTTTCTGACCAAATGACAGCATTTCAGCCAACATCTCCAGGGCCTCCGAGTTTCCCCAAGGGTCTCTGTGATCCTTTGATCCTTCCATCGACCTCCTTGGGAAGCTCTGTCCTGTCCTCTTCCTTGTCTCCTCCCTCTTCTGAGACCCTTCCGTGGCTTCCCCCTCCCCCACTTGCCAGGGCTGCCCTCACCAGGATTCCCCATGCCCCTTGGCTGGGCGCCCGCATCCCACACTGAGCCCCATGAGCCCAGCGCCTTCTGCAAGGCCTGTGCGCTCCCTCTGGGGTCACTTGGCATCTCCCCTTACAGCGACCTGCATCGTCCTGTGCTGAGTCTCCTCTGAGCAGTCTGTGAGGCCGGCCTGTGCCCGTGTCACCGGAACAGAAGCGAGAGTCCAGAACGTCCAGACGACCCGCTCCCAGTCCCAGCGTGTGGAGCCTGGGCCAAGGATGGTCCACGAGCAGAGGAGGACTCGGACCCAGGGAGCCTGAGGGAGGATGTGGCACATTGAGCCCATAGGACGAGAGTGAGCAATGTGGGGGCCTGGTGCTCAGACTTGCTGGGAGACCACATTGCACTGACTCTGTCCACAGGCCTGGAGGTTTTCAGGGTATCCACCCTCCCATGCTGCAGGCTGGCAGTGACTGGCAGGGGAGGAGGCACCTGGTACAGGATACACCCTCAGGCAGAGAGGAGGGGGCAGGCGCTCCCCCAGCAGCTGGAGGAACTCGGGATAGCCACTTTCCCAGGCTGCAGCCTGGCAGTGGCTGGCAGGAGAGGAGGCACCTGGTGTGAGAGAGAGCCCTCAGGCAGAGAGGAGGGGGCAGGCGCTCCCCGAGCAGCTGAAGGAACTCGGGGTAGCCACCCTCCCACCCTCCCAGGCTGCAGGCTGGCAGTGACTGGCAGGGGAGGAGGCACACCTCGTGCAGGAGAGAGCCCTCAGGCAGAGAGGAGGGGGCAGGCTCTCCCCCAGCAGCAGGTGCACTGGGTCGGGCTGAGGGGGCATCATTGGACAGCAGTGCCTGCAGCTGGGGTCTCCACACAGAACCCCTCCTCAGCCTCAGCACAAGCTTGTCCGGATGACCTTTGTCCCCCAAACACAAAGTCTGACCCAGGACCCCCCTCAAGCCCTGACTCCCAATCCTTTCTACTCAACTCAAGTGACAAGAAATGGCCAATAGTTTAGGTGGTGTTGGGTGCACAGGGACATTTGCTTTTCTGGCCCATGCTGTAACGTTGCTGGCATTTTAAAGATCTCAGGGCTTTGATTCAAAAACGGCAGGATGCCGGGGACCCCAGACAGCTTCCTGGAAACCTGCCTCTGGGCCTTGCAGCCCTCCCATCCCACCAGCGCTCAGAATCCCACCAGCTGCTCAGAATCCCTCCAAGCCACAGACCCACAGTCTTGAGTCCTCAGATGGCCCAGGCGACGTGCCTTCAAAAAGTGATCCCGGTGGGGCTGCAGGACACAGTGCGGATTCCAGCAAATCCCCCTCCCAGAAAGTGAGGGTACCACTGGACAAACTGTCCAAAACCAGCCAGGTCAGGGTTCCAGGAAGACACCATAGGCACAGGAGTAACTGAGGAGCATCTGAAGGCCAGGTAGGGACAGTGAGAACCTCTGGTGTTTTTGCCTAGGGGCAGCTCCGGTCCCCCTAAACCCTCAGTGGAATGGCTTTACTGGGGCATTGGGGGAGAACCATGCCTGGAGGACCCGTGGCTCCACTGTCCAAGGTCGCCGACTTGATCAGTGCACAGGTGGGGAAAACCGGCCACACCCCGAAGAATTTCTAGAAACAGTAGCCATCTCAGTGGTAGCTGACCTGGGAGGTCAACCTTTCAGCTGCCTGAGGTGAGATCGAGGCACAGACCAGCACACTAGCCAGAAATGGAAGAAGGAGAACCAGTTCTTCATTTCATAGTTTCTAAGTCACCAGTTTGTTCCTACGGTTAGTATATTTTGCATCCTGGGAAATCTCTGCCTGTCTAAGGTCTTGAAACTGTTCTCCTCATGTTCTGTGCTGGAGAGGTTCTTGCAAAATCTCTGGTTTATAGGTAAAAATCATCTGGAATTGACTTTGGTTGGCACACCCATGCTGGGAAAAGGATGAAGCTTCCCCAAAATACTAAAAAAAGAACTCCCGTATGATCCCACTATCAGGTAGACCTTTTCAGGAAATAAAGTCAGTTTCTCGAAGTAAGATCTGCATTCTCCCACCCAATCTCCCTGAGGAGGGGCGGCCACCCTTAGCGACCCTCCCCTTGAGGCAGGTGCCTCCCTGGACAAGGGGCTACCCCAGGGCTGGAAGGTCTCCACAGCAGCACATCCAATGTCCTGGATACTAGGAGACAGAGTACAGCACCAGGCCAGTGAGGGTCAGGACACACTACCCCGAATATGGCACCTTGGCAAAATAAATACAGAAGCTAAAAGAACTTTTGCATAGAGCAAAGCAAGAAGGTCTCTCTGACCCCCAGCCATCAGCCCTTTTTCCCTTAAGCAGGTCAGAAGACTGCCATGTGGAACTTTCTCGCCCCGGACCACAGAGATGACGTGCTTATCACCAGAGTCAAGGAATTTAGGACCACGGGGTCTATACACACACACCTGGTTAAACTAACCCTTATCTTCCTAGTTACTTCTTTACCGTTTACGAGCCCTAGTCCAAACCCCTGCGTCTGTCAATTCTTCACACACTTACTGCTTCTTTGTCTAAAAGGTAGAAGAGCTGTCTGCTCCAGTCACCTCTGCTGGTCTTCATGGTCTTGTGAGGCTCCCACCAAAGCAACCAATACATTTTGCTTGCTTTTCTCCTGTTCATCTGTCTTTGTCAATTTCCAGACTCAGCCGGGGACCTTAACAGGGTTGAGGAAATCTTTTTCCTCTCTTGCAGCTCTGTGGGGCAGGGGGTGGGGAGTCAGGAAAACCCATCCCATGTTCCTGGCTTTGGTTAAAACCGACCTCTGCTGGGAAGCAGCATAGGACTGTGCACGGCTGGGGGAGCCAGAGAGAGGCACGTGGAATATGTAGGAGCTACCTGACCCCCAGCCGGGGGACTTGGCCCCAGTGACAAGTCCAGGCTGTGATTATGAATATTATAATGGAAGCATCCTGAACATCAGACCTTCCCCACTCCAGGCTTCATGATTGCTGCTCGTTGTAGTTGCTACTGTTGGCTTAGTGACTTTTCTGAACTCACTTTGTCAAGTCTGTATTCTTTGCTGTGTGTGGCCACTGAATCCCTGTGCTGTTAACTCAGTGGTCAGCCAGTGGCTGGGCAGAGAGGTCACCCCTGTTTCTGAGCTATGGGCTACAGACTGGAAGTCCCCACAACCTCCTCTTCAGGTTTGAATAATCTGCTCCAGTGGCTCATGGAACTCAGAGAAACATGTTACTTACTAGATGACCAGTTCATTAAAAGGACAGAACTCAGAGCCAGGCAGCTGGAATCGATGAGCAGGGCAAGGTGTGTAGAAGAAGCTCGGGGCTCCCCCACTCTCTGAGTTAAAGAGGCCTTTGCCCACCTCCACTCTGACCTTCGTCTGTACTTCCTAACTGATGACGTCCTTCCTTCGGGCTCATCTGTTAACTCAAGTGACAGACCTGGTGGGCACCAAAATGACTCCTCAAGTAATAACGACTGCTGATGTCCTGGTGATTCTTGGGCACAGCCATGAATCTCAGCTTCTTCATGATGGGGTGCAGCCCAGCAGCTGTGGATCCCACAGGTCCTCCAGGGGCAGCCCAGCAGCTGTGGGTCCCACAGGTCCTCTCGGGGACAGCCCAGCAGCTGAGGGTCCCACGGGTCCTCTGGGGACAGCACCTTAATGGGCTTATGGTCCAGCAAGTACCTGTTCAGGTGGCTCTCATTGTGCCACACAGCCTCAATCCCAGTGGCCAGGTTGACCCCCATTGCCTGGTGACAGGCCAAGGTCAGTTGGTCCTCTACCACCGACCCCGCAAAAAAGGTCCTCATGTAGTAAAAGTCGCCCTTGTCCCTGGGGATGTGTGCCTGGGACTGTGGCCAATGCTTGTAGCTGAAGTCCTTGCGGGCTGCCTGGTAGAAACCGGGGTGCAGGGTGCCGAAGAGGGGGGCCAGAATCTCCATACTCACGTGGTCGCA
Source organism: Mirounga angustirostris (assembly GCF_029215605.1). Taxonomy (NCBI): domain Eukaryota; kingdom Metazoa; phylum Chordata; class Mammalia; order Carnivora; family Phocidae; genus Mirounga; species Mirounga angustirostris. The sequence goes on along the minus strand of NW_026991720.1, from coordinate 106,731,095 downwards.
GAACTTCATGTCCACCTCTGTGCATACCAGGTAGTCCACCTCACGGAGGAAGTGTGGAATTATTCTTAGAAAATATATTGTAAGCCCTCAGGAGTGATTGTGGAAGCAGCTGAAAGGTCAACAGCGTTCCTGTTCTCAGACTATTGAACGCAAGGGCCCAGTAGGAGCAGGATCCCATGATCCCCAGGGGCAGGGCACAGGTTAGGAGCTAGGAAAGAATGTAACCCTCAGGTCCCCTTTCTGCACCTGGTGCTTGCTAGCACAAATATCCTGCTTTTCCCTTATCCCATGACTGCCTCCCTGAGTGCCTGCCCCTAGGGGATGGTGCAGGACTGCTTTACCACTTCAGGATACTTGCCATCCCTTTGTCCTCCTCTCCCACGCTTTGAGGCAACTGCCCTTGCTTTTCTGATAAAAAAATGAAATAAAAGCAGAGGCAGCCCTGCATGGTCACTCAGCTGCTGGGCTGCCCCCCATCATGAAGAAGCTGAGATTCATGGCTGCCCAAGAATCACACATGTTTCTCTGAATTCCATGAGCCACTGGAGCAGATTATCCAAACCTGAAGAGGAGGTTGTGGGGACTTCCAACTCATGGCAGGTGGGGACAGAACCTTCAGGGGGTCAGCCAGGGGAGGGGACCTGCAGGGTTTGCCCGGGAGCTCAGCACAGGGGGAGTGTTCCTGGCCCCAACATGCTGACTGTGGGGCTGCATGGGTCACAGGGTCACCTACCCTAACCCTAACCCGTTCTTGCAACTTTCTTCTACATTTGAAATTACACCAAAATAAAAGGTTTAAGACGTCACGTGCATCGTCATGTGCGTGATCTGACCCCAGCGCCCTCAGCAGCTCAGCGTTAAGAGAACGAGAGGCCTCCCTTCCTGTCCCTGGAAGAAGACACCTGGAATCACGCGAAGGAGGGAAAGCAGGCCTGGGGAAGAGGAGAGCGGCACGTTTTTACCGCACATCCTCTGGTGCCGCGTGACTGTCTTACGTGTGCGTGAGCAAATCAATCAGGAAAATGAAAACGCAGAAACTCGCGGGAAGGAACCCTTCTGCACCCACAAGGGGAGCAGCATCCTCAGGGACGCGGCCTATCCTTCAGCTCCATGCTCGCTCCGCCTCCGCCCGCCTCCCTGCTGGGCAGCCCAGCCGTGTGCCTCACGCGCCACCTGCTGGCGGAGCGGGGCACTGCTGCCGAGGCGCGCCAGCCCTCCGTGCCACCCTGGCACCCACCCTCCACCATGCGTGATCTCGTGACCGCGGCCACATCCCACCTTCCGGAGAGCCCCCGCAGCCAGCAAGATGCCCGATGCAGCGTGGCACTCCGCAAAGATGAGACGTACCGAGGAAAGGACGCGGCTTCGAGGGGAAGCCCAGCAAATGGACTTGGAGGCGAGCACCCGCCTCAGAGCCTGGTGGCAGAGCGGCCCCGCGGCCATGGTGACCCCTGAGAACCACACTGCTGACTGTACGGCCCCCTGCTGGCCCGCCCACCCCAGCCCCGCCTGGGCTCCCGGGGTGTTCACGGCCTATCCCACACTTTACACCAAGGAAGGTGTAAAGTCAGCAGCACTCAGGACCCCGGTCACCAGCTCTGTGTCCCCACGAAGACTCTGAAAAGCAGGGACACCAAGCTGGCCAGTCCTGTGGAGCAAACCAGTTCAGCCCCAAGAAGCCAAAGGAGTTCAATCGGAGCATTAAAAAATAGAACAGAACAGAAAATACCAGATCAATGGCCCCGGAAGCCCATGACCAACACACAGCTGAAGTAAACCTCAAGGACAAACGGCTCATCTCTGTGACTCGCGCAGGACGGCACAAACACATCGCCCTCTGACAAAGTAAACCACACGTGGGGGCGCAGGTGCACGTGCCCTCCGCCAGCGGGGGACTCACCGAGGTCTGTGTTCGGGCCGGCAAGGAGCTGCTTGAACTTGTCGAGCCGGGAGGCCTCTCGTTCACTTAACGCTGAGCTGCTGAGGGCGCTGGGGTCAGACGTGCCACCCACGGCGGCCGCCACCGAGTGTGGGAGAGACTGGGACCGCTGCAGAGGAGCAGTGTCGCCGGCGCTATCTGCGGAGAGAGCGCGCAGGGGGTGAGGACGGCCTCCTGGACCCCCCCCACGGCCCTGTTCCCCAGTAAGAAGGCTCCCACCCGCGCCACCTGCCCTTCGGGAACGCCACCGTGCCACAGCCATCCCCTCCTCCCCTAACCGGCCAGTGCAGACCCGCGTGACCGGGGCAATAAAGTGAAACTAGTGAACACCCAAGAAGCCCACTGGCCTTATTGGTAGAGCGTTACTACCTGGGAAAACAGACATGCCTCACACAAAAGCAAAACGACAACCAGAAAACTCCAGACCCCCCCGGCTCCCCCACTGCTAGCAGGCCTGCCCAGGTGACACAACCCAAGGATCTGCTGGTGCCTGTGGGGCTCACCTGGGCCTGAGCACAGAAGGAAGCCACCGAGCCACACGTGGAGGAGCATGAAGCCCACAAAGGCACTGCACCCCTTGGATCTCCCCAAGCCCCATGAGGGAGGCGGGCAGGGACCATCACCAAGAGAAAGCACAGGAAGCTAGAGCGCATGCAAGCAGGGGAGGGGCAGCAGGTTGCAGGCCTGCCCAGCACCCCCCGCCCCAGGGCACCACCTACCACCACGCACAAAGGCCCACCGACGGGGACACACAGGGCCGAAGTGAAACCGTGCGTTAAATCCAGGAACCCGGACCAGGAAGAGCCACAGAAAAGAGCCCAAGGCCCAACACCCACTCAGAAAGAGCCACCAGGGACCAACGAGGGGCCCACAGGAACAGGCAGCACCAGGCTGTACACCCCCAGGTCTAAATACCCTTGAATGGTCACATCTCCCAGAACTGAAATTTAAAGTAGAGGAAAAAACCAACTCCAGGAGATGGGGCGGGAACCAAACAAAGTGAACAAAACATGCCGGCTCCTGGCCGCCGCTCTCAGACTCCCACCGACCCCCTTCTTCCCGCAGAGCTGACTCATTACCCTAAAATCGCGGCCCGGAAAGGCTTCACACAGAAACCCTCAGGCTACAGAGGAGCAGTGTCTGGCCCAGTTAAGCTTCCAGAAAAGCCTGGAGAGGTGGGCGTCGAGGTGAGGGCAAGTCCCAGCCCCTCCGCAGGGCTGACCCCTCGCTTGGAGGAGGTGTCCCCACCGGCCTGCCCTCCGGGAGGCCCAGGGCAGTGATGCTCAGACCCCCTCCTCCCCGCCCTCAGAATCTGCCACTCTGCTGTGCGTCATGATTCCTCAGGAAAGACGATGGGCGGGGGGAGGGATTCCTCGTTCTAACGCGGAACCAAACGTGCTGAGTTTTACTTCTCCGCCATCTTAGAGAGCATCCCTGTGATCTACTCCGACATGTAAGGACCACGTCGTCCTGAGCAGAGCACACATCCGGTCCCCCTCTAAGATGGGACGGGCAGGGTTTGCAAGGCACAGTGATGCCCCCTGCCCCCCGAGGAAGCAGGAAGGTCAACAGCAGGTCTCCCTGCTACTGTAAGTGGAAAACACATCAGTGTCCCCCTCCGGGGCAGCCAGTGTCCACCCAGGACCCACTTGCATCTCAGTCCCCATCAGCGATGGACAGTCCTCCCCAGCCACGCCCACTGAGCCCTTCGCAGCCAAAGGCGCAGGCTCCCCATTACGCCAGCGGCACCCTAGACCAAGCAAAGGGCATCTGACTTCAGATACAAAGGTACAGATACCTCAGACGCTGATTAAGAAAGTGAGGACAGTCGAAAGGTAAGCAGGAGGCGCGGGGAAGGCCAGCCGGAGACCCCTGCTGCAGCATCCCGGAACTTTCAGGCTGTCATCTACCCAGGGCTGAGGGCCAAAGGCGAGGGCAGCCAGCAGGCCCTGTGGACGCTGCGTGGGGTGACGTGAGCTCCCACGGTGGCGCACCATAAAGGGACAGGCACCGACACAATGCCGGCAGTGGGAAGGGCAGGCAGCACTCTGATCACACTGGGCCCCATGAAACACAGCGTCCAGGCCCCAGAAACACAACTCCGCTCCGAGGAGCACAGTCACATGAAATGGCACTCACAGGTCCCTCACCTCAACAGAGGCCTGGCCTGGCCCTGGGCTGTGGGGCCGGTGCAGGGACAAGAGTGGGGCAGAACATGGAGGAGGGGAGAGCCCGCGGTCACCAGGCCCTGAAGACACCTCAGTTTAGCTCAGCAACATTCACGTAATGACACAGGACCCCAAAGGGAAACAAAGGTAATGGGACATGGTCCCTGCCTTGGGGGAACTTGCAAACCACGTAGATGAGGTGTGCAGTCAGCCAGCCCAGCCCACCCGGCACCTCCCCTCGGCTGGGATGGCCCCACCTCCTAAGCCTGGAGCCTCACCCTACGGGTAACCTTAGAGACATCACCTCCTCCGTGAAGCCTTCCCTGACACGTCCTGGCCCTCCTCAACAAGACTGAACTGGGACTTCTACCCCTGGGTGCTTCTGGGTCCTGTCCATCACTCCAAGGCTCCATTCCACCCAGGGAGGTGAAAGACTCAGATCCTTGTGTTTCCCCACTAGACTGCCTGCCAGTCAACACATTTGCGCCGGGCCCAGCCCAGTAAGAATGAGGGCTGACGTGGTCGTCTTAGCGCCAACACCGAGTAAGCCAGCCCCACGACTAACAGCCCACCAAGGGAACTGAACACAGGCCCACGAGTTCTGCGCACCACTGCCAGCCACCCGTGGGGTCGGCTCCCTGAGAGGCCACCTTGGGCTCCAGAGCGGCCCTCTCCCCCTTGGCACTGTGCACGGTCGGGCCAGAGAGTCCCCTGGGGGCCAGGCACCCTGGTCTCTGCCCACTTCATGCCAGGAGCACACACTCCCTGCCCCAGATGTTAACAGGAAAGGTCCTAACACAGGACCTCATGTCCCCTGGGGGCGGCATCACCAGCGAAGAGGCCCTGCTCTCTGTGGGGAGGTCAGCAGCTAGCAGCAGGCCCTGGCCTCAGACGCCCTGGACTTGAACCCTACCCCACCGCTCAGCATGCTGGGCGAGCCACGTGACCTCCCTATACCTCCCCCGTAAGCTCTCTCCTAGACTGGCTGCAAAGTCAGAGGGATCTGTTCATGACGAGGGCCCGACACAGTCTCTGCCCCACAGTAAGCGATGGACAAACACTAGCTGCTATCATGAAATGAACTGCTCACAAAAAGCCTGCTCAGAAAGCAAAGGAAAGATGGTTGATGCGCAAGCGGGTGGAGGCAGAAGGCAAACACAGTAATCGGCCCCTTCCCCAGCATGAGCCGCTTGGGGTATCCTTCACCTGGCTTTTACAGGAGGAGGCCACCCCAAGGCTCCCCACCCTGGCAGGATGCAGCCCAACTGCATACCTGGCCATGGGCTGAATGCCGTGAGGCCCCAAAGTCCGTATGCGCAAGTCCTTCCCCAGACGGGACGGTGTTAGGAAGAAGGGCCTCAGGTTTAGAGGAAGTCAGGAGGGTGGGGTCCCCTGATGGGATCGGTGCTCCTGAGGAGTCACGAGACAGCCCGTTTCCCCTCTCTAGTCTCCCCCATGTTGGGATACTGTGAGAAGGCAGCTGTCTGCGCCCCGAAGAGAGCCAGGACCCAACCGTGTTGGCCGCCTGACCTGACTTCCGGCCTCCAGAACGAGGAGACCTAACTTTCTGCTGCTCATGCACCATCGGCCTGTGGTGCTCTTCGCAGCAGCCCCACGGCCTGAGAGAACAGGAGCCTGCCCGCTCAGCCGAGATGGGCCCCCACCTCTACGGGTGCTGAGGCCCGCCCCCCAGCAACTGCTCAGATGGCAGGTGTCACAGAGGCTCTACCCAGGCCCCAGAGGCGTGGGGCACAGCAGAGGGCAGAGGAATCCGGGGCACCTGCCAACTTGAACAGGCACCCAGGCTGAGGGCACTGCCCGGCCGGGGCGCGCAGGCGGTAATCGGCATAGGATGCGTCAGTCTCGGGGAACCCCGACCCACTCGCAGAAGCCCTAAACAGATTTTCATTTTTAAACTCAAATACTTTGAAGTTCAGCCTATTTTGGAGAAAAACAGTTCAGATTCCAATATGAAAACTGGTCAAAGGAACTAATTCACAGCGTTCTCACCCACGAAGACGTGTGATGTTCCAAACATTAGTCAGCTCCCGGGAAGGGTTTCTGAAAACTAGACAGGGGGATGAACGCCAGCTCCGTGGTCCCAGCAGGGCAAGCTGAGGCTGCCCGATGCCCTCTTCTCTCCTCTGTAAACAAGGGGCAGTCCCCCTGACCCCCAGAGACCCTGGGAGAGGGAGGCCGTGAGTCCGCCGCGGTGCAGGCCGGCCCCTCTGCCACCAGCTCCCCACGCCTCACTGCCTCACCTCACTGATGCTCACGTGTCACCTTCTCAGTAGGGCATCTGGATGCTCTGACTGAAGATTACGCCCCAGGTCCAGGCTGCTGTCACCACCTCCCACCTCTGTCTCGACCCAGGGCGCTTGTCTCCTCCCCGCACGCTCCAGGCCTCCTTACTGACCCAACGTGTAGGTCAGTGCTTGTCCCCCTCACCAGAACACACACTCCAGGCCAGGGACTTCCTGGGGGCACCCCAAGCCCTAAGAGTCTGGCCCATCACAGAGGCTCATCAAACACTGTGTTGTTTTACATCATAGACACCCCCAAAAACAAAAAGCAAAGCTACTGAGAGCCGTCTCCAGAAAGGCTACTGAGCACCAGGCACGGGGTACGAGACATGCGCTGATCGCATCCTTGAGTGTATGACCTGGAGGCAGTCATTCCACACCCCAGACTCTGCCCCCTACAGACTCTGAGCCACGTGCAGGTGTCCCGGCGGGGGAGGGGGTGTCATTGGAAGCTGCCGGAGGAGGTGCAGCCTCTGAATGTGCAGTTGGCCTGGCCCCTGAGCTGGAAATGTCCCCCTGGGACAACCGGGGCACACTTAGAAGGGAGACACAGTCCCCTGGGGCCTGGTGCTCACTGTGGGCCTCTCACAGCCAGGCCACGAAAGCCACACAGCACACCCTCCACCCGGAGGAGAGAAGCACTCAGCTGGGGACACAAAGAAAAGTCTACGGCTTCTCCTGCCTGGGAAGGCCTGTGGGCACGTGGATCACAACCCCAAGGTCTTCCAAGGGCACGAGCTCCTGTGGCAAAGAGGACGGAACGCCCGCTAACCTCCCGCACCGAGAGGCCTCCAGCCCCTCTCCCTCGCAGCACTGCGCGTCATCTCCTCGCGCCCCCGCCCACCTGCAGGACAGGATGTGTGGCTCTCGCTGAGGGACTTCACCAGCCGAGGTCACCGCTCGGGACCGAAGGAGGCTCTGCCGAAGGCTGTGGCTCCTGCTCGGGGCCCGGCGCCTCCTGCGGCTTGCGGCGCTCCTGCCGCTGGCTGTGGTTGCGCAGGACGCGGTGGGCCGTCTCCATGACCACGTCGGTGTTCAGGCTCTCGGCTGCCACGGCCAGGAGCCCGTCATTGTCCTCGCCGGCATCCCAGGCGTCGCTGGTGTTGCTCTCAAACTCCGGGAAGGTGCTGATGCTCTTGGCCTTCACGGGTGTGGCGGGCGCCTTGGGCGCGCCCTTGAGCAAGCTGCAAAGCAAAGGCAGACTTCAGCTGTCCCCCCGGAGGCTGGAGCGGACTCACCCCACGACCGGTCAGAAAGGAGCCCATGGATGAAAGGTGCACATTCAAGCTTCCAGTGTCAACTGAGCTGAGGGTGAAGAGCAAGCACAACCCAAAGAGGCATCCGAGAGAGGACTCCTGGGGCACCCAGGGGGCTCAGTCGGTTAAATGTCTGCCTTCGGCTCAGGTTGTGATCCCGGGGTCCTGGGATCGAGCCCCACATCGGACTGCCTGCTCGGTGGGGCGTCTGCTTCTCCCTCGCCCCCCTCCCTAACCCCCCACTCTTGTGCTCTCGCTCTCTTTCTCAAATAAATAATCCTAAAAAAAAAAAACAGAAGAGGACTCCTAGGATTCGGGGGCAGGAAGGAGAGGCTCTCGAGGGGCAGTACCGCTGAGCAGTCTCTGCTCAGTGACAGAAGCCACTCAGGAGGAACCCCAGCACCGCAGTCACGGCATTCACAGGGAGTCCCCAAACCTCACCCGGGCCAGTGCCCGCAAACCTCCTAAGGCAGCAGTGGGGGCGGCGGGGGCAGGAGCGGCTGTCTTTCGGCGTGCAGACACGACACAGCACCACTAGAGCAAGAGGCCCCGCGGGGGGCCCAGTGACACCCGCCAGCACGGGCGGGGGGTCACATCAGCCCCCTGCGTGGCTCTGGTGGAGGAGCCAGACACAGGGGCAGAGCGTGCAGTGGAGGGCAAGGGAAGTGAGCTGACCACCGAGAACAGGCCCGGGGCCAGGCCCTCCCGTCAGCTAAGGGGGTGCCAGCTTCGTGCTCTCCTCCACTTTGGGCTGGGCTTCCTCCTCTGCCCTTGTCCGGAGGACCAGTCGTGCGAGGCCCTGACGCGTGTCTGCTCGAGGGAAGACCACGCTGCTCCCCTCAGGACCCCGAGGAGGCCGGCGGGTCACCAGGACGCCCAGGCGCGTGCGTGATGCAGCATGACCACAGGCCTCATTTACGTGCCGTGTAACAGTGGGTCGAAGGGGGGGTGCTGGGCGCCGTACACATGCTGGATGCTGTTTAAAAAGAAAGGAAAACCGATTAGCTTCTCTCCGGCTTCCTCAAGAGCCCACACTAACTCGGGAAAAGGACCAGTTCCCAGTAACCTACACGCCTGAGCAGCAACTCTCCCTCAGCTGCCACGGGTCCCGAGGGCCCGTCTGGAAGGGATGAATGGCGCCACACAGGTCCACGCCACACACACAACGGGGCATTCAGCCTGCCGGGCAAATGGGCCTCAGCCCAGGGAGCCGCAGCCCTGACCGCATCGGCAGGGCCTCAGGCGCCGCTGCCGACGAGGCTGCTGGGAGCTGGGAGCCACTCAGCATCGCCCAGTTCCAGCAGCCTCTGCTCCCGGACCGTGTGCCAGCGGCAGGACTACGAACTAATGCTGAAATGCCCGTCTGGAAATTCCCATCTGCTGCCATTTCGTCAAAAACAGAATGCAGAATCACAAAAAGAAGATAAATGTGTTTTATAAAGACTTAATGATTTTATTATAAAAGTTTTCTGGGGGCGCCCGGGGGGCTCAGTCGGTTAAGCGTCTGCCTTCAGGTCAGGTCATGATCCCAGGGTCCTGGGATCGAGCCCCACATCGGGCTCCCTGCTCCGCGGGAAGCCTGCTTCTCCCTCTCCCACTGCTGCTCCCCCACTCGTGCCCTCTCTCTCTCTCTCTCTCCCTCTCTAATTAAGTAAAATCTTTTTAAAAAAGATAAAAATTAAATTTAAAAATAAAGTCTTCTGTTCATCAGAGTAAACTTGGAAAACAGATGGAAACAAAACAGCCCCCGTGGCAGACACCAGGGCGGTCCACTGAGTGGCTGCACCCGCACCCCTTCCTCGGCGGGGGCGTCCAGCCAGGGGAGGCCCTGTGACCCAGCGCAGCTCAGTCACCAGCAGTGTGGGCCCTTCCTCATCTGCCTGGAACACACATGTGAGGCCTAGAGGTTCCCCAGCCTCATGCCACCATGAGAAATGAGCAGGAGATATCAACCACCCGAGAACGCGGGCACGGCAGGAAGATGAGAAAGAGCACGGGTCTCGGGGGCACTGCAGCCCTGCCAACACCTTCATCTTAGCCCAGCACCAGAACTATAAGACAGCAAGTGTGTATTATAAGCCAATAGGGTTATGCTGATTTGTTACAGCAGCAGCAGAAAACCAAAAGAGAACAGAATGGTGACAGACAGGTGACAAAGCCATCCTCTTGGCTTATGGAAGCTTAAAGGTCTCTGTGGTTAAGTCAACCTCACTTTTATGCGTTACACGGGGCTCTCCTTTGAGGACTCTACTTAAAAAGGCCCACCCCCAACTGTCTTAGTCCATCCCGGCTGCTATAACAAAAATACCACGCATGTGGCAGCTTATAAACAAAGACATTTATTCCCCACAGTTCTGGAGGCTGGACGTCCAAGATCAAGGTGCTGGCAGATTTGGTATCTGGTGAGGGCCTCAGCTGGTGCCTTCTGCTGCGTCCCCACCCAGCGGAAGAGGCAGGGAAGGTCTCTGGGGTCTCTTTTATAAAGGCTCTAATCCCACCCTGGGGGAGTCCAGCCTCAGGACCTCCTCACCCCCTCAAAACCCCCACCTCCTAACACACTCAGTCTGGTGGGTAGGGCTTCCTGTGAGTTTTGGGAGCGCACGAACATTCAGCCCAGCCGACTTACTGAGATGGCATAAATCTCCAACTGTGTCCTAGTTCCACACTTGTGTGGTTTTATTTTTTACCCTTGAGTATTGAGTCACCTAGAATTTATTTTATTTTGCTACAGACTGTAGAAAACATTTTTTTCTTTTGACAGAGAGAGAGAGAGCGATAGCAGGAACACAAGCAGTGGGAGTGGGAGTGGGAGAAGGAGGCTCCCCGCCGAGCAGGGAGCCCGATGTGGGGCTCGATCCCAGGACCCTGGGACCATGACCTGAGCCGAAGGCAGACGCTTAAGGATTGAGCCACCCAGGCGCCTGTAGAAAACTTTTTTAAAAAATAATCCACTGCTCCAATGACATTGGTTAAAAACCTATCCTATTCCCTACTGGTTTGCGGACACTGTCTTCAATACGCAGGAGATTACTCTATGCTGGGGCATTTTTTCAGTTTTCCATTCATTCCTCCATGTCTGTGCCTGTGACACAACATTTTAATTACAGAAAATGTTCCCTTTTATATCCTAAAATGTTTCAGCAAAATTTAACGTACATTCGATAGCCCCCACGTTGCGACGGGGTTGTGAGGAGTATGAGGCAGGCAAAGACAAGCACACTGGACTCCAAACTCGCACGAACCTTTAAGTTTACCTACAAAAATAAAAAAAAAAAAATGAATTGGCGTTTATAATGTTCTTGGACAACAAAAACATGGTAAACTGGAATATTATTCAGTGAAATAGTCATCAGCTAAAAAATAAAGTGCTAGCTCACGCTGTAACACGGAAGAACCTTGAAACCATCACGCTACGCGTGGGAAGCCAGTCATGAAAAAACACCTATTCTGGGGCGCCGGGGTGGCTCAGCCATTGGGCGTCTGCCTTCGGCTCAGGTCCTGATCCCGGGGTCCTGGGATCGAGCCCCACATCGGGCTCCCTGCTCCGAGGGAGGCCTGCTTCTCCCTCTCCCACTCCCCCTGCTTGTTCCTGCTCTAACACTCCCTCTCTGTCAAATAAATAAAAATCTTTAAAAAAAAAACCTATTCTATGATCTCACTGACATGAAATGTCTAGAAGGGAGACAGAAGGGAGACTAGTGGTTGCCTGGGGTGGAGGATGGGAGACTGGGGTGACAGCAGAAGACTACAGGGCTTCTTCCTGAGGGGACAAACATATTCTAACGTTGACTGTGGCGACGGATACACCGCAGTACCACTGACTTTCACCCCTTAAATGAGGGAATGGTGTTGTACGTGAATTTTAATGGGTGAACTATTATTATATGTGAGTCTCAATGAAGATGTAAGCTTTTAAAGGCAGCACAGTTTCCACCTGGTTCTCTTGGGTTCTCTCTTGGAACCCAGGCACCAGGCTTTGAAGAAGCCCACATGTAAGCACTAGAACCACAGCTTCCAGGGGGTGTCCCAGCTGATGATGGCCGGCATCAACCTCGACAGGCGTGAGTCACCAGCCTTCTTCTGATTTCCCTCCCAGCCTCTGAACCTTCCCAGTGACACCATGGAAAAGAGACCAGTCTGACCCACAGAATCCAGGAGGGTTTGGGGGTTTGTTGTTGTTGTTGGAAAGAAAGAGTATCAGCCCACGGAGGTCATGCACAACCCCTCTGTCGTGGTCCCTTTCCAGAAATCTCTTGGAGGCTTCCCCGACCTTGGTAGGTTTCCTGTTTTAAGAACCAAAGGGCCTGGGTAATTGCTCTAGGCTTTAGCTTCCTCGTCTCGGAAATGGGAATAAGAACGTGTAAGAAATGAGACAGCCATAAATGGCAGCAGCTTGACTACCGCCAAGTGACCTACAGACAGCATTCACCGGTACTATGCACCTACCTTGCTGGCTTGCACCCTTCCCTTATGTCTCAGTACACGAATAGGGCTCAAAACCAGCAGGCAGTGGGCCTCTGCCCTCTATGTGCAAGGCATTTCCATGGGTCTTGCAGTGTTACCACACGCTGCAGGCCCCTTGCCTCCCAGGAAAGCGCCAGTGCATTAATTCTTCATGGGCACACCACTTGTGTTTATTGAGCAGAAAATGTTCCAGCAAAGTTCAAGCTCAGACTAAAAGGCATCTCATTTTATCTTATTAAAATTGCATTTTTATCTGGTCTTGCATAGCCAAAAAGAAAAACAGGCTTCAGCTAAAGCCATTTTAAAAGAATAAGTAGCACATCATGAAATCTTTCTTTAAAAAATATGTTCACCAATAAACTTTTTAATGAATTGTACTGCTTAAAAACACCACAGTAACTCATTGCTTTAAAGAGGACCCCAGTGATTCCTCACAAAAAGCAGATACACACGACATAATGCCACTTCTAGGCACACGCCATGAAAACCCCTTGTGTAAGGACGCAGGAGGCAGGTTCAGCGATGTCACTAACGCTAAAAAGAAAAAAAAAATTAAGAAAAACTTTTATCCATCATCAACTGAAGAATGAATTCACATTATCCCTTTGTCCATTATCAACTGAGTAACAAATAAACAAACTGGAACATACACCTATAATGGAATACTAACTACAATAAAAACGAAGGAACTACAAGAACCAAGATCGGGGAACTTACAAGCCTACCACTGAAGAGTAACTTGAATATGCACAGTATGATGTCATCTATAAAATGTTTTTAAAACGAGAAAATGAAACTATCTACCGTGTCGGATACATACATGGTGGTCAAAACTCCCAGCTCATGATGGTGATGAAAACAAACGGAGAACAGGATGGGAGCGGAGGGCTGGGGGTGGAGGGGACTCTGGGGCCGGGAAGAGGATGCAACGGCTTCAACTCCGAAGAGCAAAAGTGCGCAAACAGTCCCGAGGCCCATCGGTGGGTGACCAGGCACACGCCGGAATATACCGTCAGCTTCCAACAAGGAATGAAGGGCTGACAGCCGCTCCCACGTGGATGAAGCCTGGAAACATCACGCGCAGCGAAAGGAACCAGTCACGAAGACCACATTCATATGATCCCACACACATGAATAAGCACATGTCCAGAATAAGCAAGTCTACAGAAACAGAAAGCAGATGAGTGGCAGCCAGGGGCTGGGGAGGAGGGACTGGGGAGTCACGGCTGGTGAGGCAAATGCTCTAAAATTGACTATGGTGATGATCGTCCAACTCCACAGACTAAAAACACTGAACTGTACACTTTAAGTGAGTGAAATAGAGGACAGGTAAATGACGTCTCCACAAAGATGCTGAAAGGAAGGGAGGAAAGGGGGAGGGAGGGAGGGAGGGACGGGGAGAGGCGGAAGAAGCAGGAGGGTCTCCTCCCTGACCGGGTGTCCGGGAAGGCCGCTGTGCCGCGGGGGGCGAAGGCTGGAGCAAGGCAGCCCTTCTGCACCAGCCACCCGGCTGGCCTTTAAACAGGTCCGAGTCTACCTCTGCAGCCCCGAATGACAGAAGTCCCTAATGCCACCAGCCCAGAACAAAACATTTTAGTAGCTTCAAGTGAAAATGACAGACATGATATCACCCCTGAACTAAGACCATGAAACTTCAGAAGGATTCATTGGTTATCAGCAGGCCAACAGTGGGGACCACAGCTACATAATCTGGGCGGGCGGGTCTCCATCCTGTATATAGTATACGTAGTGTATAGCGTTAGCGACCACACAACTGGGTGGCCGGGAAGGACTCTCAGATGGAAGAACAAATGCACGAGAACTCACGATGAGTCATGGACCCAACCCTTGGCCCCACAGAGGTTCCCATCCAGCTGAGAGGGAGGCGCCCAGACCAAGGACTGTACCCCACAGGGCAGCCCAGGGACAGGCAGGTGGAGAGATGCCCCCCAGGATGGCGCCCGGAAGAGGACCCCCCGACAATAGCCCCTGAGTTCTCAACAGAGCACACCCCTCCTGCATGAGGCACAGGGAGTCACCCCTGCAACGCCCCCACCAGGAAGGGGAAGGCAGGCGACAGAGACAGTAAAGCTGAGATTCACCACAAGCAGGAGGTGGGAGCGAGGGGCGCCCCCAGGCAGAGGAGGTCACAGGTGAGGACAGGCTGGAGACACGGGTCAGCTGGGGGAGGCCCACAGAAGAGAGACGGGGACCCCTGAACAATCACCGCTGGCTCCTCAGGACTCTGCTCCACCACCTTTACAACTCGGGCAGGGAAAGTATAATAAAAACCAGAATCTAAGGCTGTCTGAGTGCCCACTTGTGGATGGCCAAGTGCTCAAGCCTGGTCCCCCTTGGAGAGCACCCTTCATTCGGCAGACACTGGCTGAGCACCTGCTGCAGGCAGCGGCACCGGAGCTGGAGAGACGCCAGGGAGCCAGGGACACAGGGACAACCCCTGCCCGCCCCCGGCTCCCACGATGGCAGGCGATCATCTGAACACAGGTGAGCAGAGCAGCGGGAGAAGCAAGAGGGCGATTCTCTCCCGCGTGTCCTGGCAAACATGTCTCTGGTCTAACTAGGACACCCCACCACCAAGGCCCTGGCGTGGCAACAAAACTGACGAGCCAGGGACCAGGATGGCTCTCTGTTCCTCAGTGAAAGGCTGGAGTAGCAGGGCTGCTTTCAGCCCTGAGACAGTGAAGCGTGAGAGGAAGGGAAAGTACGGAAAAGAAGTGTCCTAAGCACCTAAAAGGAAACCAAGAACCTATGCCGGCATTTAGGATGAAGTGCTCGCCCGCAGCTCGGGCGCGGGGCATCAGTGGGCAGGTCGGGAGCCCCCGCTGCGGCCACCACCTCCCCAGCCACCAGCCTCCCCGGCCGGGCTCACAAACCATGCTGCGCCCCCTCTGCGCTCAACATGCTTTTCTGAAATATGAACTCAATTAGCGACTGATTTACCATTAGGCTCGCTCTAACACACAGCAATGTTCCCCAGGTTTATAAAATATTCAGAAGAAGTAAGTTTTCCAAGGAAATTAACTTTAGAGGGCTTCAGAGGAAAATGTGTGAAACACCATTATCACCACAGCAAACAATTCCATCGTCCCTCCACCCACAGCAGAGTCTGGAGCTCTCGGCCCCCGCGGAGCCAGCTGCAGGCACACGTGGCCCCACGGACCCAGACCGGAGCACCTCTCGAGCTGTCCCAGCAATGACACCCGCGCCACCCCACCCGGCATTGCCGCTCAGCCTGGCCCACACACTCTTGGCCGTCCAGTGCCCCCACGGGGCCAGAGCTCCCCGTGAAAGGGACAGGATTTGTCTCCTGCCATGCTCCTTGGGGCCCCCAGAACCCAGCAGAGACTCGGGCAGCTGTTGAGTCGGTCAGCAGGTTGCTCCATGGACAGTCTCTTGGAATAGATCTTGGAAATGAGCATGTTTACAAAAAAGTGCTCCTCCACATGAGAAGAGGAACGTGTGAACTCACAGATACAGGGGACAGGCTGGTGGCTGTCTGATGTGGGGGGAGTCAGGCAAAAGGGTGAAGGTGGGCAGGAGGCACAAACTTAAATAAGTCCTGGGGAAGTGATGTGGGCAGCACGGTGACTACAGTTAGTAACACGGTGTCGCAGACTTGACCACAGCTGACAGAGAAGACCTCACAAGTTCTCACCAGAAGAAAAGCAATCTGAACCTTGTGTGGTGGTGGAGGTTAAGGACAGGCTGTGGTGATCATCTCACAAGATATACACGTATCAAATCATTACACTGTCGCCCAAAACTCATACAATGTTCTACGTCCACGAGACCTCCACCCAGACAAAAGTGATGGGTGTGTATTATGGAAAACAGAAGATACGATGAGTAGGAAGAAAGGAGGCTTTGGAATCAGCAGGGAAAGTGTATAGCGTGGTGGCCAGCCACCCCCAAATCCCACCTTCCCTCAATCCTCCTGCCCTCGTCTGGCCTCCAGACGCACCTCGTCCAGCCCTCCCGACCTTGCTCTCCATCCCCCCATGCCACCGCACCCCCTTTCCTGCCGGCCTGTCCAGGGGCTCCTCAGACTGTTCTGCACATTCCTGACCTCCACACCCCACAGCCGAGGCCCCAGCCCTGCCTTCTTCCCACTTTACGGGAAACCACGCTCTTTCCTGATGCTCCTGACCGTCTCTAGGTAAAGGGTTCTCAAACCGCTGCCTCTGGGGCACCACTGGCAACTCAGCCACACGCTCCCCTCCTCACATTATCGGGTCCACTACAGAAGTCAGCTCTGCCCCAGTTGCCACACCTCATGCCCACTTCTCACAGTGTCCAGCCCCGGGACAACCCCCACGGGTCAGGCAGAAGACTAACGAGCGCACCCTGCCTCCTGCACCCCCTCACGCCCCTCTGCCACCAGCAGCTCCTGGCCCTCCTGGGCCGCCAACGTCTGTGGCGTCAAAACCCACCTGCTATCCCCACCACCCTGGATCGGGGCTCGGTCTCTCCTCCTGCCCAGGTCACCAACTCCCTCCATGACCTAATCTCCATGAATGGCAATCCAGGAGCCCAAGGGCCCCCCTCCCCTCCTCCCTGAAGCAGGCCACCCGCATTCAGCCAATCTCCACGTCCTCCTAAACCCTGAACCACTTCCCACAGCTCCACCCTCCCCTCTGTCACTGTCCCACGCGGCTGCCTCTGGTTCTGGTCTCGGCTCTGCCAGTCAGGGGACAGCTTCACTCCCCAGCTCAAAGTCTGCAAGGTCTTCCTGTCGCCCTTGGGGAACAACTGGAACCTTCCCTGTTCCTCTCCCGCCCATCCCCACACCAACACCCCCGCTTGGGGCCAGCGCTGGCCTCCAGCCCACCCCGTCTGAACGCCCAGCCCCCTCGGTCAGGTCCCTGCTAGCCACGCTCTTCTCTCCTGCTCACCTTTTCCTCGGCCGGGCCTTCATGCAGCCACTCGGCTGCCACACAGGCCAGCCCCGGGCCCTGTCTACAGAACACCCCCACAACCAAGTACGGACCTATAGGAACGGACGGTCCTTCAAGGTCCAGTTTGAGGTCACCCCCACCCTCCTCCACCAGCATCTCCCGTCCCTCGCCCACGCTGCCCCAGGAACTGGGAGCACCCCCCAGACTGCCCTGCAGGGGCCCAGGCCAGCAAACTTTAGGGCCTGTTGTGCACACAGAAGGCATCCAATAAATGCTTGAGACATTTAATGCTTCTTCGTTATACAAATATTTGAATGATTGAGCCTTTTACACGTGAAGGAGTTAAGTTCCACAGGACAGAGCACACTCTCTCAGAACCCAACAGGAGAGCACCCTCTGATCAGCTCCTGCATTTCCCTGGCCTGACCCATCCCAACTGAGCCACTGAAAATGAGGCCGGTCTCTGAATCCACATTTGGTCTGGAAATAAAATGCCACACAGCTCTAGTGAGTGGTTTGGGAACAGAAAACTAATCCAAGAAAGAGCACAATCCTAAAGAGAAAACAAAACGGGGCCCAGAGCCATGCCACGGCGGCCCGACCCGAGGCACTACCAGCTCGCCCGGCAGACGGCCCGGCAGATGGCTACCGTCGGCGGAGACAGGCCTATGTGCTCCTTCCCCACCCCATCAAACTGCCCAGCGCCCCCGACAGGAGGAGGAAAATGCTTTTCTCCTCCCAGAGCCGGCCTGAATTCTGAAAGCAGCGTGGCCAGAGGCCCCCTTTAGATCCCCACGCCGACAGCCCAACACATCGTCCCACCAACTGGCTGGCCTCACCCCCTGCAAACAAGTTCACTGGAAAAACTAGAGAACCCCGTGTATCAACACCCTCAAACGGACTGCCCCCTGCCTCCAATGTTCACAGTGGCGCCGAGGGACCCGTCCCCTTTCCAAGACCCTGCCCTTTGCCCTGCTCTCCACACACATCATGCCCAGTGCCCCGTGACATTCCCAGTCACCCTGCGGAGGGCTTTCCGTGAAGGATCAGGAGCTCATCCAGAAGACAGGAATTAAGCGCTGTTTGTCTCCCCTGGGCATAAGCCTTAGAGCCAGCAAGCCTTATTCTTTTAGTTGAATACAAAGGTTCACTGAAAGAAGGGTCCTTTCAAAACTGGAGCAAGGTATACGCGGGAACAGGTGCAGAGCTGCTCCACGGCACATTTGAGAAGCGTACCGAGGGGGCTGGCCACGAGCAGCATGGCCAAGCTCAAGTGCAGAGGCTGTGTGAGAAGGAAGACAGCAGGCGACAGACATGCCAGCCGGGGCAGTGGGCACACACCAGCGCCGGCGAACTCCAGACCCCCAGAGGATGGATGCCAGGACGGGCAAGAACACCCAGGAGGGTCCCCAGGGAACAGAGCTAATGCCGTCGGGGACCCAGAAGTGTCCAGCTCTGCCCTGAACTAGCATGCCTGGGCTCAGAGGCGGCTCACTCGCTTAGGAGCCGCGGGCCTGGGACAGACGCAAGCTCGGCAGCACCGACTGGGCAGACGGGATCACACTCGGGCAGGGCTGCCACAGGGCCTGGTGCGCGGGCTCCCCGGCCGGCTGTGCGAGCCCCAGCAACAGCATCTGCAACCCTTAATTCACGTGACTGCAGGCGGTCCACACTGTTCTAACCACTGACGACCACGGGCACCTACCTCTGTGACCCTCAGCACTCAGGCTGGAATTGCCATGGTAACCCCCAGAAAAGAGGAAACAGCATTTCAGAATGGGGGAACACAAAGACTAGGGATACTCAAAATGAAAGTCCCCCAAGCCCAGGGCCCCACAGACGGGAAGAACCCAGGCTGCCCCATTCCCTCTGGGCCTCCCAACCCCTCCGCCTCTGGCCTGTGTAGGGAATATCAGGGTGAAATTAGAAGAAGCTGTTCCTCTCCTCCTGAAGAACCCCCACGCTGTGCAAATCCGAGCGCACGAGAACTGCGTTCCTGACCCCCAGGCCAGAGGAGCCGGGCGAGGGCCGAGCCCAGGGGCCAGCAGTGGGAGCCAGCTCTGCCACCCACCCACAGCCGAGGCTTCCGGGTCTGCAAACCCCCGGCCGTAGGGAGGGCCGACGGCGCGGCGCGTGTCAGGACCCCGGCAGGAGAGAAGCAGTCTCGAGCGTACAGTGTCACAACAAGGCCCACGGTGCCTCGTCCGGGGTGTGGCACAAAACCCTGCCCCAGGACGTCTGTCCGCAGCCTCGCTCGGCATTGTCTGCGCTCCCAGGGCCCGGCACAGGGCCATCCCGACACCCGGCTGTCTGCAGGACCCCCCTGGCGGACCCGTGCTGCACCCTGAAGGGCCTGCAGGGCCAGACTCCAAACTGCACACGTCTGAGCACCAGGAAGCTGAGGAGCGGTTAGAGACAGAGCTGCTGGAGAGGCCGGGGCGGGGCGGGTGTCCCATACTGGCCCCG
Source organism: Mirounga angustirostris (assembly GCF_029215605.1). Classification (NCBI taxonomy): domain Eukaryota; kingdom Metazoa; phylum Chordata; class Mammalia; order Carnivora; family Phocidae; genus Mirounga; species Mirounga angustirostris. The sequence continues at coordinate 106,711,583 of NW_026991720.1, read as the reverse complement.
GTCACTGCTCCACCGTCCTCCTCCGTGCTGCACGCAGGCAGGGCTGGCCCAGGGCAGTCTGGGGAACAGAGAAACAGACGTAGGCTCCCAGGGCACTTTGACTCGTTCCCACCCATGACCTCCGACCATGTCTTCACAGCCCTCGGGGAATGGAATACTTGCCCCTGCTCTCAGTTTAAAAAAAAAAAATTTAATCAAAATCATCAGGGATTTATTTATTTTAATCATTTCTGTCCTCACTTAAGATTAACCCATAAGAGTCTAGACTTGCTACATTAGACAAATGTGTAAAAGAGAAAAAACATGATTCACATCAAGTTCATCTTTCAAAATGTTTCCAGACCAGCTAAAAAGGCATTTAGTAACATCAAACAGGACCACCAAGAAACAAACAAGCAAGAGGAACTGTGTGCATAGCAAACCACCCCCACCCCCACCCCCGGTGCTTCCAAGGCGCTGGCACAGTAAGACCAACTCCACTTACAGACGGAGCCCAGAGAGACCCGCTCGCACAGGACACAAAGACCCACCCGAGAGACTCCCGGGCTCCTCGCAACACGGGAAGAGAGGAATAAAAAGGCACTCCGTCCAAACAGCCACTTCAAAAATACAAGCAAGGAAACAAACAGGTTTCTGAAAACACAAGAGCAAGCTGGTCAGGGCAGCAGATCCGAGCTTCCGGAAAAAGAGGCAGGGCCTCCACCTGGTTCCTGGACCCAAGGAGACATGAGGAAGAGCCCTCCCAGTGCTGTTCCAGTCCTTCGGGACTAAATGCACTTTGCAGAGGTGGGCGGTGAGGGGCCAGCCCACCCGGGAAGACGGAAGCAGGTGCCCTGTCCACATTCAAGGGCAAGACTCTGCAGGGTCAGGTGCGGACCTCTCTCACCCGGACCCACAACCCTTCCCATCCAACATCCCTCCCGCACATTCCTCCAACCTTCCTCCTCCCACTTCAGGGTTTTTCTGTGGCTGCTCTAACGGTCCTCCACACACAGCCTGAAACGCACTTATTATCTTAAAGTCTGGAGGTCAGAGTCCAAGGCAGTTCTCACGGGACTAAAGTGTAGGTGTTGGCCACTGCACTCATTTCTGGACGCTCTGGGGAGAGTCCACGTCCTGCTCATGCAGGCTGTTGGCAGAATCCAGTTCCCTGCGGTTGTAGGACCGAGGTTCCCGCCGGCTGCAAGCAGAAGGTCACTCCAAATGCTGGAGGCCACCGCACCCCCCGGCTCATGGCCCCCGCCTCCACTTTCAGAGCCAGCGACAAGACAAGCGTCCATCTGCTGTTGATTCTGACCACTTTTAAGCGCTCACTCCATTCTACTGGACCCACCAGGCCACCCAGGAAAAGGTACCACCTCAGGGTCAGCAGATCTGCACCTTCCACTCTTTGGCCATGTGGTCTGGTTCCAGGTTCCAGGGATAAGGATGCAGACATCTTTGGGGTTCATCATTCTGCAACCACGCCCCATCCCTCCGGCCAGAACCCTGGTGATCGCCACCCTTCAGTGCTTCGTTGCGGCCCTTTTCTATGGCCTTCCGAGCCCTGCCCGCCTCCCACCCCTCTTCTCACAAGGCTCCCCTCCTGCCGTCCTCCTCCCCAGCCCCAGGGTCCCCGCAGCACCCTTCCCCTGCCAGGAGTGCTCTGACGCCCACCCTGCATCTCCGCATCTGTGCATCTCTGTGGGCTGGCTCCCTCTCCACCTACAGGTCTCAGGTCAGGCATGACCTCTTCTGGAAGGGCATGGCCTTCCATTGACGCAGGGTCCTGTGCTTCTGCCAACGCCCCCAATGATGACCTTCGAAGAACATACCAATGTGCTTACCGTCTCCCTCACCCCAGCAGCCTCTGAGAGCCACATCTCTTGGCTCAGCATTCAGCACGGGACCTGGCACACAGAATGCGTTCTGAACGAATGAACTGTCCCCCCAACAAGTCCTCCCCTCAGCTGATGAGTGATGGCGGCCTGTTACAGTGACGGTGGAGCTGATGTCTCACCGGCTCGGAGACTCCTCGGGCTGTGGCCGCTGGAAGCTGAAAGCTGTCGGAGCCACAACACCGTGAGCTGTCTTCTCCTCCAGCTCCACCCCAAGCACCCACAGCCTTGCCGATTCAGTCTGGGCCCTTCCTGCCTCCATCCCGCTCACAAAGGTCGCCCTCCACAGGCCCCACCGCCCGCACGGCCTCCTGTGCACAGCGCTCGCGGCCCCGGCGGACCCACGCCGGAGGGCCGTCTGCGCTCGCACCGCGGTGGGCGGTGACTTCGTCCTGCCACTGACAGCTAAGTGTGGCAAGAGTGCCACCCACAACTGCAGAGGGCAGCCGCCCCTCGGAGCCAAGTGGGTCGCTGGCCCAAGAGAGAACCAGCCCCAGAGAGTCACAGACTGAACACGTCCTGATCCCCACCACCCGCCCTCTGATTCTTGCAACACCACCGTCCTCTCTCACCCGGACGTTCACCACAGCCTCCGAACTGGTCTCCCTGCGTCCGTCCTTCCCTCCCAGCCCCTATCCTGCCATCCACCCAGAGGCCAAAGGGATCCTGCCACACCTCTGCCAAGACCCTCCAAAGCGCTCCCCCATCAGAATAAGAGACAGAAAGCCCACGTCTTTCCACTGTGACCACGAGGCCTGCCCCCACCAGCTTCCGGACCTCGTGCCCCAGGACTCTCCCCCTCCTCCCTTGGCTCCAGTCACCAGGCCCCCCGCTCTTCTCGAGCACACCGCTGTCGCTCCCAACCGGGGGCTTTCCACTGGCCCTCTGCCCAGACCACTGTCCTCCCAGCCACCCAGGGGGCCTGTTCGCTCCCCTCCTGTGAGTCCTGCTCAAATGTTACCTCCTCTGTGAGACCTTCTCTGGCCACCTTATCACCGGGAAACCCTCCCCACTCCACACGCCTCCCAATCCCAATTCTCTGCTTTAGGTTTCAGTAACAGGATAACAGTTCCCACCTTCTCAGGGGTAACTCTCTTCTTAACTTAGTCATGGTCTCTCTTCTCTGCCCCTCCAGCTCCGCAGTAAGCTCTGAGACAGCATTGGTTCTGAGCTGTTTTGTTCACTGGTGTATCTCTAGCCCCTGGAACTGTTACTGGCACCAAGAGTTGGTTAAACAAATATCTACTGAATGAATGAATTTTCAAACTCTCAAAGCTCCTCCAAGAGGCCCTCTCTCGTGCTCATCAAAGAGAATCGGACCAGACCGAACAAATATGTGCCTGGAGATCTCAGCCACTTAGGTCTCATCCAGCTTCAGCAGGTTACACTGGCAGAAACTGATGGCCCCAGGGGTGACATGACCTGGTGAAAGTCACACAGAGATTAATAGAAAAAAAAAGGCTGAAACCCAGACCACAGAACCAAGTCAGAGGTGCTTCCACCACATCACACATCCTGCTTCATCCAGAAGTTTCTAAGAAAGCCCCAGCCAAATAGACAACCTAAGGACCAGCATGAATAGAGGAGGGGGGGCTACTGGCAAGACCACCTCTCATGCAGTGTGAGACCCTGGCCAAATCACCTACTAGAGATACACCAGTGACACAGTTTCTTTGGTAAGACTCCATAATTTAAAAGATGATGGCAGGGCGCCTGGGTGGCTCAGTCGGTTAAGCGACTGCCTTCGGCTCAGGTCATGATCCTGGAGTCCCGGGATCGAGTCCCGCATCGGGCTCCCTGCTCGGCAGGGAGTCTGCTTCTCCCTCTGACCCTCCCCCTTCTCATGCTCTCTCTCTCTTAAATAAATAAAATCATGGGGCGCCTGGGTGGCTCAGTTGGTTGGGCGACTGCCTTCGGCTCGGGTCACGATCCTGGAGTCCCGGGATCGAGTCCTGCATCGGGCTCCCTGCTCGGCGGGGGGTCTGCTTCTCCCTCTGGCCCTCCCCCCTCTCATGTGCTCTCTCTTTCTCTCTCAAATACATAAATAAAATCTTTAAAAAAGAAAAAGTAATCTTGACATCCGTTTCTCTCTAATCTAAGTTCGCCAGGCACTGTCCACGCACTGTCTTCACCTTCCCCGGGGCGCGGGCCGGGGATCAGCCGCACGCTGATCAGGACTTTGGAGCCGAACAGCTTCCAGGGTGCACCCGGGTCATTGCACGCACTTCATTTTTTGTTTAATTTCTTTTTCTTAATTCGCTTCCTGCTGCGGACTCAAGAAAGGAGTTGGTTTTGCGGCCGGAAGGTGGGGTACGTGGAAATTCACAGGGAGGCTCAAATCCACCGGAGCGAGTCCTCGAGCTCGAGGCCAAACGCAGCCGAGCGCGGGAGGGACAAGAAGGCCATTCAAGGGAGTCCCACCGCCGCGCCCCCCGGAGAGGCGATCGCCCGGCAAGCGCAGCCGAGCGCGGGAGGGACAAAAGGCCATTCAAGGGGGTCCCACCGCCGCGCCCCCCGGAGAGGCGATCGCCCGGCAAGCGCAGCCGAGCGCGGGAGGGACAAGAAGGCCATTCAAGGGGGTCCCACCGCCGCGCCCCCCGGAGAGGAGATCGCCCGGCAAGCGCAGCCGAGCGCGGGAGGGACAAGAAGGCCATTCAAGAGGGTCCCACCGCCGCGCCCCCGGAGAGGAGATCGCCCGGCAAGCGCAGCCGAGCGCGGGAGGGACAAAAGGCCATTCAAGGGGGTCCCACCGCCGCGCCCCCCGGAGAGGCGATCGCCCGGCAAGCGCAGCCCGCGCGGCCAGCGGGCCAGGTCCGCACTCCCCGAACCCTTCGCAGCGCGACCCGAGTCGGTCCCCTTCGGCTTCCCAGGGCGCCCGGGATGTCACCGAGGAGAGCCTGCCTAGGAGTGTCACCGAGGAGAGCCTGCGGCCTCGGGAAGCCTCGCGACCAGCTGCTCCTCCTCCCTTCAAGCCTCGGTCTGCGCGCAGCCCCCGTCACCGCCCAGACCCTGCGCTCGAGCCCCCCGGCCCCCCAACGTCGCTCTCGTCCCCAGCAGCCCTCCCCAGACCCCCGACTCCACCCGCAGCCCCGCGGGCCCACGCGCCCGCCCGACCTCCGAGCCCTGACCCCGACCCGGCCTCCCCGTCACACCCACCTGCCCGGGACTTCGCCGTTGCTGCGCCTCCAGAACCGCTTCCGGGCCCCGTCGCCGGCCATGGCCCCTCCTCCTCCCTCAGGCCCGCGGCCCGACACCTCGAGCGCGGCCGGCCAGGCCCGGCGGCCCTCTCCTGCACCCCGAGCGGCCCCTCAGCGGCCCCCGGACGCCCGAGCCCAGCGCCCAGAGGCTCTTCCGCCTGCTCCCGGAAGTCCCGCCTCCGCGCGCCCGGAAGTCCCGCCTCCGCCCCGGCGCGCCGGACGCAAGGCGCGGGCGTGACGGCATTGAAGGGCGACGCCGGGGAGGGGTGTGGCGCCTGCGGTGCGGGCGGCTGCGGTCCGTGTGTCGGTGGCTGGCTGGGGCCCCCGTCCGGCTCTGTGCACTGCTGCCGGGCGAGGCGGCGGGAGGGTCCTGGGCGCGCGGAGGCAGCGAGGGGCAGCGGGGTCGGCGGAGCGGGGGGGGGGGGGGCGGGGGGGCGCCTGGGGGTCGCGGAACCCGGCGCAGGAAGCCCCCGGCAGGGTTTTCGAAGAGTCGGCGCGAAGCGGAGCGGAGGGAGAGTCCGTCTACACTGGTGGGGCGCCGGGCGGCTCAGTCGGCCCGCCATCTGCCTTGGACTCAGGTCATGACCCCAGAGCCCAGAGGCTCTTCCGCTTGCTCCCGGAAGTCCCGCCTCCGCGCGCCCGGAAGTCCCGCCTCCGCCCAGGCGCGCCGGACGCAAGGCGCGGGCGTGACGGCATTCAAGGGCGACGCCGGGGAGGGGTGTGGTGGCTGCGGTGCGGGCGGCTGGCTGGGGCCCCGTCCGGCTCTGTGCTCTGCCGCCGGGCGAGGCGGCGGGAGGGCCCGGGGCGCGCGGAGGCAGCGAGGGGCAGCGGGGTCGGCGGAGCGGGGGGGGGGGGCGCCTGGGGGTCGCGGAACCCGGCGCAGGAAGCCCCCGGCAGGGTTTTCGAAGAGTCGGCACGAAGCGGAGCGGAGGGAGAGTCCGTCTACACTGGTGGGGCGCCGGGCGGCTCCGTCGGCCCGCCGTCTGCCTTGGACTCGGGTCGTGACCCCAGGGCCCTGGGCTCGAGCCCCGCGTCGGGCCCCCCGCTCGGCGGGGAGACTCTGCTTCCCCCTCCGCCTGCCCCTTCCCGGCTGGTGCCCTCGCTCGCTCGAGAGCTCGCTCGAGTGAATGAAATCTTTGAAAAGAGCGAGTCTGCGTTGGTTACGTGGTGAAATGACAGCTGCTGAGGTTATTTTTCGGTGTTTCGGTGTTTGCTTCTTTTAACTCGACGCAGCCAACGAAGATGTGGGGTGACGTGCGTGACTGGCGCTGGATTTCTCTTGGTCGCGGACCCGGACCGAGAAGCCAGGTCCTGGCCTTTCCCGACTGCAGGACGGTCCGTGGACGCACCTCCGCCAGTTCTCTCATGAGACAAGAATCGGGCTGCATGTGTAAGTGTGCCCGTGCCCCTCGCTTACTGATGGGTAGCACTGATGGAGTTCTTGCCGCACGCAAGATCTGCGCCGGGTTCTTTACATGCAGTACGGCAGCCGTATGCCCACCACCCCCAAAGGCTGCCCCTCCCGGGAGAGCAGAATGGCTCGCTCACCTCGCGGACACCGAATTTTATGCCCTTTCCACAGGTCCTTGCGCCCACCCTGCAACACTTACCTGTTTTTATGATCTCTGTGTCCACAGGTAGCTTGTGAGATCCTGCTCAGTGGGGCCTAGGTCTTCTGCCTCTGCAAGTGTGTGTTGGATGAATGACAACCACGGGAACTCTCCAGGGACCCCCTTTTGTCACCATAGAAACTCCAGGAATCTTCTCTTTGGTGTGATCTTAATGGATCCTTGGTGATCCCCAGCTAACAAACCCTCACTAGATCCTCAGGGCTCCTTTGTTCATAGCCTGATGAGCTCTTCCGGGATCCTGTCCTTACATGACCTCAGGGAAACTCCAGAGATCTTCCAATAAAGTTTCAGTGGATCCGCAGGGACTCCCTCCTGACACAACCTCAGGCAGTCTCCTGGGATTGTCTCCTAGTGGAGCTCAGGAAGGCCCCAGGGACCTCTTCCCAATATACAGCCCCGAGGCCTCAGAAAGCCTCTCAGAGACTGGCTCCTAACAGCCTCCGGGTCCCCTGTGGACATCACTGGGGACCTCAGGGGTTCTGTGCAGCTCTTCTGGCTCATTGCAAGAATCAGCGAGGTGACGGAGCAAGATGGCGGAGGAGTAGGAGACCTGGATTTCGTCTCCTCTCAGGAATTCAGCTGGATAGGGATCAAACCATTCTGAACACCTACAAACCCAACAGGAGATCGAAGAAAGGAAGAGCAACAACTCTCTGAACAGAAAAGCGACCACTTTCTGGAAGGTAGGACGTGCGGAGAAGTGAATCCGCGGCGATATTCGGGAGGATAGGCGGCGGGGGAGGGGCCTCCGTCGGCTGCTTCTGGCAAGTGATAGAACCACGGAGCACAAAATCGGAAATTTTAAAAGTCTGCTCCGCTGAGGGACGTCACTCTGGTGGCTAAGCGGGGGGTGGAACCCTCCGGGAGAGTGTGGTCTCAGGACCCTCGGGGTCACAGAAAGACCGGGGGTGCCTGAGTGCAGCAGAGCTCCCAGGGATCGGAGCAGGGAAGCCGGCTGCAGAGGTGGGGCCCAGGCGCAGGCTCTCAGCTCGGGGTGGCCATAAACCGCGATCCGCGGCCCAGTCGAGCCCCTGCTCCTCCAGCAGGGACCCAACAAGCGGCAGATCCGGGGTAACTCCCCTTCCTCCCCTGGGAGGAGCGGCGCAGGAGCGCACCGCAGGGATCTGCTGGGTTTGGAGACTCCACACACGGTCGGGTGCCAGAGAGAGAAACGCGCGGTCGCAGGCCCGGTGAGCACGGAGTGCGGCGGAGAGCGGGGAGACGGGAGTGACTGACGGCTTTTCTCTGGGGGCTCACTGAGGAGCGGGGCCCCGAGTTCTCGGCTCCTCTGGGGCGGAGATTGGGAGGCCGCCATTTTCACTCTCCGCCCCCAAAGCTGTACGGAAAGCTCGCAGGGAACAAAAGCCCCGGAGAGCAAACCCGAGCAGATTACTTAGCCGGGAGGGGGCAAGGGCGGGGCAATTCCGCCTCCGGCAGAGACATTTGGAAACCACGGCAACAGGCCCCTCCCCAGAAGATCAGTGAGAACAGCCAGCCAAGACCAAGTTTACCGATCAATGAGAACGGCAGAACTCCGGCGCTAGGGGACTACTGCACATAGAATTCACGGCTTTTTTACCATGATTCTTTAGTCTTTTAAAGTCAATTTTTTTTAACTGTCTTTTTGTCTTATTATATCTTTTTGAATTTTTCTTTTTCCCTTTTTCTACCAACATCTTATCAATCCCTTTTTAAAAAACAACAAAAAAAAAACTTTATTTTTCATTTTTAGAGTCATATTCTATCCCTTCATAGTAGTTACCCATATTTTTGGCTTATATATATAAGTTGTTCTCTCTTTAAAATTTTGAGATAGTTTCTTCTAACAGATTAAAATATACCCTAAATCTCTAGTATATGGTGCTTTCTATTCCCTTGCCTGATCACATCCTCTCCCTTTTTTTTTCTTTTTGTTTTTTCTTTTTTTAAATCCTCTTCTTTCTTTTTTCAAACAACTTCTTATCAATTCCTTTTATAACATTTTTATAATTTCCATTTTTACAATCATATTCCATCCCTTCATCATATCAACCCTTATTTTTGTACATATATAAGTTTTTCTTTCTTTAAAATTTTGGGAGGCACTTTCTTCTAAAAGACCAAAATACACCCCAAATCTAGTGTGTGGCACTGATCTATATACCATATAGATCATATTTGATCATATTCTGATTTTCCTTTTGTTGTTGTTGTTTCGTTTTGTTTGTTTTTGTTTTTATCTTTATCTTTTTTTTTTTTTCTTTTTCTTTTTTCTCTCTTTCCCTTTCTTATCCCACTGCTTTAGGTCTTTTCTGATTTGTTTAGAGTATATTTTCTGGGGACGTGGTTATTCTGCTAGCATTTTGTTCTCTCATTAATCTATTCTCCTCTGCACAAAATGACAAGATGGAAAAAATCACCGCAACAAAAAGAACAAGAGGTAGTACCGACTGCCAGGGACCTACTCAATACGGACATTAGTACGATGTCAGATCTAGAGTTCAGAATCATCACTTTAAAGATACTAGCTGGGCTTGAAAAAATATGGAAGTTATTAGAGAAACGCTTTCTGGAGAAGTAAAAGAGCTAAAATCCAACCAAGTAGAAATTAAAAAGGCTATTAATGAGGTGCAATCAAAAATGGGGGCACTAACTGCTAGAATAAATGATGCAGAAGAGAGAATCAGTAATATAGAAGATGAAATGATGGAAAATAAAGAAGCTGAGAAAAAGAGAGATAAACAACTACTGGATCACGAGGGCAGAATTCGAGAGATAAATGATACCATAAGACGAAACAACATTAGAATAATTGGGATCCCAGAAGAAGAAGAAAGAGAGAGAGGGGCAGAAGGTATAATGGAGCAAATTATAGCAGAGAACTTCCCTAATTTGGGGAAAGAAACAGGCATGAAAATCCAGGAAGCACAGAGAACCCCTCTCAAAATCAATAAAAATAGGTCAACTCCCCGACATCTAATAGTAAAACTTACGAGTCTCATAGACAAAGAGAAAATCCTGAAAGCAGCTCGGGAGAAGAGATATGTAACCTACAATGGTAGAAACATTAGATTGGCAACAGACCTATCCACAGAGACCTGGCAGGCCAGAAAGGACTGGCAGGATATATTCAGAGCACTAAATGAGAAAAATAGGCAGCCAAGAATACTCTATCCAGCTAGGCTGTCATTGAAAATTGAAGGAGAGATAAAAAGCTTCCAGGACAAACAAAAACTAAAGGAATTTGCAAACACAAAACCATCCCTACAGGAAATCTTGAAAGGGGTCCTCTAAGCAAAGAGAGACCCTAAAAGCAACATAGACCAGAAAGGAACACAGACAATATATGGTAACAGTCACCTTACAGGCAATACAATGGCACTAAATTCCTATCTTTCAATAGTTACCCTGAATGTAAATGGGATAAACGCCCCAATCAAAAGACACAGGCTAACAGACTGGATTCAAAAACAAGACCCATAGATATGCTGTCTGCAAGAGACTCATTTTAGAACCAAAGACACCCCCAGATTGAAAGTGAGGGGGTGGAAAACCATTTACCATGCTAATGGACACCAAAAGAAAGCTGGGGTGGCAATCCTTAGATCAGACAAATTAGATTATAAATCAAAGACTGTAATAAGAGATGAGGAAGGACACTATATCATACTTAAAGGATCTATCCAACAAGAAGATCTAACAATTGTAAATATCTATGCCCCTAACATGGGAGCAGCCAATTACATAAGGCAATTAATAACAAAAGCAAAGAAACACATCGACAACAATACAATAATAGTGGGGGACTTTAACACCCCCCTCACTGAAATGGACAGATCGTGTAAGCAAAAGATCAACAAGGAAATAAAGACTTTAAATGACACACTGGACCAAATGGACTTCACAGACATATTCAGAACATTCCACCCCAAAGCAACGGAATACACATTCTTCTCTAGTGCCCATGGAACATTCTCCAGAATAGATCACATCCTAGGTCATAAATCAGGTCTCAACCGGTACCAAAAGATTGGGATCATTCCCTGCCTATTTTCAGACCACAATGCTTTGAAACTAGAACTCAATCACAAGAGGAAAGTCGGAAAGAACTCAAATACATGGAGGCTAAGGAGCATCCTACTGAAGAATGAATGGGTCAACCAGGAAATTAAAGAAGAATTTAAAAAAATACATGGAAACCAATGAAAATGAAAACACAACTGTTCAAAATCTTTGGGATGCAGCAAAGGCAGTCCTAAGAGGAAAGTATATAGCAAAGAAGCCTTTCTCAAGAAACAAGAAAGGTCTCAAGTACACAACCTAACCCTACACCTAAAGGAGCTGGAGAAAGAACAGCAAATAAAGCCTAAACCCAGCAGGAGAAGAGAAATCATAAAGATCAGAGCAGAAATCAATGAAATAGAAACCAAAAGAACAGTAGAACAGATCAACGAAACTAGGAGCTGGTTCTTTGAAAGAATTAACAAGATTGATAAACCCCTGGCCAGACTTATCAAAAAGAGAAGAGAAATGACCCAAATCAACAAAATCATGAATGAAAGAGGAGAGATCACAACCAACACCAAAGAAATACAAACAATTATAAGAACATATTATGAGCAACTCTATGGCAGCAAATTAGATAACCTGGAAGAGATGGATGCATTCCTAGAGATGTATCAACTACCAAAACTGAACCAGTATGAAATAGAAAACCTGAACAGACCTATAACCACTAAGGAAATTGAAGCAGTCATCAAAAATCTCCCAAAAAACAAAAGCCCAGGGCCAGATGGCTTCCCAGGGGAATTCTACCAAACATTTCAAGAAGAATTAATACCTATTCTTCTGAAACTGTTCCAAAAAATAGAAACGGAAGAAAAACTTCCAAACTCATTTTATGAGGCCAGCATTACCTTGATCCCCAAACCAGACAAAGACCCCATCAAAAAGGAGAATTACAGACCAATATCCCTGATGAACATGGATGCAAAAATTCTCACCAAAATACTAGCCAATAGGATCCAACAGTATATTAAAAGGATTATTCACCATGACCAAGTGGGATTTATCCCTGGGCTGCAAGGTTGGTTCAACATCCGCAAATCAATCAATGTGATACAATACATTAACAAAAGAAAGAACAAGAATCATAGGATCCTCTCAATAGATGCAGAAAAAGCTGACAAAGTACAGCATCCTTTCTTGATCAAAACTCTTCAGAGTATAGGGATAGAGGGTACATACCTCAATATCATAAAAGCCATCTATGAAAAACCTACAGCAAATATTATTCTCAATGGGGAAAAACTGAGAGCTTTCCCCCTAAGGTCAGGAACGCGGCAGGGATGTCTACTATCACCACTCCTATTCAACATAGTATTGAAAGTCCTAGCCACAGCAATCAGACAACAAAAAGAAATCAAAGGCATCCAAATTGGCAAAGAAGAAGTCAAACTCTCACTCTTTGCAGATGATATGATACTTTATGTGGAAAACCCAAAAGACTCCACCCCAAAACTGCTAGAACTCATACAGGAATTCAGTAAAGTGGCAGGATATAAAATCAATACACAGAAGTCAGTGGCTTTCCTATACACCAACAACAAGACAGAAGAAAGCGAAATTAAGGAATCCATCCCATTTACAATTGCACCCAAAACCATAAGATACCTAGGAATAAATCTAACCAAAGACACAAAGGATCTATACTCAGAAAACTATAAAATACTCATGAAAGAATTTGAGGAAGACACAAAGAAATGGAAAAACGTTCCATGCTCATGGATTGGAAGAACAAATATTGTGAAGATGTCAATGCTACCTAGAGCAATCTACACATTCAATGCAATCCCCATCAAAATACCATCCACCTTTTTTCAAAGAAATGGAACAAATAATCCTAAAATTTGTATGGAACCAGAAAAGACCCCGCATAGCCAGAGGAATATTGAAAAAGAAAAGCAAAGCCGGCGGCATCACAATTCCGGACTTCCAGCTGTATTACAAAGCTGTCATCATCAAGACGGCATGGTACTGGCACAAAAACAGACACATAGATCAATGGAACAGAATAGAGAGCCCAGAAATGGACCCTCAACTCTATGGTCAACTAATCTTCGACAAAGCAGGAAAGACTATCCAGTGGAACAAAGACAGTCTCTTCAACAAATGGTGTTGGGAAAATTGGATAGCCACATGCAGAAGAATGAAACTGGACCATTTCCTTACACCACGCACAAAAATAGACTCCAAATTGTTGAAAGACCTCAATGTAAGACAGGAGTCCATCAAAATCCTAAAGGAGAACACAGGCATCAACGTCTTTGACCTCAGCCGAAGCAACTTCTTCCTAGAAACATCGCCAAAGGCAAGGGAAGCAAGGGCAAAAATGAACTATTGGGACTTCATCAAGATAAAAAGCTTTTGCAAAGCAAAGGAAACAGTCAACAAAACCAAAAGACAACCGACAGAATGGGAGAAGATATTTGCAAATGACATATCAGATAAAGGGCTAGTATCCAAAATCTATAAAGAACTCATCAAACTCAACACCCAAAGAACAAAGAATCCAATCAAGAAATGGGCAGAAGACATGAACAGACATTTTTCCAAAGAAGACATCCAAATGGCCAACAGACACATGAAAAAGTGCTCAATATCGCTCGGCATCAGGGAAATCCAAATCAAAACCTCAATGAGATACCACCTCACACCAGTCAGAATGGCTAAAATTAACAAGTCAGGAAACGACAGATGTTGGCGGGGATGCGGAGAAAGGGGAACCCTCCTACACTGTTGGTGGGAATGCAAGCTGGTGCAGCCACTCTGGAAAACTGTATGGAGATTCCTCAAAAAGTTGAAAATAGAGCTACCATATGATCCAGCAATTGCACTACTGGGTATTTACCCCAAAGATACAAAAGTAGGGAACCGAAGGGGTACGTGCACCCCGATGTTTATAGCAGCAATGTCCACAATAGCCAAACTGTGGAAAGAGCCAAGATGTCCATCGACAGATGAATGGATGAAGAAGATGTGGTATATATATACAATGGAATATTATGCAGCCATCAAAAGGAATGAGATCTTGCCATTTGCAACGACGTGGATGGAACTGGAGGGTATTATGTTGAGTGAAATAAGTCAAAAAGAGAAAGACATGTATCATATGATTTCACTGATATGAGGAATTCTTAATCGCAGGAATCAAACTGAGGGTTGTTGGAGTGGGGGATGGGGTGGGAGGGATGGGGTGACTGGGTGATAGACACTGGGGAGGGTATGTGCTCTGGTAAGCACTGTGAATTGTGCAAGACTGTTGAATCTCAGATCTGTACCTCTGAAACAAATAATGCAATATATGTTAAGAAAAAAAAAAAAGAAGAAGGTAGCAGGAGGGGAAGAATGAAGCGGGGGAAATCGGAGGGGTAGACAAACCATGAGAGACGATGGACTTTGAAAAACAAACAGGGTTCTAGAGGGGAGGTGGGTGGGAGGATGGGTTAGCCTGGTGGTGGGTATTGAGGAGGGCACATTCTGCATGGAGCACTGGGTGTTGTGCACAAACAATGAATCATGGAACACTTCATCTAAAACTAATGATGTAATGTATGGGGATTAATATAAGAATAAAAAAAAATAATAATCAGCGAGGTGACAGCAGGACCGAAGATGATGGAAGTAGAGTTCACAGAGAAAAAATGGACAGTAGTTAGTGACTGGCTGGATGCAATTATAGCATCTTAGATCGGTTGTCCCTATAGCTTGAGGATGCTTTCCTGCCTCAGGTCTCCTGGGGGAAGGAGCAAGACTGACACCAAGATTGATGAAGGCTTCAGGACCCACTGAGCAAAGAGTTAGTAGTGCCAATCAGAAACAGGAGAGCAAGGGGTCAGCCTGTTTGCAGCCTACGTTTATGATTGGTTTAGGATGACGTGGGTCAAGGTCACGGATGTAAGACCTCAGCCAAGCACGAGGTTAGAGGACAGATTAGTCTCCAGACAAGGAGATGGGGGGATCTGCCAGGGCAAAGTCAGAGGAATAGGTCAGCATCATGGCAACATAATCAAAACACAAAGCCAAGAAGAAACAATCCCCAGAAATGGATTTTGGCTGGGGAGCTTGGTAAGGATAGGATGTAAAAGGAGCGTTTGGTAGAAGGCCAGGTGTACAAACTGAGTATAACATATGTACAGTCTAGGAATGGGATCTCTGCAGGCATCAAACAGGACAGATGCATGAACCAGAACGAATGAGTGGAGCACTTTGTATTTATTTGTGCAACAAATAATTTTTAAAAGATTTGTTTATTTATTTGAGAGAGGGGATGGGGGGTGGTGGCAGATGAGGAGGGAGAGGAAGAAGCCAACTCCCTGCTGAGCGCGCAGAGCCCACACAGGGCTCAAACCTATGACCCCGAGATAATTACCTGAACCAAAATCAAGAGTCAGAAGTTCAACAGACTAAACCACCCAGGCACCCCTGTGCAACAAATAATTTTTTTTAATTTATTTGAGAGAGAGAGAGAGCACGAGAGGGGGAGGGGGGAAAGGGAGAGGGAGAAGCAAACTCCCCGCTGAGCTGGTAGCCTGACGCAGGGCCCGATGCCAGTACCCCAGGATCATGACCTGAGCCAAAGGAAATGCTTAATGAGCTGCCCAGGTGCCCCAACAAACAAGAAGGTCACTTTCACTAAGATTTAAGCTAATGGAAATTAAATCCAAGGACATGCCATTTCACACATGACAGATGGGCTAAAACTTAAAAATCTGTCAATGCCAAAATCGACAAGGATGTGGATTTGTGAGCGGTGCAGAATGAACTGATTCACTGCTGGTGGGAGTATAAATTGATTTAGTGATTCTCAACAGCCATCTAGCAATTTCTAGTAGTTAAGGATGCATATACTCTACAACCCAGCAATTCCACCCTTGGTGTGTACCCTAGAGCAGCTTGCCCAAGTGTGCAAAGACAAGAACATTCACTGCAACATGCTGCTTTTGCTGGCAGCGGGGAAGGTCATCAAGTCATCTCTAGGAGAATTGGTAAATGATACATAGCTATCCAATAGGATGCTTTATGGTAACAAAATGAATAAATTAGTTACATATATCAACACAAATGATTTTCACAAGGTTAAATGAAAAAAAAGTTGAATATGGATGCATGCACTGTTTAATTCCATTCTTTTTTTTTTTAAGATTTTATTTATTCATTTGACAGAGAGAGAGAGAGACACAACGAGAGAGGAAACACCAGCAGGGGGAGTGGGAGAGGGAGAAGCAGGCTTCCCCCGGAGGAGGGAGCCGGATGTGGGGCTCGATCCCAGGACCCTGGGATCATGACCTGAGCTGAAGGCAGATGCTTAATGGCTGAGCCACCCAGGCGCCCCTAATTCCATTCTTTTAGAGTAAAAAAGAATGCTAAACACTAAATTCAGGAGAGTGGTTGCCTCTGGGTATTGGTGGGGACTTTGATCAGTAAGTAAGGAAGTCAAGGGGCTTCAGTTTTTTGATTATGCTTTATTTCTGATGGCCGAGGGAATGTATGCTGCTGTTGTTTTATTATTTATGACTTCTCCCATGTATAAAATGTTTGATTACGGAGCTCTTACTGCTGTGTCTGTGAGCACACTCTTGGAAAAGGATGAGACAATGAATGAGCAGCGTTCACTGAGAGGCGTGGAGGGGTCGGGACAATTGATGAGACCTGTGACTGTAGTTTAAGGCGAGCGGGCAAGATGGGACAAAATGCAAGGAGTGGCTCCAGGGAGAGGGAGCATCACAGCTGCAGCAGGGAGACAAAGATTGGAGCGCTGGGTAACAGGGGAGTCTTGGGCATGGCTGATCCTTGCGTGCAGGCAGCTTCTTGGGGAGGAGAGGTTGAACGGTGAGGGGCCACCTGGAGAGAGGTCCTGAATTGAGACCAGAGGGTGGAGCCTTTGCACTGTGCACAAACCGGTCATTGCACGGCTGCCCCCTGGGAGGGGGGCCCTGCAGCTGCAGGCAGCTCCTCAGAGGGACTTCTCTGAGCCATCAGCAGCTAGCACTCCCGGCCACGGAGGAAATGAGAGCCTTTGTCCCAAGGAGCGCATCTGGGCAGCACACTGTAGCGCTGGCTGCAGTCCACCTTGGCACCACTCGGATCCAGGAGCGTCACAGGGGTCACCACTGGAAGAACATCTCTAGGATTCTGCTTGCTTCCTTTTGTGGAAATTTACAAGAGGAAGGTTGACCCGATCTTGGAGCCCCTCCTCCTGGGTGGGGGAAGGCATGTCACTGTGGTGTTGGCTTGCATTTCCTACGATCTCATGATGAAAATCGCCCCATGTGCTCACTGGGTCGTCTGACTATCTTCTTTGGAGAAATGTCTATTATTTTCAGTGGGGTTGTTTAGGTTCTTAAGTTGGAGGAGTTTTGTACACATTCTAGATGCAAGACTCCTATGAGATTTGCAAATATTTCCTAGCATTCTTTGGGTTTCTTTACATTCTCTTGAGATTACCCTTTCATTCACAAAAGTTTTTAGCAACGTTGAAGTCCAGTGTCTCTGTTTTCTCTGTTGTTGCTTGGGCTTCGGGTGCCATACAAGAGACACCATATTGCCAAATCCAAGGGAAGGAAGATCTGCCCCTAGGTGCTCTTAGCTTCCTTCTGAGTGTTAAGAATTTTCGCTCTTAAAGTTCATTCTTGGATCCATGTGGAGTTCATTTTTTATAGGGTGGAAGGGAATGCTCTGACTTCACTCCTTCGTATGTGGATATCCGGTTTCTCAACACCGTTTGTTGGAGACACTGTTTTTGCCTCATTGAATGATCTTGGTCTCCGTGTTCGAAAACAACTGACTGTACATGTATGTATTCCTTGATTCTCAGCAGTATCCCATTGATCCATATGTGTTGGTCTTCTCTGCTCATACCTTTCGGGAAATATTATAATCTCGTACAGAGTTTTTCCAATTCTTAGGATTATTTGCATAGAAGATCATGTCCTATATAAATAAACTTTTTCTTCTTCCTTTCCATTTGTGAGCTTTTAGTAACTAATCTTGTATAATTTCTCTGACCAAACTTCCATGACAATATTGAAATGAAGTGGTGGACATGGGCATCCTTGACTTTTTGGGGATTTTAAGGAGAAAACTCTCAGTCTTTCACCACAGAGAATGATATACATATGAGTTATTTTTCATAAATATCCTTTATCATAATTTTAAAGAATTATTTATTTATTTATTTATTTATTTATTTATTTGAGAGCATGCAAACCCAAGAGTGGGGAGGGGCAGAGGGAGAGAATCTCCAAGCAGACTCCCGACTGAGTGCAGAGCCCTCCCTGCAGCTCAATCTGAAGACTCTTGAGATCATGACCTGAGCCCAAACCAAGAGTCGGACACTCAACCCACTGAGCCACCCAGGCACCTCTCCTTTATCACAATTTAACCTTCTATTTCTATTTTATTGAGAACACTTGTTATGAAAAGGTTTGGATTTTGTCAAAGCTTATCCTACAACAATTGACATGGTCATGTTTCTTCTGGATGTGGTCTAGGACACTGATTAGATACATTGAACAGCCTTTGCATTCCCGGTGTAAATCACACTTGGTCATGATGTAGAGTCCTGTCAATGTGCTGCTAGATTCTGTCTGCTAGAATTCTGTTGAGGATTTTTGCCTCGCGCTTCATAATGGATTTTGGCCTGCAACTGACTTTTCTTGTAAGGTCTTTGTCAGTCTTTGGAATCGGGACAATGCTGGCATTCTAGGGTGACGTGGGAAGTGTTCCCACCTCTTGTACTTTTTTCAGACTTTCAGAAGGATTGGTATTCCGTCTTCTTTAAACGTGTGGGACAAATCACCAGGGAAAGCATCAGGTTCTGGACTTTTCATTCTTGGGAAGTTCTCATGACTGCTTCAGTCTATTTACTTATTAGAGGTCTGCTCAGGGTTTCCATTTCTTCTGGAGTCACTTTGGTAGTTTGTGTGCTTCTCAGAATGATCTGCTTCATCTCAGGGAGCCAATTGGTTGGTATAAAGTGGTTCCATTTTGTCTTTTTGTCAATTTTGTTAAGTCTGCAAACGAAAGAACTGTTCTTTTCACTGATTTTTCTCACGTGCTCTTCTCTTCCATGTATCTCTGCCCTAATCTTCATAGTTTCCTTTGCTCTACTAACGTTGATCTTCTCCTTCGACTGAACCAGAGGAACCTTCGAACTGTTCCAGATGCCAGCCAGCCAGAGGGCCATTGTCTAGGTCTGGGTTGTTGGGTAGAGAAGCAATACAGACTGCAGTGGATCAGGCTACCTGGGCAATTTCTACCTCACCTGGCATTCCAGGTCACCCCCAGACCGTCATTTCAGGCTGAAGCTCTCCTCCTGCCAGGCATGATGCCCAGCAACAGACTGACCTGACTTCCCATGAACCACTCACGACCTTAGGGGACTTCTGTGCTCTAGGAACAAGCAGACTAGCTGAATTTTGCCAAGAAGCACTGCCCATGAGCAGAAAACCTGCATAGCTCAGGGCACTGTCTTCTGTGTGCTTCCTTCACACCTTCCCATGTGTGGGTCACAGCCACCTGTGCCCATGGACACCCTAGAGCACCCATTCACCCAGGGGGTCGGATCAATGCAAAGTCAGCCCTTCAATTCTGCCACCACACCCCCAACACAACACCCAAGACCAAAAAGAGCGCTCACTCCAAGTCCTGGGACCAGCTCAGATGCAGCCCCTACCTGCGCAGCAGGGACATCGCCTACCCGCTCTGCATGCTCCTCCAGCCCGATGTAGATGTGGACGACATTAGTGTGGGTTTTGTCCCAGGATCCCTGATGGCCAGGAAAAGGAGGTGACTGTCCCACCCTTTCTCCCTGACAGACATCCCTTCCTGGAGCCTGGGTCCCCACTCCACAGCCACAAGGTGCCAAGAAGACTCAGTCTCTAGAAGCTTCTGGGCTAGATGCTGACCGGGGTTGCCTTACACAGTCTGGTGTTTCTGCTGGCCTTGCCGTTCCTCAAGTTCCGGAGTGGACCTCCCAGTCGTCGCTGGAGACCTCAGGCATCATCTCAGCCTCTGTCAGCACCTCCCCCTCCTCAGCCTCCATCACATCTGTGGCAGCCTCGGACTCACACGAGTGCCGTGTCTCGGGGTCTGCAACCACGGCTCCTCGCTGCCGCTCTCCATGCAGCAGGTGGGCGCTGCTGCCTCAACCCCATCAGCCTGGACATGAAGATCGGCACCATGTCCAAGAGCATCCCACTGAACTGGGCACGTGGGGCGTCCCTTTGGTCTCCTGACTCAGACGTCTCTGAGTAATGACCTCACTGGAACAGCTAGCTACTCTGACAAGAAGCCACCTCTGGAACTTCCAGGCAGCATGCCCAGGCCTGGAAGGACGCAGACGACCACCACGGCCCCCACTCTACACAGGAGGAAACTGCGGCAGCCTCCTCACCTCCGGCTGGTGCTTGCTTGGTGATCCATGCTTGGGTGGGGACAATAACATGCCCACCAAGCTCCTTCTAAATCTACGATGCTGTGGCTCTGGTAAGACTGGCCGGATTGTGTCCCCTGAACCCCCCAACCCGCAGTGTCCCCTAACTCCTCGCCCAATATCCAGAGAGCCCTGCGTGATCTGGTCTAGACATGCTCCCCAGTGTGCACCCCTCAGCCCACTCCAGCCTCTGTAGGGCCTTCGTCCCCCAGGGAGCCCGGCAGGAATTTGCCCCTCAGAACCCCTCCCATCCCTCCTTATGACGCCCATCCAGGATGGCCTCACCTCCAAGCCTGGGCTCAAAGGCTCCTTCCTCCGGCTCCTCTGTAAGCTCAGGCTTTGGGTCAGATTGAGCTGGGTTCAAACCCACAGCAGGGCCATGTCACGGCCCTGTGACTGGCAAGCTCCTGTGGGAACGCCTGGGACCTCAGTTTTCTACTTTGGAGATGGGGTCAGTGACTCCCACCTCAGGAGGATGGGTTGGGGTTGAAAGCAGGGAGATGAAGGTGCGTGAGTCCTGGATTTTGGGGAGAGGGGCTGCTGCCAGGAAGACAGGGGGAGGGGATGTAGAGGAGGAAAAGGCAGCCTGACCTCCTCCCTGCCACACGTGTCCCCATCACCCTCCCCTGACCCCCCCGCCATGCACTGAGATGAACACTGAAGTGGAACGTGGGGGCCAGGACAGCAGCGGGGGTATATTTCATTTCTCTCTAGTCCCCAGGTCTCCATGTCCACTCAGTCCAGCGGCCCTGCCTGGCGGGACTGGGGCTGGCCCCCGGCCTAAGAGGACGTGAGGGTCACTGAGCAGGCAGTGGAGATCGGGACACGGAGGACCAAGGCCACAGCCAGCCCCTCGGGGTTGCGCAGGCCTGCTGGCAGGTGGGGTCCCGCGCAGGCGCCGTCTGCTGGGCCGTGTGCGCCTGCGCAGGATCCACCTGCCTCCGACCCACCGTTGGTGGGAGGGCCCCGCGCACCCAGAGTGCACCTGCGCCACGTCCACCCAAAAGGTGGGAGCCGACCGGCCATGCTGAGCCATGCTAATGAAGGTCCTCCTCCAAGCCCTCATGGGACAGTCGGCAAACTGAGGGCAGGAGAGGCAGGGACTGGCCTGGGACCCACCAGCTGAGCAGAGCCTAGAGGAACAGGGAGGGTTCCAGCTTCCGAGGCCAAGCTTCACCTCGCAGGGGGTTTCCTTGGGAACGAGGGCCCCTAAGATCTGCCCACACTCCCATGTAGGGGCCTTTCCTCTGGTCACCCTCGCGCGGGCACACGGACGCACAAGGCTCTCTGCGTGCGCGCGCGCAAGCGCACACACACTCACACACACACACACACAAACTCCCCAGGGGCGTCCAAGGGGGCGTGGACCCTGGAGGGGACAAGGGGAATGAAGGAGGAGGTTGGAAGCAGCTGGGCCGTGGGCTGTGGGCATTGTCTCCTGGGAACATGCCCGGGGCCGTAGCATGGGGCTCGGGGGAGACATGCCAGGCTGATGGCCAGGGCGTCCCCAAGATGCCCAAGGGCTGTCACAGGCACCCACATTCTAGAGACAGCACCCTTCCTACTCAGTTCACTTGGCTGGAGATGCTGCAATCCTGCTGTATCCCGAGGTCCCCAGGATGTGGTCTCAGCGAAGCCGACAGTGAGAGCCGTTGCCTACACTGCAGACCTGGGGTCAGGTCCCACCCCTGACACCTCTGACCATTTGCCTGGAGGGGCCCAAAGGGAACACAGGAGGCCCAGAGCCAGCCATGCCAGCCAGACACCGCTGTGATCCGACCGGGCAGCCCAGCGCCCCTCTGTGTGTGTGTGTGTGTGCAGAGGTCTCAGGCAGGGTAGCCCACCCTGAGCAGGAGCAGGGTGATGAGGGGCCAGATGCCTGATGGGTGAATCATGTTGACACCCCGGGTCAAGGCTGGCTGGGAGGGACGGGGTGTGCTGGGGCGGCCTCCTTCTCCCCAGGGTTGATCCGGAGCCCTGTCGATACATGTCACTGCACCCCGGGCGCAGGGCTGTGCCCGCACGGGGCTGTGTCTGATCTGGGGGCTGCAGTGGGGCTGGGCAGGAGGACGGTGAGGACGGCCGGGCAGGGCTGTGATGCCTCCGGGCCGGGCGCCGCTCACTGTCTTCGCAGAGCCCCATGGAAGAAATGGGGGACAAGCTCGTCAACAGGAGCCTCACTCGACGGCTCCCCGGCATGGGGCACGTGCACCAGGCAGTCGGTAAGGGCTGGTGCGGGCTCAGGGGGAGTGTGGGGACGAGGGCGCTCCAGGACCGGGCTCGGGGAGGGCCGGGAGGGTCTCCTGCCCCGACGCCATTCGGGACACTGACGACCCGGGGTGCCACGACGGCTGTGCCCCTTACGTGGCCATGATCTCAACCCAAGGGGTCTGGGCTGCTCCCGTCACAGACACACACACACAGACACACACGCCAAACACACACACACACCCAGTCCTTCAAACACACACACACACACACACAAACCTGGTCCTTCACACACAGACACACACACCCGGTCCAGCCCCAGCCTTGGCCAGGTACAAAATCACCCTTTACATACGTGGAAGATGATCCAAACCAATTTGGATATTCTGTTGCACTTCAGGACACGGACAGGAATAGTTTTGCAGTTTCTGTGTTGTGAATTGTCCCTCCTTTACCACAGATCAGCCCCACCGTGAACCTGAGTGGGCCCTGCCGCTGGGGGCGAGCCAGAGGCGGTGGGCGGTCCCTGCTGACAGCCTGAGGAAGCTGGTGGAGCCGGGAAGGCCCTCTCCTGTGGCCCCTCTCGCCGAGCACCTCCCAGAGGAACGCCTCCCCAGCCCTTCCCACACCTGCTGCTCACGAAGGTGAGCAGGGCCCCCCGTCCCGCCCGGAGACTCCCCCTCACCTGCGGGCTGTGTGTCTCGGGCCTGGCAAGTCCCCTCTCCGAACCGCAGGTGTCTCCTGGGGACCCTGCGTGCCACGAGGCCAGGCCCCACACACGGGGTTGCCGTCGGGCCTGTTGGGACCGCTCCCCGACCCTGTGGCCGGCCCATGGGGAGGGTGGCCTGGGGCTGAGGCCGTTCCTCTCCACCGTGAAGGAGCTCTCTGCCCCAAGCCTCGTTGTCCTGTGTCCGGGGCAAAGCCGCATTCCTGGCTGTGAGGAGGTTTCAGATTCCATCTGGGGCTCCCATCCTGGGTTGAGCCAGAGCAGGGATCCCTGGGGGCTGGCAGAGGGGCCCCAGAGCCACTCAGACATCTGAAAGGTGCTGGCTGGGCTTCATCGACTCCACACATGGACAGGAAGCCCCTTCTAGACATTTCCCATACTTCAGGGAACAGGGCAGACAAATGTCCCTGCCCCGCGGGCCTCTTTCTAGGTGGGCGTCCGCCGCTAAGCCTAGACGACAAAGCAGAGATGGGCACACGACGTTCCGTGGGACGCCCTGCCGGCCTCCTCTACATACGGATCCCTCTGCTCTCATTGTCCGAAGGATGACGGGCCCTAGGACGAAGAAGAGCCCTTGTCTCCGAGGTGGTGAGGGAACGTGGGGGACCGGTCAGGTGCGGAGCCATGGGTCTCGTGCACATCTGCCGCAGGGCTGGGTCATGGTACAGGAGGTGTGGGCAGGTCGTCTGTGCACACCTGGCCATGACACACCTGGCTGGCCTTCTCGGTGGGGAGGCCTGCGTGCTTGGTGCACCTGTCCCCCACCTACCCCTGGAGGAGCAGCCACGTTCAAGCCTTTCCATGTCCGACCCTCAGGGACAGTTGGGAACCTGGGTCAAGAGAGGCAGGGACTGGCCCAGGACAAATGAGGGGTGCAGAGTCCAAGGAGCTGCTTTCCATTCTTAGGCCAGTCCCAACCCTCCCATGAGGTTTGCTTTGGGGGTGAGAGCCCCTCAGATCCTCGGGAAGAGCTACCCACCCCGTCCCATGTGGGGACATGACCTTGGCATCTCCAGGCACGTAGAGGCACGTGCACCTGCACACCCAGCCCCCCCACAACCCCCCCCACACACACACACCACTCTGACTGCCCAGCTGGGGGTCGGAAGGGGAGGACACCCTGGGAGCGAGGTGGGTGACAAGGGGGAAAGAAGAAATAGGTTGCAGACAGCTGGGCCATGGGGCAGGGCATCAGGACTCCTGGCAAGGACCCAGATCCATAGCATGGGGAGGGGAGACAGGCCAGGCTGAGGGTCAGGGGTCCCCGAGGGGCCCAGGGGGGTTGCCAGGGCACTGGGAGAGGACAGGGTCTGGGTTCCGGTGTCCATCACCAGCCTGGGCACTTGGAAGCAGGAAGAGATACCCACCCCAAGTCCAGAGGGGCTACAGCACAAAGGCCTCAGCTTACTCTTCTGTCACTTGGGCTGTAGAGATGCAGTGTCCCTAGGGTCCCACAGGCTTGTGGGAGAGCCTGTTGGCCCTGGATCTCCATCCCCGACCCCCTGTGCTCCCAGTCCTGGGAAAATGCTTTGTCCTCCCTCGAGGTCCTTCAGAGCAGGGGACAGACTGGGGGCTTGGGGGGCTGAGGACCTGGGTACGCAGAACGTGGCAGAGCACTGACCACTAGTCTGGGGACCAAGGCCAAGACCCTCCTTGTTGCAGCCTCCGGGTCTCCCTTTGGAAGAGGTTCCAGATTCACTGCTCTGGTCCGGGTGACAAGGCCTTAGGAAGGAATGGAGCACCGGGACAGAAGAGGGAAATACGGACAGGGGAGGCTTCTGAGGTTTCTCACATCACCCCTGGAGTCCACAGATCCTGCTCCTGTGAGAGACACAGAGACAGAGACAGAAACAGAGAAGGAGACAGAGAATGAACACACAAGAGAGGGAACCAGAAGAAGTCACAGACTTTCCTCCATCAGCTTGGAAATGACATCCCAGCATTTGGCCCCATTCTCTTCCTGAGAGCGCGGTCACACAGGCCATCCACCCCGGAGGGGAGGGGATTCCACAGGGATGTGTGAGCAGGATGCGGGAATGCGCGGGAACCACTGTGGGGACTGCCCAGCACATGGGCGCAGACGAGGCCCCGGGGCCTGAGCCTAAACCTAATGGGAGCCCCTGGAAGTGTGTGTCACCAGGGGACAAGGTCGGAATCCGTTCATTGCAACGTTCCCACAGGGGCTGGGAACAGGCAAGAAGGGGGTGGCTTTGCCCAGACCCCAGAGCAGACCCAGGCCCCTCTGAGCTGTGCTCCATGTCCCGCCCAGCCCCTGGCTCATCCTTGCATTGCCAAGTGTGCCCCAGCCTCCTGTGAGAGCAGGTATGGAACATGTGGAGGGGTCCTAGCCCTGATGGCGTCCCTAGAAGTAGAAGCCAGAATACCCCCAATGGGCAGATGGGCAGACTGGGTAGGCCCTGAGAGGCACAGGGTCTGTCCTGGGTCACAGCCCCGGGCACGCGCAGGAGCCCGGTCTGAACCCGGGCCTCCCAGGGGCTGTGGATGGACTGTATGGGTGTCACTGTATGGATGGGGCATGGGGGGAGGGTGAACGTGGAGCAGCTGGGGAAGGGGGGCCCTCGGGGGCTCTTGTGTGAGGAGGAAGTTGGATACGGGGACCCCAGACAGTGGTGACCTCACTTCCCTGACAACAGAGCCCAACAGAGTTTGGAACCCCGGTAACCAGGCACCCACATTCCAGAGACAGCCCCCTGCCCAGCTCATTTCTTTGGAGACCCTCCAACAAAAAGCATGTTCGGGTGCTGCTTCCCCAAATCTGGACGCTGTAGGCTGAAGAAAGAGCGCCCTGCAAACGCTGTCCCCCGCTGGGGATGTCGAATCAGGGCTCCCCACCGCCTCTGGCCATTTGGCCGGAAGGACAGAAAGGTGACACCAGGAGGCCCAGAGCCTGCCACGCAGCCCCACACGCTCTGATCTGCCTGTGCAGCCCCAGGCCCCCCTCCGTATGTGTGTGTCTGTGCGTGTCTGTGCGTGAGTGTGCGTGCGTGTGTGTGTGTAAAGAGGGGTCATGCGGGGTGGGGCCACCCTGAGCAGGAGCAGGCTGATGAGGGGTCAGATTCCCAGTGGGCAGGTCATGTTGAAGGTCAAGGCTGGCTGGGTGGGATGGGGTGTGCGGGCGCTGCCCCTTCTACCCAGGGTTTATCCCGATAGCCCTGCAGGGATGGGTCGCTGCATCCCGGGTGCAGGGCTGTGCACTCACAGGTCTGTGTCTGATCTGGGAGCAGCAGGGGGACTGGGCAGGAGGACAGTGAGGATGGCCGGGCAGGGCTGTGAAGCCTCCAGCCGGCTACCCGTCCCTGTCTTTGCAGAAGGCCACGGATGACCTCCCGAGGCGGCTGGCGGACATGCCCTCCTCCCTGACGGAGGGGTTGACCCCACAGGCATCCCCAAAATCAAGTGCTGGGGATTGCCGGGCAAGACCTCCAACACCCCCCAGACCACTGTCCCAGGTGGTTGGTCACCGGACAGTGGTCCAGGAGCCGGAGCCCACGGAGACCGAGCCCGAGGGTGAGAAGGCTGGGGCTGGGTGTTTGTGGTGTGTGGGGATGGGTCGGTGCTGGCCCCACAGGGACGAGTCTCCAGAGGCTGGAGTGGGGCCTGGAGCAAAGACTGGGCGCAGAGCATCCAGCGGGTGGACTGCAGTCGGGGAGACACCCCAGGGAGGGCTCCTTCCTGGCTGCGGCTTCTCTGGGAGGCCCTGGGCTGGGTTCTGTCTCCGCAAAGGCCCACGGAGAGCAGGCTCGGGGTGAGCTTTTCTCCTCTCACAGCTGCTCCACCACCTGAGGAGCTATTGCCGGCTCCAACTCCTTCGGCAGCTCTGGACGGAGGGGTGGTGACCGCAGCGACTTCAGGAGGAGACCAGGAGCCGGCAGGTGACCCGGCACCCACCCACGGACAGCCTGACGTGGACCAGGAAGAACTGGCACCTGCCCCTGGCCCAGCTCCTGCTACTGTTCCTGCACCTGACCCAGCTCCTGCCCTGGATCCTGCCCCTGACCCAGCTCCTGCCCTGGATCCTGCACCTGCCACTGCTCCAACCCAGCTCCTGATCCTCCTCCTACCCCTTCCCCTGCCCCTGCCAGAGCCACTGCCCCTTCCCCTGCCTGAGCTCCGGTTCCTGCTCCTTCTCCTGCTCCTCTCCCTGCCCCTGCCAGACTCCGCTGCCCCTTCCCCTGACCCTTCCTGGGCTCCTGTTCTTGTCCCTGACCCTGCTCCTGCTCATAACCCTACCCCTGCCAGACCTGCTGCCCCTTCCCCTTCCCCTGCCCCTGCCTGAGCTCCTGTTCCTGCTCCTTTTCCTGCTCCTGCTTCTGCCCCTTCCCCTGCATGACCTGCTGCCCCTGCCCCTGCCCCTGCCCCTGCACCTGCCTGAGCTCCTGTTCCTGCTCCTTCTTCTGCCGCTGCCCCTGCCCCTGCGCCTGCCGGAGCTCCTGTTCCTGCTCCTTACCCAGGTCCTGTCCTGGATCCTGCACCTGCCATAACTGCTGATCCTGTTCCTCCCCTTTCCCCTGCCCCCAGCCCTGCTCTTACAACTGGCCCTGCCCCTGGCCCTGCTCTTACACCTGGCCCTGTCCCTGGCCCTACCCCTATCCTAATCCCTGCCCCTACTCCTGCTCCTGCAGGGCTCCCAGAGCCACATCCAGAGCCCACAGCCCTGCGGGGAGAGCTCCTTGTACAATTGCCCTTAGTTCCATCGCCGGACCCCGACGCCCCGCCAGATTGTTTCATCCCCTCCCCCTATATTCTTTCTCTCTGGTTCATATTGTTCTGGTTCATATTGTTCATTTTCATGTTCTGTATAATGTTTATTATTTGTTTTAAATAAAATTACTTGTTTTCAACTGAACATGTGATGAGCATAAGTACATTCCCAACGCTGTGCCACCACACCCCAGAACATTGCTGCGGAATATCTCGTGTCCCAAAGGAGTCCCCGAACCAGAAGTCCCCCTGCCCATTTCTCCCCCAGCCCAGACCCTGGAAACCCCTAAGCTGCTTTCTCTCCCTGTTCCTTTCCCTGTTCTGGATGTTTCTGTAAGTGGAATCACGCAATAGGTGCCTTTGTGTCTGCCCACCTATTTTCAAAGGGGACTTGTTTTCGTCTGTGTTTATTTGTCATAAAATTTCCCTTATTCGATATTAAAATGCCTGATGGATTACAGATCAGATGTAATCAGAGAGGCCGCTTTAGGAATTATGGGCACAATCTTGGGGCCGAGACCCCTGTTCCTGCTGGGACACCACAGCCTGACCCCAGACAGGACAGGGCTGGCTCCTCCTGTGGCCCACACAGAAACCAGGAAAATGCAGAAGCTGGAAGACACACCACAAAGGACAAAAGCATTGCTCACAACCCAAGGCCAGAGAAAGGTTTCCTATGCCTCTTGTCCAAACAACACACCAAGTCACTGGGTTCCACAAGGACAGACACCAAACGCATGCAAGTCCAAGGGGGGAGGACAGGCACGTGCAGAGTCAGAGATGAGGGAGCTCCCGGGGAAGGACTCTGGTAAAGGAAACCCTAAGGAGGCAGCACTGGTCACCCTCAGACTGGCAGGTGTCTGGTCTGGGGAGAACGTGAGGAAGCGGAGATCCCCTGCAGGTACCCTGGAGAGAAGGATGACAGGCACCCCTGTCTGGGAGAACAGTGAGCAGCACCCATCCCAGGCCACAGGTGCACCTGGCATGCTTGGCCTCTGACCAACCCCCGGAAACTCTGGCTCGGTTTTTCACAGATCTGCTCTCAGGAGTGTTTATCACAGCAGTGGTGGAGAGAGCAGGGAATGGAACAACGCTAATGCCCGAGGAGATGGATGGGATCCACAGTCCCAGTCCTCATGATAGAATGTCCTGTAGCCACTGTCACATTGTCATTCGGGGCACAGGATCTGGGAAGCCCCTCCTGAGACCCCTCCTGCCACCCTGTTCCTGGGAACATTCAGAATTGGAGGAGGAGGAGGTGGAGAGGATCCAGGATGACAGAGGGCCAAGGAGAAGGAAGGTCAGCACTGGGAGGACCTGAGCCACCATCCAGGGCCGGGGCTGTGGTGCCCTCGGACCTCACCCCAAATAAGGGCTCCTGATGGATGGACCCAACTTCTGTGGTTTCCCTCCCTCCTTCACTCCCTCTCTCTCCCTCCCTTTCTCCCATCCTCCCTCCCTCTCACTCCCTCCCTCCTTCCCCCCTTCCTCCCTCATTCAGCAGAGGACCGGGGGTCCCTGCTGTGTACTGAGCACTGGGGCTTCATCAGTGAGCACCCCCCAACCCACATGGTCACGTCCACTGTGGGAGGTGACAGGGGTCAGTCCTCACGGCTAGGAGTGGTGATGAGCACCAAGAATCTGCTCCTGAAAACAGAGGCCAATGCTTGGCACTTCCTCTAGAAAAATCGAGTCCTGAAAAGTGATGAAGAGTGAGTATATCCTAGACTTCCTGCAGTGTGAGTTCTAATGGCAGGTACGCACTGATTCTTAGAACCACAAAGTAAATTACCCAGTGTCGACTGGGTGGTTGTGACTAACTTTTCTGACCCAATGACGGCATTTCAGCCAACATCTCCAGGGCCTCCGAGTTTCCCCAAGGGTCTCTGCGATCCTCTGATCCTTCCATTGACCTCCTTGGGAAGCTCTGTCTTGTCGTGTTCCTTGTCTCCTGCCCGTTCTGGGACCCTTCTCTGGCCTCCCCGCCAGGGCCACCCCCACCAGGACTTCCTGTGCCCCGTGGCCTGGCGCCCGCATCCCATGGGGGTCCTGTGAGCCCGGTGCATTGTGCAAAGCCTGTGCGCTCCCTCTGGGGTCACATGGCATCTCCCTTGCAGCTGCCTGCATCTTCCTGCACTGGGTCTCCTCCAAGCATTCTGTGAGACCAAACTGTGTCCGTGTCACGGGCACGGAAGCGAGAGTCCAGAAGGTCCAGATGACCTGCTCCCAGTCCCAACGTGTGGAGCCTGGGCCAAGGATGGTCAGCGAGCAGAGGAGGACTTGAGCCTAGGAAGCCTGAGGGAGGACATGGCACAGTGAGCCTGCAGGAGGAGAGTGAACACCGTGGGGACCTGGCGCTCAGGCCTACTGGGAGACCACATCCCACCCTCACTGGCTCTGTCCCCAGGGCTGGAGGTCGTCCAGCTATCCACCCTCCCAGCCTGTAGGCTGCCAGTGGCTGCCAGGAGAGGAGGCACCTGGTGCAGGAGAGAGCCTTCAGACAGAGAGGAGGGGACAGGTGCTCCCCCAGCAGCTGGAGGAACTCGGGGTATCCACCCTCCCAGGCTGCAGGCTGGCAGTGGCTGGCAGGAGAAGAGGCACCTAGTGCAGGAGAGAGCCCTCAGGCAGAGAGGAGGGGGCAGGTGCTCCCCCAGCAGCAGGTGCACTGGGTCGGGCTGAGGGGGCATCATTGGACAGCAGTGCCTGCAGCTGGGGTCTCCACACAGACCCTCTCCTTAGGCTCAGCACAAGCTTCTCTGGATGGCCTTTGTCCCCCAAATACAAAGTCTGGTCCAGGGCCCCCCCACCAAGTCCTGACTCCCAATCCTTTGTACTCAGCTCAAGTGACAAGAAATGGCCAATAGTTTAGGTGGTGTTGGTTGCACAGGGAAATTTGCTTTTCTGGCCCATGCTGTAACGTTGCTGGCATATTAAAGATCTCAGGGCTCTGAATCAAAAACAGTAGGATGCCGGGGACCCCAGCTGGCTTTCTGGAAACCTACCTCTGTGCCTTGCAGCCTTCCCATCCCACCAGCTCTGCTCAGAATCCCTCCAAGCCACAGACCCACAGTCTTGGGTCCCAGACAATGTGCCTTCAGAAAGTGATCCTGGTGGGGCAGCAGGACACACTGCAGATTCCAGCAAATCCCCCTCCCAGAAACTGAGGGTACCGCTGGATGAGCTGTCTGAAAACAGCCAGGTCAGGGTTCCAGGAAGACACCAGAGGCACAGGAGTCACTGAGGGGCATCTGAAGGTCAGGTACGGGCAGTCACAGCTTCCAGGCCCTTCTTCCCTAAAGCTCCTCATTCCTCAGCCTTTCTTCCAGTGATTCTGTTCGGTTTCTATCTGCCCCAACTGTTATCCATTGCCTAGGCAGCAGAGACTCACATATGCCTTTAAATGTTTTGGACAATGGATGTCCACTTCAGTACATAGCCACTTCACTACTGGGAGAGTTGGTAGAAAGCAAAAAGTCACAGAGGACTCCAAGGGTCTGGACTTGGTGTTTCCCTCTCCTGAGATGGGGACACCTGTGGGATGAGCAGGTGGCCAGCTGGTGGGGGGTGGGCAGGGACCTGACGTGGACAGATGGGGTAGGTGAGGCCCGAGGTCCCCGGGGTATGTGCCTGGCATCTGGACTGAATAGGTCTTCAAAGCTGCAGATTGGCTGGGATCATCTTCAGGCGGAGGAGGAAGGTGAGGGGAGCAGAAGGGACTGAGGAGGCTTGGCTTAGACAGGAGAGGGCTGAGACACTCCTTTGGGGGGAAAGTGGGTCAGGTCCAGGCTCACAGGGACAAACCTTGAGGCCATTGGGCTATGTGAAATAGGCCAGTCCCTAAAGGACCAATACGGGAGGACCCCACTTGTGAGGGACAGAGAGCACTCCGATTCATAGAGGTGGAAGGAGCTGCTGGGTGCCGGGGCTGGGGAGGGGAAATGGGGGGTTAGTGTCTCCTGGGTAGAGGTTCAGTTTGGGAGGATGACAAAGTTGTGGCAGTGGATGGAGGCGGCAGGTGCAGAAGAGTGAATATACTTATTGCCACTGAATTGTACCCTGAAACGTGCTTAATGGTATCAGTTGTATGTCTATTACACAATAGGAGAGTAGTGAGTCAGGAGGACGGGTCCATCGAAAGTCCCAGGAAGGCCCAAGAGCAGGGATCCTGTATCTTAGTTCTTGCTCTCATGCTCTGCGCCTTGTTGGGTGCCTGAGCTCACAGTGGCATCACTAAATGCTTGCTAAGACACAGTGCAGGCAGATGGTCCAGAGAGAGTGCACAAACCATCTGTGGGCACTGAGGAATCCCAGCGGCACATGCATCCAGACTGAGTGAGTGCCCACATTTCACAAACACCAGCATAAATAGCCATTTAAAACGAAGGCAGACGCCACTCTGGAAAACACTAGGGAGGTTCCTCAAAAAGTTGAAAAAAGAGCTACCTTATGACCGAGCAATTGCACTACTGGGTATTTACCCCAAAGATACAAATGTAGGGATCCGAAGGAGCACGTGCACCCCAATGTTTATAGCAGCAATGTCCACAATAGCCAAACTATGGAAAGAGTCTAAATGTCCATCAACAGATGAATGGATAAAGAAAATGTGGTGTGTGTATATATATATACAGAGAATATTATGCACCTATCAAAAAAATGAAATCTTGCCATTTGCAACGACGTGGATGGAACTACAGTGTATTATGTTAAACAAAATAAGTCACTCAGAGAAAGACAATTATCCTATGATCTCAGTGATATGAGGAATTTGAGGAACAAGACAGAAGATCATAGGCGAAGGGAGGGAAAAATGAAACAAGACGAAACCAGAGAGAGAGACAAACCATAAGAGACTTTTTTTTTATTCTTATGTTAATCCCCATACATTACATCATTAGTTTTAGATGAAGTGTTCCATGATTCATTGTTTGTGCATAACACCCAGTGCTCCATGCAGAACGTGCCCTCCTCAATACCCACCACCAGGCTAACCCATCCTCCCACCCCCCTCCCCTCTAGAATCCTCAGTTTGTTTTTCAAAGTCCATCGTCTCTCATGGTTCATCTACCCCTCCGATTTCCCCTGCTTCATTCTTCCCTTCCTGCTACCTTCTTCTTCTTCTTTTTTTTTCTTAACATATATTGCATTATTTGTTTCAGAGGTAGAGATCTGAGATTCAACAGTCTTGCACAATTCACAGCGCTTACCAGAGCACATACCATAAGAGACTCTTAATCTCAGGAAACAAACTGAGGGTTGCTGGAGTGGAGGGGGTTGGGAGGCGTGGGGTGACTGGGTGATGGACACTGGGGAGGGTATGTGCTATGGTGAGCACTGCGAATTGTATAAGACCGATGAATCAAAGACCTGTACCCCTGAAACAAATAATATATTATACATTAATTTAAAATTCACTAAAATAATAAAAATAAAACAAAAGCAGGTGACCTCAAGCTGTATTACAAAGCTGTGATCATCAAGACAGTATGGTACTGGCACAAAACAGACACACAGATCAATGGAACAGAATAGAGACCCCAGAAATGGACCCTCAAGTCTATGGTCAACTAATCTTCCACAAAGCAGGAAAGAATACCCAATGGAAAAAAGACAGTCTCTTCAATAAATAGTGCTGGGAAAATTAGACAGCCACATGCAGAAGAATGAAACTGGACCATTCTCTCACACCATATACAAAGGTAAACTCAAATTGGATGAAAGACCTCAATGTGACACAGGAATCCATCAAAATCCTAGAAGAGAACACAGGCAGCAACCTCTTCGACCTCAGCCACAGCAACTTCTTGCTAGACACGTCTCCAAAGGCAAGGGTAACAAAAGCAAAAATGAACCTTTGGGACTTCATCAAGATAAAAAGCTTCTGCACAGCAAAGGAAACAGTCAACAAAACTAAGAGGCAAGCCATGGAATGGGAGAAGATATTTGCAAATGACATTACAGATAAAGGGCTGGCATCCAAGATCTATAAAGAACTTCTCAAACTCAACACCCAAAAAACAAATAATCCACTCAAGAAATGGGCAGAACACATGAACAGGCACTTCTCCAAAGACATACAAATGGCTAACAGACACGTGAAAAAATGCTCCACATCACTAGCCATCAGGGAAAAAGAAATTAAAACCACATTGAGATACCACCTTCATCACTTAGAATGGCAAAAATCAACAAGGCAGGAAACAACAAATGTTGGTGAGGATGTGGAGAAAAGGGAACCCTCTTACACTGTTGGTGGGAATGCAAGCTGGTACAGCCACTCTGAAAAACAGTATGGAGGTTCTTCAAGACGTTACAAACAGAACTACCCTATCACCCAGCAAATGCACTAATGGGTATTTACCCCAAAGATACAGATGTAATGAAAAGAAGAGCGCCTGCCCCCCAATGTTCATAGCAGCAATGTCCACAATAGCCAAACTGTGGAAGGAGCCGAGATGCCCTTCAACAGACGAATGGATAAAGAAGATGTGGTATATATGTACAATGGAATATTCCTCAGCTGTTAGAAAGGATGAATACCTACCATTTACATTGACATAGATGGAACGGGAGGGGATTATGCTAAGTGAAATAAATAAATCAGAGAAAGACAATTATCATATAGTTTCACTCCTATGTGGAATGTCAGGAATAGCACAGAGGACTACAGGGGAAGGGAGGGAAAACTGAACAGGAAGAAATCAGAGAGGGAGACAAACCATGAGAGACTCTGGACTCCGGTAAACAAACTGAGGGTTACAGAAGGGAGGAGGGTGGGGGGATGGGGTACCTGGGTGATGGGTATTAAGGAGGGCACATGTTGTGATGAGAACTGGGTGTTATACGCAACTAATGAATCACTGAACACTACATCAAAATCTACTGATGTACTATATGTTGGCTAATGAATTTAAATTTAAAAAATTAAATAAAATTAATAAATAAAAAATAAATCCACGGCAGGAAATGGAAATAACCCAGAGGGCACCATGCTCCTGGAGGCTGAGCTAGCGGTCACGGCCAAGACCTCTGGCGGTGAGGGCACCGGGGTTCTGAGAGGTGGCTCGGTGCACCCCTGACCCTGAAGCCCCATGGCCATGGCAAGGTGCAAGGACTGGGAGGGAAGACCCAGCCAGGACCCGTTCTGGCTCCACGGCTGCTACAGGGCTGCTCCCAGCCCCACCAGGCGGTGTCTGTTTAGAACCAGGGAGAAAACCTTTTCCCTCAATTGTTCTTTTTAAAAATGGTTGCTCAGCATTGACACAGAAAAACATCTGACATAAAACTGGAGCCGTTCACAGCTGCAAATGACCCAGAAGTGAAGAAAATGTAGTGAACGCAAAGAGAGGACGCTGTATCCCCAGGCAGGCCTCCTGTGAGCAGGTGCGGCTGGGGCACTGGACGTGCCCGTGCAGACAGTACTGGACTCCACAGTGTCCCTCGAGGGGACAGAAGTAGGAACCTGCTCTGATGGCTCCGCTGAAGTCAGCACCCGCTGCTGGAGACGGGGACAGCCCCTCATGAGTTCCAGGTGTCCTGGTGATTCTTGGGCACGGCCCAAATCTCAGCTTCTTCATGACCTGGGGCCAGCCCAGCAGCTGCACCCAGGTCCTCCAGGGACCGCCCAATAGCTGTGGGTCCCGCAGGTCCTCCAGGGACAGCACCTTGGTGGGCTTGTGGTCCAGCAGGTACCTGTTCAGGTGGCTCTTATCGTACCACATGGCCTCGATCCCATTGGCCCAGTTGACCACCATCACCTGGTGACAGGCTGAGGTCAGTCGGTGAACCTCCGCCACAACCCCCCAAAAAAGGCCCCCATGTAGTAGAAGTCACCCTGGTCCTTGGGGATGTGGGCCTGGGACTGGGACCAGCGCTCATAGCTTAAGTCCTCACGGGCCACCCAGTAGAAACCGGGGTGCAGGGTGCCAAAGAGGGGGGACAGGATCTCCACGCCCACGTGGTCACAGAACTTCATGTCCACATCCCCGCACACCATGTCATCCACCTCATGGAGGAAGGGCTCCTCACAGAAGCGGCTCATCATCGCCATTTGCTGCATGGACACATCCTGCCAGTGTGGGGCACCGCAGACCTCAAGAACCACCACCCTTCAGTGCTCCTGGAGGGGCACACGGGACACCAGCAACCTGCTGGTCGGTGAAGACATAGTAGATGACCCTGTGTCCACCAGGAAGTGATTCTGCAGGAACAGCTCCAGGAAGACCCCGTATCCACAGGGGCAGGGGACAGGGCAGGAAGAGGGTCACTGCCAGAGGCTGGCAGCAGGACCCCAGAGCTGGGGGTCATGGACGTGTGCACCTTCTTCATGGGGACAGGCCCTGGGCTGCTTTAAGCAACAGCCACCTCCTGACCTGTCCTGAGTGAATCTGCTGGCAGGGCCTCCCTACCTTCTGCTCCCAGAGATGGGGGCCATCAGTGCCCCATCTTACAAAGGGGAGCCTGAGGCTTGGGAGGCTGGAAACCCATGCAGCCGCACAGTCAGCATGCTGGAGCCAGGAACACCCCCCTGTCCTGAGCTCCCAGGCAAACCCTGCAGGTGCCCTCCCCTGGCTGAACCCCTGCAGGTTCTGTCCCCACCTGCCATGAGTTGAGCACCTCTGGTCACAGCCCCTGTTTCTATGCCCTACAGACTGGGTAGAATCAGCAGGGCCGGCCAGCTGCCCCACTTTACCTTGAGTGGACTGTCGCTGGTCCCCAACAGAGCTGTCTCCACCCCCTATAGGGTCCTCCCTCGAAGGCTACTGGGCCTCTGGCTGACAAGGTCCATCAGTAAACCACTGGTATTCCTAGGAGGGGTCACCCTCGAACTCCCCAGATCAGGAATCAGGTTCAGCCCATGGGCAGGGAAGGGGAAAGATGACTCCTGGAAAAAGGGGGCTTGCTTAGGCCCCAGCCTTGAATCCAAGGGTGTGAGCTTCTGGGTCCAGGTCTACATCTCCCTGGCCCCAAAACATTGGAAGTCTTGTCCAACTGCCTCACATGGCTGGTCCCCCTTTGAGGGGACTACCTGCCCCTCACTGTGGGGACAGCAGCTCCCCCCATTGTCAGCAAGTGTGGTGAGCCCCTCTGAGACTGAATTTTTATAAGATTTTATTTATTTGACAGAGAAAGAGACAGCTAGAGAGGGAACACAAGGAGGGGGAGGGGGAGAGGGAGAAGCAGGCTCCCCGCTGAGCAGGGAGCCTGACATGGGACTTAATCCCAGGCCCCTGGGATCACGACCTGAGCCGAAGGCAGACGCTTAAGGACTGAGCCACCCAGGCGCCCTGAGACTGACTTTTTTACACAGGCACTAAGACTACTTCTCTGTGCCTACCCCATACCTCGCAGGTTAGTAAATCGTTCACACAGGGAAGGTGGATACTACATTAAAATATGGGACGAGCACATACACCCAGCAGACATGAGTCAGGTCACCAGGGGGCAAGTAGAGGCCCAGCCAATGGGGGAACAAGCCAGACATGATGCAAGGGGAGAGAAGAGTGCTCCTGGCAGAGGGCACAGAGAATGTAAAGGATTGGAGTCAGGCCCAAGGCACATGTGGGACAACCACACAGCTTGGTGGCCCACAGAGGGGGGCTGCAGTGGGAGAGGTGAGGCTGGAGAGGACAGACAGGTGGGGAGCGGATCGCAGAGAGGCTCAAAGGTTATGTTCTGAAATGATCAATCTGGTTACCGGAGGAGAATGGTCTCTATACAGCAGAGGACAGGGAGACCCTAACCCTAACCCTAACCTTAACACTAACCCTAACCCTAACACTAACCCTAACCCTAACCTCTAACCCCTAACCCCTAACCCTAACCCGTACCCTAACCCTACCCTAAACCGTACCCTAACCCGTAACCTAACCCTAACCCTAACCTAACCACTAACCCCTAACCCCTAACCCTAACCCGTACCCTAACCCTAAACCTAACCCTACCCTAAACCGTACCCTAACCCGTAACCTAACCCTAACCCTAACCTAACCACTAACCCCTAACCCCTAACCCTAACCCGTACCCTAACCCTAACCCTAACCCTACCCTAACCCGTACCCTAACCCGTACCCTAACCCTAACCCATACCCTAACCCGTACCCTAACCCCTACCCTAACCCGTACCCGTACCCTAACCCTAACCCATACCCTAACCCGTACCCTAACCCTAACCCTAACCCATACCTTAACCCGTACCCATACCCGTACCCTAACCCGTACCCGTACCCTAACCCATACCCGTACCCTAACCCTAACCCGTACCCTAACCCGTACCCTAACCCGTACCCTAACCCGTACCCGAACCCTAACCCGTACCCTAACCCGTACCCGAACCCTAACTCGTACCCGAACCCTAACCCGTACCCGAACCCTAACCCGTTCCCTGACCCGTACCCTAACCCATACCCGTACCCGTACCCTAACCCTAACCCTAACCCGTACCCTAACCTAACCCTAACCCGTACCCTAACCCGTACCCTAACCCGTACCCTAACCTAACCCTAACCCATACCCTAACCCGTACCCTAACCCTAACCCTAACCCGTACCCTAACCCGTACCCATACCCGTACCCTAACCCGTACCCGTACCCTAACCCATACCCGTACCCTAACCCTAACCCGTACCCTAACCCTAACCCATACCCTAACCCGTACCCGAACCCTAACCCTAACCCGTACCCTAACCGGTACCCTAACCTGTACCCGTACCCTAACCCATACCCTAACCCTGTATATCCTCCCCAGGGACAGCGAACAAAGTCAACACATATCTGCACACTTTGAAATGTGAACAGAAACCTGCAAACTCAGGTTCTCACAGGAGCTAAATGTTAATGACCAGGTGACAAAAAGGTGACGCAGATAGCAAGTAACCAAAAGAAGATGTCATGTGTCTGTGAGCTGGCCACCTTCTCTACCTGTCGGAAGGAAGCCATGCCTGACAGGAGGGAGCCACACCTGGACCTGGTCTCTCTGGGCTGCCCTTGAGCAGAGCAGAGGATGTGCTGAGCTGGGTGTGGGTGTCGGGGGAAGAGATGGGCAGCTGGCCACAGATGTTACCTGCCAAGTACCTGTAGGACCAGCTCCCGGTCCTCAGCTAAGGTTAAACAATAAATACGTTTTGTTACATATTTACTGTGACAGGAAAGGTGCTCAGTGCTTTGAGTGACTATATTCTCTCCCGTTTTATTTTTTAAAAACAGTTTATGGACGTATGACTGACCTACAAAAAGCTGTACATAATTACTGTATTCAACTTGACCCTGAACCTAACCCTAATATCAAGTTAACATATACTCTGATTTAGAATATAGCTCATAAATTATTTCATGATTATTAGGAGCTAGGGGATCCAAGGACCAACCTTCCTCTATCTTATTCTCCCTTGAATTTGACAGGTTGGAACACATTCGGCCACATGCTATCTGGAGAGTGGCCACACGGGGGCAACAGGGAGTAAACATTAGGGCAAACCCGGCCACAAAGCCAATTCTTCCCTCATCCTGTAAAACCTTGCTCATTCAATGTTTACAGATCATTCTATAGAGTATTAAAAGTGTGACTTTCTGGAATTTTTTAAAAACCAAACTAATTCTTTGAAACTGTTAAAAATATAATGTTTTTAAAAATCTCAGCGTTGGTGAGCAGATGAAGACCCAGGGGCCTGGGGAAAAGCTGTTATTATTGAATATGTTCAGATCTAATTAGGAAACAAGTAGGATTTATACTCCACTTATTTTCACAAAGAATTTGTGTCAACTAACAGTACTGAACCCACACAAAATAGTGCACTTCAGAGGAAAATAAAAGGAGATTCAACAGCCTCAAGAGGCAGAGAAAGAGCCACACCCGGGAGCAAAGAAGACATACCACGGATGCTAGACTCAGGCTGATTTGCAGCCTGTAGGTCCTCTGGAGCTAGAATGCCCCCAATGCCCCTGGGGGTCGTGGGTCAAGCAGAGCACAAACCCTGCTGCTGCACTGTTGTAAATGGTGACGGGTCTCCTTGGTCACTTCCTCCATGAGCCACCCCCCACCCCCTGACTACCCCAGCCTGCTTCTCGAAACTCCCATTCCTCTTTCTGACCCCGTTGTTTACTTTTCCCTTCACTTACATAGTATATAGTATGTTTACCTACATACTATTCTGTCATTTAAACGTTTTTGTCATGTTCTCACTGCACTGTACTTTGCATCATCCACCCTGATGTATAATCACTTGTTGCACTGCACGACTTAACTGGGGACTGGGAACACCCTCACAGTGTCATGGGGCTAGTGTCCTGGGCAAGGTCCTCACTAAGCCGGCTCATCCTGCAGCTGTTGCAATGAAGGCCTGATCCAGGCACTGGAGCCCAGTCTGAAGCCAGCTCTGTGTCCTCACAGTGGGGACACCGGCTGCACCCAGGCCTTGGGAAGGCTGTGGGGGTGCTGTGAGGGAGTCACTGTATGGATGGGGCATGGGGGGAGGGGGAGCATTGAGCAGCTGGGGGAGGGGGCCCTCGGGGGTGGGGGTCTTGTGTGAGGAGGAAGGTGGGTAAGGGGACCCCAGGCAGTGGTGACCTCATTTCCCTGACAACAGAGTCCAACAGAATTTGGAACCCAGGTAACCAGGCACCCACATTCCAGAGACAGCCCCCTGCCCAGCTCATTTCGTTGGAGATCATCCAACCATGAACATGTGGGCTTGTTGCCTCCCTAAGTCTGGATGCTGCAGGCTGAAGAAAGCCCGCCCTGCAAACGCTGGCCCCCGCTGGGGATGTCCGATCAGGGCTCCCCACCGCCTCTGGCCGTTTGGCCGGAAGGCCCGAAAGGTGACACCAGGAGGCCCAGAGCCGGCCACCCAGCCCCACAGGGTCTAATCCACCTGTGCAGCCCCAGGTCCCCTCCCCTCCGTGTGTGTGTGTGTGTGTGTGTGTGTGTGTGTGTGTGTGTGTGAAGAGGGGTCATGTGGGGTGGGCCAACGCCATTCAAGATCAGGCTGATGAGGGGTCAGATAACCCGTGGGCAGGTCATGTTCAAGGTCAAGGCTGCCTGGGTGGGACGGGGTGTGGGGGGCTGTGAGCCTCTGCCCAGGGTTTCTCTCGATCGCCCTGCAGGGATGGGTCATTGTCCCGCGTGCAGGGCTCTGCACCCACAGGTCTGTGTCTGATCTGGGAGCAGCAGGGCGACTGGGCAGGGGACAGGGAGGTTGGCCGGGCAGGACTGGGATGCCTCCGGGCCGGCTACCCGTCCCTGTCTTTGCAGACCTCCGATGAGATCGGCACGAGGCTGGCGGACACCCACTCCATGTCCGGGATCCGGAGCGTGACCCCACAGGACTCCCCTGGAGCAGGTGCTGGGGACTGCGGGGAAAGGCCTCCGACACCACCCAGACCGCTCTCCCTGGTGGTCATTGACTGCATTGTGCTCCAGGAGCCGGAGCCCACGGAGGCCGAGCCTGAGGCTGAGAAGCCCGGGGCTGGGTGCCCGTGGGTGTGTGCGGAAGGGTGGGGGCTGGCCCCACAGGGAGGAGCCCCCAGAGCCTGGTGTGGGGCCTGGAACAACGACTGGGCTCAGAGCGCCCAGCGGGTGGACTGCGGTCGGGGAGACGCCCCGGGGAGGGCTCCTTCCTGGCTGCGGCTTCTCTGGGAGGCCCTGGGCTGGGTTCTGTCTCCACGGAGAGCAGGC
The DNA here is from genome assembly GCF_029215605.1 of Mirounga angustirostris. Classification (NCBI taxonomy): domain Eukaryota; kingdom Metazoa; phylum Chordata; class Mammalia; order Carnivora; family Phocidae; genus Mirounga; species Mirounga angustirostris. The sequence continues at coordinate 106,670,075 of NW_026991720.1, read as the reverse complement.
TCGGGCTGAGCTTTTCTCCTCTCACAGCTGCTCCACCACCTGAGGAGCTAGAGCTGGTTCCAACTCCATCGGCAGCTCTGGACGGAGGGGTGGTGGCTGCGACTTCAGCAGGAGACCAGGAGCCAACAGGTGACCCAGCACCCGCCCACGGAGAGCCTGACGGGGGCCAGGAAGGGCCTGCTGGACAACCTGCCTCCGGAGAGCCTGCCCCTGTGCCTGCCCCTGTGCCTGCCAGAGCCGCCGCCCCTGCGCCTGCCCCGAACTGTGGCCGTGCTCCTGCCCCCTACCCAGCTCCTGCCCTGGATCCTGACCCATCCCTACCCCTGCCAGTGCCCCGGTTCTTGCCCCTGACCCAGATACTGCCCCGGTTCCTGTACGTGCCAATGCGGCAGACCCTGTCCCTCCCCTTGAACCCGCCCCCTCCCCTTCACCGGCTTGTGTTCCTGTTCCGGCCCCTGTCCCAACTCCTACCCCTGCCCCTGCCCCTGCCCCTCCCCCTGCCCCTGCCCCTGCTAGAGCCAATGTCCCTTCTCCTGACCCACCTCCTGCCCCTGCACCTGCCCCTTCCCCAGCACCTGCCTGTGCACCTGTTCTTGCCCCTGACCCAGCTCCTGACCCTGCACCAGCCCCTTCCCTTAACTGTGCACCTCTTCTTGCCCCTGATCCGGATCCTGACCCTGACCCAGCTCCTGCCCTGGATCCTGCCCCTTCCCTTGCCCCTGCCTGTGCTCCTATTCTTGCCCCTGACCCCAGTTCTGCCCCTGCCCCTGCCTGTGGTCCTGTTCCTGTCCCTGACCCACCTCCTGCCCCTGCACCTGCCCCTTCCCCTACCTGTGTTCCTGTTCTTGCCCCGGACCCAGCTCCTGCCCTGGATCCTGCCCCTTCTCCTGCCCCTGCCTGTATTCCTGTTTTTGCCCTTGACTCGGCTTTTACCCCTGCAACTGTCCCTTCCCCAGCCCCTCCCTGTGCTCCTATCCTTGCCTCTGACCCAGCTCCTTCCCCTTTCCCTACCCGTTTCCCTGCCCCTGCGTGTGCGCCCATTCCTGCCCCTGACCCAACTCCTGCCCCTGCACCTGTCCCTTCCTCTGCCTGTGTCCCTGTCCCGGACCCTGCCAGAGCCGATGCCCCTTCCCCTGCCTGCGTCCCTGTTCCTGCCCCTGGCCCTGCCAGAGCTGATGCCCATTCCCCTGCCTGCGTCCCTGTTCCGGCCCCTGCCACTGCCAGAGCCGATGCCCCTTCCCCTGCCTGCGTCCCTGTTCCTGCCCCTGGCCCTGCCAGAGCCGATGCCCCTTTCCCTGCCAGTGTCCCTGTTCCGGCCCCTGCCACTGCCAGAGCCGATGCACCTTCCCCTGCCTGCGTCCCTGTTCCTGCCCCTGCCCCTGCCAGAGCTGATGCCCCTTCCCCTACCTGTGTTCCTGTTCTTGTCCCTGAACCAGCTCCTGCCCTGGATCCTGTCCCTTCCCTTGACCCTGCCTGTGCTCCTATTCTTGCCCCTGACCCGGGTTCTGCCCCTGCACCTGCCTGTGGTCCTGTTCCTGTCCCTGACCCACCTCCTGCCCCTGCACCTGCCCCTTCCCCTACCTGTGTTCCTGTTCTTTCCCCGGACCCAGCTCCTGCCCTGGATCCTGCCCCTTCTCCTGCCCCTGCCTGTATGCCTGTTCATGCCCTTGACTCGGCTTCTGCCCCTGCAACTGTCCCTTCCCCAGCCCCTCCCTGTGCTCCTATCCTTGCCTCTGACCCAGCTCCTTCCCCTTTCCCTACCCGTTTCCCTGCCCCTGCGTGTGTGCCCATTCCTACCCCTGACCCACCCACTGCCCCTGCACCTGTCACTTCCTCTACCTGTGTCCCTGTTCCGGCCCCTGCCAGAGCCGATGCCCCTTCCCCTGCCTGCGTCCCTGTTCCTGCCCCTGCCAGAGCTGATGCCCGTTCCCCTGCCTGCGTCCCTGTTCCAGCCCCTGCCCCTGCCAGAGTCGATGCCCCTTCCCCTGCCAGTGACCCTGTTCCTGCCCCTGCCAGATCCGATGCCCCTTCCCCTGCCTGCGGCCCAGTTCCTGCCCCTGCCCCTGCCAGAGCCTATGCCCCTTCCCCTGCCAGTGTCCCTGTTCCTGCCACTGCCCCTGCCAGAGCTGATGCCTCTTCCCCTGCCTGTGTCCCCGTTCCTGACCCTGCCAGAGCCAATGCCCCTGCCCCTGCCGGTGTCCCTGTTCCTGCCCCTGCCCCTGCCAGAGCCGATGCCCCTTCCCCTGCTTTCCAGGGTCGCTGCCCCTTCCCCTGGCCCTGCCTGTGCTCCTCTACTTGCCCCTGACCTATCTCTTACCGTGGATCCTGCCCCTGGCCCTGCTCTTGCATCTGGCCCTGCCCCTCCTCCTGCTCCTGCAGGGCTCCCAGAACCACATGCAGAGCCCACATCCTCATGGGGAGAGCTCCTTGTACCATTACCCTTAGCTCCATCACCCGACCCCGTTGCCCCGCCAGATTGTTTCCTCCCCTCCCCCTATGTTCTTTCTCTCTGGTTCGTATTAACTGTTCTATTCTCTTTCCATGTCCTATATGCTGTTTATTATTTATTTTAAATAAAATGAATTGTTTTCAGTTGAACAAGTCCTGAGAATCAAGTACATTGCCAACGCTGGGCCACCACACCACAGAACATGGCTTTGGAATATCTGCTTCCCCAAAGGAGTCCCCGAACCAGAAGGCCTCCCTGGAAACCCATAAGCTGCTTCCTCTCTCTGTTCCTTTACCTGTTCTGGAGGTTTCCTGTACGTGGAATCACACAGTATGGGCCTTTGTGTCTGCCCCCCTATTTTCAAAGGGGACTCCTTCTTTTCTGGGTTGACTTGACATAGAATTTCCCTTATTGGATGTTGAAATCCCCGATGGATTACAGATGAGATGTAACCATAGAGCCCCCTTTGGAAAATATGGACACAATCTCGGGGCGGATACTCCTGTTCCTGCTGGGAACCTCAGCCTGACCCCAGACAGGAAAGGGCTGGTTCCTCCTGTGACCCACAGAGAAACCAGGGAAATGCAGAAAGCTGGAAGACACACCCCAAAGGGCCAAAGCATTGCTCACAACCCAAGGCCACAGAAAGGTTTCCCATGCGTCTGGTCCAAACCATGCTCCAAGTCACTGGGTTCCACAGGGACAGAGACGAAATGCATGCAAGTCCAAGGGGAGGGGGACGGGCATGGGGGGAGTCAGAGATGCAGGAGCTCCCGGGGAAGGACTCTGGCAAAGGAAACCCTATGGAGGCAGCACTGGTCGCCCTCAGACTGGCAGATGTCTGGTCTGGGGACCAGCAGCCCTGGCGAGAACATGGGGAAACGGAGGTCCCGGGAGAGAAGGGTGACGGGCACCCCTGTCTGGGAGAACAGTGAGCAGCACCCATCCCAGGCCACAGGTGCACCCATCACCTAGCGTGGGCAGCTCACTCCCACCGTGTCGAAGGGAACACCGTGTCCATCAACCTCTCTTTGCAACAGAATCCCTAAAGTGGAGTTTCTAGGTCAACACGTATCCAGTGTTGAAGGTACAAGCCTCAACTTCCAACATCCCAGGTCTGCTTGTCCACCTTGAGCCTTGTTTGGGAAGCAGGGGTGGGGATCCCTGGGGCTGTGACCTGTGGGAGGGGTGGGGAAGGGGGGCTCTGAGTGGAGTGACCAAGGTACCCGAGGTGACCTGCCCAGCAGGGACCCTCCCGCCCCCAGCCCCTCTCCTGACCTCGTGCACGATGGCGAGGGTGTGACGGTGAAGGTGCTGGCCCTTGGCTGGCGAGTTCCCTAGCTGGTGCTGGAGCTGCTCAAGCTCCAAACCGGGCTCTGATCCCAGAGCTGGCGCGAGAGCCGAAGCTGCAGCTGCCCCAGTCTCGGGAGCTGCGGCACGCATCGGTGGACGACCTGGATCGACCTCTGTGGCAGGTGCTGGAGCTGAATCCCCCTCCAGAGATGATCCAGACCCGGTTCCACACTTGGATAGGGCTCTCGAACCCAGGAACGGCTTTCCTCCCCTGCCCACTTCATGGATGACAAAACTCGGGACAGTGATGGGACCGGCTACATGGGGGTAATGGCTACGGGGAGATTCAGACCAAGGATCCTGCATCCCCTTCACCACGCGCCCCCCGCGTGTCAGTCCTGAGCTGCCAGACGGGGACAAGGGCCTGAGCCGCTACTCCCGGCAGCTGCCCCCAGCTGAGCAGAGACACTTGCCGGGGACCTGAAGTCCTCGTTTGACCTCTGCTCCGGCCAGCCCCACGTGAGCAGGGACCGTGCTTCCTCACCGCTGGGTCCCCAACCCCCAGAACAGTGCCTGGGAGGTGGTAGCACTTCAAAGTTTAGTGAGTCGGTGGGATTCCCCCAGCAGCACCATGATGCGGCGTATGTTGTTACAGATGAGAGGTCTGGGCCACAGACTCTTGTGTTCACGCTTTCTTCCACACGGGCATCACCCACACCTGTGTCTGTTCGCTGGAACGCAGAGGGGACCCCCAGACACCCTCCCTGCCCTCGGAGCTCCCAGCCTAACCGGTGGGTCAGCATCTCACCCACGGTCAGCAAGTGGGCGATACCGAGCTAGAGCACCTCGAGCACGAGACCTTGCACGAGCCGTGGGGCAGCTAAGATCTCGAACCATCTGACGCACCAGAACGTGCCCCGGCGCTGACTCGAGCCAGCCGTGGAAGCAGCTCGAGAGCCTGAGCCAGGGCCCCGCACACTAGAGCCCCTCCAGCTCCTACCCGCGGTCCCCCTCTGGAGGCAAAAGCGGCTCCGGGGTGAATTCCAGAGCAGAGCCACCTCCACACCAGTTCTCCCACCCGATCCGGCACCACTGGCAGAGTGAGAGGCAGCCCGAGAACTAGAGCCAGGTCTCGAGGCAGCTCAGCGCTGCTGGGGGAGGCCGGTTTCCTCTGACAAGGCACAGGGACGGGCTGTGGGGATCAGCACAGGGTGATCCCCCTGGCAGGGTGGTGATCTTCTCTCCTCCTGCTGCTTCGGCACCATCTCGAGACGGAGAACTGGCCTCTCCCCCGGGGCCGGTCACCGCTGCAGAGTCGACGTGGCTGCAGAAGCAGCTGCAGACCCAAAGCCCGCGGCAGAGCTCGAGGCATTTCCATGTCCTGCTGCGGGGCCTTCGCCAGGAGCTCGGGAGCTGGAGCCACGTGCGCCCCAGTGGGAGGAAGCCCCTGGACCTACGGCTCCATCGCCGACTGCAGAGCTAGAGCCAAGGCAGGACTCCGAGCTGGACCGGCTCCATAGTCAGCTCCGGCGGCACCTCCGACCTGGAGCCAGCGCTGGCTCCCCCTGCAGAGCTAGGGACAGTGGGAGCAAGACCCAATCCAGCACCAGCTCCAGCCAGCTCCGGCCCCACCTCCCGGAGCAGCTGATGAGCTCCAACCAGGGTCAGTTCCAGCACCAGACTCGGCCTGTCCTCACCAGCGAACGCATTCCTTTTCTTCTCTTTTGGCTTTGGTTTCTTTTCACGTCTCCAGGTATATTTGTAGCTTAAGATAAAATAAACTTTATCTTTTTAAACATTTCAAAGTGTGCAAACCACTGTTATCAACTCCATTTCCCGTGCTGGCACCATCACCCTATCTAGTCCCAGAACATTTAATGCCCTGGAGAGAAACCCCGCACCCTCTGAGCAGGTAGTCACTGGCCATTCCCCATCCCCCTGCTCCCAGGCATCCACTGATCTGGCACCTGTCATTTACCTGGGATGAATTTTTCATACACGTGTGATCATACCGTATGTGGTATTTGGGGTCTAGTTTCTTCCACTGAGTAGGATGTGTTCGAAGTTCACCCACGTGATAGCGTGTATCACTACTTCATTCCTGGCGTGGCTGAATGAATCCCATTGTATGAACAGACCACGTTGTGTTTGTCCATTCAATTGTGGGTGCACCTGTGGGTTGTTTTCATCTTTTGGTTATTGTCCAGAGTGCTGCTACGAAGACTTACGTGCAGGCTGTTGTTAGAGGGCCTGTATTCCATTCTTCTGTTTAGAGAATGAGTGGAGTTCGGCCAAATGAGAACAGTATGCTCAACGTGTGGAGGACATGCCACACCCTTTGCCACACTGGCTCCGCCATATTACATCTCCCTCAGCAATGGAGGAGGGTTTTGTTTCCCCAGATCCTCTCCGACACTTGTTATTTCTGCTTATTCACTAGAGCCCCTCCTCCTGGGTGGGGGAAGGCATGTCACTGTGGTGTTGGCTTGCATTTCCTACGATCTCATGAGGAAAATCGCCCCATGTGCTCACTGGGTCGTCTGACTATCTTCTTTGGAGAAATGTCTATTATTTTAAGTGGGGTTGTTTAGGTTCTTTAGTTGGAGGAGTTTTGTACACAATCTAGATGCAAGACTCGTATGAGATTTGCAAATATTTCCCACCATTCTTTGGGTTTCTTTACATCCTCTTGAGATTACCCTTTCATTCACAAAAGTTGTTAGCAACGTTGAAGTCCAGTGTCTCTGTTTTCTCTGTTGTTGCTTGGGCTTCGGGTGCTATACAAGACACACCATATTGCCAAATCCAAGGGAAAGAAGATCTGCCCCTAGGTGCTCTTAGTTTCCTTCTGAGTGTTAAGAATTTTCGCTCTTAAAGTTCATTCTTGGATACATGTGGAGTTCATTTTTTATAGGGTGGAAGGGAATGCTCTGACTTCACTCCTTCGTATGTGGATATCCCGTCTCTCAACACCATTTGTTAGAGACACTGTTTTTGCCTCATTGAATGATCTTGGTCTCCGTGTTCGAAAACAACTGACTGTACATGTATGTATTCCTTGATTCTCAGCAGTATCCCATTGATCCATATGTGTTGGTCTTCTCTGCTCATACCTTTCGGGAAATATTATAATCTCGTAAAGAGTTTTTCCAATTCTTAGGATTATTTGCATAGAAGATCATGTCCTATATGAATAAACTTATTCTTCTTCCTTTCCATTTGTGAGCTTTTAGTAACTAATCTTGTATAATTTCTCTGACCAAACTTCCATGACAATATTGAAATGAAGTGGTGGACATGGGCATCCTTGACTTTTTGGGGATTTTTAAGGAGAAAACTCTCAGTCTTTCACCACAGAGAATGATATACATATGAGTTATTTTTCATAAATATCCTTTATCATAATTTTTAAAGAGTTATTTATTTATTTATTTATTTATTTATTTATTTATTTATTTATTTGAGAGCATGCAAACCCAAGAGTGGGGAGGGGCAGAGGGAGGGAATCTCCAAGCAGACTCCCGACTGAGTGCAGAGCCCTCCCTGGAGCTCAATCTGAAGACTCTTGAGATCATGACCTGAGCCCAAACCAAGAGTCGGACACTCAACCCACTGAGCCACCCAGGCACCTCTCCTTTATCACAATTTAACCTTCTATTTCTATTTTATTGAGAACACTTGTTATGTAAAGGTTTGGATTTTGTCAAAGCTTATCCTACAACAATTGACATGATCATGTTTCTTCTGGATGTGGTCTAGGACACTGATTAGCTACGTGGAACAGCCTTTGCATTCCCGGTGTAAATCACACTTGGTCAGGATGTAGAGTCCTGTCAATGTGCTGCTAGATTCTGTCTGCTAGAATTCTGTTGAGGATTTTTGCCTCGCTCTTCATAATGGATTTTGGCCTGCAACTTTCTTTTCTTGTAAGGTCTTTGTCAGTCTTTGGAATCGGGACAATGCTGGCATTCTAGGGTGACGTGGGAAGTGTTCCCTCCTCTTGTACTTTTTTCAGACTTTCAGAAGGATTGGTATTCTGTCTTCTTTAAACATGTGGGACAAATCACCAGGGAAAGCATCAGGTTCTGGACTTTTCATTCTTGGGAATTTCTCATGACTGCTTCAGTCTATTTACTTATTATAGGTCTGCTCAGGGTTTCCATTTCTTCTGGAGTCACTTTGGTAGTTTGTGTGCTTCTCAGAATGATCTGCTTCATCTCAGGAAGCCAATTGGTTGGTATAAAGTGGTTCCATTTTTGGCTCTTTGTCCATTTTGGTAAATCTGCAAAAGAAAGAACTGTTGTTTTCACTGATTTTTCTCACATGCTCTTCTCTTCCATGTATCTCTGCCCTAATCTTCATAGTTTCCTTTGCTCTACTAACTTTGATCTTCTCCTTCGACTGAACCAGAGGAACATTCTAACTGTTCCAGATGCCAGCCAGCCAGAGGGCCATTGTCTAGGTCTGGGTTGTTGGGTAGAGAAGCAATACAGACTGGAGTGGATCAGGCTACCTGGGCAATTTCTACCTCACCTGGCATTCCAGGTCACCCCCAGACCGTCATTTCAGGCTGAAGCTCTCCTCCTGCCAGGCATGATGCCCAGCAACAGACTGACCTGACTTCCCATGAACCACTCACGACCTTAGGGGCCTTCTGTGCTCTAGGAACAAGCAGACTAGCTGAATTTTGCCAAGGAGCACTGCCCATGAGCAGAAAACCTGCATAACTCAGGGCACTGTGTTCTGTGTGCTTCCTTCACACCTTCCCATGTGTGGGTCACAGCCACCTGTCCCCATGGACACCCTAGAGCACCCATTCACCCAGGGTGTCGGATCAATGCAAAGTCAGCCCTTCAATTCTGCCACCACACCCCCAACACAACACCCAAGACCAAAAGGAGCGCTCACTCCAAGTCCTGGGACCAGCTCAGATGCAGCCCCTACCTGCGCAGCAGGGACATCGCCTACCTGCTCTGCATGTTCCTCCAGCCCGATGTAGATGTGGACGACATTAGTGTGGGTTTTGTCCCAGGATCCCTGATGGCCAGGAAAAGGAGGTGACTGTCCCACCCTTTCTCCCTGACAGACATCCCATCCTGGAGCCTGGGTCCCCACTCCACAGCCACAAGGGGCCAAGAAGGCTCAGTCTCTAGAAGCTTCTGGGCTAGATGCTGACCGGGGTTGCCTTACACAGTCTGGTGTTCCTGCTGGCCTTGCCGTTCCTCAAGTTCCGGAGTTGACCTCCCAGTTGTCACTGGAGACCTCAGGCATCATCTCAGCCTCTGTCAGCACCTCCCCCTCCTCAGCCTCCATCACATCTGTGGCAGCCTCGGACTCACACGAGCGCCGTGTCTCGGGGTCTGCAACCACGGCTCCTCGCTGCCACTCTCCATGCAGCAGGTGGGCGCTGCTGCGTCAACCCCATCACCCTGGACATAAAGATCGGCACCATGTACAAGAGCATCCTTGCTGCTACCGCTTTACAGGTTAGATTCCATTACAACAAATGTCACATTACAAAAACCAAACATTTCCCAAATATTACTCACATCGCTCAAATACCACAACAAAATGATAAACATCAGAAGCCTTTTAGAGTTTGTTGCAAGGACATCACAATTTTTTTTTTGCCATTTTTACTGAAGAAATGTTTTTCTCCTTCCCATACTTTCATTTTGCCACTGTGAAGGTCTACAGAAGCAAAACTTTTATTCAGAGACCAAAATCAACATCTACCTGAAAAACTCTATTGTATCCATATCAGATTTACTTATAACGACATTATCATATATGCTCACAAATATCAGGCAAAGGTTGGCAATTAGGGCACTCACCCAAAACTACTAGATGTCAGAATTCATTACAGTATGAAAATTCGTTTCTTACTTGTTCCTCAAATTTTACATTTTAGCATTATGCTTTGCCATCTTTCATATGCTGGAGGTAATTCTGTGTTTGGCATTTGCATCTGTGGCTTAAGAAAGCTATAGGAGTACAAATGTTTTGTGCACCATCATTAAGCAGACCACTCAGAAGAGGATAGCGAAGGCGGCAGGTTTTAAAAGTTTTAAACATTGTGGGGCATCTGGGTAGCTCAGTGGGTTAGGTGTGCAACTCTTGATTTCAGCTCTGGTCATGATCTCTGGGTTATGAGATCAAGCCCCGCGTTGGGCTCTGTGCTGGGCATTGAACACGCTTAAGATTCTCCCTCTCCCTCCCTCTCTCTTGCTCCCTCTCCAAAAAAAAAAATAAATAAAATAAGTAAATAAATAAAAGTTTTAAACATTATTTCCCCAAAGCTTATTTTCCTTCCTCTTCCTTATAGATGTAACAAACATAATTTTCTAAGGAAACACAATAAAAGGAACACAGAGAGCTATGGATAGCTCTGTAGAGAGCAATTCTCTCCCTAATTTTCAAATAGAGCATTCAAAATTATTTACATCTTTAAATGTTTGCTGCAGTAATAGAGTTAATTATGCTCTCTTCAAGGCCTGAAATTTACAATTAAAGCCAAATAAAGAAAGATCTTAACATTTCATTTTTAAGTCTTTTAGTTTTCAGAATAGAAGATTAATGTGCTTAAACATCTGCAAAATAGGACTTTGATTTAAAAATCTAACACTTGACATATAGGAAGATTTTTTTTATGATGAATCCCTAATCCCAAAAAGATATACAAATCATTTTTACCCAATCTGTCTTACCCTAAGAATAGTTATTTTATTGATCTTAAATGTGGAGTGTTTGGGTTTTTTTTTTCCCATTTAAGTATTTTCAAATGAAAGTTTATAATTTAAAACTTAAAGTTTTAAATGTACTTAAAGTACAAAATGACTTCCAACTTTAAAGAGAAATAAAGAAGACTAAAGGGGAAACTTTGTTATTTTTTAAAATTTATCATGCATATAGAACAAGGCCAGGAAATTCGAGCCAGGAACTTCAGCCTCTCCTACGGTTACATGAGGGGGCTTGGGAGGGTGTAATGGACATAATTATTTGCAATGATGCTACTGATGCTACCGTAACTTTGAAAATCATGCCTTCCCCATTCACCGCAACTTTCCCCATACATTCCAAATAGTTAAATCTTCCACACTTGTAACTGATTAATTCTAACTAACAAGTAAGAAAGTAGTTTATACTTGACTATAATTGTACTGCTTTTACGGTTCCAATTTGCTGCCCCCTGAGAGCAATGCTCCTGAAAGGTGGCTTCTTCCTCAATTAATTCAAATTCCATTGGGTCAAAACCAATTAAATTATAGTCGAATATCAGCTTCATTAAATATCCTTATTAATTTTCATAAAACTAGCCACTTATAACCCCCCAATAAGAATTCTTTCAGATTCCTAAGTCAATCCTTTCATTGTATTGTACAAAGAAACTGAGGCACAGAAAAAATGAAGGACTTATGCAAGGTTGCCTAGACAGTGAATACCTAACTTTCTTTTTTTTAATCTTTAATTTTATTTCATTATGTTATGTTAATCACTATACATCATTAGTTTTTTTTAAAAGATTTTATTTATTTATTTATTTATTTATTTATTTATTTATTTATTTGAGAGAGAGAGACTGAGAGAGAGAGAGCATGAAAGGGGGGAGGGTCGGAGGGAGAAGCAGACTCCCCGCCGAGCAGGGAGCCCGATACGGGACTCAATCCAGGGACTCCAGGATCATGACCTGAGCCGAAGGCAGTCACCCAACCAACTGAGCCACCCAGGCACCCCATCATTAGTTTTTGATATGGTGATCCACGATTCATTGTTTTCAAATACCTAACTTTCTTACAAAATTATCTTCTTTCCACTTCCTATTAATTACTACCTAATACAATTATAAATTGTAATACTGGGCTTTAGGGGCCTAAAGCCGCAAGAAAATATTGAGAACAAAACAACAACAACAACGAAACAAATAAAACCATCCTACCTTGACTTCAGGTAAGAGAACATCCTTACAGTTTAGCAAAAACTAGGGAGGTGGTAGGTGGGGATGGTACTACCAATTTTGCTATTAAAATAATCTAAACTCTCAGCCGTCCATTCATTGAAATGCATACTGAGTGCCCCGCTTGTGCCAAGCCTTGTGATACGTGATCAAGACAACTGGCGGTCATGTCTCTGGTAACAGGGTAAGGCTATCCCTCGGAGCTCTTCAGCCGTTGACCTTCAGGCTGTATGCTAGGAGGTGGCTTCCTTTTTTCCTTCAATACTATTTGTGACGTTCAACTTAACTTGATTCTACTTAAGTAAAGATGTGTGGGTCTTTTTTTTGTGGGTGGGAGGTGACTACTAGTATAAATATTCGCCTGATGAATGTAATTATTCAATGTAGTCCTATGCCAAATTTTTATGCAGTGATAAGCAAATTTTTATGCAGATAGAACGTAAAAATGTAATCAACCTATAATTACCTCATGGAGGCAGGGAAGACATCTGCCATTTCATGAAGCAGAATCTTCTAAACTAATCACCTAGAGACATAAAAGTGAAAAGTACACACCTAGAACATTTGCACAGCAAATACTTTTCAGTCATACTTATGTTTAAATTTGAAACTGATTTGCTGCTGACTGAAAGAAAGGAAACAACAAATCAGATGATATAAGGCAAAACTGATTTCTTTTCCCCCTTGAGGCAAGGACACACTAAGCTTCAACTGACTAGCTTCCAAGTAATCAACACTTGGTACTCCAAACTCAACTATTTTCTAGTCAAGCAAAAACAAAACACACAAATAACTCAAGGAAGGACAACTTTATAACTTAAGAGTTCGTCTGCTTAAAAATAACTATCCCTTCATTCTTTCCCAGGTTGTGCTCACATATGATCACTCTCCTGTAAAAATTACCAGGTAAATTTTAACAAGGTTTTATAGATCATATTTTTAAGGATGCCTCTCCTCACCCACAACTAAAATACCAGAATATTCTGAACAGGTGCTACTTTGGAAGAATGTGATCAAAGAGGACACTATATTCCTTAGGCATTTTTACAGCTGAAACAAATGCTTTGGGGAGTGAAAAGGTGTTTAAACCATATATATGCACTCAATTCAACATTCAAAGGCATATGGAACACCTACTATATGTCAGGCACTGCAACTGACACAGGAGGGAGAATTTACAAAAATAATGATTAGTCCATATCTTTAAAGAGTCCCTAATCTAGTGAGAAAGATAGACGCAATCATAAGGTAATGTATTAATGTTATAACAGAGATTTGGACACGTGTTATAAGGATACAGAGAATTTCTCCTAGAGAAATCAAAGGTCATTTGAATAGCAAAATGAGAGAATGACACTCAGGGAAAACAGTGCCCGTGAAGGTGGACTCATTGAGGTAAGTTTAGAGAAGCTGTTCAATATGGCTTTAATATGATGTGATGGGGGAAGGGGAAGATCACAGGGCAGATGATGAAACCAGTAAATTAGGCTGAGGCCAGAAAGTTGAGGGACTTCCATGTGAATCTAGAGCTTAGAATTTCTCCCCTACACAATTTAAGATGTTGGAGGTCTTCAGCATGAGTGTGGCATGACCAAGACCTAGGATTTGGCAAAATAATCTGGCAACAGCTTGAAAGAGAAACAGCTGAAGGATGGAAAAAACTTCACGGAGAGATCCCAATTACAGTTTATTTTTTGCCTTGGTGAAAGATGAAGTTATTGGCAGAAGGGGCAGACTCAAGAGTCATACTGAAAAGACCAAACAGATATTTGGTGATTTGAGTCATGTGCACATTTACACACTTGAAATGTCACGGGGTAGATAATAGTCTCCCGAATGAAAAAGAAAACAAGTTCAGTCAAGGTCTAGGATTAACTTTGTATGACACCTCTGTTTATCTTAGAAGCTTATTGTTCTTCTGTGTCATGTCTAGAAGCATCTTAACAAATACTGACTCAGTTCCTATTACTTAAGTAGCAGTTACGATATCAACAATATTCAACAGATTATGGTTTGCAAATATCTGGTTAAAAGAACTTAATAATTGCAGAAAAAATGGGGCCATAACTGATGAACAACAATACAGAAAATGCTCTTCACAGGCAACCTTTGAGACATATTTGTATGAATTATGGAATAATCATCTCACGCCACAGAGACTGCATGTGTACAACCATGACATAATTTACTTGAAAAGATCACTGAGGAGCATTCATTAGTGATGACTGAAATTGAAACTTTCTCCTAATTTCAGCTGAGAGAATCCATAGTAAGGCAAAAGTAACCACGGAGTCACTTGCTGTAGGACTGAGAAATAGGTTTTTTAAATAATAGTTTTTTTTTTCCTTTTTTCTTTTCTTTTGGTGGGGGGCTGGCTTTGTTGTTTTGCATTGGGAAAAAATTTCTAGATCTCAAAATGGTAATTTAAGAACAAACAAACCCCTCTCTATCAAAGAGTTTTGGTATATATGTAAACATAACAGCAAAGTCTTCACAAAGCCCCTCTTGCTTAACATTACAGTTGCCTGAGTGAAAATGGAATGGTTTATAAATGATACCATAATTTACTCACTTTGTGTAATTTCCTCTCACTCATTGTTAGGAGGGGGAAAAAATCAAGAAAAATATTTTCTCCCCATCATATATGCATAATTGTTTTCCTGTTTTGAAAGAGCAATGGCAACATCCAACAAAGGCTCCTGAAGGTTTTTTAAAACATCAATCCCTTTCACAGTGGGGGGGAGTGATGTAGGATAAGCAAAGATCAATAAAGCTTAGATGTTTCCTCCTGCTCTGACTGCGCTCTCCCATCAGGGAATGCTTCCTGCACACGGCAAAGTATGACACGGGTCCATTTAGAGCAACAAGGAGAAGCACACCGTTTGTCAGAGGGGAGAGCAGATCAGCACTCACACTCTCCCATCTCCCAAATGGTTCCCTGTCTGGTTCTCTTCTGTCTTTCTCACAGCTTCTCCACAGTTAACACAAACAAGCTTGGCTGACCGGAAACTGTGATAATTGCCCCTGAGCCAAGTTCAGCTAACAAGGTGAGTTGTGATAGCTTCCAGCCTGTGAGGAAAACAGTGGAAAATGAGCCAAGGCCTGCAAACCCAGCCCCAACTCCAGACCTCTGCCCAGAGAGGTTAAGACCGGCATAAGGAAACCTGAAAAGAGAGGTTTTCACCTTTAAGATTCCCATCTTTCAATCACTCTACAGAGTCCACCTTCTGTCTCTCTTTTTCCCCTTAAAAAAAAAAAAATTCCTTCCATGTACACTTCCCAGTGTTTATGTTTATGTTGTTTATGTACCACGTTTCCTTCTTTTTAAAATCTTTGTCTTCACACTTCTTCAGGAATTAGCAGGGATTAAGAAAGAGACTTGCTTGGAAAATCTCTCTTCGTTTGGCCATACTGACAGTCCCAAGAGCCCGGGATGCTCAATAAGGCTGACAGGTAAATACTGGGAGATCGGACCTCTCTCTGTCCACTAGGGTGGCTAAATGGGAACAGTCAGTAGTTGTATTTTCCTGTCTCCCAACAAACCTGCCTTTCTTTAGAAGATAAAGATGATACCACGTTACAAAGAAATTGGTCTCTGCATTTAGTCATTCAGTTAACATTTGCTGAATATGTGCTCTGTGCTAAGTGTTGTGCTGGGCAGTGTGGACATGAAAGCAAAGCAGTATGATGATTCTATTTTGTGAATAAAAAAATCAAGACCTTATCAGTTCAAAGATTTTTGTGTAACTCCTGGATGTAAAGAGGTCATCTGAGGGACACTGTTTTTATATAAGCTGCCTGGAGTGGAAAATATTATAAAACCTATTGCTGAGCTCTTGCAAAGGCAAAGCAGATAGTGGTAAAATATATGGCAGAAAATAGAGATAAATGCTAAGAGGTCAGCAGCCATGGTTTTTGTCAGCATCTAATATTACCGCCATAATAGGCTCTCAAATTTAGATTTGGAATCTTGACTTGCCCCTTGAGTTCCGTTCTCATGTCTAATTGCCTGGTAATGCACATTCCTCTCTCCTCTTCCTACTCCTGCCACCTTACTATCAGTCCCCCAAACATGTTACCCCTCTAGTAATGCATTCTTCTACATTGTCACATGCTAATACATTCATATGAAGGTAGACATACACACATAAACCCACTTTTTTGTTGTTCTACAAAAGAATAGGATATGAATACATATTTCTGTACATATTTCCTTCCTCATTCAATAATACCTCACAGAAAGTTCCTCTAAGTTAGCTCATATAATGCTGTTTTTGATGGCAATATAATATTTTACATTGTGATATACTATAATTTATGTATCCATTCCACTAACAGGAATTGTTTGTAACTTTCCAAATTATAATAGGGCTGAAATAAACATTCTTATACATACCAGTGCTTTTTTCCTTAGAGGCAGATTTCCTGAAGCAGAATTAGCAGGGCATAGAATATGTGTATTTTCAATTTAATAGAGATCGCCAGATTGCCTTCCTAGAAAGGCAATAACGACTCACATTTCCAACAGCAATGTATGCAAATAACTTCCCACAGCCCCATCCCAAGTAACAGGTGTTTTGGATCATTTTAATTTTTGCCAATCTTATGGATATAACATAATAGTTTGGTATTATTTTAATCTGCATTTCACTGACTGCTCATAAGTCTGCCCATCTTTTGAAATTCTTGACCATCTCAATTCGCTTTCCTAAAATTCATATCCTTTCCCTATTTTCCTACTTGATTATCTTATCAAGCTGTAAGAGCTCTTTGCACATTATACATACAAACCCTTTTATCTGACATCCCTATAGCAAATATTTTCCAAATTTGGAAGTATTAATTTTATGTTCTATTTGCAATATAAGTTTTAACTTTTATATTGCCAAAATTATTTTTTCTTCTTGTCTAACATCTAGATTTCCTGTTTAATTAAGGAGGTTCTCTAAGGGATGAATTCTACTTAAATATCAAAGTTCCTTCCTTCCCACATAAAATATGAGAAATCCTCCTTAAACTGTACTTTAAGAACCATACCCTTTGCTTTTTTTACATCTAGTTCTTTGGACTCTCTAGCATGCTGTAAAATCTGAGTTTCTAATTACTAAAGTAAACAGACTTTTCACAGAAATGTGAAGATAAAAAACTTACTAGATGTCACCTTAAACTTTCTATCCATTACAGGGACTTGCTTCAACATCATTGTCAAAGAATAATCTAATCTCTGCTTGCTCATTTCCAGTGAGGAGACACTTATCACTTCTCTAGACCTTACCATTCCACTAACAGGAATTGTTGAACTTTCCAGAAGTTTCTATTCATTTCTTTCGGAGTGATATCTGTACTTTTCATATTCCTACTGAAATAACCTAACTAAGTAAATATAGAAGAGAATGGAAACTGGACTCAGTAATTTAATGGTGATGTTCTCAGTACCTGAAGATTATTCAATTTCTTCTTCCCTTCCTTCCAATGAGTAGCTACTTTATGCCAAATATTAGAAATACAAAGATAAAGGGGAGCCTGGGTGGCTCAGTTGGTTAAGTGTCCAACCCTGTATTTCAGCTCAGTTCTCAATGTCAGGGTCGTGAGTTCAAGCCCTGCGTTGGGTGTGGAGCCTATTAAAAAAAAAGGAAAGGAAAGAAAGAAAGACAAAGATAACAAAAATACAGCTTCTGACCTTAAAGTCATGGAAAAGTAATATGTAGTTAATGTATATATGCATATATCTGAATATATATATTGTATATGAAGGGAAAATACTGTACAATGAAAATGCCTCTCAAGATCTGTTTTAAGGAATTCTAGCGCATATATTAGGTAGTAACTGGAATAATTGCAAATTATAGAAGTTAACCAAGCTGAAGATTGAAAAGGACATTTAGAATATTGAGAAAATTAAAATTTAGCACGGTTTTCTTGAATTTGATTCAATCAATTAAGCTCTAATTAAACTGTATTACCTAGATGATATTATATTTTGGTCAGGCAATATAATGCATTTTATAAGAAATCTAAGAAGCCTCAGGCAATAAATCACGTGTCTTGAAGAGTAATCTGGCCTAGATAAAAATTAATTTAAAAAAATGTTTCCAGCCTGCAAATTTGCTTGCTTATTAAGGGCCAGGTTTTCTTTGCTAATCAGTACTGAGCAAAAAATTGGAAAAATATAAATACAAACATTTACACATCTTGAAAATTTAAACAACTGAAGATTGGTTCAATGTCATAAAAAATAGGGAAAATATTTCCCAATAAAAGGCAATCCTGATAAATACTAAGAAATTAATAAATCAATAAACAGATAAAATAAACAAAGTGCTAGGAAAATACACAAGCAGCTGATTATCAGTGCTTATTCGGTCAAGGCAGCGGTTTGCTCCTTCCGTGAAATTCCAAGGAACTTTGCAGATCCTTACCTGGGTTTGGAGAGTAATTTGCTTCCTGATTTACTCAATGCTGACAGCCACATTAAACAGACATTTGTAGGACTTCAGAGGCAATGAGCTATTGCAAGCATTTATCCATCCAACCATCCATCCATCCAACCATCCATCCATCCATCCATCCTTCCATCCAACTGGCACACCCAATTCCTAATTCTAACATCAAACTTAGAAACATGCAACCTCTTCTAGAACAAAAACACAAGAGAATTCTATTTATATTGACCAGAAATATTATTCTTGGCAAAGACAAATTCCAACAAATTTTATATTGAAGTAGTAATCAATTCAAGTATAATATCTACCTGAAAATTGTCTAAAGTCAAAATATTTGAAAATCATAAATAGCACTAATAACAGGCAAAAAAGTAGCAAGTTAAAACACAATTCCTTTATCAGACTATGAGCCTAAAATAGCATCAGATAAAGGAAAACACAAAGCTGAAAAAAAGATTTTAAAAGATTTTTAAGAGATTTAAATTTCAATTTTAGAATATTTAAAAGCTTCAAAGCCATTTATCTGGTCAATCTGGTCTATTAAAGAAGACCCAGGAATACATTAGAGGATAACACAAGTATTTGCCAAGGCCAAGACCTCTGTGAATCACTGCAGGTCTGATGATGTCAGCTGTTTTGATTGACATAGTCATAATACAGCTCTGTTTTAATATGGCAGAGTTAAGTGAGCTCTCTGCTGTGTTTCCATATCTTCTACGATGATTATATATACTTTAAGTATTTGTTTACACCTCTGTCTCTGTTAGTCTGTAAGCTCCTAGAGGTAAGACTTTATATTCCTAATAACAAACACAAACTTTAGTCTTAAATGATAATTCAGTTTGTTTTATTAATGATATTGCATAAACAGGATCTTAATCAGTTTAGTTCCTACTATGTTTATCTTACCTTCATAGAATTATAACGTTACAAGTTCAAATATGATTATAAACCATCATTAAAAGAAAGGGACAGTATCCTCAAGAACTAAATCAAAACACAACGTCACATTCTTTGGAAATCTACAAGCTAAGTATCTTCTTGAATTCTAAAAAAGCTTGTGGAACTTTCTCTATCAAGTGTTACATTTATAGGACAGCCTGGCAAATGGGTTTTAAAAATCTTTAGATACTCTATGACTTCCTTAAATCCATGTATTTAGTACTGTTTCTAATCAATTATCAGTTATACTAGCTCCAAATGTTTTTGCATCTCTTGAAGTAAACGGAGCATCTGCCTGCAGACAATATAGTCTAAGAGGCATTTTATAAAAATTGATTCCTATGAAAACCTAGAAAAAATCAAGTACAACAAAAGACTATAAAGAGTCTTTCTAACATACATGGGATTTTTTAAATTTGTTTTTGTTTTAATGTATGGTCTTATTTTGAGGATCTATTTAAGCTAGCATAGCAGATCTTGAATCAGGATTTCTTACACATAACAAAACATGTAAACACAACCTAGCTTGTTTAAACCATTATTAACAAAACTCATTAATTTGTATTAAGTATATAAAAGTACTCACATCACCACTCACTAAAGAGCCTTCAGCTGAGCAATCGAAATTCAAAAGGGAAAAGACCCCTAACTAAAACAGAGTTGTTTGTGGACATGTTAACTGAGTTGTCAGTGAGTCAGGCATAAAATGTGAACAGTACTTAAGACTCCTTCGACTTGAAATACTCTAGTACTGGAAATGATCTAAGGTTTCTGACAAGTTTCCTACTCTAGGGAAAGAGATACTTTGATACATCATTTAACATGTATGAACCATCACTAATTTAGAGATTGTGATTTTTTATAAGCATTTTCACCTTAGTCATAAATGATCAAACTTAACACCACCAATAATGAGACAAACTGACCATGCTCTTCTGATGTATTCTTGTCAAAAATGTTTAATCCAAGACTAATCATGAAGAAACAATGAGATGAATCCAAATTGGAGAAACTTCTGCAAAACAACCAGCCTAGAACCTAAAGATGTGGATGCCAAGGAAGACTGAAAAAAGGCTGGGAAATGATTTTAATTTAAAGGAGACCAAATAGGACAACTAAATGCCATATGTGACCCTTGTTCAGGGGGTGGGTCAGCTATAAAGGATTTTACTGGGACATTTGGGAAAAATTAAATATAGACTCTGTATTACATATTACTCTATATTACATACATTACATATGTATTAAATTCTCTAGTGTATTATATTCTCTATAATAATTATATAATACTTATATAGAAGTCTTTGTTCTTGGGAAATACATGTCAAAGTATTTGGGGGGAAAAACGTAATGAAATATTTAGGGAAGAAGAGTCATGATGTCTGAACCTGTTCTCAAATGGTTGGGGGTGGGGACAAAAGGATTTATATACAGAGATAAAGCAAATGTGGAAAATGTATTCAAATGATAAATTCAGAGTATATGAGTCTTGATTGTTCTTTAAAATTTGAAATTTTCAAATTGTGAAAACTTTTCACAATAGACAGGGGGAAAATAATCAAATGCAAATTTTACAACTGAAAAAGACAATAACTGAAATTAAGAACTTAATAGAAGGGGTTCACAAGCATATTTGACAGAACAGGGGAACAAATTAGTGACCTGGAGGGTAAGTCAGAAAAAATTATCCAGACTAAAAATACAGAAA
Organism: Mirounga angustirostris; assembly: GCF_029215605.1. Classification (NCBI taxonomy): domain Eukaryota; kingdom Metazoa; phylum Chordata; class Mammalia; order Carnivora; family Phocidae; genus Mirounga; species Mirounga angustirostris. The sequence continues at coordinate 106,649,286 of NW_026991720.1, read as the reverse complement.
AAAGATAAGAAAGTATGGCAATGCGTGTATGAGCATGAGACATGGTGAAAAGGTCTCATAGATGTACCTGTAGTCCCAGAGGAGAAAGAGGCTGTAGCAGAAGTCATATATGAAGAAACAGCAGCCAAGAATTTCCCCAAATTGACCTTAGACACCAAACCATAGATTCAAAGCAATACGGACACTTAACAGGATAGTCAACACAACAGAAACCATACTTAGCATATCATGGTACAAACTGTTAAAATGAGGAGGAGAAACTCTGAAAAGCAGCAGGGTGGTACCTTCAAAAGAGCAACTCCCACTTCTCAATGGAAAATATAAATCAGAAGAAAATTGAATAAATATTTTAAGAGCTGGGAAAAAATAATGCCCAACCTAAATTCTATACCTAGTAAAAATACTCTTTAGAAAAAGAGGTGGAATAAAGACATTTCTGAACAAATACAAATCAAGGGAATTTATCATCAGCAGAATTGTACTAAAGGGAATAATAATGAAAGGAGTTCTTCCAGCAAACAAAGAATAATCCCAGAGAGAAGGAATGATATATGATAATAATGCAGATCAATGGAAAGGGTGAAAATGTGGGTAAATCTCAATGATTATATAAAACAACAAAAATCATATCTTCAGTTTAAAATATACAGAGAATCTAAATTCACTACAAGAACAGCCTAAAGGCAAAATGGTAATAAATGGAGTTGAAGTGTTCCAAAGTCCTCACTTTGTCAGAAAGTGATAATCAGACTTAAAAAAAAAAATGCAAGTTTTAACCTCTAGGAAATTACTAAAAGAATAGTAAAAAAAGATACAACTAACAAGTTAATAGGATAAAATGATATACCGAAGGCAGGTGTAGCATCTCAAGACCAGTTGAAAGTCTACAACAATTATCTAAACAAAAGATCCTGGAGGCTTGGACTAGAGGAGTAGCACTGGAATAACAAAAGGTCATGGAATTCTGGATATTTTCTGAAAGTACAGTCAATAGGATGTTCTGACAAACAGGATATGGTAGAAGAGAGAAACCTAGAAACGTACAATATATCATGATACATACAATACAGACATACATGTATAAGTTGCATCCATTTCAAGTGTACAATTCAAAGAGTTTTGACAGATGTATGTATCTATGAAACTACTGCCACAATCAAGAAGCAGATTTCTTTGACCCCCAAAAGTTTCTCACACTCCTTTTCAGTCCCTCGGCAAGCACTGATCTGCTGTTCTCGGTCACTGTAAGTTAGCAGTTTTTAGAATTTTATATAAATGGAATCTTAACAGTTTAAGTCTTTAGAGTCTGGCATCTTCCATTCAATATAATAATTATGAGATTTATTTACACTGTTGCATGTCTCACTGGATCATTCTCTTGTATTCCTGAAAGGTGGTATATCCCCTAGATAGTTACACCACTTTTTATAATCCATTCAACCACTGATGGACACGTGGGTTGTTTTCAGTTTGGGTCTGGGATATTGTGGTATAAGAAATACATATTTTTAGGGTGCCTGGGTGGCTTATTTGGTTAAGTATCTGACTCTTGATTTTGGCTGAGGTCATGATCTCAGGGTCATGAGATTGAGCCCCACGTCACGCTTTGCACTCAGGAAGAGTTGGCTTGTCCCTCTCCCTCTGCTCCTCCCCCCACTTGTGATCTCTCTCTCAAATAACTAAATAAATAAAATCTTAAAAAAAAAAGAAATACACATTTTCAAGACATGAAAGCAACTTTAAGCGTCCATCAGTGGATGAATGGATGAAGGGAATGTGGTATATTTACACAAGAGAATATTATTCAGCCATTAAAAGAAGGAAATCTTGCCATTTGTTACAACATGGATGGACCTTGAGGGCATTATGCTAAGAAAAATAAATCAGAGAGGGGCGCCTGGGTGGCTCAGTCGTTAAGCATCTGCCTTCGGCTCAGGTCATGATCCCAGGGTCCTGGGATCGAGCCTCGGATTGGGCTCCCTGCTCTGCGGGAGGCCTGCTTCTCCCTCTCCCACTCCTCCTGCTTGTGTTCCCTCTCTCACTGTGTCTCTCTCTGTCAAATAAATAAACAAAATCTTTAAAAAATAATTAAAAAAGAAAAAAAAAGAAATCACAGAAAGACAAAAAACATATAATCTCACTTACATGTCAAATCTAAGCAAAGAAAAAAACTGAACTCATAGACACAGAGAACAGGCTGGTGGTTGCCAGAGGCAAGGGGGGCAAGGAGGTGGGCAAAATGGATGAAGGGAGTCAAAAGGTACAAACTTCCAGTTATAAAATAAAGAAGTCATGAGGATGTAATGTGCCGCATGCTGACTATAGTTAATAATACTGTATTGCATATCTGAAAGTTGCTAAGAGTAAATCTTAGAGTTCTCATCACACACACATACAAATTCTGTAATTATGTACAGTGATATCAGACTTATTGTGATCATTTTGCAATGTATACAAATTTCAAATCAATATGTTGTGTACATTATATGTCAATTGTACCTCAATTAAAATATACATATTTTGTTGGTCTTCCTCCAGTTCTTGGCACAAAGCTCCTAAATCCTTGGGATTTTTTAAGTGGTAAGGGTGACAGGAACATCTTCTGTTATTCATAATGAGACCCCTCTCAACCATATCTGAGTTCATGTTAATTAAGTGACTGCCGTGGTTTCCTTGATAGCTACAGAATGGGGGCTGGTTAGCAGGGGAGCCAACTGTATGACTAGAGGGTTGAAATTATCAGCCCTAACCCTGATGTCTGTCCTGGAGACAGAGTTTGACCACCAACAGCCAATGATTTAATCCATCATGCCTACATAACGGAGACTTCACAAAAACCCCAAGTGATGGGGTTTGGAGGATTTCGAGGTTGGTGAACATATCCGTGTATCAGCAGGGTAGTATATCCCAAACTCCATGCGGAAGGAAGCTCCTGTACTTGGGACTCCCAGATCTCTCATACCTCTTCATCTGGATGTTCATTTGTATCCTTTATAGTATCCTTTGTAATAAACCAGTAATTATATGTAAAGCCTTTCAAGGAGTTCTATAAGCCATGATATAACAAAAACTACAGAAGCTGAGAAGGGGGTTAAGAACCCCCAATTGTAGCCAGGTCAGGCTGAAGTGTGGGTAACCTGGGGACCCACTACATGTGATCGGTGCCTAAAGTAGGGGGCAGTCATGTGGGCCTGAACCCTTAACCAGGAGGTCTGTGCTAACTTGCAGAGAATTGGAGAATTACTTGACGTGGAAAAACCACATTTGGTGTCAGAAGTGTTGTGAGCAAAGAACAGATCTTAGTAGTAAGGGTTAATGTGGCTAAAGCTGATATGAACATTTGTGGGCCAGTTTTTGAGTGAACATATGTTTTCATTTCTCTTGGGTAAATAGGAATGAAATAGCTGGACTGTACGATTAGGTGTATGTTTAACTTTTTAAAAGAAGTTGCTGAACAGTTTCCTAAAGTGGTTGTAACATTTTACATTTCTACCAGTGATTAATGAGAATTCTGTATCTTTATCAACTGTTGGTATTGTCAGGTTTTTTAACTTAGCCATTCTAATGGGTATATATAGGTAGTATCTCATTGGAGTCTTAATTTGCATTTGCCTGATAATTAATAATATAATAATAATAATATCGATCTTTTCATATGCTTATTGAACATTCATACATCTTTTGTTTTACGAAGCGAACTGCCTGGTTTTTAAGGTTCTTTTTATTTACTTATTTATTAAAAAAATTTTTTTTTTTTTGCCACCCCACCAGCATTTTCTTTTTAAAAGCATGTACTAATTTCTTACATACAGTGAAAGGTCTTTCTGGGCTTATTCAGATAGGTTTGCTTATTCTTCAGTATTATATTGTTTAAATTGCTTTTTTATTTAAAAAAAATGGTATTTGGTAATACTATTTCCTCCTAATTACTGTTCACCGAAAATTGTCTTTGTTTTTATCCTTTATTTATTCTTCCAAATGAACTTAAATTTTCTGGTCAAATGTCAAAAGAAACACTTCGGGATTCTGGCACAGTGAATATTAACCAATTTTGGAAGCATGCATATTTTTATTCTGCCATCCCATTCAGGATCATAGTATGACTTTCCATTAAAATTTTCTTTATCTTTCAGTAAAATTTTATATTTTTCTTCATTGATTAGCCTTATTTTTTTCATTAAAGTATTCTTTGATGCTACAGTAAATGGAGCACTAACCTTATCTTTTATCCAATGTCAACTTTCACATGAATTCATATCTATTCTAAGTTTTTCATTTTCTCTTTCATTTCTAGGTATAATCATCCCACCTGCAAATAATGGAAACTGTATCTATTTTTCCATAAATCCTGCTTCTAATTTCTGTTATGTTTCATTATGTTGTCTTGACCTTGGCAAAAACAAAACAAAAAGTGAACTAATGATGGTATTACTGAGGCTTTGTTTTATTCTATTTCTACAGAAATGTCTCAGGCATTTCAATACATAGCATAATGTTGGCTACTGGTTTGATAGAAATTCTTTTTTAAAATTTTTAACTAAAGTAATCTTCATCCTATTAAAGAATAAATACTGAGTTTTATCAAATTCTTTTGGCATTGGTTGAGATAATCATATAGTTTTTCATATTTGACCCCATATACACACACAATTTTTATTCAGTGGAGAAATTCTATCTGATTATGACATTATTCTTTTAATATCCTGTTGAATCTGATTTGCTAGAATTTCATATTGGCTTCCCATAACTGAACTAGGTCTGTAATAACTACTTTTTGGTGCTTTGTCAAATTTGATATTGGCACATAATGAACTGAATAGCTTTCCATATGTATATAGGTATACTATGAAACAGTTTAATATAGAAAATGATTTCCTGAAAAGCTTGGAAGAATGTGTCCATAAACCCGTTTAGTTTAGTTTTGTTTTGTTTGGACAAAATGGGTAATTCTCATAATGAAAGAAATGGAAAAGTTATTTGACCATACAGGTATTTATTCATCCAGCAAGTATTTATTAAGTACCCATCTATGCACTAGGCACTAGAGTTCCAACGCTGTGCCAAACAGCCATCAACGCTACCCTCGAAGAGACTACAGTCTCGTTGGGGGAAAAGAGACACAGATAATCACAATCATTGTTAACACATTAAGTATATGATGAGAAGGCACAGATATATATATATAGATAGATAGATAGGTATAGAACTATGAAAACATATGACATAAATACCCAAACCAAGTCTGTAAAGATTAAGGGAGAGTTTCCCCATGGACACGAAATTTTGAATTAAAACCTAAAGATAGGAAGAAATTAACTGCTCAAAACAAGCGTTAACAGCATTCCAGGCAAAACAAGTAGGATGTACAAAAGTCCTGGAGTGAAAGAGGACAGTGTGTGCGAGACGAACAGAAAAATCGGTCTGGCTAGAGTGCAGGAAGCAAAGGAGTAAGGCCACAGGCCTGGAGAGGCAGGCAGAAGTCACACACGATTTGAAGAAAGAAGAAGGTAACTTACCTTGCGAACAATGGAAGCCAGCTAAGGGAATTTCACAGAGGAGTTGATTTTATCGTTTACCACATTTACCATATCTTCTTTATCCATTCATCTGTCGATGGACATCTGGGCTCTTTCCATAGTTTGGCTAATTGTGGATATTACTGCTATAAACATTCGGGTGCAGGTGCCCCTTTGGATCACTATATTTGTATCCTTTGGGTAAATACCTAGTAGTGCAATTGCTGGGTTGTAGGGTAGCTCTATTTTTAACTTTTTGAGGAAGCTCCATACTGTTTTCCAGAGTGGAGGGAAAGAGAGAATCTTAAGCAGGCTCCACACCCAGCATGGAGCCCAACACAGGGCTCAGTCTCACAACCCTGAGATCATGACCTGAGCTGAAATCAAGGGTCAGACATTTAACTGACTGAGCCACCCAGGCGCCTCCCCTGGTATTCCTTTTTAGATTTGTAAATTCATTTCCTTCTCTTTTTCTCTATTAGATTTGCTATGGGTTCCTGTATCCATTCTGGCCACTACTTTTATTTGCTTAATAATGAATAATCAAAGTAAAAATTCCTGCTATATTCTTTGGGGGTAGTGAGGAAAAAAACTCTTTTCGTGTACCAGAGTAAAACTTCCTCACTGAATTTTTCTCATCTTGCGTTTTCTTTTGTCCTATTTTTTTTTTGTTTCTCCCTCATCTTACATTAACCTCCTTACTTTTTGGTCTGTGCCATTTTGCTGAATTGGCACCTCACCCTAGAGGTTGTATAATCCTATGTAAAGCAACAGAGGAAAAAAATATATAACTACAGTGTTTGTGACTCTCCTTGTCACTATAAAATATTAAAGCAGTACTTCTAAGAGATTGTCCTGTATCAGAAGTCACTGCAAAAGGCTTTGGTATACTCTTAAAGATTAAAGAAAAAAGAGAATACCTTTATTGTTGAGGTAAAACTCACAGTACCGCATTTGCATCCTAATGTCTCTTAACAGTATATAAAAAGAGGTCAAATCATTAAAAAATAACATTTTTAGAGGACAATGAGATTTCAGTGCGTGTGTATGTGTATGCACAGAAGCTAAACCAGTATAATTAACGCATCAGTACTTGGATAAATCTCATGTCCTAATGGAATAGTTACGAGAGATCTTTCGGAGAGGTCATCAATCCTCAAAACAGATTTCAAATTAAAATTTTGCAATAAGCCAGTCAATTGTCTCAAAACTCCAAAATGAACTAATGCCAAATGACTTCACTGCACTTTAATTCCCAGATAGAATCCCTTATGGCTACATACTTTGACTACCTAAAAATTGCACACCAGATCTCCAGGATTGACACATTATTGCAGTCAGTACTAACTATACTCAGTTTACCTCCTCTCTTATTCCTCCCTCTTCCTGAAAGGGGCAGTTGGGAGAAGTAAGCAAGGTCCTCTCTTTGCAGGAGAAAGAGAAGTCAACAGTTTACACTTCTGCTCAGGAAAGAAAGACACTGTGATCTCTCTCTCCTCTCTGTAAGCAAAGACCATCCTTCCAGGAGCAAAAAAATGATGATTTCAGTATGTCTATAATTGGCTACTTTATGAAATGGAATACTTCAGAATCCCTGTTGTGAGCTAAGAAAGCAATCATGAAGAAACATTCATTATGCACCCATCCTCATTTTTGCTTAACCAGTCGGGGGACTGACAATGGGGGATGGGCAGAGAGGAAAAACTACTGTGTACAGACCCACTGCCCTGGCAGTTAAGATCACGTTTATTTCTACTACGTGTTTATTTTCTTTGTAGAAAATGAACCAAAATAGAGAAGAAAATGTTACAGAATTAAAACTACCCACAATCCCACTATACAGAGGAAACAATATTTAGGAGGATTTTCTAGTTAAACATTGTTCTTGTAGTGATCTTCATCATGACACTTTCAGGAAGACTGGTATCAAAAAGTGAGCCTTATGGAACATCATAAATGAAAGAGTGATATAACTGCATATATGGGAAATTTTTTTTAAGTCTATAATACCGGGACGCCTGGTGGCTCAGTCAGTTGAGTGTCTGCCTTCGGCTGGGTCATGATCCCAGGGTCCTGGGATGGAGTCCCATTCAGCTCCCTGCTCAGCGGGGAGCGCCTACTTCCCTCTCTCCCTCTGCCTGCCGCTCCCCCTGCTTGTGCTCTCTCTGTCAAACAAATAAATAAAATCTTAAAAAAAAAGTCTATAATACTGTATACAAATTTATTTTAAAGATTTAAAAATCTACAGAGTTTTGGCTCTAGGAAAACATACGTTACAAAAAGTATTTCAAGAAGACAAAGACCATCTGAAGAGACTCAAAGCCAGAGACTGGAATAAACAGTCACTTATCTATATACCCTCAAAGTCATTTAGGATGAGTTCATTTTTAGAAGTTAAAGCCTAAAATAATACATAATCCTTATATAAAGTTAATCAGCTCATTCTATAGACTGACCTAATCCTGATAACAAAATTTAAGAAGAGCCTGCCTAAATACAAAGGCCAAACCAATTTCACTTATGCAGATACATTTTTCTTCTAAAAAACAATCAGCAAATTGAGTACAGATATTAACTGAACTGACTGAAAGAAATAATATATTTGCAGAGAATCTCCCCAGAATTTCCAAGTTATTCTGGATGGAAATCCTTCCAACTGTTTAGAAATTATAACCCTAAAATGTTACAATGACGAAACATGTAGCTCCAACCCCCGAATCTTCTAGACAGGTTATCTTGTCTTTTCTTAACATTGTATGACTTAAGGATGGAAGCCTACACACACACCCCAAATGTAATACAACACTTACAAAGAATCCATTACCTGCCCTAACATGAGCCTGAATGAGGGAAACTCAGGACTCACGCCTCCTCTGCCATGCCACTGTGATGTCACTCTCATCCTCAAGCACGATCAGCTCCTCCTTATCTATTTTATTTGGCCTAGGCACCTATGTTAGCACGGATCCTTTACCATCCAGTATGTCACATTACTGCCATCTGCCCCTGCAAATGTTCTTTTCTTTTAAGCAACTAATGTAACATTAAAAAAATGCATTTGGATTGGGGCACCTGGCTGGCTCAGTCAGTAGAGCATGTGACTCTTGACCTTGGGGTTGTGAGTTTGAGCCCCATGTTGAGCACAGAGATTACTTAATGAAAAAAAGAAAACTTCTTAATGCATTTGGATAATACCATAAACCATTACTTTATTTTTTTGAAGATTTTATGTATTTATTTGAGAGAGAGAGAGTGTGCGCAGGAGCAGGGGGGAAGGGCAGAGGGAGAGGGTGAAGCAGACTCCCTGCTGAGCAGGGAGCCTGACACGGGGCTCAATCCCAGGACCCTGAGATCATGACCTGAGCCAAAGGCAGTCGCTTAACCAACTGAGCCAACCAGACACCCTGTAAATCATTACTTTAAAAGAAACGAGGTTTATCTATATGAAGAAATATCACTATTATTCCGAGCAGACATGTCTTAGTAACCTAAGAGCTATAAGATTAGTTTGCAGGACATCATACCTACTAACAAATAAGGAAAAGAATATAGATGTACTACCACACACAGATTATTTATCAATTAAAACAACTTTTCCTACCCATTATGTAAGAGAATACCGACAATTATGCTCTTACAACCTTAGGAACACTGGTGATTAGTACTATTAAAGGAGAGGCATGGATTGAGGTCTACTTAACTCCCAATCAGCAGCTTGGGTAAAGAAAGGCTCTTTACTACAGTAATCATGTTACCCCATGCACAAGGCCTATTCTAATATTAAAACTTAATCCTTATTCTTACATACATCCTCAAAAAATATTTGAGAAAATTAGTCAAATTAGCTGTATATGCTGCCCCCCCCCAAAAAAAACCAAAAAAACCAAATCAACAAAAAGCCCAAGTATGACTTTTAGCACAGAGAACCATTCAAAGTACTCTAATTGCCTTCTCTCTCACTAACTGCCTTTAAAGAAGCTTCTTGGCGCTATCTCGGTCCAATTGAAGAAAATGATTAAAAGCATTATTTGCTCATTCTTTACTAGTATTTGTCTACTTAAAATACAGTGAATACTACCAAAACTAGCACAAGACATTTCTTATTATAGCTTATTTTCCTTTCATTAAAGTTGCCTTACCCATTTATGTGAACCTACTAAAATGCAACATTTGCATATTTTTAAAAGGAAAGACTTAAAATGCTATTTTCAATTACACTTCTAATCCTATTTGAATCAATGTGAATATATTGACAAAAGAATTGTTCTTTCACAATCAACATGAACAATGAAAGAAAAAGCAAGTGTTCTGTGAGCTTAAGCACTTATGCCTTAAGTGTATAAAAATAGTAGTTCTCACATGTATTTAGGTGATGGAGTACCAGAAACATTTATGAAACATTTACATGGGCAACTTTTTATTTTTTTTTTAATTTATCTTTTTTTTTTAAGATTTTATTTATTTGTTTGACAGAGAAAGATACAGCGAGAGAGGGAACACAAACAGGGAGTGGGAGAGGGAGAGGGAGAAGCAGACTCCCCGCCGAGCAGGGAGCCCGATGCGGGACTCGATCCCGGGACTCTAGGATCACGACCTGAGCCGAAGGCAGTCGCTTAACCAACTGAGCCACCCAGGCGCCCATGGGCAACTTTTTAAAGAACATTTAATTTTATGTATCTGGAGCTGGTATAATTAATAGGTTTCAATTATTTAATAATTATAGAAGAAAATGTAAATTGAGTTAGTTTTCTGCAAACTGGAAAATAATTATTGCCTTCATTAATTTAATACTATGTTATAAGGAAACTCACTTATCTTAGATCATTTCTCCCCCACTAGAATGGCTATCATCAAAAAGACATATAATACCAAGTGTTGGTGAGGATATGGAAGAATTGGACTCCTCATACACTACACCACTGGTGGGAATGCAAGATATCGCAGCCACTTTGGAAAACAGTCTGGCATGTTCTCAAATGGCTAAATACAGACTTACCACATTACTCAGCAGTTCTGCTGCTAGGATTATATCCAAGAGAAAGAGAACCTATATTCACATAAAAACTTGTGTACAAATGTTCATAATGACATTATTTGTAATAGTCAAAAAGTGGAAACTCCCAATGTCCATCAACTGATGAATGGATGACCACAATGTGGTAAAGCCATACAATGGAGCAGGATTCCACTATAAAAAGGAATGAAGAACTAATACATGCTATGACATTGATAAACCTTGGAAACATGCTAAGTGAAAGAAACCCAGACACAAAAGGCCACATATTGTGTAAATCCATATGAAATGTCCAGAATAGGCAAATCAATAGGGACAGGGGCTGGCCAGAGACATGAAAGGAAGTGCCTGCTAATGGGCATTGGTTTCTTTGTGGGGTGGTAAAAAAAATCTCCTGGAATTATAGATAGGTGATGGCTATACAGCTCTGTGGATATACTAACAGCCACTGAATTGCACACTGTAAAAGGGTAAATTTTACTGTTTGTGAATTATACCTCGATTTTTAAAAGTCATGAATAAACACACAAAAAATACAGTTATTGACACTTATGGAGATATTAAATGAAGCCTATTTTAAATATTTTATCTATCATGAAAACTTACCCACCTATACATCTGTTAAGAAACTTTTTATGATGTAAACATTTCTATTAAAAAAAGTCACAACTGGCAGCCAATAATTTTTACCATGTTTCAATGTATCTGCCAAAAGTTTAGATTTAAAAAGACTTAAAAAGACGTGTTGCAAATTAAAACAAAACCAAGTATAGGATTACACCAGTTATCTGCATTATCTCTAGGGGTGGTTCATGAATCATTGGTACATTTTGAATACCGTAAAAGATCCTGATTACAGACTTACTTACACAAAGTAAATAACATAAATTTCTGACTCAATCAGATTTCTACCAAGAAGTCAATGACTGTTAATTTTTATTCTGTACCACAATAAATGTCCAAAACCTAATGTGTAAGCTTTTGTTATGTCTCAATTCTGTTAATTCCCTTCTGGAAAAAAGAATTCTACAGGAACTCAGAACAACTGTAGGTAATAACTTGAAATCTGATTAATTCAAATTAATATTACTGGAGGACTATATGAATTATTACTACATGAAAATAATAATGTGTGAATTATTAATATACTAAAATAACCTTACTATAGCTACTACAGAGAGTAATTCATTTTAATTCTAGCAAAGTATTTTCTGAATTGCCAAGCTAAGAACCTGCCTAGGTCTACCTCATTAAGTCAACAACCATTCTCTAAGCAGTTATGTCCACAATATTGCAAGGAATACAAAGATATTAGCCCCCAGACTCAAGGAGTCTGCAGTATAATACAAGATGAAAGTGAGCAGGTAATATAAACTGGGGACAGACTACAAATGTTGAGAATCTTATAATTTAACCTATAGGTAGTAAGGAAAGCATTAAATGATCTGAATCATCTACTCCTATGTTAGGCAAGGAGAGAAGAGGTACAGGAAGACCAAACGGGAGACTCACACAATAGTCTGGATGATGAGGATGAAGAATCTAAATTAAAGTAAGGGCAAGGGAAGGACAGATGAGGAAAGGCTCTCAAGTCTTATTTACGAGGTAGAATCAACAGGACTTGGGAGCTGCATAGAGAGAAGGCAATATCACCTAGAAATTAAGGCTTGCATATGCTTTGAAAACACTCCTGGGTGAGAGGTTTGGCTTCGACTCATTTCAGCTGTGTATGCTGGGCAATGACTTCATCTCTACGGGTTTCCGTTTCCTCTGTAAAATGGAGGTAATAATAGTGCTGACATATCATAGGGTTGTCATGAGGCTGAATTAGAAAAGAATGCATGTAAAGCACTTAGCACTGAGCCTGCTACATAGGATGACAAGGTTAACAGTAATCCCACTGACCAGGATAGGAAATACAGGAAGAACTGTAAATAGGGATAAGCGTGGAGATTAGCTAAGCATACTACATTTCTGCTTCCGGCCCAATCTGTAAGTCTAGAGAATGGTGAATACTACAACAGGATTTGTGAAAGTAAATTAAAATATAACTAAAGATTTCTAGCTATGAAAGGCCTTGAACACCTTGCTATCGGATTTGGACTGAATAAAAAATCTACTGTCTCCTAAATACAAAGTTTAGAGCTCATATAATATATGATGCCATTTATTTTCCAGGTGAGAAAATGAAGACCCACAAAATGAAGAAACATCCCAAAAGTCACACCAGTCATTGATATACATAGTGTGAGCACATTAATAAATTAAATGCTGGCTCTCTCCTCCTCCACATTCGACACACAGTTGCATCTTCTGGTGCAGTGCCAGCCGAGTCCCCAAGACACGACAGTGGAGTTTGGAGCAAATGGATTTGGCCATTTTGAGTGCCTGGTCACCAGGGCTGCTTTTAACTCTGGCAAAGTGGATACTGTCACCATCAATGAGCCCTTCATTGACCTCAACTACATGGTCTACATGTTCCAGGATGATTCCACCCATGGCAAATTCAACAGCACAGTCAAGGCTGAGAAAGGGAAATTTGGTTTTTCTTCGATGGAAAACCCATCTCCATCTTCCAGGAGTGATGTCCGGCCAACAACAAATGGGGTGATGCTGGTACTGAGTATATTGCAGAGTCCACTGGGGTCCTCACCACCATGGAGAAGGCTGGGGCTCACTTGAAGGGTGGGGCCAAGAGGGTCATCATCTCTGCCCCTCCTACTGATGCCACCATGTTTGTGATGGGCATGAACCATGAGAAGTATGGCAACTCCCTCAAGATTGTCAGTAATGCCTCCTGCACCACCAACTGCTTGACCCCTCTGGCCAAGGTCATCCTTGACAACTTTGCATCATGGAGGGACTCAAGACTTATGACTCCATGCCATCACTGCCACCCAGAAGACAGTGGACAGTCCCTCTGGGAAGCTGTGGCATGATGATCAAGAGGCTGCCCAGAACATCATCCCTGCTTCTACTGGTGCCACCAAGGCTGTAGGAAAGGTCATCCCTGAGCTGAAGAGAAAGCTCACTGGTATGGCCTTCTGTGTCCCCACCTGCAATGTGTCAGGCATGGATCTGCATAGAGAAAGCTGCCAAATACAATGACATTAAGAAGGTGGTGAAAGAGGCACTGGAGGGCCCCGTCAAGGGCATCCTGGACTACACTGAGGACCAGGTTGTCTCTTGCAATTTTAACAGTGACACCCACTCTTCCACTTTCAGTGCCAGGGCCGGCATTGCCCTCAATGACCACTTTTTCAAGCTCATTCCCTGGTATGAAAATGAATTTGGCTACAGCAACCAAGTAGTGGACATTATGGTCCTAATGGCCTCCAAGGAGTAAGAGACCCCCCTGGAACACCAGCCCCAGCAAGAGCAAGAGGAAGAGAGAGGCTGTCAGATGCTGGGGAGTTCTTGCCCCAACTCACCCCCTAACTGAGAATCCCCTGACCTCCACAGTTTCCAGTTTCTATCCCAGATTCCTAAAGAAGGGGAGGGGCTTGGGGAGTCCTACCTTGCCATGTACCATCAATAAAGTATCCTGGGGGCGCCTGGGTGGCTCAGTTGGTTAAGCAACTGCCTTCGGCTCAGGTCGTGATCCTGGAGTCCCGGGATCGAGTCCCACATCGGGCTCCCTGCTCGGCGGGGAGTCTGCTTCTCCCTCTGACCCTCCCCCTTCTCATGTGCTCTCTCATTCTTTCTCTCTCTCAAATAAATAAATAAAATCTTTAAAAATAAAAAAAAATAAATAAAGTATACTGTACCCAGCCAAAAAATAAAAAAATAAATGCTATTCATACTCTTCATTTGCTTAACAAAACTGAGTCCTTATATAAAACTTCCTTCTATCCCCATCCTTGTGATACAGAAAATTTGAAATTCCTGGGATAAAAATTAAAAGGATTTAATGTAATGTAGTGGTGATAGTTATAAACAGGTTTTCAACAAATATTATTAAAACTCTTCTTTAGGGGCAACAGTCGGTTAAGTGTCTGACTCTTGGTTCGGGTCAGGTCATGATCTCAGGGTTGTGAGATCGAGCCCCATGTCAGGCTCGGGAGTCTGCTTGAGATTCTCTCTCCCTCTCCCTTTGCCCCTCCCACTCCCGTGCACACACACTCTCTCTCTCTAAAATAAATAAATAAATCTTTAACAAATAAAACTCTTCTTTAAAAAATAAGTAACTACAGAACTTTAGGAAAACTCAAATTATTTTAATGATGATATAATTTTTATTTATATTTTTTGAAATTAAAAGAGTACAACTGACATGACAAATTTTAAATATGAAAATTTCTCTTTAATGATAATTTAAAAATTGTTTTTAATCAAGTAAATATATTGTCACTGAAATTTAACATTTATTTTGTTCATTTTGAGAAATAAATTATAGAGACAGTAACAATTATAAGAAGCTTTTTTTATATATGTTTTTCTAAGATTTATTTATTTGAGAGAGAGAGGGAGAGCGTGCAAGAGTGAGCACGAGCAGGGGGAGGGGCAGAGGGAGAAGGAGACTCCCCAATGAGCAAGGGAGCCTGACACAGGGCTCGATCCCAGGACACTGGGATCATGACCTGAGCTGAAGGCACACACTTAACTGACTGAGCCACCCAGGCACCCCAGAAGCTTTCTTTCTATAGTTCTCTGTAAGACCCCAGTTCACAAAGACACTGTATGAATTAATGGAGTATCTCAAAGACCCTGTAGTAAATCTCTAAATGCCAATAATGACCACTAC
This sequence comes from Mirounga angustirostris, assembly GCF_029215605.1. NCBI lineage: Eukaryota > Metazoa > Chordata > Mammalia > Carnivora > Phocidae > Mirounga > Mirounga angustirostris. Next base: position 106,634,012 of record NW_026991720.1, on the reverse strand, counting down.
TTTCCCCCTCTTTCCTTTTTCTTTTTATAATTCACTCCTTTGACTGCATGCAGCCTTCTCTGTCCATGTCCAATCTCAGCTTCATATGGTACTACCAGAATGATGTTTAACCAAAACAAAGTTTCTCTCTCAGTACTCAACAATGCAAACATTACCACATTCTGTGCATAAAACATTTCAACTCCAATCAAAAGCAAAGCTATATAGGCAAAAACAAGACCAACCAATGAGCAAAAGTTTTTGTAGATATCATAACCAGAACAATATTATAAATTATGTGGGCTGCCAAGGCCCTCATAATCCTAGCTTTTCGTTTAAAAATAAGTTATATATTGGGGCTCCTGGGTGGCTCAGTCAGTTAAGCATCTAATCTCGGTTTTGGCTCAGGTCATGATCTCAGGGTCATGAGATCAAGCCCTGCATTGAGCTCTGCGCTCAGTGAAAAGTCTGCTTAAGACTCTCTCTCCCTCTCCCCACCCCAACTCTCTCTCTCTCTAAAATAAATAAATAAGTCTTTTAAAAAAATAAGTTCTATATAAAGAAACTTTAATGCTTTAATGAAAGAATCTCCTTCCGGACCCATAGTATTAGAAGAACTATCTTCATTTAGTTCTTGAATCAAAGAAAAATATGTTTTCAAGTTATTGCACACCATTAATATAAGAATATGAATACCAAAGCTTATTAATTTTTGTGCAGCCTAATTTCACCACACCCACACATTAATAAATGTTTGATTATACTTTTTGTTTTCCCTTCAGACAAATTATATCAGCCTCGATTTCTATAAAGTTTTAAGGTATTTCATTTTACTTCTAAGAAAAATCCCATGTTGTGGTTTGCAACATCTCTAATTACTGAGGAAGAAAATTGCTGAGCCAAAAGAAACTAATTACAAAGAGCTGATGTAGTATATAGAAATAATCTATGAGTATAAATTTTCAATTTTTGGTCCTGTAAGAGAAAATGGAACAAGATTATTTTAAGTACTAAAGAGTGAACTTTTAGCTTAAGTAGGCCATCCTACAGACTACCATCTATTCAGTCAAAGGAGGAGGACTTTTAGGATGAGAAAACCCTGCCCTTTCTTACCCGAAGACCATGACAGGAAGGGTCAGTGGCACTTTCCTTTGTATTTAAATGGTTATACATCTAAATTGGGCCGAGAAGCATTTTGATAGAAAATTTTAAAATAACTGATAGATTTGACCTGAAAAAATTCAAACAAGAACTGAACAAGAACAAAACAAACAAAAAAACTGTTTCATAACAGACATACAGAAGTGCCAATATAAAATTATTTAGATTTATATGCACCCAAGTGAAATTTACTTTACTGATATAACATTTTTCACTAATTGAAAGTGCCAAGACACGTGATGCTAATTTGAGAATGAAGACTCTATGGGTTAACCAATTTTTTTTTTTGGAAGTGACCTTGGTATGACTTACCCACAACAAAATCAACTTTTCAGTAACACAGATGGTAGACTAGACACTGCCAATGTTTTAAGCTTAGAAAATGCTTTTAATTTTTTTTTTATTTCCCCATGCTGTGCTTACTGCTTTACATATGTCTCTGACTGCCAAAGAATTGTTAACTAATTGGCATGAGATTCATTTTGTTAGTACACAGCTGGGTACTTTAGTCATACAACATCTGCTTCTCAACATATCTTCTGCCTTTTGTTCATTCTACCTCAAAACAGTTTCTAAAAGTTTTCACAGTAAAGCATATATGCTTCTCAATATTTGGAAGCTGAACTTGATCACCATCATTATGTTTATTATTATTTTACAAAATTATCAGTGGCTTCTGAATAACTAAAAACCATTCAGTGAATCTAAGTTGTAGAAAATCTGGCATTAACATCAATTTGTAAAACATAGTTGAGCCAAAGCATGAAACTCAATCTGAGTCATGCAATAATCGGACACTATTCTTTACATATATATCTCTAAGCTGAGTGATGCTCTAATGGAAAAATAACTGAACTCCAAAATACGAATACTAAAAAGAAAAAACTGTATGAAGTATACACAGGAAAGAATCTAGCACATTCTGCATCCAAGACTCAGATTTTCTGTGCCCTTTGCTTTTTCTTATACAGGGACTAATTAACCAGTCTACGAGTTTTCCATTTCCTTAGCTTCTCCTGCTCTTTCACTTTGGACAAGTGTTACTACAGCCTTCTACCAACATGCAGAAAGGTGAAGCTCAAACATAGGCCATTCAACTCATGTTACACACTGTTCCAAGTGTTTGCTTTCAAACTGGTTGGAAATCACAGACTATTTCTGAATAGGAATAACGGATAATGGCAGTTAGATCTCATGTCAGTCTCCATACTGTAAATGAGCTATAGAACTAATGATAGTATATAACCCAAACGTCCTTCATACCACCGCTTCTATAGCAAATTCCACTCTAGGACCCAAATGAGGACTTGAGGAACATAACCCCTCATCACTGGCAAAGCGGCAAGAGCTCCACGGTTCAGTTTCCCTTTTCTCCCCAATCAGCCCAAAACCAAGAGAGTGAGCAGGTGGAAGGAGGTCTAACAACTGAAAAATTCCAACACCAGGAAGCTGGGCGGCAGGAGGCAGAACTAAAGAAGATCCTGCTGTTTTGAGTCTGATGAGGGTGGCAGGGCAAGTCCCAATGAGATACCAGAGGAGCAGGAGTGGCTTTAAGAGTACCATTGACTTTGGGCCCTCGAAGCCGGAGCTTTTGGTCCTTCACAGAAAACAGCAGGAGCCATCAAACTGTCAGAGGGACTCCAATGACATTAGAAGGTTTTGCTGCTGTCTGTCTAGAGGTAATTGTCTACCTGACTTTTGTTGTTTGGTGTGTTGGCGGGTGTAAAGGGGGGGGGGTGAGGTGGGGGAGGGCAGTCCGGAGCTGCGGCAGTTTTTTGTAAGCATCCTTAAGCCAGTGAGATAAGAAAATGAAAAGCCATTTTGCAAGATGTAGCACCTAAATAATTCTACAGTAAGGACATAACGGACCTACTCTTGGCCCTCACCAGGAGGCCCGAGAACAACGCACCATGCTTGCTTGCTCCTGCTTCAGCCCGGGGAGCGATGGACACACCTTGTGACTGTTTCCAGGGCCAGGTCAGATCACACAGCGGTGGCAGGACAGCTGCTGCGGAAGGTGCGTCTCTAATCTTAGGGAGGGAGCAGCGTGCTCCTCCCTCGGGAAGGTAAGAGCTGAAGACCGATTATGGGTCTGATCGCCCCCCCCCGCCCCTCGACACCATCCCGTCTCTCTCCCAGCTGGAGCAAGGGCTGAAGACCGATTATGGGTCTGGTCGCCCCCCCCGCCCCTCGACACCATCCCGTCTCTCTCCCAGCTGGAGCAAGGGCTGAAGACCGATTATGGTTCTGATTGCCCCCCCCCCCCCCCGCCCCTCGACACCATCCCGTCTCTCTCCCAGCTGGAGCAAGGGCTGAAGACCGATTATGGGTCTGGTCGCCCCCCCTCCCCCCGCCCCTGGACACCATCCCGTCTCTCTCCCAGCTGGAGCAAGGGCTGAAGACCCATTATGGGTCTGATCGCCCCCCGCCCCTCGACACCATCCCGTCTCTCTCCCAGCTGGAGCAAGGGCTGAAGACCCATTATGGGTCTGATCGCCGCCCCCCCCGCCCCTCGACACCATCCCGTCTCTCTCGCAGCTGGAGCAAGGGCTAAAGACCGATTATGGGTCTGATCGCCCCCCCCCCCGCCCCTCGACACCATCCCGTCTCTCTCCCAGCTGGAGCAAGGGCTGAGGACCGATTATGGGTCTCATCGCCCCCCCCCCCCTGCCCATCGACACCATCCCGTCTCTCTCGCAGCTGGAGCAAGGGCTGAAGACCGATTATGGGTCTGATCGCCCCCCCCCCCCCCGCCCCTCGACACCATCCCGTTTCTCTCCCAGCTGGAGCAAGGGCTGAAGACCGATTATGGGTCTGATCGCCGCCCCCCCGCGCCCCTCGACACCATCCCGTCTCTCTCCCAGCTGGAGCAAGGGCTGAAGACCGATTATGGGTCTGATCGCCGCCCCCCCCGCCCCTCCACACCATCCCGTCTCTCTCGCAGCTGGAGCAAGGGCTGAAGACCGATTATGGGTCTGATCGCCCCACCCCCCCGCGCCCCTCGACACCATCCCGTCTCTCTCCCAGCTGGAGCAAGGGCTGAAGACTGATTATGGGTCTGGTCGCCCCCCCTCCGCCCCTCGACACCATCCCCTCTCTCTCCCAGCTGGAGCAAGGGCTGAAGACCGATTATGGGTCTGGTCGCCCCCCACCCCCACCCCCGTCCTCGACACCATCCCATCTCTCTCCCAGCTGGAGCAAGGGCTGAAGACTGATTATGGGTCTGGTCGCCCCCCCCCCCCCCGCCCCTCGACACCATCCCGTCTCTCTGCCAGCTGGAGCAAGGGCTGAAGACCGATTATGGGTCTGATCGCCCCCCCCCCCCGCGCCCCTCGACACCATCCCGTCTCTCTCGCAGCTGGAGCAAGGGCTGAAGACGGATTATGGGTCTGATCGCCCCCCCCCCCCGCCCCTCGACACCATCCCGTCTCTCTCCCAGCTGGAGCAAGGGCTGAAGACCGATTATGGGTCTGGTCGCCCCCCACCCCCACCCCCGTCCTCGACACCATCCCGTCTCTCTCCCAGCTGGAGCAAGGGCTGAAGACTGATTATGGGTCTGGTCGCCCCCCCCCCCGCCCCTCGACACCATCCCGTCTCTCTCGCAGCTGGGGCAAGGGCTGAAGACCGATTATGGGTCTGATCGCCACCCCCCCGGCCCTCGACACCATCCCGTCTCTCTCCCAGCTGGAGCAAGGGCTGAAGACTGATTATGGGTCTGGTCGCCCCCCCCCCGCGCCCCTCGACACCATCCTGTCTCTCTCCCAGCTGGAGCAAGGGCGGGACTGTGGTTAGGAGAACAGTGAGCCATCCTGTAGTCCACCCTCCTCGCCTCCTCCAGCTTCTGATATGGCAGATGCCCTGCGACCAGGAGAAGGAACTTCAGGCCCTGAAGACTATGTCCAGACTTATTACTGTGTGAAGCTGTTTAAAATCTCTTTGCTTGAACCTTCGTTGGTCTTTCTTTTGCTTACAGCTGTAGACAGTGCTATCCGACACAAAACCCTCTTCCCTCAGGATTTTATCTAATTCTCCCAGCAATCCCCTGAAATAGGTAATGTTACCAGCCACGTTTTTAAAAAGGGGCAACGGAGATTTCTATTCCAAGTTTGCTAGGAATTTTTACCATGAATGGAGACTGGTGAATTTTATCATTTTTTTTTTTATCTATTGACATGTACAATACCTTTGCATTCCTAGCTGGTCATGAAAATATGACCATGCTGGGTTTTATCTTTCTTATATACCATTGCTTAATTAGCTAATATTTTGTTTGGGAATTCTGAACCCACATTAATAAGTGAAATGAACTAGTAATTTTCCTCTCTCATGTTCTCCGTATTTGGTTTTAATATTCAAGAAATACTAATCTCACAGACTAGATTTTCATTTTATTTTAACTTTCTCAGTTTGTATACTACTGGAATTATCATTCCTTTAAAGTTTGAAACACTGACTGAGCCTATTTTCTTTTAGGAAGATCTCAGATTGTTGACTTAATTACTTCACTCAAACTTTTGTTTTTTTAATTTCTTCTTCAACCAATTTTGATAAGCTACATTCTTTTAGAAACTTGTCTATTTCGTTTAAATTTTCAAATTTTGCAGCATAAGAATGTTCACAGAATTCTCTTTAATACCTATAGTGTAATATCCCATTTTTCATTCCTAATATTATTTTATTAAGTGCCTTCTTTTTAAAAGAATTTTTGAATTTGCTAGATTTTATCTTATTAACTTCTGCTCTTTATTATTTCCTTCTTTCTACTTTGTTTAAATTTATTCTATTTTCTTTCTTTTTCTTAACTTCTTACATCACATGATTAGTACATTAGTTTTCAGCCTTTCTTCGTATATTCCTTTAAGGCTATAAATTGTCCTGTGAACACTGTTTAAACTGCATTCTGCAAGCTTGGATTTATAGTAATTTCATTATTCAGTACTAAGTATTTTTTAAAATTCCCATTATGATTTCTTCTTTGATCAAGAAGTTAGAAAGGGGGGGGGGAGCAAGATGGCGGAGGAGTAGGAGACCTGGATTTCGTCTCCTCTCAGGAATTCAGCTGGATAGGGATCAAACTGTTCTGAACACCTACAAACTCAACAGGAGATTGAAGAAAAGAAGAGCAACAACTCTCTCAACAGAAAAGCGACCACTTTCTGGAAGGTAGGACGTGCGGAGAAGTGAATCCGAGGCGATATTCGGGAGGTTAGACGGCGGGGGAGGGGCCTCCGTCGGCCACTTCTGGCAAGTGATAGAGCAGCTGAGCACAAAATCGGAACTTTTAAAAGTCTGCTCCGCCGAGGGACGTCACTCTGGTGGCTAAGCAGGGGGTGAAACCCTCCGGGACAGTGTGGTCTCAGGACCCTCGGGGTCACAGAAAGACCGGGGGTGCCTGAGTGCGGCAGAGCTCCCAGGTAACGGAGCAGGGAAGCCGGCTGCAGAGGCGGAGCCCAGGCGCGGGCCCTCAGCTCGGGGGGCCATAAACCGGGATCCGTGGCACAGTCGGGCCCCTGCTCCTCCAGCAGGGACCCAACAAGCGGCAGATCCGGGGAGACTCACCTTCCTCCCCCGGGAGGAGCCCCGCAGGAGCGCACCGCAGGGATCTGCTGGGTTTGGAGACTCCACCCGGGGTCGGGTGCCAGAGATAGAAACGCGCGGTCACAGGCCGGGTGAGCACGGAGTGCGGCCAGATACCGGGGAGACGGGAGTGACTGACGGCTTTTCTCTGGGGGCTCACTGAGGAGCAGGGCCCTGAGTCCTCGGCTCCTCCCGGGCGGAGATTGGGAGGCCGCCATTTTCACTCTCCGCCTCCAAAGCTGTACGGAAAGCTCGCAGGGAACAAAAGCCCCGGAGAGCAAACCCGAGCAGATTACTTAGCCGGGAGGGGGCGAGGGCGGGGCAATTCCGCCTCCGGCAGAGACTTTTGGGAACCACGGCAACAGGCCCCTCCCCAGAAGATCAGCGAGAACAGCCAGCCAAGACCAAGTCTACCGATCAATGAGAACGGCAGAACTCCAGCGCTAGGGGAATACTGCACATAGAATCTATGGCTTTTTACCATGATTCTTTAGTCTTTCAAAGTTAATTTTTTTAACTGTCTTTTTGTCTTATTATCTCTTTTTGAATTTTTCTTTTTCCCTTTTTCAACCAACATCTTATCAACCCCTTTTAAAAAAAAATTATTTTTCATTTTTAGAGTCATATTCTATCCCTTCATAGTAGTTACCCATATTTTTGGCTTATATATATAAGTTGTTCTCTCTTTAAAATTTTGAGATAGTTTCTTCTAACAGATTAAAATATACCCTAAATCTCTAGTATATGGTGCTTTCTATTCCCCTACCTGATCGCATCCTCTCCCTTTTTTTCTCTTTTTCTTTTTTTAAATCCTCTTCTTTCTTTTTTCAAACAACTTCTTATCAATTCCTTTTATAAATTTTTTTATAATTTCCATCTTTACAGTCATATTCCATCCCTTTATCATATCAAACCTTATTTTTGTACATATGTAAGTTTTTCTTTCTTTAAAATTTTGGGAGGCACTTTCTTCTAAAAGACCAAAATACACCCCAAATCTAGTGTGTGGCACTGATCTATATACCATATAGATCATATTTGATCATATTCTGGTTTTCCTTTTGTTGTTGTTGTTTCGTTTTGTTTGTTTTTGTTTTTATCTTTATCTTTTTTTTTTCTTTTTCTTTTTTCTCTCTTTCCCTTTCTTATCCCACTGCTTTAGGTCTTTTCTGATTTGTTTAGAGTATATTTTCTGGGGACGTGGTTATTCTGCTAGCATTTTGTTCTCTCATTAATCTATTCTCCTCCGCACAAAATTACAAGATGGAAAAAATCACCGCAACAAAAAGAACAAGAGGTAGTACCGACTGCCAGGGACCTACTCAATACGGACATTAGTACGATGTCAGATCTAGAGTTCAGAATCATCACTTTAAAGATACTAGCTGGGCTTGAAAAAAATATGGAAGTTATTAGAGAAACGCTTTCTGGAGAAGTAAAAGAGCTAAAATCCAACCAAGTAGAAATTAAAAAGGCTATTAATGAGGTGCAATCAAAAATGGGGGCACTAACTGCTAGAATAAATGAGGCAGAAGAGAGAATCAGTAATATAGAAGATGAAATGATGGAAAATAAAGAAGCTGAGAAAAAGAGAGATAAACAACTACTGGATCACGAGGGCAGAATTCGAGAGATAAGCGATACCATAAGACGAAACAACATTAGAATAATTGGGATCCCAGAAGAAGAAGAAAGAGAGAGAGGGGCAGAAGGTATAATGGAGCAAATTATAGCAGAGAACTTCCTTAATTTGGGGAAGGAAACAGGCATCAAAATCCAGGAAGCACAGAGAACCCCTCTCAAAATCAATAAAAATAGGTCAACTCCCCGACATCTAATAGTAAAACTTACGAGTCTCATAGACAAAGAGAAAATCCTGAAAGCAGCTTGGGAGAAGAGATATGTAACCTACAATGGTAGAAACATTAGATTGGCAACAGACCTATCCACAGAGACCTGGCAGGCCAGAAAGGACTGGCAGGATATATTCAGAGCACTAAATGAGAAAAATAGGCAGCCAAGAATACTCTATCCAGCTAGGCTGTCATTGAAAATTGAAGGAGAGATAAAAAGCTTCCAGGACAAACAAAAACTAAAGGAATTTGCAAACACAAAACCAGCCCTACAGGAAATCTTGAAAGGGGTCCTCTAAGCAAAGAGAGACCCTAAAAGCAACATAGACCAGAAAGGAACACAGACAATATATGGTAACAGTCACCTTACAGGCAATGCAATGGCACTAAATTCCTATCTTTCAATAGTTACCCTGAATGTAAATGGGCTAAATGCCCCAATCAAAAGACACAGGCTAACAGACTGGATTAAAAAACAAGACCCATCAATATGCTGTCTGCAAGAGACTCATTTTAGAACCAAAGAAACCCCCAGATTGAAAGTGAGGGGGTGGAAAACCATTTACCATGCTAATGGACACCAAAAGAAAGCTGGGGTGGCAATCCTTAGATCAGACAAATTAGATTTTAAACCAAAGACTGTAATAAGAGATGAGGAAGGACACTATATCATACTTAAAGGGTCTATCCAACAAGAAGATCTAACAATTGTAAATATCTATGCCCCTAACATGGGAGCAGCCAATTACATAAGGCAATTAATAACAAAAGCAAAGAAACACATCGACAACAATACAATAATAGTGGGGGACTTTAACACCCCCCTCACTGAAATGGACAGATCGTGTAAGCAAAAGATCAACAAGGAAATAAAGACTTTAAATGACACACTGGACCAAATGGACTTCACAGACATATTCAGAACATTCCACCCCAAAGCAACGGAATACACATTCTTCTCTAGTGCCCATGGAACATTCTCCAGAATAGATCACATCCTAGGTCATAAATCAGGTCTCAACCGGTACCAAAAGATTGGGATCATTCCCTGCCTATTTTCAGACCACAATGCTTTGAAACTAGAACTCAACCAAAAGAGGAAAGTCAGAAAGAACTCAAATACATGGAGGCTAAGGAGCATCCTACTGAAGAATGAATGGGTCAACCAGGAAATTAAAGAAGAATTAAAAAAATACATGGAAACCAATGAAAATGAAAACACAACTGTTCAAAATCTTTGGGATGCAGCAAAGGCAGTCCTAAGAGGAAAGTATATAGCAATACAAGCCTTTCTCAAGAAACAAGAAAGGTCTCAAGTACACAACCTAACCCTACACCTAAAGGAGCTGGAGAAAGAACAGCAAATAAAGCCTAAACCCAGCAGGAGAAGAGAAATCATAAAGATCAGAGCAGAAATCAATGAAATAGAAACCAAAAGAACAGTAGAAAAGATCAACGAAACTAGGAGCTGGTTCTTTGAAAGAATTAACAAGATTGATAAACCCCTGGCCAGACTTATCAAAAAGAGAAGAGAAATGACCCAAATCAACAAAATCATGAATGAAAGAGGAGAGATCACAACCAACACCAAAGAAATACAAACAATTATAAGAACATATTATGAGCAACTTTTTGGCAGCAAATTAGATAACCTGGAAGAAATGGATGCATTCCTAGAGATGTATCAACTACCAAAACTGAACCAGGATGAAATAGAAAACCTGAACAGACCTATAACCACTAAGGAAATTGAAGCAGTCATCAAAAATCTCCCAAAAAACAAAAGCCCAGGGCCAGATGGCTTCCCAGGGGAATTCTACCAAACATTTCAAGAAGAATTAATACCTATTCTTCTGAAACTGTTCCAAAAAATAGAAACGGAAGGAAAACTTCCAAACTCATTTTATGAGGCCAGCATTACCTTGATCCCAAAACCAGACAAAGACCCCATCAAAAAGGAGAATTACAGACCAATATCCCTGATGAACATGGATGCAAAAATTCTCACCAAAATACTAGCCAATAGGATCCAACAGTATATTAAAAGGATTATTCACCATGACCAAGTGGGATTTATCCCTGGGCTGCAAGGTTGGTTCAACGTCCACAAATCAATCAATGTGATACAATACATTAACAAAAGAAAGAACAAGAATCATATGATCCTCTCAATAGATGCAGAAAAAGCTTTTGACAAAGTACAGCATCCTTTCTTGATCAAAACTCTTCAGAGTATAGGGATAGAGGGTACATACCTCAATATCATAAAAGCCATCTATGAAAAACCTACAGCAAATATGATTCTCAGTGGGGAAAAACTGAGAGCTTTCCCCCTAAGGTCAGGAATGCGGCAGGGATGTCCACTATCACCACTGCAATTCAACATAGTATTGGAAGTCCTAGCCACAGCAATCAGACAACAAAAAGAAATCAAAGGCATCCAAATTGGCAAAGAAGAAGTCAAACTCTCACTCTTTGCAGATGATATGATACTTTATGTGGAAAACCCAAAAGACTCCACCCCAGAAATGCTAGAACTCATACAGGAATTCAGTAAAGGGGCAGGATATAAAATCAATGCACAGAAGTCAGTGGCTTTCCTATACACCAACAACAAGACAGAAGAAAGCGAAATTAAGGAATCCATCCCATTTACAATTGCACCCAAAACCATAAGATACCTAGGAATAAATCTAACCAAAGACACAAAGGATCTATACTCAGAAAACTATAAAATACTCATGAAAGAAATTGAGGAAGACACAAAGAAATGGAAAAACGTTCCATGCTCATGAATTGGAAGAACAAATATTGTGAAGATGTCAATGCTACCTAGAGCAATCTACACATTCAATGCAATCCCCATCAAAATACCATCCACTTTTTTCAAAGAAATGGAACAAATAATCCTAAAATTTGTATGGAACCAGAAAAGACCCCGCATAGCCAGAGGAATATTGAAAAAGAAAAGCAAAGCTGACGGCATCACAACTCCGGACTTCCAGCTGTATTACAAAGCTGTCATCATCAAGACGGCATGGTACTGGCACAAAAACAGACACATAGATCAATGGAACAGAATAGAGAGCCCAGAAATGGACCCTCAACTCTATGGTCAACTCATCTTCGACAAAGCAGGAAAGACTATCCAGTGGAACAAAGACAGTCTCCTCAACAAATGGTGTTGGGAAAATTGGATAGCCACATGCAGAAGAATGAAACTGGACCATTTCCTTACACCACACACAAAAATAGACTCCAAATGGTTGAAAGACCTCAATGTGAGACAGGAGTCCATCAAAATCCTAAAGGAGAACACAGGGAGCAACCTCTTTGACCTCAGCCGAAGCAACTTCTTCCTAGAAACATCACCAAAGGCAAGGGAAGCAAGGGCAAAAATGAACTATTGGGACTTCATCAAGATAAAAAGCTTTTGCAAAGCAAAGGAAACAGTCGACAAAACCAAAAGACAACCGACAGAATGGGAGAAGATATTTGCAAATGACATATCAGATAAAGGGCTAGTATCCAAAATCTATAAAGAACTCAGCAAACTCAACACCCAAAGAACAAAGAATCCAATCAAGAAATGGGCAGAAGACATGAACAGATATTTTTCCAAAGAAGACATCCAAATGGCCAACAGACACATGAAAAAGTGCTCAATATCGCTCAGTATCAGGGAAATCCAAATCAAAACCTCAATGAGATACCACCTCACACCAGTCAGAATGGCTAAAATTAACAAGTCAGGAAATGACAGATGTTGGCGGGGATGCAGAGAAAGGGGAACCCTCCTACACTGTTGTTGGGAATGCAAGCTGGTGCAGCCACTCCGGAAAACTGTATGGAGATTCCTCAAAAAGTTGAAAATAGAGCTACCATATGATCCAGCAATTGCACTACTGGGTATTTACCCCAAAGATACAAAAGTAGGGATCCGAAGGGGTGCGTGTACCCCGATGTTTATAGCAGCAATGTCCACAATAGCCAAACTGTGGAAAGAGCCAAGATGTCCATCGACAGATGAATGGATAAAGAAGATGTGGTATATATATACAATGGAATATTATGCAGCCATCAAAAGGAATGAGATCTTGCCATTTGCAACGACGTGGATGGAACTGGAGGGTATTATGTTGAGTGAAATAAGTCAAAAAGAGAAAGACATGTATCATATGATTTCACTGATATGAGGAATTCTTAATCGCAGGAATCAAACTGAGGGTTGTTGGAGTGGGGGGTGGGGTGGGAGGGATGGAGTGACTGGGTGATAGACACTGGGGAGGGTATGTGCTCTGGTAAGCGCTGTGAATTGTGCAAGACTGTTGAATCTCAGATCTGTACCTCTGAAACAAATAATGCAATATATTAAGAAAAAAAAAAAGAAGAAGAAGAAAAAGGTAGCGGGAGGGGAAGAATGAAGCAGGGGAAATCGGAGGGGTAGACAAACCATGAGAGACGATGGACTCTGAAAAACAAACAGGGTTCTAGAGGGGAGGTGGGTAGGAGGATGGGTTAGCCTGTTGGTGCGTATTGAGGAGGGCACATTCTGCATGGAGCACTGGGTGTTGTGCACAAACAATGAATCATGGAACACTTCATCTAAAACTAATGATGTAATGTATGGGGATTAACATAAGAATAAAAAAAAAGGGGGGGGGAAAGAAGTTAGAAAATTTTTTTTCCCCCCAGAAGTGTATATGATGGTGTGGAAAGGAGGATACTGATTTCTAACTTTGTTCTACTTCAGTCAGAAAATGTAGTCTGTATGACAGGGAAATTTGTTGAGACTTTCATGGCCTTAAGCAGGAGGTGGCAAACTAAGACCTATAGGCCAAATCCAGCCAGTCACCTGTATTTATAGATAAAAGTTTATTGGAATATAGCCACACCGATGTGTTTACACATTCTCTATGGCTGCTTTCACTCTGTAACAGCAGAGCTGAATATTGCAAATAAGTTGCAAATAGTTAGGGGGAAAATCCCCATATGACCCACAAAGCAGAAAATACTTAGGATTTGGCCATTTATCAAAAGTTTGCAAAGCCCTGGCCTAAAGCATGGTCAATTTTCATGAATGTTCAATAGATGCTTGAAAGAAAGGGGTTACATTTTCCAATTGTTGGGATTAGGGGTCTATATACATTAACCAAATCAAATTTGTTAATAATGTTCTATCTTCTATAACTTCACCTTTTTTGTCTGCTAAATCTAGACTAAGATGTGTGTAAAAAATTTCAACTATGATGAAGGATTTGTCAAAATTTTCTTAGAGTTCAGTCTACTTTTTTTTCTTTTTCTTTTGGGAGTTAAGCTATTAGGTTCATATAAATTTAGAAACAGCTCCCTACCAAAAATCAACGCTTTATCATGATATAGAGCCCTCTCAGATGCTAATAATATTTTGCCATAAAATATATTTGGTCTGATAATATCATTACTGTACAAGAAATATTTTGGTTAGTATTTGCTATTTTTTTCCCACTGTTTTCAATCTTTTTCTGTCCTCATCCTTTAGGTATTCTCTTATAAATGGCATATAACTAGATTGTTCCCTCTTTTAGTTTGATTTAATACTTAATTTGATTACTGATATTTAGATTTTATTTCTGCCATTTTATCCTGTGCTTTTTATTTTGCCCACATTTTTTCTCTTTCCTCCCTTCTGTTAAATTGACTAGTTTTTTTTTCCTAATTTCATATTTTTTCTTTCCCCATTTAGAAGATATCCTGTTTCCATTATTTTGAATGTTAAGCTTTAACTTTTAACTTCCATATTTGTAATACGAAATTTAGCTTCTTCCCAAATAACACAAGGGCCTGAAGATGTTCTAGATCTAGTTATCTCCTTCCCCCTTACACCAAATTATAGTACAGTACTTTATAACTACCCTGATATGAGGTCTTTTGAACTCCATACATTAGATGTTTCTGTTTTGCATCATTAGTGTATGTTTAGATTTATCCCCATGTCTACCATCTTACTTCATTATGCTCCTTCTTACATCTCAAACCTCGTTTCTAAAATCAGAAGTAAATCATTCAAAGATACTTGGAGGAATGGGGGTTTTAGCTAAACAGGTAAACTTCCTATTTTTGTTTATCTGAAAATATCTTCATTTTGCCTTCACGTTTCAAAGAACTGTTTCATCCCTAGAAAACAAGCAAGTGTATTTCTTGGGCTTCCAAAATGTGAAGATTACAATCTTTTTTCTAAAATCTTTTTCACTTCAAATAGTCAAATATTGTCTCTTCTCCCATTTTCCCCTCTATCATCTTCTGAAATTTACTCCTCTCTTACCTTTTTTGTCACAATTTCTACCCCTTGGCCTCTGTACTATCTTCTTTGTACTAGCTTCAGACCTACATTTTAGTAATTTTTCTCCTCTGCTGTGTCTAATCTCTTATTTAACCTTACCATTTTTTTTTTTAATTTGGCATTCCTATAATTTCTAATTGGTTCATTTTCAAAACTGCCTGGTCAATAACAGTCACCTCCTCTTTACTCATGCTATCAATTTCTTTTATTCCTTTAACATTAAGATGCTTCATTCATAAACTGTATTTATAGTCCAAGAACTGGAGTCTACTGAGTTTGGTTCTTCCGTATGCTGTTCCTACTGACTTTCACTCATGGTGGCTTATTGTGACAGTGATTTCTGATTGTGTGCTTCTATTTTATGTAACTCTGTGGCAATTCTTTGCAGCCTGATTGAAGATGTTTACTTCCAAGCAGAATTAGAGTATGGTTCTGCCAAGCACGTACAGCATTTATTAAAGACCAGGTCCCATCTTATCATTCTAGACTTAGGCTTTTTCAGATGGTGCAAACAGTATAAACCCTAAATGTGCACATGAGGGCAAGGGAGTGGCCACCACTTCTCAGGGGAGACTTCTACTTTTAACCTCTATTCAGAGACCAGACCATAGAGAACCTTTTCTTTGCCTACTTCTGGAGGGTAAGAACGTTTCCCCTTTACGCTCGCTTGCCCTTACCCTAGTCTCCAATCTGACTCCCCAAACTGTGGAAGCCCTGATCTTAGTCCCCAGCGCCTCTGTGCTCTAAAGTTACAGGTCACCTACATCCATATTTGTTCCCAGGGTATCCAAAGGCTTCAAAGCCATCTCACTTCCCTGATATTCTGCTTGTTCCTTTTTGCAGACTCATCCATTCATTTGAAATAACTTTCTGTTGTTGTGCGATTTTTTTTTTTCCTTAATCAAGCACGTTTTAAATGTTTTAGAACTGAAAGGTTCAGGTAGTTATATGGTCATAAAAAGAAATCCAATGAATACTTTCTTAACTGCTCAACCTAAAATCCAATGAATATTTTCTTGACTGCTCCACCTAATGCCATAGCCATATCAAGTTCTTAAACATTTTCTAGCTTAAAAAAACTGTGTACATTTGGGGCTTGAACAGTTGATAGTCACAACTGTCCTGAAAAGCCTATGCCACTTCATATTATATTTTATAAATTTGCAGAGTTGCATATAATGAATGGCAGGAACAGTGAGGCTGATGTTTCAGAACCAGTTGTTTAGCTAGGAGAAGAACCAAGGCAACGAACTACCCAAACTCCGTATCTCAATATGGTTTTGTTTGTCTTGCTATCATTTATGCAGGTAACATAGTGAACAGTAATAATTATGAAAAAAATGCTAGTGAAAGTTGACAAAGGGATTCTAAAATTTATATGCAAATTTAAAGGATTCATAATAGCCAAGAATAAAGTTGGAGTGCTTATATACCAGATATTAAGACTTATTATAGGGCGCCTGGGTGGCTCAGTTGGTTAAGCCACTGCCTTCGGCTCAGGTCATGATCCTGGAGTCCTGGGATCGAGTACCGCATCGGGCTCCCGGCTCAGCGGGGAGCCTGCTTCTCCCTCTGACCCTATCCCCTCTCATGCTGTATCTCTCTCTCTCTCTCTCAAATAAATAAATAAATAAAATCTTTGAAAAAAAAAAGACTTATTATAAAACTATAGTAATTAAGATAGCATGTTACTAGAGCAAGGACAGACAACAGAAAAATGAAGAGAATAGAGCTGCACTGTCCAATACAGTAGTCACCACACACATGTGACCACTGAGCACTTTAAATGTGGCTAGTGCAATTCAGGAAGCAAATTATTTTTTTTTTATTTTAATGAATTTAAATTCAAACTTAAACTTAAGAAACTTAAGTACAGGGATGCCTGGGTGGCTCAGTCGGTTAAGCGTCTGCCTTCAGCTCAGGTCATGATCCCAGGGTCCTGGGATCGAGCCCCACATCAGGCTCCCTGCTCAGCAGGGAGTCTGCTTCTCCCTCTGCCTGCTGCTCCCCCTGCTTGTGCCCTCTCTCTCTCTGACAAATAAATAAAATCTTAAAAAAAAAAGAAAGAAAGAAACTTAAGTACAGTTTGGACCAACTTAGGTATGTGAATCTATTTTTTCAACTTTAAATTTTATGAAATCTAAATACAGATCAAGTATTAATAATGATGATTTTATGTGTGAGTTGAGATGTGCAGTAAATGTAAACTACATGCCAGATATCAAAGACAGTACAAAAAATATAAAATATCTCAATAATTCCATATTGATTACATATTAAGATATTATTTTATTATACTGGGCTAAATAAGATATCATTTAAATAAGTTTCATCAGTTTCTTTTTACTTTTTTTTAACGGGGCTACTAGAAAATTTGTAGTTACATGTATGGCTCACATGTGTGACTTACATTATACTTCTACTGAACAGCCCAGGGTATAGTGTGTCCAGAAAAAGACTCACTCATGTATAGCTGATTTATAAGAAAGATTACATTGCAAGTAAGTGGGGGAAAGGATGAGCTTTTCAATAAATAGAGTTGAGTGAACTGAAGGAAAAAAAAAAAGAATCTTTGTGCATTCACGTAATAAAAATCAATTCCAGTTAGATTGTATACCTAAATGAGAAAGTCAAAATAATAAAGCTGTTGGAAGAAAACAAAGAGTATCTTCATTACATTGGGTGAGACAAAGATTTCTAAACAGGTTATAAAGTATTAATCTTGTTTTAAAATTGCTCAATTAGACTACACTAAAATTAAGAACTTCTGCTCATCAAAAGACACCACTAAGGGAATGAAAAGGCAAGCCAGAGTCGGGAAAAAAAGCATCTGAAGGGGGAAGCACATGAAAGAGATGGAGTGTGTGAGACACATGCACACATGTGCACACAAACACACATGTGCACACATACACACAGAACATATCCATTGTATATACACTAATATCTTAATATTTTTTAAAGATTTTCTTTTCTTTTATTTTTTTATTTGACAGAGAGATACAGGGAGAGAGGGAACACAAGCAGGGGAAGTGGGAGAGAGAGAAGCAGGCTTCCCACTGAGCAGGGAGCCCGATGCGGGGCTCGATCCCAGGAACCCGAGATCATGACCTGAGCCGAAGGCAGACACTTAACGACTGAGTCACCCAGGCTCAGATTTTAAGTAATCTCTACACCCAAAGTGGGGCTCGAACTCACAACCCCGAGACCAAGAATCACATGCTCCACTGACTGAGCCAGCCAGGCACCCTAATACCTTAATATTTGACCATAGTTTTCCTGTTAATATGTTTTACTTAAGCAAAATTTCAAGCAACTGAATGTTACCCATTCAAGAAACAAAAATTTTCAACCAATCTTTATTCACTTTATAAATACTTATATATATTCTTGGTTGTGAATGTAAGATAATGCACACAAAATCAACCTCTACGTAGACTACATAAGGTCACTATTGGAGTCAGTATATAAAAAGATATCCTCAAACGAAAGGTATCCTCTGAAAAAGTTACCTTCAAATTAAAAGTAATATTTAAAAACATAATTAGGACTTACAGTCCAGATGAGATGGCTTAAACTGGTTTTTCCCTACTCCTCCCTCAAAGTACAACTATAAGCCCTAAAAATAATGCAAGAGACAGTTGGCAGTTCTCTTTTCTTATTCCAGTTGTGAATTTCCAAAGCAGAACTTTGGAAGGTATCAAAAGGAAGACACACTGGTTTGGGATCCTAAGACTAGAGGAACAATAAAGAGGCACAGCTTCTATGCCCTCCCTTCCATCCAACAGAAGAAGACTTAACCCAGAAGAAGGTGACATAACCCTGGCATGTCCCAATCTCCAACCTAGTACAGAAGACAGTCCAGGTGGGCCAGTTCTTCTCTGGAATTCAACAAGAATCTCTCCAATGGCACCACCAATTGAGCCCACCACCAAAGGCAAGAAGGTATGACTGGAAGTCCCACTAACAAGCAGCAGTCAGAGGTAACAATCTCCTATCTCTTTCCTTTCAAGAACTGAGATTTCCCAGTCCTACAGAGAAATAACAGGATGGCCAGATAACATTGGCAAGAAGAATTCTGCCACAAGTGACCAGCCTGGGGAGCACCTTTGGTCTCAGAGGCCTGAAACTCCCCTCTTCCATACAGAGATATGAGGTGGCCCAGTCTAAGGAAAGCCCTTTCACTTCCTTTGGCAGCACCAACAGGGACCAGGGGGAGCCCCAGAGGCACCAGATAAACTAAGCAGATCAAAATAACACCACAAAGACTCAGAAAATTAAGCCATCATTGGAATCATATCCCCAAGAGGAGGCTGAATGTCATGCTAAACTTTAACAGAATACCTATTAAAGCAAAAGATTTAAATAGGATTCAGAGTCTCCAATATAATAGATAAAATGCCCAGAATACAACAAAAAATCACCTATCACACCAAGAAATAAGAGTATCACAACTGGAATAAGAAAAGACAATCAACTGTCATCAACACAAAGATGAATCAGATGTTAGAATTATCTGACAGGGATTGTAAAGAAGTGGCCATAAATATGTTTCAACAATCAATTTCACATTCTCTTGAAGCAAAAGAAAAAATTAAAACCTCAGGGAAAAAAAGAAGTTATAAAAAGGAGCCAAATGGAAATTACAGAATTGAAAAATATGTTAACAGAAATGAAAAATACTCTCTAAAGGGGCTCAATAGTAGAGATGACAGAGAACAGAATCACTAAAGCTGAGAAAAGTATGGTAGAATTTAACCAATCTGAGCAACCAAGAAATAGACTGAACAGAAATGAACAAAGTTTCGTGGAATCTGTTGGACTCTAATAAAAGAACCAGTAACATTTGTATCATCAGAGTCCCAGAAAGAGGCAAGAAAGGAGAATAGGATTGAAAGAGTACTCAAAGAAATAATGGCTAGAAACGCCCCCGAACGGGCAAAACACACAGAGATGCTAGAAGCTGAGCAGACACCAAACAGGATAAACCCAAGAAAATGTACAGCAAGACATATCAAAATTAAACTTCTGCAAACTAAAGAAAGAAAAAAATCTGGAAAGCAGCCCGAGAAAAACAACGAATTACCTCATCAAACTATGGAGGCCAGCAGTAACACTCATCATTTTTCAAGCACTGAAAGAAAAGAATTGTTAACCACTAATTCTATATCTAGAGAAACTATCCTTCAGGAATGAAGACAAAAAAAGACATTACAAACAAGAATTTCTAGAAGAATTTGTCAATAGCAGACATATTCTTAAAGAATGGCTTAAGAAGTTTCTTAAAAGAGAAAGAAACTGATAAAAAAGAAATAAAGGAAACCTGGAGCACCAAGAAGAAAGAGTAACAGAAAGAGCAGAAATATGGGTACATGCAATAAACTATCCTTCTCCTGAGTTTTATAGATCATATCTGAAGATGGAAACAAAAATTATAATATCATCTAGTGTTTAACATTTAAAAGTGGGAAGATAACGGAACCTACGTAGAAAGAAGTAACGTTTTCATACTTACTCAAAGTGATAGAATGTTGATCCAGGAGACTAAGAACATATAGTAGTCCACTTTTATCCATGGGGCGGGGCGGGGGCGGGGGGTAATGTGTTCCAAGTGGATGCCTGAAACTACAGATAGTGTCAGAACCTATATATACTATGTCTATTCTACACATACATACCTATGATAAAGCTTAATTTATAAATTAAGTGCAGTAACAGGTTAAGAATAATAAGAATAACATAAAACAATTATAAAATATACTGTAATAAAAGTTATGTGAATGTGGTCTGTCTCTCTCAAATATCTTACTGTCCTGTACTCACCCTTCTTGTGATGACATGAGGCAAAAAAATGCCTACATGATGGCATGAAGTGAAATGAATGATGGGCACTGTGATGAAGCTTTAGTCAACTACTGACTCCCTGACCTTCGGCAGGAAGAGGATCATTTGCTTCTGGACCACAGGTGACTGCAGCTAGATGAAACTTAGGAAAGTTTAACTGTAACTACGGGGGACTACTGTGTGTGTGTGCATGTGTGTGTCTGTGTGTGCGCGCGCACGCGTGTGTGTGTGTGTGTGAGAGAGAGAGAGAGAGTGAGAATCCCCAAGCAACACTATAAAAACTATACCAAATAGAAATAATAAAATGGCAGACTTAAGCAGTAACATATTAATAATTACTACTATTGCAAAAAATAATAATAATAATAATTACTACTATTCATACAGGTGAAGCCCTAACCTCTAATGTGACTATATTTGGAGAAAGGGCCTTTAGGATGTAATTAAAGTCACACAAAGTCAAAGGGTGGGGCCCTGATCCAATAGGATTAGTGTCCTTATAAGAAGAGATACTAGAGAGCTCCAATCTCTCTCCCACACACAAAGAACAGGTCATGTGGGCACACAGAATGACAGTGGTTACCTACAAGCCAAGAGGCCTCAGAATGGAACCTACTTTGCCAACACACCTTGATCTTGGACTTCTCAGGCTCTAGAATTGTGAGAAAATGTCTACTGCTTAAGTCAACTAGCTTACAACATTTTGTTACAGCAGCCTGAGA
The DNA here is from genome assembly GCF_029215605.1 of Mirounga angustirostris. Lineage (NCBI taxonomy): Eukaryota > Metazoa > Chordata > Mammalia > Carnivora > Phocidae > Mirounga > Mirounga angustirostris. The sequence continues at coordinate 106,612,554 of NW_026991720.1, read as the reverse complement.
AGACTTAAGACAATTACCTTAAAAGTAAATGATCAAACAATAGTATTTATGTCCGTTAGATCCTGTTGATTAATTTTGTTGTTTATATCTCCTACATCCTTGCTGATTTTCTTTCTAATAATTCTGTTAGTTGCTGAGGGGGATACTAAATACTAATCAAGACAGAGATTGACAGGATGCATTAAAAAAAAAAAGTGACCTAAATACAAGCTGTCTACAAGAAACTTGGTCCAAATTCAACAACGGAAATAGGTTGCAAGTAAAAGGACTGGAAAAGGTATGCTATGCAAATGTTAATTTAAGAAAGCAAGAGTGATATCAATATCTGACAAAGTAGACTTCAAAACAAAGAAAATTATGAAAGACAAATAGGGATATTATAGAACAAAAAAAGAATCAATCTACCAGGAAAACATAATAAACTTTAATGTGCACGCACCAAAAAACAGAGCCTCAAAACACAGGAAGCAAAATCTGACAAACCTGAAAAAGGAAATAGACAAATTCACAATTAATAGTTGGAAATTTCAATATCCCCCTCAGCAACTAACAGAATTATTAGAAAGAAAATCAGCAAGGATGTAGGAGATATAAACAACAAAATTAATCAACAGGATCTAACGGACATAAATAGAACACCACAACCAACAACAGCAGAATACACAATTTTTTTCAAGTACCTATGGAAAATTCACTGAAAGAGACAATATCATGGGCTTTAAAACAAACCTTCACAAATCTTTAAAAATTGAAATCATATATACTGTGTTCTTTGTAATGGGCTCAACTAGAAATCAATAAAAGAAAGATAACAGGATAATCTGTAAACACATGAAAATGAAGCAGCCCACTTCTAAATAACCAAACACGTGTCAAACATCAAGTCTCAAAGGAACTTATAAAAAATACACAAAACTGAATGAAAATGAAATTATGGCATACCAAAATATGTGGGATGTAGCTAAAGCAGTACTGACAGGGAAATGTGTAGCCCTAAATATTTACATTAAAAATAAGGGAAGGTCTCAAATAGTCTAAGTTATTACCTCAAGAAATTAGAAAAAAAAAAAAAAAGAATAAAACCAAAGCAAGAGGAAGAAGGAAATAAAGATAAAAGCAAAATTAGTGATAGTGGGAGAGGCCAATAGAGAAATAAAACAAAAAGCTGGTTCTTTGAAAACATATCATTAAAAGTGATTAACCTCTATCTATAAAGAGTAAAAAAGAGAGCAGACACAAATCACCAATAACAAGAACGAAACAGTAGATATCACTACAGATCCAAAAGCCATTAAAAGGATAATAAGTAGGGATGCCTGGGTGGTTCAGCTGGTTAAGCACCTGACTCTTGGTTTTGGCTCAGGTCACGATATCATGGGATCAAGCCCAGTGCTGGGCTCCGTGCTAAGGGGGGAATCTGCTTGGAGATTCTCTCCCTCTGCCCTGCCCCCCACTCATGTGCTCTCTCACTTTCTCTAAAATAAATAAATATTTTTAAAAAAAATTTTCTGGAAAAAAGGATATTAAGTAAATATTAGCAAATTTACAACTTTATACTTTTAGATTCAATTCTTTAGAAGAAAACGGTAATTCCTCAAAAACCACTCAACTAAGATGAAAGAGATCATCTGAATAATCCTACAAACATTAAGGAAATTAAATTTGTAGCTTAAAAACTACAAAAGAAACCTCCAGGCTTAGAAGATTTCACTGGAGAATTTTATTAAATATTTAAAGAAAAATTAAAACCAATTTTATACAACCTGTCAAACTCTTCTAGAAAAAAGAAGAGGGAACATTTCCCAACTCATTTTGTGAGGCCAGTGCTACCTTTTCATTTATGTCTACACTAAAACCTGTGCATGAATGAATGTTCATACTATCACTACATGCAACAACTTGAAGAAACACCCAGGAAATTATGCTGAATGAAAAAAAGTCAACCCCCAAAATTACATACTGCATGATTGCATTTATATAACATTTATGAAATGACAAAACTGTAGAAATGGAAAACAGATTAGTAGTTGCTGGGTTAGGAAGAGGGAGGGTGGGAAGGAGGTGAGTGTGGTTATAAGCGACAACTGGAAGGATCCTTATGAAGGAATGGTCTTACAGCTTGTCTACGATGGTGGATACGCAACCTACACAAATGATAAACCTGTACAGAACTAAATACACACACACACACACACACATACACAATCCCTTACAGACAGTCAAAAGAGTAAAGATAGAGCCAGGCAGAGCAGGTTTTATCTACAGCTGTATAGTCAGTTCACTCTAATGGTAGGAGGGAAAATTCCAAAAACAATAAGACTTCTGTGAAAGCACACAGTCCAGCACCCAGATCACCAAATCCTGTATGAGACAATCATAGGCAAAGCCAAATCCAAACACACATGGGGGGGTGAGGGGGGGGAAATGCCAAGGTAGTTACAGACCATAGAGTATAACAAGAACAAAACAAGAGTAGGGGCGCCTGGGTGGCTCAGTTGGTTAAGCGACTGCCTTCGGCTCAGGTCCTGATCCTGGAGTCCCTGAATCGAGTCCCGCATCGGGCTCCCTGCTCGGCAGGGAGTCTGCTTCTCCCTCTGACCCTCCCCCATCTCATGCTCTCTCTCTCTCTCATTCTCTCTCTCAAATAAATAAATAAATATAATGTTAAAAAAAAAAGAACAAAACAAGAGTAGACCAGAAAGACACCACAAAGCTAAGAACCATAAGTAATGACAGAGTCATAGCCCCTTATAACTGATTTATTGCACTAGATGTAGATGTCCACTTCTGATTTCCTTCCTAAAATAATCAGAACTCTGTGAGATCTACTTAACCACAAAAATTATTGGCACCCATTATCATAATAGCAATACAGTTCCCTAGCTCTCTTAAGGTTTGTTACTCCCTACAGGCCGCAGATAAATAAAAAAGCCATGTATGTTCAGAATTATATGTTATATTAAGAGTGAAGCCCAAGTGCCTGGTACAAGCTTGATACAGAACATTTATTAAAGAACAGAAATGAGAGATAGAATAATTTATCAATGAATTAATAAAAGTCAGAGGACCCTTGTCCCATAAAAAGATACATTTACAGAAATTTTACATGCAGCTGCCGAGGGTCCTTGAAGGCCCTAAAGCCCAGATTTTATAAAACCTTGGGTTTAGATCCTCCATCTTGAGGAACGTACTCCAGCAATGTAGGTTATTTGCCTCTTTAAAGAAGAGGGTCACCTAAGACAATTTCTCAAAGCCCTCTCCCTCCAATGTTACTATTTAATGAGTCATACCCTGGTCAAAACACTGATGGGATTTCCTCTCTTTCACTGTCTAATAAGTGGTCCAGATTTTTAACTGAACATCTGATTTATTTAACAGAATCCTTAGACAAATTTACCATCTGGGACAGGTTTGAAATATAAGTTGGAAGCTAAAGAAACCATGGAAATCTTTTGTGGATTGTTAGTAAAGTCAAAAGATCATTAAGTAGAAAACATGAAGCACAATAGCCTCAGGGGGAAAAAAGGTCAATACCATGATGCTGCCCTATGCCAGACTGGTTAGAAAATATGCTCAGTTTAGCCCCGTTTCAGCAAAAATACATCTCAAAGCAAATGCCGTAGCCCTCTCCAAAAAAGAGCAAGTTTTAATCTAGAAAACTCATTAAAAATGTATGGAGCAATGAATGTGGTACATAATAGATCACGAGATGTCTAAAAGTACACAAACTTTTTCAGGTCTCCCAAAGCAATCGTTATTGACTATCAGCATAAAAGCCACTCCCCAGTGTACAGACCTTTGACTTGGATTCCCTGAGCTGCAGGGTAGCTTTTTGAGTATACCTGAAAGTAAATTACGAATAGAGACTAGATCTTCCCAGAGAAACCATAAAATATTCAACATGGATAAACTGACTCTATCCTTACTACTTTCTTCACCTAAAGTCTTCCCATCAACCTCTTGAATTCCAAAAACTTCTCTTCGATTTGCAAAACTGCAGGATTATTCAAACTGCTTTACATATAAACTTTTTAGGAATGTCATCTATTCTGTTTTTTTAAAAGGCTGATTTTTTTTCACCTGAACGAAAGAATTGGAGTTTTTAAAATAAGTGAAAATAGGGTCAACTGGGTGGCTCAGTCGCATAATCATCCAACTATTGATCTCAGTTCAGGTCTTGATCTCAGTCAGGGTTGTGAGCTCAAGCCCCCCGTTGAGCTCCACGCTGGGTGTGGAACGTACTTAAAAAATAAATAAAAGAAAAAGAAAAGAAAAGAAGTAAAGATATATTTAATCCACAAGATTGCTTACAAAATAGAATTGGGTCACTGTCTTGGCAGTGAGTTCCTAAATCACAGCCCTTGTTTTCAATCTCTTTTTTCAGACTTTCATTTGCTACAATGTTGAAAGGGTGACAATAAAGCAGTAAAGCAACTAATGGAGCCAAAATGGAATTCCTTAAGGCAGGGGCCATGTTCCATGTCCAAATGCTAATGGACTGGGCTGTGCGTAGAGAATCACTCAGTCTAGGGGCTAGCAAGGAGGCTTGCCTCGGTCCAGCCAAAGCTGAGATTCTTCCGCAGCAATTCCAGTAAGAAGTCATTCCTCCTCTGCTCAACACTGCCAGCGTCTGGGACACGCTGCTGCTTTCTGAGACTGCCCACTCCATTCTCACAGCTCTGGCTGTTAGAAAGTTCTCTTATAGTGGGTACAAATCTGTCTCTCTGCAATTTCCACCCACCAGTTCTCATTCTATCCCTTGGGACCACACAGAAAAAGCCTAATCCTTCTTCCATTTTCCACATGTCAGCCCTTCAAATATTTGAGGAGAGTTATCAAGTTTCCCATGATCATCACAGTAGGCTGAATACACCCTAATGCCCAGAATCTCCAAGAATGTTATCTTACACGGCAAAAGGGACTTTGCAGATGTGATATATTAAGGATCGGGAGATAGAGAGGTTAGCCTGGATTATCCTGGTGGGTCCGATGTAATCAGAAGGGTCCTTATAAGAGGGAAGTAGGAGGGTCACAGTGAGAGAAGAAGATATGAAGGAGGAAGCAGAGGCTGGAGTGATGCACTCTGAAAATGAAGGAAGGGGCTAGAAGTCCAGGAATGCAGGCAGCCTCTGGAAGCTAAAAAAGGCAAGAAATTAGATTCTTTCCTACCGCATACAGAGGGAACGTAACCTTGCATACCCATGTAGACTTCTGACCTCTGGAACTGTACAGTAATACGTCTGTGCTCATTTAGGCCACTAAATTCAGGCCACTAATAACCTGTTGCAGCAATAGGAAACTAATAGACTTCATTCTCTTTCCAGACTGAAAGGTTTCTTCAACCACTCTTTAAATGGCACACAATTTCAAGTCTCACCCTTTGAGATACTCCCAATCTTTCTTTTGTCTAAAATCCTATGTGTTCCCTTCATCCTAGCCTTGCTACCTCTTCTCCTGGCCCAAAATAGCTTTAAAATTACCCTCCAGCAATGATGTCTAAAGCCCTATCCATTTGATGCACTGGCCCTTACCAAGTACATTCTCAGAGTAACTGCTCAATAAACAAGTGTTAAGTTGAAATGAAACGGTTTAGAAATCCCAACAATTATTGAACATTACATCTGACACTAACGATGTACTATATGTTGGCTTACTGAATTTAAATTAAAAAAAAAAATCCCAACAGTTCTGATCTTCTAAAAGATTAAAAGGCCTTATTCTTCCTCTTCTTTCCTCCCAAACTCAGTAATAATAATATAATTTAACCTTTAGAATCCTCAATTTCTTCCCCATCTCTAAGGATTTAAGGCAGCACATAGAGGACTTCTCAAATGAGACTTTCAGTCGTATGACTCCCTGATTAATAAAACCACTGTGGAATCTGAAGATAAAAGTAAAAGTTCCCTATATTAGGCACATGACTGATGTTTCCTAACACTGAATCTCCTAAACTCTACCTTTATTTTTAATTATCACGCAAACTGTAGAATTTATCACAAAAATCAATTAAATAACAATATAGTGTTAGTTAAGCCAAATGTTTTTACAAAATATTTAAATGGCTATATAATAGCTTTATCGGCCAACATTAATTTCTTCCAGCAAAATAATGATACAGCAAAAAAAATAATAAATGAAATGTTTGACAAATGCACTCTAATAAGCATTGTACCAACAGTATAATTCATTCTGTAATCTTACAGGTTGTTCTACCACACTTCTATTCATAGATACCAAAGTTTAGTGCACTCTGATCATTATATTTCAGAACTATATTGGATATTAAATGATTCCCACTGTAATACTTTCTCACTGAGCTTCTATGCATGAGGGAAAGCAGGTTTCTACTTAACTCTAATCAAATATAGGTTTACTGAAGATCATTGAGCCCAAGTGACTCTACATTAAGGATAGTGGGAAATTTAAATGTGTCTAAGGCATCCCCAGCTCCAACTTGCTTTCAATCTTATACAAGAAGAGGGCATATTTATTAATAAAAGGAGGAAAAGAGGAATAAATACAAGGCAATATAACAAATGGGCAGCAGAGACAGTGAGTGCCATAAAAGAGTTCAAAAAAGAATGCTTTCAAAGAAGTTGAAAGTAGGATGTGACCTGGGGAGAACTCAGAGAGAAATGGAAAAGAAGAACACACCAGACTAGTGAAACAGCACCCATAAAGGCAAGGTGGCAAAAGACTTATTCAAAGAACAGCAAGCGACCAAATCAGATGCTGCGGAGAATTTTATGTTGGGAATTAGGAAAAGATGGCACCCAAAGTGGGTTGGGAACAAATTTCAGAGCCAAATAAGTCACCCATTACAGGGCATTCCATGTATCCGACCCTCAAACTTTCTAAATAAAGGTCTTGAATGCTAGGGAAATAAGCTCACATCTTCTCTGGTAAACAACAAGGAACCACTGAGGTTTCTGGGTAAGAGAATGACTTACATAAAACTGAATTAGCAGTAGTTAGTTTACAAGATAAAAGGGAAAAGCAAAGAACAGAAATCAAAGAGCCCCAGATTTGAGGTGAGAAAAGCCCAGACAAGAAAAGTAGATATGAAAATAAATGGTTGAGAATATAAAAAAGTATTACAAAGAAAGAACTGACAAAAGCTGGCACTTTTTCTTTTTTTCAGGAGGGGGGCGGTTTTAAAGAGCCTAATGTTATTCTAAAGTATTTAAGACCGGATGAGAAGGAACATGCATTCAGAAACTGTTTATCGAGTACCTAGTATGCCAGTCACTGAGCTAGGTGGTAGGGATAAAATAATGATCGTGACAATGAGCTACATCAGTGAGGATTAAGGACTAACAGGGCACAGACAAGTAACTATTGTTATTAACAGTGTGACAAACACTATGGATGAGTAAAGTAAAGCACATACGACAGGTGCATAACCCCAAAACTGAGAGCGGGAGAGGAAATAGGTTTTAGGAAGGAAATCAAATAGGGAAGGAGGTGGAGCAAGAAGCAGAAACATGAAAGGACACATATACATTAGTCTCTTTCTTAAATTACTCAGTTAAATATAAGCGATCAGAAATCAACAAATGTCCCCAATTTAAGACTCCAAATATCTACTCCGATAATAATTTGGTTGAAACCCCCAATTTTTATCTTGACGAAGTATATTACAAGGTGAAATTACATGCTGAAAAGATCACCAACCTATAAGGGGGCACTAGAGAATTTTATGGGTGATGGAAATATTCTGAATTTTGATTGTGATGGTGGTTATATGACCATCCATTCATCAAGACCAACCAAAGTATATATCTAAAACAGGGTGAATTTTTACTTTAGGTAAATTATATTTTAGTAATCTGACCTAAAAAATCACCAATGATTTAATTGCTGAATTCAATGGCAATTTTTCAAAGGTGATTCAATAGTTATTTAATGTTAGAAATTAATTTCTAATTGCTTTGAAGGGATATGCCAATATCACCTTTACTATTGATAGTACTATATGCACAGGCTATAAACATAATTAATTGAATACTACCATCTGTACCCACTCACCCCTACACAAGTGCCTGACCTAGCCTGCTTTTCCAACCTCACACCCAATTATCCCCCTCCTATACCAATGAGATTGGTCTGTTCCTTACTCCCTCTGACCCTCTCCCCTTTCATGTGCTCTCTCTCATTCTCTCTCTCAAATAAATAAATAAAAATCTAAAAATAAAATATAAAATAAAATAAAAATACATTTTTCCTCAAGATGACCAAAAAGCAGTATGAAAAACCAAGTCTTAATGCTCAGGATCAGCATCTAACCTGAGCTCTCCACTCATCTCCTATCATCATCCTAACAAAAAAAAATCTAAATCACATTCCCCCTAAACATGACCTGAGCCGAAGGCAGTCACTTAACCAACTGTCCATAATATTTAGTATGCCCAAAACCAGATTCATCATCCCCCCCCCAATAAACCTGTTCCCTCTCCTTTTCAATAAAGGGTACTCCTATCTGTATCAGTTGTTAAAGCCAAACATCTAGGTTTCATTCACTTGGGGCGCCTGGGTGGCTCAGTCTTTAAGCGTCTGCCTTCAGCTCAGGTCATGATCCCAGGGTCCTGGGATTGAGCCTCGGATCGGGCTCCCTGCTCAGCAGGGGGTCTGCTTCTCCCTCTGACCCTCCCCACTCTCATGCTCTCTCTATCTGGTGTGTAGGACAGAGTAGAGGGGGTAGAGATTACACACTAATCTTGAAATACAGAAGAAAGGACAGCTGGTTATGAATTAACTTCAAGTTAACGTAAATTACAAAAGCAGATTTAAATAAAGGATATTTATGTGTAATACACTCCTCAATGCTATAATTAAGACTTAAGAGTTTTTTTCAAATTTGCAACACTAATTCCAATTGTGATGTTATATTCTTAATAAGATGACCTTATTATTAAAAGTTTCACAGTATTTGTGAATGTGTTACTAGACCAAAAAATGAAAATCTGAAGCAGATCTTTGCATTTTCAGAAACAAGCAATTTTTAATCCCAGATCCTCTTCCCTACTGTGTTTTTGGGTAGCTCTCTTATAAATGCTTAGCTAGTAGCGTTTTCAGGAACAGAGTAATACTAATAACCATTTAAACTTTGGGGCATTTTTTGAATTACCCTGGCCCTTTATTTCCAGATTGAATAATTTCTTAACAAATATATAATTTTATAATCTTTATTTGAATGGTACTCCACATATTTCATCCTGAATTCGAGAAACAGAGAGCAAGAGTGCACAAGCAGGGGGACTGACAGAGGGAGAAGCAGGCTCCCCACTGAGAAAGGAGCTCAGTGAGGAGTCTGCTTGTCCCTCTCCCTCTGCTCTGATCTTATTTATTCCCGGGGGGGGGGGGGGGGCGGAGAGCACCACTGTCTGGTTGTTTGGGGAGGTTTGCATCTACCAATAATAGCTGAGAATAATCATTTCTCCTTGTTTCCTAAATTCCTGCCACTATTCAAGTCCTTTTCACTTCCTGTTTAGACTGTTTCCATTGGCTGTGATCTTCCTTAGCCTTTCTTTTTCATTTGGTCTTCACCATTACATCCTGTACTCCAGCCCCATAATAATTTCCTTGAGCATCATTTTGTTATGTCATTCCTGTGTTCAAAAGCCTGGGGGGCTCAGTCAGTTAAGCGTTTGACTCTTGGTTTCAGCTCAGGTCATGATCCCCGGACTCTGGGAATGGATTTCTAAGAATGTGCTCATTTTAACAAAATTCCCCTATAAGTCGGATGTCTCAAAGAGTCAGTGGCAAACTTTGACCTACGATTAACTGGCATTAAACAAGATCTATTTCAAATTAGTTTTTGTTTAAACAGTAACATTGTTCCTCATGATTTTCATCTCTAGATACAGTAGCGGACTTAAGGTAGTTGAAAGCACTATGTGCATAATAATGCAGTAGCCAATGGTTTCATGTTCTTAATGTATCAATACTTAATCTCTGGAATACAATCCACATAATTTGCCACCACTGATATATGTGTTTTAAAGTATATGAAGAAGTGAATATGCCATAAAAGTCTGTGCATTCATAGACTTTTAGAATTTTAGAACAAAATTAACTACTTCTATCATTAACCAGAAAAGAAATTGCTTAAAAATATGCTCTGAAACAAAATCAAAGAAACTAATCCAGGTCACAGGACTAGATCATGAAACAATTTCATCAGAGGTCCAAAGTTTAACTTCCTTTACTACTGTGAAACTACAAAGATCAAATTCAATTGAAAACTTTTTTCTCTGCAGATAAAGAAAGAAGAAAGAAAGAAAGAAAGAAAGAAAGAAAGAAAGAAAGAAAGAAAGAGAAAGAAAGGAAGGAAGGAAGAAAAAAGGCAGGGTTGTACTTAAGAAACAGGTGACCAGTTGCACCAAGGACTAGGTAGAACTAAAGACTGTCCTCGTAGCAGGAATGTACTGACTGCTATGTATTATGTGAATACTAAGTAAGAATAAGATTCCAGTAAGAAATTCCCTAATTCTCTCAAGAAAAAGAAAACCTCCCATATTTTAAAGAGGTTTCGTTGTTGTTGTTGCTGTTGTTGTTGTTGTTGTTGTTGTTGTTGTTGTAATCTTTAATGGAATTTGCAAGTAAGAAAAAAAAAGTACTAAAGCCCAAATCAAAGCTGAAGACAGTCACTGCCAGAGAGAACCTTCCTTAAGTCACCCGGGTGTTGATGCTGGCTTTGGCTGAGCTCCCCTTAGCATGTACTAGACAAAAAAGGAGAAAGCTAGAAAGGATCCATACTCATCCTTTTGCCATGGACTTTGTCAGAAGACAATGAATGCGAGATCATTCCACACTAATATTACATCCTACAGAAATGTTAAATATACTCTTGCACTGTACTAGTTTCTAAATGATGTTATGAATATAGTTTTACAAAGAGTTACTAATCAAGACAAGAGACAGTGAAAAGTACACTTTACAATTCCTTATTAAAATGGAAAATCCATTTCACTCACAAAGTTTAGATAAAATTAAAAAAAAAAGCAATGTGCAGAGCAAATTCCTTTTTAAATTTCCTTACTTCGTATTTTCATACTTTTCAAATTTAAGCCTAACAGTATGGAATCCTGCCTCCTCCGGAGATAATATTTATGCTGTTTTTAATCACACCCAAAGTTCTAGGAATAACCTCTTCTAGTTCCTTAATTTCTAATATTTGAAGTCTTGGGCTTAACCTGCAAAAATCTTGCTATTTTATAACAAATGTTGTTTAAGCAAAGCCATTTAAGAAAGCCATTTCACGTAATGGTTAACATGAGGCTATTAAGAAACTAAGAATACTATTCTTTGAGAAATTAATAACTTTAAATTACAACTTACTTAGAAACGAGAATAATAATCTTAGAGGACACGTAGTGGTATCCTTTAGAAATTACTGAAGCAGAGCATATCTTTAAAAAAATAAGTGTAGTATTCAGAACTTTTATTATTAATGATCAGAAAATATGCTAAACCCATTAATATAAATTATTCCTTTTTTTTTTTTTTTGGCTAAACATTTAAAGTAGGAAAGTACCTGAACTTGTCAAGAGGGAAAAATTTTATTACTACAAAAACGTCAACTACATTCTGGGGCATATGATGTTTATTCAACACAGCTAATCTATATTACTGAATACACTCTAAACTTTGAATTATTTTCTTAAATTTGATATAAACGTTGAGAAAATATATAACATGCAGATCAGACTAATATTAAAGATCTCCCCAGTCTTCTAAAAGAATCACAATACTTTGAGGATATATCGACTTCCTCAACCTATTAAATCTTAAACTATTTTTGAAAATAACAGTTACATTCTCATTTATGCCCCCAACTAATCAAAACAAAACACAATGATGCAGATGTTCTCATTATTCCCTGACTCAGGGGATTTGAACTAAATGGCACCTACACCAGTAAACCATGTATTATATAGTTTTTTGCATATTACAGACAGTGCCTGACTCGCTAAATTACAGCCCCCAAAACCTTTCCTCCACCTTTCACATATGGCTCTGAAAGTTTGAGTTAAGAATTTCTTAATTTGCAAAACTATATAGAAAAAGATGTTTAAAGTCTACCGAAGTTTTTTATATTAGCAATAAAAAAGAAAACCTTACATAAACTGTAAGCTTAAAATGAATATGATGAAACAGACCACAGGAAGAAAATTTTAATTTAAGACTGTAGAGACGTGTGTGTGTATACACCTACAATACTCACACATACGTATACTGCACCACAAACCATCAGTCCCCGTTAAGCCCAAGGACTATGAAAGAGAAATTTCCAAAGTGAGCTGCTGAGAAAGAAAAAACACTGTGAGGGAGAGAACACGTTAAATTTTTCTCTCGAATTATCTAGCATTTTGCAGTGAAGGGATGGACTGATCGTTCCAGCCCAAGTCACAATTAAACAGCCCATTATATTCTGATGCACTATATATTCAGTAAGCACACTCAGCGAAACTAGTTTGATTTCTAATAACGTTGTTGTAATTCTCTCTCCTACAAGCATCTCAGAAAACAGAGCCACCCTCTAACCAATGCTGAACCGACCAAAAATGCTGTAGATAACAAATACCTAAGAACCATTGCAAACTATCAGATGTCACTGTACGCAGCCTGATCAATGCTCTGAAACATAAACGTCACGTGCTTTGCAGTAGATTCGACTTGCGTAAAAGACACCAGGGCAACGGGGGTCCGTTTTACCCACCACTTCTACAAAACGTGTGTAAAATCAAAGATTTCACTCCGAAGAGACGCCTAGGTCTTCTTCCGAAGCCCAGGCTAACAGCTCCCGGCAAGAGCACGCTGCTCGGACACATACATTGTACAGCATCGATACCCAGACCCCCGAAACCCCCTGAACTGAGTTAGGCTGTCAGCCCCACTGAAGCAGCTGAGCCCTCCTAGGTCCACGAGGTGGGAACCTTGGCACCAGGTGCCTCAGTAGCACAAAACCGCTTTCCCGATGAGAACATGCGTAAGACTGTTCCAAGGAACATGCCACAGTCGTGAGAACCTTCTCCGCAAAGGGGAGGAGCTGGAAAGCCTGGTTTTTCCCGTTTGCTTGTTTTCTCTCCCGTCGGAAACTCTCGGTCGGGGACGGGGCTCAAATCTAAGAAACCCCGCTTCTGGCTGCAGTACTATGACCGCCTGCAGAGCAGCCCCCCCCGAACCAGAGCTCAGTCTTCCTCTCAGCAAAGTGGGACTCACCACCGCCAGCCCTCCCCCTCGCCAGGGAGTCCGGTGCACCCTGGAGTCTGAGATCGCCCGGGGCTGATAGGCGACGAGGAGGGGACGCCCACCCCGACCGCCCCCGCAAACCCCGAGACAGAAGGGCAGGGCCGGCGTGCCTGGCTTCACAGGCTTGAGACGGATGCGCTCTCGGAAGGGGCGGCGGACAGCCAGGGTGTCCCGGTTGGGGACGGGCGTCCCGTTCGCCTCCAGCGGCACGTGCCCAGGGCTGGGCGCCTTGCCCGAGGCGCCGCAGCAGGCGCCCCCCGGGCTCCCCCCGGAGCCGCCCCCGGCAAGGGGACTCGGCGCCCAAGTCGCCCGGGTCAAGGCCCAGGACACCGCGCACGCCTGCGCCTTGCTGAGCCAGGGCTGCGTCTTCAGCGTCTCCGACACCCCGAACCCCGCTGCCCCACGGGGCAGACCCCGCGCGCGCGGCGGGGGCGCCGCTCCGACCCCTCTCAGCCGGGGGGCCTGGGGACCCAGCGAGGGGGCCTCGACGCTCCGGCGTCCCCGCCCCGCCCGCAGCCCGCTGGGGCCAGGCTGCTCCACGCCCCGAGACGCCCCTCGGACGCCCCTCCTGGCTGCGCTCCCCGGGGCTGCCGGGCTCCGCGAGGCCTGCCCGGGCTAGGCTGAAGAAAGGGGAGGGGACCGGTCCCCGGGCAGCTCCCGTCGGGTGGGCCACGGTCGCCGGCTGGCCCCGGGGCTCCTCGGGTGGTGTCTGCAGGTTTTGTTTATTCTGTTCTATCTCAGACCACGTCTCAGATGCTGTGTTTGAACTTTTTGTTCGTGTCAAGAGATCATGTGCAGGGTGATGGATTCATTGTCATCTGAGATTTTAGGTATGGGGGCGTATAGCCAACGAGTAAAAATAGTCACATTGGCTTGTCTGGTCAACAACAAGAAGAAAAACCACACATTTCCAAATCTAAAATTCCTGGCTGCAGAGTTGGTAGTTGTGGGGGATGTCTGTGACAAGAATGGTGAGCAGTGGTCTCTGAGCCCCAGGTCGTGGCCCAGCTCTGGCCTGTCTGTAGGCACCCCTGCCTGGGGCATCAGCACGTACTTACTGGGCCCCTGCGATGTGGGGGCCCGCAGAGGTCCCCAGAGAAGGAAGGAGGTTCAAGACAAGCCCGGTGCAGTTCTCCCTTACGGAGTCAGACACTCTCAGTTTAACTTACGGGCTCTTCTGGAGTTCAGATGAGGCGAGCATATAAAGCTGCAGAGTGAGACTTTATCCAGAGAATGCAAACAGCTTTAACTGAGTGGGTCCCCAAGCCCGCGAGTTAAAGAATCTCAGAACCTGTACCAAAACTTGAACTAGGTTTTTCCTATAAACTTCTCGCCCTGACTCTCCGCCAATTGCCTCCTCCTGTCAGCCACAAAATTCCATCTGCCAAACTCAGCAACTCCTGGCCATCCGCCCTCCCTCTCCCCCCCCCCTCTGCCTGGCGCTTCCTGAAGCCAGCAGCCTTCCCCGTCCACCGGCGGCAGCAGCGGTCTGAGGCCTCTCCACTCTTCCAAAACCTTCCCAGCCTTCTCGTCCTCGAGGATGCTGCCCTTCCCGTGCTCCGGGGAGCACCTCCATGTCGCCCCTCCTCTTGGGCGTGGGAAAGAAGCCTGCAGCTCTTCATGGTGGCACAGTCAGCATCTCCCAGTGCCACGCTTCCTCCTCCAGGGCTCATGCCTGGGGCGGCCCCAGCACCAGCACCACCTTTCCTGCCTCCTCCCAAGCTGTGAGGATCTCCCGACCTGGCCGCTCCTCATCCCCGTCCCCGTCCTGCTCTCGGTGGCCGGCTGCCCTTGTGCTGGTAGCTGCAGGGACCTTTCTTATTTTTGGTCCTTCATCCCCCCACCTTTCCGCAGTCTGTCATGCACGTTGACCCCCAGCAGAATCCTCCATCACCTAAACCTGACTGTGCCCCTCTCCTCTGCAGACTTTGCGGTGCTTCCACTGCCCTTGAGGTAGAGGCCCAAGCCGCTGACAGGGCCCCAAGCCCTGCGGGCTCTGCAGACTCATCCTCTCCCTGCTTCCGCACCATGGTGCTCTGCCACGCCCCCCTCCGTCCCGCTCCCGAATATGCAGGGCTGTCACGGGGCCCTGGAAGAGTTCATCCCACTCTGGAGTGCTGTCCCCCGGCACACACTGCTCCTGAACTTGTCCTTGTCTTGTCCCCGGGGGCCCCCTGAGGCCCCAGGCTGAGTGAGGGCCCCTCGAAAGCCCTGCCCTTCTCCTGGAAGCCTTCCCTCTGGCCCCCGGGAGACCATGAGGTTGCAGCGTTGCACACCCCCTCCCGCACGCAGATGTCACACTCCTCGCAGGAGGGGCTGCTCTGGGGGTCTTGGCCCTCCCAGTGCTGCCAGATGATGTGGAGGAACGGGAGCAAGGGAGGCAGGCTTCTGGAACCATCCGGACATCTGCTCATCAGCTAGTCGAAGGATCACCATGAAGCGGCTTTCGGTAAATTCTAAGAAAATGGATAGAGTTGATGTGAAGGTTCTTCCCAAGGCAGTTTGAGGATCAGGCTGTAACACAAGTCCAAAGTCACACAGTGGAGTTTTTAAAAGTACTGGCAACAAGGCTTTGGCTTCTAAGTAGAGGATCGATTTAGAAACTGCTCCCAGCATGGGTATTGGGGGCACCATCCCTCCCAGACCTGCCCTGAAGGAAGCACTGGTACAAAGACCTCTGACAGTCATACCGCAGGCGCCCAGGCCCCTGTCCTGGGACTTGCCCACCATGTTCCCAAGGCCTTGGGCTCACAAGCCTGGCTTGTCCCCGGTACCTCGTCCAACAGGCTTCCCTGGCTTTTCAGTTTCCTATTTTTCAAGAGGCAATGGATGGATTTGTTCTTGCTCTTTCTAATGCAAGATTTTGAACATGCACAGAGATAATGGCCCACGCCCAACCTTGCCCCATCCACACCCCCATTTACTCCCACCTCTCATGCTGCTTTCAAACACCCCCACTTTCCTGGAAACAGTTTGTGAAATAGCTCTAAAAGAGAAGGATCCTTCTTTGTAACATACCATCAAGCCTTAGTAGCATCGGGTGTCGAGCCTGCGTTCAGCTTTGTTGTCACATCCACATTAGAATTTTGTTCATTGGCATTTTGGCTCAGGATCCAAATAAGGTTCACACTTTGCACTGGCTGTGTCTTTGATGCCTCTGACTCTGTGGGCCCACTTTCATCTCCTTTGTTGAGGTTAGAGTGATGTGTTGGATTTTGATGTCTGTTATTGGCTGAATTCTAGAACTGGAGGAAATTTCAAACTTGTCTGACCTCTAACTATGGCAGTAGACAGCGTGAGAAAATACCATGGAAGTGCAAATATGGCGGGCGTTAGACACACTTCCAGGGCATCTTTGACCAAATGGCTTCTGAGTTGGCTTGGCCATGTCTAGCTTGTGGGAAGACATCCAGAAGAGATGATGCCAGGCCAGGAAGGGGCTCTTTCATGGTCTTGGACTGTGGTGAGCCCCCTTTCTCACATCTGATGCTCTCTGTTGTGGCAAAGTGTGAAATTGGTGGTTGGGGCGAGGGACAGGGAGAAAAAGGAAATATTGGAACAGCCCAGCCCACTCTGACCAAACCTGGAACTTGGACATTGAACACTCTGTCTGCTCCATGCTTGTCCTTAGAGTCTGACTCCTACAGGTTAGTTCTGCAGCTCAGCCTAGGTGCTTGAAATGCAAGAGGGTCTCAGAAGGTTCTGACGATGCTGGGACTCTTTGGGCCGCAGTGACATCTGATGGCAGGAAGGTCACCATCAGTACCTGTCTCTACGTCTGTGTCTACACCTACATCTCCATATGTACACCTGCATCTACACCACATCCACATCACCTACCCGTGTCTGTACCCGACTGCATCTCCGTCAGTCTCTGTACATCTACACCTACAGTGATATGTCTGCATGTGCACCTGCAGTGCATCTGCATCATCTACCTGGATCTGTATCTCTCTGTGTCCATCTGTATCAGTATTTATGTATCTCTATCTATACCTGCATCTATATCACTGATCTGTATCAATATCCGTATTGCTTCTGCATCTAGACTTTCACCCGCATCCACAAATGTACCTCATTTGATCACACATATCTATATCTGTACCCACATGCACTTGTATATCTCCATGTCTACACCTGTCTGCACCTGATCTACACTCACCTTCATGTTATATTGTTGGTTTCAACTGTGTCCTCTCTGTCTCGCTGCCCATGTGTCCGCATCCTCACCTTCTCTGGCGGTTACGTCCGTACATCTCTGTCATCGTGGCTGCACAGCCTGGTTTGGTATTGGACTTCCATAATTGTTGGGGAAGCTTT
This sequence comes from Mirounga angustirostris, assembly GCF_029215605.1. Taxonomy (NCBI): domain Eukaryota; kingdom Metazoa; phylum Chordata; class Mammalia; order Carnivora; family Phocidae; genus Mirounga; species Mirounga angustirostris. The sequence goes on along the minus strand of NW_026991720.1, from coordinate 106,594,980 downwards.
GCTTTTTCTCTTCAGGAAAAAAGTCCATAGTAGAACTCTCCAGGGACCTTCAGAGCCTAAACACGGCAATTGATTTTTGAAAAGTGTCATCTGCTTTATAAGTTGACCTCCAATTAAATCTGTCTGAGTTAAGCAGTTTAAATATCACTCCTACATGGGAGGGAGTAAGAACAAGGGAGAAAAATATGAAAAGAAGAGACTTGCTAAGCTGTCAAAATAGAAGTAAACTGCAGATGACAAATGAAGGCAGAAGGAAAAAGAAGAATGAGGAAAAACAGTGTCCTGATGTAGCTCGTTTGTGGAATATTGACTTCATTGAGACAATGACTTAAAAAAATAGGAGTGTCTTACTAGAAGAGCTGGCCACGGGTTACTGAATTCCAGCACACCCTCCTATATTCTAACTGTGCAGAAGGGCCGTTCAAGCTTCAGATAAATTGTACGGCTGTTACTTCAAGCTCTAGAGTGGGCAGGTGGGTGGGAAGGAAATCATGTTCCAAAGAGAAGAGCATTTGCAAAGGGCCTGCATCAGGAGTAGCATAGACATTTGAGGACCTGAAATAAGGCCGGGGGAAGGTGGGGGCAGTAAGCATGAGAAAGGCTGGCCAGGCCTCAGGGCCCCAGCAAGGATTTGGGTCCTTGCCCCCAGCAGACATGGGACACCACTAGAGGACAAGCGGGCAAGTGGTGTGGTCAGGGTCCCACTCTCCCAGATCCCTCTGCTGCTGAGTGGAGAAGAGATGATGAAAGGTGGGTACAGTGGATGGAGGGACACTGGTCAGCAGGTGTGCTGGCCACGGGGCCATTCCCTCAGCTCTCCTTTCTGTCTCTGCACCGTGAGGCTGAGCTGCAAAATGTTGTCTGTGCTAAGAGCTGGCCTGGACAGCTCACTACAGTTCCCAGACTATTCTACCCATTGGGCTTTTGGCAAGGTTCCAGCGGGCTGCACTACCATTCCTACCATGCCCACTCTGTTGAGTTTTTATCATGAATGGATGTTGAATTTTGTCATGTGCTTTTCCTGCCTCTACTGAGATGACCATGACTTGTTATCCTTCATCTTGTTAATGTGGTGTGTCACACTGTTCGATTTGCAGATGTTGAACCATCCTTGCATCCTTGGAATAAATCCTACTTGATCATGGTGTGTGATCCTCTTAATGTATTGTTGAATTTGTTTTGTTAATATTTTATTTATGGATTTTGCATCCGTGTTTCATCAGGGATATTGTCCTGTAGCTTTCTTTTCTTGTGGCATCCTTTTCTGACTGGTATCAAGATAATGCTGGCCTCGTAAGATGAGTTTGGAAGTGTTCCCCCCTCTTCTGTTTATGGAAGAGTTTGAGAAGGATTGGTACTGATTCTTCATAGGATGTTTGGTAGAACTCATCTGGTCCTGGGCTTTTCTTTGTTGGGAGGTGTTTGTTTACTGGTTTAGTCTCCTTACTTATTGGCATCTTCAGATTTTCTCTTTCGTCACGGTTCAAGCTCCATCAGTTGGATGTTTCCAGGAATTTACCCTTTCTTCTTGGTAGTCGTTTTGTTGGCAAATAATTGTTTTTAGTTGTTTCTTAGGACCTGTTGTATTTCTGTGGCAGTAGTCATAATGTCTTCTCTTTCATGTCTGATTTTATTTATTTAAGTTTTTTTTTTTTCTTGGTAAGTCTAGCCAAAGGTTTATCTGTTTTATTTATCTTTTCAAAGAAAACCAGCTCTTAGTTTCATTTATCTTTTCTATTGTCTTTTCAGTCTCTATTTCATCTTTTCTGATCTTTATTATTCCCTTCCTTCTGCTAGCTTTGGCCTTCATTTATGCCTCTTTTTCTAGTTTCTTGAGTTGTAAAGTCAGGCTGTTTATTTGAGATCTTTCTTTTTTCTTAATGCAAGCATTCATCACCATAAGAATGCCTCTAAGAGCTCTGTTCTATGTCCCACACATTTTGGTGTGTTACATTTCCAGTTTCACCTATCTCAGGTATTTTTTATTTCTTCTTTGACCCATTGGTTGTTCATTGGTTTTATTTCTTCTTTGACCCATTGTATATCATTTAATCTCCATATATTTGTGAATGTTCAAGTTTTCTTCTTATAATTGATTTCTAGTTTCATACCATTGTGGTCGGAAAAGATGCGTGATATGATCTCAGTCTTCCTAAATTTATTAAGATTTGTCATGTGATCTGTCCTACCATGTGATCCATCCTGGAGAATGTTCCATGTGCGCTTGAGAAAAATGTGTATTCTGCTGCTATGGGGTGGAAAGTCCTTCATGTATCTGGTCTCTGCTGTTATTATATTGCTGTCTATTTCTCCCTTCAGCTATGTTGGTATTTGTTTATGTGTTTAGGGGCTCCTATGTTAGATGCATAAATATTTACAAATGTTATATCCTCTTGATGAACTGACCTCTTTATTATTATATAATCATCTTTTGTGTCTCTTGTTAACAATCTTTGCCTTAAAGTCTGTTTTGTCTAACATAATTTTATCTACCTCTGATTTCCCTTTTCATGGATTATCTTTCTTCATCCCTTCACTTTAAGTCTGTTGGTGTCCTCAGTGCTGAAGTGAGTCTCTTGTAGGCTGCATCAAGTTGGGCATTGTTTGTTTTTTTCCCTATCCATTCAGCCACCTGTGTCTTTGATCAGAGATTTTAGTCCATTTACATTTAAAGTAATTACTGATAAGTATAGGCTTCATTTTGCCATTTAGTAAATTATTTTCTGGCTGTTTGGCGATTCCTTTGTTCCTTTCCCTTTCTTTCCTCCTCTGTGATTTGATGATTTTCTATAGTGGTGTGCCTACATTTCTTTCTCTTTCTCTTTTGTGTACATATTATAGGCTTTTGCTTTGTGGTTACTATTAGGCTTACATGAAATACCATATGTTTAGAACAGCCTGTTTCAAGCTGGTAACAACTTTGAATGTGTACTAAAGCTCTACATTTTTGTACTGCCTTCCTCATTTTATCTTTCTCATGTCAATACTTTCCATAAAACTAACTCTAAGATATTGTGTACTTAGATTTGTATTAAGCTGTTGGCAAATATTTTTTCCAAAAATGTAGGGAAATAAATATACTTGTGGTGAGAAGTGTAGTCTCATCTTGAAGTTGTTGGAATACAACAGTTTTTCACCAGTTGATTTTTTTTTTTACCTGTGAAGAGTTGGTGTCTGTCAACAACTTTACTAGAAAGAGTAATTCAGGGTTCTGGCACCTCCAGATGAATTTGCATGTATTCTAGAAGCCTGTGGGCTCAGCAGTCAGAAGAATCAGTTTGGTTGCACAAATTACCATGAGCTCACTCACTCATTCTCCAGAAGACATTGGGTTTTATTTCTCTGCAGGAAAGAAAGGTGATACTGAATCAAGGTTGAGATTTTGAATCATGGCAGCTCCTCTCTCATTTCCCCCATGAGAAATGTCTTTTCTCTACATTGGGGAGAACTCCTATGGGTTAACAAAAGAATAACTAGCTTATAAGATTATTTAAATAGAATAAATATTGTTATTTGTTAAAAACAGTATATAGGGATAGCTAGAATAATTGGGGAATCCCATGAAAACCTCATTTTATCCATTGGTTTAAAATACCTCATCAAAAAAGTTTGTATCAGAGTTGACTGATATCATTTTGCAATCCATCAATCATTCAATTCCCTACCTTTGGTAAATTTTCGAATGAATAGTAAAGTATCCGAAATCAGGAAGTAAAGAAGCAGAAGCACAAACGGTCAGCTCTTGAACATAGAGTCCTAGACGTAGGTGTCTGGTTGGCAGGACCGTCTGGGTCCGTAAGGAAGAGACAGTAACACTGTTGCCAAAACAGGACCTGGAGGAATGATGCGTGCAGACACTCTGCAGCTTAGTTAAGGTAAAACACAGGGAAGGATGCAGCTGTAAGTTACCTGGGCTTGCCCCGTAGTTTGGAAGCCCGCATCACACCCTCACTGACGAGTCACGTTTAGGTTTGGGGGCTTACTGGTGGCATGTCCTGGAGCTTGAATTATTTTCTCTAATCTCAGTTTCCAGTCCTTTAAAATGAGGTTCACGACAGTACCTTCCTCACGGGTCTGTTGTGTTACGTGAGAGTGTTGTGCGGGTCTCAGCACGGTGGCGAGCATAAGGAGAACCTTCAAGGTCTTCCACGGCCCCTGACATTTCTCACCTGAAGTTATTGCCACTACTCTTTTGTTGGGGGGGGCTCTCCACAACTCCTTCACCGTCTGACATAACAGTTTTTCTAATTTTTCATCTGTCCTCTCATTCCCATGGTGATTTCAGGGCACTGTGGAAGTCCACACACTGTGCATGGCATGGAGGCCATCGGGGAAACGGGGGTACTGTTGCTTCTCCTGTGGCCTTCCCATCAAGTGAGTGGTGTGAATGCTTCAGATTTTCTCCTGTTTTGCTGCTTTAGTAGGTCCCTAGGGGCATCTGACTTTACAACAATTCACCGTCTGACATAACAGTTTTTCTAATTTTTCATCTGTCCTCTCATTCCCATGGTGATTTCAGGGCACTGTGGAAGTCCACACACTGTGCATGGCATGGAGGCCATCGGGGAAATGGGGGTACTGTTGCCTCTCCTGTGGCCTTCCCATCAAGTGAGTGGTGTGAATGCTTCAGATTTTCTCCTGTTTTGCTGCTTTAGTAGGTCCCTAGGGGCATCTGACTTTACAACGACTCCGCAGTCGTGTTAACATGTGGCTGTGATTCAGAGAGGAAAAGCATCAGAGCAGATAGCTCTAGCTTCTGCGAACCCTCTCGGCCGCTAGATGTCGAGGCAGGCGGTGAGGGCCGAGCCGCCGGCACGGCTTGCGTCTCTCCCTCCACGGCAGTATCGGGTGTCCCGGTGATCAGGGTGTCACCGACACACAGATGAAATTGCATGTGCCATATCCGTCCATTGATTTTTGAGATTAACTCCAACTGCTTTCTGAGGAAGTTCAGACCATGAAATGACAGATGATGGCCATGTATTTTAAAAATAAAATAGAAATAACTGCATGCTCATTTTGAGCACAATCTTACTGGTCTAATTATTGACCGGACCCACTATCATCGTAAGCCATTTGCGCTCCAGCCCGGGCAGCGAGCCCTGGCAGCCCTCGGGAGGGGCTACAGCACCCGTCAGCAGCTGGTGTGATCAGGGGTCTCCTTGGGAGGCAGGAGGGTTCCTACACGTATCCTGGCGGATTTCATCATTATCTTTAAGGCGTTTTAAATAATCATGCTGCGGATACAAGTGTTAACTGTATGCATTGTGGGGTGAAGGAATGTAGGGTCATTAGACACTCATGAGGCCTAAGTGGGGCTGGGACTCATGATAAAGCCTCTGGGATCCCCATCGCCTAATGTCACCCTTTGGTTTAAAATAGGCTCGAGCACAGAATTCATGGAATCTGGTAGTAAACTTGGTTGGGAAGCTGGTTTATGTCCAGCATGGGACAGTAGGCTCTGGAGGCAGAAAAACATAAGATGTAGTTTGTGCCCTCACTGAGTGTGCAGTTTGGAGACAGGAAGAGGATTAAAACGTGTGAAATAATTAAGAGATCTTCCGTAATAGGTGGTGGCCTCGGGGCTTCTGCATCCAAGCAGAGGGAGTTTTAGGAAAAGGAGGGAGCCACGTGGGCCCCCTGGTTAGAATGGGTGAGGCCTGGTTGGTGGCCAGGATGAGGGGAGGAAGCACTCTGGGCCATCGTGGGTGTGGGGCACATGATGGGGGGTGGCTGGGCCGGCCAGAGCTGAGGGTCAGTGGGAGGAGGGGGAGTCTCGGGGCAGGCAGGGGGCCCTGGTAGTGTCGATCCAGGAGTGCACGTCATCACCACAACCCTCGCTGGTTTTAGTGCCACTGTTCCTCTTGGTGAGCACGCCGTCATGTGTGGACGTGGACACCTGTTCCACTGTCTCAAACACACGCAGGTGTGTGTGCACACCTGGGGAGTCCTTGCTGTCTTCTGATGCCTCCTGTCCCAGGCCATGTGGGTTCACTTTGCAGGGCTCTGGCTCCGAGTCCATTCGCAGAGCACAGGGCTGGAGGGAGGCCATCAGGGAGACCAGTGTTTGTGGTCCCACAGTCGCAGGGAGGCCCCCGCGCGTCTCCTGCCGGCAGCGTCCTCCGAGGGGCACAGAAATGTTTGCAGGCAAAGCACATCCTGAGTGACCACAGGAAGGAAGATGCTTCTGACCATCCAGCCTGGCCTGCCGACTCTCCCATGAAGGACCAGGACAGCACATTGGGTGGGGCCGCGGGGGCACCTCAGTGCACGTGGCATTGAACGGAGCTCCTTTTTCCCTACTCCTCACCTGGTGATTGTCACCTGAGGGCCCATTTTCCTAGATTGAGCTGTCATTCTACTCCGGGCTGCATGCCTGATGCCGCCCCTTCAAATGAAGCCCCTCGCTTGGCCATGTACATGTATTCCTGTCATCTGTTCAAACTCTCGGAGATAGAAGGGTGCTGGGCTGAGACCCTGAGCTCTGCTACTCTGAGCACACCTGTGCTCAGATACGGGAGGGGCCTTGCGTCACCTCCGTCCCGAGGATTTGCAGGGACGTTCTGTGGTCACACGGGACATTCAGGGGTGGGGGTGGAAAGGGGGTAGAGTGGGCAGTCCCACATCGCTGGGGCCACCACACAGGTGTGTTTCCAGGGTGTCTGCCCAGTGCCCGGGGGCACGTTCTGGCGGCCGGGACCCCCTCTGCACAGACAGGATTTCTCTGGGCGGCCCCTTTGAGCTGTTTCTTTCAGGCGCGTTCCGCTTGCCCATCCCCTGGTGGACCGTGCTGGCTCCTCTCTGGGGTCTGCCGTCTGGTGGGTTAAATTTGCACGTTCTGTTCCACTTTCTGGAATTCTAGTGTTCTAAGTCCACTGGCTCTGTAAACAATTCGTATTCACCCTATGAATTTTTTTATTTTATTTTATTTCTTTATTTGAGAGAGAGACACAGTGAGAGAGGGAACACAAGCAGGGGGAGCAGGAGAGGGAGAAGCAGGCTTCCCACGGAGCAGAGAGCCCGATGCGGGGCTCGATCCCAGCACCCTGGGAACATGACCTGAGCCGAAGGCAGACTCTTTTTTTTTTTTTTTAAAGATTTTATTTATTTATTTGACAGAGAGAGAGAGACAGCGAGAGAGGGAACACAAGCAGGCTGAGTGGGAGAGGGAGAAGCAGGCCCCCCACCGAGCAAGAGCCTGATGTGGGACTGGATCCCAGGGTACTGGGACCATGACCTGAGCCGAAGGCAGACGCTTAACCGACTGAGCCACCCAGGCGCCCCTCACCCTATGAATTTTTTGACGACTAGCAGACTACCTCCTCGGTCCCACTGTTTCCTCCGCTCTTTGATGCATTTGTAGATAACACGTTCACCCACTCGTCATCTGTGCGGGTTGAGCGACTAGCTCTGGTCTCCGACTGGCGTCCCCTCCTGGCTCACATGACTGACCCTGAGCACGACCTCACTCATCTCTGTCGTAGATCGAGGAGCAGCACCCCAAGTGCAACACTTCAGGCCCTGCTGTCTCTCGGCCGACCATCAGGCCGCATTGGGGGGGCCCCCTCGATGTTGCCTTTCGGACCCCTGCCCTCCCCAGCGCCCACTGAAGGCTGGAGCCTGGGCGCCCAACAGGCCCCTTCTTGGGGAATAGGCGGTGGAAATGGGCGGGAAAGGAGGACAGAAGGTCCTCCTGGTTCAAGGGCAAGCGACTGCTTTTTGATTGTGAAATTACACAGAAAACTACCCTGAGAAGCCGCTGACAGAGAATGCACCAGGCCCCTCCCTTGAGAGAGGGGTGAACAGAGGCGCGTCCTTGCGGGGCTGGGGAGGGGCCCGGGTCAGTTTCCACACGCGGCCCTGCCAGGAGAGGTGTTGCCCGTGAGGCTGGAATCAGGCTGTTAGTAATAAAGAGTCCAGGGCTGGAGAGCCGTTTGGGGTTTGAGGGGCTTTTATGCCCATTGTCCTTGATTTACACGGTAACTCTTGTCAGCTAGGTGGGACTCCTTTAATAACTTACGTTTTAACGATTTTCAGCGTGAGACGTTTTGACATCTTCCTGTGTATTCACACATTTGTTCCGTTCACACACGCATCACATCTGCTCGTGTCCGTGTGCGGGGCGGCTGGTGCCGTGGCCAAAGCCCACACCCACACGGCGAAAGCCTGACCGCCGCCCCGGGCCGCACAGGAGCCTGCGCCTGGGTCACGCGGGCGGCGCCGGCGGCGCGGACGAGCTGCCCCGTCCAGGTCTCACCTGGCTGCATTCATCGGCCTGGCCTGGGAGGCCGGCAGGGAGGCACCGAGCAGGGAGCCCCCAGGCTGGCTGCAGGTGCGGTGGGGGCCGGCGTCAGGCTCCGTGGTCCCGAGTGCTGGGAGTCCAGGGGAGCTGCTGGGCCGGGGCCCGAGGAGGCAGGGTCTGTGCCCTCGGCGGGGGTCTGTGAAGCAAGGCTGTGTCCTGGCTGGGGTCTGGCCTGGGGTACGTGGGCTGCGTAGGTGAGGGTGGCCCTGGTTCGCTGCAGGCCTCGTCACGCCCCATCACTCGCGTCTGCAGATGCTGGTTGTCCGCCCGCCTGCACTGCGTCTGGGGGGCCTGGTTACAGGAAGAGCGGCCCATCTGAGAGCCGCGGGGGCAGGGGCACCAGAGCTCTGCCACGAGGGCCTCCAAGGCCCTGCTGTGTCGCTGGTGCCCATGTCCCGGATTAGGGCTCTGCGGCTGTCGTTCTTTCTCCACATCTGACTTGTAGTGAACACACCTTCCTGGCGTTGCTGCTCTCCTGTTCCTGAGTCTGCACATGGCACCGTGGCCTTTCCCCCACGTGGCTCGAGGTCCCTGCACACTTGGTTTAGACACAGGCCTTCTTGGGGCTCTGGGCTGGCTGATGAAAAGCGAGCTCCAGCCTGCAGCTCCGGGTGGACAGGCAGGGAGTGATGATGAAGACACAAAGGTTCCAGTGGACCCCTTCCCCCATCGGTGTCTCACCTTCTCGTGGGCCCGAGTGTGGGCTCTGTGAGATGCCCAGGGGGGTTTCTAAGTCAGGTCGGGTAGACTTCCACACCACGTGCACACACTGACCTGAAAATGTGTTCTAATTTTACAGCATGATGTGAAAAGCCCCTGTGTTAGGAGGCTTGTAGGACTTGTCTGTCCTTCCTGGAAGGGTCCCCAGCCCTGGGCATCTCGCTCTTGCCCGGGAAGCGGGATGGAGGGGCAAAGGCCCTGATCGCAGACCCGCGTCGGGCCTCTCCTTTCTCACTTTAGGGCAGAACAGCACCCTGCAGGTTGGCAAGAGATCTAGAACAACGGGTGAGGCATGGAGAGCAGGCCCGGCTGTGGGTAGAGAGCCTCCTGCAGAAACCGGCGTCCTAGGAAGAAGTCCAGTTCCTGTCCCCACTGAGAGAAGGTGGTGGGGGGCGGCTTGGTGCCGTGGCTCCTTACCAGCCTCCCCTTAAGGGCGGAGTGTCCGTCCCGCTGTGGCTGCACGTGCCCGGGACACCCCAGGACAGTTGCGGGACAAGCGGCAACTCCTGACGCCAGCCCGCTTCTCCGTCTCTACCTGAGGCCTCCAAGGGCCCTCGACTCCTCCTTGCTGGCTCTGTCCCTCCGGATTCCTGCTTTAGCCATTCTCTGAAGGCCGCTTTCCCCAGCTGCTCCCAGCTCAGATGCTCAGTGTGGGCTCTGTCCGTTAGGATGTGTCCCCAGGAGAATTTCCTTCCCACGGCTTCTCCATTTCACATGCTCCTGGGTCACCTCCTGGTGCCACGACACCCCGTGGCCTCTCCCAAGCCCGCAGGCCCCCCTGCACCCTCATGCCCAGTCCTGGTTTCCTGGGTCCTGGTTGGCTCCTCCTTGCACCCTGCACCCCATCGGCTCTTGGAGCTGCAGGGACCCTGGATGCTTCCCTACTCACCCCTGTGCATGTCCTCCTCCTACGAGGACTCCAGTGACATTGGATTCGGAACCACCCTGATGGCCTCCTCTCAGCGTGACGGTCAGCAGTGACCTCTTTCCACGTAAGGTCACCTTCTGAGGTTCTGGATTTAGGACTGAACATGGGACGCTTGGGTGACAGCTCAATCCACAACAGCACTTGTCTTTGCCGCCCGTGAGCTGCTCGAATGCAGGCCCCCGGAAGGCAGGGCCCGGTCTGTTTGTTGCTGCACCTAGCCCGTCTCCTGTCACCTTGGCCAAGGGCACGAGAGGTCGGCCGGGATGACGGCGGTGGCTATGCACCAGCTTTTCTATGACAACATAACGGAATAGTCTCTGGAATGCTGCTAATAGGGTTTCACGGGCCGGCGTGGCTCACACAGCTGCGTGTTGGGACTCAGGACTTGTCATTGGAGCTCTGAGCTGCACGGTTCTGGTGGAGCCGGGTCTCCCGCGGGCCTGGGGCGCATCGTCCTGGAGCACCCCGCCCCCCAGGGGGTCGCTGCACGGTGCCCCTCTGGTCTCCATGGTTACCTTCAGATGTGTCCCGTTCACATCCCTCTCATGGCACATCGCTCATTTTAGAAACAAGCCCATTTAAAAATGTGTTTCCTTTGTACATTTGACGCCCATCCTGAAACTCGATTTTCAGCATCTGCTTCCCCTCGGTCTCCCATCTTTTCTCTCTCCTTCCCGTCTGGCCTCCCCTCCACCCCCCTATTATATTTTTTATTGAAGGCTGAGCTGAGCCGTGGCTGCATCACGGGCCCATTACGCTTCTAACAATTCAATTTGCACTGTATTGTTTGTCTCATTGCTGGGAAATTCAGGTGATTCATCATGCCTGAAGAAGCACCTGATCCCGGCTGCCCTGAGAGCCTGGTCACTATGTGACAGGAATGCACAGACGCTGAGGTGGGGGCAGGGGGGATGCACAGCTTCTCAAGTGTTGATGAGTTCCATTTTGTAACGCTGCCCCCCGCTCTCCTCAACAGCCCCCTGAGCCCAGAGAAGGGGAAGGAGCTGATGGAGAGCATCGCGCGGCTCCTGGAGGTGCCGATGAGTGTCTTCCCAGACATCGCGTGAGTGCCGGGTGCGGGGTCCGGGGCTTTTAGTCTCCACTCACATCAGGTTCCGTTTCATAATTGGTTTGCAAGGGAAAGAACGGTGTGCTTGGGGTTCCTGTTAATTACACCAGAAACAGTTCAGGAGAGAGATGGAAGGAAAATTCCAGGTGGGTTTGGTAAGTTATTTAAGTGCAGCTGAAACTGGACTGTAATTGTGAGAATTATAATCTGCTGGAAGGACAGGGCCCACTGGGGCTGCGGGGCTCAGCCCTGCTTCACCTAGAATTGCCTGGGAGGCTCTAGAACATTCCGGTGCCTGGGCCCTACCCTGCTGCAGATGAGTCCAAGCCCAGGGACGGTGCGAGTCCATGAGAAGTCAGCACTTAGGGAGTGCCTCCAGCCTGCACACCCTGCCACGTACTTGCCGCACCACGTCCCCCGAGCACGACCAGCCTCTCTCGTCATCAGGGGCAGGCTGGAGGCAGATTCGGTGGCGCTGGAGACCGGGGGGAGGTCCGGACGTGGAGGTCAGCCCAGAGAGCCGTCTCAGGACGGATCAGTGGTGTGTTGTGAGCCACTCAGGCCTGGAAATAAGAGGCTCAGCCGAGCTATCTGTTGATGCAGACGGCTGGCCCGGGGCCTTCAGTCCTGGAAATACAGTATGACCATTGGCAAGTCTTGCCACTCGGTGGGACTGTCTAAGCTCTTTCCCTGTGCCTCTTAGCTCATTTGGAAGTTCATCATCCTTTATCTTGAGTAGAAGGGAGCCAGAAGTTGGGAGAGAGGGGCCAGGCCGAGTCCTCGTCTTAACAGTAAGCCCAGATTCACTTCCTTGGGCTCCTTGCCGCTGATGGCGGTCTAGCCCGTCTCTCCGACTAATGAGGGCTCCTGTATCATCTCTGCACCAGCAAACGGGACCGTCTACAAGACGCAGCTTTTCTTTATTTCTTTCTTTCTTTCTTTCTTTCTTTCTTTCTTTCTTTCTTTCTTTCTTTCTTTCTGTCTTTCTTTCTTTCTTTTCTTTCTTTCTTTCTTTCTTTCTTTCTTTCTTTCTTTCTTTTTTTAAGATTTTACTTATTCATTTGACAGAGAGAGAGGGAACACAAGCAGGGGGAGCGTCAGGCAGAGGGTGGGAGAAGCAGGCTCCTCGCTGAGCAGGGAACCCAACCTGGGGCTCAATCCCAGGAGCCCGGGATCATGACCTGAGCCAAAGCAGACGCTTAACCAACTGAGCCACCCAGGCGCCCCAAGAAGCAGCTTTTCATTCAACAGATGTTTACAGAACACCGGGCCAAGGTGGAGCAGAGAACATGACATTCCAGCAGAAATGGGCACAGAGCAGAGCTGGTAAAGGTCAGGCAGCCCTAGTTCATGTGGAAGCAAAGGGCCAGAGGCTGTGAGGTCCGGAGAGCAGGCGCCCGGCTGCCTCGAGGCAGGAGGGACTGTGTGCCCCACGTGAACAGGCAGGGCAGCTTGGGTGGGCCCCAAGGCCCTTGTGAGGAGTGTGGCGTTCCTTCCGTGGGCTGGCAAGCCACCAGAGACTTTACATGAGGAGAACATGTTTCTCTTACAAGGACACAGGAGGAGGCTCAAGTGCCTTGAGGCCGCTGAGGTTTCTAGATGAGTGTTGGTTGTCCCGACCCCATGCCAGATGGGGTTTCGGCCTTGGAGAGGTAGTCACGAATGTGGGAGGAGCTGAGAGATTGGGAGACACCCACATGTGACTATGTCATTACCCGGTCAGCTGAGCCACACGCCGGCCCCGTGGGAGCAGCTTTTATTCCAGCCTGTCATTTCAGACGCCCTTGAGAACTGTCCTTTGTCCAAGCACATTCCCTCCCATGCAGAACCGCATGCCAGGTGTATGCAGGCGTCTGCGGAAGGGGCATGGCTGCTGGACTCGGGAGCTCAGCGTGAACACAGGAGGCCCACCCAGGCCCTTTGCCCAGGGCATGTGTCTCGGGTGCCGTTACACAGATCGCACGCAGAGAGAGCCAGTCCTGACCTGGTGGCGCCAACCGTTCCCTTCAGAGAAGCAGAGGGAAATTTCCCCAGTATGCCTGCACCCCACACGTGGCTAGTCATCTGCAGTCTTCACCTCCGGACCCCAAGGTCGGGGGTCACAGCGGTCCCTGACACGTTCACATCAGGCACCCAGCCCAGGACTTGCGGAGTTCCGGCCTGGCACCCACACCGCGCCCACCAACCAGGGTGGGGCGGTCCTCGCCCCTCCGTCCACAAGTAGGAGACACTGAATGTGCCCCCGAAATTCAGCTGCTGGTGCCAGGGACATGTTGCTGTTGAGGGAGTGAATGAATGAATGAGTGCCTCCTTCATTAGAGGGAAGAATGTTCCGGGAGCGATTGGAAGGCAGTAAACAACAAGAAGACTTCACATCTCCAGGGGGAGCTCCGGGAGGGGCCGGGGTGGCCTGAGCTTTTGGAGAACGTTAACACAGCTCAGACCTGTTATTGAGAACATTAGACAAAAAAGTAATCACACGGAGAGGCTTCAGAGTAAAACGTGGCCTGGCCCCACTGGGGCCATCAATAATGATTTTCATTATTTCATCATCAATAATGATTTTCATTATTTCCCTCTGCGCTCTGGGGTGAGTGAGCACCAGATAGAAGGCAGAGGTCCCCACACACAGAGGCCTTGCGCTTCCTGGAGCCTCGGCCCCCCGCCACTGCTTGCTTGTTGGAAGTCGGGGTGTGTGTACCTCGTGACCTGGGCTCCATGCTGCTGAGAGAGGGGTTTGGGAGGAGGGGTGTCCTTGGGACAGGCAGGAGCACGGTGGGCTGGGAGCCTCAGGAACAGCCGTGGAGCTCTCCAGCCCGAAGTGGGTCAGGTGGGTGTGACCCAGAGCCCACCGCCGAGGAGGGGAGCTGCCCTTGGGCCAGGCTGAAAGCCCCCATGGTGGCCTGCCTCATCACCCACCCCCAGGGGCAGGCCCCGCACATGAGCCCCCCGAACGCTGTAGGACTGAGCCTTTCACATAACTGGCAGCCACTGACCACGTGTCCATGACTTTTCCAGCAGTGAGAAGTTTCCTGTTGAAGGAAGGTGTCTCCCAGAGAGAATGGGACACGGGTGTCCAAGGTCAACAAGCATGTTTAGCCTATCTTCTGTCCTGCCCCACGGTTTCTGCATTGCCCACCTGTTCCCTCCCTTTCTCCACATCCTCAACCAGGCTCATCGGCCTCTAAGAGTCTCAGGGCAGTGGTGGGAGGCCCAGAGACCAGGGCGAGGCCAGGCAGGCTTCCGGACAGGAGAGGCCTCTGGTGCGGGCTGGGGGTGGGGGTGTCAGGACTGGAGGGGCATCTTTTGGAGGGGGCATCCAGCGGGAGGGGTGTCTGGTTGGAGGAAGTCTGATGGGAGTGGTGTCAGGACTGGAGGGGCTTCTGGTGTGGTGGTGTCCATGTCGGGGGCTGTCTGGTGGGGGGGCGGTGTCCCAGTGGGGGCTGTCTGGTGGGATGGTGTCCGGTGGTAGGGTGTCTGGTGGGGGGCTGTCCAGTGGGGAGTGGTGCCTGGTGGGGGGGTGTCCCGTGGGGGGGTGTCCGGTGGGGGGCTGCTGATGGGAGGGGAGTCCAGTGGGGGGTGTCCGGTGTGGGGGGGGCGTCTGATGGGAGGTGTCCAGTGGGCGGGGGGCCCGGGGGCAGGGATGTCCAGTGAGGACGTCTGGTGGGAGCTAGCTGCACTCCGTCTGTCCCTGGTCTCTACCTCGGGTCTGTGGCTTACACGTCTCAGCCCTTCCCACCTGCACCCCTGTCACATCTGAGGAGGACTGGGGCACAGAGGGTTTCTGGGGAGCACTTTCTGGCTGAGCTGGGGGCCATGCCAAAGCTTTTGTAAATGTCTTTTGCCACAGTCTCTTCCCTGGTCAGAAAACTGGGGGCTTCCGATGTCCTGCGGAGCCCAACGTGACATCCCCCACCACTGTTTAAGCTGGTGAGCGTCTGGTCCGCAGCTCTCCAGTGAGCCCAGCACTCCAGAGGGTCCTTCCCCGCCACCTCGCCCCGCTGGAGGGGCCCCCAGTCTCCCTGCTCTTAATGCAGCTCATGCTTCCAATGTAAAGCTGGTCCTCGCGCTGCCAGAGCCCCCCGTCCTGCCGGTCAGTGTTGGCCCCGCGCGTCCGGGTCCCGAGGTACTGTGTGCGAGCTTGCACAAGTCTGTGCTGTGTTGTATGCGTGTGCACGAGGGGCCCGGCACCGTGGTGCGCGCTGAGCGCGTGCGCCCACCGGACAGCCGGACGTGGGCGGTGGAGGCCATGGCGGGGGCCACTGCGTGGCCAGCGCTTGGCTGTGCATCTAGGAGCATGTTCTCAGGGCTGCTCATTGTTCCAGGAGAGGAAGAGAGGCCGCCGCTCAAGCCGGCGCCTTCAGAGCTTGTCTGCGTTTTTATGGAAGTACCAGTTATACTTAATATGTTTTGTTAATGGTTATGTAGCTGTCAAGTAAATTCCATTATTTCTTATTACATCATTAGAGACCATTAAAACGGCATTAGCATGCTGATGTGATTATGCCAACAGACACACAACAACCTCAGTTACGATTTTATAACCTAATCACGGCTGTCCACAGCGGTGCTGATCGATGCGCAGGCTGCTCCCTCTGGGGCCGTCGATGGGCGGTGCTCGGGGACCCACCATACACAAGGAGACTCCGTGGTCAGTTGGGGCTGGCGTCCACGCTCCTCCTGAGGGGCCCCGACTGAGCCTTCAGATCAGCCCCGAGAAGGCTCGGCTCAGCTGAGGGCACTGTGGGAGGACAGCCTAATTCTGTGATCAATCTTCCCGTGTTCTCCTGATGCAAGAAGCAGTTTATTTTCCCATCTGTGTGATTTACGGAATTGATGAAAATACAGTGTTCTTGTTTTTCAGGACGGTTGCTGAAGGTGCAGTGGTGGGAACTCACAACCCTGACACTTCTCATTAGGGCCAGGTCGGTCGGTCCCGTGAGTCCCAGGGGTGTGAGGGCCAGGGATGTGAGGCCCCCGTTATCCCCCCTTCCCATGCCTCACACCCCCGCACATCCCCACCCCTCCTTCCATTTGTGAGAGAATCTGTGGGAGTTTCAGTTTCGTAGGGCAGAATTGTGGTTATTGGGCTCCTGTCTTGTCTCTCTGACTTATGAAGACATTAAAGAGGAAGTTGGACACAGGGTCAGAATGGCCTTTGCCTCGCTGGGTTGGCCCCTTAGGCTTGCAGCCCAAGTGATGACAGAGCTATGGGTAATTTGGGGAATGTGCCAGGACATTGCAGATTAACGGTGACAGAGATTATGCTTGGGATAAGCAAACATTGCTCACAGCCAAGAGCCTCCAGCAGTCAGACCCGGAGCCCTACAGGGGGCCCCAGTAGATGGTGATCGCACTCCTGCTTGATGTGTCCACTGCCTGCAAGCTCTGGGGTTCGCAGGTGGGTGCCGTCACCTTGCTCCACCTGGGTCCGGGATTTTCTCCGTATGCCAACTTAGAAGGACAGAAGGAGGGGCCTCCTGTCTTCCCAGAGCAGGAGCACTGGCCGTGGCCTACCCAGGCCTTACGTACAGGGTCCGCAGAGCGGCTGTGCACCCAAGGAAATGTCACGAGGTGACAACTGCCCCAGGCCTATCTTTAGACTGAAGATGAGACCGTGGGAAGGGCGCTGCCGGCGTGTTCGTGAGTAACAGTTCTGCTTGAGGGACAGAGGGCCTTTCTCATTTTAAGTAAATCCCTGTGCTTTGGGTGAAGATGTTTATATTTAGAGTATCGGTTGAGCCCCTTCCTATTGAGAAATGACATCACAGCTTAGGAGCAGAGTTAAAATGCTTGGCCTTTCTAAGCCTCAGTTTCCCTGCGTGTAAAATGTGGATGGTCAGCATGTGCTACGGGCTGTGACGTGGGATCCTGCTCTGAGGAGTCCCCTACAAATTGCATGACTGGTTCTAAGGCTGATGGGCTCTCCATTTAGATCCTATGAGACATCCCACAGCCAAGAGCGTGGGCCCTGCTGCTGTGTAAGCATTCGGCTCGGCTGGTTGTGCTTCCATTACTTTTGTTGTTCTTAACCTACGCTGACACCTAATGATGAGTAGGTTCGATTGTCAAGAATAACCCACTCAGTTCCTTTCCCCAGGCTTGCACGGACACTTCGAGGGCGAAGCGTTGGGTAGATGGTGGAATTATGTGCTGGACTGGACGTCTTGGTATTTAGGGCTTCCTTAGAGAGACTGTGGTTCCTCGGAATGATCCTTTGATCTGGAAGAGCGTGTCTTCATCTCTCCCAGGAGACGATACTCCCCTTGAAGGCGGGGATTGGGCTTCTATTTCTCCGTGGTGCGTCTTCAGCACATAGGTTGGCGTCAGGCACGTAGTAGGTGCTCGGTATTTGCTCAGTGACTGAGTGAGTGAGTGAGTGAGTGAATCGATCAATGTGGCCTGAGTTTGTGCCATCTTTCCACTGCCCTAAGACACTGGGCAAACTCCCGAGGCTTGCCTTGCCTCCGTTTGCTCATCTGTAGGATGGGCGTCATGGTACCTGCCCTGGAACTATTGTAGGGGTCATTCGGCAGAGGGTGGTGCTCCACATATAACACACTATGAAAATAATATGTTGTTTAATATTTTTTTAAGATTTTATTTATTTATTTGAGACAGAGAGAATGAGAGACAGAGAGCACGGGAGGGAAGAGGGCAGAGGGAGAAGCAGACCCCCCGCCGAGCAGGGAGCCCGATGCGGGACTCGATCCAGGGACTCCAGGATCATGACCTGAGCTGAAGGCAGTCGCTTAACCGACTGAGCCACCCAGGCGCCCTAAAATGTTGTTTAAACCAAGAAATATCTAAACACGTGAAAAAAGTTATATTTATACTGAAATAAAACTAAATTCTGTGGTAAAATACACATTGTATTTATTGCCTGGGCTGTGAATACTAGTTCTCTCTGCTCAGCTTCACCCGTATTTTTCTCAGGAGAACAAAGTAGAACTCATTTTCACTCCCCTGCCTTTCTCTGAGTCCGAGATGCTCCCGGCATGCTGATGTCTGCAGGACTGTGGCTTGGGCGAGTCAGGATGCTGTACTCAGGAGCCGTCCCTACAAGAAAGCTTTAACATCCAGCAGGAGGCCTTCCCCCTCACACATGGGCGCTAAAATCTGTAAGGAAGGGCTGGAGAAGAATACAGTGCGGCCGGAATTGAGGGTGCCGTAACTCCTCCCTGCGTGGAAACCAGCCCCCGCATGTTCGTGGTGTCACGTTGTGGGTTATGATGGATGGATGTGTGATGTCCAAAGAAACAAAACGGAGTGAGCCTCGGAACCAGGGACGCAAAGGGTCAGGATGGAGCACAGTTGGCTGGAAACTCACGGGGGGAGGCTCCTGTCCAGCTCTCGGCAGCACTGAATGGCCATTGGCCTGGTTCTCTGAGGCGTCAAGACAAAGCCTTGGTCCAGATTTTCAGGGGCTGCTTTTGTTTCTCACTTTGTCACTAACAATTCAGTTATTCCTTTGCTTCATTCATCAATCCTTAAGTGCCGTGGAAGTCCAAGTGCGATGGGAGATAGGTCTCCGGTGGCCCTGGGGCCTTCCAGGCACCTCTGGTCCTTACGGCCCCGGCTGCCCCCACCCCCCTGCGCTGGTAGAGCACAGTCTTCTCGTGACCAAACACATCATCTCTCAGTTCTAACTGGAAAACAATAAATTGTCGTGGGAATTGAGAACTAAGCAAATAGTTTAAAAGTGCAAAGTCAAAACATAAATATGGAATCATCTGTTTTCTTCCAAATACTCCATGGGAAGAAAGAGGAGTGCAAAGTAAGGCATCCCCTAATGACAGAGAGGAATTCCCAAATTGCACATAATCACACAGTAATTGCAAATAAGAGACGATCTGTCCAGTAAAGCAATTGCTCAACCCTTTAAGAAAATAGAGCATCGCCAATGTTATGTTTTGGTGAAGACTCATGTCAAGTTACCGTGCGATAACTTTGTAGGCCTCCGTTTCCTCACACAAATAGGAGACAGCTCATTCTCTCAGTCCTTCTTCTTTGTCAGCCCTCAAATCAGATAACTGTGGAAAGTTACTGCCTAGTGTTTGGGAGGCAGGAATATACAATTGTGCAGAAATACGGTAATGGAAAGTATGCTTTAGGAATATATGTGTGCATCATTTTGCTATTTCATGGAATTCTAGAATTTTGTGATTTGACACAGAGGGGATGAGGCAAGCAAAGATGTAGCAGCCAGACGTGGACTCATTTTCCTGTCGGCTTTCTCTTGGCGGGTTGGGTTAGGGACTTCTCAGAGTTAGGGACAGCTAAGGAAGATGACCAGGAGGGAGCTGGCGGTCCTCAGACACAGTTCAGGGTCAGTGCCGGTTCTGGGGAAAGAGTGTGAACACCACAGTTCTGGAGCCCATAGCCAGGAGGGGACGCTGGTGGAAATCGTACGCAGACTGCGTGGTTATTGATGGTGCTGAACAAGCTCTCACGGAGAACCCAGGAATCACTTTCCAGCCGTGGCATCTCTTCTAAAACTGGACCCCTGGGGCTCGTCCTTAAAACTCCCTGTGTTTTGACTTATTCGTCTGTAAAATGAGGCATGGTCTGAGGCATTGCTTTGGGTCTAAATTATGCCATTATGGTGCTCAGCTCTACCTTAGCACACCCTCCTGTCTGTGTTCTCTTGAGGGCAGCCGGGCCTCCCCAGCACCTCAGCCGGGAGGCTAGCTGGCTTAGGAAGCCCCTCAAAGCCATGTGTGCAAATAAAGAAATCTTCTTGCTCTTACTTGGCCTCGGTTTATGTTCAGTCAGACACAGCAAGTCTCTTAAATGACTAAAAGTCTCCTAAATGGTTTTGTTTGGTAACTTTGGGTCCTTCATTAGCATTTTGGCTTTTTTAAATTAATAACGAGTAAGGTACAGAACGAGCAATTCACCAAATGTATAGCCCGTAGATGAGAAAAGTTAATGTAGAAAGATTCTTAAGCAAGCCATAGATGGGATTTTGAGAAAATGTCTTAATGTTTGCGTTAATATAGGGCTCTCTCTCTGTATATCATCCACCCACGGTCCATCCATCATCCATCGTTCATCATCCCTCCATCCTGACCATTCATGTTATGGGTTTTACCCCAAATCCAGGATCAGAGACAAAGCACAGGTCAGTGCATTAAGCCAAGGCAAGAGCATGCTAGTAAAAAACATTTAATTAAATATTCTATCAAATATTTTTTTTAAAATTTCTAAACAACTTTCAGGAAATTATGTCAGTTAAAAACTGCAGCATTTACTTGTATGTTAGCTGTAGAGCCATCAACGCTAACTTTACAACTTTCTGTTGCTGCCAAATATGCTTTGAGATTTTTTTTAAAGATTTTATTTATTTCTTTGAGAGAGAGAGACAGAGACAGTGGCAGAGATAGTGAGAGAGAGCACAGGTGGGGAGGGAGAGGGAGAAGCAGGCTTCCCGCCAAGCAGGGAGCCCGATGCGGGGCTCGATCCCAGGACCCTGGGATCATGACCTGAGCAGAAGGCAGACACTTAACGACTGAGCCACCCAGGTGCCCCACTTTGCAATCTTCTTACTATCCCCCAAGGTTGAGAGGATCTAGTCCCTGAGCCTTGTCTCTATTTAAATTTAAATACAAAGGGCTGTTTAGCCAGTGTTTATAAGGAAAATTATAGTCATATTTGTTGTTTTCACTGTGGACCTTAAAGGTTGGCCTGATACAAATAATACTGTGTCATGTATAATCTATTATTATACAGGAGAAATAATACCCAGATTAAGTCAACTAAGTGGAATCCTCAATCAGTGGGGATTTTTGTGTTCTATGTTTTGGACCTGGTGTTAAATAACAAGAAAAATAAGATTTCGTCAGGGGGTCGCTTCCTTCTCCATTCTCCACTGAAATATCGGTCTGAGCACAGGCTGAGTTCAGTGTCTTATAACTCATGCAATTAGAGTGTCATGCATGAAAATTAACGTGCGGAAGATCACCTCGAGACACGTGATTATTAAGAAGACTCATCTGTCAGCATACTGATATTATAAAGGCAGAACTTTAGATTATTGGAAAATGACTTCAGTGATAAATGTAGGAGAAGGATTTCTAAAGAGTTCCCATTTAAAGAAAAGACCAAGTAGGCAAAGCTCTCGCCCCAGCACATGGGTTAGTGGGAGTTCTGTTTGTTCCATCAACTTGATAGGGTGGGGAAATTCCAGAAAACCAGCAATAGGTCAATATTAAAATGCTAGAAGTTACTTTTGTTCTTTGTTAGAAGTTACTGTGATAAAGAACGAGTAATCATCGATATTATGACTGATGTGTGATCATATATATTATGTTATAAACATGTAATCACATGTTATATTATCAATACCTAAACATCACCTAGAGTTAGATTGTAATTAATAGTAAATGCCAAGTAGAAACATTGAATTTTACGGGGCTCAGGACCACTTGGGGCTTCTCTTTAAAACTGAGATGGGTCCAGCTGGCATGATGGTGTTGAGACCCCCCTTCATCTGTGTGCACACGTATGATTTGCTTAAAGTGGTTAAAGGAAATTTAAAATCAGTGAATACTGCAAGATCTCAGGGAGATATCTTTTCCTATTATTTCCAACCTGATGGGGAATCGATTCTGAACGATAGTGTATGGTTTTATTCTCCTAATACGGTCTCCAGGAGGGGCCATTGGAGCATTTCTCGTGGGACCCACGTGCCCACTGGGGTTTCCTAGGCTGAGACCGAGAAGGCTGTCTCTTGCTAGACGAGGAAGGATTTGCATCTGGGCAGGTGGGCCCCAGCTGGTGGCATTTCTTCCACTGTAAATAGGAGTCTTGTCACAGTAAGTGAATGGGACTGCCAGAAAGTCTGTGGTCCTACAGGAACACTGAGTCAAGTGAGTTGTGCACTCTCAGAGCAAAGCGTCTCACCGTAGGTAGGGTATGGTGCTTTTGCCCGGTCTGCCCGTGGTGACCCCGCGTAGACCGATCATGAGCTTGCCATCCTAGAGCCGTGGGGTCTGGAGAGAAGTGGCTGATCTTGCCCCTTGTATCCACCATGTGGTTCCAGACAGAGCAGGACTGCCTTGGTCATGAGGCGGCATGGTGTGCAGAAGCCCTGTGAGCCCACAAAGGCCTGAGAGTGTGGACCTCACGGCAGAGACTAGAGGAGCAGCTGACTGCTCCAGATGGTCGGGGCAGAGGACGATGGGTCGGCCCTTCCCATATATGCATTATCATCCCCACTTTGCAGGTTCAAGAGTGTTATATGCTGATATCACTCAGCAAGGAAGATCACAAGCCCCTTAAAGTCCAATGCCCAGGCTCTTTCTATAGTATTAAATTGTAAAATGTGACAAAAACAATAAGGTCATTATTGTATGTGAATGTGCTTAGCACAGACACTAGAAAACACAATAGACCCTCACTATTAGTGATTCCGTTTTTGCAAATTTATCTGTAACCCTGAAATCAATACAGCACTTCCATGGTCGCTTGAAGACCGGTGCAGAGGGAGCTGAGCTTGAACAATGCATTCTTGTTTCAGCCCACACTGTAAACACATGCTTGTCCCTGTTCACGGCTGCATTCTCCACATCTTCATGCTTTTTGTTGGTGATTTCGCTGTTTAAAACAGCCTCCATGCGAATGCAGAACGTCTAGCGTTCCTACCTGCAAGAAGGCTGGGCTTCTGCAGAAAGTGCTGTTGTAGAGAATCTACAGCTCTAGAGGTGGTGAGTTCAATGCTCATGGGGCAGTAGCGTCTGTCAGTAAGGCGTCTTTAAACAGAAGCACACATAAAACAAGGTGTACGCAGGCAGGTTGGTGAAGATGTGGCCGGAGGCTGGCAGAGTCCAGCCCCGTGCTTCCCCGGGAGCCATGGTCCAGTGTCCTTAAATCCACAGTATTGACCTTACAAGACATAACTCCGCAAATAACAAAAATGTACCGTAGCGTGTTTCCAACAACTACTGGTTGAATCTGAACAAGAATCTGAAAGCCAAAGCACAGGGTAAGTATCTCTGTTTTGTAGTGGAACATAGGTATTCCCTTGTAACTTGAGGTTCATCTTTCTTTGTTTCAGTAATTTCTTCCTAATCTAAACAACAATTTTTTTGTATCAATAGAGTTGGAATGTTGTGCTCTGCTTGAGAAATTCTCATTTATTAATGAGTGACTTTCTCAAAGGAAAAAGAAAAAGATTTTTCCCTGCCAAGTCTAATATTAGATGTTATATTTCTACTCAGAGACTCTGAAAGGCTATAGGCATCTGTTTTATTTTTTAGTTTCTGATTAAACATAGAAATCCCCCTTTCTGTGCCAGCATTATGCATATGGGACTGTTCTCCCCAAGCAGAGCTGAACAAGACAGTAAGTTCAGCCCAGGCCCCATGGTCTAGGAGGAAGACGATGGTAGCTCCTGGCGTCCCACCCCCACCCCATAACCCGTCTGCATCCTGCGCAGCCTGAGCTATTGGGGTGCAGGGAGCCCTGCTGACTGAGGATGGGCGGCGGGCATCCTCCCCATAGCCATTCCCAGCTGTGGCACAGGGCCAGCCTTGCATGCAGGCTTTCTGTGGTCGGCTGTGGCAGGCCCGCAGAGTTCACCTGGGAGAAAGACTGAGGAGCAGATAAATGAGAGGAGAGGGTCTCAGGAGGGTCTTGCCGGCCTCCTCAGTCTCCAGCTGTCCCCACGGGAGTCCTGACTGAGCCCCGACAGACCACAGGGAGGGTCTAGAGCACACCCTCCCAGTGGAGAACACAGGGCATCACAGTGGTCCGTAGCCCTGCAGAGAACCACACCACCTAGACAGGTACAAGTGTGTCTGTGGCATTAACCTGTCCTGGACAGAAGCTGGTAGCGAGCGAATGTCTGGAGTGTTCCCTCAGGGGACCGACAGCAAAGCTGGGCTGAGAAACCTTCTCAGAGCGCGAGGCCTGGGGGGACGGAGCCACCGTGGCACCTCGTGGTGTGGGCCCGTGCGATGTCCCGAGGCCACGTCTGTGTGTTCTGAGGGTTTGGATGCTCTCAGGCAGGTGCAGGAGGGCTGGTATTGCTGCAGGTTCCAGGCTTTGGAGAGGACACCACATCGATTCTCGCTCTCCCACTGGGAGGGGATGGGGGTCCACGCGGCGGCCGAGGGGCTGGCCTGAAGGTCTGCTGCTTCTGTGAAGGTTCTAGGAGGCAGCCGTTTGCCTCAGAGTTCATCCTTCTTCTTTTTCTTTTTTTTTAAGGTTTTTATTTATTAGAGAGACAGAGAGAGAGAATACAAGCAGGGAGAGGGAGAGGGAGAAGCAGACTCCCAGAAGAACAGGGAGCCCGATGCGGGGCTCGAACCCAGGACCCTGGGATCATGACCTGAGCTGAAGGCAGACGCTTAACGACTGAGCCACCCAGGTGCCCCAGAGTTCATCCTTCTTAACACCCTCTGCTAGCTTGGGGTGGAGCAGCTGCTGACTCCCTCACCCAGCGGTAGCGTCAGGCACAGCCCAGGCCCTGGTGCCTGGTCCCCCAGCACCGCTCCCCGACTCGCTGAGGCAGTATCCATTCTGGGCTCGTCAGTCCATTTCTCGCCGCTCTCCACCTTTCTCCCCCATCATATAGAAGGCCGCTGATCACATCCTCTGAATTTTAGCTGAGCATCTCCTGTGTGCAGGCCTGTGTCCCCGGGTGGCCCAGGACCAGACTCTGAGCTGGCTTCAGGCCGCCCTGCTCCTGGAATCCCTCCACCGGGGTGTCAGGTAGGGTGCACCTGCTCCTCGGCTGCCCACCGTGGAATATGGGAACCCCGAAAGTCCAGAGAGGAGCACGCCAAAGGGCTCGAGGCGGGAGACCTCATTCTGTGGGGACTTACATGCACTCATGCCTGCCCTCCCCCGCGAATACTGTTTGACCAGGTACACCCAGGCCTGTCGACCAGCCTCACCTTGTTACTCTCTCCACCAAGACTTGTGTTTGCAAGTCTGGACAAATGTCCACAGTGATGGGCATTTGCTCAAAGGGCAGGGTGGGCAAGGCATTCCTTCAGCAGTCAACCCCCAAGTCATTTCTGCACAAATCTGGTAACAACCTCATCCCTGTACACAGAACAGAAGAGAGAGGGCGATAGTTTGCAATATGTTGCTTTATATGACTCAGAGCAACGTGAGGCACATAAAAAATAGCAGCAGAAGGACTGAGTTCCAACAGTCCCCCAACAGGGTACTTCTGCAAATTTCTAGTGATAAGCTGGCATATTAAGGGAGAAGGCCCATTTCGCATGGGCAGCCTCTCCCACGTAGTGCTCACCTGGACTGGAGGAGACCCAGCAGAGTGAGGGGGGAAGCACTCCAGGCATTTCCCAGTGCTGCATTAAATGTATCCCTGTATCTAATATTTTAAATACTTTGTCTCCACCCACTATTTGCAAACAGCTCCACGCTCAGAAGCACCAGTGTTTATTTCAAGTAAACACAATAGACTAATATTAATTCCAAGGATCACAAAGCAACAAAGGGGACGGAAATGAGTCTCAGGCTGACGTCACTGAGAGAATGGCATTTTGAGGTGGTTCCTGTGGGTTCCTTTGGGTGGTGCTTCTGCTCTGGTGGATCGAGTGCTCTTGCAAACGTTTATCAGAGAAATCCTTGTTTGGCTTGGGGATCTGACCCTGAGTAGAGGCCCGGGGGCCCGGCTGCGCTCGTTCAAGGAGCTTCTCACTTTAGACGCTCCCGGCGGGAAGCTCAGTGCTCCTGGCACAGCCGGCCCTTCGTGTGCAGTGGGGACTCATGGGGAGGGACTGGGGACGAGGACCGTGGACTCTGCTCAGCCTCTGCACACCTGCCCACCCTTCCCTCCCTCGCGTCCCCGGGCGCTGCCCAGCATGGGCATCATCGGGCATTGGCTTCACAGGGCAGCTGCTACGGCTAAGTCAGAGCCCTTGGCCAGAACACGCCTCCCCGTTGTGCAGCCGAGTGACCTGAGGCCAGCGAGGTTAAAGGCTTGGCAGAGGTGACACAAGAGTGACATGTAGAGTTGCAGCTGCGAGGTCTGTGGAGACTTCCATGCCCCACGTTCGAGCAGGCGTTGGGGAAGAGCAGGTCTGCATCCCTGGCGTGGCACCAGCTTGGACTGCTGACCCTCTCTGATCTGCTCTGCAAACAGGTTTTCCTTCCATCGCAGATTCCTGTGAGCCTGAGAGGTAACGGGCCGGGTGCCTGGGCCAGGCTGGGTGGTGGGGGGGCGTGCGGTGTAGACCTCGGCGACAGCAAGGCTGGCACTCGGGCATGCTTCCTGTGTCCGAGGCACGTTCCCAGGGTCAGGCACGTCCCTTGCTGGCTGGGGGGTGACGCACGGCATCTCTTGCTGGCTCTGCGGGTTCGGGGGCAGATGAGCTACATTCTTCTCCATGACTCGGGTGAATGAGGAACCGGGAAGGCCTGCAGCATCTTTAGAGAAAACTCTTGGCACCTGAGGGAGGATTAGGTCTAGGGGATCCACCTGCCTGGGAATTCTCAGATGTTTAGATTAGATCAGAAATGTCACAAAACCCACACATAACCCTGAAGTCCTGTTAAGACCTATTAGCAGCCCTTTTGGTGGCAGGTGAAGCCTATTCATGGTAAGAAGGACCCACTCTCGGTAGAGAAGACGGTTGTGCTCAGTGTCATGACTCAGTCACGGCTGTGAGTCTGTCACCCACCACGTGTGTGGGGTGCTGGCAGAAACACCCCACACACCCTCGAAGAGCCAGCCGCACTCAGGAAGCTACGAATGTCCCATAAGGTAGTCAGCAGGCTAGATACCACGTGTTCCTGCAGCTGCCGAAGATCTCGGGGAGGGGTCTGCTGCACTCTGAGTGTGGATGGTGGGCTCAGACCAACAGGGACTCCGAGAGGCGGCAGGAAAACCGATCTGTGTGAGGGCACAGACAACCATCGCTCCAGGGGCAGACGTTCCAGCAGGAATGGAAGGGGAGCCGTCCGGCTGGGCGGCTTCAGTCAGGCCTGGAGGGCCAGCCTGGGCCCTTAGACTCGGTGGAGCGTGGGCGGGCCTGGGGGGGGGGCCCTGGGGACGTGCCGGGCCAGGACGTGAGCGAGGCTCCAACCAGGGGCAGTGGGAACCCAGAGGGAGGATGAACATGGTGGCATTTTCAGGGAGTTCAGCCGCGTTTATGACCACGTGGACATTCCTGGTACAAAGACGTCGAAGAGAAAGCCGCGGGTGGGTCGTGCCTGCCTCCCGGAGCTGCGGATGCAGTGCCGGGGGCTGACTGGAGGAGGCGTCCTCGGGCCTGAGGTGCAGCTGAGGCTTCTGCAGGAGGTACCCTACAGCAGGGGTGGCAGCCGCGGCCCAGGACTGTCCATGTGCAGGGCCTCGCGCAGCGGGCTGGCCCACGGCCGAGTGAGCCAGGCGTTCCATGAGGACCAGACCAGAGCGGGGACCGCGGTGTCCTGTCTGACGCACAGGGAGTCCAGAGGCTCAGAGCGGGCCTGGCCGGGGCCACAGGAGGGTCAGGAGTGGCTGCTTCTGCATGGACAAGCGCGGGAAGGTGGGGAGCAAGAGATGAGATGCGGAGGGATGGCGGGCTTTCATAGGGCAGTTCGCTCCTGGCTGTGGTTCTACCAGTTTTGAGGTGGCCCTTACAGTCTTCACGTGGCTCTTGTTGAGCATGGCCTCGTCACTCACTCAGACACTTGGGTACTTTTCTTGGCGTCCTTCTCACTACCAGCACTTTTAAAAACGACCCTGGCAAACGCTGCGAAGGTGATGGACTAGGTGGGAGGGCTGTCAGCCGGGGGTAGGGCCGGGTTAGAACCGCGGGAAGCTGGCATCCTGCAGGGGAAGGGGGTAGCTTGAGGGCTGGCGGGCGGGCATCCCCTGTGGCTTACCAGCTGGGCTTCCCTGGAGGGGACTGTTGAAGGCCCTGGCGTCCTGGGTTTCCCCAGCACTGGAATGTAGCAGGTGCACGTGATAGGAGGCGTCCCCGCACACACAGGAGGGTCTAACAGGTGACACAAGGGGTGGTTTTGCTCTTGGTGGTGTTAGTCTGGCAGTTGAATCCATCATATCGGTAAGATTCTGGACCGAGGAGGGGCAGTGGGATGCAGAGCCTGTCACAGATAATGGTGGGAGCCCCCAGTGATCACCAGGAAGGACAGCTCTCCTGCCAGGTGCACCTCTGGGACCTGCGAGGCATAGCAGCGTCTGTGCTGGGGTGGGGGGAGAACACACCCCTCCCTGCAAGCTGCATGGTGCCCTGCGCACTCGGTGGTACCAGCTCCGGACTCTGCCCTCGCATTTGCAAGAGGGAGAGCGGAAAAAGAAATGGGGGGATTGCTCTTTCCAAGGGGAGTCCAGGCCACTGGAGCCAGGAGCCTGGGGACCTAGGAGAGAAGTCCTCCCCTCCCCCCTTCTCCCCTCCCCCCTCCCCTCCCCTCCTCCTACCCCCTCTTCTCCCCCTCCCCCTCCCCTCCCGTCCCCCTCCCCCCTCTTCTCCTCCTCCCCCTCTTCTCCCCCTCCCCTCCTCCTCCCCTCCCCTCCCCTCCCCCTATTCTCCCCCTCCCCCTCTTCTCCCCTTACCCTCCTCCTCCCCTTCCCCTCCCCCCTCTTATCCCCCTCCCCCCTCTTCTCCTCCTCCCCCCTCTTCTCCCCCTCCCCTTCCCCTCCCCCCTCTTATCCCCCTCCCCCCTCTTCTCCTCCTCCCCCCTCTTCTCCCCCTCCCCTCCTCCTCCCCTCCCCTCCCCCTCTTCTCCCCTCCCCCTCTTCTCCCCCTCCCTTTCCCCTCCCCCTCTTATCCCCCTCTTCTCCCCTCCCCCTCTTCTCCCCCTCCCTTTCCCCTCCCCCTCTTATCCCCCTCTTATCCCCTCCCCCCTCTTTCCCCCCTTCTCCCCCTTCCCCCTCCCCTCCCCTCCTCTTCCCCCTCTTCTCCCCTTCCCCCCTCCCCTCCTCTTCCCTCCTTTTCTCCCCATCCCCCTCCCCTCCCCTTCCCTCCCCCTTCCCTCCCCCCTGTCTTTCCCTCCTCCTTCCTATTCTCCTCCCTCCCCTTTCCCTCTCCCCTTCAGATGAATAAAATTATTTAAAAAGTGATGTATTTTTTCAAACTTCTATTCAGCATAGTATTTAAAAAGCTTTGAAAATTTTAATCATTCCTGTCTGGCAATTCCCTGCTAGTTATTTTTATACCAAATAGTTCTTAATGACTTTGGTAAGTTTTTTAAATGGTTCCTGTCAAGAGAGATTTAAAAAACCAATCTCTTTCCTTTCTGCTTTTGATTCCTACCGCTCCCGTGGGAGCCAAATACTCAAATCTGTTTCCATAACAATTTTTCTTTTTCTCTTGCAAGACTATCTTGTTGGTTTGTTGGGGTTGATTTCAATCTTTTATGAGAGCTCTGCAGTGTGTGGGTCAGAAAAACACAGCCTGTCGGTGGAATTAGTGGACTGAGGGGCAAAGAGCCAACCATGGGGCGGGAGTCCCCTGTGGGACGGCCAGTGGCCTCAGACGTGTTTTGTGAGCGTGTCTGTGTTTTCCGTGTAGCTGCTCCAGATGCTGGGGCAGTTCTGAGCTCCTTTTTCATGGTCTCTTCCAGTGTCCTGGGACCAGCCGTGACCTTCAGAGTGAGCGCCAGCGTCCAGAACCTGACGACGGCAGACGTGGTGCAGGCTACAGGTAAGGCTCTGTTAACACAACCCCACATGAGCACGCATGCCCCAGGCGGAGGAGATGCACGGTCTCCCCAGCACCCCGACATCGGACGGGGAGACGGGACGGCCGGGTCGGTGGGCACGGCCGGAGCCTCATCGCCGCGGTGCGGCCCACCCAGCTGCAGGTGGAGGACATGGCTCCCTCTGAGACAGAGGCCAGGGCCGGGAGGGCAAGGGTCTGGGGTCTGCGGTGGCCCCGGGGCCCCGTGTGGACAGAACGAGTGCCTGCTGCTTTCGGCGTCCCAGCCAGGGTGTGCTTGTCTGTCACGGACCAAGACAGTGCAGGAGGGAGGGTTTAACAGAAACAAGGGGCTTCGCTACAGCTTTGCTTTGAAAGCCCTGGTTGTTCTGCCCACCTGTCCTGAGCCCCGGCGAGCCACGTCCGTACTGTCTGCGGGCACTGTTGGCTGCGGGGTGGGCAGCTCCCCCACTCCAGCTAATGGGATAAACTGTCCGTCTCATCTCTTTTGGTTGCTGTTGAATTTTATTTGTCAGATATCTCGGTGCCCTTAGTAACTCTTCCTGCTGAAAGTGATGGTTTCAGGGGCCAGTAGTTTTTGGTTAGGGGAGAATTCCCTGCAACGTTGTACCTCCAGAAACCTGACCGATTTCAGCTCTGAGGAGAGCCGAGTACCCCAGGCTTCACTGCAGTGTCATGTGTCGCTGTGAGGCCGGAGCGGCTGGCTGTCACTCGGCGAGCTGTACGGTGTCGTCCCTCAGCACGGCGGCCTGATGCGGCCCCAGCAGATTCCGTTGCAAACACTCTGCCTCCTGAAACAGAGCGGGTTCTGTGTCGGTGGCTCGGACCCCTCCCCCCTTCCCTCCAGCGTCCGTTCTCCCGCCCTAGCTGCTCAGCAGAAGGGATTATTGACCATATTTAAGACCAAACCAGTTCCTGGTTTTTTCAGGCAGAAACATTCACAGTTGTTTTACAAGTGGCCGTTCACCGCGTTGCTGGGGAGTAACGCTTTCAAAACCAGATTTGCTGGAACTTCAGGATGCAATAATGAATGGAATAAAATGGAAGGAAGTTTTTCCATCTTTGACAATCATGACAGTACACTCACTGACCATAGCCTTCATTTATTTTATTGCTTTCTTGGGAAAATGAGGTTGATTATTTAAAATCTAGTTTCTGGGTCATTTTAAATGTGTTCATGTTGAATACCAAAGCGCTATATGCCAAGGGGAGATTACATGTCAGATGTATGTTTGAATGTCATAGTAACCATTTCTAAAGACCTGAATTTGCTACATTATAGCGTGTGTTTGTGTTAGCTCACAGCTGTGCAAGCTGAGCGCTTGTTGCTCGTCATGCATGTGCAAACGGACGACACACGTGCATAGTTTCAAAAAATTAGTTCTTTTATGTTGTGAATCATTTCAGGATGTTAAGAATGTACCTGATGCTACACAGGAAAAAGATGATGAAAGATAACTTTGTGACCATTAGGGTCCTATGGTTCGGCAGTAGACTGACCACCGTGTAGTGGGCACTGGGCACCGAGGGCCAGGTCCCCAAGGGTGTTGGTACCAGGAGGAGAAATGAGCTCACTGAGCACTAGACTTATTCGTGTGTTAACAAGGAAAGGGATTCTGGGGGCTTCTTGTTTTCAAAGACGATGTGGAGCCCTTGTTACAAGCTACTGAATGGCATGGTTGGGGCAGGCCCTGCTTGGGTGGCTGTGGTGGTGCTCAGCACCTGCTGGAACAGGGCCCTCTGCTGGGATTGCTGCCGCAGATCCAGTCACTGTGGTGGGTTCCCATGGTGGGTTCCCTCGGGGGCTTCCCGGCACCACGCTTGAGGCCCTTCTTGGGGTTTACGACTGGTGAAGGGGACACAACCCCGCTGATGGAACTTCAGGGGTATTTGTTGGATAACCTCATGCAAAATGGTACCAAACTTGGGCGCCTGGGTGGCTCAGTTGGTTAAGCGACTGCCTTCGGCTCAGGTCATGATCCTGGAGTCCCTGGATCGAGTCCCGCATCGGGCTCCCTGCTCGGCAGGGAGTCTGCTTCTCCCTCTGACCCTCCTCCCTCTCATGCTCTCTGTCTCTCATTCTCTCTGTCTCAAATAAATAAATAAAATCTTTAAAAAAAATGGTACCAAACTTAATAGGCTTGCAGTTAATACCACGTTAGCTCTCATCAAACGTCAGTGGCGTATGTCCTGACGGGTGGATGCAGCTGGTTCTTGTTCGGAATCTCTTCCTCGTATTACATGACTCTTTTCTGGATTCTTCGAACCTCGGCATGAACGCAAGGCGCTAGTGAACACTGAAAGTAAGTGGGCGCTGCACAGGGAGGAACCTTTGTATTCCCAGGTGCAGAGAAATCCTGCTTACTGTGTGAGTGTCCAGGGCATGCGTTCACAATCCAACATCTGCACACACTACAAGGTGCCCACAACTGGAAGTCGAGTAACTGGTACTTCTCATCTTTCTGGCCATGCCATCTGATCAAATTGGGCAGAACAGAGAAGTCCTTTTCTACTCTTCATTTACTTGGTAGGTTATTCTCAAGTAGCATATTTCTAATCCGTTTTTGCATTTCTCCTTTCAGAGAAGATATGGTTAAGTCATCTTTTAGGAAAAGCGTTTGCCTTCCCCTTGACAGCGGCGCACACCCCCAGCCCCTGGGTTCCCTGACTTAGGGCCGGGAGCTCCCGCGCGCACTGCCCTGCCTCCAAGATCACCTGTTCCTACAGCTTGCTGCTCCTGGCACCCCGGGAAGCTGGGCTTCTGGCTGGTGGCGCATTTGACTCGCTCGCTGACCATGTAGCTGCTGGTTGGCCGTCCTTGGCGGGCGTCTCCCCTTACCTTTGTGTCGTCAGCTCACGCTTGTCTAACAAAGCCTCTGAGACTTGCCCTCCGGCTAACGTTTTTTCTTTCATCTTGGGGAGACAGCACGTGCCATTTCAAAGGACATCTCCTTACTCAAAGATGTGATGTCTTTCCTCGAGTTCTGGTAACCGGAGCCTGGCCCCTTCTCATTCGCCTGTCGCGTGTCCGCAGGAGTTAGCGAGTCCCCTCTCTGCGGTGTTGCTGTCCCGCCTGTGGTTTACACATTGTCTGCATGGAAGAGGGAGAGCCGCATGGCCTGTGGACTCCACTCAGGCTCATCTCTGGACCCTGAGGCCTCAGGAGCGTGTTTCGAGGGTTGGACTCCAGAGTGAGAGATCGGGACAGCTGTGCCCCGAACGTCTGACCCCAGAGCCCCTGGGGCAGTGAGTGCTGCCCAGCCTCCTGGACTCCGGGTAAAGGGGGCAGGTGTGTCTCTTTCGGAAAGGGTAACGGAGTCCAGCCTGGCACAGCGAAATGAGCCCTTCCATGATGCATACTCAGTTCACCCCTCTGAACTGTTGCTCCCAAGCGAGCATCAGTGCTTCATGCTCATTCAGGCTCTCTCCTGGGCAAGGCACCGTGCAGGCCCTAGGCTGACGCCAACACCCAGAGGACAGCAGTCTGCCCAGAGCCCGGCCGGTCTTTCAGAGACACGGACAGAGTGTCCGGTGCCAGGGGTTGGGGGGCTCTCCAGATAAGGCTGCACAGAGGAGCTGGCCTTGGGCGGCGGCTGGGACTAGTGTGGCTCTTAGGGGGCTGGAAGGTGAGGAAAGGTTGGTCACATGAGGGACAGCAAGGAGGGCCGAGGCACAGAGCCCACATACCAGGGACAGGGCGGGGAACGGGGCTGGGGGCTGGAGTCCAAAATCGGTCCCGAACCAGACTTTGCAACGTGGGACTGTGACTTCGGGGTCTACAGGGAGCCCTCAGGCTTGGCTTCCTGTGGCTGAGGGAATCGGCTTTCCCTCCTGCGACACGGGGCCGGCCGGGGGTCCACACACTGTGCCTGTGACCGGGATCCGAAACCTGGAGGCCTCTGGGCTGGGCAGGGGGAGGGGAGACCCGCGGCTGCATGAGCTGCACACTCACGCCGTGTGCCGTCCACCCCAGGCGACCCGCTGGGGGACATGCCACTGGGGTCAGCGAGCGCTCCGGGTGGTGCTGTGCATGTCACTGGCCACGTGTGGCCCGGAACCTGTTTGTGGTCATTGCACCCTCGCTGAGGTTTGGACCGGAGCAAATGTTGGGCGGGCTGGTGGACCTCAGTGTGGACAGGAAGTTGTACTTTTCCAGTGAAAAATAAGGAGGCAGCTCTGGAAATGCTAGAAAAGACCCACTTGATAGGAAGATTTGTGTTCATTTACTGGTGAAGGAGACAGCTGTGAAAAATTAATAAAAGCGGAAGAGTCCACAGGATTACACGCTTCTCTGAGATGTAAAGTTAGAGAATTGGAGGATTTTTAGGTGAAAGGGTTGTTGGTGTTCCTCTTCTTCGAGCCCTCATGACACAGATGGGGAGGCTCAGGCCAGAGCAGCCGGTGGGCTCTGTGGTGAGTGAGGCGTGCTGGGGCACCCCAGGGGGGGCCGGCTGATCTGCCACGCAGGAGGGACGGGCCAGGCCGGCCTGTCATTTCCAGTCAAGCTGGCTGCTCAGAAATCAGCCTTTGTTGAGGTTCCAGGGCTCAACCCGGGAGATGGGGCTCCCACTGGCCCAGCTGCTTCGGGCAGATACCAGGCTGAGGGGGTGCAAGGCCTGGCTGGACTGCAGGGCCCCAGCCAACGGGCAAGGGCCTGCCGGCGAGGTCAGTGGGGAGCATGCTGGCGGGGGACGGCGCGGGAGGGCGGGGCCGCTGCATAGCATCCACCAGGCTGTGGATCACTAGAACGCGGCACGGGAGGAAAGTACCATGGGCAGTGGACCAAGACACAGAAGGAAGGGCGAGGGGAGACGGGCGCCCTGCCAGGATGGAGTGGCAGGTCGGAGGCTGGAGACTGGGGACTCAGCGTGTGAGGCAGAGCTCGGGAAGGTCACTCCTGAGAGGAGAAGACAGCTTGTCCTCAAGGTCTGACCGCTCTGTGTCCTGTGTTGATTATCGCTCGCAGGGGAGGAGTTGAGCTTATCCGACTGAACTGATAGATTATACGTTTCAACAGCAAAGTGTAGAAGGAGGCCTCTCATCCCTTTGAACATCCTGAGAAACGTTCCATCTTGTGCAGCCCACAGAATAAGAAATCATCTCTTTAAAAGCATCAGTGAGGTTAGGAGTGGAATGCTCTCTCTGAGGGAGACTGAGTTCTGAGGCGCTTTGCTGTAATGCGGGCTTCTCACTTTTTTGATGATGAGAGAAGATCTATTGAGTCAGAGCAACAGTCCTCATTCCTACTTAGCAAAAAGCAGATGATGGGCTCCGAGGTCTCATCCGGGCCTGATTCAGTGGCCCAGCTGCAGGATGCGCGTCGGGCAGAAAGATGCGGTTCCTGCAACTGAAGAAAAGTGAATCTATTCTCAGTCAAAACACAGTGTCGTTTGGGGGGTACTCTGCATGTTGGAGAACTCAAGAACTTCGTGCGGTAACATTCGGGCACACTCTCCTCTTCACACCGATGTGATGGCAACTTCGCTTCCATCAGGGAAGACCCCGGCGGGGTCCCGTCCCCCTCCGTGCTGAGGGGGATGTTGGTGCTGCCCTGCTTTGCCGGCCCCTGCGCAGCGGCCGGGCAGATGTGCGTGGGGAGCTTGCATCGGGGCGAGGGCTGGTTTCCCTCCACACGCCCGACCAACCTACTGGCCGTTGGGTTGAAACCCGGAGTCAGGAGTCCTTCATGAGCCACACAAGGACGTGTGGTCGCCTCCCTTCTCGGAGCACGTCTGTCAGCACCAGAACACATCCCGAATCAGATGCCAACACAAACCCAGCACAAGGATGCCAGGGGGTCAGACCGTAGGACCGGACTCAGAAATGAGGCTACCGGGGTCGGAGTGCGGTGCAGGCAGGAGTGGAGTCTGGAGCTCAGGGGGCCCGGGGCGTGGGGGGGCAGGGCCCTGGGGAGCGACCCAGCACGGACAGCGCAGGGCACCTAGCCCGAGCTGAGCTCCCGGACAAATTCCAGGCCTGGCCTGCTTCCTCCCCAGGCCACGGGCTAGCGGGGGAGCCGGGGTAGGAAGGCACAGACCTGCGGGTGAGAAATCCACGGCCAGGGTTAGCGAGTCCTGCTGTCTCCGAACACCAGCGGATTCTCCAGGTCGGCTTCCTAGTCGAGTCCAGTTTCCCACTTACTCGGTCGTTCACCGGATACCCCCTGAGGTCAGCCTCGGGCCAGACACCGTTCAGGAGCGGAGAGGCTGTCTGGGCCAACGAGACGCTCCGCCCCGGTAGAGGCCAGCCCCCCAGGGAAGGCGCGGAACAGGGAAAGACGCGGTGATGTCATGTGGCGTTGCCGAGGAGCACACGACAGTGTCCGGCGACGTTCGGGAGCGGGCGGCGCGGCGAGTACCTGACGTGGGGTCGTGCGGCAGGCGTGACATGACCACCCAGCACCGCGTGTCACGCTTATGCGATGTAGGGACGCGCAGAGCGCCATCGTGGAAACGCCACCACGTACATCACTTATACCACTGTCGTCCAGAAATGGCAGGTGTTCTGAGGAGAAACCAGCCGAGCGGGCTGGGCGTGGGAGCTGTTGCCGACCGTGGTCAGACAAGGCCCGGGGCGACCTTGGAGCAGACCCCCTGGGCGTGAGGCAGCCCGCCGTCGGACCTGGGGGGCAGGAGGAGGTGGCGGGCGTGGGCTGGGGCTGCCTGTAGGGCGGGTGACGGTGGGGCCAGCCCCCGCAGGGCCGGTGGGGCACGTTAGGCAGGAGGATGGAGTTCCAGCGGCCGCAGAGCGAGGGTCCGACGGCGGCAGCCTCCCGGAGGTGCGGTGGGTGGCGGGAAAGGAAGGGCACCGGCCCCGTGACTCCGTTCTAAACAGCCAGGTAATTGCTTCCGGCATTTTGACGGGTTTGCTGGAGTGGAGCACGGTGCTGTCATTGTGGTAGAGCTGTGCCCGTCGGTCCAGCTGGAGGAGACTCCGGAGCCGTGCCCCCGCGATCTGACGTTGTGGAGGCCGGTTCTCATCCTGGCTTCACGCTGAGCCAAACGAGTCGATGCTAAGCGGGGATTTTGTGTGCTGTGATTTGCAGGGTTACCTGTGTGGGAATGCACGAACAGCGCTCAGGGCAGGGTTGGGGATGGTGCGTAGACTGAATACCAGAAACCATATTACTCGCCATTCCCTGCTCCACGTTCGCGTCTAGACAAAGGGAGACAGCTATTACAGACCTCCATTACGGGAGGAGCATGTTCCCACTTGCAGATGGGTGAGCATTCGCTCCGCATGGCGTTTGGCCTCCCTCGGGCAGATGAGAGCATCAGTCACTCTCGGGGCTCCCTGGGTCCCCAGGGGTCACCGGTGGTTACTGTGTTTCTGTTCCTGGTCCGCTTCGTGCCGTTCCTCAGGCTTCCCCATGCTCACCACCTCCTGTTGGGGGTTGGACGGCAACCAGCGCCCCACATCCTCTGCACCTGCTGCTGCTGCTAGAAGGGCCTGGACCACCTCGCCTGCCAGGTGAGCCTTCCCTCTGCTCTGACAGCCTTCGAGAGGCACCTAGCAGGAGCCTTTCCGAGGCTGGACGGTGCTCCATGGGTGAAGAGTCCTGAGCTGTGCCTCTTGCCCCACTGCCTGACCACCGTGCTGAATAAATATTGCCAAGTTAGTCATTGCTCTCCGCTCTGTAGGTGGAAAGTTGTCTAGTTTTATTAGCAAGCAGGCTGTTCGTGGGCATGGGGGTCTCATGTGGAACCCAGTGCGTGTAATAAATGCTTTGTCCCATTGTGCAGACCCCTCAGAGTGGGATGGACACGGGGTCAGAGAGAAGCCGACTCCAGTGCGGGGCTGGGGTCCTGAGGTAGGTGCCCCAGCTCGTGCGTGCCCTGTCGCCTCCAGGCTGTGGGCATTTGGGAAAGTCCTAATGCCAGGTGCCTTGTTGGTGAGATGGGGAGCGGCACCAGCTTCGTAGGTTCTGTGAAGGTCGGATGGGGTGGCCTTGCCCACAGACAGCTCCAACACGGTCGGTTATCACTGATGCCGTTTTCCACTGTGGGTGTCGGGACCCCAGCTGCTGCGTCTGGCACGTGAGGGTGCTGTGTGATTGTGGGCGGTCACGGTAGCACGCGCATGAGAACTTTATTGCGAGTCTGCCTTCTGTGAGCTGTGCGCAGCCCTGTCTTGATGGGCGATGCCCCACGGTGTACCCTCAGTGCCCACAGCTCTCCGTGTTCCCCCGAAGAACTGGCCTTCGAATCCTTATCCAGATCAGCATCTGGGGAACTCACGTCGCTGGGACCTGGGCCTTTGCTTCGTCTGAATGGAGAAGCGGCTGGTGTGACATGACCTGAAACACTGCACGGAGTCAGTTTGCCTGTGGAGCCGCCTGGGGTGAGGAGAGGGAGGTCACAGCCGCGGACACCGCCCTTGTGGCCATGCTAGTCTGAGGCGGTGTCGGCTTAGAAAGGGTGTCGGGGACCAGACACTCCGAGCGGGGACGCTGCTCGCTGGGCAGGCGATGGGATGTGGGGCGAGGGAAACAGAACTGGGGGGCGGCCCAGCACCTGGAGGCTGCTTTGGGGAGGTTAGGGAGGAGATTCGTGTGGGACGAGGTGCCCCTGGAATGAGACGTGCAGACGTGGGCCGTCGGTGTTCGTGGCTGTGGCCTGGGCGCGTCCCTGCTGGAAGCACAGGCTGGGGACTGGGCCACGTGACCACTCGCACAGCCTGTCTCTTCCCGCCCGTGGGCTTCTCCGCCCAGTCAGTGGCTGACTTGAGAAAGCTGGGCGGGTCCGTGGCCAGGCCACGTGGGTGCTCCCCGGGCGTGAGGGAACACTCGGAAGATGCCCTCGGCTGTCCCCGTTGCCGTTCTGCCGCCGTGAGTGTTGGAAACCCCTGCTCCCCCTGTTCCCACAGGCAGTGTAACTTCGTGGGCACCTGAGGTCTGTGCCTCCTCCTGCGTCGTCTCCGCGTAGAACCCTCGGCTTCGCTGCCTGTGCAGCAGGTGCCTTGTTCTGAAGATGGGGCCATGGGGCTACAGGGAAGCTTGTTATGACACCGTCCAAGACAGGCCCCTGGGTGAGGGGACGGGGGCGGGGCTGGGTGGGCCCCCTGGCTGTGCGCAGGGAGCGGCTCGTGGGACCCCGTCGTCAGGGCACACGCCCCCCCAGCCCAGTCCCATCAGCCACACGCTGCCCAGGGCTCATGGCTGGCCGTCTCCAGCGTCTGTTAGAAGCCCCATCGCTGGCTGTTCGTGCGCAGACCGCAGTCCCCATGGCAACAGGGGACAGCTGAGCGCAGGCGATTCTAGCTCAGGGCGGGCTGCCATTCCACGCGTGGCCCCGGCGCCCCCGCACCCGAGGCTTTGGCAGCAGCTGAGTGGCGTGGCCTCCTGGCGGCAGGTCCCAGTGCAGCCGGTCCCTGTGCAGCCCTCAGCGCCTGCAGCCGCCCGCAGTGGGGCAGGCGAGAGGACTTCTTCGTGCGGGTGGCCGTCCCCACCAGCCCACAGACGCACTCAGCCCTTGGGCTGCCCCCGTGTTTGCTTTAGGAGGCTCTGCGCGACCCAGTATTTGACGCATTTCCTGCAGAGCAGGCGTGAGGCGCGCCGGCCCCTCCAGCTGCTGGTGCCCGTCAGCACGTGGTTGCCGTTCAGACTCGGGTCGGCCAACCGTCACCCAGCCGGCCGTATCCAGGGCAGGTCCTGCAGATGCCGGGACTCAGGAGAGGACCTCTCCCTGCAAGGGCAGAGGGTCGGGAAGGTGTCAGAGCCCAGAGCCGCCTGGGGCGGGGTGGGAATGGGCCCTGGCATTTGGGACCAGCCTGAGTCCGTTTGGCACTTGGGCAAGAAGCCCTTCTGCAGGAGACGTGTCACTGGCCTGCCTGGGCTAGTTAGGCTCTTGAGGGCTCATTCCTTTTTTTTTAATTTTAATTTTATTTATTTTTTAATTAACATATAATGTATTATTTGTTTCAGGGGTACAGGTCTGTGATTCAACAGTCTTAAACGATTCACAGCACTCACCATAGCACTCCCCAGTGTCCATCACCCAGCCACCCCATCCCTCCCACCCCCCTCCACTCCAGCAACCCTCAGTGTGTTTCCTGAGATTGAGAGTCTCTTATGGTTTGTCTGGTTTCGTCTTGTTTCATTTTTTCCTCCCTTCCCCTATGATCCTCTGTCTTGTTTCTCAAATTCCTCATATCAGTGAGAGCATATGATACTTGTCTTTCTCTGACTTATTTCTGAGGGCTCATTCTTGAAAATGAAACTGGTAGTTGACCCAGCAAGGCTGGTACCCACATCCCTCTGGCCCTGGACGCCTCTCCATGGGGAAGACACGGTGATGTGCATCAGGGCACACCTTTCCCACCTGCTGTGAAGGGCACCGTAGGTCATTGGCAGTCAGCAGACCAGCCATGGGGACAGAAAGGGCTCGGCTGGGTGACGTGTGACCCCTCCATGGCGGAGGTATGTAGTGGAGCTGAGGGCGGGAAGGCTTCCTTACCTTAGCCCCCGGGCCTCCGCTTCGGGTGTCTCAGCTGTAATGGACCATGAGGTGTGAGCCAGGGTAGAGCAGGTTCCAGGGTCCCCAGCCCGTCTGGATGTCTGCTCTGCCGTCCTGTGACAGTGGAGGCAGGGAAGGGGAACGATGAAGGATCGGGGGTGGGTTCAGGGCCTCGGTCCCAGTCCCTCTTCTGCTTTCCTGCTTCGAGATTTTGGATGATTGTTCGGTCTCAGCAAGCTCTGGGCTCCTTCTTTGTCAGATACAGGACTAGCTATTATGCTCCGTGGGGTTGGGATCGCATCAAACGAGGCAGGACGAACTTGGTGGGAGACGAGATTCAAACTCTAAGGGTGTGGGATTGTTAGTTGCTGTGGTCTTTGTGTGCCTGGGATCAGAAAGACGTTGGGCCAGCTCATGGCGATGCAGCGTCATTCGGGGAGGTTCTCAGTCTGGCCAGGAGCTGACAGTCTCGTGGGGCCGGATGGTCCCAGCATCCCGTGCAAAGAACGTGGAAGCGTGCTGACCTGCTCAGACGCGCAGGTGCCGCGCTGGGACATGAAACGCACCTCTTCCTGCCGCGGCGGGTGGGGGCCGCGTGGTCGTTGTCCTACGCGGGGCGTTCCCCCGCTGCGAGGTGCTGGCGACCGGAGCGTGATGGAAGCCTGGGCTGCGGACGGGCCCGGCCCAGCAGCAGCTCGCAGCGCTCACATCACGGGAAGGCAGCTGGGGAGGGCGCACCTCGGCCCTGCGTAGACGCTCCCCGTACCGTGATGCCTTCTAAAGGAAAACGCAGCTCGCCCAGCATCATTTTGTTTTCTTAGAATCATCGTGAAGCACAGGAAAGCAAATTCAGAGTGAGAAGTCTTCAGCAAAAGCATTGACATAATTCCCTCCAGGGCATAAAATGGTGCGTTAGGAAGTCTCGCCAACCTCCCCACCGCACTGACATCCCCAGCAAGCCCTCGTGGTGGCTCAGCCGACCCAGTTTAACGGTGGTGATCAGAGCTGAGCCTTCACGTCTCGAGAGTCCCCACGTACAGTGGTTTCTTTAATTTTGGACTTTCCTCGTGAGCCCAGCTGACCCTGCCAACAGGTGCTTTCCTGTGGAGGTGCCGATTCACTTCTCTGGGCCGGAGAGCCGGGAACAGAGCTGCCCTGTGCTGGGCTTCTGATGGCTGTGGGGACCTGGGCGGGGGGGATGCCCCCACGGAGAGCACGCGGAGCTGCACGTGGTGCCCCCCGGCCCCACAGGACGGTCGCCTCCCTCCACTCTTGCTCCCCAGCATTGAAGGGGAAGGACGCGGAGCCAGGGCCCAGGGCTGCTTGCTTCGCGGAGGCCTTCCGCCCAGCAGAGCCCTGCTGGGGTCACTGCTGCCCACACAACTGCACCCCGGGTGCCTGCCCCGTCCTGTGCTCACACCCAGGCCCTGCCTCTTCTCCAGCTTCTCGGGGAGAGCCTGGAGCGCCGTGCTGTCGGCTCTTTGGGGCTCTCAGCCGCCCAGCGCCTGCCTGTCCCTTCCCCTGACCCACGCCCTGCCTCACCCCTTCCCGGGGCTGGCCAGCTGCCGCCCTCGGCCGCACTGGCCTCCTGGCACTCAGCCGCATCAGCCTTCACATCTCTGTGGCTGCCCAGCCTAAACTGTTTACTGTGGCCTTTTACAGAGGACGTTTGTGACCCCAAAGTTCTAGGACAACGTTTCTCGAAGTCCCAGCTTGGCTGGGAACTTGTTAACAAATAATCCTCCGCACTCTGGTGTGGCGCCCAGGGGCACGGTCAGGCCCTCCCGCCTGGTGGCATTCACGTCGGAGGTCCACTCACTGCTGGGGACAAACACTCCCTGAAGATGCAGCCTCGTCTCATGCATCTTTGGACCCCACCGCCCAGCTGGTGCTTTGCCCACAGCACGGAGCACAGTCAGTATTTGGGTTTGATGGGAACAATGACAGGGAGCGAAGAAAAACATGTGGCATTTGTAATACATTTCCTCTGTTTCACGAGACTCGCTGAATGGAGGGTCTTAACTGAAAAGCATGTTTATGGCATTTTCCTCTGCGGAGATGAAACTCCATCCTGACCGTACCCTGCACCCCTGTAAACACAGCCCAGACTTCCTCTGACCCTGGCCACCGGCATCAGCAACCCACTCTTCTGTGGGGCGCGGGGAGAGGAGTTCCAGGAAAGAGGGGAGTGCAGACTGACTCCCTCTGATTTATGACTCTCGTCTAGGATGATGACTGCTTGTCCCGTAATGCTTGAGTGTGGTGACCAACAAAACCCTGAACGTCTGCTAGGTTTCTGCTGCTTGCTGGCCAGCCTCAGGACCCAAAAGCACTCCGTTTCAGGGCTGGCTGCGGGTCCACGGTCGCCAGCCTGCCCCAGGGGTCTGCTGTGTCCCGGAACCACGTCCAGAGGGCGCAGGCACCTCCAGGAGGTGTGGTCATGTGAGGCTGGGACAACTCAAGGGAACCTCTTCCAAAACTAATCTTAACTCCAACATCTTTATGACAGAAAATCGTTCTTTTTGTCGGGACAGCATCTTGCGGACGTCCCATGATGCCCACTTACAACTGGTCTGCCTTCTTGCTGAAGGATCAGGAGATGTTCAAAGGTGCTTCCGAAGGGAGAAGCACCATGCAGGGGCGCTGAGACAGACTGCAGCGGGACGCTGCCCTGCGTCGGGGGACTTCTCTCCATCCTGGGGTCGGAGACGTGGCTGCTCGTGGAGGAGAGCCTGAGCCAGAGGGCGCACCTGCCATGGGTGCTCGCCGCACACCCTGTGGAACCGGAGGGCAGCCCTCCGCTGCTGCGTCCATCTGCAGCCGACCTTCGTGCTCGCCTGACGCCTGCAGACAGACGGACGGCTCTGTCTGGCAGTCCTCAGAGAAGATAAACGGAAGCGCGAGCTCCTGTCGGAAGGGACTCCAGACACGAGGGAGCTGCAGCCCGCCTGCTGCGGTCTGGAGAGAGGAGCGGGCTCGGTCCCAGGCAGGGTTCTTCTACGAGCCCAGCTGTGCCTTCCCCTTATTCTCTCTTTCAAGGAACCTGTTCGAGAACCAAACCCCGTGTGATCTTCGTATTCTAAAGGAGTACAGAGATGGACAGTAACATTCTCATGCTCCAGGGTAATTTCCATTCTAAATACGCAATTTATCATCATTTAATAGAAGTCAGATTTCTTTTATCTGTAATTAAATCTAGAATGTGTTATTTTTTTTGAAGGCCCTCATGGATTTTTGACCGTGTTCTAAACACTGAACGAGTAAAGAATTTCCAGCATCCGTTTGGTGAATGGTTCTACTTTCAATCTCCTCGCCATGAAAACATGAACCCCCAAGCACCCCTGACCTGCCCGGTGGGCTGTCGCTCTCCCTGCAGGCCGGCACAGCCCAGCTGGCTCTCTGTCCTCACCGGCCCCACGACCGGCATCCTCCATGACCCTGCCACTCTTAGCTGAGACGGGCCTTTCACCTGAGGGCCGCGGGCGCTGGAGGCCTGCATGCCCAGGGGTGGTTTGCCTCGTCGTTCCTGCAGATGGGCCCTCTGTGGACCTTCCTGGGGCTCCGCCATGACCTCCTGCCCTTGGTTCCGTGATGAAGAAATGCTTGCGGGAAAACACACCTGCTGCTGATTAGGATGCTTCTCCAAGTCTTCCAGCCAGAAAACCCCGCCCTAACTCTTGGGGCTGGAGG
Source organism: Mirounga angustirostris (assembly GCF_029215605.1). NCBI lineage: Eukaryota > Metazoa > Chordata > Mammalia > Carnivora > Phocidae > Mirounga > Mirounga angustirostris. The sequence continues at coordinate 106,551,176 of NW_026991720.1, read as the reverse complement.
CCAGGGTGCAGGCTGATGCCCATGGAACCATTAGGACTTCTGCCACTAGACGGCAGAATGGCCTACCTCCCATGCGTTCCTCTTCGCCCAAGCTGCCGGGAGGCTCATACCTACATTGTGGGCCCCGGGGAGCGTTTCTCCCCCAGGCGGATGTGTCGGGTGGTACCATGTCATCTGTCACCTCCTGTCCTGTACCCGGCATACGCACTGTGTCATCCCTCACGCTGGGTTGTAGCCTACCCGGTAGTGTTTCCCTGCTCTCCTCCCCTTCTTGCACTTTCTTCCCTAGTGCCTGCTCTTTGTGAGGCTGAGTCTCTGTGTCCCTGGTTGGGAGTTCCCGGATGAGCTGCTCTGTGCCCCTTGCGTCCCAGGGACACCAGATCACCAGACGGGTCTGTGATGCGCTGATGTGTAGTGTACAGAGAGTGGGTGAAAAGTCCCTTCCAACAGCACTTGGAGGATAGTGTGATTGAGCCGGTGCTCGGTCTGTTTGTCAGGAGAGTGGACCTTTCTCTTCCCACCCCTTCCAGCAGCAAATGTCCCCGCAGATGACCTTCTGGAAGTCACTCAAACCAAGAACTTCAGGTTATGTAGGAGAAGACAGGGACATTGAAAAAGGAAAACGGTTGTTCTTAGAAAGATGGACCATTGGCATCCTTCAAATACAGTGGCTCTCTCCATGTGGACAGCTAGCTCTCTCTCCGTGTGGACGGTGCTCTCTCCATGTGGACGGCTAGCTCTCTCTCCGTGTGGACAGTGCTCTCTCCATGTGGACGGTGCTCTCTCCGCGTGGACGGTGCTCTCTCCGCGTGGACGGTGCTCTCTCTGTGTGGACGGCTAGCTCTCTCTCCGCGTGGACGGTGCTCTCTCCGCGTGGACGGTGCTCTCTCCGCGTGGGCGGTGCTCTCTCCGTGTGGATGGCTAGCTCTCTCTCCACATGGACGGCTGGCTCTCAGGGACGACTTGCCTGCTCGTGGGCAGTAGTCCCAGACAGGTGTGCACAAGGTCATGTAAGGCATCGCCCCCCACTCTTGCTGTCCCCCCAGTTCTGGTTGAGCCTCTTGGCCTGTGGGGCGGGAGAGCGCACCGGAGGGGATGAGAACCTGCACCACCGGCAGCTGCTGGGCCCGTCCTGTTGGCCGTGTGTGATGTGTGTGTAAGCGTGTGTGGTGCGTGTCTGTCTGAGGATGCAGAACAGCCAGTAGTCAGCTGGGTGCTGAATGACATTGTGGTGACCTTGGAGGAGCAGCGCAGGAGCCCCCGTCCCTGAGTGTTCCTGAAGGTGCCTGGGCAACCAGCAGCCTCCGTTCCCATGCTATTTGTGTCCTGGCCCATAGGAGCCTGGTGGCGGCATGTGGGGGCGGGTCCGGCAGCGCTGACTTTGATCCCAGTGTCTGATTCTCACGGAGCATCTTCTGGGAACCCCACTTTCTCCACGCTTGGGGTCGTGTCAGCACCCGTCCCTGGAAGGGTGAGGCTGCCCAAGCAGTCGCCCCCATGCTGGCCCCCTCGCTGGAAACCGGCTCAGGGCCTGAAGGTCCACAGCTAGATCGGGGGCCAGGGCTCCGCGGGCTCTGGCTTTCTGGGTTGAAGGAGGGGCACAGCGTTCTGGGTTTTTGAGCTCAGTGCTGCCTCTCACAAGTGACCCTGTCCCTGGTTATTTGGCACTTCCTGCGGTCAGACACTCGCCGTGAGCAGACGGGGCTGCATTATTAGGCGTTTGCGCTCAGAGTGGCTCATGTGACGTTTGACTTGGATGCTTCAGTGGATTAACAACCTCGTTCAGACTCCGCGTCAGGTCCTTGTGTTACTGCACCGAGCAGTTTCGGGTGTTTGTGGTCGGAGGTCATGGTGCCAGTAAGGAAGGAGCCCTCCACCCATGCTGTCCACAGCTCTCCTCGCCACACACAGTGACTCTGAGCACGGAAACCTCCCCTCCTCTGCTTCCTCTGGGTCCGCAGCCAAAACGATCTTCGGAAACCCCCGGACGTGGGCCCCTGACCCTTCACACCGTGGCGCAGCGGCCACGGAGTGGTCTGCCCTCTCCTCGGAATGGCTTCCGCCCGGAGGGACTTGCTTCGTGGGCCCCCTGTCGGCAGTGGCGCCTGTCGAGCGTGTGGAGAGCGCCCTTGGCTCCATCCTGCGCCGAAGAAGGCCCCCCGTTGCTCGGTGTCTCGGTTGCTTGCACCTGAGTAATGGCAGAGGTGGGCGCACATCTCTAAGCAGAGCAGCTGGGCTGGTTTTGTTCCTTTAATTTGCAACGTGACTGTGATCAGGCGTGGCTGAGCCACGGGGACGGCAGCCCCATCTCGGCCGAGGAGAGCTCTAGTCGGCTTGGCCCGCGCTTCATCCCCTGGTGATGTCAGGCCCGTCAGGCCGTGCTGGAGGCTGGGGCTCAGTGCAGGGTGCACTGACACAGCAGCCCTTCTCAACGCGGCTGCCGTGGCCTCGCCTCTTGCCGTGCATGGCCTCAGAAGCCTCTCCACATTCAGACGCAGACGAAGAGGATGCATGGGACGCGTCTAGCAACTGGACTCGCGGGAGTGAGAGCTGGGGGCAGTGGTGCCCCCAGAGCCGTGTCCCGGTCCCGACCCCTGGATCTGTGACGTGGCCTCATTTGGAAAGAGGGTCTCCGTAGATGTCATCACGTCAGGAGGAGGTCGTAGGGGATTGGGGTGGGTCCTGGTCACGGAGAGGGAGATGCCACGTGAGGACAGAGACACAGGGGTGAGCGCCCATCATGAAGGGGGCGGGGGTGAGGCTGGCTGGCGGAGGCAGGGAGGACCCTCCCCTGGAGCCCCCCCGAGGGAGCCCAGCCCTGCCCGCACCGGGATTGTGGACTCTGGCCTCCGGAACTGCGGGGGTCTCTGTCCTGAGCCACGCAGGCTGTAGGCTTGCTGAGAGATTCCTACGGCACCACTGGTTCCTGGACAAGCAAAGTCGGCCTAAACCGGCGAGACAACGCAGCCCAAGATGTCCGTAGCCCATTACACAGGCATGTGGTCTCTTCTCTGTAACTTGCTCCTAAGTGTCCTGTTGTTTATAAAGTGAGGAAACTCTGACATGCTGGACAGGAGGATTTGCAAGATCAACGCTTTCTCTGAGATAAGGTGTTGCTGCTGAGAAGGGCTCCCTGTTTGGGTTTGGACGAGGCCAGCTGGGCCCATGGGAGCGCCCCGAGGCCCCAGGGCATGCTCCTGCACACGAGGGGCTGGTCTGCAGCCCTCCACCGGCCACCGGAGAGACGCCCGCTTGCCAGCCCAGGGCTGCTCTCATGCCAGCCATGCTCAGCATCGGATTTGCTGCCGTCAGTGACAGGGAGCGCTGCTGACAAGGGTGTGTGACTTGGCAGAGAGCAAGTGGGGGCAGAACCCTTCCGCATTGCCCAGTCGGGGTACCGACCGGGGCAGGCCGAGTCCGTTCACAGGCAACACGGCTGGGACGGGGCCCCAGGCCCCAACTCCACCCTGCGTCCCCTCTGCCTTTCTTACCTTGTTTGCCAGGCTCCCGCTCTGGGGCAGAACTTGTGGGAGCTGTAGGCACCTGGCCACACGCTGTCCCTGCCCTTGTGGGGCTCGCAGTCTCGGGAAGTACATGCGCACACATGTAATGAGCAAAGGGAGGGCAGGGCAGGCCTGGGATCCAGCGAGGGAGGAGGGCAGGCACTGCCAACAGCAGGAGGGACGCGGGCACTGCAGGGCGAGCAAGCTGCCCCCACAGCCTGGGGGAGGGAGAAGGTCGGGCCGGTCGGTGACCGTTTCTCGTGCTTCTCCTAAGTTAGGAGATAGAGCGGCAAACGGGGGTGACGGCGGTGGCAGTTCCCGGGCCCACAGGCACCGAGGGGACCGGACAGACCCTGGCTTGAGCCGGCCGCGAGGGGGCGGGCGCGTGGGGGTCCCCGTGGAGGCAGCTGTCCTGTTGTGGCCACTGCGTCCATCTGTGGCTTGTCTTTGTTTCTGAGGTTTACGAACTCTAAGGACACTTCATGTCACATACGTGTAAATTTTCTGACTGTTGAGATGGCGTTTAGCAGAGGGACACAATCCCGACATCTTTCCAAAGAGACACTTATTTTCCTGGTTTTACGTATGTCAGGCCATTGTTTCTCGTCTTCACTTGAGAAAACACTGACCTGTGAGCAATTAAAAGGGGAGCTCTGTAATGATTCCAGGAGTGTTAATAAAGTGACAACTGTCAGCTGAATCCTCGATTCTGTCATGATTGGGACACTGGAGGAGCCCTTCCGATTAGAAATGCGGTGGGCAAAATGTGACCAAGGTTAATAATGTCACTGCAGAATTGAGCGAGCAGGAGAAATCAATGTGGCAGAATCCTCCTCCTGCAGGACTGAGTTCTGTGGGGAGCTGACCTGAGATGCAGCCGGTGAAGGGTTAGTTGTAAATGTGCCCTCGCTGACCCCAGTGACCCTTAGCAGGGTTTTAATCGGTGACCCAGCCCTGGCCACGTGGCAAAAACTTGGTTCTGTTGAAAATGAGTGGAAGACTGACTCTTACCAAGTGGTCTTTCCAACACTTCCGTGCGGCTCCCAGAGGTGGATGGAATGAGCACCTGTTTCCCGGGACCCTTGGGGTGCTGCTGGCCGTCTGTCCGGTGGTGAGATGGACATCGCGCCTCCACACACGAAAGTGTTGGTCGTTAGGATGTGGCAACCCGTATTTACAGAGCGTCTGTTAGGGAGATGCACCTGAGTCGGGGAGACTGAGGGAGGCGATGAAGCTGTGTGAGTGGGAAGGCGTTCCCGCCGAGGCAGGCACCGGCAAGGGCGGCCTGAGGGGGTGTTGGTAAGCCGGGCTGGTGGTGGCCGCCCTCCGTGGGCAGCCGCAGAGCAGACGGGTGGGGAAACCACGGAGAAGTGTGGCTTGAAGGGATGCTGGCTCGTCGGGCTCAGGGTAACCGACGCAGGCAGGAGGTGACAGCGATAGGACTTGGTGATAGATGGGATGGAGGAGAGGACGATGAGGGCACAGTCAGGAACGAATGGCTGCCGGACCCCTGGCTCCATCCACATGGAGACAAGGAAGCAAAGATGGCCCCGTCAGGGGGTGGGAAGGGCCGGGGTTGTGGTGTCTGCAGAAGAGTCTAGTCTTGGGGGCAGAGGTTGTGGGGCCTGGTGCATCCGGTGGACATGCCCGACGGTCCAGGAGGGCTGGGGCCCAACGCCACAGCCTGGCCTGTTCTGGGGCCTCTCCCCCTGGCCACTGAAGGCCTCTGAGACATTTGCTGACAAATACTGCATCCTGGAAGACGGTGTGTGTTTGCCTCTGGACCGCGCTCCCCCGTGAATGCAGGTGTGGTAGTATTTGCATCTCCCTCCCTTCCGTCGCCCCCTGGCTCAGGTGACCCCAGTCCCTCTGGAGGTGCTTCCTTTGCGGGGAGTGCCTAGGAACGATCCAGCGGGGATGCCCTGAGAGCAGCCCCCACATCGTCCTTCGTGGCCACCCCCACTTCACGTGCAGCCCAGAGGAGTGTTCCCTCTCAGCCTGATTCGGAAGCGAGTCTTCAGGGTTCCACGCTCGCTCTGGGGTTTAAGTCTTCCTCCACAAGCTGAAACACCACTTACACGAAAAGAAACTTACTTATGTGCAGCTTTCTGGAACATGCCTGTTATGTTTAAAAGCTTTTCTTTCACCACATTAATCAAATTTAATCTCTTGAATGATTTACGATAAGACACACTAAGAAAATTTGTTTTCTGTTTTGTCCTAAAGCTCATCCCCCCGCAGAGCTCCCTGTGTTTGGCATCAGACGCTGCGGTCGGCCCTGAGCATGTTTTCCCTCCTCCTGTACCGTCTCCACGCTGATTAAATAGTTGGGCTTCTGCAACAAAGCGGCACAGAGAGGAGATGCAGAGGCCTCCCGGTTTCTCACGCTCCTCCAGTTAAACCCCAGACGTAGCTGAAGCGGCCCTCCGAGCCCCGGGGCACTTGTCGGTCAGTTCCTCATGTGGCGTCTGCCCCCGCCGCGAGCTTTTCCAAACCCTTGCTGGTTTGGAGCCTAATGCCCTCGTGCTCTCTGAGATTCCCTCACGGGCAACCACACATCTCCCCGGACACAAACCCCTTTCTGGGTCAGCTTATGAAAGTCACTTCCGTTGACCTTGTTTGTGGTTGAAAGAGTAACCCGCCCCATGAGACAATGACGACAAAAGGGCAGAGCTGTGTTTGTAATGGGTGACGCGTGACGCGTGACGCGTGACTTGGGGTGCTGAGAAGCAGGCGTGTGGGGTTGGATGGCACAGAGGATTGCCGGGGTGTGGGCCAGGCAGACACAGGCGGGTCTCAGGCCCTCTCAGCCCACGCCCTCTGTCCTGGCTGGCAGCGGCCTGGGGAAGCATGGCCCTAAGGGGACGTGGCAGCTCGAGGGGGCGGCGTGGCCAGCCGGGTGCGCTGCTGAGACAGGTTCTCTCCAGGAGGCCCCCACATGTGGCCGAGAAGTAACGACGCCCACCCCTGGATGACAGAGACCCAGCCCCCCCCCCCCCAGGAAGTGTTTCTGGCCGTGAATGAACCAAAATTCATAGCATTCATTATTTTAAAAAATTTCCCCCAAATCACCCACAAAACCCATGCTCATTGCTTCTAGAGGAATTCGGTGAAGGCTTTCCATCAACGCTCACAGTCTAATTTTCATCCTTGGGATTTTGTTCCCTTCTGAAAAGAATGTCAGAAACCAATGAACAAATGAATAGGACATCAAAGGAGATCACTTATGATAAGAAAATGTTATGCATAATAAACATTAGCACATGTTTAACAAAAAAATTTCCTCTAGTAGAAGTCATTCCCATGTTAATTTAATCCTGCTGTCTAAGATAATATAATCTCTCTGAAACAGTCTCGACTTTAGTGCCCAGGGACCTTTCCTGGATCAGAGGCTGAATTTCCATCACCTGATGAGCTCATCTGATGTGACAGCCTTGGATGCAGACGGGGAGTCTCCCGTCAATAGCTTTTCCTCAGAGACAAAGAGAGGCGAACGTCTACATTCATTCCCTCCCCTCATGCGTGAGCAACACCAGCTCTCCCCTCGTCCTCTGTCTCTACCTGGGAGTCACGGCAAATTTAAACTTCAGCTTTTCTCTTCTGAGCTGGCTGTGCTTTTGCAGAGCTGTTTACAGACGCCCAGCAGCCTTGTCTATCTGTTTACGTTCAGCGTGTTTTGACATGTAAATTTACATGAGGCCTATTTAATCAGTCACAATGATATGGTAATTGGATTCATCTGTGAACTGAATAAAAAGCACATTTGAAGAAAAATGAAGTGCACTTATTACCAGCTGAGGCACTTTGTAATCAGCGCTGTACATCATCGAAATGCGGAAAGATAAAGGTGCCAGGTATTTGGTGGGGAACCATGATGGCCCTAACTCAGGTGAGCTTTTCTAGCCTCACTGACCCGCACACACAGAGTTGTGTGTGTGCAGAGGCATGTGTATGTGAGCACATTTGAGTGTACAAGCATGTGTGCCTGGTGTGAGTGTGCAGGCGTGTGTGAGTGTGAGCACTGCGTGAATGTAGCTGAGTATGTGGGTGTGTGTGACTGTGGAGGATGTGTGAGTGTGCGAGCCTCGAGACTGCAAGAGTGAGTGTGAGCCTGGAGTGAATGTGCTTGAGCGTGAGTGTGTGAGCATGTGCGAACGTGAGCATTCGTAGGTGTGAGTGTGTTTGAGTGTGTGTGCAGGTGCAAGGGCAGAAGAGAGAGGCTTCCTTCCCTGCCCCCCTCCCCCGAGTCACATCGCAGCTTAGGGACTGGGTGTGAGTGGCACTCAGATCAGGCAGTTCGGCTTCCTTCCCCTGAGCTCTGCCCCGGGCAGGAATGCCTGGAGCTCTAGGATCTCCACAAGGCTAAGTCTCCGGGTCGGCTGATGCAGGGCCCAGAGCCTGGGAGCTCCCTACTCCCCACTGCGCCACGCCTTCCGTGGACAAGGTGGCGGCCCTTGTTCTCTGTTCTGCTTGCCACACCTCGCCTTCATAGCCGGGAGTCAGAAACCAGCAAAGGGAAGCGAGGGTGTCTGGACCCGTGGCTTGCCAGGGGTGTCCCCACCAGCGTCTGGGGTTCTTCACCCCCTATCGTCACACATTTGCTCGGCCGTGCTCTGTGCTTCCTGTGCTCTTGTGTGTGGGGAGTGGACTTTTGGAAATCCAGCGGGCTCCTCCGTGGGAACCGCGGGTGTGAGTGGGGGGTCCAGTGCGGCTGCATGGACAGGGTTGGCCGCGGCCTCTGCGTTTCCAGTGTCTTTCTGTGTGAACGTGAGAGGTGCAGGGATGGGTAGCTTTTTCTCTTTGGTAGGCAGGCATGTGGGGAGCCGGGGGACAGGATCAGCAAGACAGCGGGAGGGAGAGGATGCGTCCTAACCCGTCCAGCCTTCAAAGGGAGGGTCCCGTCACAGGCTACCACGTGCGGGGCAGAGGCTTGGCAGTGCCGCCTGCACCCGGGGAAAGCTGGGAGGCCGCAGACAGAGCGTGTGGCATGTGGGTCTTGGCGAACTCTGGAGGGAGGAGTCTGGGGTTCTGCTCACGAGTGTCGCTGGCCCACGCATGGTTCTCCGTGAACATCCAGAGAGTTTCTGGAGGCGACCGGCTTGAGCCCCTGAGGTCGAAGTCGCTGTCAACTTGTTTCTGCTGGGTAGTCTCCAAGACACAGAGCTGAGGAGATGTTAACGAAAACCGCATCCCCGAGTATTTATGATGCGTGACTTAGTAAAGGTTTTGTTCTGTGAATTATGGTTTTCTTGGATTCTAGGAGAATGTAGAAATAAAAGCATAATTAGTTTTAAAACAACCCATGAAAATCTGCGTCCACTGAATGGTTGTACTCTTTTCAACATGATTCTATCAACAGTGTCTTACATGGTAACTTTTCTTAGGCCACGTAAGAAGTACCTTGGCTTGGACATAACTTTCAGAGATATGCTTGTTTTGTGAGTCAGGCTGCTCACTGCTCTGCTCTTACTTTATTTTTGGCATAATAAGAGGGGATGGTTAACAATGGATAATGTGTGCCTGGGCCACTCCTCTCTTCTTTAACCCCTGCTGGCACCAGAGGTAACCAAACTGATTCCTGAGCACCAAGTGTCTACCAGGCAGTGTTCTTTGAGGTGTGCAAAGGGTCAGCCTCCAGCTTGCAGCGGGAGCCATGAAGTTGGCCAGGCTCCCAAGGAGCTTCAGAGTCCACTGAAGGTCCAAGTGAGTGGGTCCTGGGTTTGGGTCTGTGGAGTCCAGATGAGCGAGTGAGGAGACAGGGCAGGAGTAGGTAGGGTGAGAGCAGGATCCACCAAGAGTGGTCTGAAGTCATCAGCAAGGGCAGTAGAGATCCCCCACTGGGGTACCCGGAGATGGCTGGGATGGCAGCCGGAGGATGGGGGCTTGGGCGTGGTGGGCGGGGCACAGCAGCTCCAGTTCTGTAGAGGGGCAGTGGGCTTTCGACAGGAGGCAGCAGGAGGAAAGGCACGCTGGAGGGAATAGTGGGACGTGGCAGGTCTGGAGCGCTGGGAAGGGTGTCACCTGACTTTGGAGACCTGAGCTGGTGACTCTGTGCCTGCCCTGTGACACCAGCTTAGGACACGTCAGCTGTCATTGTTAGCGTGGTCATGAGTAGATGAACACCTCATGCACGCTGTACCCCCAGAAACTGAGGAGTGATCACCCAGCCATGGGCAGAGCGAAGCGGAGAGCTTTCCATCCTGGAACAGAGCCTCAGAAAGATGGAGGTGAGGCTGGGGATCACGTCACTCCCATGGAACTAAGGTGCCTGCACATGAACCACTCAATCTGCAGAGCCCAGGCACACTGCCTCGCCATCACGAGGACTTCGGTCTGAGAAAACGCGGACGGGCGGGAGAGAGCTGGCGACTTCCAGAGGAATGTGGCGTTGTCCTGCTGCCCCTGAGAGAAAACTGGTCCAGGGCCGTAGAGCTCACATGTCACGGGTCGGACAGGCATCACGTCCCCCGACATTCAGTTACGAATACAAACAGAAAAGTCGAAGAACGGGGCCTGACCATGTGCATGTGCGTGTGTGCGTGTGTGCGTGTATGCACGCATGCTTGTGACCGAGTGTGCATGTCTGTCTGTGCGTATGTAGAGGTGTGTGCACGAAGTGTATGTGCCTGTATGTGTCTGCGTGTGTGTACATGCCCACATACATGTGCATGCACATGTTCACAGTATCATTAGTCTTTCGATACATGTTTATAGAAGGAAAATGCCCTCGTGAGAAGGGTCCACACGCTACCCTGGGTGCCCTCCATGTCTGCCTGTCCTCTTTGTCCCTGTTCCTGCCCAGTCCTGCCACCCCCGCCTCATACCTGACATGGGTCTGCCTCACCTGTGTCCCAACTCCAGGTCACCGTGCAGAGCCCCAGCCTGTCTTTCTGAAATGTCACTTGGGTCAAGAACCTCCAGGTTGCTCCACAGATGAGCCTTGGCCATCCTTCCCTCCCCAGGCACCGGTTACGCCCTCCCTGGCCACAGCAGTGCGCTGTTGGGTCTGTAGTGCGGTCACCTCTCCGAGCCCTCCATGGCCGCACATGGGGCCCTGCCAACCCTTCCCCAAGGTCTGGGATGTCACCTCAGCCCTTTCTTGGAGTTACCGCAATCCCTTTTGGACATTGTCACGTGTGTCCCTCATTTTCTTCCTGGATCAGAGCCCACCGGTGGGAGGGAAAGGAGACTAACCACCTGCTTTGGCTTGTTTTGTTAATAAATGTGGTGGTGGGTGCGAGCGCGGGTCTGTCTGACTCCAATGGCCGTGACTGTGCCCCTAAGCCGTGTCCCAGGGATCGCCTCCCTCTGTGCGTCTCCTGGAGGAGGTGCCCAAGAGCGTGAGGTGCACTGTGTGTAGGGTAGGTGCCCAACCAGCATCGGGAACAGGTGCATTCTCATGGGACAATTATGTACCCAGAGGCTTCCCTCCACATCAGCAGCCTCCCTGCCCCTCTACTGACCTGGACGGATTAAGGTTAAATTAAAACGAAGCATGTGATGGACTTAGATGGACCTCTTGGCGAGCCTGCGGGGCCAGCACAGAGCTAAGGACACACACACCGGAGGGAGGAGGAGGGCTCTGCTTGTAAGTGGCGGCTGAAGGATTATTGCTGAGAAGTGCATTCCTGCCTTCCTGAGATGTGGATTTAGGAAATGTTCTGCAGGAAACACAAGAGCATCTCAATGCCTCCTCCCTCTGTGCTGACATCCCGACAGAGGTGGCTCTTGCTGCCACTGGATGCTGCCCACCCTGGAGTACCGGCTGGGGTGCTCTATGCGGGAGAACATGCCCCAGAAGGAGGTCAAGGACCAACTCTAGGTACCCAAAGGGCAGTGTGTTGGGAAGGAGTACGAGGGTTCCAAGACTCAACACTTTGCTCCCGGGTCTGTCACCAACCAGCCAGGCAACTCTTCGCAGGTCTTTTGCTCCCTTGATTCCTCAGGCTCAAAATGATACAACGGGAAGATTTCACTACATAGTTATCTCTGAAATGTCTTCCCACTCAGCGATCCCTTGGAAACACAGGCCGTGGCCCACAAGCCGCCCATGCCTCTCCCAGCTTTCCTCCTCTCTTGTGCACCCTGCTTCTTGTATCTTTTCATTGCTGTGAGTACTGAAGACGTAGACCCAGGCCAGGCTGCCAGGGGAGCTGGGATGCTGCAAGCGGCATTTCGCTGGATAGCCAGGATCTTTACCACGGAAAAGTGAAAAACTGGAAATCTGATGAATGTCAATGTCTTCCTAACTTACATTTTTTTGATAAAGAAAACTTAATTCTCCAGCCATCTGGAGCCTCCTGGCATAGGGACTGGCTTTGCTTTACTTACTCATGACCGTCTTTGTCAGAAACAAACTTACTGATGCCGCATATCATGTGAATGTTTTCCCGAAAGCCCTCAGCCTTTTTTAGCCGAGTCAGGTCCCAGGTCTCCAGCTGTGCGTTAGCCTTTGGGTGGTTTAAGCGTAAGTCCCTGGTCAATTTAGGGACTGATACACGTGTGTAAGCTCAGCACCAGTTGATGGATAGCAAAGTCACTTAAACAATAATCTAATAATGACTAGCAATCTCAAGCTCAAGCATGTCCCCGGAGGTAAACTGGTGTTTGACTCAGAGCATTTTTGGCCGCGCTTCATTGACGATGGTTGTTCCAGCCAGGATGCATCTCTAGAGGCTTCCAGGCTCTCTTCCCGAGAACGCTGTCGTCCCTGAGGCACACGCCTCAGTCCTTCTTCATGGTTAGGCTGAACATCTGGTGGCGTGTGTGCAGGAGAGGACGTCTCATGCAAGCCGCCGCGGCGCTGGTCCCCCATGGCCCCTCACCGCCCCGCCGCCATTGCTGCGGGAATCCCGCGTGGTCCTCTCGGGAACAGCCCATGGTCCCAGCGGCTCCACACCCGCCTTCCCTGCGGCTGTCCCAGGCACGTGTGCTCGCGGCTGGATTGGGTGTGCGTGGCATTCTCGGTGGCCCGCGGGGTCCTGATCTCCTGCTCTGCCCACAGCTCCCAGCCAGGTCTTCATTCCTGTAATTTAGAACAGGCCCCAAAGCATCCCCTGTCTAGGAGGCACAAGAAGGACACGTGGTGCCAGAAGGCTGCTCTTTTGTTTTTAATTTCTGTGGGGCTGAGGAGTCTGAAGGGAGAGAGGGGGCCCAAGTCAGATGGGGACGGAGTAGCCGAGAAGAAGGCCCCCCTCTGTCCAGCTCCGTCCTCCCGATCTCAGCCCCTCATCCTGCTGCGCCCCCTGTTTGCTGCCCCTCCGTCACCTTCCACTCAGCCACAGGCTGCTGAACCCATGGTACTGAGTTATAACGTCATTTAACTCAGGTAAAGTTATTTTACATTTCCTGATCTTAAGCACCCTACAGGGTTACTTTGAGGTTTAATTACTTTTTGGAAAATTGTGGTGCCATGATGTACTCTAAAAATGTAAGATCGAACTTTGCTGACTGCTCTGTCATTGCCCGTCATGTCCCTGGAGGTAAACTGGTGTTTACCTGGTGGTGCTCTGACCTTATTCTTCCTTCTCCGCTCACTCCACGGTGTCTGGGAGCATGGTCTGCACATAGCAGGTGTCCCACAAATGTTCCGAGTGAGTGACAGGACATTAATCTTACAGGTTTTATGTGGTAGTGAAACACTGACCCACTCGTGTGGGCTCACGTGTGCGCATCCTGCCGGCAGCGCCCTTCCGCCTCCTGGGGAAACGTCCTTTCCGGCTGGGTCCGTCCTGGGGCCTCTCTAAATTGTCTGCAGTTACTCTGCTGCCTGGGATTTAGGACAGAGTTTTGTGAGCGGGTTTGTAAACGTCCCGTTTCATTGCCTGGCAACCCTGCCACTGCTCTGAAAGCCGTCTCTACTGCAGATGGCCTTCGAGGCGGGGTCAGATGCTACCGACCTGGGCAGTTTCTGCTGCCCACATACCACTCTTCCTGCACGGAGTTTGCTGTGGGGGACACGGTTTTGCTGATGAGTGTTTTTGTTGGAAAACTTAGCAACCCTTTCATGTCAGGCAACAAGAGTGAAAGTCCTGCTTGTGTCCCCGTCCCCAGCATAGCGGGTCCCATCAGGCTGGACACCCTGAATCAACAAGGAGGACTATCGTTAGCAAGACCACAGTCTCATCTGCACAGCGTATTAAAACCTTGCATTTGTTCATGTAGATCAGAGGAGAGCTCTCCCCTCACATCGTGTGTGACCTTCACCCCCGCACCCCCGCCCCGCGGGGCCTTGAATTTAATTTCCCTGCTGTCTTCCTCTTTCCTTGACTGCTGCAGAATGGCCAGATGATTCACACACCTTCCAGAAACTTCACAAATATATATATATATATATATATATATATATATATATATATATATATATATATATATATATGTACAGAAATATGGAATTTATAAACGAGGAAACTGGCAAGTGTTCCTTTCAGTAATGATAACAGAGCATAATATAAATATATTCCTAGGTAGTTCATTAGGATCTGTTTCCAGTATTGTGTCAGCCACAGATCTGCATGCCAATGCTCCTTCTTCCCCAACACATTGATAGCAGATGTCCATCACCATGACCCAGTGTGTATGAGAGACCAGCCAGGGTTCTTAACCAGCAGGTGTTTATTAAGCACCTGCTATGTGCTCAGACCAGCAGTGTCCCTGTTCTCCATGGGTTTTCACTGAGGAGACAAGAAAACCTACAAAGGACAACGAAAACAGCGTGTAGTCAACAGTGAAGGGATATGATGAAGATATTAAGAGCAATTGGTGTAAATGGAAATATATCTGTTATGTTCAGGATTATTTACAGTACACGAATCTTTCATTTCTTTCTGAATTTGTCATTCCTGCAGTTGGAAGGGTCTGGCCTCCACCACCCAGCACCCACACGGCGAGTGTGGGCAGAATCACAGCTCTGGTTTCCCTGAGCTCGCACAGTTCTAAGGTGTGTTTTGGTTTGCTTTGAAGTGACTTCTCGCTAACTAGAATACTTAATTAACCAGAACTACCCCTCCATCATCAATGTGCTGCACTGAGTTAACCACAAGCCATGTGATCTGTTTCCCAGCCTCATGTTTCTTTCCCCCAGCTTCTTTGTGCTGTAAGTTTGGAAATCCACTCTCTCATTTCTCTGGATGTGAAGTCTACTTGTGAATTAGGTGCTTTGGGGAGTGTACTTCCCAGCTTCGTCCTGCTACCAGACGGAGGAACGTCCTAGAATGGCTCATAGGTGAAAGCTGTGTGTCCTTCAGAATCTCTTGGTGTCTTTAATTACCTCTTCTTTTAATACAGACATCTCTCATTTGACATTGATTTTCTTGAAGGCTTAATACAGGTAATATCTATATACAAAGAACTCAAAACCACGAGATTAATAAGAGTTCTGCAAGATACGAGAATTAATAAAGGAGCTAGACATGGCTTGAAGGAAGTCGGTCTTTTCAAACACAGACTTAATCATTCGTAAGAGGGGAAGTTTTACAGGAACAGGTCACCTGACAGGGAGCAGTTAGCAGAGACTGATACTGACCTTACAAGAACCAAACCTACATAAACTTAGTTCCTTTTTTTCTGGACCTAAGTAAGAATTCAGGTGTCTCTTTGGCTGTAGGTTTCCCAAGAGTTTAGACACTATTTGCAGTTTTCAATTGTTTCTTTATAAGTCAGTGGTATTAAGAACTACTTGGGGGGGAAATAAATTTCTATACAGATAATGTATTTTTATTCTTACTTTTAACTTCCTCTAATAATGAATAGGTCTATTTCAACTACCTCGGCTTTTCTGCTATTCCTGAAACATTCCCAGCAAGCTTCCCCCCCGCTGCCCCAGGGCCTTTGCACTGCTCTTCCCAAAGCCTGGAATGCTTCCCCTTAGATATTTGCATAGCTCTGTACAGAGAGCTGATTCTCACCTATGTTGTTTTCCTTCTCTCTGAAGAGTTTCTTCTAACATTTCTTTCAAGGCAGACCAACTGTTGACAGAATTCCTCATTTTTTGGTTTATCTGTATAAGTATTTCTCCTTTACTTGTGAAGGATAATTTCACTGGATACAGAATTGCTAGGTTGTTGTGTGTTTCTTAACACCTTAAATATTTAATTTAATTATCTCCCTCCTTTCATGGTTTCTGAAACAAAGTCAATGTAAGTCTACCTTTGCTTCTTGGTAGGTTAGGTGCTTTATCCTTTGGCTTATTCAAGATTTTCTTTTTGTCTTTGATTTTCTGCAGTTGAATATAATATGCCAAAGTATAGATGAGGGGGACAGATTTATACTGATTGATGTGCTCTGAGCTTCCTGGATCTGTGGTTTAGTGTCTGTCATTAATTTTAAAATTTCTCAGCCATTATTATTTGAAATGTTTCTTCTGCTCCTTTCTTACTTGCTCTTCTGGTAGTCCCATATGGCATACCTCTTGCAACCTGTCCCACAGTTCATGGATATTCTGTTCCATCTTGTTCATTTTTCTTCTCTTTGCGAGGCAGTTTTAGGAGTTTCTGTTGACATATCCTCAAGCTCACTGGCTCTTCCATCAGCCATGCATAGGTTTATCCATGAGTGCATCAAAGGTGTTCATTATTTCTGTTACAATGTTTTTGATTTCTAGCATTTTAAAAATTATTTCTCAGATTTTCCATTTCTCTGCTTACATTACTCATCGTTGCTACAAGTTGCCCACTTTTTCCAATAGAGCTATTAGCATATTAACCACAGTTATTTGAAATTTCTGGTCTGATGATTCCAAAATCTCTGCCATGTCTGAGTCTGATCCTGATGCTTGCTTTGTCTCTTCAGACTGTCTTTGTGGTTTTGCCTTTTAGCATACCCTGTAATTTTTATTTAAAGCCAGCCATGATCTACCAGACGAAAGTAACAGGTAAATGGGCCCTTGGTGGGAGGGTTATGTTTATCTGGCTGCGAGTTGGGCTCTGTTGACTGTGTGCTGTGGCAGTCGGCGGCAGAAGCTGGAATGTCCTCTGGGGTCCTTGTTTTGTTCCCTGCGTTTTCTTTAGGTTTCCCTAGAGACTTTACAAACAATGTCTGAGCTGGGCAGTTCTCGTAGCTGTAATTCCCTGTTGTTATACAGAAGGGTGACTGATGTGGTGAAGGGTGGGGGGACAGGAAGTTCCGTAGTCCTGTGATCAGGTCTCACCGTCTTTGATTGACCAGTGCCCCATGGCTGTGACCCTCACATATGCCTCTCAGCCCTGTTTCTTTCTCCCTGAGATGATACAGGTGGGCAGGAGGGCCTGGAATGGGCTGTGTGTGTGGCATTTACAAGGTTATAAATGATAAGACATTATATTTATATCTTTGAGGTGTTATAAATGTTATGTATTAATATACACTATATGTTTATAGGTAAACACTTCGTATTACATATGGCGTAAGATTTTATCATGTAATATATAGTATTATATTTGAATAATAATCGTTTGTCAGTAAATTATGTATGTTACAAAAATAAAGGTACAGCATATCTTTTATCTTTCTATATGGTATATTTTGCGCAGAATTTTTTAGAAGTTAATCTTATCAAATTCATCAATATTTTCTTTACAGTTTGCACTTTTTGGATCTCTGTTGTGGTATCTTTCTCTACAGTGATGTCACAAAAATATTTGCCGGTATTCTCTTCTATAATTTTACTCTTTAATCCATCTGGAATTTTTTTGCTGTTGTTGTGAGATAGAATTTTATCTCTTTCCACTTAGTCAACTGTCTGGCAACTTATTTATTTATTTATTTATTTGACAGAAAGACAGCGAGAGAGGGAACACAAGCAGGGGGAGTGGGGGGAGGGAGAAGCAGGCTTCCCGCGGAGCAGGGAGCCCGATGTGGGGCTCGATCCCAGGACCCTGGGATCATGACCTGAGCTGAAGGCAGACGCTTAACGACTGAGCCACCCAGGCGCCCCCTGTCTGGCAACTTTTACTGCATGGTTTAAATATCCTCTTTTCCTCTGACCGGTGACTTCACATCTGTTCTGTGACATCACATCTGTTCTGTGACATCACATCTGTTCTGTGACATCACATCTGTTGTATACCCCCATCCCACATGCAGGTACTATCTTCCTAGCTTCTGAGTTTTACTCCATTGGTTATATTTGTCGATCTTCCCAAGACTGTGTTTATCAAGTTCATAAGAAAGACTGAGTAGATTTTTAAATCAGAATTCTATTTATTACATAGCTTAGTTTGGACAGAATTGGCATACATCCAATATTGGGTCTTCCCATCCATTTACATGGTGTATTTAGGTTTTTATTATCATTTATTTAGTTTTTGTCATTCAATGAAGTTTTATTATTTTTCCTATAAAATTCTTAAAATATTTTGTTAAGTTTTTTAAGTACTCTAACATGTGAGTGGATTATTTTTAAATTCTAGTCATTTAAAAATGTTTAAATAATTTAAAATTATTTTGGTACAGCAGTTATGGAAAACAGTATGGATGCTTTTCAAGATTTTAAAAATAGAGATATCATATGATCCAGCAATTCCACTTCTGGGTATTTATCCAAAAAAAAAAAAAACCCAAAAAACAAAAACATGTTTTGTTGTAGAGATAGTTCACCTCTGTGTTCACTTCAGCATTATTTACATAGCCAAGACATGGAAACAGCCTAAGTGCCTGTTGTGATGGATGAACAGATAAAGAAAATTTGGCACACACACACACACACACAATATGGAATATTACTCAGCCATAAAAAGGGAAATCTGCCATTTGCAACAACATACATGAAGTTTGAAGGCGCTATGCTAAGTGAAATAAGTCAGCAGAGAAAGACAAATGCCATATAATCTCAGTTATACGTGAATCTAAAAAAAACCAAAATTCATAAAACAGAGGAAAATGGTGGTTGCCAGGGGCTGGGTGGGGGGAGGTTGGGAATGGGGAGATGTTGGCCAAAGGATACAAACTTCCAATTATAAAAATGAGTAAGTTTTGGGGATCTAATATATAGTGTGGGGACTACAGTTAATAGTTAATAATACTGTGTTGTATGCTTGGAAGTTGCAAAGAGAGTAGATCTTAAATGTTCTCACAGCACAAAAAAGTAACTGTGAGGTGATGGATGTGTTAACTGATCTTGTTGTGGCAATTATTTCACAGTGTCTAGGGTATCAAATCCTCACATTGTGTATCTTAAGCTTACAAAATGTTATATTTCAATCATATCTCCATAAAGGTAGAAAAATAATAAACAGTTTAACAGCTTAGTTTTTTAAAAAAGAGAAATGTACAATTATTGTTTTGTAATCAGTTGTTGCTGATATAGAGGCTCTTTGTTTTCTGCTTTGACCTTGTGTCTTGTGCATCTTTGAGGAAAATTCATATTAGTTATAATTGCTTGATTATAGATTCTATATGTAGGAAAATATATCTCCAGCTTCGAATTGTTTTCCTCCCTTCACATCCCGTACATTTTTTTTTAAGTTACCTAGGATAATGGCCAAATAACCAGGTTTTATGTGTTTGTTTGTCAGTGCTCTTTATTGTTTCTCATTTCATTACTTTTGCTGTTATAATCTTTTTCAGAAGATGTGATGGCAGGTGTTGGCGTTTGTTTCAGACTCAAAGAGAAGCTTTTTCAGTATCCATCCTGACAAAGGATGATCTTTGCTGAAAGACTTGAGTAGATAACCTTTACTAGATTAAGGAAGTTGTATTCCCAGTTTCTTAAAATTAAAAAAAAAAAAAAAAAAGATTTTTTGAATGGATGAGATGCTTATTCCTGAATCTCTGAGATGTTATTTGGGTTTTCCTCCCTTTAATCTCTCTCTCTTTTCTTTTTTTAAAAGATCTTATTTATTTGACAGAGAGGGAGAGAGTATAAGCAGGGTGAGCAGCAGGGGCAGAGGGAGAAGCAGACTTCCTGCTAGACAGGGAGCCCAACGCGGGGCTGCATCCCAGGACCCTGGGATCTAACCTGAGCTGAAGGCAGATGCTTAACCGACTGAGCCACCCAGGTGCCCCTCCCTTTAATCTCTTAATAAAGTGTGAATAACAGATAGACTTTCTGATGCAGATTTTTGCCTTTCTTGGACAGACCCTTTTTGGTCATGAAGTTTTATTTTTCCTTTGTTGGAATCAGTTTGATAATATTTTTTTGAGAATTGAAATTCACTTATTTTTCTTGTCCAGTTTTAGTACAAGGTAATACTAACCTCATGAAGTAAGTTCTGGCTTCAGCTGAGAGACACCTGACCGAGGCAGGGAGGGGCCATCGCTCTGAGGCTGGCCGGCGGGGCGCCAGCCGGGCCCGGGGTCCTCCACAGCACTGGGCTGTGAATGTCGGCGGCCCTGGTTCATGGCTATGAGTATAGTCAGGTTCTCTTCCTTTCAATTCAATTTTGGCATTTTGGGTGTTTTCCTCCTAAAAATTATGCATTTCATTTCTGTTCCTAATTATGTTTGTGTTGTTTGTGGCATTCTCTCAGTCTGTAAGTCCCTACGATATATGCTGTTACGTCCATTCTTCATTCCTAATGTTCCTTATTTCTACTTGTTTCCATTCATGATAATCTTGATAGCTGTTTCCCTATTTTACTCATCTTTTCAAATAACCAGGTTTTATGTGTTTGTCCGTGTTCTTTATTGTTTCTCATTTCATTACTTTTTGCCATTATAATCTTTTTCAGATTATTACATCATCTTGATTTCTTATGGTGTCAGTTCTCTTGTTTGCTTGTTCTTTTGAATTTTGCTAAAACTTCTTGATTTGGGGTTGTTTCTTATGTTGTTTATAGTTTTTTATTGTATGTTCATCTTTGATGTCTTTCTTTTTCTTATGAGAATCATGTGGAAGTCCCAAAAACCCTCCTGATTGGAAATGTTCCTTAACATGATTTTAATTAGAGTGATTCCAATTGGAGTATTATGTTAAGTATATTTTATCTTATTAGGATGTGATGCTCTTGTGTGATACAGATTCTAGGTTTCTCTTTCTTATGAGAGATTTTTGTTTTGATCCAGAGCCTGAAGAGATGGTAGGGAGGGGCAGGTTGTTCTGACCCAACCCACTTTCTTCCTGAGGCCCTTGTTGGGAGTCTGCCTGGCTCATTGCCACAGCCCCCTCCTGCCTCCAAGTGGATGTCAGCCCCTGGCACATACGCTCTTGACCTGGGGCAGACACCACCTTCTCCCTAGCCTATCTCCATGCATGCCCATCAGTCCAGCCTTGGTTTTCTCTGCTTTGGGCATCCGGGGATTGCCGTCCCTTCCTTTCGAGTTTAGTTGTGTATCAGAATCTCTGTTGCATTGTATTTTACATGTTTATGCATTTGACATCCATGTTGTTTTCAGTCTTTGCTTCAATCTGGAGTCCCTCTTGACTATAGTATTATAGTTAAGATGCCTATTGATTACAAAATCAGAGCATTTCAAAGTGCACCCTTTTGTCACATGGATGCTTATAAAGACAACAATACATCTTAGATTTTTCCAGCCTGATCTCAAGCTTTTGCTTCTCCTGAGCTCAGATGTATTAGGCAGGCCATGTGTTCTGAGTCAGTCCAAAAGAAACGGTGATTAATTTTAAGAAGAGTTACTAAGTTGATCCCAGCTTTCCATTATGGCATTTTATTTAATGTAGATAGCAGAGAAGAGTTCTGTGTAGGATTTTGACTGTGTAACTATATAAGCCTGCTCCCAGAGAAATGAACGTCCATGCTGCTGAATATCGACCAATCCTGTGTGGCTGTGCGGGCCTCTAATGCCCAGGCCTCTGCTGCGACCCCAGATTCTATTCAGGTTTGTCACCGTTTGGGAGGGGTGAAGGTGCTGGGGTGAGGAATCCAACCACCTACCCTGATTCCCAGTCCCTGGGTCCCTGCCTCTTGACCCGAGGGCTCATGTCAGTTACTCTGTGCACCAAACATCACAGACTGGAGGCGGGCAGGGGCTGCAGTGCAAGTCTGGCCCCAGCTACCTAGAGTTAGCCAAACTTCACAGGTGAGGACACCACCCCCACAAGACTACCCTCACCAGACATCAGCTGCAAGCACGGGGTTCCCTGGGCCACCCACACTCCCTGACCAACTATATAAACGTGGGGTTCCCATGTCCCCCCTCAGGTTCGATAATTCACTCGACTGACTCACAGAACTCAGGAAAGCTCTATCTATGATCACAAAAAAAGGGTACAAACCAGGACCGGCTGAAACAAGAGACACATAGGATGAGGTCTGGGTGGGTCTTGGCATGATGCTCCTTTGTCCTCTCCCTGTGGAGCCCGGACGTATCATTTTCCTAGCACGTTGGCACATAAGTTTTTGCAGGGTCCTGCCCTCCAGGGAGGCTCACCTGACCCTGACGTCCAGAATCTTTACTGGGGTTTCAGTATGCCGGCATGACTGAGGAACCTGTGGCCAGGGAGTGCACACGGTGTCCAGCCCCCTCCCCAGGGGCCAGGCTGCCACCACGTGGCCTCCATGTTTCGTCTCTCTGGTGTGGCAGCCCCCATCCTGAGCCCCGTCACTAGCACCAACCATGAGGCATGGAGTGAGGGGCCCCCCGGGAATAACACAGACTCTCCTCGCACAAGTGAATATTCTGGGAATTGAGAGGCCCCCTCCCAGGAGCTGGGACAAAAGCGGGACAAGTTGTAAACCTCGCAACAGGACTGAACTATTCATTGTTCTGACCCCCCCCCCCCCCCGCCCTGCCTCTCCTGTCTCTTTGCTTCCTCTGTCGCCAGAGGTGAACACAGGTCTCCAAGCCCACGCGTGGCCTGCCGGGGGCTGTGGGCTGCCTGGTGGTGGTGCCCTGAAGCTGATGTCGCATCTTTTCAGGCTGAAGAATTGTTGATTTTAGACTTTCTGCCTTTAATCTGACGGACCTTTGCCTTCCTCTGGGCTTTATTTCCATCTGAGATGCACATACCTGCACAAGCCTGATGTGCTCACCAGATTTGCACGACTCCATGGCATCCCCCCGGCAATGGAACTAGAGACTCTCTTCCTGCGTTTTTTTCTGGAAATAATTATGGCTCCTCAAATTAAATTTGAGTGACCTCAGCCCCTGGAGACCCACACCATTGACTTTCACGTAGTCCCCATTGCTGCTGCATGCCTGGTACTCCAGGGACATGCAGCCCAAGATTACCACCCGCCTGAGGGACGCGGCCGGCCCTGCTGCTCTGCGGTCCTTGAAACTTGTCCAACGTCCACATGACAGTTTTGGATGAATTGTTTTAGCAAAGATTTTCAACCATAGGCACTTACAGGGCCTTTTTAGAAGATATTATATACTTTTGGTTACTTGATTCCTAGAGCTACATTTGATATGTATATAAATAAGTGGATTATGAAAGTTTGTTCACTTGCCCGGTGTTTCCTCCTCGGGAGCTGAGAAAAGTCACCTGTTACATGGCCTCATCACTTAATGTGTACCTGAAATGGGATTTCCTGCCTGAGCTTGGGGTGTGTCCAGTGGGAGCCACTTTCCCATGAACGGGGGTGCAGCTGTGCACTGCGATCATACAGAGGGAGCAGTACTAGGAGCCAAGCATGATGTCCACCACAGTCCGCCCTGGGCTCCCTCTGGGTCCCCTCTGAGCCGGCGGAGGTCCTGCTTCCTCGGGGGGTCACCTCCCACTCTTCTGCCATGAGACCTACGAGAGCACGGCTGAGTGCAGTGCCTCCTCCAGGAAGGATGGGGGACGTCTCCCCCGGGAAGGATGGGGAATGTCTCCTCTGGGAAGGACGGGAAGACGGGGCCATCACTAAAGTGGTCCTAGAGGGAAGTACACGACCTTCATCAGAGCGTGTGCCTGCCCTTCTCACTGGCCTTTGCTCTTCCCCACAAAGTCGTCCTCATGCTCCCCAGTGGAGCAGTGATTACCAAAGGCGGGATGCTGATGGGATACCAGTGCCTCTTGCTCAGCTGGAACCAGGATGGGGAGCCAGTTCCGGAGGCCGGCGGGAGCATAAAGGCCCCTTCCGCATGGGGTCCGGATCTGGGGGTGGGCGCGAAGGCTGCACACAGCCTGTTTCTCCAGAAACGAGATCTTCCTGTGCATCCTGCTGCAGAAAACAGCCAAAGGTCCCTTGAAAGTGAAAGCTCAGCTGCTCGGAGCATCCTCCTGAATCCAGAGTAAGAAACAAAGGACATGACAGGCTTCAGAGGTTTCTGGGGCCGTTGGAACTTCCAGCTTCAAAGCACACTCTCTCTTTGTAGCTTTACTCCGACGATAATTAAAACATTTTAAATACCGTACTGTAAACAGCTCCCCTTCTGATTTCTGTCCCCCTTCCCTCCTGAATGATTTAAACTGTTTTCCGGCTTTATTTGTCACTTTATTTAGTGGCTCCTCACCTTTTTCCTTTACTTTTCCTTTTTTTCTTTTTTTGAAACAAATGAATAGTAATATCTACTGAAGATTAAAATACCTTTTGAAAAAGTTTGCATGAAAATGCTATTCATAGAAAATATCCTTTGCTTGCCCTTCATTTATTTTTTTTCTAAAGTCAGAGAGGCATTAATTTCCCAGTTCCCGAAATGCATCACCCTTATATTTCTCTTTTCCAAAGGTAAACAGAAGGCAGCTGAGAGGCTTCTCCGTGCATGCACGTGGCTCCGTCCCAGAGCGGCCCCTCTGGTGCAAACAGGCTGCGTGCAAATGCCCGTCTTACTAAAATTAAGGCCATTCCTGTGGCTTTACTGTTGCTCTACCCTTTGGTGAGACCTGCCCTCCCTCGAGAACAAAACAGACCGTGCGGGTCATATATGGGGACCAGTAAGTGCAGGGATGCCGGGAAGAATCAGTTTATTCCTCACACACTGACGTCTACAGGACCAAGGGGGTCTGTCACCAGACAGAGTCTTCTAGAATGGACAGTCGGTTCTGTGAGTAAATTTTAGAAAACCTGGAACATGTGGAAGACAGCAGCGGCCCGAGCGGCGGTGTTTCTACGTCCCCCACATGGCCTGTTGAATTAAACATCTTCTTCGGGGGGGACGGCACGTGGCGCAGGCTACCTTCTCTTCCGTCTCCAAGCTCGTGAGCACGGGGTGGGAAAGAAAGACTTCCAGCGGGAGAACAAGCGAGGGTCGTGGGGACGACCCTGGGCGTCCTCCTTGCTGGACCCCCGCACTGCCAGCTCAGGTGGCTGAGGTGCTGGGCTGGGCTGCTCAGGGGCCCGAGAGTGTCGGGGGTGTATCGGGTCGCGGTTCCGGAGCCTGCAAGTGTGGAGTGAGAGCGTCAGCGGGGCCCCAGGCGAGGAGGCTTCCTGGACTTCTCCAGCCTTCCGTTGCTGCCAACGCTTGGGTTCTTTGTGGATGCGTCTCCTCGGCTGTCTTCCCCATGTGTCCCCGTCCACGGTATTTATGTGGACACCAGTCATATCAGATTAGACCCACCCTGATGACCTAATTTTACCTTGATCACCTCTGTAAGGATCCTGTTTCCAAACGCAGTCACACTGACAGGAACGGCGTGTTCGGGCTCCAGCGTGCCTTCTTGGGGGGACACAATTCAGCCCAAAGCAGACAGTTTCAGCTCTGCGGTTATGGAAGGCACAGGAGTGGTGGTCTGTCCTGTTTATGTGACTTGCTTCTTTGGGGGGATTCATTTCTGTACTATTCTACCTTTAAAAAGCCACTGGCCTCAATTAAAAGGTAAAATTTCACCATGGAAGTTCTACGTCTGAGCTAGCCATCATGGGCACTTTCTGCTCTTTCTTCCAACTCTAATCCCAGTTTGGTGTTGCTTCTGTTCAGGGAGATGTTTCTTGCAACCTGACGCAGTATTTTATCACGGTTCGTATCTCTACATGGCTTTGCTAGTATTTGAAATTGGTATGTTAATTCTGGTTGCATACATAGTGCTCCCCCCATTTTCATCAGATCCTTTTCCGCTTTGTGGGGAGTGGGGAGCGGGACTACATGGTCTGGTATTGCTAGCTGCTGGGTGGACACAGGGAACCAGGCTCTAGCCCCTGTGATTTATGCTCGCTCTCTGGGCCAGTGTCTGTTTGTGAGAGCGGCTGGAGGGCAGGGTGGGCACGCGCTCTCAGCGCTTCTCAAACGGCGCAGCCACGTGCAGTCTCCTCTTCATACGAGGCTACATGTACGTGGATTTTGTCCACATATAAGTGACGCTAGCTCACTTCTGACCCTCACTACCTGGAGTTCACGCAGACCCCACAGGTGAGGGCTGAGGCCCACAGGACCATCCCCCACTTCAGATGCCAGTCCCAAGTCCAGGCTGTCCCATGTGCTTTGACCAAGCAGCTGTAAATCAGGGGTTCCCACCACCCCCTCTGGTTCAGGGACGTGCTAGAGCAGCTCATAGAACTCTGGGACACAGTTTACTTACTAGATGACCTGTTTATCCCAGGGGGTATGCCTCAGGAACACCAGAGGGAGGAGATGCACGGGACCGGGGATGGGGGTGTGCACAGAGCTTCCATGCCCCTCCAGGGGCACCAGCCTCCCGGCCCCTGCATGTGCTCGCCGCCCAGAAGCTCTCTGAACTGCCACTGTGGGGTTGGTTGGTTGGCTGGTTGGTTTATTTAGAGAGAGAGAGAGAGCAGGAGTAGGAGTCTTAAGCAGACTCCAGGCTGAGCCTGGAGCCCGATGCAGGATTTGATCTCACAACCCTGAGATCATGACCTGAGCTGAAACCAAGAGTCGGAGACTTCACTGACTGAAATGCCCCCCATTCTGGGTTTTTTTCTGGGGGTTCCAGTCCCATGGCATGATTAACTGAATCACTGGTATTGGTAACTGATTCAATTTCGATCACCCACCCCAATCCCCAACCCTGGAGTGGGAGTTGGGTCTAGAAGTTCCAGGCTTCTGATCAAGGTTTGGTCTTTCTGGTGACCAGCTCTATCCTAAAGCCATCCAGGGGCCCCCAAAGTCACCTTGTGAGAACAGAGATGCCCTATCACCCTTACCACTCAGGGAATCTGAGGGTTTTAGGAGCTCTGTGTCTGGTAATAGGGACAAAGATCCAATATCCTTCTGTGATGCCTTGGGTGGCCTTCAGAATTTAGGAGTTCTGAGGTTGAGAATATACGTCTGTTTACTTCGGGTTCCCGTGGGGACCATCCTGAGGAGGCGAATCACATGACTGGTGCGGAGAAGGAGGGCAGTGGGTAGCAGTGATTCGCCCTCCCGAGGAGTGGCTGTGGAAAGACAGCATGCAGTCTGGCTTCTCCGTCCACTCGCTGGAACCTTTCTGACTATTCTTAAAGGATGAGGACTGGCCAACTCGTTTGAGTTAATAGCCCGATGTTCTGGTTTGGATGTTAAGATAGATGTTTTCACCAGGTCGACTGATTTTCAACAGGTGATCTTTGCCAAGTTGGCAGGGCTACAGCCCTCATCCCTTTCGGAGGTCCTGGTCACCTAAAACAGGAAGGTGTGGCTTTCTTCCTTTGCTCTGTGCTCACTCCCCTTTCGTGGGTTCGGATGCTTCCCCTGCAGGGGTGCTCACTCTAAGCTGGTGTTTGCTGGCTGCCCACTGCCCCTCGCTCCCACCACAGGTGATGCCCCTTGGGCAGGACCCTCGGTTCTGGGGGAAGAACAGCCCATCAACCAGTGTCTCACAGGGTTGGGGCCTTCCTCCTCATGCTGCAAATGTTTAAAACTATTTTTTCCTTCCAAAACTCCAGTCTTTCCCCCCCGCCCAATTAACATCAGTTAATCTAATTCACTTCTCTTTTTCTTGTTTTTAATTTTCAACAACAATCTCTTTGTTGTTAGGCTGTGTTGTTATTCCCCACATTGTTTTCTTGCCTGTTTTCCTCTCTCTCTTGTCTGACTGGCTTTCTCCAAGAATTTGGGACAGAAAGGGAATCAGTGGGTCCTAGTGCTGCTTCACCTTTAAGCTCCCTCTCTTCCCTTCTCTTCTTAGTTTTCAATTTTTTGACTCATTCCTTTTTCTTCCTTCTTTTTCCCTCAAACAGATTGTTCACCTGCTTTTGTTCATGTAGGTTTTGCAAGATTCTCTCCTTCAAAATAGTGTACCAACATAAGCTGATCCCCAGAGACTTCAGGAAAAAATCCAATAATGACAGATGTTCTCCTGGGGTTTTTAGCCATAGAAGTGTAGAGAGAATTTTAATATGACCAGGAGAGAAGATGGCTGGGTGGGGAGACCAGCTGGTACGCTGGGGACTCTAACACTGGGAGAAATTAGGAGCTACTAGTGATGGATCTCTGACACGGGGAGGAATTAGGAGCTGGTCACATTGGCTGGTGCGATGGATCTCTGACACAGGAAGTAAGGAGGGATCTCTAGTTCTACATGGATTCTTTCATTCAACCATGTTTTTGTGATACACTAGTTATTTCTAAAAATGTCCTCGGCCAGAAGCCCAAATTGGATATGTTCTTTGTTTACACTTTAAAAATAGAAGTGAAGCCTCCAATCTTAGGACTGCAGGAAAACTTAAGGCTTTTTAATGCTGCTTTGAATATAGCCAGCTCAGAAATGCCGCAGATTCATTGTGTCTAAGTGAAAAGACAACACCATGGGAGGTTTTCATCCTGATCGGGGCCATACCAGCCTCCTCCTGACTTTATGGGTGCTGTCACATCTGACTCTCTTGATGAGTTACATATGTGCCAGACATCCCTATTAGTTAGAACATCCCTAGGATGTTAGAACAACTCTAGCGGTTAGGACATCTTCAGTGATTAGGACATCTCTGTGTGGTTAAGGTATTCCTGGGTGATTAGGATATCCTAGCTGGTTAAGACATCCCTGGTAGTTCGAACATTCTAGGTGGTTAGGACATCTTAGGTAGTTAGGACATCCCTGGTGGTTAGGACATCTTAGGTGGTTAGGGTATCCCTGGTAGTTAGGACATCCCTAGGTGGTTAAGATATCCCTGGTTGTTAGGTTATCCCTGGTGGTTAGGACATCCCCGGTAGTTAGGACATCTTAGGTCGTTAGGACGTCTCTGGTAGTTAGAATATCCCTAGGTGGTTAAGACATCCCTGCTTGTTAGGACATCCCTGGTAGTTAGGACATCCCTAGGTGGTTAAGATGTCCCTGGTGGTTAGGACATCCCTGGTGGTTAGGACACCCCTGGTAGTTAGGACATCCCTAAGTAGTTAGGACATCCCTGGTGGTTAGGACATCTAGGTAGTTAGGACTCCTGGGTAATTAGGACATTGTAGATGGTTATCTTGGTGTAGGATTTATTTCCTCTGTAATAATGAAATTATGGTTTTTGTATTATGGGCTGCAATCAATCACTCGTGATATATTTCACAAGAACAACACTATTTGCTTTATTGGAGAAATGCACTCCACAGCCTTGATTTCAAGTGGTATTTAAACAAGTGTGTGTGGTTGACTTACACATCTAAGAAGCGTTAGGGAGCAACGAAAACAGCCGTGAAAATATGGGGGTAACCCAAGGGGAGGCCACGTGAGAGACCACAGGCCGTGGAGGGTTCATGGTGGCAGTGAGGGGTCTGTGTGTTTGGATCACAGCTTCCTTGCTAAAGTTTCTGACCCTGTTTCCTCACCCCTGACACTCAGACTTTGACCAAGAACAGCAGCTCTTCCATCACGTCCCGGGAGCCCCAGATGTCACTGCACTGGGCCGAGGTGGGGCAGGGCCAGGCAGCCACAGAATGCCCCAGAGACTCTACATCTGCTCCTTCCTACTCCTGTCAAGGTTTAATGAACAGCTGCCTTTCATGTTTTATTTGTTGAAATAGTGTCCCGTGGTTTCCTTTTTATCGAGTTCCCGGCCATCATTTTTAAGTGGAACCAGTGGATGGACCGGCTTCTCAGGGTCCTTCTACTTCTGCATTGCTCATCTCTCGTCCATGTGGCGGTGGGTCTCTGGACTTGGCTGTGAGCAGTTCCGGTGGTGTCCCGTGACCCCAGATCAGCCCTGTGATACTGTGGGAGCCACGGGGCAGCTGCTGACCCCCAGGAATCAGCTGCCCTGCCTGCCGGCTCAGTGTTTCCCACCCAGGGCCTGGTTCTGTCGCCTCGGTGGGGCTGTCCAAGGGCCTCAGACCTGGGCATGTGTGGTTGAGGGAGCGGTGGGGAGAGAGAAAGCCCCAGGCACCCATGGACGGCAGCCTGCTGTCACCCATGTCGCCCCTCCTGAAAGCGTTAACCCCCAGCTGTGGGCACGGCAGGCTAGAGACGCAGATGACCGTGGCAGGTGTCACATGGTGGGAACAGAAGCCAGTTAGAAAAATGGGGTAGGTTGGGGAGAAGGAAACGAGCAGACATGTTAACACAGCTGCAGCGGGAGTCCTGGAGGTGATAGGACTGCCTCTCTGGGAGGGGCGCTTGGGAAGTTCTCCCAGCTGAGAGGGTGTTGGGCTGGAGGGGTCCCAGGGGGCTCCAGGCGCCAAGGAGCGGGGATGGCCATTGGGGGTGCCTTCAGCAGGAAGCACAGGTGTGGGGAGGCGTCCAGTCATGCCAGCCTAATGCCCCGTGTCCAGGGAGTTTGGGCTGACCCTGTGAGCAAGTGGAGTGACCAGCGGGATCTGTGTAGGGAACTTCCATGAGTGTTCCATTTTCGAAACCCTCCTGGGGTGCCTTAGGGGTGAACAAGGAAAGCATGGACTTGGAGGAGGAGAAGCCGGGTGGGAGAGCCCTACCGGGGGACCGGTGACCCGAGGGGGCGAGGCTGCGAGCCTGGACTAGCACTAGCTCTGGAGCCGTGGACAGCTGGACATAGGGAATATTTGAGGCTCCCATGGCCAGCTGGATCTGAGAGTAAGGATGGAGTGCCGTCATGGGGGTTGTTTGTCACGCCGCGTAACTTGGCCCGTGCTCATGGACTCGGGGCTGGGAGATGGCCCAGAGCTGCCCGCCAAGCATCACGCTTTGTGGAGTGCCTTACACCTCACGCGGGCCCCGCGGAAGACCATGGAAAACATCCCTGCTGTGGACCTCGGGTTGCATCTGCAGCACACAGATATGAGGTAATCTTCCTCCCAGCACACTGCGTGTCGGGAGCTGGCCGTGCATTCCGGGGCTGCGAGCATCCCGGGCAGAACAGATGGGGCGGCAGGTTTATCAACAGGGCAGTGACCTTCCCCGTGACTTCCTGTTCTGACTCCCCTGCGGTGTTCGTGTCTGTCGTCCTCACGCATCTGCTGACGGTGAAGTTCGGCTTCTTGGTGGAGTCTTTGCTGGTAACTTTGTCCTCGCTCGTGCCTGCGTAAGGACTGTGAACGCCAGGTTGCCTGTGTTTGTAAGTACTTTAGTAAGAGAGTGATGGAAGGAATGTGTCAGTCCTGAGATGCGGGAGACGCTTTGCCTTTAAGTGGGGATCACGCGTGACACCGTCCTGCCACACCCCATCCTCTAACCGCTCACCCTCCTCAGGTGCTTCCCGTACATACCCTTCTTCAACAGAGCCGCTCATCAGACTGGACCACTTCTGCTTGAAGTTGTGGACACGTGAATTCCATAATCCCTGGCATTTTACTTACGGATTAATATTTTGGGAAATATATCAATAGCAGGGATATGGATTCTGTAATTTTCCCTAAAAAGACACTACTCCAGATAAAACCATGAGGTCTAAATGATACGTAGGCATGTGAGAGCCTGCTGAGCGTCTGCACCCTCCCCAGCCCCCGGTTCTCATCCAAATCGCTGTCTGCGCAGCCGCGACCGTCCCGGTGTGCACTGTACTTGGCATAAAGACACGGCGGCGCTCACGCGGCCGCCGAGGGGGCTCAGAAAGCTGCCCCTTCAGAATACCCCTGCCTTTGAAGACTCATCTTAATTGTCAATAGCTAGTGCTACGCCTGTTACAAAAAGGATTGGAGGCAAAAGTAAGACCCAGACGCCAGCAATAAGCTGGGGAGCAAACCCTGGCCGTGCGTTGTCTGCCTCAGCCCCGTTCAGCTGTGTGGCCTGGCACCGCAGACCCGGACGGCCCTTCCCGAGGGCTCGCCTCCGGATCTGTGTCTCCGTCACCGAGCAAAGCCCCCGTCGCACACCGCAGAGCCGTTCCCTGAGTGCTTTCGTTCTTGTTCGGCGTTTTGTGTTTCGGCTTCTGAATCTCCCTTGCTGGTATCGCGCTGGTCATCTGAGTAGGGGACACGCACAGCAAACCATCGTCCTGCGTGGGCACCTGCGTGTGGGTGCACGTCTGCTTCGGTGAGGCTCCCCGGCGCCCAGGCTGGCCGCTGTGGTCTTGCGGGGCGACCAGACGAGCCAGCCCGCGGGCGGCACAGTTCGGCGTCTGAAAGCCTGACACATCTTCCAGGGTGCAGTGGCCACAGGGTGGACGAGGAGCCTTGGGACCTGCGGGTGAGTTAGTGACCCATGCACGATCTCAAGGGAAGTGAGAGAACAAAAGCCAGGCCCAGTGTACTGCACCTTAGGGATCTTTGTCTGCATTTCTTAAATATTAAAACTATGTTTTAGATAGGAGATAACAGGGCGGTGAGGATGTGGCCAGCCGCACGTCAGTCCAGTCGCTGCCCACCAGGCTGTTGTCCCTCAGGGTGTGCTGGGAGGGGCGTCTGCCTCTTCGGGAACGAGGCCTTTCCCCTCTGGGCTGCCGAAGCACCAGACATGCGTGACACCGGGCTGCCCCGGGCCCGGACCCGTCTTTCCTTCTGCCAGCAGAACCAGAGCGCCCGCCTGCATCTGTGGCCTCCCACGGCCCCTGACCGTCTGGGAGGAGAACACGTAGTTTCCAAGCCACTCAACCGCCACCGGCTAAAGCAAGCGCATGCCCTGTAGCACCCAAACCCCACTAAAGCTTTGTGTTCTTGCTTTGTTCCTGTTCTGCCTTTAGGTAAACTCTGTTGTTTATTGAGAACACATCGTGTGTAACATTTGTCCAAGGAGATGGTGGAAGGCCACTCGGGTGAACAGTCAGAGAGCTACCGAGGTTGCTGACCGTTTAGTCCCCGGGGGCCTTCTCAGCCCTGGCTGCAGGCAAGGGGTCTCATCCCCAACATGGTCCAAAGGAGATCTGCTCCCTGTTATCCATTTGTCACGGGTGCCTTAGCCTCTGCCCCACAGACGGGCTCTCCCTGGGGCCAGGAGCCGTGTCCCGGTCTTCCTGTCATGCCAGGGCCCGGGAAGGCACGTCTGTCCCGGCAACGCTCGTAGATGCTGGTGCATGGTGGAGAGCAGGGGCTGCGAGCTGCCTGGGACGTGTCTGTGTGTCGCTCGAATGCTGAGTCCAGGTCACATTACGATGCCCTTTTCAAGTGCCAATGGCAATCTTCTGGCAATTAAAAAAAATCAAATGCATATGTCTCACTAGACATCTTTAAACTACAGAGCCAGCGAGCAGACACTTCAGTTGAGTGGACTGTTCAGTGTACCCAACTGTTCTTTTGATTGATCTGCTTCTTGGAATGAACTGACTAGTGGTTTGCCCAGACTGACCAGTCAATTAAGTCAGAGCTCCCCGTCCAGACCCCACGGTTGCAGGTGCATGAACGCTGAACAGCAGTAGGAATTCTGAAATCCATCACCACCTGGCCCTGCTGGAGTGCACTTGGGCGTTTTGACAGAAGAGGAAAATAGCCTTCATACCTCAGGGGGAGTGCAGAGCACCGCTGGGTATGAGCATTTAGCTCTTCTGTTTCGAGGTGTGGGTTGCATCTGCCAAATATAAACGCCCAACACTTGCTCTGTGTGTGTCTGTGTGTGCCCACGTGTGTGGGAGGTGGCTTGGGGAAGACAGTGGTGCAATGGAAATTGCGAAGCCAAGCCTTCTTACTAATTTCAAGACAGGCTCATGTTAAGAAGGCACATACCCACTGACTGCAACTGCAGAGAAACTCAGCGCTCACTCCTATAGCCTTGGAAACGCTCCGATCCATTGGTGCAAATCCCAGGGCAGTGGGGTGAGCCTTGGGGAAGAGTCACTCTGCTCTCAGCATCGTGGGGGGGGGGGGGCGGGTAGACAGAGCCTGTGCATTTGAAAGGTTTTACTTGAGTTATTTCAAAGTACAGAAATTTTTTAAAAATTAAAAAAAAAAAATGATAGTTACTACAAAGAAAACCCCCACACACATCCAAAGGAGAAGTCTGGGAGATGTCCCCAGGAACCCAAGAGCATGCTGGGCCAAGAGTGGACACAGGAGGAACCAGGCCTCGGCTTTCCACAGGAATGAGCATACTGAAAATTTTTAGTCAATAATGAGCCACAAGAAAACAGCTATTGCTTTGGCAGGTGGACCTCAGTTTATCACCGCGTGCTTTATGCTTTTTTACTTATTATGGATAAACATACACAGAGAATGAAGCCCTCAAGCCTTCCCATGGTGCTTGGCAAAGAGGCTGGGTCCGCTGTAAATGGGAGATGCTCAAGGGTCCATGGAGACTAGGTTCTCCGGGCTCTGGCCTGGGGGACCCTCTGATCAGCTCTCCGTGTTGGTGGAGATGTTGTACAGGCCAGAGATGGAGACTCTGCTTTCATGGGCTGAGACCACAGACCACCAGACCACAGACAGGTGGCTTGTCCACAACGGGCTTCACGCTCACGTTTTGGAGGCTGGAAGCTGGAGACGGGGTGCAGCATGGTCTGGCGAGGGTCACGGACGCAGTTGTTTGCTGTGCCCTCACCTGGCAGGAGGGAGCACCCTGGGTCTCTTTCATAAGGGCACCGGCACCATTTATGAAGGCCGCCCCTCATGATCTAGTCACCCCCAAGGCCTTGCCTCCTGCTACCTTAGCCTTGAGGATTAGGATCGCAACATGCACCGGGAGGACCCAAACCTTCAGACCTCTCCTAAGGCCCAGGGCCGTGGGTAGTCTTTTTCTTCCTGTTTGTGATCGTATCCTGAACAATGCCCCGCTGGGGTGGGTGCTCAGTAAGCAAGTCTGGAATCGTGATGGTCCTTCTTGCCGTGCTGTCGTTAAAGCCAGATGCCACCTCGAACCAGAGGCGCGGGCGCTGGTCCTTGGTGAGCTGCGCGCACAGGCTTGACTGGCCTCCACCCCCTCCAGCCCCTCAGGGAACGACGGCGCTGAGGGGAGAGGGCGTCTTGGGTTCACAGCAAGCCCAGCTGCGGGCTGAGCACAGAGGCCTTCCGCACAGGAGGTGTGCGTGAGGATGGAAGCATTCCGAGCGCACAGGGAGCACGTCCTCACACCACAGAGTAAGCGCGAGGCGAAGGAGGGCCTCTGCTCTCACCCCGCGTGGGGTCCTGCCTGAGCACGCTGTCTCGCCATGTGTCCGCCGCTCTCCTACCAGAGTGCAACCAAGACCGGCGCTCTGGGATTGCCGTCACCCATCCGCCCTGCACGGCTACGTGCTTTCCAGGCCCGCTGCCCGGGGCAGGGGCAGAGACCACCGGCCTCCTCTGTATCTCAGTCTCCCTTCCCCGAGGGGCCTCGTGAGATCCCCTCTCTTGGGTTTCAAGACCGTCTCCAAAATGGAGGTGGGCAGATTCTGGCCCGTGAGCCAGCCTCCTGTTTTATTGGAAATAAGGCTACCAGATATATTAGTGCTGCCCTAAAAATCCCAGACTGCGTGGCTTAAATAGGAGACATTTATTTTTTTGTAGTTCTGAAGGTCAGAAGTCCAAAGTCCGGTGTTGGCAGGTTGGCTTCTCCCCTCGATATGTGGGTGTCCATCTTCTGTGTTCCCACAGTGTCTTCTCTCTGTGGGCAAAGACCTTGTATCTTTCCGTGTGTCCACATTTCCTCTTCTGATATAAGGACACCAGCCAGATTGGATTAGGGCCCACCCTCACTTTCCTCCATCACCTCTTCAGAGGCCCAATATCCAAGTATAGTCAAGTCCTGATGTGTTGGGTTTAGGGCTTCCACATATGAATTTTGGGTTGGCGGGGGACACAATTCAGCCTGTAACATCAGAGTTAGCAAATAAAAATACAGGATACCAATTAAATAGAATTTCAGATAAACAGCAAGTTACACATAGAACATACTTATCTTAAAAAAATTATTTGTTACTCATATGAAATTGTGATTTATCTGGAAATGTCATTTTGTCCTGTAGCCCTGATTAGAACACAGTCCTCTCTCTCATGTGTCTCTTGCCTCTGCCTGTGTTCATGCTCCAGTGGCCAAGTTGAGGAGCAGAGGCTACCCCAATTCCTTTGAAAGTCCACATGAAAAATGAGTCCCCTCCCTGGGAAGCAAGAATATGGGACTTACATAATGACTTCCAAGGACCAGAGTTTGAGCTCAGGGCAGAATCTACAATAATACGTCAGATGTTCCGTATTGAGTGTGTGTTGACTTAAAACATCTGAAGACCCAACATTGTAGAA
Source organism: Mirounga angustirostris (assembly GCF_029215605.1). Lineage (NCBI taxonomy): Eukaryota > Metazoa > Chordata > Mammalia > Carnivora > Phocidae > Mirounga > Mirounga angustirostris. The sequence continues at coordinate 106,515,456 of NW_026991720.1, read as the reverse complement.
TTTGGGGTGGGGGTGGAGAAGCTACACTCTTATCAGTTAGGAATATATGTCCTCCTGTTTTCTCTGTAAGCACTTCCTAATGTTCTCTTGTGTATGTGTACATCTCCTAATGTATATCCTTGGTTTTGACCAACATCATTGGTTAAGTTTCTCACTGTCTTGTCCTGAATTAGAAAGTGTTTTGTTCACTGGTGATTATCGCAATTTCTTTTTCTTTTTCTTTCTTTCTTTCTTTATTTCTTTCTTTCTTTCTTTCTTTCTTTCTTTCTTTCTTTCTTTCTTTCTTTCTTTCTTTCTTCTTTCTTTCTTTCTTTCTCACATACTATTTTCATTGAAGGCATTTGTTTAAACTTGTTTTCTGTTATGATTACTGTGGCATGGATCCTATCCAGCTCCATCCTAACACCTGCTGTGTTCTGACAAAGTAAATACAGGCATTTAAAACCTGAGCAGCCAAAGGGTGTTGAGAAATTGGAGGAAATTTAGAGAAAAACACAGAAATAGTTAAGAAGCTGGAGGATTTATTTGCCAGAAAAGTGTAAATGAGCTAAGTACATTCGCCTTGGCAAAGGGGTGACTATGACGGGGTAGAGCCCCCGCCACGAATTTTAAGTGTGGCAATCTCAAGGACAGAGAATTATTTTAGGGTTGTGGGGTGAATTTAATTACCATGAGAGAAAGGAGCTGATTGCCCAGATGTCGATGGAGGAAGTCTTCCATGAGAAGTTGGGTCCAGCGGAGGGATAGAGGGAGGACAGACCAGTAGCCACCTCCACCCCAAGATGCAGCAGGAAGAAGGAGGGTAATTGCCTGTTGAGAGTGAGTCTACCCACCAGCAGTCCTCAGGGCTTGAGGTGACTGTCTGCAGGTCCTTGGTGGCCCCCCTGGACTTGGAAATAGTATAGTCGCCCCCCACCTGTCTCCATGTCTAATTCCCGTCCAGTATCTGTTTTTGCCATAATCCTAAGGACACTGTTCAGGCAGGGCTTGGGAACCCCATCAGACACATCAGAAGTCATGATGCCATGAGTGGTTGTGGAGTCCGTTCCAGCCCCTTGACGACTGACTGCGTGCCCAGTGCAGGCCCGGGCGTGGGCATGTCCCCCAACCAGACCCGCTGATTCTAGAAGAAGAAGAAGGGGCGTGAGAATGGCTAGGGCAGGTGCGAGGGGCACACAGCCCCACCGGGTGCCTGCAGCTCGAGCACAGCGACCCTCCTGCACAGAAGCCACCGGAGACCCATGCGCACCAGGGTCTGCACCACAGACGTGACCCCAGTGCTCTCCTTTAACCGAACGACCAGCGAAGTAAGTAGCCAGGGATCCGGGAGTGCGAGGCAGAAGACAGATTTACTGAGACGTGATGGACAAATGGAGTTGTAATACCGTACAGTGTGCAGTACGATGACTTGATATGCATACGTGCTGGGAGAAGACCCTCAGACCAAGTCAACTGCACGTCCATACATCCATCACCTCAAATAGAACCCCCAGTTAGGATTCCCACAAGGACGCCTGCTTGTGCCCAGCCCTTTACTCCACCGCTTGTTTGTTTCGTGATTACCGTTCATGCATTTTAACGTGAACTTACGCAGAATCAGGGCAGTTAATACAGAAATGAGAAAAAAAACCCATAAACTGTTATGGGGCATTTTAAAACCACACCTAACCCCGGTTGTGACCACACCCCTTCCAGAATTCCTTCTGCTAGCTCAGACCCGGACACCTTCACGTACAGTGTTAGCGGGCAGCTCCTGTCTTTCTCCCAGCGCAGTAATGAGGCCTAGACCCTTGGTGCCCTGGACCCAGGCCCTCCCCACCCCACCGAGGTCCTTGCCCCTTCCCCAGCCTAGTCACCTGGGCACTAAGTAAACTGGACTCTGAGAACGCATCTTATCTCCCTTGACTAGAGGATGCCTCTTTGTTTGATGTTCCTCATTGGGAAAATCAACTGTCCATAATTATCAAGACCCTTTTCTTCTCAAGGAGTTACGCTTGTCAAAATGTGCCTGTGTTCATTTGCAAATGCATTCTTCTATAGTTTTAAAGCAAAAAATGCATTTCAAGAAGCACCATCCTGCCCTTTGCCATAGTGTTAGTTAACATTATTAATCTGATTTAAGTGAAAATTATCCCTTACATTGCTTCCCATATATACACACTTTTTCCCCTTTAAAATGGAAGGTTTTGCCAAATGCTGTGTTTTCCTTTCCCACGAAGACGTATGGGGCTATATTAATACAGATTAGTGGAAGTGCCACAGCGGAGCTCCGTAGGTGGTGAGACTCCGTTATCATTTGTATGATTAGTTTCACCTTGTGGCTGTGTCTCCGAAAATGCAATTAACAGTTTCATATTCAGCATAGCTAGCTTTTATTCCTGCTGCATGCTGCACAACATTTGCATCATAAAAAAAACTAATTGGTAAACACAGTCTTGCCAGCTTCTCTGCAATCCACCCAATTCTCTTCCTGTTAATTGGCTCAGCTCCGACACACACGGGATAGAATTTCAAAGGACGCCGCAGATTGGGAAGCCTTGGAGGACTTGTGTTTCACAGAACCGACTCCAAGGAGGCTGGGGAAAATATTTTAAATTAATGCCGAATGCAGGCAACGCTCTGTCCAGGCGTTGCCACGGAAACCATTTTGCCTGCTAATCTGATGAGGGTGTGTGTGTTCACTGGGATTTGTCCCGATGACCTTCAGAGATGAAGTGGGCTGCAGGGACCCTTCTGCCCTGGGCCGCACCGGGAGCTCCCTTTGCGGTCCCCAGCCTCCGGGTTCTGCTTCTCTGCCCCGGCTTCCTCGAAGTGCATTGAGCCCCAGCCCTCCACGTGTGACCCCAGGGGAGCAGGGCTGTGAAGTCTCACATCCCACACAAGAGATCTGTGGCTGGGGAAGTGGCGGAGATTTGCCCCGTCTCTGTGTCAAAACGTCCTCGTGGAGCTCTTCCCGCATCTTCCCGCCCAGCCTCCTCCTCTCCAACTTGCCTTCTCATGAACACGCAGAATAGTCAGAAGGTGCCTTGCGGAGAAGCATCGTTCTTCTCTTTGAGAAAAATCGGTGATCTCTGATTTGCTGGTTGTTGGCTTGAATAAAGAAGTTCTTGGAAGTGGTTATTATTCCTAGAGCGAAGGAAACTGTTTGCGCCATCCACGCAGGGTTCCTGGGGAGGCTTAGAGTCCAAAAAGGCTGTGTTGGTGAGGCTCCGTTCAGCAGCCATTGCGTGAGACCCGTGAGGACGGAGATCAAGCTTGTCCAGTGATGTGACGGAGGTTTTATTAACCAGAGACTATTTTTTTCCCGTTTTCTCTCCCCTCGCCTCTCCTCCTCTCCCCCCACGCCCTCCCCCTCCTCCTTTTCCTCCTCCTGGATCCTAGGCTCAGTACGTTTTGTCGTGATTACCAGGCTCTACTGAACAGATGCTCTTACCTTAGTGTTTAACATGATGGGGACTGTTAGATAGTTGCAATAGACAGACATCTTTGTTATTTGTCTTGAACTCCTATAAATAGATATTTGCCTAATTGCCAAAGAAAAAATACCCCACAGATTGTCTGCTACTGGCAAAAAACCAGCCCTTTTTCATTAACCATTAACAAAATGAACCGCTGTAGGTAAAGAGAAGACAGCAATGCTCTCTCTAAAGTTGGACTCCGAACGTGTCCATGGGGAGCGGGGGTGGAGGTTTGTACCCGTCCTCAGCAGGCAAGAATAAAACGGAGTGTGAAATGAGGCCCGATTGCACTGGACACAGAAGTGGGACAGGCGTCCAACCTGAGAGCAAACAGGTGTTTCTGGGCCCGGCTGCTCAAGGGCATGCCCTGCCCCTCTCCTCCAGCCCTCGTGCCAGGGACACAAGCTCCCCGCCCCCGCCAGGAGCCCCGCCCCTGCACCACAAATCATCTGAAAGTACCTTGGACTCTCTTTTATCAATAGGCTAGAACTCTGTTCATTTCGGATTTTAGGTTACGAACAAAACGAACAAAACGTATGAGCATAAATGGAGAAAAGGTAACTGAAGATATTGTGGCTTAGAGAAGCTCACAGACGGATGGCGAAGCAATTAGAGCCCAGAACAGGAATGCGGCGCATGGGAAAGCGCAGCTACTTGCTGGGACTCCTTGGGCATTTGGGGCGAGGATCAGTTTCCCCTGCTCTGTGCAGGACTCCCTTTTTAATAATCTACTTTTCTCTGTGTGATTTGCAAGATAAAAGGGAAGGAAAATGAGAAATGAGAAAGGAAGGAAGATACTTTGGAGTTTGTACCTTCTTATAAATTAGGAAATGAAAGTAAATTTTTGAATTCAAGGAGACTTTGCACGAAAGATGACAGCCTTAAATCCTTGTTTTGGAACAAGGGGAAGGCTAGAAGTAGAGGCAAGTGATGGTGTGGCCAGCACCCTGTCTAATGGGAGGTGCCATGGCAACTTGCCTCCTTGCTGAGGAGGTGAGTGGCTGAGGAGAGAAGGCAGAGGGCTGGGATTCTGAAGCAGACATTCAGAGAGCATTTGTTTCCTCCAAGGAGCGTGCTGTTCAGCGGATGAGAGCCTTGATGAGCTGGAGAACGGGCCCCCGGTATGAGTGGTAGCGTTAGTTTTTCTCCTTTATGGCTAAGGTTCTGCCCTGGGTTTGTTCCTGTTGGTAGAGAGGCTCTCCAGGGGTGACGGCAGACCCAGATGTCCATCGTGAGCATCGTGCCTTTTGACCAGGGACTGAGCAGTGAGCATCCCGGAGGGGCAGTGTCTCCCGATTCTTAGGCGTGCGCGCTCCTTCTGCATCGCGTGTGTGAGGACAGACGTCAGCGGGCCGGCACACTCTCCGTGAGGGGATTTGGGCCCAGGCTGTTCTAGATTTCTGAGTTCGCTGCACTGAATGCTTGCTAACAAGTCCCAAGTGTTGAAATCCTAACTCCCGATGTGATGATATTAGGAGGTGGGGCCCTCGTGATGGGATCAGCGTCCTTATGCAAGAGGAGGAGACACAAGACCCTTCTCTGTCCCCCGAGCAAGGGGATGATGAGAAGATGGCCATGGGCAGACCAGGAAGGGGCCTTTACTAGGCCCAGCTTCCAATGTTTCCGCGAGCGGGACGGACCTGCTGTGTTGCCCGCGATGTTGTTCCTTGGGCCTCTTCTGGGGCTCACAGCCAGAGAGCAGTAGAGAGCCTGCACCACACGTGGGAGCCCGCTCGCCCACCCCAGGTTCATTGCTTGATACACGTAAAAAAAACCTTCCTCTACTTCTTGTGAATCTTGGTAATTCCTCCGTGTAGATTTGTTACTATGGATTACTAAACACAGCACTACCTACATTACGTAGGCTTGCGGCAGTCGGCCTCGTGACGGCGGGTGTCAGGTCGGCATCATGTAGTCTGTATGTCGAGTGCAGTCTCTTCCTGCTACGTCCTCACACCTCCTGTGCGTGCGTTTCTTGGTTCGCGGATCCTTCCATTTATTCACTCCCACTTGGCAGAATTCTTAAACATCTGCTCCATGAAACGTGCATATGAAACACTATGAGAAAAAGTACATGACTAAGTGAGCTGTGGGCCCTGCCCTCTGTGCACCAACCATCTATGGGGGAAGGTTCTAGAACAGTTATCTAATAATTATGTGATCAGTGATCTTATGTAAAACAGAAATAGGACGGACTTTCATTATAATCTTGAATTCATCCACAAGCAGTAAAAAGCTTTTATCCTTTGTCCCAGATTTAGTTGGAAGTCCTTGGTAAATTATTTCATTAGCATTATATCCTCCAGGTTAATGACAGGGTTTCCTTTTTTAAGGCTAAGTAATACTCCGTTGTATGCGAAGGCCACATTTTCTTTACCCATCCGTTCACAGACAAACATTTAGATTGTTCCCCTGTGTCACCTACTGTGAACAATGCTGCAGTGAACGTGGGGGAGCAGATACGCCCTTGAGCTAGCGATTTTATTTCCTCGGGTGCGTACCCAGAAGTGGGATTGCCTCCATCCCATTGCCCGTATGGCTGTGCCAACTTACGTTTCCACCAACAATGTGCAAGGTTCCTTTTTCTCCATATCCTCATCACAATAAACCTGGAGAAAAATAAGATGATCCTTGCACACACCTTCATTTTCTCCTAAGATTCAGTGGAGCTTCTCTGTGAGAAGATCCATGTTAGACGGGGGGCAAGGGTCAGTCCCCGCTGCTGGCCCCCGGCCTACCCTGCGTCACCGTCATTTCTCTGCAGGGTGAGTTCCGTAAGCAACATGGCAGACAAACTGCGGAGTGTGGTTCCTACTTCCATTTTTGTTTCAGCGTTCTGTCATTTCATTTCTGTCTTTGCCCATGTCTCCCCATGAACCCAAGCACCACTCTGTTCTTACCGAATCTGTGCACCTTTCCACTGCTGAGTGCACTTACTCTGTTTCGATGACAATAGGACTGTTCCGAGTTTCCTTTAAACATGTGCTCCCTCTTCTGGTTGGATGGATGCTTCCAACCGGAGTGGAACCAAACAGGCGCACATCTTTGATTTAGGACATTGGTACTTTTAAATACTACTTGCAGCAAAGGGTTTCAAAACAGAGATGACAGAGAAGAGGCTTCTGGTGGAGACTGTGGCCGCATTCTTTCGTGAACCCCCCTTCTCTGTGCATCATGGAGAAGCAGAGGCCCACTTTGAAAGTCGTTTATGTCAGAGGCACGTTGTTTCCGAGCGATGACATGCAGTGGGATTTTGTCTGGGGAAGACACCGTGGAGACCCCATGATGACCTCGTGGTCATTGTCAAGAATGCCATGACTGTCATATGCCATGGTCTCATCTGTGTTCATAAGTTGGTGAGCCTCTACAACCTCCTGTGTGTAGAAGTGATTTCTACTCAGAGCAGCGAGGTGTTTTTAAAGTGGGGATACTCGTCTGGGTCTCCAGCTGGGACCACCTGGAACAGGCGTAACAGCCCTCCTTCTCTGAACAGCATCTTAGGCCTTCGGCGTGGTACCAAAGAGCACCTGGCTAATATGTGAAATTAGGAATACCTTAGTGTTTGTTCTTTCTACACACCTAAGTCAGCAGAGAAATAAGCAATTAAAAAATACTTTTTTAAAAGGAGACTTCAATCTGAAGTATATTAACCTCTCAAATGGGAACTTATGTAGGTATGTTAAGTTATTCTGGAAATACATTGATTTGGAATAACTCTTACCTAATTGGTGCTAAATAAAAGAGGTGCAATTTCTCTGTAACTTGAAATCTTCAACATTTGTGAAACTCATTGTTGAAGTAATGCGTAACGGTCACCGTGAAATGGAATTAGCTTCCAGAAGTTGGTGGGTGGTAGCTTCGTGGATTTGAGCGAATCCTCTGTGTAGGCTCCGCCCTGCACCCCCCACCTGAACCACTGACCTTTGGATTCTTACTTGTTCAAGGAGAGAGAAGGTGTCGTGTGTGCAACTGACTGGAAGACATCCAGTGCTCTTAGTTAGACTCTAAAGGTAGAGTGTTGGTGTGTCTGCGGACACATTCTGGGCTCCCCGGAAGCACAGGTGGGTGCTCAGCTGGTGGGTAGAGCCATGACAGGGTCTTCTGGTCTCATGGAGGAGATAGGCATCCTTCTCAAGCCCTACTGAGACTTCACCGTGTGGCCCGCTGGGCTGCCGCGTGCACAAGGCGTAAGTCGGTTCTTACACGCCTGTACCTCCCTTCTGCCACTGGGCTCGGAGGCGAAGGTGCAAGCAAGAGGAGGTGCCCTCGCAGAGGCATGGGGTGCAGGAAACGGAGAGGGAGGGGGCCTGGAGCCCGCAGGCATTGAGCCGTCTTAAGGGAGACAGGCGGGAGTTTGTGAGGTGGCACAGAAGGGAGAGGGATCCCCTCGGCAGGACTAGCTGGTGCAGAAGGCAAGGTCAGACAAGGGCATGGCAAATTCTGGAAGTGGAGTCCCATCAGTAAAAAATGTGAAAAATCAAGGAAGCATCAAATGTGTAATGAGGGTGTTATCGGTAATGTTCTTCATTCCAAACTGGAAATTCAGATGCAGCGCCTGGCTTTGACCCCTGCGGTCTTCCGCGTACGCTCTGATGCGAGCTCTCTGGGTGGCTCTTCGTAAGCTTAGCGAGAGTGATCCCTGCACAGAGGCTGGACGGGGAGGGACAGGACTCCGGGGTGCACGGGGGTGCACGGGGGTCCCTCGGGAGTGCCTCGGGAGTGCCGGGGTCCTGAGCAAAAGGGCTTTCTGGCCAGAAGTTAATAGTCTCCTGGCTTTCAGCATGATGTGGGAAGACTGGACTCATCTAAGACCTTTGGGGAAGAATGCCTCGTCAGTGATCGTTAATAATCATGGCCTTAGCATTGGACACTCATTCGTCTTTGATATTTTTACTGTGCTGTTACTTCAAATTACATGTTCCACCTTTCCCCTCACTGGGTTCCACTGCCTAATGCTGGACTGACCTTGTCCGCATTTGAGATAGATAGTGGCCTTCCCAGGGATAACAGCACGTAGCTGTCCGGAATGATGGAGAAATCCTTCCCCGGCATTGACCTCGGGTGTGTGGGGTCGTTCATAGGGTGAGCTGTGTGACCCTCTGAAATGCTCGACTCTAAATTAGGTTGATGCAAAAGCAGTGATTGACGAAGGTGTTTTTAAGTCCAGGCTGGAGAGAAGTGCCACATGGTGTGTGAGTCCCTCCAGTAGGTTCACTGCAGACGGAGAGAGAATGTCGCGGGTTCCCTGCATCTGCGGGGCACCTGGGGCAGGCTGGCGGGAAGAGCCCCCCAAGGAGGCACAGCCAGGTGCAGGCCCCAGCCTCCCAGGGGCTCCGGCTCCAGTAGGAGGAGCTTGCAAACTAAGGTGAAGGAGCAAGTCCACGTGCTCAGCTTTGGAAGAAGGTTGGAAACGTCAGCATCTTTGACAAACACCCTGAACATGGCAAACATTTAGTCCTCCCATTTACTAGCATATGTGCTTACCCGAGAAATCAGCGTGAGGTGAGGGGCACACGTGCAGGGAAGAGAATACAGCAGTAACTTTGCAGGAGCATCGTCTAAATACCGAACTTCATTAAATGCCTGCCACGTGCCAGGCAGTGTTGAGGACAGATAAGAACGCGGCTCTGGCTTGGAAGCCCTTGCGGCCCTAAGTGCACACAGATCCGTGCTGCATGGAGAGTGGTGGGTCAGTTTTCTTCTTCTAAAGTGATTTCCATTGTTGTTAGGGTGCAATTTGTAAAATAGATAAAAATCAGTGGGAGCCAAAGGAAAGGAATTCCAAACTTTCTTTGGTAAGATAGCAGCCTGGTTATCCGGACACGGGAAGCCCTCCTGGGGTAGCCTGGGCGTGTCCGCGGTGGGTGTGGGTTCGGGTGCGGGGCTGGTGGGCAGCTGGAGTAGCAGCTCATGCACCCTGATGGGACAGGGGCCTCGGCACTTGGGCTTCCCACTGCCGCCCTCTCTTCAGAGTGAAACCAGGAGTGGGCAGTTGTCCAGCGTGCCCCCAGTGTGGGGTCAGTAGTTTTGGTTGGCCTCACCTGGACTCACTGATGCGTTCATCTCTTAGAAGGGCTCAAGCATCACATGCGTGTGAGGTTCTGCACACACATCACACACCTGAACAGCTCTGCTTTCTGGTGTCCCTCCCATGCACCCCTCTTCCTCATCTATTCCTGACAGTTCGTTTGAATCCCTTCACCAGATATGGAAGGCGCTTCTTGACTGGGAATCCCATTTGATTACAATAATTTTTTGTGTCCACTGACTTTTGAAAGCACCACAGAAGGCGTCCGAGTCACCGTTCATCCTGCTTGTTCCCGTCTGTGAGGCCATCCTCCCCTGTCCTCTACCCCTGGCGTGGCCTCCGGTGGCCGGTGTGGGCGCAGGTGCAGCTGGAGAGGAAACATCGACACCGGACACCGCCTGCCTCCCAGTGCCCTTCGTTCTCCTCCGGCCCCGTTCCCCGTCCCCCCACCAGTACCTGCCCCACCCCCGCATCCAGGGTCAACAAGGTCACTCCACTCCCTGTGAATCCATCCTGTGACGGGCTGAATCATGTGTCCCCAAATTCCTATGTCGAAGTTCTAAGTTCCAGTAGCTCAGGAGTGGGTATATGTGGAGATGGAACCTTTGAAGAGGGGACTGAGTTAAAACGAGGTCATGTGTGTGGGCCCCAAACCAATCTGACTCATGCCATCCTTCGAAGAAGAGGAAATTTGGTCACATAGACACCAAGGATGCTCATAGAGAGGAAAGACCAAGCAAAGACCCAGTGAGCACGAGGACAGCTGTCTACATGCCCAGGAGAGAGGCCTCAGGAGAAACTGCCCTCCCTTGATCCCAGAACGGACATGAGTCTGCTGTGTCTGTGGTCCTGTGTTTCACGGCCCAGGGGACTCGTGCGTTTCCCAAACGTCGGCTTGTGAGTGGATGACACGGGGAGCCGTGTACCTGCCATAGATTTTGCTTGGGAGTTCGTCTTACCATAAAATGTCCTAATTGTGTGATAGTCCTTGAATTTTCACAGACGTGTGTCTTTGAGACTTGCGACCTCAGTGTTTCCTCTTGGAAGAGCAGTGACCCGCCCAGGGCGGCGCACAGTCAGGCTACATTTCTGTAATGGAGCCTCTCTGAGTCTAGCCTTCCTCCTCTCTCTGAGGAGACCAGAGCCAGGGCCCGGCTCCCGGCTACACGCTCACCTCCGCACCCGTCGAGGGAATTACTGTGAAAGAGAATCAGTGGACTCACGATCGGGAAGGAACGTCTAGAGAGGGGGCGGGGAGGGTAAGAGATGCATCAGACACGGCGTTTTCTTTGCTGTATTTTTGCCAGGACCAACCCTGCGGGTGCTTCGGTATCAGGGAGACCATGAGGCCCAGGAGGCAGGAGGAACCTGTGTTTCCGGACTGTCGGGACCACGTTCTGGGTGCCAGAGGGAGCTTCCAAGTCTGACTGCAGACTGGGCCGGTGCTCAAGCCACACCAAGCACAGGGGGGCAGAGACTCGGGCCTTTCTTGGAGACGTCTGTAAAAAGCAACACATTCTTTGTCATTTCCATTCATACTGCCCACATGACCTCCATCTCCCTGTAAAAAGGAAAGGGGTGTTGGAAACAGTAAGCTCACGTAAACCGTAGCGTTCGTTCATTTTCTTCCGGGTGTCCTGTTGACAGTTAGGTGAACCCAGACGGTGGCCCCTGGGAAGGCGTCTAAGCAGAGGAATTTCCAAGGAAATTCAGATTCACGTCTGGCGGGAGGCTGTCTCAGCCTTGAAGGGGTTCATTCATGTCTTTGTAGAATGAAAAGAGGGTCCGACTGTAGGGCCAGCTTGCTGCGGTGGCGGATTCTAGGGACACACGTTCATACCCACAGCGTTTTGGACCACATGCACTAAACACTGATCTTACGTGGCTCAGCACACGCATCCCATGCGTGGAGACGTCCCCGGTCGCCGGCAGCCACACCCTGAGCTGCTCCTTCGGTTCGGTCGGTGTTTCCGGATTGGCCCAGTGGCCAAGCTCAACGAGCTTCCTTCCCTTCCTTGCTCCCTGCCCCCACATCTTTGAACGCTCCGAAGACAGCTTGAAAACCAGAACGCCACTTCTAACCGCATTTTCTGCATCTGAAGTGGGTTTTATTAGCCCCCACTCTTTTTTTATTTTAGTCAGTGTTGGATTAGTGAATTCCAAACTAGCTTAGGCACATTGCTTAGTGACCTTTCTCTTCTCTGCATTTTTTAGAAGAAACCAACAAAAGACAACAATAGTAACCTTTCCATGTTCATTATCATAAGCTGCGCTGACCTTAAGAAAGAGTCCGGCAGGCTCAGGTCCCGGCACTTCATGGCGGCCTGGATGCCAGACTCATTTCCTCCTGTTGGAAATTTGGTGGCTTGTGGAGAGGAAGGGAAATCACGTGTCCTCACGACTCTGCTCCGTCTCTGTGTTTATGTAACTGTAGGCAGTTAGCATTTCCACAGCACGTCTCCTACTCCTAGAGGCTTTAACCCTGGCCCTTGTGCGTATCACCATCGTTGCAGGAAGGACGGAAGGAAGCATTTCAGGGAGAAAATTTGGTAGAGTGGAGGCTAATACTTCTAAAACCAGTCTTTGGGAAAATGAACCGAACCGAACCGAACTTCGTTTCACAGAAGTGAAATTTACATTTATTGGCTTGAGGGACATGGTTTATAAAACCTCTGGGAATCAAATATTGTCAGGAATTTTTTTAAAGATGAAAACAAATTTAGGGAGGGCAGAATGCAAGGGGATAAGTATTTCCCATGCAAGCATGTAGTATTATATGATTCTGGAAATTAAACTGTCAGCAAAGTGATAAGATTTGCCTATTTCTGTGGTCTGGAGAAATATAATGTAAAGGGGCAGCAAACTATAGTGAAAACCAAGGTCGATGTTTTTAATTACGTTTTCCCTGTGCTAAGTAAGGTGTGATTCGCAGCCAAGAAAGGCATGCAACCCTTTACAGACATATATGTGTTGGCTAACTTTGCACCTGCTGCCGAGAGCCACCTAGCTGGGGGGCAGAGGGCAGCATGAAGGAAGTACAGAAACGTGGGTTCCACTGAGTGCTGTCCTGGGCGTGGCTCCCGTGGCACAAGGCTCCGTCCCGGGGCCGGGCCAGGTGAGTGGACATTTCCACCCACCTCCCCTGCAGGCACATGGAGTAGGCCTGCAAGCCCACTGAACCCCTGCACACTGTTCTCGGGCAGAAACATCACTAACAGTCTCTTTTTGGGTGACACAATCCATTCTTTACCCCCAAATTGGACACAGGAAGCATTAACAAAACAATTTCTTCTTTTTCCACGGATCCAAGGAACAAGGCATTTCAAACGAGAAACTGAAGAACACTTTCCATTCAGACCCAGTTTGTTCTGGCTCGATATAGATTTTCTGGAACTCAGTGAAATGAGAAACGTCGGCCGGGTTTTACGAGGCACCGACAAGTTTCCTATAATGATATGACAGTCCCAAATGATTTTTGCCATTTATAGAATTGTAAATGGAGTTGGCTGATTGAGTCAGCAAGAGTGATGAAATTAATAGATACTCTCAAAGTAATTAGACAAGCAAGCTATTCTTAAAGGAAAAAAAAGCGCGAGCCTGGAGAAATTCTATTCCACTTGATCAATGACCTTAGAAGTATTGCGGGGGGAGGGGCGGCTGACGAGCGCGGATTAAAGACTGGTGCCACGAAAGGAAGAGGCCCTCACTGCGGAGCACAGACCGAGGGAAGCCTGTTTCCTTCCTGCCTTAGTATTTCAGGGCTGGCATGACAGGACCCCACAGACGGGGCATCTGTTCCTCACGTCCCAGAGGCCGGGTCCAGGCGTGGGCAGGGCCGGTTCTCCCGGGGCCGCTCTCACCGTGTCCTCACGTGATCGACCCTCCGCATGTCTGTGCTCTGATCACCTCTTCTTATCAGGACACCAGTCACACTGGATCGGGGCCCACCCTCCTGACCTCATTCCACCGTAATTACCTCTTCCAAAACCCTGTCTCCAAACACCGACACGCTGGGAGTTAGAGCTTCAACGTAGACTTTGGGAGAGGACGCAGCTCAGCCCACAACATGACCCAGACTTCACCCAGCTGTCCTCTCCTGCTGGCTTTCCTCCTCACCGGGATTCTCCTCCTCCTTTGGAGGGCCTGCCTTGACCGGTAAAGCCCCCAGAAGTGAGTGCAGTCAGGGGCCACCAGACACCCCGGCCAGTGCGGGACCAGCGCCCTTCACCTGGCGTGCCAGGACGGGTGGGACCAGTGGCTCACAGCTGTGCATCTCCATAGGGAGGTTTGCAAAGGCCTGGCTCCTCACCTCAGTTTGGGATGTCTGCGAGGACCCTTCGAATCTGGGGCTCCGTGGACTGATGAGGCCCTTGAGGGACCCTGTCCCAGCGGGACTTCTCTGTCTGCCTGTTCAGCTTCCCAGTCTCAGTCACCCTGTGCACCAGTGGCCTCCGATCTGCCCCAGCCCAGACTTGTGACCCCAGAGGCACCTCCCTAAGCAAGCCCCAGACTCCTTAACCTGCCAGGGCATCATCCCTTGTGACTTTCTTGGCACTCCTTAGATCAGCCATAAGCCCCTAGAAGGTGGCACAGGGCGAGGAGACTCTGTGTTTGCTCCATCCTCCAGATTCGTATGCGTTTGGTCGGAACCTCATGAGCCACGTGGTGATTTCAGTTTGTCCTTCGTCCGTGCGTGAATTTGCTGGACCGGCCTTCCTAGGGGTCAGTGACTGCTAGGAATTTAGGACACAGAGAGCTTTCGCACCCACCCTGTCTCCTCATCGCATCACACGCATCCGTGCACCCTCCGCCCCCAGGCCCTGAGCCCCCCACCCTTCACCACGGCTGGTTTGCTGCCTCCGTGGTGGGAAGTCAGTCCCAGGCAGGGCGGCCGAGCCAGCGTCGTCCCAGGGTTCCCGCCCCGGGCAGATTGGAGCAGCCGGGCCCCTAGGGCAGGATCCCCATGACAGGATGTAAACTAGGAGACATGGCTCCCGCCTGGCGCTGACCGCTGGCCGAGCCGGCGTACACGGTGGGGGCTGCCACACGGCCCCGGGGCTCATAATCCTGACTCAGAGGGAAACAGCGCTAAATGTCGTGTCTTAGAATGAAACTCGAAGCCTTCGTCCTCTCTCTCAACACCGAGTCCCAGTGTTTGGACAGTTCAGCTCACCAGGGAAGAAAGGTTTTCGGAAGTCCACGGAGTGTCTTGAACAGTCCGGTGGCCTCACTCAGCCACTGAGTACTTACCGAGTACCCTGTGGTTTGGGGCGAGACTCTTCTCGTGGAGGACAGCCGACCTCGGAGAGTCCTGGGGCCCAGGGCGTGCTCTGCATCCCGCCGGTCCCGCAGCGCACGGCGTCCCGCACTGTCGCAGGTGAAGTCGGGCTTGCTGTCAGCGCCCGTGAACTGTGGTCCCGCTAGGAGGGAGCAGCCTGCCAGCGAGCACCTGCCGGCCTCACCCAGTGGTGGCCCAGAGACAGGCGCAGCTCTTCGCCCCGCGAGCCCCTGACAGAGTCTTCACAGAAGAGCGACTGGTTTCTTGGATGCAGCAAGACGTGACGTGGCCACCAGTATACGGCGAAGCGCAAACGGTTCCAGACCCTCCTTGACCTTCGCTTCAAACGCTCATGGCATCAAACTGAAGCAGCGGACCGGCGGGGCTAGACCGGCCATGTCCAGTGCAGCAGTCACTGGCCACACGTGGCCACTGAAACAAGCGGGCCCTCCACCAGGCTAGTCACATTCCAGGTGCTTCACGGCCACTCACGGCCATGACGCCCCCCGGACGGGCCCGCCCAGATGCCGAAACACCGTGCCGCAGAGGGGGCCCCACGGACAGCGCTCCGTGGTCAGAGCATGCGGCCCACATCCTGGACACAAAGCACTGCCTTGAAGGAGGCATACGCACGTTTAAATGTTTTTAGGGAATAAAATAGTAAATACAAGAATAAAATGAATGATATGTAGAGTAAGTGCTAAAAGAACGTTAGCTGCAGAGGCCAGAGACGCCTCCCTGGGGAGCGAAGTCCAAGCAGGGCCTTCTGGAGTCTCTTCGGGTTCTCGTCAGGACGTCTCGTCTAAGTTTAATCCCAGGCTGGGGCTGGCTGGAATTCGTGACAAAGCCGCAGGGCGCCAGTGCCCAGGCCACATCGGGGTCACAGTAGGACTCTGCGCTGGGCTCCTCCAAGCAGTGACCTCATATGGAAGGGGTGTGTGATGAAGGACATGCCCAGCTCCTGACCCCATGGCCTTTGCACATGCTCTTCCTGAGGCCTCTGCCTTCCCCACCTGCCCCAACAGCTGCAGTCTCAGTAAAACTCACCCTCTCCAGTCCCAGCACGACCTCCCCTTCCTCCTGGAACCCTCTCAAGCCCTCCTGATCCCTTACAAGGCAGCTGTTGGGCTCCCGCCCACTTTCCCCCACTGTGATTTTAAGATTGGCCTCTGAGTAGGTGTTTCCTATCTCCCCCAGGTTCATTTCTTTGTGTTCACTGTCCACCAGCACAGGATAGATGGCACAGGCTCTCGGAAGGAAGGAAGGAAGGACGGAAGGAAGGAAGGAAGGGAGGGAGGAAGGAAGGAAGGAAGGAAGGAAGGAAGGAAGGAAGGAAGGAAGGAAGGAGGAAGGAAGGAAGGAGGAAGGGAGGAAGGGAGGAAGGGTGGAAGGAAGGAAGAAAGGAAGGAAGGGAGGGAGGAAGGGTGGAAGGGAGGAAGGAAGGAAGAGAGGGAGGAAGGAAGGAAGGGTGGAAGGGAGGAAGGGAGGAAGGGTGGAAGGGAGGAAGGGTGGAAGGGAGGAAGGGTGGAAGGGAGGAAGGGAGGAAGGAAGGAAAGGTGAAAGGGAGGAAGGGTGAAAGGAAGGAAGGGTGGAAGGGAGGAAGGAAGGAAGGAAGGGTGGAAGGGAGGAAGGAAGGGAGGAAGGGTGGAAGGAAGGAAGGGAGGAAAGGTGGAAGGGAGGAAGGGAGGAAGGGTGGAAGGGAGGAAGGAAGGGAGGAAGGGTGGAAGGAAGGAAGGAAGGGAGGAAGGAAGGAAGGAAGGTTGGAAGGAAGGAAGGGAGGAAGGGTGGAAGGAAGGGTGGAAGGGAGGAAGGGTGGAAGGAAGGAAGGGAGGAAGGGAGGAAGGAAGGGTGTTAGGGAGGAAGGAAGGGTGGAAGGGAGGAAGGAAGGGTGGAAGGGAGGAAGGAAGGGAGGAAGGAAGGAAGGGAGGAAGGGAGGAAGCAAGGGTGGCAGGAAGGAAGGGTGGAAGGGAGGAAGGGAGGGTGGAAGGGAGGAAGGAAGGGAGGGTGGAAGGGAGGAAGGAAGGGTGGAAGGAAGGAAGGAAGGGAGGAAGGAAGGGTGGAAGGGAGGAAGGAAGGGAGGAAGGGTGGAAGGGAGGAAGGGAGGAAGGGTGGAAGGAAGGAAGGGAGGAAGGGTGGAAGGGAGGAAGGAAGGGTGGAAGGAAGGAAGGAAGTGTGGAAGGAAGGGAGGAAGGAAGGGTGGAAAGGAGGAAGGGAGGGTGGAAGGGAGGAAGGGAGGAAGGAAGGGAGGAAGGGTGGAAAGGAGGAAGGGAGGGTGGAAGGGAGGAAGGGAGGAAGGAAGGGAGGAAGGGTGGAAGGAAGGAAGGAAGGGAGGGTGGAAGGGAGGAAGGAAGGGTGGAAGGAAGGAAGGAAGGAAGGGAGGAAGGAAGGGTGGAAGGGAGGAAGGAAGGGAGGAAGGGTGGAAGGAAGGAAGGGAGGAAGGGTGGAAGGAAGGAAGGGAGGAAGGGTGGAAGGGAGGAAGGAAGGGTGGAAGGAAGGAAGGAAGTGTGGAAGGAAGGGAGGAAGGAAGGGTGGAAAGGAGGAAGGGAGGGTGGAAGGGAGGAAGGGAGGAAGGAAGGGAGGAAGGGTGGAAGGAAGGAAGGAAGGGAGGGTGGAAGGGAGGAAGGAAGGGTGGAAGGAAGGAAGGAAAGGTGGAAGGGAGGAAGGAAGGGAGGAAGGGTGGAAGGAAGGAAGGGAGGAAGGGTGGAAGGAAGGAAGGGAGGAAGGGTGGAAGGGAGGAAGGAAGGGTGGAAGGAAGGAAGGAAGTGTGGAAGGAAGGGAGGAAGGAAGGGTGGAAGGAAGGAGGGAAGGGTGCAAGGGAGGAAGGAAGGAAGGAAGGGAGGGAGGAAGGAAGGGTGCAAGAGAGGAAGGAAGGGTGGAAGGGAGGAAGGAAAGGTGGAAGGAAGGAAGGGAGGAAGGAAGGGTGGAAGGAAGGAAGGGAGGAAGGAAGGGTGGAAGGAAGGAAGGAAGGAAGGGTGGAAGGAAGGAAGGAAGAGTGGAAGGGAAGAAGGAAGGAAGGAAGGGTGGAAGGGAGGAAGGAAGGGTGGAAGGGAGGAAGGAAGGAAGGGTGGAAGGGAGGAAGGAAGGAAGGGGGGAAGGGTGGAAGGAAGGAAGGAAGGATGGAAGGGAAGAAGGAAGGAAGGAAGGGTGGAAGGGAGGAAGGGAGGAAGGAGGGAGGGGCTCAGAGCAAATGGACTCCAGGATTCCCCCACTAATCCCCTCAGGCTTGCACACCCAGAGACACAGCAACTGGATGCCTTACTTATATTGCACGTGTCCTGCTGGGAGAGGTGGACGCTTCCTAGATGGCCTCCCCCTGCAATCTGAACTGACTCTGCATTATCTTCATCTCGCAGAGACACGTGCCGGGGAAGAAGGGACGGGAAGGTGTGGGGGGCGAGGTGCTCTGTGAGGAGAGAGCAGAGGCACGGCCCGGACCTCAAGGGCCCCTCGTCACGGTTTTCCCGCAACCAGCACAAAGCAGCAGATGGGGTCCTGTTTGCCCTTTGCAGAAAGAGGGCGAGGAGCCTGCAAGAGCCCAGATGGGAACCTGGACAGCCTGGGCCGAGCTGCCCAGCTCCCGAAGTGGAGGAGCCGAGGGGCTGATACTAGGTCAGAGCACAGGGCCAGGCCCAGATAGGAGGTCGTCCCTGTGCTGTGCGAGCCCATCGGGTCATGCTGCCCCACAGGCACTTGGGAGCTCGGGCACGGGGCCGGTGTGGAGCCTGGCTGGCAGGTGCGCTGGCTGGTCGGTGTGCTTGGCCATGGGGGGAAAGAGCAGAGACAAGATGAGAAAGCACAGTCTCCAGGTGCAAACGTCTGCATCAACACGAGGAGACCCTTACCGGAGCAAGCTGATCTGACCCATACATTATTCTCAACCATAGTTTTGAAGGGTAGTCCACACCTTACAAGTTCGTTTTCCCTGAACCTGGGTACATGCCAGAGAAGTTGGGTTTTGCTGGGTGGCTTTTCCTCTGTGTGTCGTGTGCGAGCATGTCAAGTCTGTCCTTGCGTCGGGCAGTGACACCGTGTGCGCAGGGGTGAGCGAGCCCCGAGCCGGGAGCCCACGGGCCGCTGCTACCTTCAGGGGCTGAGCCACCTGTGAGCCGTCGGCACAGGCTCATTGGGGGCTGGGATGCACGTGGGAGCTCTCGTCCTGAAACTCTGGAGGTGCTGCCCTGCGGGAATCAGGGATCATGACTCCAAATGTTGGGGTGTGCTTAATAAATGCTGATTGAATTGAGACGGGCATTTTTATCTCCCAAATGTGGCCGGACTGGCGAAATTAATCCCTGGGTGACGGGTAGACCTTGGGAGAGGCTGATGAGGATAAAGTAGGATAGAAAGCGTGGAATTACTGCTCAGCGTTCTTAAGATGGGACGTTAGAAACGAACCGTTGTTCGTTTTAAGGATGAGGCATCTGGTGTGTGCAGGGAGGTGAAGCCCTTGGTCCAGAGACTTCTCAGTGTCGGGGCAGGTCTGCACGCCCCCTCAGGACTTCCTTCACACTCCCCTCCAGGGATGTGGTGCTGGTTTTCCGTCAGCTTGTTTGTGTTTTGTCAATTTTAAGGATAGAAATATTAGGAAGCTTCACTGTGCTTCTTACTGAAACAAATTGGGAAGGAAACAATGATAGGTTGTAATTGCACCCAATAAAGCTAGCTGAAATAGCTCAGAGCGGGCATCTGCCCTTAAGCTGTGTAATTATTTTTCTCTCTAGAAGCAGAAGATTTTGGTGGCCTGTAGCAGAGTATTGCTGTGTTGGAAATATTTAAAGAGGCCGAAAACAACGTTGATATATTTGGTCTGTTCTGCTGGTTTCAAAGAAATACCCAGCACACTGTTCAGTAATCTTGTGAGCCCAACAATAAATTATTCAGGTCACCATCTCATGTACACGGCAGCATGCACGTGAAAGCAGGGCAGCAAGATCACATCCGTGCGTATGGGAACACGTGACATGTGCTCATCGTTGAGTCCTGGCATGGTGGTCCGGGATGGTCACCAAGCCTGCCTTGCTGGACTTCTCCCTCTGGCCATGGGGACTCGGGGGCTGTTCCCCTGGCCACAGCCCCTTCTGCCCACTGCTGCATCCCTCAGCCCTGCAGTCTCCAGTCGGCCGTGGGAGCCCCTGCAGCCCTGCTGCGAGGCACTGAAACAGAGGCAGGAGGTTGTGGGAGAAGACAGCCCTCCTGCCTGGGAGCCTTCAGGTTCCTGAGCCGGGCATATGATTAAAATGGTATCTTTCCTGCACCTTTTCGGGGAGCCTTCGGAGGTTTCCTGCTGTGCTTTTCTTCCAAAGCTCCCTGGTCCTGGGTGGGTACATCGTGGAAATTACCTCTCTGAAAGGGAGGAAAAGCTGACACCCACAGTGAGCATGTCTGCTCCTACCCACGCAGGGGTGGGCTTGTAGGTCTTTCTTCCCACAGATGCTGGTCGCTGCTCAGATGCTTTTTGATTTCATCAAGTCATACCATCTAGGAAACAAGGAACTGTTTTCCTCCACATCCTTGGACTTCCTCTTCACATGGACTCGTACACCGATATGGGAAACCTGCTCTTCAGAGAAAGCCGAAGGCAGAGGCGCAACGACTGAGCCCCCCAGGCACCCCTCACAGCTGTTAAGGCCTAACCACCAGAGGCACCCAGGCCTACTGAGGACCGGGAGCCAGCGATGCGATGTGCGTGGACCAGTGTTGGAGTGCTCCACCCAGGAGCTCGCGTCCTCCCGCGGCAGGGGCGCAGGTCTGCCCGTCGGCCACCCACTGTCCATCTGGTGCCTGTGAGCACGGCTGACACCGCTGTGCTCTTCACGGAGAGCTGTTCTTCACCCAGGCCCGGAGGACGAGGTTCACTGAGAAATTCAGATTAACTGTCATTGTTGCTAAGAAAGTGATGTTCACTGTCAAAGAGGGGACATGGAGCGGGTCTGCAGCTGGCAACTCGGTAAAGATGGTGTTTCCAGGCTTAGGAGGAACGAGGCGGTAGGGGTGGGGTGGGTGGAGAGGCTAGAGCAGCTCTGCCAGCGGGAGCTTGGGACAGTGCAGCGCCCAGGGGTGAGCTGAGACCATCCCGGGCCACTGCCCCACCCTGCCCTGCTGTCCCCCACTTGTCGGCCTCGGCCTCCCCATGTCCAGGAAACCACGAAAGACTGGGACGGCAGTGTGCCTAGTAAGCTGCTCTCCACCGGCCCCATGGGGTGCCCTGGGGTGCGCTGGCCCCGCCGACCCCTGTCCAGCTCGTTCTGTGACCTGCCCCCCAGCCAGCTCCCCACACAGCAGCCCCTGCAAAGCTGCACCCACTTACCACTGTGTCCTGCTCCCCTCAGACCACGGCAGCGCTGGACAGGGCAGAGCTGTGCAAATAACCGCAGGGAGGCCGTGCCCAGGACCGGCTCCTGCGGTGGCCCCTCCTCCACCCGCCCCTGCCTCCGGCTCCTGCAGTGGGCCCTCCTCCATCTGCCCCTGCCTCTGGCTCGCTGAGCCTCACCCCTATTAAACCACTTCCGAAAACATGAAACTACCCTGTGCTAAATTTGTCCCGCTAACTACTGAATTCAGCTATTTTAGAAGGTTCAGTCTGTTAGCAGAAATTCCGGTTTGGGGGCGTGTGTGTGTGTTGACTGGTATATGAAGGAAATATTTGTAGGATGGAGGGAGGGGTGCCCCTGACTTCTTCAGGCCCCATTGCCCATCCATGGCCTCAGAGCCAAATGCAAGAACCAGATCTGCCTTGAAGGATCCCGCCACCCAGCGCAGGATCGCACGCACGGGGCGGGGTGGGGCGGGGGGCGCCGTCTTCCTGCACCAGTAAACCCCCCCATTTTGGGGCCCAGGAAATCAAACCAGTTTTTGTAAATAACTTCTTCGGGAAAAAGTCAGCATGCATGTAACTCAGCAGTTCTAGACGGTGACGGTCTTTGGCCCAAGTCCAGGCAGTTTCCGATCTACGGTGCTCTCCGCATCCCCTCCTGATGCACGCCCTGTGGCGCCGGGGGGGCCGCAGACTGTGCCCCAGGACGTTTGGCGGTGGCCCGACCCCTGTTTTTACCGACAGTGGCGGTCAGAAGTTCCCTGACTTTCCCGGCTTTCCCGGCGTCTGCCCTGGGGAGTTTGTCCGGTGTTTGTCCAGGAGCATCATCCACACAGCGGGGGGACGCTGCTCAAGGCCACATTCAGATGGACGGTCCACCGTCGTCTGCTCTGGGGTGTAGGAGCGGCCTGGCTGCCGTGGGAGCGGGGTCGGGCTGGGGGCTGTGCCTTCCTGGGAGCAGGAACGGAAAACTGGTTGGTCTTGGTTTACTTTGCAGGGTCTTTGCAGTTGAGGAGAAAGTCGGGAGGGCCGTCGTGAGACACTCTGTGTGTAACTGAAGCGAAACAAACCCGGGTCAGGCCTTCCCGGCTGTGTGCTCACACCGGTCACGCCCGTGGGAGGACCACGGAGAAGGCGGGGCGCCGAGCACGTGTGTGTCTCAGTGAGGCACAGCTCGCCCGGGGACCGTCCCGTGGGTCATCTCAGAGTTGTCACAGACAGCTAGAGCACCCCGTGCTCTCTAACTGCAGAGACTTTCCTGACATGGGCTAGAAGCTGTGCGAGGGCTGCGCGTTCTCAAAACCCCCAGCCCCTGTGCTGACCGGGGGTCTGCCGTGGCCTCAGGAGCCTGGAGCCTCTCTGGAAAGAGACGGTAAACCTTCAAACAACAATTAAGTGCGTGCTCTGAGTTGGGAGGGGAGGTGAGCCGGAGGCCAGCGGGGGCCCTGGCAGAGGTGGGGGCCGGGAAGCCCAGGGGACCCTGAGGACAGGGGCCTCTCACTGTGTGCACAGCTCAGCCGGGGCCGGGACCGGCGAGAAGAGGATCTGGGTAGGCAGCTCCAGAGAAGGATGCCCGGGGCGGAGGGAGCAGAGTGCTGGCGGGGGACGGAGAGGGAGGGCCCCTAGCCCGGGTGCCAGTCCTCTCCGTCGTTCCCACACCACGACCACCATGTGGGCCTCAGTCCCCACGTCCCTACGGTCGAGGGGCTGGGCCAGCTGGCCTCCCGAGCCTCATGGCCCCGGGTCCCAGGACCCTCGAGCCACCGCAGCTGACCAACCCCCTCGTTGCGGTTTTGCCTGGGACCTGACGGAAGAGCCTGCAGGCTGCCTACGGTCGAGGGGCTGGGCCAGCGGATGGTGTGCAATCATGGTACCCTTTCCGTCCATCCCTGCAGAGCCAAACCTGAGCCATGTGACCCGGCCACAGTGGCGTGTGCTGGCCTCTCCAGTTCAGACCCTCAAACTGGTCTCTGACGAGACACCCACGAGGGGTGAGCAGGTTTGAATTCTCTCTAGCGCCGGACCGTGTGCCACGTTTCAGCTCCAAGTACCTCAGGAAGGGGCCGGGGCTTACGGTGCTCCGCAGCAGGGTCGGTGAAAGTTGATTCTGAACCGTTCTTGTTCACCTTGTGGGAGGTCTGGCTGGTTTCTCTTGCTCTGGGTACTTGGCCTGACGCCTCCTGCACACACGTCTCAGGAGTCTGCTTGAGCACGCTGGCTTTGAGGTGTGTGGAAGACCCACCTGCTGCATCGACGGAAGGAAAAATTTAAGGGAATAGAAGGATAGGGCCTCGGAGACCACAGTGATGGATCTGAGGGAGATTGAATCCTAAACACGATGCATATTCCCATCTAACCAAGGGGTCCTATAGCAGGACTGCATTTCTCATCTCTAATCACGGCTGCTACGTGTCAGGATCTCTTATTTCTTTCCCATTTTGAGTGACACAGAGTGATATGTCTAATGACAACTAGAACAAATTCTGGTAATGAGGTCACCTTGGGCCTGTATTACTGTGTGAGTGCTGTTTCCCATAGAAATCATCTGTGAAAGCATACCACGTGCGCAGAATAACTTCCTCCTCAGAAGCGTGGGTGTCAACAGGCAGCTTTGTCAGAACTTGCTGGATACAAATTGCGTGCGCTGGCCTCTCCAGTTTAGACCCACAGATGGGTCTCTGACGAGTCAGATTCTGCTTAATTGCCAGGAAAGTGACTGGTTGTGATTAAGTTATTTAGTTTCCTTTGGCGCAAGCTTCTTATGCAGAATGTGTGTAAATGTGTGGTTTACAAGTAAATAGGGCCCAGAACACATTAATTTTTTTTTGAAGGGAGTTTCCAGTGGGCACATACTGAGTTTCAGAATTGCAGAGAGGATTATTGTAGGAGAAAGTTTTCGGTGAGGGCTCCTGGAGCAAAGGGACGTTGTGGGGAACCTGGGTGGATGGACAGGACTGGGCAAAGGGAAGAGACATGTGGACATCCCAGTAAGGAGCCGGGCTCAGGAGGGGCTGCAGACGAGGAACGGGGTCGGAGGTGCCTGGTAGGAGGGATGTGAGGCTGTGTCCCAGCAGAGAGAGGTCCCGGGGTCTGAGCAGGGGACAGCGGGTCATGCGGGTGGCTGGCTGAGGCGCAATCCCAGAGCCCCATGTGTGCACCTGGTGCACCCGCCTCATTGTACTGTTAGGAGACCACAAGGAAAAAGATGGGGCCTGCGGGTCGAGATGTGCCCGCAGGAAAACTGAGCTCGTGGAGATGCACCCAGAGGACCTGGCACTGCTGCTGCTGAGGATAGTCAGATGCCCTGGAACTGGTCGGAGCTCAGAACCCATAGGGATGTGTTCCTAAAAAGACCATCATCACAGTGCCGGGTCCCTCAGGTGCGGCAAGGGTGTTCTGCACCTGGTCCAGGCCCCTGGTTTGGATGGAGCTGAGGGTGTGGAGGGTGGCCTTGGGCAAGGAGGACTCGGAGGGAGGGGTTGCTCTTTTAGATGAAGCCATCGTTAGGTAGACATTGTCTTCTGAATAACGAGAAGGTAAGATCTGAGATTAAGATACACGGTGCTTATGGCCCTCTCCACAGATAATCACGGTGCCTTTCTTTCTTTGTACTGGACCCACAAGTGCGTAGGCACAACTGAGTTCTACTCTCGTAGGGCCCTGCGAGTGTCAGGAACAGTAACTTGGCACCTCATTAGTGTCCCCACGTCAAGCTGGGAGGCAGCACCAGAAAACCGTGTGCGGCCACATGTCTGCACGGTTTGCACCAGGACCAAGCCTGCACCTTCTGAGCTCATGAACTTCATTCTGTCCAGTTTCCGTTCCTGACCACGCAGACAGCCCAGTGCCGGCCAGAAGTCACATGAACAACGGTCAGCGACCAGCTCATGTTCTGTCTGGAGGCACACACATTTGTGGGTACATGCATGAACTCACACACGCATGTGCGCACACACACGGTGAACACCCTCCAGACACGTTCAGGCTGGCTGTGTCAAGCCTGCCGTCCTGGGACGGAGGCTCACGCTAGGGCCTGTATTGCCCTGAGCAGCTGGAGGCCCTTTGCTGTTTGAAGGTAACTGAATGGGAGAGTGGGTGCATCTTTTAGAATAGTGGTTCCAGACTTCAGCTGCATCAGAAACTTCTGGATGGTTTGTTAAAATAGCAACTGTAATTCCTTTCCCTGACCTTTAGTGTTCAGTGGGTCTGGGTGGGGCTCCGTAGTTTACATTTCTCAAAACCCCCAGGTGACACCTGGTCTGGGGCAACCCATGGAGAACCACCACTTTACAAAACCCTAAATTGCTTCATTTGATGAGGGGGTTATATTAACGTGAGGTCTTCAAATCATAACTTGTGCCATTCTGAAAGTGCTGTGAATTAATTAACTTGGAAATGGATCACTCGTGACACCCAAAGGCAATTTTAGAGCAAATCTCGCTTTATGTGGTAGATGCAGGTCCTAGTAAGTGAGGAGCCAATAGGATTTTATTGCAAAGAATCATTAAGTCATTTGGTATACTGAATGTATTTTTAATTTGGTAAACTGCGTTATTAAAAAAATAAAGAAATGGAAGCTCCTTGGTTAAGTAAAGTAAAAGGGAAAAACTACTTTTAAAAACAGGAAAGAAATTATTGTTTTAAAAGAACCTATTTTAGGGCGCCTGGGTGGCTCAGATGGTTAAGTGTCTGCCTTCGGCTCAGGTCATGATCCCAGGGTCCTGGGATCGAGTCCCGCATCGGGCTCCCTGCTCCTTGGGAGCTTGCTTCTCCCTCTGCCTCTCTCTCTCTCTCTGTCTCTCATGAATAAATAAATAAAATCTTAAAAAAAAAAAGAATCTATTTTATCTATGGCTGGAGTCAAATTTTTTGGTATGTTTTAAAATTTATGGTCTTGGGATGTCTGGGTGGATCAGTTGGTTCAGCATCCTACTCTTGATTTTGGCTCAGGTCATGATCTCTGGGTTGTGAGTTCAAGCCCTGCACTGGGCTCTGCACTGGGCATGGAGCCTGCTTAAAAATAGATTGATAGATTAGATAGATTAGATAGATAGATAGATAGATAGATAGATAGATAGATATAGATAGATATTTTAAAATTTTTTTAAAGATTTTATTTATTTATTTGAGAGAGAGAGAATGAGAGAGAGCACATGAGAGGGGGGAGGGCCAGAGGGAGAGGCAGACTCCCCGCCGAGCAGGGAGCCCGATGCGGGACTCGATCCAGGGACTCCAGGATCATGACCTGAGCCGAAGGCAGTCGCTTAACCAACTGAGCCACCCAGGTGCCCTTTTTAAAAATTTTTAAAGGGCACCCGGGTGTCTTAGTCAGTTGAGCGTCTGCCGTCTCGATCTCACAGTTGTGAGTTCGAGCCCCGCATTGGGCTCTGCACTTTGCATGGAGCTTACTTAAAAAATAAATAAATAAATAATAAAATAAAAGTTATTAGTTGGTTTTAGTAATGTGAGTTTCATCTGTGCTAGAACAGAGTTCTTGACGCCATCGGGAGGTTTCCCCGTCCTCCACACATTACTCTCTCATGGGGTCTCCCATGATGCCGCCATCTGCCTTTGCCTCTTCTGAATTTGTATGACGACAAGAGATATAGAGGTTCTTTTAAACTTGGAGGCCACTCTTGAAGTAAGAGCCTGTTTATCCTCTAGACTTTGGTGTAGGGAAAGCCTTTCTGCACATTACTGATCTAAACTTCTGGTGTCTAAAGACAACACTACAGAAAGGTATGGTGATAACCTCAGTGCATTTCCGGAGTAAGTGTGGGGGCCTAGAGCCAGAGGTATTCCATCCCTGGTGCTTCGACCTCAACACCTCTTTCTGCCTCTCAGGCTGGCTTCATTTGTGGGAAGGTTTTTTTTTGTTGTTGTTTTTCCTGCATTGTTTGTATAAACTTAGGACCGACACTTCATGCAATTCAGGTCCCCTTGCGGAAAAAGTCTCATCCCTCTGCTTTCAAACCAAAACAAGGGAAGGCCTGGTGTAGAGGAGGAAGGTGGGCTCTATGGGAGTGTGGATGTTGGCTGGCTGCACCCTGGAATCCTCATCAGTGCAGGGGAGACTGTTACCTGTCCCCAGGGTTACTGTAGGCACAGTGCCAGTACCCTCACTTGGTATGTAAGAGCTGCTCAGTCCTACAGATCTCTCTGTCCCCTCCACAAAGATCCAGGGTTGT
Source organism: Mirounga angustirostris (assembly GCF_029215605.1). NCBI lineage: Eukaryota > Metazoa > Chordata > Mammalia > Carnivora > Phocidae > Mirounga > Mirounga angustirostris. The sequence goes on along the minus strand of NW_026991720.1, from coordinate 106,488,191 downwards.
CTCTTTTGGACTTTAAGAAAACTTGACAGCATTTCTAAGATATTTGAAGAATATTTTTCCCTAGAAGTTAGCATAAAAAGAGCAAATGGTTTAAGAACTTTCCTACCCAGAGGCGGAGATACTGGATAACTCTCAATGTCCAGTCCAGCCCATTGGTTTAAGAGTCACAACTGCATAAAATGAATCCTACAGTGTTTCATCTTTTGCAGAAAAATCTCAGTGATGTGATAATAGTCTCACCATTTCCACCACTGCTGAATTTTTACCAGGTTATCAAAATGTGATGGTCATTGAACTTTAATTAAAGTAGGATTATATTACATAGGCTAAAACTCCTTAGTGCTGTGAAGAATGATGATCTTCACAGAGCTCTCTGGAAGCTCTTTTCATCCATTAAGGAAACGTACTGCATTAGTTATCTAATGCTATACAACGAGTTACCCCAAACTTGTCAGCTTAAAACAACAGGTGCGTTTGTTGTCTCGGAGCATTTCTGTGGGTCAGAAATCCAAGAGCTGCTCAGTTGGATGGTTCTAGCTCAGAGTTGCTCGTCAGGTTATGGTCAAGCTGCAGGCATAGGCTGATGTCCCATCTGAGGCTTGACTGGGCAGAAGGAGCCACTTCCAAGGTGGTGTCCTCACACAACTGTTGGCCAAAGGCTCAGTTCTTCACCATGTGAGCCTCTCCAGTGGGATCTCCACGACAGGACAGCTGGCTGCCCCAGGAGCAAATGATCTGAGAGAGAAAGAGACTAGTAGGAAGCCATAGGACCTTTTATGACCTAGTCTTTTCCATTTTATTCTATTCTTTGGACATGAGTCATTAAGTCCAGCCCACATCCCAGGAGGAGAATTTGACTCCACCTCTTGATGGGAGCAGTTTTAAGCAATTTGTGGACATCATAAAACCACCACACATACCAATGATACGGGAACTGAAAAGGTAATATTACTCTGCAGTCAGGCTGTCTGGGTTAAGATGCTAGCTTTTTACATATTAACCAAATAACTTCAGACAGGCTACGTCAGATTCTTCAACTGTAAAATGTGGGTTATATGAGTACCTCTCTCATAGGATTTTAATGAGATAAGTATGATGTAGGAACTTGGAGTAATGACTAGTACATAGTGAACACTCAGCAAAACAGCGTTGCTACTAATACCATCATCATCATCTCTATCTTCAACAAGATCATCATTATCATCATCAAAATAGGGGTTCTGTTTGAGAGAAGAATAGGTGTCAAGTAGGCACCCAAAAGTGTGTGCCACATGCCTCAACCAAGAAGTTATCTTGACTCTTGGGCAGAAAACTGCAGCGATTAGGATCTTGAGCTCTGGAGTCAGACTGCAAATCCCAGTTTTTCTACTACTAGCTTTGTAATCTTGAGAAAACTACTTCACCTTACCTAAACTCCATTTCCTCATCCATGAAAGGGGCATAATAACAATCTTAGCTAGGTTGTTGTGAGAACTGAATGGAGCTATTTGAGTCAAGAAAGCACTTAACATATGGTCTAGCATAAAAGCAAACATTCAATAAATTAGTTTGTGCTAGTTATATTTATGACAAGGCAAAAAACATTGTTCATCACCTTTGTAACTCTCTAAGTATTAAATTCACCCATCTTAGTAAGCCTAGGTTCCATTTTTTAAAAATTCTAGAAATAAGCTGCCGATGCCAGTGAATTAATTCTGGTAGGATATTATTCTGGAAATTACTGCATAATTAAAAGAGTCACATTACGAGTGTCTATCTGTAAAATGGTACCTAAGCAAATAATCAAATTGTATCTATGTTTATCACTGCTTCCTAAACTTAATAGTTGGATAAAAATAGTTATGATTTCCACTGGGGAGTATTAATAAGTCAAACAATATGGAAACTGGTTTAACAAAAAGAAGGGATACAGTTGAATTTGATGATCTCCAAGGTTTCTTTGAGCTACTTCTAACCATCCATAAGTTAAACATAGATATGTTTCAAGATGCTGCATACCACAGGAGTTAGGTCCCAAGATGGCTGTTGAGATGCCAACACAAGTATCATAATGTCCAAAGGCAGAAAGGGGGGAAGTGGTTGTCTCCTTTCCCCATTTCTTTTTCAGAAATCAAGGAAACCTCTCCACAAAGGCTCCAGGCAAGTCTTTCCCTCCAGCTTATTGGGCAGAACTTTCCCAAATGCCCTTTCCTACACCGAAGGTACAAAGAGTGATGAGATACCCTTACCCATTTTCACCCTCTGGTGCTCAAAAGGAGATCCAGTGTCTTATAAACTGGACGGCTGCACAATATCTGAACTTGGGGGGGGGTCTCTTCTCAAATATGAAGAAGGAAAGACTGGGCTTTTAGGTAAGCAATCCACAGTGTCCTCCACAAAGAGACTGCATTGATTTGCTTCTAGTATATATTTCTTCTGACAAGGTGGGGAATTGATTTTGTCTTATGATATTGTGCAGAGTGCTCCTAATGAGAGTTAAATAAACCCTTCTACTTCGAAAACTTCAGAATGGCAGGTATAAATTGCCAACTTTTCTGAAATGACCCATGCTCGCTTACTCCTCTGTACAATCAGAGGTGCCTTGTATGGTGGTGTGGTTTGTGTGCTTACAGCTCTGGGGCCATCACTCACAGCGGCGTCCGTGTGGATCATGCCCCTGGAGTTGTGCAAGGCACGTGTAGGGAGAAGTGCTCAATTTTGTTTATTTCTATACTCTCCATTGTTTCTTTCATAAAAACTTGAATCTCTAGTAATAGTAAATCAAATCATTATTGAGATGAAGTCATTCTCGAGTATTGGTGGTGGCAGAGCGTGGGGGAGAAGTAGAGTATACAGATAAAGCAAATATTTGCCTTCCCTGCAGAATAGAACAACATTCATCCTGTTTTTCTTCCCACAGATTATATAATAAAATTATCTTGAATTTTAAAAAGTCTGGTCACCGAAATCTTTCATGTTTGGACAAAAATGTCCATATTTACCGGTATTATGGAAATGATATATGTAATGTAGTCTAACAATAACCTAACCAAATTCGGTATTAATGTTCTATTCTATCTTTACATTTTATTAGCATTTTTATTTGCCTAGGTCTATGGGCTAATTTGTATGCTAATGCTAAAATATGCTCAATTACAAAAGCAGTTACATGGAAGATTTTATTTCCATTAAACAAACTAATTTATTGTCTAAAATCTGTACTACTATGTCTCATACATAAACGTGCATTTTTGGCCACGGGCGCACTTACCTGCAAATGACCAGATGAATCCAGCCCAAATTCACAGAACAATAGAAACATTCAAAACCAAGTGCCTTGCCAACATGCTTTGAAAGGGGGGTTAGTTAAGCAGTCAGATGTCAAGTTCATCTAACAAGGCAGGACAAAGAGAACATTGAATGAAATAGAAAATACCAAAATACCTATCTTTCAACTTTCAGCCTAAATACAATCTCCTACTCAAGGCCAGCCTTTATTTCCTGCAGCTAGATGTCAGTTCTTCCTTCTCCAGAACTACCAGCATGTTACCTCTATGTGTTTTGTTTTCCAACAGACCTCAAGGTCCTTGAGAGCAGTGTCAATCTCGGATTCATTTGTGCATCCCCCATTGGTCTGGGTACTTTGTCTTTAGTAGAGTTGTACACACTCATTCAAAAAACAGAGAGTACCCATTATAAACAGGCATTGTTTTAGGTGTTGGTTTACGGCAATGAACAGACTTACAAGGTCCCTCGTTTCATGGGGAAGAAGACAGTGCAGGGGAAGAAGAAGTTTTCCTCTACCCTGTTAGGGTCCCTGGCTGGGTCTGAAAATTCAACTGACAAAGACACATTAACAGGAGAAAAGCACACAACTTTATTTAATACAAGTTTTATGTGACACAGGAGCCTTCATAAGGAAATAAAGACCAGAAGAAATTATTAAACCTGAGTGGTTTTTGATGAAGAGTTGAAAGTCATGGAAAGATGTGATAGGGCAAAGAATATGAGCTGAGAAGTAGTAAACCCAGGAAACTCAGCAAATTCTGTTCGCTCAGATTCTTGTTGATATCTCTCCATCTTGGATATCTGGATGCTCCTTTTTACTCCAGGTATGGAGAAGGCACCTGTCCTATGAGGGTCTTATGATCTGCTTCAGAGAAGAAGGGCAGGGAGAAGGTCAGACAGACTGCTTCTCCTATTTTCTCAAACCGCTTCAGTTTAAAATATTCAATACGCCAAGCTGCCATATTTTAGGGTATCACATCCTGAACTCCATCAACAGCAAGCCCAAAGCAAGTAAATGATCAAGAAAATTTCCAGTAGTAATAGTACTGTAATTAAAATAGAAGATGAAACAGAATGAAATGATGGGTATTTAGAAGAAGACACAGGTTACATCAGATGGAAACCATGGAGCAGATCTGCTTGCGAAGGTGACAGTTTTGCTGAGACATGAATGACAAGGAAGAGGGAGCCAAGTGAAGCCTGGAGACCTGAACACTCCAGGCCAACAAAGAGACCTCAGACACTGTGAAGTTTTTAGGAGAGGAGTGGTAGAATCTGATTGACATTTTAGACTGATAGTTCTGATGGCTCCATGGAGAAGGAAGAGGGTGACAGTGGAATCAGGGAAGCCAGATAAAAACCTGGAACAGGAACCCACTGAGAAAGCTCAGTGCCATGGACCAGGGTAGAAACAAAATGAAAATTTATCAAGTGCACTGTGGAAATCAGAAATTATACTTTTAATTTCCGAGACTTATCACAGTTAAAGAAATATGTTACAGTTGTATTTACTGAGAAGCTTTGTGAAATGTAACTGCTTTGTTGAAATGTCCCTTCCCAGTGAGAGGGATGTCCCTTCCCAGTGAGAGGAACTTAGAAAATAAAAAGTGGGGAAAATATTTAATTAAGTTTAAATTTATACAGGTTCTTTCTTTTGCTGTGTTTATTGAGTAGCACGCCTGGAGAGACAAAACGCTACGTTCAACGTTTTTCTTTAATCTTTTAAGAAAGTAACATCTACTTGAAGTATACAGTGACCTTAAAGTTTGTGAAACAACATACTGTTCTTTTAATCTACAGGATGTGTTGTTTTAAGAAGTAGAATTCATTTCCAGACTTATAAAGGAACTCACAAACTTTGTTTTTAAAGAGCTTCACTACCATACAAAATCTTTAGTTTTGTTGACTAGTTGGAAAACTTCAGGCCCTTGAGTCTTCTCACTGCAGATTAGATGTAAATAAACAGTTCCTTTCATGAATTCTAATACAAAGCATGATGTGAAGCTCCCTTTCTTCAACAGAAGGAAAATTCTCATTTACTTGGCTAAACTTAGGTGAAGTGTTTCCAAACGCACACTCCCAAATTTCACAGTAAAAATGATTGGAAACACACCACATGAGCTTAAAATAAAACACACCCCATTCAAAGTCCGGGTACTGTGTGCCTTTCTTAACATTTAACAAGAGTATCTAAATAAAGTCTATATTTTGCATTCAAAAATGGAGTGTGACCTTGTTGGATTTGGAGTGAAGGAGAAGAGGAGCTGAATTTTGTTCCAGAAGCAGGGCAACATTCTAGATAAAGTGGGTTCTGAGGAGGTGCTTCTGTGCTTTAGAACCTAATCTTGGCACATTTAAATATATAATAACTGTTTGCTAAGAGTAGATCCTAAAAGTTTTCATCACAAGAAAAAGAAAATTGTAACTATGTGTGGTGCTGGATGTTAGCTAGACTTATTGGGGTGATCATTTTGCAATGCATACACATATCAAATTATTATGTTGTGCACTTGAAACTGTTGTATGACAATTACATCTCAAGTAAATCAATGTAAACAAATACTGTCTGTTCACAGTTTGATAGGCATAAATAGGAAAAACAGAGTAACTGATTATATCAATAGCAAACCTTCGGAACCATTAAGACGATCATTACATGGTTAATTTTCAAGGCATTCTTTTCAACTGTGGAGTGTTTGAGAATGTTGAGATTAAAAAATTTCAAATTGCAAGCTACTATGGACTGAACTGTATCCGCCCCCAATTTGTATGTTGAAGCCCTAACCCCCAGTGTGACTGTATTTGGAGACAGGACCTATAAGGAGGGAATTAAGCTTAAATAAGGTCACAAATGTGGGGCCCTACTTCAGTAGGATTAATGGCCTCTTCAGAAGAGTGATCTCTCCTCTGCTTCCCCACAGCAAGGAGGAGGCAGGCTGAAAGTCAGGAAGAGAGAAGAGAGTTCTCACCAGAAACTAACCATGCTGACACCCTGCTCTCCGACTTCCAGTCCCTAGAACTATGAGAAAATTAATTTCTGTTGTTTAAGTCACCAATCTATGGTATTTTGTTATGGCAGCAGAGCTGGCTTAGACATATGCAATCACAGTGATCCTTTAAAAAAAAAATAAGGGGCGCCTGGGTAGCTCAGTCCTTAAGCGTCTGCCTTCGGCTCAGGTCATGATCCCAGGGTCCTGGGATCCAGCCCCACGTCCAGCTCCCTGCTCAGCGGGGAGCCTGCTTCTCCCTCTCCCTCTCCCCCTGCTTGTGTTCCCTCTCTCTGTCAAATAAATAAATAAAATCTTTTAAAAAAATAAACAAGATGTTACTCCTTGCTCAATACCAATTGTATCCCCATTTTACTCAGAGTAAAAAAAAAAAAAAAAAGCCATTGTTCCTACAATGACCAACAGAACCACCATCATCCAATTACTTCTCTGATCTCTTTTCCTACTGCCCCCTACCGACCCACTTGTCTCCACTCCAACTATGCTGGCCTTCTTGCAAATCTTTCAACATGCTGGACATGCTCTCACCTCAGCTCTCCCCCTGCCTAGAGTGCCCTTCCGCCAGATACCTGTGTGGCTCATTCTCTTGCCTCCATTTGGCATTGGCTCAAATGTCACTTCTCAATGTGCTCTACTTTACCTTCCCATCTAAAAAGCAACATCCTCTTAACTCTTAGAACGCCTCACTCTGCTCTATCTTTTCTTTCCTTTGTCCACAGCACTTACCACTTTGTTATAAACATAATAATTATATATTATTTTTTCTCTGTTTTGACCTTTGAATGTAAGTTCCAGGAAAACAGAAATCTTTGTTTTGTTCACTAATTTATCCCGGGTGCCTAGAATAGCACCTAGCTTATAGTAGCATCTCAATAAGTACTTGTCTGCTCGAGTACTTATATATTAAATATACTAGATCACTTAATCTTCATAATAATTTTAAAACAGCAATTCAATTTTTGTAATAATCCTATGAGGCAGCTATCATCATATTCCCATATACTAGTGAGTCAGAAAGGTTACTCTGGGCACCCCCACGTTTCTCCACATTAAGTGTGAGTCAAAACTTGAACTCAGATATTTTTATTCCATATCTAGCCTCTTTCCTTTGCCATGGTGGTCATTCTAAGACATTTTCACAGTGGAACAAAATGTCAAAATACTCTAAGAAATCATGGTCTATTACAATTGCATCAGAATGATTAAAATGAAAAGGACTGACCCTATTAACTGTTGGGGAAAAAAAAAAAAACGTAGACATGTGGACATTCTCATACACTCCAGTGAGAATGTAAATTGGTTCAACCACTTTGGGAAATTGGCCGTTTCTACTAAAGTTAGCAAATGTATGTGCTAGGATCCAACAGTTCTACTCCTGGATACATACCCAACAGAAATGAATACTCATGTCCTCCAAATGATCTATACAAGAATTATTGATAATAGCCCCAAACTGGAAACAACCCAAATGTCCATTAAGATTAGAATAGCTACATAAATCTCGGTACAGTCTTAGAATGCTAGACAACACTATAAAAATAAAACTCACCTGCACACAGCAAAATGGATGAATGTCGCAGCCATAATTTTAAGCAAAAGAAGCCAGACACAAAATTACATACTATCAGATTCCATTGATAAGAATTTCAAGAATAGGTCAAACTAATACATGGTGATAAAACTCAGAATTATGATTACCTTTGAGAGAGTACTGACTGAAGTAAGCACAGAAGACCTTCTGAGGCCCTGGCAATGTTCTACATCTTAATATGGGTAGTCCTTTAAAGACTTATCAACATATGTAGAAATCAATCTAGCTGTATACTTAAGATTATACACCTTACCATATAAGTTACCTACCAATAAACAAGTTTTTTGTTTGTTTGTTTTGTTTTTTTTTAAAGATTTTATTTATTTATTTGACAGAGAGAGACACAGCGAGAGAGGGAACACAAGCAGGGGGAGTGGGAGAGGGAGAAGCAGGCTTCCCGCCGAGCAGGGAGCCCGATGCAGGGCTCGATCCTAGGACTCCAGGATCATGACCTGAGCCAAAGGCAGACGCTTAACGACTGAGCCACCCAGGCGCCCCAATAAACAAGTTTTTTTTAAAAATGAGGAAATAATGGATTGTTCAATAAATAGTTACAGAACAAATGACTGGACATCTGAAAAAAATAAATGTTGATCCTTGATCCCTGCCATATTCCTTACCTGAAAATAAATTTCAGATGATCAGATATTTAAGTATAAAAATATCCAGCTAGTATTAGAATAAAAGATGTTAAAATTGTTTTATAGTATTGGAGGAAGAAGGCTTTTCTTATCAAGATACAAACAGTAATCTTGAAGAAACATTCTTAGATTTGACTACAAAAGACTTCGAATGACAGAACATGACAACACAATTACAACAAAGTTTAAAAGAAAATTACAGTCTTGGAACAATATTTGTTGACAAAAGCAAATTTCCTTCTTATACAAAATTCTTATAAATTAGTAAGTAAGCAAAAAAAAAATAATAATAATCCAGTGGAAAGACAGGCCAAGTTATAGGAGAAAAAGCCCATCTTCAAACATATAGTAGTAGAAAATGTCTACAACAGAGACTGGTTAAGTGAATTGTGATGTATACATTCAACAGAATACTGTGCAGAATGAGGTAGAGCTTCATATGCTGATGTGGGAAGATCCTTAAGATAGATTTTTTAAAGTACAGAAGTGTTTGCTCCTATTTGAATTTAAAAAGGAGGTATGGTGGATATTTGCATACACATATATATGCCTGTGTCCTCTGGAGCATCTTGGAGAAATTAATGGCTGTGTTTGTCCCTGGGCAGTGTGACTAGGAGACTGAAAGGGAAAAATGCTTTTTGCTAAATACTCTTTTGCACCATGAATTATTTTTACCAAGTACAATTGATCCTCAAACAACACAGGTTTGAACTGTGCGGATCCATTTATATGCAGATTTTTTTTGGATAAATACAGTACACGCTATAAATGTATTTTCTCATGATTTTCTTCAAGTTTTTAATTCCAGTTAGTTAACACGGTGTAATATTAGTTTCAGGTGTGCAATATAGTGATTCAACACTTCCATACAACACCTGGTGCTCATCATAACAAGTGCACATCATAACAAGTGCACCCCTTAATCCCCCTCACCCATTTCACCCATCCCTCTGCCCCCTCCCCTCTGGTAACCATCAGTTTGTTCTCTACATTTTAGAGTCTACTTCTTGGTTTGCCTCTCTTTTTTTCCCCTATTATAATTTGTTTGGTTTCTTAAATTCCACATAGGAGTGAAATCATATGGTATTTGTCTTCCTCTGACTGCCTTATTTTGTTTAGCATAATACACTCTAGCTCCATCCAGGTCATTGCAAATGGCAAGATTTCATTTTTTTCTATGGCTGAGTAATATTCCATTGTATATATATACACACAACATATCTTCTTTATCCATTCATCAGTCAATGGACATATGGGCTGTTTCCATATTTGGCCACTGTAGATAATGTTGCTATAAACATTGGGGTGCATGTATCCCTCTGAATTAGTATTTTTGTATTCTTTGGGTATGATTTTCTTAACATTTTTTTCTCTTACTTTAATAATACAATATATAACGCATACAATATACAGAATGTGTTAAACAGCTGTTATTGGTCAAGGCTTACAGTCAAGAGTAGGCTATTAGTAGTTAAGTTTGGGGGGAGTCAAAAGTTATATACAGATTTTCTGCACAGGGTTTGAGTTGTTCAAGGATTGGCTGTACATGTATTACTTGAAAAAAAGGCAAAAGTAAAAATACTATGTTCAAGTAAAAGTAGGAAGAGGAGCAAAAAGAAGGACTGTGGGGAGGGGAAGTGGAAGGAGGAAGAGAAGAAAGAAAAATAATCAAGACCTGCCCTTCTGCATGGCCCACATGGCCTAGCCCATGTCTTACACAGAGTATGCTGGATAAATAAAACTCCCCAATCCAGTCTGCCAGTCTGGAATCCCATCTGAGCACCAGTTCAGTATTTTCAGCTCAGGTTAATCTTTTAAAACCAAACTACTTAGGGCATGAGATACTTGGCCTAGGGAATTTTCTGGTTCTTGAAGGTAGCCTATGCTGATAAGAAATGAAACCTTACCTAATACTTACTATCTTTAGAGGAGATGATGGGTGAATCAACATTTTGTGAAAACACACACGTGTGTATATATACCCTTTATATATATAAAACACTAACATGTTACTTATCCGAAGCTAAGGATGGACGGTTTAGAAGTCACTCGGACCGTTCAACAGTTCTGTATAGATGCCAGTTTTGTAGTTCTAATGATTTTAGATGAAAAATAGTTTTGCTTTCTGTTGAATTGTATTTTTTTTATTCACTTATTTGACAGAAAGAGGCACAGCAAGAGAAGGAACACAAGCAGGGGGAGTGGGAGGGGGAGAAGCAGGCTTCCTGCGGAGCAGGGAGCCCGATGCGGGGCTCAATCCCAGGACCCTGGGATCATGACCTGAGCCGAAGGCAGCCGCTTAACCGACTGAGCCACCCAGGTGCCCCTGTTGAATTGTATTTTAACTAAAAGCTGATGTTTTAAAAAAACAAATTACTAGAACAAAACCTATTGGCAGAAATTTCATCAACATTCGTTTTTGGAGAGACTTGGGGTTCAGCTAATTTTCTAGACTTGGGGTGTTTGTTCTACAGAAAGTGTTCTAGCCCATGTTCATCTTGATCTAGGAGGTTATATGTGTACCAAATGGAAGTTATTTTAAAGTGAAATTTTAAGATGGTTTTACAGAATATTGATAGAGCAACAGCCAAGGTAAACAGGTGGTAAAACTTGAGAAATTCTCAGGAATTCAGTTTTGAATATATTAGGTCAAAACTGAATTCTTGAGAATTTCTCAGACAGAAAGACAAATACTATATGATCTCACTTATATATGGAATCTAAAAAAAAACTAAACTCATAGAAACGGAAGAGATTGGTAGTTGCCAGAAGCAGGGGCAGGGAGAGGGGGAAATGAGTGAAGGTGGTCAAAGAGACAAACTTCCAGTTATAAGTAAGTTCTGGGGATGTAATGTAGAGCATGGTGACAATAATTAACAGTACTGTACCGTAAATTAGAAAGTTGCTAAGAGTAGATCTTAAAAGTTCTCATCACAAGAAATTTGTAACTATGTGAGTTAATGAACATTAACTTACTGTGGTAATCATTTCACACTTTATACTTATGTCAAATGAATATATTGTACACTTTAAACTAATACGATGTTATATGCGAATTATAGCTCAGACTCGGAAAAAAATGAAGGTTTTAAGTTAACTTTTGGCTTAAGTCCTTTTGTATAAAACTCACGTAAAATTTACTTGAGTAAACGAGAAAACTGGATAAATACATATATATCTGATTTGGTTTTTTTAATATCTAAGAAACAAATGAAAAGTCAATCTATTTTTTTTAAAGATTTTATTTTTGCAAGATAGCACGCATGAGCACGCATGCACGAGTGGGGGAAGGTGAAGTGGGGAGGGGCAGAGGGAGAAGCCGACTCCCTGCTGAGCAGGGAGCCCAATGCCAGACCCCATCCCAGGACCCTGGAATCATGACCTGAGCCAAAGGCAAACATTTAACCAAATGAGCCGCCCAGGTGCCTGAAAACAATCTATTGCCCTTGTCAGCTAGTTCTATACGTTTGCCACAATTAAGAGAGAGAATAAAGCCCAAGACAATAGGTTCTGAGTATTCTTAAAAAACAAAAAACAAAAAAACAACCAATTTGCTTGGGACGTCCCAAGTCTGAAAGATTTTATCCATTCCCTTAATAATCACTACAGCAATGATGCATTACATTGAGAACAGTTCTGAGTAGTGACAATGAGATACCAAAAAGCCATAGTTATCAGAAAGATTCATAGGCTCGTAACATTTCAGATGTGGAGGAGTTAAAAATCACCCACTGCCTAGTAATGGGGGATGAATTTGAGCCATTTTCAACAACATAAGGATTGATCCAAAATGTGTATTTCAGTTTAAGTAACTGAACAATTAAATATATGAAAACAATTTTCCATTCCCTTCTACCAACTAAGGCTCTACAATACAAGGGAATTTTACCATGATGGGCTTTCTTAGGTTTGGGCAACACGAGCTTAACAAATAAGCCTTCTTTCTCTCCATCCTACAACTCATATGGAGGGACAAATATTCTGTTTTTCAAATCATCTTTGCAGAGGGTCATAGATTTTGATACAAAGTGTTAGGAAGCATGTGGGATAGAAAATGGAAGAAATTTAGTAATAGATTTTCATTCGGATCCTAGTCTTGACCACCCATAACGGTATGAGCCAGGTGGGGGGAAAAGGCTACTTTTTAGAAGATTTGGTAAAAATAAGCAAGAGGATCATATACATCTATCATGAGTAAGAATCTTTCCAGTTATTAAAAAAATCTACACAAAATAATTGACATACAGAATTGATGTTTAGAAACGATGGAGTTACACTTTAGATTACCAAAATTATCTTTCGTAGCTGCAGAGGTAGAGCATGGTGAATGCAGTGTAGTTGAAAAAAGGACAAGCTTATTCAAGGGACCAAAATTTCTAATTCTAGAAGAATGTGATGCTAGGACCTTTGGGGAACCTCATGCTCCCTGTACTCAGCTAAACAAGAGGCCTGTTATCACTCCTTCCAGCACCACAGAGCAGAAACAAAAGGTGGAAATAACATGTATGTCCATCATTGGTGAATGAATTAAAAAATGGAATTATACAATACAATTCACCAATAAAAAGGAACAAAGTACTGATACATGCTTCAACATAAATGATCTTTACAGCATGAAACAAATGGAACATGGAATTGCTGGGCTTTATGTTTAACATCTCCGAGTGATAGAATTATCAGTGCTTTTTATTTTATTCTCATTCCTAGTTATCTACTACCCCCAGCTGTGGGCAATCACTAACATACTTTCTGTCTCTACTGGTTTGCCTTCAATATCTCGACAATTGTTCCATATAAATGGAATCCATATAAATGTTCCTTTGTGTCTGGCTTCTTTTACTGAACAAGAGGTTTTTGAGTTTGTGTTGTCCAGTTTTCTGGAGAATGCATAGGAGTTGCTTTGCATTAAAGAAGGTCTAAATGAACCCCACGCGTGTGTCATTCCTTTACCAGTTTCTTGCCCTGGGTGGTTCCTGTGTCTTTCTGACCTAACGCATTAGTTCTTGATAGCTTCCTTGCTTTCCAGCACAGCAAGATGTCCCAGACTACTCTTAATTTCCTGCCACAAGCCTGGAATCAGCCTATCTTTCAAGGTGCTTGAGTTTCCTTTCAGTGGGTACTAAAAAAAAAAAAAATTGTTTTAAGAAGTAAAGGTATAAGCGAAAAGCCAATTTTATACAGAAGTGATTTCTGGATAATTGCGGGTGCTACCATCCTGGGGACTTGTGGAGAAAATATTAGAAGTAGCATTAAATAAGTGAAAATATGTAAACATTCTGAAATGAATCTGCTTTTAAAACAAAGCAGACTTGTCAGCATTAAAAACTTGCCCCAGAAGGTAACCCTTCTTCAATTTAGGAAATATTCTGCTTCTTTGTGATCTTTGCAGTAAAGATTTCAAGCCAGCTCTCACTGGATAGAATTTAGCATCTGTGGGCGCCTCGGTGGCTCAGTTGGTTAAGCGACTGCCTTCGGCTCAGGTCATGATCCTGGAGTCCCGGGATCAAGTCCCGCATTGGGCTCCCTGCTCGGCAGGGAGTCTGCTTCTCCCTCTGACCCTCCTCCCTCTCATGCTCCCTGTCTCTCATTCTCTCTGTCTCAAATAAATAAATAAAATCTTTAAAAAAAAAAAAAAGAATTTAGCATCTGTGACACTAGATCCCTCATTTTCATAAATCGGAGCAAAATGCTAAGTAATATCTAACACCTTCTCCTTTCTGTGTCAGGGGAATCTTCATCCCCTAGTCCAGCCTAAACAGATAATGTACCAATGCTCTGTTCACACCATGGAAGGAAAGCTTTAACCTTCAAAGCAGTGATTCTTAACTTTTTCCTCCCCACTGCAAGTGAAGGATACTGAGCTGAACCTCTGTGTGGGGGTAGGGGGTTATGTGTTTAAATAACAGCTAAGCTCTCTTCCTCCTTGGCTGCATGAAGCTTGGCCGCCATCATGAACCACACAGTGACTATCTGAACCAGGAGGTGCATGACTGACCGACTACTTCAGCAGAAACAGATGGTCATTGATGTTCTTCACCCTGGAAAGGCAACAGTACCTAACACAGAAATTCAGGAAACAGTAGCCAGAAATGGACACGACCACACCAGATGTCATCTTTGTATTTGGATTCAGAACCAATTTTGGTTGTGGCAAGACAACTGGCTTTGGCATGATTTAGGATTCCTTGGACTATGCAAAGAAAAATGAACCCAAACATAGACTTGCAAGACATGGCCTACATGAGAAGAAAAAGAGATCAAGAAAATAGCGAAAGGAATGCAAGAATGGAATGAAAAAAGTCAGGGGGACTGCAAAAGCCAGTGTTGGTGCTGGCAAAAAAAAAAAAAAAAAAAAGTGAGCTAGAGATTGGACAACAAAAGGAGTAAAGATTCTGCAGTGACTATCTGTGGTGACTATGCAGATTTTTCATCACAGGATTAATAAACTAAGAACTTAAATAATATAAAGAAAAGCTAAAGCATAAGGCATGTTCATGACATATCAACACTGTTCTCAGTCCTTACATGCATTAGCTCTTTTAATCTTGACAACGCTATGAAGTAGACACTAATTAGCTTCATTTTTATAGATACACACTGAGGAATAAAGCGAAAGAAGAAAGGAGCCTAAGCCGACTCAGCCATGACTTTCATGGAGCCAGAATTTGAATCCAGGCACTCTGACAACAAACTCACTCAGGGTTTTTCCCTTCCCTGAGCAAATGGAAAAATCCTAAATCTCAAAACCCCTGCTGGAGAGAAATTACTCTATGTGAGAGGGAAATACCAGAACCATTCACTGTGAAAGCAAGAAAACAGGGACGCCTGGGTGGCTCAATTGGTTAAGCGTCCAACTCTTGATTTTGGCTCAGGTCATGATCTCACAGTCTTGAGATGGGCCCTGAGACGATGGGCCCCGAGACGATGGGCCCCGAGACGATGGGCCCCGAGACGATGGGCCCCGAGACGATGGGCTCCGAGATGATGGGCCCCGAGACGATGGGCCCCGCACTCAGCAGGGAGTCTGCTTAAGATTTTTCTCCCCCTGCCCCTCCCCCCACTCTAATAAAATCTTTTTAAAAAAATTAAAAATTAAATTAAAAAAAAAGAAAGCAAGAGAACAAAGTGCCCACAGTCACCATTATATTGTTCTGGCTAACCCAACAACAACAAGTTTGGTTGACAAATACATCATTCTTACTCAGAAAAGAACAAAAAAATGTGTTTATTGAATGTTCACTATCAGTATAGGGCACTTTCCACATTGTATCGTGCAAGCTCCTTGCGGCCCCCTATACGTAAGGACAGCATCTTCATTTATCCACCACAACCAGTCCTGGCACAGAGGAAGTAAACCGTATAAAAGCAAGTAATTTTTGAACAAATTAAATTTGCTAAAGAGCTCTGGATCTTACACAAGCCCTGACACATACACGTGCCCATGTCTTGTCCAAATCCACACGCTTTTGAGAGTGAAAGAGGGTCCTAGTGCTAGGACCCCAGGACAATGAGCCCTTTCCAGCAGAGCAGTGTTGTTGCATTAAAGCACGACCATATCAGTGGAGTCTCAAGACAAGGTAATTTATAAATGTGGTAGAGTACTGTAAATTAGAACAATAAAGGCCAATTTGTAGGACAGATTTGTCAGACAGACCTGCAGCTCCTTCCTCTTTACCTGTTTTTATGAGCCATCAGTGAAAACTTTTCCTGCCGATTTTACAGTCTTTCATTTATGCTGTTGTTCAGTTCTAAACCTGAGTGTTTGCAGATGTCTGCCTGTCCCTGTGGTCTTTGTTCTTAGTTTAAATTTTAAAATAAGCTATAAATACTTTGCAAGGTTTTCAAGGTCAAACGCTAGGAGCACTTTTATCCATAATTCCAATTTTAAAAGATTAAATGTTGGGATCATTTACATAACCTTAGGGGTGGCAAAACTTTATAGACAATTCAGAGAAGTATCTGTTCTTTCTAGTAAGAAAAAAAAAACCCAACTGTGTAATTTTTCAATCTTTATCTCTGTGGCCAGAAAAAAAAAATCAGTATTTCTGGTTTCTATGAATTCCTTCAATATTCTAGCATTTTGGGACTAGTGGTAGTGGGGGAAATCTGGTTGTTTATATCCTTATAAATGATTAAGCTTTCCTGTTTTGCCAACTCAGCCTTTTAAGTTGGAGCTAGAGCAAGTATATAATATCATCTGTGGTGCTATTTGCAAACATAAAAGGAAATGACTCTGTAGCTCATAGATACCACTTGCATTCCATTGTAGACAAGCAAGCAGGAAACCTAAGCATAGTAGTTATAGATTTAAATGGTTTGCCTGTTGTTCCATAAAACACTTGTTTCATTTACTCCTCTAAGTCTGTGCAATTCAGCTCAGCTACTGTGAAGTAGAAAATATTATCAATTAGAGCCGCAGTATGCTGGTCCTGAATCACAGGGCTTCAGTACCCTGGTGTGTTAGGAAACCTGAAGCTATACCCTGCTTCCCGCCCCAGCACACACATCGCAGCAGGGCTGGATGTGTTCAGGGGCTAGATCTGTACGGAAAATTAATAGAGAGCAAAACCAAAACGGCATGAAGTTAAGAAACAAAAGTTTTTCAGAAGGTAAAGACCTGGAAAGTCATAACAATAAAAATGAAAGAATGATATCTGCCCCACAGCTCCGGCCCCTTTTAGTTTGCTAAGGCTAGATCTCTACATTGACAAAATTGGGAGGGACTGACAGGTCAGTTAGGCCCTCACATCAAATTCAAGAGGTCTAAAATTGAGCTTATTTTCTCCCTTCTCTGCCATCCTACTCCAGCTGCTCGGTCAATGGCAAGACCACTGGCAAAGGCCAGAAACTGAAGTCCTTTTGACTGAAGCCCACGCCCCTTCCATCTGCACAGCAATCAGTGGGCAAATGCCGTGGACCATTTCTGTTTTGACATATTTCTTGTATCCTTTGCTCATTCCTCATTTCCACCGCCTCAATCTGGTCCACGGATTCCTTGGCGGACCATTAGAACAGCTCTCTGGCTGGTTCCTCCAGCAGCACATCATCCTCCGCTTCTAGTCTGTCCTACATACTCTCCAAGGGACAGGCTCATCTTCCTGAAACTCCACTCTCCCTTTCTTCTGCAGGGAGGGTCAGCAAGCCCATGGACTCCAAAGCCCTCCATAATCTAGGCTTCCTCCACCCTCCTCAATCTTATCCTACCGGTTCCAAATATTTATTCTCTGATCTGGTCAAGGTCTTCTCTACACAAACCCACAAACACACTACAATCCCTCCCAGCTATTCACTGGCCTCCTTGTCTGGCATACCCTCCTTTTCTCCCCTGCCATTTGCAATTCAGCAGCAAGTTCAAGCCCTAGTGTCAATGCTTTCTTTCTCTGAATGATATTGTTTGCCCAACATTGGACTACTTTTTTTTTTTTAATCAACAGCAAAGCTGTGATATCCTTATGGGTGGTCCCTTCAACCTTGAACAGGGGAGGCAGAGGGAGGGTCATAATGCTGGTGGGCAGGCTCCCATGCCAGATGTTCTCTTCTAAGAATGTGATCTTGGTATGGAACCTGTGTCCAACAGATGAATGGATAAAGAAGTAGTAGTATATATACACTGGAATATTACTCAGCCATAAAAAATAATGAGATCTTACCATTTGCAACAACACAGATACACCTAGAGGGTACTGTGCTACATGAAACAAGTCAGACAGAGAAAAACAAATACCACCTGATCTCACTTACATGTGGAATCTAAAAAAACAAACAGAACCTTACATACAAAGGACAAACTGGTGGTTGCCAGAAAGGAGGTGGGTGGGGCAATGGGTGAAATAGGGGATTATGAGGTACAAACTTCCAGTTATAAAATAAATAAGTCACAGGGATGAAAAGTGCAGCACAGAGATTATAGTCCCTAATATTGTAATAACATTGTATGGGGACAGATGGTGACTACAGTTATTGTGGTGAGCATGGAGTAATGTATAGAATTGTCGAATCGATGTTGTACATGTGAAGTTAATATAAACTTGTATGTTAATTATACTTCAATTAAAAAAGATACGATCTTGGGTTACTTCTCTCAGCCTCGGTTTATTAATCTGTAAAATGGTGATAATATTAGGACATACTTCTTGGAAGTGTTGTGAGATTAAAAGGGACAATCCAAACAAAGGGGTCAGTGCTGTTCCTGCTATGACAGGTGCCCCCAAAATGTTAGCTGTTATTACTCATGAGACATTTGCTGAGTCCAACTCAAGGACCCTGCCTCCAGAAGTTCACTATCCAGTGGAAGAGAAAGACTTGTATACATGCATGTGTGCACATGCAGGGCAGGAGGGAGGAGTCAGGGAGGACAGTGACGCGTAAAGGCACCACAAACCGAGGTAACTAAGGAATCCAGGAGAAAGGTCAGGTTCATGGAGGAAAGACCATGTGGTTGGTTTGGGAAATGCTGAGACTGAAGTGCCAGCAGGACATCCATCAATGGAGCCATGCTTGCCACATATATTTGGTTTGCCCCCTCAGACCTGCTGTTCATCCTTCCCTACTCTTCTCTAATGCTCTAAGCTCTCAGGGTATTCATCTGAGAGACTGCATCTATAGCCTCCTATGCCCCCTGGCTTCTGTTTGAGTTTGGCCAATGGGCAGCCAAGCAGAAGGAGGGAAAATGGTGAAGTCTAGGTATTTACTGCTCTGGTTTATTTCCAAGGAGGCCATCTCAGGCTGGTGGAGTCCCTCGGTAGAAGGTTCTCTCCAGGCAGCCTGCTCTCCACAATGCTCTCTCCTTCTAGGTTCTGGTAACCCTTCCCTGTCCTTATCCCTTTGGACTTAGGGCTGGTGAAAGCCAGGCTCTCAATAGCCCCTTGTGGTTCTCCTATCCCCAAACCTTTGTAAATAGTCTCCTTGTAAATAAACCCTTCTGGAATTGTCCCAGTTTTGATGTGCCATCTCTTTCCTGTCGAAATCCTGAGTGATACACCATGTTGATCTGGCCATTGGGATTTCAGGTCTAGGATCTGGGAGGGAGATATAAATTAGAGACCAGTCTAAGCTGGGGGGTAGTGAAAGACATTGCTGACTGAGAGGGAGAGGAGGAAAAGAGCAAAGGCAGATTGTTGGGAGACCTACTCCCAGCAGGGAGAGAAAGAACATATCAGCTTCAAGACTGAGAGTAATAACAACGCTCTATTCTTAGGACCCTGATGTTCCTAATAACATCCTTCTAGAAAGATGTAGAAATGCAATCATCTTATTGATGGGGCAGCCACTTTAAAACATCATCAGGGTGCCTGACAGCTTAGACTTGGCTTGGAAAGTAGACTGAGTTCTTTGCGCATACCTATTTGCGTAGGAACTTCACCTTTTAAATTTTAAATTTTTATTTTTAATAAGCAATACATTCACATGACTCAAAAAGTAAAAATAATTATAAAAGGAATACTTTGAGCGTCCCTCTCCCATCTCTGTCCCCATTCACCTTGTTTGTCTCCTGCTTTCTCCAGTACTTCTTATTGGTTGCTTATACATTCTTCCAAGTTTCTTCATGTAAATATAAACTAATATAACTATACTCTTTTCCTTTTCTCACACACAAGGTATTATGCTAGATGTACTGTATCTTGATTTTTTTTCCCACTTAATGGTATATCCTAGAGATGGTTCCATCTTCCTCCCCATTTTTTCCCTGTAAATGGTATAGAATCCCATAGACTGGAGGTACCACTGTTTATTCACCCAGATGTAGAGGAGCCTTGGTGAGTGCTGCCTACCAACCACAGGTCCCTAACTACAGCTCTCAGGCTCTCCCCACAACCATCCCCACAACCATCCAGCGTCCCACTGCCACCTGCTCCTCTTCAGGCTTTGTCTCCCACTCAGTGGGGAAAATTGAAGGCTTCAGAAGGATCTCCCGCAATTCCCGGCTATCAAATATAAAACCCCCACCTCCATCTGTGCTCCCCTCTCCTTCCCTCAGGCTGCAACTCAGGGCACACTTGCTTCATGCCAACCCTTTCATCTCTGATTAGGATCCCATCTCTGTTCCACCTTCTAAGGATCTTACATTACCAATGACCCTAGTTTCCCTCTTGTACATTAAACTTCTCTCTCGAAACTGAGTCATATCAAAATACAACCACCGCCCTGCCCCTTGACTCTATTCTCCCTCTAGCTACTTCGCCCTCCTTCTCCTTCAGAGTCACACTTCTTGGGAGAGCCGCCCACAAAGTTTCAACCTCCCTGTTTGCTACTCACTCCTCCATCCATTTCAGCCCATTTCAGCCCATTCCACCTCCATCAACCCACTGAGGCTTTTCACACTATGTGACCCATGATCCTGAGGTCAATCAACATTTCAGTCTTAGCCTCATTTGACTTAGTAACATTTGACACTCTTTGTGATTCTCTCCCCTTTGGAAATTCTTCCTTTGAGGACACTACCTGCTCTTGGATTTCCTCTTTCAAGTCTGGCTTCTTCCGCCATAAACCGGTAATGATTTTTAGCCCACAGTCAGGTGTTCAAGAAAGCCCCTGAAGTAGAGGGAAGTGAATGAGACATTTGGACTCATTCACTGAGGCACAAAATTTAACGGAGGAGCGGGGTGCTAAATAATTCTGTAAACAGGATAATATTTTAATGAATAGGTCTAAAAATTCAATCAATGCAAAAATCCACACTAAACAAAATATCAAAATTTTAAATGAACACCAGTGCTGTGCTGATTCAGATTGAAGCCCAAGATGAAAGAAAAAATGTATGTCTCTTTATACATGTTTTGATGGATTTCCTAATAGCTAATTTGTTCCCTGAACACTGGCTTAGTTGGAAAAATACCGAAAAATTGAAAAGTAGATGTATCAATATGTTGTTTAAATATATTTATACCAAAAAGGAAGTGATTATTTTACTTCAGTTTAAAAATTATTAAAGATGATCACTTGTCAAAAGAAATTTTGAAATATGGCAATTGTGTTATCTTAATTGAAAATGAGGAAATCAAAGAAGTAGCTTTTGAAAGTATTGTTGAATTTGCTTCCATTAAAGCTGAAGTCCCATTTTTCCTTTGGTCTCAAAATTCAGTATACTGTATTATGGAACTGTCCAGAAACATCACTTTGCACTCTATTTATTAAACCAAAGTTCAGACTTTTTCCTACTGTCCCGCCAGCTTGGTGAGAACTTTAACCTCAGTCATTTTTGGAACTTCCCATCCTAGAGCTGGCCCCAGGCACTGAGGGGTGCCTTCTGTTCATTGGCCCACTGATTCATAGATCTCCAAAATATGCCTGCCCACATGCCCCAGGGGCCTTCAGGCTCAGTGGTTCTATGATGTCTGAGGTCTCTGAAAGGCCCTGGGATCTTTGCTAAGGTTGGGAGCTTGAGCTGTGTGTGGAGGTCTTTACAATTTGAGACCCTCAGGCCTCTGTCTCTTTGCCTCTTAGCTTCTCTTTGCCCTCTGGACATTTACCAAAACTGCTAGAGGCTTTAACTTCAAGACCCTTTTACTTTAGGCCCTGCCAAGATCCCTGAAGCCAGAAATCATAAAACCAGGCTATCCACTTGAAAGGGGAAAACAAGAGAGAAAACACACATTCATATTTCTAGACTATCCTGCCACATGAGCTTTTTAGGTTCATCTTTCTCCCTCTGGTCATTTGGAAGCTGGGCTCCACGCTCTCTCCCAAACAATCCCTTTCACTCTCCACTCCATAGCTTCTATCCATGAGCCTAGGCTCCCTGATTTGTTTCTCTGGCCCAGAGCTCTACACTGAGCCCCAAAGCAATATGTTCAGCTGCTCAGTACCTCTATCTGGACATGTCTCAGTGACAAACTAACCATGCCCGGTGCCACACTCTGCCTTCTTCCTCCAATCCAGTCCTTTCCCAATCCTTCCCAGTTCATCCCTGAATCCCAGCCACTTCCTCTCCAACACACCTCTGGAATTCTAAGTAGCTCCATTTCCACCACCTCCCCTCTATCAGCTACCCCTGCCTCTTGACTATTGTGAAAACCTCATTAGTCTTCCCTGCACACCCACATGGGCCTTTTCCAATCTTGTCTACATGATGCCACCAGAGACACCTTTTTTGAACTACAAATCTGAACATGTCACCCTCTGGCTTAAACTCTTCAAAGGCTTTGCATTGTTCCTGGAAACACACTCAAACGTGCAATGGTCCTGCTTGGTCTGGCCTCCTCTCTCCCACCCGATAGCGTACCTTGCTCCATCTCCCTCCCCAGGCTCTCTGAGCTCTAGCTGCTCAACCTGTTCTTTCCTGCACACCTGTTTCTCATTCTGACCCGACTTTGGCCTGACTACGTAATTACTGTCTCCTCTCTCTCTAGACAATATGCTCCGTGAGAACAGGAACTGTATGTCCCCAAGACTTCACATAGAACCTATAACATTATATTTGTTTGTGGGAACATTGATATATTTATTATATTAATATAATAAATAATAACTGTGCATGTAATATATTTATTTACATTATTTCTTTGAGAGTCAAATCCTTCTGAAGTTTAGAACTATATGTCTGAGGAATTTTTCTTTCAATAACATTTGAACATTATAGTGTTCCAGACGCTGTTTTTAAATGCTTTACATGGGGGTGCCTGGGTGGCTCATTTGGCTAAGCATCTGCCTTCAGCTCAGACCATGTTCCCAACCCTGCATCGGGCTCCCTGCTCAGTGGGGAGACTGCTTCTCCCTCTCCCTCTCCCTCTGACCCTCCCCCCTGCTCATGCTCTCACTCTGTCTCTCTCAAATAAATAAGTAAAAAATCTTTAAAAAAAAACTATAAATGCTTTATATCTATTAATTCAGCTAATCCTCACTATAAGCCTAGGAGTGTTATTTTTATTCCCATTTTAAAGCTACTGAAACTGAAGCACAGAGAGGTCATAAGAGCTCTGAGACCACTCACACATGGTCTCATAGCTAATAAGCAGTGGAGCTAGGGCTCAAATCCAAATTTTTTGCATTGGACCTCTCTGTATTCGGCAAATATTACTGAGCAAAGTGCTGGGCACCGTGACGGGAATGGGCTAGAACGTCTTTAAAAGATAAAAGTATAGAGATTAATGTCTATTAAAATGTAGGAGTCACTATGCAGAACATATACCCCACCCTGTTTGATCCTCTCAAAGTGGAGTAAGCTAGGTATTTTTGTGCCCGTTTCGTAGATAAGGAAACTAAGGCTGAGAAAATCTGCATAACTGCTTGAATATCGCATAAGCAATATGACATACCTGGAATTCAACCCCAAGTCAGTATGACTGGAACACCAACCCTCTTCTCACCAGACAAAGTTGAGACTGCCTCCTTTCCATCACAAGTCAATTGACTTATCTACTGGGTCAATGATCCACATGATAGTGTGCAAAAGAATCACCTGGAAAACTTATTAAAATCCTGCATTCCTGGGTTTTACCATTAGAGATTTGGGCGTGGGTAGGGCCCTTTAGTCTGCAATCCTAAACAAGCACCCCAGGTACGTCTGGTCTAGGTGATTCTGGTCTGGTGGTTCCAGAACTTTAGCACGAACCAGAGTCACCTGAATGCGTTGATAGAGGGAAAACTGTTGGCTCCACTCCTAGATTTACTGATTCGGAAGACCTGGGGCAGGCTGAGAATCTTAATTTTTAACAAGTTCCTAGTGATGTAGGGACTAGTTTTTGAGACCCACCAAATGTCCTAAGGCAAGATTCTGAGAGGGACTTCACTGGTTCTTTAATTCAATTCTCCTGGATTCCACCACTTTTGAAGCAATTTCCTAAATCTATGTGCCTCCATCCTGCCAGTCCTCCAACCGCACCCCACCCCCACGACCTTGAGAATTGCAGAAAATAGCGGGTTTGAAGACCTGGAGAAAATTAATCTTGGGATAAAATCCTTTAGCAGATTTAGATGGAGAATCTCCTACCTTTCAAAATAATGTGACCTTTGCACAAAACTCCAAAATATTAGATGTTTCTAGGTAGGACTGATCCTAGATTAGAAATAGTAAAAGCAGTACTTTTTTTTACTCTCTCCTGTTTAAGATTTAAAAGGCAGGGAGATTCTGTTCAACTATGTGTGTGTGTGTGTGTGTGTGTGTGTTTTCAATAAAATATAATTTGCATTTAAAGTTGTTTAGCTTTTAGCTTTTAGGAACCTAGGAGGATAAAGTATCAGACATATCCCACTTAATAGGGAAGGATATTTGGGGTGCCTGGGTGGCTCAATCAGTTAAGTGCCTTTGGCTCAGGTCATGGTCCCAGGATCCTGGGATTGAGCCCTGCATTGGGCTTCCCGCTCAGTGGGGAGCCTGTTTCTCCCTCTGCCCCTCCCTCACTCATGCACAAGCATGCGCTCTCTCTCTCTCAAATAAATAAAATCTTTTTAAAAAATAGCAAAGGATGTTTTAAGTCAAAATTAAAAACAGAATTAAAATTTTTAATTTTATAGGGACAAGGGAAAATCACCCTGTCTTGGGTTACGTAATAGCGCCTAAGAGGAGAAGATAACTGCGTGTGTGTGTGTGTGTGTGTGTGTTTTAAGTTTGTTTCATGGTCCAAACTTAGCCAAGTGCACAAAGGAAGCAAAAAGCATAAAGGATGAAGATCTTGTGGTTCAGGGCCCATTCACTTGATGAATTTTTGATATATGTTAGGTAATCTCTTCAGCATATGTGATCTATGAAGATATTTTCCATAAAGGCATTTGGTGAATGAGTTCCTGACGAAACGTACTTCTAGACTCTAGTATCTTCAGAAATAATTCAGTACATCCATATTTTTTAATTAAAAAAAAAATATCTTCTAGGCATCCATGAGGAGAGACGTCAACATTTCATCTTGAAAAATCTTTACTAAGATGGATGTGTCCACAGTGCCTCCTCTCCTGGCCCTCCAGATCCTCATTCCAACACTAAGGACTCCCATCCCCTAGAAGCCTGCCTCACTGTAGTCATAACACTCATACATCTGACTTACCTTTTCTAAGTCTTTATGTGCTTCATTGACTGAAAATCAACTCAACTTCATTTATTTCCCCTTTCTCTTTTTACTACTTTCAGCTTAAATACAAATAGAGAACTCTTCTTTCCTACAGCTATCCACAGGAAGTGAATGTTTTAAAATTACCAAATCAAGTGTCTTGGTGTGTAGGGAATTACATTTTTGTAGACTCTTGACGATTAAGCCTTCTGAGAATGCCAATGGGTGTTGCAGATTTTTTTCTTTTCCCTATGAAAATAGACCCAATTTCAGAAAAAATCTGAGATCTATGGCAGAGAGATATACCCCACTAAGTGCAAGGCTGAACTAATTTGACTCTTAACACTCAGAGGAAGTGATTGAGGGCAGAGCTGCCAAACACATGAGCTCTGGAACCAGACTTTGTGAGTTCAAATTCTGGTTCTCGCACTTACTCATCATATAAACTTGTACAAGTTACTTCATTTCTCTGCATCTCCTCTGTAAAAAGGGATCCTAGTAGTCCCTGCGCCAAAGGGTTATTCTGAGAATTATATGTAAAAGACAGTTGGAACAACACTTTGAACATAATAAATGCTTAGTAAGTATTAGTGGTGCTTGTGTGGCTATGATCATTACTGAAAATTCATAAGGCATTAACACAGAAATGAGAAGGATCTGATTCTAAAGGAAGGATCATTTTAAGGAAAAATAGGGTAGTTATTAGTTTACTTGATTCCAAATTAAAATGAGAAAGCTCCTTTCTGAAGAAGGCTTCTACTTATTGCTAAGAAAGTTAGAAGTCATAAAATATATAACAAACACAATATAGCTCAAAAACATCTCTTTAAAAAAGCCCTAGATTTTAGTGAACCGAAGCCATCATATTACTACCTTGAGACATTTGCTGAGAGGGAAGCACAATTATATAATCAAGCATAATGAATGCATATTCATTTATTTACATTGCAACTTATTCCAGAAAGGAATAAGTTGCTATAATGAGTGAGTCATAAGAGAAACATAACGATAAGGAAATCTTCTAATGTAGTAGGTTAGCTCTCCCTGCATGCCGAATACATCGTGAGAAAATGTTGCAAAGAAATATAAACAAATACAAATAGAAAATGCTCCTTCTACATTTTTACTCCTGGAACCACATTTCCTTTCTTGAAGGATCAAAGTTTTATTTTAATCTTTCCCATCCCTCATTCTCCAAATTCAATCCATAGCCATGACCTATTAGTTTCACCTTTGCAGTATTTTTTGGATTCCAGTCTTTTCTTTATTTCTACAGCCAATAGCTTAGTTCATATTACCTCTTTAATATGAGTAGTTTCCTATTCATTGCTTTGCCCCAGTCTCTCCCCTCTCTATCCTCCTTCCCTTCTCTTCTACCACTATAATTCGTCCAATACAATGCTACTGAACTCATTTTTCTAAAGGACATCTCTGGTCTTGTCCCCTGCCTGCTAAAAATTGCCTTCTGTGGCTCCTCATTACTTTCTATTTTTGATACATTATATTTGTACCTCTCCTATGTCAATTAATAGCTTCTACCTTCTATTACAATAAACTTCATATACGTTTGAGCTTCTCTACTAGAAAGTAAGCTCCTTGCATTATTTCCCCCCTGGCATCTAGCATATTGTCTTAAGGTATCGATATTGAAAAAATAAATAAATAAAGCCCTAGAAGAAAATATTATCTTGTGATATGCATTTCTAACTACAGCAACTCTATCTTTATGATGATACAGTTTAATCAGGACAAGATGGATATAAATCATCAAATTAAAATGTAACTAATTCAAGACCTTAATTATAGATTTGCAAGATGGTCACATAATTTCTCTAAATGGAGAACACATTTTCCATCTTGTTCCCTGCTATGTAAATTATGCCAACTAAAATATTACTCAAATGTTAAGGAAAGCCGGTAGAATTTTTTAAAAACAAAGTAATTGTAAATAAAAAACATTGAAAAAGTTAGCATGACAGCAGAGATTCTAATGAAAATAATAAACTGAAATGCCTTTACATGTAAAGAAGCAAGCTATTTTGTAAGTTGGGTGCTTTTGAGAAGATTTATAAATACATGACCACTGAAAGAGAGTAATTCATTTGTGCAGTTATGACTCTGCAGACAAACAGCATTCTTGGCAATGTGCATTTAAATGTTGTGTGACCCCAGAGTACAATTATATGAAGATGAATTTTTAACTTGTGTGCAATTTGCATTGTAGCATGTTCAGTCTCAGAAGAAAACTCATCCAGGGATTTCAGCAGATGTTAAAAAAGAGCTTAGAAAAATAAGCAGTCATTCTAACAACAACTCAGGTAAGGTAAAGATAACCATTCTCAGTATCTGTAATCATTACAAGGATTAAGGTTTTTGTCTTTCCATACAATGGTAATATTCATAGCTACTTCTAGGGATTACAATTGTTGCTGTATAAATATCCAAAATATTTCTCTTCATGGCATCCTAAAAGTTTATGAATTGAATTTGAATGAAAACGGGATCTTTATTATACATTCAGATTTTTGCATATAAGGTATTTTAAAAACAAACCACCCCCACCCCCACCGCCATCACTTTGAGTGTGGGCTAAATTTTAATGATTTGCTTACAAAAACCAAGAGTACAAAAAGGGGAAAAATAGTAACTTTATGGGGGAGAAACTTAGCAAATGCCACCTTAACCAAGTGATGAAGGTTAATACCTCCAGTGATGTGTGGATGTTAGGTTCATCCTGATATCCTGAAAGAACTTCACCTCTTCACTACATTGTTGCGGCATATAAAGAAAGAACTCTATGTATTTTACGGTTCAGCTACTGAGATGCCAAAAAAGCTGTCTCCAACAAGATAGGGATGATTTTCCTTACATTAAAAGACATTTGTGTCACTTAAAAAACAGCTTTCTGTGTAGGTAATTTTCCTTAACATTTAGAACATTTCTGCTTCTAAGAGAGCAGTTTTGCTTCACTGTGAAGCTAGTATGCCTTGATCTTCATGGGTTCCATGTTTTTCCAGAGACTAGTCTTCTTTAGGATGATTTTATAGGTAACTTTGCATATATTTGTGCTGATTTTTTTCTGCCCTGGCTATGCATTTGCTAAGGAAGCTACTAAGAATGGGGACAATTTCTTATTTACAGATATTTGTATCTCCAGAGTCTAAGTGCTTGACATATAAAATATGTTTCATTCCTGTTGATCAAAATATGCAGAAAATCATTTTCTTATCCCTTTCTTTCTAATGATGTGTGTCACTATAGTACGCACCAGAATTCAGGGTTCACGATCTTTGGATGATTCTGTGATGTCAAGGGTCCTGCATCATTAATGGGTTCTGGGGACCTGTGAACGGACTTACCAAATTTCTTTCCTATTGGCCCGACATGGGTTCTCACAAATGACCTGATTCTACAGCAAATATCTATTACTGTTTGGTGTCTGTTATCCACTGACCTATTCTTCTGGGGGCCACTTCTTTTCTAACTTCTCAAGTTGTTGAGGTGTTTAGTTGCCTCTATTTCTGACCTCATTTGTGGAGAAGTAGAACAAGTTAGAACACCTATAGAGGCTTTTCGTGAGTTGAAAGGAGTAGACTGGCAGATAAAAAATAATAACTCTGATGAAGGGATTCAACAAAGGATAGGACACAAGGCAGCCAAAACTGTGAGTCAACTGTCAGCTCATCTACCTCCCGAGGAAGACATTTTGTAGACACAAAGAATCTATTTGGAACCTTAAGATCAGCTTAGTTGCAAACTTCTCTGCTAACTCAATTCTAGTACATTCACTGAAACCCTTCCCTAGTTCCAACATATCCTTTTAATAATCTCAGCTTTGAGGTTCATGCTTCCTTAGTGTGGGGCACATCCCTCCCCATTTCTGCCTCCTCCTCCTAAATCCTCATTTCCCATTCAGCACTGTCTCCACCCAGGTTCCCTTCGCTTGCCCCCTTTCCCTCACCCCCAACACCTTTTACTGTTTTTTGTTTTGCCTGTGTTTGCAACCGACATTATCTTGCAGAAAAATCTATTTGGTCTAATATGAACACTGCTCCCTTTTTTAACTCCTGTTGACTCATTGGGCTGGGCGAAGGGGATCAGCACACTCTGCTCTCCATTTCCTTTCCTATTGTTCCTTCAACCTGTGCCTCCAAATTTCCATTAATGACCCCACCGGGCTCAGTATTTCAAAGACTCAAAAGCAACTTCTTTTCTGTATTAGTCTATGGATTATACTTCTATATGTCATAGTCTTTATCACGGCCACCACAGACACTCAGGAACTCTTTTCTGTGCCCCAGCTATTTTTATGACATTCCAACGAGTTGCCACTCCTTCTCCCACTTTTAACCATTGTCCACTCCACATACTGCTTATTTAATCTAAAAAGTCAATTCTGGGGGCACCTGGGTGGCTCAGTCGGTGAAGCATCTGCCTTCAGCTCAGGTCATGATCCCAGGGTCCTGGGATGGAGCCCCGCATCGGGCTCCCTGCTCAGTGGGGAGCCTGCTTCTCCCTCTGCCTGCTGCTCCCCCTGCTTGTGCACGCTCTGTCTGTCAAATAAATGAATAAAATATTTTAAAAATAAATAAATAAAAATAGAAAGTTACTTCTGATGTAGTCAAAGAAGGAGAGGGGAGAAGGAAGAGGAGAAGGAGGAGGAGGAAGAAGAGGAGGAGGAGAAACAATCAAGGATTTCTTTGCTTATTGGCGTGAGCTCCAACTCCTCAGTCTGGCATCCATGGCTCCTGATAATATGGTCTCAACATTTAACTGCAGTCTTATCTTTCAGTGTTCTCCCCTTTAACCAATACAGACTATTTTTCCCATCTTGTGGGATTTTCTGGTTTTAATAACCAGAGTAATAGTGTAGGCATCACATTAAGCACTTTCCATTTCATCATCCCAACAACAGTTTAAGAGTAAGGACTACTAACCCACTTTAACAGATGAAAACATTGTTAAAGGGAGTTACAGAAATTTCCCAAATCACATAGCTAGAAGGTGGCAGATACAGATTTGAACCCTATCTGTCTCACAACCCATGCTCTTTCCTTTGTTTGAAATGTACTATTCTTGACTTATGACAATTCTCTCATTCTCCAAAAACCATCTCAAATGCATCATACTTCACGAACCCATTTTTTATCCTTCTACCAAATGGGCCCACCCTTCCTCTGCATCCTCACCATTCTTGGATTGAACCTCTCTTGTGCCACAAAAGATTTTGCCGTATCATAAAGTTGTATAGATACTTGGCTTTTTCAAAAGTCAAATTGATGATAAGATATGGTTGCCATCCTACTGGACCTTAGATAGCCTGTGTTACTCATTGCCTTTTGTATTCCTTGTGAACATAGTAGGCATTTATTACAGGGCTATTACACTGAGTCAGTATGTATGTATATATGTGTGTATGTATCCATCTCTACACCAGACTATCTTTGTGGAGGAATGTGACAGAATGCTTTCCTAGACCATTTTTCTCGAACACTGTGGCCACAATGGCATTCTGGGGCCTCATTTTTACGTTGTCATTTCTGTAAAAAAGAGCATGCTCTATGCTCAAGAAATATTTTGTTCAAGTAAAATAGTAAACTGTATATCTCTCTAGGTATAATGAAAGGATACTTGTCATCAGCTTTCTTTTTTTTTTTTTTAAGTCCTACTCCTTCTGGAATCTGATGTGAAGACAGCTTGTTTTTCACTAAACAGCACTGGGGACAAGCCAGGAGTGAGGAATGAGAGGCAAAAGTGACAATAAGTGGCAGAATCAGGATTTAAATCTAGACGCATTTGATGCAAATGCCACAGTTCTTAATACACTATACTCTCACAAAACAATTGCCTAGCCATTATGTTGCCTGCAAGTACAGTCTTGTTTTTTTGACAATACATTCTGGCCACCGGGATTAGAATTTGTATTTTCCCAAAACAATTTAGCTGCCCATGGGTAATTTAGGATGAGGGCTCTTCGTTCTTGTGTTGTTTTTGATGTAGAGGAAATGTCCTACTACTTGTCCAAGAAGAATCCCTTTTAACTGTGCTTTAGAGTCTACCCCAATGGTTGATCTTATTATTTGTCATTTTTTCCTATTACATTTCAGAAGGCAACTTCCAGTTTAAGAGTCACACTCTCGTATCTTCTATCCATATAAACTGAGATTAGGTGTAATTTAGAGAACAAAGAATAATATTTAATAATATTTAACTGCCCATTTTCCAAAACAGAGATGGACCCAGTTTGCAATCCAGTATAGGGCATATGGAAGGGAAAAGTCAAATTTAACCTGCACATATGATAAGAAATCTATTAAAATGGATCTTGCAGTAGGTCTTCATTGCTTTCAAAATAGCATGTGAGTTTCTTCCAAAGGTGCATCCCGTACTTCATAAAATGGTCCTTCTTTACCATTCTAGCCTTTTTTCTCACCATTTATTGAACTTCTTACAGGTCTTCCCAAAACACATGCTTTTCCTCACCTCTGGAAGTCTGCTCATGCTGAGATTTGCTTCCTTTCCCTCTGCTACCTAACCCCAATTGATCCTCTAGGACTAAACTTGGGCTGCACTTCCTTCTGGGTTCCCTAACTTCCCCAAAAATGCCATCATGAGGAGGCTTACTCCACTTTTTCCCACTGGTAGCCCATGTTCCCCTGATTTGCAATTGCCTTTTAGCTCACCTCTCTTCCCAATCACCCTGTAAACCTCCCTGAGGACATGACCATGTCTTGTTCACTGTTGCAGTCCCAGGACCTTGGGTGATTTATGGAACATAGTGGGTGCTTGTTACATTTTTACCAGATGGATGAATAAGTGGATGAAAGAATGAACTCCTTTCTAAGATGAAACAATCTGCTCTGTATCTTTTAAGTCTAGATATTATTCCCCATGACCTTACTACTCCCTGAAGGATTTGAATGACTGAATTATAATAGTTAATAGCATCCAGATTATTAAAATATTTGGGAAACTGCCAGATTTTTTTTATCATATGCATACTTTGCATCTGGATATTTTATTTGCACAGGGATTATTCTTCTGGGAAAGAATATAGGCATTCCTAGTGAATAAACCATCAAAAGAGATGGATCAGCCTAAGTTAACCTGAGAAACTAAATATAACTGAGTGGAAAGAAATAATGCTTACTGTTATTAAGAGGGAAAGCACACACCATGTTTTCTTCTGTAATCAATTGCAAATTTACATTTCATAACTCTGGTTGTTGTTTAACCAAAGATGATTATCTTCCTTGATTAGGAGTATCTTTTTTAAGGAAAAGGAATTGCTAATTAGTTTGCTAGCACTCTGTTGAAGGTGTTTGCAATTAAATTGAGGAGGTAAAGAAAGCTGCAAATGATTCCAATGCTGAAATTAGTCACCAAATATTGAAGGAGTTCCTTTTTCAAAGTGTTGCAAGTTTTAAACTTCTTAAAAAAAAAAACGGGTGCCTGGATAACTCAATCTGTGAAGTGTCCGACTCTTGATTTAGGCTCAGGTCATGATCTCAAGGTCTTGAGATTGAGCCCAGGCTCCAGCTCCCTGCTCAGCAGGGAGCCCGTTTGAGATTCTTTCCCTCTGCCCCCCCCTGTCCTGGTAGCCCCCCGTCATGCGCACTCAGGCATTTGTGTGCGCTCTCTCTCAAATAAATAAATATATAAACAAACAAACAAATAAATCTTTAAAGATAAAAAAGCCCTACTACCCAAAGCTATTCTTACCAAAAAAAAAAAAAAGAATTTGCGGATTCTTGGTTGAGGCTAAAGAGACTGAGTATTCAACATTTTTATTATACCTGTACCTAAGAAGGAAAGCAAATTGCTAGTGTATATTTAGATACAATTAGATAAAATCATATCTAACCATTTTGAAATTGTTTATTCTCTTCATTAGTATGGCACTGACTATGCGTAACAGCGACCTCTGATTAGGTCACTTAGGACTGAGTCCATGAGTCCCCCCAAAGCTGTAGGTTTCACACATCACATGACTTTTATTTCTGTTCCTCTTTTCACCTGGAGACAAGGACAAGGGAGCAATCTAAAATGATGCACTGGTTTCTTCTTGGAAAATCAAATTGCCTAAAATTAATTATTTCCATCTTAACCATCATTAGGTGTACAGTTCAATCGCATTCACCATATTCATGTTGTTGTGCGATGGATCTCCAGAACTTTTTCTTCTCGCCAAACTGAAGCTCCGTACCCAGGGACAACAGCTCCCCACTTCCACCCTTCCCTCCCCCAGTCCTGGCAACCACCATTCTATTTTCTGGGGTTTCCCCTCAATTTTAAAAAAATTGTAATAAATGGGCGCCTGGGTGGCTCAGTCGGTTAAGCGACTGCCTTCGGCTCAGGTCATGATCCTGGAGTCCCAGGATCTTGTCCCGCATTGGGCTCCCTGCTCGGCGGGGAGTCTGCTTCTCCCTCTGACCCTCCCCCCCTCTCATGTGCCCTCTCTCTCATTCTCTCTCTCTTAAATAAATGAATAAAATCTTTAAAAAAAATAAAAATAAAAATAAAAAATAAAAAAATAAATTTAAAAATTGTAATAAAATACACATAAGAAAAAATTTACCAGCTTAACCATTTTTAAGCGTGCAGTTCAGTGGTATTAAATGCATTCATAAGGCTGCACTGTCAAAACCACCATCCATCTCCAGTACACTTTTCATCTTGGAGAACTGAAACTCTACCTATTGAACAGTAACTCCCCATTCTCCCCTCCCCTCAGCCCATGGCAACCATCATTCTACTTTCTGTTTCTATGATTTTGACTCTTTAAGTACATCCTATAATGGATTCACACAGTACTTGTCTTTTTGTGACTGGCTTACTTCACTTAATATAATGTCCTCAATGGCTACCTGCAAAAGAATGAAACTGGGCCATGTTCTTACACTATACACAAAAATAAACTCAAAATGGAATAATAATAAAAATAAATGTGAGACCTGAAACCATAAAACTCCTGAAAGAAAACATAGGTAATAATCTCTTGGACATTGGCCTTAGCAACATATTTATGGATACGTCTCCTCAGGCAAGGGAAACAAAAGCAAAAATAAGCTATTGGGGCTACATCAAAATAGAAAGCTTTTGCACGGTGAAGGAAACCATCGACAAAACAAAAAAGGCAACCTACTGAATGGGAGAAGATATTTGCAAATGAAATACTTGATAAGGGGTTAATGCCCAGAATATATAAAGAACTCATACAACTCATCTCAAAAAACAAAAACAAAAACAAAAACAAAAGACCCCAAAACAATCCAATTAAATATGCACAA
The DNA here is from genome assembly GCF_029215605.1 of Mirounga angustirostris. Lineage (NCBI taxonomy): Eukaryota > Metazoa > Chordata > Mammalia > Carnivora > Phocidae > Mirounga > Mirounga angustirostris. The sequence goes on along the minus strand of NW_026991720.1, from coordinate 106,453,412 downwards.
AGGACCTGAGTAGGAATCTTTCCAAAGAAGACATACAGATGGCCAATAAGCACATGAAAGATGCTCAACATCACTAATCATCAGGGAAATGCAAATCAAAACCACAATGAGATATCACCTCATACCTCTCAGAATGGCTAAAATCAAAAACACAAGAAATAACAAATATGGATGAGGATGTAGAGAAAAGGAACCCTCTTGCAATGTTGGTGGGAATGCAAGTTGGTGCAAACAGTGTGTAAATAATACCATGTGATCCAGGGGCAATTGGATAGCTCAGTTGGTTGAATGTCTGACTCTTGATTTGGCTTAGATTATGATCTTAGGGTTGTTGAGATCAGGCCCCACTTCTGGCTCTGTGCTGGGCAGGGAGTCTGCTGAAGATTCTCTCTCTCTCCCTCTCCCTCTGCCCCCTGCCCCCCACTGCATTCTCTCTCTCTCTCTTTCTCTCTCTCAAATAAATCAAATAAATAAATAAATACTTTTTAAAAAAGAAAAAAGAAATACCATACGATCCAGTAATTCTGTTACTGAGTATTTACCCAAAGAAAATAAAAACACTAATACAAAAAGATACATGCACCTTTACATTTATAGCAGCATTATTTACAATAGCCACGATATGGAAGCAACCCAAGTGTCCATACATAGATGAATGGATAAAGTAGATGTGATATGTATAAATAATGGAATATTACTCTGCCATAAAAGAGAATAAAATCTTGTAATTTGTCACAACATGGCTGGACCTAGAAGGCATTATGCTAAGTGAAATGTCAGACAAAGAAAGACAAATACCATATAATTTCACTTATATGTGTAATAAAAAAAAAAGAAACGAATAAACAAAGAAACAGACTCTTAAACACAGAGAACAAACTGATGGTTCCAGGAGGAGGGGCAGAATGGGCAAAATAGATGGGGATTAAGAGATAAAAACTTCCAATTACAAAATAAATAAATCACAGAGATGATAAATACAGCCTAGGGAATATGGTCAATAGTATCGTAATAACATTGTATGGTGACAAATGGTAACTACGCTTATTAAAGTGAGCACTGAGTAATGCCTAGAATTGTCAAATCAGTAGGTTATACACCTGAAACGAATATAAAGAGCTCATACAACTCATCTCCAAAAAAACAAACAATCCAATTAAAATATGGGCAGAGGATCTGAGTAGATATCATATATATATATATATATATATATATATATTCATATATATATATATTCATATATATATAATAGACTATTATTATATTACACAATATATAATATGTATTATACAAATATAAAATGTCAAGATTCATTCATGTTGTACCATATTGCATAATTTCTTTACTTTGCAAGGCTAAATACTATTCTTTGTATTTATATACTACATTTTGTTTCCCTATTCATACATTGATGGACACTTGAACTGCTTCTACCTCTTGGCTGCTGTAAATAAGACTGCAATGAACATGGGTGTACAAATCTCCCTTCGAGATTCAGTTTTCAATTCTTTTGGAAATATACCCAGAAGTAGAATGCTGGATCATTTGATAGTTCTATTTTTAATTTTTTGAGGACTGTTTTCCATAATGTCTATGCCGTTTTACATTCCCACCAACAGTGCATATGAGTTCCAATTTCTCCACGTCCTCACCAACATTTGTTTTCTTGTTTTGATAGTAGCCATCCTAGTGAGTGTGAGGTAGTATCTCACTGTAGTTTTGATTTGCATTTCCCTCATATGTGTGATGTTGAGCATCTTTTCTTCTGCTTATTGGCCATTTGTATATCTTCTTCAGAGAAATGTCTATTCAAATCATTGGCCCATTTTTAAATTGGGTTGTTTTCTTGTTGTGTCTCTATATTCTGGATATTAGTCCCTTTTCAGATATACAGTTTGCAAATATTTTCTCCCATTCTGTGGGCTGCTTTTTTATTCTGTTTAGAGTGTGTTTTGATGCAAATATTTAATTTTTTTGAAGTCCAATTTATATATTTTTTCTTTTGTTGCCTGTGTCTTTGGTGTCATATCCAAGAAACCCTTTAAAGTCTAGTCTGAATGCTTATGAATTAATCATATTACCCTGCAGTTTAAAAAATCCACATTAGTGCTTTTGTCTTGGCTTAACTGAAAAACTAAGCAATGTACTGATCTATAGACTCAACACAATCCATGTCAAAATCCCTGCTCGGCTTCAAAAGACACCATTAAGACAACGAAAAGACAAGCAACAGACTTGGACAAAATGTTTGCAAAACTCATATCTGATAAAGGACTTGTATCCAGGATATACAAAGAATGTGTATGACTCAATAATAAGAAGACAAACAACCTATCAAAAATTGGCCAAGAGCAACTTGAATAGACATTTTACCACAGAAGATATATGAATAGTTAATAAGCACATGAAAAGATGTTTAACATCATTTGTCATTAGGGAAAAGCAAATGAAAATCACACTGAGATACTATTTTACACCACCTGTAAAGGCTATAATAAAAAAGACAAGGGAGAGAGAGAGAGATGAATATACATTTTTAATAAATAAATAAATAGCTATACATATATAATATAAAAAAGACAACAATGTTGGAAAGACAGGAATCTTCCTACACTGCTGATAGGAATATAAAATGGTACAGCCACTTTACAAAGTAGTGTGGCAATATATTAAAAAGCTAAACATAAGTTTACTATATGGCCTCACAATTCCATTCTTAGGCTACCCAAGAGAAAGGAAACCATATACCCACACACAGACTGGTACATGATTATTCTTAGTAGCATTTTTCAAAAGAGCCAAAAATTGGGAAAAAAATTTAAATGTTCATCGATTGGTGAATGGACATGTAAAATGTGGTATATTGACACAATGGAATACTATGCAGCAATAAAAGGAACAAGCTACAGACATATGCTTCCATATGGAACAACCTCAAAAATGTTATTCTGACCAAAAAAAAAAAAAAAAAAAAAAAACCAGTCACAATAGACTACATATTGTATTATTCCATTTATATGAAATATTCAGAAGGGACAAAGCTACAGAGACAGAAAGTAGATTAGCAGTTGCCTGGAACAGGAGTGAGGAGGAACAGGATCAACAGTAGATTCGCATATGAGATCTTATTGGGGTGATGAAAGTATTCTAAAAATGACTCATGGTAATGGTTGTATGACTTTAATGGAATGGAATATTTGAAAAGGTTGCATTTTATAAATCACAAAGACATGGCTAAATAATGTTAAAAATATATTTAGATTAAAAAATCCCTGGCTTTTTTTTTTGTTTTGTTTTTTTTGCAGAAATTGACCAACTGACCCCCAAATTTATATGGAAATGCGAAGACCCAGAATAGCCAAGATAATCATGACAACGAAGAACTAAGAGAATTTACACATCCCAACTTTAGTAATTTAGAGAGAGAAAGAGAGAGCGTGTAAGTGGGGGGAGGGGTAGAGAAAGAAGGAGAGAAAGAACCTCAAGCAGACTCCTCACTGAGTATGGAGCCCCACATGGGGCTCGATCCTGTGACCCCAAGATCATGACCTGAGCCTAAACCAAGAGTCCACCACCTAACTGACTGAGCCACTCAGGCACCCCATACACATCCCAACTTTAAAACTTACTACAAAGCTACAGTAATCAAGACAGTGTGAAGCTTGCATAAAGACAGAGATAAAGATCATAAGAAATAAGAGCCCATAAGTAAGCCCTTACATTTATGGTCAATTGAGTTTTGACCAATGTGCCAAAAAATAGGAAAAGAATGGCCTTTTCAACAAATTGTGCTGGGACAATTGGGTATGCACAAGCAAAAAAACGAATAAATTTGGATGTCTTCCTCACACCATACACAAAAATCAGCTCAAAATGGATGAAAAATCTTAATGTAAGAGATAAAACTATGAACATTTTAGAAGAGGGGCACCTGGGTAGCTCAGTAGATTAAGCATCTGACTCCTGATTTTGGCTCAGGTCCTGATCTCAGGGTCCTAGAATCAAGCTCCACCCCCCTCCTGCTCAGTGGGGAGTGTGCTTGTCTCCCTCTCCCTCTGCCCCTCCGCTGCTCGCACTCTCTCTCTAAAATAAATAAATAAATCTTTAAAAAAATTCAGAAAATACACAGGAGAAAAAACTTTGTGAGCTTGAATTAGGAAAGTAATAAAGGAAATTGATAAATTGGATCTAATCAAAACAAAAAACTTTAAAACACACTATCAAGAAAGTGAAAAGATAATCTATGGAATTGGATAAACTATTTGCAAATCATATATCCAATAAAGAATATATATCTAGAATATATAAAGTAATCTGACAACTCAGTAATAAAAAAACAACCAAATTTAAAAATGAGCAAAGGATTTGAATGGGCACTTCTCTAATGAAAATATACAAATGACTACTAAGCATATGAAAAGATGATCAATATCATTATTCATTGAGGAAATGCAAACCGAAACCACAATGAGACACTTCACATTCCACAGAAATACTATAGTCAATAAGACAGACAATGACCAGTGTTGGCGAGGACTAGAGAAGTTATGCCCGATATATCATGGTGGGAATATAAAATGGCACAAGCACTTTGGGCAACAATTTGGCAGTTTCTCAAAATGTTAAACATAGAGCCACCATACAGCCCAGCAATTCCATTCCTAGTTATCTACCAAGGAGAAATGAAAATAAATGTCCCCACAAAGACTTGTGTGCAAGTGTTCATAGCAGCATTATTCACAATAGTCAAAACGTGGAAATAACACGTATGTCCATCATTGGTGAATGAATTAAAAAATGGAATTATACAATACAATTCACCAATAAAAAGGAACAAAGTACTGATACATGCTTCAACATAAATGATCTTTACAGCATGAATGAATCTCAAAAACCTCTTGTGCAGTAGAAGAAGCCAGACACAAAGGAACATTTATATGGATTCCATTTATATGGAATATCCCAGAAGGCAAACCAGTAGAGACAGAAAGTATGTTAGTGATTGCCCACAGCTGGGGGTAGGAATGGGAAATGACTTAAATGGGCATGAGATAGGGACGCCTGGGTGGCTCAGTCGTTAAGCGTCTGCCTTTGGCTCAGGTCATAATCACAGGGTCCTGGGATCAAGCCCCTCATTGGGCTCCCTGCTCAGCAGGGAGCCTGCTTCTCCCTCTCCCACTCCCCTTGCTTGTGTTCCCTCTCTCGCTGTGTCTCTCTCTGTCAAATAAATAAATAAAATCTTGGGGAAAAAATGGGCATGAGATTCTTGTTTGTAGTGATGGAAACATTCTAGATTCTGATTGTGGTGGTGACGGTTGCGCAACTTTATAAATATACTAAAAGTCATTTAACGTACACTTAAAATGGATGGATTTTATAGGATGTGAAGTATATCTCAAAAAAGCTGCTACGAAAAATACTCATTTTAAAAAGCTGTTAGAAATGGAAAGGACCTAGAGATCACCTGGTCTAATCTTCACATTTTGTAGACGACCTAAATGAGGTCAAGATAGGTTCAGTGATCCACCGAAGGTCATAAAGGCAGCTATTATCCTCATTTAATCTAGAACCCAGGCATTTGGGTTAGCATACTCATCAAGTTTCTTTCTTGGGTATGCATTTCTTGACTACCCAAACTAGGAAGAGTCACCTTTTGAGATGCTTTCAAAGCACTGAGTATATTTCCTTTATGGCCTCAAATACAGATTATCATTGTCCTTTGATGGGACAGGCAACTCGTTGAGAGGCCAACTCTCTTCCACTTTTGCTCACCATTTCATCCCTTGTGCCAGGCACAGCGTGCAGAAGTGATAGGGGCGCTCAATAAATACTTGTTGAGTTAATGAATAAATGAATAAACAGGTGGACCTGAAGCCCAAACATTCCCAATAATCATTGTGAAGTAATGCCTCACAAGGAATCTGCCCTTGGCAAAGACTGGGTGACACCCTTCACAGAGGTCTCCAGAGATGTGTGTTACCTACCTGTAACAAGGTGAAACCGAATATTTTATTGGATGTCAAAATAAGAATTACAGCTTCTTTTGAATGGAAAGAGGGGCCATCACAGAGGAAAAGGCCAACGGGGTTTTGGGTAACTGTAAGGAAAGAAGAGAATTTCGGGTGAAGCTTTCGTTTAAGACAACACAAGCCTGTAAAAAGCTATAGATCAGGGACAGCTAATGTAAGAACTTGACAGGTTTTGCAACTGTTCAGCTGGTTACTTTTGTTATCTTTCCGAATATTTGCTGGGGTGGGGGGGGCATGAATGCGGGGGAGGGGAGAATCTGCAGTTGGGCAAAAGTCACATACTTTTAAATGCTATTCAATTGTCCCGACAATTTTAAGTATCATGAAGATGACCTGAAAACTAGCTGAACACAGAACTTCCTATTGCAAATAGAAGATTGTGGTTGATTTCTGCTCCTAACAAAACAATATGTTGGTCCCTCCACTGACCATGCCATGTGTCAGTAGTCATAGTTTCTATTCCCAAGGAGCATCCCCAAGAAGCTAGGGGAGGATGGATAAGTAAACTGTCAATTATGGCCCAGAGTGACAAGTGCTGAATCTATCCAGATCCTCAGGGTACAAGCAACACATGCTAATCTGCTATCTCAGGGAAAAAAAAACAAAAAACAAAACAAAAAAAAAACAAAAAACTTAGGGAAGGATAAGAGCTCATAAAACTTAAGGAAAAAATGAAGAACCAGGCCCTCAAAACAACAGAAACTTGAATAGCACCAAGAATCTAGAGGATAGGAAAAGATTGAGAGCCTGCTCACAGTTGGAATAAATCAGCACCATCATTTCCCAATAGTGGGTCTTTCACTCTCGAGCAGTGCAAATTTCACAAGAGTCTGATTGGTCCAGGTGGATCACATGCCCATCCCGTGGCTGGGGAATGCCCTGCAGCTTCACTAACAGTCCCACCAAAACTGCATGCAGCGGGGAAGGACAATTCCCCAGAAGAAAAATGCATTTTTGCTTCCAGAATAAGGGCAGACCTAAACTACAGCCCCATGAGAGCGTTAGAGGATCCACTGGGCCAGGATTTTGAGAGCATAGCCCTAACCAACTTATGACGGAGAGTCTCAGTTAAGTTTCCAGAGACTTCCTGGGAGAGATTGCTGTAAAATCCTTTCCATCACATCTGGACAAGAGCAGAATTAGACCTATCAGCTTCTCAAAGTTTTTTGTTTCCTTAAATAAATTCTAAATCTTCGGGTTGTCCGAAGGAACAGGAATTCTTCAATAAATCAGTATTTGATGATAACAGTAGAAGCTGGGCTGGTGTTTCTGATGTGCTTATTGTGCTCCCAACACTGAATTACATTATTACATTGAAACCTGTAAAGGATCAGTGAGGCTGTGCTATATTCCTACAGGGGAGAAACTCCAGTGTCTGGAGTTCAAACTCAGGCTGGTCTGACTCCAAACTCCATGTTTATAACAAATATGCACTAAACTCCCAACATCTTTTCTCTAAAAAAGAAAAGAAAAGAAAAAAATCAATTATAAGTTCTTTTGTTAGTTTGGGTGTTGTTCAAAGTTCAAGTTCGTTTAAGTCGGCTTATTTCTATTTTAATGGTAATATCGTTAAGGCTATAAAAGAAATCTAAAGGAGTCCATATTTCTATACTCTACTGACAAATATGCCATAGAGGACTGTAAAATACTTCTCTTAAATTCAGAAACAATGATTCTTAATACTGAACACTTGCAATGGCAATTGTACAGCCAAGGGGAAGTCTGTCTTCTCCTCAAATCTGCGTTGTTCAACTCTTTTCAGTGACTGCTATTACAAATTCCTATGAGTACATTTAAGTTTGCTTCACATTTTTCTGGCCTGGCTTGCCCTAACCTACTTTTTAAAATTCTAACCGGGGCGCCTGGGTGGCTCAGTTGGTTAAGCGACTGCCTTCGGCTCAGGTCATGATCCTGGAGTTCCGGGATCGAGTCCCGCGTCAGGCTCCCTGCTCAGCAAGGGGTCTGTTTCTCCCTCTGACCCTGCCCCATCTCATGTGCTCTCTCTCTCTCTCTCTCTCTCTCATTCTTGCTCTCTCAAATAAATAAATAAATAAATAAATAAATAAATAAATAAATCTTAAAAAAATAAAATTCTAACCAATCATTAAACAATTTTTATGCTGAACTTAAATATTCAGTAAAGAATTAAAGATTCTGTTTGGTTTGAATGTGTATGGTTCATTAAACCCCATGGTTTTCATTACAGTAATATTTAGAGGACTAATTATCTTTTAGTAATCAGAGTATGAAGCAATTTAAATGTCATTCCCGGCACAGGTTAGAAGCAAATTTACTTATTAAATTATGAATGTTTTACTTTATACTGGCCACTGAATAATTTAAAAATGAACATGACACTTAATTGCAGAGATGAAAAAAATAGATACAATGACAATAGCCTTGTATCAGCTCAGAACAGCCTGGGCTGAGTTGGTTTTCTTAAAAATTGGAAAGGTCTGTATTTTGGAGTTGCCGATTCAAACATGATTTTCAAGGAATTTAGTTTCAAGTAACTTAACTAAAAATTTTCAAAAAGTTAGACTCTGTTTTGAAGCTTAAAGAACAGTTTAAAATAGACATTAGCAACTTTTATTTGAGAAAAGGATTTGTTTAGGGGCGCCTGGATGACTCAGTCAGTTTAGCGGCTGCCTTTGGCTCAGGTCCTGATCTCAGGGTCCTGGGATCGAGCCCCACATTGTGCTCCCTGCTCGGTGGGGAGTCTGCTTCTCCCTCTGCCCCTCCCCCACTCGTGTGCAAGTGCGTGCTCTCTCAAATAAATAAAATCTTTAAAAAAAAAAAGGATTCGTTTTGTTAGTTGGACAGTGATAACACAGTGTTAGGTTGAACTCTCTGTTGCTATTTTTGTAAGTAAAACAATGATCGGAAATTGGCAATTCATTGGCAAAAATGAATATACCACAGCAGATGATAGGTCTTTACAAATAGAAACTAATTTTTAAAAATCATAAATAGAATTGAAAACATTACACGAGATTTGGAAAAATAAAGAAAAATCCATAATCTCACCACCTAAATATAAATTCTGTAATCATTCCTGTACGTTCCTTTCCATTATTTTCTCTGATGCATTTGTCTATATGTTTGTAGTCAGCATATATTAATGTTTGCATATATAGAATTAAAAACCTTACATCAACTGTATTTTTAAATCTGTGATACTATCTTTATATGTGTATAATTTTCAATAATTGTGTAGTCCACTACTTGAATGTACCATAGTTTACTTACTCATTCTCATATTGCTCAATACTAAGGTCTCTTCCAGTTTTTTGATATTACAAATATCAAAAATGGTATGATGAGCATCTTCTGAATTGCTAAGGAAAAGCTGCCTTATATTTATACAATCCATTAAAAAAATGTCTCAAAAAAAAATCAATGTCTCTGTATTTTTCCACTGTTTGGGTACTTTTAATCAAGTAAATTGTGATGAATACTCATGGTACATCAGGAAATAAAAAGGAGTTCCATAAGTTTTTCTTTGTAATTTACCATTACCACTCAAAACTGACATTTTATAGTTATTAATCCTAAAGACAACATAATAATAATTTTCAGAGCTCACATTCTACTCTCAAACTTTCCACTTAGCTTGTAATTAAAATGTCAGAACTCATTCCTGTCCTTGAAAACAATGTTTTGCTTCTGATGATTGATTCAAAACTTTGTTTCGTAGATCTTAATTCTCACATCTTCTATTTGAGTTGCAAAATGAGTCCTCCAGGTAAGGAACAAAATAGGAGTTTAGAATTTAAAATTCGTTCTTCTTAGGTTAACACAGAAAACAGGGTTGTCTTTTTGCCCTCCCCCCACATTTAAAAATAAAAATTTGAATTGTTGCACAACCTGGAGTTTAAACTTTCATATTGAACTATTTGATAAGTTACAGTTCCTAAATTTTCAAGTGGTATTTTTGTGTAAAGAGAACGTGCTCAATTTGTTCTTAACTTAGACTCACACAACATCTTGGCCTGGGCCAGGTTTTATACTGTCATATTTGATAGTAGAAAAGACTGCTGACACACAGTTGTAAATTTGAGATATTCACCAGTGTCACCTATTATCCACCTTTGACTCTTATTTCTTCTGCAGTCAACAAATTACCTGGAGCTCTAGCGCTCAGGATTCATTTGGAGGACTGTTCACCATTACTCCACCCCCAAAGGGCTAGCACAAGTATTAGAAAGTGGCTGATGTACAGGTCTCTTTGTATCGATTATTTAATCCAGAATAATGGTAGTAGAAATACATGTCATCTCTCACTCATCCCCGTTAATCATCCTCGGTGCTAATACTCAATAGTTGGCAATATCTACGTAATTAACAAGGATGCAATATCCAGACTTAGAATGAATCATTTTTATTGAGAATGCTCCGATCTACTTTCTGCCTCCCACCAAACATTCTATGAGGAGAAATCATTCAATTTGACAAATATCTGAGTGCCTTCTCTATGTAGGGTAAGATGTGTATCAAGGAAAGCTGTGTCTCTGGATTTTTTTCTTTTCACTTTTTTCCTAGCCTAATAAAGGGCTAAATTCTTCCAAAACACATCCTGTGGCTGAAAATGTTTTTGTTCGCAGTCATGCAACCTTATGAGAAAGCATGGTCTTCTCCAAATTGGACATACTATAAATTGAAGACATTAGTCATAGCTGGTGCATTTTTCTTCCATTTAAAACACAACTTTAATACTTTTTTTCAGGTCAGATTTTAAGTGGTATATTGAAATATTGGAGAAGAAATACCATATACATATATAAAAAAAAGATAATATTTTAAAAAGCAATCTACATCAGAAGGAGGAGAAATAGCCGTGTCATTTTCTCACATTTCAAGCCCCAGGCATATATGTATAATTTAACAAAACGCAATATGACACAGCACTCATTCATGCGCTCAGCATGTAATTACTGAGACTTGTCATGGGTATCACACAGGAATCCTCTTTGTGGGAGATACCAACTATAGAAATGATCCCTGAAAGTATAGTCTTTCTTTGTGGGAGATACAAAGGCAACTAAGGGCCTATCCTTGCCCTCAAGCAGCTTACAGCATCTTTGGGAAGATAAGACAGCATGGGAAAGCTCCGGAGCAGTGTGGAGTACTGACCCCACAACAGACAACAGTGCTTGGTGCTTTGGGAATGCATGCAGAATGTCCTGGGAAGGCTGCCGAGAAGCAGTGAGGCTTGGGTTGAATCGTCCAGGATGAGTAGGATTTAGCTAGATGAGGACTGCCAGGGAAGGTCCTCTAGACTGAGAAGATTGAAGAAAAGGCAGGATTGTGTAACAATGTTCAGGGGGCGATGAGTAATAGCCTGGCGGAACTGGAGGGCTGTGTCACGGAAAATTAGACTGGAACAGATTTGGAGGTGGGGAAGCACAGGGAGGGCTACTGAGTCTTACTGCTACCCCTTTTCTGTGCCAGGCCCTACATGTATCTTACTGGGTCCTTCTGACCAGTCTATTACTTCCCAGCTTTATAGAGGAGAAAACAGGCTCAGACAGATGATGTGTTTTTTTTTTCATGGTCGTAAGACTAGTCGGTGACAGCACCAGGAGTGCAACCAGAGTCTGTGAGCTCTTTCCCCTCTGCTAGTTCCTTTACATGTCTTACAGAGGGACTTGAACTTGGTTCTATGTGAATATGTGCCCACGTGACAAGACATAGCCAGATGTGGTAAGTGGCCTTAGCCTCCAGTGGCCTGATATCCTAAACAAGGGTAAAAGAAGTACAAACATGCCCTAACTCTCTTAGCTCACAAAAGCCAGGAATCCCCAGCTTCTGATGATAGAAAAGTCAGGGTGGAGTGCAAGGGTGCTTGGGTTTTACACGTGACATAATTTAACCTAGCGTTTTAGTTTCATTTTATAGAATGTAATCCTAGTTAAATATTGTTCTGAAAAACTTTCAAGCCTTCCACGGAATTATCTGCCCTAAACTTTATGGCAATAAGTTTTCCAGAAGAGGGTGAATAATGGATTTTTTTTTTTTTTGGTTTGATAATATTTACAGACATTACTGGATCTCCACTGCTGACGATGGGTTTGCTGAAACCATGGGACAGCACAGGTTCATTGTTTCTAATTAAAAAACAAAACAAAAACGAAAACACCTGACTCGATAGTAAGAAGAGAGCAAGAATCCCGTTTCCGTCTGCACGGCTTTCCTGCTATCCCTTCTTTGTCGTGCGATAGAACAGCCTCAACACACTGCACAAAAAAAGGGAATGTGGCCACTTGCTAGTCAATGTGTGTTGTTTTTTTTTTTATTTTCAGCAAATAGCACACTATCTAATGATTAATTTAACCCAGTTTACAAACTTCAAGTATCTAATTTTTATCTATCATTAACAGATTTCTGCTTTTTCTGAAAAAGAACACATTAGCCTGGCCTTGCTCTGACCTTCTGGCCGCCGCCAAAAGCCCATTTGCGGGCCCCAAGTGCTTAGGCTTTAGGACCTCAAGTCTCAGAGTTGGCAAAGTGCAGTAAAAGCAGACCAGAGAGAGTGTAGAGACAGTCTTCCCTCCCTAGGGTCCTACATTCTTTCTTTTCATTTTTAAAGATTTTATTTATTTATTTATTTGACAGAGAGAGACACAGCGAGAGAGGGAACACAAGCAGGGGGAGTGGGAGAGGGAGAAGCAGGCTTCCCGTGGAGCAGGGAGCCCGATGCGGGGCTCGATCCCAGGACCCTGTGATCATGACCTGAAGGCAGACGCTTAACGACTGAGCCACCCAAGCACCCCATGGGTCCTACATTCTGAAGGGCCTCACATTTGGCTTACTGCTCTGCTGTCATTGTTTAGAAATTCTTTTTTAATTTTTGATTCTTAATTTATTTTTATCAATCAATCAATGAGATTGAGAGAGAGAAGAGGAGCAGAGGGAGAGGGACAAGCAGACTCTGTGCTGAGTGCGGAACCTGACGTGGGGCTCGATCTCAGGACCTTGATCATGACCTGAGCCAAAACCAAGATTTGGACTCTTAACTGAGCCACCCAGACACCCCCACGGTTTAGAAATTCTTCATAATTTTTGAACTAGGGGCCTGACCTCACATTTGCATTGTGTGCCAGGCCCTGCAAATTACGTAGCTGGTCCTGCAGCCTAGTCAAGTATATGGTGGGAAAGATGCTCGTTTTGATCAAAGCAAAAGGCTTATATCAAGCTGGCTGAAGAAAAGAAGGCAACACCAGGAAACAGAAGAAGTTGATGGAGAAGTGAACAAAGGAAACAGTAGTACTGGGCCTGTTCATGACTAACAATGTTGCATATGCAGCTTATTCTGAAAGGAAAGGAAATGTGTTTGGAAAGAGAAAATGTATATCTGATGCCTTTTTCTGTGTGGCTACCTTTTTTAAAAAAATTAATGAATTAATTAATTTGAGAGGGGAGAGAGAGAGAGAGTGAGCATGAGTGGAGGAAGGGGCAGAAGGAGAGGGAGAGGGACAAGCAGACTCCCCAGTGAGTGGGGAGCCCCACGTGGGACTCGAACCCAGGACCCTGAGATCATGACCTGAGCTGAAGGCAAACCCTTAACAGACTGAGCCACCCAGGCACCCCGGTAAGACTACTTTTTATCCAAATTCTACATTCCTTGTTTATATCCTCCCCATACCTACCCTGCTCTGTGCTAATAGTCTGTAACTGTATAATTCACAATTGCTGCTGACGTCAAAAGTGTCTTATGTTGATACTATTTTTTAAAAAAGAAACAACTGGCCCCAAATAGAGTCCCTTGTGTTAAGCCCATATCACCAAAACAAGACTTAGTACCTAATCTAAATGCAGTTTCAGCCTCTCCCAGGAATGTAATCTTAACTAGTCAGTCTGGAATGACCTGGCCAGCACCAGTGAGGTAATCCACCTGATAGACCCCTGCTATCCCCCAAAGCCACCTTGTCTGAAATAACCAGCTCTTTGCTGGAATAACTTCCTTGTCCCACCTCCTTCTGCCTACAAGAGTCTTCCATTTTATAGAGCGCTTTGGACCTCCTTTCTATCAGCTAGATGGAATGCTGCTCAATTCATGAACTGTTGAATAAAGCCAAGATCTTTAAAATATACTCCATTGAATTTTGTTTTTTTAGCACCATTAAAACCAAGAGTTCTACCATTATTTCTATGTTCTCAAGTATAAAAATAAATGAAGACTAACCAAATTAAAAAAATAAAAAGCAAATGCTGTATATTCTCAGCTTGCTGTATAGCAAGACAGTCAGCCACTGTCACTTGCATTTTGGCAGAGATGCAAAGGCAGGCGGCGAGGTGGGAAAGCTTTATAGTGGAAAGAAGAAGGCTTCTGGTGTGCCCTGACTGGAGGCTGTTGGCTTAGGGAAGCTGTAGACAGGCTAACTAGAAAGAGGGCACTTATTGGTGCTCTCTTGTTAGAGTCCTAAGTTAGAAGCAGCAAAAAAATTTAGGGAGGCTGTCAGTCATTAATCATGTCCTGGCCATTTGGGGCCAGTTGTTATAGAAGTTATTATTGAGCTTCCCGGATTGTTACTAGAGATAGCAATCTGGCATTGTGCAGGTCTGACTTACAGCGGGCTGGATTGCTGGGTGGTTTATTGTAGATAAGGAGCTGGTCTTGTGGGCAGGATGCTGCAGGCTGGGGATCGGAGCTCTATTTTTATATATGGTCTGGCCATTGTCCTGCTGTATGTTCAGTCTCTCACATTATACCCCTTAATAACAGGGTTTTGTTAGTCTGGTTACAACAAATTGTCTATATCAATCCCTACACAACATGTCTTCTTCCCTGCTAGTCTAGGTAACAATCACTTTTCATAATAAATGTGCCAGATAATGTATCGCTTATCTAGTCTTACTGAACAGACCTTATTAGCTGATTCATTTTGAGAGTGTACATGTTAGGGGAAGAAACCACGCCGATTTAACAATTCTTTTGTTCTGCTTCAGTGAAAATAACTGTATCCCTTAATTTTTTTTTTTTCCTAAATTGCAACCTTAGCTTCCATGAAATGATTCCTGACCTTCAAGGGAGAAAGGGTTTGAATCCAGCATATGTTTGGGACATAATGCATTTAGCCATCAATTCTTAACGTTTACTGGACATTATTTCTCCCTGCTTGGACCTTGTAGACTATGTCTGGCTGAGTTTTTGTTACACCATGATTCCATTTGACAGATGTGGATTTCTGGTTGAAGGCCGTTATATGGTATTTGACGGGTTTTTAAATCTTAACTGAATCTCCCCTTCTTCAGTTGGGTTAAAAAGTATCCATAATTGGGGCACCTGGGTAGTTCAGTCAGTAGAGCATTTGACTCTTGATCTCAGGTCTTGATCTCAGGGTTGTGAGTTCAAGCCCTGCAGGGGGTGTGGAGCCTACTTTTAAAAAAATCCGTAATTCATATTAATTTCATCAATAACATAGATTAAAAGTTCAAGACTTGGATCATGAAATGAAGTTAGTAGAAATCATTGTCATTACTGAGATTTATTGATAGCCTTTAAAAATACAATGCTAAAATGTTTGATGGAACATATATTTCTCTAAAAACACATACCATTTATAGAATCGAAAAGGATAAAATAGAATGTAAGACATCAGAATTAGCAGGACCCTAAAGCTTCTAGCAACCACACTCACAATTCCCACTTTCTCACCTGGGAGCTCAGTGTTTCTTTCCTCCCCTGCACTCCTGCCAAAGCCAGCATCCTCCACCAAGTTCTCGCAACCTCACATCCAGGTTGTTGAACAGCCCCTTGCCTCCTTTACCCCAGTCCTTCTACACAGCTGCCAAGAAGAGTTTCCACGAACATCTTTCCATTGTGTCCCTCAGCAATGCAGTGGCATAAGAAACAGAATCAACATATGTGGTCCCTTCACACATGCCGGGTACCGTGCTGCTGCCAGTAGGTTCTACCACTTTGAGCTACAGGAACTGCTACTGAGAAGGTCAAGCAACTCTCAAGATCTCATCACCAGAAAGTATGGACCGATGACTTTATGCCTCAAAGCCCAATCTCTTCTCTTAGCCACTTGGGTCTTATATGTAGTAGAAAGGGCATCAGGGGCGCCTGGGTGGCTCAGACGCTTGGGCATCTGCCTTCGGCTCAGGTCATGATCTCCAGGTCCTGGGATCGAGCCCCTGCTCAACAGGGAGTCTGCTTCTCCCTCTTCCTATGCCTCTCCCCCTGCTTTCACTCTCTGCCTCTCTCTCTCTCTCAAATGAATAAATAAATCTTAAAAGAAAGAAAGAAAGAAAGAAAGAAAGAAAGAAAGAAAGAAAGAAAGAAAGAAAGAAAGAGAGAAAGAAAGAAAAAAAGAAAGAAAGAAAGAAAGAAAGGGCATCAGACAGACTTGGACTTGAACTATCTCTACCATTTACTAGCTATGTGGCTTTGGGCAACTTAACCTATATGGGCCTCAGTTTTTTCATACATAAAATGTGAATGTTTTGAGAATTGGATGGTGTAGCAGGGCCGGGATTCAAACTAGGCATTGAGCTCTGGAGTCTGGCTCTTAACCACTACGCAAGGCAATTTGCATGAAATGACTAGCACCAAATCTGGAATGGAGTGGATATTCAGTAAATGGTGGTTAATTAGCCAAAATAGCTCCTTAGACTAGTTCTCAAGATTCTCCACCAGCTAGATCCTCCTTCTCCCTACTAACTCCTCGGCCTCTCCACATACACCTCTTTAATCTTAGCAGCTGAGGACGCAAGCTTGAAAGAAAAGAGATCTGAACACCTAGGTACTGGTCTTGACTCCACCCTATGCACTGTGTCACCACAGCCAAGTATATTTTCCTCGAATCTTGCATTTCTTGTCCATACAATAGGGAGTATATATTTCTTGCCTACTTCACAGGGTTATTATGAGGGTTACAGGTGTTATTACATATGAAAGCCCTTTAGAAACATATAAGTGATATTGATCTGTTTACTTGAAACATACAAGTGATATTGATCTGTTTACTTTGGGGAAGCAGTTGTGTGTGTGTGTGTGTGAACCAGGAGGGGGGGCTACTCAGCCTACTGGGTCAGAGAAGTCTCCTTGGAGGAGCTGACACTTGAGGAATGTGGAGTATTAGCAGGTAAGGAGGGTTCCAAACTGAAGCAACAGTGTGAACAAAGTCAAGGAGATATGAAGTGGCGGTGTGACCTCAGAGACGACGTATGTATTCTTAGAGCTGGAAGTGAGATGGAGACATGTAGACAGGGGTCAAGTCAGGAGGACCTTGCAAGCTCACCAAGGAACATGAACTCTTACGGCTCTTGAGCCATAAAAGCCACGGAGAGGCTTAAGCAAATCAATCATGTGGTAGGTCAGGGTTGTAAGAAGATTACTCTCAAGGCAGAGTGCAGAATAAAATGGGAGGAAACAAGAATGAAGCTGAGAGAGTGGTTAGGATAAAAGCTTTAGCCAGGGCCAACAGTGGGGGCAGGCAGTAAGAAAAGGAGAGGTGATGTCAATAAATATTTAGAAGACAAAACTAGCGGCACTTGGTAATAAGCAATTAGTATCTTGGGATAATAAAAATCAACAGGTTTGATGATTGGTCCTTGGCAAAATGCTATAGTCAGTTTTTAGAAATGGCCAATGAGCATTTAATTTAGGAATTAAACTGGTAGATCAATATAACATCAGCATAGGTTGACTATGAACAAATCGTAACAAAGGTGCATCATTTCCTTCTTTATAGGACAGTTATTTTTTTCTCTTATAACATAAGAAATGTTTTTTACAGATAACCTGGAAAAAATAGAAAACCGAGGGAGGAAAAACTTCTGCCCCCCAATAGGAGCATTTTGTTGTTAGTATTTTTTTTCTAGGAATATTTTTTAACATGATTATAATCATTCTATACATTATATCTGACAGCCGATATACATTTTTTTTATTTTTTAAAATAATTTTTTCTCTTAATGTGACACCTTAAACATGTTTATCTTGTAACAAAATCTGTAAATATCATTTTAAATATTTAGATATTAACTTTCTGTGGATGTTCTTTAATATATTATTGGATATTTAAGTTAATTCTAATTTGGGAACATTTAAAATAGTAATTTGATTGATACCTTTATATATAAAGCACTTTGCACATGTGGGACAGATTCCCTTCAGTTAGATTTTTACGAAATTGTACAGCATTAAAAGATATGACTACTTAAGGCTTTTGCTACATATTATCAAACACTTTCCAAAAGGACTATAGCAATTTACAATGCCACTAGTGATGTAGGGAAATCCATTTCCCATCTTTTCCTGCATAAAGTATTGTCATTACAAAAAATAAATAAAACCAGGGGCACCTGGGTGGCTCAGTCATTGGGCGTCTGCCTTCGGCTCAGGTCATGATCCCAGGGTCCTGGGATCGAGCCCCACATTGGGCTCCCTGCTTCACGGGAAGCCTGCTTCTCCCTCTCCCACTCCCCCTGCTTGTGTTCCCTCTCTCGCTGTGTCTCTCTCTCTGTCAAATAAATAAATAAAATCTTGAAAAAAATAAACAAAACCAAAACACTTCACTAACTCGATTACTAAAAATGACATCTCACTTAATTTTCTTTGTTCTTAAAAATATGAATAATACATGCATACAAAGAAAAAGCCAAATGGTTTAGAAGGGCATAAACTAAGAAAGCAAAAATCTCCCTCTTTCTGCTAATCCCAAACCTCCCTGCTTCCCCAGAGCAACCACTATAAAAGCTTTCTTATCTATACCATTCTTAATTTTTAAAAAAATTAAAAGTCTTTGCAAACTAGTAGTGGGTACTATTTATATCAGACTATTCTGAATCTTGAAAACCTTTCCATGTCAATGCACATAGCTCTACTCTGTGAATATATGATATTTTCTTTAACCAGTACCCTATTGATTGACATTTAGGTTCCTTTCAATATTTTGCTATTGCAAATAATGCTGCAGTGAACATCTGTGAATTAAGATCTTGATAAACTTTTGTAGAATAAATTCCTAGATGTGGAACTGTATAAAATTTTGGTTTTTTTAATTAAATTTTTTTTAAAGACTTTATTTATTTATTTGACAGAGAGACACAGTGAGAGAGGGAACACAAGCAGGGGGAGCAGCAGAGGGAGAAGCAGGTTCCCCACTGAGCAGGGAGCCCGATGTGGGGCTCGATCCCAGGACCCTGGGATCATGACCTGAGCCGAAGGCAGACGCTTAACGACTGAGCCACCCAGGCACCCCGGAACTGTATAAAATTTTGGACCTGAAAGATGTCTGAGGCAATTTACAATCTCACCAACAATATGCAAATGTTTATTTCCCATACTTCCACTGATAAACCTTGAGTTATCAGGCTTAGTTTCTGTCAATCTGACAGATTAAAGAGTGTCATTTCAGTGTGCATTCACTCATGATTATTTATTGAGTTCCTACTATACACCTGGCCCTGTTCTAGATGCTTGGGACACATAAATGAACACCGCAAAGATCTCCTGTGGAGCACAATAAATAATAAACATAATGTAGTAACAAATGATCCAGTGAGTTAGAAGGTAAATAGTGGGGGCACTAGAACCTCCGCCTTTGAGACGAGTGTCAAGGCTGCACTTGTCCCAGGGTGTCACCAGAATGGATGTTGGGCAGCCACTGCTTCTCAGACTCACTGGATTTGGTCTAAGTTTCGTGCGAGAGTATCTGATTGGTGAAGCCTAGGTCACGTGACAGCATCTTGCCGTAAGGTAAGGATGCCTGGGAAAGTGAGCCTATGGAAATTGCAGTTTCTGTGCTGAGTAGAGAGCTCTGTCTCAGAAGGTGGGGGATTCCTCGAACACAGATGCTGAGTCGCCAAAAGGAAGGACAGATGTCTGCACACTAGGTGCTTGATTCCCTTTCACAAGTTCCTGGGCAAACCTCAGGGAATAAAGTTCCCCTGAATCAAACCGGACCTGGGAAAGTAGGTACCCAGAGTGGCCAGGGGCAGATTTATATAATCTGATGAGCAAGTGCAGGCAAGAGCCAAGGTCAAACCTTAAGGAGCATGATCAGGCATTGGACCTGAGGGGATAATGCCAGATGTCACAGATGGGAAAGCTACACAACAATGGGCACGAGGAGATTTCGGGGAAATGGAGAGCTGACCTTCATATGTAGAAGGGTTGTCATATGGAAGAGTAACTATATGTGGGTCACATGTATTTTTGGAAATTGCAGAGGGCAAAGCTGCATTTATCATGTATTCAACCAATATTTAGGGAGAACCTGATATACACCAATCACTGATCTAAGCACTGGAGATAGAATTGTGAACAAGGCTCATAAATTCCAACTAATGTAAAACTGATTTGTGGGGAAGCAAATGATAAAAAGAGCTCCACACATATTTATAATATAATGTTAGATAGTGCTAGGTGCTCTGAAATAAAATAGCACAGAGTTAAAAAGAAAAGAAAGCATGGAGCGTGCTGGATAAAGCAGTGGGAGAAGGCCTCTCTGATGTGGTGACATTTGAATAGAGACCTGGATGAAGGGAGGAAGCAAGACCTGCAGATGTCTGGGAGAAGACATTCTGTGCAAAGGCCCTGAGCTGGGAATGCGGATAGCATATTTGAAAAATATTGAGAGGCTCATGTAGTCAGAGATCGGTGAGTAGTAGGAAATGAGGTTGGAGACACAATCATGAACCAGGTATTTAGAGCCTTAGAGGCCAAGGTCATCGTGTGACTTGTTCTAAATGCTATGAGAAACCATCAGAGCTCCTTGAGCTAGAAGATGACGTGATTTGACTCACATTTTATAAGGTTTACTCCAGTGGCTGCCAGGCAGAAACTAGATTGTAGGAAGGGCAAGTGTAGAACCACAGAGACTAAGTAGGAAGCTACTGCGTGGTCCAGGTAGAGATGGTGGTGGTCACAGTGGGTGGGAGTTTCAGGTGGATACAGTGTAGCTTTGTATAAGGAAAACCTCCAGGTATTATAACTATGCAAATATGAATGCGCTGGGTGCTGCTACAAGAGGTTTCTGCATTAGGAGGAGTTTAGTCTAAAGCAGGGGTCAGCAAGTCTGGCCAAATCTGGCCCAGCGCCTGTTTTTTGTTTTTTTTTTTTTTTTTAATATTTTATTTATTTATTTGTCAGAGAGTGCACGTGCACAAGCAGGGGGAGCGACAGGCAGAGGGAGAAGCAGGCTCCCCGCTGAGCAGGGAGCCCAATGCAGGACTTGATCCCCAGGACTCTGGGATCATGACCTGAGCCAAAGGCAGGCACTTAACCAACTGAGCCACCCAGCTGGCCCCCAACGCCTGTTTGTATAAATAAAGTTTTATTGGAACACAATCACACTCATTATTGTCAATGGCTGCTTTTGTACTAAAACAGCAGAGCTGAATAACTGCAACAAAAACCATTTGGCCTGCAAAACCCAAAATATTTACTGTCTAACTCTTTACAGAAAAAGTTTGCAGACCACTGGTCTAGAGGACTCCACACGTGCTTCCTCCCTTCCAGAGTTTCTATCATTTCATATGTAATTGTTCACTTAACACTTTTAGGTTGTCTTTGTCCCATCTAGTTAATAAACTCCCCATGGGTACATGGGTATGAAGCTTGTTTTCTACTTCTCAAATCTTTCTTTCTATTACCTGAGTATAAACATTCAGCAGTTTCCTTAAAATATACTCTTATTTAGGAGGTCAAGTATGAAACCATCTAACTTTGGGGTGGCTCAGTGGCTCAGTCAGTTAAGCATCTGACTCTTGATCTCAGCTCAGGTCTTGCTCTCAGGATCATGACTTCAAGCCCTGCGTGGAGCCTACTTAAAAACAAAAACAATCAAAAACCAAGAAAATCCACCGTAACTTTGTGAAAGAATAAAAAATTGTCCCAAACTCCCAAGGGTAAAACTAATTTTTCCCTCTAGAGAAAAAGTCTACACCATTGGCAATATCCAGGAAGTAGCTCAGTAGTTTCCTTAATAAAATCATCTTGATAATTTTAAGAAATGATATGTGGGATTAAGGACCAAATGTTTGAAGCTGGAAACTTGCTCCTGATAATACACCTAGGCCAAGAGTAATGGAAACAAGTAACTCGCCAGCCAAGAGAGGCCGATCCGGTTCTCCAGTTTCTGAAGATGTTCCGTGCCTGAATAGTCGATTACATTTCTCTTAATGAATGAGAAGAATGTTTGCCCAAGAAACAAACCAATCTTAATTATCCAAAAAAAAAAAAAAAAAAAACACACACACAAAGAAAAACACCCCAGCCAGAGTTTCATCTCTACCATGCAAACCTCTGGAATTTGAAATGCAAACAATCTTCATTTTCTCACACAAGGCATAGGGCATTGGAAGAAAAAAAGAGCTGAACAATAACAGAAGTTCTTCAAAGCAACCTTTTGAAGAAAGGAGGTTTCTTCCTTAACAATGGGTTCTAGATCCTGAAAAGGGTGAGAGAACAGGGGGCAAGTAATGAGCCGTATTGATACTTATTGGTGCTCAGGGAGAGTCAAAGCCAATGCTGTTGGCTCTCTAGAAAGCAGGCTTTCCTCTTCCCTTTGCCTCCACCAACGAAAACATCAGATGGACCTCTCTTAAGAGGGGTGGGGGGATGGGCAAAATGGGTGAAAAGGAGTGGGAGATCCATGCCTCCAGTTATGGAATGAATAAATCCTGGGGATAAAAAGCACAGCATAAGGAATATATTCAGTGATAGTGCAGTAGCGTTGTATGGGGACAGATGGTAACTATACTTGCAGTGAGCATAGCCTAACACAGAGAGAAGTTGAATCACCATGTTCTACACCTGGAACTAATGTGATGTTGTGTGTCAGCTATACTGAAAAATTTTTTTTGTAATGCTATCATTAGGGCCAGTTTGAGGAATAGGCATTTTTAAAAAAGATTTTATTTATTTATTTGAGAGAGAGAGTACAAGCAGGGGGAGGGGGAGGGGCGGAGGGAGAAGCAGACTCTGCGGAGCAGGGAGCCCAATGCGGAGGACTCAATCCCAGGACCCTGAAATCATGACCTGAGCCGAAGGCAGTCGCTTAACGAACTGAGCCACCCAGGCGCCCCGAGGAATAGATTTTTTTATTTTTATTTTGTATTTTTATTATTTTTTTAAAGATTTTATTTATTTATTTGACAGAGAGAGAAAGCACGAGCAGGGGGAGTGGGAGAGGGAGAAGCAGGCTCCCTGCCGAGGAGGGAGCCTGATGCGGGACTTGATCCCAGGACCCTGGGATCATGACCTGAGCCAAAGTCAGACGCTTAACCATCTGAGCCACCCAGGTGCTCCGGAATAGATTTTTTTAAATTAAAATTCCTTAAATCATTTTCAGTTCTCCATCTAATATACATACAAAATAGTTAACTTTGAGGTAACTATTCAGATAATTCAAACACCAAAAATTCCAAAACCTGTTGTTTGTGTTCTTTGTGTTGATAATATTTTTTTTAAAGATTTTTAAAATTTATTTATTAGAGAGAGAGAGAGTGAGCGCAAGGGGGGGTAGGGTTAGAGGGAGAAGCAGACTCCCCGCCGAGCAGGGAGCCCGATGTGGGACTCGATCCCGGGACTCTGGGATCATGACCTGAGCCAAAGGCAGTCGCCTAACCAACTGAGCCACCCAGGCGCCCACTTTGTGTTGATAATATTAACGATCATAGGAAAATCCTAAAGCAATGTTCACTTTGCCTCAGCAATTGCCTGGGCCCTTCATTTGGACAGTAGTAATCACTGCAAAATTATTAGTGTCCTCTGTATGTTTAGTGATATGCTAGAGTGACCTCATCGATTTTAAACAGTTTTGTAGAATGTTAATAGGATTGTTGCATAAAAGGCTTTACTTCTGGAACTCAGCTTTATAAATTCTTCCTAGAACACCCTTCTTCAAACATATCTAGGCTAGTAGCTATTTGGTATGGGACTGCTCCTTTAGGTATCCACACCCATGCTTACTCAGTGCTTGTGTATGGCTCGAGCTGGATTAATCTGGCTAAACTTTACAGGCTGCAGAGCTGGGGATAATACCAATACCACCTTCCACCTCAGTACACAGGAGAAGCAGAGCACTGGGGAAGGGGGCTGTAAAACTTTACCAGGCAGCCTGGGACAAGCCACTGGCCATCTCAGAACTTCTGTTTTTTCCATCTATAAAATGGAAATAGTAATATGTATAGGTATATTACCAGAACAAGTTATTTTAACATCATAATTGTGAACGGACTAATTATGAATGGATGGCTCAGAGAGGATTATCATAAAACACCATGTCTTATATGGGATCCCAGACTTCCTTGGAATGATTCTCTGTCTGGGGAAGAATGTGGTCATTATCAGTAATGGTCTTGGTAAGAAAATATTAGGCGTCAGTCATTATGAATGCCAAGATTTCAATACTAATGTGGGAGACTCTGCAACAGGTCAGAGCCATTCTCTTATAGCAGATTGCAATAACAAATGCCTCTCTAATTATACCTCTTTTAAAATTTGGGGTTCTCGGGGCTCCTGGGTGGCTCAGTCATTAAGCGTCTGCCTTCGGCTCAGGTCATGATCCCAGGGTCCTGGGATGGAGCCCCGCATCGGGCTCCCTGCTCAGTGGGAAGCCTGCTTCTCCCTCTCTCACTCCCCCTGCTTGTGTTGCCTCTCTCGCTGTGTCTCTCTCTGTCAAATAAATAAATAAAATCTTCAGAAAAAAAATTTGGGGGGTTCTGGTGGCCACATTCTCTAAGCTCCAAATCAGGAGATGTAATTTGACCTGGGATTTTTGTCCTGTGACCAAGTATAAGAGACATTTTGCGAGATACATTGTGAACACCAAATTTACTGGAATTTCTGGGACTTTTTTTTTTCATGGGAAAGAATCAGAATATTTGAAATCTAGAAAGTCCCTGATAATCAAAGATTTATGGACATGGTACTTAATGACAGCCCACAAATGCCCAATTTTGAGAAACAGAGATCAACTTTAAATGCAGAAAAATCAGCTGTAACTTGGTTAATACGAGTTTTAATGAGGCAGATGTGCTTTCTGTCCAGCAAATTCAATTGCAAAAAAGAAGGCAGAAAAGCAAACACCCCGTTATCATCAAATGGTTCTCTCAGGGTTTCCTTCAAAGGAACTCTTTGGAATCCTGTGACCCAATGAATGTATCACTTTCCTTTCTGATTTGTTCCAGTTTTTTAAAAAGGGGGTCTGGAGTAGGAGGTCGGGAGGGCACAGGGTAGGAATTTGAAAAAGTAAGAAGTCTGTACCGCAAACTACATAGATCAAATATTCTAGAACATTTCATGTGAGTGGTTACTGTTATTCTCAGTTTATTTTCTATAAACTCTGCCAAGTTTGGTTTTGAATAGCATTTGGGACTATCAGATTTAGGAGGAGTAAAGGTGGAGAGGGAAAAGAAAGGTGAAAATTATATTTTAGCAGAAACATGGAAGAAGAAAGCTACAGTGTTTGCATCCAAAATTTAGTTTCCTAGTAACCAAGGCAAAGAGGAAAATATGATGAGTTATGTAACGTCTTTTTTCTAGGAGAAGCAAACAGGCCAATTATTCAGGAGAGACAAACCTTTTCTGACACTGAGCTCTGAAAATGATTTGTCAAAGAGGTTTTTGAATAAGGGACCTTGAACAATTTAATGGATGATATTTTCCAGTTAGGAGATTTTACATATGCATGAGAGCTGAACTGTTAGGGAAATGCTCTTTCTTGCAGGATAGGCAAGACAGAACCTTTATCTGTCTCTCACACCAACCTCCCCCCCGCCCCCCCCCCCGCACCCCTGCCAGAAGCAAACACCTGCAGCCTTGTCCATGCACACATACTTTCAAAGAGCACGTGGCCAGATGGGCATGGCCATTGAGAAACCACACCTGCGCCATCACTCATGGCTCTTCAGTGAGGTGATAAGGCAGGGTGCTCCCTCTGAAGCTGGCCTAATCATTCACGCCACCCCAGCAGCTTACATATGGAAAGTGAGATCTGTAGCAGCTGTTCGGTTTTGCTGCCTCTCCTGCCATTCCTCCTTCTATTGAAAAGTTTAAAAAATAATAATAATAAAAGCTAGGGAAGAAAGGCGGTCATATCATCACTTCCTCCCACCTCCACCCATCACTTGTGGCTGGAGTCCTTGGCCTGAAGGAAAGGTCTGGATCTCCTTGCTGTGGTCCTAAGGGAGCAGGAAAGTGAACTAAACATGAGACATGCTGGCAGATGTAGATGGAAGTAGGAGGTTCACTGGACTCTGGGAGTCATAAAGCAGGACATCTTCATAGAGAGAAAGATTAGGGGGCTGGTGTCGAGGACTGTGCTTCCTCAGAATGCCGCCTTCAGTACTTGGCTCCTTCTTAAAGATCTATCAAAGCACAGCCCGAACAGGCCACTAAATGGTGCTTTGGTAGACTGACATGGGGCTGGATCTTACATTCTGAGATTTCAAAGTTCCTTTGAAGTTAGCATATTAGGAAATCACTTTCCAAATTGCACCATGTAAGCGTTAGATGTTCTCTAATAGCTCTGTCATGAAAATAGAGTTGACTAATTCTGTAGTATTTCGCAAGGGGGAAGGAAAAAAACCACCTTTTTTTTTTTAACGACAAGCACGCAAATAGTAACATTCCCTCACTGATGAAAAAAACAACATGGAAGTCGCATAGATTTGGCCCAAGGTGATTTTTCTTTCTTCTAAAGATTCATTCCTTTCAGATGTTCAGAACAGTTCTGTTCCCTTAATGTGGCTCTGCATCTTCATCATCTTAATATTAGGGTAGTTCTTTAAAATATTAAAATTTGACTTGTCCTTAAAGTAGCCATTATCACCCCGGATTTTATTAATATCACTTTCGCGACCTTTCTGTCTGGGGGACGTGAAGTCCTCAGTAAGAGGAATTGGTCCTCTGCTTCCTCTTAAGATCACTCAGGTTGACTTGAGGAGTGGGCTGTCTGAACCCTGGAGGACACAGAGGGGAGGGGACAGAGTTCTGTCCCCAAGTCCCTGAGGGATCAGATCCCTACTCCTACCACCACATGGAGACCACCGGCTTTCCAGGCATGAGCGTGATCGTGGAACACAAACTGAGTTCCTCGAGAAGCCCTCTTTCCAACCCCAGTGCTCCTCAGAAAAGCAAAAAACAAATCAGGCAAAAATAAATAAATAAATAAAGGAAAGGCGCATCGGACTCATTAAAGAGTACGTAATAGAAACGCACTGTTATTTTAGGCATTTGGATATGTACCATTTGGATATGACTCTAATGACTTTCCCGTTAGCACATCTGTGTGTATTTATAAGCCTATCTCAGCACAAAAACATGCGTCACAACTGATCCCTTGAAAGGAGTCGAGGTTATGGTGTGGGAGATGAACGTGAAATTTAACTACAAGATGAAGCTTCTTAAAAGGTCAGTGGGGTGGAGAATAGTAATTGTTCAGCTGAGCAGCTCTCCACAGTATATTTTTTATGCAATGACTAATTATTGTGATTATTTTCACCAGCAAAGGCTCCTTTCGAGCTAAACATATCCATTTTCTCTTTTCCTCCCTAAAAAATATCTCCAGCCTTGGAGGAATTCCATATGTCTTCTACCTATACTTAGGAAGCATGCTCTTGGATGTCTGCATGCATGGTGAAGCCACCTTTCCTCTCCCCGTTCTCCTGTGTGTGACACAGTATTTCTCTCTTCTTTGTACCTGCTGTAAAAAGCCAGCCAGAGTTTAACGAAAACAATTGGCGCCTGAGTTGATAATCTCCTCATCCACCCTTCGAGGACCCCATCAGCTAACGGTGCACACAGCCTTTAAACAATCAGCTATGGTTTCATGTAATGAGTTGACATCATTTGAATAGAAAGAACTGGTGAGTGTAGAAATTGTGGGGGTTTTTTAAAAAATATTTTTAGTCCCTGAAAAATTACTGTCCACAGTTTCACAGTTTTATACCAAATGTGGCCTTTTTACTGAACATTTACCCAAAGAACTTGCAGAAGAGAGTGGTTTGGGAGCTGATACACCCACGGGGATAGAAAGAATGAAAGATTAACAGAACAATTAGATATAAAATGTCACTTGTAACACCATCACCATAATAATTCCTTAAATTCCTGTAATCTCTGAGACTTTTTTTTTAGAAATTTTATTTTATTATTTTTTAAGATTTTATTTATTTATTCATGAGAGACAGAGAGGCAGAGGGAGAAGCAGGCTCCCAAGGAGCAGGGAGCCCGATGCGGGACTCGATCCCAGGACCCTGGGGTCATGACCTGAGCCGAAGGCAGATGTTTAGCCATCTGAGCCACCCAGGTACCCTAATCTCTGGGACTTTTCGGTGGGGTTTCACACACATGCATGCTTGTCTGCTCTTTGTGCAGCTGGAGGTGACATACCTATTGAATTTAAAACCAAATGAGCACAGCTGAAAAACATATTACTCAAGACATGACCCATGAAGAACAGTGTCATTTTCCAAACTGTGAGTCATCTACACTTCCATAAAGACAAACACTCAGGATGGGGTCTTCGGAAGCAAAATAAAGAAGAAATTTGGGGGATATTCACCAGATTATCATATTCTGTCTCTTTCTATCTCTTCCCCAAACTTTAATTAAGAAAAAAAAAAAAAACTGTCTTGGCCTGTCTGTGTTGTTTGAATTCATGTTGTTCAATTCATCAGCAATGTTTGAATTCACGGCATAATTGTCCGTTATTCACTCAAGCAAATATGTGATTAATTTGATTTTTCAGTCTTTGAACAAAATCTCTGGTGGTTTAAAATGTCTGATGAGTGAAAGATTTTGGAAGCACCTTTCTTTTCACATGAATTATTTCTGAGAATAATCATGCACAAGAATCAAACTTTGTTTGCTAGAGCCAATATATGTAAACCCAAACACAATGCACTCATTTAGTCAGCAATTTTTTAAATTCTGAACTCCAGAATTTTATAACATTGGGACGGGGCAGAAGATCAGTCACAGGGGGATGTTAAGATACCTGTCCATTCAATAAAAACGTGTGAAACTAGACAGAGAATTTATGAGCATAGATTTCAGAAAGTTTGGTTTAAAATGGCACTGGAACTTGCTAATATCTCAGAGAAGACTCTAAATGTCAACATATTTTATACTGTCTTCACTCATAATAGCTCCCCTTATACTCAGATTATGGCTATTTATTGCTTAACAAGTTGTAGTTTTTAAATGTCTTCTGTCTCATCTAGCGATATAACAAGAACCCATCATTATGAATTTCTTTGCAGGCACTTTGGAAACAATCCAAAACTAGATTCTTCATCTTTGACTGCGTAGCATGTCTTCATGGAATGGTTATAATGGTAATTATTTGTATTTACTGCATTTTCCTAAAAATGCTTTAAATACATGTTTCACACTCCATTACTCTGTTACAGTGTAGCATCATAAACTGAAACACTTGTTACAGTACGAGTACTAAACATCTCTATAAAATGGGAATCCTCTTTAAATTACACTTTGCGAAGAACTGTTTTTCTACATCTCTCTACATACCACTTTTCATAACTCGATTCCTTTCTGTTTTAACAGTAATTGGCTTTTCATAAAATCTTAAAGTTGGGAGGTCTATTACTTGGAAGGGTTGCATTCAGCTACCAGCAACAGCAAACTTGACAAACAGTAGCTTAAGAGAGCAGGGCATTTCCTGGGCCCTGACGCCTTCTGCCCAACCTCTTTAGCAAATGGTCTTTGTCTTCATTATCATAATGTGGCTGCCGCATGTCCTGCTTACCATTTTCATTCCAGGATGGAAGAGAAGGAATGGGGGAAAGGACAACAGGCAAGAGGCCTTACTGGTAGGCCAGATGAGTCTCTCTTTCTCTCTCTCTCTTTTTTTTTTTTTTAAGAGAGAGAGAGCATGTGCATGAGCAGGTTGGTGGGGGGGGGAGCGGAGGGAGAAGGAGAGAATCTCAAGCAGACTCCCCGCTGAACAAGGAGCTCAATGCAGGGCTAAATCTCATGACCCTGAGATCATGACCTGAGCAGAAATCAAGAGTCAGATGCTTAACCAACTGAGCCACCCAGGTGCCCCTCTTTCTTTTTTGAAAGAGATTTAATTAACATGTCTTGAAATTCACCCCTTTAAAGTATATGAATCAGTGGTCTTTAGTATATTCAGAAGGTTATGCAATCGCCACCACTATCTAAGTCCAGAACCTTTCCATCATTTCCAAAAGAAACGCGTACCCATGAGCAGCCTATCCGCATCTCCTGCCCCTTCCCCTAGCCCGTGGCAACCACTATCCCCTTTCCCTGTGCCTCTTCTGGACATTTCATATAAATGGAACCATACAGTATGTGGCCTTTTTTGTCTGGTTTCTTTCACTTAGCACAATGTTTTTAAGGTTATATGGACATTTGGGTTGTTTCCACTTTGAGCTATTCTGAATAAAGCTGCTATAAATATTTGTGTACAAGTTTTTATGTAAGCACATGGTAACTGTGTTTTAGCCTTTTTTCCTAAGATTTTATTTATTTAACTGAGAGTGAGAGTGAGCCCAAATGAGAGGGAAGGGCAGAGGGAGAGGGAGAAGCAGACTCCCTGTTGAGCAGGGAGCCCGATGCAGGGCTCCATCCCAGGACCTGGAGATCATGACCTGAACCACAGGCGGACCCTTAACTGAATGAGCCACCCAGGTGCCCCCTGTGTTTTAGCTTTTTGAGGAAATGCCACACTGTTTTCCAAAGTGGCTGTACCACTTTACCTCCCCCCAGCAGTGAAGGAGGGTTCCAAGGAGGCTTTCTTTTTTAAAACCTTATCTCAAAAGCATCCCCCACCCCTCCCCATCTGCAAACATCTCACCGGCCAGAACTGGGTCGCGTGGTCCCTGCTCTCTACAACTGGGCGTGGGAAAGCTGCGGTCCAGCCTCTCCTGCAGAGAAGGAAAAGGAGGTTTACATCTTTGCTATAGAAGTGATCCTGGTCATCTTTTCTGTTAGGAAATCCCCTCTTCAAACCCCCCCACAGAAGGGCATCCCGCCTCTGCTTCAACACTGCCAGTGATAAGACTCGTATCTCCAAAGGGAGCCCCCAATCTACGTTGGAATGGATCTTATTATTCTTCTTGTACACTGAGTAATATATCTGGTATTTTCTTTTCAGGAATAATAAAACAAAGGGAATATGGGAATCGAAGTGAAATAGAGTCATTAATAATGTAAATGTGATGTTCCAACTATTATTGCCTAGCTCACAGGAGGGCTCCGTAATTGTTTGTCTTCCTCCCTTCACCCCTACCCCACCCCGCCATTCCCTTCTTCCCTCTGTAATGGGATGGCAGGGAGGACACGTCTGGCTGTTCTGTTAAATTATACATTTCTAGGACATCGGGGATGGTGTTGTCTAATTGACTTCCGCCCACACCTGCTCCAACTTAAGCGTGTGCGTGCATTCTTGATTTTTTTTTTTTCCTACAGAAGAGGGGAGAGGCAACCCGGGGCAGAAGACACCATTCACAGGCCTTGCCATTGGATTATAAGCATGCTGGGTGCTTAATGAGCTGCTGAATAATATAGGGCTGCCTCATGATTAAATGCTATAAATATTTATGATTTATTACTGATGCTTTGGATAGATTAGGCTTTGGAAGGCCCATGGATCACAGTGATTCTAAAGGAAAATAAGAAAATACGAACTATATTAAAGCTGCTTATTGACAATGCTGCTCGCAGGGGTTATGTAATTTTTCAGAAGCTGGTGGAGGTACAGGTATTCAGCAGCCCTGCCGTTTGAATGGTTTCTTTGATAGTAATAATATATTTCTCATAAGAATATAGTTATAAATGGGAGTTAAGGTGATTACTCTCTACTAAGAATGCACTCACCTTTGAAGGTACCAGACAGATGGCAAGAGCAGAGAGCTCAGCATTACGTTTACTGCAAGTATGTGCTCACCAGGGAGGGACCAGTACCTGGGGCTCTTTCCCCCAAAGTCAGCACACACGCCTCTGGGAACCAAGGCGTGAGTGAGTCTGTGCCACCAACTGCCGTTGCATCTAATGACCCACTTGCAAAACGGTTTGCTCCCCGTTTCCCTGGTTCCACTGCTTTAGAGAATGAGTACCCGAGAAACAAGCGTTTGCAGAAGATACACGGTGGTGCTTCATGGGCAGCTATAGTGTGGACTCTGAATTCAGGGAACTGTGCCTGATTCCTAACTCCATCGACCTGCATGGCCCTTAGCAAGTCCTATAACCTCTCTGGGCTTCTGTTTCTCCGTGGAGTTACCGTGAGGACTGAATGACGAATATATGCTAAGCACTTGCCTATAGCAAGTGCTCAAATGAAATGTTAGGTTTATTATCTCCATTAATAGGGCATCGTAAGCAAATCTTTTGAATTACAATATACTTCGGAACAGAGGGGACATCTCTGAGCATTGTACTAGATAGCTTATTGCTCAGACAGGAGGGAAATGTAGCATACAGAGAAAAAGAGAAGCATTAAAATGTTTCTCCTGAAACTGATTCCGTCCCCTAGTATGTGTACGCAGAAGACAAGGATTGAGGTGGGCTTCTTCACATATCTTACCTCAGTGCATCTTTACACCCATCTTTCAAGATTCTAGTTACTCTGTCCATTTTAGTATAAATATGAGGAAACCAAGTCCTTGAGAGATGAAGTGATTTGCCCTGAGAGCACAAAACTAAGCAACAGAGCCAAGATTTGATCCCGTCTTTCAACCAATCAACTTATACACAGAATGATGGCAGGGATACACATTTTGAATTAGTCCCATGTCTATACCTTCAAAGGTGAGTGCGTTCGTATAATTCTCCATGAGGGTAAAGGATGGGTTCTCCTTGAAAAGGGGTCAAGCCAGCCTTCCTGTCATCCAGGTATCCATCACACAGTTACAAAGCAGATCTCTTTTCTCCTGGGTTTCCCAAATGGACTACTTTTAAGTATAAAGTTCTACTGATTGTGAGTCACCAAGGCAGGGCGCTCAAACGAAATGACAGCTTCTTTTTGTAGGATAGGTGTAGTCTGAGCAGAGTCTAAGAATTCTTTGCATTGCAGACTGAAGTATTTTACTATTGCGTTTACTCACACCATTTAAGTGGAGGATAAAAAATTCGCAATTTCTAATATCTTAATGCAGACGAAGAAAGCAAAAGGCGGCTGGAAATTTGTGACTGACAGCTCCGTGCGCTTAGCCAGCTAATGAAGCCTCTTCGTGCAGAGCTGCCTCGTGTACCAGGGCTGAGGTCAGATATTCATGTCACTGAGGGAATGTCATCTGTTTCCTTATTTGAAAAAGGATTCTTAATACCCCATAATTCCCATATCTCCCTAGTTTTGCTTCAGACAAAAAGGAATTAGATAATCATGTCACATACTGAGAAGAGAACATTTATAATACCCATGAGAATAAAACCTTTTCAGGACTGGATGGAAGGCCACTCAGCCTCTCTGAAACATAAAGTCCCAACTGGAGGGAGCAAAAAAGCCAGCAAAACCAACCTGGCTAGCTGTATCATGCTGTAATTGTTCCAGAAGGGGAAGGCTATGGTGATAAGTAGCATTTATTAAACATTTCCTTGGTCAGATACACTATCTGGTTTACTACATCTACTAAATACTATACCTGGTTTACTCCTGCAAACAGCAGGATGAGGCAGAAAATATCTTCATATTAGAGATATGGAAACTGAGGTTTGGAGAAGACATGGGACTAATTCTAGGTCACTCAGACACTAAATGGCATAGCAGGGACTCAAACCCAGGGCCCTCTGGTATCTGTGCCCAGACTCCTTTCAATTTTCTACATTTTTTCCTTCTTTCTTCAGCATGTGAAACATCCCCCCCAGCCAGCCCTTTTATCATTGAGGCGTGCAATAGTTATCTATTGCTATATAACAAAATACTACAAACTTAGTGGCTGAAAACAACACACACATTATCTGTGAGTCAGGAATCTGGGCACAGCTTGGCTGGATCGTCCACTTCAAAGTTTCCAACAAGATCGCCATCGGGGGGTCAGCCAGGGTTGGAGTCTCAGCTGGGGCTTGACCGGGGAAGGGTCCGTGTCCAAGCTTGCATAGATGTTGGCAGCATTCTGTTACTCGCAGGTTGTTTGGACTGAGAGTCTCAACTCCTGAGGGCCTCTATCAGCCAGAGGCTGCCCTTAGTTTCCTGCTACATGGGCCTCTCCTGTGGCAACGTACTTGATCAAAGTACACTGAAAGAGAGTCTGCTGGAGAGACTGAAGTTACAATCTTATATAACGTGATCACAATAGTGACATTCCACCACCTTTGCCATATTCTGTTGCTTAGAAGCAAGTTGCAGGTCCTGCCCACACTCAAGGGGAGGGGGTCACATGAGGATGTGGAGAATAGGAGGTGAGGGGGTACATCTTAGAGTCTATCAGTCACAGAAAGAGGTCAAATGTTCCACGTTTTCCTTTCTATCTCCACCAACTCCACAAATTTGTCATAAAGCTCCTTATCCAGAGCTAGAGGAAGATTTATAATTTTCAAAAAATGTTTTAAAATTCCAACTGGATGTTTATCTCATGCTGGTTGTTAAAAGTATTATTATTTATTTCTGAAGACATGGAATTTCATTCTCATTAGTTGTATTATCATCTTGCTTCTGGAAAGAAGCTATTGCTTACAGGACCCCAGGGTTTAGTGGGGTTAGCAGGGTCATGAGATAAATATACAGCATCAGTTCTAAACCCTGTGTGTGAGCTCTAGAGGCCTTCCAGCCCAGACCCTTCTAGGTCATGCAAAGCCCAGCATCGTGGGGCAATGCAAATAGAGTAGTCCTACAGAAATGCTCCAGCACAGGGCTTCTGGAGGACTGAAGGGACAGGCTTACAGTAAATAGAGAACAGAATACATATACTGAGAAATTGGTTATAGCGATTATAATTGTCACTGCTTTTTAGTGTCTCAAACCCAGTTGTACCATTGGAATGCAGCCTTCCTGAATTATAGCAGCTTAAAAAAATCTTTTCATCACTATCACCACATACATATGTCTGTGTGGATATATATGTATGCATGACACCCAAAATTTAGCACCATGAATTCTCACGCTGCTGCAACACTATGTTTCTTCTCAACCCTCTTGACGTACACTGCATCCAAAAGAGGCTTTGGGAATCTTCCAGAGCCCAGTTACACTGGGGGGATGCCAACCCATTTTCCGTCTCCCTATAATTTCTTCAATAACTTCAGCATAGAGTGACACTGGTTTACCAAGGAAAAGCTAACAGATTTTTTTCTATAAATAACTGGTTGACTGTGCTGTGGTGACAATTTATATAATAGAACTCATGCTTAAATAATAAGGTAACAGCTTTGGACTGTGAATTTTAAAATGCTTTATTGAAATGTAGACTGATTAACAGGCAAGATTCTTCTTCTAATTATTTGAATTATAGGCTCTTAATGACAAGAAGCTGTAGAAATAAAAACACGTTAAAATTGCATTTTTAATGAAGTGGCACCTGGAAACCCCAACTTTTCCAAAGCAGGTAGCAGTAACCTATTGTTACCTGGAAACAACACATGTGTTCACAGAGGTTAAGAAGATGTTCGTTGTCGTTGGGGCAATAGGATTATTTATGACCCAATTTCTCAGAATGCAAGGAGGATAAAGCAGACACATGGTAAAAAGGACACTGGACTGAGAGTCAAGAGGCTGACTTCTAGTTCTGGTTCGTTAAACTGCTTGGCTGTGAGTCCTTTTTACCTCTCTTGGCTGCCATTTTTTCAAATGTAAAACATCGAAGTTTTAGCTAATGAGCTCTAAAGCCCATTTAAGCTTTATAATTCCATGATTTAATTGTCCTATTATAAAAGTGAAACTTCTAAGGGAAATAGATCAAACATATCTGTCACGAAATATAAATTCATATGCGTACACAGTGATGTCAGCTTTTAGGAAATACACAGGGCTTTACATGGATTTTTTCATCAAAACTAAGCTGGACATTATTCATGCACCCAGCACTGTCCTAATACCACGTACATGTAGGTAGTAGGTAAGGTGGCAATTGAGAAAGGATAGTATTCATCCACCTACACATTCAGTCATTCATTTCCTAAGCAAATACTTATTTGCTTCTATCAGGGAAGGTCTCTGTGATATGGTAACATTTGAAGGGAAATTTAAAGAGAATGTGAGTGATGAGCTGTAGAGATTACCTTGGGGCAAAGCATTTCAAACAGAGAAAGAGCACGTGCAGAGGCTCTAAGGTAGGAGTGGGCTTGTTTTGTTCAAGGATTAGTGAGGCCAGTATGGTTAAAGCAGAGTGAGTGAGGAAGAACTCAATAGAGGATGAAGTCATGGAGTTAGTAAGGAGCTAGATCACATAAGGCATTCAGAGAAATCTATCCTGTTCAGCATTAGTTGTACCCTTTTACTGGTCTTCAAGTCCAGAAGATTACCAGCCATTGTCTCCACAAATAGGTCTTATCTGCCACTCTCTATTCTCTTTTTCGGGAATTCCTATGAGGGCCATGTTGGAGTCTTTCCATCTACTTTCTGTGTTTTCTAACTGGCATCTCATAGGTTTTTAAAAAAGTTTTTATTTAAATTCCAGTTAGTTAACATACAGTGTAACATTAGTTTCAGGTGTACAATATAGTCAATATAGGGATTCCATAATTCCATACACGCCCGGTGCTCATCACGACAAGCGCCCTCCTCAATCCCCATCACTGTTTCACCCATCCCCCACCCCTGCCCCTCTGGTCACCAGCAGCTTGTTCTCTATAGTTAACAGTCTGTTTCTTGGTTCGCCTTGGCATCTCGTGGTTTTAATCTCTTTTACCATTCCATGCTGTGTTCTAGGTGAGTTTCTCAATAGTATTTTCCAGTTCTTTAATGATCTGTTCAAATACGTCCAGTCTAGGGTTTACCCCATTCATTCTGATTTTTATTTCAACAAATGCATTTATTGTTCCTGGGGTTTCCAATTAGTTATGTTTTTATATCCACCTGTTTGTTTGTTTTTTTTTAATCTGGCTGTTTTGTTTCAGCATTTCTTGTTCTTGTTCTTTATGAAGGCTCTTCTCCCCTTTATCTCTTTGAGGCTCTTAAACATACCTTTTAAAAGACATTTTCATATTACTCTCTTATTTCCATTCCATTTCATCTACTTCTAGTTATTTATATCTTTAATCTCAGTTTTCCCAATGTGTTTTGGAATTTTGGTTTGAAGGCTCATCGTATTTAGAAGATTTTATTGTTTCTCTCTCTTTATTCCCCCAGGCTCTGACAATGTTGTGGTTACTTTATCCTGGCCCTCCATGTCCCAGTGTAGATTTCTTTTTCCTTCTTCCCTTCTTCCCTCCCCTTCCCTTGCCTTCCCGCTTCCTAGCAGTTCAGAAGTGCCTGTCTCATTGACATTGAAAAGATTCTGTTACCAACTCGGGGGTGCTGCTTGACTCATATTCTTGCTTCAGAATAAGATCCATTATTTCCAACCTTTCTAGACACTCAGCTTCATAGCCTCCACTGCTCCAGGCGAGGGTCCAATGAATCCTTTCCTCATCTTCCTTTCACGGGTGGCGAAGTCCGCAGAAGCACTGGATTCACTTGGTAAAACTGGCTCTGTTCCCTGTCTCTCATCAGATACATTTGGTCCCCGTTCCCACACCAAATATTAACATCTCACAGCCTGTGCCTACGTTCACACCTAGCAGCCACTGGCTTCAGCCTTGCTCATAGTATTATATATGGTCAGTAAAAACTTTTATTTAGTTTTTGAGCACAGCCATTTGTATTTGGGTTTCTTTTAACATACTTTTGTGTCCCACTGTTGATGTGTTTGGAGCCCTGGGACAGGGTGTGGACCAAAAAGTGTCAACTTACATTTCATCTTCACCAGAAATCTTTTCGGGCAGAATTTGAGACACAAGGTAGACCTTAAAGAATCGATAAGCCCTGAGTAGGCTCAGTGAAAATATAATCCCAGGCCTGAAATCAGGAACATGTGGGACACATGGAGGGCAATGGGAGGAAACCAACCTGGCTAGAGAAGCCAGTGGCAATTGAGACCTAGGGGATCCCAGAGCCAAGGTTAGATGTCCTTTGCACGTGTCCCTGTAACAAGTTCTATGTCACACTCATCATTCCTTTGTAATTGCCTGAAGGCCGAGCCATGTATGTCTAATTTACGCCTGTGTCCTCTCTACCTTGTATGGAGCCTGGCACATAGTAGGTACTCAACAAATACGTGTAGAATAAGTGAATCAATATTGGGTAGACAAGGGGCGCCTGGGTGGCTCAGTTGGTTAAGCGACTGCCTTCGGCTCAGGTCATGATCCTGGAGTCCCGGGATCGAGTCCCGCATCGGGCTCCCTGCTCGGCAGGGAGTCTGCTTCTCCTTCTGACCCTCCCCCCTCTCATGTACTCTCTCTCATTCTCTCTCTCTCAAATAAATAAAATCTTAAAAAAAAAAGTGAGAAGACGGGGGCGCCTGGGTGGCTCAGTCGGTTAAGCGACTGCCTTCGGCTCAGGTCATGATCCTCGAGTCCCGGGATCGAGTCCCGCATCAGGCTCCCTGCTCAGCGGGGAGTCTGCTTCTCCCTCTGACCCTCCTCCCTCTCTTGCTCTCTGTCTCTCATTTTCTCTCTCTCAAATAAATAAAATAAAATCTTTAAAAAAAAAATATTGGGTAGACAAATTAGGGTGTGAAAAAAATATATTGATCACCTGTCCCTCCCTCAAACACGAAGCATTCATCCTTTCCTCTTCAGCTAATCAAAACCTTGCCCCTGCCCTCTTCTTTCTAGCAGTATCTTGTAATCTGCCATCCATCCTCAAAACTACTATAAAAATGCTTCACTTAAAAGGCTCCAACAGCCTTCCAGGATCAAAATAAAACTATTTTCAGTTTTCACCTCATAAACCTCTCCGTGGTACCCCCGACCTTGGCTTTGGTGGCACCATGCTGCCCTGTCCTGGAGGCTTTGTGACAGCTGCTAGGTTGGACAGCTGAAGATACAAATGCCTCGTTATAACCAAGCATTTTACCAAGAGCCTGAACAGAGAGTAACTGGACAAAAGCCATGTTTTAGAAAATCAGGTCTGAATGTGAGAGACAAGGCCAACTGGAGAAGGGCAAGATTGGGGGCCAGGGACAGTCTACGAGACAACTGCCCCTGACTTATCCTTATAGGTCTTTCTGGGATCTTTCTTCTCCACGAGACATTTCCTGATCTACAGGTCTTGGTGTTCAAGTGCATGGCCTAGGATTTTAGTTTTTCTTCCTAGGACAAGAACCCCAGTGATGGGTACTTTGTATACCTCTTGCTAAGCCTCCTCTCTAGGACTAGGTCTTGTCCCGGAGACCCCAGCCTGCTGTCTGGGGCACTGGTTGCATGTGGGTAAAGAATGGCCACCTCCCTATCCACCTCCTCTACACGGCTCTCCCCACTGCATTCCCTGTGATTTCTGAAACGAGGCTAAGACACTAACTGGGCCACCAGCTCCTCCCTACACACTCACCCCCAGCTTCCTCTGTCCAGGCCCTTCTCACCCTGGTGAGGGAGTGCCTGGTAGCTGTTGCTTGGTTCTGCCTCCCTACTGGTCCCATGACTGGTTGCCGAGGACCATGACTGCTGGCACTCCACGCCTGTTTGGGGTTGGGACAGAATGCCGTGAGTGGGGCTGTTGGACTCCAATCCTAGAAAAGCTAAAGTCGCAGGCAGGTGATCAAAACAATGTCTCGGGCAGAGAGTTCTTTAGTTAGAAACCCACTAGCAATCCGAGGAGATGCTAGTTATCCCAGTGGGAGCACAAGGCCAGGGCTGGCCTTACAGTCAGATGACCTGATGCTTTGCTCCAGAAAGCTAGATCATAGCTCCAGAAATACCTAGTGTCTGAGGTCAGGACCAGGCATATGAACAAAAGTAAGGGCTTAGCTTGTAGGTAGGGATCCAAATGGCTAACTCTCTGGATAGGGACCGCCAGCAGAGTGAGGAACCAAGCACAGCCTGCAGAGTTCCAGGACTGTATATACATACTTAATCTAGCAATACAGCTCATGCAGGTAGCAATATAACTCATATTTGGTTTTACATATCAAACTGCGTTAAAGGCGCAAACATTATGACTCAGAGTCTAAAGATCTCTTCCCTCTGTAGGTGCTGTCTTATTCTAAAATTATGGTCCTGTAATAGTCCTGTTCTTTTTTTAGCTCCCTGAATTACTTGAGAGCTTTTCCCCCCAGGGGCTGGCTGGGGCTATTATGGACCACCTTTAAAGGCTGTAGGCAACCAATGACTCACCCAAGATGAAGATACTGCTCTCAGCAGCCTGTGGAGCAGCTCCGCACTCAAGTGTGTTCTTACTTTCTGTCCCTGTTTCTTCCTATCTGTCCCAGGTCACCCTGTTTAGCCCTTGGTTACCTGAGTGACCCTTCTCCCTCTCGACATTTCTCCCCACGATCTCTTATTTTTATTAATGCGCCCCAGGGCTGTGGGGTGTCTGCCCATGGGTGACGCAACAGCCTTTTGGGGGATGCACTGCTGGGAGCTGGGAGTGGGAGGGATCGGCTTGACCCTGGGCTCTGTAGAGGAGACTCCAATCAAGCAGATTTGCTCAGCCTGCTCTTCAGAAGACGCCCGATGGCATCTTTTCCTTGTTGCTGTTTCCTGATGCGTTCGTGGAGTTTGGGTATTTTATCTCATGGAGGTAATTGATTCATCATCTGTTTCAAATCCCCGCATTTCCCGAGTTGATGATCCAAGCCATTAAAAAAGCAGGAAGTTGGCTCTGCTACAAGAAACTGACAGCGATCTCATATGCTTTCAGACTCACCTCATTGTGAATTCCGAGGCCAAAAAAACGCTCCTGCCCTTCCTGGCTCTGGGTCTCACCTGCCTGGTCTCTTTTCCTTTGAATCTGACTGAGTTGGTTGTGGGATACCTTCACGCAGAGACTTTTCTCCTTGAAATCGGCCTGCGTGTGACCTGGAAGGGGGCTGAACTTTCCCTCCCTCTCTCCTTTCTCCCCTCGGGCCCCCTTGTCACTTTTCACTCTCTGCCTCCCAGGGCCGGTCAGGACGGGCTTCCAAAGGCATCCTGGCTATTTCGGGAAGTGCTGTTCTTACAAACCGAAATGATCTGGTTGCTTTAGGAAGGGAGAGAGAGCCATACAATGATTCACTGACTCCTCTTCGGCTGTTCCCTCCTCCGAAGGTGCCAGGCCCTGTGCTAGCTGCTGGCCTTGTTTATAACCCCCCCCCCCGCCCCCAGGAAATGAATTCCTCTGTAAGGACTTGTATAACTTAGGGTGAACTTCCCAAGGCCTCCTGGGCTAACTCTCTCCCCCTGCTACTCAGCAGCCATCCATTGTGCCTGCCGTTAAGTGACGATGGCCGAGACTGAGCCTTTTATTGGAAACCTGGTATCTGCGATGGGAGGTCCCCCGATGGTACCTGCGCGACGCATGCATCTGAGTTTCCTACAGAGTGTGCTTTCTGTGGAACCAAATCACCCCCCCAGCCTCTCTGAAGCTTCTGTTCACTTCTGTTCCTTCCGAGAGTCTGTGAGGAATGTGCGCCTGCCTCGGCCCGGCCCCTGGGCCACCCGTCTTCGTCTTCGCGTGAGTACCAGCTCTTACCTCCTTTCTCCCTCTTCTGGTCGGGGAAGGGCCCCTCCTCCGCCAGCCCGGAGGGTTTTGTGCCTTTTCAGGGGATGTTTCTTATCTCTGATTGCTTCGCGTGCTCCTTTATTCATCTTTGTGTTGTGACATACAAAACGCTCCAGAAGAGACCACGGGGTGTTTCCTTGCCTCGTCACAGCGTGGGGCTTTGGGCTTTTTGGTTTCCCTTTGGTTTTCAAGGGCTGGGGAACACGGCCGCTTGAGCTCCTAAGCAGACTTGGTTGGCAGCTCACCCATCTCCTCTGTTGGAACCCCCACGCCATGGAGTCTGCCCCCTCCAACCTGTTTCCTTGGGCCACCACCTTCCCCCGGAGACCAGGCGGCCCTCTGTCTCATTCCCACAGGACACCCGTGCACTCCAAACTCTACGAGGGGACAATTCCAACTCGAACTGAGTGTCGACTCCCACTGATGCCAAGCCCTGCTCTAGGAGCTGGTGGTAGGCAGATAAACAGGACTCGGGCCTTAACCTTAAGGAGCTCCCACCCGTGTGGAAAATACACACATGGACTCATTCATTATAATTTGGTGATGGCTAAGGGTCATGAGAGTTGTGCACATGCACCAGGGCTCCGGGAGCACAGGCGATTCTCCAGTGAAAACATGGGAAACAGGAGTTAGGTTTTAGAAAGAACGCTCTTAAGCTCTGACGTGTCATGAAGCCTTGGTGTGTAAGTGGGAATGGAATGGGGGACAGGGGAGGGGAAGGAGAGGCCTTCCTCAGAAGGTGCTATTTGAACACCTGGAATAAAGTGCACACTGAACATCAAATAATGGAGGATGCACTTACAGCACCCCCTAAAAAATAGGAACTTTCCGGAAAACTGAGGAAGGGAAAATTGTTATTGGTGGGGGAAATACTAGGTTGCAAAGGCATAGCTAGTGCTTCAGGGTGGTGGGGCATACTGGAGAGTGGAGGGCAAGGGACTTGGAGAGGTGGATGAGGTCAAGGGAGAATGGGCAAGTCCTTGGGGAAAGATGCAAGTCCTGGGTAGCGTGAGGACTGGGTGGATTTGGGGCAGTATTTACTCAGAGCAGCCAGGAGAAAATAGGTTTTAAAGCAGTTTGTTTTCAAACTTCTTTTGCCTATGTCTCACAGAAAAAAAAAAAAAAAATTACATAACAAACCAATACATACATATTGAAAATGTACTCTTATTATGCACCATTTATCCTGTCCTAATTTCTTTCCTACTCCGCCTTTAAAAATGCTAGTCATGACTCTCTCAACTTCTGACCCAGTGGGCCATGACTCAAAGTTTAGAGAACACTAAAAGGCAAGTATAATTTACAGTCAGAGAGGGAAGCCAGGGTCAACTCAGTTTGGGAGGCAACCAGAACAGAGGAAACCAGGAAAGAGAGAGCATGGCATGGGGTTCAAGATACAGATGGTGAAGGCAGCAAGGGTTTTGGGAACCAGTTTTTACATGGGCTGGTTAGCCTAAATGGAGCTCAGGGAGATGGTCAAAGGCCTTATGTGTTATTGAGTTGAGGAATTCT
Organism: Mirounga angustirostris; assembly: GCF_029215605.1. Lineage (NCBI taxonomy): Eukaryota > Metazoa > Chordata > Mammalia > Carnivora > Phocidae > Mirounga > Mirounga angustirostris. Next base: position 106,410,253 of record NW_026991720.1, on the reverse strand, counting down.
GGCTTTGTTGTAGAGGTGAATAGGGGCATCAAAGAGTTTTAAATATGTGTATCAGTTAGCTACTGCTGAATAACAAAGCACCCCAAAGCTTAGAGACTTAAAACAACTTCTGATTGTTTTTCACAAGTCTATTCGCTGGTGAGGCTGTTCTGTTGCTCTAGGCTGAGCTCACTATGTATTCATAGGCAACCAGCAGGTAGGCTGAGGCCTGTCTCATCTAAGGATGGCCCTGCCGGTGACAACGAGGCTTTTGTACATGTGTCTCCCACGTCCCTCAGCAGGCCAGTGTGGGCATGCTCTGTGGCACTAGCAGAGGCCCAAGAGAGGAGGAAACACACGCAAGTGCTTTTTCAAGTCTCTGCTTGTATCAAGTTTGTTATTATCCCCGTGGCCCAAACCAAGTCACAGGCCGAGGCCTAGAGTCAGTGTGGGAAGGCACTATCTGGGGGCATGGGTAGAGAGAGGCATGAAATCAGTCTCCACAGTAGAGAAGGTATAGGGTCAGATTTGTGTTTTAGAAAGATCACATGGGGTGTCTGGATTGGAGGAAGGTGATGCTAGAGTCAAGGAGGCCAGACAGAAGGATATTTTAGTGATCCTGATGAGGGAGGATGGGTGTTCAAACTAAGGGGCTAAGGTTGGGGAGAAAGGGATTGCTGGAATTCTAGTGAGTCAAGAAATCTATACCCTCTTCCCTTCTGAGTTCAGAACCAATTGAGAGATGGACACGTGGGCCAAAAAAGAGAGAGCCCGTCAGAGAATGTGGTTTTAAATCTGCTACCAGAAGAGCTTTCTCTAACTCTCTGGACTCTGCTATTCTCCCTGGGCCTTGGGTCTTGGGTCAAAGAAGAAAGAAAAGGGGATGACATCTTACAGTCTTACCCAACCAAGAGATTCAGCTGTCAACCAGGAGTTGGAGGAAAAAGCCAGGGACGATATCTAGTGCCAGGGTCACATATTTTCTCTCTCAAGGGCCACAGAGTCAATGTTTTATATTTTGCAGTGCATTTGGTCTCTGTTGCAACTACTCAGTTCTGCCGGGAGAGTATGAAAGCAGCCACGGGCAATACATAAACAAATGAATATGGCTGTGTTCCAATAAAACTTTTTTATGGACTCGGAATTTTCACGTGTCACAAAATATTCTTCTTTTTTATTTACTTTCAACCATTTTAAAGAATGTTAAAAACCATTCTTAGCTCAGGGGTTGGATGTGGCTTGCCAACCCCCACACTAGAGGAGGTCCTTCGGCAAGAAAATACGATGTCAGGAGAAAGGAGCTCCCTCTTCTATCAGTCTGGGTCTCTGCAAGGGACATAATCAAACTGCGTACCTGAGGAAAACTTAAAAATGGGGTTATTTACAAACGTGTGAGCAGGGTTTAGGGAAACTAACAAGGGACACCCAGGGGTGGCAACTTCGGGAACTGCTGCTACCTCCCAACCCAGGTCATGAAATGGCAAAGGAGGGAGTACAGAGCAGACCCAGAAGAGCTGTGCTAGAGAGGGCTGCTGGGCAGAAGCCATGGTCATTTGGTGGAGAGTCACGTATGACCTGCTATTACCTGCATGGAAGAGATCTCAGGTTATTAGTATTCTGACTTCAGAATCCTGCACTTTGATCCACTTCTGGTGCTTCCCATTAGCCAAATGTAACTGGAAACCAGAGGGCAAATGAGCACCGTTGATATAATAATCCATACACCTGGGGGTGACCCCCCCAGGCCAAGGAGGAGGTTGGGGAAGGATGGCGAGTGGATCTGAATGTGCAGATGGAGAACATCCAGCGTGTTCCCTAACAGGAACCAACTAGAAGGATGGTCAGGAAGTATGGCTCATAGGACCATCCCTTCCTCTCAAGGGCCTTAGCTCCTCATCTATGAAATGAGAAGGTAAGATTGAGTGATCTTCAAGAACCAATTCTAACATTTTTTGCTTCTGTGGTAATGCTCTTGACATTCCTCATTGTGCTAAGGAAGGGGGGCCTAGAAAAGGAGGGACTTTCTTGATTTCTGGCCCTGGACCCCATTCCTTCTAAAGCCCTCACTCCAAGGTTACAAACCCGTGTAACTGTGTGACCTAATGAGCCAGCGTTGTTGCGACGTTGTAGGAAATGACTTCTGTGATAAGAAGTTCTAGCAAAGTCAGGGGGGCAAGGTTCAGGGGCTGGGAGATGGGCCAGCACAGAAGGCTATTGTAATTTATTAGCGTCTCCTCTGTGCCAGACGCTAATAACCATGCGAGGAAGTTTTTGTGATCCTCAATTTGCCAGTGGGGAAACAGAATTTCAGAGAGGTTAATTAACTTGCCTAAGGCCACACAGCTAGTTAGGGCAGCTTAAATCCACTGTCCTTTCCCCCTGCACACTGGTGCTTTGGTTCCCAGCTCCCACCAGGTCGGCATACTCCTTTCCAGTCTTCACAGACTTGTGTCCTAACCCAGAATGGCCGGAGAATTGTAAGATTCAAAATACCAGATGTGCACTGGTCCAACAAAAGACAGCTGAGACGCTCACACAGATATTTTGGGCCCCAAATGCCCCTTCCTTTCTAAGCATTAGCCTTCTTGTCTCCAAAGAGGATGGGCAAAGGTTCCCAAGGATGTGGGTTTCCTCCATTCTCCTTGTGTGTCTCTTCCCAGCATATTTTTTTTTAAAAAATTGAGGCAAAATTCACATCACATAATACTGACCATCTTAAAGTGTACAATTCAGGGGCATTTAGTGCATTCACAAGGCTGCACAACCACCACCCCTATCGAGGGCCAAACTTATGCCACAGTCTCTGTCTGCCTCAGGTACATAATCCAAGAATACCTGGTAAACATTCCACGCCCTGCATATCTTCCTAAAATAGCATTCCAGATACCCTCTTCCCCATTTCTGCTTGAAAGCAACACTCTGAAGGCTGGATTTGGCATCAGAATCTAGGCCTCCTTCCTGCCATGTACATTCATTATGCCACTGAATCAAAACAACAAGCTTCATGGTGAAAAAGCCTCTCTGTCCCATCTTCCTTAAAGACATTCTTTCCATTCCTTTTTTGTCTGGCTGCACATGGCCCATGTGGATATTAGTTTGCAGCAAGCCATGGTTAAATTTTCAAAGTGCCTCCAAATTTATATGCTCTTTCTCAGAGAACTACCACAGATCTGAATATTGAAACTCATTGAATAATTAATTTTTCTAGGATGTCTTCCACTTTGGAGAACAGCAAATTTTATAAATACAGAAATATGAACTGAGATCTTGCGAGTGGTGCTGGATGATATGTGTACATCTTCAGTGCAGAATTAGAAAAATATTAACACATTATGTTTTTTAAATCAATTTGTGAGTCAAGAGGTTTACTTAAAAAAAAAAAAAAAAAGACCCTAGCCTATTTGTGTCTTCTATAAATTATCAAATGGAAAGTAAACCTTGCAGTTATTATTATGGAATGTTGTCGTCTCTAGAAATACTATAAATTAGACCCATTCACCATAGGGTTTTCCGCATTATAATTCTATGCAATTTGCATGCTATGCAGATCTTGCTTCACTGAATACCATCAAACACATTTATTCTTCTTCAAAATTAGCTAAACACTGCCTTCTCTTCCACTCAATCAATCCCTCTGCAAAGACAGATGTAAGAACACTTGTCTGACATGTGCTGTTGCTTCTTCGCTCCTCTTTGCCAAAACACATATGACTGGACGACGGCAAAATGATCTGTGGGGTCTCATTTGTAAAAACCTAATTTAACATCTGGACGATGCTCAAGGTGTGTTGGAGGACAGATGAGAGAATGGAGCCCAAGTTTCTTGGAGGCAGAGGTGGGGACTTGGGACTAGGACACCGACATGTGGGGACTATATTCACTTATATGCCTATGAGCTTTTTTTTTTTTTTTAAATGTCTGTAAGAGAAATGGACTTAATTCCAGAATAGCATTCCTCACCCCTCATCGCATTGTAATCATCAGCACTACCTATTGGTATTATTGGAAGAACTCCATTATGAAGATGTGTTGGAGGGCAGTCATTCTCAATCTCTGAGCTTCAATTACACGGCTTGGTGGGAGGGCGCTGGTATAAACAGAAGACTTTTATAGAAGACCAGATATGCTGGACTCAGCAGCCATTTTGCTGAGAAACATAAGGGATCTCGCCTTAGAGCTGGGTAAAGTGAGAAATAGGTTTGACTTTTCTCGAGCAATAGCCATGGCAATCTGAAAGTGCTCTCTGCAGGAGTAATTTAACTGGGAAAGGGTCCCAGAGCTCAATTAGGAAGCAATCAACCCCATCATCAACAATTCCTATGTTGTAAGAACTATGGAAGCCATTGCCATCCCACAGGCCCTCCTGGATTCCCCATTTATGGCTGTGAAGTCCAGGGGAAAGAACCTGATCCAAGAAGGAAGAGCCTGCAACAGGACTGCACGTTTGGGTGGCAGGGCCTGGGAGAGACATCATTTCATGGAGGCCATCCATTTGTCCCATGCGATGGAAGAAGTAGCAGGACTTAGCGTAAATAACCGAGGCTCTAGAGACAGACAGAGTTCGAGACCCAACCCTTCTATTTGAGCCTTGTGAGCCTGGAGAAGGTAAGCTTTCTAAATCTCACGTTTCTCTTTGATAAATGGAAATAAGATTGTTACCCACCTCACAGAGTTGTTCAAGGTTTAAAGGAAATCAACCACACATAGTGACTGAGAATCAGTGCTCAGAAAGTGCTAGTTACCCTTAATGGTCAGTCACCTTATTCTCCCCCTACTTATCAGGACTGGGATGACCAACCTGACTTATCTAACCAGTAAATGCCTCCCCTTCTCCTCTACTACAAGTTCTTGGGAAGGGCCTTAAATGCAGTTGCACGTCAAATATCTGGGCAGATCCTATGTACAGGCCTAGACTCATTTTAGAAGTGTGCTTGGTTTTACCATTGTGGTAATGCTTCAATGCACAGACCATGTTCCTCTGGTGCTAATAGATCTATAAGAGGTTTATATCTCTGCTCCGTATCTATAAATCTCTGACAGATTTTCTTCCCGGTAATGGTTTGCCCTGGTTTGTCCTGACACTTTCCCAGGTAAATCTCATTTTTCAGTGAAAGATAGGATATAGACATTTAACTTACGTGATACATTTTTATAGTAAGGGCCCTCCATGGAGCCTGCCTCCCTGCACTGAGGCCTTTGGGTGGTTGCCCTCCCACTCTGACTCTGGATTTGGTCACATGACTTGTTTGGCCAATGGAATATTAGCAAATTTGATATGAGCAGATGATTGAAGCAGGCTAAGCTTGACTCTCTTGTTGCTGGGAACTCTTCCTGCACCATGGGAAGAAACCCAGGGTAGCCTGCTGGAGACAGTGACTTAGCCAGCAGCCAGCAACAACCCCATACATATGAGTGATGCTTCTTAGATGATCAGATCCCACCTGATGTGCCAGATGATCTCAGCCACATGAATGGCCCCCGGCAAAAGAAGCCCCAGAGAGACCAGCAGAGACCAGCTGAGTCCAGCCCTAATTGCTGACCTACAGAACAATGAACAAATAAAATGGTTGTTGTTTTAAGCCACAAAGTACTGGGGTGGTTTGTTAACACAAGACATAACTGATATAACAAATGAAAACTTATAAATACAGTGGCAGACATTTTTGTCCTCTTTTTCTGGGTTTCTAGCAAGGGCAAGAGAGAATAAAGCCTCTTACTAGGTGATAAAAGAATGTGACTCATATATGGCAAATCCAGAAAGCCCACTGATTCATTCTAGTTGATTCTGGATAAATAAGAATAGAAGTGGGGTCCATGTAATTTTCAAAAAGTATGGTGACAGAACCTTCATCTGAACAAAGTGAGAATTTCCGATTGGCAGGAGGGAGATTTGCTGGCTTCCAGGACATGCCATGCTCCTGGGACTAACCCCCTGATGTCACATGTGTGTAGCAGCCCTGATTCTCACCCCTGACCATTAACATGCATGATCACACAGGCATTTCCAACAGTTTCTGAAGAACCTCGATTTCCAGCTTACGAATGGATGTCACTGAGTGGCCGAGTCAAACCTGGGGACACAGTTGAGGGCTTTGGCTGCATGATGTCTATGACCAGGAAGTAAATGGGGAATTAACACCAAGAGTCTGAAGGACTCAAAATAATGATGAGAAGGAAAAGAAACGAATGCATTCAGAGCAGAGAGATAGTAAAGCCTCTGACTTGCATGCGGTTCTGGCCCAAAGTCCAGATCAAAAGTAAACAACTGTCAATACTTGGCAAGTTTCCCAAACAAAAAACACAAGCAATGTGGGAAAGGAGCTGTGTTCTCAGATTAAAGGTAGCACCAAGATCGTCCGGACGTGGGTGAGAGAGCTGGGGAAGTAAGTAAGACTTTTCAGGATCCGGTGGGGAAGCCAAGACTCCATTAACATCCTCACAGGAACCAGAAAGAAATACTTGTGAAACACTTTGTTCTGAAAAAGACACTGCAGGGATCTGAGTTTGCCGCTGGTGGTAAGGAAGGAGAAAGCGACACAAATGGGGAAACGCATGACTTCCTTCAGCTTTCCTCAAACAATCGCAAACTCATTATGGTTTTTCTACCGGGAACTACTCTTCCAAGTGGGGGAAGATTTTTACCGGGGGGGGGGGATCCAAAGGCTGTTTTAAAATTTTAATTGAAATACTACAAATGGTAGCAAGGCCACTTACTGTTCCTGCCCCCTCCCAAACCCCCACCCAGGATTTGGTCTCCCTTCTCAGCACATCGTCCCGCATGGGCGCACCGAGGCAGCTCCCTCTCCTCTGCACACCCCCCTGGCTCGGGCACTTGCCCTAGGTTAAGGCACAGGTACAGTCTAGCTGCAAGGACGGTCATGTGACCCCCGCAGAGCCAGTGACTTGCCCAAGACTGGGGGGGTTGGGGCCTGCGCTGCCATTTTCTACAACGTGCACTGGTAGCCATGGAAGGTGGGCCGCTGCTTGAGGTCTGAACCCAGACGCCTCTGAGACTATGCTTACCCCGTGGACGTTTCATTTCTAGAAGCCGACAAATCCCATTTTTGCTTACGTCAGTTTACATTCGATTTTATGTCATTCGCAACCAAGAAAGGACTAACTATGCATTCCTTATCAGATTTTTCATCTGTAAAACAGAGGAATTCTGTTAGAAGATGCTATCTATCTGCAGCCTATATATAAATCTGGTTTTAAGAGGAAAGTGGGAGAGGGGAAGCCTTATAGTATTCTGAAGCAAAACAGGTATTTCCAGATAAACTACAGTCCATGCTTGCAATCAATTCAAAATTTATAGAGTGCCCCCTATATGTTACGTATGGGTTATTTCTCCTTTCTGCATCACCATGGAAGGTAAGTGCATAAATCACATTGAATGTCATTTACATCATGGGTGGAAACGTGCTCTTGAGCATGATATTGCCACAGTGATTGGAATCTAGTTGTAGAAAAAACAAAGTGAGCAAACTGCATTCTCATCTTTCAAACAGCATGTGTTGGACCTGTGTGAATGTAGTCTACCTTTATAAATACTGCCCAATACTGTGTCTTTAACTAGAGTTATGCGGGCATAAAATATTCTTGTCCTGTCAATTTTCTATTAACGTGAACATACTGGGAATGCTTAGCAGCAACGAAGTACGGAAAATGCCAACGAAATTAATGGCTTTGTGCTTTTCCTACTGAAACATGTCCACTAATATTTAAAATTCCACATCACAGGACATCACTCATATCTGCTGATCTAAGCTGTAAGGCCTGGATCTGCTGGGGGGATCAGACCATTCGTCATGTCTCTCTCGGTTGGAGTCTTGTTTCTCCCTTCTGCTTTTCTCCCTCCTTCTGCCCTCTCCCCTCCCTCACCCCCAGTTTCCTGGGATTAATTGAGAATGTGGCTCATAAGAGATCAGAAAAGGGTGATACGTATGGAGCAGGTTACGGTTTGTCAGGATATATTTCATATTTCTTAGGTTAAAAAAAACACAAATGTACTACATATCCATGTCTCGCTTAAAATAGTCATGTGAAGTCTACATTTATCGGCCTGGAAATCCATAGTCTTTGTTGTCTTTGAGGAAATCTCACAGGCCTTGTGCAGCATCCTCACGGCCGAACATCAATGTCACATCCGAGAACTGAGGTCCGAGCCCCACCCTCACCCCAGTCATCCGGTCACGCCGTCCTTCAGATGATGTCTGTCAGAGAAGATGGCGTGTGGATGTCCACCAGGCCATGCACTGATCTACTCGGGGACCTTTGTACAATCTCACATCACTAGAAGCACCAGTATGTATTGTATTCTTTGTCACTGAAAGTAAGAGCATGGCCTTCCATGGGCATCTATTTATTCATGTAATGCTTCGTGCCTCCTCTGTATGGTCATTTCATGTCTCCACAGACGTTGGTTAAGTTCTCACTGGGTGCCAGGCACGGAGAGAGGCGCTAGATATATTTAACTGCTACTCGACCTCTCCTTATCAATGCCCGCCAAGCGCCTTCCACAAGAAACATCTGCCGGTAATCTTACCTCCCGCACCCCGACAGCCAGGAACAACGGCAACAGCAAGATCCACGTCAACCAGCATTTCCACCTCCGTCTCCCTCCCTCACTCTAGCCTCTCAAAGTAAAAGCCTCAGTCATCATTCTCAGGTCCTTGCTCACCAGATCCAACAGTCTACTCCTGACATCTCTCCCTCGGGTGTTCCCAACTAGAGTTTATTCATTTGCTGCTGCCAGAGTTAATTTTCTAAAATACAGATCTGATCACATCACTTCGTGCCTATGAGCCTCCCCTGGCTTCCTACCTACCTTGTGGGATCAATTCCCAAGTTCTTCGCATGACCAGGTCTTCTCATCTGGATGCTACCTATTTTCCAGCCTCCTCCCCTGGTGTTCTTCTTTATTTTAGGAGTTCATCTATTTATTTGAGAGAGAGAGAAAGAGCACAAGCAGGGGGAGGGGCAGAAGGAGAGGGAGAAGCAGGCTCCCCGCTGAGCAGGGAGCCTGATGCAGGGCTCGGCCCGGGGATCATGACCTGAGCTGAAGGCAGACGCTTATCCGACTGAGTCACCCAGGCACCCCCTCCCCTGGTGTTTTTTCCCACAACTTTGTTCTCTTACCTCGACCCAGCCTGACACATACAGGACATGCCTCTGGGCCTTTGAGTGTACTGTTCTCTGTTCCTCAAAAGGCCTTCTCTGCCTTGCCTGCTTGGAGGGCTTTTACTCTACTCTACTCACCCTTCAAGAGTCAGCTCAAGGGTCACTTTGTGAGGCCTGCCCTGGTTGCTCCAGGGAGTCAGAGCTCCTCTCTGTGCTCCCAGAATCCTTGAGGCATAGCTTTATCCCAGCCCATTTCATACCCAGTGGTGATATTTGTATACATGTTGATGTAAGCTATCAGCCTGTGAGTTCCCCAATGTAACTGGTTCCTCTCCAGATTCCCAGCATGCAGCACGGTGCTCGGCTCACAGCAGTGCTCATGTGGTACTGTGTGGGAGGGAGCGAAGTATAAGTTGTGTTCTCGAACCATCCCCCTTCCCTCTGAAAGGTGCAATAAGGTATATACATTATTTCTGGAGAATTAACTAGCAGTGGGTGATCATAAACAGACGCTGATGAGTGGCGCACTCTTACTGATTTGGGAAAAGGGAAATATGGCTTTGGAATGGAAGTCAAGGAAGCCTTGATTTGGGTCCTGGAGAGTTGCCATTCAGTAGGTAGGGAGAGAGGAGAGAGAAGAGGAAGGACAGAAAGGAAAAGAGAAACATGAGCTAAGGTACAAAAGCAAGAAAGCATAGGGCATGCTCAGGGCTCGAAGGGGATGTGGCTAGGGCAGGACCAGGCTCTGAAGGCCCAGGAACATCAGGCTCAAAGGCATGGACTTTGTCCAGCAGGCAACTGAAAGTTTTTGGCCAAGGGAGTAAGTGTTGAAAATGATATGTTAGGATCAATTAGCAGGTGGTGTGTCAGACACACTCGGGTTAGAAAAACAAGTTCAGAGTCTATTAGACAATCCAGGTCCGAGGGAAGGAGGCCTGCCCGTGGTCATGACACAAGGAATTAGGAGGCGAGAGGAGAGAGCTATGTTGAAGATGGAACTGAACAGCTAGGGTGACTCCTCACTGGAAGGGAAGAGACAGAGATGACCCAGAGATTTCAAGCCCCAAAACAGTAACTTTGACAAATAGGATTGTTGGTGCAAAGGCTATAATTTGAGAGGAGATAGCAAATTTTGCTGGAGGCGGGTTACATGTGAAGGAACTGCGGGATATCTGAAAAGAAATGTCCAGCAGGGAGTTAGAGATTAAAGACAATATTGTGTGGTGGCCCAGAGCAGAGATCTTGCTGGACTGGGTTTGAATCCTGGTCACACTAGTTATTAGACAGGTGATCTGAGGTCTCAGTTTCCTCATCTATAAGAGGGATACAATTAGAGTACTTACCTCATCAGGTTCTTGGGAAGATAAATGAGATAATTATACGTAAAAGTCCCCTAAACACCATGTCTGGCACATGGTAAAGGGCTCAAAAAATATTGGCCATTATCATTAATAACAAAAATTGAGAAAAATTCTTTAGAGTGCAGAAAATACATTCATTTTATTTATTCATTATGCAAGGTAAATATTCTTATTATTATCCTATTTTAGAGTGAAAAAAACATAGATTTTTCTGTGCCAAATCCTGTGCTGTTCTACTGAACCTGCTGACTCTGGTTTAGATGGGTGGGCGTGGGGGTGGGGTGGGGTGGGTGAAAGCCGCAGGTGGCCACTTGCACGCCTCCAAGCACCACCGAATATCAGGACTGGGTTATAATGTAAGGTCCTTGTTGTCTCAATGACAATCCTATGTGAACTATACCAAAGCTATCAATCCAGCAAAGAATAGTAAATTCTTAAAGAAGGGGGTCTTTAAAGGTGATTTAGTCTCTGCCAAGTGGTTTGTTTGCTTAGGTAGTCTCATGCCCACCTCCCCCTACCAACCCGGCAAGGCTCTGGTACATATTCAGAGAGAGGTTTTCTCCTTTAAATTATAACACAGAATGCTAATAACAGTCTGATACCTGTCAGCAAGAATCTCACCCGGCTGGAACAGCTGCCCATAAATCTCACATTTCAAGTGATTCCTCCAACATTAAAAAGATTGGGAAATTGTGTTGAAGATGAAATTGACAATGAGTTTCTGCCTGGTGGCTGTGAAAATGGTTATTGCTGACCCCTTTATGTCTTTGAATTACTGCTTAGCTTTCTGTCAGGACATATGGAAAGAAGAAATCTTTGGGGAACACTGCCAGATAAAGCTGGCTTACCTTGGATTCCTGAACGGATGGTATGTCTAAGAATAGACTCCAAGGGGAGATGCAAGAGAGCTGAGTGGAACCATAAGAATTGGGCATTTTGTTCACTTTTTCCCCATAACTCCCCTGATTTAAGAAGTGAATAAAGTCATGGCATGATGCCATACAGAACAAATAGGAAAGAGTACTGGACAAAGGGCAGGCTCTCTTGAGGGATGTAAGAAATGAGATGGCTAGATCATATCCTTCCACCCAGGCATCAAGGTGGGAGACGGGGCTGGTGGTTTTAAGAGGTGGAGACAGGACATTTCAAATTCTAATCCTACCTCGGTATGCTGATTCCATCATGACCAAGAGCACTTTTTTATTATTTCCCTGCCTCTTTTCCCACATCTATAAAAAGGAGTTAATCAAGGGTGTTGCTGAGGCTTAATTAGTTAATACTGTAGAGTGCTTTGAAGATGAAAAGAAGATTATAAATACTCACAGTTAAGTTCTCTTTTAAGAAATACAGGTTGGAGTTAAGATGTAACAAATCATATGTCCCAAAATAGCTGGGGGCAAATGAGGGTGGTTTGGCTTTGATAGGTAACTTTCCCTGACATTACTCAGACATTGTGGCTGGGCGAAGACAAATGATGGCACCCTCTTCCCGAGCTTTTCAGAATTTTGTTGAGAGAAACTGAGAGCAAATAGTTGGTCTCCATCGGGATAAGAACATGAGGAAATCCAAAGGAAAATACAAATGAATGCAAGTGTTCTTAGTGAGTCTCCACTTCCCTGACCCCGCATCCTGCAGGATAATCTAGCCCCAAACTCAAAATGACCCAGAGCCGGGAGCCCAGCCTTCCCAGCCAGGCGCACATAAACCAGCTTTCCTCAGATCAGAGTTCTGGGAGTGGTGTTGTCGAAAATAGACAATGGAGAGAAGTGGGTGGAAAGAGGATGTGGCATTGGGGAGGCCGAGTGTCAGTTTGGCCTCGACTGTCTAGCTGTGTGATGCTGAGCAAGTTACTTTACTTCTGGAACCTTGGTTTCTTCCTCTGTGAAATGGGGATCGTTCCTTCCTCCTTGGATGCTGTGAGAAGAAACTGAAGGAATTGGTATAAAGTATTGGTATCACTGGTATGGCATATAGTTCCCCTCTGCCTTTTTACAATTATTTTCACCCAATTTCCCTTCTTCCTTCAGCCCAGACTGGCTTTCTCAGAAGTTTCTGAAATGCCAATGTGCTGGATTATCATTTTCAATTCAGAACTGTTGGGGCTGTTCTATTCGAACTTTCCATGTTTTCACTGGAGAACCTAAGAGCTCTTTCCTACTCTGAGACAGCATTCTAGGAAGGAGACTGTTTCAGCCAAGGTTGTTTCAAGGGGAAAGTCAAGTAAAAGACACACACACACACACACACACACGTGCACGCGCATGCCCTAGATTATTTTTTAAATCCCAGATCTCAAAGCAGCTGTCTTTCTTTTCCACCGTCTTGCAACTGACATCCTGATATTAAATTCCTGAGAATGAAGGCTCCCTAAAAACATAACCCACAGTAAAGCGGAAAGGCCTGGACTGGCAGGTATGTGCCTTTAGACTGTGTCTCTCGTCAAAATGACAGAAGCCTTCTTCACTTCACTTCACTTCAAAGTGACAGAGCCCAAGTAGGCATTCCTGCAGGGCTTTTGGGAGGTAGTTTGTGTCCCCAACAAATCCCACCCCAAAGTCCTCACTGAGATCCACAGGTTAACTAGAATGGTTAGAACTGGGGGTGCAGGGTGGGGGAGTTTAGAGATTACGCAGTTGTCTCCATGCCCCTATTTCACTGACAGGGACACTGAGTTCCAGGCTCCCAAGAGATGCACATACAAAATATGTCGGAATCATTCACCAGGCAGGTAAATATTACTCAGCTCTCTACCCATTCATAGGCTGATCTATCAATGCCTGACCATTGCTACAGGAAAAAGTGACCAGGTTTACAGTTATAGCTACCTAGATGTCAAAAAGCACAAAAGAACATCTTAAAAAATTAAACTTTTAAAAAAATGAACTTCAAATTTGGGACAGTAAATTGGGTGAGTCGTGGAGGTGGTAAAGGAAAACGGGATGCTAGTGTTGGGATGGACTACGGATTGTAGTGCCTGGATCGTGGGAATTACGCAAGTGAAAGCAGCATGGAATCACTGGTCTCCCCTCTCCTCTCCTGACTCTCTTCAATAATGTCATGGATACCATCAGCATTGGCATCTTTTGGTATAGAGGACAAAGAGATGAAATGATGAACAAAGACAGGTGTACATTTTATACTTTGAATACACCCTCGGTGTTTGGCCATACACCGGTTTTGCTAAATGTGAACCTGCTGCAGCTGGATTGATAAAAGAATTAATTTTGGAGGGAAGAAAAAGTGCTGACTTCTCTGTTATCACACCACCTATTTGAGTTACAGGGTATAAGCAGGAAGGAGAGAAAAAGCAAGCAAGGGAGACTATGCAATGCCATGTCACACACCTTAGATGTCCTAATTGTCTCCAGGATTCTTCGCCATGGAGTAAGGATTGAGACAGCTCAGTTCCTGAAGTCCTCGGCTGTCACCACAGAGAGGGCATGACTGTCATTTGCTGCATCTATGAAGATCAGCAACGTTTTGGGTTTTTCAGCCTGAGTTAAATGAGGTGCAAGGTCAAGAGTAAGGACAAGGGTAGAGACACAACCCACAGCCAGACCATTTCACCTTCTCATTCTCCTACTTCCAGGGTGTCCCAGATCCTTAACCATGAAGAGAAACAGAAGGCCCTGAAGCAGAGTCTGTTGCTGTGATTTTAGCATGATCTCTTGGGGGTTCTGCAGCCTTGGTCCTCCTTGGCCAAGATGGGGCATGGGGGTGAGTGCAAGAGTGAAGTTGGCCTTGGGTAGTAGTCTCCCTTGTAGTTGTTACACCACAGATGAAAAACAGACTCTGACTATGTCATGGATGTAGAATCACTCACTGTGTTGCCACAATTTCTTTAGTTTCTGTGTTTTCAGAAATGAGATGAGTTTTCATCACCTCACTTCCATCTGTACTCAAGGGACACTGTCCCACCATGCCATTCTGCAAACACCATGTGCCTTCATGACCGTGCATGCCTGTATGCCCACACTCGTTCTGCCTGGCATCACCTCTCCCATCTCTGCACTTAGACAGTTCTTACTCCTCCTTGAAGGTTCAACTCAAACACGGCCCTCTATAAGAAAGCCAGAGTTCCATGGATTTTCCTTATCAAATTGGTATAGTGCAAACATTCATTTACATGTCTATGTTTTTCACTAAACTCTCAATTCCTTGAGGACATGGAATCTGATATTCAATTTTTAAAAAACCTTCCATTACTAGTACACTTTTTGGCTTATGAAATATATCCAATATAGGTTTACAGAATGAAGGAATGACTAAAAAAAACCACAGCAAAAAATAAAAGGGAACTAACAGGGAAAAAATATTTTCAACAAGTATTAGAAAGAAATGATTACTATCCATAATATATAAAGATATTTTTCAAATAATAAGATAAATACAAGCAAGAGAAAAACAGGCAAAGGACAAACAATGACAACTAATTAAGGAAGAAATATAGATAGCAAATAGAACTTATGAACACATTTCAACTTCATTATTACCAAGGAGATGCAAATTAAAACAATGAGATAATTTTTTTCCTCTATCAACTTGGCAAAAATAAAAACATAAATTTTCAGTGTAGTTGAGGGTCTAGTGAGATAGGCACTCTGGTGAGTATGAAATGGAATCTTTCTGGAAAGCACTTTGGATATGCATATGTATGGACCAAAAGTCTTAAAAATGTTTTATACCGTTTGTCCTAGTAATCCCACTTTTAGGCATCTATTATAAAGAAATAACTAGAAATGCAATAAAAATCTATATATAAGGATGACATTCAGTGAAATATTTATAATGTCAAAAATTTGAAAATAACATAAATCTCCAAAAATAAATGAAGAGTTTAAAAATTATCTCCATAATAAACAACCCAAAGGAGCTAAAAAAAAAAAAAAAAAGGAGAAGGAGAAGAAGAAGAAGAAGGAAGCACAAGAAGAAGAAGAAGAAGAAGAGGAGGAGGAGGAATGGGCAAAGCCCAAAACTAGTAGAAGGCTGGAAATAATTAAAGATTAGAGCAGAAATAAACAAAATAGAACCTAAAAAGAAAAGAAAGAACAGATCAAGAAACCAGGAGCTTGTTCTTTGAAAAGATCAACAAAACTGATAAACCTTTAGCTAGACTCATTGAAAAGAAAAGAAAAAAAATAAAATAAAATCAGAAATGAAAGAGGAGAACTAAAAATTGACACCACAGAAATACAAAGAACTATAAGAGAATTTATGAAAATATGCCAAAAAATTGGACAACCTAGAAGAAATGGATAAATTCCTAAAAGCATATAACCTACCCAAACTGAAGCAAGAAGAAATAGAAAATTTGAACAGACCAATTACCAGCAAAGAAATTGAATTAGTAATTAAAACTCCCAGCAAAGTCCAGAACTAGATGGCTTCACAGGTGAATTCTACCAAACATTTAAAGAAAGAAATTAAGAGGTGCCTGGCTGGCTCAGTCGGCTCAGTGTCTGATTCTTGGTTTCCACTTAGGTCATGATCTCAGGGTCATAGGATTGAGCCCTGTGTTGGGCTCTATGCTCAGTGAGAGTCTGCTTGGGATTTTCTCTCTCTTTCCTGCTGCCCTTCCCCCCCCGTTCGTGCACTCTCTATCCCTCTCTCTCAAATAAATAAGTAAATCTTTTTAAAAAGAAAGAAATTAATACCCAGGGTTCTTCTCAAACTATTACAAAAATATAGAAGAGGAAAGAAAACTTCCAAATTCATTCTGAGACCAGCATAACTCTGGTACAAAAACCAGATAAAGACATTATTTTAAAAAAAGAAAGGCCAATATCTCTGATGAACATAGATGAAAAAATTCTCAACAAAATATTAGTAAACTGAATCCAACAATATATTAAGAAAATAATTCACCACAATCAAGTAGGATTTAGTCCCAGTATGCAAGTGTATTTCAATATTTGCAAATCAATTATGTGACATATCACATCAATAAGAGAAAGGATAACAACCATATAATCATTTCAATAGATGCATAAAAAGCATTTGACAAAGTACAACACTGTACTCAATGATGAAAAACTGAGAGCTTTTCCCCTAAGGTCAGGAATAAGCCAAGGATGTCCACTCTGACCACTTTTATTCAACACAGTACTGGAAGTTTTAGCTTTAGCAATCAGACAAGAAAAAGAAATAAAAGGCATCCAAATTGATAAGGAAAAAGTAAAACTTCCACTATTTACAGATGACATGATATAATATGTAGGAAGCCCTAAAGACTCCACCAAAAAACTACTAGAAATGATAAATGAAGTTAGTAAAGTGGCAGAATACAAAATCAATATACAGAAATCCACTGTATTTCTATACACTTCATTATTATGAAGCAGCAGAAAGAAAAATTAAGAAAACAGTCCTATTTACAATTACACCCAAAATAATAAAATACCTAGGAAGAAACATAACCAAGGAGATGAAAGACCGGTACCCTGAAAACCATAAACATTGATGAAAGAAATTGAAGATGACACAAACAACAAAAAGATATCCTAGGATCATGGGTTGGGAGAACAAATATTGTTAAAGTGTCCATACTACCCAAAGTAATCTACAGATTGAATGCAATTGCTATCAAAATACCAACAACATTTTTCACAGAGCTAGAACAGATAATCCTAAAATTTGTTTTGAACCACAAAAGACCCCAAATAGCCAAAACAATCTTGAGAAAGAACAAAGCTGGAGGTATCACAATCCCAGATTTCAAGATATACTACAAAGCTTTATTCATTAAGACAGCATGGTACTGGCACAAAAATAGACACATAGATGAATGGAACAGAATAGAGAGCCCAGAAATAAATCCATGGTTATGTGATCAATCTTTGACATGGGAGGCAAGAATATGCAATGGGAAAAAGTCTCTTCAACAAATGTTGTTGGGAAAACTGGACAGCTACATGCAAAAGAATGAAACTGGACCACTTTCTTACACCATACACAAAAATAAACTCAAAATGGATTAAAGACCTAAATGTGAGACCTGAAACCATAAAAATTCTGGAAGAGAGCACAGGTAGTAATTTCTTTGACATCAGGTATGCCAACATTTCTCTACATATGCCTCCTGAGGCCAGAGAAACAAAAGCAAAAATAAACTACTAGGACTACATCAAAATCAAAAACTTCCGCACAGCAAAGGAAACCATCAACAAAACAAAAAGACAACCTACTAAATGGGAGAAGGTATCTGCAAATGACATATCTGATAAGCGGTTAGTATCCAAAATCTATAAAGAACTTATACAACTCAACACCAAAAAACCAAATAATCCAATTTAAAAATGGGCAGGAGACATGAACAAACATTTCTCCAAAGCAGACAGATGGCCAAGAGGCACATGAAAAAAATGCTCAGCGGCACTCATCATCAGGGAAATGCAAATCAAAACCACAATGAGATATCACCTCACACCTGTCAGAATGGCTAAAATCAAAAACACAAGAAACAACAAGTGTTGGCAAGGATGTGGAGAAATGGAACCCTTGTGCACTGTTGGGAATACAAGCTGGTACAGACACTGTGGAAAACTGTGGAGGTTCCTCAAAAAATTAAAAATAGAAATACCATATGACCCCATAATCCCTCTAATGGGTATTTATCCAAAGAATATGAAAACACTAATTCGAAAAGATACATGTACCCCTATGTTTATTGCAGCATCATTTACAATAGACAAATTATGGGAGCAATCCAAGTGTCCATCAATAGATGAATAGATAAAGAAGATGTGGTGTGTGTGTGTGTGTGTGTATATATGGAATATATATATGGACTATATATATGTGTGTATATCTCTCTATCTATCTATATATCTATAATGGAATATTATTCAGCCATAAAAATAGAATGAAATCTTGCCATTTGCAATGACAATGTATGGAGCTAGAGAGTATTATGCTAAGCAAAATAAGTTAGTCAGAGAAAGACAAATACCATATGATTTCACCCTTATGTGGAATTTAAGAAAAAAAAAAAAGAGCAAAGGAAAAGAGAAAGAGAGGCAAACCAAGAAACAGACTCTTAACTATAGAGAACAATGGTTACCAAAGGGGAGGTGGGTGGGGAGATGGGTAAAATAGGTGATGGGGATTAAGGAATGTACTTGTGATGAGCACTGGGTGATGTATGGAATTGTTGAATCACTATATTGTACACCTGAAACTAATATAACACTGTATATTCACTATGCTGGAATTAAAATAAAAGCTTAATTAAAAAAAAGAAGAGCTGGTATATATACAATGGAATATTACTCAGCCATAAAAAAGAATGAAATCTTGCCATCTGCAACAATATGGATGGATCTAGAGGGTACAATGCTAAGTAAAGTAAATCAGCCAGAGAAAGACAAATACCATATGATTTCACTCATATGTGCAATTCAAGGGAAACAAAACAAATGAACTAAGAATAAAAGAGACAAAAAACCAGACTCTTAACTATAGAAAACAAACAGATGGTTACCAGAGGGGAGGTGGGGGGGGTGAAATAGGTGATGGGGATTAAGAGTACACTTACCACAATGAGCACTGAGTAATGTATAGAATTGTTGAATCACAATATTGTACACCTGAAACTAATATAACAGTGTATGTTAATTACACTGGAAGTTTAAAAATAAAAATTATCTCCATATGATGGAATATCATATAACCATTAAAATCATGTTTTTCCAAAAACCTCAAGAAAAACAAAAAACATGTTTTCAAAGAGTATTTAATGGGATACATAGGAAAATATTCCTCATATAATGTCATCAAAAAGAGAAAGATGCAAAATTGTGTGTCATGTTTCCAGCTTTGTAAAAGATAGATAGCTAGACAAATATTTATGAAGAAAACACCCACAAGGACACATACCAATGTTAACTATAGTTCTATCTGGATAGAAAGATTATGGGTAATTTTATTTTCCTTTTTATAATTTCATAATTGTCTTGTTTCTTACATTTTTCATAATAAGCCTTTATACCAGGACAAAATGAGCTTTTCTACTGAGATTAAAAATTTAAGAAGAACTATGAAACTTCACTACATAACTATCAAATGGCTCTTAAATAATAATGACAACACCAAATGCTGGAGAGGATACAGAGAAGCTGGATCATTCATACATTAATCGTGGGAATGTAAAATGGTACATTCCCTTGAAAAAGAGTACAGCAGTTTCTTACAAAACATGCTTACCAAAAAACCCAGCACCTGCACTCATGGACATTTATCCTAGAGAAGTAATAACTTCACACAAAAACCTACACACAAGTATTCCTTTACTTGTAATTGGCAAAAACTGGAAATAACCCAGATGCCCTTCAGTGAGCGGACGGTTAAGTGAACTGTGGTTCATCCATTCCATGGACTGCTCCTCAGCAATAAAAAGGAACAAACTATGGATGCACACAACAATCTGGCTGAATTGCAAGGGAATTATGCTGAGCGGAAAGACATCCAATCTCCAAAGGTTACCTACTGTATGATTCCATTTATATGGCATTCTTGAAATGACAAAATTATGAAGATGGGGAAGAGAAGAATGGTTGGCCCCTAGGTTAGGGACAAGGGAGAAGAGGAAGGAGGGGTTTGGCTGTGCTTAGGAGAGGGTAGCACAAGCAATCTTTGTGACAGAACTGTTCTGTATTTTGATTGTAGTGATCTTGTACTATAGTTATGTAAGATATTGACATTGAGAGAAAGCGGGTGAGGGGAATAGGGATCTCCTGCATTACTTTTTATAACTGCATGTGAATCTCTGATTATCTCAAAATTAAGAGTTAAAAAATTAAAGAAATGGACAGGAACCTAGAAATTAAATGAGATTTAAGAGACATATATCATCTAGGGCACCTGGCTAGCTGTGTCAGTGGAGAGTGCGACTCTTGATCTCGGGGTTGTGAGTTCGAGCCCCACGTTGGGTGTAGAGATTACTTAAAAATAAAATCTTTAAAAGAAGGAGAAAGACATATCCAATTGCAATATGCACTTCATATTTGGATCCTGATTCAAACTACAAAAACATGTGACATTTGTGAGATACTACAAATGTGAACATGGGCTGGAGAGCTGATGCCCTTAAGAATTACAGGGTTTTGGGGGCGCCTGGGTGGCTCAGTCGTTAAGCATCTGCCTTCGGCTCAGGTCATCATCCAGGGTCCTGGGATCGAGCCCCGCATCGGGCTCCCTGCTCGGCAGGGAGTCTGCTTCTCCCTCTCCTACTCCCCGTGCTTGTGTTTCCTCTCTTGCTGTGTCTGTCAAATAAATAAATAAAATTAAAAAAAAAAAAGAATTACAGGGTTTTTGCAGGGATGTTGTTTGTGGTTATGTTTCAAAAAAATGAGTCCTTATCTTTTAGAGATTAAAACAAAATATTTAGAGATGAAGTCATATGATATCTGTTTGTACTTCAAAATAATGTGAGTGGGGAAGAGGATAAGGGGGCAACTGGTTAGACTCAGTCACAAGTGGATTGTGAATTGGTGTAATTATCCTAGTCTATTTATGTATATTTTCAAAATTCTCCATAAGAAAACTTTTTTTTAACAAGGTAAAAATACAAAGAAGACCAAATCTCCAAGGAAACCCTTCCAAGGTACTTATCTGCTCGTCAGAAAAGCACGTAGCTTTATCTGAGTACCTTGTATACCAGCCACCGTGTTAGGCTTTAAAGATACAGCCACAAAGAGGTTGCTCCTTACCAGAGCTCAAAGGCTAGCAGAAGCAGAGAGAGATTGTAAAAACAAATAAGTACATTTCTAGATGGTAAGTGCTAATAAGGATTGTACAATAGTGGAAGAACTGACTGTTCTTTGCACCAGTGAAGTGGTGTCCGGGCTGAGTCTTCAAAGACATGCAGCGTGCTGGGTCTGTTTCAGTTGGGGAGAGAGTTCTTTAAGCAAGGACTTGATTCCTAAATAGGACTTAACACCACCTGTTTTCATGTCAGTGCTTTTCACTTCAGCTCCTGTTCCAACCCAAACTGTATTACATTCTTATTGTCAACTGACTCTGCTATCACTTTGGGGAGTAGCTGAAACAGGGCTAATGATGTTTACTGAAGTCTTTCAGTGCTGGGAACAGGATGATTTGAGCTCAGATTCAATCTCTCTCACCACCAACCACCACCTCCAAGGTCCTTGAAACTTTCAGCTGTGGTTCCATTATCCAGATATTGAATCAGAGGAAACTTGTTAAATGAGCCTTTTAGAGGGAAGGAAACTTGGTCATATGTCTTAGGGGGGATTTGATGAGGAGAGTGATTCATTTCACGCTGATAAAAATGGGAACTTGAGAATAAGTTGTTTTATTCACTCTACACACACACACACACACACACAATATAAACACATATATATAATCACATGACACCTGCCGCCTAATCAGTTGTAATAATGTAAAGGGTGCCATGCGGTTAACGGTATTAAGGCCATAAATTACATTTCCTAGAGTGTGGTTTCGCCACAAAGCCACTTGGGAAGGCACGTTGTGATTAATATCACACTAGGGAAGGCATGATGACAATGATGACGATGGAAGGAAGGAAGGCAGCAAACAACGACATGGGGACAATGGGGACAGCAGTCTCTTCAGCGCTTGGCCGGAGAGGCCAGTGTCCTCAGATCATGACTGGTGCACTTGCTTAGCTTATAAAAACAAAACACAAATAAACAAAACTCCCCAACACGTCAGAAAAGCGTTAACCCCTGTCCTGGATATTGCTGTTGAGGTACATTATTTATCCGCACCGCGTTCCGTTATTACTAAATAGAGAATCAATACATTCAAACGTAAAAGTTGCAGAAAGAACAATCGCCAAATGAAGGTAAATCTTCTAGTGGGACTCACCCCGCAGCCTGGCCACTGGAGCAAACATGCGTTTCCAGCGTCGCCATTTGTCACTACTGATTCTGCCCGTGCGAGACAAGACGCACGTCACTGCGCTGACAAGGAATGATCTATCCTCCGTCACAACACACAATTTGCAACCTTCAGTCTCATTTGAATCCTTACCTCTAAAGTCTTTATTCTGATAGAGAAACCATGGAGGAATTAGGTTTTTGTCTCAGAAGTCTGCCTATAATTACTTTTAGTATCAAATAGTTGCCAAAGCTAACATAACAATATTGAGGGACACAACACTGGGCCTTAGCTAATAGGCTTAAGCACAGTACGCAAGCGGCTGTGCCCGGAAGCAGAAAAGGGAGAGCTGGTGATAAGGAGACTAAGAGAAGGAAAAATGCCCTCACCTGAGTCAGCCCTGGGGACTGTGTGTTTCCAAGGAGTTGCTCATTTATTCCCTCCACGTGGCTTAACAGCCTGGTCTTCTGGTTAGGAGAGACCAGTCTTTGGGAAATGGCTCAATGATCTACTCTGTCTTTTCTCTTGATTATAAGGGAAAATGGCTCATCCTAAGCAAGTCATAAGCGGTGAGATAAAATATATTTTTCCAGTATAATTCAACAGACATCTGTACAGCTTCTGTCAAATGCCATCTCAAGGCACCGTGGGATCCATGTTCATTTATCAAATGCTTACTGAGTGCCTGCTCTTGGCCAGGCTGTAGGCTAGGTGCTGGGGTCACAGCGATGAGTAAGACAATCCCTTCTGTCTCAGTCCATTCAGGCTGCTGTAACAAAACTACCATAGATTGGGTGGCTTAGAGTCAACAGAAATTTATTTCTCCTAATTCTGGAGGTTGAAGATTCAGTGTCTGGTGAGAGCGAGCTTCCTGGTTCATAGACATCTGTGTTCTCTTTGTACCCTCACATGGCAGAAGGGATGAGGGAGCTCTCTGGGGTCTCTTTTGTAAGGGCACCAATCTTATTCATGAGGGCTCCACCCTCATGACCTCATCACCACCTCCACCATCACATTGGGGGTTAGACTTTCAACAAACGAACTTTGAGGGACCACAGCGTTCCTTCTATAGCACTTTCTCGCATAGAGCTTCTAGCCTGGTAAGGGAGACAGTCATTAAACACATCATCACACAATGAAGTGATTCACTGAAATTGTGGAAATCGATGGAGCTGGACAGGTGCTAGGAGGACCTATGAGGAGGGTCTGGTCTGAGTGCTTGAAGCAGGTTTCCCTAAAGAAGTGATGTTTACGCTGAGAACCAAGGGAGTTCGCTAAGTGAGGAAGGGGGCATGTCGGGAAGGGGGAGGTAGTCTGGTCTTGCTCTCCAAAAGCTCCCAATAGAGCACGGAGCCCAAAACATGAATGAATAGTTCTGATCCTGGGCAGACTGTAGATGTCGTGTGCTGCGAGACTGTGGACGGATTCCTGCAGGAAGAGTCTCCCTGAGCCTGACCCTGAACCCCTGGCTCAGTGTGGGAGAGAGCAAAAGGAACAGCCACTGCCACGGACAAAGAGCAAGAGAGAGAGAACTGTTCTTCCCGGCCAGTCCTTCTGAAGCATCGTTGATGCTTAATAAACAGAAAATACTATGGCCATCCTTGGCATTCTTCCCTCACCCGGAGAAGTACTTCAGTTTCTAATCTTTCCTTTGAAAGATGAAAATGAGGACTTGGCAAAGACGCAACACATCTGAGATGTGAAAAATTAAAAATCTTCCTCCTCTAGCTCAAGTACAGCGAAAGGTGCCATCGTGAACGTTATGAAAAAGGCATTACGGTTTTATGAGGCAATGCCACATGTGGCTGAAAGTAGGCCACACGTGCGAGTTGAGTCTGGGAACTTCTCATTCATTCCTCCAATAACTATTTAATGAGCATCTACTACATGCCGAGCAGACAGGGTCCTTGACCTCCTGGAGTTTTGCATTCGAGTAGGAGAGAGAGATGATAAACAAATAGAAATCCAGGTAGTTCTAAGAAACTGGAGTGGATTCAGGGAATAGAGAAAGCCAGGAAGGAGAACAAAGAGAACGAACGTGACAGGATATAGTGGTGGAGAAAGTCCCCTCTGCAGGGCCGGCTTCAGGAGTGCATGCCTGGGGCAGTGGCAAAAGCCCGCCCTCAGAGGGGACTCTATGCCTGGGCTTTAATCTCCCGCAGCGGCCATCTTGCATCTTTTAATAACGTTAGATTTGCGTTCATAACTTGTAAGTGCAATCTGATGGGACAATGGAGCCTGTGTCTAGGGCTTGGAGCCTTAGCTCCCCGCTCCTGCCACCTCCGTTGGCTTCTTGGCTGTCTGCTCCCCAGGCCCCGAGCAAGAGTGGGAGCAAGGCTTGGGCACAGGGGGAATCAGGGCAGGCACAGGGTAGGGGCCCCTATGAAGGTCTGCACTTAGCCCATGAGCCCATAAGTATCCTTGCACCCAGAGGAGCATGAAGACATTACATGGCAAGTAAAACACCTTGACAGATTGAGAAAGACCACAAAAGAAAGGAAAAAGCTTTTCTTCCTGCTTTTTGATCGAGGGGCCCTGCCCTACATTTTCATGGTGTACTGGGCCCTGTAAATTATTATCCCTGGCCCTGCCCCACTGAGGAGGGGACATATGAGCAGAGATATGAAAGGAGAGATGTGGGCATCCGCACCCCAAGCAGAGGAAACTTGAAGTGCTAAGGCCTCGGGCTGGAACAAGCTTGATGAGTTGGAAGAGCAGCAGGAAGTCTGGTGTGGCAGGAGCATGCCCAGTGGGGGGTGGGGGAGGAGGGTGGTAAGGTCGGAGATGTAGCCTGGGCCCCAGGCTGTGGGGCTCCCTAGGTATGATGAGGCTCCCACCCTCCAGTCTAGATGGAAGGTGTGGGGTGTTCCAGGCAAGAAAATTATATGGTCTGATTTAAGGTTTTAAAGACTGGGTTTTAGGGGGAGACGGTGAGATTTATCTTATTTTTGGTTTGTTAATGTAGTAACTGATTCCTATTCCGTCTTGTCACTGAGGAGGTTGGTGGCCTTGAATGAAGACAGTTACAGAGGCAGGAACAGCGGTGCTGTGAAAAGGGGTGGGGGAGACAGGTGACAGGGTCCCCATCCGTGGAGGCCATGGGTAAAGATGGTTCGTGGAAGCCGAGAGAATGAGCTGAGGGGAAGAGTCTGAGGCTTTCATACTCTCCGGTGAAGTAAGAAGCACGGTCATGTGCCAAGACCGCAGCGTGGCAGGGGAAGGCGATCCGGAGAGCGAAGAGAAGGTTTGGAACCTGTGAGAAGAACAAGAGAGCCCCACCTTGGGACAAGAACCAGGATCTTGGCAGCACGGGTGGCCCGGCTCTGGTGGGAAACCCTTCTCCTTTTGGAAAGGAAGCTCCAGCACCTAAGTTCTGCACCCCATCCTTTAGCATTCCTACAGTCTCTCCCGCCGAACCCTACTCTCCTTCCTTGCTCCCCTTAAAATGCACCAATTTCCACTTTTTGCGCCACAAGAGGCCTCGTGACACGGCTGTTGGAGCCGTGTGCCTGGCTCTGCTCCTGTCTGCATCTGTAAGTGCACCACACCTTCACCACCTGCTCGCCTACACTGTCGCCACTCATTCCCTAGTCTCTCACCAGAGGATTCGATGCTATCATGTTATCGAAATTGCCCTGAGAGGTCCCCTAGGATTCTCATCCTATTCTTATCATAGATTGTGTGTGAACGATGCTTCCGTCTTCTGTCTCCACCTCTCATTTAAAAGTCTTGTTCTTCATTTGCTGGAACCTGATCTCCCATGACGCTCCTCTACCTCTCTAGTCACCCTAATCTTTACCTTCTCTGTGGCTCTTTTTCCGTGTCTTGGTCCCTCATCGTGGGCACTGCCTGACACTCGGCTCTGCCTCACTGCTTGGCCTCCTCACCCCCTCAGGAAGCTCACCTGCTTTCCTGACATCAACTATTCCAAATAAACTTGGCCTCCCAGCTTAATGATCAACCCTTGGTATATGATTCCCAAACATAACTTTCAGCCAGGCTTCTCTCTCCCAGACTCTGTTGTCATATTTCCAACTGAAAATCAGCATGTCCAAAACAACCTCAAAACTTTTCCTGCAAAAATTCCTTCACAGGTTCCTCAAAAAATTAAAAATAGAATTACCATATGATCCAGCAATCCCACTTCTGGGTGCATACCTCAAAGAATTGAAAGCAGGGACTCAAAGAAATACTTGTAGACCCATGTTCACAGCAATGTTGCTCACAATAGCCAAACAAGGAAGTAACTTGATGAATGAATAGATAAATAAAATGTGGTCTATGCATACAATGGAATATCATTTGGCCTTAAGAGGGAAGGAAATTCTGACACCTGCTACAACATGGGTGAATCTGGAGGACCTTATGCTAAGTGAAATGAGCCTGTCATAAAAAGACCAATACTGTATGATTCCACCGTTGTGAGGTATGTAGAGTAGTCAAAGTCATAGAGACCAGAAAGTAGGATGGTGGTTCCCAGGAGCTGTGGGAAGGAGGGAACTGGGAGTTAGTGTTAAATGGTACAGGGTTTCCGTTTTGCAAGGTGGGAGGGGTTCTGTGGAAGGATGGTCACCCAACAACCTGAATGTACTTAATCCACTGAACTATATACACTTTCCAAGAGTTAAAATGTAAAAACTAAATGGTACATGTATTTTATCATAACTTTTTTTAAAAATCCCTTTTCAGTTTCCCAACTTCTAGCAGCATTACTATTCTTGAGTCCACCATGCCCCCGACTGTGAAGCTAATGTTCACTGTGCCCTACCCTTGTCCTCCCCACACAATGTGTCTCATCAGTTTTGTCTTTCAAGCGTGCTGTAGATGTATTCCCTCTTCTTCATTCCTATTGACTCACCTGCTGAAGACACAGACTGAAGTGACCCTAGAGGTCTAAGCCTCTGCTTTCTCCTATAACTGGAATCTTCTCTAATGTCTCTGGCCAAGACTATTCAATCACTCATTCATTCAGCAGGTATTTACTGAATACCTATTATGTATACTGGGAATATAGCATTGGATAAAGAAGGCAAGGTCCCTGCGCTCATAAAGTTCATACTGTAGTCAGGCAGATCGACTGCAAACAGGTAATGATTTAGGATAGTGATAGCTGGTAGAGAGAAAACAGCCCAGGCTGTAACATGACAGAAAGTGATGGTGGAGGAGGTAGGATGGAATTCTTCTTTAAATTGGGTGATCAGGAAATCTTTTCCAAAACAGTGACATTTCAGTTCAGACCCAGATGAACAGAAGGAGACAGTCATGGTTCTAGAGGTACCAGGCAGGACACATCCAGTGTGAAGGCCCTTGGGAATAAACCTGGCTTTTTTAGGAAACCACGAAAAGACTGGTATGGCTTGGGAGGCCTGGATGGCTCAGTCGGTTAAGCGTCTGCCTTCGGCTCAGGTCATGATCTCAGAGTCCTGGGATCGAGCCCCGCATCCGGCTCCCTACTCAGTGTGGAGCCTGCTTCTCTCTCTGCCTGCCCTCCTCCTGCTTGTGCTCTCTCTCTCTCTCTAATAAGAAAGAAAGAAAGAAAGAAAGAAAGAAAGAAAGAAAGAAAGAAAGAAAGAAAGAAAGAAAGAAAGAAAGAAAGAAAATCTTAAAAAGGAAAAAAAAAAAAAAGACTGGTGTGGCTTAGTGCAGGCACCTAAGAGGAGAACCATATGAGTCTGGAAGGGTGGCCATGGTCAGGCAATGTGGGCATTTTAGGTCAGGCTGAGGAGCTGGAGCTTCATTCTAAGTTTGAGGTGAAGCCATAGCAGGGTTTTAAGCAAGGCATGATGTCCTGTTTTGCTTTTTTTAGAGGATCCTTCTGGCTACTTTACTTACTGTATGGAGAATGGGTTGTAAGGCTCATAAGAGGAAGGGCAGTTAGGAGGCAGTCAAAGGAGTCCCCCTGACAGATGATAGTGGCTTGGGCTGGGTGAAAGCAGTGCATGTGGAGACAAGTGGACAAAGATGTGTTAAAAATACTTCAGAGATAGAAATGGTAGGATTTGTGGATGGACTGGATGTGGGGATAAAGGGAAGGGAAGAATCAAGGCTGACTCCCAAGGTTTGGGCTCAAGCAATGGGTGGACAGTGATGTCATTTCATGAGGTGAGGAAGTATGGGTGGACAGAATCCTATATCTGCTTGCACACTCCTAATACTGGGAACTCACTGCAGGGACAGGCTATCATGCCACTGATATTTGAAAAGTCTTGTACAAAGTCCAAATTTGTTTCCCTATAAATTTATTCTTTTCTCCCAATTCTCCTTCAACAAAATGAACCAAGTCTTTCCTCTTTCCTATATGGCAGTCCTTTTCTATACCGTACGTTGAGGAGAATAACTATGCCCTTCTAAGTATTCTTTTCCCTGAGCTAAATGTCCCTAACTTACTAACATTTGTTTCCTTATTCCTGGATCCCTGCAGATTCAAACTAGTCTTCCTCATAGCAGTCTATCATGCAAACTTCAGCCAGAGCCATCTCCCTAATGCACCAGTTATCAACCACCAAGACGTAGGCATTGTCCTGGGAAAATATACGTAATAGGTGCCAAAATTAGATTCTTCTATCTCAGTTTTGCTAAGGCAAGAAGATAATAGGTGCTATCTCTTAAAAACACCACCATGCAAAAATTTCAGAGTTAGCAGCCAAGATGATCCTTAAACCCTTTTGTCCCCATCTCTAATATGAGTTGAGGATGGAGATTAAGAGATTTGTGTGAAGGACAATGTGTGACCTGGCTGTGAATCCCATGCCTCCCAAGGTTTGGGGGCGGGATGCTCCCCTTTTACCACAAGTCAGGGGAAAAGGGCTTCAGGTTATCATTTGGTGAGCTTGATGTGTGACACCAGAGTTAGGTGGGCATCGGAGACTGGTGTCTGACCCCTGTCTGGAAAATCTAAAAGGTAAAGTTGTTCTGATGGCCAAGGTGGAGAAGCAGAAGCTAAACTGGCAGCCTCCCATACAGAGTGTGTAGGGGCAACAAAGGTGAGGATATTTCTCATGGAACTCACGTGGCTCATGTGGGGATGATGGCTGGCATGGAGCCATTTTGAGTTCTGCCCGAGAAGACCACCTGGAGGTCTGTGGAGAGAGGGTTGCCAGGAAACTGGGGCTGAGGAGGGTGTCATTTGGAGGAAAATGCACCACCTGTGTCACAGGAAATGCTGTTGAAATTTCCCAGTGAAGCCTTCCAAGAATCCACAAAAAGGCCCAGGAAAGAGCCTTAAAATGGGTCCCTAAATAGTGAAGCCCTATTAGGATAGTACTGTCGAATAAGAACTTTCCTGCTTTCTCTAGCTGTCATCTCCTATTCCCCTTCCAATGTAGGAAGTCCAGAAATCACACTTAGTGGAAAGGGTGAGGAGAGGCAGAAGCAGTCGGTGAGCATGGGAGAGAACCCACCCCTTCTTCTCCTTTGTGCAGAAGGACCTAGCTGGGAAATAGGAGGAGGATCAGCTTTGAAATTTTGATTAGTACATGGTCCTGCACACTATTAATTATTGAATTAAAACTGTGATTATTATTTAAAGAGACTCTAAGGGTGAGCAAGGGAAGAACTTGCCCCATTTTTAAGACACTGACGAAGTCCAAAATAGTCTCTTTCTGATAGCACTTCAAGAGTTCTCCTTGTTCAAAGTTGTGGTTATACGCAGAATGAAAGAAGCTTTTGCTTTGTCATTCTCTTGCTTTAAGAGGTCCCTTTAATACCTCTCTCACCTTTTAGATTAAAGCCAGCCTCCTAAGCACAGAGTTTGATGTCCTCTATTACCTATCTCGTGTATATTTTTCCACTAAACTTCCCATGATTCCAAATAGAACATTTGACTTTAGTCAGGTGGTCCTCTGTGCTTTGTAATAACAACTAGTATTTATTGCACATTAGTTGTGCTAAGCAGTATATCATTTAAGCCTCATAATAACCTCTTGAAGTCGATGTTATTATTACCCCATTTTACAAATGAAGAATCTGAAACCACTAATAAATGGTGAGGCTGTGATTAGAACCCAAGCAGTTGATTCCAGTGCCCACAATCCAAACAGCCAAGCATACTGTGTGTCCTCTCACAACATACATATATTCTTTGCTCTCAATCTATTTTGGGCATGTCCCCCTACTCTCCTCTCCTCTGCTTATGCTATCCAGATATCTTTCAAATTCCAGCTCAAACTCCTCCTCCTCTGTGAAGCCTTCCCTAATTACTTTGCAGTTTTCTCTATTCTCTGAGCTCCCAAAACATTGAGTCCATGTCAAAGACTTTAAAATTTGAACTGTGCCGTTTCCCTGTTGTCATTTTGGGTGTCATTTGGGTAAGCCCTTAGAAATTCCTTCAAGGATAAGGCCTGTCTGTGTTCCATGCTGTACTTGTATTCACCAGGGCAATGGTTCACCAATTTTAGTACAGAAAGATGTCAACAGACAGTTCACAGAATAAGAAATGTAATTGACACTGAAATGTATGAAAAGATGCTAGACCTCATTATAATAAGAGACATGCAAAGTCTCACTGAGTTACTATTTATCGCCTCTCAGATAGACAAAAATCCAAAAGTGGAACAACATATCCTGATGTCAAGGCTGTAGGGAAATAGGATCTCTCATACATGGCTTGGGAGAATGCGAAATGAAATAACTCTCATAGATGGGAATTTGGCAGGTCTAGCAAGATTACATGTGCATTCCTTTTGACCCAATAATTCCACTTTTGGGAATCTATCCTAAAGATACACTGGCAAAAATCCGAAATGCTGTATGTTCAAAACTATTCTTTGTAGTACTCTTTGTAAAAGCAAAAGACTGGGGGAACACCCAGTCAGTGTCAATCAATAGAGGCCTGGTTGAATAACTATAGTACCTCTATATAAAAGAGTACTGGGCAGGAAGAAGGAAGGATTGCTACAGACTTCTTTGGATGATCTCCAGGATCTATTGTTAGGCGAACAAAGCAAAGACAAGAAAAATGTGTACAGTATGCTACGGTTTGCATAAGAAAGATAGGAATATGACGATTTCTATATGTGCTTATTTTTTCAAAGGAAACAATGGAAGAATAAACCGAAAACGAATTAAAGAACGTATTGTCCTGGACATCCCAGACGAGGTGAAAATCCAATTCAACAAATATTTATCAGGTGCCTACTATGTGCTAAGGGCCGTTCTAGGGATTCACCAGTGAATAAAACAGACAAAAACAATATTGGGCATACACCGCAGTGAAGGTAGGCAGAAACACACAACAGATATTGTTAGGGGCTGAACTGTGTTCCTCCCTAAATTCACATGTGAAAATCCCAAACCCCAGTACCCTAGGAGAGGACCGTATTTGGCAACAAGGTCTTTAGAGAGGTGATCATGTAAAAATGAGGGGAGGGGGCCCTCGTCCAACCTGACCAGCGTCCCTACCAGAAGAGGAAATCTGGACACGCAAGAGACACCAGGGATGGGTGGGCACAAAGGAAAGATCAGGTCATGACACAGAGAGGGGCACCATTTGCAAGCCAAGGACAGAGGCCTCAGGAGGAACTGAACGGGGTGACACCTCGATCTTGAACCTCTAGCCTCCAGAACTGTGAGAAAATAAGCATCTATTGTCTCAGCCATGAGTCTGTGGCATTATGTTTTGGCAGCCCACACAGACCAAAACAGATATTAGTTTATACAAATAACTTTATAGCATGTTAGAAAAGGACAAAAGAGCATTTTTAAAAGGCATAAGTAAAAGAGATCAAGGCTACTGGGGAGGCAGGGGGTGGGTTGCTTTGTTAAACTGGATGGTCAGAGGACGCCACACAGAGAAGGGAAAAGATAAGACCTATGAGAACAGGAAAGAGGTGGGAGGGCAGGGAGCGAGTCAGACATGGTACGCAGACTGCTTTACTTCTGTCGGTAAGGTTTTGTTTCTTGCGCTTGGTGGTGGGATCATTACACTATTAGCTGCACCTTTTGGTCTGCCTGTAAGATTTCATCGTAATTTGTTGGAAAGCTTAGCACCTGGACCCTGGCCAGTTGTAATGGCAGGAGCATGGAGGGCAAGGCTGAGCTGAGACTGCAGAGTGAGGGCGAAGAGGGTGTGAGGGTACCAGCAACACCAGCCACAGGTGGCGTAGGATATCATGACTGAGTGCGGGGGGTGGGAAAGGGAAAGATGTCTAGGACGACTCGCTGCCCACCCCCTGCACAAGAGAGTGGCGAAAGGAGTGCCCTTCCCAGGACACAGGACAAGGAGCAGGTGCAGGGGCTAGGGAATGGGGACCCTGAGCTCAGTGTTGACAAGTTGTTTCTGAGGTCTGGTTGGTGTTCGGTGGCAGGAAAAGAGGAAGGAGATGAAAGTGTGTGTCACATCTATGATTCTAGAATGCTCAGACTCGATGCTTGAGGGTAGCCTCTTTTCTGCTTAGACACCAAGGGCAGGACACAAGATCAAGTCGAAATCACGTTCCACTGCAGTTCCTGGGCACTCAGGTGCTGCTCACGCCACTGGATTCCCTGCTCGGAAACCCTGGAAGCTGCCTCTCTCACCCAGCCCCGTCCCAGGCCACCTGTACACGCTGCTCAGGGAATGCCAGCCTTGGTCAGGAAGGGACTTAGACATAGCTCGGCAGCAGCGCCCTCCCTCTTTTTCATAAAGGCTTAAATTTTACAATAAACTTAGGTTTACAGAAAAGTAGTGAAGATATTACAGAGTTCCCATCTTTCCCACACCCAGCTGCCTCTATTATTAACATCTTACAGGAGTGCATTTGTCACGATGAATAAACCAACAGCAGCCCAAGGGGACCAAGATAATGCTCTGCACAAAATTAGAAGTGGCAGGTCCCCCAAGTACCTTTATATCAGTGGTCATACCCTGAATACTCGGGTTTGTCAAGACCCAGGCTCTGGTGTCCAGAAGACCTAGGCTAATCTCAGCTTGGCCCCTTCATAGTGCTGTCCCCTTGGTGGGTCCTCTGTGCTCCCTTTCACACTCTGTAAAATGGGATAACAGCCAACTTCGGCTTTGGTGAGGACTGAGTGAAGACAAAACCCGGCACAGTCAGTGACTGGTCAAGCTGAATAGATGTTGGTAGTATTATTACTATTATTATTATTGCTGCTGCCGTTGTTGTTGTTCGCAAGCACGAACAGCACAGCCCACCCCTTGTTTCCTGTGCCCGTCTCTCACCAGCATACCATGGCCAGAACAACGCTCGGCTCTAACATTTTTCTAGAACCCGTATTATTTGTGGCAATGACCAAAGGGGAACGGTGCTCAGCTGCCCAAGAAAGGCCCATGAAGCAGCGCAAAACTCCAAATAACCCTTGAGGCCAAGAGGGACTTTGGGCTTCATGTAGATCATCTCAGCTGGAAGACGGGCCGTCAGGGACGGTCTCAGCACGTCCTTCCGCTAAGTGATGTTTTCCAGACTGCAGGTTGCAGCCCATTAGCAGGTATGGAAATCAGTTCCATGGGTTGTGACCAGCCCTCCCCAGCTGCCAAAAAAAAAAAAGAGAGAGAAAAAAAGGAAATAGACTACAATAGAAAATTTGTAGAAAGGGCGTCATTTGTAGAAAGTATACTTTTTTTCTCAGGAAATTAATTTTGTCTTGAGTGCGTGTGCGTGGTCATGTGTGTGTTTGTGCGAGTCTGCTGGGTCATGCTGTAAGATGTCTTTCTATGGTCAGTAGTCAAAAAGCTTTGTGAGTCACACCTCTAAAATCTGTGCAGGAATGAGGCCTGGGGGTGGTTATTAAGCCAACCACAAGGAATAAAAGAGAAGGAAGAGCTTTTATTTATTTATTTATTTATTTATTTATTTATTTATTTATTTATTTATTATTTTTTATTACTTTTTATTTTTATTTTTTTAAAAGATTTTTTTTTATTTATTTGAGACAGAGAGAATGAGAGACAGAGAGCATGAGAGGGAGGAGGGTCAGAGGGAGAAGCAGACTCCCTGCCGAGCAGGGAGCCCGATGTGGGACTCGATCCCGGGACTCCAGGATCATGACCTGAGCCGAAGGCAGTTGCCTAACCAACTGAGCCACCCAGGCGCCCCTATTTATTTATTTTTTAAAGATTTTATTTATTTGAGAGAGAGAGTGAGAGACAGCACAAGAGGGAAGAGGGTCAGAGGGAGAAGCAGACCCCCTGCTGAGCAGGGAGCCCGATGCGGGACTCGATCCCGGGACTCCAGGATCATGACCTGAGCCGAAGGCAGCCGCTTAACCAACTGAGCCACCCAGGCGC
The DNA here is from genome assembly GCF_029215605.1 of Mirounga angustirostris. Lineage (NCBI taxonomy): Eukaryota > Metazoa > Chordata > Mammalia > Carnivora > Phocidae > Mirounga > Mirounga angustirostris. The sequence goes on along the minus strand of NW_026991720.1, from coordinate 106,375,705 downwards.
CCAAGAAGGAAGAGCTTTTAGGACCAAGAGTCAGGACTAGGGGTAGGGACTGCATGGAAGGTGCTGGAAGCTTCTCACTCCACCGCAGGCCCCACCCACACCTCAGGTTGTTGTATTATCCCTTTCTGGCTCCTCTTAAGAATTTGCAGCTAAAAAGAAGAAGAAGAAGCACCAACCCCGTAAACAATAAGGACTTGTGTGTTTGTCTGCAGGGGCGGGGAGGACGAAGTCCTAGAGCCCATGTAGTGGGGCCCCAAGCCCCAGGGGATGGGGGGGGAGGTGGCAGCATGCATCAGCACTGGCAACTCCAGCAGGAGAGCAGGGGTCTCGAGGGGGCCTTCAGACCTTCTCCTGAGCTCTGGTACCTCCAGTCTCTCCTCAGTTTTGGGCAGTCCCTCCAAGACCCCGGAGTGCACCCATCCTGAACTACATGCACTTCCCAGATGGGCCCACTGCCCTCTCTTTCTTCCGGTCTCACATGTCTTACCCACACCTTCTCCTCGGAACCCTCGCGGACCTCCACTCAGAAGGCACCTCCTTCCTGCAAACACCAGGCCCCGTGGTCTCTCTGCCGCGTGGCTCCCAGGGTGTCCATTTTGGTGTGAGACTGAGCTCCCCAGGCAGGAGCTGGGTGCGGTGCCCTGCATTCCCACTGCCTACCTACGCGCGCAGGGACACCGAGTGATGCCTGGTTCATTTTTTAGTTAATGAGTCGGTAGGGAAGAGGAGGGTGAGCACTCTCCTTTGCTCTATGGGGCTCTGGGTCCAGAATTTCCAGGAACCTGAGCCATGAGGAGGTCTGGGAGCAGCAGGAAATGCAAGTCCGAGGACAGATGTGAGTCAGAGAGGCCAAGAAACAACACCAAGGGAGAAGGGGGCACCGCCCAGACCCATGGGTGGGACTGGGACTGGGTTCCAGAACGGGCTGTGGCCGCCTTTGTCTTTTATTCTTGGGCCGGTGGGGGCCCAGCTCCTGTCTCTGGGGCACCTGAAAGGAACTTCAGGACCTCTGACTCCAAGTTCAAAGGTGGGAAAGTACGAGGTCCCTGTGGGGCGTGGCAAAGAAAGCAGAAGGGGCTGGGACCCGTGCGTGGGGGGGGTGGCCTGGAGGGCCAGCGGCGGGGGGTGGTGGGGCACAGATTTGTATCCGAGGTACTGGGAGACCACCACCGGGGGAGGGGCTGCAACCACCATCCCCTATGGTTCCATGCAAACTGGCGTATATTTTTCTAGGAAGAAGACCACAGCTTTCATCACATGCTCAAAAATGTCGTGATCGCGAACAGTAAACAAGCCCTGTCTTTGGGGAATCTCCCTCTGGCCACGGTGGAAAGAGTAGAACCGAGTTTCACTAGTTTCCCTGGTAGAAAAACATGCGCCATGGCAAGATAGTGTGCAAATATTTGATATCTGACGTTTGGTTGTTTAAGAAGATTGCCTACCTCTCCACAGAAGAGCTAGAATTTTCTAGTAGAGCTGGCTGCCAATGAGCTACACGCACCTGTTACGTTCACAGGGACCTAGCTGTCCCGCTGTGCACTCTCAGCCCTCTCCCCAGGGATGTTCTCTCCTTTGTTCCTTGCCCCACAGCTGGTTCTCACTCTTGGACTCAGAGGCCCCCTGATAGGACACCCCTCCCTCCCCAGGGGCAGTCCCAGGCGGTGATGGTGAGGCAGGCTGCCCTTCCCTTTGCCGTCCTGTCCCACCATGACGGCAACAACGGTCCCCGGTGTGTCTGACTTCTCTGAACAGCTGGGGATGAAATAGGGGGAACTGGAACATCAGAGGGAAAAAAATAATAATTTCATATGATTCTCCTCCTGCCCTAAGAGTTAGGCAGGAGGGAAGTTTGACCCTACATAAGGAAACCCTTCATGGACTCTTGAATTTCTCATCTTGCCCTCTTAACCTCTGTGCCTCCCTCTTCTAGGCCTATGGTGCAAATATCCACCCTCCCCTTTAGGGAGCCCCCTTCCCTATCCACAGGGCTGGTTTCACCCCAGAACACATCCTCCTCTTCTCCCTAGAAGGACATGGTAGTTCCTGGTGACACTTTCCCCAAAGCCCAATGTACTTGGCCCCTCAACAGTCATCCCAGAACTTGGAATAAGGGGGGCACGGCAGAGAAGGCGGGGGAGGACCCTACCTATCCACTAGGTCTGAAAACTCCAGTCCAATGGCCATTATAGAACCAGGATTCTTCCTGTTCATCTGTTGGGTCACCATCATTCAGACACAAATACATCTAAAGACACACTTTAAATCTCAGAAACGGTACAGTCTAGGTCTACATTAAGGGAGGCAATGGTTGCTCCAAGCACAGTCATCTGCACAGGTCCCTTGCCCACGACGGATACCGCGATTCTTGTGCAGAGCTGTGTTTGCCCCTCGCGCGGCTCCCCTGCCCGCACCCTAGCTTCCAGGCAGTGCCTTCCAGTCCCACAGAAATAAAAATACACTTTGCTGTATTATGTGATAACATTCAGTCCTGCTACAGAAGATAAGGAAAACAAATGGGATGGCTGCCACTCATAAGGAGTCTTAAGTAGGGATAGAAAGCAAATAGCTTGTAAACTATGAGCGAAGCTCATGTGTTAAAGCAGATAGTAAGTAACCTATAAACATGGAATGAAGAAGAGCGTTCCCTGTAGATAAAAAGGGATGGCGAGGGGCGCCTGGGTGGCTCAGTCATTAAGCGTCTGCCTTCAGCTGAGGTCATGATCCCAGGGTCCTGGGATCGAGCCACGCATCGGGCTCCCTGCTCAGCGGGAGGCCTGCTTCTCCCTCTCCCACTCCCCCTGCTTGTGCTTTCTCTCTCACTGTGTCTCTCTCTGTCAAATAAATAAATAAAATCTTTTTTAAAAAATTCCATATGGGGCACCTGGGTGGCTCAGTCGTTAAGCGTCTCTCTTCGGCTCAGGTCATAATCTCAGGGTCCTGGGATCGAGCACCCCATCGGGCTCCCTGCTCAGCGGGAAGCCTGCTTCTCCCACTCCCACTCCCCCTGCTTGTGCTCTCTCTCTCACTGTGTCTCTCTCTGTCAAATAAATAAATAAAATCTTTTAAAAAAAATTCCATATGCGGCACCTGGGTGGCTCAGTCATTAAGCGTCTCTCTTCGGCTCAGGTCATGATCCCAGGGTCCTGGGATCGAGCCCTGCTCTGGCTTCCCTGCTCCTTGGATGGCCTGCTTCTCCCTCTCCCACTCCCCCTGCTTGTGTTCCCTCTCTCGCTGTGTCTCTCTCTGTCAAATAAATAAATAAAATCTTTAAAAAAAATTCCATATGGGGCACCTGGGTGGCTCAGTCGTTAAGCATCTCTCTTCGGCTCAGGTCATAATCTCGGGGTCCTGGGATCGAGCCCCGCATCGGGCTCCCTGCTCAGCTGGAAGCCTGCTTCTCCCTCTCCCACTCCCCCTGCTTGTGTTCCCTCTCTCGCTGTCTCTCTGTGTCAAATGAATAAATAAAATCTTAAAAAAAAAAAAAAAGGGATGACGAGACCAAGTCATAAAGCACAAAGCATGTCAGGCTGATAGCTAAATCATCCCTGCGTTGGCCAATTTGAAGACCCCGTGTGCTGGTGCTGTGTCAGCCTGTGAGTTTTGCCTTAGGAATGAAGATCAAGCCCATGGCCATGGAGCTCCCGATGAGCAAGCTGCATCTGACATCCTTGCTACTGTGTCTGATAGAGCATGTGTGTGTTGGCTTCAGGCTGAGGCGCCACGTTCAACCTTGTACTAGGCAGGTTCTCCAAAGAAATAGAACCAATAGAATGTGTGTGTGTGTGTGTGTGTGTGTGTGTGTGTGTGTGTGTGTGTGTAGAATAAAGAATTAGCACATGTGTTTATGGAGGCTGCCCAGTCCAAAATCCAGTAGGCCAACAGGCTGGAAACCCAGGGAAAAGTTGCCGTTTGAACCCAAAGGCAATCTGCTGACAGCATTCCCTCTCTGTCTCTGGGGGAGATCAGTCTTTTTCTTGAGACCTTCAACTGATTGGTTGAAAATGGATTTCAATCCGCTTTACTTACTCTACTGATTTAAATGTGAGCCCCGTCCAAAATATACCTTCACAGAAATAGCTACAATAGTGTTTGACCAAATATCCGGGTGCCATAGCCTAGCCAAGTTGACACGTACAATTAAGTATCACAAACCTCAGCTCTGGTTCTCGCAACCTCCTCATCATTGGGCAAAGCTGATGTAGCTGAGAAAGACAGAAGTAGGAGCTCGCACAACCCAGGAATCAGATGGTGAGGTCCTTCCACACCACTTTCACACTACCCTAAGTGTGTTACCCTGCCTCATTTCTTTCCCCTTGCTTCTTGTTTTACGTTTTAAAATGGATTTAATAAACTGTGTTATTGGGTCATCTTAATTTCATCTGTGAACTTTTCTCTTCCATGACCTCTGGAATAGCTTACCTGGTAGTGGACTTGGAGGGTACTATTGCATAAGGTGCCCAAAGACCTGGCATCAGCTTTGCAATGACATTTTCTGTGGGCAGTGGGGATGGGAATGGGGGTGGTAAGGATCAGAACCCTCTACTCTATTACTGGCTGAATGGGTTCCATTCTTCTTTTCTTTTTTTCTTTTCTCTTTAGAGAGAGAGGGGGTGGGGAGGGGCAGAGGGAGAGGGAGAGAGAGAATCTTAAGCAGGCTCCACACCCAGCATGGAGCCCAACGCAGGGCCCAATCCCATGACCCTGAGACCATGACCCAAGCTGAAATCAGGTGTCAGATGCTTAACTGACTGGGCCACCCAGGTGCCCCTGAGTTCCATCCATTCTTCTACTTACAAACTTCCCATAACTATTTGACTGTGTTTTTCAGGGACCAGACAGCTGGGGAGAAACTGTATGTGCCTTCTGTCTGCAGTAGTTGGTTATAAGGAAGGACAGGAGCGCTAGTCAGAGGCTCTGATGAAAAACAGAAAGGACAAGCAGAAGTCCCCAGGTCCATCCCCTCCTCTGTCCTCCTGCAGGAACCCCAATCTCGGCCATCATAGAGATCACCACCTCCAACTTGGAAAGGGAGTCTTTGCTCTCCTGATGTGCATGGGTGTGTACAGGAGCTGGGGGTGGCCCAGGTTGGCAGTTAAGCTCCTTAAAAGCAGGGACTCATTTTTCTTTGAACCCCAGCACCTACATCGTGCCTGGCTCATTAGAGGTGCTGAGAGAAGTCAGCTGAATGGAGGAAGAGCTGGAGGGAGATGTGTTGCTGACATCCCGTGCTGGAAATCTGAACACAGCGTTGTCTAGGAGTGGTGATGGGAGTGCTTTGGCACCATGCATGGCACCAAGCATCCAATACAGGCAGGCACCGATGGACGTAAGTCAGCTTTTGGCAATGGATCTGGGGACGTCACTAGCATATATAACTCCATTTTATAGAATTTTATGGGATAGGGGTTATAAATTCTAATGAATTTACTTTCAGAATCAACTTACTTGTGAGTTGAGAACTGCCTGTCCACATCACCCCCAATGCCAACCAACCCTTAAATGCAAACGTGTCTATATACTGGTGAATCTCTGGGAAAGCTTTCAGCTTCACCTAGTCCGCTGTCTCGCAGTGATTTTGCATTCCATCCTGCGCCTCCTCGCTTGGGTGCCGTAACACCCCAGGGCAGAAACTGTTCCTTGTTTTCACTCCTTCTCACTGCACACTCTCAGCTGCCACCCAGTAAATTGTGAATGCAAGAAGTAATCACACTACTTCTTAGGAGAGACTCATTTTCCACTCACACCTTCTCCCTGGGAAGCGGGAGGGGGAGGTTGTGAAGGGTGAGTGATGGGGAAGGGTATGCACATTGGTGCTCACAGCATCCCCCAGGCACACCCACTCATTCCCAAGGAGGGTGAGCCACCACGTTTAAGAACTTCCTGCTTCCTTTCACTGAAATTATTCTGCCTGACTTAATCCTCTAGTGTCAGTGGTAGAGGAGGGGTTTTTGTTCTTCAGAATGAATGTTTTTAGTAGGGAAAAGACTCAGTTTACGAGAGAGTCAATGTCTCGAATGAATGGAACATGCTAAATGATTGTGAACCTCAACAGTTCCTCCACCATGAGCCTATGCAAACCTTTTAGAGTAGCCCAGGAAATGGGGTGTGGAGAATATTTTTGTAGCAACATATATTTGAGTTAGATCAGTGGTTCCCACCTGGGGATAATTTTGCACCCCGGGAACACGTGGCTATGTTTCGAGACATTTTTGGTGTTCGAGATTGGCGGGAGAGACGAAGGCCCGAGATGCTGTGAAACATCCACCAATGCACAGGACAGCCTTCCCCCCACCCACAAAGAATTATCTAGCCAAAAACGTCAATGGTGCCGAGATTAAGAAACCCTAAGTCAGATATATGTGGTCTGCCAACATTATGATATTACCTAGGAAAACATCCAGACTCCACGTTTGCAAAGATTAAAATGCATAAAAAGGCAAATTATGTTCTTCTAAATTCTATTTCCTTAGCATTGGTTTACTCTACAGGTTTAAACCATGATTCGAGAATTTTTATGTTTCCCTTAAAGTTTCATCTCTCCCTGTTAGCCGTCTTTCACAAGTCAATCAGGTTTTTATTACTCAAAGCACGTCATTATCGCATGAACAGAAGAAAAACGACAAAATGTACTGAGATACGGTAGCTGGCCCCCACCAACTAAGTCACTTCCGCAGGTTGCATTGTCTGAAAACGGCTACATCAGTGTCCCCCATCCTACCTGCTCTTCTTGGTATGTGATTTCACATGCCTCCCCTGGCCAGGTGGGGCCCAGGTTCCCTCCCGCTGAAGCGGGGAGGGTTTATAATGATGGCACAAGTCACATGATGTGACTTCGGAGGCCAGGTCATTAAATAGCGTCCTCTTAATCCTCTTGGAACCTAGCCGCCATGCTGTGAGGAAACCCAAGTGGCCACATATGTATGTTCTGGCCAACAGCCCCAGGTGAGGAGGTGAGGTCCCCACTGACAGCCAACATATATCACCAACATGCCAGTGAGCAAGGCTTTCGACGGTGTCTGCCCTCAGCCACCGAGTCACCCTCAGTCTTTGCATGTTCCCAAGGAAGGCCTCAGACTTTGTGGAACAGAGACAAGCTGTCCCTGTTGTGTCCTTCCCAAGTTTCTAACCCACAGAATCCGTAAGTATAATAAAAGCATTGATTTAAGCCACAGAGCTTTGGAGTAATTGTTTTGTAGTAAGATATAGAGGAACAATAATTCTTCCCCAATTGCATACAAAATATTTCCTGCAATAAAACTGCCAAATTGCTGTACAAGATCTTCTGCCAAAATGGTAAATGAGTGGCAAACATGCGATCACTGTCCTCTCCTGTACCTCAAGCAGACATCACTAATTAATCGCAGAACTCTTTCTTGGTGAGCAGGAATCCAGTCTTAAGACCCTCCCAACAAAACACACCAGCAACCCAGTGACTGGGGCTGACCCACAGTTCGAAGCCTCTTTGCTTTCCCCAATGTGTTTTGTTAAGAGTTGAGGCTGGTTGCCCCTGACTTAGTCCCAGACAGAAGGATTTATTTCTTGTTTAATCAGGTGCACACAGAAGGATGTACAACTTTGCAGCACCTGTTCACAAACATTCTGTTATATTGGCTTGGTAGACAACTATGGGGGAATCTTTTTATTATAATTTTTGAGAATTTGGCTATAAAACAACAATAGCAATCTACTGATGCCAAGAGCTGCTTTTAATAAAAACAAACAAACTCAAATCTCTACTACAAAAGAAAAATGTTTAAACCACTTTTTAAGACTAACATAATGAGATGGGCCTGTCTAATCTGTGATTGAAGATTGTCAACTTTATGCAATAGTTCAGACACAGAACCTTTCATTTTAGTGTGATGAGCCAAGCACATGGTGAAAGGGGGGCCTTGGTACACATGTCATTTTGAGGTTTGTTCAGTGCACATTATTGCACCAGGTCTGGGGAAGAGCATGAAGCCACGGTGCCCTCTCTTTTTCAACTTTCTGTTTATGAATTTGATGTCTGTACCTTATGACTGACAACTAAATTTCTCTCATCTATCAGGGATTCTGGGAAGCCAAATTTGTTTATTTTTTAAAGAATTAATAATGGTTATTTGAGGAAAATGACTCCAGTGATTGAATTTCTGGACAGGCAGGCAAACCACATGTCAGAAGGACTTTTTAACCCAAGATTTCAAGGATTCTGGAGACAACACAGTCCTCTTAATCTATCATGGTAGCTTTTTGGATTTTAAATAAAGTCACCTGTCAAGGGGGGTAGGAGTGGTGACAGAAAGGAAAAGTCACACCGGCTGGAATTCTCTAATAGTCCTTTGGAGTACATTTAACGAAAATCATAATTTAACCAAGGCAATAACCATAGGAATATTTTTGAGATAATTAGGCCTTGCCTTCTGTGCCTCTCTGTCTGCTTCCCTGGGTCCCTTTCTCACTTTCAAACACACCCACTCTCCCCTCACCCCTCGTTCAAACCTACCAACCAACCCTGTGTCTTCCCTTGGTTTCCTCTGTCCTCCCCTGTCCCCTTTAGGGCTTCCTAGTTCTGTCCTAGTCCTCTAGAAAAACAGTGCGACCCCTTGGCTAATCTGATGAACTGATTCAAGATGAGGTGTTACTGTCGTCTTTTTTCTATTAAGAGTCACTGCCCTATAGGAAAAATTGAGAGAGCCATCGACATTTTAAAAACAAATTTCATTGTTTTCATTATGTAGAAGACTACATAAAAATGGAAAATGCCTGGTACACCTGGGTGGTTCAGTTGGTTAAGCGTCTGCCTTCGGCTCAGGTCATGATCCCAGGGTCCTGGGATCCAGCCCCGCATCAGGCTCCCTGCTCCGCGGAAGCCTGCTTCTCCCTCTCCCACCCCCCCCTGCTTGAGTTCCCCCTCTCACTGTCTCTCTCTCTCTCTCTGTCAAATAAATAAATAAAATCTTTTAAAAAATGGAAAATGGCAAATGAGGTAAAAATTGTCCAAGGACATTAGACACTCTCAATTCTTTGTGATATATATTGTGGTGTCCATTTTCCTGATGTGGAAATGGAGGCTTAGGCGAGTCAAGAGATTGTTGAAGGCCCCCGGATCCAAACCCAGATTGATGGAACCGTGCAGCACATGCTCTTCACGGCCAAGCCTCCCCACCTCCCGTTAACGTATCTTGGCTCTGAGGGACTGAGTAGGATCGGCTTTCCTGGGCAGCTTGTATGAGCCGGGGCACTTTACCATCCTGGTTCCCCATGGCCAACATTGAAAACAGCACACGTTTATGGTGGCAGCTAGGCTGAAGCACTTAGAGGATGACTTGCTTTGACTAGCCAAGAGCTTACTCATTTAAACACCGATTTTTAAATGTGTGTGGAAATTTTTCTTAAGTGTATTATGTAATCCCTTGCCTTCTTAAGCTGGATATTCTAAACATAATATAGCCTTTAGCCTTTCCTTATATACTCAAGGTTCTGCCATGTGAACATTAGCTACAGTTAACGAGGCTCTAAGACAGTAGTACCCTCGGGACTGGTGAAGTCCATAGGGCTGGTTTTAACCTACATTTTAAGTGGTCCCAGACTACTGTGCTCTCTGAGTTCTTGTGTCTGCTTTTCATAGATTTTCTGTCATGCTGTCAGCCTCTTGGGTATTGACTCTCGATGCTATTCGTATATGCCCACATTAGCCCTTCTTTGCCCTCTTAGATTTGCTACTAAGAATCTCTGGTGGATGTAAAGCCAAGATATTTAAGCATATTTTGTCTGGGGAAAAAAAAAAAAAGAGTAAATACTCACTGAATGGCCGAGGGGATTTCTTGTGAGGAAGGAATATGAATTTTAGGGAATGGGATTTATAACATCTATTTTAACTTCCTGACTCTCTGGGTCAGTAGTTGATGAGATTGTCAGTTAACCAATGTACTAGCAATATCCATTGGTACCTGCCTGTCCATAACTCCCTTTAAGGGAATCTGTCTATTTACCACAGTCCCTGCTCCTTAGGTGGCCATACTTTGCCCTATTGAATCATGTCCCACCCCCTGCCAGCCCCATGACCTCCCCTACATGGATTGGATGAGTGGAGTGCCTAACCCAAGGGCAGCTAGACCATAGACTGGCCAATGACCAGGGGAAAAAGATAAGGCGAGCTTAGCCCGTCCCAACTCTGGGGCATTTGAATTGGGGAACACATTAAGGCAGGTTGGTTAGGGGTGGTATTTGAAACAGAAAGTTCATGAAGTAGAGTTGGGGTCCATGAGGCGTCACTGTATCATGAGCCATCTGAAGTGATGATGCAGCAGAGCTAAGGAAACCAGCTCGAAGAGAGAAGGGAGGAAATGCATGGGGAGAGGCAGAGATACACTTTAGGCAGGGAGAGAGAAAGAGAGGGAGAGAGAATGTTGAGATTTGGTCCATGTGTATCTTTGCTCCAAACACAAGTTTTCTTGAGGCAACTTGAGTGAGTCTCTGTGTCTCCCACCCAAAAGAAGCTAAGTAGAAAAATCAATTTCTGAGAGCTGAGCTCTTAGCGTACCTTACTATATTCTCTGGATTCTGTGCAAGCAGGAAAACATAAACAATGTAACCACAGAAGACAAATAACAGAATGTGAAACGGAGACAGCTAAAGTCAGAATTAACACAAAAGACAAATATGTAGGAAGAAAAAGATAACAGCTGATAATAGCTAATAATTACACTAAAATACACGGCCAGCCCCCTATGGTAGCTTGAGTAGTCAATGCATCAACACAGAAGCAAAGATGAAATGTAAAATAATCACAAGGCTGGTGAGCGGTGCTAAGGTTCTTTTTTTAATCAAGTGATTACAACCTGCATACAACTCCTGGTTACATGTGTGTAGCATGTGTGTATGCATGAGTGTGCGTAAGGGGAGCACCGTATAGGGGGTAGGGAGGGATGTAACCATCCCCATGAGGTCCTACAACAGTCTGTGTAAGGAGGCATGGCTAGACGGGTGCTCCCAGGAGAGCCCCATGGAGAAGAAGAGCAGACTAGATTCAGACAGTTACAGAAATAGCCAAACCAGACGCCACCACTCATCCCTTCACCCATTCTTAATGGCTCTGGAGAATGTGCGTCAATGGATGCTTTCTCACCTCCACAGACGTTAGCAAGGCCGCTGGAGAGCCTCTGACCTCTGTTCTTACACCATAAGGCAGTTGGCCTAAGGTCAGAAAGCAGTGAATACACACCTTCCTGGAAATCACACATTCCTGAAAACCACTGACCTCCAGAGATTTCTCTGCAGTTGTGCTGGCCTCGAGCCCAAGGCTGGGGAGAGGTGGGTGGGGCTGCTGTCTATCCACACGGTGGCCAGTGTCTCAAGAGTGTCTTGCTGGAACAAAGAGACAGAGGCCAGGAAACCAGGGTTGTCGCTGGGAATGCAAGAGAATGGGCTGGAGATGACGAGCAGGACAGTGTCCCGGAAAGGCGAGAATAACACACCGAGGTGCTGGGTATCCAGAGCCCAACGACTCAGGTCTGTACCTGAAAACCAGGCTACCGTGGGAAGCTGCTACCAATAGGAGCCATGACGAGGGTGGGCTGTACACCAGGAACTTCCAGACACCATGATCTCTGTCCACCATAGGCAGTTAAGGGACAGGGATAAAAGGGGAAGAGGAGAGAGAAGGGGATGTCAGGTGGGGGACACAAGGACGATGCAGAGAGTGACAGAGAAAGGGGACGGGGGAGGCCATTTAAGAAAATGCAACTCAAATGGGCAAACTGTGGCCCAAGCAGTTAACATTTTCCCCAGAAAACATCCTTCCTTCAGATAACAAAACAAAATCATGACCCAAACCGGAAAAATGCTTGGGGTAGCCCTCATGAAACAGATAAGAAGGTTTCATGAGATCATAATCAACAAGTCAGTGACATTTGGTCTAGATTCTAGAAACTAAATTTTTCTTGTTCATGGTGGCTTCACTAATTCCCCTTGAGTCCCATGTCAACAGAACTTGTAAAACTGAACCCTGGCGGGCGCCTGGGTGACTCAGTTGGTTAAGCGACTGCCTTCAGCTCAGGTCATGATCCCAGGGTCCTGGGATCGAGTCCCGCATCGGGCTCCCTGCTCTGCGGGGAGCCTGCTTCTCCCTCTCCCACTCCCCCTGCTCGTGTTCCCTCTCTCGCTGTGTGTCTCTCTGCCAAATAAATAAATAAAATCTTAAAAAAAAAAATTGAACCCTGGCAGGACATCAGTTGGAGAGAGGAGCGGTGTCACCTACATACCAGCCTCGGGGACTCTGAGAGTCCTACTGGCCTGAACCTCGCTAAGTGTTCTGGGGGTAAACAAGGACGAGGCCAGGAGGTGAGGAGGCTAAGGGAAACCCCTGCCCCAGGACACCATCCTGGGTGGCAGGGAACTCACCCCAAAGTGAGAGCAGCATGTGGGCTCCTTCCCCAGTGACACCCGGTGTCATCCTCAGGGCTCAGCTACCTGACCAGCAGTGACATCCAGCCCACGTAACCACTCCCTCCTTGCTGAGCATTTCTTTCCTTGGATCTTAGATATTATGCTTCCCCCATGTCTTCTCTTCTGACTTCATTCATGAGTACTCTTTGTGAAAAAAATTCATAGTCTCCCACAGTCTCCAAGTCTTTTCCCCTTTTTCTTAAATTTTTTCTGTTGAAGAAGTAGCTTATCCTCTAGAATTTCCCACAGTCTAGATCGGGCTGCTTACATCCCATAGATTCTTTAACATATTACAGTCGCTTGTATTTCCTGTAAATCAGATCTAGGGGTCTAATCAGATTCAAGTTCTACGTTTTGGCAACATTTCATAGGTGGTGTTGGAAGTACCTAGTGTATGGTTGAGTCTTTTTATAAAGTCAGAAACCACTGATGTTCATTACCTAATGACTGATTCCATTAGTTCAGTACGGAGCTACACCGTGGTGATATTCCTCTCTCATTCTTCCTTCACTTGCTAGCTATACTACTCCATTAAGGCAACTTCCTGCACCACTTATGTGGTGCTCCTGAGCTCACACAAGAAATTCAGCCCTCCTGCTTCACCCAGCTGCAGCTAGCCGAGCGGCCAGGGGTCATCTCATCTCTCTGAACTGGTTTTCCCATTTACAAAATGAGAATGATCGTATGGACCAACTCATGGAATTGTCGTAAAGGCTAAAAGAATAATACACGCAAAGTTCCTGACATGCAAGCATTTCATGGATGTGAAGAGCTGTCCTTATTTTCGCCATTGGAACACGGATTTCCTAACCAGCACCCAGAGATCACAGCCCAAGCACGCTGAGCAGGGTTTGGCTTTTTATCACAAGTCATCACCACGGGATTATTGCAGCTCCCGACAGAGTTGTTTGCAAGAAGGATAGCCATCCCTCTGCCTAGTGCTTCGTCCTGAGGCCCCTGACAGTCCCCAGCACCCTGCTCTACAGACAGGAGACCCTGAGAATTGGTGGCAGAATCTGAGCAAGGCAAGCACCGGGGTCATCCTCAGTCCTGGGTAGTCCCACCTCTCCCAGGGAAATGCTCTAGAAGGCAGAAAGGATTAAATGGTACCCTTTTAGCAACATCTCCAGGCTAAGCTGCCCTTTCTTCATAAACTTCTATTAGGAACATACTTACATTTCCTCTGGTTTTGGCAAGTCCGTGAATTAATTCAGCCCTATTGTCAGAACAGTTGGTTGCTCATTTATAACAAGAAGAATTTTATCGGCTTTGTGAAAACCACTCAGGCACATTTAGGACCTAAAGGCATTTGTCTCAAAACTGGCTCTAGGTTTGATTTCTGTATTTCTGTGCATATTAAATCTTTATACTGCCACTTACATCCCCTTTAATGGTCCCCACTTAGTGGAGGATCCTGGAGTCTTTGGTAGAAGTTATAAAACTAAGAAGCCATTTGTAAGTCAATCTACTTCTGTTGTAAAGGCGAATCTAATTTTAGTGCTTAAACCAAAAGCTGAGTTTCTGGGTTTTTAGAAAGAGTCTGTGCTCTCCAGCCTTTATTTAGAAGAGAGCTGGGTAGACGGCCTGGCCTGCAGGGTGATCGCATTCGTGAGGGGCATGGCCTAGGACTTGTCTCCTCTTGAGGCCTAGGAATAAAATGCTGTTTCCTCAGTATCTGCTCATGTCAAGAGCTTGCACTCAGGGTCCAAGACCAAACTTATTAGCTGCTTAGCCCTGAAAAAGCTACTTAACCTCCCTGAGCCTCTGTTTCCTTGTCTGTAAAATGAGAGATTCAAGGTGTTGTTGGCATGAGAGACAGCATGAGATAATGCAGCTGAAGCACTGAGCACAGCATCTGGCGCCTTTTAAGGACTCGATAATTCTTAGCCATTATCATTATTATAGTGACTACCAGACTCTGGTCCTGGCTGGCCAGGCACTATATCACAATTTTTGTTTAAAAAGTTGAGACTGGGTGGCTCAGTTGTTTCAGCATCCAAGCATCCAACTCTTGGTTTCAGCTCAGGTTGAGATCTCATGGGTCATGAGATGGAGCTCCCACATTGGGCTCCGTGCTCAGCCGGGAGTCTGCTTGAAGAGTCTCGCCCTCTGCCCATCTTCCCACCCTCTCCCTCCCACCATCTCTCTCAAATAAATAAATAAATCTTAAAAAAATATATATTTAGTTGAAATACTACTCAACAACAAAAAGGAAAAACTATTGATACACACAACTTAGGTGGATCTCAGGGGCATTATGCTGAGTGTGAAAAAAGCCCATCTCAAAGGGCCATACTGTGGAACTGGGTTTCTGTAACATTCTCAAAACCATAAAATTACAGAGATGGAGAACAGATTCAGAATTGCTAGAATGGTGGGAGGCAGGTACACAGCTATAAAGCAGAAGCACGAGGGCCCATTTGGCCTGATGGTTTTCTGTACCGTGACTGCCATGGTGGTCACGTGAATCTATACATGCGATAAAACGGCAAAAAGAAATATACACACACATTGCACCAATGTAACCAATGCAGAAAACTGGGACCTCTCTGCACTATCTTTACAACTTCTTGTGCATCTATAATTATTCTAAAAGAAACATTCTTTTGAAAATGGTTTTTAGTGTTTTCATTAAAAAGTCTAACTATAGCTCATAGCTGGGACACATAGTGTTCATGTCCTTTCCTTTTTCCATCTGCATTTCCTTTCTCGTGGGACATTTCTTCCTCTAGATTTAAAAAACCCCCTCACCTCTCATTCGCTGTGATTCACTATTTACCTAGTATCTGTGCTTTCCAAACTCTGTCAGGATGTGAAATCCCCCTGGAGGCGGTCATATACATCAGGATATCCATCAGTCCCATTTTTTTTTCTTGTGAACTCGCCCCAGAACTCTCTGCCACCTCCCATCTAGCTCCAAAATCCCCTTGTTGGGCGCCAGGCCGATTCTGTACCCATTTGCTTAGGAAAATATCTGGTAGGCTGCACACAAAAGTTGTGGGGTTTTTTTAAGATTTTTTAAAAATTTATTTTATTTTATTATGTTATGTTAGTCACCATACAGTGCATCATTAGTTTTTGATGTGGTGATCCACGATTCATTGTTTGCGTATAATATCCAATGCTCCATGCAGTACGTGCCCTCCTTATTTTATTTATTTTTTTGTCAGAGAGAGAGAGAGCACAATCAGGGGGAAGGGCAAAGGGAGAAGGGAAGGGAGAAGCAGGCTCCCCGCTGAGTCGGGAGCCCGATGTGGGGCTCGATCCCAGGACCCTGGGATCATGACCTGAGCCAAAGGCAGCCACTTAACTGATGGAGCCACCCAGGTGTCCCTGAACACCAAAGTCTTAAATTCTGGATTTTACAGGGGGATGAGATTTCAAAATATCTAATTATTATTATTATTTGCTTACTTACATTTTCTGATTTTGCTGTAATTTGTATTACTTGTCTTAGACCATCATTATATCCCTTATCATGGAAAGAGGGAAGAGGGCATACAGTCCAGAAAAAAATAATAAAAGGTCTAACTCAGCCACTGTGAGCACAGGCAGGAAATCCTGGGGAGTATTTAATTGGGTGCTAAATGCTTGGCAGGTACCACAGATCATCCCTGGCTCATAGCTGCCCCCCCCCCGACAACACCCCTTATTCCCACCCTCCCTCATTTCCCTCCACCGAATCCCTTAGACATGTTTAGTCTCCGTGTCTACTACCCCGAGCCAGGCTCGAGCCCCAGTTACTGGTCATTGCAGCGAATCTGACTCTTGCAGCTGGATGGGGAGGCCGGAACGTAAAGGGGCTTCAGATTCTCAAGCTGTCAGAAGGTGCGGTGGAAGCCCGTGCACAAGTCTGGCCTCAAAATGGAGTATTGAAGAGACCAGCAGATTTTCTCGTGCTAAATTTAACCTCATTCTGATTCTCTCACACCATATTAGACCAAAGAGTTTCTTATCTCCTCTCTAGACTGGGATTATTTTACAAAAAGTGACCTTCTCTTAAGTACCACAGAAAGAGGTGGAGTGGGCATTCCGTTACGCTTGGGTAAAAGGCAGTAAAAAAGAAATGTCTGGGATGGAAGGAAGGAGGCCTCTCGTATGCAGAAGGTGTGAGCTGTGCAGTGCACCCTTTTCTCAAAATGGAGTCATTTTGCGTAGGTGCTCCTGTGGAGCTGGGGAAGTACCGTGCCCACTCCCCCCACCACTGTCACAGTTTCTCGAAGATTCTCACTCACTCCTTACAAGCGCGCGTGGGGGGGGGGGTTGCATGGAACCTCAGAAGTATGTGTAAGTGTAACAAATTCTAAAGAAAAGAGCTTTAAATACAGCATGTCAGGTGGAAATAAGCCTTATCAACTCAGAAATTCTGAGGCAGAACCTACCAAACAAGCCATAGAGCATCTCAGCGATTGCTGCAGATTTTCTGTGAGTAGATTTGCTGCCTTCTGGTAAAACAAAAACACGTTTAACAGGCCCCCAAGTCCCCCCGGCTGGATTTGTTTTACATTCAAGAGCAAAGTCATTAATGATATTTCATGGTAAGTCTCAAATTCTCTATCTTCTGTAATCTCTCAAGGTTCTTGAGGATATTAAAAACACTTCCCAGGAACATTATAAGAAAAACGATCTTTTAAGTGCAGCTCACCATATAATAGGATTTTTTTTCTATGTCCGTTCCATAGCTCCTTTTAACAAAATGTCATGATTCAAGTACAGAAGTCCCTGGGAATCCCTTGGCATATTAAAGCATTTTGAATTTGTTAATTTGATTTAAGAAAAAGCCTGGGTAACCTACTTAGAAGACCTATCAAACCTCCACTTCGTATGTGGTTGGTTGTATTTCCTTAAGTGCATAAAATACCTTGGAAATTCTTAATTTAATCAAGATTATTCACCTTGGCAAGATACCCCTGTACAGATAGCCAGCGGTGGTAGATGAGAGCAAATCTGTCTATTTGCATAAGGCAAGAAGAGCTGTGATTTTACTATGGAAGCAGAACAAGGACTGAGGACAATCCCGAAATCTAATGACTAGAAGTAGAGACAGCAAATCTCTTCACTGTAAATTTAAAATCTGTAGTAGGCTCTTCTCTGTCTGTCTGTCTCTCTGCTATGGTATGTCACCGTTTGCAGAGACAAATCGTTAACAACAAAAAAATGCTTCTGCCAGAACAGAGGGTTTTTTTGTTTTGTTTTAAGATTTTATTTTCATTTATTTGACAGAGAGAGAGACACAGTGAGAGAGGGAACACAAGCTGGGGGAGTGGGAGCAGCTGGATGCGTGGCTCGATCCCAGGACCCTGGGATCATGACCTGAGCCAAAGGCAGACGCTTAACAACTGAACCACCCAGGCGCCCCGAGAGGGTTGTTTTTTTTTTTTAAGATTTTATTTATTCATTTTCTAGAGAAAGAGAATGCACATGCACGAGCAGGGAGAAGAGCAGAGGGAGAGGGACAAGCAGACCCCATGCTGAGCACAGAACCAGACTCAGAGCTCAATACCAGGACCCTGAGATCACGAACTGCACAGAAACCAAGAGTCAAATGCTCAACCGACTGAGCCACCCAAGGCACCCAGAACATTCCGTTTTTATTAAAAATCCCCAAGAAGTCAGAGCCTTATGGGCAAATGTATGAATCACAGGGAAGAGATGAGCTAGTCATTATTTAATTTTATTTTTGTGCCAGAGGATGTTTCTTTAATGATGGAACAATGTTGCTCAACTAAGAGACCCTAGGCCCCCTTACCTTGGCCAACATCTTTGAAGACAGGAAAGATTCATTTCCTCTCTTCTTCCCGCCATCCCCTTTCCTTCATGCTCTAGAATCTCTTGGAATTTCGGGTGAAGCCTTAATCTCTGCTCCTTTTCCTGAGTTTTAACAAAACTGAAATCTCCTGATCTTCACCCCACCTTTTTGTTTCTGCTTTGCTTTCATTTTATATTCTGTAAAACTTTTTTTTTCTGTAAGGATGTACAAAGCAACTCTAAATTATGGTTCTCTGTGTGGAAGTAGGGTGAGCAAGAGGGGCCTTTTAACTGTGTTCCCTTCAGCACTGTTAAGATTTTGTTTTATTATAAGCATACACTACTTCTACCGTATTTAAATATTATTTTCTGATTCCAAGTAGTGTACATTCATGGTAGATAATTTGTAAAATAGTGAAAAAGGGAAAACTCGAAAACCATTCCCACCCTTGGCCATGCCTGGTGAGAGCCATCGTCCGCAGTGTGGATGCTACTCAGCCCCTCTCAGGAGGGACCCTCTGGACTTCTGTGGGGCGGGAGGAGGGGAAAGGAACAGACCTGTGGCTGGCGAAATGTTATCTCCAGGTCTAGATAATTTTTATAAGATCTCAACCACTCCACTTTTTCAGCTTCACCCATACCCAACTCCAGCTTCCTGAGACTTTCTGGGGTTCTGAGGAACGGATTGGCTTGCTTCTAGTTCCCCTCTGGCCCCTGCCCCCAGGCCCTTAGCGATCATCTTTTTGGTATGTCAAGTCAGTTAAAGCTCATCTGTTTGCTTTCAAGCTTCTAAAATTGTAGGACCTGTCTTAGGTGCTCTGGTCTCCTCTCCTGTTCTTTACCTTTATGGGCTTTTGCCTTTTTGATCATTTAATGTAATTTTGTAGGGTTTCCCAAGGGAGGAGATGTAAATACATAGGTTCGACTTGCCACCTTTAACTAGGAGTGCCCATATACTGCTTACATTTTTAAGGACTACGTAATATCTTGCATATAATTGTGCCAGAATTTGTTTAACCTTATCCTACAAGTCCCGTTTTGCCTATATTATTTATTCCCTTAAGATAAAACACAAAACATGGACCTGTTGGCCCTAAGAATTCCTCATGTTGGAAGGGGATCCATTTTCTATTTGGCCAAAGCTCTATGGAAGCTCTCTCTTCCCCATCCCCGAGAGCCCGCCACTTCCCTTGGTGCTCCACTTCCTCTTGCATTGTTCCTCCTTGAAGGGTGCTCCTCAATTCTGTTTGACTTTACTTCTGTTTGGTTGCCATTCCCTACACACAGCTCCTCTGGGCCTCAGGGAACCGGCTTCCTGCTCTGAGCACACCCAACCAGGATCAGAATGTCTTCCTGAAACACTCCACAGGGCTCCCTTCCAGTAATGTTTTGCATTTTGCCTTTAGCCTGAATTTCCATGTTGGCTCTTCTGTATGGGACGCTTCATCAGAATGCTGGTCCCTTTGCTTTTCCGCCCTGTTTTATCTCTGCAGCTTATGTTGTGACATTCTCTCTGCTCCTCTACTAGTTGGTATGATGAATATTTGGGCCTTAGTCTTATTAGTCTGTATTTCAGAATCTCTTAGGCAATTGCATGACTAAATCTGCCTATGATTTTGTTGGTCTACTCTCAGTAGCAAAGAGAGCTTGCTTAAAAACAAGACAAGTGCTGTGTATAGATAGAATCTCTCTTGCTAAAACTTTACAGGGTAATATGCTCAAGCTGCTCGATTTTTTACTGTCTATTGACTTGAGCATGTTTGGGGGCGGGGGAGGGAGGTCCATGGGTGGTACACAGTCCCTGTTGGGCTCACCCTCTCCTAGTTCCAGACACATGTGGAACCCCCAAGGACATTTTAGCCATTTAAAACCCAGCAGCAAACAAGCCTGAGGGTCTTCCTCAGGGATGGGATGAGGCGGGGGGTGGGGGGGGTGGGGGGCTGTGCCCTTAATTCCATGTATCCTTCCAGTAAAGAAAGTACCACTAATACTACACCCATTAATACTTAAAATCACAGAAACACAGCAGCAATTTTAGATTTTAATGACAACCTCACAAGACCCAAAATGATGGAGGTTAGACACCATGAAATGTGCTCTATGCCTGTTTCTTGCTCTTCTTATGAGCATTTCCGTCATTTTGTATCTTCTTTCTCTGCCTGTTTTTGGATATGTGTCAGCTTGTCCATTTCTGTTGCTCAATCTATGTACCGATTTTATTCTCCTTTTCATTTTTCCCTCTCATTAGCTTTTCCACCCCTCTTTCCCTCTTCTCTAACAGGTTATAATACAGAATTCTTCTCCCGTTTACAGTTTTGTTCTGTATCTTGAATGGCTGTCCATTTCCAGTCGTATATATTTAATAGTTTTCTGTTCTCAATTTTAAAGGAAGATGACTGAATTCTTTTTATGTCTTTCTCTTTAAAATATAAATTACTTTCGAATTGTTGGGTTTGGGACTCATTTTTCCCCCCGTCTGTGGGTCAGTATCCCCTAGTAACAAGGTTTCTTGATACAACAAAGCATTCCTTGACTAACATTTCCAAAACACTACAAAGGTTCTGCCAATTATCCAGTCACTTCTGTATGCCCATATATCCTTCTTCTTGGTGATTTAGCAAGTTTAATATTAACACAACAAGTAAAATATATTTCAAATACAGATAATAAAAATAAGTTAACAGGGCACCTGGGTGTCTCAGTCGGTTGAGCATCTGACTCTTGATTTCGGCTCAGGTCATGATCTCAGGGTGGAGAGATCGAGCCCCATGTTGGGCTCCGCACTCCTCGGGGAGTCTGCTTGGAAAGTCTCTCTCTCTCCCTCTCCCTTTGCCCCTCCCTCTCCTCTCTCTGTCTCTCTCTCAAGTAAATAAATCTTAAAAAAAAAAGTAACAGCTAACATTTGTCAAGTGCCAGGCATTCTTCTTGAGACTTGATGGTAATCGCCAACTTTGAGCTTTACTCAAATGTCCCCTTCTCAGTGAAGCCTTCTTCGGCCACCCTATCTAAAATGACAACGTTGACTTTTACTATCTCACTGGCTTTACTTTTTTCTCCTTAGTGTTCATCCCTAACATACTATATTTTTCATTATTTAGCTTCTTATTTCTCATTCTCTGGAATATATGCTCCCAGAGGACATAGGTTTTTGTGTGCTTCGATCATTGCTAGATATCCTGGCACCTAGAACAGTCCCTGGCACATGGCGGGCCCTCAATAAATACTTGTCAAGTGAATGAATGAATAAATGAGCTCATTTAACCTTCACCACCACCCCATAAGATAGCTGCTCTTATTTATTTCCATTTTTAAAAAGATGTTATTTATTTATTTGAGAGAGAGTAAGAGCGAGAGAGATCACACAGGGAGAGGGAGAAGTAGACTCCCTGCTGAGCAGGGAGTCCGATGCGGGGCTCAATCCCAGGGCCCTGGGATCATGACCTGAGCTGAAGGCAGATGCTTAATTGACTGAGCCACCCAGGTGCCCCTGTTTATCCCCATTTTAAAGATGGGAAAGCCAAGGCACAGAGCAGTTAGTGAACCTGCTAAGGTATCTAACTTGTAAGGGAAACGGCTGGTAGCCTAACCCCAGCAGACCGGTTCCATAGTCCCGTTCTTTTTCTCTTTTTTTAAAGTAGGCTCCATGCCCAGCATGAAGCCCAGCACGGAGCTTGAACTCACAACACTGAGATCAAGACCTGAGCTGAGATTAAGAGTCAGCTGCTCAACCAACTGAGCCACCCAGGCACCCCATAGGCCTGTTCTTAGTAACTAACAATGCTTGGGGACCCACTATGCACATTTATTTTTTAAAGAAAAAAAATTTTTCAGGAAAAAAAGAACAATTGAAGCCTTCCCAGTTCTGACCCCTTCCAGCCTTCCTCAGAGGTAAACACTGTCCTGAAGTTGTATATTTTAGGCATGTAATTTACTGTTTGAACTGCCTTCCCAATGGCTTCTGAGCCACGGGAACAGTGTGTGGAGGCAGAGGATCTACATAATTGAAAACTTCCCAAATCCATCTCTCAATTAAAGTATTGACTGCTTTTGTTCCTTTCATTTTCCTATTATTTTTTTTTTTCCTTCTCTACTTACAGACACTCATTTTTCTAGCTGGAAATAGAAAACATTATCAGATTGGAATAACAGTCCTTCTTGCTGTACTTTTTCCCCAAAGACGGGATGAATTTGAGCCTCGTCAGAAAGCCATCTGCTGTGTACGCACAGACCTATTCAGAGCCAGAAAAAGAAAAAGAAAAAGGGGGAAAGCCCAGGCTTACTCATTTTAAAACAAAGAGTGGTGGCTTGTGAACTGCATGCCTTTGACAAAGGCTGACCACTGGGCGGTGTGCACAACAGGGAACAGAGGGTGTGAGGAGCTCTGCACTATTCACAGTGACCTTGCTGACCTTGGCTACCCATAAAACAAAAGGCGCTTGACGAACAGGGGAGAAGCCTCCACATCCAGCCCTCAGCAATCAGGCCAGTTCTCCTGGAAAATGGCCATTGGATTTGTGGTTTGCTGCCCATACCATCATTTCCAACCCCTCTACTGGTTAGAATGAACTCACTGTTATTCCTGCGGTGTCAGACCTTGCCAGTCTTGGTTCAGGCCTACCACAGGACGATGCTGTGAGGTCTTCAGAGGACACGTCATTCGATCCAGGGGACTACACCTGCCACCCAAGGGAGCATTCACGTTTGCTGCTGCAGACCAGCAGATCTGAAGCTGAGGGGCTTCCCACTCCTGGTTTCTGCCCAAATACTTCGTTCTCTACCTTCCTAGACTCAGCACAGCAAAAAATAAATGGCAGCATGAAAGCTCAAGGCCCAAATGAACATTTTCATATTCTTGAGCACATTTGAATACTGTTCTTTTTGTTCTCCAATTCATCTTTTAATGCCTCTATTTTTTATAAACACAAATATAGGCTGGTTGTAAAAAATATTTAAAGAATATATAAATATATAACTTAGAAAGTTAAACATCTTTGTTATCCCACCTCATAGATAATTGTGAACAGTTTGATGTATATCCTTCTAGAGTTTTTTACCATCTGCACACTTTTCATTTATGTAAAGCTCTACACTTTCTAGCACTCTTAGTACATTATGGAATCTCCTTTCCATAGTTCTCATTCTCCCATTCACCTCTGCTCACTCATTGAACATGTCTTCCCTGTTTGACTATAATCTCCATCAGGATGGAGACCCTGCCTGTCTCACGTAGTGGTTGCACCCCCCAGGGTCTACCACTGTGCCTGGCACACAATTGGCACTCAGTATAAACTGGCTGAAGGCATGGTTCTCACTCTGGCATGAAGCAGGCGGGACAGGTTCTATACGGCCTCTTCTCTGGTAAAGAAACAGACTCGGAAATGATTCGTAACTCGTCTACGTTCACAGCTATTCCACAGTCGAGCTGAGTCTCAAAGCCGGGTCTTCTGATTCCAAATCAAGAGTTCTTCCCATCAAAGTACAGCTTCCCCTTAATAACTGCCAGAAAATCAGGACCAAGTCCCCAACCAGAGGCTTACCCATGTCCAACCTACCCCACGAAGTCTCCATTTCACAGAGAGGAGGAATGCATTCAGTTTTGATATATTTGAGTTGGCAGAAAATAAATTAGAATGGAAAGATCCCCCTTCATTACTTCAGAAGATAAACCAGTGTTCAGGGAGTGACCTGTGAGGCTGCTTGCTGAGTAAATTATTCAAACATGGTGCTCAGTTCCTTTTGGCCATGCTGACAGAACAGTTGGTGTTTCTTAACTCTTGCTCTCACACCCCTGGGCTCCTGGCTGCACACAATTAGCTTCCAGAAGCTCGGGCAAGCTTGGGTCTCCATGGTGTCCGCTGGAGGTGAGGATCTACACAGTCAGTTGACTACAGAATGACTTCTCTGTCCAAACACTCAAGCCTGGCCAAGGAGTAATTGAAACTGGGATTGGTCCAGAGATTCTCAGGCATGCGGCTCCTGGGAAGAGACTGACCTCCCAAATTACTCTCTTTTGTGGTATAATCCTTTTTTTTTTTTTTTTCCTCTGCCACTCTTGCATAGAGCTGAACTCCTTTATTTTCAGAGGGGACAATTTTTTTCAGGGAGGAATTGTGCCAATTCTTCAACAATAATGTTACTACTTAAAGGACATTTGTCTTTCTGCCCTTGATTTGATTTTACATTAAGCCAGTTTCAGTTAGTCATTCTGGTATAGAATCACTAAAGGCAGCCCTTTCGACACTCATGGTTTTAATCACAGAAAAAGAAATATTTTTCTCTGTTTCTGCTCTTTTCTTCTCTCTTCTCCCTTCCTTCTCCCTGTCCTTCCTCCTTCATGCTCTTCCTTTCTTCCTTTCTATATAGAACATCTTAAGATACTGTTTTGCAAAGTGCTTTGTTCATGGAAGACATTGGTTTTATATATTTTTTCAAAAATAGTACATAACCCTGACTCAACCAGATATTTAAAAAGTCCCAACTATTAAAGCAGTCAGAGTAGATGGGCCTGATCATGGATAGATCAAGAGTATAAAACTCAATGCAGTTGCAAGTATATGTGGGAATAAAGTACATTCTAAAATTAACAACTTTTCAGATCAATACAGAAAAAGTGGATTATTCAATAAATGGTGATGAAAAACACTGGCCCTTTGGAAAAAATAAGCCTAATCCAAACCTCAGTTTTTATATCAAAATAAAATCCAGAAATATCATTGTAAAAGTTCATGTAAAAAATGAAACCATGAAAACAGTACAAAATAAGTAAAATTTTTTATAATTTGGGCATGGAAAAAACTTTATGACATTAAAAAAAAACTCAGATTAGAAAGAACTGGTAGATTTTGCAATATAAACATTACATCCCCTCACGAAAAAGAAATATACCCTTAAAAAGTTAGATGAGAGTGAACAAATTATGAAAATATATATGATGCACATAAGGTTAATATCTTCAATATACAAAATGCTTTCATGAATCAATAAAATTTATTCATCTATCCTTCTATCAGGGTAGTAGGATTTGGGACAATTTTTACTTTCTTTACAGTTTTCTGTACTTCTGATTTTTTTTTTTTACAACTCGTTTTTTTTTTTTTTCAAGATTTTATTTATTTATTTGACAGAGAGAGACACAGCGAGAGAGGGAACACAAGCAGGGGGAAGGGCAGAGGGGGAAGCAGGCTTCCCGCCGAGCAAGGAGCCCGATGCGGGGCTCCATCCCAGGACCCTGGGACCATGACCTAAGCTGAAGGCAGATGCTTAACGACTGAGCCACCCAGGCACCCCTACAGCTAGTATTTTTAATACATCAAAGCCATTATCAGTTTGAAAAAAAATTACTTAAAAAACATGTAGATGGACATCTTTTAAAAAAAAAATACTTAAATTCAAAGCCCAAAATAACTTTTCCAGAATTGTCCAATGCTTCTGCTTTATAATATTAACCATTACACTTAGCCTTTAATATTCTCATGTAGTAAGATAAGACCAACTAAAAAAACAAGATACATGAGAAGTAGTAAGAAAAACTCATAAGACAAAAGAATTTTAAAATGACAGGGCAGGCCCACACTGAAGTTATGTGTTCTTTCAAAACCAGATTTGTACCTCGGAATAAGCCTAACCAAAGAGGTAAAGGATCTATACTCTAGGAACTACAGAACACTCATGAAAGAAATCGAAGAAGACACAAAAAGATGGAAAAACATTCCATGCTCATGGATTGGAAGAACAAACATTGTTAAAATGTCTATGCTACCCAGAGCAATCTATACCTTCAACACCATCACGACCAAAATTCCAATGACAATTTCAAAGTGCTGGAATAAACAATCCTAAAATTTGTATGGAATCAGAAAAGACCCTGAAAGAGGAGAAGGAAATGTTGAAAAAGAAAAACAAAGCTGGGGGCATCACGTTGCCAGATTTCAAGCTATATTACAAAGCTGTGATCACCAAGACAGCATGGTACTGGCACAAAAACAGACATATAGACCAATGGAACAGAATAGAGAACCCAGATATGGACCCTCAAGTCTATGGTCAACTAATCTTTGACAAAGCAGGAAAAAATATGCAATGGAAAAAAGACAGTTTCTTTAATAAATGGTGCTGGGAAAATTGGACAGCTATATACAGAAGAATGAAACTCGACCATTCTCTAACATCATTCACAAAGATAAACTCAAAATGGATGAAAGACCTCCATGTGAGACAGGAATCCATCAAAATCCTAGGGGAGAACAGAGGCAGTAACCTCTTCAACATCGGCCACAGCAACTTCTTTCAAGACACGTCTCTGAAGGCAAGGGAAACACAAGCAAAAATGAACTTTTGGGACTTCATCAAGATAAAAAGCTTCTGCACAGCAAAGGAAACAGTCAACAAAACTAAGAGGCAACCCATGGAATGGGAGAAGATATTTGCAAATGATATTACAGATAAAGGGCTGGTATCCAGGATCTATACGGAATTTCTCACACTCAACACCCAAAATAGTAATAATACTAATACTAACAATCCAATCAAGAAATGGGCAGAAGACATGAACAGACATTTCTCCAAAAAAGACAAAAAAATGACTAACGTTTAACATCACTAGCCATCATGGAAATTCAAATCAAAACCACAATGAGATGCCACCTCACACCGGTCAGAATGGCTAAAATGAACAAGTCAGGAAATGACAGATGTTCTGAGGATGTGGAGAAAGGGGAACCCTCTTTACACTGTTGGTGGGAATGCAAGCTGGTACAGCCACTCTGGAAAACAGTATGGAGGTTCCTCAAGATGTTAAAAATAGAACTACCCTACTACCTGACAATTGCACTACCGGGTATTTACCCCAAAGACACAGATGTAGTGAAAAGAAGGGCACCTGAACCCCAATGTTCATAGCAACAATGTCTGCAATAGCCAAACTGGGGAAGGAGCTCAGATGCCCTTCAACAGATGAATGGATAAAGATGTGGTCCATATATACAAGGGATTACTCAGCCATCAGAAAGGATAAATACCTACAATTTGCACTGACGTGGATGGAACTGGAGGGGATGATGCTAAGTGAAATAAGTCAAGCAGAGAAAGACAGTTACCATATGGTTTCACTCATATGTGGAACATAAGGAATGGCATGGAGGACCGTAGTGGAAGGGAAGGAAAACTGAATGGGAAGAAATCAGAGAGGGAGACAAACCATGAGAGACTCTGGACTCCGGGAACCTAACTGAGGGCTACAGAAGGGAGGAGGGTGGGGGGATGGGGTATCTGGGTGATAGGTATTAAGAAGGTCACATGTTGTGACGAGCACTGGGTGTTATATGCAAATAATGAGTCATTTAACAATACATCAAAAAATAAAGATGTACTATATGTTGGCTAATTGAGCATAATTAAATGAGTAAATAAATAAATATGCTTTCTACATGAAAAACAAATAATGGGTACAGAATTTCAGATTTGCAAATGAAATGTTCTCAAGATATGTATCACAGCAGTATAAATATACTTAACACTACCGGACTTTATCCTGAAAATGTTAAAATGGCAAAATCAATGTTATGATTTTTTACAACTTTTTTCCCTTTTTTTATGTTGTTAATCACCATACATTACATCATTTTTCCCTGCCTACTATCTTCTTTTTTCTTAACATATAATGTGTTACTTGCTTCAGAGGTACAGGTCTGTGATTCAACAGTCTTATACAATTCACAGTGCTCGCCATAGCACATACCCTCCCCAATGTCTATCACGCAGCCGCCCCATCCCTCCCACCCCCCACCACTCCAGCAACCCTCAGTTGGTTTCCTGAGATTAAGAATTACTCACATCAGTGAGATCATATGACAGACTTTTTACAACTTTTTAAAAGTACATTCTGTAGGATTCCATTTTTATAAAGATTTTATTAATTTATTTTAGAGAGAGAGAGTGTGGCACGGGAGTGGTAGGAGAGGCAGGAGGTGGAAAAGAGAATCGTGAGCCCACGCTGCCCTGAACACAGACCCCACATGGGGCTCCATCCCACACCATGAGATCACATCCTGAGCCCAAATCAAGAGTCAGCGGCTTAACGGACTGAGCCACCATCCATCTCCTTGGGCATTACTGCTGTTCCATTCCCTGCTCCCTCCACCACTGCTGTGCTGAACACTCCTGAAAACACATCTGTGAAAAACCGGGCCAGAGTTTCCGGGGGTGGGTCTGAGGCCAAGAACTGCCAGGTGATGGGTGCACCTGCGGCCTGGGATGGGTGCTGCTCACTGTTCTCCCAGACAGGGGTGCCCGTCACTCTTCTCTCCAGGGGACCTGCGGGGGACCCCCATGACCTCAGGCACCTGAGGGCCACCCGGCCCAGGAATTCACCTTCTCTAGCAGAGGACAGATGGGACTTCTTTCTCTGGCCAGGAATATGAACCCTGATCCTGGGAAAGGAGAGCTCTCCTGGACTCCTCACCCAGCCAGGCAGCTGTGGCCACGATGTATGTGATGGAGCCAGAGCGGCTGGGCCTTGGAGGGAATGAGTGCCTTAAACCAGCCTTGCGCAGGGCATGTGGGAGCAACAGCCCCTGCTTCCTGGGGAGCAGTGATGTGTGCGGAAGGAAAGAGGCTGGGGTGGAGCCTTCCAAGCCACACCACAGTCTCTCCCTTGGTCCTGAAACCAGCAGGAAGGGAGCTCCAAGAGCGGAGACGAGACTCCAGGAGGATTCCGATCCAGAGAAAGGGTGCCCGGAAGCAGCCAGCCCCACCGGCCCGCAGACCATTTGCACAGGATCACCTCCCGCGCTTCCTCAGCAAGTTGTCCGTCTTCGTGTGTGGACAGTGACTGGCTGGTGCACTTCCAGAGGCAGACTAGAAACTTTTCAGTGCTTGCTCGTGGGTCAGAGGACCACCGCCCAAAGAAGCAGAGGATGTCCCTCTTCCTCCGGAGCTGGGGAAGGCAGCCACCGTCCTGGAGCAGGACCGGGTCCAGGAGTGTGTTCTTTCTGAAGCGCCCACTTTCAGTGGGCGTGGCTGTGCCTGAGAAAGGCCCACTGAGCCCCAGAGTCAGGAGCAGTGAGGGGCTGTCTCCAGCCCTGGCCCAGGATCACGACCCGAAACCATCCTGTCTTTGGGAGGACAGGTCTCCTTCAGGAGCCAGGGAGGGGACTGGCCCCTCTCCCCTCCCCAGGTCCAGGACGCCCGGGACCTGCAAGAGCTCTTCATCTGAGGAGGACTCATGGAGAGCCTGTGTGTCTCGTCAGCCCAGCAAGTGAAAGAACCAAACCCCAATGCTCAGGTTCTAACAGAAGCAGAATTTCAATGTACCATTTAGGGGCAGCCTCCTCCCTTCTTACGTGGCCTTAGGGGACCCCAGGGAAAGTCTTTGTTCTCCTTCCGTCAGAGACAGGAGCTGGCCCTATGTCACGGGGTCCCCACCACATCCCCATTCCTGAGGAAGAGCCACACACAGGGGCCTGGTGTCTGGAGTGTGGTCGGCCACTGCTCCTGGGCTCCCAGCCAGGGGCCTGGGGGCTGCATGGAAGGGCTGGATTGCTTTTGGGGGGAGGGGTGCTCACTGCCGACACGGCTCACCATCCCCCACTGCACTCTGCAATCCATGTTCTGTGCCCAGCACCCCACATGTTCCTGCCATGGGAGCAATCATTCAGCATTGCCCCATTGCACAGAGGAGGAGAGTGAGGCCCAGAGAGGGGAGGTACATGGCTCCAGTCCCAGGGCTGGTCAGCAGAGAAGCTGGAAGGCCAGCCCTCCAAAGCCCCTCCTAGCCCAGCCAGGAACTCCCTGAGCTGAAAGCAAGCCCTCCCCTGCCTGCACAGCCACACACTGGCCCCTGAGCTTCATGATGGCCTGTTCTTGGCCCTGAAGGTGTTGCTGGCCGACTAGGAGGGGGACTCCAGCTCGGGAGACAGGCTGTAGATACAGGACAGAGGGACACGTCTGAGCTAATAGGAGCCACACTCTGGTCTCCCTCCCAGAGCCTGCCCGGGAGCTGAAATCTGGGTGCCCTAGGGGCCAGCACACAACAGGGTCTGCGCTGACCAGGGAGCCATGGCCCCCAGGGAGAGTCCACTCTGTCCTCTCCCCGCTCCTGCCTGGCCTCACCTCTCTTCACTGTGGGGCTGCAGGACCCGGAATCAAGCCCCATTGAGCTGGCTCTGCTCCACCTTGTAATGAGTTTGCAGCCCCCAGAACAACTGGATTTCCTGGGACTGGAGGGAGGACTGGCTGCAGACAGGGACTGGGCTGGGGAGGATGCGGGGCCTTGTGGAGGGTGAAGGATGGGGCAGGGGCCGGGGGGCCTTGTGGAGGGTGAAGGATGGGGCAGGGGCCGGGTCCTGGGGATGAAATCCCTGAATGCCCATGGGTTCCCTGATTACAGTAATGACCACCTTCACACTCGGGCATCCTGCTGGGGGGCCCCTCGTCCCCGGCCTCCTTCCCGCCCCTCTGACTCCAGCCAGGCCTGCAGCCAGGGACAGGCTAGACTTCTGTCCTGGGTCCTGCCAGGAAGACAAGGCAGAAGGAGGAGAGGAGAAGGGGAAGGGGCGGACTGATCTTCCCCCTGCCCTGAGTTGGCTTCACGGATGCCTCCAGGTCCTCTGGCCCAGCCCTGCACTTAGCTGGACCCTGAGAGGGTATCTGCATTCCAGGCCAGCTGGGTGGGGGGTATTTAGTGACTTTTGCATCCCCAGATGTCCACCGCACCTGTCCTTACACCCTAAGGCCTGCTGCCCAGGATGGGTGTGGTTGCAGGGCTCAGTGGACTTCAGGGCCACAGAGCAGTTGGCGGTGGTGAGAGAACGTGGGGGACCAGTCAGGTACGGAGCCATGGGTCTCGCGCACATCCGCCGCAGGGCTGGGTCATGGTACAGGAGCTGTGGGCAGGTCATCTGTGCAC
Organism: Mirounga angustirostris; assembly: GCF_029215605.1. NCBI lineage: Eukaryota > Metazoa > Chordata > Mammalia > Carnivora > Phocidae > Mirounga > Mirounga angustirostris. Next base: position 106,344,624 of record NW_026991720.1, on the reverse strand, counting down.
ACCTGGCCATGACACACCTGGGTGGCCCTCTCGGTGGGGAGGCCTGTGTGCCTGGTGCACCTGTCCCCCACCTACCCCTGGAGGAGCAGCCATGTTCAAGCCTTTCCATGTCCGACCCTCAGGGACAGTTGGGAACCTGGGTCAAGAGAGGCAGGGACTGGCCCAGGACAACTGAGGGGTGCAGAGTCCAAGGAACAGGGCCGCTCTCCAGTCCTAGGCCAGTCCCAACCCTCCCATGAGGTTCGCTTTGGGGGTGAGAGCCCCTCAGATCCTCGGGAATAGCTACCCACCCTGTCCCATGTGGGGACATGACCTTGGTCATCCACAGGCACATAGATGCATGCGCACCTGCACACACACACACACACACACCACTCTGACTGCCCAGCTGGGGGTCAGAAGGGGAGGACACCCTGGGAGCGAGGTGGGTGACAGGGGGGAAAGAAGAAACAGGTTGCAGACAGCTGGGCCATGGGGCAGGGCATCTGGACTCCTGGCGAGGACCCAGATCCATAGCATGGGGAGGGGAGACAGGCCAGGCTGAGGGTCAGGGGTCCCCAAGGGGCCCAGGGGGGTGGCCAGGGCACTGGGAGAGGACAGGGTCTGGGTTCCGGTGTCCATCACCAGCCTGGGCACTTGGAAGCACGAAGAGATATCCACCCCCAAGTCCAGAGGGGCTCCAGCCAAAGGCCTCAGCTTACTCTTCTGTCACTTGGGCTGTAGAGATGCAGTGTCCCTAGGGTCCCACAGGCTTGTGGGAGAGCCTGTTGGCCTTGGATCTCCATCACCGACCCCCTGTGCTCTCAGTCCTGGGAAAATGCTTTGTACTCCCTCGAGGTCTTCGGAGCAGGGGACAGACTGGGGGCTTGGGGGGCTGAGGACCTGGGTACGCAGAACGTGGCAGAGCACTTACCACTACTCTGGGGACCAAGGCCAAGACCCTCCTTGTTGCAGCCTCTGGGTCTCCATTTGGAAGAGGTTCCAGATTCACTGCTCTGGTCCGGGTGACAAGGCCTTAGGAAGGAAAGGAGCACCGGGACAGAAGAGGGAAACACGGACAAGGGAGGCTTCTGAGGTTTCTCACATCACCCCTGGAGTCCACAGATCCTGCTCCTGTGAGAGACACAGAGACAGAGACAGAAACAGAGGAGACAGAGAATGAACACATGACAGAGGGAACCAGAAGAAGTCACAGACTTTCCTCCATCAGCTTGGAAATGACATCCCAGCATTTGGCCCCATTCTCTTCCTGAGAGCGCGGTCACACAGGCCATCCACCCCAGAGGGGAGGGGATTCCACACGGATGTGTGAGCAGGATGCGGGAATGCCCGGGAACCACTGTGGGGACTGCCCAGCACATGGGCGCAGACGAGGCCCCGGGGCCTGAGCCTAAACCTAATGGGAGCCCCTGGAAGTGTGCGTCACCAGGGGACAAGGTGGGAATCCGTTCATTGCAACCTTCCCACAGGGGCTGGGAACAGGCAAGAAGGGGGTGGCTTTGCCCAGACCCCAGAGCAGACCCAGGCCCCTCTGAGCTGTGCCCCATGTCCCGCCCAGCCCCTGGCTCCTCCTTGCACTGCCCAGTGTGCCCCAGCCTCCTGTGATAGCAGGTCCGGAATGTATGTAGAGGTCCTACCCCTGATGGTGTCCCTAGGAGTAGAAGCCAGAACACCCCACTGTGCAGATGGGGAGCCTGGGGAGGCCCTGAGAGGCACAGGGTCTGTCCAGGGTCACAGCCCTGGGCACGCACAGGAGCCCAGTCTGAAGCCAGCTCTGTGTCCTCACAGCGGGGACACCGGCTGCACCCAGGCCTTGGGAAGGCTGTGGGGGGGCTGTGAGGGAGTCATTGTATGGATGGGGCATGGGGGGAGGGGGAGCATTGAGCAGCTGGGGGAGGGGGCCCTCGGGGGCGGGGCTCTTGTGTGAGGAGGAAGTTGGGTAAGGGGACCCCAGGCAGTGGTGACCTCACTTCCCTGACAACAGAGCCCAACAGAATTTGGAACCCCGGTAACCAGGCACCCACATTCCAGAGACAGCCCCCTGCCCAGCTCATTTCTTTGGAGACCCTCCAACAAAAAGCATGTTCGGGTGTTGCCTCCCTAAGTCTGGAGGCTGCAGTCTGAAGAAAGAGCGCCCTGCAAACGCTGGCCCCCGCTGGGGATGTCGAATCAGGGCTCCCCACCGCCTCTGGCCATTTGGCCGGAAGGACAGAAAGGTGACACCAGGAGGCCCAGAGCCTGCCACCCAGCCCCATACGCTCTGATCTGACCTGTGCAGCCCCAGGCCCCCCTCCGTCTGTGTGTGAGTGTGCGTGTGCGTGCGTGTGTGTCTGTGGGTGTGCGTGCGTGTGTGTGTGTAAAGAGGGGTCATGCAGGGTGGGGCCACCCTGAGCAGGAGCAGGCTGATGAGGGGTCAGATTCCCAGTGGGCAGGCCATGTTCAAGGTCAAGGCTGGCCGTGTGGGATGGGGTGTGCGGGCGCTGCCCCTTCTACCCAGGGTTTATCCCGATAGCCCTGCAGGGATGGGTCAGTGCATCCCGGGTGCAGGGCTGTGCACTCACAGGTCTGTGTCTGATCTGGGAGCAGCAGGGGGACTGGGCAGGAGGACAGTGAGGATGGCCGGGCAGGGCTGTGATGCCTCCAGCCGGCTACCCGTCCCTGTCTTTGCAGAAGGCCACGGATGACCTCCCGAGGCGGCTGGCGGACATGCCCTCCTCCCTGACGGAGGGGTTGACCCCACAGGCATCCCCAAAAACAAGTGCTGGGGATTGCCGGGCAAGACCTCCAACACCACCCAGACCACTGTCCCAGGTGGTTGGTCACCGGACAGTGGTCCAGGACCCGGAGCCCACGGAGACCGAGCCCGAGGGTGAGAAGGCTGGGGCTGGGTGTTTGTGGTGTGTGGGGATGGGTCGGTGCTGGCCCCACAGGGACGAGCCCCCAGAGCCTGGTGTGGGGCCTGGAGCAAAGACTGGGCTCAGAGCACCCAGCGGGTGGACTGCGGTCGGGGAGACGCCCCGGGGAGGGCTCCTTCCTGGCTGTGGCTTCTCTGGGAGGCCCTGGGCTGGGTTCTGTCTCCATGGAGAGCAGGCTCGGGCTGAGCTTTTCTCCTCTCCCAGCTGCCCCACCACCTGAGGAGCTAGAGCCGGCTCCAACTCCATCGGCAGCTCTGGACGGAGGGGTGGTGACCGCAGCGACTTCAGGAGGAGACCAGGAGCCGGCAGGTGACCCGGCACCCACCCACGGACAGCCTGACGTGGACCAGGAAGAACTGGCACCTGCCCCTGGCCCAGCTCCTGCTACTGTTCCTGCACCTGACCCAGCTCCTGCCCTGGATCCTGCCCCTGACCCAGCTCCTGCCCTGGATCCTGCACCTGCCACTGCTCCAACCCAGCTCCTGATCCTCCTCCTACCCCTTCCCCTGCCCCTGCCAGAGCCACTGCCCCTTCCCCTGCCTGAGCTCCGGTTCCTGCTCCTTCTCCTGCTCCTCTCCCTGCCCCTGCCAGACTCCGCTGCCCCTTCCCCTGACCCTTCCTGAGTTCCTGTTCTTGTCCCTGACCCTGCTCCTGCTCATAACCCTACCCCTGCCAGACCTGCTGACCCTTCCCCTGCCCCTGCCTGAGCTCCTGTTCCTGCTCCTTTTCCTGCTCCTGCTTCTGCCCCTTCCCCAGCATGACCTGCTGCCCCTTCCCCTGCCCCTGCCTGAGCTCCTGTTCCTGCTCCTTCTTCTGCCGCTGCCCCTGCACCTGCACCTGCCGGAGCTCCTGTTCCTGCTCCTTACCCAGGTCCTGCCCTGGATCCTGCACCTGCCATGACTGCTGATCCTGTCCCTCCCCTTGCCCCTGCCCCTAGCCCTTCTCTTACAAATGGCCCTGCCCCTGGCCCTGCTCTTACACCTGGCCCTGCCCCTGGCCCTACCCCTATCCCAACCCCTGCCCCTCCTCCTGCTCCCGCAGGGCTCCCAGAGCCACATCCAGAGCCCACAGCCCTGCGGGGAGAGCTCCTTGTACAATTGCCCTTAGTTCCATCATCGGACCCTGACGCCCCGCCAGATTGTTTCATCCCCTCCCCCTATATTCTTTCTCTCTGGTTCATATTGTTCATTTTCATGTTCTGTATACTGTTTATTATTTGTTTTAAATAAAATTACTTGTTTTCAACTGAACATGTGATGAGCATAAGTACCTTCCCAACGCTGTGCCACCACACCCCAGAAGATTGCTGCAGAATATCTCGTGTCCCAAAGGAGTCCCCGAACCAGAAGACCCCTGCCCATTTCTCCCCCAGCCCAGACCCTGGAAACCCCTAAGCTGCTTTCTCTCCCTGTTCCTTTCCCTGTTCTGGATGTTTCTGTAAGTGGAATCACACAATAGGTGCCTTTGTGTCTGCCCACCTATTTTCAAAGGGGACTTGTTTTCGTCTGTGTTTATTTGTCATAAAATTTCCCTTATTCGATATTAAAATGCCTGATGGATTACAGATCAGATGTAATCAGAGAGGCCGCTTTAGGAATTATGGGCCGAGACCCCTGTTCCTGCTGGGACACCACAGCCTGACCCCAGACAGGACAGGGCTGGCTCCTCCTGTGGCCCACACAGAAACCAGGGAAATGCAGAAGCTGGAAGACACACCACAAAGGGCAAAAGCATTGCTCACAACCCAAGGCCAGAGAAAGGTTTCCGATGCCTCTTGTCCAAACAACACACCAAGTCACTGGGTTCCACAAGGACAGACACCAAATGCATGCAAGTCCAAGGGGGGAGGACAGGCACGTGCAGAGTCAGAGATGAGGGAGCTCCCGGGGAAGGACTCTGGCAAAGGAAACCCTATGGAGGCAGCACTGGTCACCCTCAGACTGGCAGGTGTCTGGTCTGGGGAGAGCGTGAGGAAGCGGAGATCCCCTGCAGGTACCCTGGAGAGAAGGGTGACAGGCACCCCTGTCTGGGAGAACAGTGAGCAGCACCCATCCCAGGCCACAGGAGCACCTGGCATGCTTGGCCTCTGACCAACCCCTGGAAACTCTGGCTCGGTTTTTCACAGATGTGTTTTCAGGAGTGTTTATCACAGCAGTGGTGGAGAGAGCAGGGAATGGAACAACGCTAATGCCCAAGGAGATGGATGGGATCCACAGTCCCAGTCCTCATGATAGAATGTCGTGTAGCCACTGTCACACTGTCATTCGGGGCACAGGATCCGGGAAGCCCCTCCTGAGACCCCTCCTGCCACCCTGTTCCTGGGAACATTCAGAATTGGAGGAGGAGGAGGTGGAGAGGATCCAGGATAACAGAGGGCCAAGGAGAAGGAAGGTCAGCACTGGGAGGACCTGAGCCACCATCCAGGGCCGGGGCTGTGGTGCCCTCGGACCTCACCCCAAATAAGGGCTCCTGATGGATGGACCCAACTTCTGCGGTTTCCCTCCCTCCCTCCCTCTCTCTCCCTCCTTTTCTCCCATCCTCCCTCCCTCTCACTCCCTCCCTCCTTCCCCCCTTCCTCCCTCATTCAGCAGAGGACCACGGGTCCCTGCTGTGTACTGAGCAATGGGGCTTCATCAGTGAGCACCCCCCAACCCACATGGTCACGTCCACTGTGGGAGGTGACAGGGGTCAGTCTCACGGCTAGGAGTGGTGATGAGCACCAAGAATCTGCTCCTGAAAACAGAGGCCAGTTACACAAAGAATGGAGAGACCCATGCTTAGCACTTCCTCTAGAAAAATCGAGTCCTGAAAAGTGATGAAGAGTGAGTATATCCTAGACTTCCTGCAGTGTGAGTTCTAATGGCAGGTACGCACTGATTCTTAGAACAAACAAAGTAAATTACCCAGTGTCGACTGGGGGGTTGTGACTAACTTTTCTGACCCAATGACAGCATTTCAGCTAACATCTCCAGGGCTTCCAAGTTGTCCCAAGGGTCTCTGCGATCCTCTGATTCTTCCATTGATCTCCTTGGGAAGCTCTGTCTTGTCGTCTTCCTTGTCTCCTGCCCCTTCTGGGACCCTTCTCTGGCCTCCCCGCCAGGGCCACCCCCACCAGGACTTCCTGTGCCCCGTGGCCTGGCGCCCGCATCCCATGGGGGTCCTGGGAGCCCGATGCATTGTGCAAAGCCTGTGCGCTCCCTCTGGGGTCACTTGGCATCTCCCCTGCAGCTGCCTGCATCATCCTGCACTGGGTCTCCTCCAAGCATTCTGTGAGGCCAACCTGTGTCCGTGCCACGGGCATGGAAGCGAGAGTCCAGAAGGTCCAGATGACCTGCTCCCAGTCCCAACGTGTGGAGCCTGGGCCAAGGATGGTCAGCGAGCAGAGGAGGACTTAAGCCTAGGAAGCCTGAGGGAGGACATGGCACAGTGAGCCTGCAGGAGGAGAGTGAACACCGTGGGGACCTGGCGCTCAGGCCTACTGGGAGACCACATCCCATCCTCACTGGCTCTGTCCCCAGGGCTGGAGGTCGTCCAGGTACCCACCCTCCCAGCCTGTAGGCTGCCAGTGGCTGCCAGGAGAGGAGGCACCTGGTGCAGGAGAGAGCCTTCAGAGAGGAGGGGACAGGTGCTCCCCCAGCAGCTGGAGGAACTCGGGGTATCCACCCTCCCAGCCTGCAGGCTGGCAGTGGCTGGCAGGAGAGGAGGCACCTATGCAGGAGAGAGCCCTCAGGCAGAGAGGAGGGGGCAGGTACTCCCCCAGCATCTGGAGGAACTCAGGGTAGCCACCCTCCCAGGCTGCAGGCTGGCAGTGACTGGCAGGAGAGCAGGCACCTAGTGCAGGAGAGAGCCCTCAGGCAGAGAGGAGGGGGCAGGTGCTCCCCCAGCAGCTGGAGCAACTCGGGGTATCCACCCTCCCAGGCTGCAGGCTGGCAGTGGCTGGCAGGAGAGGATGCAGCTGGTGCAGGAGAGAGCCCTCAGGCAGAGAGGAGGGGGCAGGTGCTCCCCCAGCAGCAGGTGCACTGGGTCGGGCTGAGGGGGCATCATTGGACAGCAGTGCCTGCAGCTGGGGTCTCCACACAGACCCTCTCCTTAGGCTCAGCACAAGCTTGTCTGGATGGCCTTTGTCCCCCAAATACAAAGTCTGGTCCAGGGCCCCCCCACCAAGTCCTGACTCCCAATCCTTTGTACTCAGCTCAAGTGACAAGAAATGGCCAATAGTTTAGGTGGTGTTGGGTGCACAGGGAAATTTGCTTTTCTGGCCCATGCTGTAACATTGCTGGCATTTTAAAGATCTCAGGGCTCTGAATCAAAAACAGTAGGATGCCGGGGACCCCAGCTGGCTTTCTGGAAACCTACCTCTGTGCCTTCCAGCCTTCCCATCCCACCAGCTCTGCTCAGAATCCCTCCGGGCCACAGACCCACAGTCTTGGGTCCTCAGATGGCCCAGGCGACGTGCCCTCAAAAAGTGATCCCGGTGGGGCAGTAGGACACACTGCAGATTCCAGCAAACCCCCCTCCCAGAAACTGAGGGTACCGCTGGATGAGCTGTCTGAAAACAGCCAGGTCAGGGTTCCAGGAAGACACCAGAGGCACAGGAGTCACTGAGGGGCATCTGAAGCTCAGGTACGGGCAGTCAGAGCTTCCAGGCCCTTCTTCCCTTAAGCTCCTCATTCCTCAGCCTTTCTTCCAGTGATTCTGCTCAGTTTCTATCTGCCCCAACTGTTATCCATTGCCTAGGCAGCAGAGACTCACATATGCCTTTAAATGTTTTGGACAATGAATGTTCACTTCAGTACATAGCCACTTCACTACTGGGAGAGTTGGTAGAAAGCAAAAAGTCACAGAGGACTCCAAGGGTCTGGACTTGGTGTTTCCCTCTCCTGAGATGGGGACACCTGTGGGATGAGCAGGTGGCCAGCTGGTGGGGGGTGGGCAGGGACCTGACGTGGACAGATGGGGTAGGTGAGGCCCGAGGTCCCCGGGGTATGTGCCTGGCATCTGGACTGAATAGGTCTTCAAAGCTGCAGATTGGCTGGGATCATCTTCAGGCGGAGGAAGAAGGTGAGGGGAGCAGAAGGGACTGAGGAGGCTTGGCTTAGACAGGAGAGGGCTGAGACACTCCTTTGGGGGGAAAGTGGGTCAGGTCCAGGCTCACAGGGACAGACCTTGAGGCCATTGGGCTATGTGAAATAAGCCAGTCCCTAAAGGACCAATACGGGAGGACCCCACTTGTGAGGGACAGAGAGCACTCTGATTCATAGAGGTGGAAGGAGCTGCTGGGTGCCGGGGCTGAGGAGGGGAAATGGGGGGTTAGTGTCTCCTGGGTAAAAGTTCAGTTTGGGAGGATGACAAAGTTGTGGCAGTGGATGGAGGTGGCAGGTGCAAAAGAGTGAATATACTTATTGCCACTGAATTGTACCCTGAAACGTGCTTAATGGTATCAGGTGTATGTCTATTACACAATAGGAGAGTAGTGAGTCAGGAGGACGGGTCCATCGAAAGTCCCAGGAAGGCCCAAGAGCAGGGATCCTGTATCTTAGTTCTCGCTCTCATGCTCTGCGCCTTGTTGGGTGTCTAAGCTCACAGTACCATCACTAAATGCTTGCTAAGACACAGTGCAGGCGGATGGTCCAGAGAGAGTGCACAAACCATCTGTGGGCACTGAGGAATCCCAACGGCACATGCATCCAGACTGAGTGAATGCCCACATTTCACAAACACCAGCATAAAGAGCCATTTAAAACGAAGGCAGACGCCACTCTGGAAAACACTAGGGAGATTCCTCAAAAAGTTTAAAAAAGAGCTACCTTATGACCGAGCAATTGCACTACTGGGTATTTACCCCAAAGATACAAATGTAGGGATCCGAAGGAGCACGTGCACCCCAATGTTTATAGCAGCAATGTCCACAATAGCCAAACTATGGAAAGAGTCTAAATGTCCATCAACTGATGAATGGATAAAGAAGATGTGGTGTGTGTATATATATATATACAGAGAATATTATGCACCTATCAAAAAAATGAAATCTTGCCATTTGCAACGACGTGGATGGAACTACAGTGTATTATGTTAAACAAAATAAGTCAATCAGAGAAAGACAATTATCCTATGATCTCAGTGATATGAGGAATTTGAGGAACAAGACAGAGGATCATAGGCGAAGGGAGGGAAAAATGAAACAAGACGAAACCAGAGAGAGAGACAAACCATAAGAGACTCTTAATCTCAGGAAACAAACTGAGGGTTGCTGGAGTGGAGGGGGTTGGGAGGAGTGGGGTGACTGGGTGATGGACATTGGGGAGGGTATGTGCTATGGTGAGCACTGTGAATTGTATAAGACCGATGAATCAAAGACCTGTACCCCTGAAACAAATAATACATTATACGTTAATTTAAAATTCACTAAAATAATAAAAATAAAACAAAAGCAGGTGACCTCAAGCTGTATTACAAAGCTGTCATCATCAAGACAGTATGGTACTGGCACAAAACACACACATAGATCAATGGAACAGAATAGAGACCCCAGAAATGGACCCTCAACTCTATGGTCAACTAATCTTCCACAAAGCAGGAAAGAATACCCAATGGAAAAACGACAGTCTCTTCAATAAATGGTGCTGGGAAAATTAGACAGCCACATGCAGAAGAATGAAACTGGACCATTCTCTTACACCATATACAAAGGTAAACTCAAATTGGATGAAAGACCTCAATGTGACACAGGAATCCATCAAAATCCTAGAAGAGAACACAGGCAGTAACCTCTTCGACCTCAGCCACAGCAACTTCTTGCTAGACACGTCTCCAAAGGCAAGGGTAACAAAAGCAAAAATGAACCTTTGGGACTTCATCAAGATAAAAATCTTCTGCACAGCAAAGGAAACAGTCAACAAAACTAAAAGGCAAGCCATGGAATGGGAGAAGATATTTGCAAATGACATTACAGATAAAGGGCTGGCATCCAAGATCTATAAAGAACTTCTCAAACTCAACACCCAAAAAACAAATAATCCACTCAAGAAATGGGCAGAACACATGAACAGACACTTCTCCAAAGACATACAAATGGCTAACAGACACATGAAAAAATGCTTCACATCACTAGCCATCAGGGAAAAAGAAATTAAAACCACATTGAGATACCACCTTACACCACTCAGAATGGCTAAAATCAACAAGGCAGGAAACAACAAATGTTGGTGAGGATGTGGAGAAAGGGGAACCCTCTTACACTGTTGGTGGGAATGCAAGCTGGTACAGCCACTCTGAAAAACAGTATGGAGTTTCTTCAAGACGTTACAAATAGAACTACCCTACCACCAGCAATTGCACTACTGGGTATTTACCCCAAAGATACAGATGTAGTGAAAAGAAGGGGCACCTGCCCCTCAATGTTCATAGCAGCAATGTCCACAATAGACAAACTGTGGAAGGAGCCGAGATGCCCTTCACCAGACGAATGGATAAAGAAGATGAGGTATATATGTACAATAGAATATTCCTCAGCTGTCAGAAAGGATGAATACCTACCATTTACATTGACATAGATGGAACGGGAGGGGATTATGCTAAGTGAAATAAATAAATCAGAGAAAGACAATTATCATATAGTTTCACTCATATGTGGAATGTCAGGAATATCACAGAGGACTACAGGGGAAGGGAGGGAAAACTGAACAGGAAGAAATCAGAGAGGGAGACAAACCATGAGAGACTCTGGACTCCGGTAAACAAACTGAGGGTTACAGAAGGGAGGAGGGTGGGGGGATGGGGTAACTGGGTGACGGGTATTAAGGAGGGCACATGTTGTGATGAGAACTGAGTGTTATAGGCAACTAATGAATCACTGAACACTACATCAAAATCTACTGATGTACTATATGTTGGCTAATGACTTTAAATTTAAAAAATTAAATAAAATTAATAAATAAAAAATAAATCCGCGGCAGGAAATGGAAATAACCCAGAGGGCGCCATGCTGCTGGAGGCTGAGATAGCGGTCACGGCCAAGGCCTCTGGCGGTGAGGGCACCGGGGTTCTGAGAGGTGGCTCGGTGCACCCCTGACCCTGAAGCCCCATGGCCATGGCAACATGCAAGGACTGGGAGGGAAGACCCAGCCAGGCCCCGTTCTGGCTCCACGGCTGCTACAGGGCTGTCCCAGCCCCACCAGGCGGTGTCTGTTTAGAACTAGAGAGAAAACCTTTTCCCTCAATTGTTCTTTTTAAAAATGGTTGCTCAGCATCGACACAGAAAAACATCTGACATAAAACTGGAGCCGTTCACAGCTGCAAATGACCCAGAAGTGAAGAAAATGTAGTGAACGCAGAGAGGACGCTGTATCCCCAGGCAGGCCTCCTGTGAGCAGGTGCGGCTGGGGCACTGGACGTGCCCGTGCAGACAGTACTGGACTCCACAGTGTCCCTCGAGGGGACCGAAGTGGGAACCTGCTCTGATGGCTCCGCTGAAGTCAGCACCCCCTGCTGGAGACGGGGACAGCCCCTCATGAGTTCCGGGTGTCCTGGTGATTCTTGGGCATGGCCCAAATCTCAGCTTCTTCATGACCCGGGGCCAGCCCAGCAGCTGCACACAGGTCCTCCAGGGCCAGCCCAATAGCTGTGGGTCCCGCAGGTCCTCCAGGGACAGCACCTTGGTGGGCTTGTGGTCCAGCAGGTACCTGTTCAGGTGGCTCTTATCGTACCACATGGCCTCGATCCCATTGGCCCAGTTGACCACCATCACCTGGTGACAGGCTAAGGTCAGTCGGTGAACCTCTGGCACAACCCCCCAAAAAAGGCCCCCATGTAGTAGAAGTCACCCTTGTCCCTGGGGATGTGGGCCTGGGACTGGGACCAGCGCTCATAGCTTAAGTCCTCACGGGCCACCCAGTAGAAACCGGGGTGCAGGGTGCCAAAGAGGGGGGACAGGATCTCCATGCCCACGTGGTCACAGAACTTCATGTCCACGTCCCCGCACACCATGTCATCCACCTCATAGAGGAAGCACTCCTCATAGAAGCAGCTCATGATCGCCGTGTGCTGCATGGACACATCCTGCCAGTGTGGGGCACCGCGGACCTCAAGAACCACTACCCTTCAGTGCTCCTGGAGGGGCACACGGGACACAGCAACCAGCTGGTCGGTGAAGACATAGTAGATGACCCTGTGTCCACCATGAAGTGATTCTGCAGGAACAGCTCCAGGAAGACCCCGTATCCACAGGGGCAGGGGACAGGGCAGGAAGAGGGTCACTGCCAGAGGCTGGCAGCAGGACCCCAGAGCTGGGGTTCATGGACGTGTGCACCTTCTTCATGGGGACAGGCCCTGTGCTGCTTTAAGCAACAGCCACCCTGGCTTGTCCTGAGCAAGTCCAGTGGCAGGGCCTCCCTACCTTCTGCTCCCAGAGATAGGGGCCATCAGCACCCCATCTTACACAGGGGAGCCTGAGGCTTAGGAGGCTGGAAACCCATGCAGCCCCACTCTCAACATGCTGGAGCCAGGAACACCCCCCTCTCCTGAGCTCCCAGGCAAACCCTGCAGGTGCCCTACCCTGGCTGAACCCCTGCAGGTTCTGTCCCCACCTGCCATGAGTTGAGCACCTTTGGGCACAGCCCGTGTTTCTATGTCCTACAGACTGCGTAGAATCAGCAGGGCCGGCCAGCTGCCCCACTTTACTTTGAGTGGGCTGTCGCTGGTCCCCAACAGAGCTGTCTCCACCCCCTATAGGGTCCTCCCTTGAAGGCTACTGGGCCTCTGGATGACAAGGTCCATCAGTAAACCACTGGTATTCCTAGGAGGGGCGACCCTCGAACTCCCCAGATCAGGAATCAGGTTCAGCCCATGGGCAGGGAAGGGGAAAGATGACCCCTGGAAAAAGGGGGCTTGCTTAGGCCCCTGCCTTGAATCCAAGGGTGTGAGCTTCTGGGTCCAGGTCTACATCTCCCTGTCCCCAAAACATTGGAAGTCTTGTCCAACTGCCTCACATGGCTGGTCCCCCGTTGAGGGGACTACCTGCCCCTCACTGTGGGGACAGCAGCTCCCCCATTGTCAGCAAGTGTGGTGAGCCCCTCTGAGACTGATTTTTTTTAAGATTTTATTTATTTGACAGAGAAAGAGACAGCTAGAGAGGGAACACAAGGAGGGGGAGGGGGAGAGGGAGAAGCAGGCTCCCTGCTGAGCAGGGAGCCTGACATGGGACTTAATCCCAGGCCCCTGGGATCACGACCTGAGCCGAAGGCAGACGCTTAAGGACTGAGACACCCAGGCGCCCTGAGACTGGCTTTTTTACACAGGCACTAAGACTACTTCCCTGTGCCTACCCCATACCTCGCAGGTTAGTAAATCGCTCACACAGGGAAGGTGGATACTACATTTAAATATGGGACGAGCACATACACCCAGCAGACATGAGTCAGGTCACCAGGGGGCAAGTAGAGGCCCAGCCAATGGGGAACAAGCCAGACATGATGCAAGGGGAGAGAAGAGTGCTCCTGGCAGAGGGCACAGAGAATGCAAAGGATTGGAGTCAGGCCCAAGGAACATGTGGGACAACCACACAGCTTGGTGGCCCACAGAGGGGGGCTGCAGTGGGAGAGGTGAGGCTGGAGAGTACAGACAGGTGGGGAGCGGATCGCAGAGAGCCTCAAAGGTTATGTTCTGAAATGATCAATCTGGTTACAGGAGGAGAATGGTCTCTATACAGCAGAGGACAGGGAGACCCTAACCCTAACCCTAACCCTAACACTAACCCTAAACCTAACTCTAACCCCTAACCCCTAACCCTAACCCGTACACTAACCCGTACCCTAACCCTAACCCTACCCTAAACCGTAACCTAACCTGTACCCTAACCCTAACCCTAACCCTAACCACTAACCCCTAACCCTAACCCTAACCCGTACCCTAACCCTAACCCTCGCCCTACCCTAACCCGTAACCTAACCCGTACCCTAAACCGTTCCCTAACACTAACCCTAACCCGTAACCTAACCCGTACCCGTACCCTAACCCTAACCCGTACCCTAACCCGAACCCTAACCCGTACCCTAATCCTAACCCGTACCCTAACCAAGCCGTACCCTAACCCGTACCCTAACCCGTACCCATACCCGTATCCTAACCCTAACCCGTACCCTAATCCTGACCCTAACCTGTACCCTAACCCGTACCCTAACCCTAACCCGTTCCCTGACCCGTACCCTAACCCATACCCATACCCGTAACCTAACCCTAACCCGTTCCCTAACCCGTACCCGTCCCCTAACCCTAACCCTAACCCATACTCTAACCCGTACCCTAACCCTAACCCATACCCTAATCCTAACCCGTACCCTAACCAAGCCATACCCTAACCCGTACCCTAACCCGTACCCGTACCCTAACCCTAACCCATACCCTAATCCTAACCCGTACCCTAACCAAGCCATACCCTAACCCGTACCCTAACCCGTACCCGTACCCTAACCCTAACCCTAAACTGTACCCTAACCCTGACCCTAACCAGTACCCTAACCCTAACCCGTACCCTAACCCTAACCCGTACCCTAACCCTAACCCGTTCCCTGACCCGTACCCTAACCCATACCCGTACCCGTACCCTAACCCTAACCCGTTCCCTAACCCGTACCCTAACCTGTACCCGTACCCTAACCCATACCCTAACCCTGTATATCCTCCCCAGGGACAGCGAACAAAGTCAACACATATCTGCACACTTTGAAATGTGAACAGAAACCTGCAAACTCAGGTTCTCACAGGAGCTAAATGTTAATGACCAGGTGACAAAAAGGTGACACAGATAGCAAGTAACCAAAAGAAGATGTCATGTGTCTGTGAGCTGGCCACCTTCTCTACCTGTCGGAAGGAAGCCATGCCTGACAGGAGGGAGCCACACCTGGACCTGGTCTCTCTGGGCTGCCCTTGAGCAGAGCAGAGGATGTGCTGAGCTGGGTGTGGGTGTCGGGGGAAGAGATGGGCAGCTGGCCACAGATGTTACCTGCCAAGTACCTGTAGGACCAGCTCCCGGTCCTCAGCCAAGGTTAAGCAATAATTATGTTTAGTTACATATTTACTGTGACAGGAAAGGTGCTCAGTACTTTGAGTGACTATATTCTCTCCCTTTTTTTTTAAATACACTTTATAGAGGTATGATTGACATACAAAAAGCTGTACATAATTACTGTATTCAACTTGACCCTGACCCTAACCCTAATATCAAGGTAACATATACTCTGATTTAGAATATAGCTCATAAATTATTTCATGATTATTAGGAGCTAGGGGATCCAAGGACCAATCTTCTTCTATCTTATTCTCCCTTGAATTTGACAGGTTCGAACACATTCTGCCACGTGCTATCTGGAGAGCGGCCACACGGGGGCAACAGGGAGTAAACATTAGGGCAAACCCGGCCACAAAGCCAATTCTTCCCTCATCCTGTAAAACCTTGCTCATTCAATGTTTACAGATCATTCTATAGAGTATTAAAAGTGTGACTTTCTGGAATTTTTTAAAAACCAAACTAATTCTTTGAAACTGCTAAAAATATAATGTTTTTAAAAATCTCAGCGTTGGTGAGCAGATGAAGACCCAGGGGCCTGGGGAAAAGCTGTTATTATTGAATATGTTCAGATCTAATTAGGAAACAAGTAGGATTTATACTCCACTTATTTTCACAAAGAATTTGTGTCAACTAACAGTACTGAACCCACACAAAATAGTGCACTTCAGAGGAAAATAAAAGGAGATTCAACAGCCTCAAGAGGCAGAGAAAGAGCCACACCCGGGAGCAAAGAAGACATACCACGGATGCTAGCCTCAGGCTGATTTGCAGCCTGTAGATCCTCCAGAGCTAGAATGCCCCCAATGCCCCTGGGGGTCGTGGGTCAAGCAGAGCTCAAACCCTGCTGCTGCACTGTTGTACCTGGTGACGGGTCTCCTTGGTCACTTCCTCCATGAGCCACCCCCCACCCCGTGACTACCCCAGCCTGCTTCTCGAAACTCCCATTCCTCTTTCTGACCCCGTTGTTTACTTTTCCCTTCACTTACATAGTATATAGTATGTTTACCTACATCCTATTCTGTCATTTAAATGTTTTTGTCATGTTCTCACTGCACTGTACTTTGCATCATCCACCCTGATGTATAATCACTTGCTGCACTGCATGACTTAATTGGGGACTGGGAACACCCTCACAGTGTCATGGGGCTAGTGTCCTGGGCAAGGTCCTCACTAAGCCGGCTCATCCTGCAGCTGTTGCACTGAAGGCCTGATCCAGGCACTGGAGCCCAGTCTGAAGCCAGCTCTGTGTCCTCACAGCGGGGACACCGGCTGCACCGAGGCCTTGGGAAGGCTGTGGGGGGGCTGTGAGGGAGTCACTGTATGGTTGGGGCATGGGGGGAGGGGGAGCATTGAGCAGCCGGGGGAGGGGGCCCTCGGGGCGGGGGTCTTGTGTGAGGAGGAAGTTGGGTAAGGGGACCCCAGGCAGTGGTGACCTCACTTCCCTGACAACAGAGTCCAACAGAATTTGGAACCCCGGTAACCAGGCACCCACATTCCAGAGACAGCCCCCTGCCCAGCTCATTTCGTTGGAGACCCTCCAACAAAAAGCATGTTCGGGTGCTGCTTCCCCAAATCTGGACGCTGCAGGCTGAAGAAAGAGCGCCCTGCAAACGCTGCCCCCCGCTGGGGATGTCGAATCAGGGCTCCCCACCGCCTCTGGCCATTTGGCCGGAAGGCCCGAAAGGTGACACCAGGAGGCCCAGAGCCTGCCACCCAGCCCCACAGGGTCTAATCCGCCTGTGCAACCCCAGGTCCCCTCCCCTCCGTGTGTGTGTGTGTGTGTGTGTGTGTGTGTGTGTGTGTGTGTGTGTGAAGAGGGGTCATGTGGGGTGGGCCAACGCCATTCAAGAGCAGGCTGAGGAGGGGTCAGATAACCCGCGGGCAGGTCATGTTCAAGGTCCAGGCTGGCTGGGTGGGACGGGGTGTGGGGGGCTGTGAGCTTCTGCCCAGGGTTTCTCTCGATCGCCCTGCAGGGATGGGTCATTGTCCCGCGTGCAGGGCTCTGCACCCACAGGTGTGTGTCTGATCTGGGAGCAGCAGGGCGACTGGGCAGGGGACAGGGAGGTTGGCCGGGCAGGACTGGGATGCCTCCGGGCCGGCTAGCCGTCCCTGTCTTTGTAGACATCCAATGAGATCGGCACGAGGCTGGCGGACACCCACTCCATGTCCGGGATCCGGAGCGTGACCCCACAGGACTCCCCTGGAGCAGGTGCTGGGGATTGCGGGGAGAGGCCTCCGACACCACCCAGACCACTGTCCCTGGTGGTCAGTGACTGCACTGGGCTCCAGGAGCCGTAGCCCACGGAGGCCGAGCCTGAGGCTGAGAAGCCCGGGGCTGGGTGCCCGTGGGTGTGTGCGGAAGGGTGGGGGCTGGCCCCACAGGAAAGGGCCCCCAGAGCCTGGTGTGGGGCCTGGAGCAACGACTGGGCTCAGAGCGCCCAGCGGGGGGACAGCGGTCGGGGAGACGCCCCGGGGAGGGCTCCTTCCTGGCTGCGGTTTCTCTGGGAGGTCCTGGGCTGGGTTCTGTCTCCACGGAGAGCAGGCTCGGGCTGAGCTTTTCTCCTCTCATAGCTGCTCCACCACCTGAGGAGCTAGAGCCGGTACCAACTCCTTCGGCAGCTCTGGACGGAGGGGTGGTGGCTGCGACTTCAGCAGGAGACCAGGAGCCGGCAGGTGACCCAGCACCCGCCCACGGAGAGCCTGACGGGGGCCAGGAAGGGCCTGCTGGACAACCTGCCTCCGGAGAGCCTGCCCCTGTGCCTGCCAGAGCCGCCGCCCCTGCGCCTGCCCCGAACTGTGGCCCTGCTCCTGCCCCCGACCCAGCTCCTGCCCTGGATCCTGACCCATCCCTACACCTGCCAGTGCCCCGGTTCTTGCCGCTGACCCAGATACTGCCCCGGTTCCTGTACGTGCCAATGCGGCAGACCCTGTCCCTCACCTTGCACCTGCCCCCTCCCCTTCCCCGGCTTGTGCTCCTATTCCGGCCCCTGCCCCAACTCCTGCCCCTTACCCTGCCCCTGCCCCTGCCTCTGCGCCTACCCCTGCTAGAGCCAATGTCCCTTCTCCTGACCCACCTCCTGCCCCTGCACCTGCCCCTTCCCCAGCACCTGCCTGTGCACCTGTTCTTGCCCCTGACCCAGCTCCTGACCCTGCACCAGCCCCTTCCCTTACCTGTGCACCTCTTCTTGCCCCTGATCCGGATCCTGAACCTGACCCAGCTCCTGCCTGGATCCTGCCCCTTCCCTTGCCCCTGCCTGTGCTCCTATTCTTGCCCCTGACCCGGGTTCTGCCCCTGCCCCTGCCTGTGGTCCTGTTCCTGTCCCTGACCCACCTCCTGCCCCTGCACCTGCCACTTCCCCTACCTGTGTTCCTGTTCTTGCCCCTGACCCAGCTCCTGCCCTGGATCCTGCCCCTTCTCCTGCCCCTGCCTGTATTCCTGTTCTTGCCCTTGACTCGGCTTCTGCCCCTGCAACTGTCCCTTCCTCAGCCCCTCCCTGTGCTCCTATCTTTGCCTCTGACCCAGCTCCTTCCCCTTTCCCTACCCATTTCCCTGCCCCTGCGTGTGCGCCCATTCCTGCCCCTGACCCACACCCTGCCCCTGCACCTGTCCCTTCCTCTGCCTGTGTCCCTGTTCCGGCCCCTGCCAGAGCCGATGCCCCTTCGCCTGCCTGCGTCCCTGTTCCTGCCCCTGCCCCTGCCAGAGCCGATGCCCCTTCCCCTGCCAGTGTCCCTGTTCCTGCCCCTGCCAGAGCCGATGCCCCTTCGCCTGCCTGCGTCCCTGTTCCTGCCCCTGCCCCTGCCAGAGCCGATGCCCCTTCCCCTGCCAGTGTCCCTGTTCCTGCCCCTGCCAGATCCGATGCCCCTTCCCCTGCCTGCGTACAAGTTCCGGCCCCTGCCCCTGCCAGAGCCGATGCCCCTTCCCCTGCCTGTGTCCCTGTTCCTGCCCCTGCCAGAGCCAATGCCCCTTCCCGTGCCGGTGTCCCTGTTCCTGCCCCTGCCCCTGCCAGAGCCGATGCCCCTTCCCCTGCTTTCCAGGACCGCTGCCCCTTCCCCTGGCCCTGCCTGTGCTCCTCTACTTGTCCCTGACCCAGCTCTTACCGTGGATCCTGCCCCTGGCCCTGCTCTTGCATCTGGCCCTGCTCTTGCATCTGGCCCTGCCCCTCCTCCTGCTCCTGCAGGGCTCCCAGAACCACATCCAGAGCCCACATCCTCACGGGGAGAGCTCCTTGTACCATTCCCCTTAGCTCCATCACCCGACCCCGATGCCCCGCCAGATTGTTTCCTCCCCTCCCCCTATGTTCTTTCTCTCTGGTTCGTATTAACTGTTCTGTTCTCTTTCCATGTCCTATATGCTGTTTATTATTTATTTTAAATAAAATGAATTGTTTTCAGTTGAACAAGTCCTGAGGATCAAGTACATTCCCAAAGCTGGGCCACCACACCACAGAACATGACTGTGGAATATCTGCTTCCCCAAAGGAGTCCCCGAACCAGAAGGCCTCCCTGGAAACCCCTAAGCTGCTTCCTCTCTCTGTTCCTTTACCTGTTCTGGAGGTTTCCTGTACGTGGAATCACACAGGATGGGCCTTTGTGTCTGCCCCCCTATTTTCAAAGGGGACTCCTTCTTTTCTGGGTTGACTTGACATAGAATTTCCCTTATTGGATGTTGAAATCCCCGATGGATTACAGATGAGATGTAACCATAGAGCCCCCTTTGGTAAATATGGACACAATCTCGGGGCGGAGACCCCTGTTCCTGCTGGGACACCTCAGCCTGACCCCAGACAGGAAAGGGCTGGTTCCTCCTGTGACCCACAGAGAAACCAGGGAAATGCAGAAAGCTGGAAGACACACCCCAAAGGGCCAAAGCATTGCTCACAAGCCAAGGCCACAGAAAGGTTTCCCATGCCTCTGGTCCAAACCATGCTCCAAGTCACTGGGTTCCACAGGGACAGAGACGAAATGCATGCAAGTCCAAGGGGAGGGGGACAGGCATGGGGGGAGTCAGAGATGCAGGAGCTCCCGGGGAAGGACTCTGGCAAAGGAAACCCTATGGAGGCAGCACTGGTCACCCTCAGACTGGCAGGTGTCTGGTCTGGGGACCAGCAGCCCTGGCGAGAACGTGAGGAAACGGAGGTCCCCGGGAGAGAAGGGTGACGGGCACCCCTGTCTGGGAGAACAGTGAGCAGCACCCATCCCAGGCCACAGGTGCACCCATCACCTAGCGTGGGCAGCTCACTCCCACCGTGTCGAAGGGAACACCGTGTCCATCAACCTCTGTTTGCAACAGAATCCATAAAGTGGAGTTTCTGGGTCAACACGTATCCAGTGTTGAAGGTACAAGCCTCAACTTCCAACATCCCAGGTCTGGTTGTCCACGTTGAGCCTTGTTTGGGAAGCAGGGGTAGGGATCCCTGGGGCTGTGACCTGTGGGAGGGGTGGGGAGGGGGAGCTCTGAGTGGAGTGACCAAGGTACCCGGGGTGACCTGCCCAGCAGGGACCCTCCCGCCCCCAGCCCCTCTCCTGACCTCGTGCACGATGGCGAGGGTGTGATGGGGAAGGTGGTGGCCCTTGGCTGGCGAGTTCCCTAGCTGGTGCTGGAGCTGCTCAAGCTCCAAACCGGGCTCTGATCCCAGAGCTGGCGTGAGAGCCGAAGCTGCAGCTGCCCGTCTCGGGAGTTGCGGTACGCATCGGTGGAGGACCTGGCTCGAGCTCTGGGGCAGGTGCTGGAGCTGAATCCCCCTCCAGAGATGATCCAGACCCGGTTCCGCACTTGGATAGGGCTCTTGAACCCACGAACGGCTTTCCTCCCCTGCCCACTTCATGGATGACAAAACTCGGGACGGTGACGGGACCGGCTACAGGGGGGTAATGGCTACGGGGGGATTCAGACCAAGGATCCTGCATCCCCTTCACCACGCGCCCCACGCGGGTCGGTCCTGAGCTGCCAGACGGGGACAAGGGCCTGACCCGCTGCTCCCGGCAGTTGCCCCCAGCTGAGCAGAGACACTTGCCGGGGACCTGAAGTCCTCATTGGACCTCTGTTCCGGCCAGCCCCACGCGAGCAGGGACCGTGCTTCCTCACCGCTGGGTCGCCAACCCCCAGAACAGTGCCTGGGAGGTGGTAGCACTTCACAGTTTAGTGAGTCAGTGGGATTCCCCCAGCAGCCCCGGCATGCGGGGTATGTTGTTACACATGAGAGGTCTGGGCCACAGACTCTTGTGTTAACGCTTTCTTCCACGCGGGCATCACCCACACCTGTGTCTATTCGCTGGAATGCAGAAGGGACCCCCAGACACCCTCCCTGCCCTCGGAGCTCCCAGCCTAACCGGTGGGTCAGCATCTCACCCACGGTCAGCAAGTGGGCGATACAGAGCTAGAGCACCTCGAGCACGAGACCTTGCACGAGCCGTGGGGCAGCTAAGATCTCGAACCATCTGACGCACCAGAACGTGCCCCGGCGCTGACTCGAGCCAGCCGTGGAAGCAGCTCGAGAGCCTGAGCCAGGGCCCCGCACACTAGAGCCCCTCCAGCTCCGACCCGCGGTCCCCCTCCGGAGGCAAAAGCAGCTCCGGGGTGAATTCCAGAGCAGAGCCACCTCCACACCAGTTCTCCCACCTGATCCGGCACCACTGGCAGAGTGAGAGGCAGCCCGAGAACGAGAGCCAGGTCTCGAGGCAGCTCAGCGCTGCTGGGGGAGGCCGGTTTCCTCTGAGAAGGCACAGGGACGGGCTGTGGGGATCAGCACAGGGTGATCCCCCTGGCAGGGTGGTGATCTTCTCTCCTCCTGCTGCTTCGGCACCATCTCGAGATGGAGAACTGGCCTCTGCCCCGGGGCCGGTCACCGCTGCAGAGTCGACGCGGCTGCCGAAGCAGCTACAGACCCAAAGCCCGCTGCAGAGCTCGAGGCATTTCCATGTCCTGCTGCGGGGCCTTCGCCAGGAGCTCGGGAGCTGGAGCCACGTGCGCCCCAGTGGGAGGAAGCCCCTGGACCTACAGCTCCATCGCCGACTGCAGAGCTAGAGCCATTTCATAATTGCCTTAATGCACCAGCGCATGGCTCCAATAAAAGTATCACAAAATCAGGGCGCCTGGGTGGCTCAGTTGGTTAAGCGACTGCCTTCAACTCAGGTCATGATCCCAGGGTCCTGGGATCGAGTCCCACATCAGGCTCCCTGCTCAGCGGGAGGCCTGCTTCTCCCTCTCCCACTCCCCCTGCTTGTGTTCTCTCTCTTGCTCTGTCTCTCTCTGTCAAATAAATAAATAAAATCTTAAAAAAAAAGTATCACAAAATCAGAGATACAGGTGTCCTTTTCTTCACAATTTTGGCAACTATGTGACATTGCATTAAAGTTTCCTGAAAATGACACACGTGTTTCTTTCCTTTCACTTTCTTCAATGTGCCAACAGATCAACCTTCATGGGCACACTACCACATATCCGTCCTCTTCGGTGGGGTCCAAAGCTTAGATACACATTACAGAGGGTCTTTAAATTCAGCAAAGACACTTCCAGTCTAACTTCCAGTGATTTCCCTTCATGAAACTTCCGCCAGATTTGAGATAACTACTTTTGGTGCCGTTCGTGCCTTGCCACCTCCTCTCCCACACCTGGTAGGTGATATGCGTCCATCCTTCCGGGCTCAGCTCAGAGCCTCCCACCTCCCTGCTGTCCCTCTGCATCACTCGGGGCAGAAGCCAACTCTCCTTCCCCTGTATCCAAATATCCATCACCCGTGCAGTCAGCGCTGAGGTGACTCCCTTGCTCTCTGATCGTATGGCTTCTTGACTCCATACAGGATTTCTTCTCTCCTTTACTAGACCACAGGGTAAGATTATTAAAATCCTTTTCCCTCGGAGCCTAGCACAGGTACCCTGCCCAAATGACAACTTCAGTTAATGTTTATTGAAAGCTCAGTGCAAAATCTAAAACAGATTACTTTCAGGCTCTATTAAGGGGAGCCCCATAAATTAAATGGGATTAATTTGTAGTTTTTACCTAAGAAAATAGATTTTAACTTCAAAGTAATCTTATTAACTGCACTTAAAAAATCCATTTAGGAAGACAAATGAATGAGTCAAATTTTTTCCTTGAAAACTCACTTCCATACAGGCAGCCCAGAATGATTTCAGTCCTGTGTGTGGCAAGGAAATCTGTCTCAAGAAAAGCAAGTGCTCTGATCTTTTGCTCCAGAGGGGAGTTTTGGACCAAAACAAAGACCTTGCTGAAACTTCAGATCATGCTTTGAAAGCCAACCAACGAAGGCTACCTTTGGTTTAGTGAAGAGTTTTATACATCCAGACCCTAGAGACACATCCTGCTTGGTAGCAACGCTACTCAGATTTGGGACCAGAAAATGAGCCCCAAGGCTAAGCCTGTGAATAAAAAAATTGGGAAGCTATATGGAGCATGGGAACCAAGAACACTAGGCTCCATCCAAAGCCCTTAAAATATGCCCTTTTAAACAGCACTCTTCCAATTTCC
Source organism: Mirounga angustirostris (assembly GCF_029215605.1). Lineage (NCBI taxonomy): Eukaryota > Metazoa > Chordata > Mammalia > Carnivora > Phocidae > Mirounga > Mirounga angustirostris. The sequence continues at coordinate 106,321,160 of NW_026991720.1, read as the reverse complement.
CTCCTTTGCCTGTTCGGAGATTCAGAAATTCACTTATAATCTTTCAATGATAGACATTTATTGGGAAAAAAATATTAAAATATTTAAAGCGTTAGCTGGCGTACTTCAAAGGAGCTAGTCCCATTGACTCGTTGTTCCCACCCCAACCCCTTGGTCCTTTTCTCCTCTGCCTTCCAGATTTTGTTTGACATTTGGAAGGTTCATCTCGGTACACAGGAGCCAGCCCCAATCCCACACTTGAAGTGAATCTGACTCTGTGCCAAAGGAACTTTGCAATCTTTGGGCAAGTTGCTAGTACACACATCCTTAACTCACTTATCATTTTTTTAAAACCTTCTTCTTCCTTACATTTGAAAAAAATTCCTTCACGATATAATTAATTAAACACAATTTTATTAAACATATTGAGCAAAATATGCAAGGTGGTGGGAGCAGCAGGGACAATGTAAGAGGATGTGTTCTGAGGAACCTACTACGACCGAGTCTTAGTTGTGCAAGTACACACGCCCCCGTCCAGGAAAGTACCTAACGGAGAAAGCACAGCACTGGGGCAGTGGTGAGAACCACCAGTTTAAGTGTTTTTAGCTCTTTCTAACAAAACACTAAGCTCAAATGGCTTAAACATTTAGCAAGGTGGCATTATTTCACATAACGAGAAGGTTGGAGTTGGTTCATTCAGCTGCTCAATATCATCAGGGACCCAGGCTCTACTCATTTTTGACTTGGTCGTCTAGTTGACTTTTGTCCTCAGGCTTGCCACTGCAAGGTTGCAAAAGTGGCTGGGGCAGCCCAAGCATCAACACTTACACCAATACTACCTTTAAACATTGCGCTCTGAGGGTAAGATGCTCCCTCCTTCTGAAGAGGAAGGAGGCCTCCCCCATGAGTCCCCAACTGACTTCCCATTGGCCAAAATTGTGTCACATGCCAATTCCTAAATTCATCATCCAGCCTGGAGAAGAAAATTCTCATGACTAATTTAGATCAAGAACAATTCACATCCTGAAGCTCCTGGGTATCTGATTATGAATAAAATCAGGGTTTATTAGCATGGAAGGCAGAGGGGCAATGACTGGTCATTAAGCAACGACAGTATCTTCCATAAGGAGGTCACATACTTCAGGGAGATTAGGAATGCAGTTTGAAACCTCTATACTTTAATTTCTGGTAATGGGAACTTCCTGAAGGCTTTTGAGCAGGAAAATAACATGAGCAGATTAAGATGTAAGGGATTTGGAAAAATTGTAATTCTGAAAATTATAATTCTTGTTTCACAACATTTACTGGTGGTACACATATTTTCATTCATTTATTGAACAAATATCTTCCGAACGCCTGCTGTTCCAAGTGTGAGGATGCAGTGCTGAATAAATGCTGGGGTTCTTGCCTTCAGGAGAGCTTATATTCTGGTGGGGAAGGCAAACTACATCATTTCAAATTTGACTCTGTTTAAGCAGAAAGGAAGCAGTGTAATAAAAATACTCAGTGAGGGAGTGGAGGTGGGACTGGTTTAAATTGGCTGGTCAAGGAAGATTCTTGAGAAGATGATGCTTGAATTAAACCAGAATAATAAGGTGCCTGCCAGGGGAGGATTTGAGAGCAAGTTTGAAGCAGAAGGAACAAGTACAAAGCCCCCAAGAGGGATAATCTTGGCATGTTAGAGACCCATAAGGATCCTAGACAACAGTCAGAAGGGGGCGTGGTGGGAGATAAAGCTGATTTGGGTCGGGAAAGAATTTCTTAAACACCCTCGCCCCCTTCTCAGAGTTGAGATGAAGGAGAAGGACACGGACCAAGCCAGGCAGGGCTTCTGGCCATGGTGAAAGGTTGTATGTTATTCCAGGTGTAACGGGAAACACACAGTTTTCAAGAGGGAAGATATTTTTCAAATTTTACTTTCTTTTATTTTCTGGCTTCTGTGTGAAAAAAAAGAGACATAAGGGGCAGGAGCCCTCTTACAACTCTTTTGTAAGGCAGAGTCCCAGGTGCACGAAGGTGACTTGGAATTGGGTGGCAGTGGGACAAGTAGACAGGTATTATGGGATGCTTCCTAGAGACTGTGAGGTATAGGAGTTACGGTCAAGAGCTACTTGGAAAAGTTCGGTAAGAGCAGAGAGAAATTACTCCCTGGGAATGTTCTAGGCCAGTGCTTTAGTGTGCATGTGAATCCTCTAGGGATCTTTGTAAAGTGCAGATTGTGACTCGGGAGGTCTGAGGTGGGGCCTGGGATTCTGCTTGTCTAACCAGTTTCCAGGTCATGTCACAGCTTCTGGTCTGAGAACCACACTCAGTAGCAGGATTCTAGCACAAGTGACCTTAACTTACATATTTAGTTGTATTTCCTACTACTGTCCTGTGCATACCATGTACAGACCGGTACTGAAACAGTGGCTACATGTTGCTAAATTTAATTAAGCTAAAATAAGACATTCAGTTCCTTAGTTGCACTACTACATCTCAAATGCTCAAAGCCACAGGTGGCTAGTGGCTGCTCTATGGGACAGCCCATGGATGACGAACTTGCCCTTATTAAAGAAAGTTTTACTGGGTGGCGCTGCTCCAGGCAGAGGAAACTATCTCTAGTTCTCTACGCCTCCTGTTACTATCTTTCCTTATTCTGTCTTTTCCAAGGAACGCACGTGTTGTCTCTGTTCGAATCAAATGCATCTTTTAAGAACTGTCTCAAATCTGTGTCTTCTACGGAGCTTCCTGGAACTGAAACTGGGTGAGCTGCTTCCTTCCGATCTGCGTATTTGGTTTTTCTCCGCGATGTGTTTCTACTGTATTTTGTCCACCTCGTATTCAAGGTCCCCAGCCCTTTTCTCTGGTTGTAGAACCCCACCTTCTATGGGTGTGCACGTTGCGGGGGGGAGGACTATTTCTCGCTCACGCGATTCCGTGGGATTCATGCGAGCCGAACGCCGCCCTCACCACGGTCATTAGCACATGAGCCAGAGGAAGCGACGTCAGTGCCAGGACATTGGCTGAATAATTGAAGGCGCTCTCTCAGCGGGGCACCCAGGAGACGAAGACAGATCCTGGACGACGTCATCTCGTGCTTGGCTCTGCCTGTCTCTGGAGCTCCTTCGACCCTCAACCGTTCCTTACCGGGAACAATCGATCTCCTCGTTCCGCTTCAGCCAGGGGGCCACGGTCATTAGCACATGAGCCAGAGGAAGACAGTGACGTCAGTGCCAGGACATTGGCTGAATAATTAAGGGCGCTCTCTCAGCGGGGCACCCAGGAGATGAAGACAGATCCTGGACGACGTCGTCTCGTGCTTGGCTCTGCCTGTCTCTGGAGCTCCTTCGACCCTGGACCGTTCCTTACCGGGAACAATCCATCTCCTCGTTCCGCTTCAGCCGGGGCCTTGCTGACGCTCGGCCACCCCCCGTCCGGCCGTCCGTTCAGCCGGCCAGTCGCGCTCGCGCTCCCTTGGTTGCCGCTCACGGGTTCGCGGGAGTCTGTGAGCAGATACCTACCGAAACTACGTGTTTCTTTACAAGTCTTGATAGCCAAATTATTTTGACGTGTTGATAATCAAATGTGATGGAGCCAAACACGATTTTCCTTATATGCTAATGAGATGCTTATGGATAGTTCTCTCCCGATTTTTTAGCTTGGCACATGCATACTACAAATTGACTAGCCTCTGTACTATGTCACCCAAAACAAGCCCAAACTCCCCAGTTAGCACGTTCTCACTTGCCCGGCTAACCCACAGGATCCTGCGGCGTATTTGTCCTTCAGCCGCCCCACCTCCCGCCTTTGAAGGACGTCTCTGAAAGCCACCGCCCTGGGCGCTGGGTGGGGCCGGCGGGGTGCCTCCGGATCCCGCTCGCCCTCCTGATCAGCTCACGGGAAACTTCTTGGCTTCCTGTGTCGTCTTCCTCTCACTACTGTCCTGTAACATACGGAATCTGACCAGACCCTGCTCCTCCAATTGGCTCAGAAGGCCCCACAGGCACCACTGTCCGGAAGGCTCCTAGACCCCAAACTCAAAGGTGGCCACAAACCCAGACGAACTCATCACCACCGCCGCCTGCCACTTGCTCTCTCAAACTGTATTTCCCAACTAGCACTGGGCAGAAGGTGGAGTGATTCATTCTTGAAGGAACAAAGAACAGACCCTCACTCTTCCACCCTACCCCTCAAAATGTACTAATTCTTGTTGTTTACAAAATAAGACTTAAGCAGCACTCTGGAGGACTACGTACATGGTAAGATTTATCTTTTATTAGAGACCTTATATTACATATTCCCCAAAAGATATAAAACCTTCCAAGAGAAAAATATCAAAACCTATTTGATTCCAAGATAAGCAACATAATCAAAATGAAAGCAAAGATTTTCTTCCAAAGGAATGTGAAAACATTTCGACACAAGTACAACAAAGACATGGGAAGGTAATTAAAATGTTTCACAACACATTTTATAGCATTTTATTTTAATCAGTATTTGAAGAAAACAAGAATGCCGAGTTCTCAAACACTGCAGGTAAAAAGCTCAAATTACCAAAAAAAAAAAAAAAAAATCACAGGAATGACCTACTCGCTCAACCGAACATCTGCAGTAACAAATGTAATAAAACCCAAGCAAACAAATATGCCACCGAGATCACAACTGAAATGTATGGTTTTTAGGTGTGCCAGAGACACTAAATTAATCAGTTCGTGACCGCAACCCAAAGCAAAAGCATCCTCTCCTCATTTCCCTGATGATTTATTCTAAAAATAAAAAGCAGAAATTTGCTGGTTTAAAGAGAATTTCTGCTTTACCTGTGAACGGTGGCAACACACACTAAGACCCCGACTGACATGGGACAGATCCATCTCAAACAACCAGAAGTGGCAAAACCACTGTTATTGCATCAAGATTTTTTATTTCAACTGATCAGAATTTCCACAATGATTAAGCACACCCACTTAACCACAGAACACAGTGAACTCCCAAAGGAAGGTTTTACATTTAAGATGCAATGAAAATACTGATCTTATTCCTGGGATTTGCTTCTGGCAATCTTAACATCTATAGATGTCCACAAAAAGGAAGTGCTTTGTTTTTCTTTTTTCTTTTAGTTGTTTATCCCCCAAAATGAGGAAGGAAACTTACAGTACATGTTTATTGCATGACATTACTCCCTTATAATATCTTCATCAACACCAGTATTGTTTCCTTAATTATTAAAGGCGAAAAAAATTTATGAACTTAACATAACTTAGCAATAATTGTAGGAGCTGCATCTTGGTAAAAAAAAAAAAAAAAAAAAAAAAAAAAAAAGGATGATCATCAGACTACCTGGTGAAACAGAAATTAGGTTTCAACTTCTCTATAAAGATGCTGGAATGGCAGGAGGTAAAAGGAAGTTTAAAGTCAGAGAATACTAAATTTATTAGGTAACACAAAGAGAATTTTCAAAAGTGTACATACTCAGTGAATCCTTTCTATCCTAAAACTGAATATTCTAAATGTTTCTAATGTTGCTTCAGTGTTAATGTCATGTTAATCATGATCCCAAATAAATTTTATCAAAAGTACTGTAATGGGAGAGAGGGAGCAAGATGGCGGAGGAGTAGGAGACCTGGATTTCGTCTCCTCTCAGGAATTCAGCTGGATAGGGATCAAACCATTCTGAACACCTACAAACCCAACAGGAGATCAAAGAAAAGAAGAGCAACAACTTTCTGAACAGAAAAGCGACCACTTTCTGAAAGGTAGGACGTGCGGAGAATTGAATCTGCGGCGATATTCGGGAGGATAGACGGCGGGGGAGGGGCCTCCGTCGGCCGCTTCTGGCAAGTGATAGAGCCGCGGAGCACAAAATCGGAACTTTTAAAAGTCTGCTCCGCCGAGGGACGTCACTCTGGTGGCTAAGCGGGGGGTGGAACCCTCCGGGACAGTGTGGTCTCAGGACCCTCGGGGTCACAGAAGGACCGGGGGTGCCTGAGGGCGGCAGAGCTCCCAGGTATCGGAGCAGGGAAGCCGGCTGCAGAGGCGGAGCCCAGGCCCAGGCTCTCAGCTCGGGGTTGACATAAACCGTGATCCGCGGCACAGCCGGGCCACTGCTCCTCCAGCAGGGACCCAACAAGCGGCAGATCCGGGGAGACTCACCTTCCTCCCCCGGGAGGAGCCGCGCGGGAGGGCACCGCAGGGATCTGCTGGGTTTGGAGACTCCAGACCGGGTCGGGTGCCAGAGATAGAAACGCGCGGTCACAGGCCGGTTGAGCATGGAGTGCAGCCGGAGACCGGGGAGACGGGAGTGACTGACGGCTTTTCTCTGGGGGCTCACTGAGGAGCGGGCCCGAGTTCTCGGCTCCTCCGGGGCGGAGATTGGGAGGCCGCCATTTTCACGCTCCGCCTCCAAAGCTGTACGGAAAGCTCGCAGGGAACAAAAGCCCCGGAGAGCAAACCTGAGCAGATGACTTAGCCGGGAGGGGGCAAGGGCGGGGCAATTCCGCCTCCGGCAGAGACATTTGGAAACCACGGCAACAGGCCCCTCCCCAGAAGATCAGCGAGAACAGCCAGCCAAGACCAAGTTTACCGATCAATGAGAACGGCAGAACTCCAGCGCTAGGGGAATACTGCACATAGAATTCACGGCTTTTTTACCATGATTCCTTAGTCTTTTAAAGTTAATTTTTTTTTTAACTGTCTTTTTGTCTTTTTATTTCTTTTTGAATTTTTCTTTTTCCCTTTTTCAAACAACATCTTATCAATCCCTTTTTTAAAAAAAAAAACATTTTTATTTTTCATTTTTAGAGTCATATTCTATCCCTTCATAGTAGTTACCCATATTTTTGGCTTATATATATAAGTTGTTCTCTCTTTAAAATTTTGAGATAGTTTCTTCTAACAGATTAAAATATACCCTAAATCTCTAGTATATGGTGTTTTCTATTCCCCTGCCTGATCACATCCTCTCCCTTTTTTTTTCTTTTTCTTTTTCTTTTTTCTTTTTTAAATCTTCTTCTTTCTTTTTCAAACAACTTCTTATCAATTCCTTTTATAAAATTTTTTATAATTTCCATTTTTACAGTCATTTTCTATCCCTTCATCATATCAACCCTTATTTTTGTACATATATCTTTTTCTTTCTTTAAAATTTTGGGAGACACTTTCTTCTAAAAGACCAAAACACACCCCAAATCTAGTGTGTGGCACTGATCTATATACCATATAGATCATATTTGATCACATTCTGGTTTTTCTTTTGTTGTTGTTGTTTTGTTTTGTTTGTTTTTGTTTTTATCTTTATCTTTTTCTTTTTTTTTCTTTTTCTTTTTTCTCTCTTTCCCCTTCTTATCCCACTGCTTCAGGTCTTTTCTGATTTGTTTAGAGTATATTTTCTGGGGACGTGGTTACTCTGCTAGCATTTTGTTCTCTCATTAATTTATTCTCCTCCACACAAAATGACGAGACGGAAAAAATCACCTCAACAAAAAGAACAAGAGGCAGTACCGACTGCCAGGGACCTACTCAATACGGACATTAGTACGATGTCAGATCTAGAGTTCAGAATCATCACTTTAAAGATACTAGCTGGGCTTGAAAAAAATATGGAAGTTATTAGAGAAACTCTTTCTGGAGAAGTAAAAGAGCTAAAATCCAACCAAGTAGAAATCAAAAAGGCTATTAAGGAGGTGCAATCAAAATTGGGGGCGCTAACTGCTAGAATAAATGAGGCAGAAGAGAGAATCAGTAATATAGAAGATGAAATGCTGGAAAATAAAGAAGCTGAGAAAAAGAGAGATAAACAACTACTGGATCATGAGGGCAGAATTCGAGAGATAAGCGATACCATAAGACGAAACAACATTAGAATAATTGGGATCCCAGAAGAAGAAGAAAGAGAGAGAGGGGCAGAAGGTATAATGGAGCAAATTATAGCAGAGAACTTCCCTAATTTGGGGAAAGAAACAGGCATGAAAATCCAGGAAGCACAGAGAACCCCTCTCAAAATCAATAAAAATAGGTCAACTCCCCGACATCTAATAGTAAAACTTACGAGTCTCAGAGACAAAGAGAAAATCCTGAAAGCAGCTCGGGAGAAGAGATATGTAACCTACAATGGTAGAAACATTAGATTGGCAACAGACCTATCCACAGAGACCTGGCAGGCCAGAAAGGACTGGCAGGATATATTCAGAGCACTAAATGAGAAAAATATGCAGCCAAGAATACTCTATCCAGCTAGGCTGTCATTGAAAATTGAAGGAGAGATAAAAAGCTTCCAGGACAAACAAAAACTAAAGGAATTTGCAAACACAAAACCAGCCCTACAGGAAATCTTGAAAGGGGTCCTCTAAGCAAAGAGAGACCCTAAAAGCAACATAGACCAGAAAGGAACACAGACAATATACGGTAACAGTCACCTTACAGGCAATACAATGGCACTAAATTCCTATCTTTCAATAGTTACCTTGAATGTAAATGGGCTAAATGCCCCAATCAAAAGACACAGGCTAACAGACTGGATTAAAAAACAAGATCCATCGATATGCTGTCTGCAAGAGACTCATTTTAGACCCAAAGACACCCCCAGATTGAAAGTGAGGGGGTGGAAAACCATTTACCATGCTAATGGACACCAAAAGAAAGCTGGGGTGGCAATCCTTATATCAGACAAATTAGATTTTAAACCAAAGACTGTAATAAGAGATGAGGAAGGACACTATATCATACTTAAAGGATCTATCCAACAAGAAGATCTAACAATTGTAAATATCTATGCCCCTAACATGGGAGCAGCCAATTATATAAGGCAATTAATAACAAAAGCAAAGAAACACATCGACAACAATACAATAATAGTGGGGGACTTTAACATCCCCCTCACTGAAATGGACAGATCATCTAAGCAAAAGATCAACAAGGAAATAAAGACTTTAAATGACACACTGGACAAAATGGACTTCACAGACATATTCAGAACATTCCACCCCAAAGCAACGGAATACACATTCTTCTCTAGTGCCCATGGAACATTCTCCAGAATCGATCACATCCTAGGTCATAAATCAGGTCTCAACCGGTACCAAAAGATTGGGATCATTCCCTGCCTATTTTCAGACCACAATGCTTTGAAACTAGAACTCAATCCCAAGAGGAAAGTCGGAAAGAACTCAAATACATGGAGGCTAAAGAGCATCCTACTGAAGAATGAATGGGTCAACCAGGAAATTAAAGAAGAATTAAAAAAATACATGGAAACCAATGAAAATGAAAACACAACTGTTCAAAATCTTTGGGATGCAGCAAAGGCAGTCCTAAGAGGAAAGTATATAGCAATACAAGCCTTTCTCAAGAAACAAGAAAGGTCTCAAGTACACAACCTAACCCTACACCTAAAGGAGCTGGAGAAAGAACAGCAAATAAAGCCTAAACCCAGCAGGAGAAGAGAAATCATAAAGATCAGAGCAGAAATCAATGAAATAGAAACTAAAAGAACAGTAGAACAGATCAACGAAACTAGGAGCTGGTTCTTTGAAAGAATTAACAAGATTGATAAACCCCTGGCCAGACTTATCAAAAAGAGAAGAGAAATGACCCAAATCAACAAAATCATGAATGAAAGAGGAGAGATCACAACCAACACCAAAGAAATACAAACAATTATAAGAACATATTATGAGCAACTCTATGCCAGCAAATTAGATAACCTGGAAGAGATGGATTCATTCCTAGAGATGTATCAACTACCAAAACTGAACCAGGATGAAATAGAAAACCTGAACAGACCTATAACCACTAAGGAAATTGAAGCAGTCATCAAAAATCTCCCAAAAAACAAAAGCCCAGGGCCAGATGGCTTCCCAGGGGAATTCTACCAAACATTTCAAGAAGAATTAATACCTATTCTTCTGAAACTGTTCCAAAAAATTGAAACGGAAGGAAAACTTCCAAACTCATTTTATGAGGCCAGCATTACCTTGATCCCCAAACCAGACAAAGACCCCATCAAAAAGGAGAATTACAGACCAATATCCCTGATGAACATGGATGCAAAAATTCTCACCAAAATACTAGCCAATAGGATCCAACAGTACATTAAAAGGATTATTCACCATGACCAAGTGGGATTTATCCCTGGGCTGCAAGGTTGGTTCAACATCCGCAAATCAATCAATGTGATACAGTACATTAACAAAGGAAAGAACAAGAATCATATGATCCTCTCAATAGATGCAGAAAAAGCTTTTGACAAAGTACAGCATCCTTTCTTGATCAAAACTCTTCAGAGTATAGGGATAGAGGGTACATACCTCAATATCATAAAAGCCATCTATGAAAAACCTACAGCAAATATTATTCTCAATGGGGAAAAACTGAGAGCTTTCCTCCTAAGGTCAGGAACGCGGCAGGGATGTCCACTATCACCACTGCTATTCAACATAGTATTGGAAGTCCTAGCCACAGCAATCAGACAACAAAAAGAAATCAAAGGCATCCAAATTGGCAAAGAAGAAGTCAAACTCTCACTCTTTGCAGATGATATGATACTTTATGTGGAAAACCCAAAAGACTCCACCCCAAAACTGCTAGAACTCATACAGGAATTCAGTAAAGTGGCAGGATATAAAATCAATGTACAGAAGTCAGTGGCATTCCTATACACCAACAACAAGACAGAAGAAAGAGAAATTAAGGAGTCGATCCCATTTACAATTGCACCCAAAACCATAAGATACCTAGGAATAAATCTAACCAAAGAGACAAAGGATCTTTACTCAGAAAACTATAAAATACTCATGAAAGAAATTGAGGAAGACACAAAGAAATGGAAAAACGTTCCATGCTCATGGATTGGAAGAACAAATATTGTGAAGATGTCAATGCTACCTAGAGCAATCTACACATTCAATGCAATCCCCATCAAAATACCATCCACTTTTTTCAAAGAAATGGAACAAATAATCCTAAAATTTGTATGGAACCAGAAAAGACCCCGCATAGCCAGAGGAATATTGAAAAAGAAAAGCAAAGCCGGTGGCATCACAATTCCGGACTTCAAGCTCTATTACAAAGCTGTCATCATCAAGACAGCATGGTACTGGCACAAAAACAGACACATAGATCAATGGAACAGAATAGAGAGCCCAGAAATGGACCCTCAACTCTATGGTCAACTAATCTTCGACAAAGCAGGAAAGAATGTCCAATGGAACAAAGACAGTCTCTTCAACAAATGGTGTTGGGAAAATTGGATAGACACATGCAGAAGAATGAAACTGGACCACTTCCTTACACCACACACAAAAATAGACTCCAAATGGCTGAAAGACCTCAATGTGAGACAGGAGTCCATCAAAATCCTAAAGGAGAACTCAGGCAACAACCTCTTTGACCTCAGCCGAAGCAACTTCTTCCTAGAAACATCGCCAAAGGCAAGGGAAGCAAGGGCAAAAATGAACTATTGGGACTTCATCAAGATAAAAAGCTTTTGCAAAGCAAAGGAAACAGTTAAGAAAACCAAAAGACAACCGACAGAATGGGAGAAGATATTTGCAAATGACATATCAGATAAAGGGCTAGTATCCAAAATCTATAAAGAACTCATCAAACTCAACACCCAAAGAACAAAGAATCCAATTAAGAAATGGGCAGAAGACATGAACAGACATTTTTCCAAAGAAGACATCCAAATGGCCAACAGACACATGAAAAAGTGCTCAATATCGCTCGGCATCAGGGAAATCCAAATCAAAACCTCAATGAGGTATCACCTCACACCAGTCAGAATGGCTAAAATTAACAAGTCAGGAAACGACAGATGTTGGCGGGGATGCGGAGAAAGGGGAACCCTCCTACACTGTTGGTGGGAATGCAAACTGGTGCAGCCACTCTGGAAAACTGTATGGAGGTTCCTCAAAAAGTTGAAAATAGAGCTACCATATGATCCAGCAATTGCACTACTGGGTATTTACCCCAAAGATACAAAAGTAGGGATCCGAAGGGGTACGTGCACCCCGATGTTTATAGCAGCAATGTCCACAATAGCCAAACTGTGGAAAGAGCCAAGATGTCCATCGACAGATGAATGGATAAAGAAGATGTGGTATATCTATACAATGGAATATTATGCAGCCATCAAAAGGAATGAGATATTGCCATTTGCAACAACGTGGATGGAACTGGAGGGTATTATGTTGAGTGAAATAAGTCAAACAGAGAAAGACATGTATCATATGATCTCACTGATATGAGGAATTCTTAATCGCAGGAAACAAACTGAGTGTTGTTGGAGTGGGGGGTGGGGTGGGAGGGATGGGGTGACTGGGTGATAGACACTGGGGAGTGTATGTGCTCTGGTAAGCGCTGTGAATTGTGCAAGACTGTTGAATCTCAGATCTGTACCTCTGAAACAAATAATGCAATATATGTTAAGAAAAAAAAAAGAAGAAGAAGGTAGCAGGAGGGGAAGAATGAAGCGGGGGAAATCGGAGGGGTAGACGAACCATGAGAGACGATGGACTCTGAAAAACAAACAGGGTTCTAGAGGGGAGGGGGGTGGGAGGATGGGTTAGCCTGGTGGTGGGTATTTAGGAGGGCACATTCTGCATGGAGCACTGGGTGTTGTGCACAAACAATGAATCATGGAACACTTCATCTAAAACTAATGTTGTAATGTAAGGGGATTAACATAAGAATAAAAAAATTAAAAAAAAAAAGTACTGTAATGGCACATAGGCTTGGAACTTCACTTTGAGGTTAGCACGTACAAAAGTTTGGAATTCACTCAACACACATGTTCTTTAATAAAAGAAATCAGGATGAGCTACCTATAAGTGGATTTCAAAACAGGGTCCCTTTTAAAGCATTCTTTCATAGAGTTACCTCCTGTGAAATGGAAACAGTGTATGGATTTTGCATGTCACAAAATCCTTGCTTCAAGCTGCCATCTTCTTGGCAGCAGCGGATTTTAATGAACAGTAGTTTTTCTTCCTTGTTTTGTTTTCTGACATCTCAGTACATTCAAATAGTCAAAATGTTTAGAATAACATCACCACAAATTTAATGAAACAGATCAGAATGTGGCCAGCATTGTCAGGCAAAACCGATAACACTTTACGTGTCATAGAAAGTACCCACCTCCTCCCCACCCCCGCCCTCTCCCCCTTCCTCAGTCATATGGACACCAAAAGATTTAACAAGACTTATAAAAAAATAAGGCACATTTATTTTGATATGGTTATTTTTAAAATAGAAAACCCTTCTCCGAACATCTGTATTCAAATGAGCTGTGTAAAAAGACACCTTGTGGTACCTAAAAGAGGTTATGGTACCTATGGGATTGCTTTTTCTATCTTAGTGACAATGGAATAAATTGCACCTATCCCACCCACATTGTCAAGTAATGAAAATATGCCTCTTTTTCTACTATTGAATGATTCAAAATCTGCTATTTCTGGAAATACAAAGAGTGAGAAGGGAGGGGTCAAGTGGTACATTAGAAAAAGGTGTGAAGATCAATGATGTACAGATATCATAAGGGTTGATGGATTGCACTTTTCCACATATTTCAATACACAAAATTTTTCGAATGCGTATGAACGATTGCAACCATTTTGGCCATTAGCTATTACCCTTCAGCTTTTTATTCCATTTTGGTAAAAATGGGTATTTTTGTAAAACTAATGAAGGATCAGCAACATGAATACTTATAACAATCTCTTCACAACTCCCGACACAGATATAGTTAGTTAGCATTTAACCTGAGATACAATCTGTGGAGAGGTTGTTTTAGACATTTCTTCCTTCATTGTTGCATCGATTCATACTGATGGTGGTGATTCATGGATGGAACTTAAAGAAAAACTGGCTATAGCATGGCTTTTTTTTTTCTTTCTGTACTAGTAATAATAATAATAATAATAATAATAATAATAATAATAATAATAATAATAATAACAATCACAGAATTCATGTCCTCACAGTAGCCAGAAGCTAAAATAATGTGCTTCCTTATTGCACGTCAAACCAAGAAGTGTATAAAAGACAATGCTTCCCAATCAAAATTTGAAAGCCAGGTTCATCTCAACTGGATTCGGAATGTGCTGATTTCCATGGGACTCAAGTTGATCTCACTTATATTTCGGGCGTCTGGAGGTGAATGCATCAAGGATAATGATGAAGGTATGAGACTTGCGACAGTAAACATGCTAAGAAGCTTCTGTACCAAAATCTAGAAAATAAATGATAAAAAAAATTGCACAGTTAGGTCAACTTTGAAGAAAGATTAGTAGCACATCTATATATTTATTCAGTGGAAAATAGTAGGAGAGTAAAACAGTGTATTTGAAGTTTCCTTTTAATGATAAAAAGAGGAAGAGGAAGGAGATTAGATACAGCTATGCGTGCCTGGACACACAGACCACCCTGGGAGGGACACCTAGGAGAAGTGTAACCAGGAGAGGACAGCTCACTCTACATTCTTCTTCTGAATTTCTTGAGAACTTATCACGTGCAGGGGCCACTTTTTCAATAAAAGAAAACACATCTATGAGCCAGCAAGCTTTAAAAACATCCGTATCCTCTTACACCCAACATTTACACCTAACATTTGTCGTTCTTCTTGTTCCCAAAGAGCTGAGAGAAAGGACACAGGCTCCTCATGTCAGTGAGTCCCATTTTCAGGGTTGGGGGGTTGCTGAGAAAGTACTACCCTCATCCCATGTCTCTCTGGACCATATAATCCCCTTAAAACTTGACGCCTTAATGTCTATATACAAATGCTTACAACCAAGTACACTCACATCATCAGTAATAAGGTAAAGCGTAAATATCATGAAAAACAAACCCAAAACCATCAGTGCTTTCTTCGCACCAATTCCACGGAGGGCATGATACGAGAAATGAAGAAGCTTATCTGCCTAAGTGGATTTTGACCCCCTACCATATTGTCTTTTCTCTCCTTTTCAGACCCTATGCACATTCTAGTTGGTGGGGTTGGAAATGAATCTCTTAAGTCTGATCTACAGGTTATCTGTGAGGTTTTGGAGAAGAGCTGGGTCAGCTGAGCTGCCCCGTGGGGCAGACCTGCCTGTGTGCCATCCAGCTGTCTTCTCTGAGCACAACCTGCTCAGAGCCAGAGGCAGAAGGCTGGAGGTTCATTTCCTTCCAAGGAGAGCCTGAGGGAACTATCAGAAAGACCAGCTCAAAGGAGACAGAAAGACTGGGCAGCCGGCAGGTCAGCCTGAAGACCTGTTTGGCTGGCACGGTGAGGACTCCTATGCAAATCTGTCTTGATCAGGAGATCTAGACCCTCATTTCCCCTGGGACAACAACTGACTGGAGCTAAGTAAGGTTGCTTCGGGGCCGACTGGCCAGTGTCACCACTTCCCTACCCCACCCCACCCCACCTTTAGTTATTATAAAACCTGCTTTTGCCCCTCTGAGACTTCATGGACCTAGATCCTACATGAGCATGTGTGAGAGAGGAGGGAATATTGGGGGATGGGGGGCGGGGAGAGGATGTTTTGTCGGCTGGCAACGGAAGGCCTAGGAATGGAGGAGAATGTTGCCCCTACACGTGCCCATGTTCCAGACGTGCATTTTGATGCTGACAAGGAGAAGAGATCGAAGGTTGAGAAAGTGCTTTCTTAAGATGGAGAGACTTGAGCTAAATTACAGCAGCTGAGGGGAATGAGTCCACGAAGAGGCAATGAAACGTTATCTTATTGTCAGAATGATTAGCAGAAAGCAAGGATTTCAAAGCACATGAAATCAACAAGCAAAAACCACTTTTCAGCTCACCTTTCCCTGGGTTGTGGAACAAAGCAGCCCCGTGTCTCTGCTCGAGAAGCGGCAGTCAAACCCCTTCCTGTGGAGGATCAAGGCTGCCTCATCGGAATGCTTGCCATCCACCTGCAGATGAGCATAGAGTGACAAGACGCCACAGCGACATTAAGGCAAATAGCGACACCACTGTATACTCCACTGTTTTAAAGTCAGCGTCCCCAAACCAAAAATGCTCACTTTATTTAGCAGTGAAGCCAGGAAAATTCATTTCCCCTCCAGTCCCACGTTCACTGTCACACCTGCTACATCCCCTCTACCTCCCCCACAAGGAGGCAGGTGACAATATGTTTTAAGTCACCTCATGCCCTGGTTTCTGGCACAGTCCCCAAGGACCTGCGTGTCCTTTTGTTTACATGCCACATACTGTTTTATCAAAGTTTCTTCAAATAAAGCATTTACTTTTTTTAATTTAAATTCAATTACTTAACATATAATGTATTACTGGTTTCATGTCTAGGTAGAGGTCAGTGATTCATCAGTCTTATATAATACCCAGTGCTCATTACATCACGTGCCCTCCTAAATGTCTATCACCCAGTTACCCCATTCCTGTAACCCCTCCCCTCCAGCAACCCTCAGTTTGTTCCCTATGATTAAGAGTCTCTTATGGTGTCTCCCTCTCGGGTTTTGTCTTGTTTTACTTTTTCCTCCCTTCCCCTATGATCCTGTTTTGTTTCTTAAATTCCACATACGAGTGAGATTATATATGATAATTGTCTTTCTCTGACTGACTTATTTCGCTTAGCATAATACCCTCTAGTTCCACCCACGTCGTTGCAAAGGGGCAAATAAAGCATTTAATTTTTATTTATTTGGTTTTTAACATACACGCCAGCTGAATAAAGTGTACCTGAATTTAGTCCTTATCTGGTCATTGAATGATGTATCATCCATCTCAAAACTGAAACACACTTCTTTATTGAATGCTAATTTTTGCTAATTGCATTAATATTTTTAATCTTTAATGCACTGGTTCATTATTTTTATATAAAAGACATTTAAATTGAGTTAGTTATGCTTATCACTTGCTAGGCCAACCACATTTATTAGCTTGATGTATCATTTAAATTCACATTACAGAAGCTATTCTTCTTGTGCAAAGAGAAAAATACTAAACATGACAAGTCAGCTACAGGGATCAATATATACTTTCTTGCAGTAAAATTTCTTGCATCCATTTAAGTAAAGATGCCAGGAGTGCTCTGAATATTTTAAGTTACAATTCTCTTAATAAATTTTATGTTTCCTCAAGGGGGGAGACGCTTCTGATAATAAGCAAAATAAATTAAGAATCCTTGGACGAATTAAGAAAGGGACAGTTATTCAAAGGAGTTCAGTGTGCTCAGCACTGACCTGTGATGAAAATGATCCCTTTTTCTCCTCTGTGGCCACAGATACGAATATGTCCAAGTTCTTAATCATCTTCACTGGGGGATATGATTTTTAAATGTGCCACAGAGACATCTTTTCTGAGGAGGAGCTGTCAGCATTCTCACCACTGATTTGACTTTAATGTGCCTCAACAATTTAAAGCTGGCCTCACCTCGGATTCTTGGCTGGAATAACCTGCTTTATGATATTTCACACTGGTATTCTGCAGTGGTACTGCTAAGATTTTGTTTGAAGGGAGAGGAAAAAGTCATTTAAGGAATTCTGAGTCATCACAGGACCAACATGATAAACATAGCAAGTTTAAATCATATGACAATGTTTTCTAATAAAATTTCAAGGTGGGGCGCCTGGGTGGCTCAGTCGGTGAAGCGTCTGCCTTCGGCTCAGGTCATGATCCTGGAGTCCCTGGATCGAGTCCCACATCGGGCTCCCTGCTCAGCGGGGGGTCTGCTTCCCCCTCTGCCCTCTTCCCTCTCGTGCTCTCTGTCTCTCATTCTCTCTCTCTCAAATAAATAAATAAAATCTTTAAAAAATAATAAAAAAATAAAAAAATAAAATTTCAAGGTGTTTCACACAGTCCCAAAAGAGCATGAAACGAGCACAGTAAAAAAAAAAAAAAAAAAAAAAAATCCTTCATTTATGACATACATAAGGTCTCCAGAAGGACAAGGACAAGTCTCTCGTGTGCTAAGTGTATAGGCTTGGAATAGTTACTGATCACCTAAGCATCAGTTTCTTTGCCTATAAAATGGACCTAATGCAGGTTTCCCCTCTTCATGGAGTCATGGCGTCTAGTAAGACGTTGAAAATATGAGGTATGGTGGCTTAGCTTATAGGACAGAATGTGTTGGTGTAGAAGCTACAGAAAATGGATCAGAACCTGGGCTGGGAGTCAGGCAGCTCGACATCTAGATCCTAGCTCTGCAATTTCCTAGATGCTTTTAGCAAAACCTGGTTTCTCCTGTAGCATAAAATGGAGATGAAATTCAATTGTGTAACAGAGACTCAGCCCAGTGTCTGCAGCAGAGGAAGCCCTTGGTACATTTTAGCCATTATTCTTTCTGTCATTGTAATCTATCAGATAAGTACTGGTGATTATTTTCCCAATAGCTCACTTAATTTTTTATTCACAAATTTTCTTTAGTGACATTATAACTCTGTAGCTGAGGAATCAAGAGACCCTCCAAACTGTATGTCAACAATTATGCATCAAAATCATAACATAACAAAATCATGACTAAGTCCCAATTCAGATTCACTATTTACATGGTCTATTGATGAGGCTCTTTTAAAAGCACTTATCATTATAACCTGAAACATTTAGCCATTTTAACTCACTAAACCATCCTTACAAAACCACCAGACAGCAGGCTTTGTGAAAATTCCTGCAACACATCTGCTCTTGAAATAATGAATGTGTGAGGCCTTTACCAGACTGGAGGTGATAATAAAAAAAAAAAGCAAAAGGAAGCATCTTTGGAATTTTGCCATTAGTTTTACAAGAGATTTAAACAATGCAAAAGTAGAAATTGAAGTCATAAAGAGTAATTTTCACTGATGGAAAAATGTTACACTTTCTCTAAAAACCAAAACTGCATCACTTTCGTAAGGACCAGAACACCAACTGAAATAGCAATCATCTTGTCCAAGTTTTTAAAAATTAAATATTCATGAAAGTATCAGTTTTCAAGCAAAAATACCTGAGGCAAAGCAGCAGTTTTTCAGTTTCAAAGTCTGTCTCATCATTTTATATCCAAGAAAACTGTTTTTCAAAGTAGGGAAACTGTGAATTTAACTTGAATATGCAGCTTCTTTCAAGTGTAATTTCATGGTTACACATTAATGGTCTTTCACATTAATGAATATAAAAACAGGTCTTTCAGAGTCTGTTTACTCTCCTCCAGTGAACAGCATCTTTTTTGTGAAGGTATCTGTTTACAGCTCAGATCACATTTGAGACTGAATCCCCTCGGGAAGGCCTGGGTGTTCCGAAGTCACTTGGAGAATCCACCGCAGAACTTACTTCCAGGGGATAAAGCAACCTGTGGCTCTGAGGCTAAGCAGGGCCCGGGAGGTTTCTCTGGCAACGGGGTGGGTGGGGGGGGACGGAAGATGGTGCGGCTGGCAGAACGACGCCATCAAGGCTAGAAGCAGCTGGACTGGGGGCAAAACACACGAACCAGTCCTGTGTCTGCAGATACGTCATTTAACCTCTCAGAACTCAGAAAACTCGGGAGACTCGTGAAGCGCCCCTCTGAGGATCAAGTCCCAACCACAATGACAGTAACAGTAATCGCAGCTAACACTTTTTGAGCACTTGCCGTGTGTGGGACCCTGTACAGAATACTTCTCATGGAAGAACTCAATTCATCTCATAACAGCCTTTGAAACAGTGGAGGTGGTATACAAGTTTGTATTATTATATTTAAGTGCACATGAACATCGCAATCATGAAGCATGCCTTCTCATAGTAAACTAGCAATGATCACTGACCGACCCTACATTAGTCCTTCATGACCTTTCCCACAGATGGTGGATCCTTCTGAGGGTGTCCCATCATAACTGAGTGGTCAAGAGAAAAACAGGCAGAGTATTCCCTAACATTTTCAGCACTCTCACTCCCCTTTGTTTCCATACAAGAGGAGTAGAAGGTTCTGGGCGGGGATCTGCAGTCAACATGCTGGGGTGCGCCTCTCAGCACACCATTTACTGGCTGCATGACCTGGGAAAGCTACCTACCATCTTTAGGTCAGCTAGTTTCCTCTTCTGTAACAGGGGGGCACAATATTGCCTACCTTCACAGTACTGCTGGGAGAGCTAAATAAGGCTCTCTTTACAAAGAAAACACTCAGCATAATGCCCAGCACACAATTTTAGGTATCTTATTAACTTTTCAAAAAATATATACGGAATACAAGTCAAGGTGACATCGAGATTTACTTTGGGAATAAAATTCAACCTCCAATTTATACAAAAAAAAAGTGCCTACATTTTATTTCATTTTTAGCAACAATCACCACTGCTCATGGCTGAACTCTCACTGTTGACAACCTTCATTCGTCACGCACTCAGTGCTTAGTATGTGCCAGATACTGTTCTAAGTGCTCTACAAACATTAACTCATTTGATCCCTAGGACACCTCTGAGGTATGTCCTGTTATCATGGCCACGTTGCGAATGAGGCAAATGGGAGAATGAGGGGCTGTGTGCTAAGCAAACTGGCCGGTAAGCACAGGTGATGTGCTCAAACAAAGGCAGCGGGACTCCAAAGTGCTCTACCAGCTTCGCCCCCCTGCCTTCGCGCTAGCTATGGACTGGCGCTCAAGGACACCCGCTAGGAGGGGAAAGAGAAAGATCACTTTTAATGTAACAGAAGAAAAGGCTATAACCCGAAGGAGCTCACTCTCTGATCTGAGCTTAGAAAAAGGGAGTATTTAATCCAAGGTTCCAGCAGCCTAAAACCACGACTTATCAGAACATACATTAGTTGAGAAAGGAAGGCATGGACACTGTCATTTCCACCCACCCGCCCCATTTTAAACGGGATTTAAAGCCATTCTGAAAATCATATATGCACACGGCAGTGTCTCATAAGCAGAGCAGCAGGCAAGTGTCCCTCCATCGATGGGTGAGAACCCAGAAGAGAGAGCTGTGGCTGTCCCGTCTCACACCAAAAGAAATCTGACTTGCTCATTAATAAGGTGAGCTTCACAGATAAGCACACTCCTGGAAACTGTAGTCAACGTTATGTGTGCACCCTTTTTTTCTGTGGAAGAGAGAAGCCATAACTTCGACTAGATTCCCTAAGAGAAATGTGTCTCTATCCTCCTCAAAGAATGTCTAAGGTCCATACAAATTAAGGCATGGCTAAACAGCTGGTGGAGAAATTTCTCCAACCTGCCCAGATTCCTTGAAAATGCCGACTGACATCCATCTTTCCCTGTATTCTGGCAACTGGAAAGGTGGGAAAACTGCACACTGCATTTTAAGTCCTGAGACAGGAAGTAACCAGTAGGAATTCATTTTCCAGGGCATTCATTAAAATGTCCAATAACAGTTATCCTGTTTCGATCAACAAGATAAGATGACAGAAAGAACAGAGAAGGTGAAGGGCTGTACAACGAGGAAATTTTCTCCACAATTTTCACCTTTCCAGAAGCCAGGGAGATTAATAAAGCACCGATCAATTCTTCTAAGAAAGGCAAAATGAAGTAAAAACCTTAAACTGCCTCTTATAAGAAAAGGGGGTGTGTAAACAAGTGGAAAGAGAAAATCTTATTCAGTAAGTGGTGATGTTGAAATGATAATATTTAACTATTTGCAAGAAATGGTTAAGCAGAAATCAGAATAAAATGTCAGAGATAGAGCTAAATGTAATACACGGAGAGAGAAGTAGATACAGATATAAAGATACATATCTATAAATGAATTAAATAAAAATACATCTGAACATAAAAGAGGTGGAAATAATCTGGGGGAAAGAAAAAGGTTGAACAACGTATCATTGTGCAAAACATCAAGGCAGCATGGCTCCATGAAGCCTTTAATTAAATGGCTTAATCAAATTCCTTCTGGTCCCTGGAATGTCTGCATTCCAGGCTGAAGCTATCTCTCCAGCCTACAGAACCCCGACCGATGATCCATGCCCCTGTGAGATTCTCCCAGCATCCTCTCTACCAAGACTCCCTTCCCCCCTAATCAATACCCTTTCCTGAGGATGGCATGGTTTTCCTGTTCCCGACCACTTCACTGGTGCTCCTGTTCCCCAGCTTTCAAGCCTTTACAGAATCTTCTTTTTAATATCTCAAGCTTCTGACAGTACAAGAAAAGGAGATGGTAAAGAGAAGAGAGGGGGGCCGAGCCTCCAGGAGGAGAAGGCTGACAGTTCACTGCTAGACGGGACTTCACTGGCACACTCGGCGGTGCTGCGAGGCAGGGTTTAAGAGATGCCTGCTCCCATCGTCCTCTGACTGCAACTAGATGACATGCAATCAGTTTTTTTCCAAAAACATATAAAATAAGAGCAACATATGCTTATATAAAACCATAAACTCATCTACCAATACAGAATAATTCCTGAAAAACTGGACTCTGAGGAACAGATTTAGTAACTCTTAAGAAGTCAAACGCCACCCTCTGAGGCCCTGTACAGCACCCAGATTCAGAAAACCTGCATGTGGGCCCTAATTCTGCCATGTACCACTGTGTAATTTTATCTTAGTCATTTAATTTCTAACTTTTACTTTCCCAATTTAGTCAATGGAGATAACAGTAATTTCTAGAATCATGAGAGTTTTTGAAAATTACTGATTCCTAAGTTGCCCCACCCCAGACCTAGGGAATCAGAATCTCAGAGATGGGGAAATTTGTAAGTCTTCTCTATTTCAAAATCTCCCTGGTGTGATCTGGACACATAGGACTCTGAGGACTGGTAGCTGGAAATGCTGCAGCACCTTGGTGGGTTAGCAACACCTCCAACCCTACCTTGCCTCTCTCACTGTTGCTCGAGTCCATAACCCCTTTCTCCCTGAGGAGTCAGGCTGCCCATGTGACGTTTAGAACTTGAGGAACCATCAGACGGTGACCTGGGAGCTGGGCAAGCAGGGGCCTCCTCCATCCCGCTGCCGACGAGGAGGTGCGGCAGAAACAAAGACATGGCTCCATCCTGTGAAGGTGGTTCTCAGACATGTTTCTTGTGGGAGGTGGTAGTTAGGAAAATGCTTACTTACATACAGGCCAGTGGAGACCCTGGTCTGGCTTGGAAGCTAAGAGCTATGTTCACACTACTTCAGTGGGAAAAATGCTTTGCAACCTCCAGAGGAACAATTCATTATTATATGTTTGGAGCTGCCAGCACACAGAAATAGGGATACAATCCAAAATGCTGAGGTCTGGTTTCTGGATTTCTTCCAAGTGATTTTTGTCTTCTTTTAGTGTAACCATGAAATTACACTTGACGCCTTTTTAAGTACCGAGCTTTCTTTGATTCAATACCTACGTCAGCTTCTTTCAATGATTATTTTCCTATTATCAGAGGTTAAGGGACAGAATGCAATTCTTTAAAGAAGTGATTTTGAATGGACAAATCAATCCCCTTGGATTACCGGTGAGCTTTTAACCAACTGTTAGAAATATGTGCTAAGAGTCAAAGACTAACACAGGAACCGGCACTGATAGGATAAAGTAAAACAGCCCCCAATAATACCGACTTCTGATCATGTGCCAGTGTGCTAGTTATGGTTACACATAATATTTCAGCCTTTATTCTTCCTGGTCAAATTGTTAAATTGCTTTCTATTTCCTCTGCTAAAACCCTAGTTTGCACCTGAGACGACAAGTACCATAAGCACCATCAGGACAACGTATGTTTATAAAGCACTTCTGTTTCCAAAGGGCTTTCACAAGCATTAGTTTATGTGTTGCTCACAACAGACCCGCAGCAGGCAGATCTGATATCAGCCCCATTTTATAACGGGCAGCTGAGTCGGCACTCGGCCAGCCATCAGGGAGTGGAGGTGGGCCAGCTGTTGAAGGGTGTGAGGAACAAGGGGAAGCCAAGCGGACATAGTGAGTGGAGACCAGACCACACGGAGCCGAATTCTTCAGAGTGTGAACCAACTGAATAGCAACATTCATTGACTCCAGACAACTGGATCTGCTTCCAGAAAACAATCATGGGAAAGAGTCATCTAGAAACGAGGCTAAGGAACAGTGGCCGCCATGTGCCCCAGAAGCCTTCAGATCCTTAGGTTGCTAATGTCCTCTACCATCATGCCCAGAGGTGGCAACCTGAGGCTCAGAGTCTTTAGTACCACCCCCCCCATCCCCTCATTCCCTTTGGCTTATGAATTAATGAGAGGAAAAGCTCAGGGAGGCTATCCATCGCTGGTGTGTTCTTTCCATGAGTCAAAAAGTTGACCCACAAAAGACTAGCAGAATCCTAGAAACAGAGCTCATGAGATTCGCTCAATCAGCAAATTGTTGCTGAGCCCCTTCTATGTGCAACCATTCTTCTAGGCAACAGGATGCAGCAAGGAATCAAAGAAAAGACCAGCTCACATGGAGCTTCTATTCTCACCACGGCACCCACGTTTAGGCCTTTCTACTTGCTTGTAACTCTTCCTGGACCACTCTACCCCCAGAAATCTGCATGAGTCACTTACTCTCTAACCTCCTTCAGATTTTTACTCCATTAACACCCTTTCTGCAAGGTCCTCTTCCAACCACACTATGCAAACTCGCATCATCTTCCAGAACCATCCTTCCCTATTTTCCCTAACACTTATCACCATCTAACACATTATATGTTTCTCTTATTTTTTCTTATTTTTCTCCTCCCACCAGAATCCATGCTTCAGAAACGCAGGGGTGATTGTCTGGTTTGCTCATGACAGTATCCCTAGTGCCTTTAGCTATAACTGGCACGTAGTAGGCATGAAATAAATCCTGGTTCGTTCGCATGATCAAACAAGGCTTTTGACACATGCAGATATATGCAGGCCTCCTGTGTTCACCTGTATTCATTATCATAAGCCTCATGGATATTCCTACATAGGCCTAAGTTCCTTCTCTTGGTCATACAGTTTTAAAAGCCCTATATGTCCAAATTTGCAGGCATTTATCCTTACTTTACTTGGTTTGCTTTAGTTCTTTGTGCTTAAACGAAACATTTTTCTCTTCTTATGTGGTCTTCAAACACGAGCATTCTCTTCTTTTCATACTCAGACCATTTATTACATTCCCTGCAGAATCCCTAAGCACTTAAGACTATTTGTAGCTACACATATGTCAATTCACAATATCACAAAACAGCTCTACAAAAGATAAAAATGATGTCAAATGTCTAATTTTTATTCTTTTCAAATGCAATCTCTGACTTTAAAAGTAGGCATACATGTAAACAAAAGCAGTCTAACTGAATTAAAATTCCAAATCTAATAAAACCTTCCCCTCTCTTCCTCTAGTATATCTTTGGATGTCTCTAAATAGTTGGGTTTCTCAATGCAAACATCTGAGTTGCAGTGATTTTCAAGAGAAAGATATGAATGTACAAGGCCTCTGATACAGAAATAATTAAATGCTATGCTTCTTAATTCTCTAACTCCTCAAGAAACACTGGCTAACAAGGAGAAATGAATGGAAAATGCCAGAAGAGCTGATCTTACGGCCTGTTCTCCCACCTACTATAATGTGACCCCAGGGCCAGTTTTTGCTTTCTTATCTGTACAATGATAATATACCCTGCCCTTCTCACCACATAGAACTTTTCCGGGAATAACATAAATTAGTAGTGGGATATGCTCTAAACTACACAGCAACAGTCAAATGAAAGGTAGAATGATTTTGCCTAAAGGCCAAGTCCTCTTAACGGCTCCTTGAGGCGCAGTAAAACCCACAGTACAGTTGACCCTTGAGCTGTGCAGGGGGTTAGGGGCGATGATCCCCCTCCCCCGAGTCAAAAATCCGCATGACTCTGACTCTCCCAAAACATAACGACTAATAGCCTACTCTTGGTTGGAAGCCTTACTGATAACATGAACAGGTGATCAGCACACATTTTGTATGTTATATGTATGTTACACTGTATTCTTATAATAAAAGAAGCTAGAGAAAAGATGATGTTAAGAAAATCATAAGGAAGAGAAAATACATTTTCAGTCCTGTAGTGTGTTTATGGGAAACAATCTGTGTAAGTGGACCAGTGCAATTCCAGCTCATGCTGTTCAAGGGTCAGCTGCAGTTCTTTCTGCTTCTCATCCCCTTATATCAAATACATCACAAAAAAGTAATTCTTTATAGATACATTTTGGGATATACCTTTGACTGTATTGTCCTCAGATTAACGAGATGAATGTCACAAGGCAAAGATGACAGTAACGGAGAGAATTCACCTAGCAGCTGAAGGGTGGGCACGGGGATCTTTTCTGTCATTGTAAAGACAGGATGATTCGGGAAAGAGGAAGTTATGTGGCTAACGAGAGAAGGATAACTGACTGACTTCTTTTCTTCTTCCTATCAAGAAAAAACAGAAATGCTTAAGTGTTATATATATATGCAGTTTTCACAATATTAATGGAATTACCTGACAGGGTTTAAATAGAAAAGAAATATAAACAAAAACAAATATTTTAATTTTATATTTTGTAAATAACAGTCTTAGCCAACACAGAGATTACCAAGTCCATTTGTAAGCAATACAAGAAAATGAACAGTGTCCACCTAACTCATGTTTAGAAAGATCTTTTTTCCATTGCTGTAGTACTAAAAATCCTGATAACATTTTCCAAAAAACATTTTAGGACAAGGCATAACATTTTACGGAAACTCTTTCTCAACCTACCACAAAATTCTTAAATAGATGGGCTGGGATATTCACACATCTTGCACATCATCAAATGTGATCTCTTCTCCCTCAGGTTTTACCCACCATATACTCATGGTTTCATTTATACACTCAACTAGACCATAACATCTTGTGATCTGAAGCTATGCTCCATACATGTTACCCAATGACAGGATTTTTGGGGGAAAAACTCTCAAAATAAATAAGGTTTTTAAAATAACACAAGGAGTATACCTATATCATCTGTTAAATTTGGTAAATCACTACCACTGAACTGAAACTGTTAAATTATGTTATATAATAGTTAGTACATATTTACCTAGTACACAATTATTCAGTAGAATTTAAAAGTACTTTAGTCATTGCTATGGTATATACTTAAAGACAAGTGGTTCTGCATGTTCAAACATTAAACAAGTCTGCCAGGGCTGGCAATAGGCATATGGTAGATGACACACTCAATTAACTAAATCGATGACTAAGTAGAATCTTAACCAATAATGCCTAAGGTATAAGAGCACACAGAGAAAAACACTGAGAAGAGAAAATAATTTATGTAGAAAGGTTTTTTGATCAACAGTGACATGTGGAACAAATTTAATTTTGTATCTTATTTTTAAACTGTCCATTTCACTGATATCCTCTGATTTTGCATCCTTTCTGCAATACAGGGCTCAAATAAAAGGCTTGGCTACTTATCTGGCCGAAAAGATAGGATTTAGAGGAGATACGGGGCTTAAAATTCAGAATGTCAGATTAGCACTGAACAGAGGGTATTGAGCAAAGAGTGACAAGCATCTTGCCAGCAGCGAACTGTAGATGTCATTACAATTCAGACTATGGAGAAAGAAAAAAAATTAAAGGCAGTAGAGGGACAGTGCATACTGAGATACTGACACAAGGTCTAAATGACTTGTAAATAAAATATGCACCCATCCCACACTCTTTTTTTAAAAGAAAGATTAAAAAAGCATATATAATAATATTCACCAACAATACTGAAATTTAATGCATGTTGTTGAATACTGAGGGAACAGTTTCAACTGGAAACTTTAAATGTACTCCAAGATCAAAGGACTTCATAATCTAGGTCAGGATTGCTGACAAAATCACTTTTCAATAATAAAAGATAAAAGATCCCAACAGAAAAGAAGACACCTGCCGTATCAGAATCAGAAGGCATTAAGTCCATTCTAGGTCAAGTAACATTCAGAGAATGCTCTCTGGCTTTGTTCTATGCTCTTGGAGGAATCCCTGGACACTTCAGTGAATAGGTGGGATACTTCTTGATGGATTATGTATACCTTTCAAACAGTAATGTGCATATATACTCTTCCTCCCAACCACACCAGTTCCCTTGACTCTCAGTGCCCCCCTGCAACCTACCATACATAAAAATGGCTTGGGGAGCTTTAAACATAGATCCCCGAACCCTAACCCAAATCTACTTAATCAGAATTTCCAGGGGTGAGCCCTAGGAAGCCAAAGCTTAACAGCCCCCAGAGTGAATCTCAAATCTCGGTCAGTCTGACACAGCTCTGTGGACACGTGCTGGGAACCATCACCCCAGACATCCTCCCAACCTTGTAGAAGAAACCGCTGCCTTTGCAATCAAATGTCTGAGTCTCATCCTTTAACTAGTTTTGGATTAAGAAAATGATTCAGACTCAGAAACATGTTAATGCTAAGTCTCGTCAAAGGAAACAATATCATGACTGTAAGTGCTTCGAGAATTCAAGAACTGTGCCATTTACTGTCCTAAGCAGGATAAGGGAGAGAAGTTTAGGGAAGATTTGTGGTTCAGAGCTATAAAAGCACCACGAACAAATAACGCTGCTGGAAGCTGGCCAGGCAGGGTGGGACAAAATCTCACAGAAGGTTCCATGATTCATGCACTTTCTTAACATGTTTATAGCAACGAGGGGCTCGACAAGATATTTAGCTGGTGAATTATCACCTTTTGATTAATCTCCTGGAAAGGTAATCTTTTAACTGTAACCTTTATGATAAACCCAAAGCTTATAACACATGTTTGCTATAGGAAATTTTAAGCTGTAAATGAATTCTCCAGCCTTGCAGTACTAATATACTACTCTAAACATTATTTGGTTCCTTGTGGGTTGGAAGGCTTCAAGCTGTTCAGATCTAGCTTTCTCCTTGCATTCTGTATGAGATTATAAAGAGTTTATAGCACATTCTGATCCAAACCACAAGAAGTTGAGATCTTCATTGGGTTCCAGCCCTTATTTTATAAATCAGAACTTCCTGCTAGGCTCCATGGTGTCCTTCATGAAGCCCATTTAAGTTATCTGATCCCTAAACATCAAAGGTTTCCATCCATCTACAGCAAAACTTGCTAAATAAATTATCTAAGACAATAAGAGATGATATTTTGAGTCACTTTGGCTTATTCAGTATGACCTGATACATGGTGAGAACTTGATAAATGTTTTTTTAAACTTAATCTATCAACAAGTAAATGTAATATAAATAAAGGAGAGAAAAATACAGTAGGAGAAAGGATGTGGTAAAAAGAGACAGAAGAAATAATTGATGAAAATTAATGAATCATAAGATTTAGAAATATATCTCATTTAGCGCAGAGGTGAAGCCTGGTGATCTGTGAGCTAAATCTGCCTACACATAGGTTTTGATAGGTCTGCATGGTATTAAAAAGTTGTCTGTTTTTTGGCCAACTCTCAAAAAAGAAAAAAAATCCAGGAGATCTCACAGTGAAATTGTCAACAACAACAAAAAAACTCCCTAAAACAGGTAACTTTTTTTTTTTTAAACCCAAAACACTGGAAACCCAAGTCACCCTGGGCCCCCATATTCCCTCAAGCGCAGCTGAGTTGTAGCTCCTTGGTGGGATGTGTCCTCACTCATCACAGACCTGGGGTCACCTCACTTACGCGTTTGCCCTTAAACCTGACCAACCTCCCTCATGCCATCACTTTTCTGAGTCCTGTCAGCATTTGAGCTTTTCATCTGATCTCTCCTAGCTCCTTTTCCTGACATGTAAAGAACTGGTATCCACAGGTAAAATGACACAACTGTAATACCTGAACACTTCCCAGCACTTCTAATTCCTGGTTCAATGCCCTCTACCTATAGCAGTCTTCAGCAGGAAGGGATAGGGAGTAAGTGTCAAAGAAACAAAACCTAAAGGGTCAATGCCAAAGAGACAATTCCCACTTTCCACTTCCGTTGGTCATTACACATGGATGATAGTCCACCACACATAGCTACAGTAACCCACTGGGCATCTGCACATCTCACAGCAATTATCATTCCAGTCCTTGTTCTCACTGCCTCTCTGCAGAACACTCACGAACAGGATTCGGTTCCACTTAGTCACCCAGATAACTCCTCCCAGAGGCTCTGGCAGGCTGAAGACTTTCTACTAAAATGCCTTCCTGTACAGAGACTGTCTCCTCACCATGGTTCCTACCATCGACATCTTAAACATGAGAGTCTGAGTTGAAAATAAAAACACTTTCTGCAAAGTTTAAGTTATAGGAGATGGAACATTCCTTAATCAAATGCCTTTTTAATCAATTGCACTAGAAATTAAAATGTATTTTCTCTTCTCTAGTTCATTTTTTATTTAAAAGAAACTATTGATTTAAGTCCAAGAATCTATAGTTGAGCAAAAAGAAAAATTTAACCAACATAGGATTATACAAACACTGGATCAAATTTCAATCAATTACTATCCAAGGAGTTTTGAATGGGAATAAACAAATTATTTCACTTCTAAGTGAAAGCTTTATAGATCTGACATGAAAATGCTTATTGCCATAGTTAATAGAAGCTTTGCAAATTAGTGTCTATATAGAGAGAAAAAAAAATCATAAAAGCCAGAGACATTTTCGGGAGGAGAAAAAGACAGTAGCTGCCAGCACTCAGACAATGATTTTCCTGTGCAGTTTTAGTCCTCAAATTAAGCTATCTTGTCAGTAATTGATTTAAACCATGAGTCCCAAGAACTGGTTTAAATCTTGACATCTAAAAATGGATATTAAAATCTTTTTTCCTAAAAGATTCTAGATACTGAAAGAATTCTTGGCTTTAATGAGCTGTTGCCATTTCATTCAATCAACCAGTGTTTTATTTATAGAATAGCTACCATAGGCAAGGAGCCCTGTGGGGTACATAAAAATGAAGCAGACAAGTCCCTGGAATGGAGCAGGGGAAGAGAACATGCCGAGTATGACAAGGCAGTAAGCAGGGGCTGGGATAAATGCAGTGGCACCATGCGCTATTACAGCTCACTCATTTATGCATTTGTGCATTCATTCATGCAACACATATCGGGTGCTTCCTCTACCAGGAACAATTCTAGAAGCAGAGGAACATGGCCCCCACTCTCATGAAGTTATGGTCCAAAAGAGGAGAGAGACAATGATCAAATATAATCACATCTATGCACGGAGGACAGATGCGCAATTCTGAGGAGGCACTGAGGATGGTGATCTGGCCTGGTCAAGAAAAAGCAGTTGACCAAGGCAGCTTTGGCCTGAACTATTATGAAGAGTTCCCTGGGCACAGAATGAAACCACAAATGCAAAGGTGCTGTGGGCCCCAGGTGCGTAGGGAGCACTTGGGACTGAAAGAAAACTAGTGGGCCTAGAGCAGAAATAACACGAGTCATGCTGGATGAAGCTGGGGGACAGGCAGGGCCCAGATCATGAGGGGCTCTTCAGGCCATGGGAAGGATTTTGGCTTTTATTAGGAGAGCAATGAGAAGACACCTGAGGGTTAAGAAGGGAGCAGTGAGGTCAGATTGAATTTTGAAAAGATGAATCACTTTGCTTACTTGATTTGAGAACAAATATGGCAGGAAAAGAAGAGCAGAATGATTCAGGAAACACATGATGTTTGTTTAGATAATGGTGGTCAAAATAAGCGAGTTTATAGATTTGAAATATTTAGGCAATAAGATAGTCAACACTGGTGATCATTGTTTTAAGAAAGGGGCAGGCAAAGGAGAAGTATCAATGAGAGATGACTGCTATGTATGTGGCACTGGATGGAAGGTGGTACTAGTCCCCGAGAGAGCAAACACTAGAAAAGAGCAGGTCTGGGGGGAAGGGAAGAGAGATCATGAGAGTGATCATGGATATGTCGGGTCTGAATAGCAGGATGCAGCTAGGTAGATGGGTCTGCAGGTAAGAGGTGAAATATATGTGTGGGTTTCATCTGCGTAGAGGTGGTCACCAAAGCCACAGGAGTAGGAGAGATTGCAGAGGGAGAACATATAAGACGAGAAAAGGAGAAGGCGTGGGGCCAACCCTTGAGGACTCTGACATTTAATGGCTTAATAACCATCAGAGAGATAAAAAACCACTTGAGAGCTAGGAGGAAAACCAGATGAGCATGGCACCACGGAAGCCCTGGCTAGACTGTCTTCTAAGAAGTGACATGGTCAGTGTCGAATGCTGCTGCAAGGTGAAGTAAGATGGTGGATCTCGTGACACTGGCAAGGGTGTGTGTGTGGTGGGGGAAGCTAAAGCAAATCCAAAATGAGTTGAGTGTGACACGGAAGCAATGAAATAAACCCATCTTCCAAAGCGGCTCAACTGGGTGTGGAAGACAGGACGGGAGAGCAGGGCAAATGGACATGAGTCTGTGTGGAGGTTGTTTTTGGTATGTATGTATGTATGTATGTATGTATTTATTTATTAAAGATTTTATTTATTTTTTAGAGAGCGAGCGAGCGAGAAACAGCATGAGAGGGGAGAGGGTCAGAGGGAGAAGTAGGCTCCCCGCTGAGCCGGGAGCCTGATGTGGGACTCGATCCCAGGACCCTGGGATCATGACTCAAGCCAAAGGCAGACGCTTAACCATCTGAGCCACCCAGGCGCCCTTGGTTTTTATTTTTAATAGGAGAAAATGAAGAGTGTCTAAAAGCCTGCAGAAAGGGTTTCTTTCCTAGGGAAATGTCAGCTATGAAGGGCAGAGAGAGGGAAGGAGGATGATGATGCTGAGGAGGGCGCTGGGGTACATTGCAAGGACAAGTGGAGGTACTGGCCTGGGAGGAAAGGAAGGTAAAAATGTCTCTATTGCAACATGAGGGAAGAAGGAAAGGGTGGGAGGAGATGGTTGATACCTAGAACAGAGAGCCCTGTCAGATGTGAAGTCGATGGTGAGGCCACCAGCTAAAAAGAGTAGAAAAGATCTGAAATGGATCAGTGAAGAAAGAAGGAGAGCAGAGTGAGAAAAAAAGGGCTGTGTACAGATCATCTGAGGTGGGAAATCAGTAAAGCACGGAGGACTGTGATGATGACTTTTGTGTAGCCTTGAAGAGGCGTATTGTCATGTTGGTTTACATCCAACTGAGCTTTAGCTAGATTTTTTTAATGGAATGCTGAGGTTTTGTCTTGAGAAATGAAAACTGAGCAAGAAGATAGACAAGTAAATCCATTTTCAATTGAGGAGTCTAAGACTAGAATAAGCACACTAAGGTTTCCCATAAATTTTACTAATCAAACTTAATCTAAGTATGTGATTAAGTTCTATTCTTAAATTCAACTCTTATTTTCTTTCAAAATAATCTCAGAAAATCTCACCCAAACTGATTCTTTAACATTTTACATCTACATAATAAGGAAAAATAAAAAATAAGATGACCTAAATGCAAATCTGACATATGTGTAACTGAAGTTCTCTTTTTTGTCAATATAGGCTACACCTATTATAAAGATATCTCTATCCTGGGAACTGAAAATCATAAAAAAAGTGGACAGTCATAATTTCAAGTTTTGGGTGGCAAAGAACAAACAACATCAGAACGTATGAGTTATTATTTTTTTCCTACCGTATTCACACTTCTTTTTTCCAGTAGTAGTCGAAATAAATTAGCTGTAACCTTGTTATCATGGACACCTTGCTCAAGGCCGCGATTATCATCTTGCATGAGTCTTCCATCCATGATAACTTCAATCTGACCTAACAAACAAACAAACAAACTGGCCAGAGTTATTTAATACAAACATCCAGTGACAATCACATAAGTTTAGGCACGGTCCTGATTTAAGCCAAGGAGACAGATCCATATAGCCCAAAGTACCAAGGGCTTTCTCAAAACAGCTAGGATAAATGCAAAAAACAGGACTTTATTTCCGTTCTTCTTCATAAATGTCTGGTAAAATTTGGTAAGAAATTTAAAAATGAGACAGATCAAAACTTAAGTGAAATTTAAAAAGAATTAATCTGAAGAGTAAATTATGTCCTCTAAAATTTTTAGTGGTAGCACCTGGAATTTAAAAACATTTACGAGGTTCATTAGGAAACATACATCACACCTGGAGTAACAAGGCAAATACAGATGTGTAGAATCTAAAAAGGATTTGAAAGACTAAGCGTTTTGGTTACTTGGTATCTGGTGATTCTCTGAAGAAACCCCAGGATTTGGAGACACCAAGCACGTACCCCCTTCCCTCCCTGGTATTAAGTTAGTGGCATCAACTATCCTCTCTCCTCTAGTTCAAGAAGAGGTCATATTTGGTTCCTTCATTGGCTGTGCAGTAATTCCACACCTCCTCTAGGTTAAGTTGTAAGCTAAGAATTAGGCTATGAGACTACAAACCAAAAAACCCTATCCAAAACAAAGCAAAAAACCACCCAGAGCCACAGTCATATATTTACACTAAAAAAAACCCTAGTCATACATAAAAATATATGCATATTCATCCATCCACTCATTCACATTTGTTACAGTACTAAATGATCTTTTGGCATAAAAGAGCAATACATAAAATATTTTAATAACTATTATTTTTACACAGTCAATCCAACTCTGTTTAGTTCTTTCTTCTCAATTTAGGTACCCAGTACATAAAACTGCCAGTGATGGTCAGAATTTTCGTTGTTACTACCTCCATATTTATTTTAGAACACAACTGTCTAGAATGTGCTCCTCAGGCACTGGGACGAATTGGCCATCTAGAGCTTGATCATGTCACACCCAAATGAGTACATCAATCTCTTGGCAGTTTCTCTCTTCTCCCTGTCTCCAAATGTTAGCCCTCATAATATGTGACACTCAGTAAATCTCCTGGGCTGTACTCAAATTGTTCTTCTGTTTGTAGGCACTGAAATGCTAGGGTGCTTGGCTGTCTGAAGCAGGGGCACCTGGGCCAGGTGTGACTCTTGAGCCCCCCATTTTTAAACGTTGCCTTAAATTCTCAAAGCTGGGTCCTTAAATAGGGAACTAGACATTAGGACTGGAGCAATCATGGAGTAGACAGTTATGTCACTTCCCTTGACAAAGGCAAGCTGAGAAATAAAGCTCCTCTGTCCCTAAACCACATTTAGGAATTTTATGTGAAGTTGTCCAATCTATAAATAGTTGACTTAATTTTTTAAAAATCAAAACATATGGAGTGCCTGGGTGGCTCAGTCATTAAGCGGCTGCCTTCAGCTCAGGTCATGGTCCAGGGGTCCCGGGATCGAGCCCCATATTGTGCTCCCTGCTCCCTGGGAAGCCTGCTTCTCCCTCTCCCACTCCCCCTGCTTATGTTCCCTCTCTCGCTGTCTCTTTCTCTGTCAAATAAATGAATAAAATCTCCAAAAAAAATAAAAATAAAAACATAAAAAATTCCAGACTCCTGGGCTCTTCAGAAGCAGAAAAATTTGGCAACCCTGGGCCCCTTTCCCCATGGTGACAACAACCTGGCGCTGAGCAGCGGCTGCCCCACCGTTCACTGGGAATGGTGTGCCCCAGTTTGCCGAAGCCCCACCACTCCCCGCTGCATCCCTGATGTGAGGCCATTATTATTTTTCTAACAGCGTTAATGTCTTTATGGCATCATCTCATGAGTCTGTGTAATGAAAGCCACAAAAGAAGATGAGTAGTATGCTTTTTTGTGTGGGTGGACATATGGAATGTATGTATATGCCCAATTAAAAAAGTGGGTTTGGGGCAAAGGGTACGTCAGGTACCTGCACACCTTTATTATCTGCCTGGCTCCTTAAGACATTTGTCTTAGCAACTCTTAATATGTAAGAAAGAAGAGCACTTTGACTACATATAAATGATAATGAAAAAATATATATTATAAAGGACATACGCCTCTCCATAGAAGGTTTTATAAAAATTAATCTGTGTTTACGATTTATTTTCTCTTTCCATCTTGTTCTATCTTTTGGAATCCTTAAAGTTGTGTCTGTCACCTCTTTATCTGCCTAGCTGTATCATTGCAACTCCCTTTCTTCTTTCGGGTAGAGGTGCCCTAGAACGATACGATTCAGAGAAGGACCTAGGTTTGAACTGTTACGTCCCGCCTTTGCGAACTTAGGCAACTCTGGGAATTTCTAACTTTTACCCCAGCTCCCTCTCCTCTTTGGCTTCTGGGAGAGTTTCCACAGCCATTCCATTATGACAACGACAGAGGCTTGTGCAAACAATGAGCTATCAGGAGAGAAAAATTATCTTTAAGAAGCCATGGTTTCATGGAGCTTTAGGTCCCTCATTCTTCATCAGAAGATTGAAGAAATACATTATTTTATGTTATTCTCACAAAACCAAAATTAACTAATAGCTGGTGTCTGAAGATGATAATTAATAATATGACCAACAGAAAAATTATACATTTGGAACTGAAACTTGTAAGAGCAAAAAAGAATCCAAACAACACGCACCACTTTTCAAACTTGAAACCCCTAAAGACTGAGCTGAGAGTAATGTCAAGCGATGCTTGGTGTCCTGTATATAGGCCATTGTGGTCATCGGATAGACATTTGCTTGAAGAGGCAATTTGCTCATCGTCATTCTGGG
The DNA here is from genome assembly GCF_029215605.1 of Mirounga angustirostris. NCBI lineage: Eukaryota > Metazoa > Chordata > Mammalia > Carnivora > Phocidae > Mirounga > Mirounga angustirostris. The sequence continues at coordinate 106,284,846 of NW_026991720.1, read as the reverse complement.
CTGAATCTATAAGACCAAACAGTTCACTTTAAAAAAAAGAAATCAAGGGATATTTACAGATGTACTTTAAAAAATTAGTACTGACTACAGATGACGTTTCTTCCAAAAAGAAAAAGGTATAGCTTCCTTTCTTGTTCAAAGGAAGAGCTAATTTAGGAATTAAAACATTCTTTCAAACAATATGAAAAAAAAAAAAATAAGGAGGATCTTAGAAAACTTTTAGGTGAGAAAGGTAGAACTTATCCAGGTTCTTAAAATAGGCATTCCTATTTAAATTCAGAATAAAAATCCTTAACAAAAGTCTTCTAGCTTTCCAATATTTGCATAAAACAAATTATAAAGGTATCAAGTATTCATTTCTCATCTAAATCTAACATACTGCTTTTGTAATGAATGCTAAGCATAATAGCTCTCTATCCCCTTTCAAAAAATCTCTCTTATAATTCTTGAATCAGTTTTAATAAATACCACAGATCCCCTTATCAAATCCTCTAACATATTACATTAAAATAATCAAATTAATATTTATATTTAAAAACTCTTCAGTGCTTATTCTTCCTGTTTAGTGTCAATGTAGGTAGTTCCATATTTTAACTTTTCTTGGTCTGGTATGTGAATGCATGAAATACATTATTTTATTTTTTGACCGAAAATTCACTAAGCTGGTTGGGGCTGAGGAGAGTCCCTCAAACCTCAGGAGGAAACATCAAACAGAGACTTTGTTACGAGGTATCTTATTCACACCACATAAAAATGACATCTCTCCTGTTCAGCTCATGCAAGTCTGACATGACACTCAAGAAGAAAAGGAGTACAAAGTTAATGTAATAGTATTGAGTGCCCATTATAACGAGACAAAGTACGGGCATTCGCAAATATGATCTTTAATCTTTACAACAACCCTGTAGTGCATCCTTTAACTTACTGGTTGTACTGAATAGTGTCCCCCAAATTCATGGTCATCCATAACCTGTGAATGTGATTTTGTTCTGAAATAGGATCTCTACAGACATAAGGTATAGTGGATTAGGGTGGGCTCTAATCCAAGGGCTGGTGTCCTTCTAAGCGGGAAACATGGACACGAAAGGACACACACGGCAACACAAGGAGAATACGACAGGGACTCTGGGACAGCAGAGGCAGACAGTGGAGTGATGGGTCTACAAGCCCATCAGAAGCCCCAACAGGCAAGGAAGAGTATTTCTCTAGAGCCTCTGGAGGGAGTGTGGCCCTGAAGACATCTTGATTTGGGACTTCTGGTGTCCAGAACTATGACAGAATAAATTCTTGTTGTTCTAAGCCACCCATTTTGTGGTAATTTGTATCACAGGCCCAGGAAATTATGAACCTGAAGAAAAAACTGCAAAATGTTAAAATAAAAAAAAAGAAAGAAAGAAAGAAAGAAAAAAGGAGAGTTTCAAAGAATTTTCCATTTCTCCTTTCCAATCTGGATCTTCCCAATCAAATTAACTTGTATACTCACTGAAAAGGACATTCACACTGTCATGACTATAGGGCTGCCACCCTCACTCCCTACCTGTTGGTCTAGATTTCTAGTTTTGCTCAAGGACTACTCTTTCCAAGGCTTAAAAAATGGCCTATTTTAGAAGCAGAAATATTTAGGTCATAAATTTAGAAATTTAGAAGTTTAGAAATAATATTTTCCCATTTATTCAAATGCTCGATCCTTGAAAAGAAAATTCACATGTTTATTCACTTTTACTAAGTTTTTTTCATTCATGTATACACCCACACATACAAATAATTGCTTTTGTAAGATTTTAAGAAAAGAGTTTCTTTTGTACACAAGGAAAATGAATCACCATAAAGTCAGGGCTTCATTTGAAAACCAAACAGCTGTGGTAGAATTAACATGTAAATTCAAAGTGTATAATGCAATTTTTATGCTTTGGAAAAGGTTTAAATTTAACCTTTGCAGGAAATTGTAGAAGAGAAAATTATCACAACCCCTTCCACTCATCCCAGTTGAAAATCAGACAAAGTAAAAGCATTTGTTGTGAAATTATTTCTATTCATAGCCAGAAATTTCTAAAATGCTAATGTCTCAAAAACATGCTAATGTTTTTAGTGGTAGTATTTCAAAGCTATGTTGTCACACACATATACTCTGAATATAGAAATTTATGTAACAATCAAAAGAGCCCTATTAAATTAGAGAGCTAACAATCTGAAAAAGATTGAGTCAATTTTCTCATTACTATTTCAAACTATTTTGTGAACATTTTGATTAAATACATACCTGCCCACATTTCTATATATGTGCTTGTATTTCTTTGTCTATGTATATGTACACAAGTGTGTGCATAAAGGTAAATACACATACATTATTGATAAAAAGAGGGAAAGAGCTTTCCTGAAATTTAAAAGAGCCCATTATTACATTATACATTTAAAAGTATATATGTAATAAATTAAATACACACATACCATTTCTTTATGAGGGGAAAAATACATACTCCACCAATCCCTAATTATGTTTCCTTTCTATTAAACAAATTCAGATATATTTTGGTGTCAAGGCATTTAACATGCAAATGGTCACCAAATCTGCCTTTGAAAAAACTACCTCCGTAAATCAGATGCTCTACAAACCAATCTCTCAAATATCTGTTCTAACTTTGGACATCTGGTTGAATATAGAACCTATAAGTACCTGTTAAAATTCAGTTTTCCTTTAGAAATAATTTGTAAACTTAAGCATATTTTTCAAAGGATCCAAAATTAACTGGCCCACTACCATATATAAAAGTTACACACTAACACAGCTATTACTTAGACATTTTAAGGGAAAATTACCTGATATCCATTCAGGTCAGTATAGAATTTGTTTTGACTGTTTATGCTAGAAGAAATTCTCATTGCAATCTCACGGTTATGTTCTTTTCGGATGTCCACGATATTGGACACTTCCACAGACTGTCCGTCTATTCCTAAATTTAAAAGAATATATATGTTAATAGAAATTGATTGCTCCACTTTTCTTATACTGTACAGAACTTCCAGAGTGACATACATTTTCCCGTTTTCTATTCCTATCTTCACCATTTTTCATGCTAACTGTGCCACCGTTCACCTTTTTCTTTCTTTTCTTTCTTTCTTTTTTTTTTTTTTACACTGTCAGACAGTAGAAAACATTTACTCCGGAGAACATGTAACTCAACAGAAGGATGAAGAGCTTGGGATGAGATAAACGCAGATGAAATATAACATGCAAATGATTCTCCAATGAGTTCTGGAGGGAAAAGAGAACTTTAAATGAGAAAAGGTTAGCCCCACTCCAGGCCAGGCTGCCTGTCACGTGTACGGCCATTCTCCAACAGAGCCATGTGAGCTTATTTCTTCACGGCTCGCCTTCCGTGCTGGAAATCTGAAGCAGTGAGATCTACACTCTGTTGGTTCAAGAGACAGTCTATTACTGCCCATGATCTATAATCTAGGAAAAGAGACACGAGATCCAATGAGATGCTTTATGGCTAAAATGGATATTATCATATTAGTATTTGTGGAGTATAATCTGGACAGCTCCCCAGAAGTTAAATCAATTTTTTTTTAAGATTTTATTTATTTATTTGACAGAGAGAGACAGCGAGAGAGGGAACACAAGCAGGGGGAGTGGGAGAGGGAGAAGCAGGCTTCCCGCCGAGCAGGGAGTCCGATGCGGGGCTCGATCGCAGGACCCTGGGATCATGACCTGAGCGGAAGGCAGCCGCTTAACCGACTGAGCCACCCAGGTGCCCCAAGTTAAATCAATTTTAATTGAGTTTGGTATCTCTTAGGACCCCTTGTTATGGAGTGATTCATTTTGCCCTTTGCTATATGAAGCAGAGGACAGCTTGAAGAAGTCCCAGATGTATCAAACATTTATTTTTTTGGATAAGCCTAAACTTTTCACTAATTTCTATCTGTCATGCCACCCTAACTATATCTTCTGGTCCTGAGTGAAGCCTTGGGTCTATTTCCGAGACGGAGAGGGGAGTTATGGAGTTATCCAACACTCCTAATACAGACTGAGTATGTAGAAGAGATACTGGATCTCCTACAAAAGAGCAATCAGGAAAGCAAGCAATCAAAAGAAGAAAGACCGGCCCTATCCTATTTCATACGGCAGAAGGTTTTTAAGGTTCTAAGAGCCCTGGACACGTACCTGCAGTTTTCAGTCGTTACCCACCAGGCCTCACACACACTCTGTCACAGCGTGCTGATCACCAGGACACTCTTTAGACAAAGAAGGCTATGTAAAGAGAAATGGGGAGTGGGAGAAGGGAGTAAGGAGGACTTTTTCTGGAAGCCAAGAAGAATCCCCAGGGCTTAGAGAAGATGAAAGCAAACAGTTAAAGGAAGGAAGTTTGAATCGGTGGGACTGGTGGAAAATAATGAAAATGCAGCTAGCTGAGGCACTATAGGTTTATGTGAGAAGTACACCGGAAATTGTAAGACATCAATAGTAATATGCTGACAATACTAAATGGGCAGAAGCCTCCATCAACAGATTTTTCAGAATTCTCACAGAAGTTCTTTTCTGGGAGATGTTACGCCTCCAACTCGACAACCTCAGTCAGAGATGACTTCAGTTTCTTACTATGTTCATAAAGCTGTGATGAGCAGTATGACCTCATGTGTGGGGGAAGAAGGTCCTTTTCTTTTCCCTCCCACTTTATGGCCAGTCTGAACCACTAACCAGTAAAATATACATATAACTTTCCTTCTGACAATTACCAGATAACTGACCCAAATAGCTTCACTACTACTGGGAAGTTAAAAGAAAACAAAAATCACATCCACTGATGCCAGAACAACGGTGTTTTCTTTGACTAGGAAATGTATTACTTTCGATGCAAACTTTCCTTTCAGTAGGTTTATGTCAACCCCAATATCTTTCAAAGCCAATGAAATGTATATGGAATTCTAACAGACAAGCTTCCACAAATGAACCAAAGATGCCAAAAAACACAAAATACAGCATAGGGATGAAGTCCCCCATGAAGCATTCAGGCGAACACCTCATCTACTGGAGGCATTCGTGGCTGTTTGGCACCACGTCCGTTTTCTCCTCTCTAGACTGGATATTCTCCCAGGGGGTCAATAGAGTACATGAAATGAAATAAAGTCTTTACAAAGGAGAGTGTCATTAATTTCAAGTCACGTATCTCTGGAAAACATTTACAAAAAACATGCTTCAAGAAAAAATAAATAATTTCACATTACCTCCGGCAATAATAAATTATTTCTGTTGAGAAAATGATCTTTCTTGAGCTCAGTATTATGCTCAGATCCGGTTGTGGCAACAAATGCTTAAGTCTCCTTTAAAAGGAGCCTCGATGTCCATTCACAGTTCAGCAAGACATCTGTGCCAGGACAGGCTTTTAAAGTAAGATCAAACCTAATACTCTTATTACGAACAAACCAAATAAATCTTGTAATGGTAATCAAAGCAAGGAGGTATCCCTGAGTCATCAACGGTAATTTATTACTTTTTAAAGAAGAATCTATGTGAGGGGGATAAAGGACTGCTACCTTTTCCTACTCTAGGTCAAGAATTCCCTAAAGTGTGCCATTCCCAAAGAAGCTCATGGGATTGAGGGGAGAACTCCCTGGGAAGCATGGGTATGAACCGATCGGTCTCAGTGACCTGCAGAACCTTTGCAGCAAAAGGTTCTTTTACCAAATTGGTTCCACCTGGGCATGGATGGCCAGGAATTTCTAAGCCCCTCTGGTTTTTCTTCAGTCCTGGGAAAGAAAACAGCTCCTACCTAACAAGCGTAGTCCAAAGAGTTATGTCATTGATAAAGACAGAGAATTAAGAACTCCCTTGCTGCTAACACCTCACCCTCTGTCCCCAGAAAGAGAGAATGGAGATTATTTATCTTTATTAACAGAGGCAATGCAAGGTAAAAACAGAGCAAGTCCACAGGTGGAAAGCCATCATAGAGAAGCGGAAAGAGTCTTGCAGAACTCTGAAGTTTTGTTTTTTTTTTTTTTTCTCCTCCCTGGAGCCTGTTAGCTCCTTACAGATTGTCTTACACACCATCTCTGCATTCCAGTTTTTAACAATAATTTGGGGATGTAGTACGTGCTGAATCACCATTAAAGAGAATGAGTTAAGATGTGACAGGCTGTCCTTCATGATGCAGAAGTCAGCTGACATGGGAGGAAAGCAAACTAGGCCATGGACAGAGTTTAAATAGAAAGAAGGGAATAAGTACTTAGATTTTGAGCAAACACATGCATGTTAGAATGTAAGCTCCTCAAGCACTGGGACCATGTCTTATTTATCTTTATGCTCCCAGCACATAATAGGCAGATAGTGTTTGCTGAGTAACGGGCAGCAGCTACATGGAAGAATCAGCCAACAATTACTGAGTCCCCGCTATGTACCATATGCCCCGCCATATGCTTTACATACAGTAACTCATTCAATCCTGACCCTAAGCCTAGGAGAACATACCTTGCCCCAGATCACAAGGCTGACAGAACCAGCACTAAGCCTCTCGGCCATCATGTCTCACTGGCAAATTGACCACTAGAGAATGTTAAAGTTACTTTGGGACCATGGATTAGAGAAGCTTTGCAGTGACTCTAAGTAGAAAGGAGACCTCCAGGTTATTTTTTAAGAAAGGGAGAGGGTACTGATCTGGGATGATATGCTGCAAGTGCTACCTAAAGGAGACAAATACATTATCAGTAAAATAAAATAAAAATAATAAAAAATAATTATGGGACAGGCTTGCCAGAATACAAAACTTCTTCAAAACAATCCGAAATCTTTTCTTTAAAAATGTCACGGTCACTTTAGAAGCCAATAAAGTAATATATACTAATTAAAGACACTGTGATCTCACGTATTTACCTAAGATGAACACTAATCACAAGCACAAGCATGTTCACTGTGCACTGGTGCCAAGGGTAGAAACATGGGGAAACAGGCTAGATGCCCACCAACAGACAAATGAATAATAAAACCAGTACATCCACGTTTTGGACTGCTCTGTAGCAAATGAATGAGGTAGCTCTCTGCCCCGGCAAAGAAAGATATCTGATGCAAGAGGTGAATGGAGCATTTGCACAGTGTGATGAACTTTTTGCTAAAACCAAACACAATACTATACCTTTCTGCAGATATGCATGCAAGAGAGGTGTGTGTGAGAGAGAGAGAGGAGATAGAGAGAGAGAATGCAAGTGATCCGAGGGTGCACACAGGTATCTGATTACCTCTCTTGAGTAGTGGATAGGGACCACGCACAGATTCTAGAGGGATTTTACATTATATACATATACTATAATGTGTGACACTTTTGTCAAAAGAGTATACATATATATTATTTGTATACATAAAAATTATTATCTTTTTTATTCTATTTTTTTTTAGATTTTATTTATTTGACAGAGAAAGACACAGCAAGAGAAGGAACACAAGCAGGCAGAGTGGGAGAGGGAGAAGCAGGCTTCCCGCTGAGCAGGGAGCACGATACGGGGCTTGATCCCAGGACCCCGGGACCATGACCTGAGCCGAAGGCAGACGCTTAACAACTGAGCCACCCAGGTGCCCCCGAACTTACCCAACTTAACCAGGAGTTGACGCTTAGGGTTATTAACTAATACACACTGCTTCACTCAACACATAAACGACAATTCTCGCAACAATGATAAATTTAGTAGGACAATATGGAGATGATGTTTCTAAAAAAGCAAATATTATCATTTTTAAAAACTGTACTCATATCTGAAAGTACCAAGAATAAAAATGGTAATAACTCCCATAACTAGATGACCTTTTTGTCCATGTTGACTTATTCAACTTGCCTATCCATTGTAAGATCTAATTTATCCTCTGAGGTACTTGCTGATTTCCAGGTCTGTAAATGTTCATATTGACTATTTCTCCACAAGTGAAAATTTTAACATCTGCTTTCATGAATATAAATTTGAGTAAATTTCATTCCAAGTCTTGAATTTAAGAAAATGATGATGCACCACTTCGTTTCATTTCTAAAGCACTTGATAAATAACTACTACGACTTATTGATCAACTTATCATGAGCAAGGCACTAGTCTACATATTTTAGGCTTTTCATTTCAGTAATTCTTAAAATGACACAAAAGTAAATGCATAATAGGAAAAGTAGAGCATTTTGATTCCATGGATTGCAATTTTTGGTTAAAGATGACACCAATTAACTACAATATACTTGAAGACCTAGTAATAGAAAAAAAACACACAATAACACTGAAAGCTGTCTTTTTTTTTTTTTTTTGTCCTATTAAGCATTGATTTTAAGAAACAATAGGTTTGGGACGCCTGGGTGGCTCAGTCGTTAAGCGTCTGCCTTCGGCTCAGGTCATGATCCCAGGGTCCTGGGATCGAGTCCCGCATCAGGCTCCCTGCTCCTTGGGAGCCTGCTTCTCCCTCTGCCTCTGCCTCTCTCTCTCTATCTCTCATGAATAAATGAATAGGATCTTTAAAAAAAAAAAAGAAACAATAGGTTTTTTGGAAGCTCTCTCTTGGAGGGAATACAACATCTACATCAGTAACATTTTTTTAAATCCAAAACAGACAAGATCTAACGAAAGCACTTCCATGGGGAGTGAATAAAACAGCTCACAACACTGTAGAGCTTTCCTGTTCCCTTCCCAAGGATCCAAGCTGGGGCTGGTCCAGGACAAGCGAGGGAAGAATGCTAGAATACTCATAATGGTCTGTTCGCATACTCTCCACACTGACAGTCACTCTGAACTTGCCTACTTCCCGCTCTCCCAAACATGCTCCTTTCCAAGGTAGCTTAATGCAGGAAGCCTGGATTCTGTGTACTCTTACTTCTCAAGTTGATCTTGCTATGGAGGCAAGCAGTTCTTCCTTGTTTTTTTCAAATCACACTTTTACCGTTCCTTCTCTTGAATTAACAAAAAAGAATCAGTAGCATACCACTCATTCATCCTAACTCCAGTGGACGCTGAACAGAGACAATTTGCAATACTGGTGTTTGGTTGAACTTTAAAGGCTGGGTAACAAATATTTTCCAAAACATGTGATTTTCTATTGTTTGCCTTCAACAAAACTGAAGGTGTATCTAATCAATTTGTCAGGCAGTAGATCATTAAAAATAATTGATTGAAACTCAAGTTTGACAATAGACAATTCTGTGATTTATGGACCATAACTCATAAGGAGTTCAAGGGACTGAATGACATTCTTATAATAGAACTCCTTCCATTCCCACCTATTTATGGTAACATCATTTTTTGGCCTTACCTTTATAAAAACAAAAATTAAGAAGAAAATCGATGCTGAAACCTATCTCATTCTAGCAATAAGTAACATTCACCAATGGATACATGAACATATGGGGATACAAAGGGTAGAAACGATTCATCCACTGAGCAAAAAGTTTCCTATAAGTTCATGAAATAAATGACCAAAATGGCAATATACAGGAGGCAGACGCTTAACGACTGAGCCACCCAGGTGCCCCTATACAGGGACTGTTTTGATCAACTGTATACTACTAATAATCTTTATAACTCAATCCAGAAAAAATTTAATACTTACTTTTAGGATGATAGAATTTTTAAACTTAATATACACATACATATGTATTTCATAAGAGTAATGAAAGGTTGATGAATAACAAGACTCTCAAGCATAAAAATATTACATTAAGATAAAATTCTGTGGAAGTAGAATGGAAATACGAGTTCAAGGAGAAAATAAGGATGTGAAATTTGACTGTTAAAGATCTTATTCAGGCCTTTTTAAAAATGCATGATTTGGAAATCAAATTGCTACTCACTGGATATGCTTATTTTAAAATGTCAATATTTATTATATTCCAGAAAAAAACATCTGCAATTCTTTAAATGTATAAAAACTAGATGCCAACTTAAATATATGTAAGTTTTTCAAATTCTAATAGGAACAAAGGAGTCTGATTAAAAAAAAAAAAACCCACTTCACGCTTTGTAATGTTCTTTCCCTCCTTTCTGCCTATATAAATGACATTTCTCTAAGACATAGCATCTCAACAGCTCACTTCCTTTATCAAATCTTCCCCAACACCCCCAACCCTCAATGGCTACTGTCTTTTGTAACACTTATGTCTAATTCATCTGGCCCACATCCTCTTTTTTTTTTTTTTTTTTAAGTAGACTCCACACCCAGCACGGAGCCCAATGTGGGGCTTGAACTCACAACCCCTAAGATCAAGACCTGAGCTGAGATCAAGAGTCAGACGCCTAACCGACGGAGCCACCCAGGTGCCCAAAGCCTACACAACCTCTTAAGGAGACACAACACTCAATATGTGCCAGGCTTTATGTATATTAACTCAGTTAATCTTCCAACACTTCTGTGAGGTGGATTCTATTATTGTCACCTTTTTCAGTATGACAAAACCAAGGACAGAGAGGTAATAACTTGCGCAAGGTCAAGCAGCTAGCTAGTAAGCGGCAGAGCTGGGATAGGAGCTGGAGATGACATGCAGGTACGTGGACTCTGGAGTCTGAGCTCTTAACCACCATACTCCCCCTATATTTCCCATCCCCCTGCCCTTCATCTGAGTTTAGTACAACACTTATTTGTGGGGGAGGATGCTTCCCTGCTAAGAAGCTATGCTTTCAACACAGCAGCTGCTGTCAACGAGCCCCCAAGATAACCTCTGAGTTCTCAATTTGTGTAGCCAGAATGTGCTTATAGTCCCTTAAAATAACCTCCTCTTTCATGCCTGTAGGGAATAATCAGATTCAACACATAGCTACTTAATTCAATTTTTAAAAGTTCCAATTAACAGGAAAGAAAAATCCTTAGCAGTCAATTGCATATTATGGTATTCCAAAAATGTCTGAATTACCTAAGTCTGCCTAGCCATAACTTACTTAATGCTTTTTACTCTTAAACTAAATATGGAACGCAGTCCTGGGAAAAAAATGAGAGATTGATTGCAAACCGTTTTAATATCCTCATGAATCTTTTCATGGAAATAAAAACAACTTCAGTGAAGCTCTGAGACCTTGTTTACAAGGAGGAGGACTCCAGGGATGGAAGGCCCAGATTCAACCATCCTTAGAAGATGAATTTAGGAGCAAGGAGTTAAGCACAACAGAGACTTTATGTAATACTAAGTTTTGTGAAGACTCTTTAATGGTTATACCTAATTGGCCATCTATCTAGTCTTTCTACAGTTTAAGAAACTGAGTCCGTAAGAAATCTAAGGACAAACTCAAGGTCACTGGTTGGCTTCAAGGCACAACTGAGGATTCAGACCTCTAATTCCCAGTGTGATTCTCTTATGTGTTTAACTAGATGGAGTTCATTTTGACTTTCTAAAAGTCAAGGGTCATGTTATGAATCCAATCACATTACATATTCAAAACAGAGAAAAACTAAGCGACCTCTTCTTGAATGCTAAATGTGCCCATGCAAGGAAATTACTCAGTCATTGCAGCCAAAGGAAAGTCTTTTCTTCCATACTTTTTGATGGCAGTTCATTACATTTTACCTCCAGGCTACTTGCTTTCTTTTAGCAAGATCCATTACATATAGTACTTTCATAGTATGTTGGTGGAAAATAGGCAAAAGTATTGCATTTAGATATTTCTCTTAAGGGTTGAAACATGGTTTGCACACATACTCATTCATTCACAAACACCCGCCTAGGAGAACGTAGTCCTGGGGCGGAGAGGCGGGGGGAAGCTTGAAGGTATATATTTTAACCGATCTGGAACCTGAACCTTGTGCTAGTGAAAATGTACAGGACACACTGGTAACCCATAGCAACCTCATTCTTCAAAGTAGCTGTTGATGTCAAAAAACTAGGGCACCAAAGTCTAATAATTACAACTCCAAAGACAAATGAAGCCACAGCTAGCAAATGTCACTTACTGATCATGATGTCACTGCAAGGTATGCACTTGTTGTGATGAAACAAATATAACGTAAGGGGATACAGGGGCTTCTGCCTGTATCACATTCTATCTTCCATATCAAGATTAAAAAAAAAAGCTAAAGTAGCCTTAGTGACACGAAAAGCTTCAATTTAATGAAAGATGATTATAGTGCAAGAAAAATTAATCCTCATTTCTCCCATCTTTTCCTCCAGAAAAATGTTATTTTCTACAAACTAAATATAATCTTTGAAAAATTAAAAAAAAAATAGTTCCAAAGGGGCATTTCATTAAATTATGGGTGCTACAAAATGGATTTCTTATTTAACCTGATAGAAGGCGATACATTGTGTTGCATTAGAACTCTTTCAAATCCCTCTGATCTTGTAGAGCTTTTAAAGCTAGTGAGCACAAGATTTCCTCTAATTTAATATTTCTAGAAACGTTTTGAATGTAATGTTTGAACAATAATGAAAAGAAACACAAGAGTGTTTTTTAATAGCTTAAATGATGTTTAGAGAGGACTCTAAACTGCACCTCTGACCATTTTCAGAATCTGGAGAGAACACAAATAGACACTAAAACTTAAATATAAAACACCAAGAAAAAAACAAAAAACAAAAAAACAAAGTTGGTTGAACCTACGCCTCCCAACTCAGTTTGTTGCAAAATCAATGATGACCACACAGTTTTTATAATCTAAGAAGTGCTGTTTGATTTCTGTTCTTGCTTTTGTTTTCTCTCCCAAAGCTTAATTGGAGCCAAAGGTTACTTTGGGGGAGAAAACGGTCAAAGAGTAACTAAAATAGAGACTGAGGAATTTAAGGATACTTTATCAGGTTTGTATTACTTTAGTTTTTTTAAAAGAATATTTCAAGTAAACTGAATTTGAAACATTTAATATAGACTCTCAACAAAGACAGATATTCCATAATATCAACTCTTTCTGTTTCTTTATCCTTGTTGCTGAGAGGTAATAAAATCTTTTGTATAATTAATGGTTTAGTAACCTAATACCATTATAGTACCTAATCATAAAATATTAATAGTTTCTCTCCCCCAAGCCCCATTTTTTTCTGGCTCATAAATTTGGTACTAACAACAAACAGGCTCTATTCATTAATACTCATCCGAATAACTGCATCTGGTCAGTTTATTTAAAGGGGGCACAATTAGCATGCATCCAAAGACAATTTAGAAAGTTAAATTTGAAAGTAGGTATTTACGTTCTTTCAAGAAATATTAAACACAAGCCACTCGACAAAAGCATGGAAGTTGGCTGATGTTTTCTCTACACCTAAGACGAAAAGCTACATCCTGTCCATGGATTTTGATCAATCGCCCAGATACCTGGTTTACATGAGGCCGAAGTTTAAAACACCGAAGAGCTTTCAAGTATTTCACAGTATGGCTGCTTTGGTGCAGCATAACCAGACCCCATTCAGGCACTTTGAACTCGTCGACATCCAAACACCCTGAAGACCTCACATCTCTTCCTTAGGTTTCGACCAGTGATTTAATTAAAACCCCAATGAGCCAGGATCCAGACAACCTGAGCCTTCATGCACCGGTATGTGAAAGAAAACGACAGATGGAGGGAGGTCAGGAAGGCGACTGAGAAGAGGCTCTCTCTCCACAACGGGGCTTATTTTTTCCAAGAGGGAGATTTGTTGAGAGGGGCTCAGATACAAACATAGAAGGATGTATAGTTTGAATGAAAGCCTTTCAGGTGAACTGGTATCTCCATCTCCCACCGATCGCTTTCATGTTGGAAAAAAACAAAAAATATAAACACTCTGGGCTTGAGAGAGCAAAAATAAAGATCGCTATGTCACTTCGAATGGTTATACACGCTGGTTTCAGGTTCAATCCAGGCCAAGAACAGTAAAACCCATCTGGAGAAGCACTCTAAGTTAACTTCACGTTATACCTAACTTATTTATCTGTTGTTTCCCACCAACTTCTGAAGCTTTCTGCTTTCAAGCTACAGAAATCTCATCCAAATGCTTCACCCTGTTTATTCCACCCATGTGACATCCAGAGGCAATTCGAGGTCTGTATTCTTATTTTATTATTATTATTTTTGTTATGCTAATACTCTAAGCGTCCAGTTGAGAACAACTTCTCTTTCTTAACTGACCAATCCACTGGCATTGTCACCTTGGAGGGCTGGGAGGCAGTTAAATCTTGGTGGTTCCTGGTTCTGCAAAGGGGCTACTAGTCAGCCATTGGACATTTTGGACTGCTTAGCTGGGGAGAAGGAAAGAGGAGAAAAGAAAAGCTTTTAGGGCCTGGTAAATGCATGTTTGTTGGGTTGAGTACACAGGCAAGTCAGAGCCTATTAATTTCCAAATCAACCACTGGGCTATGACGGCAAACTAAGCTTATAGTCACAGCAGCAGAAGAGGGCCCTCTAATTTACGGAAACCATCCTCTGTGATGAGCTCCAGATCCCCTGGACAACCTGCGAAAACTCTGAGGCTGCAATGATGGTGACAGACTCATTTAAACAAAAAGAAAAGCAATTAAGCAAACGGACTTGACTGAGAAGTAGGAATTCTCTGGCGAGCTGCTTCAGCATGAACTCTGTCACACAGCCTACCTCCTAAGTAGACCTAAGGAAAAACAACAGTAAACCATGCTTGATGACACAGGCCTGGGCCAAAGTGGGGGCCATGCTGTACTCAAGGAAGAAACATTCCATTACAAGCAACAGTTTTTTAAGCAAATCTAAAAGCAGATAAGCACATCTCCTGTGTGATGGGGATGCTACTTTCTACCCATAAAATGAAACCTCTGGCGTAGCTGAAGGTATAATTTTAGAGCTCTCAGAGATGTTGAACAATGGCTTATGCAAGAGTAGAAAAGGATGGTCAAAAATATTGTTTCTGGCTTACCAGAGATTTTAGAAAACTCAATAAAACTCAATAAAAGATTATTTCAGACTTTCTTGTAGGTAGCAAAGTGAACATTCCCTGAACACAGTACCCTTTGCTTCCCCACAAAACCCAAAAAGCAAACAGCGCCTGCCCATATATTTTATCATTAGTTTTCAAACGCTTTATTATCTACTGGTATAAAGATTCAAGGAAACAATATTTCCTTTTCTAACTTTTTCAGCCTAGCTAACAGCAAAGAAGAATCTAAAGTGGCATTTTTATGAGGTCCTTTTCTAAGAGAGTTGATACCATGGTTAAGTGGTCTGGTTACTAGGATTACATTTGTGGTTGGAAAAGTACTCCATTCTAAAAAAAGTGAATTCAACATGAACCAACATAAATGTGCAACTCTGAGGGTGTCTGGGAGCCACGGCTCCATCCAAATCCTAAGGAAGGACAAGAACCACTGCCCATGGTTAAGTCCCTAAGAGGATTAAAAGCCTATTTACTGTCACTTGGTTGATAAAGATGCTGCTCATCAGTCCCATCCTAAAAGCAATAAACAATCGCCCGATTTTATACTCTCCCAGGTAAAGACTTGTAAACAGAAAGAACTAGTAACGAACGTTTTTCTTAAAAGAAAGTTAAATTCCAGTAACACCTGCTATTGTAATACATTCCATATTTAAGGCAGGCCATACGTGGGGGGGTGTGTGCATGTCAGAGACGGTCAATGATCTACTAACTGAAAGCCGTAATTGACAGAATTCCCATTTTGTAAAATTAAAACAACAACAAAAAACCCCACTGTTTTTAGATCTTAGAAATAAAGATTCCAATTAATGAACTCATGACCAAGACAAATATTATGAGACGTAAGAGGAGATATATATAGGGAAAGAACATACATATGTAGAGTTAAATGTTTTACCATTTCTGATTATCAAAAGGCTAAGTATATTTTTAAACCACACAGTGAGTATAATGACAAGTTTAGGAAAGACCACCATAAATACCATGTTCAAAAACCAATTGCTCCATGAGAGGCGATGGACTCTGAGAAACAAACTGAGGGTTCTAGAGGGGAGGGGGTGGGGGGATGAGTGAGCCTGGTGATGGGTATTAAAGAGGGCACGTACTGCATGGAGCACTGGGTGTTATGCACAAACAACGAATCATGGAACACTTCATCTAAAACTAGTGATGTAATGTATGGTGATTAACATAACATAACAAAAAAAACCCCACACAAAAAACCAATTGCTAGTTTATTAAAAATGACACACAAAGAATTCCAGAACCAGAGTACATGTTTCACAGCTATTGCTTTGTTTTCTTACCTTGGATGTTGTACAGTCGGACCCTATGGGTAACATGTTCCAAAAAGCAAGTCACGTCTGAGTAAAACCTTCCACGTTGCACTCTGACAAAGGGCAGTGTTGTGTAAACATAAGGCTGAGGAGGAAATGACATTTTTAAGAAAAAATTTCAGCTTTTAACTTTTCCAAGGGATGTTTATTATCATTTCCCAAATGGCAAATACATACCACCTGATATTTGCAATCTCAAGTGAAAACAAAACCTTACAAGGTATCAGAACAGGCGCATGCTATAAAAATGGAGTATAAGGTTTTTCATTAGACAAAAAGTGCTGAAAATAGAAAATAAAAATGTTTACAACTTGACTGGCCTAGGTGATCTACAAACATTCCCTCCCAGCTATAAAAATTTCTAACTAGGGCGCCTGGGTGGCTCAGTTGGTTGAGCAACTGCCTTCGGCTCAGGTCATGATCCTGGAGTCCCGGGATCGAGTCCCGCATCGGGCTCCCTGCTCTGCGGGGGGTCTGCTTCTCCCTCTGACCCTCCCCCCTCTCATGTGCTCTCTCTCATTCTCTCTCTCAAATAAATAAATAAAATCTTTAAAAAAAAAAAAGTCTTAAAAAAAATTTCTAATTAAAACCCTTCTATATTGTCCATGTGCTATTTATTAGAAATACCATTCATTCTACAGCAGTGACATTTTCCCAGGCAAACGTTTATTATAACCGTGGCCCCCTAATGTTCAGGGGTCGGGCAGGTGGCAAGGATGACCACAGGGAGTCATCTAAGCAAACAGAAAGCAGGATTCAGAGAATTGCTTAATCACACTTAGGTTTACTAGTCTATAAAACACACTGCCCTTTTACTAGAAAGAACTGAATATAAAGCAAATTTACAAACTTGAAAAAACTATGGCAACCACTGGTTTAAGGTTTCGTCATTTCGAATCTAGTTGTCAAGAAAAATCAGGAACAGAACATACTTCTGTGACATAGGAACACATTGAAAGCATTTATGAAGAATTATATTTTCTCTTTTTTTTTGAAGGAATTATATTTTCTTAAGCATTACAGGCTGCAGAAGCTCAACAATGGCATGACGAGCTAGGCTTGCATTGCGAACTACTTAAGTAGCATCAGATTTTCAGAACTGTGAAATTTTCTTCCAAATGTACCTCTCTGGTTCTAGAAAAAATATTCTGAAATTAATATAATGCATTAAGAGTTTACAAAGTTCTTGGACCTAATTTTACCATATAGCTAAAAAGTAAGGGAAGAACATGAAAGCTGGCATGGGGATTTCTGGGCTCCTACCTGTTTCTGATGCACCCACCTGCCTCCCTGATAGTCTTTTATTTTCTCTTTGTAAATATATGATAATTCTCTTGGTTTTTTAATTTAATATTAGAGCTATTTAAAGATAGAATAATTTTAAATAAATTAGTCACAATTGCCCATGCATAATATTCCAGAAGTATTGTTATTTTTCATTTTTTCTTTGGTATAAGAACAGTCAATCAAAACCAAATTCCTGGGGTGCCTGGGTGACTCAGTCGGTTAAGCGTCTGCCTTTGGCTGGGGTTATGATCCCAGGTTCCTGGAATCAAACCCCACGTCGGTCTCCCTGCTGAGCAGGGAGCCTGCTTCTCCGTCTCCCTCTGCTGCTCCCCTTGCTTGTGCCCTCTCTCTGACTCTCTCTCTCAAATAAATAAATAAAAATCTTAAAAAAAAAAAAAAACAACCCCAAACCCAAATTCTTGTCCAATTGAGAACAGACTGATACAGCTTATACTTAGGATCCACTACCCTTCCTAGAACGGCTACTATGAGCTGTAGTTTACCTTTAATTCCTCACTGATTAAAAAAAAAATCGAAACAACAAAAAACTAGACTCCTTAGAACGGTCAATGCTATTCTTTAAAATCTATTATTTGGGGCGCCTGGGTGGCTCAGTCGTTTAGCATCTGCCTTCGGCTCAGGTCATGATCCCAGGGTCCTGGGATCGAGCCCCGCATCAGGCTCCCTGCTCAGCGGGAAGCCTGCTTCTCCCTCTCCCACTCCCCCTGCTTGTGTTCCCTCTCTCACTGTCTCTTTCTCTGTGAAATAAATAAATAAAATCTTAAAAAAAAAAAAAGTCACGTTCTCCATCAGCTAAAACCTTATATGTATTACAGTGCACTGGAGCTTAAACTGAGGGAATGCCACACATCAATGTTTGTATCCTAAAGGCACATGCACAGTCTTCTAACGAGGCAAGCACTAAGAACTGGTAGTGTATTCCCCAAATGCTTTCTCAGGATGCATAAAGCCATTCTGTTTAAAGCAAAACAAGACTAAACACAGTAAATAAGTTTGGGAAACATTGGGTAAAGCAAAATTTTAATGTTTCAACAATTCATCATTGTGGGATTTCCCAGAGCCTCTAATTTTCTAACATGCCCGTATTTTATTATCACTGAACCGGACCATCACTTAGAAATCACAGTTTTCTACTCTGGTATCATTACTACTGTTTCAGGCAGATACTATCATGTTTGTCAGTGAAGTTTGATCTATACATATGGGCCCTCATACTTACCCTTTGTTCATTTTTTTCTCCTACCTACCTTAACTACAACATAGAAATAGGCAGAATTCTAAATATTTCTGTAACTGATCTCATTACCATTTCTTCTCTTGCACATAGCCCCATTATCCACTTTTAGGCTGAACATCCATCACAAACACTGTCCCCCTCTAATTCATTTTTTCATGCCATGATTAGAATTAACCTTCAAATAGCCATGATGTATTCTTGTTCTCCAGGTGATAATTATATAAACATTCAATCTACTGTTGAGAGCAGTACTCTAAGTAAGAATCACCTTTAGATGGCAGAAGAGAAAGCTAGAAGGGTCTGGACCCCTGTCGGCACTGTAGAGCTGCTATACCTGAACTGGGGACCTGCAGACTTCTTCCACGTGGCATAAAAATAAGTAGGATAGGATTTATTCAGTTTTAAGTTGTTATTACTAGCAGCCAAATGCAATCCTGAACTCATACACTTGTTCACAGGGACACTTCTGCCAACATTTGAATAAACAGTCAACAGTCTAAGAACAAGAGAGCACCCAATGCTAGCTGCCTCTTTGTTTATAACTCTCTAACTTGTGTTTTGAAATTTCCTACTTAAAATGTCTATGCTAATGACTTGATAATTGTGTATGACTTCTCAATGAAGTGTGAAGTGCTCGCAAAGCAAATTTACAAATGTCAAGTATAATTTGAGAAATATTGTCTTTTTTCTCTAAGATGCAATTTTGTATGGTGATGTTTTTATAAGCTAAAAGCATAACCAAACATATGGAGGAACTAATGACAGCCCTTCTGGAAAGGTTATGAGATAGAAAATATTCAGTTGCAAAAACTCAATGACCTGTACCCAAGTCTCTTTCAATATGGCAGCCAGAGAGAGAGCAGGTAGACAGTATAGGAGAATGACTTCTTCATTTCCTCTTAGGAACTCTTTTCTGAATATAAGCCTCACTTTTAAATTCAATAAACCAAGAAGACAGGAGCAGGTGAAAAGGAAAAAAATGGAGGATCTGACCTTATTTTAAAAAATGCCTTCTGTGGGAGAAAAACCAATTATCATTATCAGCCAATGAATGTTTTCCATTTTAAGCCCAGCTCAACCTCAACAGATGCCAAATACATTTGCCACAAGAAAACTGAGAAGATATTCAAGATGCTACCATGAATATATTTTCAAGGATTCAAGTCAACTAATGAAACCTCAAGAATTTGTTTTTCAAATATCTAGAAAGGCAGTCAAAATACTATAACTAAAATTTTAATTAACACTTATAATGATTAGTGATATCAGTTGTGGATCAATCTGTAATGTTGACTTTATACGTTGTATACACTTTTAACATACGGGAGAGAGCATTTATTAAAAAAAGAGGTTCACTTCTTAAATCTGTATTATAAGAAAATCAGAGCACACTTTAACAATTTTAAAATATTATTGAAGTACACCATTTTTGATAGGAAAAAAATCTGGAAGAAATAATAACTAAGCCATAATGAAATAATAGTCAAAACTCCTTCCCCAACATAGGAATCTCCTCTACAATGATCCTAATGAATGGTTACCCAAACTAGGGCATGATGATGGAAATCTCACTATCACAAAAGGTAAGCCTTTTGATTATTGGGAAGCACTATTTACAAAGTCTCCTGCTGTTCTGAGCTAAAGCCTGTACTCACTGTTTCCAATCCTGCAATGTGAAAATAACTGAGCTTCCCCTCCCTCACTCATCTCACAGACCTTCTAAGAGTTGAAGATGGTTTTGATATCAATACCCAAGCCAACCCTTCTCATCCCAATTCCTTATATCATTTATATATGTCAAAGTTTCTAGGTTCTTCTACTTCCTGGCTAAACTCTAGGCTGAGAACAACTGGATATGAAATAGGATGAAATTAAACTGCTATACAATCAAGTATGGGTCTTTATCTCCTTGGATTACAGCTATGATTTATTTGATACCAAATCCCTGGTCAACAAGGTAACCCCAATTACCACATTATACTTGGGAGAAAACAGAATCAGCTTTATAATAATGTTTTACTACTCCATTTGCAGAAATGCACTGCAATAAAAAGTTAGGACAGCTAGTACATTCTCCATACAATTCTTGAAAAATGCTTTGAATATTGATGTTGTTTTTCTATAGCAATACTTATAAGGGATGTCATTATTGATATGGTCTGATGTACATTAACAATTTCATCAAAGATATAAGCCTGTGACCCAAAATTAAAAAAAAATTGTTTTATAATCACTTTTTAATAATTATATTACCTGGTACCATAATCCACAACCACCCAATCTTTTGCAGTTCCTGTGATAGCATCATGATGTTGAAACAGTCCCAAATTTCTTCTGGCTTCTGTCAGTGCCATGTAATGGGATGATGAAAGAAATTTACTTATCTTGTATTTCTGAGCTTGTTTCAGGGCGAAATAGTAAAGAATTTCAGCAGCCCTAATTGTATAAAACAGTCATTAATTCTTATTTCAAAACAAACATTTACTATTTAAAATATGTGGTACTGATACAATTTTTAAATGCATTTTTTAAAAAATCCACATTTCAGCACAATTGATAAAAAAGATATTGATAATAAACATTCCTATAAAACCATCTAGGTATCCATCTAATATATCTAGATTATCAATCATCAGAGAACATCATGTCTAAATTGATATAAAGGACGCTTGTTCTAGATGGTCCTGGAAAGAAGCCAGTACCCACTGGCAGCGAGATAGGTGTACTTATGTATAACATAGTGGAAAAAAAAAAAAAAAGCTCGAAACAGCAGTAAAAAGTGGATAATGGTTGCTGCCCTTTCTTCTCTCCAAGATCAGCCCAGACACATACCAGGAACTTCATCACCAGAAAGCCATTCACTCTCACATACATACATTAAAGGAGAGACGGTGCAGAAATGGTCACATGAGTGGGAGACTAACAGTGAAGGAGAGGCAGAAAGCGATGGCCTGACAGCTCAGTGACAACAGCTAGTCTCTGTGCTGAATGAGAACATTCAACAACTAGAGGGAAAGTAACAATATAAACTGAAAGGTGATAAAACATATGCTGTCGCTTCTCGTTTATTTTAAAGAAAAAACACTTGGGCTTACGAGTAGTTTTTGAGCAAGAATATGGGGACTTATCATTTTCATGCTTTATTTTTTTCATCAGAGGATATGGTTCAAGACAGGTTTCGAAAAAGTTCTTTAAAAAAGAGATATGGCTTGGGGTGCCTGGGTGGCTCAGTCGTTAAGCGTCTGCCCTCAGCTGAGGTCATGGTCCCAGGATCCTGGGATCGAGCCCCACATGGGGCTCCCTGCTCCGCGGGGAGTCTGCTTCTCCCTCTCCCACTCCCCCTGCTGCGTTCCCTCTCTCTCTGTGTCTCTCTCTGTCAAATAAATAAATAAAATCTTTAAAAATAAATAAATAAAATCTTTAAAAAAAAAAGAGAGATGGCTTGATGAAGTAAAAAGTTTAAGAAGGTTCTTTATGCCAAACATATTAAGAAGGATGGAGAGAAAACCAAGGCAGCTTGAAAATGTATCACAATATAAGGAAAAGGACAAATTTAAAGTACTCAAAAAAAAAAAAAAGAATTGTTTTAAATTTTGAAATAATTAGAAGATACTAAATAATCTCTGCCTTTAAATTCTAATCTTTCTAAAATTCATGGCAGGAGAAACACTAAGTTTGAATTAAAGAAATTGTGTATATATGTCCATCTATACCCATAGCACATATTCCTGGCTTTGCAAAGAGTACCTATACATATAGATATCCCAAAATGTAAAAAGGGGGTTTAAAAAATATTTTCTTCTTTATACTCCTCTATCCTATCCAAATGTTTTACAAATGAGCATCAAGATGAAATATCTATAATCAGACAATAAACTTATTTTCAAGTAAGTTGATTACATTTTGAAATTTGTCATTATTATATGGTTTTTTGTCATTTTATTTTAAAGCAGAATTTTCAAAATATATTATTACTCACACTAAGTACTTCACCTTAAATATGTTCAATAAATTAAAATTGAATCAATATTTGTAACTCTTTGTCACTAAAAAATAGTTGACACTTTTAAAAAAGTGCAGTAGTCCAAAAGAATCTCTACATTACTTAGTACTTTCTCTGTTTTTATCATAGGTAGTTTAGAGTAACATAATAGAGAATTAATATTCTATTGGGCAAGAATGCATCAATCTCTCTAATATAGAAATACTATTTTATTACAAATACAGGAATACGTATCCATCTGGCACATTTGTGAATATCCCAAAAAAAAGGCAAAGGTCAGGCTTTTGAAATAATGCTGACAGCATGAAACAGTAAAAATAAAAAAAAACACACTACTATACCAAAGTACAACTCTGGGAGAAATTCATGATCTTTATAAAAGGGCTTTCCAAAATGTACTATTTCTACCAGTACGGAGAAGAAGGTAGATATAACATGACTTTTTATTTTTAATACTGAGATTCATCATGAAAATTAATCATCATGAATTCATGATCTGAACTAAGCTGAAAGTGAACTCATCCTGAAAATGAATTAAGCTCCCACGCTACACACACATAGAGAGAGCCCCAGGAGCCCCCAGGGTGGTTCATCCTTACCAAAAAGCAACAGGACCCACAAAGATAGCTACTACCCACGTGTGATTATTTATTTACATTTAAATCAACTCAAATTAAAGGAAATTAAGAGTTCACTTCCTCAGCCACACTGGTCACATTTCAAGTGCTCAACAGTTACATGTGGCAAGTGGCCATACTAAACAGTGCAGAAAACAGAAACAGAAGATTTCTACCACTGCAGAAAGTTCTGTTGGACAGTGACTGAAAGTTCTACTGGACAACGCTGGTTAGAGCGTTTTTGTTTTCTCCTGACTTTTCTGCTTTCTCCCTGTCACTATGCTTTTTCAGCCAATCACTCTGCCGCCATCAGTTCTCATCTCTTTCAAGTTTTGCTCTTCTAAGCAGAGAATCACACCTATAGAAATATGTTTCAATAAATGAGAACTGAGGTGGAGCCTCTGAAGTTCTCCCACATATAAAATACATTAGTTTTAGATTGTGTACTTTGAGGCCCACATTTTAGCCACAGAGAGGCCCTGTTTGTTCCTTGTGACCCTTGCTTGTTTCCAGCAATTTAGTCTGTCTGGCTACTGACCTGCAGACACACATAACAATGCCACTGGATATTATCACGGTGTGCAAACAATACCAGTAATTAATTAGAAACATATAAAACATAAGATACAGGAGAAAGTCTAATCAGATAAACTGCTTTTTTCAGAACAAAAGCCCATATAATAATCTGATTATGCACTGGAGACATAGCTCTGATTGCATTAAAATTTCACAATTACATTAAACACATCCCAATACTGCATACATGTTGTATATTATGCAAAACTCTATGCTATGCTATGTGCTATGATCACATAAAAAAGGTGAATAATTAATGTAGCTTTCTAAACGTAAATTTTGTACCTTAGATGGGATTCCAATATCCTATCCATTCGTTTGTAGAAGGGTCTGGATGTAAAATAGCCGCTCCAGTAATGATCGTCTCGGTCAGCATAAGTGAAAAAATCTCCACTTAGAACAGGGAACATGGATTGGCTATTCTTTCTAATGGTTACATCTTCTTTATCCAGTGCATCAAAATAATCTGATAAAGTCCCAAACTGTATCTAATAAAAAAAAAAGTGACACTTATTCATCTCTACCTTAAAATTACTTCTAGCACTAAAAGGAAAAGTTAACAGTAAATATTTAAGATGCGCTTTCCAGTTAAGATGAAATTCTAGCTCAGATTTTACAAAACTCAAAAGCAGGGGGAAAAATATACAGTAGCTCTTTCACTTGCATCAGGTCCCAAAGTAAACTAAAATAAAACTTACACCCCTAAGGGGTTAGAAGAACTACTGAGATATACAAATCTGTGGATCTGAAAACACCTTACCAATCTCCAGAATTTCAAAGTGTGCAAGGGTCAGGGAATAGAATAATTCAGAGATGAATAAAAGATGGGAGGAAGCAGCAAAAATAAAACATTTACATACAGTTTGGTTAACCATTAAGTATTTTCATATGTCATATGCACATACACTCCCCTGGCCTCCCCATCCCCCTTGCTTGAGCTCTCATAAGGGAGACTTTAAGAACAGCAGGTCATTAAAAAAATGGACTTGCTCTACCAGCAGGTAACATTGAATAGAAGTAAAACACAAAGAGTGACAAGAACTGCAAGGTTGACTGCTCAAATGAAAAGGTCTTTTGACTAATGATTTAAATTACCAGAACATAAATCCATTTTTATGAGCCCAAACTATTCCATAAATCAAAGGAAAAAAGAAGTATTATACCACACCATGTAAACAGATATTAAAAGGCAGTGTTTTTAGAGATAAACAGAGAATTTAACAGGGAATGTATTTCTTTGAATATTAAGATGCTATTTTTGTTGTTTCCTACCACACACAGATACACACACACACACACACACAGATACTAAAAGCTACTTTGATTCAATGTGGCAGAAAAATAATTAAGAGCAGTTAAAAACAGGGGTGCCTGGGTGGCTCAGTCATTAAGCATCTGCCTTTGGCTCAGGTCATGGTCCCAGGGTCCTGGGATCAAGCCCCACATCGGGCTCCCTGCTCTGCAGGAAGCCTGCTTCTCCCTCTCCCACTCCCCCTTCTTGTGTTCTCTCTCTAGCTGTGTCTCTGTCAAATAAATAAAATCTTAAGAAAAAAAAAAAGAGTAGTTAAAAACAGTGAGTAGCACTCTAGAAGAGTGGTTAAGAACAGCACAGAACCTGGATCCAGATAGCATTGGTTTGAATTCCATCTCTACCATTTACCTAACAATGTGGTTTTGAGCATATTTATATATTGTCTCTGTGTCTGTGTTACAGCTAAGAGGGATCTAAGTAAAATGCTTAGAAACACAACTGGGAAATAATGGTCTAAGTTTTAGCTATCATTTTTCTATTGCAAAGGCAAAATTTCAGCTGGAAACATGATGATATTAGTAAGACAAATAGAAGTTATCATGTACCTGTGACACAATAAATTTTATAACAGCAAAATAGATAATTATTTCTAAATCCTTATGTTTACATCACAGAAAAGCAATTTTCAATAATATTACCTAGTCTTATCTTGGCTTCACCAAATACAATGTATCTTGGGCAAGTTAATATATTTGTGCCTCAGTTTCCTCATCTCTAATGGGGATAATTATAGTACCTACCAGAAAATGTTCAGAGAATTAAATAAGTTAACTAAAGTGAAGCACTTTAAAAAGTTAATAGCAGGGGTGCCTGGATGGCCCAGTTGGTTAAGCACCTGACTCTTGGTTCCAGCTCAGGTCATGATCTCGGGGTCATAAGATCGAGCCCCACATTGGGCTCTGTGCTGGGCATGGAGCCTGCTTAAGATTCTCTCTCTCCCTTTCCCCATCCCCACGCCCCCGCACCCCCAAAGTGCATGCTCTCTCTCTAAAAGAAAACGTTAATAGCAAATAGTAAGTACTCAAAAATTAAGTGTTATTTATTACTCACTTAACACATTCTAAGAAGCAGAATATAAGTGTGTGTGTATAACCATGAGGGTCACAAATGCAAAGAAATACAGCATTAACTTCAGGCCCAATAGTACAGACAAGCTCAGGGAAGTATACTGATAAAAGTAAAAAATATTCAACAATCTAAATTTCTGACTCACTTTCTCATCTATATAAAAAGGGATTTCTATGAGATAACAAAAATTCCCTTCAGTTTCAGATTTTAGGGAACTGTGGCATGCTACAGAGTTAATATTCACAACAAAGTATACCCTTTTAGAATATTGTAACTAATTTTTGGTATTAGCCAAGATGAAAGTATTTCCTTCTTGGCAATTGCCCCAGGCAAAGTTCATTTAAGTAGCCTGGTGAGCATTCTCACAAATTTAATTCAATCTCAAAGGACTGATATATAATCCTGTATCTATCCTAGAGTAGTTTCAAAAGAAATTATTTAAGAGTGAATTTTTCTATAGTCTCTTGGTAGCTCAAAGTACGTATTCCAAATAACCAAAAAAAAAGGTAGATGTTTTTTACTTCAAAAGGCAACAAATTATATCTTTAACATAACCTTAATCTTAAACATAATCAAACTCCTCTATCAGAGCAACATATGAGAAAAATACATAAATTGTTAAATAAGTGATGACCAATGGGAAACTGACTGGCTTGGTTGGTACAATGTCAATTTTTTAGCCATCTAAATTCAATTGCTTACTTGGGTTTTTCCTTTCATTAAAAGAAAATAATAAACTGAAGCTTCTGGCTTGGACAAAATAACTTCAAACATCCTACAGAGAACAGATACTAGATAAACCACAGAGAGAAAAAAAGCTTTTGTTTGAAGGTATCTAAGGACAATCAAAGCAGCCGACACTTGAGTGACAAAAATTCCAGAAAGAAAGGAAATGCATGAAGGTTACTGGGTACAAGGTTAGAATGCAAAAGTCAAGTGTATTTTTATACATGGAATATACCACATTCATGGATGGCCTAATATTTGTAAAGAAGTTAACGGTATTCACATTGATCTATAGGTTCAATGCAATGCCAATCAAAATTCCAACTTTTTTTGGTAGAAATTTAAAAATTGATCTTAAACCTATACAGAACTATAAAGAAAACCAATGCAATCTTGAGAAAGAAAACAAAATTAGAAGACTTATGCTATCAGAAATTAAGATCCATTCTAAAACTATAGTAATTAAGACAGTCCGAGACTAAATAGACAAAATTGAATAGAGTCTATACAAGAGCCACACAAATAGTTTCACTCAAAATTAATGAAAAAGATGATGCTGCAGTAAAGTGGGCACACTGGTCTTTTCAATAAATGGTGGTAGATACCCATATGGGCAAAAATGCACCTTGATCCCTGTCTTCATACAATTCACAAAAAAATCAATTCCAAACAGATTACAGACCTAAATATTGAAGGTAAAACAATAAAGCTTCTGGAGGACAGCTTCATAGGAAGCGTATTTTCATAATTATGGGGTATAAACAAAAATTTCTTAAGCAGAACATGACATGGAAAGGAAAATACTGTTATATTAGATTTAATTAAAACAAAGAATTTCTGTTTATCAAAAGACAGCATTAAGAAAGAAATTAAAAAACAGGCTCACATAGTGGGAGACAATATTTGCATAACTTTTATCTGAAGGAAGACTCAAACCAAAATATATAAAAGAGTTATAAATGGTACAAAATAAACAGACAACCCAATTTAAGGAAAAGTCATCAAAAGATTTAAATAGTCACTTCACAAAAGAGGATACCTAAATGGCAATAAACTTATGAAAAGAGGTTCAATTCATTAACTACCAGGGAAATATAAAATAAAACCATCATATCGATCATAAAAAAATAAAAATGAAAAAAAAATCCTAACAAAAAATCTGAGTAAGGAAGTACAGCAACTGAAATTGTCATACAATGCAACGACTAGTGCACCTATTTTGGGATACCATTTGGCAATATCTACTGAAGTTGAACATGTGCATACCCAGTGACCAAAAATTTCTATCCCATTTTATACCCACATAAATTCACATACATGTATATAAAAACATGCACAAAATATTCAAAATGGCTTTATTTGTAATACACAAAAACTGGAAACAACCCAAATGTCCATCAATAATACAATGGACAAATCGTGATGTATTTATCAAATGGATATTAAAGATAATATACAGTATTAAAATTGAATATACTGTGGGGCGCCTGGATGGCTCAGTTGGTTAAGAAATCCAACTCTTGATTTTGGTTCAGGTCATGATCTCAGGGTCATGAGAATGAGCTTCACATTGGGCTCCGCACTCAGTACAGAGTCTGCTTGAGAGTCTCTCTCTCCCCTCCCCCTGCCCCCCCCCCCCCCGCTCATTCAAATCATTGCCAAATCTTACAAAAGTAACCTTATTTTCCCTTCTATCATCATGGTTAGTGTTTTTTCTTTTGAAATGATACAAGAAGGAAATCTTAAGTATGTGACCCTGAGACCATGACCTGAACCAAAATCAAGAGTTGGATGCTTTTTAAAGTGACTTTACAAATTGCCCTACTGGGCAAAGAAGGAAATAGGTAAAATACAAAAATCAGTACTTTAATTCTTTAGAATGAGTGGTAGATCCTTTTATGGATCTCAAAACCATTCACTAGGAAGATGTACTTAGGGATAAAATACCCATCTGCATATGCCATCCCCTAAGTAAATGTTTGTGTATCAGCTTCATCTTTGAGGAGATTATAGAGATGATTTAAACATAGACCTAAAGTTCATAATTTGGTAGAAATTCAGTTGTAAGTATCTTGAATACACCTGGCATTTTATTTAAGTTTATTTAACTATTTAATATTATTTACATTTACTTAATAAACTTGAATTCTCCCTACATAAAATGTGACCTATCATCAGCTTTCTAATTTCCTAAACAGTAACATCTCTTCCTTTCTGTAGTATTTCCACAAATATTCTACTGTCTCATAGGTTAGTATGTGAATATAATAAACACATTGGGTAATTTTCTCATATAGGGTCTAATATAGGACTCTTGTTTGAATCCTGACTCATGAAACATATGCTTAAAAAAAATGCCTGTATGTGATCAGGAAAATCTGAATCTATCTGGATATATGATAATATTGAATTATTGTTAATTTTTTAGATATAATAGTGGCATTATGATTGTATTTTTAAACAGAGTCCTTATCATTTAGATACATAATGAAATGGTTACAGATGAAACTACATGACTACTATTTCCTCCAAAATAATCCCTGGGAGAGGGTGAGAGAGGACAGTGAGGCACAGCTGAAGTGAGAGTGACCTCGAGTTGATCAATGTGGTAGCTGAGCTATGGATATGGGGAGGCAGGGGTCAGGGGAAGGGTACTTAAGTTGTTCTCAAAACTTTAGGGTACATTCAAAATTTTCCAAAAGGGAAACAAAAAAAGAGAGAAAGAACTACAGGTAAATGATTAATTTTGGAAGTCTTCTCAACTAAGAAAGATGCTAGTGTATTCTCTGGACACAAGACATTAATTTGCAAAATTCATGACACGTTCATCTGCATTGCCCGTCACATTACTAAAATCACAAGGATGCAGCCGTCAGAGAAAGAAACTTTTGATGCTGGTAGAAAAACAGGACATCACTGAAAACTGAAGATCACAACTTAGTAGGTGCATATTTACAACTACATAAAAGTAAAGTCTCTTTAATGCTGTAGGAATGGGGGGAAAGGGACAACTTCAGAAATGCAACTATAGTACTAGATAATTTTCCTCTTTAAGAACTACACTCTTACATACAAACTACATATTCTAGGAAATATTGGGATGTGGGACAAAGAAACTAAGGCTGTTGTGTTTTAGCCTCATTTAATAATGAAGGCTCAACTTCAAATACAGTATCATAATTAAATATTTTCAAATTACCTTAACATTATACTCAGGATGAGAATTCATATAATCAAAAAGCAGCTGATAATTCTTATACTGATGATCCCATTCTATGCGTTCACAGTAGCGAAAATCATCTCCTAGTGGGGCCAGGACAACTGTAGTATGGAAGAGCTTTGACTTCTTTCGGTACTGATCTAGAAGCATCTCAGCCCTACAAAAGAAAAAGGAAAATAAGAACAGTACTAAGAAAAGGACAATGGGGCAACTCATTAAAAAGTGTATTATGTTAAAAGAAATTGTTGTATATTTTACCTGTATTCTAGGTTAGTATGATTTATAAGGCAGATTTTTTAAAACTACTATACTAATTTTCATTATCCACTTAAAATATTCATAAATTTTGGGGTGCCTGGGTGGCGCAGTTGGTTGAGCATCCAGGCTTTTGGTTTTGGCTCAGTCATGGTCTCTAAGTCATGAAATCAAGCCCCGCATTAGGTCCTGTGCTCAGCGCAGAGTCTGCTTGGGATTCTTTCTCACTCTCCTTCTGCCCCTCCCCTCTGCTCTTTCTCTCTAAAATGGATAAATAAATCTTCTAAAAAATATATTCATAAATTCTTACCAGAGAGAAAAACCCACAGGTTTCCAATGGATTATCCTTAGAGAAATAAAGTCACATACCAACTTTGACATAAAATTACTGGGAACATCAATGGCCTCCTGAAGCCCGGCCATAGACACTGGATCCCAGATTGCCTGTATTTTAAGATAATTTAGTCCAAGAAGACAATAAGGATTTCTTATCTATATAAACTTTGAAGTTGGCTTTGACTCAAGATGCCTTTCTCTAATTTGATCTAAACTTGCCTGATTACACATAAAAAAATTAATAGTTTGAATGAAACCAATTATAGAACCTGATTTCCTCTTCAAACGGAAGAAAAACAACTCACTTAACACCTGCCATCAATAAACTGGATATCTGTCAATGTCCTTCTCAGGGCTGATCAACAGATAAAGTTTTGGAGATCAAATAGCTTTTTTGATTTCTACCTTCCTCAGATCTAACCCATGAGTCCAAAGGTCAGCTAAATACTAAATGTGCTGATGTGTTTTTATATTTCATATTATTCTAGTATTCTGCAGAAAACCTTTGGGGTTGAACTGCTGAATGCTGAACCGGGGTACCATTTGAGGAAGTCTAGGAATACAAAGTATTTAAGAGGAATGGCTTATAAAAATGAAATTAAATAAGCGGATGAAGAACTCAGAGTAGTTCTCTATGTTTGTAATGCCAAGCTTAAGAAATCAGTGATAAATGACTAATGTGCTTTTTACCCAGTATTCCAATTTTCATTTCTAGGGTTATCGAGAAGTTCCAATTCACAATATAAAAACTTACGAAAGAAACTCAAAGACCATCAATAATGGAACGAAGTATTTTATAAAATTAAAAACATTTAACTAAATTTAGAAATTCACATGATCTTTTTATACTGATAGTCTCTGAAACTGCTTTGCAAATATTAAATTATTAGCAAAATTCAATAACTTGGTGAGTAAAATATAACCATAATGTTCTTACATAACATAGTTTTCTGAGATTAGCGTTCAGTAGAGTACTTAATTTTTACTAATAATTTACTAATATTCCACACTTAACCAAAAATAACCTTGGATTATTAGTTATAATTAAAAAAATACATGTCTAATGAGACTAATCAAATAGAAAGAAAAATAAGAGAAAAAAACCAAACATATAAATCAGATATGAGAAAGATACACTATGACTGAGCATCCAATCAGATTCCCCTAGGCAACCAGCATAGAAAAGGATAAGTGATCATTTAAATGAATGCCAAGGTTTACTACTAGATATACCATATCTTGTGTGTATATGCATATGACACATAAGAGGAAAGAATCACAAACATTAAGTGTGAGTCTTCCATTCAGCATCTGTCCTAACTCCCAAGCTCCTGCTCAGAAGGTGTCAACACGGAATTCAAGAGACCAATCTATACTACCTGGTAGAGAGTGGATATTCACTAAATACATTGTACACTAATGCCAAATGAAATGACCGATATCACACTTGAAGATGTGCAGCAGCAATCTGCTCTTCACTCCTACCAGGTTAGAAATGTCAACTTAACTAGAACCATTTGAGGGAGTCACTGTATGGATGGGGCATGGGGGGAGGGGGAGCATTGAGCAGCCGGGGGAGGGGGCCCTCGGGCGGGGGTCTTGTGTGAGGAGGAAGTTGGGTAAGGGGACCCCAGGCAGTGGTGACCTCACTTCCCTGACAACAGAGCCCAACAGAATTTGGAACCCCGGTAACCAGGCACCCACATTCCAGAGACAGCCCCCTGCCCAGCTCATTTCTTTGGAGACCCTCCAACAAAAAGCATGTTCGGGTGCTGCTTCCCCAAATCTGGACGCTGCAGGCTGAAGAAAGAGCGCCCTGCAAACACTGTCCCCCGCTGGGGATGTCGAATCAGGGCTCCCCACAGCCTCTGGCCATTTGGCCGGAAGGACAGAAAGGTGACACCAGGAGGCCCAGAGCCTGCCACCCAGCCCCACACGCTCTGATCTGCCTGTGCAGCCCCAGGCCCCCCTCCGTGTGTGTGTGTCTGTGCGTGTCTGTGTGTGAGTGTGTGTGTGCGTGCGTGTGTGTCTCTGTGTGTGTGTGTGTGTGTAAAGAGGGGTCATGCAGGGTGGGGCCACCCTGAGCAGGAGCAGGCTGATGAGGGGTCAGATTCCCAGTGGGCAGGTCATGTTCAAGGTCAAGGCTGGCCGTGTCGGATGGGGTGTGTGGGCGCTGCCCCTTCTACCCAGGGTTTATCCAGATAGCCCTGCAGGGATGGGTCTCTGCATCCAGGGTGCAGGGCTGTGCACTCACAGGACTGTGTCTGATCTGGGAGCAGCAGGGGGACTGGGCAGGAGGACAGTGAGGATGGCCCGGCAGGGCTGTGATGCCTCCAGCCAGCTACCCGTCCCTGTCTTTGCAGAAGGCCACGGATGACCTCCCGAGGCGGCTGGCGGACATGTCCTCCTCCCTGACGGAGGGGTTGACCCCACAGGCATCCCCCAAAACAAGTGCTGGGGATTGCCGGGCAAGACCTCCAACACCCCCCAGACCACTGTCCCAGGTGCTTGGTCACCGGACAGTGGTCCAGGAGCCGGAGCCCACGGAGACCGAGCCCGAGGGTGAGAAGGCTGGGGCTGGGTGTTTGTGGTGTGTGGGGATGGGTCGGTGCTGGCCCCACAGGGACGAGCCCCCAGAGGCTGGTGTGGGGCCTGGAGCAAAGACTGGGCGCAGAGCATCCAGCGGGTGGACTGCAGTCGGGGAGACACCCCAGGGAGGGCTCCTTCCTGGCTGCGGCTTCTCTGGGAGGCCCTGGGCTGGGTTCTGTCTCCGCAAAGGCCCACGGAGAGCGGGCTCGGGGTGAGCTTTTCTCCTCTCACAGCTGCTCCAGCACCTGAGGAGCTAGAGCCGGTTCCAACTCCATCGGGAGCTCTGGAGGGAGGGGTGGTGCCTGCAGCGACTTCAGGAGGAGACCAGGAGCCGGCAGGTGACCCGGCACCCACCCACGGACAGCCTGACGTGGACCAGGAAGAACTGGCACCTGCCCCGGACCCAGCTCCTGCTACTGTTCCTGCCCCTGACCCAGCTCCTGCCCTGGATCCTGCCCCTGACCCAGCTCCTGCCCTGGATCCTGCACCTGCCACTGCTGCAACCCAGCTCCTGATCCTCCTCCTACCCCTTCCCCTGCCCCTGTCAGACTCCGCTGCCCCTTCCCCTGACCCTTCCTGAGCTCCTGTTCTTGTCCCTGACCCTGCTCCTGCTCATAACCCTACCCCTGTCAGACCTGCTGCCCCTGCCCCTGCCCCTGCCTGAGCTCCTGTTCCTGCTCATTCTGCCGCTGCCCCTTCCCCTGCCCCTGCCTGAGCTCCTGTTCCTGCTCCTTTTCCTGCTCCTGCTTCTGCCCCTGCCCCTGCCAGACCTGCTGCCCCTGCCCCTGCCCCTGCCTGAGCTCCTGTTCCTGCTCCTTACCCAGGTCCTGCCCTAGATCCTGCACCTGCCAGGACTGCTGATCCTATCCCTCCCCTTGCCCCTGCCCATGGCCCTGCTCTTACACCTGGCCCTGCCCCTGGCCCTGCTCTTACACCTGGCCCTGCCCCTGGCCCTGCTCTTACACCTGGCCCTGCCCCTGGCCCTGCCCCTATCCCAACCCCTGCCCCTACTCCTGCTCCCGCAGGGCTCCCAGAGCCACATCCAGAGCCCACAGCCCTGCGGGGAGAGCTCCTTGTACAATTACCCTTAGGTCCATCGCCGGACCCCGACACCCCGCCAGATTGTTTCATCCCCTCCCCCTATGTTCTTTCTCTCTGGTTCATATTGTTCTAGTTCATATTGTTCATTTTCATGTTCTGTATACTGTTTATTATTTGTTTTAAATAAAATTACTTGTTTTCAACTGAACATATGATGAGCATAAGTACATTCCCAACGCTGTGCCACCACACCCCAGAAGATTGCTGCGGAATATCTCATGTCTCAAAGGAGTCCCCGAACCAGAAGCCCCCCTGCCCATTTCGCCCCCAGCCCATACCCTGGAAACCCCTAAGCTGCTTTCTCTCCTTATTCTTTTACTTGTTCTGGATGTTTCTGTACATGGAATCATGCAATAGGAGCCTTTGTGTCTGCCCACTTATTTTCAAAGGGGACTCATTTTCTTCTGTTTATTTGTCATAAAATTTCCCTTATTCGATATTGAAATCCCCGATTGATTACAGATCAGATGTAATCATAGAGGCCACTTTAGGAATTATGGGCACAGGGGCGCCTGGGTGGCTCAGTCGTTAAGCATCTGCCTTCGGCTCAGGTCATGATCTCAGGGTCCTGGGATCGAGCCCCGCATTGGGCTCCCTGCTCCATGGGAACCCTGCTTCTCCCTCTCCCACTCCCCCTGCTCGTGATCTCTCTCCCTCTCACTCTCTCTCGCAAATAAATAAAATCTTTTTTTAAAAAAGGAATTATGGGCACAATCTCGGGGCAGAGACCCCTGTACCTGCTGGGACACCACAGCCTGACCCCAGACAGGAAACGGCTGGTTACTCCTGTGGCCCACACAGAAACCAGGGAAACGCAGAAAGCTGGAAGACACACCACAAAGCAAGGCCAGAGAAAGGTTTCACCTGACTCTGGTCCAAACCACGCTCCAAGTCACTGGGTTCCACAGGGATGGAGACCAAACACATGCCAGTCCAAGGGGGAGGATAGGCACGCAGGGAATATGTGTCAGAGATGTGGAGCTCCCGGGGAAGGATTCCGGCAAAGGAAACCCTATGGAGGCAGCGCTCATCACCCTCAGACTGGCAGGTGTCTGGTCTGGGGAGAACGTGAGGAAGCGGAGGTCCAATGTAGGTCCCCTGGAGGAAAGGGTGACGGGCACCCCTGTCTGGGAGAACAGTGAGCATCACCCACCCCAGGCTGCAGGTGCACCCATCACCTGGCATGCTCGGCCTCGGACTCACCCCCGGAAACTCTGGCTCGGTTTTTCACAGATCTGCTTTCAGGAGTGTTCATCACAGCGGTGGTGGAGAGAGCAGGGAATGGAACAACGCTAATGCCCAAGGAGATGGAGGGGATCCATGGTCCCAGTCCTCATGATAGAATGCCCTGTAGCCACTGTCACATTGTCATTCGGAGCACAGGATCCTGGAAGCCCCTCCTGAGACCCCTCCTGCCACCCTGTTCCTGGGAACATTGAGAATTGTTTGAGGAGGGGATGGAGAGGATCCAGGATGACACCGGGTCCAAGGAGAAGGAAGGTCAGCACTGGGAGGACAGATGGACGTGCCCTGAGCCACCATCCAGGACCCAGGCTGTCATGCCCTCGGACCTCACCCCAAATAATGGCTCCTGAGGTACAGATCCAGCTTCTGTGGTTTCACTCCCTCCCTCCCTACGTCATTTATTCACTCATTCATTCCCCCCTCTCTCTCCTTCCCCTCCACTCCTCCCTTCCCTCCCCCACTCCCTCCCTCCCTGCCTCTCTGCCTCCCTCCCATCCTCCCTGCCTCCCTCCCTCCCCTCTACCCCTCCCATCCTCCCTTTCCTCCTGCCTTTCTCCCCTCCCCCTCCCCATCCTGCCTCCCTCCCATCCTCCCTTCCCTTCTCCCTCTCTCCCCTCCTTCTCTCCCATCGTCCCTCCCTCTCTCTTTCCCTCACTCCCATCCTCCCTCATTCAGCACAGGATCTGGGGTCCCTGCTGGGTACTGAGCACTGGGGCTTCATCAGTGAGCACCCCCCAACCCACATGGTCACGTCCACTGTGGGAGGTGATGGGGGGCAGTCCTCACGGCTAGCTCTGGCGATGAGCACTAGGAATCTGCTCCTGGAAACAGGCCAGTCGCACAAAGAAAAGAATGGAGAGACCCGTGTTTAGCACCTCCTCTAGAAAAATCTCGTCCTGAAAAGTGATGAAAAGTAAGTATGTCCTAGACTTCATGCCATGTGAGTTCTAATGGCAGGTATGCACTGATTCCTAGAACCAACAAAGAGTAAATCATCCAGTGTCAACTGGGGAGTTGTGACACAATTTTTCTGACCAAATGACAGCATTTCAGCCAACATCTCCAGGGCCTCCGAGTTTCCCCAAGGGTCTCTGTGATCCTTTGATCCTTCCATCGACCTCCTTGGGAAGCTCTGTCCTGTCCTCTTCCTTGTCTCCTGCCTCTTCTGAGACCCTTCTGTGGCTTCCCCCTCCCCCACTTGCCAGGGCCGCCCTCACCAGGATTCCCCATGCCCCTTGGCTGGGCGCCCGCATCCCACACTGAGCCCCATGAGCCCAGCGCCTTCTGCAAGGCCTGTGCGCTCCCTCTGGGGTCACTTGGCATCTCCCCTTACAGCGACCTGCATCGTCCTGTGCTGAGTCTCCTCTGAGCAGTCTGTGAGGCCGGCCTGTGCCCGTGTCACGGGAACAGAAGCGAGAGTCCAGATCGTCCAGACGACCCGCTCCCAGTCCCAGCGTGTGGAGCCTGGGCCAAGGATGGTCCACGAGCAGAGGAGGACTCGGACCCAGGGAGCCTGAGGGAGGATGTGGCACATTGAGCCCATAGGACGAGAGTGAGCAATGTGGGGGCCTGGTGCTCAGACCTGCTGGGAGACCACATTGCACTGACTCTGTCCACAGGGCTGGAGGTTTTCAGGGTATCCACCCTCCCATGCTGCAGGCTGGCAGTGACTGGCAGGGGAGGAGGCACCTGGTGCAGGATACACCCTCAGGCAGAGAGGAGGGGGCAGGCGCTCCCCCAGCAGTTGGAGGAACTCGGGATAGCCACTTTCCTAGGCTGCAGCCTGGCAGTGGCTGGCAGGAGAGGAGGCACCTGGTGTGAGAGAGAGCCCTCAGGCAGAGAGGAGGGGGCAGGCGCTCCCCCAGCAGCTGCAGGAACTCGGGGTAGCCACCCTCCCACCCTCCCAGGCTGCAGGCTGGCAGTGACTGGCAGGGGAGGAGGCACACCTCGTGCAGGAGAGAGCCCTCAGGCAGAGAGGAGGGGGCAGGCTCTCCCCCAGCAGCAGGTGCACTGGGTCGGGCTGAGGGGGCATCATTGGACAGCAGTGCCTGCAGCTGGGGTCTCCACACAGACCCCCTCCTCAGCCTCAGCACAAGCTTGTCCGGATGACCTTTGTCCCCCAAACACAAAGTCTGACCCAGGACCCCCCTCAAGCCCTGACTCCCAATCCTTTCTACTCAACTCAAGTGACAAGAAATGGCCAATAGTTTAGGTGGTGTTGGGTGCACAGGGACATTTGCTTTTCTGGCCCATGCTGTAACGTTGCTGGCATTTTAAAGATCTCAGGGCTTTGATTCAAAAACGGCAGGATGCCGGGGACCCCAGACAGCTTCCTGGAAACCTGCCTCTGGGCCTTGCAGCCCTCCCATCCCACCAGCGCTCAGAATCCCACCAGCTGCTCAGAATCCCTCCAAGCCACAGACCCACAGTCTTGAGTCCTCAGATGGCCCAGGCGACGTGCCTTCAAAAAGTGATCCCGGTGGGGCTGCAGGACACACTGCGGATTCCAGCAAATCCCCCTCCCAGAAAGTGAGGGTACCACTGGACAAACTGTCCAAAACCAGCCAGGTCAGGGTTCCAGGAAGACACCAGAGGCACAGGAGTAACTGAGGAGCATCTGAAGGCCAGGTAGGGACAGTGAGAACCTCTGGTGTTTTTGCCTAGGGGCAGCTCCGGTCCCCCTAAACCCTCAGTGGAATGGCTTTACTGGGGCACTGGGGGGGAACCATGCCTGGAGGACCCGTGGCTCCACTGTCCGAGGTCGCCGACTTGATCAGTGCGCAGGTGGGGAAAACCGGCCACACCCCGAAGAATTTCTAGAAACAGTAGCCATCTCAGTGGTAGCTGACCTGGGAGGTCAACCTTTCAGCTGCCTGAGGTGAGATCGAGCCACAGACCAGCACACTAGCCAGAAATGGAAGAAGGAGAGCCAGTTCTTCATTTCATAGTTTCTAAGTCACCGGTTTGTTCCTATGGTTAGTATATTTTGCATCCTGGGAAATCTCTGCCTGTCTAAGGTCTTGAAACTGTTCTCCTCATGTTCTCTGCTGGAGAGGTTCTTGCAAAATCTCTGGTTTATAGGTAAAAATCATCTGGAATTGACTTTGGTTGGCACACCCATGCTGGGAAAAGGATGAAGCTTCCCCAAAATACTAAAAAAAGAACTCCCGTATGATCCCACTATCAGGTAGACCTTTTCAGGAAATAAAGTCAGTTTCTCGAAGTAAGATCTGCATTCTCCCACCCAATCTCCCTGAGGAGGGGCGGCCACCCTTAGCGACCCTCCCCTTGAGGCAGGTGCCTCCCTGGACAAGGGGCTACCCCAGGGCTGGAAGGTCTCCACAGAAGCACATCCAATGTCCTGGATACTAGGAGACAGAGTACAGCACCAGGCCAGTGAGGGTTAGGACACACTACCCCAAATACGGCACCTTGGCAAAATAAATACAGAAGCTAAAAGAACTTTTGCATAGAGCAAAGCAAGAAGGTCTCTCTGACCCCCAGCCATCAGCCCTTTTTCCCTTAAGCAGGTCAGAAGACTGCCATGTGGAACTTTCTCTCCCCGGACCACAGAGATGACGTGCTTATCACCAGAGTCAAGGAATTTAGGACCACGGGGTCTATACACACACACCTGGTTAAACTAACCCTTATCTTCCTAGTTACTTCTTTACCGTTTACGAGCCCTAGTCCAAACCCCTGCGTCTGTCAATTCTTCACACACTTACTGCTTCTTTGTCTAAAAGGTAGAAGAGCTGTCTGCTCCAGTCACCTCTGCTGGTCTTCATGGTCTTGTGAGGCTCCCACCAAAGCAATCAATACATTTTGCTTGCTTTTCTCCTGTTCATCTGTCTTTGTCAATTTCCAGACTCAGCCGGGGACCTTAACAGGGTTGAGGAAACCTTTTTCCTCTCTTGCAGCCCTGTGGGGCAGGGGGTGGGGAGTCAGGAAAACCCATCCCATCTTCCTGGCTTTGGTTAAAACTGACCTCTGCTGGGAAGCAGCATAGGACTGTGCACGGCTGGGGGAGCCAGAGAGAGGCACGTGGAACATGTAGGAGCTACCTGACCCCCAGCCGGGGGACTTGGCCCCAGTGACAAGTCCAGGGTGTGATTATGAATATTATAATGGAAGCATCCTGAACATCAGACCTTCCCCACTCCAGGCTTCATGATTGCTGCTCGTTGTAGTTGCTACTGTTGGCTTAGTGACTTTTCTGAACTCACTTTGTCAAGTCTGTATTCTTTGCCGTGTGTGGCCACTGAATCCCTGTGCTGTTAACTCAGTGGTCAGCCAGTGGCTGGGCAGAGAGGTCACCCCTGTTTCCGAGCTATGGGCTACAGACTGGAAGTCCCCACAACCTCCTCTTCAGGTTT
This sequence comes from Mirounga angustirostris, assembly GCF_029215605.1. Taxonomy (NCBI): domain Eukaryota; kingdom Metazoa; phylum Chordata; class Mammalia; order Carnivora; family Phocidae; genus Mirounga; species Mirounga angustirostris. The sequence continues at coordinate 106,244,733 of NW_026991720.1, read as the reverse complement.
GAATAATCTGCTCCAGTGGCTCATGGAACTCAGAGAAACATGTTACTTACTAGATGACCAGTTCATTAAAAGGACAGAACTCAGAGCCAGGCAGCTGGAATCGATGAGCAGGGCAAGGTGTGTAGAAGAACCTCGGGGCTCCCCCGCTCTCTGAGTTAAAGAGGCCTTTGCCCACCTCCACTCTGACCTTCGTCTGTACTTCCTAACTGATGACGTCCTTCCTTCGGGCTCATCTGTTAACTCAAGTGAAAGACCTGGTGGGCACCAAAATGACTCCTCAAGTAATAACCACTGCTGATGTCCTGGTGATTCTTGGGCACAGCCATGAATCTCAGCTTCTTCATGATGGGGCGCAGCCCAGCAGCTGTGGATCCCACAGGTCCTCCAGGGGCAGCCCAGCAGCTGTGGGTCCCACAGGTCCTCTCGGGGACAGCCCAGCAGCTGAGGGTCCCACGGGTCCTCTGGGGACAGCACCTTAATGGGCTTATGGTCCAGCAAGTACCTGTTCAGGTGGCTCTCATTGTGCCACACAGCCTCAATCCCAGTGGCCAGGTTGACCCCCATTGCCTGGTGACAGGCCAAGGTCAGTTGGTCCTCTACCACCGACCCTGCAAAAAGGTCCTCATGTAGTAAAAGTCGCCCTTGTCCCTGGGGATGTGTGCCTGCGACTGTGGCCAATGCTCGTAGCTGAAGTCCTTGTGGGCTGCCTGGTAGAAACCGGGGTGCAGGGTGCCAAAGAGGGGGGACAGGATCTCCATACTCACGTGGTCGCAGAACTTCATATCCACCTCTGTGCATACCAGGTAGTCCACCTCACGGAGGAAGTGTGGAATTATTCTTAGAAAATATATTGTAAGCCCACAGGAGTGATTGTGGAAGCAGCTGAAAGGTCAACAGCGTTCCTGTTCTCAGACTATTGAACGCAAGGGCCCAGTAGGAGCAGGATCCCATGATCCCCAGGGGCAGGGCACAGGTTAGGAGCTAGGAAAGAATGTAACCCTCAGGTCCCCTTTCTGCACCTGGTGCTTGCTAGCACAAACATCCGACTTTCCCCTTATCCCATGACTGCCTCCCTGAGTGCCTGCCCCTAGGGGAGGGTGCAGGACTGCTTTACCGCTTCAGGATACTTGCCATCCCTTTGTCCTCCTCTCCCACGCTTTGAGGCAACTGCCCTTGATTTTCTGATAAAAAAATGAAATAAAAGCAGAGGCAGCCCTGCATGGTCACTCAGCTGCTGGGCTGCCCCCCATCATGAAGAAGCTGAGATTCATGGCTGCCCAAGAATCACACATGTTTCTCTGAGTTCCATGAGCCACTGGAGCAGATTATCCAAACCTGAAGAGGAGGTTGTGGGGACTTCCAACTCATGGCAGGTGGGGACAGAAACTTCAGGGGGTCAGCCAGGGGAGGGGACCTGCAGGGTTTGCCCGGGAGCTCAGCACAGGGGGAGTGTTCCTGGCTCCAACATGCTGACTGTGGGGCTGCATGGGTCACAGGGTCACCTATCCTAACCCTAACCCGTTCTTGCAACTTTCTTCTACATTTGAAATTACACCTAAATAAAAGGTTTAAGACGTCACGTGCATCGTCATGTGCGAGATCTGACCCCAGCGCCCTCAGCAGCTCAGCGTTAAGAGAACGAGAGGCCTCCCTTCCTGTCCCTGGAAGAAGACACCTGGAATCACCCGAAGGAGGGAAAGCAGGGCTGGGGAAGAGGAGAGCGACCCATTTTTACCGCACATCCTCTGGTGCCGCGTGACTGTCTTACGTGTGCGTGAGCAAATCAATCAGGAAAATGAAAACGCAGAAACTCGCGGGAGGAACCCTTCTGCACCCACAAGGGGAGCAGCATCCTCAGGGACACGGCCTATCCTTCAGCTCCATGCTCGCTCCGCCTCCGCCCGCCTCCCTCCTGGGCAGCCCAGCCGCGTGCCTCACGCGCCACCTGCTGGCGGAGCGGGCCACTGCGGCCGAGGCGCGCCAGCCCTCCGTGCCACCCTGGCACCCACCCTCCACCATGCGTGATCTCGTGACCGCGGCCACATACCACCTTCTGGAGAGCCCCCGCAGCCAGCAAGATGCCCAATGCAGCGTGGCACTCCGCAAAGATGAGACGTACCGAGGAAAGGACGCAGCTTCGAGGGGAAGCCCAGCAAATGGACCTGGAGGCGAGCACCCGCCTCAGAGCCTGGTGGCAGAGCGGCCCCGCGGCCATGGTGACCCCCGAGAACCACACTGCTGACTGTACGGCCCCCTGCTGGCCCGCCCACCCCAGCCCCGCCTGCGCTCCCGGGGTGTTCACAGCCTATCCCACACTTTACACCAAGGAAGGTGTAAAGTCAGCAGCACTCAGGACCCCGGTCACCAGCTCTGTGTCCCCACGAAGACTCTGAAAAGCAGGGACACCAAGCTGGCCAGTCCTGTGGAGCAAACCAGTTCAGCCCCAAGAAGCCAAAGGAGTTCAATCGGAGCATTAAAAAATAGAACAGAACAGAAAATACCGGATCAATGGCCCCGGAAGCCCATGACCAACACACAGCTGAAGTAAACCTCAAGGACAAACGGCTCATCTCTGTGACTCGCGCAGGACGGCACAAACACATCGCCCTCTGACAAAGTAAACCACACGTGGGGGCGCAGGTGCACGTGCCTTCCGCCGGCGAGGGACTCACCAAGGTCTGTGTTCAGGCCGGCAAGGAGCTGCTTGAACTTGTCGAGCCGGGAGGCCTCTCGTTCACTTAACGCTGAGCTGCTGAGGGCGCTGGGGTCAGACGTGCCACCCACGGCGGCCGCCACCGAGTGCGGGAGAGACTGGGACCACTGCAGAGGAGCAGTGTCGCCGGCGCTGTCTGGGGAGAGAGCGCGCAGGGGGTGAGGATGGCCTCCTGGACCCCCCCCCCCATGGCCCTGTTCCCCAGTAAGAAGGCTCCCACCCGCGCCACCTGCCCTTCGGGAACGCCACCGTGCCACAGCCATCCCCTCCTCCCGTAACCGGCCAGTGCAGACCCGCGTGACCGGGGCAATAAAGTGAAACTAGTGAACACCCAAGAAGCCCACTGGCCTTACTGGTAGAGCGTTACTCCATGGGAAAACAGACGTGCCTCACACAAAAGCAAAACGACAACCAGAAAACTCCAGACCCCCCCGGCTCCCCCACTGCTAGCAGGCCTGCCCAGGTGACACAACCCAAGGATCTGCTGGTGCCTGTGGGGCTCACCTGGGCCTGAGCACAGAAGGAAGCCACCGAGCCACACGTGGAGGAGCATGAAGCCCACAAAGGCACTGCACCCCTTGGATCTCCCCAAGCCCCATGAGGGAGGCGGGCAGGGACCATCACCAAGAGAAAGCACAGGAAGCTAGAGCGCATGCAAGCAGGGGAGGGGCAGCAGGTTGCAGGCCTGCCCAGCACCCCCCGCCCCAGGGCACCACCTACCACCACGCACAAAGGCCCACCGACAGGGACACACAGGGCCGAAGTGAAACCGTGCGTTAAATCCAGGAACCCAGAACAGGAAGAGCCACAGAAAAGAGCCCAAGGCCCAACACCCACTCAGAAAGAGCCACCAGGGACCAACGAGGGGCCCACAGGAACAGGCAGCACCAGGCTGTACACCCCCAGGTCTAAATACCCTTGAATGGTCACATCTCCCAGAACTGAAATTTAAAGTAGAGGAAAAAACCAACTCCAGGAGATGGGGCGGGAACCAAACAAAGTGAAGAAAACATGCCGGCTCCTGGCCGCCGCTATCAGACTCCCACCGACCCCCTCCTTCCCGCAGAGCTGACTCATTACCCTAAAATCGAGGCCCGGAAAGGCTTCACACAGAAACCCTCAGGCTACAGAGGAGCAGTGTCTGGCCCAGTTAAGCTTCCAGAAAAGCCTGTAGAGGTGGGCGTCGAGGGGAGAGAAAGTCCCAGCCCCTCCGCAGGGCTGACCCCTCGCTTGCAGGAGGTGTCCCCACCGGCCTGCCCTCCGGGAGGCCCGGGGCAGCGATGCTCAGACCCCCTCCTCCCCGCCCTCGGAATCTGCCACTCCACTGTGCGTCATGATTCCTCAGGAAAGACGATGGGCGGGAGGAGGGATTCCTCGTTCTAACGCGGAACCAAACGTGCTGAGTTTTACTTCTCCGCCATCTTAGAGAGCATCCCTGTGACTTACTCCGACATGTAAGGACCACGTCGTCCTGAGCAGAGCACACATCCGGTCCCCCTCTAAGATGGGACGGGCAGGGTTTGCAAGGCACAGTGAAGCCCCCTGCCCCCCGAGGAAGCAGGAAGGTCAACAGCAGGTCTCCCTGCTACTGTAAGTGGAAAACACATCAGTGTCCCCCTCCGGGGCAGCCAGTGTCCACCCAGGACCCACTTGCAGCTCAGTCCCCATCAGCGATGGACAGTCCTCCCCAGCCACGCCCACTGAGCCCTTCGCAGCCAAAGGCGCAGGCTCCCCATTACGCCAGCGGCACCCTAGACCAAGCAGAGGGCATCTGACTTCAGATACAAAGGTACAGATACCTCAGACGCTGATTAAGAAAGTCAGGACAGTCGAAAGGTAAGCAGGAGGCGCGGGGAAGGCCAGCCGGAGACCCCTGCTGCAGCATCCCGGAACTTTCAGGCTGCCATCTACCCAGGGCTGAAGGCCAAAGGCGAGGGCAGCCAGCAGGCCCTGTGGACGCTGCGTGGGGTGACGTGAGCTCCCACGGTGGCGCACCATAAAGGGACAGGCACCGACACAATGCCGGCAGTGGGAAGGGCAGGCAGCACTCTGATCACACTGGGCCCCGTGAAACACAGCGTCCAGGCCCCAGAAACACAACTCCGCTCCGAGGAGCACAGTCACATGAAATGGCACTCACAGGTCCCTCACCTCAACAGAGGCCTGGCCTGGCCCTGGGCCGTGGGGCCGGTGCAGGGACAAGAGTGGGGCAGAACATGGAGGAGGGGAGAGCCCGCGGTCACCAGGCCCTGAAGACACCTCAGTTTAGCTCAGCAACATTCACGTAATGACACAGGACCCCAAAGGGAAACAAAGGTAATGGGGCATGGTCCCTGCCTTGGGGGAACTTGCAAACCACGTAGATGAGGTGTGCAGTCAGCCAGCCCAGCCCACCCGGCACCTCCCCTCAGCTGGGATGGCCCCACCTCCTAAGCCTGGAGCCTCACCCTACCGGTAACCTTAGAGACATCACCTCCTCCGTGAAGCCTTCCCTGACACGTCCTGGCCCTCCCCAACAAGACTGAACTGGGACTTCTACCCCTGGGTGCTTCTGGGTCCTGTCCATCACTCCAAGGCTCCATTCCACCCAGGGAGGTGAAAGACTCAGATCCTTGTGTTTCCCCACTAGACTGCCTGCCAGTCAACACATCTGCGCCGGGCCCAGCCCAGTAAGAATGAGGGCTGACGTGGTCGTCTTAGCGCCAACACCGAGTAAGCCAGCCCCACGACTAACAGCCCACCAAGGGAACTGAACACAGGCCCACGAGTTCTGCGCACCACTGCCAGCCACCCGTGGGGTCGGCTCCCTGAGAGGCCACCTCGGGCTCCAGAGCGGCCCTCTCCCCCTTGGCACTGTGCACGGTCGGGCCAGAGAGTCCCCTGGGGGCCAGGCACCCTGGTCTCTGCCCACTTCATGCCAGGAGCACACACTCCCTGCCCCAGATGTTAACAGGAAAGGTCCTAACACAGGACCTCATGTCCCCTGGGGGCGGCATCACCAGCGAAGAGGCCCTGCTCTCTGTGGGGAGGTCAGCAGCTAGCAGCAGGCCCTGGCCTCAGACGCCCTGGACTTGAACCCTACCCCACCGCTCAGCATGCTGGGCGAGCCACGTGACCTCCCTATACCTCCCCCGTAAGTTCTCTCCTAGACTGGCTGCAAAGTCAGAGGGATCTGTTCATGACGAGGGCCCGAGACAGTCTCTGCCCCACAGTAAGCGATGGACAAACACTAGCTGCTATCATGAAATGAACTGCTCACAAAAAGCCTGCTCAGAAAGCAAAGCAAAGATGGTTGATGCGCAAGCGGGTGGAGGCAGAAGGCAAGCACAGTAATCGGCCCCTTCCCCAGCATGAGCCGCTTGGGGCATCCTTCACCTGGCTTTTACAGGAGGAGGCCACCCCAAGGCTCCCCACCCTGGCAGGATGCAGCCCAACTGCATACCTGGCCATGGGCTGAATGCCGTGAGGCCCCAAAGTCCGTATGCGCAAGTCCTTCCCCAGACGGGACGGTGTTAGGAAGAAGGGCCTCAGGTTTAGAGGAAGTCAGGAGGGTGGGGTCCCCTGATGGGATCGGTGCTCCTGAGGAGTCACGAGACAGCCCGTTTCCCCTCTCTAGTCTCCCCCATGTTGGGATACTGTGAGAAGGCAGCTGTCTGCGCCCCGAAGAGAGCCAGGACCCAACCGTGTTGGCCGCCTGACCTGACTTCCGGCCTCCAGAACGAGGAGACCTAACTTTCTGCTGCTCATGCACCATCGGCCTGTGGTGCTCTTCGCAGCAGCCCCACGGCCTGAGAGAACAGGAGCCTGCCCGCTCAGCCGAGATGGGCCCCCACCTCTACGGGTGCTGAGGCCCGCCCCCCAGCAACTGCTCAGATGGCAGGTGTCACAGAGGCTCTACCCAGGCCCCAGAGGCGTGGGGCACAGCAGAGGGCAGAGGAATCCGGGGCACCTGCCAACTTGAACAGGCACCCAGGCTGAGGGCACTGCCCGGCCGGGGCGCGCAGGCGGTAATCGGCATAGGATGCGTCAGTCTCGGGGAACCCCGACCCACTCGCAGAAGCCCTAACCAGATTTTCATTTTTAAACTCAAATACTTTGAAGTTCAGCCTATTTTGGAGAAAAACAGTTCAGATTCCAATATGAAAACTGGTCAAAGGAACTAATTCACAGCGTTCTCACCCACGAAGACGTGTGATGTTCCAAACATTAGTCAGCTCCCGGGAAGGGTTTCTGAAAACTAGACAGGGGGATGAACGCCAGCTCCGTGGTCCCAGCAGGGCAAGCTGAGGCTGCCCGATGCCCTCTTCTCTCCTCTGTAAACAAGGGGCAGTCCCCCTGACCCCCAGAGACCCTGGGAGAGGGAGGCCGTGAGTCCGCCGCGGTGCAGGCCGGCCCCTCTGCCACCAGCTCCCCACGCCTCACTGCCTCAGCTCACTGATGCTCACGTGTCACCTTCTCAGTAGGGCATCTGGACGCTCTGACTGAAGATTACGCCCCAGGTCCAGGCTGCTGTCACCACCTCCCACGTCTGTCTCGACCCAGGGCGCTTGTCTCCTCCCCGCACGCTCCAGGCCTCCTTACTGACCCAACGTGTAGGTCAGTGCTTGTCCCCCTCACCAGAACACACACTCCAGGCCAGGGACTTCCTGGGGGCACCCCAAGCCCTAAGAGTCTGGCCCATCACAGAGGCTCATCAAACACTGTGTTGTTTTACATCATAGACACCCCCAAAAACAAAAAGCAAAGCTACTGAGAGCCGTCTCCAGAAAGGCTACTGAGCACCAGGCACGGGGTACGAGACATGCGCTGATAGCATCCTTGAGTGTATGACCTGGAGGCAGTCATTCCACACCCCAGACTCTGCCCCCTACAGACTCTGAGCCACGTGCAGGTGTCCCAGCGGGGGAGGGGGTGTCATTGGAAGCTGCCGGAGGAGGTGCAGCCTCTGAATGTGCAGTTGGCCTGGCCCCTGAGCTGGAAATGTCCCCCTGGGACAACCGGGGCACACTTAGAAGGGAGACACAGTCCCCTGGGGCCTGGTGCTCACTGTGGGCCTCTCACAGCCAGGCCACGAAAGCCACACAGCACACCCTCCACCCGGAGGAGAGAAGCACTCAGCTGGGGACACAAAGAAAAGTCTACGGCTTCTCCTGCCTGGGAAGGCCTGTGGGCACGTGGATCACAACCCCAAGGTCTTCCAAGGGCACGAGCTCCTGTGGCAAAGAGGACGGAACGCCCGCTAACCTCCCGCCCCGAGAGGCCTCCAGCCCCTCTCCCTCGCAGCACTGCGCGTCATCTCCTCGCGCCCCCGCCCACCTGCAGGACAGGATGTGTGGCTCTCGCTGACGGACTTCACCAGCCGAGGTCACCGCTCGGGACCGAAGGAGGCTCTGCCGAAGGCTGTGGCTCCTGCTCGGGGCCCGGCGTCTCCTGCGGCTTGCGGCGCTCCTGCCGCTGGCTGTGGTTGCGCAGGACGCGGTGGGCCGTCTCCATGACCACGTCGGTGTTCAGGCTCTCGGCTGCCACGGCCAGGAGCCCGTCATCGTCCTCGCCGGCATCCCAGGCGTCGCTGGTGTTGCTCCCAAACTCCGGGAAGGTGCTGATGCTCTTGGCCTTCACGGGTGTGGCGGGCGCCTTGGGCACGGCCTTGAGCAAGCTGCAAAGCAAAGGCAGACTTCAGCTGTCCCCCCGGAGGCTGGAGCGGACTCACCCCACGACCGGTCAGAAAGGAGCCCATGGATGAAAGGTGCACATTCAAGCTTCCAGTGTCAACTGAGCTGAGGGTGAAGAGCAAGCACAACCCAAAGAGGCATCCGAGAGAGGACTCCTGGGGCACCCAGGGGGCTCAGTCGGTTAAATGTCTGCCTTCGGCTCAGGTTGTGATCCCGGGGTCCTGGGATCGAGCCCCACATCGGACTGCCTGCTCGGTGGGGCGTCTGCTTCTCCCTCGCCCCCCTCCCTACCCCCCCACTCTTGTGCTCTCGCTCTCTTTCTCAAATAAATAATCCTAAAAAAAAAAACAGAAGAGGACTCCTAGGATTCGGGGGCAGGAAGGAGAGGCTCTCGAGGGGCAGTACCGCTGAGCAGTCTCTGCTCAGTGACAGAAGCCACTCAGGAGGAACCCCAGCACCGCAGTCACGGAATTCACAGGGAGTCCCCAAACCTCACCCGGGCCAGTGCCCGCAAACCTCCTAAGGCAGCAGTGGGGGCGGCGGGGGCAGGAGCGGCTGTCTTTCGGCGTGCAGACACGACACAGCACCACTAGAGCAAGAGGCCCCGCGGGGGGCCCAGTGACACCCGCCAGCACGGGCGGGGGGTCACATCAGCCCCCTGCGTGGCTCTGGTGGAGGAGCCAGACACAGGGGCAGAGCGTGCAGTGGAGGGCAAGGGAAGTGAGCTGACCACCGAGAACAGGCCCGGGGCCAGGCCCTCCCGTCAGCTAAGGGGGTGCCAGCTTCGTGCTCTCCTCCACTTTGGGCTGGGCTTCCTCCTCTGCCCTTGTCCGGAGGACCAGTCGTGCGAGGCCCTGACGCGTGTCTGCTCGAGGGAAGACCACGCTGCTCCCCTCAGGACCCCGAGGAGGCCGGCGGGTCACCAGGACGCCCAGGCGCGTGCGTGATGCAGCATGACCACAGGCCTGACTTACGTGCCGTGTAACAGTGGGTCGAAGGGGGGGTGCTGGGCGCCGTACACATGCTGGATGCTGTTTAAAAAGAAAGGAAAACCGATTAGCTTCTCTCCGGCTTCCTCAAGAGCCCACACTAACTCGGGAAAAGGACCAGTTCCCAGTAACCTACACGCCTGAGCAGCAACTCTCCCTCAGCTGCCACGGGTCCCGAGGGCCCGTCTGGAAGGGATGAATGGCGCCACACAGGTCCACGCCACACACACAACGGGGCATTCAGCCTGCCTGGCAAATGGGCCTCAGCCCGGGGAGCCGCAGCCCTGACCGCATCGGCAGGGCCTCAGGCGCCGCTGCCGACGAGGCTGCTGGGAGCTGGGAGCCACTCAGCATCGCCCAGTTCCAGCAGCCTCTGCTCCCGGACCGTGTGCCAGCGGCAGGACTACGAACTAATGCTGAAATGCCCGTCTGGAAATTCCCATCTGCTGCCATTTCGTCAAAGACAGAATGCAGAATCACAAAAAGAAGATAAATGTGTTTTTTAAAGACTTAATGATTTTATTATAAAAGTTTTCTGGGGGCGCCCGGGGGGCTCAGTCGGTTAAGCGTCTGCCTTCAGGTCAGGTCATGATCCCAGGGTCCTGGGATCGAGCCCCACATTGAGCTCCCTGCTCCGCGGGAAGCCTGCTTCTCCCTCTCCCACTGCTGCTCCCCCACTCGTGCCCTCTCTCTCTCTCTCTCTCTCTCTCTAATAAGTAAAATATTTTTAAAAAAGATAAAAATTAAATTTAAAAATAAAGTCTTCTGTTCATCAGAGTGAACTTGGAAAACAGATGGAAACAAAACAGCCCCCATGGCAGACACCAGGGCGGTCCACTGAGTGGCCGCACCCGCACCCCTTCCTCGGCGGGGGCGTCCAGCCAGGGGAGGCCCTGTGACCCAGCGCAGCTCAGTCACCAGCAGTGTGGGCCCTTCCTCATCTGCCTGGAACACACATGTGAGGCCTAGAGGTTCCCCAGCCTCATGCCACCATGAGAAATGAGCAGGAGATATCAACCACCCGAGAACGCGGGCACGGCAGGAAGATGAGAAAGAGCACGGGTCTCGGGGGCACTGCAGCCCTGCCAACACCTTCATCTTAGCCCAGCACCAGAACTGTAAGACAGCAAGTGTGTATTATAAGCCAATAGGGTTATGCTGATTTGTTACAGCAGCAGCAGAAAACCAAAAGAGAACAGAATGGTGACAGACAGGTGACAAAGCCATCCTCTTGGCTTATGGAAGCTTAAAGGTCTCTGTGGTTAAGTCAACCTCACTTTTATGCGTTACACGGGGCTCTCCTTTGAGGACTGTACTTAAAAAGGCCCACCCCCAACTGTCTTAGTCCATCCCGGCTGCTATAACAAAAATACCACGCATGTGGCAGCTTATAAACAAAGACATTTATTCCCCACAGTTCTGGAGGCTGGACGTCCAAGATCAAGGTGCTGGCAGATTTGGTATCTGGTGAGGGCCTCAGCTGGTGCCTTCTGCTGCGTCCCCACCCAGCGGAGAGGCAGGGAAGCTCTCTGGGGTCTCTTTTATAAAGGCTCCAATCCCACCCTGGGGGACTCCAGCCTCAGGACCTCCTCACCCCCTCAAAACCCCCACCTCCTAACACCCTCAGTCTGGTGGTTAGGGCTTCCTGTGAGTTTTGGGAGCGCACGAACATTCAGCCCAGCCGACTTACTGAGATGGCATAAATCTCCAACTGTGTCCTAGTTCCACACTTGTGTGGTTTTATTTTTTACCCTTGAGTATTGAGTCACCTAGAATTTATTTTATTTTGCTACAGACTGTAGAAAACTTTTTTTTTTTCTTTTGACAGAGAGAGAGATAGCGATAGCAGGAACACAAGCAGTGGGAGTGGGAGTGGGAGAAGGAGGCTCCCCGCCGAGCAGGGAGCCCGATGTGGGGCTCGATCCCAGGACCCTGGGACCATGACCTGAGCCGAAGGCAGACGCTTAAGGATTGAGCCACCCAGGCGCCTGTAGAAAACTTTTTTAAAAAATAATCCACTGCTCCAATGACATTGGTTAAAAACCTATCCTATTCCCTACTGGTTTGCGGACACTGTCTTCAATACGCCGGAGATTACTCTATGCTGGGGCATTTTTTCAGTTTTCCATTCATTCCTCCATGTCTGTGCCTGTGACACAACATTTTAATTACAGAAAATGTTCCCTTTTATATCCTAAAATGTTTCAGCAAAATTTAACGGACATTCGATAGCCCCCACGTTGCGACGGGGTTGTGAGGAGTACGAGGCAGGCAAAGACAAGCACACTGGACTCCAAACTCGCACGAACCTTTAAGTTTACCTACAAAAATAAAAAAAAATGAATTGGCGTTTATAATGTTCTTGGACAACAAAAACATGGTAAACTGGAATATTATTCAGTGAAATAGTCATCAGCTAAAAAATAACGTGCTAGCTCACGCTGTAACACGGAAGAACCTTGAAACCATCACGCTACGCGTGGGAAGCCAGTCATGAAAAAACACCTATTCTGGGGCGCCGGGGTGGCTCAGCCGTTGGGCGTCTGCCTTCGGCTCAGGTCCTGATCCCGGGGTCCTGGGATCGAGCCCCACGTCGGGCTCCCTGCTCCGAGGGAGGCCTGCTTCTCCCTCTCCCACTCCCCTTGCTTGTTCCTGCTCTCACTAACACTCCCTCTCTGTCAAATAAATAAAAATCTTAAAAAAAAAAACCCTATTTTATGATCTCACTGACATGAAATGTCTAGAAGGGAGACAGAAGGGAGACTAGTGGTTGCCTGGGGTGGAGGATGGGAGACTGGGGTGACAGCAGAAGACTACAGGGCTTCTTCCTGAGGGGACAAACATATTCTAACGTTGACTGTGGCGACGGATACACCGCAGTACCACTGACTTTCACCCCTTAAATGAGGGAATGGTGTTGTACGTGAATTTTAATGGGTGAACTATTATTATATGTGAGTCTCAATGAAGATGTAAGTTTTTAAAGGCAGCACAGTTTCCACCTGGTTCTCTTGGGTTCTCTCTTGGAACCCAGCCACCAGGCTCTGAAGAAGCCCACATGTAAGCACTAGAACCACAGCTTCCAGGGGGTGTCCCAGCTGATGATGGCCAGCATCAACCTCGACAGGCGTGAGTCACCAGCCTTCTTCTGATTTCCCTCCCAGCCTCTGAACCTTCCCAGTGACACCATGGAAAAGAGACCAGTCTGACACACAGAATCCAGGAGGGTTTGGGGGTTTGTTGTTGTTGTTGGAAAGAAAGAGTATCAGCCCACGGAGGTCATGCACAACCCCTCTGTCGTGGTCCCTTTCCAGAAATCTCTTGGAGGCTTCCCCGACCTTGGTAGAAGGTTTCCTGTTTTAAGAACCAAAGGGCCTGGGTAATTGCTCTAGGCTTTAGCTTCCTCGTCTCGGAAATGGGAATAAGAACGTGTAAGAAATGAGACAGCCATAAATGGCAGCAGCTTGACTACCGCCAAGTGACCTACAGACAGCATTCACCGGTACTATGCACCTACCTTGCTGGCTTGCACCCTTCCCTTATGTCTCAGTACACGAATAGGGCTCAAAACCAGCAGGCAGTGGGCCTCTGCCCTCTATGTGCAAGGCATTTCCATGGGTCTTGCAGTGTTACCACACGCTGCAGGCCCCTTGCCTCCCAGGAAAGCGCCAATGCATTAATTCTTCATGGGCACACCACTTGTGTTTATTGAGCAGAAAATGTTCCAGCAAAGTTCAAGCTCAGACTAAAAGGCATCTCGTTTTATCTTATTAAAATTGCATTTTTATCTGGTCTTGCATAGCCAAAAAGAAAAACAGGCTTCAGCTAAAGCCATTTTAAAAGAATAAGTAGCACATCATGAAATCATTCTTTAAAAAATATGTTCACCAATAAACTTTTTAATGAATTGTACTGCTTAAAAACACCACAGTAACTCATTGCTTTAAAGAGGACCCCAGTGATTCCTCACAAAAAGCAGATACACACGACATAATGCCACTTCTAGGCACACGCCATGAAAACCCCTTGTGTAAGGACGCAGGAGGCAGGTTCAGCGATGTCGCTAACGCTAAAAAGAAAAAAAAAATTAAGAAAAACTTTTATCCATCATCAACTGAAGAATGTATTCACATTATCCCTTTGTCCATTATCAACTGAGTAACAAATAAAGGAACAAATGAGGAACATACACCTATAATGGAATACTAACCACAATGAAAACGAAGGAACTACAAGAACCAAGATCGGTGAACTTACAAGCCTACCACTGAAGAGTAACTTGAATATGCACAGTATGATGTCATCTATAAAAAGTTTTTAAAACGAGAAAATGAAACTATCTACCGTGTCGGATACATACATGGTGGTCAAAACTCCCAGCTCATGATGGTGATGAAAACAAACGGAGAATAGGATGGGAGCGGAGGGCTGGGGGTGGAGGGGACTCTGGGGCCGGGAAGAGGATGCAATGGCTTCAACTCCGAAGAGCCAAAGTGCTCAAACAGTCCCGAGGCCCATCGGTGGGTGACCAGGCACACGCCGGAATATACCGTCAGCTTCCAACAAGGAATGAAGGGCTGACAGCCGCTCCCACGTGGATGAAGCCTGGAAACATCATGCGCAGCGAAAGGAACCAGTCACGAAGACCACATTCATATGATCCCACACACATGAATAAGCACATGTCCAGAATAAGCAAGTCTACAGAAACAGAAAGCAGATGAGTGGCAGCCAGGGGCTGGGGAGGACGGACTGGGGAGTCACGGCTGGTGAGGCAAATGCTCTAAAATTGACTATGGTGATGATCGTCCAACTCCACAGACTAAAAACACTGAACTGTACACTTTAAGTGAGTGAAATAGAGGACAGGTAAATGACGTCTCCACAAAGATGCTGAAAGGAAGGGAGGAAAGGGGGAGGGAGGGAGGGAGGGACGGGGAGAGGCGGAAGAAGCAGGAGGGTCTCCTCCCTGACCGGGTGTCCGGGAAGGTGGCTGTGCCGCGGGGGGTGAAGGCTGGAGCAAGGCAGCCCTTCTGCACCAGCCACCCGGCTGGCCTTTAAACAGGTCCGAGTCTACCTCTGCAGCCCCGAATGACAGAAGTCCCTAATGCCACCAGCCCAGAACAAAACATTTTAGTAGCTTCAAGTGAAGATGACAGACATGATATCACCCCTGAACTAAGACCACGAAACTTCAGAAGGATTCATTGGTTATCAGCAGGCCAACAGTGGGGACCACAGCTACATTTTCTGGGCGGGCGGGTCTCCATCCTGTATATAGTATACGTAGTGTATAGCGTTAGCGACCACACAACTGGGTGGCCGGGAAGGACTCTCAGATGGAAGAACAAATGCACGAGAACTCACGATGAGTCATGGACCCAACCCTTGGCCCCACAGAGGTTCCCATCCAGCTGAGAGGGAGGCGCCCAGACCAAGGACTGTACCCCACAGGGCAGCCCAGGGACAGGCAGGTGGAGAGATGCCCCCCAGGATGGCGCCCGGAAGAGGACCCCCCGACAATAGCCCCTGAGTTCTCAACAGAGCACACCCCTCCTGCATGAGGCACAGGGAGTCACCCCTGCAATGCCCCCACCAGGAAGGGGAAGGCAGGCGATAGAGACAGTAAAGCTGAGATTCACCACAAGCAGGAGGTGGGAGCGAGGGGCGCCCCCAGGCAGAGGGGGTCACAGGTGAGGACAGGCTGGAGACACGGGTCAGCTGGGGGAGGCCCACAGAAGAGAGACGGGGGCCCCTGAACAATCACCGCTGGCTCCTCAGGACTCTGCTCCACCACCTTTACAACTCGGGCAGGGAAAGTATAATAAAAACCAGAATCTAAGGCTGTCTGAGTGCCCACTTGTGGATGGCCAAGTGCTCAAGCCTGGTCCCCCTTGGAGAGCACCCTTCATTCGGCAGACACTGGCTGAGCACCTGCTGCAGGCAGCGGCACCGGAGCTGGAGAGACGCCAGGGAGCCAGGGACACAGGGACAACCCCTGCCCGCCCCCGGCTCCCACGATGGCAGGCGATCATCTGAACACAGGTGAGCAGAGCAGCGGGAGAAGCAAGAGGGCGATTCTCTCCCGCGTGTCCTGGCAAACATGTCTCTGGTCTAACTAGGACGCCCCACCACCAAGGCCCTGGCTTGGCAACAAAACTGACGAGCCAGGGACCAGGATGGCTCTCTGTTCCTCAGTGAAAGGCTGGAGTAGCAGGGCTGCTTTCAGCCCTGAGACAGTGAAGCGTGAGAGGAAGGGAAAGTACGGAAAAGAAGTGTCCTAAGCACCTAAAAGGAAACCAAGAACCTATGCCGGCATTTAGGATGAAGTGCTCGCCCGCAGCTCGGGCGCGGGGCATCAGTGGGCAGGTCGGGAGCCCCCGCTGCGGCCACCACCTCCCCAGCCACCAGCCTCCCCGGCCGGGCTCACAAACCATGCTGCGCCCCCTCTGCACTCAACATGCTTTTCTGAAATATGAACTCAATTGGCGACTGATTTACCATTAGGCTCGCTCTAACACACAGCGATGTTCCCCAGGTTTATAAAATATTCAGAAGAAGTAAGTTTTCCAAGGAAATTAACTTTAGAGGGCTTCAGAGGAAAATGCGTGAAACACCATTATCACCACAGCAAACAATTCCATCGTCCCTCCACCCACAGCAGAGTCTGGAGCTCTCGGCCCCCGCGGAGCCAGCTGCAGGCACACGTGGCCCCACGGACCCAGACCGGGGCACCTCTCGAGCTGTCCCAGCAATGACTCCCGCACCGCGCCACCCCACCCGGCATTGCCGCTCAGCCTGTCCCACACACTCTTGGCCGTCCAGTGCCCCCACGGGGCCAGAGCTCCCCGTGAAAGGGACAGGATTTGTCTCCTGTCATGCTCCTTGTGGCCCACAGAACCCAGCAGAGACTCGGGCAGCTGTTGAGTCGGTCAGCAGGTTGCTCCATGGACAGTCTCTTGGAATAGATCTTGGAAATGAGCATGTTTACAATAAAGTGCTCCTCCACATGAGAAGAGGAACGTGTGAACTCACAGATACAGGGGACAGGCTGGTGGCTGCCTGATGTGGGGGGAGTCAGGCAAAAGGGTGAAGGTGGGCAGGAGGCACAAAATTAAATAAGTCCTGGGGAAGTGATGTGGGCAGCACGGTGACTACAGTTAGTAACACGGTGTCGCAGACTTGACCGCAGCTGACAGAGAAGACCTCACAAGTTCTCACCAGAAGAAAAGCAATCTGAACCTTGTGTGGTGGTGGAGGTTAAGGACAGGCTGTGGTGATCATCTCACAAGATATACACGTATCAAATCATTACACTGTCGCCCAAAACTCCTACAATGTTCTACGTCCACGAGACCTCAACCCAGACAAAAGTGATGGGTGTGTATTATGGAAAACAGAAGATACGATGAGTAGGAAGAAAGGAGGCTTTGGAATCAGCAGGGAAAGTGTACAGCGTGGTGGCCAGCCACCCCCAAGTCCCACCTTCCCTCAATCCTCCTGCCCTCGTCTGACCTCCAGACGCACCTCGTCCAGCCCTCCTGACCTTGCTCTCCATCCCCCCATGCCACCGCACCCCCTTTCCTGCCGGCCTGTCCAGGGGCTCCTCAGACTGTTCTGCACATTCCTGACCTCCACACCCCACAGCCGAGGCCCCAGCCCTGCCTTCTTCCCACTTCACGGGAAACCACGCTCTTTCCTGATGCTCCTGACCGTCTCTAGGTAAAGGGTTCTCAAACCGCTGCCTCTGGGGCACCACTGGCAACTCAGCCACACGCTCCCCTCCTCACATTAACGGGTCCACTACGGAAGTCAGCTCTGCCCCAGTTGCCACACCTCATGCCCACTTCTCACAGTGTCCAGCCCCGGGACAACCCCCACGGATCAGGCAGAAGACTAATGAGCGCACCCTGCCTCCTGCACCCCCTCACGCCCCTCTGCCACCAGCAGCTCCTGGCCCTCCTGGGCCGCCAACGTCTGTGGCGTCAAAACCCACCTGCTATCCCCACCACCCTGGATCGGGGCTCGGTCTCTCCTCCTGCCCAGGTCACCAACTCCCTCCATGACCTAATCTCCATGAATGGCAATCCAGGAGCCCAAGGGCCCCCCTCCACTCCCCCTGAAGCATGCCACCCGCATTCAGCCAATCTCCACATCCTCCTAAACCCTGAACCACTTCCCACAGCTCCACCCTCCCCTCTGTCACTGTCCCACGTGGCTGCCTCTGGTTCTGGTCTCAGCTCTGCCAGTCGGGACAGCTTCACTCCCCAGCTCAAAGTCTGCAAGGTCTTCCTGTTGCCCTTGGGGAACAACTGGAACCTTCCCTGTTCCTCTCCCGCCCCTCCCCTCACCAACACCCCTGCTTGGGGCCAGCGCTGGCCTCCAGCCCACCCCGTCTGAACGCCCAGCCCCCTCGGTCAGGTCCCTGCTAGCCACGCTCTTCTCTCCTGTTCACCTTTTCCTCGGCCGGGCCTTCATGCAGCCACTCGGCTGCCACACAGGCCAGCCCCGGGCCCTGTCTACAGAACACCCCCACAACCATGTACGGACCTATAGGAACGGACGGTCCTTCAAGGTCCAGTTTGAGGTCACCCCCACCCTCCTCCACCAGCATCTCCCTTCCCTCGCCCACCCTGCCCCAGGAACTGGGAGCGCCCCCCAGACTGCCCTGCAGGAGCCCAGGCCAGCAAACTTTAGGGCCTGTTGTGCACACAGAAGGCATCCAATAAATGCTTGAGACATTTAATGCTTCTTTGTTATACAAATATTTGAATGATCGAGCCTTTTACACGTGAAGGAGTTAAGTTCCACAGGACAGAGCACACTCTCTCAGAACCCAACAGGAGAGCGCCCTCTGATCAGCTCCTGCATTTCCCTGGCCTGACCCATCCCAACTGAGCCACTGAAAATCAGGCCGGTCTCTGAATCCACATTTGGTCTGGAAATAAAATGCCACACAGCTCTAGTGAGTGGTTTTGGAACAGAAAACTAATCCAAGAAAGAGCACAATCCTAAAGAGAAAACAAAACGGGGCCCAGAGCCACGCCACGGCGGCCCGACCCGAGGCACTGCCAGCTCGCCCGGCAGACGGCCCGGCAGACGGCTACCGTCGGCGGAGGCAGGCTTATGTGCTCCTTCCCCACCCCATCAAACTGCCCAGCGCCCCCGACAGGAGGAGGAAAATGCTTTTCTCCTCCCAGAGCCGGCCTGAATTCTGAAAGCAGCGTGGCCAGAGGCCCCCTTTAGATCCCCATGCCGACAGCCCAACACATCGTCCCACCAACTGGCTGGCCTCACCCCCTGCAAACAAGTTCACTGGAAAAACTAGAGAACCCCGTGTATCAACACCCTCAAACGGACTGCCCCCTGCCTCCAATGTTCACAGTGGCGCCGAGGGACCCGTCCCCTTTCCAAGACCCTGCCCTTTGCCCTGCTCTCCACACACATCATGCCCAGTGCCCCGTGACATTCCCAGTCACCCTGCGGAGGGCTTTCCGTGAAGGATCAGGAGCTCATCCAGAAGACAGGAATTAAGCGCTGTTTGTCTCCCCTGGGCATAAGCCTTAGAGCCAGCAAGCCTTATTCTTTTAGTTGAATACAAAGGTTCACTGAAAGAAGGGTCCTTTCAAAACTGGAGCAAGGTATACGCGGGAACAGGTGCAGAGCTGCTCCACGGCACATTTGAGAAGCGTATCGAGGGGGGCTGCCCACGAGCAGCATGGCCAAGCTCAAGTGCAGAGGCTGTGTGAGAAGGAAGACAGCAGACGACAGACATGCCAGCCGGGGCAGTGGGCACACACCAGCGCCGGCGAACTCCAGACCCCCAGAGGATGGATGCCAGGACGGGCAAGAACACCCAGGAGGGTCCCCAGGGAACGGAGCTAATGCCGTCGGGGACCCAGAAGTGTACAGCTCTGCCCTGAACTAGCATGCCTGGGCTCAGAGGCGGCTCACTCGCTTAGGAGCCGCGGGCCTGGGACAGACGCAAGCTCGGCAGCACCGTCTGGGCAGACGGGAGCACGCTCGGGCAGGGCTGCCACAGGGCCTGGTGCGCGGGCTCCCCGGCCGGCTGTGCGAGCCCCGGCAACAGCATCTGCAGCCCTTAATTCACGTGACTGCAGGCGGTCCACACTGTTCTAACCACTGACGACCACGGGCACCTACCTCTGTGACCCTCAGCACTCAGGCTGGAATTGCCATGTTAACCCCCAGAAAAGAGGAAACAGCATTTCAGAATGGGGGAACACAAAGACTAGGGATACTCAAAATGAAAGTCCCCCAAGCCCAGGGCCCCAAAGACGGGAAGAACCCAGGCTGCCCCATTCCCTCTGGGCCTCCCAACCCCTCCGCCTCTGGCCTGTGGAGGGAATATCAGGGTGAAATTAGAAGAAGCTGTTCCTCTCCTCCTGAAGAACCCCCACGCTGTGCAAATCCGAGCGCACGGGAACCGCGTTCCTGACCCCCAGGCCAGAGGAGCCGGGCGAGGGCCGAGCCCAGGGGCCAGCAGTGGGAGCCAGCTCTGCCACCCACCCACAGCCCAGGCTTCCGGGTCTGCAAACCCCCGGCCGCAGGGAGGGCCGACGGTGCGGCGCGTGTCAGGACCCCGGCAGGAGAGAAGCAGTCTCGAGCGTGCAGTGTCACAACAAGGCCCACAGTGCCTCGTCCGGGGTGTGGCACAAAACCCTGCCCCAGGACGTCTGTCCACAGCCTCGCTCGGCATTGTCTGCGCTCCCAGGGCCCGGCACAGGGCCATCCCGACACCCGGCTGTCTGCAGGACCCCCCTGGCGGACCCGTGCTGCACCCCGAAGGGCCTGCAGGGCCAGACTCCAAACTGCACACGTCTGAGCACCAGGAAGCTGAGGAGCGGTTAGAGACAGAGCTGCTGGAAAGGCCGGGGCGGGGCGGGTGTCCCATACTGGCCCCGGTCACTGCGCCACCGTCCTCCTCCGTGCTGCACGCAGGCAGGGCTGGCCCAGGGCAGTCTGGGGAACAGAGAAACAGACGTAGGCTCCCAGGGCACTTTGACTCGTTCCCACCCATGACCTCCGACCATGTCTTCACAGCCCTCGGGGAATGGAATACTTGCCCCTGCTCTCAGTTTAAAAAAAAAAAAAAAGTTTAATCAAAATCATCAGGGATTTATTTATTTTAATCATTTCTGTCCTCACTTAAGATTAACCCCTAAGAGTCTAGACTTGCTACATTAGACAAATATGTAAAAGAGAAAAAACATGATTCACATCAAGTTCATTTTTCAAAATGTTTCCAGACCAGCTAAAAAGGCATTTAGTAACATCAAACAGGACCACCAAGAAACACACAAGCAAGAGGAACTGTGTGCATAGTAAACCACCCCCACCCCCACCCCCGGTGCTTCCAAGGCGCTGGCACAGTAAGACCAACTCCACTTACAGACGGAGCCCAGAGAGACCCGCTCGCACAGGACACAAAGACCCACCCGAGAGACTCCCAGGCTCCTCGCAACACGGGAAGAGAGGAATAAACAGGCACTCCGTCCAAACAGCCACTTCAAAAATACAAGCAAGGAAACAAACAGGTTTCTGAAAACGCAAGAGCAAGCTGGTCAGGGCAGCAGATCCGAGCTTCCGGAAAAAGAGGCAGGGCCTCCACCTGGTTCCTGGACCCAAGGAGACATGAGGAAGAGCCCTCCCAGTGCTGTTCCAGTCCTTTGGGACTAAATGCACTTCGCAGAGGTGGGCGGTGAGGGGCCAGCCCACCCGGGAAGATGGAAGCAGGTGCCCTGTCCACATTCAAGGGCAAGACTGCAGGGTCAGGTGCGGAGGGCTACCCACAACCCTTCCCATCCAACATCCCTCCCGCACATTCCTCCAACCTTCCTCCTCCCACCTCAGGGTTTTTCTGTGGCTGCTCTAACGGTCCTCCACACACAGCCTGAAACACACTTATTATCTTAAAGTCTGGAGGTCAGAGTCCAAGGCAGTTCTCACGGGACTAAAGTGTAGGTGTTGGCCACTGCACTCATTTCTGGACGCTCTGGGGAGAGTCCATGTCCTGCTCATGCAGGCTGTTGGCAGAATCCAGTTTCCTGCGGTTGTAGGACCGAGGTTCCCGCCGGCTGCAAGCAGAAGGCCACTCCAAATGCTGGAGGCCACCGCACCCCCCGGCTCATGGCCCCCGCCTCCACTTTCAGAGCCAGCGACAAGACAAGCGTTCATCTGCTGTTGATTCTGACCACTTTTAAGCGCTCACTCCATTCTACTGGACCCACCAGGCCACCCAGGAAAAGGTACCACCTCAGGGTCAGCAGATCTGCACCTTCCACTCTTTTGCCATGTGGTCTGGTTCCAGGTTCCAGGGATAAGGATGCAGACATCTTTGGGGTTCATCATTCTGCAACCACGCACCATCCCTCCGGCCAGAACCCTGGTGATCGCCACCCTTCAGTGCTTCGTTGCGGCCCTTTTCTATGGCCTTCTGAGCCCTGCCCGCCTCCCACCCCTCTTCTCACAAGGCTCCCCTCCTGCCGTCCTCCTCCCCAGCCCCAGGGTCCCCGCAGCACCCTTCCCCTGCCAGGAGTGCTCTGACGCCCACCCCGCATCTCCGCATCTGTGCATCTCTGTGGGCTGGCTCCCTCTCCACCTACAGGTCTCAGGTCAGGCATGACCTCTTCTGGAAGGGCGTGGCCTTCCATTGACGCAGGGTCCTGTGCTTCTGCCAACGCCCCCAGATGATGACCTTCGAAGAACATACCAATGTGCTTACCGTCTCCCTCACCCCAGCAGCCTCTGAGAGCCACATCTCTTGGCTCAGCATTCAGCACGGGACCTGGCACACAGAATGCGTTCTGAACGAATGAACTGTCCCCCCAACAAGTCCTCCCCTCAGCTGATGAGTGATGGCGGCCTGTTACAGTGACGGTGGAGCTCATGTCTCACCGGCTCGGAGACTCCTCGGGCTGTGGCCGCTGGAAGCTGAAAGCTGTCGGAGCCACAACACCGTGAGCTGTCTTCTCCTCCAGCTCCACCCCAAGCACCCACAGCCTTGCCGATTCAGTCTGGGCCCTTCCTGCCTCCATCCCGCTCACAAACGTCGCCCTCCACAGGCCCCACCGCCCGCACGGCCTCCTGTGCGCAGCGCTCGCGGCCCCGGCGGACCCACGCCGGAGGGCCGCCTGCGCTCGCACCGCGGTGGGCGGTGACTTCGTCCTGCCACTGACAGCTAAGTGTGGCAAGAGTGCCACCCACAACTGCAGAGAGCAGCCGCCCCTCGGAGCCAAGTGGGTCACTGGCCCAAGAGAGAACCAGCCCCAGAGAGTCACAGACTGAACGCGTCCTGATCCCCATCACCCGCCCTCTGATTCTCGCAGCACCACCATCCTCTCTCACCGGGACGTTCACCACAGCCTCCGAACTGGTCTCCCTGCGTCCGTCCTTCCCTCCCAGCCCCTAACCTGCCATCCACCCAGAGGCCAAAGGGATCCTGCCACACCTCTGCCAAGACCCTCCAAAGCGCTCCCCCGTCAGAATAAGGGACAGGAAGCCCACGTCTTTCCACTGTGACCACGAGGCCCGCCCCCACCAGCTTCCGGACCTCGTGCCCCAGGACTCTCCCCCTCCTCCCTTGGCTCCAGTCACCAGGCCCCCCGCTCTTCTCGAGCACACCGCTGTCGCTCCCAACCGGGGGCTTTCCACTGGCCGTCTGCCCAGACCACTGTCCTCCCAGCCACCCAGGGGGCCTGTTCACTCACCTCCTGTGAGTCCTGCTCAAATGTTACCTCCTCTGTGAGACCTTCTCTGGCCACCTTATCACCGGGAAACCCTCCCCACTCCACACACCTCCCAATCCCAATTCTCTGCTTGAGGTTTCAGTAACAGGATAACAGTTCCCACCTTCTCAGGGGTAACTCTCTTCTTAACTTAGTCATGGTCTCTATTCTCTGCCCCTCCAGCTCCGCTGTAAGCTCTGAGACAGCACTGGTTCTGATCTGTTTTGTTCACTGGTGTATCTCTAGCCCCTGGAACTGTTATTGGCACCAAGAGTTGGTTAAACAAATATCTACTGAATGAATGAATTTTCAAACTCTCAAAGCTCCTCCAAGAGGCCCTCTCTCGTGCTCATCAAAGAGAATCGGACCAGACCGAACAAATATGTGCCTGGAGATCTCAGCCACTTAGGTCTCATCCAGCTTCAGCAGGTTACACTGGCAGAAACTGATGGCCCCAGGGGTGACATGACCTGGTGAAAGTCACACAGAGATTAATAGAAAAAAAAAGGCTGAAACCCAGACCACAGAACCAAGTCAGAGGTGCTTCCACCACATCACACATTCTGCTTCATCCAGAAATTTCTAAGAAAGCCCTAGCCAAATAGACAACCTAAGGACCAGCATGAATAGAGGAGGGGGGGCTACTGGCAAGACCACCTCTCATGCAGTGTGAGACCCTGGCCAAATCACCTACTAGAGATACACCAGTGACACAGTTTTTTTGGTAAGACTCCATAATTTAAAAGATGATGGCAGGGCGCCTGGGTGGCTCAGTCGGTTAAGCGACTGCCTTCGGCTCAGGTCATGATCCTGGAGTCCCGGGATCGAGTCCCGCATCGGGCTCCCTGCTCGGCAGGGAGTCTGCTTCTCCCTCTGACCCTCCCCCTTCTCATGCTCTCTCTCTCTTAAATAAATAAAATCATGGGGCGCCTGGGTGGCTCAGTCGGTTGGGCGACTGCCTTCGGCTCAGGTCATGATTCTGGAGTCCCGGGATCGAGTCCCGCATCGGGCTCCCTGCTCGGCGGGGGGTCTGCTTCTCCCTCTGGCCCCCCCCCTCTCATGTGCTCTCTCTTTCTCTCTCAAATAAATAAATAAAATCTTTAAAAAAGAAAAAGAAACCTTGACATCCGTTTCTCTCTAATCTACGTTCGCCAGGCACTGTCCACGCACTGTCTTCACCTTCCCCGGGGCGCGGGCCGGGGATCAGCCGCACGCTGATCAGGACTTTGGAGCGGAACAGCTTCCAGGGTGCACCCGGGTCATTGCACGCACTTCATTTTTTGTTTAATTTCTTTTTCTTAATTCGCTTCCTGCTGCGGACTCAAGAAAGGAGTTGGTTTTGCGGCCGGAAGGTGGGGTACGTGGAAATTCACAGGGAGGCTCAAATCCACCGGAGCGAGTCCTCGAGCTCGAGGCCAAGCGCAGCCGAGCGCGGGAGGGACAAGAAGGCCATTCAAGTGGGTCCCACCGCCGCGCCCCCCCGGAGAGGCGATCGCCCGGCAAGCGCAGCCGAGCGCGGGAGGGACAAGAAGGCCATTCAAGTGGGTCCCACCGCCGCGCCCCCCCGGAGAGGCGATCGCCCGGCAAGTGCAGCCGAGCGCGGGAGGGACAAGAAGGCCATTCAAGGGGGTCCCACCGCCGCGCCCCCCGGAGAGGCGATCGCCCGGCCAGCGCAGCCCGCGCGGCCAGCGGGCCAGGTCCGCAGTCCCCCGAACCCTTCGCAGCGCGACCCGAGTCGGTCCTCTTGGGCTTCCCAGGGCGCCCAGATGTGTCACCGAGGAGAGCCTGCCGAGGAGTGTCACCGAGGAGAGCCTGCCGAGGAGTGTCACCGAGGGGAGCCTGCGGCCTCGGGAAGACTCGCGCGCAGCTGCTCCTCCTCCCTTCAAGCCTCGGTCTGCGCGCAGCCCCCGTCACCGCCCAGACCCTGCGCTCGAGCCCCCCGGCCCCCCAACGTCGCTCTCGTCCCCAGCAGCCCTCTCCCAGCCCAGCTCACCCCTCCCCAGACCCCCGACTCCACCCGCAGCCCCGCGGGCCGACGCGCCCGCCCGACCTCCGAGCCCTGACCCCGACCCGGCCTCCCCGTCACACCCACCTGCCCGGGACTTCGCCGTTGCTGCGCCTCCAGAACCGCTTCTGGGCCCCGTCGCCGGCCATGGCCCCTCCTCCTCCCTCAGGCCCGCGGCCCGACACCTCGAGCGCGGCCGGCCAGGCCCGGCGGCACTTTCCTGCACCCCGAGCGGCCCCTCAGCGGCCCCCGGACGCCCGAGCCCAGCGCCCAGAGGCTCTTCCGCCTGCTCCCGGAAGTCCCGCCTCCGCGCGCCCGGAAGTCCCGCCTCCGCCCAGGTGCGCCGATGCAAGGCGCGGGCGTGACGACATTCAGGGGCGACGCCGGGGAGGGGGTGTGGCGGCTGCGGTGCGGGCGGCTGGCTGGGGCCCCGTCCGGCTCTGTGCTCTGCCGCCGGGCGAGGCGGCGGGAGGGCCCGGGGCGCGCGGAGGCAGCGAGGGGCAGCGGGGTCGGCGGAGCGGGGGGGGGGGGGGGGGGGGGGGGGGGGCGCCTGGGGGTCGCGGAACCCGGCGGAGGAAGCCCCCGGCAGGGTTTTCGAAGAGTCGGCACGAAGCGGAGCGGAGGGAGAGTCCGTCTACACGGGTGGGGCGCCGGGCGGCTCCGTCGGCCCGCCGTCTGCCGTGGACTCGGGTCGTGACCCCAGGGCCCTGGGCTCGAGCCCCGCGTCGGGCCCCCCGCTCGGCGGGGAGACTCTGCTTCCCCCTCCGCCTGCCCCTTCCCGGCTGGTGCCCTCGCTCGCTCGAGAGCTCCCTCGAGTGAATGAAATCTTTGAAAAGAGCGAGTCTGCGTTGGTTACGTGGTGAAATGACAGCTGCTGAAGTTATTTTTCGGTGTTTCGGTGTTTGCTTCTTTTAACTCGACGCAGCCAACGAAGATGTGGGGTGACGTGCGTGACTGGCGCTGGATTTCTCTTGGTCGCGGACCCGGACCGAGAAGCCAGGTCCTGCCCTTTCCCGACTGCAGGACAGTCCGCGGACACACCTCCGCCAGTTCTCTCGTGAGACAAGAATTGGGCTCCATGTGTAAGTGTGCCCGTGCCCCTCGCTTACTGATGGGTAGCACTGATGGAGTTCTTGCCACACGCAAGATCTGCGCCGGGTTCTTTACATGCAGTACGGCAGCCGTATGCCCACCACCCCCAAAGGCCGCCCCTCCCGGGAGAGCAGAATGGCTCGCTCACCTCGCGGACACCGAATTTTATGCCCTTTCCACAGGTCCTTGTGCCCACCCTGCAACACTTACCTGACTGTTTTTATGATCTCTGTGTCCACAGGTAGCTTGTGAGATCCTGCTCAGTGGGGCCGAGGTCTTCTGCCTCTGCAAGTGTGTGTTGGATGAATGACAACCATGGGAACTCTCCAGGGATGCCCTTTTGTCACCATAGAAACTCCAGGAATCTTCTCTTTGGTGTGATCTTAATGGATCCTTGGTGATCCCCAGCTGACATACCCTCACTAGATCCTCAGGGCTCCTTCGTTGCATAGCCTGATGAGCTCTTCCGGGATCCTGTCCTTACATGACCTCAGGGAATCTCCAGAGATCTTCCAATAAGGTTTCAGTGGATCCGCAGGGACTCCCTCCTGACACAGCCTCAGGCAGTCTCCCGGGATTCTCTCCTAGTGGAGCTCAGGAAGGCCCCAGGGACCTCTTCCCAATATACAGCCCCGAGGCCTCAGAAATCCTCTCAGAGACTGGCTCCTAACAGCCTCCGGGGTCCCCTGTGGACATCACTGGGGACCTCAGGGGTTCTGTGCAGCTCTTCTGGCTCATTGCAAGAATCAGCGAGGTGACGGAGCAAGATGGCGGAGGAGTAGGAGACCTGGATTTCGTCTCCTCTCAGGAATTCAGCTGGATAGGGACCAAACCATTCTGAACACCTACAAACCCAACAGGAGATCGAAGAAAGGAAGAGCAACAACTCTCTGAACAGAAAAGCGACCACTTTCTGGAAGGTAGGACATGCGGAGAAGTGAATCCGCGGCGATATTCGGGAGGATAGGCGGCAGGGGAGGGGCCTCTGTCGGCTGCTTCTGGCAAGTGATAGAACCACGGAGCACAAAATCGGAACTTTTAAAAGTCTGCTCCGCTGAGGGACGTCACTCTGGTGGCTAAGCGGGGGGTGGAACCCCCGGGACAGTGTGGTCTCAGGACCCTCGGGGTCACAGAAAGACCGGGGGTGCCTGAGTGCAGCAGAGCTCCCAGGGATCGGAGCAGGGAAGCCGGCTGCAGAGGCGGAGCCCAGGCGCGGGCTCTCAGCTCGGGGTTGCCATTGACCATGATCCGCGGCACAGTCGGGCCCCTGCTCCTCCAGCAGGGACCCAACAAGCGGCAGATCCGGGGAGACTCACCTTCCTCCCCGGGGAGGAGCCGCGCGGGAGCGCACTGCAGAGATCTGCTGGGTTTAGAGACTCCACCCGGGGTCGGGTGCCAGAGAGAGAAACGCGGTCACAGGCCGGGCGAGCACGGAGTGCGGCTGGAGACCAGGGAGACAGGAGTGACTGACAGCTTTTCTCTGGGGGCTCACTGAGGAACGGGGCCCTGAGTTCTCGGCTTCTCTGGGGCGGAGATTGGGAGGCCGCCATTTTCACTCTCCGCCTCCAAAACTGTACAGAAAGCTCGCAGGGAACAAAAGCCCCGGAGAGCAAACCCGAGCAGATTACTTAGCTGGGAGGGGGCAAGGGCGGGGCAATTCCGCCTCCGGCAGAGACATTTGGGAACCACGGCAACAGGCCCCTCCCCAGAAGATCAGCGAGAACAGCCAGCCAAGACCAAGTTTACTGATCAATGAGAACGGCAGAACTCCGGCGCTAGGGGACTACTGCACATAGAATTCACGGCTTTTTTACCATGATTCTTTAGTCTTTTAAAGTCAATTTTTTTTAACTGTCTTTTTGTCTTTTTATTTCTTTTTGAAATTTTCTTTTTCCATTTTTCAACCAACATCTTATCAATCCCTTAAAAAAAAAATTATTTTTCATTTTTAGAGTCATATTCTATCCCTTCATAGTAGTTACCCATATTTTTGGCTTATATATATAAGTTGTTCTCTCTTTAAAATTTTGAGATAGTTTCTTCTAACAGATTAAAATATACCCTAAATCTCTAGTATACGGTGCTTTCTATTCCCCTGCCTGATCACATCCTCTTTTTTTTTTTTTCTCTTTTTCTTTTTTTCTTTTTTTAAATCCTCTTCTTTCTTTTTTCAAACAACTTCTTATCAATTCCTTTTATAACATTTTTTTATAATTTCCATTTTTACAGTCATATTCCATCCCTTCATCCTATCAACCCTTATTTTTGTACATATATAAGTTTTTCTTTCTTTAAAATTTTGGGAGGCACTTTCTTCTAAAAGACCAAAATACACACCAAATCTGGTGTGTGGCACTGATCTATATACCATATAGATCATATTTGATCATATTCTGGTTTTCCTTTTGTTGTTGTTGTTTCGTTTTGTTTGTTTTTGTTTTTATCTTTATCTTTTTTTTTTCTTTTTCTTTTTTCTCTCTTTCCCTTTCTTATCCCACTGCTTTAGGTCTTTTCTGATTTTTTAGAGTATATTTTCTGGGGACGTGGTTATTCTGCTAGCATTTTGTTCTCTCATTAATCTATTCTCCTCTGCACAAAATGACAAGACGGAAAAAATCACTGCAACAAAAAGAACAAGAGGTAGTACCGACTGCCAGGGACCTACTCAATACGGACATTAGTACGATGTCAGATCTAGAGTTCAGAATCATCACTTTAAAGATACTAGCTGGACTTGAAAAAAATATGGACGTTATTAGAGAAACGCTTTCTGGAGAAGTAAAAGAGCTAAAATCCAACCAAGTAGAAATTAAAAAGGCTATTAAAGAGGTGCAATCAAAAATGGGGGCGCTAACTGCTAGAATAAATGAGGCAGAAGAGAGAATCAGTAATATAGAAGATGAAATGATGGAAAATAAAGAAGCTGAGAAAAAGAGAGAGAAACAACTACTGGATCACGAGGGCAGAATTCGAGAGATAAGCGATACCATAAGACGAAACAACATTAGAATAATTGGGATCCCAGAAGAAGAAGAAAGAGAGAGAGGGCCAGAAGGTATAATGGAGCAAATTATAGCAGAGAACTTACCTAATTTGGGGAAAGAAACAGGCATGAAAATCCAGGAAGCACAGAGAACCCCTCTCAAAATCAATAAAAATAGGTCAACTCCCCGACATCTAATAGTAAAACTTACGAGTCTCATAGACAAAGAGAAAATCCTGAAAGCAGCTCGGGAGAAGAGATATGTAACCTACAATGGTAGAAACATTAGATTGGCAACAGACCTATCCACAGAGACCTGGCAGGCCAGAAAGGACTGGCAGGATATATTCAGAGCACTAAATGAGAAAAATATGCAGCCAAGAATACTCTATCGAGCTAGATGCCATTGAAAATTGAAGGAGAGATAAAAAGCTTCCAGGACAAACAAAAACTAAAGGAATTTGCAAACACAAAACCAGCCCTACAGGAAATCTTGAAAGGGGTCCTCTAAGCAAAGAGAGACCCTAAAAGCAACATAGACCAGAAAGGAACACAGACAATATATGGTAACAGTCACCTTACAGGCAATACAATGGCACTAAATTCCTATCTTTCAATAGTTACCCTGAATGTAAATGGGCTAAACGCCCCAATCAAAAGACACAGGCTAACAGACTGGATTAAAAAACAAGACCTATCAATATGCTGTCTGCAAGAGACTCATTTTAGAACCAAAGACACCCCCAGATTGAAAGTGAGGGGGTGGAAAACCATTTACCATGCTAATGGACACCAAAAGAAAGCTGGGGTGGCAATCCTTATATCAGACAAATTAGATTTTAAATCAAAGACTGTAATAAGAGATGAGGAAGGACACTATATCATACTTAAAGGATCTATCCCACAAGAAGATCTAACAATTGTAAATATCTATGCCCCTAACATGGGAGCAGCCAATTACATAAGGGAATTAATAACAAAAGCAAAGAAACACATCGACAACAATACAATAATAGTGGGGGACTATAACACCCCCCTCACTGAAATGGACAGATCGTGTAAGCAAAAGATCAACAAGGAAATAAAGACTTTACATGACACACTGGACCAAATGGACTACACAGACATATTCAGAACATTCCACCCCAAAGCAACGGAATACACATTCTTCTCTAGTGCCCATGGAACATTCTCCAGAATAGATCACATCCTAGTTCATAAATCAGGTCTCAACGGGTACCAAAAGTTTGGGATCATTCCCTGCCTATTTTCAGACCACAATGCTTTGAAACTAGAACTCAATCACAAGAGGAAAATCGGAAAGAACTCAAATACATGGAGGCTAAGGAGCATCCTACTGAAGAATGAATGGGTCAACCAGGAAATTAAAGAAGAATTAAAAAAATACATGGAAACCAATGAAAATGAAAACACAACTGTTCAAAATCTTTGGGATGCAGCAAAGGCAGTCCTAAGAGGAAAGTATATAGCAATACAAGCCTTTCTCAAGAAACAAGAAAGGTCTCAAGTACACAACCTAACCCTACACCTAAAGGAGCTGGAGAAAGAACAGCAAATAAAGCCTAAACCCAGCAGGAGAAGAGAAATCATAAAGATCAGAGCAGAAATCAATGAAATAGAAACCAAAAGAACAGTAGAACAGATCAACGAAACTAGGAGCTGGTTCTTTGAAAGAATTAACAAGATTGATAAACCCCTGGCCAGACTTATCAAAAAGAGAAGAGAAATGACCCAAATCAACAAAATCATGAATGAAAGAGGAGAGATCACAACCAACACCAAAGAAATACAAACAATTATAAGAACATATTATGAGCAACTCTATGGCAGCAAATTAGATAACCTGGAAGAGATGGATGCATTCCTAGAGATGTATCAACTACCAAAACTGAACCAGGAAGAAATAGAAAACCTGAACAGACCTATAACCACTAAGGAAATTGAAGCAGTCATCAAAAATCGCCCAAAAAACAAAAGCCCATGGCCAGATGGCTTCCCAGGGGAATTCTACCAAACATTTCAAGAAGAATTAATACCTATTCTTCTGAAACTATTCCAAAAAATAGAAACGGAAGGAAAACTTCCAAACTCATTTTATGAGGCCAGCATTACCTTGATCCCAAAACCAGACAAAGACCCCATCAAAAAGGAGAATTAGAGGACCAATATCCCTGATGAATATGGATGCAAAAATTCTCACCAAAATACTAGCCAATAGGATCCAACACTATATTAAAAGGACTATTCAACATGACCAAGTGGGATTTATCCCTGGGCTGCAATGTTGGTTCAACATCCGCAAATCAATTAATGTGATACAATACATTAACAAAAGAAAGAACAAGAATCATATGATCCTCTCAATAGATGCAGAAAAAGCTTTTGACAAAGTACAGCATCCTTTCTTGATCAAAACTCTTCAGAGTATAGGGATAGAGGGTACATACCTCAATATTATAAAAGCCATCTATGAAAAACCTACAGCAAATATTATTGTCAATGGGGAAAAACTGAGAGCTTTCCCCCTAAGGTCAGGAACGCGGCAGGGATGTCCACTATCACCACTGCTATTCAACATAATATTGGAAGTCCTAGCCACAGCAATCAGACAACAAAAAGAAATCAAAGGCATCCAAATTGGCAAAGAAGAAGTCAAACTCTCACTCTTTGCAGATGATATGATACTTTATGTGGAAAACCCAAAAGACTCCACCCCAAAACTGCTAGAACTCATACAGGAATTCAGTAAAGTGGCAGGATATAAAATCAAGGCACAG
Source organism: Mirounga angustirostris (assembly GCF_029215605.1). NCBI lineage: Eukaryota > Metazoa > Chordata > Mammalia > Carnivora > Phocidae > Mirounga > Mirounga angustirostris. Next base: position 106,212,733 of record NW_026991720.1, on the reverse strand, counting down.
AAGTCAGTGGCTTTCCTATACACCAACAACAAGACAGAAGAAAGAGAAATTAAGGAATCCATCCCATTTACAATTGCACCCAAAACCATAAGATACCTAGGAATAAATCTAACCAAAGACACAAAGGATCTATACTCAGAAAACTATAAAATACTCATGAAAGAAATTGAGGAAGACACAAAGAAATGGAAAAACGTTCCATGCTCATGGATTGGAAGAACAAATATTTTGAAGATGTCAATGCTACCTAGAGCAATCGACACATTCAATGCAATCCCCATCAAAATACCATCCACTTTTTTCAAAGAAATGGAACAAATAATCCTAAAATTTGTATGGAACCAGAAAAGACCCCGCATAGCCAGAGGAATATTGAAAAAGAAAAGCAAAGCCGGCGGCATCACAATTCCGGACTTCCAGCTGTATTACAAAGCTGTCATCATCAAGACGGCATGGTACTGGCACAAAAACAGACACATAGATCAATGGAACAGAATAGAGAGCCCAGAAATGGACCCTCAACTCTATGGTCAACTAATCTTCGACAACGCAGGAAAGACTGTCCAGTGGAACAAAGACAGTCTCTTCAACAAATGGTGTTGGGAAAATTGGATAGCCACATGCAGAAGAATGAAACTGGACCATTTCCTTACACCACGCACAAAAATAGACTCCAAATTGTTGAAAGACCTCAATGTAAGACAGGAGTCCATCAAAATCCTAAAGGAGAACACAGGCAGCAACCTCTTTGACCTCAGCCAAAGCAACTTCTTCCTAGAAATATCGCCAAAGGCAAGGGATGCAAGGGCAAAAATGAACTATTGGGACTTCATCAAGATAAAAAGCTTTTGCAAAGCAAAGGAAACAGTCAACAAAACCAAAAGACAACCGACAGAATGGGAGAAGATATTTGCAAATGACATATCAGATAAAGGGCTAGTTTCCAAAATCTATAAAGAACTCATCAAACTCAACACCCAAAGAACAAAGAATCCAATCAAGAAATGGGCAGAAGACATGAACAGATATTTTTCCAAAGAAGACATCCAAATGGCCAACAGACACATGAAAAAGTGCTCAATATCGCTCGGCATCAGGGAAATCCAAATCAAAACCTCAATGATATACCACCTCACACCAGTCAGAATGGCTAAAAAACCAGGGAGTATAAAAAACCAGGAAAGGACAGATGTTGGCGGGGATGCGGAGAAAGGGGAACCCTCCTATACTGTTGGTGGGAATGCAAGCTGGTGCAGCCACTCTGGAAAACTGTATGGAGATTCCTCAAAAAGTTGAAAATAGAGCTACCATATGATCCAGCAATTGCACTACTGGGTATTTACCCCAAAGATACAAAAGTAGGGATCCGAAGGGATACGTGCACCCCGATGTTTATAGCAGCAATGTCCACAATAGCCAAACTGTGGAAAGAGTCAAGATGTCCATCGACAGATGAATGGATAAAGAAGAAGTGGTATATATATACAATGGAATATTATGCAGCCATCAAAAGGAATGAGATCTTGCCATTTGCAACGACGTGGATGGAACTGGAGGGTATTATGTTGAGTGAAATAAGTCAAAAAGAGAAAGACATGTATCATATGATTTCACTGATATGAGGAATTCTTAATCGCAGGAATCAAACTGAGGGTTGTTGGAGTGGGGGGTGGGGTGGGAGGGATGGGGTGACTGGGTGATAGACACTGGGGAGGGTATGTGCTCTGGTAAGCGCTGTGAATTGTGCAAGGCTGTTGAATCTCAGATCTGTACCTCTGAAACAAATAATGCAATATATGTTAAGAAAAAAAAAAAAGAAGAAGAAGAAGGTAGCGGGAGGGGAAGAATGAAGCGGGGGAAATCGGAGGGGTAGACAAACCATGAGAGAGGATGGACTCTGAAAAACAAACAGGTTCTAGATGGGAGGTGGGTGGGAGGATGGGTTCGCCTGGTGGTGGGTATTGAGGAGGGCACATTCTGCATGGAGCACTGGGTGTTGTGCACAAACAATGAATCATGGAACACTTCATCTAAAACTAATGATGTAATGTATGGGGATTAACATAAGAATAAAAAAAAAAAAAAAGAATCAGCGAGGTGACAGCAGGACCGAAGATGATGGAAGTAGAGTTCACAGAGAAAAAATGGACAGTAGTTAGTGACTGGCTGGATGCAATTATAGCATCTTAGATCGGTTGTCCCTATACCTTGAGGATGCTTTCCTGCCTCAGGTCTCCTGGGGGAAGGAGCAAGACTGACACCAAGATTGATGAAGGCTTCAGGACCCACTGAGCAAAGGGTTAGTAGTGCCAATCAGAAACAGGAGAGCAAGGGGTCAGCCTGTTTGCAGCCTACGTTTATGATTGGTTTAGGATGACTTGGGTCAAGGTCACGGATGTAAGACCTCAGCCAAGCACGAGGTTAGAGGACAGATTAGTCTCCAGACAAGGAGATGGGAGGATCTGCCAGGGCAAAGTCACAGGAATAGGTCAGCATCATGGCAACATAATCAGAACAGAAAGCCAAGAAGAAACAATCCCCAGAAATGGATTTTGTCTGGGGAGCTTGGTAAGGATAGGATGTAAAAGGAGCGTTTGGTAGAAGGCCAGGTGTATAAACTGAGTATAACATATGTACAGTCTAGGAATGGGATCTCTGCAGGCATCAAACAGGACAGATGCATGAACCAGAATGAATGAGTGGAGCACTTTGTATTTATTTGTGCAAGAAATAATTTTTAAAAGATTTGTTTATTTATTTGAGAGAGGGGATGGGGGATGGTGGCAGATGAGGAAGGAGAGGAAGAAGCCAACTCCCCACTGAGCGCGCAGAGCCCACACAGGGCTCCAACCTATGACCCCGAGATAATGACCTGAACCAAAATCAAGAGTCAGAAGTTCAACATACTGAACCACCCAGGCACCCCTGTGCAACAAATATTTTTTTTTTAATTTATTTGAGAGAGAGAGAGAGCATGAGAGGGGGAGGGGGGAAAGGGAGAGGGAGAAGCAAACTCCCCGCTGAGCTGGTAGCCTGACGCAGGGCCCGATGCCAGTACCCCAGGATCATGACCTGAGCCAAAGGAAATGCTTAATGAGCTGCCCAGGTGCCCCAACAAACAAGAAGGTCACTTTCACTAAGATTTAAGCTAATGGAAATTAAATCCAAGGACATGCCATTTCACACATGACAGATGGGCTAAAACTTAAAAATCTGTCAATGCCAAAATTGACAAGGATGTGGATTTGTGAGCGGTGCAGAATGAACTGATTCACTGCTGGTGGGAGTATAAATTGATTTAGTGATTCTCAACAGCCATCTAGCAATTTCTAGTAGTTAAGGATGCATATACTCTACAACCCAGCAATTCCACCCTTGGTGTGTACCCTAGAGCAGCTTGCCCAAGTGTGCAAAGACAAGAACATTCACTGAAACATGCTGCTTTTGCTGGCAGCGGGGAAGGTCATCAAGTCATCTCTAGGAGAATTGGTAAATGATACATAGCTATCCAATAGGATGCTATATGGTAACAAAATGAATAAATTAGTTACATATATCAACACAAATGATTTTCACAAGGTTAAATGAAAAAAAAGTTGAATATGGATGCATGCACTATTTAATTCCATTCTTTTTTTTTTTTAAGATTTTATTTATTCATTTGACAGAGAGAGAGAGAGAGACAACCAGAGAGGAAACACCAGCAGGGGGAGTGGGAGAGGGAGAAGCAGGCTTCCCCCGGAGGAGGGAGCCGGATGTGGGGCTCGATCCCAGGACCCTGGGATCATGACCTGAGCCGAAGGCAGATGCTTAACGACTGAGGCACCCAGGCACCCCTAATTCCATTCTTTTAGAGTAAAAAAGAATGCTAAACACTAAATTCAGGAGAGTGGTTGCCTCTGGGTATTGGTGGGGACTTTGATCAGTAAGTAAGGAAGTCAAGGGGCTTCAGTTTTTCGATTATGCTTTATTTCTGATGGCCGAGGGAATGCATGCTGCTGTTGTTATATTATTTATGACTTCTCCCATGTATAAAATGTTTGATTACGGAGCTCTTACTGCTGTGTCTGTGAGCACACTCTTGGAAAAGGATGAGACAATGAATGAGCAGCATTCACTGAGAGGCGTGGAGGGGTCGGGACAATTGATGAGACCTGTGACTGTAGTTTAAGGCGAGCTGGCAAGATGGGACAAAATGCAAGGAGTGGCTCCAGGGAGAGGGAGCATCACAGCTGCAGCAGGGAGACAAAGATTGGAGCGCTGGGTAACAGGGGAGTCTTGGGCATGGCTGATCCTTGCGTGCAGGCAGCTTCTTGGGGAGGAGAGGTTGAACGGTGAGGGGCCACCTGGAGAGAGGTCCCGAATTGAGACCAGAGGGTGGAGCCTTTGCACTGTGCACAAACCAGTCATTGCACGGCTGCCCCCTGGGAGGGGGGCCCTGCAGCTGCAGGCAGCTCCTCAGAGGGACTTCTCTGAGCCATCAGCAGCTAGCACTCCCGGCCACGGAGGAAATGAGAGCCTTTGTCCCAAGGAGCGCATCTGGGCAGCACACTGTAGCGCTGGCTGCAGTCCACCTTGGCACCACTCGGATCCAGGAGCGTCAGAGGGGTCACCACTGGAAGAACATCTCTAGGATTCTGCCTGCTTCCTTTTGTGGAAATTTACAAGAGGAAGGTTGACCCGATCTTGGAGCCCCTCCTCCTGGGTGGGGGAAGGCATGTCACTGTGCTGTTGGCTTGCATTTCCTATGATCTCATGAGGAAAATCGCCCCATGTGCTCACTGGGTCGTCTGACTATCTTCTTTGGAGAAATGTCTATTATTTTCAGTGGGGTTGCTTAGGTTCTTAAGTTGGAGGAGTTTTGTACACATTCTAGATGCAAGACTCGTATGAGATTTGCAAATATTTCCTACCATTCTTTGGGTTTCTTTACATCCTCTTGAGATTACCCTTTCATTCACAAAAGTTTTTAGCAACGTTGAAGTCCAGTGTCTCTGTTTTCTCTGTTGTTGCTTGGGCTTCGGGTGCCATACAAGAGACACCATATTGCCAAATCCAAGGGAAGGAAGATCTGCCCCTAGGTGCTCTTAGTTTCCTTCTGAGTGTTAAGAATTTTCATTCTTAAAGTTCATTCTTGGATCCATGTGGAGTTCATTTTTTATAGGGTGGAAGGGAATGCTCTGACTTCACTCCATCGTATGTGGATATCCGGTTTCTCAACACCGTTTGTTGCATACACTGTTTTTGCCTCATTGAGTGATCTTGGTCTCCGTGCTCAAAAAAAACTGACTGTACATGTATGTATTCCTTGATTCTCAGCACTATCCCATTGATCCATATGTGTTGGTCTTCTCTGCTCATACCTTTCGGGAAATATTATAATCTCGTACAGAGTTTTTCCAGTTCTTAGGATTATTTGCATAGAAGATCATATCCTATATAAATAAACTTTTTCTTCTTCCTTTCCATTTGTGAGCTTTTAGTAACTAATCTTGTATAATTTCTCTGACCAAACTTCCATGACAATATGGAAATGAAGAGGTGGACATGGGCATCCTTGACTTTTTGGGGATTTTAAGGAGAAAACTCTCAGTCTTTCACCACAGAGGATGATATACATATGAGTTATTTTTCATAAATATCCTTTATCATAATTTTTAAAGAGTTATTTATTTATTTATTTATTTATTTATTTATTTATTTATTTAAGAGCATGCAAGCCCAAGAGTGGGGAGGGGCAGAGGGAGAGAATCTCCAAGCAGACTCCCAACCGAGTGCAGAGCCCTCCCTGGAGCTCAATCTGAAGACTCTTGAGATCATGACCTGAGCCCAAACCAAGAGTCGGACACTCAACCCACTGAGCCACCCAGGCACCTCTCCTTTACCACAATTGAATCTTCTATTTCTATTTTATTGAGAACACTTGTTATGAAAAGGTTTGGATTTTGTCAAAGCTTATCCTACAACAATTGACATGATCATGTTTCTTCTGGATGTGGTCTAGGACACTGATTAGCTACGTTGAACAGCCTTTGCATTCCTGGTGTAAATCACACTTTGTCATGATGTAGAGTCCTGTCAATGTGCTGCTAGATTCTGTCTGCTAGAATTCTGTTGAGGATTTTTGCCTCGCTCTTCATAATGGATTTTGGCCTGCAACTGTCTTTTCTTGTAAGGTCTTTGTCAGTCTTTGGAATCGGGACAATGCTGGCATTCTAGGGGGACGTGGGAAGTGTTCCCTCCTCTTGTACTTTTTTCAGACTTTCAGAAGGATTGGTATTCTGTCTTCTTTAAACGTGTGGGACAAATCACCAGGGAAAGCATCAGGTTCTGGACTTTTCATTCTTGGGAAGTTCTCATGACTGCTTCAGTCTATTTACTTATTACAGGTCTGCTCAGGGTTTCCATTTCTTCTGGAGTCACTTTGGTAGTTTGTGTGCTTCTCAGAATGATCTGCTTCATCTCAGGGAGCCAATTGGTTGGTATGAAGTGGTTCCATTTTTGTCTCTTTGTCAATTTTGGTAAATCTGCCAAAGAAAGAACTGTTGTTTTCACTGATTTTTCTCACGTGCTCTTCTCTTCCATGTATCTCTGCCCTAATCTTCATAGTTTCCTTTGCTCTACTAACTTTGATCTTCTCCTTCGACTGAACCAGAGGAACATTCTAACTGTTCCAGATGCCAGCCAGCCAGAGGGCCATTGTCTAGGTCTGTGTTGTTGTGTAGAGAAGCAATACAGACTGGAGTGGATCAGGCTACCTGGGCAATTTCTACCTCACCTGGCATTCCAGGTCACCCCCAGACCGTCATTTCAGGCTGAAGCTCTCCTCCTGCCAGGCATGATGCCCAGCAACAGACTGACCTGACTTCCCATGAACCACTCACGACCTTAGGGGCCTTCTGTGCTCTAGGAACAAGCAGACTAGCTGAATTTTGCCAAGGAGCACTGCCCATGAGCAGAAAACCTGCATAGCTCAGGGCACTGTCTTCTGTGTGCTTCCTTCACACCTTCCCATGTGTGGGTCACAGCCACCTGTGCCCATGGACACCCTAGAGCACCCATTCACCCAGGATGTCGGATCAATGCAAAGTCAGCCCTTCCATTCTGCCACCACACTCCCAACACAACACCCAAGACCAAAAGGAGCGGTCACTCCAAGTCCTGGTACCAGCTCAGATGCAGCCCCTATCTGTGCAGCAGGGACATCGCCTACCCGCTCTCCATGCTCCTCCAGCCCGATGGAGATTTGGACGACATTAGTGTGGGTTTTGTCCCAGGATCCCTGATGGCCAGGAAAAGGAGGTGACTGTCCCACCCTTTCTCCCTGACAGACATCCCTTCCTGGAGCCTGGGTCCCCACTCCACAGCCACAAGGGGCCAAGAAGACTCAGTCTCTAGAAGCTTCTGGGCTAGATGCTGACCGGGGTTGCCTTACACAGTCTGGTGTTTCTGCTGGCCTTGCCGTTCCTCAAGTTCCGGAGTTGACCTCCCAGTCGTCGCTGGAGACCTCAGGCATCATCTCAGCCTCTGTCAGCACCTCCCTCTCCTCAGCCTCCATCACATCTGTGGGAGCCTCGAACTCACACGAGCACCGTGTCTCGGGGTCTGCAACCACGGCTCCTCCCTGCTGCTCTCCATGCAGCAGGTGGGCGCCGCTGCCTCAACCCCATCAGCCTGGACATGAAGATCGGCACCATGTCCAAGAGCATCCTGCTGAACTGGGCACGTGGGGCGTCCCTTTGGTCTCCTGACTCAGACGTCTCTGAGTACTGATCTCACTGGAACAGCTAGCTACTCTGACAAGAAGCCACCTCTGGACCTTCCAGGCAGCATGCCCAGGCCTGGAAGGACTCAGACGACCACCACGGCCCCCACTCTACAGAGGAGGAAACTGCGGCAGCCTCCTCACCTCCGGCTGGTGCTTGCTTGGTGATCCATGCTTGGGTGGGGACAATAACATGCCCACCAAGCTCCTTCTAAGTCTACGATGCTGTGGCTCTTGTAAGACTGCCCGGATTGTGTCCCCTGAACCCCCCAACCCGCAGTGTCCCCTGACTCCTTGCCCAATATCCAGAGAGCCCTGCGTGATCTGGTCTAGACATGCTCCCCAGTGTGCACCCCTCAGCCCACTCCAGCCTCTGTAGGGCCTTCGTCCCCCAGGGAGCCCGGCAGGAATTTGCCCCTCAGAACTCCTGCCCTCCCTCCCTATGACCCCCATCCAGGATGGCCTCACCTCCAAGCCTGGGCTCAAAGGCTCCTTCCTCCGGCTCCTCTGTAAGCTCAGGCTTTGGGTCAGATTGAGCTGGGTTCAAACCGACAGCAGGGCCATGTCACAGCACTGTGACTGGCAAGATCCTGTGGGAACTCCTGGGACCTCCGTTTTCTACTTTGGAGATGGGGTCAGTGACTCCCACCTGAGGAGGATGGGTTGGGGTTGAAAGCAGGGAGATGAAGGTGTTTGAGTGCCAGATTTTGGGGAGAGGGGCTGCTGCCAGGAAGACAGGGGGAGGGGATGTAGAGGAGGAAAAGGCGGCCTGACCTCCTCCCTGCCACACTTGTCCCCATCACCCTCCCCTGACCCCCCCCCGCCATGCACTGAGACGAACACTGAAGTGGAACGTGGGGGCCATTTCGGCAGCGGGGGTATATTTCATATATTTCATTTCTCTCTAGTCCCCAGGTCTCCACGTCCAGTCAGTCCAGCGGCCCTGCCTGGCGGGACTGGGGCTGGCCTCCGGCCTAAGAGGACGTGAGGGTCACTGAGCAGGCAGTGGAGATCGGGACAAGGAGGACCAAGGCCACAGCCAGCCCCTCGGGGTTGCTCAGGCCTGCTGGCAGGTGGGGTCCCGCGCAAGCGCCGTCTGCTGGGCCGTGTGCGCCTGCGCAGGATCCACCTGCCTCCGACCCACCGTTGGTGGGAGGGCCCCGCCCACCCAGAGTGCACCTGCGCCACGTCCACCCAAAAGGAGGAAGCCGACCAGCCACGCCGAGCCACGCTAATGAAGTTCCTCAGGGGGAGTGTGGGGACGACGGCGCTCCAGGACCGGGCTCGGGGAGTGCCAGGAGGGTCTCCTGCCCCGACGCCATCCGGGACACTGACGACCCGGGGTGCCATGATGGCTGTGCCCCTTACATGGCCATGATCTCAACCCAAGGGGTCTGGGCTGCTCCCGTCACAGACACACACACACACACACACACACACACCCAGTCCTTCAAACACACACACACACACCTGATCCTTCACACACAGACACACACACCCGGTCCAGCCCCATCCTTGGCCAGGTACAAAATCACCCTTCACATACGTGGAAGATGATCCGAACCAATTTGGATATTCTGTTGCACTTCAGGACATGGACAGGAATAGTTTTGCAGTTTCTGTGTTGTGAATTGTCCCTCCTTTATCCACAGATCAGCCCCACCGTGAACCAGAGTGGGCCCTGCCGCTGGGGGCGAACCAGAGGCTGTGGGCGGTCCGTGCTGACAGCCTGAGGAAGCTGGTGGAGCTGGGCCAGGCCCTCTCCTGTGGCCCCTCTCCTGGAGCACCTCCCCGAGGAACGCCTCCCCAGCCCTTCCCACACCTGCTGCTCACCAAGGTGAGCAGGGCCCCCCGTCCCTCCCGGAGGCTCCCCCTCACCTGCGGGCTGTGTGTCTCGGGCCTGGCACGTCCCCTCTCCGAACCTCAGGTGACTCCTGGGAACCCTGCGTTCACGAGGCCAGGCCCCACACACGGGGTTGCCGTCAGGCCTGTTGGGACCACTCCCCGACCCTGTGGCCAGCCCACGGGGAGGGTGGCTTGGGGCTGAGGAGGTTCCTCTCCACCGTGAAGGAGCTCTCTGCCCCAAGCCTCGCTGTCCTGTGTCCCGGGCAAAGCCGCATTCCTGGCTGTGAGGAGGTTTCACATTCCATCTGGGGCTCCCATCCTGGGTGGAGCCAGACCAGGGATCCCTGGGGGCTGGCAGAGGGGTCCCAGAGCCACTCAGACATCTAGAAGGTGCTGGCTGGGCTTCATCAACTCCACAAATGGACAGGAAGCCCCTTCTAGACATTTTCCATAATTCATGGAACAGGGCAGACAAATGTCCCTGCCCCGCGGGCCTCTTTGTAGGTGGGGGTCCGCCGCTAAGCCTAGACGACAAAGCAGAGATGGGCACACGACGTTGCGTGGGACGCCCTGCCGGCCTCCTCTACATACGGATCCCTCCGTTCTCATTGTCTGAAGGATGACAGGCCCTAGGACGAAGAAGAGCCCTTGTCTCCGAGGTGGTGAGGGAACGCGGGGGACCGGTCAGGTGTGGAGCCATGGGTCTCGTGCACGCCCGCCGCAGGGCTGGTTCATGGTCCAGGAGCTGTGGGCAGGTCGTCTGTGCACACCTGGCCATGACACACCTGGCTGGCCCTCTCGGTGGGGAGGCCTGCGAGCCTGGTGCACCTGTCCCCCACCTACCCCTGGAGGAGCAGCCACGTTCAAGCCTTTCCACGTCCGACCCTCAGGGACAGTTGGGAACCTGGGTCAAGAGAGGCAGGGACTGGCCCAGGACAACTGAGGGGTGCAGATTCCAAGGAGCTGCTCTCCAGTCCTAGGCCAGTCCCAACCCTCCCATGAGGTTTGCTTTGGGGGTGAGAGCCCCTCAGATCGTCGGGAAGAACTACCCACCCGTCCCATGTGGGGACATGACCTTGGCATCCCCAGCCACGTAGAGGCACGTGCACCCGCACACCCACTCCCACACACACACCCACACCCACACACACACCACTCTGACTGCCCAACTGGGGGTCAGAAGGGGAGGAAACCCTGGGAGCGAGGTGGGTGACAGGGGGGAAAGAAGAAACAGGTTGCAGACAGCTGGGCCATGGGGCAGGGCATCAGGACTCCTGGCAAGGACACAGATCCATAGCATGGGGAGGGGAGACAGGCCAGGCTGAGGGTCAGGGGTCCCCGAGGGGCCCAGGGCGGTTGCCAGGGCACTGGGAGAGGACAGGGTCTGGGTTCCGGTGTCCATCACCAACCTGGGCACTTGGAAGCAGGAAGAGATACCCACCCCCAAGTCCAGAGGGGCTACAGCACAAAGGCCTCAGCTTACTTTTCTGTCACTTGGGCTGTAGAGATGCAGTGTCCCTAGGGTCCCACAGGCTTGTGTGAGAGCCTGTTGGCCTTGGATCTCCATCCCCGACCCCCTGTGCTCCCAGTCCTGGGAAAATGCTTTGTACTCCCTCGAGGTCCTTCGGAGCAGGGGACAGACTGGGGGCTTGGGGGGCTGAGGACCTGGGTACGCAGAACGTGGCAGAGCACTGACCACTAGCCTGGGGACCAAGGCCAAGACCCTCCTTGTTGCAGCCTCCGGGCCTCCATTTGGAAGAGGGTCCAGATTCAGTGCTCTGGTCCGGGTGACAAGGCCTTAGGAAGGAACGGAGCCCCAGGACAGAAGAGGGAAACACGGACAAGAGAGGCTTCTGAGGTTTCTCACATCACACCTGGAGTCACAGATCCTGCTCCTGTGAGAGACACAGAGACAAAGACAGAAACAGAGAAGGAGACAGAGAATGAACACACGACAGAGGGAACCAGAAGAAGTCACAGACTTTCCTCCATCAGCTTGGAAATGACATCCCAGCCTTTGGCCCCATTCTCTTCCTGAGAGTGCGGTCACACAGGCCATCCACCCCGGAGGGGAGGTGATTCCATAGGGATCTGTGACCAGGATTCGGGGATGCTGGGAGCGACTGTGGGGACTGCTCAGCACATGGGCACAGATGAGTCCCTGGGACCTGAGCCTAACCCTAATAGAAGCCCCTGGAAGTCTGTGCTGTGAGAGGACAAGGTCAGAATCAGTTCATTACAACCTTTCCATGGGGGCTGGGACACAGGCAGGAGGGGGGTGGCCTTGCCCAGACCCCAGAGCAGACCCAGGCCCCTCTGAGCTGTGCTCCATGTCCCGCCCAGCCCCTGGCTCCTCCTTGCATTGCCAAGTGTGCCCCAGCCTCCTGTGATAGCAGGTCCGGAATGTATGTAGAGGTCCTACCCCTGATGGCGTCCCTAGGAGTAGAAGCCAGAACACCCCACTGTGCAGATGGGGAGCCTGGGGAGGCCCTGAGAGGCACAGGGTCTGTCCAGGGTCACAGCCCTGGGCACGCACAGGAGCCCAGTCTGAAGCCAGCTCTGTGTCCTCACAGCGGGGACACCAGCTGCACCCAGGCCTTGGGAAGGCTGTGGGGGGGCTGTGAGGGAGTCACTGTATGGATGGGGCATGGGGGGAGGGGGAGCATTGAGCAGCCGGGGGAGGGGGCCCTCGGGGGCGGGGGTCTTGTGTGAGGAGGAAGTTGGGTAAGGGGACTCCAGGCAGTGGTGACCTCACTTCCCTGACAACAGAGTCCAACAGAATTTGGAACCCAGGTAACAAAGGCACCCACATTCCAGAGACAGCCCCCTGCCCAGCTCATTTCGTTGGAGATCATCCAGCCATGAACATGTGGGCTTGTTGCCTCCCTAAATCTGGATGCTGCAGGCTGAAGAAAGCCCGCCCTGCAAACGCTGGCCCCCGCTGGGGATGTCCGATCAGGGCTCCCCACCGCCTCTGGCCGTTTGGCCGGAAGGCCCGACAGGTGACACCAGGAGGCCCAGAGCCGGCCACCCAGGCCCACAGGGTCTAATCCACCTGTGCAGCCCCAGGTCCCCTCCCCTCCGTGTGTGTGTGTGTGTGTGTGCGTGTCTGTGTGTGAGTGTGCGTGTGTGCGCGTTTGTTTAAAGAGGGGTCATGCGGGGTGGGGCCACCCTGAGCAGGAGCAGGCTGATGAGGGGTCAGATTCCCAGTGGGCAGGTCATGTTCAAGGGCAAGGCTGGCTGTGTGGGATGGGGTGTGCGGGCGCTGCCCCTTCTACCCAGAGTTTATCCCGATAGCCCTGCAGGGATGGGTCAGTGCATCCCGGGTGGAGGGCTGTGCACTCACAGGTCTGTGTCTGATCTGGGAGCAGCAGGGGGACTGGGCAGGAGGACAGTGAGGATGGCCAGGCAGGGCTGTGATGCCTCCAGCCGGCTATCCGTCCCTGTCTTTGCAGAAGGCCACGGATGACCTCCCGAGGCGGCTGGCGGACAGGCCCTCCTCCCTGATGGCGGGGTTGACCCAACAGGCATCCCCAAAAACAAGTGCTGGGGATTGCCGGGCAAGACCTCCAACACCACCCAGACCACTGTCCCAGGTGGTTGGTCACCGGACAGTGGTCCAGGAGTCGGAGCCCACGGAGACCGAGCCCGAGTGTGAGAAGGCTGGGGCTGGGTGTTTGTGGTGTGTGGGGATGGGTCGGTGCTGGCCCCACAGGGACGAGCCCCCAGAGGCTGGTGTGGGGCCTGGAGCAACGACTGGGCGCAGAGCACCCAGCGGGTGGACTGCGGTCGGGGAGACGCCCCGGGGAGGGCTCCTTCGTGGCTGCGGCTTTTCTGGGAGGCCCTGGGTGGGTTCTGTCTCCACGGAGACTGGGCAAGGGGTGAGCTTTTCTCCTCTCACAGCTGCTCCACCACCTGAGGAGCTAGAGCCCGTTCCAACTCCATCGGTAGCTCTGGACGGAGGGGTGGTGGCTGCGACTTCAGCAGGAGACCAGGAGCCGGCAGGTGACCCGGCACCCACCCACGGACAGCCTGACGCAGACCAGGAAGAACTGGCAGCTGCCCCTGACCCAGCTCCTGCCCTGGATCCTGCACCTGCCACTGCTCCAACCCAGCTCCTGCCCCTCCTCCTACCCCTTACCCTGCCCCTGCCAGAGCCACTGCCCCTTCCCCTGCCCCTGCCCCTGCCTGAGCTCCTGTTCCTGCTCCTTTTCCTGCTCCTGCTTCTGCCCCTTCCCCTGCCAGACCTGCTGCCCCTGCCCCTGCCTGAGCTCCTGTTCCTGCTCCTTCTGCCGCTGCCCCTGCCCCTGCGCCTGCCGGAGCTCCTGTTCCTGCTCCTTACCCAGGTCCTGCCCTAGATCCTGCACCTGCCATGACTGCTGATCTTATCCCTCCCTTTGCCCCTGCCCCTGGCCCTGTTCTTACACCTGGCCCTGCCCCAGGCCCTACCCCTATCCCAACCCCTGCCCCTACTCCTGCTCCCGCAGGGCTCCCAGAGCCACATCCAGAGCCCACAGCCCTGCGGGGAGAGCTCCTTGTACAATTACCCTTAGGTCCATCGCCGGACCCCGACGCCCCGCCAGATTGTGTCATCCCCTCCCCCTATGTTCTTTCTCTCTGGTTCATATTGTTATTTTATCTTTTCATGGTCTGTATACTGTTTATTATTTGTTTTAAATAAAATTACTTGTTTTCAACTGAACATGTGATGAGCATAAGTACATTCCCAACGCTGTGCCACCACACCCCAGAACATTGCTGCGGAATATCTCGTGTCCCAAAGGAGTCCCCGAACCAGAAGCCCCCCTGCCCATTTCTCCCCCAGCCCAGACCCTGGAAACCCCTAAGCTGCTTTCTCTCCCTATTCTTTTACTTGTTCTGGATGTTTCTGTACATGGAATCATGCAATAGGAGCCTTTGTGTCTGCCCACTTATTTTCAAAGGGGACTCGTTTTCTTCTGTTTATTTGTCATAAAATTTCCCTTATTCGATATTGAAATCCCCGATTGATTACAGATCAGATGTAATCAGAGAGGCCACTTTAGGAATTATGGGCACAGGGGCGCCTGGGTGGCTCAGTCGTTAAGCATCTGCCTTCGGCTCAGGTCATGATCTCAGGGTCCTGGGATCGAGCCCCGCATTGGGCTCCCTGCTCCATGGGAACCCTGCTTCTCCCTCTCCCACTCCCCCTGCTCGTGATCTCTCTCCCTCTCACTCTCTCTCGCAAATAAATAAAATCTTTTTTTAAAAAAGGAATTATGGGCACAATCTCGGGGCGGAGACCCCTGTTCCTGCTGGGACACCGCAGCCTGACCCCAGACAGGAAATGGCTGGTTACTCCTGTGGCCCACACAGAAACCAGGGAAACGCAGAAACCTGGAAGACACACCACAAAGCAAGGCCAGAGAAAGGTTTCACCTGACTCTGGTACAAACCACGCTCCAAGTCACTGGGTTCCACAGGGATGGAGACCAAACACATGCCAGTCCAAGGGGGAGGATAGGCACGCAGGAAATATGTGTCAGAGATGTGGAGCTCCCGGGGAAGGATTCCGGCAAAGGAAACCCTATGGAGGCAGCGCTCATCACCCTCAGACTGGCAGGTGTCTGGTCTGGGGAGAACGTGAGGAAGCGGAGGTCCAATGCAGGTCCCCTGGAGGAAAGGGTGACGGGCACCCCTGTCTGGGAGAACAGTGAGCATCACCCATCCCAGGCTGCAGGTGCACCCATCACCTGGCATGCTCGGCCTCGGACTCACCCCCGGAAACTCTGGCTCGGTTTTTCACAGATCTGCTTTCAGGAGTGTTCATCACAGTGGTGGTGGAGAGAGCAGGGAATGGAACAACACTAATGCCCAAGGAGATGGATGGGATCCATGGTCCCAGTCCTCATGATAGAATGCCCTGTAGCCACTGTCACATTGTCATTCGGGGCACAGGATCCAGGAAGCCCCTCCTGAGACCCCTCCTGCCACCCTGTTCCTGGGAACATTGAGAACTGTTTGAAGAGGAGGTGGAGAGGATCCAGGATGACACCGGGTACAAGGAGAAGGAAGGTCAGCACTGGGAGGACAGATGGACGTGCCCTGAGCCACCATCCAGGACCCAGGCTGTGATGCCCTCAGATCTCACCCCAAATAATGTCTCCTGAGGTACAGATCCAGCTTCTGTGGTTTCACTCCCTCCCTCCCTACGTCATTTATTCACTCATTCATTCCCCCCTCTCTCTCCTTCCCCTCCACTCCTCCCTTCCCTCCCCCACTCCCTCCCTCCCTGCCTCTCTGCCTCCCTCCCATCCTCCCTGCCTCCCTCCCTCCCCTCTACCCCTCCCATCCTCCCTTTCCTCCTGCCTTTCTCCCCTCCCCCTCCCCATCCTGCCTCCCTCCCATCCTCCCTTCCCTTCTCCCTCTCTCCCCTCCTTCTCTCCCATCGTCCCTCCCTCTCTCTTTCCCTCACTCCCATCCTCCCTCATTCAGCACAGGATCTGGGGTCCCTGCTGGGTACTGAGCACTGGGGCTTCATCAGTGAGCACCCCCCAACCCACATGGTCACGTCCACTGTGGGAGGTGATGGGGGGCAGTCCTCACGGCTAGCTCTGGCGATGAGCACTAGGAATCTGCTCCTGGAAACAGGCCAGTCGCACAAAGAAAAGAATGGAGAGACCCGTGTTTAGCACCTCCTCTAGAAAAATCTCGTCCTGAAAAGTGATGAAAAGTAAGTATGTCCTAGACTTCATGCCATGTGAGTTCTAATGGCAGGTACACACTGATTCCTAGAACCAACAAAGAGTAAATCATCCAGTGTCAACTGGGGAGTTGTGACACAACTTTTCTGACCAAATGACAGCATTTCAGCCAACATCTCCAGGGCCTCCGAGTTTCCCCAAGGGTCTCTGTGATCCTTTGATCCTTCCATCGACCTCCTTGGGAAGCTCTGTCCTGTCCTCTTCCTTGTCTCCTGCCTCTTCTGAGACCCTTCTGTGGCTTCCCCCTCCCCCACTTGCCAGGGCCGCCCCCACCAGGATTCCCCATGCCCCTTGGCTGGGCGCCCTCATCCCACACTGAGCCCCATGAGCCCAGCGCCTTCTGCAAGGCCTGTGCGCTCCCTCTGGGGTCACTTGGCATCTCCCCTTACAGCGACCTGAATCGTCCTGTGCTGAGTCTCCTCTGAGCAGTCTGTGAGGCCGTCCTGTGCCCGTGTCACGGGAACAGAAGCGAGAGTCCAGAACGTCCAGACGACCCGCTCCCAGTCCCAGCGTGTGGAGCCTGGGCCAAGGATGGTCCACGAGCAGAGGAGGACTCAGACCCAGGGGGCCTGAGGGAGGATGTGGCACATTGAGCCCATAGGACGAGAGTGAGCAATGTGCGGGCCTGGTGCTCAGACCTGCTGGGAGACCACATTGCACTGACTCTGTCCACAGGGCTGGAGGTTTTCAGGGTATCCACCCTCCCATGCTGCAAGCTGGCAGTGACTGGCAGGGGAGGAGGCACCTGGTGCAGGATACACCCTCAGGCAGAGAGGAGGGGGCAGGCGCTCCCCCAGCAGCTGGAGGAACTCGGGATAGCCACTTTCCCAGCCTGCAGCCTGGCAGTGGCTGGCAGGAGAGGAGGCACCTGGTGTGAGAGAGAGCCCTCAGGCAGAGAGGAGGGGGCAGGCGCTCCCCCAGCAGCTGCAGGAACTCGGGGTAGCCACCCTCCCACCCTCCCAGGCTGCAGGCTGGCAGTGACTGGCAGGGGAGGAGGCACACCTCCTGCAGGAGAGAGCCCTCAGGCAGAGAGGAGGGGGCAGGCTCTCCCCCAGCAGCAGGTGCACTGGGTCGGGCTGAGGGGGCATCATTGGACAGCAGTGCCTGCAGCTGGGGTCTCCACACAGACCCCCTCCTCAGCCTCAGCACAAGCTTGTCCGGATGACCTTTGTCCCCCAAACACAAAGTCTGACCCAGGACCCCCCCCTCAAGCCCTGACTCCCAATCCTTTCTACTCACCTCAAGTGACAAGAAATGGCCAATAGTTTAGGTGGTGTTGGGTGCACAGGGACATTTGCTTTTCTGGCCCATGCTGTAACGTTGCTGGCATTTTAAAGATCTCAGGGCTTTGATTCAAAAACGGCAGGATGCCGGGGACCCCAGACAGCTTCCTGGAAACCTGCCTCTGGGCCTTGCAGCCCTCCCATCCCTCCAGCGCTCAGAATCCCACCAGCTGCTCAGAATCCCTCCAAGCCACAGACCCACAGTCTTGAGTCCTCAGATGGCCCAGGCGACGTGCCTTCAAAAAGTGATCCCGGTGGGGCTGCAGGACACACTGCGGATTCCAGCAAATCCCCCTCCCAGAAAGTGAGGGTACCGCTGGACAAACTGTCCAAAACCAGCCAGGTGAGGGTTCCAGGAAGACACCAGAGGCACAGGAGTAACTGAGGAGCATCTGAAGGCCAGGTAGGGACAGTGAGAATCTCTGGTGTTTTTGCCTAGGGGCAGCTCCGGTCCCCCTAAACCCTCAGTGGAATGGCTTTACTGGGGCATTGGGGGAGAACCATGCCTGGAGGACCCGTGGCTCCACTGTCCAAGGTCGCCGACTTGATCAGTGCACAGGTGGGGAAAACCGGCCACACCCCGAAGAATTTCTAGAAACAGTAGCCATCTCAGTGGTAGCTGACCTGGGAGGTCAACCTTTCAGCTGCCTGAGGTGAGATCGAGGCACAGACCAGCACACTAGCCAGAAATGGAAGAAGGAGAACCAGTTCTTCATTTCATAGTTTCTAAGTCACCGGTTTGTTCCTACGGTTAGTATATTTTGCATCCTGGGAAATCTCTGCCTGTCTAAGGTCTTGAAACTGTTCTCCTCATGTTCTCTGCTAGAGAGGTTCTTGCAAAATCTCTGGTTTATAGGTAAAAATCATCTGGAATTGACTTTGGTTGGCACACCCATGCTGGGAAAAGGATGAAGCTTCCCCAAAATACTAAAAAAAGAACTCCCTTATGATCCCACTATCAGGTAGACCTTTTCAGGAAATAAAGTCAGTTTCTCGAAGTAAGATCTGCATTCTCCCACCCAATCTCCCTGAGGAGGGGCGGCCACCCTTAGCGACCCTCCCCTTGAGGCAGGTGCCTCCCTGGACAAGGGGCTACCCCGGGGCTGGAAGGTCTCCACAGCAGCACATCCAATGTCCTGGATACTAGGAGACAGAGTACAGCACCAGGCCAGTGAGGGTCAGGACACACTACCCCGAATATGGCACCTTGGCAAAATAAATACAGAAGCTAAAAGAACTTTTGCATAGAGCAAAGCAAGAAGGTCTCTCTGACCCCCAGCCATCAGCCCTTTTTCCCTTAAGCAGGTCAGAAGACTGCCATATGGAACTTTCTCACCCCGGACCACAGAGATGACGTGCTTATCACCAGAGTCAAGGAATTTAGGACCACGGGGTCTATACAAACACACCTGGTTAAACTAACCCTTATCTTCCTAGTTACTTCTTTACCATTTACGAGCCCTAGTCCAAACCCCTGCGTCTGTCGATTCTTCACACACTTACTGCTTCTTTGTCTAAAAGGTAGAAGAGCTGTCTGCTCCAGTCACCTCTGCTGGTCTTCATGGTCTTGTGAGGCTCCCACCAAAGCAACCAATACATTTTGCTTGCTTTTCTCCTGTTCATCTGTCTTTGTCAATTTCCAGACTCAGCCGGGGACCTTAACAGGGTTGAGGAAACCTTTTTCCTCTCTTGCAGCCCTGTGGGGCAGGGGGTGGGGGGTCAGGAAAACCATCCCATCTCCCTGGCTTTGGTTAAAACCGACCTCTGCTGGGAAGCACAGGACTGTGCACGGCTGGGGGAGCCAGAGAGAGGCACGTGGAATATGTAGGAGCTACCTGACCCCCAGCCGGGGGACTTGGCCCCAGTGACAAGTCCAGGGTGTGATTATGAATATTATAATGGAAGCATCCTGAACATCAGACCTTCCCCACTCCAGGCTTCATGATTGCTGCTCGTTGTAGTTGCTACTGTTGGCTTAGTGCTTTTCTGAACTAACTTTGTCAAGTCTGTATTCTTTGCTGTGTGTGGCCACTGAATCCCTGTGCTGTTAACTCAGTGGTCAGCCAGTGGCTGGGCAGAGAGGTCACCCCTGTTTCCGAGCTATGGGCTACAGACTGGAAGTCCCCACAACCTCCTCTTCAGGTTTGAATAATCTGCTCCAGTGGCTCATGGAACTCAGAGAAACATGTTACTTACTAGATGACCAGTTCATTAAAAGGACAGAACTCAGAGCCAGGCAGCTGGAATCGATGAGCAGGGCAAGGTGTGTAGAAGATGCTCGGGGCTCCCCCGCTCTCTGAGTTAAAGAGGCCTTTGCCCAACTCCACTCTGACCTTCGTCTGTACTTCCTAACTGATGACGTCCATCCTTCGGGCTCATCTGTTAACTCAAGTGAAAGACCTGGTGGGCACCAATGACTCCTCAAGTAATAACCACTGCTGATGTCCTGGTGATTCCTGGGCACAGCCATGAATCTCAGCTTCTTCATGATGGGGTGCAGCCCAGCAGCTGTGGATCCCACAGGTCCTCCAGGGGCAGCCCAGCAGCTGTGGGTCCCACAGGTCCTCTCGGGGACAGCCCAGCAGCTGAGGGTCCCACGGGTCCTCTGGGGACAGCACCTTAATGGGCTTATGGTCCAGCAAGTACCTGTTCAGGTGGCTCTCATTGTGCCACACAGCCTCAATCCCAGTGGCCAGGTTGACCCCCATTGCCTGGTGATAGGCCAAGGTCAGTTGGTCCTCTACCACCGACCCCGCAAAAAAGGTCCTCATGTAGTAAAAGTCGCCCTTGTCCCTGGGGATGTGTGCCTGGGACTGTGGCCAATGCTCGTAGCTGAAGTCCTTGTTGGCTGCCTGGTAGAACCCGGGGTGCAGGGTGCCGAAGAGGGGGGACAGGATCTCCATACTCACGTGGTCGCAGAACTTCATATCCACCTCTGTGCATACCAGGTAGTCCACCTCACGGAGGAAGTGTGGAATTATTCTTAGAAAATATATTGTAAGCCCTCAGGAGTGATTGTGGAAGCAGCTGAAAGGTCAACAGCGTTCCTGTTCTCAGACTATTGAACGCAAGGGCCCAGTAGGAGCAGGATCCCATGATCCCCAGGGGCAGGGCACAGGTTAGGAGCTAGGAAAGAATGTAACCCTCAGGTCCCCTTTCTGCACCTGGTGCTTGCTAGCACAAACATCCCACTTTTCCCTTATCCCATGACTGCCTCCCTGAGTGCCTGCCCCTAGGGGAGGGTGCAGGACTGCTTTACCGCTTCAGGATACTTGCCATCCCTTTGTCCTCCTCTCCCACGCTTTGAGGCAACTGCCCTTGCTTTTCTGATAAAAAAATGAAATAAAAGCAGAGGCAGCCCTGCATGGTCACTCAGCTGCTGGGCTGCCCCCCATCATGAAGAAGCTGAGATTCATGGCTGCCCAAGAATCACACATGTTTCTCTGAGTTCCATGAGCCACTGGAGCAGATTATCCAAACCTGAAGAGGAGGTTGTGGGGACTTCCAACTCATGGCAGGTGGGGACAGAACCTTCAGGGGGTCAGCCAGGGGAGGGGACCCGCAGGGTTTGCCCGGGAGCTCAGCACAGGGGGAGTGTTCCTGGCTCCAACATGCTGACTGTGGGGCTGCATGGGTCACAGGGTCACCTAACCTAACCCTAACCCGTTCTTGCAACTTTCTTCTACATTTGAAATTACACCAAAATAAAAGGTTTAAGACGTCACGTGCATCGTCATGTGCGTGATCTGACCCCAGCGCCCTCAGCAGCTCAGCGTTAAGAGAACGAGAGGCCTCCCTTCCTGTCCCTGGAAGAAGACACCTGGAATCACGCGAAGGAGGGAAAGCAGGCCTGGGGAAGAGGAGAGCGACCCATTTTTACCGCACATCCTCTGGTGCCGCGTGACTGTCTTACGTGTGCGTGAGCAAATCAATCAGGAAAATGAAAACGCAGAAACTCGCGGGAAGGAACCCTTCTGCACCCACAAGGGGAGCAGCATCCTCAGGGACGCGGCCTATCCTTCAGCTCCATGCTCGCTCCGCCTCCGCCCGCCTCCCTCCTGGGCAGCCCAGCCGCGTGCCTCACGCGCCACCTGCTGGCGAGTGGGGCACGGCAGCCGAGGCGCGCCAGCCCTCCGTGCCACCCTGGCACCCACCCTCCACCATGCGTGATCTCGTGACCGCGGCCACATCCCACCTTCCGGAGAGCCCCCGCAGCCAGCAAGATGCCCGATGCAGCGTGGCACTCCGCAAAGATGAGACGTACCGAGGAAAGGACGCAGCTTCGAGGGGAAGCCCAGCAAATGGACTTGGAGGCGAGCACCCGCCTCAGAGCCTGGCGGCAGAGCGGCCCCGCGGCCATGGTGACCCCCAAGAACCACACTGCTGACTGTATGGCCCCCTGCTGGCCCGCCCACCCCAGCCCCGCCTGCGCTCCCGGGGTGTTCACGGCCTATCCCACACTTTACACCAAGGAAGGTGTAAAGTCAGCAGCACTCAGGACCCCGGTCACCAGTTCTGTGTCCCCACGAAGACTCTGAAAAGCAAGGACACCAAGCTGGCCAGTCCTGTGGAGCAAACCAGTTCAGCCCCAAGAAGCCAAAGGAGTTCAATCGGAGCATTAAAAAATAGAACAGAACAGAAAATACCGGATCAATGGCCCCGGAAGCCCATGACCAACACACAGCTGAGGTAAACCTCAAGGACAAACGGCTCATCTCTGTGACTCGCGCAGGACGGCACAAACACATCGCCCTCTGACAAAGTAAACCACACGTGGGGGCGCAGGTGCACGTGCCCTCCGCCAGTGGGGGACTCACCGAGGTCTGTGTTCAGGCCGGCAAGGAGCTGCTTGAACTTGTCGAGCCGGGAGGCCTCTCGTTCACTTAACGCTGAGCTGCTGAGGGCGCTGGGGTCAGAAGTGCCACCCACGGCGGCCGCCACCGAGTGTGGGAGAGACTGGGACCGCTGCAGAGGAGCAGTGTCGCTGGCGCTATCTGCGGAGAGAGCGCGCAGGGGGTGAGGACGGCCTCCTGGACACCCCCCCACGGCCCTGTTCCCCAGTAAGAAGGCTCCCACCCGCGCCACCTGCCCTTCGGGAACGCCACCGTGCCACAGCCATCCCCTCCTCCCGTAACCGGCCAGTGCAGACCCGCGTGACCGGGGCAATAAAGTGAAACTAGTGAACACCCAAGAAGCCCACTGGCCTTATTGGTAGACCGTTACTCCCTGGGAAAACAGACATGCCTCACACAAAAGCAAAACGACAACCCGAAAACTCCAGACCTCCCCGGCTCCCCCACTGCTAGCAGGCCTGCCCAGGTGACACAACCCAAGGATCTGCTGGTGCCTGTGGGGCTCACCTGGGCCTGAGCACAGAAGGAAGCCACCGAGCCACACGTGGAGGAGCATGAAGCCCACAAAGGCACTGCACCCCTTGGATCTCCCCAAGCCCCATGAGGGAGGCGGGCAGGGACCATCACCAAGAGAAAGCACAGGAAGCTAGAGCGCATGCAAGCAGGGGAGGGGCAGCAGGCTGCAGGCCTGCCCAGCACCCCCCGCCCCAGTGCACCACCTACCACCACGCACAAAGGCCCACCGACAGGGACACACAGGGCCGAAGTGAAACCGTGCATTAAATCCAGGAACCCGGACCAGGAAGAGCCACAGAAAAGAGCCCAAGGCCCAACACCCACTCAGAAAGAGCCCCCAGGGACCAACGAGGGGCCCACAGGAACAGGCAGCACCAGGCTGTACACCCCCAGGTCTAAATACCCTTGAATGGTCACATCTCCCAGAACTGAAATTTAAAGTAGAGGAAAAAACCAACTCCAGGAGATGGGGCGGGAACCAAACAAAGTGAAGAAAACATGCCGGCTCCTGGCCGCCGCTGTCAGACTCCCACCGACCCCCTCCTCCCCGCAGAGCTGACTCATTACCCTAAAATCGCGGCCCGGAAAGGCTTCACACAGAAACCCTCAGGCTACAGAGGAGCAGTGTCTGGCCCAGTTAAGCTTCCAGAAAAGCCTGGAGAGGTGGGCGTCGAGGTGAGGGCAAGTCCCAGCCCCTCCGCAGGGCTGACCCCTCGCTTGGAGGAGGTGTCCCCACCGGCCTGCCCTCCGGGAGGCCCAGGGCAGCGATGCTCAGACCCCCTCCTCCCCGCCCTCGGAATCTGCCACTCCGCTGTGCGTCATGATTCCTCAGGAAAGACGATGGGCGGGGGGAGGGATTCCTCATTCTAACGCGGAACCAAACGTGCTGAGTTTTACTTCTCCGCCATCTTAGAGAGCATCCCTGTGATCTACTCCGACATGTAAGGACCACGTCGTCCTGAGCAGAGCACACATCCGGTCCCCCTCTAAGATGGGACGGGCAGGGTTTGCAAGGCACAGTGATGCCCCCTGCCCCCCGAGGAAGCAGGAAGGTCAACAGCAGTTCTCCCTGCTACTGTAAGTGGAAAACACATCAGTGTCCCCCTCCGGGGCAGCCAGTGTCCACCCAGGACCCACCTGCAGCTCAGTCCCCATCAGCGATGGACAGTCCTCCCCAGCCACGCCCACTGAGCCCTTCGCAGCCAAAGGCGCAGGCTCCCCATTACGCCAGCGGCACCCTAGACCAAGCAGAGGGCATCTGACTTCAGATACAAAGGTACAGATACCTCAGACGCTGATTAAGAAAGTCAGGACAGTCGAAAGGTAAGCAGGAGGCGCGGGGAAGGCCAGCCGGAGACCCCTGCTGCAGCATCCCGGAACTTTCAGGCTCCCATCTACCCAGGGCTGAAGGCCAAAGGCGAGGGCAGCCAGCAGGCCCTGTGGACGCTGCGTGGGGTGACGTGAGCTCCCACGGTGGCGCACCATAAAGGGACAGGCACCGACACAATGCCGGCAGTGGGAAGGGCAGGCAGCACTCTGATCACACTGGGCCCCGTGAAACACAGCGTCCAGGCCCCAGAAACACAACTCCGCTCCGAGGAGCACAGTCACATGAAATGGCACTCACAGGTCCCTCACCTCAACAGAGGCCTGGCCTGGCCCTGGGCCGTGGGGCCGGTGCAGGGACAAGAGTGGGGCAGAACATGGAGGAGGGGAGAGCCCGCGGTCACCAGGCCCTGAAGACACCTCAGTTTAGCTCAGCAACATTCACGTAATGACACAGGACCCCAAAGGGAAACAAAGGTAATGGGACATGGTCCCTGCCTTGGGGGAACTTGCAAACCACGTAGATGAGGTGTGCAGTCAGCCAGCCCAGCCCACCCGGCACCTCCCCTCGGCTGGGATGGCCCCACCTCCTAAGCCTGGAGCCTCACCCTACCGGTAACCTTAGAGACATCACCTCCTCCCTGAAGCCTTCCCTGACACGTCCTGGCCCTCCTCAACAAGACTGAACTGGAACTTCTACCCGTGGGTGCTTCTGGGTCCTGTCCATCACTCCAAGGCTCCATTCCACCCAGGGAGGTGGAAGACTCAGATCCTTGTGTTTCCCCACTAGACTGCCTGCCAGTCAACACATCTGCGCCGGGCCCAGCCCAGTAAGAATGAGGGCTGACGTGGTCGTCTTAGCGCCAACACCGAGTAAGCCATCCCCACGACTAACAGCCCACCAAGGGAACTGAACACAGGCCCACGAGTTCTGCGCACCACTGCCAGCCACCCGTGGGGTCGGCTCCCTGAGAGGCCACCTCGGGCTCCAGAGCGGCCCTCTCCCCCTTGGCACTGTGCACGGTCGGGCCAGAGAGTCCCCTGGGGGCCAGGCACCCTGGTCTCTGCCCACTTCATGCCAGGAGCACACACTCCCTGCCCCAGATGTTAACAGGAAAGGTCCTAACACAGGACCTCATGTCCCCTGGGGGCGGCATCACCAGCGAAGTGGCCCTGCTCTCTGTGGGGAGGTCAGCAGCTAGCAGCAGGCCCTGGCCTCAGACGCCCTGGACTTGAACCCTACCCCACCGCTCAGCATGCTGGGCGAGCCACGTGACCTCCCTATACCTCCCCCGTAAGCTCTCTCCTAGACTGGCTGCACAGTCAGAGGGATCTGTTCATGACGAGGGCCCGAGACAGTCTCTGCCCCACAGTAAGCGATGGATAAACACTAGCTGCTATCATGAAATGAACTGCTCACAAAAAGCCTGCTCAGAAAGCAAAGCAAAGATGGTTGATGCGCAAGCGGGTGGAGGCAGAAGGCAAGCACAGTAATCGGCCCCTTCCCCAGCATGAGCCGCTTGGGGCATCCTTCACCTGGCTTTTACAGGAGGAGGCCACCCCAAGGCTCCCCACCCTGGCAGGATGCAGCCCAACTGCATACGTGGCCATGGGCTGAATGCCGTGAGGCCCCAAAGTCCGTATGCGCAAGTCCTTCCCCAGTCGGGACGGTGTTAGGAAGAAGGGCCTCAGGTTTAGAGGAAGTCAGGAGGGTGGGGTCCCCTGATGGGATCGGTGCTCCTGAGGAGTCACGAGACAGCCTGTTTCCCCTCTCTAGTCTCCCCCATGATGGGATACTGTGAGAAGGCAGCTGTCTGCGCCCCGAAGAGAGCCAGGACCCAACCGTGTTGGCCGCCTGACCTGAATTCCAGCCTCCAGAACTAGGAGACCTAACTTTCTGCTGCTCGTGCACCATCGGCCTGTGGTGCTCTTCGCAGCAGCCCCACGGCCTGAGAGAACAGGAGCCTGCCCGCTCAGCCGAGATGGGCCCCCACCTCTACGGGTGCTGAGGCCCGCCCCCCAGCAACTGCTCAGATGGCAGGTGTCACAGAGGCTCTACCCAGGCCCCAGAGGCGTGGGGCACAGCAGAGGGCAGAGGAATCCGGGGCACCTGCCAACTTGAACAGGCACCCAGGCTGAGGGCACTGCCCGGCCGGGGCGCGCAGGCGGTAATCGGCATAGGATGCGTCAGTCTCGGGGAACCCCGACCCACTCGCAGAAGCCCTAACCAGATTTTCATTTTTAAACTCAAATACTTTGAAGTTCAGCCTATTTTGGAGAAAAACAGTTCAGATTCCAATATGAAAACTGGTCAAAGGAACTAATTCACAGCGTTCTCACCCACGAAGACGTGTGATGTTCCAAACATTAGTCAGCTCCCGGGAAGGGTTTCTGAAAACTAGACAGGGGGATGAACGCCAGCTCCGTGGTCCCAGCAGGGCAAGCTGAGGCTGCCCGATGCCCTCTTCTCTCCTCTGTAAACAAGGGGCAGTCCCCCTGACCCCCAGAGACCCTGGGAGAGGGAGGCCGTGAGTCCGCCGCGGTGCAGGCCGGCCCCTCTGCCACCAGCTCCCCACGCCTCACTGCTTCACCTCACTGATGCTCGTGTCACCTTCTCAGGAGAGCATCTGGACGCTCTGACTGAAGATTACGCCCCAGGTCCAGGCTGCTGTCGCCACCTCCCACCTCTGTCTCGACCCAGGGCGCTTGTCTCCTCCCCGCACGCTCCAGGCCTCCTTACTGACCCAACGTGTAGGTCGGTGCTTGTCCCCCTCACCAGAACACACACTCCAGGCCAGGGACTTCCTGGGGGCACCCCAAGCCCTAAGAGCCTGACCCATCACAGAGGCTCATCAAATACTGGGTTATTTTACATCATAGACACCCCCAAAAACAAAAAGCAAAGCTACTGAGAGCCGTCTCCAGAAAGGCTACTGAGCACCAGGCACGGGGTACAAGACAGGCGCTGATCGCATCCTTGAGTTTATGACCTGGAGGCAGTCATTCCACACCCCAGACTCTGCCCCCTACAGACTCTGAGCCACGTGCAGGTGTCCCGGCGGGGGAGGGGGTGTCATTGGAAGCTGCCGGAGGAGGTGCAGCCTCTGAACGTGCAGTTGGCCTGGCCCCTGAGCTGGAAATGTCCCCCTGGGACAACCGGGGCACACTTAGAAGGGAGACACAGTCCCCTGGGGCCTGGTGCTCACTGTGGGCCTCTCACAGCCAGGCCACGAAAGCCACACACCACACCCTCCACCCGGAGGAGAGAAGCACTCAGCTGGGGACACAAAGAAAAGTCTACGGCTTCTCCTGCCTGGGAAGGCCTGTGGGCACGTGGATCACAACCTCAAGGTCTTCCAAGGGCACGAGCTCCTGTGGCAAAGAGGACGGAACGCCCGCTAACCTCCCGCACAGAGGGGACTCCAGCCCCTCTCCCTCGCAGCACTGCACGTCATCTCCTCGCGCCCCCGCCCACCTGCAGGACAGGATGTGTGGCTCTCGCTGACGGACTTCACCAGCCGGAGGTCACCGCTCGGGACCTGAAGGAGGCTCTGCCGAAGGCTGTGGCTCCTGCTCGGGGCCCGGCGCCTCCTGCGGCTTGCGGCGCTCCTGCCGCTGGCTGTGGTTGCGCAGGACGCGGTGGGCCGTCTCCATGACCACGTCGGTGTTCAGGCTCTCGGCTGCCACGGCCAGGAGCCCGTCATCGTCCTCGCCGGCATCCCAGGCGTCGCTGGTGTTGCTCTCAAACTCCGGGAAGGTGCTGATGCTCTTGGCCTTCACGGGTGTGGCGGGCGCCTTGGGCGCGCCCTTGAGCAAGCTGCAAAGCAAAGGCAGACTTCAGCTGTCCCCTCGGAGGCTGGAGCGGAGTCACCCCACGACCGGTCAGAAAGGAGCCCATGGATGAAAGGTGCACATTCAAGCTTCCAGTGTCAACTGAGCTGAGGGTGAAGAGCAAGCACAACCCAAAGAGGCATCCGAGAGAGGACTCCTGGGGCACCCAGGGGGCTCAGTCGGTTAAATGTCTGCCTTCGGCTCAGGTTGTGATCCCGGGGTCCTGGGATCGAGCCCCACATCGGACTCCCTGCTCGGTGGGGAGTCTGCTTCTCCCTCGCCCCCCTCCCTACCCCCCCACTCTTGTGCCCTCGCTCTCCTTCTCAAATAAATAATCCTAAAAAAAAAAACAGAAGAGGACTCCTAGGATTCGGGGGCAGGAAGGAGAGGCTCTCGAGGGGCAGTACCGCTCAGCAGTCTCTGCTCAGTGACAGAAGCCACTCAGGAGGAACCCCAGCACCGCAGTCACGGCATTCACAGGGAGTCCCCAAACCTCACACGGGCCAGTGCCCGCAAACCTCCTAAGGCAGCAGTGGGGGCGGCGGGGGCAGGAGCGGCTGTCCTTCGGCGTGCAGATGCGACACAGCACCACTAGAGCAAGAGCCCCCGCGGGGGGCCCAGTGACACCCGCCAACACGGGCGGGGGGTCACACCAGCCCCCTGCGTGGCTCTGGTGGAGGAGCCAGACACAGGGGCAGAGCGTGCAGTGGAGGGCAAGGGAAGTGAGCTGACCACCGAGAACAGGCCCGGGGCCAGGCCCTCCCCGTCAGCTAAGGGGGTGCCAGCTTCGTGCTCTCCTCCACTTTGGGCTGGGCTTCCTCCTCTGCCCTTGTCCGGAGGACCAGTCGTGCGAGGCCCTGGCGCGTGTCTGCTCGAGGGAAGACCACGCTGCTCCCCTCAGGACCCCGAGGAGGCCGGCGGGTCACCAGGACGCCCAGGCGCGTGCGTGATGCAGCATGACCACAGGCCTCACTTACGTGCCGTGTAACAGTGGGTCGAAGGGGGGGTGCTGGGCGCCGTACACATGCTGGATGCTGTTTAAAAAGAAAGGAAAACCGATTAGCTTCTCTCCAGCTTCCTCAAGAGCCCACACTAACTCGGGAAAAGGACCAGTTCCCAGGAACCTACACGCCTGAGCAGCAACTCTCCCTCAGCTGCCACGGGTCCCGAGGGCCCGTCTGGAAGGGATGAATGGCGCCACACAGGTCCACGCCACACACACAACGGGGCATTCAGCCTGCCGGGCAAATGGGCCTCAGCCCGGGGAGCCGCAGCCCTGACCGCATCGGCAGGGCCTCAGGCGCCGCTGCCGACGAGGCTGCTGGGAGCTGGGAGCCACTCAGCATCGCCCAGTTCCAGCAGCCTCTGCTCCCGGACCGTGTGCCAGCGGCAGGACTACGAACTAATGCTGAAATGCCCGTCTGGAAATTCCCATCTGCTGCCATTTCGTCAATAACAGAATGCAGAATCACGAAAAGAAGATAAATGTGTTTTTTAAAGGCTTAATGATTTTATTATAAAAGTTTTCTGGGGGCGCCCGGGGGGCTCAGTCGGTTAAGCGTCTGTCTTCAGGTCAGGTCATGATCCCAGGGTCCTGGGATCGAGCCCCACATTGGGCTCCCTGCTCCGCGGGAAGCCTGCTTCTCCCTCTCCCACTGCTGCTCCCCCACTCGTGCTCTCTCTCTCTCTCTCTCTCTCTCCCTCTCTAATTAAGTAAAATCTTTTTTAAAAAGATAAAAATTAAATTTAAAAATAAAGTCTTCTGTTCATCAGAGTAAACTTGGAAAACAGATGGAAACAAAACAGCCCCCGTGGCAGACACCAGGGCGGTCCACTGAGTGGCCGCACCCGCACCCCTTCCTCGGTGGGGGCGTCCAGCCAGGGGAGGCCCTGTGACCCAGCGCAGCTCAGTCACCAGCAGTGTGGGCCCTTCCTCATCTGCCTGGAACACACATGTGAGGCCTAGAGGTTCCCCAGCCTCATGCCACCATGAGAAATGAGCAGGAGATATCAACCACCCGAGAACGCGGGCACGGCAGGAAGATGAGAAAGAGCACGGGTCTCGGGGGCACTGCAGCCCTGCCAACACCTTCATCTTAGCCCAGCACCAGAACTATAAGACAGCAAGTGTGTATTATAAGCCAATAGGGTTATGCTGATTTGTTACAGCAGCAGCAGAAAACCAAAAGAGAACAGAATGGTGACAGACAGGTGACAAAGCCATCATCTTGGCTTATGGAAGCTTAAAGGTCTCTGTGGTTAAGTCAACCTCACTTTTATGCGTTACACGGGGCTCTCCTTTGAGGACTCTACTTAAAAAGGCCCACCCCCAACTGTCTTAGTCCATCCCGGCTGCTATAACAAAAATACCACGCATGTGGCAGCTTAAAAAAAAGACATTTATTCCCCACAGTTCTGGAGGCTGGACGTCCAAGATCAAGGTGCTGGCAGATTTGGTATCTGGTGAGGGCCTCAGCTGGTGCCTTCTGCTGCGTCCCCACCCAGCGGAGGCAGGGAAGCTCTCTGGGGTCTCTTTTATAAAGGCTCCAATCCCACCCTGGGGGACTCCAGCCTCAGGACCTCCTCACCCCCTCAAAACCCCCACCTCCTAACACCCTCAGTCTGGTGGGTAGGGCTTCCTGTGAGTTTTGGGAGCGCACGAACATTCAGCCCAGCCGACTTACTGAGATGGCATAAATCTCCAACTGTGTCCTAGTTCCACACTTGTGTGGTTTTATTTTTTACCCTTGAGTATTGAGTCACCTAGAATTTATTTTATTTTGCTACAGACTGTAGAAAACTTTTTTTTTTCTTTTGACAGAGAGAGAGATAGCGATAGCAGGAACACAAGCAGTGGGAGTGGGAGTGGGAGAAGGAGGCTCCCCGCCGAGCAGGGAGCCCGATGTGGGGCTCGATCCCAGGACCCTGGGACCATGACCTGAGCCGAAGGCAGACGCTTAAGGATTGAGCCACCCAGGCGCCTGTAGAAAACTTTTTAAAAAAATAATCCACTGCTCCAATGACATTGGTTAAAAACCTATCCTATTCCCTACTGGTTTGCGGACACTGTCTTCAATACGCAGGAGATTACTCTATGCTGGGGCATTTTTTCAGTTTTCCATTCATTCCTCCATGTCTGTGCCTGTGACACAACATTTTAATTACAGAAAATGTTCCCTTTTATATCCTAAAATGTTTCAGCAAAATTTAACGGACATTCGATAGCCCCCACGTTGCGACGGGGTTGTGAGGAGTACGAGGCAGGCAAAGACAAGCACACTGGACTCCAAACTCGCACGAACCTTTAAGTTTACCTACAAAAATAAAAAAAAATGAATTGGCGCTTATAATGTTCTTGGACAACAAAAACATGGTAAACTGGAATATTATTCAGTGAAATAGTCATCAGCTAAAAAATAAAGTGCTAGCTCACGCTGT
Organism: Mirounga angustirostris; assembly: GCF_029215605.1. Classification (NCBI taxonomy): domain Eukaryota; kingdom Metazoa; phylum Chordata; class Mammalia; order Carnivora; family Phocidae; genus Mirounga; species Mirounga angustirostris. Next base: position 106,181,133 of record NW_026991720.1, on the reverse strand, counting down.
CACACGGAAGAAACTTGAAACCATCACGCTACGCGTGGGAAGCCAGTCATGAAAAAACACCTATTCTGGGGCGCCGGGGTGGCTCAGCCGTTGGGTGTCTGCCTTCGGCTCAGGTCATGATCCCGGGGTCTTGGGATCGAGCCCCACGTCGGTCTCTCTGCTCGGCGGGAGGCCTGCTTCTCCCTCTCCCACTCCCCCTGCTTGTTCCTGCTCTCACTAACACTCCCTCTCTGTCAAATAAATAAAAATCTTAAAAAAAAAAAAAACCTATTCTATGATCTCACTGACATGAAATGTCTAGAAGGGAGACAGAAGGGAGACTAGTGGTTGCCTGGGGTGGAGGATGGGAGACTGGGGTGACAGCAGAAGACTACAGGGCTTCTTCCTGAGGGGACAAACATATTCTAACGTTGACTGTGGCGACGGATACACCGCAGTACCACTGACTTTCACCCCTTAAATGAGGGAATGGTGTTGTACGTGAATTTTAATGGGTGAACTATTATTATATGTGAGTCTCAATGAAGATGTAAGTTTTTAAAGGCAGCACAGTTTCCACCTGGTTCTCTTGGGTTGTCTCTTGGAACCCAGCCACCAGGCTTTGAAGAAGCCCACGTGTAAGCACTAGAACCACAGCTTCCAGGGGGTGTCCCAGCTGATGATGGCCGGCATCAACCTCGACAGGCGTGAGTCACCAGCCTTCTTCTGATTTCCCTCCCAGCCTCTGAACCTTCCCAGTGACACCATGGAAAAGAGACCAGTCTGACCCACAGAATCCAGGAGGGTTTGGGGGTTTGTTGTTGTTGTTGGAAAGAAAGAGTATCAGCCCACGGAGGTCATGCACAACCCCTCTGTCGTGGTCCCTTTCCAGAAATCTCTTGGAGGCTTCCCCGACCTTGGTAGAAAGTTTCCTGTTTTAAGAAACAAAGGGCCTGGGTAATTGCTCTAGGCTTTAGCTTCCTCGTCTCGGAAATGGGAATAAGAACGTGTAAGAAATGAGACAGCCATAAATGGCAGCAGCTTGACTACCGCCAAGTGACCTACAGGCAGCATTCACCGGTACTATGCACCTACCTTGCTGGCTTGCACCCTTCCCTTATGTCTCAGTACACGAATAGGGCTCAAAACCAGCAGGCAGTGGGCCTCTGCCCTCTATGTGCAAGGCATTTCCATGGGTCTTGCAGTGTTACCACACGCTGCAGGCCCCTTGCCTCCCAGGAAAACGCCAATGCATTAATTCTTCATGGGCACACCACTTGTGTTTATTGAGCAGAAAATGTTCCAGCAAAGTTCAAGCTCAGACTAAAAGGCATCTCGTTTTATCTTATTAAAATTGCATTTTTATCTGGTCTTGCATAGCCAAAAAGAAAAACAGGCTTCATCTAAAGCCATTTTAAAAGAATAAGTAGCACATCATGAAATCATTCTTTAAAAAATATGTTCACCAATAAACTTTTTAATGAATTGTACTGCTTAAAAACACCACAGTAACTCATTGCTTTAAAGAGCACCCAAGTGATTCCTCACAAAAAGCAGATACACACGACATAATGCTACTTCTAGGCACACGCCATGAAAACCCCTTGTGTAAGGACGCAGGAGGCAGGTTCAGCGATGTCGCTAACGCTAAAAAGAAAAAAAAAAAATTAAGAAAAACTTTTATCCATCATCAACTGAAGAATGAATTCACATTATCCCTTTGTCCATTATCAACTGAGTAACAAATAAACAAACTGGAACATACACCTATAATGGAATACTAACTACAATAAAAACGAAGGAACTACAAGAACCAAGATCGGTGAACTTACAAGCCTACCACTGAAGAGTAACTTGAATATGCACAGTATGATGTCATCTATAAAAAGTTTTTAAAACGAGAAAATGAAACTATCTACCGTGTCGGATACATACATGGTGGTCAAAACTCCCAGCTCATGATGGTGATGAAAACAAACGGAGAATAGGATGGGAGCGGAGGGCTGGGGGTGGAGGGGACTCTGGGGCCGGGAAGAGGATGCAACGGCTTCAACTCCGAAGAGCCAAAGTGCGCAAACAGTCCCGAGGCCCATCGGTGGGTGACCAGGCACACGCCGGAATATACCGTCAGCTTCCAACAAGGAATGAAGGGCTGACAGCCGCTCCCACGTGGATGAAGCCTGGAAACATCACGCGCAGCGAAAGGAACCAGTCACGAAGACCACATTCATATGATCCCACACACATGAATAAGCACATGTCCAGAATAAGCAAGTCTACAGAAACAGAAAGCAGATGAGTGGCAGCCAGGGGCTGGGGAGGAGGGACTGGGGAGTCACGGCTGGTGAGGCAAATGCTCTAAAATTGACTATGGTGATGATCGTCCAACTCCACAGACTAAAAACACTGAACTGTACACTTTAAGTGAGTGAAATAGAGGACAGGTAAATGACGTCTCCACAAAGATGCTGAAAGGAAGGGAGGAAAGGGGGGGGGAGGGAGGGAGGGAGGGAGGGAGGGAGGGGGAGAGGCGGAAGAAGCAGGAGGGTCTCCTCCCTGACCGGGTGTCCGGGAAGGTGGCTGTGCCGCGGGGGGTGAAGGCTGGAGCAAGGCAGCCCTTCTGCACCAGCCACCCGGCTGGCCTTTAAACAGGTCCGAGTCTACCTCTGCAGCCCCGAATGACAGAAGTCCCTAATGCCACCAGCCCAGAACAAAACATTTTAGTAGCTTCAAGTGAAAATGACAGACATGATATCACCCCTGAACTAAGACCACGAAACTTCAGAAGGATTCATTGGTTATCAGCAGGCCAACAGTGGGGACCACAGCTACATTTTCTGGGCGGGCGGGTCTCCATCCTGTATATAGTATACGTAGTGTATAGCGTTAGCGACCACACAACTGGGTGGCCGGGAAGGACTCTCAGATGGAAGAACAAATGCACGAGAACTCAGGATGAGTCATGGACCCAACCCTGTGGCCCCACAGAGGTTCCCATCCAGCTGAGAGGGAGGCGCCCAGACCAAGGACTGTACCCCACAGGGCAGCCCAGGGACAGGCAGGTGGAGAGATGCCCCCCAGGATGGCGCCCGGAAGAGGACCCCCCGACAATAGCCCCTGAGTTCTCAACAGAGCACACCCCTCCTGCATGAGGCACAGGGAGTCACCCCTGCAACGCCCCCACCAGGAAGGGGAAGGCAGGCAACAGAGACAGTAAAGCTGAGATTCACCACAAGCAGGAGGTGGGAGCGAGGGGCGCCCCAGGCAGAGGGGGTCACAGGTGAGGGCAGGCTGGAGACACGGGTCAGCTGGGGGAGGCCCACAGAAGAGAGACGGGGACCCCTGAACAATCACCGCTGGCTCCTCAGGACTCTGCTCCACCACCTTTACAACTCGGGGCAGGGAAAGTATAATAAAAACCAGAATCTAAGGCTGTCTGAGTGCCCACTTGTGGATGGCCAAGTGCTCAAGCCTGGTCCCCCTTGGAGAGCACCCTTCATTCGGAAGACACTGGCTGAGCACCTGCTGCAGGCAGCGGCACCGGAGCTGGAGAGACGCCAGGGAGCCAGGGACACAGGGAGAACCCCTGCCCGCCCCCGGCTCCCACGATGGCAGGCGATCATCTGAACACAGGTGAGCAGAGCAGCGGGAGAAGCAAGAGGGCGATTCTCTCCCGCGTGTCCTGGCAAACATGTCTCTGGTCTAACTAGGACGCCCCACCACCAAGGCCCTGGCTTGGCAACAAAACTGACGAGCCAGGGACCAGGATGGCTCTCTGTTCCTCAGTGAAAGGCTGGAGTAGCAGGGCTGCTTTCAGCCCTGAGACAGTGAAGCGTGAGAGGAAGGGAAAGTACGGAAAAGAAGTGTCCTAAGCACCTAAAAGGAAACCAAGAGCCTATGCCGGTTTAGGATGAAGTGCTCACGCGCAGCTCGGGCGCGGGGCATCAGTGGGCAGGTCGGGAGCCCCCGCCGCGGCCACCACCTCCCCAGCCACCAGCCTCCCCGGCCGGGCTCACAAACCATGCTGCGCCCCCTCTGCGCTCAACATGCTTTTCTGAAATATGAACTCAATTAGCGACTGATTTACCATTAGGCTCGCTCTAACACACAGCGATGTTCCCCAGGTTTATAAAATATTCAGAAGAAGTAAGTTTTCCAAGGAAATTAACTTTAGAGGGCTTCACAGGAAAATGCGTGAATCACCATTATCACCACAGCAAACAATTCCATCGTCCCTCCACCCACAGCAGAGTCTGGAGCTCTCGGCCCCCGCGGAGCCAGCTGCAGGCACACGTGGCCCCACGGACCCAGACCGGAGCACCTCTCGAGCTGTTCCAGCAATGACACCCGCGCCACCCCACCCGGCATTGCCGCTCAGCCTGTCCCACACGCTCTTGGCCATCCAGTGCCCCCACGGGGCCAGAGCTCCCCGTGAAAGGGACAGGATTTGTCTCCTGCCATGCTCCTTGGGGCCCCCAGAACCCAGCAGAGACTCGGGCAGCTGTTGAGTCGATCAGCAGGTTGCTCCATGGACAGTCTCTTGAAATAGATCTTGGAAATGAGCATGTTTACAATAAAGTGCTCCTCCACATGAGAAGAGGAACGTGTGAACTCACAGATACAGGGGACAGGCTGGTGGCTGCCTGATGTGGGGGGAGTCAGGCAAAAGGGTGAAGGTGGGCAGGAGGCACAAACTTAAATAAGTCCTGGGGAAGTGATGTGGGCAGCACGGTGACTACAGTTGGTAACACGGTGTCGCAGACTTGACCGCAGCTGACAGATAAGACCTCACAAGTTCTCATCAGAAGAAAAGCAATCTGAACCTTGTGTGGTGGTGGAGGTTAAGGACAGGCTGTGGTGATCATCTCACAAGATATACACGTATCAAATCATTACACTGTCGCCCAAAACTCATACAATGTTCTACGTCCACGAGACCTCAACCCAGACAAAAGTGATGGGTGTGTATTATGGAAAACAGAAGACACGATGAGTAGGAAGAAAGGAGGCTTTGGAATCAGCAGGGAAAGTGTATAGCGTGGTGGCCAGCCACCCCCAAGTCCCACCTTCCTTCAATCCTCCTGCCCTCGTCTGGCCTCCAGACGCACCTCGTCAAGCCCTCCCGACCTTGCTCTCCATCCCCCCATGCCACCGCACCCCCTTTCCTGCCGGCCTGTCCAGGGGCTCCTCAGACTGTTCTGCACATTCCTGACCGCCACACCCCACAGCCGAGGCCCCAGCCCTGCCTTCTTCCCACTTTACGGGAAACCACGCGCTTTCCTGATGCTCCTGACCGTCTCTAGGTAAAGGGTTCTCAAACCGCTGCCTCTGGGGAACCACTGGCAACTCAGCCACACGCTCCCCTCCTCACATTAACGGGTCCAATACGGAAGTCAGCTCTGCCCCAGTTGCCACACCTCGTGCCCACTTCTCACAGTGTCCAGCCCCGGGACAACCCCCACGGATCAGGCAGAAGACTAACGAGCGCACCCTGCCTCCTGCACCCCCTCACGCCCCTCTGCCACCAGCAGCTCCCGGCCCTCCTGGGCCGCCAACGTCTGTGGCGTCAAAACCCACCTGCTATCCCCACCACCCTGGATCGGGGCTCGGTCTCTCCTCCTGCCCAGGTCACCAACTCCCTCCATGACCTAATCTCCATGAATGGCAATCCAGGAGCCCAAGGGCCCCCCTCCCCTCCTCCCTGAAGCAGGCCACCCGCATTCAGCCAATCTCCACTTCCTCCTAAACCCTGAACCACTTCCCACAGCTCCACCCTCCCCACTGTCACTGTCCCACGCGGCTGCCTCTGGTTCTGGTCTCGGCTCTGCCAGTCAGGGGACAGCTTCACTCCCCAGCTCAAAGTCTGCAAGGTCTTCCTGTCGCCCTTGGGGAACAACTGGAACCTTCCCTGTTCCTCTCCCGCCCCTCCCGACACCAACACCCCCGCTTGGGGCCAGCGCTGTCCTCCAGCCCACCCCGTCTGAAAGCCCAGCCCCCTCGGTCAGGTCCCTGCTAGCAACGCTCTTCTCTCCTGTTCACCTTTTCCTCGGCCGGGCCTTCATGCAGCCACTCGGCTGCCACACAGGCCAGCCCCGGGCCCTGTCTACAGAACACCCCCACAACCAAGTACGGACCTATAGGAACAGACGGTCATTCAAGGTCCAGTTTGAGGTCACCCCCACCCTCCTCCACCAGCATCTCCCTTCCCTCGCCCACCCTGCCCCAGGAACTGGGAGCGCCCCCCAGACTGCCCTGCAGGAGCCCAGGCCAGCAAACTTTAGGGCCTGTTGTGCACACAGAAGGCATCCAATAAATGCTTGAGACATTTAATGCTTCTTTGTTATACAAATATTTGAATGATCGAGCCTTTTACACGTGAAGGAGTTAAGTTCCACAGGACAGAGCACACTCTCTCAGAACCCAACAGGAGAGCGCCCTCTGATCAGCTCCTGCATTTCCCTGGCCTGACCCATCCCAACTGAGCCACTGAAAATCAGGCCGGTCTCTGAATCCACATTTGGTCTGGAAATAAAATGCCACACAGCTCTAGTGAGTGGTTTTGGAACAGAAAACTAATCCAAGAAAGAGCACAATCCTAAAGAGAAAACAAAACGGGGCCCAGAGCCACGCCATGGCGGCCCGACCCGAGGCACTACCAGCTCGCCCAGCAGACGGCCCGGCAGACGGCTACCATCGGCGGAGGCAGGCCTATGTGCTCCTTCCCCACCCCATCAAACTGCCCAGCGCCCCCGACAGGAGGAGGAAAATGCTTTTCTCCTCCCAGAGCCGGCCTGAATTCTGAAAGCAGCGTGGCCAGAGGCCCCCTTTAGATCCCCACGCCGACAGCCCAACACATTGTCCCACCAACTGGCTGGCCTCACCCCCTGCAAACAAGTTCACTGGAAAAACTAGAGAACCCCGGGTATCAACACCCTCAAACGGGCTGCCCCCTGCCTCCAATGTTCACAGTGGCGCCGAGGGACCCGTCCCCTTTCCAAGACCCTGCCCTTTGCCCTGCTCTCCACACACATCATGCCCAGTGCCCCGTGACATTCCCAGTCACCCTGCGGAGGGCTTTCCGTGAAGGATCAGGAGCTCATCCAGAAGACAGGAATTAAGCGCTGTTTGTCTCCCCTGGGCATAAGCCTTAGAGCCAGCAAGCCTTATTCTTTTAGTTTAGTACAAAGGTTCACTGAAAGAAGGGTCCTTTCAAAACTGGAGCAAGGTATACGCGGGAACAGGTGGAGAGCTGCTCCATGGCACATTTGAGAAGCGTACCGAGGGGGGCTGGCCACGAGCAGCATGGCCAAGCTCAAGTGCAGAGGCTGTGTGAGAAGGAAGACAGCAGGCGACAGACATGCCAGCCGGGGCAGTGGGCACACACCAGCGCCGGCGAACTCCAGACCCCCAGAGGATGGATGCCAGGACGGGCAAGAACACCCAGGAGGGTCCCCAGGGAACAGAGCTAATGCCGTCGGGGACCCAGAAGTGTCCAGCTCTGCCCTGAACTAGCATGCCTGGGCTCAGAGGCGGCTCACTCGCTTAGGAGCCGCGGGCCTGGGACAGACGCAAGCTCGGCAGCACCGTCTGGGCAGACGGGCGCACACTCGGGCAGGGCTGCCACAGGGCCTGGTGCGCGGGCTCCCCGGCCGGCTGTGCGAGCCCCGGCAACAGCATCTGCAGCCCTTAGTTCATGTGACTGCAGGCGGTCCACAGTGTTCTAACCACTGACGACCACGGGCACCTACCTCTGTGACCCTCAGCACTCAGGCTGGAATTGCCATGTTAACCCCCAGAAAAGAGGAAACAGCATTTCAGAATGGGGGAACACAAAGACTAGGGATACTCAAAATGAAAGTCCCCCAAGCCCAGGGCCCCACAGACGGAAAGAACCCAGGCTGCCCCATTCCCTCTGGGCCTCCCAACCCCTCCGCCTCTGGCCTGTGGAGGGAATATCAGGGTGAAATTAGAAGAAGCTGTTCCTCTCCTCCTGAAGAACCCCCACACTGTGCAAATCCGAGCGCACGGGAACCGCGTTCCTGACCCCCAGGCCAGAGGAGCCGGGCGAGGGCCGAGCCCAGGGGCCAGCAGTGGGAGCCAGCTCTGCCACCCACCCACAGCCCAGGCTTCCGGGTCTGCAAACCCCCGGCCGCAGGGAGGGCCGACGGTGCGGCGCGTGTCAGGACCCCGGCAGGAGAGAAGCAGTCTGGAGCGTACAGTGTCACAACAAGGCCCACAGTGCCTCGTCCGGGGTGTGGCACAAAACCCTGCCCCAGGACGTCTGTCCGCAGCCTCGCTCGGCATTGTCTGAGCTCCCAGGGCCCGGCACAGGGCCATCCCAACACCCGGCTGTCTGCAGGACCCCCCTGGCGGACCCGTGCTGCACCCCGAAGGGCCTGCAGGGCCAGACTCCAAACTGCACACGTCTGAGCACCAGGAAGCTGAGGAGCGGTTAGAGACAGAGCTGCTGGAGAGGCCGGGGCGGGGCAGGTGTCCCCTACCGGCCCCGGTCACTGCGCCACCGTCGTCCTCCGTGCTGCACGCAGGCAGGGCTAGCCCAGGGCAGTCTGGGGAACAGAGAAACAGACGTAGGCTCCCAGGGCACTTTGACTCGTTCCCACCCATGTCCTCCGACCATGTCTTCACAGCCCTCGGGGAATGGAATACTTGCCCCTGCTCTCAGTTTAAAAAAAAAAATGTTTAATCAAAATCATCAGGGATTTATTTATTTTAATCATTTCTGTCCTCACTTAAGATTAACCCACAAGAGTCTAGACTTGCTACATTAGACAAATGTGTAAAAGAGAAAAAATATGATTCACATCACGTTCATCTTTCAAAATGTTTCCAGACCAGCTAAAAAGGCATTTAGTAACATCAAACAGGACCACCAAGAAACAAACAAGCAAGAGGAACTGTGTGCATAGCAAACCACCCCCACCCCCACCCCCGGTGCTTCCAAGGCGCTGGCACAGTAAGACCAACTCCACTTACAGACGGAGCCCAGAGAGACCCGCTCGCACAGGACACAAAGACCCACCCGAGAGAGTCCCGGGCTCCTCGCAACACGGGAAGAGAGGAATAAGCAGGCACTCCGTCCAAACAGCCACTTCAAAAATACAAGCAAGGAAACAAACAGGTTTCTGAAAACACAAGAGCAAGCTGGTCAGGGCAGCAGATCCGAGCTTCCGGAAAAAGAGGCAGGGCCTCCACCTAGTTCCTGGACCCAAGGAGACATGAGGAAGAGCCCTCCCAGTGCTGTTCCAGTCCTTCGGGACTAAATGCACTTTGCAGAGGTGGGCGGTGAGGGGCCAGCCCACCCGGGAAGACGGAAGCAGGTGCCCTGTCCACATTCAAGGGCAAGACTCTGCAGGGTCAGGTGCGGAGGGCTACCCACAACCCTTCCCATCCAACATCCCTCCCGCACATTCCTCCAACCTTCCTCCTCCCACTTCAGGGTTTTTCTGTGGCTGCTCTAACGGTCCTCCACACACAGCCTGAAACGCACTTATTATCTTAAAGTCTGGAGGTCAGAGTCCAAGGCAGTTCTCACGGGACTAAAGTGTAGGTGTTGGCCACTGCACTCATTTCTGGACGCTCTGGGGAGAGTCCACGTCCTGCTCATGCAGGCTGTTGGCAGAATCCAGTTTCCTGCGGTTGTAGGACCGAGGTTCCCGCCGGCTGCAAGCAGAAGGCCACTCCAAATGCTGGAGGCCACCGCACCCCCCGGCTCATGGCCCCCGCCTCCACTTTCAGAGCCAGCGACAAGACAAGCGTCCATCTGCTGTTGATTCTGACCACTTTTAAGCGCTCACTCCATTCTACTGGACCCACCAGGCCACCCAGGAAAAGGTACCACCTCAGGGTCAGCAGATCTGCACCTTCCACTCTTTGGCCATGTGGTCTGGTTCCAGGTTCCAGGGATAAGGATGCAGACATCTTTGGGGTTCATCATTCTGCAACCACGCCCCATCCCTCCGGCCAGAACCCTGGTGATCGCCACCCTTCAGTGCTTCATGGCGGCCCTTTTCTATGGCCTTCCGAGCCCTGCCCGCCTCCCACCCCTCTTCTCACAAGGCTCCCCTCCTGCCGTCCTCCTCCCCAGCCCCAGGGTCCCCACAGCACCCTTCCCCTGCCAGGAGTGCTCTGACGCCCACCCCGCATCTCCGCATCTGTGCATCTCTGTGGGCTGGCTCCCTCTCCACCTACAGGTCTCAGGTCAGGCATGACCTCTTCTGGAAGGGCATGGCCTTCCATTGACACAGGGTCCTGTGCTTCTGCCAATGCCCCCAGATGATGACCTTCGAAGAACATACCAATGTGCTTACCGTCTCCCTCACCCCAGCAGCCTCTGAGAGCCACATCTCTTGGCTCAGCATTCAGCACGGGACCTGGCACACAGAATGCGTTCTGAACGAATGAACTGTCCCCCCAACAAGTCCTCCCCTCAGCTGATGAGTGATGGCGGCCTGTTACAATGACGGTGGAGCTCATGTCTCACCGGCTCGGAGACTCCTCGGGCTGTGACCGCTGGAAGCTGAAAGCTGTCGGAGCCACAACACCATGAGCTGTCTTCTCCTCCAGCTCCACCCCAAGCACCCACAGCCTTGCCGATTCAATCTGGGCCCTTCCTGCCTCCATCCCGCTCACAAACGTCGCCCTCCACAGGCCCCACCGCCCGCACGGCCTCCTGTGCGCAGCGCTCGCGGCCCCGGCGGACCCAAGCCGGAGGGCCGCCTGCGCTCGCACCGCGGTGGGCGGTGACTTCGTCCTGCCACTGACAGCTAAGTGTGGCAAGAGTGCCACCCACAACTGCAGAGAGCAGCCGCCCCTCGGAGCCAAGTGGGTCACTGGCCCAAGAGAGAACCAGCCCCAGAGAGTCACAGACTGAACGCGTCCTGATCCCCATCACCCGCCCTCTGATTCTCGCAGCACCACCATCCTCTCTCACCGGGACGTTCACCACAGCCTCCGAACTGGTCTCCCTGCGTCCGTCCTTCCCTCCCAGCCCCTAACCTGCCATCCACCCAGAGGCCAAAGGGATCCTGCCACACCTCTGCCAAGACCCTCCAAAGCGCTCCCCCATCAGAATAAGAGACAGAAAGCCCACGTCTTTCCACTGTGACCACGAGGCCTGCCCCCACCAGCTTCCGGACCTCGTGCCCCAGGACTCTCCCCCTCCTCCCTTGGCTCCAGGCACCAGGCCCCCCGCTCTTCTCGAGCACACCGCTGTCGCTCCCAACCGGGGACTTTCCACTGGCCCTCTGCCCAGACCACTGTCCTCCCAGCCACCCAGGGGGCCTGTTCGCTCACCTCCTGTGAGTCCTCAAATGTTACCTCCTCTGTGAGACCTTCTCTGGCCACCTTATCACCGGGAAACCCTCCCCACTCCACACGCCTCCCAATCCCAATTCTCTGCTTGAGGTTTCAATAACAGGATAACAGTTCCCACCTTCTCAGGGGTAACTCTCTTCTTAACTTAGTCATGGTCTCTATTCTCTGCCCCTCCAGCTCCGCTGTAAGCTCTGAGACAGCACTGGTTCTGAGCTGTTTTGTTCACTGGTGTATCTCTAGCCCCTGGAACTGTTATTGGCACCAAGAGTTGGTTAAACAAATATCTACTGAATGAATGAATTTTCAAACTCTCAAAGCTCCTCCAAGAGGCCCTCTCTCGTGCTCATCAAAGAGAATCGGACCAGACCGAACAAATATGTGCCTGGAGATCTCAGCCACTTAGGTCTCATCCAGCTTCAGCAGGTTACACTGGCAGAAACTGATGGCCCCAGGGGTGACATGACCTGGTGAAAGTCACACAGAGATTAATAGAAAAAAAAAGGCTGAAACCCAGACCACAGAACCAAGTCAGAGGTGCTTCCACCACATCACACATCCTGCTTCACCCAGAAGCTTCTAAGAAAGCCCCAGCCAAATAGACAACCTGAGGACCAGCGTGAATAGAGGAGGGGGTGCTACTGGCAAGACCACCTCTCATGCAGTGTGAGACCCTGGCCAAATCACCTACTAGAGATACACCAGTGACACAGTTTTTTTGGTAAGACTCCATAATTTAAAAGATGATGGCAGGGCGCCTGGGTGGCTCAGTCGGTTAAGCGACTGCCTTCGGCTCAGGTCATGATCCTGGAGTCCCGGGATCGAGTCCCGCATTGGGCTCCCTGCTCGGCGGGGAGTCTGCTTCTGCCTCTGACCCTCCCCCTCTCACGCTCTCTCTCTTTCTCTCTCAAATAAATAAATAAAATCTTTAAAAAAAGAAAAAGAAATCTTGACATCTGGGGCGCCTGGGTGGCTCAATTGGTTGGGCGACTGCCTTCAGCTCACGTCATGATCCTGGAGTCCCAGGATCGAGTCCCGAATCGGGCTCCCTGCTCGGCGGGGAGCCTGCTTCTCCCTCTGACCCTCCCCCCTCTCTCTCATTCTCTCTCTCTCAAATAAATAAATAAAATCTTTAAAAAAAGAAAAGAAATCCTCAGTGTGGGGGCGCCTGGGTGGCTCAGTCGGTTGGGCGACTGCCTTCGGCTCGGGTCACGATCCTGGAGTCCCGGGATCGAGTCCCGCATCGGGCTCCCTGCTCGGCGGGGGGTCTGCTTCTCCCTCTGGCCCCCCCCCTCTCATGTGCTCTCTCTCATTCTCTCTCTCAAATAAATAAATAAAATCTTTAAAAAAGAAAAAGAAACCTTGACATCCGTTTCTCTCTAATCTAAGTTCGCCAGGCACTGTCCACGCACTGTCTTCACCTTCCCCGGGGCGCGGGCCGGGGATCAGCCGCACGCTGATCAGGACTTTGGAGCCGAACAGCTTCCAGGGTGCACCCGGGTCATTGCACGCACTTCATTTTTTGTTTAATTTCTTTTTCTTAATTCGCTTCCTGCTGCGGACTCAAGAAAGGAGTTGGTTTTGCGGCCGGAAGGTGGGGTACGTGGAAATTCACAGGGAGGCTCAAATCCACCGGAGCGAGTCCTCGAGCTCGAGGCCAAACGCAGCCGAGCGCGGGAGGGACAAGAAGGCCATTCAAGAGGGTCCCACCGCCGCGCCCCCCCGGAGAGGCGATCGCCCGGCAAGCGCAGCCGAGCGCGGGAGGGACAAGAAGGCCATTCAAGGGGGTCCCACCGCCGCGCCAGCCGGAGAGGCGATCGCCCGGCAAGTGCAGCCGAGCGCGGGAGGGACAAGAAGGCCATTCAAGGGGGTCCCACCGCCGCGCCCCCCCGGAGAGGCGGTCGCCCGGCAAGCGCAGCCGAGCGCGGGAGGGACAAGAAGGCCATTCAAGAGGGTCCCACCGCCGCGCCCCCCCGGAGAGGCGATCGCCCGGCAAGCGCAGCCGAGCGCGGGAGGGACAAGAAGGCCATTCAAGGGGGTCCCACCGCCGCGCCCCCCCGGAGAGGCGATCGCCCGGCAAGCGCAGCCCGCGCGGCCAGCGGGCCAGGTCCGCACTCCCCGAACCCTTCGCAGCGCGACCCGAGTCGGTCCCCTTGGGCTTCCCAGGGCGCCCGGGATGTCACCGAGGAGAGCCTGCCGAGGAGTGTCACCGAGGAGAGCCTGCGGCCTCGGAAAGCCTCGCGACCAGCTGCTCCTCCTCCCTTCAAGCCTCGGTCTGCGCGCAGCCCCCGTCACCGCCCAGACCCTGCGCTCGAGCCCCCCGGCCCCCCAACGTCCCTCTCGTCCCCAGCAGCCCTCTCCCAGCCCAGCTCACCCCTCCCCAGACCCCCGACTCCTCCCGCAGCCCCGCGGGCCCACGCGCCCGCCCGACCTCCGAGCCCTGACACCGACCGGCCTCCCCGTCACACCCACCTGCCCGGGACTTCGCCCTTGCTGCGCCTCCAGAACCGCTTCCTGGCCCCGTCGCCGGCCACGGCCCCTCCTCCTCCCTCAGGCCCGCGGCCCGACACCTCGAGCGCGGCCGGCCAGGCCCGGCGGCCCTTTGCTGCACCCCGAGCGGCCCCTCAGCGGCCCCCGGACGCCCGAGCCCAGCGCCCAGAGGCTCTTCCGCCTGCTCCCGGAAGTCCCGCCTCCACACGCCCGGAAGTCCCGCCTCCGCCCAGGCGCGCCGGACGCAAGGCGCGGGCGTGACGGCATTAAGGGGTGACGCCGGGGAGGGGTGTGGCGGCTGCGGTGCGGGCGGCTGCGGTCCGTGTGGTGGCGGCTGGCTGGGGCCCCCGTCCGGCTCTGTGCTCTGCCGCCGGGCGAGGCGGCGGGAGGGTCCGGGGCGCGCGGAGGCAGCGAGGGGCAGCGGGGTCGGCGGGGGGTGGGGGGGGGCGGGGGCGCCTGGGGGTCGCGGAACCCGGCGCAGGAAGCCCGCGGCAGGGTTTTCCAAGAGTCGGCGCGAAGCGGAGCGGAGGGAGAGTCCGTCTACACTGGTGGGGCGCCCGGCGGCTCAGTCGGCCCGCCGTCTGCCTTGGACTCGGGTCATGACCCCAGAGCCCAGAGGCTCTTCCGCCTGCTCCCGGAAGTCCCGCCTCCGCGCGCCCGGAAGTCCCGCCTCCGCCCAGGCGCGCTGGACGCAAGGCGCGGGCGTGACGGCATTCAAGGGCGACGCCGGGGAGGGGTGTGGTGGCTGCGGTGCGGGCGGCTGGCTGGGGCCCCGTCCGGCTCTGTGCTCTGCCGCCGGGCGAGGCGGCGGGAGGGCCCGGGGCGCGCGGAGGCAGCGAGGGGCAGCGGGGTCGGCGGAGCGGGGGGGGGGGGGGGGGGGGGGGGGGGGGGGGCGCCTGGGGGTCGCGGAACCCGGCGGAGGAAGCCCCCGGCAGGGTTTTCGAAGAGTCGGCACGAAGCGGAGCGGAGGGAGAGTCCGTCTACACTGGTGGGGCGCCGGGCGGCTCCGTCGGCCCGCCGTCTGCCTTGGACTCGGGTCGTGACCCCAGGGCCCTGGGCTCGAGCCCCGCGTCGGGCCCCCCGCTCCGCGGGGAGACTCTGCTTCCCCCTCCGCCTGCCCCTTCCCGGCTGGTGCCCTCGCTCGCTCGAGAGCTCGCTCGAGTGAATGAAATCTTTGAAAAGAGCGAGTCTGCGTTGGTTACGTGGTGAAATGACAGCTGCTGAAGTTATGTTTTGGTGTTTTGGTGTTTGCTTTTCTTAACTCGACGTAGCCAACGAAGATGTGGGGTGACGTGCGTGACTGGCGCTGGATTTCTCTTGGTCGCGGACCCGGACCGAGAAGCCAGGTCCTGCCCTTTCCCGACTGCAGGACAGTCCGCGGACGCACCTCCGCCAGTTCTCTCGTGAGACAAGAATTGGGCTGCATGTGTAAGTGTGCCCGTGCCCCTCGCTTACTGATGGGTAGCACTGATGGAGTTCTTGCCACACGCAAGATCTGCACCGGGTTCTTTACATGCAGTACGGCAGCCGTATGCCCACCACCCCCAAAGGCTGCCCCTCCCGGGAGAGCAGAATGGCTCGCTCACCTCGCGGACACCGAATTTTATGCCCTTTCCACAGGTCCTTGCGCCCACCCTGCAACATTTACCTGACTGTTTTTATGATCTCTGTGTCCACAGGTAGCTTGTGAGATCCTGCTCAGTGGGGCCGAGGTCTTCTGCCTCTGCAAGTGTGTGTTGGATGAATGACAACCACGGGAACTCTCCAGGGACCCCCTTTTGTCACCATAGAAACTCCAGGAATCTTCTCTTTGGTGTGATCTTAATGGATCCTTGGTGATCCCCAGCTGACATACCCTCACTAGATCCTCAGGGCTCCTTCGTTGCATAGCCTGATGAGCTCTTCCGGGATCCTGTCCTTACATGACCTCAGGGAATCTCCAGAGATCTTCCAATAAAGTTTCAGTGGATCCGCAGGGACTCCCTCCTGACACAGCCTCAGGCAGTCTCCCGGGATTCTCTCCTAGTGGAGCTCAGGAAGGCCCCAGGGACCTCTTCCCAATATACAGCCCCGAGGCCTCAGAAATCCTCTCAGAGACTGGCTCCTAACAGCCTCCGGGGTCCCCTGTGGACATCACTGGGGACCTCAGGGGTTCTGTGCAGCTCTTCTGGCTCATTGCAAGAATCAGCGAGGTGACGGAGCAAGATGGCGGAGGAGTAGGAGACCTGGATTTCGTCTCCTCTCAGGAATTCAGCTGAAGAGGGATCAAACCATTCTGAACACCTACAAACTCAACAGGAGATCAAAGAAAAGAAGAGCAACAACTCTCTCATCAGAAAAGCGACCACTTTCTGGAAGGTAGGACGTGCGGAGAAGTGAATCCGCGGCGATATTCGGGAGGATAGACGGCGGGGGAGGGGCCTCCGTCAGCCGCTTCTGGCGAGTGATAGAGGCCCGGGGCACAAAATCGGAACTTTTAAAAGTCTGCTTCGCTGAGGGACGTCACTCCGGTGGCTGAGCGGGGGGTGGAACCCAACGAGACAGTGTGGTCTCAGGACCCTCGGAGTCACAGAAAGACCGGGGGTGCCTGAGTGTGGCAGAGCTCCCAGGTAACAGAGCAGGTAAGCCGGCTGCAGAGGCGGAGCCCAGGCGAGGGCCCTCAGCTCGGGGTGGCCATAAACCATGATCCGCGGCCCAGTCGGGCCCCTGCTCCTCCAGCAGGGACCCAACAAGCGGCAGATCCGGGGAGACTCACCTTCCTCCCCGGGGAGGAGCCGTGCGGGAGCGCACCGCAGGGATCTGCTGGGTTTGGAGACTCCACCCGGGGTCGGTGCCAGAGATAGAGGCGCGCGGTCACAGGCCGGGCGAGCACGGAGTGCGGCCGGAGACCGGGGAGACGGGAGTGACTGACGCCTTTTCTCTGGGGGCTCACTGAGGAGCGGGGCCCCGAGTTCTCGGCTCCTCCGGGGCGGAGATTGGGAGGCCGCCATTCTCACTCTCCGCCTCCAAATCTGTGCGGAAAGCTCGCAGGGAACAAAAGCCCCGGAGGGCAAACCCAAGCAACTTACTTAGCCGGGAGGGGGCAAGGGCGGGGCAATTCCGCCTCCGGCAGAGACATTTGGGAACCACGGCAACAGGCCCCTCCCCAGAAGATCAGCGAGAACAGCCAGCCAAGACCAAGTTCACCGATCAATGAGAACGGCAGAACGCCAGCGCTAGGGGACTACTGCACATAGAATTCACGGCTTTTTTACCATGATTCTTTAGTCTTTTAAAGTCAAATTTTTTAACTGTCTTTTTGTCTTTTTATTTCTTTTTGAATTTTTCTTTTTCCCTTTTTCAACCAACATCTTATCAATCCCTTTTAAAAAAAAATTATTTTTCATTTTTAGAGTCATATTCTATCCCTTCATAGTAGTTACCCATATTTTTGGCTTATATATATAAGTTGTTCTCTCTTTAAAATTTTGAGATAGTTTCTTCTAACAGATTAAAATATACCCTAAATCTCTAGTATATGGTGCTTTCTATTCCCCTGCCTGATCACATCCTCTCCCTTTTTTTTTCTCTTTTTCTTTTTTCTTTTTTTAAATCCTCTTCTTTCTTTTTTCAAACAACTTCTTATCAATTCCTTTTATAACATTTTTTATAATTTCCATTTTTACAGTCATATTCCATCCCTTCATCATATCAACCCTTATTTTTGTACATATATAAGTTTTTCTTTCTTTAAAATTTTGGGAGGCACTTTCTTCTAAAAGACCAAAATACACACCAAATCTGGTGTGTGGCACTGATCTATATACCATATAGATCATATTTGATCATATTCTGGTTTTCCTTTTGTTGTTGTTGTTTCGTTTTGTTTTTGTTTTTATCTTTATCTTTTTTTTTTTCTTTGTCTTTTTTCTCTCTTTCCCTTTCTTATCCCACTGCTTTAGGTCTTTTCTGATTTGTTTAGAGTATATTTTCTGGGGATGTGGTTATTCTGCTAGCATTTTGTTCTCTCATTAATCTATTCTCTGCAGAAAATGACAAGACGGAAAAAATCACTGCAACAAAAAGAACAAGAGGTAGTACCGACTGCCAGGGACCTACTCAATACAGACATTAGTACGATGTCAGATCTAGAGTTCAGAATCATCACTTTAAAGATACTAGCTGGGCTTGAAAAAAATATGGAAGTTATTAGAGAAACGCTTTCTGGAGAAGTAAAAGAGCTAAAATCCAACCAAGTAGAAATCAAAAAGGCTATTAATGAGGTGCAATCAAAAATGGGGGCGCTAACTGCTAGAATAAATGAGGCAGAAGAGAGAATCAGTAATATAGAAGATGAAATGATGGAAAATAAAGAAGCTGAGAAAAAGAGAGATAAACAACTACTGGATCACGAGGGCAGAATTCGAGAGATAAGCGATACCATAAGACGAAACAACATTAGAATAATTGGGATCCCAGAAGAAGAAGAAAGAGAGAGAGGGCCAGAAGGTATAATGGAGCAAATTATAGCAGAGAACTTCCCTAATTTGGGGAAAGAAACAGGCATGAAAATCCAGGAAGCACAGAGAACCCCTCTCAAAATCAATAAAAATAGGTCAACTCCCCGACATCTAATAGTAAAACTTACGAGTCTCATAGACAAAGAGAAAATCCTGAAAGCAGCTCAGGAGAAGAGATATGTAACCTAAAATGGTAGAAACATTAGATTGGCAACAGACCTATCCACAGAGACCTGGCAGGCCAGAAAGGACTGGCAGGATATATTCAGAGCACTAAATGAGAAAAATAGGCAGCCAAGAATACTCTATCCAGCTAGGCTGTCATTGAAAATTGAAGGAGAGATAAAAAGCTTCCAGGACAAACAAAAACTAAAGGAATTTGCAAACACAAAACCAGCCCTACAGGAAATCTTGAAAGGGGTCCTGTAAGCAAAGAGAGACCCTAAAAGCAACATAGACCAGAAAGGAACACAGACAATATATGGTAACAGTCACCTTACAGGCAATACAATGACACTAAATTCCTATCTTTCAATAGTTACCCTGAATGTAAATGGGCTAAACGCCCCAATCAAAAGACACAGGCTAACAGACTGGATTAAAAAACAAGACCTATCAATATGCTGTCTGCAAGAGACTCATTTTAGAACCAAAGACACCCCCAGATTGAAAGTGAGGGGGTGGAAAACCATTTACCATGCTAATGGACACCAAAAGAAAGCTGGGGTGGCAATCCTTATATCAGACAAATTAGATTTTAAATCAAAGACTGTAATAAGAGATGAGGAAGGACACTATATCATACTTAAAGGATCTATCCCACAAGAAGATCTAACAATTTTAAATATCTATGCCCCTAACATGGGAGCAGCCAATTACATAAGGCAATTAATAACAAAAGCAAAGAAACACATCGACAACAATACAATAATAGTGGGGGACTTTAACACCCCCCTCACTGAAATGGACAGATCGTGTAAGCAAAAGATCAACAAGGAAATAAAGACTTTAAATGACACACTGGACCAAATGGACTTCACAGACATATTCAGAACATTCCAACCCAAAGCAACGGAATACACATTCTTCTCTAGTGCCCATGGAACATTCTCCAGAATAGATCACATCCTAGGTCATAAATCAGGTCTCAACCGGTACCAAAAGATTGGGATCATTCCCTGCCTATTTTCAGACCACAATGCTTTGAAACTAGAACTCAATCACAAGAGGAAAATCAGAAAGAACTCAAATACATGGAGGCTAAGGAGCATCCTACTGAAGAATGAATGGGTCAACCAGGAAATTAAAGAAGAATTAAAAAAATACATGGAAACCAATGAAAATGAAAACACAACTGTTCAAAATCTTTGGGATGCAGCAAAGGCAGTCCTAAGAGGAAAATATATAGCAATACAAGCCTTTCTCAAGAAACAAGAAAGGTCTCAAGTACACAACCTAACCCTACACCTAAAGGAGCTGGAGAAAGAACAGCAAATAAAGCCTAAACCCAGCAGGAGAAGAGAAATCATAAAGATCAGAGCAGAAATCAATGAAATAGAAACCAAAAGAACAGTAGAACAGATCAACGAAACTAGGAGCTGGTTCTTTGAAAGAATTAACAAGATTGATAAACCCCTGGCCAGACTTATAAAAAAGAGAAGAGAAATGACCCAAATCTACAAAATCATGAATGAAAGAGGAGAGATCACAACCAACACCAAAGAAATACAAACAATTATAAGAACATATTATGAGCAACTCTATGGCAGCAAATTAGATAACCTGGAAGAGATGGATGCATTCCTAGAGATGTATCAACTACCAAAACTGAACCAGGATGCAATAGAAAACCTGAACAGACATATAACCACTAAGGAAATTGAAGCAGTCATCAAAAATCTCCCAAAAAACAAAAGCCCAGGGCCAGATGGCTTCCCAGGGGAATTCTACCAAACATTTCAAGAAGAATTAATACCTATTCTTCTGAAACTGTTCCAAAAAATAGAAACGGAAGGAAAACTTCCAAACTCATTTTATGAGGCCAGCATTACCTTGATCCCAAAACCAGACAAAGACCCCATCAAAAAGGAGAATTACAGACCAATATCCCTGATGAACATGGATGCAAAAATTCTCACCAAAATACTAGCCAATAGGATCCAACAGTACATTAAAAGGATTATTCACCACGACCAAGTGGGATTTATCCCTGGGCTGCAAGGTGGGTTCAACATCCGCAAATCAATCAATATGATACAATACATTAACAAAAGAAAGAACAAGAATCATACGATCCTCTCAATAGATGCAGAAAAAGCATTTGACAAAGTACAGCATCCTTTCTTGATCAAAACTTCAGAGTATAGGCATAGAGGGTACATACCTCAATATCATAAAAACCATCTATGAAAAACCTACAGCGAAGATCATTCTCAATGGGGAAAAACTGAGAGCTTTCCCCCTAAGGTCAGGAACGTGGCAGGGATGTCCACTATCACCACTGCTATTCAACATAGTATTGGAAGTCCTAGCCACAGCAATCAGACAACAAAAAGAAATCAAAGGCATCCAAATTGGCAAAGAAGAAGTCAAACTCTCACTCTTTGCAGATGATATGATACTTTATGTGGAAAACCCAAAAGACTCCACCCCAAAACTGCTAGAACTCATACAGGAATTCAGTAAAGTGGCAGGATATAAAATCAATGCACAAAAGTCAGTGGCTTTCCTATACACCAACAACAAGACAGAAGAAAGAGAAATTAAGGAATCCATCCCATTTACAATTGCACCCAAAACCATAAGATACCTAGGAATAAATCTAACCAAAGACACAAAGGATCTATACTCAGAAAACTATAAAATACTCATGAAAGAAATTAAGGAAGACACAAAGAAATGGAAAAACGTTCCATGTTCATGGATTGGAAGAACAAATATTGTGAAGATGTCAAAGCTACCTAGAGCAATCGACACATTCAATGCAATCCCCATCAAAATACCATCCACTTTTTTCAAAGAAATGGAACAAATAATCCTAAAATTTGTATGGAACCTTAAAAGACCGTGCATAGCCAGAGGAATATTGAAAAAGAAAAGCAAAGCCGGCGGCATCACAATTCCGGACTTCCAGCTGTATTACAAAGCTGTCATCATCAAGACGGCATGGTACTGGCACAAAAACAGACACATAGATCAATGGAACAGAATAGAGAGCCCAGAAATGGACCCTCAACTCTATGGTCAACTAATCTTCAACAAAGCAGGAAAGACTATCCAGTGGAACAAAGACAGTCTCTTCAACAAATGGTGTTGGGAAAATTGGATAGCCACATGCAGAAGAATGAAACTGGTCCATTTCCTTACACCACACACAGAAATAGACTCCAAATGGTTGAAAGACCTCAATGTAAGACAGGAGTCCATCAAAATCCTAAAGGAGAACACAGGCAGCAACCTCTTTGACCTCAGCCGAAGCAACTTCTTCCTAGAAACATCGCCAAAGGCAAGGGAAGCAAGGGCAAAAATGAACTATTGGGACTTCATCAAGATAAAAAGCTTTTGCAAAGCAAAGGAAACAGTCAACAAAACCAAAAGACAACCGACAGAATGGGAGAAGATATTTGCAAATGACATATCAGATAAAGGGCTAGTATCCAAAATCTATAAAGAACTCATCAAACTCAACACCCAAAGAACAAAGAATCCAATCAAGAAATGGGCAGAAGACATGAACAGACATTTTTCCAAAGAAGACATCCAAATGGCCAACAGACACATGAAAAAGTGCTCAATATCGCTCGGCATCAGGGAAATCCAAATCAAAACCTCAATGAGATCCCACCTCACACCAGTCAGAATGGCTAAAATTAACAAGTCAGGAAACGACATATGTTGGCGGGAATGCGGAGAAAGGGGAACCCTCCTACACTGTTGGTGGGAATGCAAGCTGGTGCAGCCACTCTGGAAAACTGTATGGAGATTCCTCAAAAAGTTGAAAATAGAGCTACCATATGATCCAACAATTGCACTCCTGGGTATTTACCCCAAAGATACGAAAGTAGGGATCCGAAGGGGTACGTGCACCCCGATGTTTATAGCAGCAATGTCCACAATAGCCAAACTGTGGAAAGAGCCAAGATGTCCATCGACAGATGAATGGATAAAGAAGATGTGGTATATATATACAATGGAATATTATGCAGCCATCAAAAGGAATGAGATCTTGCCATTTGCAACGACGTGGATGGAACTGGAGGGTATTATGTTGAGTGAAATAAGTCAAAAAGAGAAAGACATGTATCATATGATTTCACTGGTATGAGGAATTCTTAATCGCAGGAATCAAACTGAGGGTTGTTGGAGTGGGGGGTGGGGTTGGAGGGATGGGGTGACTGGGTGATAGACACTGGGGAGGGTATGTGCTCTGGTAAGCGCTGTGAATTGTGCAAGACTGTTGAATCTCAGATCTGTACCTCTGAAACAAATAATGCATTATGTGTTAAGAAAAAAAAAAAGAAGAAGAAGAAGGTAGCGGGAGGGGAAGAATGAAGCGGGGGAAATCAGAGGGGTAGACGAACCATGAGAGACGATGGACTCTGAAAAACAAACAGGGTTCTAGAGGGGAGGTGGGTGGGAGGATGGGTGAGCCTGGTGGTGGGTATTGAGGAGGGCACATTCTGCATGGAGCACTGGGTGTTGTGCACAAACAATGAATCATGGAACACTTCATCTAAAACTAATGATGTAATGTATGGGGATTAACATAAGAATAAAAAAAAAAAAAAAAAAGAATCAGCGAGGTGACAGCAGGACCGAAGATGATGGAAGTAGAGTTCACAGAGAAAAAATGGACAGTAGTTAGTGACTGGCTGGATGCAATTATAGCATCTTAGATCAGTTGTCTCTATAGCTTGAGGATGCTTTCCTGCCTCAGGTCTCCTGGGGGAAGGAGCAAGACTGACACCAAGATTGATGAAGGCTTCCGGACCCACTGAGCAAAGAGTTAGTAGTGCCAATCAGAAACAGGAGAGCAAGGGGTCAGCCTGTTTGCAGCCTACGTTTATGATTGGTTTAGGATGACTTGGGTCAAGGTCACAGATGTAAGACCTCAGCCAAGCACGAGGTTAGAGGACAGATTAGTCTCCAGACAAGGAGATGGGAGGATCTGCCAGGGCAAAGTCACAGGAATAGGTCAGCATCATGGCAACATAATCAAAACACAAAGCCAAGAAGAAACAATCCCCAGAAATGGATTTTGGCTGGGGAGCTTGGTAAGGATAGGATGTAAAAGGAGCGTTTGGTAGAAGGCCAGGTGTATAAACTGAGTATAACATATGTACAGTCTAGGAATGGGATCTCTGCAGGCATCAAACAGGACAGATGCATGAACCAGAACGAATGAGTGGAGCACTTTGTATTTATTTGTGCAACAAATAATTTTTAAAAGATTTGTTTATTTATTTGAGAGAGGGCATGGGGGATGGTGGCAGATGAGGAGGGAGAGGAAGAAGCCAACTCCCCGCTGAGCGCGCAGAGCCCACACAGGGCTCAAACCTATGACCCCGAGATAATGACCTGAACCAAAATCAAGAGTCAGAAGTTCAACAGACTAAACCACCCAGGCACCCCTGTGCAACAAATAATTTTTTTTAAT
The DNA here is from genome assembly GCF_029215605.1 of Mirounga angustirostris. Lineage (NCBI taxonomy): Eukaryota > Metazoa > Chordata > Mammalia > Carnivora > Phocidae > Mirounga > Mirounga angustirostris. The sequence continues at coordinate 106,157,178 of NW_026991720.1, read as the reverse complement.
TTATTTGAGAGAGAGAGAGAGCACAAGAGAGGGAGGGGGGAAAGGGAGAGGGAGAAGCAAACTCCCCGCTGAGCTGGTAGCCTGACGCAGGGCCCGATGCCAGTACCCCAGGATCATGACCTGAGCCAAAGGAAATGCTTAATGAGCTGCCCAGGTGCCCCAACAAACAAGAAGGTCACTTTCACTAAGATTTAAGCTAATGGAAATTAAATCCAAGGACATGCCATTTCACACATGACAGATGGGCTAAAACTTAAAAATCTGTCAATGCCAAAATCGACAAGGATGTGGATTTGTGAGCGGTGCAGAATGAACTGATTCACTGCTGGTGGGAGTATAAATTGATTTAGTGATTCTCAACAGCCATCTAGCAATTTCTAGTAGTTAAGGATGCATATACTCTACAACCCAGCAATTCCGCCCTTGGTGTGTACCCTAGAGCAGCTTGCCCAAGTGTGCAAAGACAAGAACATTCACTGCAACATGCTGCTTTTGCTGGCAGCGGGGAAGGTCATCAAGTCATCTCTAGGAGAATTGGTAAATGATACATAGCTATCCAATAGGATGCTATATGGTAACAAAATGAATAAATTAGTTACATATATCAACACAAATGATTTTCACAAGGTTAAATGAAAAAAAGTTGAATATGGATGCATGCACTATTTAATTCCATTCTTTTTTTTTTTTTTTTAAGATTTTATTGATTCATTTGACAGAGAGAGAGAGAGACACAACGAGAGAGGAAACACCAGCAGGGGGAGTGGGAGAGGGAGAAGCAGGCTTCCTGCGGAGCAGGGAGCCCAATGCAGGGCTCGATCTCAGGACCCTGGGTTCATGACCTGAGCCAAAGGCAGATGCTTAACGACTGAGCCACCCAGGCGCCCCTAATTCCATTCTTTTAGAGTAAAAAAGAATGCTAAACACTAAATTCAGGAGAGTGGTTGCCTCCGGGTATTGGTGGGGACTTTGATCAGTAAGTAAGGAAGTCAAGGGGCTTCAGTTTTATGATTATGCTTTATTTCTGATGGCCGAGGGAATGTATGCTGCTGTTGTTATATTATTTGTGACTTCTCCCATGTATAAAATGTTTGATTACGGAGCTCTTACTGCTGTGTCTGTGAGCACACTCTTGGAAAAGGATGAGACAATGAATGAGCAGCGTTTACTGAGAGGCGTGGAGGGGTCGGGACAATTGATAAGACCTGTGACTGTAGTTTAAGGCGAGCGGGCAAGATGGGACAAAATGCAAGGAGTGGCTCCAGGGAGAGGGAGCATCACAGCTGCAGCAGGGAGACAAAATTGGAGCGCTGGGTAACAGGGGAGTCTTGGGCATGGCTGATCCTTGCGTGCAGGCAGCTTCTTGGGGAGGAGAGGTTGAACGGTGAGGGGCCACCTGGAGAGAGGTCCTGAATTGAGACCAGAGGGTGGAGCCTTTGCACTGTGCACAAACCAGTCATTGCACGGCTGCCCCCTGGGAGGGGGGCCCTGCAGCTGCAGGCAGCTCCTCAGAGGGACTTCTCTGAGCCATCAGCAGCTAGCACTCCCGGCCACGGAGGAAATGAGAGCCTTTGTCCCAAGGAGCGCATCTGGGCAACACACTGTAGCGCTGGCTGCAGTCCACCTTGGCACCACTCGGATCCAGGAGCGTCACAGGGGTCACCACTGGAAGAACATCTCTAGGATTCTGCCTGCTTCCTTTTGTGGAAATTTACAAGAGGAAGGTTGACACGATCTTGGAGCCCCTCCTCCTGGATGGGGGAAGGCATGTCACTGTGGTGTTGGCTTGCATTTCCTACGATCTCATGAGGAAAATCGCCCCATGTGCTCACTGCGTCGTCTGACTATCTTCTTTGGAGAAATGTCTATTATTTTCAGTGGGGTTGTTTAGGTTCTTAAGTTGGAGGGGTTTTGTACACATTCTCGATGCAAGACTCGTATGAGATTTGCAAATATTTCCTACCATTCTTTGGGTTTCTTTACATCCTCTTGAGATTACCCTTTCATTCACAAAAGTTTTTAGCAACGTTGAAGTCCAGTGTCTCTGTTTTCTCTGTTGTTCGTTGGGCTTCGGGTGCCATACAAGAGACACCATATTGCCAAATCCAAGGGAAGGATGATCTGCCCCTAGGTGCTCTTAGTTTCCTTCTGAGTGTTAAGAATTTTCGCTCTTAAAGTTCATTCTTGGATCCATGTGGAGTTCATTTTTTATAGGGTGGAAGGGAATGCTCTGACTTCACTCCTTCGTATGTGGATATCCGGTTTCTCAACACCGTTTGTTGGAGACACTGTTTTTGCCTCATTGAATGATCTTGGTCTCCGTGTTAGAAAACAACTGACTGTACATGTATGTATTCCTTGATTCTCAGCAGTATCCCATTGATCCATATGTGTTGGTCTTCTCTGCTCATACCTTTCGTGAAATATTATAATCTCGTAGAGAGTTTTTCCAATTCTTAGGATTATTTGCATAGAAGATCATGTCCTATATAAATAAACTTTTTCTTCTTCCTTTCCATTTGTGAGCTTTTAGTAACTAATCTTGTATAATTTCTCTCACCAAACTTCCATGACAATATTGAAATGAAGTTGTGGACATGGGCATCCTTGACTTTTTGGGGATTTTAAGGAGAAAACTCTCAGTCTTTCACCACAGAGAATGATATACATATGAGTTATTTTTCATAAATATCCTTTATCGTAATTTTTAAAGAATTATTTATTTATTTATTTATTTATTTATTTATTTATTTGAGAGCATGCAATCCCAAGAGTGGGGAGGGGCAGAGGGAGAGAATCTCCAAGCAGACTCCCGACTGAGTGCAGAGCCCTCCCTGGAGCTCAATCTGAAGACTCTTGAGATCATGACCTGAGCCCAAACCAAGAGTCGGACACTCAACCCACTGAGCCACCCAGGCACCTCTCCTTTATCACAATTTAACCTTCTATTTCTATTTTATTGAGAACACTTGTTATGAAAAGGTTTGGATTTTGTCAAAGCTTATCCTACAACAATTGACATGATCGTGTTTCTTCTGGATGTGGTCTAGGACACTGATTAGCTACGTTGAACAGCCTTTGCATTCCCGGTGTAAATCACACTTGGTCATGATGTAGAGTCCTGTCAATGTGCTGCTAGATTCTGTCTGCTAGAATTCTGTTGAGGATTTTTGCCTCGCTCTTCATAATGGATATTGGCCTACAACTGTCTTTTCTTGTAAGGTCTTTGTCAGTCTTTGGAATCGGGACAATGCTGGCATTCTAGGGTGACGTGGGAAGTGTTCCCTCCTCTTATGCTTTTTTCAGACTTTCAGGATTGTCTTCTTTAAACGTGTGGGAGAAATCACCAGGGAAAGCATCAGGTTCTGGACTTTTCATTCTTGGGAAGTTCTCATGACTGCTTCAGTCTGTTTACTTATTATAGGTCTGCTCAGGGTTTCCATTTCTTCTGGAGTCACTTTGGTAGTTTGTGTGCTTCTCAGAATAATCTGCTTCATCTCAGGGAGCCAATTGGTTCGTATAAAGTGGTTCCATTTTTGTCTCTTTGTCAATTTTCGTAAATCTGCAAAAGAAAGAACTGTTGTTTTCACTGATTTTTCTCACGTGCTCTTCTCTTCCATGTATCTCTGCCCTAATCTTCATAGTTTCCTTTGCTCTACTAACTTTGATCTTCTCCTTCGACTGAACCAGAGGAACATTCTAACTGTTCCAGATGCCAGCCAGCCAGAGGGCCATTGTCTAGGTCTGTGTTGTTGTGTAGAGAAGCAATACAGACTGGAGTGGATCAGGCTACCTGGGCAATTTCTACCTCACCTGGCATTCCAGGTCACCCCCAGACCGTCATTTCAGGCTGAAGCTCTCCTCCTGCCAGGCATGATGCCCAGCAACAGACTGACCTGACTTCCCATGAACCACTCACGACCTTAGGGGCCTTCTGTGCTCTAGGAACAAGCAGACTAGCTGAATTTTGCCAAGGAGCACTGCCCATGAGCAGAAAACCTGCATAGCTCAGGGCACTGTCTTCTGTGTGCTTCCTTCACACCTTCCCATGTGTGGGTCAGAGCCACCTGTGCACATGGACACCCTAGAGCACCCACTCACCCAGGGTGTCGGATCAATGCAAAGTCAGCCCTTCAATTCTGCCACCACACCCCCAACACAACACCCAAGACCAAAAGGAGTGCTCACTCCAAGTCCTGGGACCAGCTCAGATGCAGCCCCTACCTGCGCAGCAGGGACATCGCCTACCCGCTCTGCATGCTCCTCCAGCCCGATGTAGATGTGGACAACATTAGTGTGGGTTTTGTCCCAGGATCCCTGATGGCCAGGAAAAGGAGGTGACTGTCCCACACTTTCTTCCTGACAGACATCCCTTCCTGGAGCCTGGGTCCCCACTCCACAGCCACAAGGGGCCAAGAAGACTCAGTCTCTAGAAGCTTCTGGGCTAGATGCTGACCGCGGTTGCCTTACACAGTCTGCTGTTTCTGCTGGCCTTGCCGTTCCTCGAGTTCCGGAGTTGAGCTCCCAGTCGTCGCTGGAGACCTCAGGCATCATCTCAGCCTCTGTCAGCACGACCCCCTCCTCAGCCTCCATCACATCTGTGGCAGCCTCGGACTCACACGAGCGGCATGTCTCGGGGTCTGCAACCACGGCTCCTCGCTGCCTCTCTCCATGCAGCAGGTGGGCGCTGCTGCCTCATCCCCATCAGCCTGGACATGAAGATCGGCACCATATCCAAGAGCATCCTGCTGAACTGGGCACGTGGGGCGTCCCTTTGGTCTCCTGACTCAGACGTCTCTGAGTACTAACCTCACTGGAACAGCTAGCTACTCTGACAAGAAGCCACCTCTGGACCTTCCAGGCAGCATGCCCAGGCCTGGAAGGACGCAGATGACCACCACGGCCCCCCTCTACACAGGAGGAAACTGCGGCAGCCTCCTCACCTCCGGCTGGTGCTTGCTTGGTGATCCATGCTTGGGTGGGGACAATAACATGCCCACCAAGCTCCTTCTAAATCTACGATGCTGTGGCTCTGGTAAGACTGCCCGGATTGTGTCCCCTGAACCCCCCAACCCGCAGTGTCCCCTGACTCCTTGCCCAATATCCAGAGAGCCCTGCGTGATCGGGTCTAGACATGCTCCCCAGTGTGCACCCCTCAGCCCACTCCAGCCTCTGTAGGGCCTTCGTCCCCCAGGGAGCCCGGCAGGAACTTGCCCCTCAGAACCCCTGCCGTCCCTCCCTATGACCCCCATCCAGGATGGCCTCACCTCCAAGCCTGGGCTCAAAGGCTCCTTCCTCCGGCTCCTCTCTAAGCTCAGGCTTTGGGTCAGATTGAGCTGGGTTCAAACCCACAGCAGGGCCATGCAACGGCCCTGTGACTGGCAAGCTCCTGTGGGAACTCCTGGGACCTCAGTTTTCTACTTTGGAGATGGGGTCAGTGACTCCCACCTCAGGAGGATGGGTTGGGGTTGAAAGCAGGGAGATGAAGGTGTTTGAGTGCCGGATTTTGGGGAGACGGGCTGCTGCCAGGAAGACAGGGGGAGGGGATGTAGAGGAGGAAAAGGCGTCCTGACATCCGCCCTGCCACACGTGTCCCCATCACCCTCCCCTGACCCACCCGCCATGCACTGAGACGAACACTGAAGTGGAACGTGGGGGCCAGGACGGCAGCGGGGGTATATTTCATTTCTCTCTAGTCCCCAGGTCTCCATGTCCACTCAGTCCAGCGGCCCTGCCTGGCGGGACTGGGGCTGGCCCCCGGCCTAAGAGGACGTGAGGGTCACTGAGCAGGCAGTGGAGATCGGGACACGGAGGACCAAGGCCACAGCCAGCCCCTCTGGGTTGCGTAGGCCTGCTGGCAGGTGGGTCCCGCGCAGGCGCCGTCTGCTGGGCCGTGTGCGCCTGCACAGGATCCACCTGCCTCCGACCCACCGTTGGTGGGAGGGCCCCGCGCACCCAGAGTGCACCTGCGCCACGTCCACCCAAAAGGTGGGAGCCGACCGGCCACGCCGAGCCACGCTAATGAAGGTCTTCCTCCAAGCCCTCATGGGACAGTCGGCAAACTGAGGACAGGAGAGGCAGGAACTGGCCTGGGACCCACCAGCTGAGCAGAGGCTAGAGGAACAGGGAGGGTTCCAGCTTCCGAGGCCAAGCTTCACCTCGCAGGGGGTTTCCTTTGGGAACGAGGGCCCCTAAGATCTGGGGGACCCCTGCCCACACTCCCATGTGGGGCCCTTTCCTCTCGTCATCCTCGCGTGGGCACACGTACGCACAAGGCTCTCTGCCTGCGCGCACGCGCACACGCACACACTCACACACACACACACACAAACTCCCCAGGGGCGTCCAAGGGGGCGTGGACCCTGGAGGGGACAAGGGGGAAAGAAGGAGAAGGTTGGAGGCAGCTGGGCCGTGGGCTGTGGGCATTGTCTCCTGGGAACATGCCCGGGGCTGTAGCATGGGCCTCAGGGGAGACATGCCAGGCTGATGGCCAGGGCGTCCCCAAGGTGCCCAAGGGCTGTCACAGGCACCCACATTCTAGAGACAGCCCGCTTCCTACTCAGTTCACTTGGCTGGAGATGCTGCGATCCTGCTGTATCCCGATGTCCCCAGGATGTGGTGTCAGCAAAGCCGACAGTGAGAGCCGATGCCTACACTGCAGACCTGGGGTCAGGTCCCACCCCTGACACCTCTGGCCATTTGCCTGGAGGGGCCCAAAGGGAACACAGGGAGGCCCAGAGCCAGCCAGGCCAGCCAGACACCGCTGTGATCCGACCGTGCAGCCCAGCGCCCCTCTGTGTGTGTGTGTGTGTGTGTGTGCAGAGGTCTCGGGCAGGGTAGCCCACGCTGAGCAGGAGCAGGGTGATGAGGGGCCAGATGCCTGGTGGGTGGATCATGTTGACACCCCGGGTCAAGGCTGGCTGGGTGGCACGGGCTGTGCTGGGGCGGCCTCCTTCTCCCCAGGTTTGATCCGGAGCCCTGTCGATACATGTCACTGCACCCCGGGCGCAGGGCAGTGCCCGCACGGGGCTGTGTCTGATCTGGGGGCAGCAGTGGGGCTGGGCAGGAGGACGGTGAGGACGGCCGGGCAGGGCTGTGATGCCTCCGGGCCGGGCGCCGCTCACTGTCTTTGCAGAGCCCCATGGAAGAAATTGGGGACAAGCTGGTCAACAGGAGCCTCACTCGACGGCTCCCCGGCGTGGAGCACGTGCACCAGGCAGTCGGTAAGGGCTGGTGCGGGCTCAGGGGGAGTGTGGGGACGAGGGCGCTCCAGGACCGGGCTTGGGGAGGGCCTGGAGGGTCTCCTGCCCCGACGCCATCCGGGACACTGACGACCCGGTGTGCCACGACGGCTGTGCCCCTTACGTGGCCATGATCTCAACCCAAGGGGTCTGGGCTGCTCCCTTCACAGACACACACACACAGACACACACGCCAAACACATACACACACCCAGTCCTTCAAACACACACACACACACACACACACACACACACACCTGGTCCTTCACACACAGACACACACACCCGGTCCAGACCCAGCCTTGACCAGGTACAAAATCACCCTTCACATGCGTGGACGATGATCCGAACCAATTTGGATATTCTGTTGCACTTCAGGACACGGACAGGAATAGTTTTGCAGTTTCTGTGTTGGGAATTGTCCCTCCTTTATCCACAGATCAGCCCCACCGTGAACCTGAGTGGGCCCTGCCGCTGGGGGCAAGCCAGAGGCTGCGGGCGGTCCGTGCTGACAGCCTAAGGAAGCTGGTAGAGCCGGGCCAGGCCCTCTCCTGTGGCCCCTCTCCCGGAGCACCTCCCAGAGGAACGCCTCCCCAGCCCTTCCCACACCTGCTGCTCACCAAGGTGAGCAGGGCCCCCCGTCCCGCCCGGAGGCTCCCCCTCACCTGCGGGCTGTGTGTCTCGGGCCTGGCACGTCCCCTCTCCGAAACTCAGGTGTCTCCTGGGGACCCTGCGTGCCACGAGGCCAGGCCCCACACACGGGGTTGCCGTCGGGCCTGTTGGGACCGCTCCCCGACCCTGTGGCCGGCCCACGGGGAGGGTCGCCTGGGGCTGAGGCGGTTCCTCTCCACGGTGAAGGAGCTCTCTGCCCCAAGCCTAGGTGTCCTGTGTCCAGGGCAAAGCCGCATTCCTGGCTGTGAGGAGGTTTCAGATTCCATCTGGGGCTCCCTTCCTGGGTGGAGCCAGAGCAGGGATCCCTGGGGGCTGGCAGAGGGGCCCCAGAGCCACTCAGACATCTGAAAGGTGCTGGCTGGGCTTCATCGACTCCACACATGGACAAGAAGCCCCTTCTAGACATTTTCCATACTTCAGGGAACAGGGCAGACCAATGTCCCTGCCCCGCGGGCCTCTTTCTAGGTGGGGGTCCGCCGCTAAGCCTAGACGACAAAGCAGAGATGGGCACACAACGTTCCGTGGGATGTCCCGCCGGCCTCCTCTACATACGGATCCCTCTGCTCTCATTGTCCGAAGGATGACGGGCCCTAGGACGAAGAAGAGCCCTTGTCTCCGAGGTGGTGAGGGAACGCGGGGGACCGGTCAGGTGCGGAGCCATGGGTCTCGTGCACATCTGCCGCAGGGCTGGGTCATGGTCCAGGAGCTGTGGGCAGGTCGTCTGTGCACACCTGGCCATGACACACCTGGCTGGCCCTCTCGGTGGGGAGGCCTGCGTGCCTAGTGCACCTGTCCCCCACCTACCCCTGGAGGAGCAGCCACGTTCAAGCCTTTCCATGTCCGACCCTCAGGGACAGTTGGGAACCTGGGTCAAGAGAGGCAGGGACTGGCCCAGGACAACTGAGGGGTGCGGAGTCCAAGGAGCTGCTCTCCAATCCTAGGCCAGTCCCAACCCTCCCATGAGGTTTGCTTTGGGGGTGAGAGCCCCTCAGATCCTCGGGAAGAGCTACCCACCCCGTCCCATGTGGGGACATGACCTTGGCATCCCCAGGCACATAGAGGTACGTGCACCTGCACACCCACCACCCCACACACACCCACACACGCACACACACCACTCTGACTGCCCAGCTGGGGATCAGAAGGGGAGGACACCATGGGAGCGAGGTGGGTGACAGGGGGAAAGAAGAAACAGGCTGCAGACAGCTGGGCCATGGGGCAGGGCATCAGGACTCCTGGCAAGGACCCAGATCCATAGTATGTGGAGGGGAGACAGGCCAGGCTGAGGGACAGGGGTCCCCAAGGGGCCCAGGGGGGTTACCAGGGCACTGGGAGAGGACAGGGTCTGGGTTCCGGTGTCCATCACCAGCCTGGGCACTTGGAAGCAGGAAGAGATACCCACCCCCAAGTCCAGAAGGGCTACAGCACAAAGGCCTCAGCTTACTCTTCTGTCACTTGGGCTGTAGAGATGCAGGGTCCCTAGGGTCCCACAGGATTGTGGGAGAGCCTGTTGGCCTTGGATCTCCATCCCCGACCCCCTGTGCTCCCAGTCCTGGGAAAATGCTTTGTACTCCCTCGAGGTCCTTCGGAGCAGGGGACAGACTGGGGGCTTGGGGGGCTGAGGACCTGGGTACGCAGAACGTGGCAGAGCACTGACCACTAGTCTGGGGACCAAGGCCAAGACCCTCCCTTTTGCAGCCTCCGGGTCTCCATTTGGAAGAGGTTCCAGATTCACTGCTCTGGTCCGGGTGACAAGGCCTTAGCAGGAATGGAGCACCGGGACAGAAGAGGGAAACACGGACTAGGGGGGCTTCTGAGGTTTCTCACATCACCCCTGGAGTCCACAGATCCTGCTCCTGTGAGAGACACAGAGACAGAGACAGAAACAGAGAAGGAGACAGAGAATGAACACACGACAGAGGGAACCAGAAGAAGTCACAGACTTTCCTCCATCAGCTTGGAAATGACATCCCAGCATTTGGCCCCATTCTCTTCCTGAGAGTGCGGTCACAGAGGCCATCCACCCCGGAGGGGAGGGGATTCCACAGGGATGTGTGAGCAGGATGCGGGAATGCCCGGGAACCACTGTGGGGACTGCCCAGCACGTGGGCGCAGACGAGGCCCCGGGGCCTGAGCCTAAACCTAATGGGAGCCCCTGGAAGTGTGCGTCACCAGGGGGCAAGGTCGGAATCCGTTCATTGCAACCTTCCCACAAGGGCTGGGAACAGGCAAGAAGGGGGTGGCTTTGCCCAGACCCCAGAGCAGACCCAGGCCCCTCTGAGCTGTGCTCCATGTCCCGCCCAGCCCCTGGCTCATCCTTACATTGCCAAGTGTGCCCCAGCCTCCTGTGATAGCAAGTACGGAACATGTGTAGAGGTCGTACCCCTGATGGCGTCCCTAGAAGTAGAAGCCAGAATACCCCAATGGGCAGATGGGCAGACTGGGGAGGCCCTGAGAGCCACGGGTCTGTCTGGGTCACAGCCCTGGGCACGCGCAGGAGCCCAGTCTGAACCCAGCTCTGTGTCCTCACAGTGGGGACAACTGATGCACCCAGGCCTCCCGGGGGCTGTGGGTGGGCTGTGTGGGTGGCACTGTATGGATGGGGCATGGGGGGAGGGTGAGCATTGAGCGGCTGGGGGAGGGGGCCCTCGGGGGTGGGGGTCTTGTGTGAGGAGGAAGTTGGGTAAGGGGACCCCAGGCAGTGGTGACCTCATTTCCCTGACAACAGAGCCCAACAGAATTTGGAACCCAGGTAACCAGGCACCCACATTCCAGAGACAGCCCCCTGCCCAGCTCATTTCTTTGGAGACCCTCCAACAAAAAGCATGTTCGGGTGCTGCTTCCCCAAATCTGGACGCTGCAGGCTGAAGAAAGTGCGCCCTGCAAACACTGTCCCCCGCTGGGGATGTCGAATCAGGGCTCCCCACCGCCTCTGGCCATTTGGCTGGAAGGACAGAAAGGTGACACCAGGAGGCCCAGAGCCTGCCACCCAGCCCCAGATGCTCTGATCTGACCTGTGCAGCCCCAGGCCCCCCTCCGTGTGTGTGTGTCTGTGCGTGTCTGTGAGTGTGCGTGTGTGTGCGTGTGTGTCTGTGGGTGTGCGTGTGTGTGTGTAAAGAGGGGTCATGCGGGGTGGGGCGACCCTGAGCAGGAGCAGGCTGATGAGGGGTCAGATTCCCAGTGGGCAGGTCATGTTCAAGGTCAAGGCTGGCTGTGTGGGATGGGGTGTGCGGGCGCCACCCCTTCTACCCAGGGTATATCCCGATAGCCCTGCAGGGATGGGTCACTGCATCCCGGGCGCAGGGCTGTGCACTCACAGGTCTGTGTCTGATCTGGGAGCAGCAGGGGGACTGGGCAGGAGGACAGTGAGGATGGCCGGGCAGGGCTGTGATGCCTCCAGCCGGCTACCCGTCCCTGTCTTTGCAGAAGGCCACGGATGACCTCCCGAGGCGGCTGGCGGACATGCCCTCCTCCCTGACGGAGGGGTTGACCCCACAGGCATCCCCAAAAACAAGTGCTGGGGATTGCCGGGCAAGACCTCCAACACCACCCAGACCACTGTCCCAGGTGGTTGGTCACCGGACAGGGGTCCAGGAGCCGGAGCCCATGGAGACCGAGCCCGAGGGTGAGAAGGCTGGGGCTGGGTGTTTGTGGTGTGTGGGGATGGGTCGGTGTTGGCCCCACATGGACGAGCCCCCAGAGGCTGGTGTGGGGCCTGGAGCAAAGACTGGGCGCAGAGCATCCAGCGGGTGGACTGCAGTCGGGGAGACACCCCAGGGAGGGCTCCTTCCTGGCTGCGGCTTCTCTGGGAGGCCCTGGGCTGGGTTCTGTCTCCGCAAAGGCCCACGGAGAGCGGGCTCGGGGTGAGCTTTTCTCCTCTCACAGCTGCCCCACCACCTGAGGAGCTAGAGCCGGCTCCAACTCCATCGGCAGCTCTGGAGGGAGGGGTGGTGCCTGCAGCGACTTCAGGAGGAGACCAGGAGCCGGCAGGTGACCCGGCACCCACCCACGGACAGCCTGACGTGGACCAGGAAGAACTGGCACCTGCCCCTGACCCAGGTCCTGCTACTGTTCCTGCACCTGACCCAGCTCCTGCCCTGGATCCTGCACCTGCCACTGCTCCAACCCAGCTCCTGCCCCTCCTCCTACCCCTTCCCCTGCCCCTGCCAGAGCCACTGCCCCTTCCCCTGCCCCTGCCCCTGCCTGAGCTCCTGTTCCTGCTCCTTTTCCTGCTCCTGCTTCTGCCCCTTCCCCTGCCAGACCTGCTGCCCCTGCCCCTGCCCCTGCCTGAGCTCCTGTTCCTGCTCCTGCCCCTGCCCCTACCCCTGCCCCTGCCTGAGCTCCTGTTCCTGCTCCTTTTCCTGCTCCTGCTCCTGCCCCATCCCCTGCCAGACCTGCTGCCCCTGCCCCTGCCCCTGCCTGAGCTCCTGTTCCTGCTCCTTCTCCTGCTCCTGTCCCTGCCCCTGCCAGACACGCTGCCCCTTCCCCTGCCCCTTCCTGGGCTCCTGTTCTTGTCCCTGACCCTGCTCCTGCCCATAACCCTACACCTGCCAGACATGCTGCCCCTTCCCCTGCCCCTGCCTGAGTTCCTGTTCCTGCTCCTTTTCCTGCTCCTGCTTCTGCCCCTTCCCCTGCAAGACCTGCTGCCCCTGCCCCTGCCTGAGCTCCTGTTCCTGCTCCTTTTCCTGTTCCCATTTCTGCCCCTTCCCCTGCCAGACCCACTGCCCGTTCCCCTGCCCCTGCCTGAGCTCCTGTTCCTGCTCCTTTTCCTGCTCCTGCTCCTGCCCCATCCCCTGCCAGACCTGCTGCCCCTGCCCCTGCGCCTGCCGGAGCTCCTGTTCCTGCTCCTTCTGCCGCTGCCCCTGCCCCTGCGCCTGCCGGAGCTCCTGTTCCTGCTCCTTACCCAGGTCCTGCCCTAGATCCTGCACCTGCCACGACTGCTGATCCTATCCCTCCCCTTGCCCCTGCCCCTGGCCCTGCTCTTACACCTGGCCCTGCCCCTGGCCCTGCTCTTACACCTGGCCCTGCCCCTGGCCCTGCTCTTACACCTGGCCCTGCCCCTGGCCCTGCCCCTATCCCAACCCCTGCCCCTACTCCTGCTCCCGCAGGGCTCCCAGAGCCACATCCAGAGCCCACAGCCCTGCGGGGAGAGCTCCTTGTACAATTACCCTTAGTTCCATCGCCAGACCCCGACACCCCGCCAGATTGTTTCATCCACTCCCCCTACATTCTTTCTCTCTGGTTCATATTGTTATTTTATCTTTTCATGTTCTGTATACTGTTTATTATTTGTTTTAAATAAAATTACTTGTTTTCAACTGAACATGTGATGAGCATAAGTTCATTCCCAACGCTGTCCCACCACACCACAGAAGATTGCTGCGGAATATCTCGTGTCCCAAAGGAGTCCCCGAACCAGAAGCCCCCCTGCCCATTTCTCCCCCAGCCCAGACCCTGGAAACCCCTAAGCTGCTTTCTCTCCCTATTCTTTTACTTGTTCTGGATGTTTCTGTACGTGGAATCATGCAATAGGAGCCTTTGTGTCTGCCCACCTATTTTCAAAGGGGACTCGTTTTCTTCTGTTTATTTGTCATAAAATTTCCCTTATTCGATATTGAAATCCCCGATTGATTACAGATCAGATGTAATCAGAGAGGCCACTTTAGGAATTATGGGCACAGGGGCGCCTGGGTGGCTTAGTCGTTAAGCGTCTGCCTTCGGCTCAGGTCATGCTCCCAGGGTCCTGGGATCGAGCCCCGCTCGGGCTCCCTGCTCCGTGGGAAGCCTGCTTCTCCGTCTCCCACTCCCCTTGCTTGTGTTCCCTCTCTCGCTGTGTCTCTCTCTGTCAAATAAATAAATATTTTTTTTTTTAAAAAGGAATTATGAGCACAATCTCGGGGCAGAGACCCCTGTACCTGCTGGGACACCACAGCCTGACCCCAGACAGGAAACGGCTGGTTACTCCTGTGGCCCACACAGAAACCAGGGAAATGCAGAAAGCTGGAAGACACAGCACAAAGCAAGGCCAGAGAAAGGTTTCACCTGACTCTGGTACAAACCACGCTCCAATCACTGGGTTCCACAGGGATGGAGACCAAACACATGCCAGTCCAAGGGGGAGGATAGGCACGCAGGGAATATGTGTCAGAGATGTGGAGCTCCCGGGGAAGGATTCCGGCAAAGGAAACCCTATGGAGGCAGCGCTGGTCACCCTCAGACTGGCAGGTGTCTGGTCTGGGGAGAACGTGAGGAAGCAGAGGTCCAATGCAGGTCCCCTGGAGGAAAGGGTGATGGGCACCCCTGTCTGGGAGAACAGTGAGCATCACCCATCCCAGGCTGCAGGTGCACCCATCACCTGGCATGCTCGGCCTCGGACTCACCCCCGGAAAATCTGGCTCGGTTTTTCACAGATCTGCTTTCAGGAGTGTTCATCACAGCGGTGGTGGAGAGAGCAGGGAATGCAACAACGTTAATACCCAAGGAGATGGATGGGATCCATGGTCCCAGTCCTCATGATAGAATGTCCTGTAGCCACTGTCACATTGTCCTTCGGGGCACAGGATCCGGGAAGCCCCTCCTGAGACTCCATCCTGCCACCCTGTTCTTGGGAACATTGAGAATTGTTTGAGGAGGAGGTGGAGAGGATCCAGGATGACACCGGGTCCAAGGAGAAGGAAGGTCAGCACTGGGAGGAGAGATGGACGTGCCCTGAGCCACCATCCAGGACCCAGGCTGTGGTGCCCTCGGACCTCACCCCAAATAATGGCTCCTGAGGTACAGATCCAGCTTCTGTGGTTTCACTCCCACCCTCCCTACGTCATTTATTCACTCGTTCATTCCCCCCTCTCTCTCCTTCCCCTCCACTCCTCCCTTCCCTCCCCCACTCCCTCCCTCCCTGCCTCTCTGCCTCCCTCCCATCCTCCCTGCCTCCCTCCCTCCCCTCTACCCCTCCCATCCTCCCTTTCCTCCTGCCTCTCTCCCCTCCCTCTCCCCATCCTGCCTCCCTCCCATCCTCCCTTCCCTTCTCCCTCTCTCCCCTCCTTCTCTCCCATCGTCCCTCCCTCTCTCTTTCCCTCACTCCCATCCTCCCTCATTGAGCACAGGATCTGGGGTCCCTGCTGGGTACTGAGCACTGGGGCTTCATCAGTGAGAACCCCCCAACCCACATGGTCACGTCCACTGTGGGAGGTGATGGGGGGCAGTCCTCACGGCTAGCTCTGGCGATGAGCACTAGGAATCTGCTCCTGGAAACAGGCCAGTCGCACAAAGAAAAGAATGGAGAGACCCGTGTTTAGCACCTCCTCTAGAAAAATCTCGTCCTGAAAAGTGATGAAAAGTAAGTATGTCCTAGACTTCATGCCATGTGAGTTCTAATGGCAGGTACGCACTGATTCCTAGAACCAACAAAGAGTAAATCATCCAGTGTCAACTGGGGAGTTGTGACACAATTTTTCTGACCAAATGACAGCATTTCAGCCAACATCTCCAGGGCCTCCGAGTTTCCCCAAGGGTCTCTGTGATCCTTTGATCCTTCCATCGACCTCCTTGGGAAGCTCTGTCCTGTCCTCTTCCTTGTCTCCTGCCTCTTCTGAGACCCTTCTGTGGCTTCCCCCTCCCCCACTTGCCAGGGCCGCCCTCTCCAGGATTCCCCATGCCCCTTGGCTGGGCGCCCGCATCCCACACTGAGCCCCATGAGCCCAGTGCCTTCTGCAAGGCCTGTGCGCTCCCTCTGGGGTCACTTGGCATCTCCCCTTACAGCGACCTGCATCGTCCTGTGCTGAGTCTCCTCTGAGCAGTCTGTGAGGCCGGCCTGTGCCCGTGTCACGGGAACAGAAGCGAGAGTCCAGAACGTCCAGATGACTCGCTCCCAGTCCCAGGGTGTGGAGCCTGGGCCAAGGATGGTCCACGAGCAAGGAGGACTCGGACCCAGGGAGCCTGAGGGAGGATGTGGCACATTGAGCCCATAGGACGAGAGTGAGCAATGTGGGGGCCTGGTGCTCAGACCTGCTGGGAGACCACATTGCACTGACTCTGTCCACAGGGCTGGAGGTTTTCAGGGTATCCACCCTCTCATGCTGCAGGCTGGCAGTGACTGGCAGGGGAGGAGGCACCTGGTGCAGGAGACAGCCCTCAGGCAGAGAGGAGGGGGCAGGCGCTCCCCCAGCAGCTGCAGGAACTCGGGGTAGCCACCCTCCCAGACTGCAGGCTGGCAGTGGCTGGCAGGAGAGGAGGCGCACATGGTGCAGGACAGAGGCCTCAGGCAGAGAAGAGGGGGCAGGCTCTCCCCTAGCAGCAGGTGCACTTGGGCAGGCTGAGGGGGCATCAGGGGACAGCAGTGCCTGCAGCTGGTGTCTCCACACAGACCCCCTCCTCAGCCTCAGCACAAGCTTGTCCGGATGACCTTTGTCCCCCAAACACAAAGTCTGATCCAGGACCCCCCTCAAGCCCTGACTCCCAATCCTTTCTACTCAACTCAAGTTAAAGAAATGGCCAATAGTTTAGGTGGTGTTGGGTGCACAGGGACATTTGCTTTTCTGGCCCATGCTGTAACGTTGCTGGCAGTTTAAAGATCTCAGGGCTTTGATTCAAAAACGGCAGGATGCCGGGGACCCCAGACAGCTTTCTGGAGACCTGCCTCTGGGCCTTGCAGCCCTCCCATCCCACCAGCGCTCAGAATCCCACCCGCTGCTCAGAATCCCTCCAAGCCACAGACCCACAGTCTTGAGTCCTCAGATGGCCCAGGCGACGTGCCTTCAAAAAGTGATCCCGGTCGGGCTGCAGGACACACTGCGGATTCCAGCAAATCCCCCTCCCAGAAAGTGAGGGTCCCACTGGACAAACTGTCCAAAAACAGCCAGGTCAGGGTTCCAGGAAGACACCAGAGGCACAGGAGTAAATGAGGAGCATCTGTAGGCCAGGTAGGGACAGTGAGAATCTCTGGTGTTTTTGCCTAGGGGCAGCTCCGGTCCCCCTAAACCCTCAGTGGAATGGCTTTACTGGGGCATTGGGGGGGAACCATGCCTGGAGGACCCGTGGCTCCACTGTCCAAGGTCGCCGACTTGATCAGTGCACAGGTGGGGAAAACCGGCCACACCCCGAAGAATTTCTAGAAACAGTAGCCATCTCAGTGGTAGCTGACCTGGGAGGTCAACCTTTCAGCTGCCTGAGGTGAGATCGAGCCACAGACCAGCACACTAGCCAGAAATGGAAGAAGGAGAACCAGTTCTTCATTTCATAGTTTCTCAGTCACCGGTTTGTTCCTACGGTTAGTATATTTTGCATCCTGGGAAATCTCTGCCTGTCTAAGGTCTTGAAACTGTTCTCCTGATGTTCTCTGCTGGAGAGGTTCTTCCAAAATCTCTGGTTTATAGGTAAAAATCATCTGGAATTGACTTTGGTTGGCACACCCATGCTGGGAAAAGGATGAAGCTTCCCCAAAATACTAAAAATAGAACTCCCGTATGATCCCACTATCAGGTAGACCTTTTCAGGAAATAAAGTCAGTTTCTCGAAGTAAGATCTGCATTCTCCCACCCAATCTCCCTGAGGAGGGGCGGCCACCCTTAGCGACCCTCCCCTTGAGGCAGGTGCCTCCCTGGACAAGGGGCTACCCCAGGGCTGGAAGGTCTCCACGGCAGCACATCCAATGTCCTGGATACTAGGAGACAGAGTACAGCACCAGGCCAGTGAGGGTCAGGACACACGACCCCAAATACGGAACCTTGGCAAAATAAATACAGAAGCTAAAAGAACTTTTGCATAGAGCAAAGCAAGAAGGTCTCTCTGACCCCCAGCCATCAGCCCTTTTTCCCTTAAGCAGGTCAGAAGACTGCCATGTGGAACTTTCTCGCCCCGGACCACAGAGATGACGTGCTTATCACCAGAGTCAAGGAATTTAGGACCACGGGGTCTATACACACACACCTGGTTAACCTAACCCTTATCTTCCTAGTTACTTCTTTACCGTTTACGAGCCCTAGTCCAAACCCCTGCGTCTGTCAATTCTTCACACACTTACTGCTTCTTTGTCTAAAAGGTAGAAGAGCTGTCTGCTCCAGTCACCTCTGCTGGTCTTCATGGTCTTGTGAGGCTCCCACCAAAGCAATCAATACATTTTGCTTGCTTTTCTCCTGTTCATCTGTCTTTGTCAATTTCCAGACTCAGCCGGGGACCTTAACAGGGTTGAGGAAAACTTTTTCCTCTCTTGCAGCCCTGTGGGGCAGGGGGTGGGGAGTCAGGAAAACCCATCCCATCTTCCTGGCTTTGGTTAAACCCGACCTCTGCTGGGAAGCAGCATAGGACTGTGCACGGCTGGGGGAGCCAGAGAGAGGCACGTGGAACATGTAGGAGCTACCGGACCCCCAGCCGGGGGACTTGGCCCCAGTGACAAGTCCAGGGTGTGATTATGAATATTAAAATGGAAGCATCCTGAACATCAGACCTTCCCCACTCCAGGCCTCATGATTGCTGCTCGTTGTAGTTGCTACTGTTGGCTTAGTGACTTTTCTGAACTCACTTTGTCAAGTCTGTATTCTTTGCTGTGTGTGGCCACTGAATCCCTGTGCTGTTAACTCAGTGGTCAGCCAGTGGCTGGGCAGAGAGGTCACCCCTGTTTCTGAGCTATGGGCTACAGACTGGAAGTCCCCACAACCTCCTCTTCAGGTTTGAATAATCTGCTCCAGTGGCTCATGGAACTCAGAGAAACATGTTACTTACTAGATGACCAGTTCATTAAAAGGACAGAACTCAGAGCCAGGCAGCTGGAATCGATGAGCAGGGCAAGGTGTGTAGAAGATGCTCGGGGCTCCCCCGCTCTCTGAGTTAAAGAGGCCTTTGCCCACCTCCACTCTGACATTCGTCTGTACTTCCTAACTGATGACGTCCTTCCTTCGGGCTCATCTGTTAACTCAAGTGCAAGACCCGGGGGGCACCAAAATGACTCCTCAAGTAATAACCCCTGCTGATATCCTGGTGATTCTTGGGCACAGCCATGAATCTCAGCTTCTTCATGATGGGGCGCAGCCCAGCAGCTGTGGATCCCACAGGTCCTCCAGGGGCAGCCCAGCAGCTGTGGGTCCCACAGGTCCTCTCGGGGACAGCCCAGCAGCTGAGGGTCCCACGGGTCCTCTGGGGACAGCACCTTAATGGGCTTATGGTCCAGCAAGTACCTGTTCAGGTGGCTCTCATTGTGCCCCACAGCCTCAATCCCAGTGGCCAGGTTGACCCCCATTGCCTGGTGACAGGCCAAGGTCAGTCGGTGAACCTCTACCACCAACACCCCAAAAAAGGTCCTCATGTAGTAAAAGTCGCCCTTGTCCCTGGGGATGTGTGCCTGGGACTGTGGCCAATGCTCGTACCTGAAGTCCTTGTGGGCTGCCAGGTAGAAACCGGGATGCAGGGTGCCGAAGAGGGGGGACAGGATCTCCATACTCACGTGGTCGCAGAACTTCATGTCCACCTCTGTGCATACCAGGTAGTCCACCTCACGGAGGAAGTGTAGAATTATTCTTAGAAAATATATTGTAAGCCCTCAGGAGTGATTGTGGAAGCAGCTGAAAGGTCAACAGCGTTCCTGTTCTCAGACTATTGAACGCAAGGGCCCAGTAGGAGCAGGATCCCATGATCCCCAGGGGCAGGGCACAGGTTAGGAGCTAGGAAAGAATGTAAACCTCAGGTCCCCTTTCTGCACTTGGTGCTTGCTAGCACAAACATCCTGCTTTTCCCTTATCCCATGACTGCCTCCCTGTGTGCCTGCCCCTAGGGGAGGGTGCAGGACTGCTTTACAGCTTCAGGATACTTGCCATCCCTTTGTCCTCTTCTCCCACGCTTTGAGGCAACTGCCCTTGCTTTTCTGATAAAAAAATGAAATAAAAGCAGAGGCAGCCCTGCATGGTCACTCAGCTGCTGGGCTGCCCCCCATCATGAAGAAGCTGAGATTCATGGCTGTGCCCAAGAATCACACATGTTTCTCTGAGTTCCATGAGCCACTGGAGCAGATTATCCAAACCTGAAGAGGAGGTTGTGGGGACTTCCAACTCATGGCAGGTGGGGACAGAACCTTCAGGGGGTCAGCCAGGGGAGGGGACCTGCAGGGTTTGCCCGGGAGCTCAGCACAGGGGGAGTGTTCCTGGCTCCAACATGCTGACTGTGGGGCTGCATGGGTCACAGGGTCACCTACCCTAACCCTAACCCTTAACCCTAACCCCTAACCCAACCCTAACTCTAATCAAACATCATGCTCAATTTAGAGGACTGACAGCTCTACTCTGAAATCACAAACAAGTCCATCATGCTTGCTTTCACTCATTGCTCAGTATCGTACTGGAAGTTCTACCCAGAATGATAAGGCAAGAAATCCACATGTGAAAGAAAACAGTAGAACTACGTCTATTCAGAGACCAGAGATGACATCATCTTATATAGAGAGCTTCCTAAACAATCAACAAAAAATGATTACAGCCAGTTAATATCAACACACAAAAATCTCTCTTATTTGTATACATTAGCCATGAATCATCCCAAAAATAATTTAAGAAAACAATTCCATTTTAGGGAACATTAACATTGACAAAATACTCAGGAATAGATGTAATCAAGGTGCAAGGCTTGTACACTGAAAATTACAAAACATTGCTAAATGAAAGGGAAACCTAAATAAATCTGAGGACCCCATGGTGATGAAAAGACATACTATCGATAAGATGGCAATAGTACACAATGCAATGTGGAAATTCAATGTGTTCCCGAGGAAATTCACAAAGGCCTTTGGAAAGAAATGCACAAGCTAATCCTAACAGTCATATGGAATTTCAAGGGACCACAAAATAGCCAAAACAATCTTGAAAAAGAAAATCAAAGGTGAAAGGTCATACTTCCAAAGTTCAAATATTAATACAAAGCAACAGTAAATAAAACATTGTGATACTGTCATAAAGGTAGCATTCACCCTGAAACAAATAATACATTATACGTTAATTAGTTGAATTTAAATTTAAAACATTTTTTAAAATAAATAAATAAAATAGTTTTTTTTTAAAAGATATGCATACAGATCAGTGGGATTTAACTGACAGCCCAGAAATAAACCCCTTCATCTATGGTCCACTGAATTTTGACAAGGGTGGCAACATTACACTGGGGGAGAGAATGGTCTTTTCAACAAAGTGTGCTAGACAATTGACTATCCATGTACAGAGAGATGAAACTGGACCCTTACCTCACACCACATATAAACATTAACTCAAAATAAATTAAAGGCTTAAATGTAAGAGGTAAAACTATAAACTCTAGAAGAAATAAATGGGGATAAATCTTCATAAGCCTGGATCTAGCAATGCTTTTAGATCTGACATCAAAGCATAAGAAAGGAAAGGAAAAAATAGATAAAATAATATCCTCAAAATTAAAAATCTGTTCTGGGTGCCTGGGTGGCTCAGTTGGTTAAGCGTCCGACTCTTAATTTTGGCTCAGATCATGATCTCAGGGTCATGAGATCAAGACCATGTCAGGCTCCACACTGAGTATGGGGCCTGCTTAAGATTCTCTCTCCTTCTCCCTCTGCCCCTGACCACTTGCACACTCTCTCTCACTCACTCTTAAAAAAGAAATGTAAAAAAAAAAAAAATCTGTACATCATAAGATACTATCTGGAAAGTGAAAAGAAAGCCCCCAGAATGGAAGAAAATATTTGTACATTATTTATCTAATAAGAGTCTGTTGCCCAGAATGTGTAAAGAGCTTTTACAACTCCTCAGCAAAAAGACAACCCATTTTTTAAAATAGACAAAGGACTTGGATAGACCTTCCTCCAAAGAAATCATACAAATGGTGAATAGCACATGAATAGATGTTAAGCATCCTTAGTCTTTATGGAAATGAAGATTTAAACCAGTTAGATGTCCTTTTACACACGATAGAATCGCTATAATCAAGAAAACTAAAATAACAGATTTTGGAAAGGATGTTGAGAAACTGAAACCCTTACACCTTGCTTGTGAAAAATGGTGAGTCTACGTATAAAATATTTTGGCATTTACTCAAATAGGTCAAAGTAGAATTACCATATGGTTCAACAATTACACTCCTAGATGTATACCCCCAAAATTGAAAACACTGATACAAACAAAAATGTACAGAAATATTTGTAGCAGCAGTGTTCACAATAGGCAAAACCCAGAAACTATGCAAATGTCCATCAATGGGGAAAGGATAAACAAAATGAGGTAGATCCATAAATGGCAATCTTGTTCTGCCCTATGAAGGAATGAAGTAAAATGGTTCATTTGTAGAAAAAAATAGGGTGGCTCCTCAAAATATTGAACACAGAATTCCACTGCAGCATATATGCCCCCCAAAATTGAAAGTAGAAGTGCCCTTATTCAGAGCAGCAATTTTCACAACAGCCAAAAGGTGGAAGCAACCCAAGTGCCCACTGACGGATGAATGGATAAACAAAATGTGGCATATACAGTGTGGAACTCGATTCAGCCTCAAAAACGAAGGGAGTTCTGACACAGGCTACAACACGGATTGACCCTGGAAGTCGTTTCACTGAGTGAAATCAGCCAGTCACAGGAGGACAGACACTGTGTGATCCCACTTACAGGAAGTATCCTGAGACACGAAGTAGAATGTGGCTGCAGGGGCCGAGGGGAAGGGCAATGGGGAGCTGGCGTCTCATGCACAGAGTCCCCCTCGCCAAGAAGGAAAGAGTGCTGGAGAATGAGGGACAACCGCCGGAACTCGGCTGAGGCCAGAGAACTGTGCACCTGCAATGTTGTAAGTGGTCGATACTATTGTGTTTAGTCGCAGTGAAAAGATGAATGAGGGACTGAGGCAGGTCACAGCGTGGGTGGACACTGAAAACAGCCGCAGTGACAGAAGCCAGACAGGAAAGGCCAGATTGCAACCAGCTTGCTCTTTACATCCGCCAAGGTTACCCGCAGAAGGCAACGTGTCGGGAGCAGTTCCAGAGGAAGAAAACCGGACGCGAGGGGAAAAGGACGCTTCAGACAGTGGGGCAGGTGGTGACCGTGGAAGCGGGTCTGCGGGCTGGGTTGCAGTGTGGACACCGGATGATCTCCACACTTAGGGTCCTGTGCGGGTTCCGCGGGCCGGCGTCCCTGTTCGGGGTCCAACGCACCCAAGCGCCCCGTGTGAGGTGGTGAATGTGCTGAGCCAACGACAGCTGGGGGTCTGAGTGCGGAGACCGAGCGCTTGTGCCGCTGGGACAGGCTCGCCGCAGTCGGTGACTCTTCCGAACACCCACGTCAGCACCTCCCAGAGAAGCAGAGCCGCCAACCTCCGTGCCGGAGCCGGAGCCCTACCCAGATCCTGACCACGTGGACACGGGAAGGAGCACAAGCACCGTGGCGGGTGTCCCCTCCCTGCCTGCAGACTGTCTGAGCAGCCCCAGGAACCGAATCCGAGTGGCCCATAAACACAGACCCCGGGACCTCGGAGCGGATCCGAGCTCAGGAAGGGGAGACCCGCCAGCCCCGCGCCCAGCCCCGCGCGGGACCCCACGTCAGCACACACAAAGCCCCGCATCTACACAGCGCGCCCTTCCCCAGCGGGGTCCCGGGAGCTCACACCCCCCCCCCCGCCCCCGCAGTCCGGGCTCAGGCGGCTTCTCCTCACCTTCTACTCCCCGGGGGGTCCTGACGCGGCCGGACTCCTGTCAGCGTGGACGCCGCCCCACGTCCTCCCGAAGTCTCCACAGCGGGTCCTGACGTGGCCCGGACTCCCGTCAGCATGGACGCGGCCCCACGTCCTCCCGGAGTCTCCACAGCGGGTCCTGAGGAGACCCGGCTCCCGTCAGCATAGACGCGGACCCACGTCCTCCCGAAGTCCCCACAGCAGGTCCTGATGAGGCCGGACTCCTGTCAGCGTGGACGCGGACCCACGTCCTCCCAAAGTCTCCACGGCGGGTCCTGAGGAGGCCCGGCTGCCGTCAGCGTGGACGCGGCCCCACGTCCTCCCGGAGTCTCCACGGCGGGTCCTGAGGAGACCCGGCTGCCGTCAGCGTGGACGCGGCCCCACGTCCTCCCGGAGTCTCCACGGCGGGTCCTGAGGAGGCCCGGCTGCCGTCAGCGTGGACGCGGACCCACGTCCTCCCGGAGTCTCCACGGCGGGTCCTGACGCGGCCCGGACTCCCGTCAGCGTGGACGCGGACCCACGTCCTCCCGAAGTCTCCACAGCAGGTCCTGAGGAGACCCGGCTCCGGTCAGCGTGGACGCGGACCCACGTCCTCCCGAAGCCTGGGCGTCAGCACAGTGGGCTCTGAAGCTTTGGAACGCCGGTCCGCGCCCCGAGGAGAAGGGCTGAGCGCGCATGCCCCGCAGGGGTCTCGGAGCGGGACTCGGGCGCCCCCTGCGGGAGGCGGGGGCAGTGCAGGATGCGGTGCCCTCAGTTCAGCGGAGGCACCTGTCCTGGGGTCCAGCTGAATCCATTACATTTCGGAAATTCGAACTGAAATGGAGTCCCATTGTCCCCGACTTCTCCAGAAATAGAAACAATTAATTAGAAACCATACGGAATTAAGTGAAATGCAGACACAGGCTTTACAACTTACAGCAAAATTCATCCAAAACTGTAGATAAATTTAAAATGTAAAACTATCAAAATAAAGGGGACGCCTGGGTGGCTCAGTCCGTTAAGCGTCTGCCTTCGGCTCAGGTCGTGATCCCAGGGTCCTGGGATCCAGCCCCGCTTCGGGGGTCCTTGCTCAGCAGGGAGCCTGCTTCTCCCCTGCCTGCTGTTCCCCCTGCTTGTGCTTGCTCTCTCTCTGTCTCTCTCCCTCTGCTAAAATAGCTTTTTGCAAACCAGAAAGAAGTGTTTAGGACACCTTCTAATTTGGAAACTTGGCAGTGTGGCTTTAATTAGTAGATCAGAAAAAAGATTTCTTAGGAGGTGGAGTGACTTTTCCAAGGTCCCATGGCCACTTTTTACAGGCTCCCAGTCTAGTGCTCTTTCCACTACTGATACATTTTCCATTCTCCCTCTTTTTAAAAAAAAAAAAATATTTTACTTATTTATTTATTTGAGAGAGAGAGAGATCATGCACACAAGTGGGGCGAGGGAGAAGGCGAGAGAATCTTGAGCAGACTCCACACTGATTGCGGAGCCCAACGTGGGGCTTGATCCCACGACCCTGAGATCATGACCTGAGTCAAAACCAAGAGTCTCTCACTCAACCGACTGAGCCACCCAGGCACCCCATCCATTCTCTTGTAACTAAAATACTCCCTGGAGTGACAGCTCTAGGGATTCTACACCAAGTGGACTCTATGCTTTCTCTAAAGGACCATTAGTAAATATTTTCAGCTTTGGGGGCCATATGGTCTCTGTTACAACTGTTCAACTCTGTCTGTGTAGCCGTACAGCAGCCATGGAAAATATGTAAACGAACGGCATCACTATGTTCCAATAATACTTTAATTACAAAAACAGGCAGTGGGCTAGCTTTGGCCTGTGGACTGTAGTTCTCAGGCCCCTATATAGACTAAGGTTGGAGTCCAGTTTCATTAACCCTCACTTTCCTGTTCTGTAAAAAGGGTATAATAATCAGTATAGCTCTATAGGTTGGTTGTAAGGCTTCAATGATGTGAGTAGGTCATCTGTTTATAGCACCTGGCACATAACACTCAATAAATGTTGGCAATTATTATTAGTATTATTATTATTTAAAGACTTTATTTATCTATTTGAGAGAGAGAGAGAGAGCTTGAGTGGGGGGATTGGGGGGCAGAGGGAGAGGGAGAAGCAGACTCCCTGCTGAGTAGGGAGTCCAACATGGGGCTCAATCCCAGAACCCCAAGATCATAACCTGAGATGAAGACACTTAACCAACTGAGCCACCCAGGTGCCCCTTTTATTTTTTTTAATTTCACTACAGTTAACATACTGTTATATTAATTTCAGGTATACAGTATAGTAACTCAATAATTGTATACATTACTCAGTGCTCATCATGATAAGTATACTCAATCCCTTTCACCTATTTCACCCATTCACCCCTATTATTATTTTTTATTATTATTTTACCACTAGTTTACTTTTTCCATACCTTCCAAAAAAAGGAAGAGAAACAAAGGAATCAACATTTAGTGATCTTTCTTTTTCCCTTGCCCCAGACAAACCAAAATGTGCCCATTGCCATGAGCCCCCCACTGCTTCACGGACATTATCGGGTAGCTGATCATCACAATCACACAGATGGTAACATCACACTCTGAGCTCCCAGGGCTCCGTATGCCTCAGATAGACAGTGTGTCTTCTATTTGGAACCCTGGTAAGTTCTGAGCTCCAACAGCCTCCTGGCTCCCTGACACCAGGTGCTCAAATAGGTAGTTTCTTTTAAAATATTGAACAGCTTTCACTTTCACTGTTTATTTCTAGAGATTTTAATGAAGCCAGGTGCATAGTTTCAAAGACCAGTCGTTTTTGCTGGTGCCACCCTGCCCCTTCTGTTCCCTTCTCATTCGAGATTTTGTACTTCACAGAGCTCCATCTTTCCAGTGCTTGTGAAAGCTACAGGAACTGGGGCTTCAGCTTTGTTGAAACCTTACTCATGTCTCCTCATGCAAATAGGATGGGATTCAGGATAAGGTGGGCTATCTTTCACCTGCTGTAGTTTTTACTGAATTATAAAACTTCATCATTATTACATTTCAATGACACAGGCCCCAGAGATTGCATTATGACAAGGTTCTACTAAACTTTAAAATACTAAACCCTTTTAAAGCTGAAAGTATTTAATAATGTGTCTCATTAATTCTTTAACCTCTTATCTAGGTGACAAATATTCCTGAATTTATGGTTGACAAATTAAACCCTAGAGACAGTCCTGAAGTAGATTGACTGTAAACTAATGAAATACCCTGTAAAATTTTTCTGTCCAAGCTTGGATTCGACACTGGAAGTCTTCACCGTATCATTGCCATGGAGCTCTGAAGTCAACACGTTCATATATAAGAAATATCCATTTCATAATTGCCTTAATGCACCAGCGCATGGCTCCAATAAAAGTATCACAAAATCAGGGCGCCTGGGTGGCTCAGTTGGTTAAGCGACTGCCTTCAACTCAGGTCATGATCCCAGGGTCCTGGGATCGAGTCCCGCATTGGGCTCCCTGCTCTGCGGGGAGCCTGCTTCTCCCTCTCCCACTCCCCCTGCTTGTGTTCTCTCTCTTGCTCTGTCTCTCTCTGTCAAATAAATAAATAAAATCTTAAAAAAAAAAAGTATCACAAAATCAGAGATACAGGTGTCCTTTTCTTCACAATTTTGGCAACTATGTGACATTGCATTAAAGTTTCCTGAAAATGACACACGTGTTTCTTTCCTTTCACTTTCTTCAATGTGCCAACAGATCAACCTTCATGGGCACACTACCACATATCCGTCCTCTTCGGTGGGGTCCAAAGCTTAGATACACATTACAGAGGGTCTTTAAATTCAGCAAAGACACTTCCAGTCTAACTTCCAGTGATTTCCCTTCATGAAACTTCCGCCAGATTTGAGATAACTACTTTTGGTGCCATTCGTGCCTTGCCACCTCCTCTCCCACACCTGGTAGGTGATATGCATCCATCCTTCCGGGCTCAGCTCAGAGCCTCCCACCTCCCTGCTGTCCCTCTGCATCACTCGGGGCAGAAGCCAACTCTCCTTCCCCTGTATCCAAATATCCATCACCCGTGCAGTCAGCGCTGAGGTGACTCCCTTGCTCTCTGATCGTATGGCTTCTTGACTCCATACAGGACTTCTTCTCTCCTTTACTAGACCACAGGGTAAGATTATTAAAATCCTTTTCCCTCGGAGCCTAGCACAGGTACCCTGCCCAAATGACAACTTCAGTTAATGTTTATTGAAAGCTCAGTGCAAAATCTAAAACAGATTACCTTCAGGCTCTATTAAGGGGAGCCCCATAAATTAAATGGGATTAATTTGTAGTTTTTACCTAAGAAAATAGATTTTAACTTCAAAGTAATCTTATTAACTGCACTTAAAAAATCCATTTAGGAAGACAAATGAATGAGTCAAATTGTTTTT
The DNA here is from genome assembly GCF_029215605.1 of Mirounga angustirostris. Classification (NCBI taxonomy): domain Eukaryota; kingdom Metazoa; phylum Chordata; class Mammalia; order Carnivora; family Phocidae; genus Mirounga; species Mirounga angustirostris. The sequence continues at coordinate 106,129,216 of NW_026991720.1, read as the reverse complement.
CTTGAAAACTCACTTCCATACAGGCAGCCCAGAATGATTTCAGTCCTGCGTGTGGCAAGGAAATCTGTCTCAAGAAAAGCAAGTGCTCTGATCTTTTGCTCCATAGGGGAGTTTTGGACCAAAACAAAGACCTTGCTGAAACTTCAGATCATGCTTTGAAAGCCAACCAACGAAGGCTACCTTTGGTTTAGTGAAGAGTTTTATACGTCCAGACCCTAGAGACACATCTTGCTTGGTAGCAACGCTACTCAGATTTGGGACCAGAAAATGAGCCCCAAGGCTAAGCTTGTGAATAAAAAAATTGGGAAGCTATATGGAGCATGGGAGCCAAGAACACTAGGCTCCATCCAAAGCCCTTAAAATATGCCCTTTTAAACAGCACTCTTCCAATTTCCCTCCTTTGCCTGTTCAGAGATTCAGAAATTCACTTATAATCTTTCAATGATAGACATTTATTGGGAAAAAATATTAAAATATTTAAAGCGTTAGCTGGCGTACTTCAAAGGAGCTAGTCCCATTGACTCGTTGTTCCCACCCCAACCGCTTGGTCCTTTTCTCCTCTGCCTTCCAGATTTTGTTTGACATTTGGAAGGTTCATCTCGGTACACAGGAGCCAGCCCCAATCCCACACTTGAAGTGAATCTGACTCTGTGCCAAAGGAACTTTGCAATCTTTGGGCAAGTTGCTAGTACACACATCCTTAACTCACTTATCATTTTTTAAAAACCTTCTTCTTCCTTACATTTGAAAAAAATTCCTTCACGATATAATTAATTAAACACAATTTTATTAAACATATTGAGCAAAATATGCAAGGTGGTGGGAGCAGCAGGGACAACGTAAGAGGATGTGTTCTGAGGAACCTACTACGACCGAGTCTTAGTTGTGCAAGTACACACGCCCCCGTCCAGGAAAGTACCTAACGGAGAAAGCACAGCACTGGGGCAGTGGTGAGAACCACCAGTTTAAGTGTTTTTAGCTCTTTCTAACAAAACACTAAGCTCAAATGGCTTAGACATTTAGCAAGGTGGCATTATTTCACATAACGAGAAGGTTGGAGTTGGTTCATTCAGCTGCTCAATATCATCAGGGACCCAGGCTCTACTCATTTTTGACTTGGTCGTCTAGTTGACTTTTGTCCTCAGGCTTGCCACCGCAAGGTTGCAAAAGTGGCTGCAGCAGCCCAAGCATCAACACTTACACCAATACTACCTTTAAACATTGCGCTCTGAGGGTAAGATGCTCCCTCCTTCTGAAGAGGAAGGAGGCCTCCCCCAGGAGTCCCCAACTGACTTCCCATTGGCCAAAATTGTGTCACATGCCAATTCCTAAATTCATCATCCAGCCTGGAGAAAAAAATTCTCATGACTAATTTAGATCAAGAACAATTCACATCCTGAAGCTCCTGGGTATCTGATTATGAATAAAATCAGGGTTTATTAGCATGGAAGGCAGAGGGGCAATGACTGGTCATTAAGCAACGACAGTATCTTCCATAAGGAGGTCACATACTTCAGGGAGATTAGGAATGCAGTTTGAAACCTCTATACTTTAATTTCTGGTAATGGGAACTTCCTGAAGGCTTTTGAGCAGGAAAATAACATGAGCAGATTAAGATGTAAGGGATTTGGAAAAATTGTAATTCTGAAAATTATAATTCTTGTTTCACAACATTTACTGGTGGTACACATATTTTCATTCATTTATTGAACAAATATCTTCCGAACGCCTGCTGTTCCAAGTGTGAGGATGCAATGCTGAATAAATGCTGGGGTTCTTGCCTTCAGGAGAGCTTATATTCTGGTGGGGAAGGCAAACTACATCATTTCAAATTTGACTCTGTTTAAGCAGAAAGGAAGCAGTGTAATAAAAATACTCAGTGAGGGAGTGGAGGTGGGACTGGTTTAAATTGGCTGGTCAAGGAAGATTCTTGAGAAGATGATGCTTGAATTAAACCAGAATAATAAGGTGCCTGCCAGGGGAGGATTTGAGAGCAAGTTTGAAGCAGAAGGAACAAGTACAAAGCCCCCAAGAGGGATAATCTTGGCATGTTAGAGACCCATAAGGAACCTAGACAACAGTCAGAAGGGGGCGTGGTGGGAGATAAAGCTGATTTGGGTCGGGAAAGGATTTCTTAAACACCCTCGCCCCCTTCTCAGAGTTGAGATGAAGGAGAAGGACACGGACCAAGCCAGGCACGGCTTCTGGCCATGGTGAAAGGTTGTATGTTATTCCAGGTGTAACGGGAAACACACAGTTTTCAAGAGGGAAGATATTTTTCAAATTTTACTTTCTTTTATTTTCTGGCTTCTGTGTGAAAAAAAAAGAGACATAAGGGGCAGGAGCCCTCTTACAACTCTTTTGTAAGGCAGAGTCCCAGGTGCACGAAGGTGACTTGGAATTGGGTGGCAGTGGGACAAGTAGACAGGTATTATGGGATGCTTCCTAGAGACTGTGAGGTATAGGAGTTACGGTCAAGAGCTACTTGGAAAAGTTCGGTAAGAGCAGAGAGAAATTACTCCCTGGGAATGTTCTAGGCCAGTGCTTTAGTGTGCATGTGAATCCTCTAGGGATCTTTGTAAAGTGCAGATTGTGACTCGGGAGGTCTGAGGTGGGGCCTGGGATTCTGCTTGTCTAACCAGTTTCCAGGTGATGTCACAGCTTCTGGTCTGAGAGCCACACTCAGTAGCAGGATTCTAGCACAAGTGACCTTAACTTACATATTTAGTTGTATTTCCTACTACTGTCCTGTGCATACCATGTACAGACCGGTACTGAAACAGTGGCTACATGTTGCTAAATTTAATTAAGCTAAAATAAGACATTCAGTTCCTTAGTTGCACTACTACATCTCAAATGCTCAAAGCCACAGGTGGCTAGTGGCTGCTCTATGGGACATCCCATGGATAACGAACTTGCCCTTATTAAAGAAAGTTTTACTGGGTGGCGCTGCTCCAGGCAGAGGAAACTATTTCTAGTTCTCTACGCCTCCTGTTACCATCTTTCCTTATTCTGTCTTTTCCAAGGAACGCACGTGTTGTCTCTGTTCGAATCAAATGCATCTTTTAAGAACTGTCTCAAATCTGTGTCTTCTACGGAGCTTCCTGGAACTGAAACTGGGTGAGCTGCTTCCTTCTGATCTGCGTATTTGGTTTTTCTCCGCGATGTGTTTCTACTGTATTTTGTCCACCTCGTATTCAAGGTCCCCAGCCCTTTTCTCTGGTTGTAGAACCCCACCTTCTATGGGTGTGCACGTTGGGGGGGGGAGGACTATTTCTCGCTCACGCGATTCCACATGATTCATGTGAGCCGAACGCTGCCCTCACCACGGTCATTAGCACATGAGCCAGAGGAAGCGACGTCAGTGCCAGGACATTGGCTGAATAATTAAGGGCGCTCTCTCAGCGGGGCACCCAGGAGACGAAGACAGATCCTGGACGACGTCATCTCGTGCTTGGCTCTGCCTGTCTTTGGAGCTCCTTCGACCCTCGACCGTTCCTTACCGGCAACAATCGATCTCCTCGTTCCGCTTCAGCCAGGGGGCCACGGTCATTAGCACATGAGCCAGAGGAAGCCAGTGACGTCAGTACCAGGACATTGGCTGAATAATTGAAGGCGCTCTCTCAGCGGGGCACCCAGGAGACGAAGACAGATCCTGGACGACGTCATCTCGTGCTTGGCTCTGCCTGTCTCTGGAGCTCCTTCGACCCTCGACCGTTCCTTACCGGGAACAATCGATCTCCTCGTTCCGCTTCAGCCGGGGGCCACGGTCATTAGCATATGAGCCAGAGGAAGTGACGTCAGTGCCAGGACATTGGCTGAATAATTAAGGGCGCTCTCAGCGGGGCACCCAGCCGGCCGGACGCGAGTCCGGGCCTGGGGCAGCCTTTTGCCCTCAAACGTGGAGCCCTTGGCGTGGGAATGAGAACCGCGGAGAGGAAAGCCAAGCCAGGAGACGAAGACAGATCCTGGACGACGTCATCTCGTGCTTGGCTCTGCCTGTCTCTGGAGCTCCTTCGACCCTCGACCGTTCCTTACCGGGAACAATCGATCTCCTCGTTCCGCTTCAGCCGGGGGGCCACGGTCATTAGCATATGAGCCAGAGGAAGCGACGTCAGTGCCAGGACATTGGCTGAATAATTGAAGGCGCTCTCTCAGCGGGGCACCCAGGAGATGAGGACAGATCCTGGACGACGTCATCTCATGCTTGGCTCTGCCGGTCTCTGGAGCTCCTTCGACCCTCGACCGTTCGTTACCGGGAACAATCGATCTCCTCGTTCCGCTTGAGCGGGGGCCTTGCTGACGCTCGGCCACCCCACGTCCGGCCGCCCGTTCAGCCTGCCAGTCACGCTCGCGCTCCCTTGGTTGCCGCTCACTGGTTCGCAGGAGTCCGCGAGCAGATACCTACCGAAACTACGTGTTTCTTTACAAGTCTTGATAGCCAAATTATTTTGACGTGTTGATAATCAAATGTGATGGAGCCAAACACGATTTTCCTTATATGCTAATGAGATGCTTATGGATAGTTCTCTCCCAAGTTTTTAGCTTGGCACATGCATACTACAAATTGACTAGCCTCTGTACTACGTCACGCAAAACAAGCCCAAACTCCCCAGTTAGCACGTTCTCACTTGCCCGGCTAACCCACAGGATCCTCCAGCGTATTTGTCCTTCAGCCGCCCCACCTCCCGCCTTTGAAGGACGTCTCTGAAAGCCACCGCCCTGGGCGCTGGGTGGGGCCGGCGGGGTGCCTCCAGATCCCGCTCGCCCTCCTGATCAGCTCACAGGAAACTTCTTGGCTTCCTGTGTCGTCTTCCTCTCACTACTGTCCTGTAACATACGGAATCTGACCAGACCCTGCTCCTCCAATTGGCTCAGAAGGCCCCACAGGTACCACACTGTCCGGAAGGTTCCCACACCCCAAACTCAAAGGTGGCCACAAACCCAGACGAACTCATCACCACCCCCGCCTGCCACTTGCTCTCTAAAACTGTATTTCCCAGCTAGCACTGGGCAGAAGGTGGAGTGATTCATTCTTGAAGGAACAAAGAACAGACCCTCACTCTTCCACCCTACCACTCAAAATGTACTAATTCTTGTTGTTTACAAAATAAGACTTAAGCAGCACTCTGGAGGACTACGTACATGGTAAGATTTATCTTTTATTAGAGATCTTATATTACATATTCCCAAAAAGATATAAAATCTTCCAAGAGAAAAATATCAAAACCTATCTCCAAGATACGCAACATAATCAAAATGAAAGCAAAGATTTTCTTCCAAAGGAATGTGAAAACATTTCGACACAAGTACAACAAAGACATGGGAAGGTAATTAAAATGTTTCACAACACATTTTATAGCATTTTATTTTAATCAGTATTTGAAGAAAACAAGAATGCCGAGTTCTCAAACACTGCAGGTAAAGGCTCAAATTACCAAAAAAAAAAAAAAAAAAAAATCACAGGAATGACCTACTCGCTCAACTGAACTCATCTGCGGTAACAAATGTAATAAAACCCAAGCAAACAAATATGCCACCGAGATCACAACTGAAATGTATGGTTTTTAGGTGTGCCAGAGACACTAAATTAATCAGTTCGTGACCACAACCCAAAGCAAAAGCATCCTCTCCTCATTTCCCTGATGATTTATTCTAAAAATAAAAAGCAGAAATTTGCTGGTTTAAAGAGAATTTCTGCTTTACCTGTGAACGGTGGCAACACACACTAAGACCCTGACTGACATGGGACAGATCCATCTCAAACAACCAGAAGTGGCAAAACCACTGTTATTGCATCAAGATTTTTTATTTCAACTGATCAGAATTTCCACAATGATTAAGCACACCCACTTAACCACAGAACACAGTGAACTCCCAAAGGAAGGTTTTACATTTAAGATGCAATGAAAATACTGATCTTATTCCTGGGATTTGCTTCTGGCAATCTTAACATCTATAGATGTCCACAAAAAGGAAGTGTTTTGTTTTGGTTTTTTTTCTTTTAGTTGTTTATCCCCCAAAATGAGGAAGGAAACTTACAGTACATGTTTATTGCATGAAATTACTCCCTTATAATATCTTCATCAACACCAGTATTGTTTCCTTAATTATTAAAGGCGAAAAAAATTTATGAACTTAACATAACTTAGCAATAATTGTAGGAGCTGCATCTTGGTAAAAAAAAAAAAAAAAAAAAAAGGATGATCATCAGACTACCTGGTGAAACAGAAATTAGGTTTCAACTTCTCTATAAAGATGCTGGAATGGCAGGAGGTAAAAGGAAGTTTAAAGTCAGAGAATACTAAATTTATTAGGTAACACAAAGAGAATTTTCAAAAGTGTACATACTCAGTGAATCCTTTCTATCCTAAAACTGAATATTCTAAATGTTTCTAATGTTGCTTCAGTGTTAATGTCATGTTAATCATGATCCCAAATAAATTTTATCAAAAGTACTGTAATGGCACATAGGCTTGGAACTTCACTTTGAGGTTAGCACGTACAAAAGTTTGGAATTCACTCAACACACATGTTCTTTAATAAAAGAAATCAGGATGAGCTACCTATAAGTGGATTTCAAAACAGGGTCCCTTTTAAAGCATTCTTCCATAGAGTTACCTCCTGTGAAACGGAAACAGTGTATGGATTTTGCATGTCACAAAATCCTTGCTTCAAGCTGCCATCTTCTTGGCAGCAGCGGATTTTAATGAACAGTACTTTTTCTTCCTTGTTTTGTTTTCTGACATCTCAGTACATTCAAATAGTCAAAATGTTTAGAATAACATCACCACAAATTTAATGAAACAGATCAGAATGTGGCCAGCATTGTCAGGCAAAACCGATAACACTTTACGTGTCATAGAAAGTACCCACCTCCTCCTCACCCCCGCCCTCCCCCCCTTCCTCAGTCATATGGACACCAAAAGATTTAACAAGACTTATAAAAAAATAAGGCACATTTATTTTGATATGGTTATTTTTAAAATAGAAAACCCCTCTCCGAACATCTGTATTCAAATGAGCTGTGCAAAAAGACACCTTGTGGTACCTAAAAGAGGTTATGGTACCTATGGGATTGCTTTTTCTATCTTAGTGACAATGGAATAAATTGCACCTATCCCACATTGTCAAGTAATGAAAATATGCCTCTTTTTCTACTATTGAATGATTCAAAATCTGCTATTTCTGGAAATACAAAGAGTGAGAAGGGAGGGGTCAAGTGGTACATTAGAAAAAGGTGTGAAGATCAATGATGTACAGATATCATAAGGGTTGATGGATTGCACTTTTCCACATATTTCAATACACAAAATTTTTCGAATGCGTATGAACGATTGCAACCATTTTGGCCATTAGCTATTACCCTTCAGCTTTTTATTCCATTTTGGTAAAAATGGGTATTTTTGTAAAACTAATGAAGGATCAGCAACATGAATACTTATAACAATCTCTTCACAACTCCCGACACAGATATAGTTAGTTAGCATTTAACCTGAGATACAATCTATGGAGAGGTTGTTTTAGACATTTCTTCCTTCATTGTTGCATCGATTCATACTGATGGTGGTGATTCATGGATGGAACTTAAAGAAAAACTGGCTATAGCATGGCTTTTTTTTTTCTTTCTGTACTAGTAAAAAAAAAAAATAATTATAATAATAATTATAATAACAATCACAGAATCCATGTCCTCACAGTAGCCAGAAGCTAAAATAATGTGCTTCCTTATTGCACGTCAAACCAAGAAGTGTATAAAAGACAATGCTTCCCAATCCAAATTTGAAAGCCAGGTTCATCTCAACTGGATTCGGAATGTGCTGATTTCCATGGGACTCAAGTTGATCTCACTTATATTTTGGGCGTCTGGAGGTGAATGCATCAAGGATAATGATGAAGGTATGAGACTTGCGACAGTAAACATGCTAAAAAGCTTCTGTACCAAAATCTAGAAAATAAATGATAAAAAAAATTGCACAGTTAGGTCAACTTTGAAGAAAGATTAGTAGCACATCTATATATTTATTCAGTGGAAAATAGTAGGAGAGTAAAACAGTGTATTTGAAGTTTCCTTTTAATAATAAAAAGAGGAAGAGGAAGGAGATTAGATACAGCTATGTGTGCCTGGACACACAGACCACCCTGGAGGGACACCTAGGAGAAGTGTAACCAGGAGAGGACAGCTCACTCTACATTCTTCTTCTGAATTTCTTGAGAACTTATCACGTGCAGGGGCCACTTTTTCAATAAAAGAAAACACATCTATGAGCCAGCAAGCTTTAAAAACATCCGTATCCTCTTACACCCAACATTTACACCTAACAGTTGTCGTTCTTCTTCTTCCCAAAGAGCTGAGAGAAAGGACACAGGCTCCTCATGTCAGTGAGTCCCATTTTCAGGGTTGGGGGGTTGCTGAGAAAGTACTACCCTCATCCCATGTCTCTCTGGACCATATAATCCCCTTAAAACTTGACGCCTTAATGTCTATATACAAATGCTTACAACCAAGTACACTCACATCATCAGTAATAAGGTAAAGCGTAAATATCATGAAAAACAAACCCCAAACCATCAGTGCTTTCTTCGCACCAATTCCACGGAGGGCATGGTACGAGAAATGAAGAAGCTTATCTGCCTAAGTGGATTTTGACCCCCTACCATATTGTCTTTTCTCTCCTTTTCAGACCCTATGCACATTCTAGTTGGTAGGGTTGGAAATGAATCTCTTAAGTCTGATCTACAGGTTATCTGTGAGGTTTTGGAGAAGAGCTGGGTCAGCTGAGCTGCCCCGTGGGGCAGACCTGCCTGTGTGCCATCCAGCTGTCTTCTCTGAGCACAACCTGCTCAGAGCCAGAGGCAGAAGGCTGGAGGTTCATTTCCTTCCAAGGAGAGCCTGAGGGAACTATCAGAAAGACCAGCTCAAAGGAGACAGAAAAACTGGGCAGCCGGCAGGTCAGCCTGAAGACCTGTTTGGCTGGCACAGTGAGGACTCCTATGCAAATCTGTCTTGATCAGGAGATCTAGACCCTCATTTCCCCTGCGACAACAACTGACTGGAGCTAAGTAAGGTTGCTTCGGGGCCGTGGTGAAACTCCCCGACTGGCCAGTGTCACCACTTCCCTACCCCACCCCACCCCACCTTTAGTTATTATAAAACCTGCTTTTGCCCCTCTGAGACTTCATGGACCTAGATCCTACATGAGCATGTGTGAGAGAGGAGGGAATATTGGGGGATGGGGGGTGGGGAGAGGATGTTTTGTCGGCTGGCAACGGAAGGCCTAGGAATGGAGGAGAATGTTGCCCCTACACGTGCCCATGTTCCAGACGTGCATTTTGATGCTGACAAGGAGAAGAGATCGAAGGTTGAGAAAGTGCTTTCTTAAGATGGAGAGACTTGAGCTAAATTACAGCAGCTGAGGGGAATGAGTCCACGAAGAGGCAATGAAACGTTATCTTATTGTCAGAATGATTAGCAGAAAGCAAGGATTTCAAAGCACATGAAATCAACAAGCAAAAACCACTTTTCAGCTCACCTTTCCCTGGGTTGTGGAACAAAGCAGCCCCGTGTCTCTGCTCGAGAAGCGGCAGTCAAACCCCTTCCTGTGGAGGATCAAGGCTGCCTCATCGGAATGCTTGCCATCCACCTGCAGATGAGCATAGAGTGACAAGACGCCACAGCGACATTAAGGCAAATAGCGACACCACTGTATACTCCACTGTTTTAAAGTCAGCGTCCCCAAACCAAAAATGCTCACTTTATTTAGCAGTGAAGCCAGGAAAATTCATTTCCCCTCCAGTCCCACGTTCACTGTCACACCTGCTACATCCCCTCTACCTCCCCCACAAGGAGGCAGGTGACAATATGTTTTAAGTCACCTCATGCCCTGGTTTCTGGCACAGTCCCCAAGGACCTGCGTGTCCTTTTGTCTACATGCCACATACTGTTTTATCAAAGTTTCTTCAAATAAAGCATTTACTTTTTTTTAATTTAAATTCAATTACTTAACATATAATGTATTACTGGTTTCATGTCTAGGTAGAGGTCAGTGATTCATCAGTCTTATATAATACCCAGTGCTCATTACATCACGTGCCCTCCTAAATGTCTATCACCCAGTTACCCCATTCCTGTAACCCCTCCCCTCCAGCAACCCTCAGTTTGTTCCCTATGATTAAGAGTCTCTTATGGTTTGTCTCCCTCTCTGGTTTTGTCTTGTTTTACTTTTTCCTCCCTTCCCCTATGATCCTGTTTTGTTTCTTAAATTCCACATACGAGTGAGATTATATATGATAATTGTCTTTCTCTGACTGACTTATTTCGCTTAGCATAATACCCTCTAGTTCCACCCACGTTGTTGCAAAGGGGCAAATAAAGCATTTAATTTTTATTTATTTGGTTTTTAACATACACACCAGCTGAATAAAGTGTACCTGAATTTAGTCCTTATCTGGTCATTGAATGATGTATCATCCATCTCAAAACTGAAACACACTTCTTTATTGAATGCTAATTTTTGCTAACTGCATTAACATTTTTAATCTTTAATGCACTGGTTCATTATTTTTTATATAAAAGACATTTAAATTGAGTTAGTTATGCTTATCACTTGCTAGGCCAACCACATTTATTAGCTTGATGTATCATTTAAATTCACATTACAGAAGCTATTCTTCTTGTGCAAAGAGAAAAATACTAAACATGACAAGTCAGCTACAGGGATCAATATATACTTTCTTGCAGTAAAATTTCTTGCATCCATTTAAGTAAAGATGCCAGGAGTGCTCTGAATATTTTAAGTTACAATTCTCTTAATAAATTTTATGTTTCCTCAAGGGGGGAGACGCTTCTGATAATAAGCAAAATAAATTAAGAATCCTTGGACGAATTAAGAAAGGGACAGCTATTCAAAGGAGTTCAGGGTGCTCAGCACTGACCTGTGATGAAAATGATCCCTTTTTCTCCTCTGTGGCCACAGATACGAATATGTCCAAGTTCTTAATCATCTTCACTGGGGGATATGATTTTTAAATGTGCCACAGAGACATCTTTTCTGAGGAGGAGCTGTCAGCATTCTCACCACTGATTTGACTTTAATGTGCCTCAACAATTTAAAGCTGGCCTCACCTCGGATTCTTGGCTGGAATAACCTGCTTTATGATATTTCACACTGGTATTCTGCAGTGGTACTGCTAAGATTTTGTTTGAAGGGAGAGGAAAAAGTCATTTAAGGAATTCTGAGTCATCACAGGACCAACATGATAAACATAGCAAGTTTAAATCATATGACAATGTTTTCTAATAAAATTTCAAGGTGGGGCGCCTGGGTGGCTCAGTTGGTTAAGCGACTGCCTTCGGCTCAGGTCATGATCCTGGAGTCCCTGGATCGAGTCCCGCATCGAGCTCCCTGCTCAGCGGGGGGTCTGCTTCCCCCTCTGCCCTCTTCCCTCTCGTGCTCTCTGTCTCTCATTCTCTCTCTCAAATAAATAAATAAAATCTTAAAAAAAAATAAAAAAAATAAAAAAATAAAATTTCAAGGTGTTTCACACAGTCCCAAAAGAGCATGAAAAGAGCACAGTAAAAAAAAAAAAAAAAAAAAAAAAAAAAATCCTTCATTTATGACATACATAAGGTCTCCAGAAGGACAAGGACAAGTCTCTCGTGTGCTAAGTGTATAGGCTTGGAATAGTTACTGATCACCTAAGCATCAGTTTCTTTGCCTATAAAATGGACCTAATGCAGGTTTCCCCTCTTCATGGAGTCATGGCGTCTAGTAAGACGTTGAAAATACGAGGTAGGGTGGCTTAGCTTATAGGACAGAATGTGTTGGTGTAGAAGCTACAGAAAATGGATCAGAACCTGGGCTGGGAGTCAGGCAGCTCGACATCTAGATCCTAGCTCTGCAATTTCCTAGATGCTTTTAGCAAAACCTGGTTTCTCCTGTAGCATAAAATGGAGATGAAATTCAATTGTGTAACAGAGACTCAGCCCAGTGTCTGCAGCAGAGGAAGCCCTTGGTACATTTTAGCCATTATTCTTTCTGTCATTGTAATCTATCAGATAAGTACTGGTGATTATTTTCCCAATAGCTCACTTAATTTTTTATTCACAAATTTTCTTTAGTGACATTATAACTCTGTAGCTGAGGAATCAGAGACCCTCCAAACTGTATGTCAACAATTATGCATCAAAATCATAACATAACAAAATCATGACTAAGTCCCAATTCAGATTCACTATTTACATGGTCTATTGATGAGGCTCTTTTAAAAGCACTTATCATTATAACCTGAAGCATTTAGCCATTTTAACTCACTAAACCATCCTTACAAAACCACCAGACAGCAGGCTTTGTGAAAATTCCTGCAACACATCTGCTCTTGAAATAATGAATGTGTGAGGCCTTTACCAGACTGGAGGTGATAATAAAAAAAAAAAAAGCAAAAGGAAGCATCTTTGGAATTTTGCCATTAGTTTTACAAGAGATTTAAACAATGCAAAAGTAGAAATTGAAGTCATAAAGAGTAATTTTCACTGATGGAAAAATGTTACACTTTCTCTAAAAACCAAAACTGCATCACTTTCGTAAGGACCAGAACACCAACTGAAATAGCAATCATCTTGTCCAAGTTTTTAAAACTTAAATATTCATGAAAGTATCAGTTTTCAAGCAAAAATACCTGAGGCAAAGCAGCAGTTTTTCAGTTTCAAAGTCTGTCTCGTCATTTTATTTCCAAGAAAACTGTTTTTCAAAGTAGGGAAACTGTGAATTTAACTTGAATATGCATGCCAGAAAACAGATACCTTCACAAAAAAGATGCTGTTCACTCGAGGAGAGTAAACAGACTCTGAAAGACCTGTTTTTATATTCATTAATGTATGAGTACTATCCGGACCTCAGATCACATTTGAGACTGAATCCCCTCGGGAAGGCCTGGGTGTTCCGAAGTCACTTGGAGAATCCACCGCAGAACTTACTTCCAGGGGATAAAGCAACCTGTGGATCTGAGGCTAAGCAGGGCCCGGGAGGTTTCTCTGGCAACGGGGTGGGGTGGGGGGGCACGGAAGATGGTGCGGCTGGCAGAACGACGCCATCAAGGCTAGAAGAAGCTGGACTGGGGGCAAAACACACGAACCAGTCCTGTGTCTGCAGATACGTCATTTAACCTCTCAGAACTCAGAAAACTCGGGAGACTCGTGAAGCGCCCCTCTGAGGATCAAGTCCCAACCACAGTGACAGTAACAGTAATCGCAGCTAACACTTTTTGAGCACTTGCCGTGTGTGGGACCCTGTACAGAATACTTCTCACGGAAGAACTCAATTCATCTCATAACAGCCTTTGAAACAGTGGAGTTGGTATACAAGTTTGTATTATTATATTTAAGTGCACATGAACATCGCAATCATGAAGCATGCCTTCTCATAGTCAACTAGCAATGATCACTGACCGACCCTACATTAGTCCTTCATGACCTTTCCCACAGATGGTGGATCCTTCTGAGGGTGTCCCATCATAACTGAGTGGTCAAGAGAAAAACAGGCAGAGTATTCCCTAACATTTTCAGCACTCTCACTCCCCTTTGTTTCCATACAAGAGGAGTAGAAGGTTCTGGGCGGGGATCTGGAGTCAACATGCTGGGGTGCGCCTCTGAGCACACCATTTACTGGCTGCATGACCTGGGAAAGCTACCTACCATCTTTAGGTCAGCTAGTTTCCTCTTCTGTAACAGGGGGGCACAATATTGCCTACCTTCACAGTACTGCTGGGAGAGCTAAATAAGGCTCTCTTTACAAAGAAAACACTCAGCATAATGCCCGGCACACAATTTTAGGTATCTTATTAACTTTTCAAAAAATATATACGGAATACAAGTCAAGGTGACATCGAGATTTACTTTGGGAATAAAATTCAACCTCCAATTTATAAAAAAAAAAGTGCCTACATTTTATTTCATTTTTAGCAACAATCACCACTGCTCATGACTGAACTCTCACTGTTGACAACCTTCATTCGTCACGCACTCAGTGCTTAGTACGTGCCAGATACTGTTCTAAGTGCTCTACAAACATTAACTCATTTGATCCCTAGGACACCTCTGAGGTGTGTCCTGTTATCATGGCCACGTTGCGAATGAGGCAAATGGGAGAATGAGGGGCTGTGTGCTAAGCAAACTGGCCGGTAAGCACAGGTGATGCGCTCAAACAAAGGCAGCGGGACTCCAAAGGGCTCTACCAGCTTCGCCCCCCTGCCTTCGCGCTAGCTATGGACTGGCACTCAAGGACACCCGCTAGGAGGGGAAAGAAAAAGATCACTTTTAATGTAACAGAAGAAAAGGCTATAACCCGAAGGAGCTCACTCTCTGATCTGAGCTTAGAAAAAGGGAGTATTTAATCCAAGGTTCCAGCAGCCTAAAACCACGACTTATCAGAACATACATTAGTTGAGAAAGGAAGGCATGGACACTGTCATTTCCACCCACCCGCCCCATTTTAAACGGGATTTAAAGCCATTCTGAAAATCATATATGCACACGGCAGTGTCTCATAAGCAGAGCAGCAGGCAAGTGTCCCTCCATCGACATGGGTGAGAACCCAGAAGAGAGAGCTGTGGCCGTCCCGTCTCACACCAAAAGAAATCTGACTTGCTCATTAATAAGGTGAGCTTCACAGATAAGCACACTCCTGGAAACTGTAGTCAACGTTATGTGTGCACCCTTTTTTTCTGTGGAAGAGAGAAGCCATAAATTCGACTAGATTCCCTAAGAGAAATGTGTCTCTATCCTCCTCAAAGAATGTCTAAGGTCCATACAAATTAAGGCATGGCTAAACAGCTGGTGGAGGAATTTCTCCAACCTGCCCAGATTCCTTGAAAATGCCGACTGACATCCATCTTTCCCTGTATTCTGGCAACTGGAAAGGTGGGAAAACTGAACACTGCATTTTAAGTCCTGAGACAGGAAGTAACCAGTAGGAATTCATTTTCCAGGGCATTCATTAAAATGTCCAATAACAGTTATCCTGTTTCGATCAACAAGATAAGATGACAGAAAGAACAGAGAAGGTGAAGGGCTGTACAACGAGGAAATTTTCTCCACAATTTTCACCTTTCCAGAAGCCAGGGAGATTAATAAAGCACCGATCAATTCTTCTAAGAAAGGCAAAATGAAGTAAAAACCTTAAACTGCCTCTTATAAGAAAAGGGGGTGTGTAAACAAGTGGAGAGAGAAAATCTTATTCAGTAAGTGGTGATGTTGAAATGATAATATTTAACTATTTGCAAGAAATGGTTAAGCAGAAATCAGAATAAAATGTCAGAGATAGAGCTAAATGTAATACACAGAGAGAGAAGTAGATACAGATATAAAGATACATATCTATAAATGAATTAAATAAAAATACATCTGAACATAAAAGAGGTGGAAATAATCTGGGGGAAAGAAAAAGGTTGAACAACGTATCATTGTGCAAAACATCAAGGCAGCATGGCTCCATGAAGCCTTTAATTAAATGGCTTAATCAAATTCCTTCTGGTCCCTGGAATGTCTGCATTCCAGGCTGAAGCTATCTCTCCAGCCTACAGAACCCCGACCGATGACCAATGCCCCTGTGAGATTCTCCCAGCATCCTCTCTACCAAGACTCCCTTCCCCCCAATCAATACCCTTTCCTGAGGATGGCATGGTTTTCCTGTTCCCGACCACTTCACTGGTGCTCCTGTTCCCCAGCTTTCAAGCCTTTACAGAATCTTCTTTTTAATATCTCAAGCTTCTGACAGTACAAGAAAAGGAGTTGGTAAAGAGAAGAGAGGGGGGCCGAGCCTCCAGGAGGAGAAGGCTGACAGTTCCCTGCTAGACGGGACTTCACTGGCACACTCGGCGGTGCTGCGAGGCAGGGTTTAAGAGATGCCTGCTCCCATCGTCCTCTGACTGCAACTAGATGACATGCAATCAGTTTTTTCCAAAAACATATAAAATAAGAGCAACATATGCTTATATAAAACCATAAACTCATCTACCAATACAGAATAATTCCTGAAAAACTGGACTCTGAGGAACAGATTTAGTAACTCTTAAGAAGTCAAACGCCACCCTCTAAGGCCCTGTACAGCACCCAGATTCAGAAAACCTGCATGTGGGCCCTAATTCAGCCATGTACCACTGTGTAATTTTGTCTTAGTCATTTAATTTCTAACTTTTACTTTCCCAACTTAGTCAATGGAGATAACAGTAATTTCTAGAATCATGAGAGTTTTTGAAAATTACTGATTCCTAAGTTGCCCCACCCCAGACCTAGGGAATCAGAATCTCAGAGATGGGGAAATTTGTAAGTCTTCTCTATTTCAAAATCTCCCTGGTGTGATCTGGACACATAGGACTCTGAGGACTGGTAGCTGGAAATGCTGCAGCACCTTGGTGGGTTAGCAACACCTCCAACCCTACCTTGCCTCTCTCACTGTTGCTCGAGTCCATAACCCCTTTCTCCCTGAGGAGTCAGGCTGCCCATGTGACGTTTAGAACTTGAGGAACCATCAGACGGTGACCCGGGAGCTGGGCAAGCAGGGGCCTCCTCCATCCCGCTGCCGACGAGGAGGTGCGGCAGAAACAAAGACATGCCTCCATCCTGTGAAGGTGGTTCTCAGACATGTTTCTTGTGGGAGGTGGTAGTTAGGAAAATGCTTACTTACATACAGGCCAGTGGAGACCCTGGTCTGGCTTGGAAGCTAAGAGCTATGTTCACACTACTTCAATGGGAAAAATGCTTTGCAACCTCCAGAGGAACAATTCATTATTATATGTTTGGAGCTGCCAGCACACAGAAATAGGGATACAATCCAAAATGCTGAGGTCTGGTTTCTGGATTTCTTCCAAGTGATTTTTGTCTTCTTTTAGTGTAACCATGAAATTACACTTGACACCTTTTTAAGTACCGAGCTTTCTTTGATTCAATACCTACGTCAGCTTCTTTCAATGATTATTTTCCTATTATCAGAGGTTAAGGGACAGAATGCAATTCTTTAAAGAAGTGATTTTGAATGGACAAATCAATCCCCTTGGATTACCGGTGAGCTTTTAACCAACTGTTAGAAATATGTGCTAAGAGTCAAAGACTAACACAGGAACCGGCACTGATTGATAGGATAAAGTAAAACAGCCCCCAATAATACCGACTTCTGATCATGTGCCAGTGTGCTAGTTATGGTTACACATAATATTTCAGCCTTTATTCTTCCTGGTCAAATTGTTAAATTGCTTTCTATTTCCTCTGCTAAAACCCTAGTTTGCACCTGAGCCGGCAAGTACCATAAGCACCATCAGGACAACGTATGTTTATAAAGCACTTCTGTTTCCAAAGGGCTTTCACAAGCATTAGTTTATGTGTTGCTCACAACAGACCCGCAGCAGGCAGATCTGATATCAGCCCCATTTTATAACGGGCAGCTGAGTCGGCACTCGGCCAGCCATCAGGGAGTGGAGGTGGGCCAGCTGTTGAAGGGTGTGAGGAACAAGGGGAAGCCAAGCGGACATAGTGAGTGGAGACCAGACCACACGGAGCCGAATTCTTCAGAGTGTGAACCAACTGAATAGCAACATTCATTGACTCCAGACAACTGGATCTGCTTCCAGAAAACAATCATGGGAAAGAGTCATCTAGAAACGAGGCTAAGGAACAGTGGCCGCCATGTGCCCCAGAAGCCTTCAGATCCTTAGGTTGCTAATGTCCTCTACCATCATGCCCAGAGGTGGCAACCTGAGGCTCAGAGTCTTTAGTACCACCCCCCCCATCCCCTCATTCCCTTTGGCTTATGAATTAATGAGAGGAAAAGCTCAGGGAGGCTATCCATCGCTGGTGTGTTCTTTCCATGAGTCAAAAAGTTGACCCACAAAAGACTAGCAGAATCCTAGAAACAGAGCTCATGAGATTCGCTCAATCAGCAAATTGTTGCTGAGCCCCTTCTATGTGCAACCATTCTTCTAGGCAACAGGATGCAGCAAGGAATCAAAGAAAAGACCAGCTCACATGGAGCTTCTATTCTCACCACGGCACCCATGTTTAGGCCTTTCTACTTGCTTGTAACTCTTCCTGGACCACTCTACCCCCAGAAATCTGCATGAGTCACTTACTCTCTAACCTCCTTCAGATTTTTACTCCATTAACACCCTTTCTGCAAGGTCCTCTTCCAACCACACTATGCAAACTCGCATCATCTTCCAGAACCATCCTTCCCTATTTTCCCTAACACTTATCACCATCTAACACATTATATGTTTCTCTTATTTTTTCTTATTTTTCTCCTCCCACCAGAATCCATGCTTCAGAAACGCAGGGGTGATTGTCTGGTTTGCTCATGACAGTATCCCTACTGCCTTTAGCTATAACTGGCACGTAGTAGGCATGAAATAAATCCTGGTTCGCTCGCATGATCAAACAAGGCTTTTGACACATGCAGATATACGCAGGCCTCCTGTGTTCACCTGTATTCATTATCATAAGCCTCATGGATATTCCTACATAGGCCTAAGTTCCTTCTCTTGGTCATACAGTTTTAAAAGCCCTATATGTCCAAATTTGCAGGCATTTAGCCTTACTTTACTTGGTTTGCTTTAGTTCTTTGTGCTTAAACGAAACATTTTTCTCTTCTTATGTGGTCTTCAAACATGAGCATTCTCTTCTTTTCATACTCAGACCATTTATTACATTCCCTGCAGAATCCCTAAGCACTTAAGACTATTTGTAGCTACACATATGTCAATTCACAATATCACAAAACAGCTCTACAAAAGATAAAAATGATGTCAAATGTCTAATTTTTATTCTTTTCAAATGCAATCTCTGACTTTAAAAGTAGGCATACATGTAAACAAAAGCAGTCTAACTGAATTAAAATTCCAAATCTAATAAAACCTTCCCCTCTCTTCCTCTAGTATATCTTTGGATGTCTCTAAATAGTTGGGTTTCTCAATGCAAACATCTGAGTTGCAGTGATTTTCAAGAGAAAGATGTGAATGTACAAGGCCTCTGATACAGAAATAATTAAATGCTATGCTTCTTAATTCTCTAACTCCTCAAGAAACACTGGCTAACAAGGAGAAATGAATGGAAAATGCCAGAAGAGCTGATCTTACGGCCTGTTCTCCCACCTACTATAATGTGACCCCAGGGCCAGTTTTTGCTTTCTTATCTGTACAAAGATAATATACCCTGACCTTCTCACCACATAGAACTTTTCCGGGAATAACATAAATTAGTAGTGGGATATGCTCTAAACTACACAGCAACAGTCAAATGAAAGGTAGAATGATTTTGCCTAAAGGCCAAGTCCTCTTAACGGCTCCTCGAGGCGCAGTAAAACCCACAGTACCGTTGACCCTTGAGCTGTGCAGGGGGTTAGGGGCGATGATCCCCCTCCCCCGAGTCAAAAATCCGCATGACTCTGACTCTCCCAAAACATAACAACTAATAGCTTACTCTTGGTTGGAAGCCTTACTGATAACATGAACAGGTGATCAGCACACATTTTGTATGTTATATGTATGTTACACTGTATTCTTATAATAAAAGAAGGTAGAGAAAAGATGATGTTAAGAAAATCATAAGGAAGAGAAAATACATTTTCAGTCCTGTAGTGTGTTTATGGGAAACAATCTGTGTAAGTGGACCAGTGCAATTCCAGCTCATGCTGTTCAAGGGTCAGCTGCAGTTCTTTCTGCTTCTCATCCCCTTATATCAAATACATCACAAAAACGTAATTCTTTATAGATACATTTTGGGATATACCTTTGACTGTATTGTCCTCAGATTAACGAGATGAATGTCACAAGGCAAAGATGACAGTAACGGAGAGAATTCACCTAGCAGCTGAAGGGTGGGCACGGGGATCTTTTCTGTCATTGTAAAGACAGGATGATTCAGGAAAGAGGAAGTTATGTGGCTAACGAGAGAAGGATAACTGACTTATTTTCTTCTTCCTATCAAGAAAAAACAGAAATGCTTAAGTGTTATATATATATATGCAGTTTTCACAATATTAATGGAATTACCTGACAGGGTTTAAATAGAAAAGAAATATAAACAAAAACAAATATTTTAATTTTATATTTTGTAAATAACAGTCTTAGCCAACACAGAGATTACCAAGTCCATTTGTAAGCAATACAAGAAAATGAACAGTGTCCACCTAACTCATGTTTAGAAAGATCTTTTTTCCATTGCTGTAGTACTAAAAATCCTGATAACATTTTCCAAAAAACATTTTAGGACAAGGCATAACATTTTACGGAAACTCTTTCTCAACCTACCACAAAATTCTTAAATAGATGGGCTGGGATATTCACACATCTTGCACATCATCAAATGTGATCTCTTCTCCCTCAGGTTTTACCCACCATATACTCATGGTTTCATTTATACACTCAACTAGACCATAACATCTTGTGATCTGAAGCTATGCTCCATACATGTTACCCAATGACAGGATTTTTGGGGGAAAAACTCTCAAAATAAATAAGGTTTTTAAAATAACACAAGGAGTATACCTATATCATCTGTTAAATTTGGTAAATCACTACCACTGAACTGAAACTGTTAAATTATGTTATATAATAGTTAGTGCATATTTACCTAGTACACAATTATTCAGTAGAATTTAAAAGTACTTTAGTCATTGCTATGGTATATACTTAAAGACAAGTGGTTCTGCATGTTCAAACATTAAACAAGTCTGCCAGGGCTGGCAATAGGCATATGGTAGATGACACACTCAATTAACTAAATCGATGACTAAGTAGAATCTTAACCAATAATGCCTAAGGTATAAGAGCACACAGAGAAAAACACTGAGAAGAGAAAATAATTTATGTAGAAAGGTTTTTTGATCAACAGTGACATGTGGAACAAATTTAATTTTGTATCTTATTTTTAAACTGTCCATTTCACTGATATCCTCTGATTTTGCATCCTTTCTGCAATACAGGGCTCAAATAAAAGGCTTGGCTACTTATCTGGCCGAAAAGATAGGATTTATAGGAGATACGGGGCTTAAAATTCAGAATGTCAGATTAGCACTGAACAGAGGGTATTGAGCAAAGAGTGACAAGCATCTTGCCAGCAGCGAACTGTAGATGTCATTACAATTCAGACTATGGAGAAAGAAAAAAAAATTAAAGGCAGTAGAGGGACAGTGCATACTGAGATACTGACACAAGGTCTAAATGACTTGTAAATAAAATATGCACCCATCCCACACTCTTTTTTTTAAAGAAAGATTAAAAAAGCATATATAATAATATTCACCAACAATACTGAAATTTAATGCATGTTGTTGAATACTGAGGGAACAGTTTCAACTGGAAACTTTAAATGTACTCCAAGATCAGAGGACTTCATAATCTAGGTCAGGATTGCTGACAAAATCACTTTTCAATAATAAAAGATAAAAGATCCCAACAGAAAAGAAGACACCTGCCGTATCAGAATCAGAAGGCATTAAGTCCATTCTAGGTCAAGTAACATTCAGAGAAAGCTCTCTGACTTTGTTCTATGCTCTTGGAGGAATCCCTGGACACTTCAGTGAATAGGTGGGATACTTCTTGATGGATTATGTATACCTTTCAAACAGTAATGTGCATATATACTCTTCCTCCCAACCACACCAGTTCCCTTGACTCTCAGTGCCCCCCTGCAACCTACCATACATAAAAATGGCTTGGGGAGCTTTAAACATAGATCCCCGAACCCTAACCCAAATCTACTTAATCAGAATTTCCAGGGGTGAGCCCTAGGAAGCCAAAGCTTAACAGCCCCCAGAGTGAATCTCAAATCTCGGTCAGTCTGACACAGCTCTGTGGACACGTGCTGGGAACCATCACCCCAGACATCCTCCCAACCCTGTAGAAGAAACCGCTGCCTTTGCAATCAAATGTCTGAGTCTCATCCTTTAACTAGTTTTGGATTAAGAAAATGATTCAGACTCAGGAACATGTTAATGCTAAGTCTCGTCAAAGGAAACAATATCATGACTGTAAGTGCTTCGAGAATTCAAGAACTGTGCCATTTACTGTCCTAAGCAGGATAAGGGAGAGAAGTTTAGGGAAGATTTGTGGTTCAGAGCTATAAAAGCACCACGAACAAATAACGCTGCTGGAAGCTGGCCAGGCAGGGTGGGACAAAATCTCACAGAAGGTTCCATGATTCATGCACTTTCTTAACATGTTTATAGCAACGAGGGGCTCGACAAGATATTTAGCTGGTGAATCATCACCTTTTGATTAATCTCCTGGAAAGGTAATCTTTTAACTGTAACCTTTATGATAAACCCAAAGCTTATAACACATGTTTGCTATAGGAAATTTTAAGCTGTAAATGAATTCTCCAGCCTTGCAGTACTAATATACTACTCTAAACATTATTTGGTTCCTTGTGGGTTGGAAGGCTTCAAGCTGTTCAGATCTAGCTTTCTCCTTGCATTCTGTATGAAATTATAAAGAGTTTATAGCACATTCTGATCCAAACCACAAGAAGTTGAGATCTCCATTGGGTTCCAGCCCTTATTTTATAAATCAGAACTTCCTGCTAGGCTCCATGGTGTCCTTCATGAAGCCCATTTAAGTTATCTGATCCCTAAACATCAAAGGTTTCCATCCATCTACAGCAAAACTTGCTAAATAAATTATCTAAGACAATAAGAGATGATATTTTGAGTCACTTTGGCTTATTCAGTATGACCTGATACATGGTGAGAACTTGATAAATGTTTTTTTAAACTTAATCTATCAACAAGTAAATGTAATATAAATAAAGGAGAGAAAAATACAGTAGGAGAAAGGATGTGGTAAAAAGAGACAGAAGAAATAATTGATGAAAATTAATGAATCATAAGATTTAGAAATATATTTCATTTAGCGCAGAGGTGAAGCCTGGTGATCTGTGAGCTAAATCTGCCTACAGATAGGTTTTGATAGGTCTGCATGGTATTAAAAAGTTGTCTGTTTTTTGGCCAACTCTCAAAAAAGAAAAGAAATCCAGGAGATTTCACAGTGAAATTGTCAACAACAACAAAAAAACTCCCTAAAACAGGTAACTTTTTTTTTTTTTAACCCAAAACACTGGAAACCCAAGTCACCCTGGGCCCCCATATACCCTCAAGTGCAGCTGAGTTGTAGCTCCTTGGTGGGATGTGTCCTCACTCATCACAGACCTGGGGTCACCACACTTACGCGTTTGCCCTTAAACCTGACCAACCTCCCTCATGCCATCACTTTTCTGAGTCCTGTCAGCATTTGAGCTTTTCATCTGATCTCTCCTAGCTCCTTTTCCTGACATGTAAAGAACTGGTATCCACAGGTAAAATGACACAACTGTAATACCTGAACACTTCCCAGCACTTCTAATTCCTGGTTCAATGCCCTCTACCTATAGCAGTCTTCAGCAGGAAGGGATAGGGAGTAAGTGTCAAAGAAACAAAACCTAAAGGGTCAATGCCAAAGAGACAATTCCCACTTTCCGCTTCCGTTGGTCATTACACATGGATGATAGTCCACCTCACATAGCTACAGTAACCCACTGGGCATCTGCACATCTCACAGCAATTATCATTCCAGTCCTTGTTCTCACTGCCTCTCTGCAGAACACTCACGAACAGGATTCGGTTCCACTTAGTCACCCAGATAACTCCTCCCAGAGGCACTGGCAGGCTGAAGACTTTCTACTAAAATGCCTTCCTGTACAGAGACTGTCTCCTCACCATGGTTCCTACCATCGACATCTTAAACATGAGAGTCTGAGTTGAAAATAAAAACACTTTCTGTAAAGTTTAAGTTATAGGAGATGGAACATTCCTTAATCAAATGCCTTTTTAATCAATTGCACTAGAAATTAAAATGTATTTTCTCTTCTCTAGTTCATTTTTTATTTAAAAGAAACTATTGATTTAAGTCCAAGAATCTATAGTTGAGCAAAAAGAAAAATTTAACCAACATAGGATTATACAAACACTGGATCAAATTTCAATCAATTACTATCCAAGGAGTTTTGAATGGGAATAAACAAATTATTTCACTTCTAAGTGAAAGCTTTATAGATCTGACATGAAAATGCTTATTGCCATAGTTAATAGAAGCTTTGCAAATTAGTGTCTATATAGAGAGAAAAAAAAATCATAAAAGCCAGAGACATTTTCGGGAGGAGAAAAAGACAGTAGCTGCCAGCACTCAGACAATGATTTTCCTGCGCAGTTTTAGTCCTCAAATTAAGCTATCTTGTCAGTAATTGATTTAAACCATGAGTCCCAAGAACTGGTTTAAATCTTGACATCTAAAAATGGATATTAAAACCTTTTTTCCTAAAAGATTCTAGATACTGAAAGAATTCTTGGCTTTAATGAGCTGTTGCCATTTCATTCAATCAACCAGTGTTTTATTTATAGAATAGCTACCATAGGCAAGGAGCCCTGTGGGGTACATAAAAATGAAGCAGACAAGTCCCTGGAATGGAGCAGGGGAAGAGAACATGCCGAGTATGACAAGGCAGTAAGCAGGGGCTGGGATAAATGCGGTGGCACCATGCGCTATTACAGCTCACTCATTTATGCATTTGTGCATTCATTCATGCAACACATATCGGGTGCTTCCTCTACCAGGAACAATTCTAGAAGCAGAGGAACATGGCCCCCACTCTCATGAAGTTATGGTCCAAAAGAGGAGAGAGACAATGATCAAATATAATCACATCTATGCACGGAGGACAGATGCGCAATTCTGAGGAGGCACTGAGGATGGTGATTTGGCCTGGTCAAGAAAAAGCAGTTGACCAAGGCAGCTTTGGCCTGAACTATTATGAAGAGTTCCCTGGGCACAGAATGAAACCACAAATGCAAAGGTGCTGTGGGCCCCAGGTGCGTAGGGAGCACTTGGGACTGAAAGAAAACTAGTGGGCCTAGAGCAGAAATAACACGAGTCATGCTGGATGAAGCTGGGGGACAGGCAGGGCCCAGATCATGAGGGGCTCTTCAGGCCATGGGAAGGATTTTGGCTTTTATTAGGAGAGCAATGAGAAGACACCTGAGGGTTAAGAAGGGAGCAGTGAGGTCAGATTGAATTTTGAAAAGATGAATCACTTTGCTTACTTGATTTGAGAACAAATATGGCAGGAAAAGAAGAGCAGAATGATTCAGGAAACACATGATGTTTGTTTAGATAATGGTGGTCAAAATAAGCGAGTTTATAGATTTGAAATATTTAGGCAATAAGATAGTCAACACTGGTGATCATTGTTTTAAGAAAGGGGCAGGCAAAGGAGAAGTATCAATGAGAGATGACTGCTATGTATGTGGCACTGGATGGAAGGTGGTACTAGTCCCCGAGAGAGCAAACACTAGAAAAGAGCAGGTCTGGGGGGAAGGGAAGAGAGATCATGAGAGTGATCATGGATATGTCGGGTCTGAATAGCAGGATGCAGCTAGGTAGATGGGTCTGCAGGTAAGAGGTGAAATATATGTGTGGGTTTCATCTGCGTAGAGGTGGTCACCAAAGCCACAGGAGTAGGAGAGATTGCAGAGTGAGAACATATAAAACGAGAAAAGGAGAAGGCATGGGGCCAACCCTTGAGGACTCTGACATTTAATGGCTTAATAACCATCAGAGAGATAAAGAACCACTTGAGAGCTAGGAGGAAAACCAGATGAGCATGGCACCACGGAAGCCCTGGCTAGACTGTCTTCTAAGAAGTGACATGGTCAGTGTCGAATGCTGCTGCAAGGTGAAGTAAGATGGTGGATCTCGTGACACTGGCAAGGGTGTGTGTGTGGTGGGGGAAGCTAAAGCAAATCTGAAATGAGTTGAGTGTGACTCGGAAGCAATGAAATAAACCCATCTTCCAAAGCGGCTCAACTGGGTGTGGAAGACAGGACGGGAGAGCAGGGCAAATGGACATGAGTCTGTGTGGAGGTTGTTTTTGGTATGTATGTATGTATGTATGTATGTATGTATTTATTAAAGATTTTATTTATTTTTTAGAGAGCGAGCGAGCGAGAAACAGCATGAGAGGGGAGAGGGTCAGAGGGAGAAGTAGGCTCCCCGCTGAGCCGGGAGCCTGATGTGGGACTCGATCCCAGGACCTTGGGATCATGACTCGAGCCGAAGGCAGACGCTTAACCATCTGAGCCACCCAGGCGCCCTTGGTTTTTATTTTTAATAGGAGAAAATGAAGAGTGTCTAAAAGCCTGCAGAAAGGGTTTCTTTCCTAGGGAAATGTCAGCTATGAAGGGCAGAGAGAGGGAAGGAGGATGATGATGCTGAGGAGGGCGCTGGGGTACGTTGCAAGGACAAGTGGAGGTACTGGCCTGGGAGGAAAGGAAGGTAAAAATGTCTCTATTGCAACATGAGGGAAGAAGGAAAGGGTGGGAGGAGATGGTTGATACCTAGAACAGAGAGCCCTGTCAGATGTGAAGTCGATGGTGAGGCCACCAGCTAAAAAGAGTAGAAAAGATCTGAAATGGATCAGTGAAGAAAGAAGGAGAGCAGAGTGAGAAAAAAAGGGCTGTGTACAGATCATCTGAGGTGGGAAATCAGTAAAGCACGGAGGACTGTGATGATGACTTTTGTGTAGCCTTGAAGAGGCGTATTGTCATGTTGGTTTACATCCAACTGAGCTTTAGCCAGATTTTTTTAATGGAATGCTGAGGTTTTGTCTTGAGAAATGAAAACTGAGCAAGAAGATAGACAAGTAAATCCATTTTCAATTGAGGAGTCTAAGACTAGAATAAGCACACTAAGGTTTCCCATAAATTTTACTAATCAAACTTAATCTAAGTATGTGATTAAGTTCTATTCTTAAATTCAACTCTTATTTTCTTTCAAAATAATCTCAGAAAATGTCACCCAAACTGACTCTTTAACATTTTACATCTACATAATAAGGAAAAATAAAAAATAAGATGACCTAAATGCAAATCTGACATATGTGTAACCGAAGTTCTCTTTTTTGTCAATATAGGCTACACCTATTATAAAGATATCTCAATCCTGGGAACTGAAAATCATAAAAAAAGTGGACAGTCATAATTTCAAATTTTGGGTGGC
Source organism: Mirounga angustirostris (assembly GCF_029215605.1). Lineage (NCBI taxonomy): Eukaryota > Metazoa > Chordata > Mammalia > Carnivora > Phocidae > Mirounga > Mirounga angustirostris. Next base: position 106,102,144 of record NW_026991720.1, on the reverse strand, counting down.
AAAGAACAAACAACATCAGAACGTATGAGTTATTATTTTTTTCCTACCGTATTCACACTTCTTTTTTCCAGTAGTAGTCGAAATAAATTAGCTGTAACCTTGTTATCATGGACACCTTACTCAAGGCCGCGATTATCATCTTGCATGAATCTTCGATCCATGATAACTTCAATCTGACCTAACAAACAAACAAACAAACTGGCCAGAGTTATTTAATACAAACATCCAGTGACAATCACATAAGTTTAGGCACGGTCCTGATTTAAGCCAAGGAGACAGATCCATATAGCCCAAAGTACCAAGGGCTTTCTCAAAACAGCTAGGATAAATGCAAAAAACAGGACTTTATTTCCATTCTTCTTCATAAATGTCTGGTAAAATTTGGTAAGAAATTTAAAAATGAGACAGATCAAAACTTAAGTGAAATTTAAAAAGAATTAATCTGAAGAGTAAATTATGTCCTCTAAAATTTTTAGTGGTAGCACCTGGAATTTAAAAACATTTACGAGGTTCATTAGGAAACATACATCACACCTGGAGTAACAAGGCAAATACAGATGTGTAGAATCTAAAAAGGATTTGAAAGACTAAGCGTTTTGGTTACTTGGTATCTGGTGATTCTCTGAAGAAACCCCAGGATTTGGAGACACCCAGCACGTACCCCCTTCCCTCCCTGGTATTAAGTTAGTGGCATCAACTATCCTCTCTCCTCTAGTTCAAGAAGAGGTCATATTTGGTTCCTTCATTGGCTGTGCAGTAATTCCACACCTCCTCTAGGTTAAGTTGTAAGCTAAGAATTAGGCTATGAGACTACAAACCAAAAAACCCTATCCAAAACAAAGCAAAAAACCACCCAGAGCCACAGTCATATATTTACACTAAAAAAAACCGTAGTCATACATAAAAATATATGCATATTCATCCATCCACTCATTCACATTTGTTACAGTACTAAATGATCTTTTGGCATAAAAGAGCAATACATAAAATATTTTAATAACTATTATTTTCACACAGTCAATCCAACTCTGTTTAGTTCTTTCTCCTCAATTTAGGTACCCAGTACATAAAACTGCCAGTGATGGTCAGAATTTTCGTTGTTACTACCTCCATATTTATTTTAGAACACAACTGTCTAGAATGTGCTCCTCAGGCACTGGGACGAATTGGCCATCTAGAGCTTGATCATGTCACACCCAAATGAGTACATCAATCTCTTGGCAGTTTCTCTCTTCTCCCTGCCTCCAAATGTTAGCCCTCATAATATGTGACACTCAGTAAATCTCCTGGGCTGTACTCAAATTGTTCTTCTGTTTGTAGGTACTGAAATGCTAGGGTGCTTGGCTGTCTGTAGCAGGGGCACCTGGGCCAGGTGTGACTCTTGAGCCCCCCATTTTTAAACGTTGCCTTAAATTCTCAAAGCTGGGTCCTTAAATAGGGAACTAGACATTAGGACTGGAGCAATCATGGAGTAGACAGTTATGTCACTTCCCTTGACAAAGGCAAGCTGAGAAATAAAGCTCCTCTGTCCCTAAACCACATTTAGGAATTTTATGTGAAGTTGTCCAATCTATAAATAGTTGACTTAATTTTTTAAAAATCAAAACATATGGAGTGCCTGGGTGGCTCAGTCATTAAGCGGCTGCCTTCAGCTCAGGTCATGGTCCCGGGGTCCCGGGATCGAGCCCCATATTGTGCTCCCTGCTCCCTGGGAAGCCTGCTTCTCCCTCTCCCACTCCCCCTGCTTATGTTCCCTCTCTCGCTGTCTCTCTCTTTCTCTGTCAAATAAATGAATAAAATCTCCAAAAAAAATAAAAATAAAAACATAAAAAATTCCAGACTCCTGGGCTCTTCAGAAGCAGAAAAATTTGGCAACCCTGGGCCCCTTTCCCCATGGTGACAACAACCTGGCGCTGAGCAGCGGCTGCCCCACCGTTCACTGGGAATGGTGTGCCCCAGTTTGCCGAAGCCCCAACACTCCCCGCTGCATCCCTGATGTGAGGCCATTATTATTTTTCTAACAGCGTTAATGTCTTTATGGCATCATCTCATGAGTCTGTGTAATGAAAGCCACAAAAGAAGATGAGTAGTATGCTTTTTTGTGTGGGTGGACATATGGAATGTATGTATATGCCCAATTAAAAAAGTGGGTTTGGGGCAAAGGGTACGTCAGGTACCTGCACACCTTTATTATCTGCCTGGCTCCTTAAGACATTTGTCTTAGCAACTCTTAATATGTAAGAAAGAAGAGCAATTTGACTACATATAAATGATAATGAAAAAATATGTATTATAAAGGACATACGCCTCTCCATAGAAGGTTTTATAAAAATTAATCTGTGTTTACGATTTATTTTCTCTTTCCATCTTGTTCTATCTTTTGGAATCCTTAAAGTTGTGTCTGTCACCTCTTTATCTGCCTAGCTGTATCATTGCAACTCCCTTTCTTCTTTCGGGTAGAAGTGCCCTAGAACGATACGATTCAGAGAAGGACCTAGGTTTGAACTGTTACGTCCCGCCTTTGCGAACTTAGGCAACTCTGGGAATTTCTAACTTTTACCCCAGCTCCCTCTCCTCTTTGGCTTCTGGGAGAGTTTCCACAGCCATTCCATTATGATAACGACAGAGGCTTGTGCAAACAATGAGCTATCAGGAGAGAAAAATTATCTTTAAGAAGCCATGGTTTCATGGAGCTTTAGGTCCCTCATTCTTCATCAGAAGATTGAAGAAATACATTATTTTATGTTATTCTCACAAAACCAAAATTAACTAATAGCTGGTGTCTGAAGATGATAATTAATAATATGACCAACAGAAAAATTATACATTTGGAACTGAAACTTGTAAGAGCAAAAAAGAATCCAAACAACACGCACCACTTTTCAAACTTGAAACCCCTAAAGACTGAGCTGAGAGTAATGTCAAGCGATGCTTGGTGTCCTGTATATAGGCCATTGTGGTCATCGGATAGACATTTGCTTGAAGAGGCAATTTGCTCATCGTCATTCTGGGCTGAATCTATAAGACCAAACAGCTCACTTTAAAAAAAAGAAATCAAGGGATATTTACAGATGTACTTTAAAAAATTAGTACTGACTACAGATGACATTTCTTCCAAAAAGAAAAAGGTATAGCTTCCTTTCTTGTTCAAAGGAAGAGCTAATTTAGGAATTAAAACATTCTTTCAAACAATATGAAAAAAAAAAAAATAAGGAGGATCTTAGAAAACTTTTAGGTGAGAAAGGTAGAACTTATCCAGGTTCTTAAAATAGGCATTCCTATTTAAATTCAGAATAAAAATCCTTAACAAAAGTCTTCTAGCTTTCCAATATTTGTATAAAACAAATTGTAAAGGTATCAAGTATTCATTTCTCATCTAAATCTAACATACTGCTTTTGTAATGAATGCTAAGCATAATAGCTCTCTATCCCCTTTCAAAAAATCTCTCTTATAATTCTTGATTCAGTTTTAATAAATACCACAGATCCCCTTATCAAATCCTCTAACATATTACATTAAAATAATCAAATTAATATTTATATTTAAAAACTCTTCAGTGCTTATTCTTCCTGTTTAGTGTCAATGTAGGTAGTTCCATATTTTAACTTTTCTTGGTCTGGTATGTGAATGCATGAAATACATTATTTTATTTTTTGACGGAAAATTCACTAAGCTGGTTGGGGCTGAGGAGAGTCCCTCAAACCTCAGGAGGAAACATCAAACAGAGACTTTGTTATGAGGTCTCTTATTCACACCACATAAAAATGACATCTCTCCTGTTCAGCTCATGCAAGTCTGACATGACACTCAAGAAGAAAAGGAGTACAAAGTTAATGTAATAGTATTGAGTGCCCATTATAACGAGGCAAAGTACGGGCATTCACAAATATGATCTTTAATCTTTACAACAACCCTGTAGTGCATCCTTTAACTTACTGGTTGTACTGAATAGTGTCCCCCAAATTCATGGTCATCCATAACCTGTGAATGTGATTTTGTTCTGAAATAGGATCTCTATAGACATAAGGTATAGTGGATTAGGGTGGGCTCTAATCCAAGGGCTGGTGTCCTTCTAAGCGGGAAACCTGGACACGAAAGGACACACACGGCAACACAAGGAGAATACGACAGGGACTCTGGGACAGCAGAGGCAGACAGTGGAGTGATGGGTCTACAAGCCCATCAGAAGCCCCAACAGGCAAGGAAGAGTATTTCCCTAGAGCCTCTGGAGGGAGTGTGGCCCTGAAGACATCTTGATTTGGGACTTCTGGTGTCCAGAACTATGACAGAATAAATTCTTGTTGTTCTAAGCCACCCATTTTGTGGTAATTTGTATCACAGGCCCAGGAAATTATGAACCTGAAGAAACAACTGCAAAATGTTAAAAAAAAAAAAAAAGAAAGAAAGAAAGAAAAAAGAAGAGAGAGTTTCAAAGAATTTTCCATTTCTCCTTTCCAATCTGGATCTTCCCAATCAAATTAACCTGTATACACACTGAAAAGGACATTCACACTGTCATGACTATAGGGCTGCCACCCTCACTCCCTACCTGTTGGTCTAGATTTCTAGTTTTGCTCAAGGACTACTCTTTCCAAGGCTTAAAAAATGGCCTATTTTAGAAGCAGAAATATTTAGGTCATAAATTTAGAAATTTAGAAGTTTAGAAATAATATTTTCCCATTTATTCAAATGCTCGATCCTTGAAAAGAAAATTCACATGTTTATTCACTTTTACTAAGTTTTTTTCATTCATGTATACACCCACACATACAAATAATTGCTTTTGTAAGATTTTAAGAAAAGAGTTTCTTTTGTACACAAGGAAAATGAATCACCATAAAGTCAGGGCTTCATCTGAAAACCAAACAGCTGTGGTAGAATTAACATGTAAATTCAAAGTGTATAATGCAATTTTTATGCTTTGGAAAAGGTTTAAATTTAACCTTTGCAGGAAATTGTAGAAGAGAAAATTATCACAACCCCTTCCACTCATCCCAGTTGAAAATCAGACAAAGTAAAAGCATTTGTTGTGAAATTATTTCTATTCATAGCCAGAAATTTCTAAAATGCTAATGTCTCAAAAACATGCTAATGTTTTTAGTGGTAGTATTTCAAAGCTATGTTGTCACACACATATACTCTGAATATAGAAATTTATGTAACAATCAAAAGAGCCCTATTAAATTAGAGAGCTAACAATCTGAAAAAAATTGAGTCAATTTTCTCATTACTATTTCAAACTATTTTGTGAACATTTTGATTAAATACATACCTGCCCACATTTCTATATATGTGCTTGTATTTCTTTGTCTATGTATATGTACACAAGTGTGTGCATAAAGGTAAATACACATACATTATTGATAAAAAGAGGGAAAGAGCTTTCCTGAAATTTAAAAGAGCCCATTATTACATTATACATTTAAAAGTATATATGTAATAAATTAAATACACACATACCATTTCTTTATGAGGGGAAAAATACATACTCCACCAATCCCTAATTATGTTTCCTTTCTATTAAACAAATTCAGATATATTTTGGTGTCAAGGCATTTAACATGCAAATGGTCACCAAATCTGCCTTTGAAAAAACTACCTCTGTAAATCAGATGCTCTACAAACCAATCTCTCAAATATCTGTTCTAACTTTGGACATCTGGTTGAATATAGAACCTATAAGTACCTGTTAAAATTCAGTTTTCCTTTAGAAATAATTTTTAACTTAAGCATATTTTTCAAAGGATCCAAAATTAACTGGCCCACTACCATATATAAAAGTTACACACTAACACAGCTATTACTTAGATATTTTAAGGGAAAATTACCTGATATCCATTCAGGTCAGTATAAAATTTGTTTTGACTGTTTATGCTAGAAGAAATTCTCATTGCAATCTCACGGTTATGTTCTTTTCGGATGTCCACGATATTGGACACTTCCACAGACTGTCCGTCTATTCCTAAATTTAAAAGAATATATATGTTAATAGAAATTGATTGCTCCACTTTTCTTATACTGTACAGAACTTCCAGAGTGACATACATTTTCCCGTTTTCTATTCCTATCTTCACCATTTTTCATGCTAACTGTGCCACCGTTCACCTTTTTCTTTCTTTTCTTTCTTTCTTTTTTTTTTTTTTTACACTGTCAGACAGTAGAAAACATTTACTCCGGAGAACATGTAACTCAACAGAAGGATGAAGAGCTTGGGATGAGATAAACGCAGATGAAATATAACATGCAAATGATTCTCCAATGAGTTCTGGAGGGAAAAGAGAATTTTAAATGAGAAAAGGTTAGCCCCACTCCAGGCCAGGCCGCCTGTCACGTGTACGGCCATTCTCCAACAGAGCCATGTGAGCCTACTTCTTCACGGCTCGCCTTCCGTGCTGGAAATCTGAAGCAGTGAGGTCTACACTCTGTTGGTTCGAGAGACAGTCTATTACTGCCCATGATCTATAATCTAGGAAAAGAGACACGAGATCCAATGAGATGCTTTATGGCTAAAATGGATATTATCATATTAGTATTTGTGGAGTATAATCTGGACAGCTCCCCAGAAGTTAAATCATTTTTTTTTTAAGATTTTATTTATTTATTTGACAGAGAGAGACAGCGAGAGAGGGAACACAAGCAGGGGGAGTGGGAGAGGGAGAAGCAGGCTTCCCGCCGAGCAGGGAGTCCGATGCGGGGCTCGATCCCAGGACCCTGGGATCATGACCTGAGCGGAAGGCAGCCGCTTAACCGACTGAGCCACCCAGGTGCCCCAAGTTAAATCAATTTTAATTGAGTTTGGTATCTCTTAGGACCCCTTGTTATGGAGTGATTCATTTTGTCCTTTGCTATATAAAGCAGAGGACAGCTTGAAGAAGTCCCAGATGTATCAAACATTTATTTTTTTGGATAAGCCTAAACTTTTCACTAATTTCTATCTGTCATGCCACCCTAACTATATCTTCTGGTCCTGAGTGAAGCCTTGGGTCTATTTCCGAGACGGAGAGGGGAGTTATGGAGAAATCCAACACTCCTAATACAGACTGAGTATGTAGAAGAGATACTGGATCTCCTACAAAAGAGCAATCAGGAAAGCAAGCAATCAAAAGAAGAAAGACTGGCCCTATCCTATTTCATACGGCAGAAGGTTTTTAAGGTTCTAAGAGCCCTGGACACGTACCTGCAGTTGTCAGTCGTTACCCACCAGGCCTCACACACACTCTGTCACAGCGTGCTGATCACCAGGACACTCTTTAGACAAAGAAGGCTATGTAAAGAGAAATGGGGAGTGGGAGAAGGGAGTAAGGAGGACTTTTTCTGGAAGCCAAGAAGAATCCCCAGTGCTTAGAGAAGATGAAAGCAAATAGTTAAAGGAAGGAAGTTTGAATCGGTGGGACTGGTGGAAAATAATGAAAATGCAGCTAGCTGAGGCACTATAGGTTTATGTGAGAAGTACACCGGAAATTGTAAGACATCAATAGTAATATGCTGACAATACTAAATGGGCAGAAGCCTCCATCAACAGATTTTTCAGAATTCTCACAGAAGTTCTTTTCTGGGAGATGTTACGCCTCCAACTCGACAACCTCAGTCAGAGATGACTTCAGTTTCTTACTATGTTCATAAAGCTGTGATGAGCAGTATGACCTCATGTGTGGGGGAAGAAGGTCCTTTTCTTTTCCCTCCCACTTTATGGCCAGTCTGAACCACTAACCAGTAAAATATACATATAACTTTCCTTCTGACAATTACCAGATAACTGACCCAAATAGCTTCACTACTACTGGGAAGTTAAAAGAAAACAAAAATCACATCCACTGATGCCAGAACAACGGTGTTTTCTTTGACTAGGAAATGTATTACTTTCGATGCAAACTTTCCTTTCAGTAGGTTTATGTCAACCCCAATATCTTTCAAAGCCAATGAAATGTATATGGAATTCTAACAGACAAGCTTCCACAAATGAACCAAAGATGCCAAAAAACACAAAATACAGCATAGGGATGAAGTCCCCCATGAAGCATTCAGGCGAACACCTCATCTACTGGAGGCATTCGTGGCTGTTTGGCACCACGTCCGTTTTCTCCTCTCTAGACTGGATATTCTCCCAGGGGGTCAATAGAGTACATGAAATGAAATAAAGTCTTTACAAAGGAGAGTGTCATTAATTTCAAGTCACGTATCTCTGGAAAACATTTACAAAAAACATGCTTCAAGAAAAAATAAATAATTTCACATTACCTCTGGCAATAATAAATTATTTCTGTTGAGAAAATGATCTTTCTTGAGCTCAGTATTATGCTCAGATCCGGTTGTGGCAACAAATGCTTAAGTCTCCTTTAAAAGGAGCCTCGATGTCCATTCACAGTTCAGCAAGACATCTGTGCCAGGACAGGCTTTTAAAGTAAGATCAAACCTAATACACTTATTATGAACAAACCAAATAAATCTTGTAATGGTAATCAAAGCAAGGAGGTATCCCTGAGTCATCAAAGGTAATTTATTACTTTTTAAAGAAGAATCTATGTGAGGGGGATAAAGGACTGCTACCTTTTCCTACTCTAGGTCAAGAATTCCCTAAAGTGTGCCATTCCCAAAGAAGCTCATGGGATTGAGGGGAGAACTCCCTGGGAAGCATGGGTATGAACCGATCGGTCTCAGTGACCTGCAGAATCTTTGCAGCAAAAGGTTCTTTTACCAAATTGGTTCCACCTGGGCATGGATGGCCAGGAATTTCTAAGCCCCTCTGGTTTTTCTTCAGTCCTGGGAAAGAAAACAGCTCCTACCTAACAAGCGTAGTCCAAAGAGTTATGTCATTGATAAAGACAGAGAATTAAGAACTCCCTTGCTGCTAACACCTCACCCTCTGTCCCCAGAAAGAGAGAATGGAGATTATTTATCTTTAACAGAGGCAATGCAAGGTAAAAACAGAGCAAGTCCACAGGTGGAAAGCCATCATAGAGAAGCGGAAAGAGTCTTGCAGAACTCTGAAGTTTTGTTTTTTTTGTTTTTTTCTCCTCCCTGGAGCCTGTTAGCTCCTTACAGATTGTCTTACACACCATCTCTGCATTCCAGTTTTTAACAATAATTTGGGGATGTAGTAGGTGCTGAATCACCATTAAAGAGAATGAGTTAAGATGTGAGAGGCTGTCCTTCATGATGCAGAAGTCAGCTGACATGGGAGGAAAGCAAACTAGGCCATGGACAGAGTTTAAATAGAAAGAAGGGAATAAGTACTTAGATTTTGAGCAAACACATGCATGTTAGAATGTAAGCTCCTCAAGCACTGGGACCATGTCTTATTTATCTTTATGCTCCCAGCACATAATAGGCAGATAGTGTTTGCTGAGTAACGGGCAGCAGCTACATGGAAGAATCAGCCAACAATTACTGAGTCCCCGCTATGTACCATATGCCCCGCCATATGCTTTACATACAGTAACTCATTCAATCCTGACCCTAAGCCTAGGAGAACATACCTTGCCCCAGATCACAAGGCTGACAGAACCAGCACTAAGCCTCTCGGCCATCATGTCTCACTGGCAAATTGACCACTAGAGAATGTTAAAGTTACTTTGGGACCATGGATTGGAGAAGCTTTGCAGTGACTCTAAGTAGAAAGGAGACCTCCAGGTTATTTTTTAAGAAAGGGAGAGGGTACTGATCTGGGATGATATGCTGCAAGTGCTACCTAAAGGAGACAAATACATTATCAGTAAAATAAAATAAAAATAATAAAAAATAATTATGGGACAGGCTTGCCAGAATACAAAACTTCTTCAAAACAATCCGAAATCTTTTCTTTAAAAATGTCACGGTCACTTTAGAAGCCAATAAAGTAATATATACTAATTAAAGACACTGTGATCTCACGTATTTACCTAAGATGAACACTAATCACAAGCACAAGCATGTTCACTGTGCACTGGTGCCAAGGGTAGAAACATGGGGAAACAGGCTAGATGCCCACCAACAGACAAATGAATAATAAAACCAGTACATCCACGTTTTGGACTGCTCTGTAGCAAATGAATGAGGTAGCTCTCTGCCCCGGCAAAGAAAGATATCTGATGCAAGAGGTGAATGGAGCATTTGCACAGTGTGATGAACTTTTTGCTAAAACCAAACACAATACTATACCTTTCTGCAGATATGCATGCAAGAGAGGTGTGTGTGAGAGAGAGAGAGGAGATAGAGAGAGAGAATGCAAGTGATCCGAGGGTGCACACAGGTATCTGATTACCTCTCTTGAGTAGTGGATAGGGACCACGCACAGATTCTAGAGGGATTTTACATTATATACATATACTATAATGTGTGACACTTTTGTCAAAAGAGTATACATATATATTATTTGTATACATAAAAATTATTATCTTTTTTATTCTATTTTTTTTAGATTTTATTTATTTGACAGAGAAAGACACAGCAAGAGAAGGAACACAAGCAGGCAGAGTGGGAGAGGGAGAAGCAGGCTTCCCGCTGAGCAGGGAGCACGATACGGGGCTCGATCCCAGGACCCCGGGACCATGACCTGAGCCGAAGGCAGACGCTTAACAACTGAGCCACCCAGGTGCCCCCGAACTTACCCAACTTAACCAGGAGTTGACGCTTAGGGTTATTAACTAATACACACTGCTTCACTCAACACATAAACGACAATTCTCGCAACAATGATAAATTTAGTAGGACAATATGGAGATGATGTTTCTAAAAAAGCAAATATTATCATTTTTAAAAACTGTACTCATATCTGAAAGTACCAAGAATAAAAATGGTAATAACTCCCATAACTAGATGACCTTTTTGTCCATGTTGACTTATTCAACTTGCCTATCCATTGTAAGATCTAATTTATCCTCTGAGGTACTTGCTGATTTCCAGGTCTGTAAATGTTCATATTGACTATTTCTCCACAAGTGAAAATTTTAACATCTGCTTTCATGAATATAAATTTGAGTAAATTTCATTCCAAGTCTTGAATTTAAGAAAATGATGATGCACCACTTCGTTTCATTTCTAAAGCACTTGATAAATAACTACTACGACTTATTGATCAACTTATCATGAGCAAGGCACTAGTCTACATATTTTAGGTTTTTCATTTCAGTAATTCTTAAAATGACACAAAAGTAAATGCATAATAGGAAAAGTAGAGCATTTTGATTCCATGGATTGCAATTTTTGGTTAAAGATGACACCAATTAACTACAATATACTTGAAGACCTAGTAATAGAAAAAAAACACACAATAACACTGAAAGCTGTCTTTTTTTTTTTTTTTTTTTTGTCCTATTAAGCATTGATTTTAAGAAACAATAGGTTTGGGACGCCTGGGTGGCTCAGTCGTTAAGCGTCTGCCTTCGGCTCAGGTCATGATCCCAGGGTCCTGGGATCGAGTCCCGCATCAGGCTCCCTGCTCCTTGGGAGCCTGCTTCTCCCTCTGCCTCTGCCTCTCTCTCTCTATCTCTCATGAATAAATGAATAGAATCTTTAAAAAAAAAAAAGAAACAATAGGTTTTTTGGAAGCTCTCTCTTGGAGGGAATACAACATCTACATCAGTAACATTTTTTTAAATCCAAAACAGACAAGATCTAACGAAAGCACTTCCATGGGGAGTGAATAAAACAGCTCACAACACTGTAGAGCTTTCCTGTTCCCTTCCCAACGATCCAAGCTGGGGCTGGTCCAGGACAAGCGAGGGAAGAATGCTAGAATACTCATAATGGTCTGTTCGCATACTCTCCACACTGACAGTCACTCTGAACTTGCCTACTTCCCGCTCTCCCAAACATGCTCCTTTCCAAGGTAGCTTAATGCAGGAAGCCTGGATTCTGTGTACTCTTACTTCTCAAGTTGATCTTGCTATGGAGGCAAGCAGTTCTTCCTTGTTTTTTTCTTTTTTTTTTTAAATCACACTTTTACCGTTCCTTCTCTTGAAATAACAAAAAAGAATCAGTAGCATACCACTCATTCATCCTAACTCCAGTGGACGCTGAACAGAGACAATTTGCAATACTGGTGTTTGGTTGAACTTTAAAGGCTGGGTAACAAATATTTTCCAAAGCATGTGATTTTCTATTGTTTGCCTTCAACAAAACTGAAGGTGTATCTAATCAATTTGTCAGGCAGTAGATCATTAAAAATAATTGATTGAAACTCAAGTTTGACAATAGACAATTCTGTGATTTATGGACCATAACTCATAAGGAGTTCAAGGGACTGAATGACATTCTTATAATAGAACTCCTTCCATTCCCACCTATTTATGGTAACATCATTTTTTGGCCTTACCTTTATAAAAACAAAAATTAAGAAGAAAATCGATGCTGAAAACTATCTCATTCTAGCAATAAGTAACATTCACCAATGGATACATGAACATATGGGGATACAAAGGGTAGAAACGATTCATCCACTGAGCAAAAAGTTTCCTATAAGTTCATGAAATAAATGACCAAAATGGCAATATACAGGAGGCAGACGCTTAACGACTGAGCCACCCAGGTGCCCCTATACAGGGACTGTTTTGATCAACTGTATACTACTAATAATCTTTATAACTCAATCCAGAAAAAATTTAATACTTACTTTTAGGATGATAGAATTTTTAAACTTAATATACACATACATATGTATTTCATAAGAGTAATGAAAGGTTGATGAATAACAAGACTCTCAAGCATAAAAATATTACATTAAGATAAAATTCTGTGGAAGTAGAATGGAAATACGAGTTCAAGGAGAAAATAAGGATGTGAAATTTGACTGTTAAAGATCTTATTCAGGCCTTTTTAAAAATGCATGATTTGGAAATCAAATTGCTACTCACTGGATATGCTTATTTTAAAATGTCAATATTTATTATATTCCAGAAAAAAACATCTGCAATTCTTTAAATGTATAAAAACTAGATGCCAACTTAAATATATGTAATAGTTTTTCAAATTCTAATAGGAACAAAGGAGTCTGATTAAAAAAAACCCCACTTCACGCTTTGTAATGTTCTTTCCCTCCTTTCTGCCTATATAAATGACATTTCTCTAAGACATAGCATCTCAACAGCTCACTTCCTTTATCAAATCTTCCCCAATACCCCCAACCCTCAATGGCTACTGTCTTTTGTAACACTTATGTCTAATTCATCTGGCCCACATCCTCTTTTTTTTTTTTTTTTAAGTAGACTCCACACCCAGCACGGAGCCCAATGTGGGGCTTGAACTCACAACCCCTAAGATCAAGACCTGAGCTGAGATCAAGAGTCAGACGCCTAACCGACGGAGCCACCCAGGTGCCCAAAGCCTACACAACCTCTTAAGGAGACACAACACTTAATATGTGCCAGGCTTTATGTATATTAACTCAGTTAATCTTCCAACACTTCTGTGAGGTGGATTCTATTATTGTCACCTTTTTCAGTATGACAAAACCAAGGACAGAGAGGTAATAACTTGCGCAAGGTCAAGCAGCTAGCTAGTAAGCGGCAGAGCTGGGATAGGAGCTGGGGATGACATGCAGGTACGTGGACTCTGGAGTCTGAGCTCTTAACCACCATACTCCCCCTATATTTCCCATCCCCCTGCCCTTCATCTGAGTTTAGTACAACACTTATTTGTGGGGGAGGATGCTTCCCTGCTAAGAAGCTATGCTTTCAACACAGCAGCTGCTGTCAACGAGCCCCCAAGATAACCTCTGAGTTCTCAATTTGTGTAGCCAGAATGTGCTTATAGTCCCTTAAAATAACCTCCTCTTTCATGCCTGTAGGGAATAATCAGATTCAACACATAGCTACTTATTTCAATTTTTAAAAGTTCCAATTAGCAGGAAAGAAAAATCCTTAGCAGTCAATTGCATATTATGGTATTCCCAAAATGTCTGAATTACCTAAGTCTGCCTAGCCATAACTTACTTAATGCTTTTTACTCTTAAACTAAATATGGAACGCAGTCCTGGGAAAAAAATGAGAGATTGATTGCAAACCATTTTAATATCCTCATGAATCTTTTCATGGAAATAAAAACAACTTCAGTGAAGCTCTGAGACCTTGTTTACAAGGAGGAGGACTCCAGGGATGGAAGGCCCAGATTCAACCATCCTTAGAAGATGAATTTAGGAGCAAGGAGTTAAGCACAACAGAGACTTTATGTAATACTAAGTTTTGTGAAGACTCTTTAATGGTTATACCTAATTGGCCATCTATCTAGTCTTTCTACAGTTTAAGAAACTGAGTCCGTAAGAAATCTAAGGACAAACTCAAGGTCACTGGTTGGCTTTAAGGCACAACTGAGGATTCAGACCTCTAATTCCCAGTGTGATTCTCTTATGTGTTTAACTAGATGGAGTTCATTTTGACTTTCTAAAAGTCAAGGGTCATGTTATGAATCCAATCACATTACATATTCAAAACAGAGAAAAACTAAGCGACCTCTTTTTGAATGCTAAATGTGCCCATGCAAGGAAATTACTCAGTCATTGCAGCCAAAGGAAAGTCTTTTCTTCCATACTTTTTGATGGCAGTTCATTACATTTTACCTCCAGGCTACTTGCTTTCTTTTAGCAAGATCCATTACATATAGTACTTTCATAGTATGTTGGTGGAAAATAGGCAAAAGTATTGCATTTAGATATTTCTCTTAAGGGTTGAAACATGGTTTACACACATACTCATTCATTCACAAACACCCGCCTAGGAGAACGTAGTCCTGGGGCGGAGAGGCGGGGGGAAGCTTGAAGGTATATATTTTAACCGATCTGGAACCTGAACCTTGTGCTAGTGAAAATGTACAGGACACACTGGTAACCCATAGCAACCTCATTCTTCAAAGTAGCTGTTGATGTCAAAAAACTAGGGCACCAAAGTCTAATAATTACAACTCCAAAGACAAATGAAGCCACAGCTAGCAAATGTCACTTACTGATCATGATGTCACTGCAAGGTATGCACTTGTTGTGATGAAACAAATATAACGTAAGGGGATACAGGGGCTTCTGCCTGTATCACATTCTATCTTCCAAATCAAGATTAACAAAAAAAAAGCTAAAGTAGCCTTAGTGACACAAAAAGCTTCAATTTAATGAAAGATGATTATAGTGCAAGAAAAATTAATCCTCATTTCTCCCATCTTTTCCTCCAGAAAAATGTTATTTTCTACAAACTAAATATAATCTTTGAAAAATTAAAAAAAAATAGTTCCAAAAGGGCATTTCATTAAATTATGGGTGCCTCAAAATGGATTTCTTATTTAACCTGATAGAAGGCGATACATTGTGTTGCATTAGAACTCTTTCAAATCCCTCTGATCTTGTAGAGCTTTTAAAGCTAGTGAGCACAAGATTTCCTCTAATTTAATATTTCTAGAAACGTTTTGA
The DNA here is from genome assembly GCF_029215605.1 of Mirounga angustirostris. NCBI lineage: Eukaryota > Metazoa > Chordata > Mammalia > Carnivora > Phocidae > Mirounga > Mirounga angustirostris. Next base: position 106,086,776 of record NW_026991720.1, on the reverse strand, counting down.
ATGTAATGTTTGAACAATAATGAAAAGAAACACAAGAGTGTTTTTTAATAGCTTAAATGATGTTAAGAGAGGACTCTAAACTGCACCTCTGACCATTTTCAGAATCTGGAGAGAACACAAATAGACACTAAAACTTAAATATAAAACACCAAGAAAAAAACAAAAAACAAAAAAACAAAGTTGGTTGAACCTACGCCTCCCAACTCAGTTTGTTGCAAAATCAATGATGACCACACAGTTTTTATAATCTGGGAAGTGCTGTTTGATTTCTGTTCTTGCTTTTGTTTTCTCTCCCAAAGCTTAATTGGAGCCAAAGGTTACTTTGGGGGAGAAAACGGTCAAAGAGTAACTAAAATAGAGACTGAGGAATTTAAGAATACTTTATCAGGTTTGTATTACTTTAGTTTTTTTAAAAGAATATTTCAAGTAAACTGAATTTGAAACATTTAATATAGACTCTCAATAAAGACAGATATTCCATAATATCAACTCTTTCTGTTTCTTTATCCTTGTTGCTGAGAGGTAATAAAATCTTTTGTATAATTAATGGTTTAGTAACCTAATACCATTATAGTACCTAATCATAAAATATTAATAGTTTCTCTCCCTCAAGCCCCATTTTTTTCTGGCTCATAAATTTGGTACTAGCAACAAACAGGCTCTATTCATTAATACTCATCCGAATAACTGCATCTGGTCAGTTGATTTAAAGGGGGCACAATTAGCATACATCCAAAGACAATTTAGAAAGTTAAATTTGAAAGTAGGTATTTACGTTCTTTCAAGAAATATTAAACACAAGCCACTCGACAAAAGCATGGAAGTTGGCTGATGTTTTCTCTACACCTAAGACGAAAAGCTACATCCTGTCCATGGATTTTGATCAATCGCCCAGATACCTGGTTTACATGAGGCCGAAGTTTAAAACACCGAAGAGCTTTCAAGTATTTCACAGTATGGCTGCTTTGGTGCAGCATAACCAGACCCCATTCAGGCACTTTGAACTCGTCGACATCCAAACACCCTGAAGACCTCACATCTCTTCCTTAGGTTTCGACCAGTGATTTAATTAAAACCCCAATGAGCCAGGATCCAGACAACCTGAGCCTTCATGCACCGGTATGTGAAAGAAAACGAAAGATGGAGGGAGGTCAGGAAGGCGACTGAGAAGAGGCTCTCTCTCCACAACGGGGCTTATTTTTTCCAAGAGGGAGATTTGTTGAGAAGGGCTCAGATACAAACATAGAAGGATGTATAGTTTGAATGAAAGCCTTTCAGGTGAACTGGTATCTCCATCTCCCACCGATTGCTTTCATGTTGGAAAAAAACAAAAAATATAAACACTCTGGGCTTGAGAGAGCAAAAATAAAGATTGCTATGTCACTTCGAATGGTTATACACGCTGGTTTCAGGTTCAATCCAAGCCAAGAACAGTAAAACGCATCTGGAGAAGCACTCTAAGTTAACTTCACGTTATACCTAACTTATTTATCTGTCGTTTCTCACCAACTAATGAAGCTTTCTGCTTTCAAGCTACAGAAATCTCATCCAAATGCTTCACCCTGTTTATTCCACCCATTGTGACATCCAGAGGCAATTCGAGGTCTGTATTCTTATTTTATTATTATTATTTTTGTTATGCTAATACTCTAAGCGTCCAGTTGAGAACAACTTCTCTTTCTTAACTGACCAATCCACTGGCATTGTCACCTTGGAGGGCTGGGAGGCAGTTAAATCTTGGTGGTTCCTGGTTCTGCAAAGGGGCTACTAGTCAGCCATTGGGCATTTTGGACTGCTTAGCTGGGGAGAAGGAAAGAGGAGAAAAGAAAAGCTTTTAGGGCCTGGTAAATGCATGTTTGTTGGGTTGAGTACACAGGCAAGTCAGAGCCTATTAATTTCCAAATCAACCACTGGGCTATGACGGCAAACTAAGCTTATAGTCACAGCAGCAGAAGAGGGCCCTCTAATTTACGGAAACCATCCTCTGTGATGAGCTCCAGATCCCCTGGACAACCTGCGAAAACTCTGAGGCTGCAATGATGGTGACAGACTCATTTAAACAAAAAGAAAAGCAATTAAGCAAACGGACTTGACTGAGAAGTAGGAATTCTCTGGCGAGCTGCTTCAGCATTAACTCTGTCACACAGCCTACCTCCTAAGTAGACCTAAGGAAAAACAACAGTAAACCATGCTTGATGACACAGGCCTGGGCCAAAGTGGGGGCCATGCTGTACTCAAGGAAGAAACATTCCATTACAAGCAACAGTTTTTTAAGCAAATCTAAAAGCAGATAAGCACATCTCCTGTGTGATGGGGATGCTACTTTCTACCCATAAAATGAAACCTCTGGCCGTAGCTGAAGGTATAATTTTAGAGCTCTCAGAGATGTTGAACAATGGCTTATGCAAGAGTAGAAAAGGATGGTCAAAAATATTGTTTCTGGCTTACCAGAGATTTTAGAAAACTCAATAAAACTCAATAAAAGATTATTTCAGACTTTCTTGTAGGTAGCAAAGTGAACATTCCCTGAACACAGTACCCTTTGCTTCCCCACAAAACCCAAAAAGCAAACAGCGCCTGCCCATATATTTTATCATTAGTTTTCAAACGCTTTATTATCTACTGGTATAAAGATTCAAGGAAACAATATTTCCTTTTCTAACTTTTTCAGCCTAGCTAACAGCAAAGAAGAATCTAAAGTGGCATTTTTATGAGGTCCTTTTCTAAGAGAGTTGATACCATGGTTAAGTGGTCTGGTTACTAGGATTAAATTTGTGGTTGGAAAAGTACTCCATTCTAAAAAAAAGTGAATTCAACATGAACCAACATAAATGTGCAACTCTGAGGGTGTCTGGGAGCCACGGCTCCATCCAAATCCTAAGGAAGGACAAGAACCACTGCCCATGGTTAAGTCCCTAAGAGGATTAAAAGCCTATTTACTGTCACTTGGTTGATAAAGATGCTGCTCATCAGTCCCATCCTAAAAGCAATAAACAATCGCCCGATTTTATACTCTCCCAGGTAAAGACTTGTAAACAGAAAGAACTAGTAACGAACGTTTTTCTTAAAAGAAAGTTAAATTCCAGTAACACCTGCTATTGTAATACATTCCATATTTAAGGCAGGCCATACGTGGGGGGTGTGTGTGCATGTCAGAGACGGTCAATGATCTACTAACTGAGAGCCGTAACTGACAGAATTCCCATTTTGTAAAATTAAAACAACAACAAAAAACCCCACTGTTTTTAGATCTTAGAAATAAAGATTCCAATTAATGAACTCATGACCAAGACAAATATTATGAGACGTAAGAGGAGATATATATAGGGAAAGAACATACATATGTAGAGTTAAATGTTTTACCATTTCTGATTATCAAAAGGCTAAGTATATTTTTAAACCACACAGTGAGTATAATGACAAGTTTAGGAAAGACCACCATAAATACCATGTTCAAAAACCAATTGTTCCATGAGAGGCAATGGACTCTGAGAAACAAACTGAGGGTTCTAGAGGGGAGGGGGTGGGGGGATGAGTGAGCCTGGTGATGGGTATTAAAGAGGGCACGTACTGCATGGAGCACTGGGTGTTATGCACAAACAACGAATCATGGAACACTTCATCTAAAACTAGTGATGTAATGTATGGTGATTAACATAACATAACAACAACAACAAAAAAAACACAAAAAACCAATTGCTAGTTTATTAAAAATGACACACAAAGAATTCCAGAACCAGAGTACATGTTTCACAGCTATTGCTTTGTTTTCTTACCTTGGATGTTGTACAGTCGGACCCCATGGGTAACATGTTCCAAAAAGCAAGTCACGTCTGAGTAAAACCTTCCACGTTGCACTCTGACAAAGGGCAGTGTTGTGTAAACATAAGGCTGAGGAGGAAATGACATTTTTAAGAAAAAAATTCAGCTTTTAACTTTTCCAAGGGATGTTTATTATCATTTCCCAAATGGCAAATACATACCACCTGATATTTGCAATCTCAAGTGAAAACAAAACCTTACAAGGTATCAGAACAGGTGCATGCTATAAAAATGGGGTATAAGGTTTTTCATTAGACAAAAAGTGCTGAAAATAGAAAATAAAAATGTTTACAACTTGACTGGCCTAGGTGATCTATAAACATTCCCTCCCAGCTATAAAAATTTCTAATTAAAACCCTTCTATATTGTCCATGTGCTATTTATTAGAAATACCATTCATTCTACAGCAGTGACATTTTCCCAGGCAAACGTTTATTATAACCGTGGCCCCCTAATGTTCAGGGGTCGGGCAGGTGGCAAGGATGACCACAGGGAGTCATCTAAGCAAACAGAAAGCAGGATTCAGAGAATTGCTTAATCACACTTAGGTTTACTAGTCTATAAAACACACTGCCCTTTTACTAGAAAGAACTAGCTGAATATAAAGCAAATTTACAAACTTGAAAAAACTATGGCAACCACTGGTTTAAGGTTTCGTCATTTCGATTCTAGTTGTCAAGAAAAATCAGGAACAGAACATACTTCTGTGACATAGGAACACATTGAAAGCATTTATGAAGAATTATATTTTCTTTTTTTTTGAAGGAATTATATTTTCTTAAGCATTACAGGCTGCAGAAGCTCAACAATGGCATGACGAGCTAGGCTTGCATTGCGAACTACTTAAGTAGCATCAGATTTTCAGAACTGTGAAATTTTCTTCCAAATGTACCTCTCTGGTTCTAGAAAAAATATTCTGAAATTAATATAATGCATTAAGAGTTTACAGAGTTCTTGGACCTAATTTTACCATATAGCTAAAAAGTAAGGGAAGAAGATGAAAGCTGGCATGGGGATTTCTGGGCTCCTACCTGTTTCTGATGCACCCACCTGCCTCCCTGATAGTCTTTTATTTTCTCTTTGTAAATATATGATAATTCTCTTGGTTTTTTAATTTAATATTAGAGCTATTTAAAGATAGAATAATTTTAAATAAATTAGTCACAATTGTCCATGCATAATATTCCAGAAGTATTGTTATTTTTCATTTTTTCTTTGGTATAAGAACAGTCAATCAAAACCAAATTCCTGGGGTGCCTGGGTGACTCAGTCGGTTAAGCGTCTGCCTTTGGCTGGGGTTATGATCCCAGGTTCCTGGAATCAAGCCCCACGTCGGTCTCCCTGCTGAGCAGGGAGCCTGCTTCTCCGTCTCCCTCTGCTGCTCCCCTTGCTTGTGCCCTCTCTCTGACTCTCTCTCTCAAATAAATAAATAAAAATCTTAAAAAAAAAAAAAAACCAAAACCCAAATTCTTGTCCAAGTGAGAACAGACTGATACAGCTTATACTTAGGATCCACTACCCTTCCTAGAACGGCTACTATGAGCTGTAGTTTACCTTTAATTCCTCACTGATTAAAAAAAAATCGAAACAACAAAAAACTAGACTCCTTAGAACGGTCAATGCTATTCTTTAAAATCTATTATTTGGGGCGCCTGGGTGGCTCAGTCGTTAAGCGTCTGCCTTCAGCTCAGGTCATGGTCCCGGGGTGCTGGGATCGAGCCCCGCATCGGGCTCCCTGCTCAGTGAGAAGCCTGCTTCTCCCTCTCCCACCCCTGCTGCTTGTGTTCCTTCTCTCTCTGTGTCTCTCTCTGTCAAATAAATAAATAAAATCTTTAAAAAAATAAAATAAAATAAAATCTATTATTTGATTTCGGTTAACAGGTTTTTCGAAATTGAAGAACAACAGTAACTTCTGCAGGAGATAGGTTTCTAGGCAACAAAATATGGAGAATATTTAACTTATCTTGAAATAGAGAAAACCTATATAAGTAGAAAAGCAAAGGAAGATGTTCTAAAGAAAAAAATACAGAACTGACTACACAAAAATTAAAAAAAAAATACTATAACAGCATAACATAATTAAATTAAATGACACACTGATGGAACATTTTGCAGTATATAGGAAAAAGGATTAATTTTTACCATATATAAAGAATGCTTATAGATCCATAAGTCATACCAGTAGAAAAATGGTCAAAGAACTTATATATGAAACTCACAAAAGATATAGGAGAGAGAAATAAATGTATGAAGTTTAGCTTCCCTAATAATCACAAAAACTTAACAGTAAAATATTTTTCACCCATTATTATAGGTAAAGCTTTTGATATGACTGATTCTCAGTGCTTGGAGTGGTATATTAGAGAGCTACTCTCAAAAATGCTGGTGGGAGCGAATATTTATGCAGTCACTTTAGAGGACAGAGAAATAGTATGTATCAAGTCTTTTTTTTTTTTTTAAAGGTTTTATTTATTTGACAGAGAGAAACACAGCTAGAGAGGGAACACAAGCAGGGGGAGTGGGAGAGGGAGAAGCAGGCTCCCCGCAGAGCAGGGAGCCTGATGCGGGGCTCCATCCCAGGACCCTGGGACCAGGACCTGAGCCGAAGGCAGATGCTTAACAACTGAGCCACCCAGGCGCCCCAGTATGTATCAAGTCTTTTTTTTTAAAGATTTTATTTATTTATTTGAGAGAGAGAGAATGAGAGACAGAGAGCAGGAGAGGGAGGAGGGTCAGAGGGAGAAGCAGACTCCCCGCCGAGCAGGGAGCCTGATGCGGAACTCGATCCCGGGACTCCAGGATCATGACCTGAGCCAAAGGCAGTCGCTTAACCATCTGAGCCACCCAGGCGCCCCTGTATCAAGTCTTAAAGGCCTCATCCACTGACACAAAATAACTCTTCTAGAAAGTTATTCTCAGGAAATAATCATCACTGCATAAAAAGAATGCTACAAAGGAAGCTTATCACAATGTTACAGTAGTGAAGTATTGGGAGAAAATCTACATATGCAACAATAGGAAATTCTTTTTTTTTTTTTACATATATATACATTTTTGTGTGTGTGAAAACATTTAAGTTCTACTCTCTCAGCATATCATATAATACGGTGTTATCAACTACAGTCACCATGTTAGACATTGGACCCTCAGACCTTTAATCACAACAGTATATATTAAAAATGTGTTTTCGAAGAATATACCATTTGATTGTGAGCACTGTCACAACAGTGAAAATGGGGGAGAAAGGGATATGCATAGTAAGACAATAAAAAATACATCAAAATGTTGGCAGTGGTTTGCATGGCCTTTGGAATAGTTGGTAAATTTTATTGTTTTCTTCAGTTTTCTGCATTTTCAAAAATGTGCCAAAATTTGTATATATTATTACACCTTTACAGTCAAGGGGAGGGAAAATTTTTTTTGTTTTTTAAAGTGCTGAAAGTTAAGGAGAAAAATGGCCCACTGGACAATTTATTTTTCTCCTATGGCTAGATAATTTGTCTCTGTATATGTGCTGTGCCACACAGAACACCACAACAGCACCTGAACCCTCCAACAAATCTGGCTTCTTTCCATGGAGAGCAACTGTTCATTGTAGCACCTTAATGAATTCCAACCCTGAAAAATTATTTGTTTACCTAACACTCACGACTACCGATTGCCAAGTGTCAATAAGGAAATATAATAGTGGAACCAACTCATCTATACCTAACAGATGACAAAATAATGAGATGAACTTATTTTTTTCTTCATTACTCTTTCAATAAATGCTTATTCACAGCTCAGTTCATTGGCACTTACCTTGGCTTCCCCATCAGGTAAGAAGAGGTAGGCACCACTTTTGTCCTTTTTACTGGTGGTTCCATACCATGAAAATTGCACTTTTACTTCATGATGTTTACTGTCTTCTTTACTTATCATTTCCTAAGGATAAAAACAATGTTTAAAAGCAACTTACTATATTAAGATTTTAATGATGTTGCATCTGGTTCCATGTATATGTTGATTAAAAAAAAAAAACACCAAAAAACCTCAAGACAGACAGAAAAATGCTAACATTCAGCCTCTAATGTTCACGATTCTTGGATGAACACCCAAAATCTTATATTTAAAAGTATACTTTTATAGCTAATACTTAGAATTTAAAACTTTCACAATAGAAACAAAAAGAACACACTTCATTAAGGAAGAAAGAGATACACAAATTAAGAGATGTGGACCAGTGCTTCTCAAACTTTCTGTACTGAAGAAGCAGGTTTATTTTTTTTTATTTCCAGTATGCATGGACCAATATTTTTGTGAAGTACAATAAGAGTGAATTACTAGAAAAATTAAATTTAAAGTGATATACCAAATATACACTCAAATTTTTTATTATTAGATTCAGTAGGCATAAATTTATTGTGTCATTGTGCTTTCAGAGTTTCCACAAACATTTTTCTCAACCATTACAGCTTCTATACTTATCTTGTGGACCAGTAACAGTTCACGGAGCAGCACCACCCACAGACCACCCTTGTTAGGACCAAGTGGTCACAGTGGACCACATATATCAGATACATATAGCTCATCCATCCTTTCTCCCAGAGTATTTGCATCGACTTTCCCCCCTCTGCATACATAATCTGCACATATTGTAATAAAAGTGATAAGCCTTCCATGAATTTGGAGACTATTCAGAACATACCTCCAAAAGCCCAGACTGATCAAACCGAAGTTTAACAAAGGAGTTCTCTAGAGTTATATCTTCTTCAGTACTTTTTACATTCTTCATGTTGAAAATTCCTTTATCTTTTACGTTACCATTATGCAGCACATACTCAGCTAAATGTGGGTCTGAACTTGCTGATTCCAAAATTCTATACACTTTCAGTCCGAGTGGTGGCATCTGCACTAGGAAGGAGATCTTTAAAAGACAGAGGAGAGAATTTTTTTAAAGAGAAATGCAATCTACTGAAAGAAAAGGATTTATACATCTAGTAAGAGCAACAACAAAAAAACTACCGTATTTTAAAAAGAATTTAATACTCTACTTTAAAGATGTTTTGAGAATTTATGGGTAGAGTATCCACATTTCCGTTTATCCAGGGAATCTAATAACTTCAGGTTGGTAGGACTATCAAAGGCATGAATGCTTTCATTCAATATATGAAATTATACGAGCAACCTCAATTGTCCTATGGTGCTCTTAATGGATGCTCAGAGGAGAAAATGCTTCATGAAGGTAGGAGCTTTAGGTGAACAACGATTTTTCCTAATTATCAGGACCCTTTTTATACTATGGTTTCAAGTACATTAAAAATAAAAGTGGTAAATGTAATACTATAAATATTAGGCAGGCTAACAGTGGCCATCGAATGCCTGGGGTCCAGCAGACAATACACAAAGCACAGAGGACGCACACACACTGTAAGTCGTGACCTCTGCCTTCTAGGAGCTATTCCTCCCTTTTCTAGATAGGCTGTTTCCTGTAACATCTGACCAAAACTTCTATTATCTTCTCCTTTCTAACTAAAGGATTATGGATTTATGAAAGCAGCCAGCAATGGCTTTTAACAAGCAAAGTAATTCTCATTTAGAGTTCCTAGCTTTTGGCTGCGTCTTCAGAAGTACAGTTTAATTTGCACTCGAGACTCCAAGAATTCAACTTTTCTAGTGATGCGGGGGTCCAGTTTAATATTACTTTAAGAAATTTTCTCCAAAAATGTCTATTACTTCAGGCCAGGCTTTCCACAGTTGTATCTCAGGTAAAAAGCACCTTCCTCTATTTTAGGAAGTCCTTCTTTTATGGTGTGTCACGTCACCTTTGCAATGAAACGCTGAAAGGACCTAAGTTATTTAGAAAAGGTGTTATTTATCTCAACTTCAGTGTGCATAATTGTTACTGAATTGAGTTAAACAAAGAATTTCAAAATTTTTTAGGTAATGATGACTTCATTACTTCAGGAAAAAGTTCCAATACTTACAAAGATATACAATATGCATGCTAATAACATACTAATAATAACATGTGATATACACACTAAAGAAGATATTAGTATTCTAGGAAACACAGGATCTCTTTTCCTTTAGTGTCATTTAACTGGTCAGTTAAATCCCCTGGTATCCACAACTTTAACCACTTCACATACACCAATGTGATGACTCAAAGGGAGCATGGATACATATATAAACTACATACTGGCTATGCTTTTTTAATGGTGCCTCTTTAAGTTCTATGGCGAAAACGTACCTCATAGGCTGTCTGTGAAATAGTAGTTGCTGTATTCCAAACTGCACTCATCTGAATTTCCACAGGCTTTCCGGAAGCAGAAGACACTTGTGCTGTGGGGGAACTCACATAGACTGAGACCACTGAGATTCGGTCTTGTTCTGAAGGATTACAGACCACAAGATACCTGCAAAAACAGCTGCTTCACTACTCGGGTCTTAAAGCAGTATTTCTACTTCTTTTACACTATGTGTAAAGACTCAGCTTGTAGACATAGAGTCAACACACGGAGAGGACTTATAAGGAACACATTCTGGTAAAATTTTTGGAGAACACGCAATTTCATCACAAATAACACACACTACAAAGGGTAATGAAATAATGATTCACTTTCTAAGAATAAAATGTTATACAAATGGAAGACATTAATAGAACTATAATAAAGTTATTTCCATGGCCCAGAAAATGACCTATATAACACATGGTTTTATTAGCCTTTCTAAAATAATCAGCTTGATCCAACTAATCTCCTGATCCCTGCCTAAGCTCGCTGAGTAAGAAAACACATACATTGCCTATTTGTACTTTAGCCACAATTAATTTCAATTAAAATCCTGACATTCATTTTAGACCACTAAAAGACAACAAAAATGTATGGCTATCCATGAAGAATCACACATTTATTTTATATACATGGGATCCTTATTCCCCAAGAGAGTTGGTTCTGGAAAAAAGATCATTTCAAGTAGCTCCACTTAAAAAGGGTGTTAAAATTTTATACAAATAGTGCTAAAAAAGATTTGACTTGGCCTAGCTAGAAAAAGGACAACACACACTATTAAAATAAGTTTAGACAATTATTTAAAACTACATGCAATTCTTAGAATGAGCAAAAAAATGAATGAACTGGAGTTTCTGGCAGACTTTTTCCAACAATATTTTATATTAGCACATTATGACACCTTCACGCATTTAATTTTTATAGGATGGTTTTAAACATAACTACATTTGTAAAAAATATTCAAGGACTTCATCATTTTTCCTAAAGTCCTCTTCTTAATTTCTTTGATATTCAAAGAATTCTTAGTTGGAGATCCTCACTGTTTCATGGCTTTGCCTGTGAGCAGAAATGTTCTAGACCATCATATCACAGACTTCATGAAACAGAGTCTTTGAAAGATTTATGATTTTACTTTATGATCAATTTGAATCAGATTATCTTCAAATAAATCAAAAGATATTTCGAAGAGGATGTTTGAATAATATAACTCACTGATTCATTAGTGAATATTTTCTTGATTGAAATATTTTGGTTTCCTATACAATTTTGTAACTGCAGGACCACAGAACTGAATAGTCAAATAGCAACCCCATCTCCCCCTGACCCATAGCAGCTACATCAAAGATGGCAGACACCAGCTAGTATTGTGTATTTAGTGCATTAGAAAGCGTAGTCGTGCTCTTTTATTCTACGTGTGTTCTGTGTATTTCAATTGCATTGCAAATCGCATAAGAAGTAAAACTAATACTTGCAGTGGTCAAAACTAAAGTGAAGGACAACAGGAAAACACAAAAGAAAAGAGCGAGCATGTAGCATAAAATCTATAAAATGTTTGACTTATAAAGGGTTTATCGGGAGAAGCTCTTATGATAGAAATAGTATTCTGAGATACCAAAAGCGACAACACAGCAATAAAAATGTCTCTAATTCCTAATGGCTTATAGTATGCAACAGGATCACACAACCTAGCTTACACCACTTATGTTCACCGAGATTCCATAGATGTGCGAGAGAAGAGTGGCTGAAGCTGTGTAGTCAAAAACGTATTTACAAAGGACACTGAAGTCTTGACATACTGGGTAAAACCCTATTTTATCCACAGAAGCAATTCTAAAGAATAGTGAGGGCAATGCTAACAGACTTACCTGAAGGATCTGCCAACCTATTGGTGCCCTCCTACTGCCCTCTACCAGAGCTTACGTGTCACCTGACTTGTCCCATCACAAACACACCTGGAGAATCACAACTGCCAGGATTCATTGTTACCAGCAAGACAATACTATATTCCTAATGTGCAACGTGGAGAAGAAAAACAGTTGAGGATCACCTATCCTCAGCACCAAAGATGTTTAAGCCAGCATCCCAGAAATGAGTGATTTACTGCTTAACCCCATGTCCCCAGAGGCTTAGAGATAATATGGTCTGAAGACTCGGGCCAGTATCCTGATTCTGCAGAAGCCCTGAGGCACATCCAGGTACTGAGCCTAGAATTCCTACTGGCAGGTTTGTTGGATGCTCTACTACACAGGTCTAGTCATAAGGGCTCTGATAATAAAATGTAACATGTGCCCAACCAATAAATTAGGTAATAAGCATCCAGAACACAGATTCCTTCCCATGTCCCATAGGGGAAAAAGATTCACATTTAAAGCAAATAATAATTTTAACCATACATTTAGTTTTATATAATATTAAATCACTTTTTATAATAAGCTGTGAACTAGGTTCTGTTTTGTTTCATTTTAGTAGCTAATTAGTATGAGTCCTAATTAGTATGTGACTCTGACACACACATTAGTATGTGATCCTGACTTTTTCAGGATCGGGATACCTTCACTAAAATCCTTTTCCTTGTTCCTCTTGTAGTGCACGCTTTATTAATCTGCATTTAGAAGGAAAAAAAAATCTGGTTCAGAAGAACAGAAGGCTTTGAAATACGCCATATCACTTCAGTCTATGCTGTGAACTGCTTTGAGTTAATTAGCTCTGTCTCAGCAATTTCAGAAGACATGATGGACACGGGGAGGAAAGAAGAGAGAGAACAGAGGACTGAGTGTGCAAGAAACAAGAAAACAAAACAAAACAGAACAGCTAAGGACTCTCATTTAATCATCACTTCCCCCCTGCCCAACCCTAATACAAATCACTTTTAAAAATGACTCGTAGTCCAGATATTTACTTTCTCTCTTTCATGGTGCATTACACAGTTCCAACTAACGGGGGGGAAACCTCTGGCATTACAGCAATAACAGAAGAGGATCATTCAAGATTTGCATTACCTGGCAGATACAGCAAAACTAACGTCTGCTTTTCTTTGCCACTATCTCATCTCCTTTCCCAAGTTTTTCTTAAGTTCTACCAAGTTATGCATTTCCAAATATCATAACTGGAAATGATTATAATCCTTCCCAGATTACAGTTGGTAGTCCCCATGCTAACTCTGCCTTCACAGTGTAACAAAATATCTCATCATAATCCAACACACAGAGGGCACACATTTTTCCTCTCCATCTTCTGCACTCTCCCAATTATGATCCTTGATGAGGTAATTGCAAGATGTTGGAAGCAACAAACAAAATCTCTTTGAATTTCATTAGACAAACCACACAACTAAAACACCTTGTATAAACTTAATTCACTGTATAAAAATCTGACAACAAACTAGAACCACACAGCTAGTTAAGAAAGTTTGATTTAAAGTATAAACAATAAAAAGGCAATTAAAACACAGACTAACCAGGCAATTTAGCAGGTGTTCACTGAACACATAACTACTTTGCCATTGCTTTTCAAGAAATAAAACTTAAAACTATCATTTTAAATGCAGTCTGTTCAGCCACTTCCACAGATAAAATCTAAAGCTAATAAAATCTAAAATAATTTTGTACCTAGGAACAAAATCACAGTAGACTAATTATAAGGGCCTGGGAAGGAAGATTCTTTTCAAGTTCACATAGAATTGATGAAAAGAATGATTTAAGATATCATGCCCTGAAAGCACTAAGGAGACAAACTCTGACCACGTTGTAAATCTTTCAGAAATCAGTATGTGAGAATGATGGTAGCCTACTGATAAATATTTTCTTCAAACTTCTAAGTGACAGTAAAAATGTATATATAATAAATATAGTTATATTATTTAAAGCTGCCTATCATAAACTTTAAACTGCCTAACACAAAACCATAAAAAGTATTTTTTCAGGAGGTGCAAGAAAGGAATAAGAATTTCTTTTTTAATTCTGATAAAGAGGAAGCCTAATGAATATTCAAGAAGCTAGAACACTAGTAGACAAGCAGAATCAAGGAAAGGACTCTTATAAAGAAGAAAAGTTAGCACTTAAATACCTCTGTGCTTCGGGAATGTGGTACAGAGGGTGAAAAGTCAGCACCACTTGACTTGCAAAAATTTCTTGAAAGACAGACATTTTTCAATTTTTGGAAGGGATGGGAAGCTGGACAAAGAGGAAAAGTTGAGGCACTTAAGCATGATGCTAGTAACAATCCAATGCAAGTCAGAAGAGTTATGGTGCTTTCTCCTGTACTGTGCCTTTATTAGGGAATTTGCTAATTACTTTAAACTAATTATTTCATAATTCTTCCAAACCTTTATTATATAGCTCTACAGTCTCTATCTGCAAAATCTGAAAAATTCTGAAAATCAGGTTTTTTCAAAACTCATTTGGTGGCAAAACCTAAACTGAACTGACATGAAGCCACATAAAATTATTTATTCCACTTGATCTTAATATTCAGAAATTTTAAATTATTTAATGAGCCCTGTCCCAGACTGAAATATGTATGTCATAATATGCCATATATGCATATTATGTTCCTAGAAAATAAAAATTCTGAATTCACAAAAGATTTCAGGTAAAGGATTGAGGATTTTATTTAAAGGTAGGCTATACAAGCAGTCCAAGGCATAGACTTCTTATAGAAGACACCCTATCTGTGGTTCTGAACAAGAAAGAAAAAGAAAAAAACAAAAAACAAAAAAAACAAAAAAACACAAGAAATGAAAGGGGAAGGAGAACATGAACATATCCCAGCACAGTGCGACAAAGGCAGGAACACAAAATAAATCTGTCACTGAATGGCTGACTATCTGAACCAAGGAATAAGTATCTTTTAACATGACCCTAAATAGGTCACTAAGAAACAGTAAACATTTAAGAATATTTTCTTTATATATGAATACCCCAAATCCCAACAGGACATATATGCTTTTACTTTATCTCTATCCCAATTCTTAATTTTACAATATCTAATTATGTTTTGGTTTTAGAATAAATGGAAAATCTGTTTCTTTAATAATTGTGTTAGATATGATTTTACTACCTAACTGGTAGGAGAGTCTTGAGAACAGGATTTTAAGAAGCTTCTAGCATCCAGGACTGATTTATTCAGCACAGACCTGTTTCCACAGTGTGCAGAATACAACTCCAGCCTGAGAGGAAGAGGGCAGGGAAGAGTAGTCCATGATCAGAAAATATGGTAGCTGGCCTGAGTCATCTAGTTAATGAACCTAATGAGTAGATAATGCTAGTTGCCTACCCAATAGCCATTCCCATATTCTCCTTTCCTGACAGAAACTCAATTTTACTCAGGAAGACAGTAATCGTAGCTTTAAAAAAAAAAAGCCCTTGATTCTCCATGCTTGTGGCTACGTGACACAGTTCTGGCCAATGAAATATAATTAGAATTCAGCAAGTGGAGCTTCCCAGAAAATTATTGTATCCTCAATTTAATAAAAGTCAGCAGACTCAAGTGGCATAACTTTCATCCTTTGCTCCTCCTACCCCTTCCTGGCTGGAACACAATGCAATGTCTGGAGAACCAGGCACAATCTTGAAACCATGAGAACCACCACAGGCTAATGCAGAGCTGAGAGGTAAAAGGGGCCTGGTCCTTTCATGACCTCATGGAACACGTCACAAGGCCTGGACTACCTACTACTTTGAAACTTGGTTTCTTGGGAAGCCAATGTAACACGCTTTTTGTTACATGCAGTTGAATGCAATCTGAAGCGAAACACTATACCCACAACAAATTATACTGAAGTACCCAAAACTCCCATTGATCTTAAAAGAAGGTAATACTGAATGCAAGATGATTCTCCTAAAGCAAAAATTTTCCCATAAAGATTGATCACTACAAACATACTTTTCCTCAGAGGGATGCTTAGTTTTAAATCTGTCCTTAACTGCCTATCAATTACTACACGTAACTTCTCATAATTGTCACCTTCTCTACCACAATTTTTAATGATCAATCAGCAGACATCTCTTGTATACCAAGTACTTCTTATTTCATTCAACCATTCATAACTTCTTTAATTCAGGCGAGTCTTCTTTATTTTCTCCATGGAATGTGAAAGGCAGATTTCATAAAAACTTAAGCTAAGCCTCAGAATTTACCAATCCTATGCTCTTTATTACAAAATACATGCTAGCACAGGCATCTTCTTTAACTATATAGAATTTTATGAACATAGTTTATTTGACCAATTCCTCGATGGTTATTATTGAACATTTAAGTCTTTTAAAGTATTTTTTCAGATGATAAAGCTGAGAGAAAGGTTTTGCCCACAGTTCTCTTCATCTCTACACAGGATCGATTTTTTCCAGTGCAATGCCTAGTTTGAACGCTCCTGGCACGTATTACTGGGTTACTTTCTAGACAGACTGCTAGGTGTCATGTAAGAATGATGAATAAGACCCAACCTATGCCTTCACGGGGTTTATAGCAAGCATCTTCATAGGAATATTATACATGTGCTATGTGGGACAACAGTGGTTAGACACACAGTCCCATGGGAGCATACAAGAACGACACCTAATATGACTCAAGTATACTGGAAAAAGTTTCCAGAGAATGTAACACTTAAGCTGAGCCCTAAACGATAACCAGGGGTCAATCAGGCAAAGAGAGTGTGTGTGTGTGTGTCCGTGCGCGCCTGGGGATGTGCTGGTAGGGGGTTTTTGTTTTGTTTCCAGGCAGCAAAGGTCTAGAAGTAAGAGAACATGGTATGTTAAGAGAATTGATAGTTGAAGGGCTGAAACACAGAGTGCAGGCTGGGGTAATGTGAAAGATGATGCTAGAGAAACCAAAATGTAGACACATAATTCAAGTTAAAGAGTCTGTAAGTTTAGCCTTAGGGCAGTGGACAAAAGAAGAGTTTTGAGCAGCTGAAACATCATGGCTAGTATCCGTTAAATGCCTACTAAGTACCAGATTCTACACTATAAAATTCATATACGTAACCTTATTTAATTCCTCCAACAAATGTATGAGGGAGGGACGGACACCTGTTACAGGAGTGTCGCCATCACTCAGGGGAGAGACAGTAGCAACCTAAAGGAGGGCACTGGTACTGAAGTTAAGGAGAAGCGGACAAAACTGTGATACGTTTAGGAAGTAGAATGAAGAGACCTGGTATTTGTTTGGGTACAAGGAGAAAGTGAAAGAGACAGAGATGAGCAGGGACTGAAGGGGACACTAATGAAAAACTGGAATACATGATCACTCAAAAATTGAGGCCCAGGTAACTGGATGATGATGCTGAAATTTTATTAAGGAGCTCAGAACCACAGAATATTTGAGTAGAGAGTAGGAATCTGGTTTTATTTTTAATTTAAAAAAAATTTAAAAAAAAGATTTTATTTATTTGACAGAGAGAGAGCACACACACACACACACACACAAGCAGAGGGAGAGGGAGAAGCAGGCTTCCTGCTGAGCAGGGAGCCCAATGTGGGGCTTGATCCCAGGACCTTGGGATCATGACCTGAGCCCAAGGCAGACGCTTAATGACTGAGGCACCCAGGCGCCCCAGGAGTTCAGTTTTATACGCACTGAAATGGAGGTACAGGTGGACCATCCCGATGGAGCTACCTATCTGGCCTGTGGGCAGGACTTGGCAAACCTTTCTCAGAAGAGATATGGATGTGGTGAGTCACCAGTACATGGACAATAAATGAAGGCAACTGAGTAGGAAATATCACTCTCACCAGGAGCTTTTATCTTTTGAATCTTCCTGAGGCAAAACAATTACTTATTTAAGATCTCTTATATGCTCTTGACTCTCCACCTCTTTTAGATGTTAACATAATCTGAAGTCACAGATCTATATTCCTGTAGCTTTTTCTACAGTACATACCTAGCTTCAGTTCCGGTAACCAAATTTCCAGTCATGATCTGCATTTCACGATGTCTCATTATTTTCAAGGCCTTCTTACTTTTGATTCAAATATTAGTCAGCTGAGTTGACTTTATCAAGAAAATATTCAAAAAGAAGAGTATCCATGGTTCATTTTGTGTTTTCATATTTGAAAATGTCTTTTTTTGTTGCTTTCACATATAAAAGATAACTGTGATTATAAAATGATTTAAAAACTCTATAGTCTTCTCATTACAGAGAAGAAACCTAAGTCTGTTTAGCTTTTGTTCCATATTACACAGTATATATCTTTCTGCTTGGGTACTTCTACAATATGTCCCTTTCCTTTTAATTGGACTAAGTTACCAAGACATAACAGGAGTGACCCTCTTTTCATTTGTATTACCCAGAACTTAACCCTTTTATCTATAAAGTCAGACCTTCTCAGCTCAGAAAACTTTTCATCAGTTCTGTCTTTGATCATTGTCTCTGCTCCATTTTTTTCTCCTGAAGAAAATCACTGTCTTTTGTTTAAATCTTATCCTGCATACCAATCATCTTCTCTCCTGTTGTTTCCACTCCTCTTCCTTTTCTCTGCATTCTTGCAAAGCATCTCATGGGTTTTTTTCTTTCGTGTCATTGGACACTCTTTCACAATGTCGGCCTCACTCTTCAGTATCACTTGTAAAGATGCTCACTCATCGCGCCCCCACCAATAACCTTCCCTTTTGTCCCTTCCCCGTATCATCTCACCAGTTTTTCATCTCGGCTCTTTGTTTCCCGTTTCAGATTTCTTAGAGATCATGACTCAAATTTTTTGAGAACTCCAAAGAGGTTTTTTTGTAATGTTTTCCTGGTCTCTGTAATAAATCATTTTAAAAGGTAAATTGTTCTTCTGAGTCTTCATGTAGCGCTACTTTCTGTCGTTCTGTAGAGCCTTTGCAAAGGTTTGCTAGGATAACTTTCCCTTTACTTACCCTCACAGAAGCAGATATCCAGACCCTGTGTATGCTAAAGGTACTCTTGGTCTTTATTTTGGCATTAAAGCCCCTCTCTTACCTAGAGTTAGTTTATTTGACGAGTATTTGGCAAGGGATTCAAAAGCAAGGGATTTGCCAGGGGATTCAAAAGCAAGGTAGTTCCCTGCCATCATGGAGCTAATATTTTAGCAAGGGAGACAGACAGCAAGAAATAAATAAATTAAATAACCAGTTTGTTAATAATGCCTAAAGGAGGGGAAGAAAAATGCAGTGATGGAGAAGAGTAAGTTATATAATATATAAAATATATAATAAGGAATGTAAGTCCACATGCATAGAGCCAGCCTGATTGCAAAGGTCCAAAGGGCTACCATCCAAGGTGGCTATGCCTGTATATTCATTGTTTTATGCCAACTCTGGCGAACAAATGGAGGGATTCTTTCTTCAGCAAAGACTATCATGGGTATCCTTCTGGCCCATGCCACTGTCAATAGTAATTTTCTTGAACGGATACTTCCCTAGGTCAGTGCTCTACCATCAGTTCCCCACTTGTTTCTGCCTATTTTATTTCTTTTTTTTTTATTTCATTATGTAATGTTAATCACCATACATTACATCATTAGTTTTTGATGTAGCATTCCACGATTCATTATTTGCGTATTAACACCCAGTGCCCCATTCAGTACGTGCCCTCTTTAATACCCATCACCAGGCTAACCCATTCTCCCACCCCCCTCCCCTCTAGAACCCTCAGTTTGTTTCTTAGAGTCCATAGTCTCTCATGGTTCATCTCCCCCTCCGGTTCCCCCCTCCCCCTTCATTTTTCCCTTCCTTCTATCTTTTCTCTCTCTCTCTCTTTTTAACATATAATGTATTATTTGTTCCAGAGGTACAGGTCTGTGATTCAACAGCCTTACACAATTCACAGCGCTCACCATAGCACATACATCCCCAATGTCTATCACCCAGCCACTCCATCCCTCCCACCCCCCACTACTCCAGCAACCCTCAGTTTGTTTCCTGAGATTAAGAATTCCTCATATCAGTGAGATCATATGATACATGTCTTTCTCTGTTTGACTTATTTCGCTTAGCATAATACCCTCTGGTTCCATCCACGTCATTGCAAATGGCAAGATATTTTTTTGATGGCTGCATAATATTCCATTGTGTGTGTGTATGTGTGTATACACACACACACACATATACATATATACCATTTCTTCTTTAACCATTCATCTATTGATGGACATCTTGGCTCCTTCCATAGTTTGGTTATTGTGGACACTGCTGCTATAAACATCCGGGTGCACGTACCCCTTCGGATCACCTCATTTGTATCTTTGGGGTAAATACCCAGTAGTGCAATTTCTGGGTCGTACGGCAGCTCTATTTTCAACTTTTTGAAGAACCTCCATACTGTTTTCCAGAGTGGCTGCACCTGCCTATTTTATTTCTGTCAGATTCAGTCTCCAAATTGGTTGTGAAATACAGACACAATGGAAGCCCTCTTTTAAGTGTGATTAAGGCTGGCAATAGACCTATTAACTGAAAGAGATAAAGTTGACTTGAAAGTTAAAGTTTAAGTAGTACAATTTTAAGTTACACACATATGACTTAATAATTCATGTTTTCATATATGTTTTATATATACTTATATATATAACATTTCCTAATCTATTGATATTAAGAGCAAAGCTTCTGGTTTAACTATGGGACCACTAACTGGAGTCCTGTGTCATATTTTCTGCATAACCATGCATGTGATTAATCATGTATGGTTTCCATATTAGGTTTTTCTAAAGCAGACCAAGAATTTCACCACTTGAAAAAATATTAAGCTATATGAGTACAGACTGCTTCTACATCTTTATGACTTCTTCCCAATTTTTTTTAGGCATCTCACCAGTGACTCACATTTGTTGAAAATTTCTAAAGAACCCAACTTCAGTTAAAAAAAAACAATCTTTTGTATAATTCATCAGTTCAATAAAAATTAATCAAATTGTGTAAGAAAAATAACAAGAACAACTGATCTGGGAATAAATAATTGTTTCATGATAATCATACAATTCAACGGAAAGACCAGAGGGAGAGAATTGTGCCAGTTTCCCTAGCTAGTGGCCTGTTAGGGACAAGGTCAGGCTATCATGGGCACAGAAAAGGAATGGAGTGAATCAGTTGATCTAGTTGGCCAATTAAATGGAGATTGGTTAACAGAAATCTTAGGAAGAGAGAATGAAAAGAATAGTTACTTTATCTCCTTAACAGCCTCAAAAAGTAGCCCTGTCCCTGTATTAAAATATTAGTTCTCTGTTCTAGGTGGTAGGTACACAAATTTAAAGCTTTGGGGGTAGACATTATAAAAAGGAAAAGGAATCAATCTCCACACCTGCTTCTAGAGACTTGCAATGTAGCTATTATTTCTAACTGTTTACCACTGGTCAGTGAGTAATTGTATTTTCCAGTCCAGTTGATCAACTTTATAGTTTGTGGATATCTTAAATTGTGGCAATAGGCTGACTGTCAAACCAAGATTTGGTGTTCCTCTGATTGTTGATCATCATCTTTGTTTTCATGAGTTTTAATAGGAAATTGAGAGAGTCAGTCTCAGAGTCCCTAGTCTGCCATCACATAAAACAAAGTGTCAACTTTTTTGTTTTTTCATAGAATAGGTGTTATTCATCTAAGTCAATGTAAGGCTGAAACAGTATTTCTGGAATTAATACTCATCATTTCTGATATCATAAAATAAATAGAAATGTTAAGGGTAGGGAGACGGTTGTGGGAAAGGTAGGGCCTTTTCTATTCTCTCCCCCAGAGAACTTTATATCTCCTTGAAAAAAGTCAGGCAAAAGACAAGCCTGCGAATGACTGATTTAGAATGGCAAACACCAGATAAGATTATTTGATGTTGTGATCCAGACATGATTGCTCTAAAACTAGTTATAACATAAAATTAACTAATATATCATGTTGAAAGTATCTCCAACTCCCTAGGAAGTTTTTGGTTACTTAAAGTAATGTACTATATTCTACTCAAGTCTTTTGGGTGAGACATCCTTTCTAAAAATATCCCACATTACACACAGGCTGAAACGTGTTTCTGGATAATTGGAGAACCGGTCAATCTATATCTTGAAACAAGTCAAAATGAATAAAATGTAACTCAGATGCAACATAGATGAAAACACACAAACACCTTTCACAAGCAAGAAATACTTAAACAAAAAAGCATCTCAGAGGAGAGTTTAGGAACGCCTTCAAAACCAGTAATGAGCATTAACTCTTAAATAGACTATGCTATTAATACCCAGACAGACCTCTACTAGACTAGAACTCAGTTTTTTATTTTTAAGAGTCTCCAGTACTCTCAGTTAACAACTGCCCCATTAAAAGAAAAGTTCTAAATCTCTCATAATAACAGAACCTGCAGAGGATCCAGAGTGTCAAATCCTAGTCAGATGATGTATTCTATTATTACTTTAAATTCCCTTGGGATAATGTTAAAAGGCAGCCCTTCATTATCAAGGACAGAAACCCTCAATCTCTGTGACTTTGTACATTTGTTTTTCTGCTAACTAATGTGAAGACATTTCTGTACTAGTTTTCTAGTGCATGACAAGATTTGAGCTCACACTGTTACGATCCATGAGCAATAAAGCACAGTTCTTACACTACTCATCACAGTTATCACTGCTAACACTGTTCCAGCTCCCCCAAGAAAAACCACCAGGTACAAAGTAAGGTGCATCGTGACGTTCACAGCTCTCTCAGGAGACGCCACGTGCTCAGATTAGAACCACTTTCGTTCAAGTAGCGGAATCTCAGCTCAGTTCTTGAGCTATAAATGACTCTACCAGGTCTATATTATAATAAATAACACTGCCAGAATCTGAATGGTGAGAATTCTATTTCCCTAGAAATTCCACTCCAAACAATAACTGTACGGCTGTGAATTTGGTTACTTCATTTAAAACTTACGTTTAAACAACTGGTAGGAAGATTAGATACAGTGTGATTTGGTCTAAAAATACACTGATGATATGGTAACAGATGAAAAAATGATTTAAAGTCTTGAATTCCATTACACTAATAGATAATTACTGTGAGAAGAATGGTTTGTGATAACAACATTAAAAACACAAAATGCAGAATCAGGCAAATACTCTAAGTCAGCAACAACAGAAAGTCTTGTGTGTAAAAACTGATCTGTTCAGCAATGTCCACAGTACCCAAAACACGGAAAGAGCCCCAATGTCCACTCACTGATGAATGAATAAAGAAGATGTGTATGTATATATACATACATACACACAGTGGAATATTACTCAGCCATCAAAAAGAATGAAATCTTGCCATTTGCAACAATGTGGATGGAACTAGAGTGTATTACGCTAAGTGAAATAAGTTAGTCAGAGAAAGACAAATACCATGATTTTACTAATATCTAGAATTTACGAAACAAAACTGATGAACATAGGGGAAGGGAAGGAAAAATAAAATAAGATAAAAACAGAGAAGGAGGCAAGTCACAAGAGATGCTTAACTACCGGGAACAAACTGAGGGTTGCTGGAGGGGATGTGGGGGGGATGGGGTAACTGTGTGATGGGCATTAAAGAGGGCACTTGATGTAATGAGCATTGGGTGTAATAGGCAACTGATCAATCACTAAATACTACCTCTGAAACTAATAATAAACTGTATGTTAACTAACTTCAATTTAAATAAAATCTAAAAACGAAAAAAGTCATCTGATCAAGTCAACTCATTTAGATATTTGGGAGTATCTTTTGAACCCACCCATTCTAAAGAGCCTTCAAGAAAGCAATCTCAACAAAGGTAATTCTGTAAGAATGCAATGATGCTGAGAGGCAACCTAAAATTTTTCAGGTCCCATGGTATGAAACTCTATAATCTCCAATGAACAGTTGTCCAAATGTTGAGCAAATTCAAAGCTTTGAGTTGTTATTTATTTTTGCTTGTAGTATTATTTAGTGTATTCAGAAGCCCTCTGGCATCCAAACTCCAAATACTAGATGAAAGAACTATTTGGAGAGAAGATATACCAGGATACCACATCTTCACATAGAATGTCTACGCATATCTGGTGTCTGAAGTTTAATAGTCTCTTCAATCAGTAATTAATTGTATTTCAACAAGTCTTTATTCAATTCTTACTATGTTGACTGCAATTCCACAGGCATGGTGGGAGAAATAAATAAAAGAAATAGTTCCTACTGTCAAGGCGTTTACAGTCTAGCAGAATTAACTTCAAATAATTATTATACTGAGAGAAATAAGAAAACATCAATTCCCAGTTACATGATTGAGTCATTTTGGATCTGATTTAGATGAAAATTTGAGGCCAGTACCATAATGGGATGGCACTTTGGCATCATGGGAGGAGGTGGAATATTGTGCACATGGTGAATTGTATGTGAATTGTAGTGGCCAGTGGATAAACTGTGGTAGACCATCTCCAAAGATGACTGCCATCATTCCCTTCAAGTAATGGAGAATAATTCCCTCCCCCTGAATCTTGGCTGACGCTAGTGACTTGCTTCACTAAGAATGTAGTGGAAAGGACCTTCTAGGAGTTCTGAGGCTAGGTCCTAGAAGCCTTGCTGCTTCCACCCAGGTGTCTTTCTTGCGTTCCGCTATGGGTAGATTCCTGTGACAACTACATGCAATAAATTAGGGGCAGAGAGAAACTGAAGACAGAAGAGCAGGAAGTCATTGCAGTAGTTCAAGTAAAACATTAAAAAAAAAAATCATAATAGAGGCCTTAAAACCAGAAAGTAATAGGAAGACAGGAGACGAAGAATGTCAGAGGTGAGCAGAGGGGCAAATCCAAAACACTTTCCAGCTGATGAAACTTAAAAGAACAAGAAAAGGTAGAAGTCAAAGTGGGTTCTAGAGGCTAGAAAATTTATGACTTGTTCAGGGTGTCCTAACTCTTAACTCTTAATTGTACCTGCTTTCCATATAAAGACTATTTTTCAGCACCTAGACAACCAAAAAGAGAATGATGCTATTAATAAAGATTAGGATCCAAAAAGAAAGCACACATGGAGAAAACAAGAGGAAATTAAATTAGAGGTGCTGGGCAGCCATCCAGGAAGAACCATTACAACAAGCACATGACAATGGAGGGACTGAGTGCCTTTTCTGGAACTGAGTACTTTTAATATCTGTTTGATACTCTAAAGTCACCCAAGCCCCAAAAACAAGGACTTCTTTTGTGTCTCCACATGGTTGGTGGTTTCATTTGAAGTTAATCCCTTCTTTTTTCTGGCCCCAAATCCCTTACCAATAAACGCCTTGTTAAACATTAAAAGCACTTAATGGTAAATTTGTAATGGGTTTGAATAAATTGCTCTCAAACTAAAAGTTTTCTACTTGAAAAATTAAATTTTCAGATTTACAGAAGTTTCAGATTTTAGTTGTATACTCCGTGGCATTTCAAATTATCCACATTTAAAAAAAAAAGTTCCTTCACACGTTGTCAAAACACATGATTTGGCGACCTGTGCTGTGGTGATATTTGCTTCCATCCTGCCTCAAGTACTAAACACTGAAAGGAGACTGAAATCCCTGCCTGTCCTAGGAGTTTACCTTCCATCCTCTATGTCCTCCACGTCCCTAATCCTGTAAATCTTTGTACTACAGTTTTTTTTTTTTTTTTTTACAATTGGGCCTTGGAGGAAAAGAAACACCTCGGTACATTAAAGGATTATTTAAGGCTAGAAAATTTATGACTTGTTCAGGGTGCCCTAACTTTTAACTCTCAATTATACCTTCTTTCCACATAAAGACTATGAATGCATATACTATAGAGCTTACCCAACCTTGTGAACTCAATCAGGCTCACAGATATGTACCACATCCCCATGAGCAGATTAGCCACTCCTTTTTAAAGACTCCCAAACTAACTTATGTTAGGTTATAGCTATAACTAATGTTGCCAAACAGCATGATCAAATTCATTTACATGTATTATTGAAATTGTGTGAGTTAGGGGCGCCTGGCTGGCTCAGTCATTAAGTGTCCGCCTTTGGCTTGGGTCGTGATCCCAGGGTCCTGGGATCGAGCCCCACATCGGGCTCCCTGCTCAGCGGGAGGCCTGCTTCTCCCTCTCCCACTCTCTCTGCTTGTGTTCCCTGTCTTGCTGTGTCTCTCTCTGTCAAATAAATAAAAACTTAAAAAAAATAGCTATGAAATTGTGTGAGTTAGATCAGTATTTCTCAGACTTTTCACATAACTCCTTAAAGACTCTTTAGACATTTTTTGTTAATCATCCCCCCATACAATTTTAATACACTTAAAAGTATATCTGTTATTGTACTATTGAGTACTATTTTTATGCTTTATATATTTAAAAAAATACTTTTTTTCAAACTCCCCAAGAACCAATTTTTACCCTCCTAAGGAGGATGTCTCTCTCACTGAGAATGCATGTTTTATTTAGATTAATAAATTGTTGCTCAAACAAGAATTATTCTTATCGCCAAAATAATGCTAAGCCTTAGATCATTATATAGGGACTCATGAAGAACATGAGAAAGACTCATGACCATACTCCTGAAACTTTCAACTTCAAGACTGAGAAGTGCAATGATATCACTTTCAGTATCTGCTAAATAAAACTATGAAATTCTTCCATTTTAAAGGCCACTGTCATTCCTCCATTCTTCTCTGATTTTGTTGAGAGATCAGCTCAGATTATTTGTGGCTAACAAGTAAAATATAGATTTTAAAACCAGAAGTATAAGTAGTTCTATTCATGAGGTCCTCAAGTACAAAACAGATAATAAAGATACAAATAAGAACTTGACAATCCTAAGTACTCCCAATTCACCTAACTACAGAAACAGTAGTAGCACTGACATTTGGTAGAAAAGAACTGTGAAGGAGTAATATTAAGATGAAGAACACTATTTAAATACAAACTGTTTAAAAGGAAATATCAGAAAGCAATCATTTTACTAATAGTCCCAAAAATGCTATTTACGTTGATGTATAATTAAAACTCCTCAATATTAAAGCTCAAAATATATTTCTTCTTAGTTAATACACCTGGATCTCCTTTCTTCCTCCAGCGTAAGTAGAGCTAAAATACCACTTACTCCTGGCTAAAGCAAGGACAATAGAGGAAGAAGAAAAGCCATAGGGTTTGTAATCCATTAGGGCTCCATCCCACCCACCCTACCATTCACCCAGAGGAAGACTAATGGGGTGGGGAAGGGGCATAAATTATTTATAGCAAGCATAAGGCATTCTTACAGTCAGCAGAAACAAAGATCTTCCCCTACCAAAATAGAAAAAGGGGGATTATGCCTAATACCAGAGTTTATTAGGGGCAAAATATTTAAGGAACAGCCACACAACCTCAACTACATCAAAATATTACCTATTTTAAGACAAAGAAAACATTTTGTAATGGGAGTATCATTACTCTCTTATGACTTGGCAACCTGAAAGCTGTTAAGCCTGCAACAGGACTTCAAAGTTGAGACTTAAACTGTCTTTTCCAGTTAATCCCTTCTTTTTCTGGCCAAAAGAAAAAATGTAGGATTTCTTTACCATTACTTTAG
Organism: Mirounga angustirostris; assembly: GCF_029215605.1. Classification (NCBI taxonomy): domain Eukaryota; kingdom Metazoa; phylum Chordata; class Mammalia; order Carnivora; family Phocidae; genus Mirounga; species Mirounga angustirostris. The sequence goes on along the minus strand of NW_026991720.1, from coordinate 106,059,225 downwards.
TGATACTTTGGTGTTACTAAAAAATACCTGTCTTCTTGTTCTAAGGTATGAGCTGTATACATTTTTAAGTCTCTACTTCCTGAAGAGATTTAGCAAACTAAGGCTTTATTTTCTGAGTAACCAAAATGTCAATTTTATTAGCAATTGTAAATTTTCTGTAATACTTTGATTCCATTTATTTTAAAATAATTCTAATAAAGAATACCTAAAATCATGAATTATCCTTTACAATTATTTTTTTATCCTACAATTTGTACATACTAAATTTCTCAATTTAGATAGCAAAAAGTTATATTATATAAGAATATAGTGTGTATCTGGGGATAGTGGGTACTGACCTAGTGATATTTGGTCATTTAAAACAGAAGACTTGGTTAAATGATTACCAATAAAAACACAAAACATTTTTTTATAAATCAGAGGCAGCCACCAATCAATCGCCCCATTTTCAGGTCAACTGAACACCCTTCCCATTTGCCTTAACATAAATCCACAATGCCAAAATGAGACAGTCTGGCCAGCACAATGACAGTTATCTAGTAAACAATTTATAGTAGGAACTTTTCATAATTAAGTTTCTTCCTTCATTTTAAAAATGGGATCAGGGATCAATGAAAAGATAAGTTAACAAAGGGTTAAGAAAAAACATAATCATAAATCATATTTATGATCCCATACCAAATATCTGTAAAAAAAAATAGTTGTAATTGTTCATTCAGCAATTAATGTATCAAACACTGTGTTAACTATTAACATTGAACATGACAGTCATGGGAGAAAAATCCATTTCTTCAAAAATTTTTTTAAATTAATAAATTTATTAAACAAAATACTGCCTCAAAGTATATCCTGGCTAGGGAAAAGAAACATGAAAAGCAAAAAAGTCAAGTCAGAACAGTAGCAAAGTGTATGAGAAATTATGTATTTACCTTGGCTCTGCACTCAGTGTTATTACAGTTTTTTGTGGTAGAGAACCTTGTGAGTTTTGTTTCAAATCCTGTAAAAATAAACAAAAATTTTTTATTTTACTTTTAAAACTTAAGTTTCAAAACTAGCTATGTAATAGTACTTACAAAAATCCTAAAAAGGACACAATGGTGTCCTCCTTCTAGCTACATAAAGGTCCATCAAAGTTCAAAATAAGTAATTCTTTTGTGTGTGCGTTTTTATGGGTGTGTCTTTAGACTTCAGTACGGCATGTGTTACACGGACTACTAGAGTCCAATTAGGAACCAAGTAAATCAAAGTTCTAAAGATCATTTTGCAAAAAGTTTCACTATTTTACCTTTGTATCACAGGTTTCATATCCTTAAGCAATGTATGTCCATTTATTGGATTTTTTACTTCAACATGAAAATATGTAACCATAATTTGATTGCAAACATCAGTATATGAAAATACTGAACTTACTATCTCTGATTCCAGATGTGTAAGTTCCAATTACATGTAAAATTCCAAAGCCTATGGCTCACAATAGACTCTAATGATAAAATATTACAGTTTTAAGACATCTGAGTTGCCAAATCGAAGTCTAAAGAGGTTTGCAATCCCCCATTTTTTCCCACTGTTATTCCTTGCTGCTGGATAGTATATTCTTCCTCTCAGAGTATGTTCTGTTTTATTGGCTCCCCTGATCCTAACCACGATACAAGCCAAGGCAGGAATCATCCCATCTAACAGATAAATGAATGAGGGCTCACAGATGTTAAGCAACTTTTTCAGGCCCATGCAATCAGGTACAGAGGTGGGGCTAATAGCTAGTCTTTAATTCCTCAACTGCTCCTCTGCTGTTACACACATCTGAGCACTGCTCACAGCACTCCATGGGCTCATCCTGAAACCAGAAGACAATTCAGGGGCTTCTAATTAAAGCCAAGCAAAATAACTAATTACAGCGTCTAGTTACCTTACAGTACCATATTAATAGTGTTCTCAAAGCTGTATGTTCCACATAATGAAGTTCATTAGTTTTCATGCTTAGATTTAGTCAGAACAAAATATACACCATAAATCAAATACAGACACACTTACAGGAAAGAAGAACACATAGGTATTTCATATAAAATGATACAAATTCTTTCAAATCATGTATAAGGAAATCACTATTTTTCAAGGTTTCTTTTCACTCAGCTTCTCACCCCCTTTTCTGAATCAAGAACAAAAGAATCACACATTTTTATGATAATATAAAAGGTAGCAACTAACCATGTCTAGGAGGTTATCAAAAGAGTAAGAGTTGTACGAGTTTTTGTCCTTCAAAATAAGAAGTAGTGCAGAATATCCAATTATCTTCTTCAAATTCGTTAATGAATGAAAGAGTCTGTGAACCAAAAATTTTTACTGGTCTGAGAAGCAATTCAAACATCAGTATACAATATTTTCAGTTTCTTTAATAATGGCCAAACCACCATCATCCTGTATTCACAAAGTGAAACCTATAATGAAGCTATAATGAACGGACTCTTCTTTGCCCAGAACTAAGTACTTAGGGAAAAAAAGTTAGTCAAAAGATTTCACTAATAAGGATTCATTTAAAATAGAAAACTTTCTGTATACACCTGAAACGTGTAAACTTAATCAAACTACCGATACTTTCTACAAGTATCATGCCAAATACTAAGAATATTCAACATGATCACTCCAATAGCTTTAAGGCTTTGTTACCAAAAAAGTGATTTGTTCCTTTACTTTAGAAAATTCTTTAACAAATGTTGAAACAGCAAAAGAAAGCATGAGATTAACTGTCACTCACAAGAATATTCGTTCAGTATACATACTTCAAAAAACTCAAATTCCTGAAAACTTCAAATAAATATTTTGTTGACTTTAGTTTCATGTTCTTGTTCAAAAAAAGAGAAAGTTTTCACAGGTCTGGATAATGAAATTGTCTTTCTCCTTGTTACTTTTCTTGGTCATTAAAATTGTTAATTGTATTCCAATTGTACTTTTATGTCTGAGGAACCAAAGAGATGCGTATGAATCAACCTACTCAAGATCAATTCTGGAATATAATCTTGGTACAGTATCAACTATTGCTGAAGCACTACACGTGGGAAAAGAATTTGAAGGTTTTTTTTTTTTTCAAGTTCCATCTTGTTTCTTTAAAGCTTTATAGAACAGGTAACCCTAAGTAAAGCCACTGAAGAAATCTGTCGAAAAACTTGGCTAAACATGCTTTCAATCAGCCATTGAATCTATTATGTTTATAGAGTGATTATATTATTTTCCCCAATACAGGACGCAATTTTGGACCTACATGTTAAGAACATTTTTGTTGGCATGCAACGACAAAAAAATGTTTAAGAGAATTAAAAATAACTTCTTTTTGCAGAGCACTGAGATTACTTTCAAAGATGTAAGTGATCACAATCAGTAAGTTAATTAACTATGCAAATGTGTTATACATACATAGTGTTAAAGTCTTCTGCATGTGAGTTCAGGCCATCATCCAGCTAAGTTTCTTAGTCTATTCAAATGTTTTCCTAGGTGATAACAAGTGTTTTCACCAGACTAAAAGACAATATGAGTGACTACAATTCAGTTATAGGAACAAGCCCCTCGATTTAAGTTTATTTTTATCTATATGGCAATCTTTATTAGGCTGTCAGAACCTGAAGAATAAAAGTCATGTTCTACTCCCCCTGCTTGTGTTCCCTCTCTCACTGTCTCTCTCTCTGTGAAATAAATCTTTAAAAAAAAAAAAAGAAGGGGCGCCTGGGTGGCTCAGTCGTTAAGCGTCTGCCTTCGGCTCAGGTCATGATCCCAGGGTCCTGGGATCGAGCCCCGCATCAGGCTCCCTGCTCAGCGGGAAGCCTGCTTCTCCCTCTCCCACTCCCCCTGCTTGTGTTCCCTCTCTCACTGTCTCTTTCTCTGTGAAATAAATAAATAAAATCTTAAAAAAAAAAAAAAGTCATGTTCTCCATCAGCTAAAACCTTATATGTATTACAGTGCACTGGAGCTTAAACTGAGGGAATGCCACACATCAATGTTTGTATCCTAAAGGCACATGCACAGTCTTCTAACGAGGTAAGCACTAAGAACTGGTAGTGTATTCCCCAAATGCTTTCTCAGGATGCATAAAGCCATTCTGTTTAAAGCAAAACAAGACTAAACACAGTAAATAAGTTTGGGAAACATTGGGTAAAGCAAAATTTTAATGTTTCAACAATTCATCATTGTGGGATTTCCCAGAGCCTCTAATTTTCTAACATGCCCGTATTTTATTATCACTGAACCGGACCATCACTTAGAAATCACAGTTTTCTACTCTGGTATCATTACTACTGTTTCAGGCAGATACTATCATGTTTGTCAGTGAAGTTTGATCTATACATATGGGCCCTCATACTTACCCTTTGTTCATTTTTTTCTCCTACCTACCTTAACTACAACATAGAAATAGGCAGAATTCTAAATATTTCTGTAACTGATCTCATTACCATTTCTTCTCTTGCACATAGCCCCATTATCCACTTTTAGGCTGAACATCCATCACAAACACTGTCCCCCTCTAATTCATTTTTTCATGCCATGATTAGAATTAACCTTCAAATAGCCATGATGTATTCTTGTTCTCCAGGTGATAATTATATAAACATTCAATCTACTGTTGAGAGCAGTACTCTAAGTAAGAATCGCCTTTAGATGGCAGAAGAGAAAGCTAGAAGGGTCTGGACCCCTGTCGGCACTGTAGAGCTGCTATACCTGAACTGGGGACCTGCAGACTTCTTCCACGTGGCATAAAAATAAGTAGGATAGGATTTATTCAGTTTTAAGTTGTTATTACTAGCAGCCAAATGCAATCCTGAACTCATACACTTGTTCACAGGGACACTTCTGCCAACATTTGAATAAACAGTCAACAGTCTAAGAACAAGAGAGCACCCAATGCTAGCTGCCTCTTTGTTTATAACTCTCTAACTTGTGTTTTGAAATTTCCTACTTAAAATGTCTATGCTAATGACTTGATAATTGTGTATGACTTCTCAATGAAGTGTGAAGTGCTCGCAAAGCAAATTTACAAATGTCAAGTATAATTTGAGAATTATTGTCTTTTTTCTCTAAGATGCAATTTTGTATGGTGATGTTTTTATAAGCTAAAAGCATAACCAAACATATGGAGGAACTAATGACAGCCCTTCTGGAAAGGTTATGAGATAGAAAATGTTCAGTTGCAAAAACTCAATGACCTGTACCCAAGTCTCTTTCAATATGGCAGCCAGAGAGAGAGCAGGTAGACAGTATAGGAGAATGACTTCTTCGTTTCCTCTTAGGAACTCTTTTCTGAATATAAGCCTCACTTTTAAATTCAATAAACCAAGAAGACAGGAGCAGGTGAAAAGGAAAAAAATGGAGGATCTGACCTTATTTTAAAAAATGCCTTCTGTGGGAGAAAAACCAATTATCATTATCAGCCAATGAATGTTTTCCATTTTAAGCCCAGCTCAACCTCAACAGATGCCAAATACATTTGCCACAAGAAAACTGAGAAGATATTCAAGATGCTACCATGAATATATTTTCAAGGATTCAAGTCAACTAATGAAACCTCAAGAATTTGTTTTTCAAATATCTAGAAAGGCAGTCAAAATACTATAACTAAAATTTTAATTAACACTTATAATGATTAGTGATATAGTTGTGGATCAATCTGTAATGATGACTTTATATGTTGTATACACTTTTAACATACGGGAGAGAACATTTATTAAAAAAAGAGGTTCACTTCTTAAATCTGTATTATAAGAAAATCAGAGCACACTTTAACAATTTTAAAATATTATTGAAGTACACCATTTTTGATAGGAAAAAAATCTGGAAGAAATAATAACTAAGCCATAATGAAATAATAGTCAAAACTCCTTCCCCAACATAGGAATCTCCTCTACAATGATCCTAATGAATGGTTACCCAAACTAGGGCATGATGATGGAAATCTCACTATCACAAAAGGTAAGCCTTTTGATTATTGGGAAGCACTATTTACAAAGTCTCCTGCTGTTCTGAGCTAAAGCCTGTACTCACTGTTTCCAATCCTGCAATGTGAAAATAACTGAGCTTCCCCTCCCTCACTCATCTCACAGACCTTCTAAGAGTTGAAGATGGTTTTGATATCAATACCCAAGCCAACCCTTCTCATCCCAATTCCTTATATCATCTATATATGTCAAAGTTTCTAGGTTCTTCTACTTCCTGGCTAAACTCTAGGCTGAGAACAACTGGATATGAAATAGGATGAAATTAAACTGCTATACAATCAAGTATGGCTCTTTATCTCCTTGGATTATAGCTATGATTTATTTGATACCAAATCCCTGGTCAACAAGGTAACCCCAATTACCACATTATACTTGGGAGAAAACAGAATCAGCTTTATAATAATGTTTTACTACTCCATTTGCAGAAATGCACTGCAATAAAAAGTTAGGACAGCTAGTACATTCTCAATACAATTCTTGAAAAATGCTTTGAATATTGATGTTGTTTTTCTATAGCAATACTTATAAGGGATGTCATTATTGATATGGTCTGATGTACATTAACAATTTCATCAAAGATATAAGCCTGTGACCCAAAATTTAAAAAAAAATTGTTTTATAATCACTCTTTAATAATTATATTACCTGGTACCATAATCCACAACCACCCAATCTTTTGCAGTTCCTGTGATAGCATCATGATGTTGAAACAGTCCCAAATTTCTTCTGGCTTCTGTCAGTGCCATGTAATGGGATGATGAAAGAAATTTACTAATCTTGTATTTCTGAGCTTGTTTCAGGGCGAAATAGTAAAGAATTTCAGCAGCCCTAATTGTATAAAACAGTCATTAATTCTTATTTCAAAACAAACATTTACTATTTAAAATACGTGGTACTGATACAATTTTTAAATGCATTTTTTAAAAAATCCACATTTCAGCACAATTGATAAAAAAGATATTGATAATAAACATTCCTATAAAACCATCTAGGTATCCATCTAATATATCTAGATTATCAATCATCAGAGAACATCATGTCTAAATTGATATAAAGGACGCTTGTTCTAGATGGTCCTGGAAAGAAGCCGGTACCCACTGGCAGCGAGATAGGTGTACTTATGTATAACATAGTGGAAAAAAAAAAAAAAAAGCTCGAAACAGCAGTAAAAAGTGGATAATAGTTGCTGCCCTTTCTTCTCTCCAAGATCAGCCCAGACACATACCAGGAACTTCATCACCAGAAAGCCATTCACTCTCACATACATACATTAAAGGAGAGACGGTGCAGAAATGGTCACAGGAGTGGGAGACTAACAGTGAAGGAGAGGCAGAAAGCGATGGCCTGACAGCTCAGTGACAACAGCTAGTCTCTGTGCTGAATGAGAACATTCAACAACTAGAGGGAAAGTAACAATATAAACTGAAAGGTGATAAAACATATGCTGTCGCTTCTCGTTTATTTTAAAGAAAAAACACTTGGGCTTACGAGTAGTTTTTGAGCAAGAATATGGGGACTTATCATTTTCATGCTTTATTTTTTTCATCAGAGGATATGGTTCAAGACAGGTTTCGAAAAAGTTCTTTAAAAAAGAGATATGGCTTGGGGTGCCTGGGTGGCTCAGGCGTTAAGCGTCTGCCCTCAGCTGAGGTCATGGTCCCAGGATCCTGGGATAGAGCCCCACATGGGGCTCCCTGCTCCGCGGGGAGTCTGCTTCTCCCTCTCCCACTCCCCCTGCTGTGTTCCCTCTCTCTCTGTGTCTCTCTCTGTCAAATAAATAAATAAATAAATAAATAAATAAAATCTTAAAAAAAAAAGAGAGAGATGGCTTGATGAAGTAAAAAGTTTAAGAAGGTTCTTTATGCCAAACATATTAAGAAGGATGGAGAGAAAACCAAGGCAGCTTGAAAATGTATCACAATATAAGGAAAAGAATAAATTTAAAGTACTCAAAAAAAAAAAAAGAATTGTTTTAAATTTTGAAATAATTAGAAGATACTAAATAATCTCTGCCTTTAAATTCTAATCTTTCTAAAATTCATGGCAGGAGAAACACTAAGTTTGAATTAAAGAAATTGTGTATATATGTTCATCTATACCCATAGCACATATTCCTGGCTTTGCAAAGAGTACCTATACATATAGATATCCCAAAATGTAAAAAGGGGGTTTAAAAAATATTTTCTTCTTTATACTCTTCTATCCTATCCAAATGTTTTACAAATGAGCATCAAGATGAAATATCTATAATCAGACAATAAACTTATTTTCAAGTAAGTTGATTACATTTTGAAATTTGTCATTATTATATGGTTTTTTGTCATTTTATTTTAAAGCAGAATTTTCAAAATATATTATTACTCACACTAAGTACTTCACCTTAAATATGTTCAATAAATTAAAATTGAATCAATATTTGTAACTCTTTGTCACTAAAAAATAGTTGACACTTTTAAAAAAGTGCAGTAGTCCAAAAGAATCTCTACATTACTTAGTACTTTCTCTGTTTTTATCATAGGTAGTTTAGAGTAACATAATAGAGAATTAATATTCTATTGGGCAAGAATGCATCAATCTCTCTAATATAGAAATACTATTTTATTACAAATACAGGAATATGTATCCATCTGGCACATTTGTGAATATCCCAAAAAAAAGGCAAAGATCAGGCTTTTGAAATAATGCTGACAGCATGAAACAGTAAAAATAAAAAAAAAAACACACACTACTATACCAGAGTACAACTCTGGGAGAAATTCATGATCTTTATAAAAGGGCTTTCCAAAATGTACTATCTCTACCAGTACGGAGAAGAAGGTAGATATAACATGACTTTTTATTTTTAATACTGAGATTCATCATGAAAATTAATCATCATGAATTCATGATCTGAACTAAGCTGAAAGTGAACTCATCATGAAAATGAATTAAGCTCCCACGCTACACACACATAGAGAGAGCCCCAGGAGCCCCCAGGGTGGTTCATCCTTACCAAAAAGCAACAGGACCCACAAAGATAGCTACTAGCCACGTGTGATTATTTATTTACATTTAAATCAACTTAAATTAAAGGAAATTAAGAGTTCACTTCCTCAGCCACACTGGTCACATTTCAAGTGCTCAACAGTTACATGTGGCAAGTGGCCATACTAAACAGTGCAGAAAACAGAAACAGAAGATTTCTACCACTGCAGAAAGTTCTGTTGGACAGTGACTGAAAGTTCTACTGGACAACGCTGGTTAGAGCGTTTTTGTTTTCTCCTGAATTTTCTGCTTTCTCCCTGTCACTATGCTTTTTCAGCCAATCACTCTGCCGCCATCAGTTCTCATCTCTTTCAAGTTTTGCTCTTCTAAGCAGAGAATCACACCTATAGAAATATGTTTCAATAAATAAGAACTGAGGTGGAGCCTCTGAAGTTCTCCCACATATAAAATACATTAGTTTTAGATTGTGTACTTTGAGGCCCACATTTTAGCCACAGAGAGGCCCTGTTTGTTCCTTGTGACCCTTGCTTGTTTCCAGCAATTTAGTCTGTCTGGCTACTGACCTGCAGACACACATAACAATGCCACTGGATATTATCACGGTGTGCAAACAATACCAGTAATTAATTAGAAACATATAAAACATAAGATACAGGAGAAAGTCTAATCAGATAAACTGCTTTTTTCAGAACAAAAGCCCATATAATAATCTGATTATGCACTGGAGACATAGCTCTGATTGCATTAAAATTTCACAATTACATTAAACACATCCCAATACTGCATACATGTTGTATATTATGCAAAACTCTATGCTATGCTATGTGCTATGATCACATAAAAAAGGTGAATAATTAATGTAGGTTTCTAAACGTAAATTTTGTACCTTAGATGGGATTCCAATATCCTATCCATTCGTTTGTAGAAGGGTCTGGATGTAAAGTAGCCGCTCCAGTAATGATCGTCTCGGTCAGCATAAGTGAAAAAATCTCCACTTAGAACAGGGAACATGGATTGGCTATTCTTTCTAATGGTTACATCTTCTTTATCCAGTGCATCAAAATAATCTGATAAAGTCCCAAACTGTATCTAATAAAAAAAAAAGTGACACTTATTCATCTCTACCTTAAAATTACTTCTAGCACTAAAAGGAAAAGTTAACAGTAAATATTTAAGATGCGCTTTCCAGTTAAGATGAAATTCTAGCTCAGATTTTACAAAACTCAAAAGCAGGGGGAAAAATATACAGTAGCTCTTTCACTTGCATCAGGTCCCAAATTAAACTAAAATAAAACTTACACCCCTAAGGGTTTAGAAGAACTACTGAGATATACAAATCTGTGGATCTGAACACACCTTACCAATCTCCAGAATTTCAAAGTGTGCAAGGGTCAGGGAATAGAATAATTCAGAGATGAATAAAAGATGGGAGGAAGCAGCAAAAATAAAACATTTACATACAGTTTGGTTAACCATTAAGTATTTTCATATGTCATATGCACATACACTCCCCTGGCCTCCCCATCCCCCTTGCTTGAGCTCTCATAAGGGAGACTTTAAGAACAGCAGGTCATTAAAAAAATGGACTTTCTCTACCAGCAGGTAACATTGAATAGAAGTAAAACACAAAGAGTGACAAGAACTGCAAGGTTGACTGCTCAAATGAAAAGGTCTTTTGACTAATGATTTAAATTACCAGAACATAAATCCATTTTTATGAGCCCAAGCTATTCCATAAATCAAAGGAAAAAAGAAGTATTATACCACACCATGTAAACAGATATTAAAAGGCAGTTTTTTTAGAGATAAACAGAGAATTTAACAGGGAATGTATTTCTTTGAATATTAAGATGCTATTTTTGTTGTTTCCTACCACACACACACACACACACACACACACACACACATACTAAAAGCTACTTTGATTCAATGTGGCAGAAAAATAATTAAGAGCAGTTAAAAACAGGGGTGCCTGGGTGGCTCAGTCATTAAGCATCTGCCTTTGGCTCAGGTCATGGTCCCAGGGTCCTGGGATCAAGCCCCACATCGGGCTCCCTGCTCTGCAGGAAGCCTGCTTCTCCCTCTCCCACTCCCCCTTCTTGTGTTCTCTCTCTAGCTGTGTCTCTGTCAAATAAATAAAATCTTAAGAAAAAAAAAAAAGAGTAGTTAAAAACAGTGAGTAGCACTCTAGAAGAGTGGTTAAGAACAGCACAGAACCTGGATCCAGATAGCATTGGTTTGAATTCCATCTCTAACATTTACCTAACAATGTGGTTTTGAGCATATTTATATATTGTCTCTGTGTCTGTGTTACAGCTAATAGGGTTCTAAGTAAAATGCTTAGAAATACAACTGGGAAATAATGGTCTAAGTTTTAGCTATCATTTTTCTATTGCAAAGGCAAAATTTCAGCTGGAAACATGATGATATTAGTAAGACAAATAGAAGTTATCATGTACCTGTGACACAATAAATTTTATAACAGCAAAATAGATAATTATTTCTAAATCCTTATGTTTACATCACAGAAAAGCAATTTTCAACAATATTACCTAGTCTTATCTTGGCTTCACCAAATACAATGTATCTTGGGCAAGTTAATATATTTGTGCCTCAGTTTCCTCATCTCTAATGGGGATAATTATAGTAACTACCAGAAAATGTTCAGAGAATTAAATAAGTTAACTAAAGTGAAGCACTTTAAAAAGTTAATAGCAGGGGTGCCTGGATGGCCCAGTTGGTTAAGCACCTGACCCTTGGTTCCAGCTCAGGTCATGATCTCGGGGTCATAAGATCGAGCCCCACATTGGGCTCCGTGCTGGGCATGGAGCCTGCTTAAGATTCTCTCTCTCCCTTTCCCCATCCCCACGCCCCCGCACCCCCAAAGTGCATGCTCTCTCTCTAAAAGAAAACGTTAATAGCAAATAGTAAGTACTCAAAAATTAAGTGTTATTTATTACTCACTTAACACATTCTAAGAAGCAGAATATAAGTGTGTGTGTGTGTATAACCATGAGGGTCACAAATGCAAAGAAATACAGCATTAACTTCAGGCCCAATAGTACAGACAAGCTCAGGGAAGTATACTGATAAAAGTAAAAAATATTCAACAATCTAAATTTCTGACTCACTTTCTCATCTATATAAAAAGGGATTTCTATGAGATAACAAAAATTCCCTTCAGTTTCAGATTTTAGGGAACTGTGGCATGCTACAGAGTTAATATTAACAACAAAGTGTACCCTTTTAGAATATTGTAACTAATTTTTGGTATTAGCCAAGATGAAAGTATTTCCTTCTTGGCAATTGCCCCAGGCAAAGTTCATTTAAGTAGCCTGGTGAGCATTCTCACAAATTTAATTCAATCTCAAAGGACTGATATATAATCCTGTATCTATCCTAGAGTAGTTTCAAAAGAAATTATTTAAGAGTGAATTTTTCTATAGTCTCTTGGTAGCTCAAAGTACGTATTCCAAATAACCAAAAAAAAAGCAGATGTTTTTTACTTCAAAAGGCAACAAATTATATCTTTAACATAACCTTAATCTTAAACATAATCAAACTCCTCTATCAGAGCAACATATGAGAAAAATACATAAATTGTTAAATAAGTGATGACCAATGGGAAACTGACTGGCTTGGTTGGTACAATGTCAATTTTTTAGCCATCTAAATTCAATTGCTTACTTGGGTTTTTCCTTTCATTAAAAGAAAATAATAAACTGAAGCTTCTGGCTTGGACAAAATAACTTCAAACATCCTACAGAGAACAGATACTAGATAAACCACAGAGAGAAAAAAAGCTTTTGTTTGAAGGTATCTAAGGACAATCAAAGCAGCCAACACTTGAGTGACAAAAATTCCAGAAAGAAAGGAAATGCATGAAGGTTACTGGGTACAAGGTTAGAATGCAAAAGTCAACTGTATTTTTATACATGGAATATACCACATTCATGGATGGCCTAATATTTGTAAAGAAGTTAACGGTACTCAAATTGATCTATAGGTTCATTGCAATGCCAATCAAAATTCCAACTTTTTTTGGTAGACATTTAAAAATTGATCTTAAACCTATACAGAACTATAAAGAAAACCAATGCAATCTTGAGAAAGAAAACAAAATTAGAAGACTTATGCTATCAGAAATTAAGATCCATTCTAAAACTATAGTAATTAAGACAGTCCGAGACTAAATAGACAAAATTGAATAGAGTCTATACAAGAGCCACACAAATAGTTTCACTCAAAATTAATGAAAAAGATGATGCTGCAGTAAAGTGGGCACACTGGTCTTTTCAATAAATGGTGGTAGATACCCATATGGGCAAAAATGCACCTTGATCCCTGTCTTCATACAATTCACAAAAAAATCAATTCCAAACAGATTACAGACCTAAATATTGAAGGTAAAACAATAAAGCTTCTGGAGGACAGCTTCATAGGAAGCGTATTTTCATAATTATGGGGTATAAACAAAAATTTCTTAAGCAGAACATGACATGGAAAGGAAAATACTGTTATATTAGATTTAATTAAAACAAAGAATTTCTGTTTATCAAAAGACAGCATTAAGAAAGAAATTAAAAAACAGGCTCACATAGTGGGAGACAATATTTGCATAACTTTTATCTGAAGGAAGACTCAAACCAAAATATATAAAAGAGTTATAAATGGTACAAAATAAACAGACAACCCAATTTAAGGAAAAGTCATCAAAAGATTTAAATAGTCACTTCACAAAAGAGGATACCTAAATGGCAATAAACTTATGAAAAGAGGTTCAATTCATTAACTACCAGGGAAATATAAAATAAAACCATCATATCGATCATAAAAAAATAAAAATGAAAAAAAAATCCTAACAAAAAATCTGAGTAAGGAAGTACAGCAACTGAAATTGTCATACAATGCAATGACTAGTGCATCTATTTTGGGATACCATTTGGCAATATCTACTGAAGTTGAACATGTGCATACCCAGTGACCAAAAATTTCTATCCCATTTTATACCCACATAAATTCACATACATGTATATAAAGACATGCACAAAATATTCAAAATGGCTTTATTTGTAATACACAAAAACTGGAAACAACCCAAATGTCCATCAATAATACAATGGACAAATCGTGATGTATTTATCAAATGGATATTAAAGATAATATACAGTATTAAAATTGAATATACTGTGGGGCGCCTGGATGGCTCAGTTGGTTAAGAAATCCAACTCTTGATTTTGGTTCAGGTCATGATCTCAGGGTCATGAGAATGAGCTTCACATTGGGCTCCGCACTCAGTACAGAGTCTGCTTGAGAGTCTCTGTCTCCCCTCCCCCTGCCCCCCCCCCCGCTCATTCAAATCATTGCCAAGTCTTACAAAAGTAACCTTATTTTCCCTTCTATCATCATGGTTAGTGTTTTTTCTTTTGAAATGATACAAGAAGGAAATCTTAAGTATGTGACCCTGAGACCATGACCTGAACCAAAATCAAGAGTTGGATGCTTTTTAAAGTGACTTTACAAATTGCCCTACTGGGCAAAGAAGGAAATAGGTAAAATACAAAAATCAGTACTTTAATTCTTTAGAATGAGTGGTAGATCCTTTTATGGATCTCAAAACCATTCACTAGGAAGATGTACTTAGGGATAAAATACCCATCTGCATATGCCACCCCCTAAGTAAATGTTTGTGTATCAGCTTCATCTTTGAGGAGATTATAGAGATGATTTAAACATAGACCTAAAGTTCATAATTTGGTAGAAATTCAGTTGTAAGTATCTTGAATACACCTGGCATTTTATTTAAGTTTATTTAACTATTTAATATTATTTACATTTACTTAATAAACTTGAATTCTCCCTACATAAAATGTGACCTATCATCAGCTTTCTAATTTCCTAAACAGTAACATCTCTTCCTTTCTGTAGTATTTCCACAAATATTCTACTGTCTCATAGGTTAGTATGTGAATATAATAAACACATTGGGTAATTTTCTCATATAGGGTCTAATATAGGACTCTTGTTTGAATCCTGACTCATGAAACATATGCTTAAAAAAAAATGCCTGTATGTGATCAGGAAAATCTGAATCTATCTGGATATATGATAATATTGAATTATTGTTAATTTTTTAGATATAATAGTGGCATTATGATTGTATTTTTAAACAGAGTCCTTATCATTTAGATACATAATGAAATGGTTACAGATGAAACTACATGACTACTATTTCCTCCAAAATAATCCCTGGGAGAGGGTGAGAGAGGACAGTGAGGCACAGCTGAAGTGAGAGTGACCTCGAGTTGATCAATGTGGTAGCTGAGCTATGGATATGGGGAGGCAGGGGTCAGGGGAAGGGTACTTAAGTTGTTCTCAAAACTTTAGGGTACAATCAAAATTTTCCAAAAGGGGAAAAAAAAAAAAAAGAGAAAGAACTACAGGTAAATGATTAATTTTGGAAGTCTTCTCAACTAAGAAAGATGCTAGTGTATTCTCTGGACACAAGACATTAATTTGCAAAATTCATGACACGTTCATCTGCATTGCCCGTCACATTACTAAAATCACAAGGATGCAGCCGTCAGAGAAACAAACTTTTGATGCTGGTAGAAAAACAGGACATCACTGAAAACTGAAGATCACAACTTAGTAGGTGCATATTTACAACTACATAAAAGTAAAGTCTCTTTAATGCTGTAGGAATGGGGGGAAAGGGACAAATTCAGAAATGCAACTATAGTACTAGATAATTTTCCGCTTTAAGAACTACACTCTTACATACAAACTACATATTCTAGGAAATATTGGGATGTGGGACAAAGAAACTAAGGCTGTTGTGTTTTAGCCTCATTTAATAATGAAGGCTCAACTTCAAATACAGTATCATAATTAAATATTTTCAAATTACCTTAACATTATACTCAGGATGAGAATTCATATAATCAAAAAGCAGCTGATAATTCTTATACTGATGATCCCATTCTATGCGTTCACAGTAGCGAAAATCATCTCCTAGTGGGGCCAGGATAACTGTAGTACGGAAGAGCTTTGACTTCTTTCGGTACTGATCTAGAAGCATCTCAGCCCTACAAAAGAAAAAGGAAAATAAGAACAGTACTAAGAAAAGGACAATGGGGCAACTCATTAAAAAGTGTATTATGTTAAAAGAAATTGTTGTATATTTTACCTGTATTCTAGGTTAGTATGATTTATAAGGCAGATTTTTTAAAACTACTATACTAATTTTCATCATCCACTTAAAATATTCATAAATTTTGGGGTGCCTGGGTGGCACAGTTGGTTGAGCATCCAGGCTTTTGCTTTTGGCTCAGTCATGGTCTCTAAGTCATGAAATCAAGCCCCGCATTAGGTCCTGTGCTTAGCGCAGAGTCTGCTTGGGATTCTTTCTCGCTCTCCTTCTGCCCCTCCCCTCTGCTCTTTCTCTCTAAAATGGATAAATAAATCTTCTAAAAAATATATTCATAAATTCTTACCAGAGAGAAAAACCCACAGGTTTCCAATGGATTATCCTTAGAGAAATAAAGTCACATACCAACTTTGACATAAAATTACTGGGAACATCAATGGCCTCCTGAAGCCCGGCCATAGACACTGGACCCCAGATTGCCTGTATTTTAAAATAATTTAGTCCAAGAAGACAATAAGGATTTCTTATCTATATAAACTTTGAAGTTGGCTTTGACTCAAGATGCCTTTCTCTAATTTGATCTAAACTTGCCTGATTACACATAAAAAAATTAATAGTTTGAATGAAACCAATTATAGAACCTGAGTTCCTCTTCAAACGGAAGAAAAACAACTCACTTAACACCTGCCATCAATAAACTGGATATCTGTCAGTGTCCTTCTCAGGGCTGATCAACAGATAAAGTTTTGGAGATCAAATAGCTTTTTTGATTTCTACCTTCCTCAGATCTAACCCATGAGTCCAAAGGTCAGCTAAATACTAAATGTGCTGATGTGTTTTTATATTTCATATTATTCTAGTATTCTGCAGAAAACCTTTGGGGTTGAACTGCTGAATGCTGAACCGGGGTACCATTTGAGGAAGTCTAGGAATACAAAGTATTTAAGAGGAATGGCTTATAAAAATGAAATTAAATAAGCGGATGAAGAACTCAGAGTAGTTCTCTATGTTTGTAATGCCAAGCTTAAGAAATCAGTGATAAATGACTAATGTGCTTTTTACCCAGTATTCCAATTTTCATTTCTAGGGTTATCGAGAAGTTCCAATTCACAATATAAAAACTTACGAAAGAAACTCAAAGACCATCAATAATGGAACAAAGTATTTTATAGAATTAAAAACATTTAACTAAATTTAGAAATTCACATGATCTTTTTATACTGATAGTCTCTGAAACTGCTTTGCAAATATTAAATTATTAGCAAAATTCAATAACTTGGTGAGTAAAATATAACCATAATGTTCTTACATAACAGAGTTTTCTGAGATTAGCGTTCAGTAGAGTACTTAATTTTTACTAATAATTTACTAATATTCCACACTTAACCAAAAATAACCTTGGATTATTAGTTATAATTAAAAAAATACAGTTCTAATGAGACTAATCAAATAGAAAGAAAAATAAGAGAAAAAAACCAAACATATAAATCAGATATGAGAAAGATACACTATGACTGAGCATCCAATCAGATTCCCCTAGGCAACCAGCATAGAAAAGGATAAGTGATCATTTAAATGAATGCCAAGGTTTACTACTAGATATACCATATCTTGTGTGTATATGCATATGACACATAAGAGGAAAGAATCACAAACATTAAGTGTGAGTCTTCCATTCAGCATCTGTCCTAACTCCCAAGCTCCTGCTCAGAAGGTGT
Organism: Mirounga angustirostris; assembly: GCF_029215605.1. Taxonomy (NCBI): domain Eukaryota; kingdom Metazoa; phylum Chordata; class Mammalia; order Carnivora; family Phocidae; genus Mirounga; species Mirounga angustirostris. The sequence continues at coordinate 106,041,393 of NW_026991720.1, read as the reverse complement.
CAACACGGAATTAAAGAGACCAATCTATACTACCTGGTAGAGAGTGGATATTCACTAAATACATTGTACACTAATGCCAAATGAAATGACCGATATCACACTTGAAGATGTGCAGCAGCAATCTGCTCTTCACTCCTACCAGGTTAGAAATGTCAACTTAACTAGAACCATTTGAGGGAGTCACTGTATGGATGGGGCATGGGGGGAGGGGGAGCATTGAGCAGCCGGGGGAGGGGGCCCTCGGGCGGGGGTCTTGTGTGAGGAGGAAGTTGGGTAAGGGGACCCCAGGCAGTGGTGACCTCACTTCCCTGACAACAGAGCCCAACAGAATTTGGAACCCCGGTAACCAGGCACCCACATTCCAGAGACAGCCCCCTGCCTAGCTCATTTCTTTGGAGACCCTCCAACAAAAAGCATGTTCGGGTGCTGCTTCCCCAAATCTGGACGCTGCAGGCTGAAGAAAGAGCGCCCTGCAAACACTGTCCCCCGCTGGGGATGTCGAATCAGGGCTCCCCACAGCCTCTGGCCATTTGGCCGGAAGGACAGAAAGGTGACATCAGGAGGCCCAGAGCCTGCCACCCAGCCCCACACGCTCTGATCTGCCTGTGCAGCCCCAGGCCCCCCTCCGTGTGTGTGTGTCTGTGCGTGTCTGTGTGTGAGTGTGCGTGTGCGTGCGTGTGTGTCTCTCTGTGTGTGTGTGTGTGTGTGTGTGTGTAAAGAGGGGTCATGCGGGGTGGGGCCACCCTGAGCAGGAGCAGACTGATGAGGGGTCAGATTCCCAGTGGGCAGGTCATGTTCAAGGTCAAGGCTGGCCGTGTGGGATGGGGTGTGCGGGCGCTGCCCCTTCTACCCAGGGTTTATCCCGATAGCCCTGCAGGGATGGGTCAGTGCATCCCGGGTGCAGGGCTGTGCACTCACAGGTCTGTGTCTGATCTGGGAGCAGCAGGGGGACTGGGCAGGACAGTGAGGATGGCCGGGCAGAGCTGTGATGCCTCCAGCCGGCTACCCGTCCCTGTCTTTGCAGAAGGCCACAGATGACCTCCCGAGGCGGCTGGCGGACATGCCCTCCTCCCTGACGGAGGGGTTGACCCCACAGGCATCCCCCAAAACAAGTGCTGGGGATTGCCGGGCAAGACCTCCAACACCACCCCGACCACTGTCCCAGGTGCTTGGTCACCGGACAGTGGTCCAGGAGCCGGAGCCCACGGAGACCGAGCCCGAGGGTGAGAAGGCTGGGGCTGGGTGTTTGTGGTGTGTGGGGATGGGTCGGTTCTGGCCCCACAGGGACGAGCCCCCAGAGGCTGGTGTGGGGCCTGGAGCAAAGACTGGGCGCAGAGCATCCAGCGGGTGGACTGCGGTCGGGGAGACGCCCCGGGGAGGGCTCCTTCCTGGCTGCGGCTTCTCTGGGAGGCCCTGGGCTGGGTTCTGTCTCCGCAAAGGCCCACGGAGAGCGGGCTCGGGGTGAGCTTTTCTCCTCTCACAGCTGCTCCACCACCTGAGGAGCTAGAGCCGGTTCCAACTCCATCGGCAGCTCTGGACGGAGGGGTGGTGCCTGCAGCGACTGCAGGAGGAGACCAGGAGCCGGCAGGTGACCCGGCACCCACCCACAGACAGCCTGACGTGGACCAGGAAGAACTGGCACCTGCCCCAGACCCAGCTCCTGCTACTGTTCCTGCCCCTGACCCAGCTCCTGCCCTGGATCCTGCACCTGACCCAGCTCCTGCCCTGGATCCTGCACCTGCCACTGCTCCAACCCAGCTCCTGATCCTCCCCCTACCCCTTCCCCTGCCCCTGCCAGAGCCACTGCCCCTTCCCCTGCCTGAGCTCCGGTTCCTGCTCCTTCTCCTGCTCCTCTCCCTGCCCCTGCCAGACTCCGCTGCCCCTTCCCCTGACCCTTCCTGAGCTCCTGTTCTTGTCCCTGACCCTGCTCCTGCTCATAACCCTACCCCTGCCAGACCTGCTGCCCCTTCCCCTGCCCCTGCCTGAGCTCCTGTTCCTGCTCCTTTTCCTGCTCCTGCTTCTGCCCCTTCCCCTGCCAGACCTTCTGCCGCTGCCCCTGCCACTGCGCCTGCCGGAGCTCCTGTTCCTGCTCCTTACCCAGGTCCTGCCCTAGATCCTGCACCTGCCACGACTGCTGATCCTATCCCTCCCCTTGCCCCTGCCCCTGGCCCTGCTCTTACACCTGGCCCTGCCCCTGGCCCTGCCCCTATCCCAACCCCTGCCCCTACTCCTGCTCCCGCAGGGCTCCCTGAGCCACATCCAGAGCCCACAGCCCTGCGGGGAGAGCTCCTTGTACAATTACCCTTAGGTCCATCGCCGGACCCCGACGCCCCGCCAGATTGTTTCATCCCCTCCCCCTATGTTCTTTCTCTCTGGTTCATATTGTTCTGGTTCATATTGTTCATTTTCATGTTCTGTATACTGTTTATTATTTGTTTTAAATAAAATTACTTGTTTTCAACTGAACATGTGATGAGCATAAGTACATTCCCAACGCTGTGCCACCACACCACAGAAGATTGCTGCGGAATATCTCATGTCTCAAAGGAGTCCCCGAACCAGAAGCCCCCCTGCCCATTTCGCCCCCAGCCCAGACCCTGGAAACCCCTAAGCTGCTTTCTCTCCCTATTCTTTTACTTGTTCTGGATGTTTCTGTACGTGGAATCATGCAATAGGAGCCTTTGTGTCTGCCCACCTATTTTCAAAGGGGACTCGTTTTCTTCTGTTTATTTGTCATAAAATTTCCCTTATTCGATATTAAAATCCCCGATTGATTACAGATCAGATGTAATCATAGAGGCCACTTTAGGAATTATGGGCACAGGGGCGCCTGGGTGACTCAGTCGTTAAGCATCTGCCTTCGGCTCAGGTCATGATCTCAGGGTCCTGGGATCGAGCCCCGCATTGGGCTCCCTGCTCCATGGGAACCCTGCTTCTCCCTCTCCCACTCCCCCTGCTCGTGATCTCTCTCCCTCTCACTCTCTCTTGCAAATAAATAAAATCTTTTTTTAAAAAAGGAATTATGGGCACAATCTCGGGGCAGAGACCCCTGTACCTGCTGGGACACCGCAGCCTGACCCCAGACAGGAAACGGCTGGTTACTCCTGCGGCCCACACAGAAACCAGGTAAACGCAGAAAGCTGGAAGACACACCACAAAGCAAGGCCAGAGAAAGGTTTCACCTGACTCTGGTCCAAACCACGCTCCAAGTCACTGGGTTCCACAGGGATGGAGACCAAACACATGCCAGTCCAAGGGGGAGGATAGGCATGCAGGGAATATGTGTCAGAGATGTGGAGCTCCCGGGGAAGGATTCCGGCAAAGGAAACCCTATGGAGGCAGCGCTCATCACCCTCAGACTGGCAGGTGTCTGGTCTGGGGAGAACGTGAGGAAGTGGAGGTCCAATGCAGGTCCCCTGGAGGAAAGGGTGACGGGCACCCCTGTCTGGGAGAACAGTGAGCATCACCCATCCCAGGCTGCAGGTGCACCCATCACCTGGCATGCTCGGCCTCGGACTCACCCCCGGAAACTCTGGCTCGGTTTTTCACAGATCTGCTTTCAGGAGTGTTCATCACAGCGGTGATGGAGAGAGCAGGGAATGGAACAACGCTAATGCCCAAGGAGATGGATGGGATCCATGGTCCCAGTCCTCATGATAGAATGCCCTGTAGCCACTGTCACATTGTCATTCGGAGCACAGGATCCGGGAAGCCCCTCCTGAGACCTCTCCTGCCACCCTGTTCCTGGGAACATTGAGAATTGTTTGAGGAGGAGGTGGAGAGGATCCAGGATGACACCGGGTCCAAGGAGAAGGAAGGTCAGCACTGGGAGGACAGATGGACGTGCCCTGAGCCACCATCCAGGACCCAGGCTGTGATGCCCTCGGACCTCACCCCAAATAATGGCTCCTGAGGTACAGATCCAGCTTCTGTGGTTTCACTCCCTCCCTCCCTACGTCATTTATTCACTCATTCATTCCCCCCTCTCTCTCCTTCCCCTCCACTCCTCCCTTCCCTCCCCCACTCCCTCCTTCCCTGCCTCTCTGCCTCCCTCCCATCCTCCCTGCCTCCCTCCCCCCCTCTACCCCTCCCATCCTCCCTTTCCTCCTGCCTTTCTCCCCTCTCCCTCCCCATCCTGCCTCCCTCCCATCCTCCCTTCCCTTCTCCCTTTCTCCCCTCCTTCTCTCCCATCGTCCCTCCCTCTCTCTTTCCCTCACTCCCATCCTCCCTCATTCAGCACAGGATCTGGGGTCCCTGCTGGGTACTGAGCACTGGGGCTTCATTAGTGAGCACCCCCCAACCCACATGGTCACGTCCACTGTGGGAGGTGATGGGGGGCAGTCCTCACGGCTAGCTCTGGTGATGAGCACTAGGAATCTGCTCCTGGAAACAGGCCAGTCGCACAAGGAAAAGAATGGAGAGACCCGTGTTTAGCACCTCCTCTAGAAAAATCTCGTCCTGAAAAGTGATGAAAAGTAAGTATGTCCTAGACTTCATGCCATGTGAGTTCTAATGGCAGGTACGCCCTGATTCCTCGAACGAACAAAGAGTAAATCATCCAGTGTCAACTGGGGAGTTGTGACACAATTTTTCTGACCAAATGACAGCATTTCAGCCAACATCTCCTGGGCCTCCGAGTTTCCCCAAGGGTCTCTGTGATCCTTTGATCCTTCCATCGACCTCCTTGGGAAGCTCTGTCCTGTCCTCTTCCTTGTCTCCTGCCTCTTCTGAGACCCTTCTGTGGCTTCCCCCTCCCCCACTTGCCAGGGCCGCCCCTACCAGGATTCCCCATGCCCCTTGGCTGGGCGCCCGCATCCCACACTGAGCCCCATGAGCCCAGCGCCTTCTGCAAGGCCTGTGCGCTCCCTCTGGGGTCACTTGGCATCTCCCCTTACAGCGACCTGCATCGTCCTGTGCTGAGTCTCCTCTGAGCAGTCTGTGAGGCCGTCCTGTGCCCGTGTCACGGGAACAGAAGCGAGAGTCCAGAACGTCCAGACGACCCGCTCCCAGTTCCAGCGTGTGGAGCCTGGGCCAAGGATGGTCCACGAGCAGAGGAGGACTCAGACCCAGGGGGCCTGAGGGAGGATGTGGCACATTGAGCCCATAGGACGAGAGTGAGCAATGTGCGGGCCTGGTGCTCAGACCTGCTGGGAGACCACATTGCACTGACTCTGTCCACAGGGCTGGAGGTTTTCAGGGTATCCACCCTCCCATGCTGCAGGCTGGCAGTGACTGGCAGGGGAGGAGGCACCTGGTGCAGGATACAGCCCTCAGGCAGAGAGGAGGGGGCAGGCGCTCCCCCAGCAGCTGGAGGAACTCGGGTTAGCCACTTTCCCAGGCTGCAGCCTGGCAGTGGCTGGCAGGAGAGGAGGCACCTGGTGTGTGAGAGAGCCCTCAGGCAGAGAGGAGGGGGCAGGCGCTCCCCCAGCAGCTGCAGGAACTCGGGGTAGCCACCCTCCCACCCTGCCAGGCTGCAGGCTGGCAGTGACTGGCAGGGGAGGAGGCACACCTCGTGCAGGAGAGAGCCCTCAGGCAGAGAGGAGGGGGCAGGCTCTCCGCCAGCAGCAGGTGCACTGGGTCGGGCTGAGGGGGCATCATTGGACAGCAGTGCCTGCAGCTGGGGTCTCCACACAGAACCCCTCCTCAGCCTCAGCACAAGCTTGTCCAGATGACCTTTGTCCCCCAAACACAAAGTCTGACCCAGGACCCCCCTCAAGCCCTGACTCCCAATCCTTTCTACTCAACTCAAGTGACAAGAAATGGCCAATAGTTTAGGTGGTGTTGGGTGCACAGGGACATTTGTTTTTCTGGCCCATGCTGTAACGTTGCTGGCATTTTAAAGATCTCAGGGCTTTGATTCAAAAACGGCAGGATGCCGGGGACCCCAGACAGCTTTCTGGAAACCTGCCTCTGGGCCTTGCAGCCCTCCCATCCCACCAGCGCTCAGAATCCCACCAGCTGCTCAGAATCCCTCCAAGCCACAGACCCACAGTCTTGAGTCCTCAGATGGCCCAGGCGACGTGCCTTCAAAAAGTGATCCCGGTGGGGCTGCAGGACACACTGCGGATTCCAGCAAATCCCCCTCCCAGAAAGTGAGGGTACCACTGGACAAACTGTCCAAAACCAGCCAGGTCAGGGTTCCAGGAAGACACCAGAGGCACAGGAGTAACTGAGGAGCATCTGAAGGCCAGGTAGGGACAGTGAGAATCTCTGGTGTTTTTGCCTAGGGGCAGCTCTGGTCCCCCTAAACCCTCAGTGGAATGGCTTTACTGGGGCATTGGGGGGTGGGGGGAACCATGCCTGGAGGACCCGTGGCTCCACTGTCCAAGGTCGCCGACTTGATCAGTGCACAGGTGGGGAAAACCGGCCACACCCCGAAGAATTTCTAGAAACAGTAGCCATCTCAGTGGTAGCTGACCTGGGAGGTCAACCTTACAGCTGCCTGAGGTGAGATCGAGCCACAGACCAGCACACTAGCCAGAAATGGAAGAAGGAGAACCAGTTCTTCATTTCATAGTTTCTAAGTCACCGGTTTGTTCCTACGGTTAGTATATTTTGCATCCTGGGAAATCTCTGCCTGTCTAAGGTCTTGAAACTGTTCTCCTCATGTTCTCTGCTGGAGAGGTTCTTGCAAAATCTCTGGTTTATAGGTAAAAATCATCTGGAATTGACTTTGGTTGGCACACCCATGCTGGGAAAAGGATGAAGCTTCCCCAAAATACTAAAAAAAGAACTCCCGTATGATCCCACTATCAGGTAGACCTTTTCAGGAAATAAAGAGTTTCTCGAAGTAAGATCTGCATTCTCCCACCCAATCTCCCTGAGGAGGGGCGGCCACCCTTAGCGACCCTCCCCTTGAGGCAGGTGCCTCCCTGGACAAGGGGCTACCCCAGGGCTGGAAGGTCTCCACAGCAGCACATCCAATGTCCTGGATACTAGGAGACAGAGTACAGCACCAGGCCAGTGAGGGTCAGGACACACTACCCCGAATATGGCACCTTGGCAAAATAAACACAGAAGCTAAAAGAACTTTTGCATAGAGCAAAGCAAGAAGGTCTCTCTGACCCCCAGCCATCAGCCTTTTTTCCCTTAAGCAGGTCAGAAGACTGCCATGTGGAACTTTCTCGCCCCGGACCACAGAGATGACGTGCTTATCACCAGAGTCAAGGAATTTAGGACCACGGGGTCTATACACACACACCTGGTTAAACTAACCCTTATCTTCCTAGTTACTTCTTTACCGTTTACGAGCCCTAGTCCAAACCCCTGCGTCTGTCAATTCTTCACACACTTACTGCTTCTTTGTCTAAAAGGTAGAAGAGCTGTCTGCTCCAGTCACCTCTGCTGGTCTTCATGGTCTTGTGAGGCTCCCACCAAAGCAATCAATACATTTTGCTTGCTTTTCTCCTGTTCATCTGTCTTTGTCAATTTCCAGACTCAGCCGGGGACCTTAACAGGGTTGAGGACAACTTTGTCCTCTCCTGCAGCTCTGTGGGGCAGGGGGTGGGGAGTCAGGAAAATCCATCCCATCTTCCTGGCTTTGGTTAAAACCGACCTCTGCTGGGAAGGAGCACAGGACTGTGCACGGCTGGGGGAGCCAGAGAGAGGCACGTGGAACATGTAGGAGCTACCTGACCCCCAGCCGGGGGACTTGGCCCCAGTGACAAGTCCAGGGTGTGATTATGAATATTATAATGGAAGCATCCTGAACATCAGATCTTCCCCACTCCAGGCCTCATGATTGCTGCTCGTTGTAGTTGCTACTGTTGGCTTAGTGACTTTTCTGAACTCACTTTGTCAAGTCTGTATTCTTTGCTGTGTGTGGCAACTGAATCCCTGTGCTGTTAACTCAGTGGTCAGCCAGTGCCTGGGCAGAGAGGTCACCCCTGTTTCCGAGCTATGGGCTACAGACTGGAAGTCCCCACAACCTCCTCTTCAGGTTTGAATAATCTGCTCCCGTGGCTCATGGAACTCAGAGAAACATGTTACTTACTAGATGACCAGTTCATTAAAAGGACAGAACTCAGAGCCAGGCAGCTGGAATCGATGAGCAGGGCAAGGTGTGTAGAAGAAGCTCGGGGCTCCCCCGCTCTCTGAGTTAAAGAGGCCTTTGCCCACCTCCACTCTGACCTTCGTCTGTACTTCCTAACTGATGACGTCCTTCCTTCGGGCTCATCTGTTAACTCAAGTGAAAGACCCGGTGGGCACCAAAATGACTCCTCAAGTAATAACCACTGCTGATGTCCTGGTGATTCTTGGGCACAGCCATGAATCTCAGCTTCTTCATGATGGGGCGCAGCCCAGCAGCTGTGGATCCCACAGGTCCTCCAGGGGCAGCCCAGCAGCTGTGGGTCCCACAGGTCCTCTCGGGGACAGCCCAGCAGCTGAGGGTCCCACGGGTCCTCTGGGGACAGCACCTTAATGGGCTTATGGTCCAGCAAGTACCTGTTCAGGTGGCTCTCATTGTGCCACACAGCCTCAATCCCAGTGACCAGGTTGACCCCCATTGCCTGGTGACAGGCCAAGGTCAGTCGGTGAACCTCTACCACCGACCCCGCAAAAAAGGTCCTCATGTAGTAAAAGTCGCCCTTGTCCCTGGGGATGTGTGCCTGGGACTGTGACCAATGCTCGTAGCTGAAGTCTTTGCGGGCTGCCTGGTAGAAACCGGGGTGCAGGATGCCAAAGACGGGGGACAGGATCTCCATACTCACGTGGTCGCAGAACTTCATGTCCACCTCTGTGAATACCAGGTAGTCCACCTCACGGAGGAAGTGTGGAATTATTCTTAGAAAATATATTGTAAGCCCTCAGGAGTGATTGTGGAAGCAGCTGAAAGGTCAACAGCGTTCCTGTTCTCAGACTATTGAACGCAAGGGCCCAGTAGGAGCAGGATCCCATGATCTCCAGGGGCAGGGCACAGTAGTTAGGAGCTAGGAAAGAATGTAACCCTCAGGTCCCCTTTCTGCACCTGGTGCTTGCTAGCACAAACATCCCACTTTTCCCTTATCCCATGACTGCCTCCCTGAGTGCCTGCCCCTAGGGGAGGGTGCAGGACTGCTTTACCGTTTCAGGATACTTGCCATCCCTTTGTCCTCCTTTCCCACGCTTTGAGCAACTGCCCTTGCTTTTCTGATAAAAAAATGAAATAAAAGCAGAGGCAGCCCTGCATGGTCACTCAGCTGCTGGGCTGCCCCCATCATGAAGAAGCTGAGATTCATGGCTGTGCCCAAGAATCACACATGTTTCTCTGAGTTCCATGAGGCACTGGAGCAGATTATCCAAACCTGAAGAGGTTGTGGGGACTTCCAACTCATGGCAGGTGGGGACAGAACCTTCAGGGGGTCAGCCAGGGGAGGGGACCCGCAGGGTTTGCCCGGGAGCTCAGCACAGGGGGAGTGTTCCTGGCTCCAACATGCTGACTGTGGGGCTGCATGGGTCACAGGGTCACCTACCCTAACCCTAACCCCTAACCCAACCCTAACTCTAATCAAACATCATGCTCAATTTAGAGGACTGACAGCTCTACTCTGAAATCACAAACAAGTCCATCATGCTGGCTTTCACTCATTGCTCAGTATCGTACTGGAAGTTCTACCCAGAATGATAAGGCAAGAAATCCACATGTGAAAGAAAACAGTAGAACTACGTCTATTCAGAGACCAGAGATGACATCATCTTATATAGAGAGCTTCCTAAACAATCAACAAAAAATGATTACAGCCAGTTAATATCAACACACAAAAATCTCTCTTATTTGTATACATTAGCCATGAATCATCCAAAAAATAATTTAAGAAAACAATTCCAATTTAGGGAACATTAACATTGACAAAATACTCAGGAATAGATGTAATCAAGGTGCAAGGCTTGTACACTGAAAATTACAAAACATTGCTGAAAGAAAGGGAAACCTAAATAGATCTGAGGACCCCATGGTGATGAAAAGACATACTATTGATAAGATGGCAATAGTACACAATGCAATGTGGAAATTCATATCACTGTACCCTTTGTATATATACAAAGGTTGGCATGAGTGCGGCCAGGTGGAAGGCACTACTGGGGTGTGGAGATCGATGACACATTCTTCTGGACAGCAATCTGTCCGCACTTGGTATGAGTAAGCACACAAATCCCATGGCATGACACTCCTGCCCCAGGTCAGTTTGAGGGCTGTAGGAGGGTAGCTGGGAGGGAGCTCATTGCAGCTTTGTGTGTGGGAGTTAGAAGCACCTTCTGGCCCATCATGGGGGTGATGATATAATGAACAGGGATCAATACTAAAGCTTTCCTAAGCAAGGGGTGCAAGCACCAGATCTATAGCTGGATAATATGTACATAAATGAAAAGCACGTATACACAAACCTCACTGCATGACATACAAGGGTACATGCAGAACCAAAAAGGCATTAACTCAGGCGTCCAAGAGGCCTGGGGGGACATTAGAAAGGGTAGGAAATGGAGGGAAAAATAAAATAAAAACCAGGCGGGAGGATGGCATGTTCAAAGAATTGTGAAAGGGAAAGAGATTTTACAGTTTTTACATCCACAGTTCAAGCTTTTCCTGACAGAATCGGAAGATCCAACAACACTGGGTCCGGGTGCCATGCAGCCGCAGTCCACTGTCGCATGGGGCCACATCTGCTCTCCAGTCTAGCTGTGCCACCCACAGCCTCCCTCATTCCACACCACAAGTCTGGCCCTGCAGACCCCTGAGGTTGCTTCTGCTTGAGGACGTGAGTTTGGGGGAGGGGGGCTGTTTGTTTTATTGCCGCATACTTGACACACAAGGTCACACTGGTTTCAGGTGTCCCACGTAGAGATTCGACAACTCTCTGTAATACTGTGCTCACCCCAAGGGGAGCTCCTACCTGAGGACATGAGTTTTGATGCCAAGGACCAAACAACAAGGTCAGAAGGCAGGATCAACAGGTGCATTCTGGCTGCAGAGGGAGCAGCTGCTTGTCACTGGTGCTGGGGCAAGATCAGGTGGGAGCTGGACCATTCTTGGCAATGCATCTGAAAGCGCTCTTGGGTGGATCACAGATGACATGGGTGTGGAGAGTGAGGCAAGCGGAAATGGGGAATAAGATCTGCATTTCACTCTTAATTAGCTCAGGAGGTGCTGATCCTGCTGGCAGAGACAAGGCACACTGACAGAGTATCTCCCAGTGTGAAGACTTTGAGTGCCATCTAGGACATGTTAGGTTTTAGATGCCCTTTAAGGACTCTCACAGCACTGGGAATTCTGCTATAGAAACAGACAATTGGACAGTGTTTTTTCTGAAACACCAAGAGAGGTGTTTAACTCCTTCAAGGTGAGAGCTCTTTGGGACTTCCAAACCCCACTGTGCCATGATGCAGTCACTGACTGCTGAAGCCCAGCCTTAGCACATCCATACTTATGTAGAAAGAACACAGCCCAGCTGGCTCATATTGTCCTGCATTTCCAGGACTGGAGCCTTCTGGGGGGACACCACAATCTCCCAAGTGCAAAAGGGGCCTTTGCTTGCTGCGGCCCAACCTGGAGGGCTGAAGTGCACCATGACACCATGGCATAAGGAGGACAAATGTACCAGGAGGATGTTGCCATCTGTGTGAACCAACATGGCCCTTTTCGGAGCAGAGGTGGATAACATTTAGTCAAGACATGTGGACCCCAAGCAAGTCAAAGAGACTGAAGGGTAGTGCTGTCCAGTGGAGCGCTCAACCCCCCATGCAAGATCTTCCTAGACCAGAACAACACGAACTTCTCAGAGCACCAGTTTGTACAAAAAGGATGGATTTCCCCACCGAGAATCTGAGAAGCAACCACTAGGTATGAGGTAGGGAAGCTCAGAGATGTGGTTGAGAGAGATTTCTGCCACTCCCAGGAGAAGGGTCACAAGAGAAAGTGTGTTACTGAGTCCAGTCTGGGAACCACACAGCCTGAGATGATATCTGAGCGCAGGATCTATTAATGATGGGGCAGGCGGCTGGGATCTCCAAGGAGAGTCCCAGCTGGAGGTGCACAGAGACAGCACAGAGATGCCCACTAAGGCCTCAGATATGACCAAGGCCATCCAGAGAGAGGGTATAAGAAGACAGGAGGGCACCTACTGCAAGACACAAACATGACTGACAGGCAGGGGACAAAGGCCTCTGAGGAGAGCAGCCAGAGAGTAAACTGAAGGCCAAGGGCAGAAGAGGTTTCAGGAAGGAACTGGCAGTCTCACGATCAAAGGGGAAAAAAAATACAACTTATATCAAAAATAAAGGGCTAATCTTTCTAATATATAAAAACCAAGAAGGGGTACCTGGGCGGCGCAGCTGGTTGAACGGCTATCTTAAATGCCTTATAAAAACAGGCAATTTACTGGCTGTGTTTTCTCCTGCCACTAAATACAAATCCAGTAATTGTTTAACTTTGAAAGCTTTTTGGTGTGAGATTTGATACTTAAACAGAATGCAAAAGACAGAAAACACTCATAACGGCACCAACCCAACAAAAGAATCTTATTTTTACATGTTAACCTTTCCTCCTGCCCGTGCATAGCCACTTTCCCCATGAGTCCTGAAAGCTTTGTTCTGAAGTAGGATTTTAATGTCCACAAGTTAGTCCACTGACAAAGGCCACCAGAAGACTAACGGGGGCTCAGCTCCTGACCCAGAACTGCAATTCCTATCAGTGTATCTTGTCTTCACCAACTACCTCCGTGCCCCCTACTGTCAGAAACCGCTTAACTCAACCAAGAGGACACGTGCAAGCCTCCTTGACTCGGCAGTGACCACAGCGACCACGTTCATCGGTGCTCTGAAAATCAAGGTAAGGGGTAAAGAGGCCAACGCAAATGAATCAGGCAGATGAGTAGCACTGTTCAGCGTTCACTGTGTGCTGGGCCCGCTCCTAAACACTCCGTATGCATCCCCTCCCCGGGTGTGCCCCCTCAGCACAGCCAGCACCACTGGGCAGGCGACCGAGGACCCCAGAAGCGCTCCAGGCTTGCTCCAGTCACGGGGCTGAAGAACACCGCCCTGCACTCCCAGCCAGCAGTTGTCCCAGAACCTCTGCCCTCCCCACACTCTGGCACCTCCCCACACTGCCTCGGGGCACAGGTGTGTTGGCGGGCTGGAAAAGCAAGTGGCCAAGGGACGGGCTCAAACCCCACGACTAGACTCCTTGGCGCCCGATCCACCTGACTTCCCAGCGTCGTGGTGAGATTTCCACCCCAGCTCCTCCTCTCCCTGACCCACGTTTCGGGACGCTCGATGCCCATCGCTAGTCACCAGCGCGGGGTGAGGATCACAGGTCCAAGCCCGCTGCCGTGACACAAAGTTGGGAAGAACCGAAGTGCCCGTCGGAGGGGCGGTAAAGGAGTCCCGGGCGCACAGCCCGTGCGGGCCGCGCGCGTCTCTAGCGCTACCACGGGAAAGACGCTGTGAGGTTTAACGTGGGGGGCAGAGCAGCACCACCACGCGTGGGGGGAAACATGCACAGATGCACGGACCCCAAAGCGCCTCTCCACACGCGACTTCTGAGCTACCACAGAACAGTCGCGTCCGCCCCCCGTCCCCGTGCAGGACCTGACAGCCGCCATCTCGCCAGTCATCGCATTCCCTCCTGAACCCGAGGGCCAACCCGCCCCGTGGCCTCCCGCCACGGTGACAGACAACACAAACCTCATAGGCGACATCCCTGCCAAACGACCGGCCTGAATCTCATCAGGAGGATACGAGACACCCCCGTTGAGGGGCGCCGCTCAACAGCTGGCCTGCCCTCCTCAAACGCCCTGGCGCCCGGGAACACGGTGCACGCTGGGGCCCCCTTGGCTGACGGGGAGGACGGGCGGGGCGACACACACTGCGCACATCACTGGGGCGACTGGCAGGAAGAGAATGTGCACCGCGGATGAGCTGAGTGCACCATCTCGCTGTGCAATGTTCTGACGGTGTTTCTGTGCTTGGGAAACAGACAGTGATGCTCTCAGGGGTCCAGGGGTCCAGGGTCTCCAACGGACTCAAACGGTTCGGGGAAAGCACGCAGACACACAGGCACACGCACAGGATGAAGACAGGACTCGCCTGTATCGTTCTTGCAACTTTCTTCTACATTTGAAATTACACCAAAATAAAAAGTTTAAGACGACACGTGCATCGTCGTCATGTGCGTGATCTGACCCCAGCACCCTCAGCAGCTCAGCGTTAAGAGAACGAGAGGCCTCCCTTCCTGTCCCTGGAAGAAGACACCTGGAATCACGCGAAGGAGGGAAAGCAGGCCTGGGGAAGAGGAGAGCGACACATTTTTACCGCACATCCTCTGCTGCCGCGTGACTGTCTTACGTGTGCGTGAGCAAATCAATCAGGAAAATGAAAACGCAGAAACTCGCGGGAAGGAACCCTTCTGCACCCACAAGGGGAGCAGCATCCTCAGGGACGCGGCCTATCCTTCAGCTCCATGCTCGCTCCGCCTCCGCCCGCCTCCCTGCTGGGCAGCCCAGCCGCGTGCCTCACGCGCCACCTGCTGGCGGAGGGGGCACTGCTGCCGAGGCGCGCCAGCCCTCCGTGCCACCCTGGCACCCACCCTCCACCATGCGTGATCTCGTGACCGCGGCCACATCCCACCTTCCGGAGAGCCCCCGCAGCCAGCAAGATGCCCGATGCAGCGTGGCACTCCGCAAAGATGAGACGTACCGAGGAAAGGACGCAGCTTCGAGGGGAAGCCCAGCAAATGGACTTGGAGGCGAGCACCCGCCTCAGAGCTTGGTGGCAGAGCGGCCCCGCGGCCATGGTGACCCCCGAGAACCACACTGCTGACTGTACGGCCCCCTGCTGGCCCGCCCACCCCACCCCCGCCTGGGCTCCCGGGGTGTTCACGGCCTATCCCACACTTTACACCAAGGAAGGTGTAAAGTCAGCAGCACTCAGGACCCCGGTCACCAGCTCTGTGTCCCCGTGAAGACTCTGAAAAGCAGGGACACTAAGCTGGCCAGTCCTGTGGAGCAAACCAGTTCAGCCCCAAGAAGCCAAAGGAGTTCAATCGGAGCATTAAAAAATAGAACAGAACAGAAAATACCGGATCAATGGCCCCGGAAGCCCATGACCAACACACAGCTGAAGTAAACCTCAAGGACAAATGGCTCATCTCTGTGACTCACGCAGGACGGCACAAACACATCGCCCTCTGACAAAGTAAACCACACGTGGGGGCGCAGGTGCACGTGCCCTCCGCCAGCGGGGGACTCACCGAGGTCTGTGATCGGGCCGGCAAGGAGCTGCTTGAACTTGTCGAGCCGGGAGGCCTCTCGTTCACTTAACGCTGAGCTGCTGAGGGCGCTGGGGTCAGACGTGCCACCCACGGCGGCCGCCACCGAGTGCGGGAGAGACTGGGACCGCTGCAGAGGAGCAGTGTCACCGGCGCTGTCTGGGGAGAGAGCGCGCAGGGGGTGAGGATGGCCTCCTGGACCCCCCCCTACGGCCCTGTTCCCCAGTAAGAAGGCTCCCACCCGCGCCACCTGCCCTTCGGGAACGCCACCGTGCCACAGCCATCCCCTCCTCCCCTAACCGGCCAGTGCAGACCCGCGTGACCGGAGCAATAAAGTGAAACTAGTGAACACCCAAGAAGCCCACTGGCCTTATTGGTAGAGCGTTACTCCCTGGGAAAACAGACGTGCCTCACACAAAAGCAAAACGACAATCAGAAAACTCCAGACCCCCCCGGCTCCCCCACTGCTAGCAGGCCTGCCCAGGTGACACAACCCAAAGATCTGCTGGTGCCGGTGGGGCTCACCTGGGCCTGAGCACAGAAGGAAGCCACCGAGCCACACGTGGAGGAGCATGAAGCCCACAAAGGCACTGCACCCCTTGGATCTCCCCAAGCCCCATGAGGGAGGCGGGCAGGGACCATCACCAAGAGAAAGCACAGGAAGCTAGAGCGCATGCAAGCAGGGGAGGGGCAGCAGGCTGCAGGCCTGCCCAGCACCCCCCGCCCCAGGGCACCACCTACCACCACGCACAAAGGCCCACCGACAGGGACACACAGGGCCGAAGTGAAACCGTGCGTTAAATCCAGGAACCCGGACCAGGAAGAGCCACAGAAAAGAGCCCAAGGCCCAACACCCACTCAGAAAGAGCCACCAGGGACCAACGAGGGGCCCACAGGAACAGGCAGCACCAGGCTGTACACCCCCAGGTCTAAATACCCTTGAATGGTCACATCTCCCAGAACTGAAATTTAAAGTAGAGGAAAAAACCAACTCCAGGAGATGGGGCGGGAACCAAACAAAGTGAAGAAAACATGCCGGCTCCTGGCCGCCGCTGTCAGACTCCCACCGACCCCCTCCTTCCCGCAGAGCTGACTCATTACCCTAAAATCGAGGCCCGGAAAGGCTTCACACAGAAACCCTCAGGCTACAGAGGAGCAGTGTCTGGCCCAGTTAAGCTTCCAGAAAAGCCTGTAGAGGTGGGCGCGTCGAGGTGAGAGCAAGTCCCAGCCCCTCCGCAGGGCTGACCCCTCGCTTGCAGGAGGTGTCCCCACCGGCCTGCCCTCCGGGAGGCCCGGGGCAGCGATGCTCAGACCCCCTCCTCCCCGCCCTCAGAATCTGCCACTCCGCTGTGCGTCATGATTCCTCAGGAAAGACGATGGGCGGGAGGAGGGATTCCTCGTTCTAACGCGGAACCAAACGTGCTGAGTTTTACTTCTCCGCCATCTTAGAGAGCATCCCTGTGATCTACTCCGACATGTAAGGACCACGTCGTCCTGAGCAGAGCACACATCCGGTCCCCCTCTAAGATGGGACGTGCAGGGTTTGCAAGGCACAGTGATGCCCCCTGCCCCCCGAGGAAGCAGGAAGGTCAACAGCAGGTCTCCCTGCTACTGTAAGTGGAAAACACATCAGTGTCCCCCTCCGGGGCAGCCAGTGTCCACCCAGGACCCACTTGCAGCTCAGTCCCCATCAACGATGGACAGTCCTCCCCAGCCACGCCCACTGAGCCCTTCGCAGCCAAAGGCGCAGGCTCCCCATTACGCCAGCGGCACCCTAGACCAAGCAAAGGGCATCTGACTTCAGATACAAAGGTACAGATACCTCAGACACTGATTAAGAAAGTCAGGACAGTCGAAAGGTAAGCAGGAGGCGCGGGGAAGGCCAGCCGGAGACCCCTGCTGCAGCATCCCAGAACTTTCAGGCTGCCATCTACCCAGGGCTGAAGGCCAAAGGCGAGGGCAGCCAGCAGGCCCTGTGGACGCTGCGTGGGGTGACGTGAGCTCCCACGGTGGCGCACCATAAAGGGACAGGCACCGACACAATGCCGGCAGTGGGAAGGGCAGGCAGCACTCTGATCACACTGGGCCCCGTGAAACACAGCGTCCAGGCCCCAGAAACACAACTCCGCTCCGAGGAGCACAGTCACATGAAATGGCACTCACAGGTCCCTCACCTCAACAGAGGCCTGGCCTGGCCCTGCGCCGTGGGGCCGGTGCAGGGACAAGAGTGGGGCAGAACATGGAGGAGGGGAGAGCCCGCGGTCACCAGGCCCTGAAGACACCTCAGTTTAGCTCAGCAACATTCACGTAATGACACAGGACCCCAAAGGGAAACAAAGGTAATGGGACATGGTCCCTGCCTTGGGGGAACTTGCAAACCACGTAGATGAGGTGTGCAGTCAGCCAGCCCAGCCCACCCGGCACCTCCCCTCGGCTGGGATGGCCCCTCCTCCTAAGCCTGGAGCCTCACCCTACGGGTAACCTTAGAGACATCACCTCCTCCCTGAAGCCTTCCCTGACACGTCCTGGCCCTCCTCAACAAGACTGAACTGGGACTTCTACCCGTGGGTGCTTCTGGGTCCTGTCCATCACTCCAAGGCTCCATTCCACCCAGGGAGGTGAAAGACTCAGATCCTTGTGTTTCCCCACTAGACTGCCCGCCAGTCAACACATCTGCGCCGGGCCCAGCCCAGTAAGAATGAGGGCTGACGTGGTCGTCTTAGCGCCAAAACCGAGTAAGCCATCCCCACGACTAACAGCCCACCAAGGGAACTGAACACAGGCCCACGAGTTCTGCGCACCACTGCCAGCCACCCGTGGGGTCGGCCCCCTGAGAGGCCACCTCGGGCTCCAGAGCGGCCCTCTCCCCCTTGGCACTGTGCACGGTCGGGCCAGAGAGTCCCCTGGGGGCCAGGCACCCTGGTCTCTGCCCACTTCATGCCAGGAGCACACACTCCCTGCCCCAGATGTTAACAGGAAAGGTCCTAACACAGGACCTCATGTCCCCTGGGGGCGGCATCACCAGCGAAGAGGCCCTGCTCTCTGTGGGGAGGTCAGCAGCTAGCAGCAGGCCCTGGCCTCAGACGCCCTGGACTTGAACCCTACCCCACCGCTCAGCATGCTGGGCGAGCCACGTGACCTCCCTATACCTCCCCCGTAAGCTCTCTCCTAGACTGGCTGCAAAGTCAGAGGGATCTGTTCATGACGAGGGCCCGAGACAGTCTCTGCCCCACAGTAAGCGATGGACAAACACTAGCTGCTATCATGAAATGAACTGCTCACAAAAAGCCTGCTCAGAAAGCAAAGCAAAGATGGTTGATGCGCAAGCGGGTGGAGGCAGAAGGCAAGCACAGTAATCGGCCCCTTCCCCAGCATGAGCCGCTTGGGGCATCCTTCACCTGGCTTTTACAGGAGGAGGCCACCCCAAGGCTCCCCACCCTGGCAGGATGCAGCCCAACTGCATACCTGGCCATGGGCTGAATGCTGTGAGGCCCCAAAGTCCGTATGCGCAAGTCCTTCCCCAGACGGGACGGTGTTAGGAAGAAGGGCCTCAGGTTTAGAGGAAGTCAGGAGGGTGGGGTCCCCTGATGGGATCGGTGCTCCTGAGGAGTCACGAGACAGTCTGTTTCCCCTCTCTAGTCTCCCCCATGTTGGGATACTGTGAGAAGGCAGCTGTCTGCGCCCCGAAGAGAGCCAGGACCCAACCGTGTTGGCCGCCTAACCTGACTTCTGGCCTCCAGAACGAGGAGACCTAACTTTCTGCTACTCATGCACCATCGGCCTGTGGTGCTCTTCGCAGCAGCCCCACGGCCTGAGAGAACAGGAGCCTGCCCGCTCAGCCGAGATGGGCCCCCACCTCTACGGGTGCTGAGGCCCGCCCCCCAGCAACTGCTCAGATGGCAGGTGTCACAGAGGCTCTACCCAGGCCCCAGAGGCGTGGGGCACAGCAGAGGGCAGAGGAATCCGGGGCACCTGCCAACTTGAACAGGCACCCAGGCTGAGGGCACTGCCCGGCCGGGGCGCGCAGGCGGTAATCGGCATAGGATGCGTCAGTCTCGGGGAACCTCGACCCACTCGCAGAAGCCCTAACCAGGGGACTACTGCACATAGAATTCACGGCTTTTTTACCATGATTCTTTAGTCTTTTAAAGTCAATTTTTTTAACTGTCCTTTTGTCTTTTTATTTCTTTTTGAATTTTTCTTTTTCCCTTTTTCAACCAACATCTTATCAATCCCTTTTATAAAAAATTATTTTTCATTTTTAGAGTCATATTCTATCCTTTCATAGTAGTTACCCATATTTTTGGCTTATATATATATAAGTTGTTCTCTCTTTAAAATTTTGAGATAGTTTCTTCTAACAGATTAAAATATACCCTAAATCTCTAGTATATGGTGCTTTCTATTCCCCTGCCTGATCACATCCTCTCCCTTTTTTTTCTCTTTTTCTTTTTTCTTTTTTTAAATCCTCTTCTTTCTTTTTTCAAACAACTTCTTATCAATTCCTTTTATAACATTTTTTATAATTTCCATCTTTACAGTCATATTCCATCCCTTCATCATATCAACCCTTACTTTTGTACATATATAAGTTTTTCTTTCTTTAAAATTTTGGGAGGCACTTTCTTCTAAAAGACCAAAATACACACCAAATCTGGTGTGTGGCACTGATCTATATACCATATAGATCATATTTGATCATATTCTGGTTTTCCTTTTGTTGTTGTTGTTTCGTTTTGTTTGTTTTTGTTTTTATCTTTATCTTTTCTTTTTCTTTTTCTTTTTTCTCTCTTTCCCTTTCTTATCCCACTGCTTTAGGTCTTTTCTGATTTGTTTAGAGTATATTTTCTGGGGACGTGGTTATTCTGCTAGCATTTTGTTCTCTCATTAATCTATTCTCCTCTGCACAAAACGACAAGACGGAAAAAATCACTGCAACAAAAAGAACAAGAGGTAGTACCGACTGCCAGGGACCTACTCAATACGGACATTAGTACGATGTCAGATCTAGAGTTCAGAATCATCACTTTAAAGATACTACCTGGGCTTGAAAAAAATATGGAAGTTATTAGAGAAACGCTTTCTGGAGAAGTAAAAGAGCTAAAATCCAACCAAGTAGAAATTAAAAAGGCTATTAATGAGGTGCAATCAAAAATGGGGGCGCTAACTGCTAGAATAAATGAGGCAGAAGAGAGAATCAGTAATATAGAAGATGAAATGATGGAAAATAAAGAAGCTGAGAAAAAGAGAGGTAAACAACTACTGGATCACGAGGGCAGAATTCGAGAGATAAGCGATACCATAAGACGAAACAACATTAGAATAATTGGGATCCCAGAAGAAGAAGAAAGAGAGAGAGGGCCAGAAGGTATAATGGAGCAAATTATAGCAGAGAACTTCCCTAATTTGGGGAAAGAAACAGGCATGAAAATCCAGGAAGCACAGAGAACCCCTCTCAAAATCAATAAAAATAGGTCAACTCCCCGACATCTAATAGTAAAACTTACGAGTCTCATAGACAAAGAGAAAATCCTGAAAGCAGCTCGGGAGAAGAGATATGTAACCTAAAATGGTAGAAACATTAGATTGGCAACAGACCTATCCACAGAGACCTGGCAGGCCAGAAAGGACTGGCAGGATATATTCAGAGCACTAAATGAGAAAAAGAGGCGGCCAAGAATACTCTATCCAGCTAGGCTGTCATTGAAAATTGAAGGAGAGATAAAAAGCTTCCAGGACAAACAAAAACTAAAGGAATTTGCAAACACAAAACCAGCCCTACAGGAAATCTTGAAAGGGGTCCTCTAAGCAAAGAGAGACCCTAAAAGCAACATAGACCAGAAAGGAACACAGACAATATATGGTAACAGTCACCTTACAGGCAATACAATGGCACTAAATTCCTATCTTTCAATAGTTACCCTGAATGTAAATGGGCTAAACGCCCCAATCAAAAGACACAGGCTAACAGACTGGATTAAAAAACAAGACCTATCAATATGCTGTCTGCAAGAGACTCATTTTAGAACCAAAGACACCCCCAGATTGAAAGTGAGGGGGTGGAAAACCATTTACCATGCTAATGGACACCAAAAGAAAGCTGGGGTGGCAATCCTTATATCAGACAAATTAGATTTTAAATCAAAGACTGTAATAAGAGATGAGGAAGGACACTATATCATACTTAAAGGATCTATCCCACAAGAAGATCTAATAATTTTAAATATCTATGCCCCTAACATGGGAGCAGCCAATTACATAAGGCAATTAATAACAAAAGCAAAGAAACACATCGACAACAATACAATAATACTGGGGGACTTTAACACCCCCCTCACTGAAATGGACAGATCGTGTAAGCAAAAGATCAACAAGGAAATAAAGACTTTAAATGACACACTGGACCAAATGGACTTCACAGACATATTCAGAACATTCCACCCCAAAGCAACGGAATACACATTCTTCTCTAGTGCCCATGGAACATTCTCCAGAATAGATCACATCCTAGGTCATAAATCAGGTCTCAACCGGTACCAAAAATTGGGATCATTCCCTGCCTATTTTCAGACCACAATGCTTTGAAACTAGAACTCAATCACAAGAGGAAAATCGGAAAGAACTCAAATACATGGAGGCTAAGGAGCATCCTACTGAAGAATGAATGGGTCAACCAGGAAATTAAAGAAGAATTAAAAAAATACATGGAAACTAATGAAAATGAAAACACAACTGTTCAAAATCTTTGGGATGCAGCAAAGGCCGTCCTAAGAGGAAAGTATATAGCAATACAAGCCTTTCTCAAGAAACAAGAAAGGTCTCAAGTACACAACCTAACCCTACACCTAAAGGAGCTGGAGAAAGAACAGCAAATAAAGCCTAAAACCAGCAGGAGAAGAGAAATCATAAAGATCAGAGCAGAAATCAATGAAATAGAAACCAAAAGAACAGTAGAACAAATCAACGAAACTAGAAGCTGGTTCATTTGAAAGAATTAACAAGATTGATAAACCCCTGGCCAGACTTATAAAAAAGAGAAGAGAAATGACCCAAATCAACAAAATCATGAATGAAAGAGGAGAGATCACAACCAACACCAAAGAAATACAAACAATTATAAGAACATATTATGAGCAACTCTATGGCAGCAAATTAGATAACCTGGAAGAGATGGATGCATTCCTAGAGATGTATCAACTACCAAAACTGAACCAGGATGAAATAGAAAACCTGAACAGACCTATAACCACTAAGGAAATTGAAGCAGTCATCAAAAATCTCCCAAAAAACAAAAGCCCAGGGCCAGATGGCTTCCCAGGGGAATTCTACCAAACATTTCAAGAAGAATTAATACCTATTCTTCTGAAACTATTCCAAAAAATAGAAACGGAAGGAAAACTTCCAAACTCATTTTATGAGGCCAGCATTACCTTGATCCCAAAACCAAAGACCCCATCAAAAAGGGGAATTACAGACCAATATCCCTGATGAACATGGATGCAAAAATTCTCACCAAAATACTAGCCAATAGGATCCAACAGTATATTAAAAGGATTATTCACCATGACCAAGTGGGATTTATCCCTGGGCTGCAAGGTTGGTTCAACATCTGCAAATCAATCAATGTGATACAATACATTAACAAAAGAAAGAACAAGAATCATATGATCCTCTCAATAGATGCAGAAAAAGCTTTTGACAAAGTACAGCATCCTTTCTTGATCAAAACTCTTCAGAGTATAGGGATAGAGGGTACATACCTCAATATCATAAAAACCATCTATGAAAAACCTACAGCAAATATTATTCTCAATGGGGAAAAACTGAGAGCTTTCCCCCTAAGGTCAGGAACGCGGCAGGGATGTCCACTATCACCACTGCTATTCAACATAGTATTGGAAGTCCTAGCCACAGCAATCAGACAACAAAAAGGAATCAAAGGCATCCAAATTGGCAAAGAAGAAGTCAAACTCTCACTCTTTGCAGATGATATGATACTTTATGTGGAAAACCCAAAAGACTCCACCCCAAAACTGCTAGAACTCATACAGGAATTCAGTCAAGTGGCAGGATATAAAATCAATGTACAGAAGTCAGTGGCTTTCCTATACACCAACAACAAGACAGAAGAAAGAGAAATTAAGGAATCCATCCCATTTACAATTGCACCCAAAACCATAAGATACCTAGGAATAAATCTAACCAAAGAGATAAAGGCTCTGTACTCAGAAAACTACAAAATACTCATGAAAGAAATGGAGGAAGACACAAAGAAATGGAAAAACGTTCCATGCTCATGGATTGGAAGAACAAATATTGTGAAGATGTGAATGCTACCTAGAGCAATCGACATATTCAATGCAATCCCCATCAAAATACCATCCACTTTTTTCAAAGAAATGGAACAAATAATCCTAAAATTTGTATGGAACCAGAAAAGACCCCGCATAGCCAGAGGAATGTTGAAAAAGAAAAGCAAAGCTGGCGGCATCACAGTTCCAGACTTCCAGCTCTATTACAAAGCGGTCATCATCAAGACAGTATGGTACTGGCACAAAAACAGACACATAGATCGATGGAACAGAATAGAGAGCCCAGAAATGGACCCTCAACTCTATGGTCAATTCATCTTCGACAAAGGAGGAAAGAATGTCCAGTGGAACAAAGACAGTCTCTTCAACAAATGGTGTTGGGAAAATTGGATAGCCACATGCAGAAGAATGGAACTGGACCATTCCCTTACACCACACACAAAAATAGACTCCAAATGGTTGAAAGACCTCAATGGGAGACAGGAGTCCATCAAAATCCTAAAGGAGAACACAGGCAGCAACCTCTTTGACCTCAGCCGAAGCAACTTCTTCCTAGAAACATCGCCAAAGGCAAGGGAAGCAAGGGCAAAAATGAACTATTGGGACTTCATCAAGATAAAAAGCTTTTGCAAAGCAAAGGAAACAGTCAACAAAACCAAAAGACAACCGACAGAATGGGAGAAGATATTTGCAAATGACATATCAGATAAAGGGCTAGTATCTAAAATCTATAAAGAACTCAGCAAACTCAACACCCAAAGAACAACGAATCCAATCAAGAAATGGGCAGAAGACATGAACAGACATTTTTCCAAAGAAGACATCCAAATGGCCAACAGACACATGAAAAAGTGCTCAATATCGCTCGGCATCAGGGAAATCCAAATCAAAACCTCAATGAGATACCACCTCACACCAATCAGAATGGCTAAAATTAACAAGTCAGGAAACGACAGATGTTGTCGGGGATGCGGAGAAAGGGGAACCCTCCTACACTATTGGTGGGAATGCAAGCTGGTGCAGCCACTCTGGAAAACAGGATGGAGGTTCCTCAAAAAGTTGAAAATAGAGCTACCATATGATCCAGCAATTGCACTACTCGGTATTTACCCCAAAGATACAAAAGTAGGGATCCGAAGGGATACGTGCACCCCGATGTTTATAGCAGCAATGTCCACAATAACCAAACAGTGGAAAGAGCCAAGATGTCCATCGACAGATGAATGGATAAAAAAGAGGTGGTATATATATACAATGGAATATTATGCAGCCATCAAAAGGAATGAGATCTCGCCATTTGCAACGACGTGGATGGAACTGGAGGGTATTATGTTGAGTGAAATAAATCAAACAGAGAAAGACATGTATCATATGATCTCACTGATATGAGGAATTCTTAATTGCAGGAAACAAACTGAGGGTTGCTGGAGTGGGGGGTGGGATGGGAGGGATGGGGTGACTGGGTGATAGACACTGGGGACGGTATGTGCTCTGGTAAGCACTGTGAATTGTGCAAGACTGTTGAATCTCAGATCTGTACCTCTGAAACAAATAATGCAATATATGTTAAGAAAAAAAAAAAGAAGAAGGTAGCAGGAGGGGAAGAATGAAGTGGGGGAAATCGGAGGGGTAGACGAACCATGAGAGACGATGGTCTCTGAAAAACAAACAAGGTTCTAGAGGGGAGGGGGGTGGGAGGATGGGTTAGCCTGGTGGTGGGTGTTGAGGAGGGCACATTCTGCTTGGAGCACTGGGTGTTATGCACAAACAATGAATCATGGAACACTTCATCTAAAACTAATGATGTAATGTATGGGGATTAACATAAGAATTAAAAAAAATGTGTAGACTTGATTCATGGCCCAACGTATCATCTATTTGGATAAATATTGTAGGACCACTGGAAAATAATGTATTCTGCACTTACTATATAATGTTCCATATATGTTAATGAGGTCCCATTTGTTACCAGTGTTTTGTCTGCTTTTTCTATCAGATATTGAGAAAGGTATATTAAAATCTTCAAACAATGCTACTCTAGTCAACATTGCATTGGAGAATCTCCGAAGTGTTATAAGCCAAGAGAAAAAAAAGGAATAAGAATTGAGGAGCTCATTGTGACTATTCACAGATAATATGATGGTGTACATAGAAAATTCAAAGTAGTCTATTAATACACTATTAGATTTAAACATGGAAAACTTGCAAATCTTAGAACCAAGGAAGCAATCCAGAAAGCAGCCAGGGGGAAGAGATTTCTTACATATGGAGAGAGGAACATCAGATTAATGTCACACCTGTCCATAGGGACCTGGCAAACCACAAAGGGCTGAAAAGGCATATTCACGGTACTACATGAAAACAAGCAGCCAAGGATACATAGTTAGGGAAATGTTGCAAAAGAAAACTAAACCTGGGGGCATCACAATGCCTGACTTCAATCTATATTACAAATCTGTGACAGGATGGTATTGGCTCAAAAACACATAGATCAATGGAACAGAATAGAAACCCCAGAAATGGACCCTCAACTCTATGGTCAACCAATATTTGACAGATCAGGAATGAATATCCAATGGAAAAAAAGACAGTCTCTCCTATAAATGGTGCTGGGAAAATTGGACAGCCACATGCAAAAGATTGAAACTCGACCATCCTCTAACATCATTCACAAAGATAAACTCAAAGTGAGTGAAAGACCGCAATGTGAGACAGGAGTCCATCAAAATCCTAGGGGAGAACAGAGGCAGTAACCTCTTCAACATTGGCCACAGCAAATTCTTTCAAGACACGTCTCTGAAGGCAAGGGAAACAAAAGCAAAAATGAACTTTTGGGACTTCATCAAGATAAAAAGCTTCTGCACAGCAAAGGAAACAGTCAACAAAACTAAGAGGCAACCCATGGAATGGGAGAAGATATTTGCAAATGATATTACAGATAAAGGGCTGGTATCCAGGATCTATACAGAATTTCTCACACTCAACACCCAAAATAGTAATAATACTAATACTAATAATCCAATCAAGAAATGGGCAGAAGACATGAACAGACATTTCTCCAAAAAAGACATACAAATGACTAACGTTTAACATCACTAGCCGTCATGGAAATTCAAATCAAAACCACAATGAGATACCACCTCACACCGGTCAGAATGGCTAAAATGAACAAGTCAGGAAATGACAGATGTTCTGAGGATGTGGAGAAAGGGGAACCCTCTTTACACTGTTGGTGGGAATGCAAGCTGGTACAGCCACTCTGGAAAACAGTATGGAGGTTCCTCAAGATGTTAAAAATAGAACTACCCTACTACCTGACAATTGCACTACCGGGTATTTACCCCAAAGACACAGACGTAGTGAAAAGAAGGGGCACCTGAACCCCAATGTTCATAGCAACAATGTCTGCAATAGCCAAACTGGGGGAGGAGCTCAGATGCCCTTCAACAGATGAATGGATAAAGATGTGGTCCATATATACAAGGGATTACTCAGCCATCAGAAAGGATAAATACCTACAATTTGCACTGACGTGGATGGAACTGGAGGGGATGATGCTAAGTGAAATAAGTCAAGCAGAGAAAGACAGTTACCATATGGTTTCACTCATATGTGGAACATAAGGAATAGCATGAAGGACCGTAGCGGAAGGGAAGGAAAACTGAATGGGAAGAAATCAGAGAGGGAGACAAACCATGAGAGACTCTGGACTCCAGGAACCTTACTGAGGGTTACAGAAGGGAGGAGGGTGGGGGGATGGGGTATCTGGGTGATAGGTATTAAGAAGGTCACATGTTGTGACGAGCACTGGGTGTTATATGCAAATAATGAGTCATTTAACAATACATCAAAAAATAAAGATGTAATATATGTTGGCTAATTGAGCATAATTAAATAAGTAAATAAATAAATATGCTTTCTACATGAAAAACAAATAATGGGTACAGAATTTCAGATTTGCAAATGAAATGTTCTCAAGATATGTATCACAGCAGTATAAATATACTTAACACTACCGGACTTTATCCTGAAAATGTTAAAATGGCAAAATTAATGTTATGATTTTTTACAACTTTTTCCCTTTTTTTATTATGTTAATCACCATACATTACATCTTTTTTTTTTTTTTTTTTTTTTTTTTTTTTAAAGATTTTATTTATTTATTTGACAGAGAGAGACACAGCGAGAGAGGGAACACAAGCAGGGGGAGTGGGAGAGGGAGAAGCAGGCTCCCCTCAGAGCAGGGAGCCCGATGCGGGACTCGATCCCAGGACCCTGGGATCATGACCTGAGCCGAAGGCAGTCGCTTAACCAACTGAGCCACCCAGGCGCCCTTTTTTTCTTAACATATAATGTATTATTTGCTTCAGAGGTACAGGTCTATGATTCAACAGTCTTACACAAGTCACAGTGCTCGCCATAGCACATACCCTCCCCAATGTCTATCATGCAGCCGCCCCATCCCTCCCACCCCCCACCACTCCAGCAACCCTCAGTTGGTTTCCTGAGATTAAGAATTACTCACATCAGTGAGATCATATGACAGATTTTTTACAACTTTTTAAAAGTACATTCTGTAGGATTCCATTTTTATAAAGATTTTATTAATTTATTTTAGAGAGAGAGAGTGTGGCACGGGAGTGGTAGGAGAGGCAGGAGGTGGAAAAGAGAATCGTGAGCCCACGCTGCCCTGAACACAGACCCCACATGGGGCTCCATCCCACACCATGAGATCACATCCTGAGCCAAAATCAAGAGTCAGCAGCTTAACGGACTGAGCCACCATCCATCTCCTTGGGCATTACTGCTGTTCCATTCCCTGCTCTCTCCACCACTGCTGTGCTGAACACTCCTGAAGACACATCTGTGAAAAACCGGGCCAGAGTTTCCGGGGGTGAGTCTGAGGCCAAGCACTGCCAGGTGATGGGTCCACGTGCGGCCTGGGATAGGTGCTGCTCACTGTTCTCCCAGACAGGGGTGCCCGTCACTCTTCTCTCCAGAGGACCTGCGGGTAACCCCCATGTCCTCAGGCACCCGAGGGCCACCCGGCCCAGGAATTCACCTTCTCTAGCAGAGGACAGATGGGACTTCTTTCTCTGGCCAGGAATATGAACCCTGATCCTGGGAAAGGAGAGCTCTCCTGGACTCCTCACCCAGCCAGGCAGCTGTGGCCACGATGTATGTGAAGGACCCAGAGCGGCTGGGCCTTGGAGGGAATGAGTACCTTAAACCATCCTTGCGCAGGGCATGTGGGAGCAACAGCCCCTGCTTCCGGGGGAGCAGTGATGTGTGCGGAAGGAAGGAGGCTGGGGTGGAGCCTTCCAAGCCACACCACAGTCTCTCCCTTGGTCCTGAAACCAGCAGGAAGGGAGCTCCGAGAGCGGAGACGAGACTCCAGGAGGATTCCTATCCAGAGAAAGGGTGCCCTGAAGCAGCCAGCCCCACCGGCCCGCAGACCATTTGCACAGGATCACCTCCCGCACTTCCTTAGCAAGTTGTCCGTCTTCGAGTGTGGACAGTGACAGGCTGGTGCACTTCCAGAGGCAGACTAGAAACTTTTCAGTGCTTGCTCGTGGGTCAGAGGACCACCGCCCAAAGAAGCAGAGGATGTCCCTCTTCCTCCGGAGCTGGGGAAGGCAGCCACCGTCCTGGAGCAGGACCGGGTCCAGGAGTGTGTTCTTTCTGAAGCGCCCACTTTCAGTGGGCGTGGCTGTGCCTGAGAAAGGCCCCCTGAGCCCCAGAGTCAGGAGCAGTGAGGGGCTGTCTCCAGCCCTGGCCCAGGATCACGACCCGAAACCATCCTGTCTTTGGGAGGACAGGTCTCCTTCAGGAGCCAGGGAGGGGCCTGGCCCCTCTCCCCTCCCCAGGTCCAGGACGCCCGGGACCTGCAAGAGCTCTTCATCTGAGGAGGAGTCATGGAGAGCGTGTGTCTCGTCAGCCCAGCAAGTGAAAGAACCGAACCCCAACACTCAGGTTCTAACAGAAGCAGAATTTCAATGTACCATTTAGGGGCAGCCTCCTCCCTTCTTACGTGGCCTTAGGGGACCCCAGGGAAAGTCTTTGTTCTCCTTCCGTCAGAGACAGGAGCTGGCGCCGTGTCACGGGGTCCCCACCACATCCCCATTCCTGAGGAAGAGCCACACACAGGGGCCTGGTGTCTGGAGTGTGGTCGGCCACTGCTCCTGGGCTCCAAGCCAGGGGCCTGGGGGCTGCATGGAAGGGCTGGATTGCTTTTGGGGGGAGGGGTGCTCACTGCCGACACGGCTCACCATCCCCCACTGCACTCTGTAATCCAGGTTCTGTGCCCAGCACCCCACATGTTCCTGCCATGGGAGCAACCATTCAGCATTGCCCCATTGCACAGAGGAGGAGAGTGAGGCCCAGAGAGGGGAGGTTCATGGCTCCAGTCCCAGGGCTGGTCAGCAGAGAAGCTGGAA
The DNA here is from genome assembly GCF_029215605.1 of Mirounga angustirostris. Classification (NCBI taxonomy): domain Eukaryota; kingdom Metazoa; phylum Chordata; class Mammalia; order Carnivora; family Phocidae; genus Mirounga; species Mirounga angustirostris. Next base: position 106,011,403 of record NW_026991720.1, on the reverse strand, counting down.
GGCCAGCCCTCCTAAGCCCCTGCTAGCCCAGCCAGAGACTCCCTGAGCTGAAAGCAAGCCCTCCCCTGCCTGCCCAGCCACGCACTGGCCCCTGAGCTTCATGATGGCCTGTTCTTGGCCCTGAAGGTGTTGCTGGCCGACTAGGAGGGGGACTCCAGCTCGGGAGACAGGCTGTAGATACAGGACAGAGGGACACGTCTGAGCTAATAGGAGCCACACTCTGGTCTCCCTCCCAGAGCCTGCCCGGGAGCTGAAATCAGGGTGCCCTAGGGGCCAGCGCACAACAGGGTCTGCGCTGACCAGGGAGCCATGGCCCCCAGAGAGAGTCCACTCTGCCCTCTCCCCGCTCCTGCCTGGCCTCACCTCTCCTCACTGTGGGGCTGCAGGACCTGGAATCAAGCCCCATTGAGCTGGCTCTGCTCCACCTTGTAATGAGTTTGCAGCCCCCGGAACAGCTGGATTTCCTGGGACTGGAGGGAGGACTGGCTGCAGACAGGGACTGGGCTGGGGAGGATGCGGGCCTTGTGGAGGGTGAAGGATGGGGCAGGGGCCGGGTCCTGGGACTGAAATCCCTGAATGCCCATGGGGTCCCTGATTACAGTAACGACCACCTTCACACTCGGGCATCCTGCTGGGGGGCCCCTCCTCCCCGGCCTCCTTCCTGCCCCTCTGACTCCAGCCAGGCCTGCAGCCAGGGACAGGCTGGACCTCTGTGCCAGGTCCTGCCAGGAAGACAAGGCAGAAGGAGGAGAGGAGAAGGGGAAGGGGCGGACTGATCTTCCCCCTGCCCTGAGTTGGCCTCCACGGATGCCTCCAGATCCTCTGGCCCAGCCCTGCACTTAGCTGAACCCTGAGAGGGTATCTGCATTCCAGGCCAGCTGGGTGGGGGGTATTCAGTGACTTTTGCATGTGCACATGTCCACCCCACCTGGCCTTGCACCCTAAGGCCTGCTGCCCAGGATGGGTGTGGTTGCAGGGCTCAGTGGACTTCAAGGCCACAGAGCAGTTGGCGGTGGTGAGAGAACGTGGGGGACCGGTCAGGTGCGGAGCCATGGGTCTGGTGCACATCCGCCACAGGGCTGGGTCATGGTACAGGAGCTGTGGGCAGGTCATCTGTGCACAACTCGCCATAACACACCTGGCTGGCCCTCTCGGTGGGGAGGCCTGCGTGCCTGGTGCACCTGTCCCCCACCTACCCCTGAAGGAGCAGCCACGTTCAAGCCTTTCCATGTCCGACCCTCAGGGACAGTTGAGAACCTGGGTCAAGAGAGGCAGGGACTGGCCCAGGACAACTGAGGGGTGCAGAGTCCAAGGAGCTGCTCTCCAGTCCCAACCTTCCCATGAGGGTTGCTTTGGGGGAGAGAGCCCCTCAGATCCTCGGGAATAGCTACCCACCCGTCCCATGTGGGGACATGACCTTGGCATCACCAGGCACGTAGAGGCACATGCACCTGCAACCCCCCCCACACACACCCAAACACACACACCACTCTGACTGTCCAGCTGGGGGTCAGAAGGGGAGGACACCCTGAGAGCGAGGTGGGTGACAAGGGGGAAAGAAGAAACAGGCTGCAGACAGCTGGGCCATGGGGCAGGGCATCAGGACTCCTGGCAAGGACCCAGATCCATAGCATGGGGAGGGGAGACAGGCCAGGCTGAGGGTCAGGGGTCTCCAAGGGGCCCAAGGGGGTTGACAGGGCACTGGGAGAGGACAGGGTCTGGGTCCCGGTGTCCATCACCAGCCTGGGCACTTGGAAGCAGGAAGAGATACCCACCCCCAAGTCCAGAGGGTCTACAGCACAAAGGCCTCAGCTTACTCTTCTGTCACTTGGGCTGTAGAGATGCAGTGTCCCTAGGGTCCCACAGGCTTGTGGGAGAGCCTGTTGGGCTTCGATCTCCATCCCCGACCCCCTGTGCTCCCAGTCCTGGGAAAATGCTTTGTACTCCCTCAAGGTCTTTCGGAGCAGGGGACAGACTGGGGGCTTGGGGGGCTGAGGACCTGGGTACGCAGAACGTGGCAGAGCACTGACCACTAGTCTGGGGACCAAGGCCAAGACCCTCCTTGTTGCAGCCTCCGGGTCTCCATTTGGAAGAGGTTCCAGATTCACTGCTCTGGTCCGGGTGACAAGGCCTTAGGTAGGAATGGAGCACCAGGACAGAAGAGGGAAACACGGACAGGGGAGGCTTCTGAGGTTTCTCACATCACACCTGGAGTCACAGATCCTGCTCCTGTGAGAGACACAGAGACAGAGACAGAAACAGAGAAGAAGACAGAGAATGAACACACGACAGAGGAAACCAGAAGTCACAAACTTTCCTCCATCAGCTTGGAAATGACATCCCAGCATTTGGCCCCATTCTCTTCCTGAGACCGCGGTCACACAAGCCATCCACCCCGGAGGGGAGGGGATTCCACAGGGATGTGTGAGCAGGATGCGGGAATGCCCGGGAACCACTGTGGGGACTGCCCAGCACATGGGCTCAGACGAGGCCCCGGGGCCTGAGCCTAAACCTAATGGGAGCCCCTGGAAGTGTGCGTCACCAGGGGACAAGGTCGGAATCCGTTCATTGCAACCTTCCCACAGGGGCTGGGAACAGGCAAGAAGGGGGTGGCTTTGCCCAGACCCCAGAGCAGACCCAGGCCCCTCTGAGCTGTGCTCCATGTCCCGCCCAGCCCCTGGCTCCTCCTTGCATTGCCAAGTGTGCCCCAGCCTCCTGTGATAGCAGGTCCGGAATGTATGTAGAGGTCCTACCCCTGATGGCGACCCTAGGAGTAGAAGCCAGAACACCCCACTGTGCAGATGAGGAGCCTGGGGAGGCCCTGAGAGGCACAGGGTCTGTCCAGGGTCATAGCCCTGGGCACGCACAGGAGCCCAGTCTGAAGCCAGCTCTGTGTCCTCACAGCGGGGACACCGGCTGCACCCAGGCCTTGGGAAGGCTGTGGGGGGGCTGTGAGGGAGTCACTGTATGGATGGGGCATGGGGGAGGGGGAGCATTGAGCAGCCGGGGGAGGGGGCCCTCGGGGGCGGGGGTCTTGTGTGAGGAGGAAGTTGGGTAAGGGGACTCCAGGCAGTGGTGAACTCACTTCCCTGATAACAGAGTCCAACAGAATTTGGAACCCAGGTAACCAGGCACCCACATTCCAGAGACAGCCCCCTGCCCAGCTCATTTCGTTGGAGATCATCCAACCATGAACATGTGGGCTTGTTGCCTCCCTAAGTCTGGATGCTGCAGGCTGAAGAAAGCCCGCCCTGCAAACGCTGGCCCCCGCTGGGGATGTCCGATCAGGGCTCCCCACCGCCTCTGGCCGTTTGGCCGGAAGGCCCGACAGGTGACACGAGGAGGCCCAGAGCCTGCTACCCAGCCCCACAGGGTCTAATCCACCTGTGCAGCCCCAGGTCCCCTCCCCGCCGTGTGTGTGTGTGTGTGTGTGTGTGTGTGTGTGTGTGTGTGTGTGTGTGAAGAGGGGTCATGTGGAGTGGGCCAACGGCATTCAAGAGCAGGCTGATGATGGGTCAGATAACCCGTGGACAGGTCATGTTAAAGGTCAAGGCTGGCTGGGTGGGACGGGGTGTGGGGGGCTGTGAGCTTCTGCCCAGGGTTTATCTCCATCGCCCTGCAGGGATGGGTCATTGTCCCGCGAGCAGGGCTGTGCACCCACAGGTGTGTGTCTGATCTGGGAGCAGCAGGGCGACTGGGCAGGGGACAGGGAGGTTGGCCGGGCAGGACTGGGATGCCTCCGGGCCGGCTACCCGTCCCTGTCTTTGCAGACCTCCGATGAGATCGGCACGAGGCTGGCGGACACCCACTCCATGTCCGGGATCCGGAGCGTGACCCCACAGGACTCCCCTGGAGCAGGTGCTGGGGATTGCGGGGAGAGGCCTCCGACACCACCCAGAGCACTGTCCCTGGTGGTCATTGACTGCATTGTGCTCCAGGAGCCGGAGCCCACGGACGCCGAGCCTGAGGCTGAGAAGCCCGGGGCTGGGTGCCCGTGGGTGTGTGCGGAAGGGTGGGGGCTGGCCCCACAGGGAGGAGCCCCCAGAGCCTGGTGTGGGGCCTGGAGCAACGACTGGGCTCAGAGCGCCCAGCGGGTGGACTGTGGTCGGGGAGACGCCCCGGGGAGGGCTCCTTCCTGGCTGCGGCTTCTCTGGGAGGCCCTGGGCTGGGTTCTGTCTCCACGGAGAGCAGGCTCGGGCTGAGCTTTCCTCTTCTCACAGCTGCTCCACCACCTGAGGAGCTAGAGCCGGTTCCAACTCCATCGACAGCTCTGGACGGAGGGGTGGTGGCTGCGACTTCAGCAGGAGACCAGGAGCCGGCAGGTGTCCCAGCACCCGGCAACGGAGAGCCTGACAGGGGCCAGGAAGGGCCTGCTGGAAAACCTGCCTCCGGAGAGCCTGCCCCTGTGCCTGCCCCTGTGCCTGCCAGAGCCACCGCCCCTGCGCCTGCCCCGAACTGTGGCCCTGCTCCTGCCCCCGACCCAGCTCCTGCCCTGGATCCTGACCCATCCCTACCCCTGCCAGTGCCCCGGTTCTTGCCCCTGAAACAGATACTGCCCCGGGTCCTGTACGTGCCACTGCGGCAGACCCTGTCCCTCCCCTTGCACCTGCCCCCTCCCCTCCCCCGGCTTGTGCTCCTGTTCCGGCCCCTGCCCCAACTCCTGCCCCTGCCCCTGCCCCTGCCCCTGCTAGAGCCAATGTCCCTTCTCCTGACCCACCTCCTGCCCCTGCACCTGCCCCTTCCCCAGCACCTGCCTGTGCACCTGTTCTTGCCCCTGACCCAGCTCCTGAAACTGCACCAGCCCCTTCCCTTTCCTGTGCACCTCTTCTTGCCCTGATCCGGATCCTGACCCTGATCCAGCTCCTGCCCTGGATCCTGCCCCTTCCCTTGCCCCTGCCTGTGCTCCTATTCTTGCCCCTGACCCGGTTCTGCCCCTGCCCCTGCCTGTGGTCCTGTTCCTGACCCTGACCCACCTCCTGCCCCTGCAGCTGCCCCTACCCCTACCTGTGTTCCTGTTCTTGCCCCGGACCCAGCTCCTGCCCTGGATCCTGCCCCTTCTCCTGCCCCTGCCTGTATTCCTGTTCTTGCCCTTGACTCGGCTTCTGCCCCTGCAACTGTCCCTTCCCCAGCCCCTCCCTGGTCTCCTATCCTTGCCTCTGATCCAGCTCCTTCCCCTTTCCCTACCCGTTTCCCTGCCCCTGCGTGTGCGCCCATTCCTGCCCCTGGCCCACCCCCTGCCCCTGCACCTGTCCCTTCCTCTGCCTGTTTCCCTGTTCCGGCCCGTGCCAGAGCCGATGCCCCTTCCCCTGCCTGCGTCCCTGTTCCTGCCCCTGCCCCTGCCAGAGCCAATGCCCCTTCCCCTCCCTGTGTCCCCGTTCCTGCCCCTGCCAGAGACGATGCCCCTTCCCCTGCCTGCGTCCCTGTTCCTGCCCCTGCCCCTACCAGAGCCGATGCCCCTTCCCCTGCCAGTGTCCCTGTTCCTGCCCCTGCCCCTGCCAGAGCTGATGCCCCTGCCCCTGCCTGTGTCCCTGTTCCTGCCCCTGCCAGAGCCAATGCCCCTTCCCGTGCCGGTGTCCCTGTGCCTGCCCCTGCCCCTGCCAGATCCGATGGCCCTTCCCTTGCTTTCCAGGGCCGCTGCCCCTTCCCCTGGCCCTGCCTGTGCTCCTCTACTTGCCCCTGACCCAGTTCTTACCGTGGATCCTGCCCCTGGCCCTGCTCTTGTGTCTGCCCCTGCACTTGCATCTGGCCCTGCCCCTCCTCCTGCTCCTGCAGGGCTCCCAGAACCACATCCAGAGCCCACATCCTCACGGGGAGAGCTCCTTGTACCATTACCCTTAGCTCCATCACCCGACCCCGATGCCCCGCCAGATTGTTTCATCCCCTCCCCCTATGTTCTTTCTCTCTGGTTCGTATTAACTGTTCTATTCTCTTTCCATGTCCTATATGCTGTTTATTATTTATTTTAAATAAAATTCATTGTTTTCAGTTGAACAAGTCCTGAGCATCAAGTACATTCCCAATGCTGTGCCACCACACCACAGAACATGGCTGTGGAATATCTCCTTCCCCAAAGGAGTCCCCGAACCAGAAGGCCTCCCTGGAAACCCCTAAGCTGCTTCCTCTCTCTGTTCCTTTACCTGTTCTGGAGGTTTCCTGTACGTGGAATCACACAGGATGGGCCTTTGTGTCTGCCCCCCTATTTTCAAAGGGGACTCCTTCTTTTCTGGGTTGACTTGACATAGAATTTCCCTTATTGGATGTTGAAATCCCCAATGGATTACAGATGAGATGTAACCATAGAGCCCCCTTTGGTAAATATGGACACAATCTCGGGGCAGAGACCCCTGTTATTGCTGGGACACCTCAGCCTGACACCAGACAGGAAAGGGCTGGCTCCTCCTGTGACCCACAGAGAAACCAGGGAAATGCAGAAAGCAGGAAGACACACCCCAAAGGGCCAAAGCATTGCTCACAACCCAAGGCCACAGAAAGGTTTCCCATGCCTCTGGTCCAAACCATGCTCCAAGTCACTGGGTTCCACAGGGACAGAGACGAAATGCATGCAAGTCCAAGGGGAGGGGGACAGGCATGGGGGCAGTCAAAGATGCAGGAGCTCCCGGGGAAGGACTCTGGCAAAGGAAACCCTATGGAGGCAGCACTGGTCACCCTCAGACTGGCAGGTGTCTGGTCTGGGGACCAGCAGCCCTGGCGAGAACGTGAGGAAACGGAGGTCCCCGGGAGAGAAGGGTGACGGGCACCCCTGTCTGGGAGAAGAGTGAGCAGCACCCATCCCAGGCCACAGGTGCACCCATCACCTAGCGTGGGCAGCTCACTCCCACCGTGTAGAAGGGAACACCGTGTCCATCAACCTCTCTTTGCAACAGAATCCATAAAGTGGAGTTTCTGGGTCAACACGTATCCAGTGTTGAAGGTACAAGCCTCAATTGCCAACATCCCAGGTCTGCTTGCCCACCTTGAGCCTTGTTTGGGAAGCAGGGGTGGGGATCCCTGGGGCTGTGACCTGTGGGAGGGGAGGGGGAGCTCTGAGTGGAGTGACCAAGGTACCCGGGGTGACCTGCCAAGCAGGGACCCTCCCGCCCCCAGCCCCTCTCCTGACCTCGTGCACCATGGCGAGGGTGTGACGGTGAAGGTGCTGGCCCTTGGCTGGCGAGTTCCCTAGCTGGTACTGGAGCTGCTCAAGCTCCAACCCGGGCTCTGATCCCAGAGCTGGCGCGAGAGCCGAAGCTGCAGCTGCCCCAGTCTCGGGAGCTGCGGCACGCATCGGTGGAGGACCTGGCTCGAGCTCTGAGGCAGGTGCTGGAGCTGAATCCCCCTCCAGAGATGATCCAGACCCGGTTCCGCACTTGGATAGGGCTCTTGAACCCACGAACGGCTTTCCTCCCCTGCCCACTTCATGGATGACAAAACTCGGGACGGTGACGGGACCGGCTACATGGGGGTAATGGCTACGGGGGGATTCTGACCAAGGATCCTGCATCCCCTTCACCACGCGCCCCACGCGGGTCGGTCCTGAGCTGCCAGACGGGGACAAGGGCCTGACCCGCTGCTCCCGGCAGCGGCCCCCAGCTGAGCAGAGACACTTGCCAGGGACCTGAAGTCCTCGTTGGACCTCTGCTCCGGCCAGCCCCACGTGAGCAGGGACCGAGCTTCCTCACCGCTGGGTCCCCAACCCCCAGAACAGTGCCTGGGAGGTGGTAGCACTTCAAAGTTTAGTGAGTCGGTGGGATTCCCCCAGCAGCACCGTGATGCGGCGGATGTTGTTACAGATGAGAGGTCTGGGCCACAGACTCTTGTGTTCATGCTTTCTTCCACGCGGGCATCACCCACACCTGTGTCTGTTCGCTGGAACGCAGAGGGGACCCCCACACATCCTCCCTGCCCTCGGAGCTCCCAGCCTAACCGGTGGGTCAGCATCTCACCCACGGTCAGCAAGTGGGCGATACAGAGCTAGAGCACCTCGAGCACGAGACCTTGCACGAGCCGTGGGGCAGCTAAGATCTCGAACCATCTGACGCACCACAACGTGCCCCGGCGCTGACTCGAGCCAGCCATGGAAGCAGCTCGAGAGCCTGAGCCAGGGCCCCGCACACTAGAGCCCCTCCAGCTCCGACCCGCGGTCCCCCTCCGGAGGCAAAAGCGGCTCCGGGGTGAATTCCAGAGCAGAGCCACCTCCACACCAGTTCTCCCACCCGATCTGGCACCACTGGGAGAGTGCGAGGCAGCCCGAGAACGAGAGCCAGGTCTCGAGGCAGCTCAGCGCTGCTGGGGGAGGCCGGTTTCCTCTGACAAGGAACAGGGACGGGCTGTGGGGATCAGCACAGGGTGATCCCCCTGGCAGGGTGGTGATCTTCTCTCCTCCTGCTCCTTCCGCACCATCTCGAGACGGAGAACTGGCCTCTGCCCCGGGGCCGGTCACCGCTGCAGAGTCGACGCGGCTGCAGAAGCAGCTACAGACCCAAAGCCCGCTGCAGAGCTCGAGGCATTTCCATGTCCTGCTGCGGGGCCTTCACCAGGAGCTCGGGAGCTGGAGCCACGTGCGCCCCAGTGGGAGGAAGCCCCTGGACCTACGGCTCCATCGCCGACTGCAGAGCTAGAGCCAAGGCAAGACTCTGAGCTTGACCGGCTCCACAGTCAGCTCCGGCGGCACCTCCGACCTGGAGCCAGCGCTGGCTCCCCCTGCAGACCTAGGGCCAGTGGGAGCAAGACCCAATCCATCACCAGCTACAGCCAGCTCTGGCCCCACCTCCCGGAGCAGCTGATGAGCTCCAACCAGGGCCAGTTCCAGCACCAGAGTCGGCCTGTCCTCACCAGCGAACGCATTCCTTTTCTTCTCTTTTGGCTTTGGTTTCTTTTCACGTCTCCAGGTATATTTGGAGCTTAAGATAAAATAAACATTATCTTTTTAAACATTTCAAAGTCTGCAAACCACTGTTATCAACCCCATTTCCCGTGCTGGCACCATCACCCTATCTAGTCCCAGAACATTTAATGCCCTGGAGAGAAACCCCGCACCCTCTGAGCAGGCAGTCACTGGCCATTCCCCATCCCCCTGCTCCCAGGCAACCACTGATCTGGCACCTGTCATTTACCTGGGACGAATTTTTCATACACGTGGGATCATACCGTATGTGGTATTTGGGGTCTAGTTTCTTCCGCTGAGTAGGATGTTGTCGAAGTTCACCCACGTGATAGCGTGTATCACTACTTCATTCCTGGCGTGGCTGAATGAATCCCATTGTATGAACAGACCACGTTGTGTGTGTCCATTCAAGTGTGGGTGCAACTGTGGGTTGTTTTCATCTTTCGATTATTGTCCAGAGTGCTGCTACGAAGACTTACGTGCAGGCAGTTGTTAGAGGGCCTGTATTCCATTCTTCTGTTTAGAGAATGAGTGGAGTTCGGCCAAATGAGAACAGTATGCTCAACGTGTGGACGACGTGCCACACCCTTTTGCACAGTGGCTCTGCCATATTACATCTCCCCCAGCAATGGAGGAGGGTTCTGTTTCCCCAGATCCTCTCCGACACTTGTTATTTCTGCTTATTCACTAGAGCCCCTCTTCCTGGGTGGGGGAAGGCATGTGACTGTGGTGTTGGCTTGCATTTCCTACGACCTCATGAAGAAAATCGCCCCATGTGCTCACTGGGTCGTCTGACTATCTTCTTTGGAGAAATGTCTATTATTTTCAGTGGGGTTGTTTAGGTTCTTAAGTTGGAGGAGTTTTGTACACATTCTAGATGCAAGACTCGTATGAGATTTGCAAATATTTCCTACCATTCTTTGGGTTTCTTTACATCCTCTTGAGATTACCCTTTCCTTCACAAAAGTTTTTAGCAACGTTGAAGTCCAGTGTCTCTGTTTTCTCTGTTGTTGCTTGGGCTTCGCGTGCCATACAAGAGACACCATATTGCCAAATCCAAGGGAAGGAAGATCTGCCCCTAGGTGCTCTTAGTTTCCTTCTGAGTGTTAAGAATTTTCGCTCTTAAAGTTCATTCTTGGATCTATGTGGAGTTCATTTTTTATAGGGTGCAAGGGAATGCTCTGACTTCACTCCTTCGTATGTGGATATCCGGTTTCTCAACACCGTTTGTTGGAGACACTGTTTTTGCCTCATTGAATGATCTTGGTCTCCGTGTTCGAAAACAACTGACTGTACATGTATGTACTCCTTGATTCTCAGCACTATCCCATTGATCCATATGTGTTGGTCTTCTCTGCTCATACCTTTCGGGAAATATTATAATCTCGTACAGAGTTTTTCAAATTCTTAGGATTATTTGCATAGAAGATCATGTCCTATATATATAAACTTTTTCTTCTTCCTTTCCATTTCTGAGCTTTTAGTAACTAATCTTGTATAATTTCTCTGACCAAACTTCCAAGACAATATGGAAATGAAGTGGAGGACATGAGCATCCTTGACATTTGGGGGATTTTAAGGAGAAAACTCTCAGTCTTTCACCACAGAGAATGATATACATATGAGTTATTTTTCATAAATATCCTTTATCATAATTTTTAAAGAATTATTTATTTATTTATTTATTTATTTATTTATTTATTTATTTATTTGAGAGCATGCAAACCCAGGAGTGGGGAGAGGCAGAGGGAGAGAATCTCCAAGCAGACTCCCGACTGAGTGCAGAACCCTCCCTGGAGCTCAATCTGAAGACTCTTGAGATCATGACCTGAGCCCAAACTAAGAGTCGGACACTCAACCCACTGAGCCACCCAGGCACCTCTCCTTTATCACAATTTAACCTTCTATTTCTATTTTATTGAGAACACTTGTTATGAAAAGGTTTGGATTTTGTCAAAGCTTATCCTACAACAATTGACATGATCATGTTTCTTCTGGATGTGGTCTAGGACACTGATTAGCTACGTAGAACAGCCTTTGCATTCCCGGTGTAAATCACACTTGGTCATGATGTAGAGTCCTGTCAATGTGCTGCTAGATTCTGTCTGCTAGAATTCTGTTGAGGATTTTTGCCTCGCTCTTCATAATGGATTTTGGCCTGCAACTGTCTTTTCTTGTAAGGTCTTTGTCAGTCTTTGGAATCGGGACAATGCTGGCATTCTAGGGTGACGTGGGAAGTGTTCCCTCCTCTTGTACTTTTTTCAGACTTTCAGAAGGATTGGTATTCTGTCTTCTTTAAACGTGTGGGACAAATCACCAGGAAAAGCATCAGGTTCTGGACTTTTCATTCTTGGGAAGTTCTCATGACTGCTTCAGTCTATTTACTTATTATAGGTCTGCTCAGGGTTTCCATTTCTTCTGGAGTCACTTTGGTAGTTTGTGTGCTTCTCAGAATGATCTGCTTCATCTCAGGGAGCCAATTGGTTGGTATGAAGTGGTTCCATTTTTGTCTCTTTGTCAATTTTGGTAAATCTGCCAAAGAAAGAACTGTTGTTTTCACTGATTTTTCTCACGTGCTCTTCTCTTCCATGTATCTCTGCCCTAATCCTCATAGATTCCTTTGCTCTACTAACTTTGATCTTCTCCTTCGACTGAACCAGAGGAACATTCTAACCGTTCCAGATGCCAGCCAGCCAGAGGGCCTTTGTCTAGGTCTGGGTTGTTGGGTAGAGAAGCGATACAGACTGGAGTGGATCAGGCTACCTGGGCAATTTCTACCTCACCTGGCATTCCAGGTCACCCCCAGACCGTCATTTCAGGCTGAAGCTCTCCTCCTGCCAGGCATGATGCCCAGCAACAGACTGACCTGACTTCCCATGAACCACTCACGACCTGAGGGGCCTTCTGTGCTCTAGGAACAAGCAGACGAGCTGAATTTTGCCAAGGAGCACTGCCCATGAGCAGAAAACCTGCATAGCTCAGGGCACTGTCTTCTGTGTGCTTCCTTCACACCTTCCCATGTGTGGGTCACAGCCACCTGTGCCCATGGACACCCTAGAGCACCCATTCACCCAGGATGTCGGATCAATGCAAAGTCAGCCCTTCAATTCTGCCACCACACCCCCAACACAACACCCAAGACCAAAAGGAGCGCTCACTCCAAGTCCTGGGACCAGCTCAGATGCAGCCCCTACCTGCGCAGCAGGGACATCGCCTACCCGCTCTGCATGTTCCTCCAGCCCGATGGAGATGTGCACGACATTAGTGTGGGTTTTGTCCCAGGATCCCTGATGGCCAGGAAAAGGAGGTGACTGTCCCACCCTTTCTCCCTGACAGACATCCCTTCCTGGAGCCTGGGTCCCCACTCCACAGCCACAAGGGGCCAAGAAGACTCAGTCTCTAGAAGCTTCCGGGCTAGATGCTGACCGGGGTTGCCTTACACAGTCTGGGGTTTCTGCTGGCCTTGCCGTTCCTCAAGTTCCGGAGTTGACCTCCCAGTCGTCGCTGGAGACCTCAGGCATCATCTCAGCCTCTGTCAGCACCTCCCCCTCCTCAGCCTCCATCACATCTGTGGCAGCCTCGGACTCACACGAGCGCCGTGTCTCGGGGTCTGCAACCACGGCGCCTCGCTGCCGCTCTCCATGCAGCAGGTGGGCGCTGCTGCCTCAACCCCATCAGCCTGGACATGAAGATCGGCACCATGACAAAGAGCATCCTGCTGAACTGGGCACGTGGGGCGTCCCGTTGGTCTCCTGACTCAGACGTCTCTGAGTACTGACCTCACTGGAACAGCTAGCTACTCTGACAAGAAGCCACTTCTGGACCTTCCAGGCAGCATGCCCAGGCCTGGAAGGACGCAGACGACCACCACGGCCCCCACTCTACACAGGAGGAAACTGCGGCAGCCTCCTCACCTCCGGCTGGTGCTTGCTTGGTGATCCCCATGCTAGGGTGGGGACTATAAAATGCCCACCAAGCTCCTTCTAAATCTACGATGCTGTGGCTCTGGTAAGACTGCCCGGATTGTGTCCCCTGAACCCCCCAACCCGCAGTGTCCCCTGACTCCTTGCCCAATATCCAGAGAGCCCTGCGAGATCTGGTCTAGACATGCTCCCCAGTGTGCACCCCTCAGCCCACTCCAGCCTTTGTAGGGCCTTCGTCCCCCAGGGAGCCCGGCAGGAATTTGCCCCTCAGAACCCCTGCCGTCCCTCCCTATGACCCCCATCCAGGATGGCCTCACCTCCAAGCCTGGGCTCAAAGGCTCCTTCCTCCGGCTCCTCTGTAAGCTCAGGCTTTGGGTCAGATTGAGCTGGGTTCAAACCCACAGCAGGGCCATGTTACGGCCCTGTGACTGGCAAGCTCCTGTGGGAACTCCTGGGACCTCCGTTTTCTACTTTGGAGATGGGGTCAGTGCCTCCCACGTCAGGAGGATGGATTGGGGTTGAAAGCAGGGAGATGAAGGTGTTTGAGTGCCGGATTTTGGGGAGAGGGGCTGCTGCCAGGAAGACAGAGGGAGGGGATGTAGAGGAGGAAAAGGCGGCCTGACCTCCTCCCTGCCACACGTGTCCCTATCACCCTCCCCTGACCCCCCCGCCATGCCCTGAGACGAACACTGAAGTGGAACGTGGGGGCCAGGACGGCAGCGGGGGTAGATTTCATTTCTCTCTAGTCCCCAGGTCTCCATGTCCACTCAGTCCAGCGGCCCTGCTGGCGGGACTGGGGCTGGCCCCCGGCCTAAGAGGACGTGAGGGTCACTGAGCAGGCAGTGGAGTTCGGGACACGGAGGACCAAGGCCAAAGCCAGCCCCTCGGGGTTGCGCAGGCCTGCTGGCAGGTGGGGTCCCGCGCAGGCGCCGTCTGCTGGGCCGTGTGCGCCTGCGCAGGATCCACCTGCCTCCGACCCACCGTTGGTGGGAGGGCCCCGCCCACCCAGAGTGCACCTGCGCCACGTCCACCCAAAAGGTGGGAGCCGACCGGCCTCGCCGAGCCACGCTAATGAAGTTCCTCCTCCAAGCCCTCATGGGACAGTCGGCAAACTGAGGGCAGGAGAGGCAGGGACTGGCCTGGGACCCACCAGCTGAGCAGAGGCTAGAGGAACAGGGAGGGTTCCAGCTTCCGAGGCCAAGCTTCTCCTCGCAGGGGGTTTCCTTTGGGAAAGAGGGCCCCTAAGATCTGGGGTACCCCTGCCCACACTCCCATGTGGGGCCCTTTCCTCTGGTCATCCTCGCGCAGGGACACGTACGCACAAGGCTCTCTGCGTGCGCGCGCGCAAGCGCACACACACTCACACACACACACACACACAAACTCCCCAGGGGCGTTCAAGGGGGCATGGACCCTGGAGGGGACAAGGGAAAAGAAGGAGGAGGTTGGAGGCAGCTGGGCCGTGGGCTGTGGGCATTGTCTCCTGGGAACATGCCCGGGGCCGTAGCATGGGGCTCGGGGGAGACATGCCAGGCTGATGGCCAGGGCGTCCCCAAGATGCCCAAGGGCTGTCACAGGCACCCCCATTCTAGAGACAGCCCCCTTCCTACTCAGTTCACTTGGCTGGAGATGCTGCAATCCTGCTGTATCCCGAGGTCCCCAGGATGTGGTCTCAGCAAAGCCAACAGTGAGAGCCGTTGCCTACACTGCAGACCTGGGGTCAGGTCCCACCCCTGACACCTCTGGCCATTTGCCTGGAGGGGCCCAAAGGGAACACAGGGAGGCCCAGAGCCAGCCAGGCCAGCCAGACACCGCTGTGATCCGACCGTGCAGCCCAGCGCCCCTCCGTGTCTGTGTGTGTGTGTGTGTGTGTGCAGAGGTCTCGGGCAGGGTAGCCCACGCTGAGCAGGAGCAGGGTGATGAGAGGCCAGATGCCTGGTGGGTGGATCATGTTGACACCCCGGGTCAAGGCTGGCTGGGTGGGACGGGCTGTGCTGGGGCGGCCTCCTTCTCCCCAGGGTTGATCCGGAGCCCTGTCGATACATGTCACTGCACCCCGGGCGCAGGGCTGTGCCCGCACGGGGCTGTGTCTGATCTGGGGGCAGCAGTGGGGCTGGGCAGGAGGACGGTGAGGACGGCCGGGCAGGGCTGTGATGCCTCCGGGCCGGGCGCCGCTCCCTGTCTTCGTAGAGCCCCATGGAAGAAATTGGGGACAAGCTGGTCAACAGGAGCCTCACTCGACGGCTCCCCTGCGTGGGGCCCGTGCACCAGGCAGTCGGTAAGGGCTGGTGCCGGCTCAGGGGGAGTGTGGGGACGAGGGCGCTCCAGGACCGGGCTCGGGGAGGGCCGGGAGGGTCTCCTGCCCCAACGCCATCCGGGACACTGACGACCCGGGGTGCCACGACGGCTGTGCCCCTTAAGTGGCCATGATCTCAACCCAAGGGGTCTGGGCTGCTCCCTTCACAGACACACACACAGACACACACGCCAAACACACCCACACACCCATTCCTTCAAACACACACACACACACACACACACACACACACCTGGTCCTTCACACACAGACACACAAACCCGGTCCAGCCCCAGCCTTGGCCAGGTACAAAATCACCCTTCACATACGTGGAAGATGATCCGAACCAATTTGGATATTCTGTTGCACTTCAGGACACGGACAGGAATAGTTTTGCAGTTTGTGTGTTGTGAACTGTCCCTCCTTTATCCATAGATCAGCCCCACCGTGAACCTGAGTGGGCCCTGCCGCTGGGGGCGAGCCAGAGGCGGTGGGCGGTCCCTGCTGACAGCCTGAGGAAGCTGGTGGAGCCGGGCCAGGCCCTCTCCTGTGGCCCCTCTCCCGGAGCACCTCCCAGAGGAACGCCTCCCCAGCCCTTCCCACACCTGCTGCTCACCAAGGTGAGCAGGGCCCCCCCGTCCCGCCCGGAGGCTCCCCCTCACCTGCGGGCTGTGTGTCTCGGGCCTGGCACGTCCCCTCTCCGAACCTCAGGTGTCTCCTGGGGACCCTGCGTGCCACGAGGCCAGGCCCCACACACGGGGTTGCCGTCGGGCCTGTTGGGACCGCTCCCCGACCCTGTGGCCGGCCCACGGGGAGGGTGGCCTGGGGCTGAGGCCGTTCCTCTCCACCGTGAAGGAGCTCTCTGCCCCAAGCCTCGCTGTCCTGTGTCCCGGGCAAAGCCGCATTCCTGGCTGTGAGGAGGTTTCATATTCCATCTGGGGCTCCCATCCTGGGTGGAGCCAGAGCAGGGATCCCTGGGATTGGCAGAGGGGACCCAGAGCCACTCAGACATCTGAAAGGTGCTGGCTGGGATTCATCGACTCCACACATGGACAGGAAGCCCCTTCTAGATATTTTCCATACTTCAGGGAACAGGGCAGACAAATGTCCCTGCCCCGCGGGCCTCTTTCTAGGTGGGGGTCCGCCGCTAAGCCTAGACGACAAAGCAGAGATGGGCACACGACGTTCCATGGGACCCCCTGCTGGCCTCCTCTACATACGGATCCCTCTGCTCTCATTGTCCGAAGGATGACGGGCCCTAGGACGAAGAAGAGCCCTTGTCTCCGAGGTGGTGAGGGAATGCGGGGGACCGGTCAGGTGCGGAGCCATGGGTCTCGTGCACATCTGCCGCAGGGCTGGGTCATAGTACAGGAGCTGTGGGCAGGTCGTCTGTGCACACCTGGCCATGACACACCTGGCTGGCCCTCTCGGTGGGGAGGTCTGCGTGCCTGGTGCACCTGTCCCCCACCTACCCCTGGAGGAGCAGCCACATTCAAGCCTTTCTATGTCCGACCCTCAGGGACAGTTGGGAACCTGGGTCAAGAGAGGCAGGGACTGGCCCAGGACAACTGAGGGCTGCAGAGTCCAAGGAGCTGCTCTCCAGTCCTAGGCCAGTCCCAACCCTCCCATGAGGTTTGGTTTGGGCCTGAGAGCCCCTCAAATCCTCGGGAATAGCTACCCACCCTGTCCCTTGTGGGGACATGACCTTGGCATCCCCAGGCACGTAGAGGCATGTGCACCAGCACACCCACCCCCACCCCCCCACACACACACACACCACTCTGACTGCCCAGCTGGGGGTCAGAAGGGGAGGACACCCTGGGAGCGAAGTGGGTGACAAGGGGGAAAGAAGAAACAGGTTGCAGACAGCTGGGCCATGGGGCAGGGCATCAGGACTCCTGGCAAGGACCCAGATCCATAGCATGGGGAGGGGAGACAGGCCAGGCTGAGGGTCAGGGGTCCCCAAGGGGCCCAGGGGGGTTGCCAGGGCACTGGGAGAGGACAGGGTCTGGGATCCGGTGTCCATCACCAGCCTGGGCACTTGGAAGCAGGAAGAGATACCCACCCCCAAGTCCAGAGGGGCTCCAGCACAAAGGCCTCAGCTTACTCTTCTGTCACTTGGGCTGTAGAGATGCAGTGTCCCTAGGGTCCCACAGGCTTGTGGGAGAGCCTGTTGGCCTTCGATCTCCATCCCCGACCCCCTGTGCTCCCAGTCCTGGGAAAATGCTTTGTACTCCCTCGAGGTCCTTCGTTGCAGGGGACAGACTGGGGGCTTGGGGGGCTGAGGACCTGGGTATGCAGAACGTGGCAGAGCACTGACCACTAGCCTGGGGACCAAGGCCAAGACCCTCCTTGTTGCAGCCTCCGGGTCTCCATTTGGAAGAGGTTCCAGATTCACTGCTCTGGTCCGGGTGACAAGGCCTTAGGAAGGAACCGAGCCCCAGGACAGAAGAGGGAAACACAGACAAGAGAGGCTTCTGAGGTTTCTCACATCACCCCTGGAGTCCACAGATCCTGCTCCTGTGAGAGACACAGAGACAGAGACAGAAACAGAGAAGGAGACAGAGAATGAACACACGACAGAGGGAACCAGAAGAAGTCACAGACTTTCCTCCATCAGCTTGGAAATGACATCACAGCATTTGGCCCCATTCTCTTCCTGAGAGCGCGGTCACACAAGCCATCCACCCCGGAGGGGAGGGGATTCCACAGGGATGTGTGAGCAGGATGCGGGAATGCCCGGGAACCACTGTGGGGACTGCCCAGCACATGGGCGCAGACGAGGCCCCGGGGCCTGAGCCTAAACCTAATGGGAGCCCCTGGAAGTGTGCGTCACCAGGAGACAAGGTGGGAATCCGTTCATTGCAACCTTCCCACAGGGGCTGGGAACAGGCAAGAAGGGGGTGGCTCTGCCCAGACCCCAGAGCAGACCCAGGCCCCTCTGAGCTGTGCTGCATGTCCCGCCCAGCCCCTGGCTCATCCTTGCATTGCCAAGTGTGCCCCAGCCTCCTGTGAGAGCAGGTCCGGAATGTATGTAGAGGTCCTACCCCTGATGGCGTCCTTAGGAGTAGAAGCCAGAACACCCCACTGTGCAGAACGGGAGCCTGGGGAGGCCCTGAGAGGCACAGGGTCTGTCCAGGGTCACAGCCCTGGGCTCGCACAGGAGCCCAGTCTCAAGCCAGCTCTGTGTCCTCACAGCGGGGACACCGGCTGCACCAAGGCCTTGGGAAGGCTATGGGGGGGCTGTGAGGGAGTCACTGTATGGATGGGGCATGGGGGGAGGGGGAGCATTGAGCAGCTGGGGGAGGGGGCCCTCGGGGGCGGGGCTCTTGTGTGAGGAGGAAGTTGGGTAAGGGGACCCCAGGCAGTGGTGACCTCACTTCCCTGACAACAGAGCCCAACAGAATTTGGAACCCCGGTAACCAGGCACCCACATTCCAGAGACAGCCCCCTGCCCAGCTCATTTCTTTGGAGACCCTCCAACAAAAAGCATGTTCGGGTGCTGCTTCCCCAAATCTGGACGCTGCAGGCTGAAGAAAGCCCACCCTGCAAACACTGTCCCCCGCTGGGGATGTCGAATCAGGGCTCCCCACAGCCTCTGGCCATTTGGCCGGAAGGACAGAAAGGTGACACCAGGAGGCCCAGAGCCTGCCACCCACCCCACACGCTCTGATCTGCCTATGCAGCCCCAGGCCCCCCTCCGTGTGTGTGTGTCTGTGCGTGTCTGTGTGTGAGTGTGCGTGTGCGTGCGTGTGTGTCTGTGGGTGTGCGTGTGTGTGTGTAAAGAGGGGTCATGCGGGGTGGGGCCACCCTGAGCAGGAGCAGGCTGATGAGGGGTCAGATTCCCAGTGGGCAGGTCATGTTCAAGGGCAAGGCTGGCTGTGTGGGATGGGGTGTGCAGGCGCTGCCCCTTCTACCCAGGGTTTATCCCGATAGCCCTGCAGGGATGGGTCACTGCATCCCGGGTGCAGGGCTGTACACTCACAGGTCTGTGTCTGATCTGGGAACAGCAGGGGGACTGGGCAGGAGGACAGTGAGGATGGCCGGGCAGGGCTGTGATGCCTCCAGCCGGCTACCCGTCCCTGTCTTTGCAGAAGGCCACGGTTGACCTCCCGAGGCGGCTGGCGGACAGGCCCTCCTCCCTGACGGAGGGGTTGACCCCACAGGCATCCCCCAAAACAAGTGCTGGGGATTGCCGGGCAAGACCTCCAACACCCCCCAGACCACTGTCCCAGGTGGTTGGTCACCGGACAGTGGTCCAGGAGCCGGAGCCCACGGAGACCGAGCCCGAGGGTGAGAAGGCTGGGGCTGGGTGTTTGTGGTGTGTGGGAATGGGTCGGTGCTGGCCCCACAGGGACGAGCCCCCAGAGCCGGGTGTGGGGCCTGGAGCAACGACTGGGCTCAGAGCGCCCAGCGGGTGGACTGCAGTCGGGGAGACACCCCAGGGAGGGCTCCTTCCTGGCTGCGGCTTCTCTGGGAGGCCCTGGGCTGGGTTCTGTCTCTGCAAAGGCCCACGGAGAGCGGGCACGGGGTGAGCTTTTCTCCTCTCACAGCTGCTCCACCACCTGAGGAGCTAGAGCCGGTTCCAACTCCATCGGCAGCTCTGGACGGAGGGGTGGTGGCTGCGACTTCAGCAGGAGACCAGGAGCCGGCAGCTGACCCGGCACCCACCCACGGAGAGCCTGACGTGGACCAGGAAGAACTGGCACCTGCCCCGGACCCAGCTCCTGCTACTGTTCCTGCCCCTGACCCAGCTCCTGCCCTGGATCCTGCCCCTGACCCAGCTCCTGCCCTGGATCCTGCACCTGCCACTGCTCCAACCCAGCTCCTGATCCTCCTCCTACCCCTTCCCCTGCCCCTGCCAGAGCCACTGCCCCTTCCCCTGCCTGAGCTCCGGTTCCTGCTCCTTCTCCTGCTCCTCTCCCTGCCCCTGCCAGACTCCGCTGCCCCTTCCCCTGACCCTTCCTGAGCTCCTGTTCTTGTCCCTGACCCTGCTCCTGCTCATAACCCTACCCCTGCCAGACCTGCTGCCCCTTCCCCTGCCCCTGCCTGAGCTCCTGTTCCTGCTCCTTTTCCTGCTCCTGCTTCTGCCCCTTCCCCTGCCAGACCTGCTGCCCCTGCCCCTGCCCCTGCCTGAGCTCCTGTTCCTGCTCCTTCTTCTGCCGCTGCCCCTGCCCCTGCGCCTGCCAGAGCTCCTGTTCCTGCTCCTTACCCAGGTCCTGCCCTGGATCCTGCACCTGCCATGACTGCTGATCCCGTCCCTCCCCTTGCCCCTGCCCCTAGCCCTGCTCTTACAACTGGCCCTGCCCCTGGCCCTGCTCTTACACCTGGCCCTGCCCCAGGCCCTACCCCTATCCCAACCCCTGCCCCTACTCCTGCTCCTGCAGGGCTCCCAGAGCCACATCCAGAGCCCACAGCCCTGCGGGGAGAGCTCCTTGTACAATTGCCCTTAGTTCCATCGCCAGACCCCGACGCCCCGCCAGATTGTTTCATCCCCTCCCCCTATATTCTTTCTCTCTGGTTCATATTGTTCTGGTTCATATTGTTCATTTTCATGTTCTGTATACTGTTTATTATTTGTTTTAAATAAAATTACTTGTTTTCAACTGAACATGTGATGAGCATAAGTACCTTCCCAACGCTGTGCCACCACACCCCAGAACATTGCTGCGGAATATCTCGTGTCCCAAAGGAGTCCCTGAACCAGAAGCCCCCCTGCCCATTTCTCCCCCAGCCCAGACCCTGGAAACCCCTAAGCTGCTTTCTCTCCCTGTTCCTTTCCCTGTTCTGGATGTTTCTGTAACTGGAATCACGCAATAGGTGCCTTTGTGTCTGCCCACCTATTTTCAAAGGGGACTTGTTTTCGTCTGTGTTTATCTGTCATAAAATTTCCCTTATTCGATATTAAAATGCCTGATGGATTACAGATCAGATGTAATCAGAGAGGCCGCTTTAGGAATTATGGGCACAATCTCGGGGCCGAGACCCCTGTTCCTGCTGGGACACCACAGCCTGACCCCAGACAGGACAGGGCTGGCTCCTCCTGTGGCCCACACAGAAACCAGGGAAATCCAGAAGCTAGAAGACACACCACAAAGGGCAAAAGCATTGCTCACAACCCAAGGCCAGAGAAAGGTTTCCGATGCCTCATGTCCAAACAACACACCAAGTCACTGGGTTCCACAAGGACAGACACCAAACGCATGCAAGTCCAAGGGGGGAGGACAGGCACGTGCAGAGTCAGAGATGAGGGAGCTCCCGGGGAAGGACTCTGGCAAAGGAAACCCTATGGAGGCAGCACTGGTCACCCTCAGACTGGCAGGTGTCTGGTCTGGGGAGAACGTGAGGAAGCGGGGATCCCCTGCAGGTACCCTGGAGAGAAGGGTGACAGGCACCCCTGTCTGGGAGAACAGTGAGCAGCACCCATCCCAGGCCATAGGAGTACCTGGCATGCTTGCCCTCTGACCAACCCCTGGAAACTCCAGCTCGGTTTTTCACAGATGTGTTTTCAGGAATGTTTATCACAGCAGTGGTGGAGAGAGCAGGGAATGGAACAACGCTAATGCCCAAGGAGATGGATGGGATCCACAGTCCCAGTCCTCATGATAGAATGTCCTGTAGCCACTGTCACATTGTCATTTGGGGCACAGGATCCGGGAAGACCCTCCTGAGACCCCTCCTGCCACCCTGTTCCTGGGAACATTCAGAATTGGAGGAGGAGGAGGTGGAGAGGATCCAGGATAACAGAGGGCCAAGGAGAAGGAAGGTCAGCACTGGGAGGACCTGAGCCACCATCCAGGGCCGGGGCTGTGGTGCCCTCGGACCTCACCCCAAATAAGGGCTCCTGATGGATGGACCCAACTTCTGTGGTTTCCCTCCCTCCCTCACTCCCTCTCTCTCCCTCCCTTTCTCCCATCCTCCCTCCCTCTCACTCCCTCCCTCCTTCCCCCCTTCCTCCCTCATTCAGCAGAGGACCGGGGGTCCCTGCTGTGTACTGAGCACTGAGGCTTCATCAGTGAGCACCCCACAACCCACATGGTCACGTCCACTGTGGGAGGTGACAGGGGTCAGTCCTCACGGCTAGGAGTGGTGATGAGCACCAAGAATCTGCTCCTGAAAACAGAGGCCAATGCTTAGCACTTCCTTTAGAAAAATCGAGTCCTGAAAAGTGATGAAGAGTGAGTATATCCTAGACTTCCTGCAGTGTGAGTTCTAATGGCAGGTATGCACTGATTCTTAGAACCACAAAGTAAATTACCCAGTGTCGACTGGGGGGTTATGACTAACTTTTCTGACCCAATGACGGCTTTTCAGCTAGCATCTCCAGGGCTTCCAAGTTGTCCCAAGGGTCTCTGCGATCCTCTGATCCTTCCATTGACCTCCTTGGGAAGCTCTGTCTTGTCGTCTTCCTTGTCTCCTGCCCCTTCTGGGACCCTTCTCTGGCCTCCCCGCCAGGGCCACCCCCACCAGGACTTCCTGTGCCCCGTGGCCTGGCGCCCGCATCCCATGGGGGTCCTGGGAGCCCGGTGCATTGTGCAAAGCCTGTGCGCTCCCTCTGGGGTCACTTGGCATCTCCCCTGCAGCTGCCTGCATCTTCCTGCACTGGGTCTCCTCCAAGCATTCTGTGAGGCCAACCTGTGTCCGTGTCACGGGCACGGAAGCGAGAGTCCAGAAGGTCCAGATGACCTGCTCCCAGTCCCAACGTGTGGAGCCTGGGCCAAGGATGGTCAGCGAGCAGAGGAGGACTTTAGCCTAGGAAGCCTGAGGGAGGACATGGCACAGTGAGCCTGCAGGAGGAGAGTGAACACCGTGGGGATCTGGCGCTCAGGCCTACTGGGAGACCACATCCCACCCTCACTGGCTCTGTCCCCAGGGCTGGAGGTCGTCCAGGTATCCATCCTCCCAGCCTGTAGGCTGCCAGTGGCTGGCAGGAGAGGAGGCACCTGGTGCAGGAGAGAGCCCTCAGGCAGAGAGGAGGGGGCAGGTGCTCCCCCAGCAGCAGGTGCACTGGGTCGGGCTGAGGGGGCATCATTGGACAGCAGTGCCTGCAGCTGGGGTCTCCACACAGACCCTCTCCTTCCGCTCAGCACAAGCTTGTCTGGATGGCCTTTGTCCCCCAAATACAAAGTCTGGTCCAGGGCCCCCCCACCAAGTCCTGACTCCCAATCCTTTGTACTCAGCTCAAGTGACAAGAAATGGCCAATAGTTTAGGTGGTGTTGGGTGCACAGGGAAATTTGCTTTTCTGGCCCATGCTGTAACGTTGCTGGCATATTAAAGATCTCAGGGCTCTAAATCAAAAACAGTAAGATGCCGGGGACCCCAGCTGGCTTTCTGGAAACCTACCTCTGTGCCTTGCAGCCTTCCCATCCCACCAGCTCTGCTCAGAATCCCTCCAGGCCACAGACCCACAGTCTTGGGTCCCAGACAATGTGCCTTCAGAAAGTGATCCCGGTGGGGCAGTAGGACACACTGCAGATTCCAGCAAATCCCCCTCCCAGAAACTGAGGGTACCGCTGGATGAGCTGTCTGAAAACAGCCAGGTCACGGTTCCAGGAAGACACCAGAGGCACAGGAGTCACTGAGGGGCATCTGAAGTTCAGGTATGGGCAGTCACAGCTTCCAGGCCCTTCTTCCCTAAAGCTCCTCATTCCTCAGCCTTTCTTCCAGTGATTCTGTTCGGTTTCTATCTGCCCCAACTGTTATCCATTGCCTAGGCAGCAGAGACTCACATATATATGCCTTTAATGTTTTGGACAATGAATGTCCACTTCAGTACATAGCCACTTCACTACTGGGAGAGTTGGTAGAAAGCAAAAAGTCACAGAGGACTCCAAGGGTCTGGACTTGGTGTTTCCCTCTCCTGAGATGGGGACACCTGTGGGATGAGCAGGTGGCCAGCTGGTGGGGGGTGGGCAGGGACCTGACGTGGACAGATGGGGTAGGTGAGGCCCGAGGTCCCCGGGGTATGTGCCTGGCATCTGGACTGAATAGGTCTTCAAAGCTGCAGATTGGCTGGGATCATCTTCAGGTGGAGGAGGAAGGTGAGGGGAGCAGAAGGGACTGAGGAGGCTTGGCTTAGACAGGAGAGGGCTGAGACACTCCTTTGGGGGGAAAGTGGGTCAGGTCCAGACTCACAGGGACAGACATTGAGGCCATTGGGCTATGTGAAATAAGCCAGTCCCTAAAGGACCAATACGGGAGGACCCCACTTGTGAGGGACAGAGAGCACTCCGATTTATAGAGGTGGAAGGAGCTGCTGGGTGCCGGGGCTGGGGAGGGGAAATGGGGGGTTAGTGTCTCCTGGGTAGAGGTTCAGTTTGGGAGGATGACAAAGTTGTGGCAGTGGATGGAGGTGGCAGGTGCAAAAGAGTGAATATACTTATTGCCACATGAATTGTACCCTGAAACATGCTTAATGGTATCAGTTGTATGTCTCTTACACAATAGGAGAGTAGTGAGTCAGGAGGACGGGTCCATCAAAAGTCCCAGGAAGGCCCAAGAGCAGGGATCCTGTAACTTATTTCTCGCTCTCATGCTCTACGCCTTGTTGGGTGTCTCAGCTCACAGTGGCATCACTAAATGCTTGCTAAGACACAGTGCAGGCAGATGGTCCAGAGAGAGTGCACAAACCATCTGTGGGCACTGAGGAATCCCAGCGGCACATGCATCCAGACTGAGTGAGTGCCCACATTTCACAAACACCAGCATAAATAGCCATTTAAAACGAAGGCAGATGCCACTATGGAAAACACTAGGGAGGTTCCTCAAAAAGTTGAAAATAGAGCTACTATATGATCCAGCAATTGCACCACTGGGTATTTACCCCAAAGATACAAATGTAGGGATCCGAAGGAGCACGTGCACCCCAATGTTTATAGCAGCAATGTCCACAATAGCCAAACTATGGAAAGAGTCTAAATGTCCATCAACAGATGAATGGATAAAGAAGATGTGGTGTGTGTATATATATATACAGAGAATATCATGCACCTATCAAAAAAATGAAATCTTGCCATTTGCAACGACGTGGATGGAACTACAGTGTATTATGTTAAACAAAATGAGTCACTCAGAGAAAGACAATTATCCTATGATCTCAGTGATATGAGGAATTTGAGGAACAAGACAGAGGATCATAGGTGAAGGGAGGGAAAAATGAAACAAGACGAAACCAGAGAGAGAGACAAACCATAAGAGACTCTTAATCTCAGGAAACAAACTGAGGGTTGCTGGAGTAGAGGGGGTTGGGAGGCGTGGGGTGACTGGGTGAGGGACATTGGGGAGGGTATGTGCTATGGTGAGCACTGTGAATTGTATAAGACCAATGAATCAAAGACCTGTACCCCTGAAACAAATAATACATTATACGTTAATTTAAAATTTACTAAAATAATAAAAATAAAACAAAAGCAGGTGACCTCAAGCTGTATTACAAAGCTGTCATCATCAAGACCGTATGGTACTGGCACAAAACAGACACATAGATGAATGGAACAGGAGAGAGCCCTCAGGTGCATTTGGGCAGGCTGAGGGGGCATCAGTGGACAGCAGTGCCTGCAGCTGGGGTCTCCACACAGACCCCCTCCTCAGCCTCAGCACAAGCTTGTCCGGATGACCTTTGTCCCCCAAACACAAAGTCTGACCCAGGACCCCCCTCAAGCCCTGACTCCCAATCCTTTCTACTCAACTCAAGTGACAAGAAATGGCCAATAGTTTAGGTGGTGTTGGGTGCACAGGGACATTTCCTTTTCTGGCCCATGCTGTAACGTTGCTGGCATTTTAAAGATCTCAGGGCTTTGATTCAAAAACGGCAGGATGCCGGGGACCCCAGACAGCTTTCTGGAAACCTGCCTCTGGGCCTTGCAGCCCTCCCATCCCACCAGCGCTCAGAATCCCACCCGCTGCTCAGAATCCCTCCAAGCCACAGACCCACAGTTTTGAGTCCTCAGATGGCCCAGGCGACGTGCCTTCAAAAAGTGATCCCGGTGGGGCTGCAGGACACACTGCGGATTCCAGCAAATCCCCCTCCCAGAAAGTGAGGGTACCACTGGACAAACTGTCCAAAAACAGCCAGGTCAGGGTTCCAGGAAGACACCAGAGGCACAGGAGTAACTGAGGAGCATCTGAAGGCCAGGTAGGGACAGTGAGAATCTCTGGTGTTTTTGCCTAGGGGCAGCTCCGGTCCCCCTAAACCCTCAGTGGAATGGCTTTACTGGGGCATTGGGGGGAACCATGCCTGGAGGACCCGTGGCCCCACTGTCCGAGGTCGCCGACTTGGTCAGTGCACAGGTGGGGAAAACCGGCCACACCCCGAAGAATTTCTAGAAACAGTAGCCATCTCAGTGGTAGCTGACCTGGGAGGTCAACCTTTCAGCTGCCTGAGGTGAGATCGAGCCACAGACCAGCACACTAGCCAGAAATGGAAGAAGGAGAACCAGTTCTTCATTTCATAGTTTCTAAGTCACCGGTTTGTTCCTACGGTTAGTATATTTTGCATCCTGGGAAATCTCTGCCTGTCTAAGGTCTTGAAACTGTTCTCCTCATGTTCTCTGCTGGAGAGGTTCTTGCAAAATCTCTGGTTTATAGGTAAAAATCATCTGGAATTGACTTTGGTTGGCACACCCATGCTGGGAAAAGGATGAAGCTTCCCCAAAATACTAAAAATAGAACTCCCGTATGATCCCACTATCAGGTAGACCTTTTCAGGAAATAAAGTCAGTTTCTCGAAGTAAGATCTGCATTCTCCCACCCAATCTCCCTGAGGAGGGGCGGCCACCCTTAGCGACCCTCCCCTTGAGGCAGGTGCCTCCATGGACAAGGGGCTACCCCAGGGCTGGAAGGTCTCCACGGCAGCACATCCAATGTCCTGGATACTAGGAGGCAGAGTACAGCACCAGGCCAGTGAGGGTCAGGACACACTACCCCGAATATGGCACCTTGGCAAAATAAATACAGAAGCTAAAAGAACTTTTGCATAGAGCAAAGCAAGAAGGTCTCTCTGACCCCCAGCCATCAGCCTTTTTTCCCTTAAGCAGGTCAGAAGACTGCCATGTGGAACTTTCTCGCCCCGGACCACAGAGATGACGTGCTTATCACCAGAGTCAAGGAATTTAGGACCACGGGGTCTATACAAACACACCTGGTTAAACTAACCCTTATCTTCCTAGTTACTTCTTTACCGTTTACGAGCCCTAGTCCAAACCCCTGCGTCTGTCGATTCTTCACACACTTACTGCTTCTTTGTCTAAAAGGTAGAAGAGCTGTCTGCTCCAGTCACCTCTGCTGGTCTTCATGGTCTTGTGAGGCTCCCACCAAAGCAACCAATACATTTTGCTTGCTTTTCTCCTGTTCATCTGTCTTTGTCAATTTCCAGACTCAGCCGGGGACCTTAACAGGGTTGAGGACAACTTTGTCCTCTCTTGCAGCCCTGTGGGGCAGGGGGTGGGGAGTCAGGAAAACCCATCCCATCTTCCTGGCTTTGGTTAAAACTGACCTCTGCTGGGAAGCAGCACAGGACTGTGCACGGCTGGGGGAGCCAGAGAGAGGCACGTGGAACATGTAGGAGCTACCTGACCCCCAGCCGGGGGACTTGGCCCCAGTGACAAGTCCAGGGTGTGATTATGAATATTATAATGGAAGCATCCTGAACATCAGACCTTCCCCACTCCAGGCCTCATGATTGCTGCTCGTTGTAGTTGCTACTGTTGGCTTAGTGACTTTTCTGAACTCACTTTGTCAAGTCTGTATTCTTTGCTGTGTGTGGCCACTGAATCCCTGTGCTGTTAACTCAGTGGTCAGCCAGTGGCTGGGCAGAGAGGTCACCCCTGTTTCCGAGCTATGGGCTACAGACTGGAAGTCCCCACAACCTCCTCTTCAGGTTTGAATAATCTGCTCCAGTGGCTCATGGAACTCAGAGAAACATGTTACTTACTAGATGACCAGTTCATTAAAAGGACAGAACTCAGAGCCAGGCAGCTGGAATCGATGAGCAGGGCAAGGTTTGTAGAAGAAGCTCGGGGCTCCCCCGCTCTCTGAGTTAAAGAGGCCTTTGCCCACCTCCACTCTGACCTTCGTCTGTACTTCCTAACTGATGACGTCCTTCCTTCGGGCTCATCTGTTAACTCAAGTGAAAGACCCGGTGGGCACCAAAATGACTCCTCAAGTAATAACCACTGCTGATGACCTGGTGATTCTTGGGCACAGCCATGAATCTCAGCTTCTTCATGATTTGGTGCAGCCCAGCAGCTGTGGATCCCACAGGTCCTCCAGGGGCAGCCCAGCAGCTGTGGGTCCCACAGGTCCTCTCGGGGACAGCCCAGCAGCTGAGGGTCCCACGGGTCCTCTGGGGACAGCACCTTAATGGGCTTATGGTCCAGCAAGTACCTGTTCAGGTGGCTCTCATTGTGCCACACAGCCTCAATCCCAGTGGCCAGGTTGACCCCCATTGCCTGGTGAGAGGCCAAGGTCAGTTGGTGAACCTCTACCACCGACCCCGCAAAAAAGGTCCTCATGTAGTAAAAGTCGCCCTTGTCCCTGGGGATGTGTGCCTGGGACTGTGGCCAATGCTCGTAGCTGAAGTCCTTGTGGGCTGCCTGGTAGAAACCGGGGTGCAGGGTGCCGAAGAGGGGGGACAGGATCTCCATACTCACGTGGTCGCGGAACTTCACGTCCACCTCTGTGCATACCAGGTAGTCCACCTCACGGAGGAAGTGTGGAATTATTCTTAGAAAATATATTGTAAGCCCTCAGGAGTGATTGTGGAAGCAGCTGAAAGGTCAACAGCGTTCCTGTTCTCAGACTATTGAACGCAAGGGCCCAGTAGGAGCAGGATCCCATGATCCCCAGGGGCAGGGCACAGGTTAGGAGCTAGGAAAGAATGTAACCCTCAGGTCCCCTTTCTGCACCTGGTGCTTGCTAGCACAAACATCCCGCTTTTCCCTTATCCCATGACTGCCTCCCTGAGTGCCTGCCCCTAGGGGAGGGTGCAGGACTGCTTTACAGCTTCAGGATACTTGCCATCCCTTTGTCCTCCTTTCCCACGCTTTGAGGCAACTGCCCTTGCTTTTCTGATAAAAAAATGAAATAAAAGCAGAGGCAGCCCTGCATGGTCACTCAGCTGCTGGGCTGCCCCCATCATGAAGAAGCTGAGATTCATGGCTGTGCCCAAGAATCACACATGTTTCTCTGAGTTCCATGAGCCACTGGAGCAGATTATCCAAACCTGAAGAGGAGGTTGTGGGGACTTCCAACTCATGGCAGGTGGGGACAGAACCTTCAGGGGGTCAGCCAGGGGAGGGGACCCGCCGGGTTTGCCCGGGAGCTCAGCACAGGGGGAGTGTTCCTGGCTCCAACATGCTGACTGTGGGGCTGCATGGGTCACAGGGTCACCTACCCGAACGCTAACCCTTAACCCTAACCCCTAACCCAACCCTAACTCTAATCAAACATCATGCTCAATTTAGAGGACTGACAGCTCTACTCTGAAATCACAAACAAGTCCATCATGCTGGCTTTCACTCATTGCTCAGTATCGTACTGGAAGTTCTACCCAGAATGATAAGGCAAGAAATCCACATGTGAAAGAAAACAGTAGAACTACGTCCATTCAGAGACCAGAGATGACATCATCTTATATAGAGAGCTTCCTAAACAATCAACAAAAAATGATTACAGCCAGTTAATATCAACACACAAAAATCTCTCTTATTTGTATACATTAGCCATGAATCATCCAAAAAAATAATTTAAGAAAACAATTCCAATTTAGGGAACATTAACATTGACAAAATACTCAGGAATAGATGTAATCAAGGTGCAAGGCTTGTACACTGAAAATTACAAAACATTGCTGAAAGAAAGGGAAACCTAAATAAATCTGAGGACCCCATGGTGATGAAAAGACATACTATTGATAAGATGGCAATAGTACACAATGCAATGTGGAAATTCATGTGTTCCCGAGGAAATTCACAAAGGCCTTTGGAAAGAAATGCACAAGCTAATCCTAACAGTCATATCGAATTTCAAGGGACCACAAAATAGTCAAAACAATGTTGAAAAAGAAAATCAAAGGTGAAAGGTCATACTTCCAAAGTTCAAATATTAATACAAAGCAACAGTAAATAAAACATTGTGATACTGTCATAAAGGTAGCATTCACCCTGAAACAAATAATACATTATACGTTAATTAGTTGAATTTAAATTTAAAACGTTTTTAAAAATAAATAAATAAAATATTTTTTTAAAAAAGATATGCATACAGATCAGTGGGATTTAACTGACAGCCCAGAAATAAACCCCTTCATCTATGCTCCACTGAATTTTGACAAGGGTGGCAACATTACACTGGGGGAGAGAATGGTCTTTTCAACAAAGGGTGCTAGACAATTGACTATCCATGAACAGAGAGATGAAACTGGACCCTTACCTCACACCACATATAAACATTAACTCAAAATGAATTAAAGGCTTAAATGTAAGAGGTAAAACTATAAACTCTAGAAGAAATAAATGGGGATAAATCTTCATAAGCTTGGATCTAGCAATGCTTTTAGATCTGACACCAAAGCATAAGAAAGGAAAGGAAAAAATAGATAAAATAATATCCTCAAAATTAAAAATCTGTTCTGTGTGCCTGGGTGGCTCAGTTGGTTAAGCGTCCGACTCTTAATTTTGGCTCAGATCATGATCTCAGGGTCATGAGATCAAGACCACGTCAGGCTCCACACTGAGTATGGGGCCTGCTTAAGATTCTCTCTCCTTCTCCCTCTGCCCCTGACCACTTGCACACTCTCTCTCACTCACTCTTAAAAAAGAAATGTAAAAAAAAATAAAAATCTGTACATCATCAGATACTATCTGGAAAGTGAAAAGAAAGCCCCCAGAATGGAAGAAAATATTTGTACATTATTTATCTAATAAGAGTCTGTTGCCCAGAATATGTAAAGAGCTTTTACAACTCCTCAGCAAAAAGACAACCCATTTTTTAAAATAGACAAAGGACTTGGATAGACCTTCCTCCAAAGAAATCATACAAATGGTGAAGAGCACATGAATAGATGTTAAGCATCCTTAGTCTTTATGGAAATGAAGATTTAAACCAGTTAGATGTCCTTCTACACACGATAGAATCGCTCTAATCAAGAAAACTAAAATAACAGATTTTGGAAAGGATGTTGAGAAACTGAAACCCTTACACCTTGCTTGTGAAAAATGGTGAGTCTACGTATAAAATATTTTGGCATTTACTCAAATAGGTCAAAGTAGAATTACCATATGGTTCAACAATTACACTCCTAGGTGTATACCCCCAAAATTGAAAACACTGATACAAACAAAAATGTACAGAAATATTCGTAGCAGCAGTGTTCACAATAGGCAAAACCCAGAAACTATGCAAATGTCCATCAATGGGGAAAGGATAAACAAAATGAGGTAGATCCATAAATGGCAATCTTGTTCTGCCCTATGAAGGAATGAAGTAAAATGGTTCATTTGTAGAAAAAAATAGGGTGGCTCCTCAAAATACTGAACGCAGAATTCCACTGCAGCCTATATTCCCCCCAAAACTGAAAGTACAAGTACCCTTATTCAGAGCAGCAATTTTCACAACAGCCAAAAGGTGGAAGCAACCCAAGTGCCCGCTGACGGATGAATGGATAGACAAAATGTGGCATATACAGTGTGGAACTCGATTCGGCCTTAAAAACGAAGGGAGTTCTGACACAGGCTACAACGCGGATTGACCCTGGAAGTCGTTTCGCTGAGTGAAATCAGCCAGTCACAGGAGGACAGACACTGTGTGATCCCACTTACAGGAAGTATCCTGAGACACGAAGTAGAATGTGGCTGCAGGGGCCGAGGGGAAGGGCAATGGGGAGCTGGCGTCTCAGGCACAGAGTCCCCCTCGCGGAGAAGGAAAGAGTGCTGGAGAATGAGGGACAACCGCGCAACTCGGCTGAGGCCAGAGAACTGTGCACCTGCAATGTTGTAAGTGGTCGATACTATTGTGTTTAGTCGCAGTGAAAAGATGAATGAGGGACTGAGGCAGGTCACAGCGTGGGTGGACACTGAAAACAGCCGCAGTGACAGAAGCCAGACAGGAAAGGCCAGATTGCAACCAGCTTGCTCTTTACATCCGCCAAGGTTACCCGCAGAAGGCAACGTGTCGGGAGCAGTTCCAGAGGAAGAAAACCAGACGCGAGGGGAAAAGGACGCTTCAGACAGTGGGGCAGGTGGTGACCGTGGAAGCGGGCCTGCGGGCTGGGTTGCAGTGTGGACACCGGATGATCTCCGCACTTAGGGTCCTGTGCCGGTTCCGCGGGACGGCGTCCCTGTTCCGGGTCCAACGCACCCAAGCGCCCCGTGTGAGGTGGTCAATGTGCTGAGCCAACGACAGCTGGGGGCCTGAGTGCGGAGACCGAGCGTTTGTGCCGCTGGGACAGGCTCGCCGCAGTCGGTGACTCTTCCGAACACCCACGTCAGCACCTCCCAGAGAAGCAGAGACGCCAACCTCCTTGCTGGAGCCGGAGCCCTACCCAGATCCTGACCGCGTGGACGCGGGAAGGAGCACGAGCCCCGCGGCGGGTGTCCCCTCCCTGCCTGCAGACTGTCTGTGCAGCCCCAGGAACCGAATCCGAGTGGCCCAGAAACACAGACCCCGGGACCTCGGAGCGGATCCGAGCTCAGGAAGGGGAGACCCGCCAGCCCCGCGCCCAGCCCCGCGCGGGACCCCACGTCAGCACACACAAAGCCCCGCATCTACACAGCGCGCCCTTCCCCAGCGGGGTCCCGGGAGCTCACACCCCCCCCCCCGCCCCCGCAGTCCGGGCTCAGGCGGCTTCTCCTCACCTTCTACTCCCGGGGGATCCTGACGCGGCCGGACTCCTGTCAGTGTGGACGCCCCACGTCCTCCCGGAGTTTCCACAGCGGGTCCTGAGGAGGCCGGACTCCCGTCAGCGTGGACGCGGCCCCACGTCCTCCCGGAGTCTCCACAGCGGGTCCTGAGGAGGCCCGGCTCCCGTCAGCGTGGACGCGGCCCCACGTCCTCCCGGAGTCTCCACGGCGGGTCCTGAGGAGGCCCGGCTGCCGTCAGCGTGGACGCGGACCCACGGCCTCCCGGAGTCTCCACGGCGGGTCCTGACGAGGCCGGACTCCTGTCAGCGTGGACGCGGCCCCACGTCCTCCCGGAGTCTCCACAGCGGATCCGGAGGAGACCCGGCTGCCGTCAGCGTGGACGCGGCCCCACGTCCTCCCGGAGTTTCCACAGCGGGTCCTGAGGAGGCCGGACTCCCGTCAGCGTGGACGCGGCCCCACGTCCTCCCGGAGTCTCCACAGCGGGTCCTGAGGAGGCCCGGCTCCCGTCAGTGTGGACGCGGCCCCACGTCCTCCCGGAGTCTCCACAGCGGGTCCTGATGAGGCCGGACTCCTGTCAGCGTGGACGCGGCCCCACGTCCTCCCAGAGTCTCCACAGCGGGTCCTGAGGAGGCCGGACTCCTGTCAGGGTGGACGCGGCCCCACGTCCTCCCGATGTCTCCACAGCGGGTCCGGAGGAGGCCCGGCTGCCGTCAGCGTGGACGCGGCCCCACGTCCTCCCGGAGTCTCCACAGCGGGTCCTGACGAGGCCGGACTCCTGTCAGTGTGGACGCGGACCCACGTCCTCCCGAAGTCCCCACAGCGGGTCCGGAGGAGACCCGGCTCCTGTCAGCGTGGACGCGGCCCCACGTCCTCCCGGAGTCTCCACAGCGGGTCCTGAGGAGGCCCGGCTGCCGTCAGCGTGGACGCGGCCCTACGTCCTCCCGAAGTCTCCACAGCGGCTCCTGAGGAGGCAGGCTCCTGACTGTGGATGAGGCCCCTCGTCCTCCCGAAGCCTGGGCGTCAGCACAGTGGGTTCTGAGGCTTTGGAACGCCCGTCCGCGCCCCGAGGAGAAGGGCTGAGCGCGCATGCCCCGCAGGGTCTCGGAGCGGGACTCGGGCGCCCCCTGCGGGAGGCGGGGGCAGTGCAGGATGCGGTGCCCTCAGTTCAGCGGAGGCACCTGTCCTGGGGTCCAGCTGAATCCATTACATTTCGGAAATTCGAACTGAAATGGAGTCCCATTGTCCCCGACTTCTCCAGAAATAGAAACAAGTAATTAGAAACCATACGGAATTAAGTGAAATGCAGACACAGGCTTTACAACTTACAGCAAAATTCATTCAAAACTGTAGATAAATTTAAAATGTAAAACTATCAAAATAAAGGGGACGCCTGGGTGGCTCAGTACATAAGCGTCTGCCTTCGGCTCCGGTCGTGATCCCAGGGTCCTGGGATCCAGCCCCGCTTCGGGGTCCTTGCTCAGCAGGGAGCCTGCTTCTCCCCTGCCTGCTGTTCCCCCTGCTTGTGCTTGCTCTCTCTCTTTCTCTCTCCCTCTGCTAAAATAGCTTTTTGCAAACCAGAAAGAAGTGTTTAGAACACCTTCTAATTTGGAAACTTGGCAGTGTGGCTTTAATTAGTAGATCAGAAAAAAGATTTCTTAGGAGGTGGAGTGACTTTTCCAAGGTCCCATGGCCACTTTTTACAGGCTCCCAGTCTAGTGCTCTTTCCACTACTGATACATTTTCCATTCTCCCTCTTTTTTAAAAAAATATTTTACTTATTTATTTATTTGAGAGAGAGAGAGAGCATGCACACAAGTGGGGCGAGGGAGAAGGCGAGAGAATCTTGAGCAGACTCCACACTGATTGCGGAGCCCAACGTGGGGCTTGATCCCACGACCCTGAGATCATGACCTGAGTCAAAACCAAGAGTCTCTCACTCAACCGACTGAGCCACCCAGGCACCCCATCCATTCTCTTGTAACTAAAATACTCCCTGGAGTGACAGCTCTAGGGATTCTACACCAAGTGGACTCTATGCTTTCTCTAAAGGACCATTAGTAAATATTTTCAGCTTTGGGGGCCATATGGTCTCTGTTACAACTGTTCAACTCTGTCTGTGTAGCCGTACAGCAGCCATGGAAAATATGTAAACAAACGGCATCACTATGTTCCAATAATACTTTAATTACAAAAACAGGCAGTGGGCTAGCTTTGGCCTGTGGACTGTAGTTCTCAGGCCCCTATATAGACTAAGGTTGGAGTCCAGTTTCATTAACCCTCACTTTCCTGTTCTGTAAAAAGGGTATAATAATCAGTATAGCTGTATAGGTTGGTTGTAAGGCTTCAATGATGTGAGTAGGTCATCTGTTTATAGCACCTGGCACATAACACTCAATAAATGTTGGCAATTATTATTAGTATTATTATTATTTAAAGACTTTATTTATCTATTTGAGAGACAGAGAGAGAGCTTGAGTGGGGGGATTGGGGGGCAGAGGGAGAGGGAGAAGCAGACTCCCTGCTGAGTAGGGAGTCCAACATGGGGCTCAATCCCAGAACCCCAAGATCATGACCTGAGATGAAGACACTTAACCAACTGAGCCACCCAGGTGCCCCTTTTATTTTTTTTAATTTCACTACAGTTAACATACTGTTATATTAATTTTAGGTATACAGTATAGTAACTCAACAATTGTATACATTACTCAGTGCTCATCATGATAAGTATACTCAATCTCTTTCACCTATTTCACCCATTCACCCCTATTATTATTTTTTATTATTATTTTACCACTAGTTTACTTTTTACCATACCTTCCAAAAAAAGGAAGAGAAACAAAGGAATCAACATTTAGTGATCTTTCTTTTTCCCTTGCCCCAGACAAACCAAAATGTGCCCACTGCCATGAGCCCCCCACTGCTTCACGGACATTATCGGGTAGCTGATCATCACAATCACACAGATGGTAACATCACACTCTGAGCTCCCAGGGCTCCGTATGCCTCAGATAGACAGTGTGTCTTCTATTTGGAACCCTGGTAAGTTCTGAGCTCCAACAGCCTCCTGGCTCCCTGACACCAGGTGCTCAAATAGGTAGTTTCTTTTAAAATATTGAACAGCTTTCACTTTCACTGTTTATTTCTAGAGATTTTAATGAAGCCAGGTGCATAGTTTCAAAGACCAGTCGTTTTTGCTGGTGCCACCCTGCCCCTTCTGTTCCCTTCTCATTCGAGATTTTGTACTTCACAGAGCTCCATCTTTCCAGTGCTTGTGAAAGCTACAGGAACTGGGGCTTCAGCTTTGTTGAAACCTTACTCATCTCTCCTCATGCAAATAGGGTGGGATTCAGGATAAGGTGGGCTATCTTTCACCTGCTGTAGTTTTTACTGAATTATAAAACTTCATCATCATTACATTTCAATGACACAGGCCCCAGAGATTGCATTATGACAAGGTTCTACTAAACTTTAAAATACTAAACCCTTTTAAAGCTGAAAGTATTTAATAATGTGTCTCATTAATTCTTTAACCTCTTATCTAGGTGACAAATATTCCTGAATTTATGGTTGACAAATTAAACCCTAGAGACAGTCCTGAAGTAGATTGACTGTAAACTAATGAAATACCCTGTAAAATTGTTCTGTCCAAGCTTGGATTCGACACTGGAAGTCTTCACCGTATCATTGCCATGGAGCTCTGAAGTCAAAACGTTCATATATAAGAAATATCCATTTCATAATTGCCTTAATGCACCAGCGCATGGCTCCAATAAAAGTATCACAAAATCAGGGCACCTGGGTGGCTCAGTTGGTTAAGCGACTGCCTTCAACTCAGGTCATGATCCCAGGGTCCTGGAATCGAGTCCCGCATTGGGCTCCCTGCTCTGCGGGGAGCCTGCTTCTCCCTCTCCCACTCCCCCTGCTTGTGTTCTCTCTCTTGCTCTGTCTCTCTCTGTCAAATAAATAAAATCTTAAAAAAAAAAGTATCACAAAATCAGAGATACAGGTGTCCTTTTCTTCACAATTTTGGCAACTATGTGACATTGCATTAAAGTTTCCTGAAAATGACACACGTGTTTCTTTCCTTTCACTTTCTTCAATGTGCCAACAGATCAACCTTCATGGGCACACTACCACATATCCGTCCTCTTCGGTGGGGTCCAAAGCTTAGATACACATTACAGAGGGTCTTTAAATTCAGCAAAGACACTTCCAGTCTAACTTCCAGTGATTTCCCTTCATGAAACTTCCGCCAGATTTGAGATAACTACTTTTGGTGCCGTTCGTGCCTTGCCACCTCCTCTCCCACACCTGGTAGGTGATATGCGTCCATCCTTCCGGGCTCAGCTCAGAGCCTCCCACCTCCCTGCTGTCCCTCTGCATCACTCGGGGCAGAAGCCAACTCTCCTTCCCCTGTATCCAAATATCCATCACCCGTGCAGTCAGCGCTGAGGTGACTCCCTTGCTCTCTGATCGTATGGCTTCTTGACTCCATACAGGACTTCTTCTCTCCTTTACTAGACCACAGGGTAAGATTATTAAAATCCTTTTCCCTCGGAGCCTAGCACAGGTACCCTGCCCAAATGACAACTTCAGTTAATGTTTATTGAAAGCTCAGTGCAAAATCTAAAACAGATTACCTTCAGGCTCTATTAAGGGGAGCCCCATAAATTAAATGGGATTAATTTGTAGTTTTTACCTAAGAAAATAGATTTTAACTTCAAAGTAATCTTATTAACTGCACTTAAAAAATCCATTTAGGAAGACAAATGAATGAGTCAAATTGTTTTTCTTGAAAACTCACTTCCATACAGGCAGCCCAGAATGATTTCAGTCCTGCGTGTGGCAAGGAAATCTGTCTCAAGAAAAGCAAGTGCTCTGATCTTTTGCTCCAGAGGGGAGTTTTGGACCAAAACAAAGACCTTGCTGAAACTTCAGATCATGCTTTGAAAGCCAACCAACGAAGGCTACCTTTGGTTTAGTGAAGAGTTTTATACATCCAGACCCTAGAGACACATCTTGCTTGGTAGCAACGCTACTCAGATTTGGGACCAGAAAATGAGCCCCAAGGCTAAGCTTGTGAATAAAAAAATTGGGAAGCTATATGGAGCATGGGAGCCAAGAACACTAGGCTCCATCCAAAGCCCTTAAAATATGCCCTTTTAAACAGCACTCTTCCAATTTCCCTCCTTTGCCTGTTCGGAGATTCAGAAATTCACTTATAATCTTTCAATGATAGAAATTTATTGGGAAAAAATATTAAAATATTTAAAGCGTTAGCTGGCGTACTTCAAAGGAGCTAGTCCCACTGACTCGTTGTTCCCACCCCAACCCCTTGGTCCTTTTCTCCTCTGCCTTCCAGATTTTGTTTGACATTTGGAAGGTTCATCTCGGTACACAGGAGCCAGCCCCAATCCCACACTTGAAGTGAATCTGACTCTGTGCCAAAGGAACTTTGCAATCTTTGGGCAAGTTGCTAGTACACACATCCTTAACTCACTTATCATTTTTTAAAAACCTTCTTCTTCCTTACATTTGAAAAAAATTCCTTCACGATATAATTAATTAAACACAATTTTATTAAACATATTGAGCAAAATATGCAAGGTGGTGGGAGCAGCAGGGACAACGTAAGAGGATGTGTTCTGAGGAACCTACTACGACCGAGTCTTAGTTGTGCAAGTACACACGCCCCCGTCCAGGAAAGTACCTAACGGAGAAAGCCCAGCACTGGGGCAGTGGTGAGAACCACCAGTTTAAGTGTTTTTAGCTCTTTCTAACAAAACACTAAGCTCAAATGGCTTAAATATTTAGCAAGGTGGCATTATTTCACATAACGAGAAGTTTGGAGTTGGTTCATTCAGCTGCTCAATATCATCAGGGACCCAGGCTCTACTCATTTTTGACTTGGTCGTCTAGTTGACTTTTGTCCTCAGGCTTGCCACCGCAAGGTTGCAAAAGTGGCTGCGGCAGCCCAAGCATCAACACTTACACCAATACTACCTTTAAACATTGCGCTCTGAGGGTAAGATGCTCCCTCCTTCTGAAGAGGAAGGAGGCCTCCCCCAGGAGTCCCCAACTGACTTCCCATTGGCCAAAATTGTGTCACATGCCAATTCCTAAATTCATCATCCAGCCTGGAGAAGAAAATTCTCATGACTAATTTAGATCAAGAACAGTTCACATCCTGAAGCTCCTGGGTATCTGATTATGAATAA
This sequence comes from Mirounga angustirostris, assembly GCF_029215605.1. NCBI lineage: Eukaryota > Metazoa > Chordata > Mammalia > Carnivora > Phocidae > Mirounga > Mirounga angustirostris. The sequence continues at coordinate 105,972,226 of NW_026991720.1, read as the reverse complement.
AATCAGGGTTTATTAGCATGGAAGGCAGAGGGGCAATGACTGGTCATTAAGCAACGACAGTATCTTCCATAAGGAGGTCACATACTTCAGGGAGATTAGGAATGCAGTTTGAAACCTCTATACTTTAATTTCTGGTAATGGGAACTTCCTGAAGGCTTTTGAGCAGGAAAATAACATGAGCAGATTAAGATGTAAGGGATTTGGAAAAATTGTAATTCTGAAAATTATAATTCTTGTTTCACAACATTTACTGGTGGTACACATATTTTCATTCATTTATTGAACAAATATCTTCCGAACGCCTGCTGTTCCAAGTGTGAGGATGCAATGCTGAATAAATGCTGGGGTTCTTGCCTTCAGGAGAGCTTATATTCTGGTGGGGAAGGCAAACTACATCATTTCAAATTTGACTCTGTTTAAGCAGAAAGGAAGCAGTGTAATAAAAATACTCAGTGAGGGAGTGGAGGTGGGACTGGTTTAAATTGGCTGGTCAAGGAAGATTCTTGAGAAGATGATGCTTGAATTAAACCAGAATAATAAGGTACCTGCCAGGGGAGGATTTGAGAGCAAGTTTGAATCAGAAGGAACAAGTACAAAGCCCCCAAGAGGGATAATCTTGGCATGTTAGAGACCCATAAGGATCCTAGACAACAGTCAGGAGGGGGCGTGGTGGGAGATAAAGCTGATTTGGGTCGGGAAAGGATTTCTTAAACACCCTCGCCCCCTTCTCAGAGTTGAGATGAAGGAGAAGGACACGGACCAAGCCAGGCACGGCTTCTGGCCATGGTGAAAGGTTGTATGTTATTCCAGGTGTAACGGGAAACACAGTTTTCAAGAGGGAAGATATTTTTCAAATTTTACTTTCTTTTATTTTCTGGCTTCTGTGTGAAAAAAAAGAGATATAAGGGGCAGGAGCCCTCTTACAACTCTTTTGTAAGGCAGAGTCCCAGGTGCACGAAGGTGACTTGGAATTGGGTGGCAGTGGGACAAGTAGACAGGTATTATGGGATGCTTCCTAGAGACTGTGAGGTATAGGAGTTACGGTCAAGAGCTACTTGGAAAAGTTCGGTAAGAGCAGAGAGAAATTACTCCCTGGGAATGTTCTAGGCCAGTGCTTTAGTGTGCATGTGAATCCTCTAGGGATCTTTGTAAAGTGCAGATTGTGACTCGGGAGGTCTGAGGTGGGGCCTGGGGTTCTGCTTGTCTAACCAGTTTCCAGGTGATGTCACAGCTTCTGGTCTGAGAGCCACACTCAGTAGCAGGATTCTAGCACAAGTGACCTTAACTTACATATTTAGTTGTATTTCCTACTACTGTCCTGTGCATACCATGTACAGACCGGTACTGAAACAGTGGCTACATGTTGCTAAATTTAATTAAGCTAAAATAAGACATTCAGTTCCTTAGTTGCACTACTACATCTCAAATGCTCAAAGCCACAGGTGGCTAGTGGCTGCTCTATGGGACAGCCCAGGGATAACGAACTTGCCCTTATTAAAGAAAGTTTTACTGGGTGGCGCTGCTCCAGGCAGAGGAAACTATTTCTAGTTCTCTACGCCTCCTGTAACCATCTTTCCTTATTCTGTCTTTTCCAAGGAACACACGTGTTGTCTCTGTTCGAATCAAATGCATCTTTTAAGAACTATCTCAAATCTGTGTCTTCTACGGAACTTTCCTGGAACTGAAACTGGGTGAGCTGCTTCCTTCCGATCTGCGTATTTGGTTTTTCTCCGCGATGTGTTTCTACTGTATTTTGTCCACCTCGTATTCAAGGTCCCCAGCCCTTTTCTCTGGTTGTAGAACCCCACCTTCTATGGGTGTGCACGTTGGGGGGGGGGGACTATTTCTCACTCACGCGATTCCGAGTGATTCATGTGAGCCGAACGCTGCCCTCACCACGGTCATTAGCACATGAGCCAGAGGAAGCGACGTCAGTGCCAGGACATTGGCTGAATAATTAAGGGCGCTCTCTCAGCGGGGCACCCAGGAGACGAAGACAGACCCTGGACGACGTCATCTCGTGCTTGCCTCTGCCTGTCTTTGGAGCTCCATCGACCCTCGACCGTTCCTTACTGGGAACAATCGATCTCCTCGTTCCGCTTCAGCCAGGGGGCCACGGTCATTAGCACATGAGCCAGAGGAAGCCAGTGACGTCAGTGCCAGGACATTGGCTGAATAATTGAAGGTGCTCTCTCAGCAGGGCACCCAGGAGACGAAGACAGATCCTGGACGACGTCATCTCATGCTTGGCTCTGCCTGTCTCTGGAGCTCCTTCGACCCTCGACCGTTCCTTACCGGGAACGATCGATCTCCTCGTTCCGCTTCAGCCGGGGGGCCACGGTCATTAGCACATGAGCCAGAGGAAGTGACGTCAGTGCCAGGACATTGGCTGAATAATTAAGGGCGCTCTCTCAGCGGGGCACCCAGGAGATGAGGACAGATCCTGGACGACGTCATCTCGTGCTTGGCTCTGCCTGTCTCTGGAGCTCCTTCGACCCTCGACCGTTCCTTACCGGGAACAATCCATCTCCTCGTTCCGCTTCAGCCGGGGGGCCACGGTCATTAGCATATGAGCCAGAGGAAGCCAGTGACGTCAGTGCCAGGACATTGGCTGAATAATTAAGGGCGCTCTCTCAGCGGGGCACCCAGGAGACGAAGACAGATCCTGGACGACGTCATCTTGTGCTTGGCTCTGCCTGTCTCTGGAGCTCCTTCGACCCTCGACCGTTCCTTACCGGGAACAATCCATCTCCTCGTTCCGCTTCAGCCGGGGGGCCACGGTCATTAGCATATGAGCCAGAGGAAGCGACGTCAGTGCCAGGACATTGGCTGAATAATTGAAGGCGCTCTCTCAGCGGGGCACCCAGGAGACGAAGACAGATCCTGGACGACGTCATCTTGTGCTTGGCTCTGCCTGTCTCTGGAGCTCCTTCGACCCTCGACCGTTCCTTACTGGGAACAATCCATCTCCTCATTCCGCTTCAGCCGGGGGGCCACGGTCATTAGCACATGAGCCAGAGGAAGCGACGTCAGTGCCAGGACATTGGCTGAATAATTAAGGGCGCTCTCTCAGCGGGGCACCCAGGAGACGAAGACAGATCCTGGACGACGTCGTCTCGTGCTTGGCTCTGCCTGTCTCTGGAGCTCCTTCGACCCTCGACCGTTCCTTACTGGGAACAATCGATCTCCTTGTTCCGCTTCAGCTGGGGGCCACGGTCATTAGCATATGAGCCAGAGGAAGTGACGTCAGTGCCAGGACATTGGCTGAATAATTAAGGGCGCTCACAGCGGGGCACCCAGCCGGCCGGACGCGAGTCCGGGCCTGGGGCAGCCTTTTGCCCTCAAACGTGGAGCCCTTCGCGTGGGAATGAGAACCGCGGAGAGGAAAGCCAAGCCAGGAGAGGAAGACAGATCCTGGACGACGTCATCTCGTGCTTGGCTCTGCCTGTCTCTGGAGCTCCTTCGACCCTCGACCGTTCCTTACCGGGAACAATCGATCTCCTCGTTCCGCTTCAGCCGGGGGGCCACGGTCATTAGCACATGAGCCAGAGGAAGCGACGTCAGTGCCAGGACATTGGCTGAATAATTAAGGGCGCTCTCTCAGCGGGGCACCCAGGAGATGAGGACAGATCCTGGACGACGTCATCTCGTGCTTGGCTCTGCCTGTCTTTGGAGCTCCATCGACCCTCGACCGTTCGTTTCCAGGAACAATCGATCTCCTCGTTCCGCTTCAGCCAGGGGGCCACGGTCATTAGCACATGAGCCAGAGGAAGCCAGTGACGTCAGTGCCAGGACATTGGCTGAATAATTGAAGGTGCTCTCTCAGCGGGGCACCCAGGAGACGAAGACAGATCCTGGACGACGTCATCTCGTGCTTGGCTCTGCCTGTCTCTGGAGCTCCTTCGACTCTCGACCGTTCGTTTCCAGGAATAATCGATCTCCTCGTTCCGCTTCAGCCAGGGGGCCACGGTCATTAGCACATGAGCCAGAGGAAGTGACGTCAGTGCCAGGACATTGGCTGAATAATTAAGGGCGCTCTCTCAGCGGGGCACCCAGGAGATGAGGACAGATCCTGGATGACGTCATCTCGTGCTTGGCTCTGCCTGTCTCTGGAGCTCCTTCGACTCTCGACCGTTCCTTACCAGGAACAATCCATCTCCTCGTTCCGCTTCAGCCGGGGGGGCCACGGTCATTAGCACATGAGCCAGAGGAAGCGACGTCAGTTCCAGGACATTGGCTGAATAATTAAGGGCGCTCTCTCAGCGGGGCACCCAGGAGATGAAGACAGATCCTGGACGACGTCATCTCGTGCTTGGCTCTGCCTGTCTCTGGAGCCCCTTCGACCCTCGACCGTTCCTTACCGGGAACAATCCATCTCCTCGTTCCGCTTCAGCCGGGGGGCCACGGTCATTAGCATATGAGCCAGAGGAAGCGACGTCAGTGCCAGGACATTGGCAGAATAATTGAAGGCGTTCTCTCAGCGGGGCACCCAGGAGATGAGGACAGATCCTGGACGACGTCATCTCGTGCTTGGCTCTGCCTGTCTCTGGAGCTCCTTCGACCCTCGACCGTTCCTTACCGGGAACAATCGATCTCCTCGTTCCGCTTCAGCCGGGGGGCCACAGTCATTAGCACATGAGCCAGAGGAAGCGACGTCAGTGCCAGGACATTGGCTGAATAATTAAGGGCGCTCTCTCAGCGGGGCACCCAGGAGATGAGGACAGATCCTGGACGACGTCATCTCATGCTTGGCTCTGCCGGTCTCTGGAGCTCCTTCGACCCTCGACCGTTCGTTACCGGGAACAATCGATCTCCTCGTTCCGCTTGAGCGGGGGCCTTCCTGACGCTCGGCCACCCCCCGTCCGGCCGCCCGTTCAGCCTGCCAGTCACGCTCGCGCTCCCTTGTTTGCCGCTCACAGGTTCGCAGGAGTCTGCGAGCAGATACCTACCGAAACTACGTGTTTCTTTACAAGTCTTGATAGCCAAATTATTTTGACGTGTTGATAATCAAATGTGATGAAGCCAAACACGATTTTCCTTATATGCTAATGAGATGCTTATGGATAGTTCTCTCCCAAGTTTTTAGCTTGGCACATGCATACTACAAATTGACTAGCCTCTGTACTACGTCACCCAAAACAAGCCCAAACTCCCCAGTTAGCACGTTCTCACTTGCCCGGCTAACCCACAGGATCCTCCGGCGTATTTGTCCTTCAGCCGCCCCACCTCCCGCCTTTGAAGGAAGTCTCTGAAAGCCACTGCCCTGGGCGCCGGGTGGGGCCAGCGGGGTGCCTCCAGATGCCGCTCGCCCTCCTGATCAGCTCACAGGAAACTTCTTGGCTTCCTGTGTCGTCTTCCTCTCACTACTGTCCTGTAACATACGGAATCTGACCAGACCCTGCTCCTCCAATTGGCTCAGAAGGCCCCACAGGTACCACACTGTCCGGAAGGTTCCCACACCCCAAACTCAAAGGTGGCCACAAACCCAGACGAACTCATCACCACCCCCGCCTGCCACTTGCTCTCTAAAACTGTATTTCCCAGCTAGCACTGGGCAGAAGGTGGAGTGATTCATTCTTGAAGGAACAAAGAACAGACCCTCACTCTTCCACCCTACCCCTCAAAATGTACTAATTCTTGTTGTTTACAAAATAAGACTTAAGCAGCACTCTGGAGGACTACGTACATGGTAAGATTTATCTTTTATTAGAGATCTTATATTACATATTCCCAAAAAGATATAAAATCTTCCAAGAGAAAAATATCAAAACCTATCTGATTCCAAGATACGCAACATAATCAAAATGAAAGCAAAGATTTTTTTCCAAAGGAATGTGAAAACATTTCGACACAAGTACAACAAAGACATGGGAAGGTAATTAAAATGTTTCACAACACATTTTATAGCATTTTATTTTAATCAGTATTTGAAGAAAACAAGAATGCCGAGTTCTCAAACACTGCAGGTAAAAGCTCAAATTACCAAAAAAAAAAAAAAAATCACAGGAATGACCTACTCGCTCAACTGAACATCTGCGGTAACAAATGTAATAAAACCCAAGCAAACAAATATGCCACCGAGATCACAACTGAAATGTATGGTTTTTAGGTGTGCCAGAGACACTAAATTAATCAGTTCGTGACCGCAACCCAAAGCAAAAGCATCCTCTCCTCATTTCCCTGATAATTTATTCTAAAAATAAAAAGCAGAAATTTGCTGGTTTAAAGAGAATTTCTGCTTTACCTGTGAACGGTGGCAACACACACTAAGACCCCGACTGACATGGGACAGATCCATCTCAAACAACCAGAAGTGGCAAAACCACTGTTATTGCATCAAGATTTTTTATTTCAACTGATCAGAATTTCCACAATGATTAAGCACACCCACTTAACCACAGAACACAGTGAACTCCCAAAGGAAGGTTCTACATTTAAGATGCAATGAAAATACTGATCTTATTCCTGGGATTTGCTTCTGGCAATCTTAACATCTATAGATGTCCACAAAAAGGAAGTGTTTTTTTTTTTTTTTCTTTTAGTTGTTTATCCCCCAAAATGAGGAAGGAAACTTACAATACATGTTTATTGCATGAAATTACTCCCTTATAATATCTTCATCAACACCAGTATTGTTTCCTTAATTATTAAAGGTGAAAAAAACTTATGAACTTAACATAACTTAGCAATAATTGTAGGAGCTGAATCTTGGTAAAAAAAAAAAAAAAAAAAAAAGGATGATCATCAGACTACCTGGTGAAACAGAAATTAGGTTTCAACTTCTCTATAAAGATGCTGGAATGGCAGGAGGTAAAAGGAAGTTTAAAGTCAGAGAATACTAAATTTATTAGGTAACACAAAGAGAATTTTCAAAAGTGTACATACTCAGTGAATCCTTTCTATCCTAAAACTGAATATTCTAAATGTTTCTAATGTTGCTTCAGTGTTAATGTCATGTTAATCATGATCCCAAATAAATTTTATCAAAAGTACTGTAATGGCACATAGGCTTGGAACTTCACTTTGAGGTTAGCACGTACAAAAGTTTGGAATTCACTCAACACACATGTTCTTTAATAAAAGAAATCAGGATGAGCTACCTATAAGTGGATTTCAAAACAGGGTCCCTTTTAAAGCATTCTTTCATAGAGTTACCTCCTGTGAAACGGAAACAGTGTATGGATTTTGCATGTCACAAAATCCTTGCTTCAAGCTGCCATCTTCTTGGCAGCAGCGGATTTTAATGAACAGTACTTTTTCTTCCTTGTTTTGTTTTCTGACATCTCAGTACATTCAAATAGTCAAAATGTTTAGAATAACATCACCACAAATTTAATGAAACAGATCAGAATGTGGCCAGCATTGTCAGGCAAAACCGATAACACTTTACGTGTCATAGAAAGTACCCACCTCCTCCCCACCCCCGCCCTCTCCCCCTTCCTCAGTCATATGGACACCAAAAGATTTAACAAGACTTATAAAAAAATAAGGCACATTTATTTTGATATGGTTATTTTTAAAATAGAAAACCACTCTCCGAACATCTGTATTCAAATGAGCTGTGCAAAAAGACACCTTGTGGTACCTAAAAGAGGTTATGGTACCTATGGGATTGCTTTTTCTATCTTAGTGACAATGGAATAAATTGCACCTATCCCACATTGTCAAGTAATGAAAATATGCCTCTTTTTCTACTATTGAATGATTCAAAATCTGCTATTTCTGGAAATACAAAGAGTGAGAAGGGAGGGGTCAAGTGGTACATTAGAAAAAGGTGTGAAGATCAATGATGTACAGATATCATAAGGGTTGATGGATTGCACTTTTCCACATATTTCAATACACAAAATTTTTCGAATGCGTATGAACGATTGCAACCATTTTGGCCATTAGCTATTACCCTTCAGCTTTTTATTCCATTTTGGTAAAAATGGGTATTTTTGTAAAACTAATGAAGGATCAGCAACATGAATACTTATAACAATCTCTTCACAACTCCCAACACAGATATAGTTAGTTAGCATTTAACCTGAGATACAATCTGTGGAGAGGTTGTTTTAGACATTTCTTCCTTCATTGTTGCATCGATTCATACAGATGGTGGTGATTCATGGATGGAACTTAAAGAAAAACTGGCTATAGCATGGCTTTTTTTTTTCTTTCTGTACTAGTAAAAAAAAAATAATAATAATAATAATTATAATAACAATCACAGAATTCATGTCCTCACAGTAGCCAGAAGCTAAAATACTGTGCTTCCTTATTGCACGTCAAACCAAGAAGTGTATAAAAGACAATGCTTCCCAATCCAAATTTGAAAGCCAGGTTCATCTCAACTGGATTCGGAATGTGCTGATTTCCATGGGACTCAAGTTGATCTCACTTATATTTCGGGCGTCTGGAGGTGAATGCATCAAGGATAATGATGAAGGTATGAGACTTGCGACAGTAAACATGCTAAAAAGCTTCTGTACCAAAATCTAGAAAATAAATGATAAAAAAATTGCACAGTTAGGTCAACTTTGAAGAAAGATTAGTAGCACATCTATATATTTATTCAGTGGAAAATAGTAGGAGAGTAAAACAGTGTATTTGAAGTTTCCTTTTAATGATAAAAAGAGGAAGAGGAAGGAGATTAGATACAGCTATGTGTGCCTGGACACACAGACCACCCTGGGAGGGACACCTAGGAGAAGTGTAACCAGGAGAGGACAGCTCACTCTACATTCTTCTTCTGAATTTCTTGAGAACTTATCACGTGCAGGGGCCACTTTTTCAATAAAAGAAAACACATCTATGAGCCAGCAAGCTTTAAAAACATCCGTATCCTCTTACACCCAACATTTACACCTAACAGTTGTCGTTCTTCTTGTTCCCAAAGAGCTGAGAGAAAGGACACAGGCTCCTCATGTCAGTGAGTCCCATTTTCAGGGTTGGGGGGTTGCTGAGAAAGTACTACCCTCATCCCATGTCTCTCTGGACCATATAATCCCCTTAAAACTTGACGCCTTAATGTCTATATACAAATGCTTACAACCAAGTACACTCACATCATCAGTAATAAGGTAAAGCGTAAATATCATGAAAAACAAACCCCAAACCATCAGTGCTTTCTTCGCACCAATTCCACGGAGGGCATGATACGAGAAATGAAGAAGCTTATCTGCCTAAGTGGATTTTGACCCCCTACCATATTGTCTTTTCTCTCCTTTTCAGACCCTATGCACATTCTAGTTGGTAGGGTTGGAAATGAATCTCTTAAGTCTGATCTACAGGTTATCTGTGAGGTTTTGGAGAAGAGCTGGGTCAGCTGAGCTGCCCCGTGGGGCAGAGCTGCCTGTGTGCCATCCAGCTGTCTTCTCTGAGCACAACCTGCTCAGAGCCATAGGCAGAAGGCTGGAGGTTCATTTCCTTCCAAGGAGAGCCTGAGGGAACGATCAGAAAGACCAGCTCAAAGGAGACAGAAAAACTGGGCAGCCGGCAGGTCAGCCTGAAGACCTGTTTGGCTGGCACAGTGAGGACTCCTATGCAAATCTGTCTTGATCAGGAGATCTAGACCCTCATTTCCCCTGGGACAACAACTGACTGGAGCTAAGTAAGGTTGCTTCGGGGCCGTGGTGAAACTCCCCGACTGGCCAGTGTCACCACTTCCCTACCCCACCCCACCCCACCTTTAGTTATTATAAAACCTGCTTTTGCCCCTCTGAGACTTCATGGACCTAGATCCTACATGAGCATGTGTGAGAGAGGAGGGAATATTGGGGGATGGGGGGTGGGGAGAGGATGTTTTGTCGGCTGGCAACGGAAGGCCTAGGAATGGAGGAGAATGTTGCCCCTACACGTGCCCATGTTCCAGACGTGCATTTTGATGCTGACAAGGAGAAGAGATCGAAGGTTGAGAAAGTGCTTTCTTAAGATGGAGAGACTTGAGCTAAATTACAGCAGCTGAGGGGAATGAGTCCACGAAGAGGCAATGAAACGTTATCTTATTGTCAGAATGATTAGCAGAAAGCAAGCATTTCAAAGCACATGAAATCAACAAGCAAAAACCACTTTTCAGCTCACCTTTCCCTGGGTTGTGGAACAAAGCAGCCCTGTGTCTCTGCTCGAGAAGCAGCAGTCAAACCCCTTCCTGTGGAGGATCAAGGCTGCCTCATCGGAATGCTTGCCATCCAACTGCAGATGAGCATAGAGTGACAAGACGCCACAGCGACATTAAGGCAAATAGCGACACCACTGTATACTCCACTGTTTTAAAGTCAGCGTCCCCAAACCAAAAATGCTCACTCTATTTAGCAGTGAAGCCAGGAAAATTCATTTCCCCTCCAGTCCCACGTTCACTGTCACACCTGCTACATCCCGTCTACCTCCCCCACAAGGAGGCAGGTGACAATATGTTTTAAGTCACCTCATGCCCTGGTTTCTGGCACAGTCCCCAAGGACCTGCGTGTCCTTTTGTCTACATGCCACATACTGTTTTATCAAAGTTTCTTCAAATAAAGCATTTACTTTTTTTTAATTTAAATTCAATTACTTAACATATAATGTATTACAGGTTTCATGTCTAGGTAGAGGTCAGTGATTCATCAGTCTTATATAATACCCAGTGCTCATTACATCACGTGCCCTCCTAAATGTCTATCACCCAGTTACCCCATTCCTGTAACCCCTCCCCTCCAGCAACCCTCAGTTTGTTCCCTATGATTAAGAGTCTCTTATGGTTTGTCTCCCTCTCGGGTTTTGTCTTGTTTTACTTTTTCCTCCCTTCCCCTATGATCCTGTTTTGTTTCTTAAATTCCACATACGAGTGAGATTATATATGATAATTGTCTTTCTCTGACTGACTTATTTCGCTTAGCATAATACCCTCTAGTTCCACCCACGTCGTTGCAAAGGGGCAAATAAAGCATTTAATTTTTATTTATTTGGTTTTTAACATACACGCCAGCTGAATAAAGTGTACCTGAATTTAGTCCTTATCTGGTCATTGAATGATGTATCATCCATCTCAAAACTGAAACACACTTCTTTATTGAATGCTAATTTTTGCTAATTGCATTAACATTTTTAATCTTTAATGCACTGGTTCATTATTTTTATATAAAAGACATTTAAATTGAGTTAGTTATGCTTATCACTTGCTAGGCCAACCACATTTATTAGCTTGATGTATCATTTAAATTCACATTACAGAAGCTATTCTTGTGCAAAGAGAAAAATACTAAACATGACAAGTCAGCTACAGGGATCAATATATACTTTCTTGCAGTAAAATTTCTTGCATCCATTTAAGTAAAGATGCCAGGAGTGCTCTGAATATTTTAAGTTACAATTCTCTTAATAAATTTTATGTTTCCTCAAGGGGGGAGACGCTTCTGATAATAAGCAAAATAAATTAAGAATCCTTGGACGAATTAAGAAAGGGACAGCTATTCAAAGGAGTTCAGTGTGCTCAGCACTGACCTGTGATGAAAATGATCCCTTTTTCTCCTCTGTGGCCACAGATACGAATATGTCCAAGTTCTTAATCATCTTCACTGGGGGATATGATTTTTAAATGTGCCACAGAGACATCTTTTCTAAGGAGGAGCTGTCAGCATTCTCACCACTGATTTGACTTTAATGTGCCTCAACAATTTACAGCTGGCCTCACCTCGGATTCTTGGCTGGAATAACCTGCTTTATGATATTTCACACTGGTATTCTGCAGTGGTACTGCTAAGATTTTGTTTGAAGGGAGAGGAAAAAGTCATTTAAGGAATTCTGAGTCATCACAGGACCAACATGATAAACATAGCAAGTTTAAATCATATGACGATGTTTTCTAATAAAATTTCAAGGTGGGGCGCCTGGGTGGCTCAGTTGGTTAAGCGACTGCCTTCGGCTCAGGTCATGATCCTGGAGTCCCTGGATCGAGTCCCGCATCGGGCTCCCTGCTCAGCGGGGGGTCTGCTTCCCCCTCTGCCCTCTTCCCTCTCGTGCTCTCTGTCTCTCATTCTCTCTCTCTCAAATAAATAAATAAAATCTTTAAAAAAATAAAAAAAATAAAATTTCAAGGTGTTTCACACAGTCCCAAAAGAGCATGAAAAGAGCACAGTAAAAAAAAAAAAAAAAAAAATCCTTCATTTATGACATACATAAGGTCTCCAGAAGGACAAGGACAAGTCTCTCGTGTGCTAAGTGTATAGGCTTGGAATAGTTACTGATCACTTAAGCATCAGTTTCTTTGCCTATAAAATGGACCTAATGCAGGTTTCCCCTCTTCATGGAGTCATGGCGTCTAGTAAGACGTTGAAAATACGAGGTATGGTGGCTTAGCTTATAGGACAGAATGTGTTGGTGTAGAAGCTATAGAAAATGGATCAGAACCTGGGCTGGGAGTCAGGCAGCTCGACATCTAGATCCTAGCTCTGCAATTTCCTAGATGCTTTTAGCAAAACCTGGTTTCTCCTGTAGCATAAAATGGAGATGAAATTCAATTGTGTAACAGAGACTCAGCCCAGTGTCTGCAGCAGAGGAAGCCCTTGGTACATTTTAGCCATTATTCTTTCTGTCATTGTAATCTATCAGATAAGTGCTGGTGATTATTTTCCCAATAGCTCACTTAATTTTTTATTCACAAATTTTCTTTAGTGACATTATAACTCTGTAGCTGAGGAATCAGAGACCCTCCAAACTGTATGTCAACAATTATGCATCAAAATCATAACATAACAAAATCATGACTAAGTCCCAATTCAGATTCACTATTTACATGGTCTATTGATGAGGCTCTTTTAAAAGCACTTATCATTATAACCTGAAGCATTTAGCCATTTTATCTCACTAAACCATCCTTACAAAACCACCAGACAGCAGGCTTTGTGAAAATTCCTGCAACACATCTGCTCTTGAAATAATGAATGTGTGAGGCCTTTACCAGACTGGAGGTGATAATAATAAAAAAAAAAAGCAAAAGGAAGCATCTTTGGAATTTTGCCATTAGTTTTACAAGAGATTTAAACAATGCAAAAGTAGAAATTGAAGTCATAAAGAGTAATTTTCACTGATGGAAAAATGTTACACTTTCTATAAAAACCAAAACTGCCTCACTTTCGTAAGGACCAGAACACCAACTGAAATAGCAATCATCTTGTCCAAGTTTTTAAAAATTAAATATTCATGAAAGTATCAGTTTTCAAGCAAAAATACCTGAGACAAAGCAGCAGTTTTTCAGTTTCAAAGTCTGTCTCGTCATTTTATTTCCAAGAAAACTGTTTTTCAAAGTAGGGAAACTGTGAATTTAACTTGAATATGCATGCAAGAAAACAGATACCTTCACAAAAAAGATGCTGTTCACTCGAGGAGAGTAAACAGACTCTGAAAGACCTGTTTTTATATTCATTAATGTATGAGTACTATCCGGACCTCAGATCACATTTGAGACTGAATCCCCTCGGGAAGGCCTGGGTGTTCCGAAGTCACGTGGAGAATCCACCGCAGAACTTACTTCCAGGGGATAAAGCAACCTGTGGCTCTGAGGCTAAGCAGGGCCCGGGAGGTTTCTCTGGCAACGGGGTGGGGTGGGGGGGCACGGAAGATGGTGCGGCTGGCAGAACGACGCCATCAAGGCTACAAGAAGCTGGACTGGGGGCAAAACACACAAACCAGTCCTGTGTCTGCAGATACGTCATTTAACCTCTCAGAACTCAGAAAACTCAGGAGACTCGTGAAGCGCCCCTCTGAGGATCAAGTCCCAACCACAGTGACAGTAACAGTAATCGCAGCTAACACTTTTTGAGCACTTGCCGTGTGTGGGACCCTGTACAGAATACTTCTCACGGAAGAACTCAATTCATCTCATAACAGCCTTTGAAACAGTGGAGGTGGTATACAAGTTTGTATTATTATATTTAAGTGCACATGAACATCGAAATCATGAAGCATGCCTTCTCATAGTCAACCAGCAATGATCACTGACTGACCCTACATTAGTCCCTCATGACCTTTCCCACAGATGGTGGATCCTTCTGAGGGTGTCCCATCATAACTGAGTGGTCAAGAGAAAAACAGGCAGAGTATTCCCTAACATTTTCAGCACTCTCACTCCCCTTTGTTTCCATACAAGAGGAGTAGAAGGTTCTGGGCGGGGATCTGGAGTCAACATGCTGGGGTGCGCCTCTCAGCACACCATTTACTGGCTGCATGACCTGGGAAAGCTACCTACCATCTTTAGGTCAGCTAGTTTCCTCTTCTGTAACAGGGGGGCACAATATGGCCTACCTTCACAGTACTGCTGGGAGAGCTAAATAAGGCTCTCTTTACAAAGAAAACACTCAGCATAATGCCCGGCACACAATTTTAGGTATCTTAATAACTTTTCAAAAAATATATACGGGATACAAGTCAAGGTGACATCGAGATTTACTTTGGGAATAAAATTCAACCTCCAATTTATAAAAAAAAAAAGTGCCTACATTTTATTTCATTTTTAGCAAAAATCACCACTGCTCATGACTGAACTCTCACTGTTGACAACCTTCATTCGTCACGCACTCAGTGCTTAGTACGTGCCAGATACTGTTCTAAGTGCTCTACAAACATTAACTCATTTGATCCCTAGGACACCTCTGAGGTGTGTCCTGTTATCATGGCCACGTTGCGAATGAGGCAAATGGGAGAATGAGGGGCTGTGTGCTAAGCAAACTGGCCGGTAAGCACAGGTGATGTGCTCAAACAAAGGCAGCGGGAATCCAAAGTGCTCTACCAGCTTCGCACCCCTGCCTTCGCGCTAGCTATGGACTGGCGCTCAAGGACACCCGCTAGGAGGGGAAAGAGAAAGATCACTTTTAATGTAACAGAAGAAAAGGCTATAACCCGAAGGAGCTCACTTTCTGATCTGAGCTTAGAAAAAGGGAGTATTTAATCCAAGGTTCCAGCAGCCTAAAACCACGACTTATCAGAACATACATTAGTTGAGAAAGGAAGGCATGGACACTGTCATTTCCACCCACCCGCCCCATTTTAAACGGGATTTAAAGCCATTCTGAAAATCATATATGCACACGGCAGTGTCTCATAAGCAGAGCAGCAGGCAAGTGTCCCTCCATCGACATGGGTGAGAACCCAGAAGAGAGAGCTGTGGCCGTCCCGTCTCACACCAAAAGAAATCTGACTTGCTCATTAATAAGGTGAGCTTCACAGATAAGCACACTCCTGGAAACTGTAGTCAACGTTATGTGTGCACCCTTTTTTTCTGTGGAAGAGAGAAGCCATAACTTCGACTAGATTCCCTACGAGAAATGTGTCTCTATCCTCCTCAAAGAATGTCTAAGGTCCATACAAATTAAGGCATGGCTAAACAGCTGGTGGAGAAATTTCTCCAACCTGCCCAGATTCCTTGAAAATGCCGACTGACATCCATCTTTCCCTGTATTCTGGCAACTGGAAAGGTGGGAAAACTGCACACTGCATTTTAAGTCCTGAGACAGGAAGTAACCAGTAGGAATTCATTTTCCAGGGCATTCATTAAAATGTCCAATAACAGTTATCCTGTTTCGATCAACAAGATAAGATGACAGAAAGAACAGAGAAGGTGAAGGGCTGTACAACGAGGAAATTTTCTCCACAATTTTCACCTTTCCAGAAGCCAGGGAGATTAATAAAGCACCGATCAATTCTTCTAAGAAAGGCAAAATGAAGTAAAAACCTTAAACTGCCTCTTATAAGAAAAGGGGGTGTGTAAACAAGTGGAGAGAGAAAATCTTATTCAGTAAGTGGTGATGTTGAAATGATAATATTTAACTATTTGCAAGAAATGGTTAAGCAGAAATCAGAATAAAATGTCAGAGATAGAGCTAAATGTAATACACAGAGAAGTAGATACAGATATAAAGATACATATCTATAAATGAATTATATAAAAATACATCTGAACATAAAAGAGGTGGAAATAATCTGGGGGAAAGAAAAAGGTTGAACAACGTATCATTGTGCAAAACATCAAGGCAGCATGGCTCCATGAAGCCTTTAATTAAATGGCTTAATCAAATTCCTTCTGGTCCCTGGAATGTCTGCATTCCAGGCTGAAGCTATCTCTCCAGCCTACAGAACCCCGACCGATGATCCATGCCCCTGTGAGATTCTCCCAGCATCCTCTCTACCAAGACTCCCTTCCCCCCTAATCAATACCCTTTCCTGAGGATGGCATGGTTTTCCTGTTCCCGACCACTTCACTGGTGCTCCTGTTCCCCAGCTTTCAAGCCTTCACAGAATCTTCTTTTTAATATCTCAAGCTTCTGACAGTACAAGAAAAGGAGATGGTAAAGAGAAGAGAGGGGGGCCGAGCCTCCAGGAGGAGAAGGCTGACAGTTCACTGCTAGACGGGACTTCACTGGCACACTCGGCGGTGCTGCGAGGCAGGGTTTAAGAGATGCCTGCTCCCATCGTCCTCTGACTGCAACTAGATGACATGCAATCAGTTTTTTCCAAAAACATATAAAATAAGAGCAACATATGCTTATATAAAACCATAAACTCATCTACCAATACAGAATAATTCCTGAAAAACTGGACTCTGAGGAACAGATTTAGTAACTCTTAAGAAGTCAAACGCCACCCTCTGAGGCCCTGTACAGCACCCAGATTCAGAAAACCTGCATGTGGGCCCTAATTCTGCCATGTACCACTGTGTAATTTTATCTTAGTCATTTAATTTCTAACTTTTACTTTCCCAATTTAGTCAATGGAGATAACAGTAATTTCTAGAATCATGAGAGTTTTTGAAAATTACTGATTCCTAAGTTGCCCCACCCCAGACCTAGGGAATCAGAATCTCAGAGATGGGGAAATTTGTAAGTCTTCTCTATTTCAAAATCTCCCTGGTGTGATCTGGACACATAGGACTCTGAGGACTGGTAGCTGGAAATGCTGCAGCACCTTGGTGGGTTAGCAACACCTCCAACCCTACCTCGCCTCTCTCACTGTTGCTCGAGTCCTTAACCCCTTTCTCCCTGAGGAGTCAGGCGGCCCATGTGACGTTTAGAACTTGAGGAACCATCAGACGGTGACCCGGGAGCTGGGCAAGCAGGGGCCTCCTCCATCCCGCTGCCGACGAGGAGGTGCGGCAGAAACAAAGACATGCCTCCATCATGTGAAGGTGGTTCTCAGACATGTTTCTTGTGGGAGGTGGTAGTTAGGAAAATGCTTACTTACATACAGGCCAGTGGAGACCCTGGTCTGGCTTGGAAGCTAAGAGCTATGTTCACACTACTTCAATGGGAAAAATGCTTTGCAACCTCCAGAGGAACAATTCATTATTATATGTTTGGAGCTGCCAGCACACAGAAATAGGGATACAATCCAAAATGCTGAGGTCTGGTTTCTGGATTTCTTCCAAGTGATTTTTGTCTTCTTTTAGTGTAACCATGAAATTACACTTGACACCTTTTTAAGTACCGAGCTTTCTTTGATTCAATACCTACGTCAGCTTCTTTCAATGATTATTTTCCCATTATCAGAGGTTAAGGGACAGAATGCAATTCTTTAAAGAAGTGATTTTGAATGGACAAATCAATCCCCTTGGATTACCGGTGAGCTTTTAACCAACTGTTAGAAATATGTGCTAAGAGTCAAAGACTAACACAGGAACCGGCACTGATTGATAGGATAAAGTAAAACAGCCCCCAATAATACCGACTTCTGATCATGTGCCAGTGTGCTAGTTATGGTTACACATAATATTTCAGCCTTTATTCTTCCTGGTCAAATTGTTAAATTGCTTTCTATTTCCTCTGCTAAAACCCTAGTTTGCACCTGAGCCGGCAAGTACCATAAGCACCATCAGGACAACGTATGTTTATAAAGCACTTCTGTTTCCAAAGGGCTTTCACAAGCATTAGTTTATGTGTTGCTCACAACAGACCCGCAGCAGGCAGATCTGATATCAGCCCCATTTTATAACGGGCAGCTGAGTCGGCACTCGGCCAGCCATCAGGGAGTGGAGGTGGGCCAGCTGTTGAAGGGTGTGAGGAACAAGGGGAAGCCAAGCGGACATAGTGAGTGGAGACCAGACCACACGGAGCCGAATTCTTCAGAGTGTGAACCAACTGAATAGCAACATTCATTGACTCCAGACAACTGGATCTGCTTCCAGAAAACAATCATGGGAAAGAGTCATCTAGAAACGAGGCTAAGGAACAGTGGCCGCCATGTGCCCCAGAAGCCTTCAGATCCTTAGGTTGCTAATGTCCTCTACCATCATGCCCAGAGGTGGCAACCTGAGGCTCAGAGTCTTTAGTACCACCCCCCCCATCCCCTCATTCCCTTTGGCTTATGAATTAATGAGAGGAAAAGCTCAGGGAGGCTATCCATCGCTGGTGTGTTCTTTCCATGAGTCAAAAAGTTGACCCACAAAAGACTAGCAGAATCCTAGAAACAGAGCTCATGAGATTCGCTCAATCAGCAAATTGTTGCTGAGCCCCTTCTATGTGCAACCATTCTTCTAGGCAACAGGATGCAGCAAGGAATCAAAGAAAAGACCAGCTCACATGGAGCTTCTATTCTCACCACGGCACCCACGTTTAGGCCTTTCTACTTGCTTGTAACTCTTCCTGGACCACTCTACCCCCAGAAATCTGCATGAGTCACTTACTCTCTAACCTCCTTCAGATTTTTACTCCATTAACACCCTTTCTGCAAGGTCCTCTTCCAACCACACTATGCAAACTCGCATCATCTTCCAGAACCATCCTTCCCTATTTTCCCTAACACTTATCACCATCTAACACATTATATGTTTCTCTTATTTTTTCTTATTTTTCTCCTCCCACCAGAATCCATGCTTCCAAAACGCAGGGGTGATTGTCTGGTTTGCTCATGACAGTATCCCTAGTGCCTTTAGCTATAACTGGCACGTAGTAGGCATGAAATAAATCCTGGTTCGTTCGCATGATCAAACAAGGCTTTTGACACATGCAGATATATGCAGGCCTCCTGTGTTCACCTGTATTCATTATCATAAGCCTCATGGATATTCCTACATAGGCCTAAGTTCCTTCTCTTGGTCATACAGTTTTAAAAGCCCTATATGTCCAAATTTGCAGGCATTTATCCTTACTTTACTTGGTTTGCTTTAGTTCTTTGTGCTTAAACGAAACATTTTTCTCTTCTTATGTGGTCTTCAAACATGAGCATTCTCTTCTTTTCATACTCAGACCATTTATTACATTCCCTGCAGAATCCCTAAGCACTTAAGACTATTTGTAGCTACACATATGTCAATTCACAATATCACAAAACAGCTCTACAAAAGATAAAAATGATGTCAAATGTCTAATTTTTATTCTTTTCAAATGCAATCTCTGACTTTAAAAGTAGGCATACATGTACACAAAAGCAGTCTAACTGAATTAAAATTCCAAATCTAATAAAACCTTCCCCTCTCTTCCTCTAGTATATCTTTGGATGTCTCTAAATAGTTGCAACATCTGAGTTGCAGTGATTTTCAAGAGAAAGATATGAATGTACAAGGCCTCTGATACAGAAATAATTAAATGCTATGCTTCTTAATTCTCTAACTCCTCAAGAAACACTGGCTAACAAGGAGAAATGAATGGAAAATGCCAGAAGAGCTGATCTTACGGCCTGTTCTCCCACCTACTATAATGTGACCCCAGGGCCAGTTTTTGCTTTCTTATCTGTACAAAGATAATATACCCTGACCTTCTCACCACATAGAACTTTTCCGGGAATAACATAAATTAGTAGTGGGATATGCTCTAAACTACACAGCAACAGTCAAATGAAAGGTAGAATGATTTTGCCTAAAGGCCAAGTCCTCTTAACGGCTCCTTGAGGCGCAGTAAAACCCACAGTACCGTTGACCCTTGAGCTGTGCAGGGGGTTAGGGGCAATGATCCCCCTTCCCCGAGTCAAAAATCCGCATGACTCTGACTCTCCCAAAACATAACGACTAATAGCCTACTCTTGGTTGGAAGCCTTACTGATAACATGAACAGTTGATCAGCACACATTTTGTATGTTATATGCATGTTACACTGTATTCTTATAATAAAAGAAGCTAGAGAAAAGATGATGTTAAGAAAATCATAAGGAAGAGAAAATACATTTTCAGTCCTGTAGTGTGTTTATGGGAAACAATCTGTGTAAGTGGACCAGTGCAATTCCAGCTCATGCTGTTCAAGGGTCAGCTGCAGTTCTTTCTGCTTCTCATCCCCTTATATCAAATACATCACAAAAAAGTAATTCTTTATAGATACATTTTGGGATATACCTTTGACTGTATTGTCCTCAGATTAACGAGATGAATGTCACAAGGCAAAGATGACAGTAACGGAGAGAATTCACCTAGCAGCTGAAGGGTGGGCACGGGGATCTTTTCTGTCATTGTAAAGACAGGATGATTCAGGAGAGAGGAAGTTATGTGGCTAACGAGAGAAGGATAACTGACTGACTTCTTTTCTTCTTCCTATCAAGAAAAAACAGAAATGCTTAAGTGTTATATATATATGCAGTTTTCACAATATTAATGGAATTACCTGACAGGGTTTAAATAGAAAAGAAATATAAACAAAAACAAATATTTTAATTTTATATTTTGTAAATAACAGTCTTAGCCAACACAGAGATTACCAAGTCCATTTGTAAGCAATACAAGAAAATGAACAGTGTCCACCTAACTCATGTTTAGAAAGATCTTTTTTCCATTGCTTTAGTACTAAAAATCCTGATAACATTTTCCAAAAAACATTTTAGGACAAGGCATAACATTTTACGGAAACTCTTTCTCAACCTACCACAAAATTCTTAAATAGATGGGCTGGGATATTCACACATCTTGCACATCATCAAATGTGATCTCTTCTCCCTCAGGTTTTACCCACCATATACTCATGGTTTCATTTATACACTCAACTAGACCATAACATCTTGTGATCTGAAGCTATGCTCCATACATGTTACCCAATGACAGGATTTTTGGGGGAAAAACTCTCAAAATAAATAAGGTTTTTAAAATAACACAAGGAGTATACCTATATCATCTGTTAAATTCGGTAAATCACTACCACTGAACTGAAACTGTTAAATTATGTTATATAATAGTTAGTACATATTTACCTAGTACACAATTATTCAGTAGAATTTAAAAGTACTTTAGTCATTGCTATGGTATATACTTAAAGACAAGTGGTTCTGCATGTTCAAACATTAAACAAGTCTGCCAGGGCTGGCAATAGGCATATGGTAGATGACACACTCAATTAACTAAATCGATGACTAAGTAGAATCTTAACCAATAATGCCTAAGGTATAAGAGCACACAGAGAAAAACACTGAGAAGAGAAAATACTTTATGTAGAAAGGTTTTTTGATCAACAGTGACATGTGGAACAAATTTAATTTTGTATCTTATTTTTAAACTGTCCATTTCACTGATATCCTCTGATTTTGCATCCTTTCTGCAATACAGGGCTCAAATAAAAGGCTTGGCTACTTATCTGGCCGAAAAGATAGGATTTAGAGGAGATACGGGGCTTAAAATTCAGAATGTCAGATTAGCACTGAACAGAGGGTATTGAGCAAAGAGTGACAAGCATCTTGCCAGCAGCGAACTGTAGATGTCATTACAATTCAGACTATGGAGAAAGAAAAAATATTAAAGGCAGTAGAGGGACAGTGCATACTGAGATACTGACACAAGGTCTAAATGACTTGTAAATAAAATATGCACCCATCCCACACTCTTTTTTTAAAAGAAAGATTAAAAAAGCATATATAATAATATTCACCAACAATACTGAAATTTAATGCATGTTGTTGAATACTGAGGGAACAGTTTCAACTGGAAACTTTAAATGTACTCCAAGATCAAAGGACTTCATAATCTAGGTCAGGATTGCTGACAAAATCACTTTTCAATAATAAAAGATAAAAGATCCCAACAGAAAAGAAGACACCTGCCGTATCAGAATCAGAAGGCATTAAGTCCATTCTAGGTCAAGTAACATTCAGAGAAAGCTCTCTGGCTTTGTTCTATGCTCTTGGAGGAATCCCTGGACACTTCAGTGAATAGGTGGGATACTTCTTGATGGATTATGTATACCTTTCAAACAGTAATGTGCATATATACTCTTCCTCCCAACCACACCAGTTCCCTTGACTCTCAGTGCCCCCCTGCAACCTACCATACATAAAAATGGCTTGGGGAGCTTTAAACATAGATCCCCGAACCCTAACCCAAATCTACTTAATCAGAATTTCCAGGGGTGAGCCCTAGGAAGCCAAAGCTTAACAGCCCCCAGAGTGAATCTCAAATCTCGGTCAGTCTGACACAGCTCTGTGGACACGTGCTGGGAACCATCACCCCAGACATCCTCCCAACCTTGTAGAAGAAACCGCTGCCTTTGCAATCAAATGTCTGAGTCTCATCCTTTAACTAGTTTTGGATTAAGAAAATGATTCAGACTGAGAAACATGTTAATGCTAAGTCTCGTCAAAGGAAACAATATCATGACTGTAAGTGCTTCGAGAATTCAAGAACTGTGCCATTTACTGTCCTAAGCAGGATAAGGGAGAGAAGTTTAGGGAAGATTTGTGGTTCAGAGCTATAAAAGCACCACGAACAAATAACGCTGCTGGAAGCTGGCCAGGCAGGGTGGGACAAAATCTCACAGAAGGTTCCATGATTCATGCACTTTCTTAACATGTTTATAGCAACGAGGGGCTCGACAAGATATTTAGCTGGTGAATTATCACCTTTTGATTAATCTCCTGGAAAGGTAATCTTTTAACTGTAACCTTTATGATAAACCCAAAGCTTATAACACATGTTTGCTATAGGAAATTTTAAGCTGTAAATGAATTCTCCAGCCTTGCAGTACTAATATACTACTCTAAACATTATTTGGTTCCTTGTGGGTTGGAAGTCTTCAAGCTGTTCAGATCTAGCTTTCTCCTTGCATTCTGTATGAAATTATAAAGAGTTTATAGCACATTCTGATCCAAACCACAAGAAGTTGAGATCTCCATTGGGTTCCAGCCCTTATTTTATAAATCAGAACTTCCTGCTAGGCTCCATGGTGTCCTTCATGAAGCCCATTTAAGTTATCTGATCCCTAAACATCAAAGGTTTCCATCCATCTACAGCAAAACTTGCTAAATAAATTATCTAAGACAATACGAGATGATATTTTGAGTCACTTTGGCTTATTCAGTATGACCTGATACATGGTGAGAACTTGAAAAATGTTTTTTTAAACTTAATCTATCAAAAAGTAAATGTAATATAAATAAAGGAGAGAAAAATACAGTAGGAGAAAGGATGTGGTAAAAAGAGACAGAAGAAATAATTGATGAAAATTAATGAATCATAAGATTTAGAAATATATCTCATTTAGCGCAGAGGTGAAGCCTGGTGATCTGTGAGCTAAATCTGCCTACAGATAGGTTTTGATAGGTCTGCATGGTATTAAAAAGTTGTCTGTTTTTTGGCCAACTCTCAAAAAAGAAAAAAAATCCAGGAGATTTCACAGTGAAATTGTCAACAACAACAAAAAAACTCCCTAAAACAGGTAACTTTTTTTTTTTTAAACCCAAAACACTGGAAACCCAAGTCACCCAGGGCCCCCATATTCCCTCAAGTGCAGCTGAGTTGTAGCTCCTTGGTGGGATGTGTCCTCACTCATCACAGACCTGGGGTCACCTCACTTACGCGTTTGCCCTTAAACCTGACCAACCTCCCTCATGCCATCACTTTTCTGAGTCCTGTCAGCATTTGAGCTTTTCATCTGATCTCTCCTAGCTCCTTTTCCTGACATGTAAAGAACTGGTATCCACAGGTAAAATGACACAACTGTAATACCTGAACACTTCCCAGCACTTCTAATTCCTGGTTCAATGCCCTCTACCTATAGCAGTCTTCAGCAGGAAGGGATAGGGAGTAAGTGTCAAAGAAACAAAACCTAAAGGGTCAATGCCAAAGAGACAATTCCCACTTTCCGCTTCCGTTGGTCATTACACATGGATGATAGTCCACCTCACATAGCTACGGTAACCCACTGGGCATCTGCACATCTCACAGCAATTATCATTCCAGTCCTTGTTCTCACTGCCTCTCTGCAGAACACTCACGAACAGGATTCGGTTCCACTTAGTCACCCAGTTAACTCCTCCCAGAGGCTCTGGCAGGCTGAAGACTTTCTACTAAAATGCCTTCCTGTACAGAGACTGTCTCCTCACCATGGTTCCTACCATCGACATCTTAAACATGAGAGTCTGAGTTGAAAATAAAAACACTTTCTGTAAAGTTTAAGTTATAGGAGATGGAACATTCCTTAATCAAATGCCTTTTTAATCAATTGCACTAGAAATTAAAATGTATTTTCTCTTCTCTAGTTCATTTTTTATTTAAAAGAAACTATTGATTTAAGTCCAAGAATCTATAGTTGAGCAAAAAGAAAAATTTAACCAACATAGGATTATACAAACACTGGATCAAATTTCAATCAATTACTATCCAAGGAGTTTTGAATGGGAATAAACAAATTATTTCACTTCGAAGTGAAAGCTTTATAGATCTGACATGAAAATGCTTATTGCCATAGTTAATAGAAGCTTTGCAAATTAGTGTCTATATATAGAGAAAAAAAAATCATAAAAGCCAGAGACATTTTCGGGAGGAGAAAAAGACAGTAGCTGCCAGCACTCAGACAATGATTTTCCTGTTCAGTTTTAGTCCTCAAATTAAGCTATCTTGTCAGTAATTGATTTAAACCATGAGTCCCAAGAACTGGTTTAAATCTTGACATCTAAAAATGGATATTAAAATCTTTTTTCCTAAAAGATTCTAGATACTGAAAGAATTCTTGGCTTTAATGAGCTGTTGCCATTTCATTCAATCAACCAGTGTTTTATTTATAGAATAGCTACCATAGGCAAGGAGCCCTGTGGGGTACATAAAAATGAAGCAGACAAGTCCCTGGAATGGAGCAGGGGAAGAGAACATGCCGAGTATGACAAGGCAGTAAGCAGGGGCTGGGATAAATGCGGTGGCACCATGCGCTATTACAGCTCACTCATTTATGCATTTGTGCATTCATTCATGCAACACATATCGGGTGCTTCCTCTACCAGGAACAATTCTAGAAGCAGAGGAACATGGCCCCCACTCTCATGAAGTTATGGTCCAAAAGAGGAGAGAGACAATGATCAAATATAATCACATCTATGCACGGAGGACAGATGCGCAATTCTGAGGAGGCACTGAGGATGGTGATCTGGCCTGGTCAAGAAAAAGCAGTTGACCAAGGCAGCTTTGGCCTGAACTATTATGAAGAGTTCCCTGGGCACAGAATGAAACCACAAATGCAAAGGTGCTGTGGGCCCCAGGTGCGTAGGGAGCACTTGGGACTGAAAGAAAACTAGTGGGCCTAGAGCAGAAATAACACGAGTCATGCTGGATGAAGCTGGGGGACAGGCAGGGCCCAGATCATGAGGGGCTCTTCAGGCCATGGGAAGGATTTTGGCTTTTATTAGGAGAGCAATGAGAAGACACCTGAGGGTTAAGAAGGGAGCAGTGAGGTCAGATTGAATTTTGAAAAGATGAATCACTTTGCTTACTTGATTTGAGAACAAATATGGCAGGAAAAGAAGAGCAGAATGATTCAGGAAACACATGATGTTTGTTTAGATAATGGTGGTCAAAATAAGCGAGTTTATAGATTTGAAATATTTAGGCAATAAGATAGTCAACACTGGTGATCATTGTTTTAAGAAAGGGGCAGGCAAAGGAGAAGTATCAATGAGAGATGACTGCTATGTATGTGGCACTGGATGGAAGGTGGTACTAGTCCCCGAGAGAGCAAACACTAGAAAAGAGCAGGTCTGGCGGGAAGGGAAGAGAGATCGTGAGAGTGATCATGGATATGTCGGGTCTGAATAGCAGGATGCAGCTAGGTAGATGGGTCTGCAGGTAAGAGGTGAAATATATGTGTGGGTTTCATCTGCGTAGAGGTGGTCACCAAAGCCACAGGAGTAGGAGAGATTGCAGAGGGAGAACATATAAAACGAGAAAAGGAGAAGGCGTGGGGCCAACCCTTGTGGACTCTGACATTTAATGGCTTAATAACCATCAGAGAGATAAAGAACCACTTGAGAGCTAGGAGGAAAACCAGATGAGCATGGCACCACGGAAGCCCTGGCTAGACTGTCTTCTAAGAAGTGACATGGTCAGTGTCGAATGCTGCTGCAAGGTGAAGTAAGATGGTGGATCTCGTGACACTGGCAAGGGTGTGTGTGTGGTGGGGGAAGCTAAAGCAAATCCGAAATGAGTCGAGTGTGACACGGAAGCAATGAAATAAACCCATCTTCCAAAGCGGCTCAACTGGGTGTGGAAGACAGGACGGGAGAGCAGGGCAAATGGACATGAGTCTGTGTGGAGGTTGTTTTTGGTATGTATGTATGCATGTATGTATGTATTTATTTATTTATTAAAGATTTTATTTATTTTTTAGAGAGCGAGCGAGCGAGAAACAGCATGAGAGGGGAGAGGGTCAGAGGGAGAAGTAGGCTCCCCGCTGAGCCGGGAGCCTGATGTGGGACTCGATCCCAGGACCCTGGGATCATGACTCGAGCCGAAGGCAGACGCTTAACCATCTGAGCCACCCAGGCGCCCTTGGTTTTTATTTTTAATAGGAGAAAATGAAGAGTGTCTAAAAGCCTGCAGAAAGGGTTTCTTTCCTAGGGAAATGTCAGCTATGAAGGGCAGAGAGAGGGAAGGAGGATGATGATGCTGAGGAGGGCGCTGGGGTACGTTGCAAGGACAAGTGGAGGTACTGGCCTGGGAGGAAAGGAAGGTAAAAATGTCTCTATTGCAACATGAGGGAAGAAGGAAAGGGTGGGAGGAGATGGTTGATACCTAGAACAGAGAGCCCTGTCAGATGTGAAGTCGATGGTGAGGCCACCAGCTAAAAAGAGTAGAAAAGATCTGAAATGGATCAGTGAAGAAAGAAGGAGAGCAGAGTGAGAAAAAAAGGGCTGTGTACAGATCATCTGAGGTGGGAAATCAGTAAAGCACGGAGGACTGTGATGATGACTTTTGTGTAGCCTTGAAGAGGCGTATTGTCATGTTGGTTTACATCCAACTGAGCTTTAGCCAGATTTTTTTAATGGAATGCTGAGGTTTTGTCTTGAGAAATGAAAACTGAGCAAGAAGATAGACAAGTAAATCCATTTTCAATTGAGGAGTCTAAGACTAGAATAAGCACACTAAGGTTTCCCATAAATTTTACTAATCAAACTTAATCTAAGTATGTGATTAAGTTCTATTCTTAAATTCAACTCTTATTTTCTTTCAAAATAATCTCAGAAAATCTCACCCAAACTGATTCTTTAACATTTTACATCTACATAATAAGGAAAAATAAAAAATAAGATGACCTAAATGCAAATCTGACATATGTGTAACTGAAGTTCTCTTTTTTGTCAATATAGGCTACACCTATTATAAAGATATCTCAATCCTGGGAACTGAAAATCATAAAAAAAGTGGACAGTCATAATTTCAAATTTTGGGGGGCAAAGAACAAACAACATCAGAACGTATGAGTTATTATTTTTTTCCTACCGTATTCACACTTCTTTTTTCCAGTAGTAGTCGAAATAAATTAGCTGTAACCTTGTTATCATGGACACCTTGCTCAAGGCCGCGATTATCATCTTGCATGAGTCTTCGATCCATGATAACTTCAATCTGACCTAACAAACAAACAAACAAACTGGCCAGAGTTATTTAATACAAACATCCAGTGACAATCACATAAGTTTAGGCACGGTCCTGATTTAAGCCAAGGAGACAGATCCATATAGCCCAAAGTACCAAGGGCTTTCTCAAAACAGCTAGGATAAATGCAAAAAACAGGAC
The DNA here is from genome assembly GCF_029215605.1 of Mirounga angustirostris. Taxonomy (NCBI): domain Eukaryota; kingdom Metazoa; phylum Chordata; class Mammalia; order Carnivora; family Phocidae; genus Mirounga; species Mirounga angustirostris. Next base: position 105,944,307 of record NW_026991720.1, on the reverse strand, counting down.
TTTATTTCCGTTCTTCTTCATGAATGTCTGGTAAAATTTGGTAAGAAATTTAAAAATGAGACAGATCAAAACTTAAGTGAAATTTAAAAAGAATTAATCTGAAGAGTAAATTATGTCCTCTAAAATTTTTAGTGGTAGCACCTGGAATTTAAAAACATTTACGAGGTTCATTAGGAAACATACATCACACCTGGAGTAACAAGGCAAATACAGATGTGTAGAATCTAAAAAGGATTTGAAAGACTAAGCGTTTTGGTTACTTGGTATCTGGTGATTCTCTGAAGAAACCCCAGGATTTGGAGACACCCAGCACGTACCCCCTTCCCTCCCTGGTATTAAGTTAGTGGCATCAACTATCCTCTCTCCTCTAGTTCAAGAAGAGGTCATATTTGGTTCCTTCATTGGCTGTGCAGTAATTCCACACCTCCTCTAGGTTAAGTTGTAAGCTAAGAATTAGGCTATGAGACTACAAACCAAAAAACCCTATCCAAAACAAAGCAAAAAACCACCCAGAGCCACAGTCATATATTTACACTAAAAAAAAACCTAGTCATACATAAAAATATATGCATATTCATCCATCCACTCATTCACATTTGTTACAGTACTAAATGATCTTTTGGCATAAAAGAGCAATACATAAAATATTTTAATAACTATTATTTTTACCCAGTCAATCCAACTCTGTTTAGTTCTTTCTTCTCAATTTAGGTACCCAGTACATAAAACTGCCAGTGATGGTCAGAATTTTCGTTGTTACTACCTCCATATTTATTTTAGAACACAACTGTCTAGAATGTGCTCCTCAGGCACTGGGACGAATTGGCCATCTAGAGCTTGATCATGTCACACCCAAATGAGTACATCAGTCTCTTGGCAGTTTCTCTCTTCTCCCTGCCTCCAAATGTTAGCCCTCATAATATGTGACACTCAGTAAATCTCCTGGGCTGTACTCAAATTGTTCTTCTGTTTGTAGGTACTGAAATGCTAGGGTGCTTGGCTGTCTGTAGCAGGGGCACCTGGGCCAGGTGTGACTCTTGAGCCCCCCATTTTTAAACGTTGCCTTAAATTCTCAAAGCTGGGTCCTTAAATAGGGAACTAGACATTAGGACTGGAGCAATCATGGAGTAGACAGTTATGTCACTTCCCTTGACAAAGGCAAGCTGAGAAATAAAGCTCCTCTGTCCCTAAACCACATTTAGGAATTTTATGTGAAGTTGTCCAATCTATAAATAGTTGACTTAATTTTTTAAAAATCAAAACATATGGAGTGCCTGGGTGGCTCAGTCATTAAGCGGCTGCCTTCAGCTCAAGTCATGGTCCCGGGGTCCCGGGATCGAGCCCCATATTGTGCTCCCTGCTCCCTGGGAAGCCTGCTTCTCCCTCTCCCACTCCCCCTGCTTATGTTCCCTCTCTCGCTGTCTCTCTCTTTCTCTGTCAAATAAATGAATAAAATCTCCAAAAAAAATAAAAATAAAAACATAAAAAATTCCAGACTCCTGGGCTCTTCAGAAGCAGAAAAATTTGGCAACCCTGGGCCCCTTTCCCCATGGTGACAACAACCTGGCGCTGAGCAGCGGCTGCCCCACCGTTCACTGGGAATGGTGTGCCCCAGTTTGCCAAAGCCCCACCACTCCCCGCTGCATCCCTGATGTGAGGCCATTATTATTTTTCTAACAGCGTTAATGTCTTTTTGGCATCATCTCATGAGTCTGTGTAATGAAAGCCACAAAAGAAGATGAGTAGTATGCTTTTTTGTGTGGGTGGACATATGGAATGTATGTATATGCCCAATTAAAAAAGTGGGTTTGGGGCAAAGGGTACGTCAGGTACCTGCACACCTTTATTATCTGCCTGGCTCCTTAAGACATTTGTCTTAGCAACTCTTAATATGTAAGAAAGAAGAGCAATTTGACTACATATAAATGATAATGAAAAAATATGTATTATAAAGGACATACGCCTCTCCATAGAAGGTTTTATAAAAATTAATCTGTGTTTACGATTTATTTTCTCTTTCCATCTTGTTCTATCTTTTGGAATCCTTAAAGTTGTGTCTGTCACCTCTTTATCTGCCTAGCTGTATCATTGCAACTCCCTTTCTTCTTTCGGGTAGAAGTGCCCTAGAACGATACGATTCAGAGAAGGACCTAGGTTTGAACTGTTACGTCCCGCCTTTGCGAACTTAGGCAACTCTGGGAATTTCTAACTTTTACCCCAGCTCCCTCTCCTCTTTGGCTTCTGGGAGAGTTTCCACAGCCATTCCATTATGATAACGGCAGAGGCTTGTGCAAACAATGAGCTATCAGGAGAGAAAAATTATCTTTAAGAAGCCATGGTTTCATGGAGCTTTAGGTCCCTCATTCTTCATCAGAAGATTGAAGAAATACATTATTTTATGTTATTCTCACAAAACCAAAATTAACTAATAGCTGGTGTCTGAAGATGATAATTAATAATATGACCAACAGAAAAATTATACATTTGGAACTGAAACTTGTAAGAGCAAAAAAGAATCCAAACAACACGCACCACTTTTCAAACTTGAAACCCCTAAACACTGAGCTGAGAGTAATGTCAAGCGATGCTTGGTGTCCTGTATATAGGCCATTGTGGTCATCGGATAGACATTTGCTTGAAGAGGCAATTTGCTCATCGTCATTCTGGGCTGAATCTATAAGACCAAACAGTTCACTTTAAAAAAAAGAAATCAAGGGATATTTACAGATGTACTTTAAAAAATTAGTACTGACTACAGATGACGTTTCTTCCAAAAAGAAAAAGGTATAGCTTCCTTTCTTGTTCAAAGGAAGAGCTAATTTAGGAATTAAAACATTCTTTCAAACAATATGAAAAAAAAAAAATAAGGAGGATCTTAGAAAACTTTTAGGTGAGAAAGGTAGAACTTATCCAGTTTCTTAAAATAGGCATTCCTATTTAAATTCAGAATAAAAATCCTTAACAAAAGTCTTCTAGCTTTCCAATATTTGCATAAAACAAATTATAAAGGTATCAATTATTCATTTCTCATCTAAATCTAACATACTGCTTTTGTAATGAATGCTAAGCATAATAGCTCTCTATCCCCTTTCAAAAAATCTCTCTTATAATTCTTGAATCAGTTTTAATAAATACCACAGATCCCCTTATCAAATCCTCTAACATATTACATTAAAATAATCAAATTAATATTTATATTTAAAAACTCTTCAGTGCTTATTCTTCCTATTTAGTGTCAATGTAGGTAGTTCCATATTTTAACTTTTCTTGGTCTGGTATGTGAATGCATGAAATACATTATTTTATTTTTTGACCGAAAATTCACTAAGCTGGTTGGGGCTGAGGAGAGTCCCTCAAACCTCAGGAGGAAACATCAAACAGAGACTTTGTTACGAGGTATCTTATTCACACCACATAAAAATGACATCTCTCCTGTTCAGCTCATGCAAGTCTGACATGACACTCAAGAAGAAAAGGAGTGCAAAGTTAATGTAATAGTATTGAGTGCCCATTATAACGAGACAAAGTACGGGCATTCACAAATATGATCTTTAATCTTTACAACAACCCTGTAGTGCATCCTTTAACTTACTGGTTGTACTGAATAGTGTCCCCCAAATTCATGGTCATCCATAACCTGTGAATGTGATTTTGTTCTGAAATAGGATCTCTACAGACATAAGGTATAGTGGATTAGGGTGGGCTCTAATCCAAGGGCTGGTGTCCTTCTAAGCAGGAAACCTGGACACGAAAGGACACACACGGCAACACAAGGAGAATACGACAGGGACTCTGGGACAGCAGAGGCAGACAGTGGAGTGATGGGTCTACAAGCCCATCAGAAGCCCCAACAGGCAAGGAAGAGTATTTCCCTAGAGCCTCTGGAGGGAGTGTGGCCCTGAAGACATCTTGATTTGGGACTTCTGGTGTCCAGAACTATGACAGAATAAATTCTTGTTGTTCTAAGCCACCCATTTTGTGGTAATTTGTATCACAGGCCCAGGAAATTATGAACCTGAAGAAACAACTGCAAAATGTTAAAAAAAAAAAAAAAGAAAGAAAGAAAGAAAAAAGAAGAGAGAGTTTCAAAGAATTTTCCATTTCTCCTTTCCAATCTGGATCTTCCCAATCAAATTAACTTGTATACTCACTGAAAAGGACATTCACACTGTCATGACTATAGGGCTGCCACCCTCACTCCCTACCTGTTGGTCTAGATTTCTAGTTTTGCTCAAGGACTACTCTTTCCAAGGCTTAAAAAATGGCCTATTTTAGAAGCAGAAATATTTAGGTCATAAATTTAGAAATTTAGAAGTTTAGAAATAATATTTTCCCATTTATTCAAATGCTCGATCCTTGAAAAGAAAATTCACATGTTTATTCACTTTTACTAAGTTTTTTTCATTCATGTATACACCCACACATACAAATAATTGCTTTTGTAAGATTTTAAGAAAAGAGTTTCTTTTGTACACAAGGAAAATGAATCACCATAAAGTCAGGGCTTCATTTGAAAACCAAACAGCTGTGGTAGAATTAACATGTAAATTCAAAGTGTATAATGCAATTTTTATGCTTTGGAAAAGGTTTAAATTTAACCTTTGCAGGAAATTGTAGAAGAGAAAATTATCACAACCCCTTCCACTCATCCCAGTTGAAAATCAGACAAAGTAAAAGCATTTGTTGTGAAATTATTTCTATTCATAGCCAGAAATTTCTAAAATGCTAATGTCTCAAAAACATGCTAATGTTTTTAGTGGTAGTATTTCAAAGCTATGTTGTCACACACATATACTCTGAATATATAAATTTATGTAACAATCAAAAGAGCCCTATTAAATTAGAGAGCTAACAATCTGAAAAAAATTGAGTCAATTTTCTCATTACTATTTCAAACTATTTTGTGAACATTTTGATTAAATACATACCTGCCCACATTTCTATATATGTGCTTGTATTTCTTTGTCTATGTATATGTACACAAGTGTGTGCATAAAGGTAAATACACATACATTATTGATAAAAAGAGGGAAAGAGCTTTCCTGAAATTTAAAAGAGCCCATTATTACATTATACATTTAAAAGTATATATGTAATAAATTAAATACACACATACCATTTCTTTATGAGTGGAAAAATACATACTCCACCAATCCCTAATTATGTTTCCTTTCTATTAAACAAATTCAGATATATTTTGGTGTCAAGGCATTTAACATGCAAATGGTCACCAAATCTGCCTTTGAAAAAACTACCTCCGTAAATCAGATGCTCTACAAACCAATCTCTCAAATATCTGTTCTAACTTTGGACATCTGGTTGAATATAGAACCTATAAGTACCTGTTAAAATTCAGTTTTCCTTTAGAAATAATTTGTAAACGTAAGCATATTTTTCAAAGGATCCAAAATTAACTGGCCCACTACCATATATAAAAGTTACACACTAACACAGCTATTACTTAGACATTTTAAGGGAAAATTACCTGATATCCATTCAGGTCAGTATAAAATTTGTTTTGACTGTTTATGCTAGAAGAAATTCTCATTGCAATCTCACGGTTATGTTCTTTTCGGATGTCCACGATATTGGACACTTCCACAGACTGTCCGTCTATTCCTAAATTTAAAAGAATATATATGTTAATAGAAATTGATTGCTCCACTTTTCTTATACTGTACAGAACTTCCAGAGTGACATACATTTTCCCGTTTTCTATTCCTATCTTCACCATTTTTCATGCTAACTGTGCCACCGTTCACCTTTTTCTTTCTTTTCTTTCTTTCTTTTTTTTTTTTTACACTGTCAGACAGTAGAAAACATTTACTCCGGAGAACATGTAACTCAACAGAAGGATGCTTGGGATGAGATAAACGCAGATGAAATATAACATGCAAATGATTCTCCAATGAGTTCTGGAGGGAAAAGAGAACTTTAAATGAGAAAAGGTTAGCCCCACTCCAGGCCAGGCCGCCTGTCACGTGTACGGCCATTCTCCAACAGAGCCATGTGAGCCTACTTCTTCACGGCTCGCCTTCCGTGCTGGAAATCTGAAGCAGTGAGATCTACACTCTGTTGGTTCAAGAGACAGTCTATTACTGCCCATGATCTATAATCTAGGAAAAGAGACACGAGATCCAATGAGATGCTTTATGGCTAAAATGGATATTATCATATTAGTATTTGTGGAGTATAATCTGGACAGCTCCCCAGAAGTTAAATCAATTTTTTTTTAAGATTTTATTTATTTATTTGACAGAGAGAGACAGCGAGAGAGGGAACACAAGCAGGGGGAGTGGGAGAGGGAGAAGCAGGCTTCCCGCCGAGCAGGGAGTCCGATGCGGGGCTCGATCCCAGGACCCTGGGATCATGACCTGAGCGGAAGGCAGCCACTTAACCAACTGAGCCACCCAGGTGCCCCAAGTTAAATCAATTTTAGTTGAGTTTGGTATCTCTTAGGACCCCTTGTTATGGAGTGATTCATTTTGTCCTTTGCTATATAAAGCAGAGGACAGCTTGAAGAAGTCCCAGATGTATCAAACATTTATTTTTTTGGATAAGCCTAAACTTTTCACTAATTTCTATCTGTCATGCCACCCTAACTATATCTTCTGGTCCTGAGTGAAGCCTTGGGTCTATTTCCGAGACGGAGAGGGGAGTTATGGAGAAATCCAACACTCCTAATACAGACTGAGTATGTAGAAGAGATACTGGATCTTCTACAAAAGAGCAATCAGGAAAGCAAGCAATCAAAAGAAGAAAGACTGGCCCTATCCTATTTCATACGGCAGAAGGTTTTTAAGGTTCTAAGAGCCCTGGACACGTACCTGCAGTTGTCAGTCGTTACCCACCAGGCCTCACACACACTCTGTCACAGCGTGCTGATCACCAGGACACTCTTTAGACAAAGAAGGCTATGTAAAGAGAAATGGGGAGTGGGAGAAGGGAGTAAGGAGGACTTTTTCTGGAAGCCAAGAAGAATCCCCAGGGCTTAGAGAAGATGAAAGCAAACAGTTAAAGGAAGGAAGTTTGAATCGGTGGGACTGGTGGAAAATAATGAAAATGCAGCTAGCTGAGGCACTATAGGTTTATGTGAGAAGTACACCGGAAATTGTAAGACATCAATAGTAATATGCTGACAATACTAAATGGGCAGAAGCCTCCATCAACAGATTTTTCAGAATTCTCACAGAAGTTCTTTTCTGGGAGATGTTACGCCTCCAACTCGACAACCTCAGTCAGAGATGACTTCAGTTTCTTACTATGTTCATAAAGCTGTGATGAGCAGTATGACCTCATGTGTGGGGGAAGAAGGTCCTTTTCTTTTCCCTCCCACTTTATGGCCAGTCTGAACCACTAACCAGTAAAATATACATATAACTTTCCTTCTGACAATTACCAGATAACTGACCCAAATAGCTTCACTACTACTGGGAAGTTAAAAGAAAACAAAAATCACATCCACTGATGCCAGAACAACGGTGTTTTCTTTGACTAGGAAATGTATTACTTTCGATGCAAACTTTCCTTTCAGTAGGTTTATTTCAACCCCAATATCTTTCAAAGCCAATGAAATGTATATGGAATTCTAACAGACAAGCTTCCACAAATGAACCAAAGATGCCAAAAAACACAAAATACAGCATAGGGATGAAGTCCCCCATGAAGCATTCAGGCGAACACCTCATCTACTGGAGGCATTCGTGGCTGTTTGGCACCACGTCCGTTTTCTCCTCTCTAGACTGGATATTCTCCCAGGGGGTCAATAGAGTACATGAAATGAAATAAAGTCTTTACAAAGGAGAGTGTCATTAATTTCAAGTCACGTATCTCTGGAAAACATTTACAAAAAACATGCTTCAAGAAAAAATAAATAATTTCACATTACCTCTGGCAATAATAAATTATTTCTGTTGAGAAAATGATCTTTCTTGAGCTCAGTATTATGCTCAGATCCGGTTGTGGCAACAAATGCTTAAGTCTCCTTTAAAAGGAGCCTCGATGTCCATTCACAGTTCAGCAAGACATCTGTGCCAGGACAGGCTTTTAAAGTAAGATCAAACCTAATACACTTATTATGAACAAACCAAATAAATCTTGTAATGGTAATCAAAGCAAGGAGGTATCCCTGAGTCATCAAAGGTAATTTATTACTTTTTAAAGAGGAATCTATGTGAGGGGGATAAAGGACTGCTACCTTTTCCTACTCTAGGTCAAGAATTCCCTAAAGTGTGCCATTCCCAAAGAAGCTCATGGGATTGAGGGGAGAACTCCCTGGGAAGCATGGGTATGAACCGATCGGTCTCAGTGACCTGCAGAATCTTTGCAGCAAAAGGTTCTTTTACCAAATTGGTTCCACCTGGGCATGGATGGCCAGGAATTTCTAAGCCCCTCTGGTTTTTCTTCAGTCCTGGGAAAGAAAACAGCTCCTACCTAACAAGCGTAGTCCAAAGAGTTATATCATTGATAAAGACAGAGAATTAAGAACTCCCTTGCTGCTAACACCTCACCCTCTGTCCCCAGAAAGAGAGAATGGAGATTATTTATCTTTATTAACAGAGGCAATGCAAGGTAAAAACAGAGCAAGTCCACAGGTGGAAAGCCATCATAGAGAAGCGGAAAGAGTCTTGCAGAACTCTGAAGTTTTTTTTTTTTTTTTTCTCCTCCCTGGAGCCTGTTAGCTCCTTACAGATTGTCTTACACACCATCTCTGCATTCCAGTTTTTAACAATAATTTGGGGATGTAGTAGGTGCTGAATCACCATTAAAGAGAATGAGTTAAGATGTGAGAGGCTGTCCTTCATGATGCAGAAGTCAGCTGACATGGGAGGAAAGCAAACTAGGCCATGGACAGAGTTTAAATAGAAAGAAGGGAATAAGTACTTAGATTTTGAGCAAACACATGCATGTTAGAATGTAAGCTCCTCAAGCACTGGGACCATGTCTTATTTATCTTTATGCTCCCAGCACATAATAGGCAGATAGTGTTTGCTGAGTAACGGGCAGCAGCTACATGGAAGAATCAGCCAACAGTTACTGAGTCCTCGCTATGTACCATATGCCCCGGCATATGCTTTACATACAGTAACTCATTCAATCCTGACCCTAAGCCTAGGAGAACATACCTTGCCCCAGATCACAAGGCTGACAGAACCAGCACTAAGCCTCTCGGCCATCACGTCTCACTGGCAAATTGACCACTAGAGAATGTTAAAGTTACTTTGGGACCATGGATTGGAGAAGCTTTGCAATGACTCTAAGTAGAAAGGAGACCTCCAGGTTATTTTTTAAGAAAGGGAGAGGGTACTGATCTGGGATGATATGCTGCAAGTGCTACCTAAAGGAGACAAATACATTATCAGTAAAATAAAATAAAAATAATAAAAAATAATTATGGGACAGGCTTGCCAGAATACAAAACTTCTTCAAAACAATCCTAAATCTTTTCTTTAAAAATGTTACGGTCACTTTAGAAGCCAATAAAGTAATATACACTAATTAAAGACAATGTGATCTCACGTATTTACCTAAGATGAACACTAATCACAAGCACAAGCATGTTCACTGTGCACTGGTGCCAAGGGTAGAAACATGGGGAAACAGGCTAGATGCCCACCAACAGACAAATGAATAATAAAACCAGTACATCCACGTTTTGGACTGCTCTGTAGCAAATGAATGAGGTAGCTCTCTGCCCGGGAAAGAAAGATATCTGATGCAAGAGGTGAATGGAGCATTTGTACAGTGTGATGAGCTTTTTGCTAAAACCAAACACAATACTATACCTTTCTGCAGATATGCATGCAAGAGAGGTGTGTGTGAGAGAGAGAGAGGAGATAGAGAGAGAGAATGCAAGTGATCCGAGAGTGCACACAGGTATCTGATTACCTCTCTTGAGTAGTGGATAGGGACCACGCACAGATTCTAGAGGGATTTTACATTATATACATATACTATAATGTGTGACACTTTTGTCAAAAGAGTATACATATATATTATTTGTATACATAAAAATTATTATCTTTTTTATTCTATTTTTTTTAGATTTTATTTATTTGACAGAGAAAGACACAGCAAGAGAAGGAACACAAGCAGGCAGAGTGGGAGAGGGAGAAGCAGGCTTCCCGCTGAGCAGGGAGCACGATACGGGGCTCGATCCCAGGACCCCGGGACCATGACCTGAGCCGAAGGCAGACGCTTAACAACTGAGCCACCCAGGTGCCCCCGAACTTACCCAACTTAACCAGGAGTTGACGCTTAGGGTTATTAACTAATACACACTGCTTCACTCAACACATAAACGACAATTCTCGCAACAATGATAAATTTAGTAGGACAATATGGAGATGATGTTTCTAAAAAAGCAAATATTATCATTTTTTAAAACTGTACTCATATCTGAAAGTACCAAGAATAAAAATGGTAATAACTCCCATAACTAGATGACCTTTTTGTCCATGTTGACTTATTCAACTTGCCTATCCATTGTAAGATCTAATTTATCCTCTGAGGTACTTGCTGATTTCCAGGTCTGTAAATGTTCATATTGACTATTTCTCCACAAGTGAAAATTTTAACATCTGCTTTCATGAATATAAATTTGAGTAAATTTCATTCCAAGTCTTGAATTTAAGAAAATGATGATGCACCACTTCGTTTCATTTCTAAAGCACTTGATAAATAACTACTACGACTTATTGATCAACTTATCATGAGCAAGGCACTAGTCTACATATTTTAGGCTTTTCATTTCAGTAATTCTTAAAATGACACAAAAGTAAATGCATAATAGGAAAAGTAGAGCATTTTGATTCCATGGATTGCAATTTTTGGTTAAAGATGACACCAATTAACTACAATATACTTGAAGACCTAGTAACAGAAAAAAACACACAATAACACTGAAAGCTGTCTTTTTTTTTTTGTCCTATTAAGCATTGATTTTAAGAAACAATAGGTTTGGGACGCCTGGGTGGCTCAGTCGTTAAGCGTCTGCCTTCGGCTCAGGTCATGATCCCAGGGTCCTGGGATCGAGTCCCGCATCAGGCTCCCTGCTCCTTGGGAGCCTGCTTCTCCCTCTGCCTCTGCCTCTCTCTCTCTATCTCTCATGAATAAATGAATAGAATCTTAAAAAAAAAAAAAAAAAAAGAAACAATAGGTTTTTTGGAAGCTCTCTCTTGGAGGGAATACAACATCTACATCAGTAACATTTTTTTAAATCCAAAACAGACAAGATCTAACGAAAGCACTTCCATGGGGAGTGAATAAAACAGCTCACAACACTGTAGAGCTTTCCTGTTCCCTTCCCAATGATCCAAGCTGGGGCTGGTCCAGGACAAGCGAGGGAAGAATGCTAGAATACTCATAATGGTCTGTTCGCATACTCTCCACACTGACAGTCACTCTGAACTTGCCTACTTCCCGCTCTCCCAAACACGCTCCTTTCCAAGGTAGCTTAATGCAGGAAGCCCGGATTCTGTGTACTCTTACTTCTCAAGTTGATCTTGCTATGGAGGCAAGCAGTTCTTCCTTGTTTTTTTCTTTTTTTTTTTTTTAATCACACTTTTACCGTTCCTTCTCTTGAATTAACAAAAAAGAATCAGTAGCATACCACTCATTCATCCTAACTCCAGTGGACGCTGAACAGAGACAATTTGCAATACTGGTGTTTGGTTGAACTTTAAAGGCTGGGTAACAAATATTTTCCAAAACATGTGATTTTCTATTGTTTGCCTTCAACAAAACTGAAGGTGTATCTAATCAATTTGTCAGGCAGTAGATCATTAAAAATAATTGATTGAAACTCAAGTTTGACAATAGACAATTCTGTGATTTATGGACCATAACTCATAAGGAGTTCAAGGGACTGAATGACATTCTTATAATAGAACTCCTTCCATTCCCACCTATTTATGGTAACATCATTTTTTGGCCTTACCTTTATAAAAACAAAAATTAAGAAGAAAATCGATGCTGAAATCTATCTCATTCTAGCAATAAGTAACATTCACCAATGGATACATGAACATATGGGGATACAAAGGGTAGAAACGATTCATCCACTGAGCAAAATGTTTCCTATAAATTCATGAAATAAATGACCAAAATGGCAATATACAGGAGGCAGACGCTTAACGACTGAGCCACCCAGGTGCCCCTATACAGGGACTGTTTTGATCAACTGTATACTACTAATAATCTTTATAACTCAATCCAGAAAAAAATTAATACTTACTTTTAGGATGATAGAATTTTCAAACTTAATATACACATACATATGTATTTCACAAGAGTAATGAAAGGTTGATGAATAACAAGACTCTCAAGCATAAAAATATTACATTAAGATAAAATTCTGTGGAAGTAGAATGGAAATACGAGTTCAAGGAGAAAATAAGGATGTGAAATTTGACTGTTAAAGATCTTATTCAGGCCTTTTTAAAAATGCATGATTTGGAAATCAAATTGCTACTCACTGGATATGCTTATTTTAAAATGTCAATATTTATTATATTCCAGAAAAAAAATCTGCAATTCTTTAAATGTATAAAAACTAGATGCCAACTTAAATATATGTAATAGTTTTTCAAATTCTAATAGGATCAAAGGAGTCTGATTAAAAAAAAACCCCACTTCACGCTTTGTAATGTTCTTTCCCTCCTTTCTGCCTATATAAATGACATTTCTCTAAGACATAGCATCTCAACAGCTCACTTCCTTTATCAAATCTTCCCCAACACCCCCTACCCTCAATGGCTACTGTCTTTTGTAACACTTATGTCTAATTCATCTGGCCCACATCCTCTTTTTTTTTTTTTTTAAGTAGACTCCACACCCAGCACGGAGCCCAATGTGGGGCTTGAACTCACAACCCCTAAGATCAAGACCTGAGCTGAGATCAAGAGTCAGACGCCTAACCGACGGAGCCACCCAGGTGCCCAAAGCCTACACAACCTCTTAAGGAGACACAACACTTAATATGTGCCAGGCTTTATGTATATTAACTTAGTTAATCTTCCAACACTTCTGTGAGGTGGATTCTATTATTGTCACCTTTTTCAGTATGACAAAACCAAGGACAGAGAGGTAATAACTTGCGCAAGGTCAAGCAGCTAGCTAGTAAGCGGCAGAGCTGGGATAGGAGCTGGGGATGACATGCAGGTACGTGGACTCTGGAGTCTGAGCTCTTAACCACCATACTCCCCCTATATTTCCCATCCCCCTGCCCTTCATCTGAGTTTAGTACAACACTTATTTGTGGGGGAGGATGCTTCCCTGCTAAGAAGCTATGCTTTCAACACAGCAGCTGCTGTCAACGAGCCCCCAAGATAACCTCTGAGTTCTCAATTTGTGTAGCCAGAATGTGCTTATAGTCCCTTAAAATAACCTCCTCTTTCATGCCTGTAGGGAATAATCAGATTCAACACATAGCTACTTAATTCAATTTTTAAAAGTTCCAATTAACAGGAAAGAAAAATCCTTAGCAGTCAATTGCATATTATGGTATTCCAAAAATGTCTGAATTACCTAAGTCTGCCTAGCCATAACTTACTTAATGCTTTTTACTCTTAAACTAAATATGGAACGCAGTCCTGGGAAAAAAATGAGAGATTGATTGCAAACCATTTTAATATCCTCATGAATCTTTTCATGGAAATAAAAACAACTTCAGTGAAGCTCTGAGACCTTGTTTACAAGGAGGAGGACTCCAGGGATGGAAGGCCCAGATTCAACCATCCTTAGAAGATGAATTTAGGAGCAAGGAGTTAAGCACAACAGAGACTTTATGTAATACTAAGTTTTGTGAAGACTCTTTAATGGTTATACCTAATTGGCCATCTATCTAGTCTTTCTACAGTTTAAGAAACTGAGTCCGTAAGAAATCTAAGGACAAACTCAAGGTCACTGGTTGGCTTCAAGGCACAACTGAGGATTCAGACCTCTAATTCCCAGTGTGATTCTCTTATGTGTTTAACTAGATGGAGTTCATTTTGACTTTCTAAAAGTCAAGGGTCATGTTATGAATCCAATCATATTACATATTCAAAACAGAGAAAAACTAAGCGACCTCTTTTTGAATGCTAAATGTGTCCATGCAAGGAAATTACTCAGTCATTGCAGCCAAAGGAAAGTCTTTTCTTCCATACTTTTTGATGGCAGTTCATTACATTTTACCTCCAGGCTACTTGCTTTCTTTTAGCAAGATCCATTACATATAGTACTTTCATAGTATGTTGGTGGAAAATAGGCAAAAGTATTGCATTTAGATATTTCTCTTAAGGGTTGAAACATGGTTTACACACATACTCATTCATTCACAAACACCCACCTAGGAGAACGTAGTCCTGGGGCGGAGAGGCGGAGGGAAGCTTGAAGGTATATATTTTAACCGATCTGGAACCTGAACCTTGTGCTAGTGAAAATGTACAGGACACACTGGTAACCCATAGCAACCTCATTCTTCAAAGTAGCTGTTGATGTCAAAAAACTAGGGCACCAAAGTCTAATAATTACAACTCCAAAGACAAATGAAGCCACAGCTAGCAAATGCCACTTACTGATCATGATGTCACTGCAAGGTATGCACTTGTTGTGATGAAACAAATATAACGTAAGGGGATACAGGGGCTTCTGCCTGTATCACATTCTATCTTCCAAATCAAGATTAACAAAAAAAAGCTAAAGTAGCCTTAGTGACATGAAAAGCTTCAATTTAATGAAAGATGATTATAGTGCAAGAAAAATTAATCCTCATTTCTCCCATCTTTTCCTCCAGAAAAATGTTATTTTCTACAAACTAAATATAATCTTTGAAAAATTAAAAAAAAAAAGTTCCAAAAGGGCATTTCATTAAATTATGGGTGCTACAAAATGGATTTCTTATTTAACCTGATAGAAGGCGATACATTGTGTTGCATTAGAACTCTTTCAAATCCCTCTGATCTTGTAGAGCTTTTAAAGCTAGTGAGCACAAGATTTCCTCTAATTTAATATTTCTAGAAACGTTTTGAATGTAATGTTTGAACAATAATGAAAAGAAACACAAGAGTGTTTTTTAATAGCTTAAATGATGTTAAGAGAGGACTCTAAACTGCACCTCTGACCATTTTCAGAATCTGGAGAGAACACAAATAGACACTAAAACTTAAATATAAAACACCAAGAAAAAAACAAAAAACAAAAAAACAAAGTTGGTTGAACCTACGCCTCCCAACTCAGTTTGTTGCAAAATCAATGATGACCACACAGTTTTTATAATCTGGGAAGTGCTGTTTGATTTCTGTTCTTGCTTTTGTTCTCTCCCAAAGCTTAATTGGAGCCAAAGGTTACTTTGGGGGAGAAAACGGTCAAAGAGTAACTAAAATAGAGACTGAGGAATTTAAGGATACTTTATCAGGTTTGTATTACTTTAGTTTTTTTAAAAGAATATTTCAAGTAAACTGAATTTGAAACATTTAATATAGACTCTCAATAAAGACAGATATTCCATAATATCAACTCTTCTGTTTCTTTATCCTTGTTGCTGAGAGGTAATAAAATCTTTTGTATAATTAATGGTTTAGTAACCTAATACCATTATAGTACCTAATCATAAAATATTAATAGTTTCTCTCCCCCAAGCCCCATTTTTTTCTGGCTCATAAATTTGGTACTAACAACAAACAGGCTCTATTCATTAATACTCATCCGAATAACTGCATCTGGTCAGTTGATTTAAAGGGGGCACAATTAGCATACATCCAAAGACAATTTAGAAAGTTAAATTTGAAAGTAGGTATTTACGTTCTTTCAAGAAATATTAAACACAAGCCACTCGACAAAAGCATGGAAGTTGGCTGATGTTTTCTCTACACCTAAGACGAAAAGCTACATCCTGTCCATGGATTTTGATCAATCGCCCAGATACCTGGTTTACATGAGGCCGAAGTTTAAAACACCGAAGAGCTTTCAAGTATTTCACAGTATGGCTGCTTTGGTGCAGCATAACCAGACCCCATTCAGGCACTTTGAACTCGTCGACATCCAAACACCCTGAAGACCTCACATCTCTTCCTTAGGTTTCGACCAGTGATTTAATTAAAACCCCAATGAGCCAGGATCCAGACAACCTGAGCCTTCATGCACCGGTATGTGAAAGAAAACGACAGATGGAGGGAGGTCAGGAAGGCGACTGAGAAGAGGCTCTCTCTCCACAACGGGGCTTATTTTTTCCAAGAGGGAGATTTGTTGAGAGGGGCTCAGATACAAACATAGAAGGATGTATAGTTTGAATGAAAGCCTTTCAGGTGAACTGGTATCTCCATCTCCCACCGATCGCTTTCATGTTGGAAAAAAACAAAAAATATAAACACTCTGGGCTTGAGAGAGCAAAAATAAAGATTGCTATGTCACTTCGAATGGTTATACACGCTGGTTTCAGGTTCAATCCAAGCCAAGAACAGTAAAACCCATCTGGAGAAGCACTCTAAGTTAACTTCACGTTATACCTAACTTATTTATCTGTCGTTTCCCACCAACTTCTGAAGCTTTCTGCTTTCAAGCTACAGAAATCTCATCCAAATGCTTCACCCTGTTTATTCCACCCATTGTGACATCCAGAGGCAATTCGAGATCTGTATTCTTATTTTATTATTATTATTTTTGTTATGCTAATACTCTAAGCGTCCAGTTGAGAACAACTTCTCTTTCTTAACTGACCAATCCACTGGCATTGTCACCTTGGAGGGCTGGGAGGCAGTTAAATCTTGGTGGTTCCTGGTTCTGCAAAGGGGCTACTAGTCAGCCATTGGGCATTTTGGACTGCTTAGCTGGGGAGAAGGAAAGAGGAGAAAAGAAAAGCTTTTAGGGCCTGGTAAATGCATGTTTGTTGGGTTGAGTACACAGGCAAGTCAGAGCCTATTAATTTCCAAATCAACCACTGGGATATGACGGCAAACTAAGCTTATAGTCACAGCAGCAGAAGAGGGCCCTCTAATTTACGGAAACCATCCTCTGTGATGAGCTCCAGATCCCCTGGACAACCTGCGAAAACTCTGAGGCTGCAATGATGGTGACAGACTCATTTAAACAAAAAGAAAAGCAATTAAGCAAACGGACTTGACTGAAAGTAGGAATTCTCTGGCGAGCTGCTTCAGCATTAACTCTGTCACACAGCCTACCTCCTAATTAGACCTAAGGAAAAACAACAGTAAACCATGCTTGATGACACAGGCCTGGGCCAAAGTGGGGGCCATGCTGTACTCAAGGAAGAAACATTCCATTACAAGCAACAGTTTTTTAAGCAAATCTAAAAGCAGATAAGCACATCTCCTGTGTGATGGGGATGCTACTTTCTACCCATAAAATGAAACCTCTGGCCATAGCTGAAGGTATAATTTTAGAGCTCTCAGAGATGTTGAACAATGGCTTATGCAAGAGTAGAAAAGGATGGTCAAAAATATTGTTTCTGGCTTACCAGAGATTTTAGAAAACTCAATAAAACTCAATAAAAGATTATTTCAGACTTTCTTGTAGGTAGCAAAGTGAACATTCCCTGAACACAGTACCCTTTGCTTCCCCACAAAACCCAAAAAGCAAACAGCGCCTGCCCATATATTTTATCATTAGTTTTCAAACGCTTTATTATCTACTGGTATAAAGATTCAAGGAAACAATATTTCCTTTTCTAACTTTTTCAGCCTAGCTAACAGCAAAGAAGAATCTAAAGTGGCATTTTTATGAGGTCCTTTTCTAAGAGAGTTGATACCATGGTTAAGTGGTCTGGTTACTAGGATTAAATTTGTGGTTGGAAAAGTACTCCATTCTAAAAAAAAGTGAATTCAACATGAACCAACATAAATGTGCAACTCTGAGGGTGTCTGGGAGCCACGGCTCCATCCAAATCCTAAGGAAGGACAAGAACCACTGCCCATGGTTAAGTCCCTAAGAGGATTAAAAGCCTATTTACTGTCACTTGGTTGATAAAGATGCTGCTCATCAGTCCCATCCTAAAAGCAATAAACAATCGCCCGATTTTATACTCTCCCAGGTAAAGACTTGTAAACAGAAAGAACTAGTAACGAACGTTTTTCTTAAAAGAAAGTTAAATTCCAGTAACACCTGCTATTGTAATACATTCCATATTTAAGGCAGGCCATACGTGGGGGGGGTGTGTGCATGTCAGAGACGGTCAATGATCTACTAACTGAAAGCCGTAATTGACAGAATTCCCATTTTGTAAAATTAAAACAACAACAAAAAACCCCACTGTTTTTAGATCTTAGAAATAAAGATTCCAATTAATGAACTCATGACCAAGACAAATATTATGAGACGTAAGAGGAGATATATATAGGGAAAGAACATACATATGTAGAGTTAAATGTTTTACCATTTCTGATTATCAAAAGGCTAAGTATATTTTTAAACCACACAGTGAGTATAATGACAAGTTTAGGAAAGACCACCATAAATACCATGTTCAAAAACCAATTGCTCCATGAGAGGCGATGGACTCTGAGAAACAAACTGAGGGTTCTAGAGGGGAGGGGGTGGGGGGATGAGTGAGCCTGGTGATGGGTATTAAAGAGGGCACGTACTGCATGGAGCACTGGGTGTTATGCACAAACAACGAATCATGGAACACTTCATCTAAAACTAGTGATGTAATGTATGGGGATTAACATAACATAACAACAACAACAAAAAAAAACACAAAAAAAACCAATTGCTAGTTTATTAAAGACGACACACAAAGAATTCTAGAACCAGAGTACATGTTTCACAGCTATTGCTTTGTTTTCTTACCTTGGATGTTGTACAGTCGGACCCTATGGGTAACATGTTCCAAAAAGCAAGTCACGTCTGAGTAAAACCTTCCACGTTGCACTCTGACAAAGGGCAGTGTTGTGTAAACATAAGGCTGAGGAGGAAATGACATTTTTAAGAAAAAAATTCAGCTTTTAACTTTTCCAAGGGATGTTTATTATCATTTCCCAAATGGCAAATACATACCACCTGATATTTGCAATCTCAAGTGAAAACAAAACCTTACAAGGTATCAGAACAGGCGCATGCTATAAAAATGGAGTATAAGGTTTTTCATTAGACAAAAAGTGCTGAAAATAGAAAATAAAAATGTTTACAACTTGACTGGCCTAGGTGATCTACAAACATTCCCTCCCAGCTATAAAAATTTCTAATTAAAACCCTTCTATATTGTCCATGTGCTATTTATTAGAAATACCATTCATTCTACAGCAGTGACATTTTCCCAGGCAAACGTTTATTATAACCGTGGCCCCCTAATGTTCAGGGGTCGGGCAGGTGGCAAGGATGACCACAGGGAGTCATCTAAGCAAACAGAAAGCAGGATTCAGAGAATTGCTTAATCACAGTTAGGTTTACTAGTCTATAAAACACACTGCCCTTTTACTAGAAAGAACTAGCTGAATATAAAGCAAATTTACAAACTTGAAAAAACTATGGCAACCACTGGTTTAAGGTTTCGTCATTTCGAATCTAGTTGTCAAGAAAAATCAGGAACAGAACATACGTCTGTGACATAGGGACACATTGAAAGCATTTATGAAGAATTATATTTTCTCTTTTTTTTTGAAGGAATTATATTTTCTTAAGCATTACAGGCTGCAGAAGCTCAACAATGGCATGACGAGCTAGGCTTGCATTGCGAACTACTTAAGTAGCATCAGATTTTCACAACTGTGAAATTTTCTTCCAAATGTACCTCTCTGGTTCTAGAAAAAATATTCTGAAATTAATATAATGCATTAAGAGTTTACAAAGTTCTTGGACCTAATTTTACCATATAGCTAAAAAGTAAGGGAAGAAGATGAAAGCTGGCATGGGGATTTCTGGGCTCCTACCTGTTTCTGATGCACCCACCTGCCTCCCTGATAGTCTTTTATTTTCTCTTTGTAAATATATGATAATTCTCTTGGTTTTTTAATTTAATATTAGAGCTATTTAAAGATAGAATAATTTTAAATAAATTAGTCACAATTGTCCATGCATAATATTCCAGAAGTATTGTTATTTTTCATTTTTTCTTTGGTATAAGAACAGTCAATCAAAACCAAATTCCTGGGGTGCCTGGGTGACTCAGTCGGTTAAGCGTCTGCCTTTGGCTGGGGTTATGATCCCAGGTTCCTGGAATCAAGCCCCACGTTGGTCTCCCTGCTGAGCAGGGAGCCTGCTTCTCCATCTCCCTCTGCTGCTCCCCTTGCTTGTGCCCTCTCTCTGACTCTCTCTCTCAAATAAATAAATAAAAATCTTAAAAAAAAAAAAAAAAAACCCAAAACCCAAATTCTTGTCCAAGTGAGAACAGACTGATACAGCTTATACTTAGGATCCACTACCCTTCCTAGAACGGCTACTATGAGCTGTAGTTTACCTTTAATTCCTCACTGATTAAAAAAAAAATCGAAACAACAAAAAACTAGACTCCTTAGAACGGTCAATGCTATTCTTTAAAATCTATTATTTGGGGCGCCTGGGTGGCTCAGTCATTAAGCGTCTGCCTTCAGCTCAGGTCATGGTCCCGGGGTGCTGGGATCGAGCCCCGCATTGGACTCCCTGCTCAGCGAGAAGCCTGCTTCTCCCTCTCCCACCCCTGCTGCTTGTGTTCCTTCTCTCTCTGTGTCTCTCTCTGTCAAATAAATAAATAAAATCTTTAAAAAAATAAAATAAAATAAAATCTATTATTTGATTTCGGTTAACAGGTTTTTCGAAATTGAAGAACAACAGTAACTTCTGCAGGAGACAGGTTTCTAGGCAACAAAATATGGAGAATATTTAACTTATCTTGAAGTAGAGAAAACCTATATAAGTAGAAAAGCAAAGGAAGATGTTCTAAAGAAAAAAATACAGAACTGACTACACAAAAATTAAAAAAAAATACTATAACAGCATAACATAATTAAATTAAATGACACACTGATGGAACATTTTGCAGTATATAGGAAAAAGGATTAATTTTTACCATATATAAAGAATGCTTATAGATCCGTAAGTCATACCAGTAAAAAAAATGGTCAAAGAACTTATATATGTAACTCACAAAAGATATAGGAGAGAGAAATAAATGTATGAAGTTTAGCTTCCCTAATAATCACAAAAACTTAACAGTAAAATATTTTTCACCCATTATTATAGGTAAAGCTTTTGATATGACTGATTCTCAGTGCTTGGAGTGGTATATTAGAGAGCTACTCTCAAAAATGCTGGTGGGAGCGAATATTTATGCAGTCACTTTAGAGGACAGAGAAATAGTATGTATCAAGTCTTTTTTTTTTTTAAAGGTTTTATTTATTTGACAGAGAGAAACACAGCTAGAGAGGGAACACAAGCAGGGGGAGTGGGAGAGGGAGAAGCAGGCTCCCCGCAGAGCAGGGAGCCTGATGCGGGGCTCCATCCCAGGACCCTGGGACCAGGACCTGAGCCGAAGGCAGATGCTTAACAACTGAGCCACCCAGGCGCCCCAGTATGTATCAAGTCTTTTTTTTTTAAAGATTTTATTTATTTATTTGAGAGAGAGAGAATGAGAGACAGAGAGCAGGAGAGGGAGGAGGGTCAGAGGGAGAAGCAGACTCCCCGCCGAGAAGGGAGCCCGATGCGGGACTCGATCCCGGGACTCCAGGATCATGACCTGAGTCGAAGGCAGACGCTTAACCATCTGAGCCACCCAGGCGCCCCTGTATCAAGTCTTAAAGGCCTCATCCACTGACACAAAATAACTCTTCTAGAAAGTTATTCTCAGGAAATAATCATCACTGCATAAAAAGAATGCTACAAAGAAAGCTTATCACAATGTTACAGTAGTGAAGTATTGGGAGAAAATCTACATATGCAACAATAGGAAATTCTTTTTTTTTTTTTTTACATATATATACATTTTTGTGTGTGTGAAAACATTTAAGTTCTACTCTCTCAGCATATCATATAATATGGTGTTATCAACTACAGTCACCATGTTAGACATTGGACCCTCAGACCTTTAATCACAACAGTATATATTAAAAATGTGTTTTCGAAGAATATACCATTTGATTGTGAGCACTGTCACAACAGTGAAAATGGGGGAGAAAGGGATATGCACAGTAAGACAATAAAAAATACATCAAAATGTTGGCAGTGGTTTGCATGGCCTTTGGAATAGTTGGTAAATTTTATTGTTTTCTTCAGTTTTCTGCATTTTCAAAAATGTGCCAAAATTTGTATATATTATTACACCTTTACAGTCAAGGGGAGGGAAAATTTTTTTTGTTTTTTAAAGTGCTGAAAGTTAAGGAGAAAAATGGCCCACTGGACAAATTATTTTTCTCCTATGGCTAGATAATTTGTCTCTGTATATGTGCTGTGCCACACAGAACACCACAACAGCACCTGAACCCTCCAACAAATCTGGCTTCTTTCCATGGAGAGCAACTGTTCATTGTAGCACCTTAATGAATTCCAACCCTGAAAAATTATTTGTTTACCTAACACTCACGACTACCGATTGCCAAGTGTCAATAAGGAAATATAATAGTGGAACCAACTCATCTATACCTAACAGATGACAAAATAATGAGATGAACTTATTTTTTTCTTCATTACTCTTTCAATAAATGCTTATTCACAGCTCAGTTCATTGGCACTTACCTTGGCTTCCCCATCAGGTAAGAAGAGGTAGGCACCACTTTTGTCCTTTTTACTGGTGGTTCCATACCATGAAAATTGCACTTTTACTTCATGATGTTTACTGTCTTCTTTATTTATCATTTCCTAAGGATAAAAACAATGTTTAAAAGCAACTTACTATATTAAGATTTTAATGATGTTGCATCGGGTTCCATGTATATGTTGATTAAAAAAAAAACACGAAAAAACCACAAGACAGACAGAAAAATGCTAACATTCAGCCTCTAATGTTCACGATTCTTGGATGAACACCCAAAATCTTATATTTAAAAGTATACTTTTATAGCTAATACTTAGAATTTAAAACTTTCACAATAGAAACAAAAAGAACACACTTCATTAAGGAAGAAAGAGATACACAAATTAAGAGATGTGGACCAGTGCTTCTCAAACTTTCTGTACTGAAGAAGCAGGTTTATTTTTTTATTTCCAGTATGCATGGACCAATATTTTTGTGAAGTACAATAAGAGTGAATTACTAGAAAAATTAAATTTAAAGTGATATACCAAATATACACTCAAATTTTTTATTATTAGATTCAGTAGGCATAAATTTATTGTGTCATTGTGCTTTCAGAGTTTCCACAAACATTTTTCTCAACCATTACAGCTTCTATACTTATCTTGTGGACCAGTAACAGTTCACAGAGCAGCACCACCCACAGACCACCCTTGTTAGGAGCAAGTGGTCACAGTGGACCACATATATCAGATACATATAGCTCATCCATCCTTTCTCCCAGAGTATTTGCATCGACTTTCCCCCCTCTGCATACATAATCTGCACATATTATAATAAAAGTGATAAGCCTTCCATGAATTTGGAAACTATTCAGAACATACCTCCAAAAGCCCAGACTGATCAAACCGAAGTTTAACAAAGGAGTTCTCTAGAGTTATATCTTCTTCAGTACTTTTTACATTCTTCATGTTGAAAATTCCTTTATCTTTTACGTTACCATTATGCAGCACATACTCAGCTAAATGTGGGTCTGAACTTGCTGATTCCAAAATTCTATACACTTTCAGTCCGAGTGGTGGCATCTGCACTAGGAAGGAGATCTTTAAAAGACAGAGGAGAGAATTTTTTTAAAGAGAAATGCAATCTACTGAAAGAAAAGGATTTATACATCTAGTAAGAACAACAACAAAAAAACTACCGTATTTTAAAAAGAATTTAATACTCTACTTTAAAGATGTTTTGAGAATTTATGGGTAGAGTATCCACATTTCCGTTTATCCAGGGAATCTAATAACTTCAGGTTGGTAGGACTATCAAAAGCATGAATGCTTTCATTCAATATATGAAATTATACGAGCAACCTCAATTGTCCTCTGGTGCTCTTAATGGATGCTCAGAGGAGAAAATGCTTCATGAAGGTAGGAGCTTTAGGTGAACAACGATTTTTCCTAATTATCAGGACCCTTTTTATACTATGGTTTCAAGTACATTAAAAATAAAAGTGGTAAATGTAATACTATAAATATTAGGCAGGCTAACCATGGCCATCGAATGCCTGGGGTCCAGCAGACAATGCACAAAGCACAGAGGATGCACACACACTGTAAGTCGTGACCTCTGCCTTCTAGGAGCTATTCCTCCCTTTTCTAGATAGGCTGTTTCCTGTAACATCTGACCAAAACTTCTATTATCTTCTCCTTTCTAACTAAAGGATTATGAATTTATGAAAGCAGCCAGCAATGGCTTTTAACAAGCAAAGTAATTCTCATTTAGAGTTCCTAGCTTTTGGCTGCGTCTTCAGAAGTACAGTTTAATTTGCACTCGAGACTCCAAGAATTCAACTTTTCTAGTGATGCGGGGGTCCAGTTTAATATTACTTTAAGAAATTTTCTCCAAAAATGTCTATTACTTCAGGCCAGGCTTTCCACAGTTGTATCTCAGGTAAAAAGCACCTTCCTCTATTTTAGGAAGTCCTTCTTTTATGGTGTGTCACGTCACCTTTGCAATGAAACGCTGAAAGGACCTAAGTTATTTAGAAAAGGTGTTATTTATCTCAACTTCAGTGTGCATAACTGTTACTGAATTGAGTTAAACAAAGAATTTCAAAATTTTTTAGGTAATGATGACTTCATTACTTCAGGAAAAAGTTCCAATACTTACAAAGATATACAATATACATGCTAATAACATACTAATAATAACATGTGATATACACACTAAAGAAGATATTAGTATTCTAGGAAACACAGGATCTCTTTTCCTTTAGTGTCATTTAACTGGTCAGTTAAATCCCCTGGTATCCACAACTTTAACCACTTCACATACACCAATGTGATGACTCAAAGGGAGCATGGATACATATATAAACTACATACTGGCTATGCTTTTTTAATGGTGCCTCTTTAAGTTCTACGGCGAAAACGTACCTCATAGGCTGTCTGTGAAATAGTAGTTGCTGTATTCCAAACTGCACTCATCTGAATTTCCACAGGCTTTCCGGAAGCAGAAGACACTTGTGCTGTGGGGGAACTCACATAGACTGAGACCACTGAGATTCGGTCTTGTTCTGAAGGATTACAGACCACAAGATACCTGCAAAAACAGCTGCTTCACTACTCGGGTCTTAAAACAGTATTTCTACTTCTTTTACACTATGTGTAAAGACTCAGCTTGTAGACATAGAGTCAACACACGGAGAGGACTTATAAGGAACACATTCTGGTAAAATTTTTGGAGAACACGCAATTTCATCACAAATAACACACACTACAAAGGGTAATGAAATAATGATTCACTTTCTAAGAATAAAATGTTATACAAATGGAAGACATTAATAGAACTATAATAAAGTTATTTCCATGGCCCAGAAAATGACCTATATAACACATGGTTTTATTAGCCTTTCTAAAATAATCAGCTTGATCCAACTAATCTCCTGATCCCTGCCTAAGCTCGCTGAGTAAGAAAACACATACATTGCCTATTTGTACTTTAGCCACAATTAATTTCAGTTAAAATCCTGACATTCATTTTAGACCACTAAAAGACAACAAAAATGTATGGCTATCCATGCAGAATCACACATTTATTTTATATACATGGGGTCCTTATTCCCCAAGAGAGTTGGTTCTGGAAAAAAGATCATTTCAAGTAGCTCCACTTAAAAAGGGTGTTAAAATTTTATACAAATAGTGCTAAAAAAGATTTGACTGGGCCTAGCTAGAAAAAGGACAACACACACTATTAAAATAAGTTTAGACAATTATTTAAAACTACATGCAATTCTTAGAATGAGCAAAAAAATGAATGAACTGGAGTTTCTGGCAGACTTTTTCCAACAATATTTTATATTAGCACATTATGACACCTTCACGCATTTAATTTTTATAGGATGGTTTTAAACATAACTGCATTTGTAAAAAATATTCATGGACTTCATCATTTTTCCTAAAGTCCTCTTCTTAATTTCTTTGATATTCAAAGAATTCTTAGTTGAAGATCCTCACTGTTTCATGGCTTTGCCTGTGAGCAGAAATGTTCTAGACCATCATATCACAGACTTCATGAAACAGAGTCTTTGAAAGATTTATGATTTTACTTTATGATCAATTTGAATCAGATTATCTTCAAATAAATCAAAAGATATTTCAAAGAGGATGTTTGAATAATATAACTCACTGATTCATTAGTGAATATTTTCTTGATTGAAATATTTTGGTTTCCTATACAATTTTGTAACTGCAGGACCACAGAACTGAATAGTCAAATAGCAACCCCATCTCCCCCTGACCCATAGCAGCTACATCAAAGATGGCAGACACCAGCTAGTATTGTGTATTTAGTGCATTAGAAAGCGTAGTCGTGCTCTTTTATTCTACGTGTGTTCTGTGTATTTCAATCGCATTGCAGATCGCATAAGAAGTAAAACTAATACTTGCAGTGGTCAAAACTAAAGTGAAGGACAACAGGAAAACACAAAAGAAAAGAGCGAGCATGTAGCATAAAATCTATAAAATGTTTGACTTATAAAGCGTTTATCGGGAGAAGCTCTTATGATAGAAATAGTATTCTGAGATACCAAAAGCGACAACACAGCAATAAAAATGTCTCTAATTCCTAATGGCTTATAGTATGCATCAGGATCACACAACCTAGCTTACACCACTTATGTTCACCGAGATTCCATAGATGTGCGAGAGAAGAGTGGCTGAAGCTGTGTAGTCAAAAACGTATTTACAAAGGACACTGAAGCCTTGACATACTGGGTAAAACCCTATTTTATCCACAGAAGCAATTCTAAAGAATAGTGAGGGCAATGCTAACAGACTTACCTGAAGGATCTGCCAACCTATTGGTGCCCTCCTACTGCCCTCTACCAGAGCTTACGTGTCACCTGACTTGTCCCATCACAAACACACCTGGAGAATCACAACTGCCAGGATTCATTGTTACCAGCAAGACAATACTATATTCCTAATGTGCAACGTGGAGAAGAAAAACAGTTGAGGATCACCTATCCTCAGCACCAAAGATGTTTAAGCCAGCATCCCGGAAATGAGTGATTTACTGCTTAACCCCATGTTCCCAGAGGCTTAGAGATAATATGGTCTGAAGACTCGGGCCAGTATCCTGATTCTGCAGAAGCCCTGAGGCACATCCAGGTACTGAGCCTAGAATTCCTACTGGCAGGTTTGTTGGATGCTCTACTACACAGGTCTAGTCATAAGGGCTCTGATAATAAAATGTAACATGTGCCCAACCAATAAATTAGGTAATAAGCATCCAGAACAGAGATTCCTTCCCGTGTCCCATAGGGGAAAAAGATTCACATTTAAAGCAAATAATAATTTTAACCATACATTTAGTTTTATATAATATTAAATCACTTTTTATAATAAGCTGTGAACTAGGTTCTGTTTTGTTTCATTTTAGTAGCTAATTAGTATGTGACCATAATGATGTTTCTACTGTACTGAATGATTATATAATTATCTTGCCAGGAATCTGTTCAAAAATGGAATGTGTAGAGTATATAATGAGTATAATGCTGCACTAAGAAAATCATTTTTTTAACATAATTAGAGATTCACACCATGTTCTTCAAGCGCACCACAGCATAAATTTACCTGACATACACACAACTCTCATCTACATACATTTTAAGTAGAGTACAGAGAAAGGAGAATCACATATGAAATATTTTCCTTTGGAAATAAGTACACAATCAAAAATTAACTAAATGTTCATTTTTATTATGTTTGGTAGTCAAATATTTGTTATACTGCCAACATCCCTAAATAGGAGTCCATTTAAACCCATCAGCTGTGAATGAAACCAACAGGTTTCAATATCCTAAATATCAAACTCAGTTACTGAAAATTAATAATATCTGATTCACACTAAAGAAGAGGAGAGTAATACTTATATCCTAAAAATGGGGACAGTTAATTTCTATTTTACCTTGTAAGTAACTGTAAAGGAAACTCCGAACTTTTTCCCCCTTGATTTTCCCCACATTTACATTAGCTTCCTCCTGTCATCTATCACCAGGTCACATCCAGCCTTCTCGTTCTCATTACGACACTAGCCCCCTTAACCTGGGGTTACAGCAATGATCTCAATTCTCTGTGTACAAGGAACAACCCTCACCTCACAGAGGCAAAGCATTCATATGCTACCTGCCCATCAAATTAGGTGACAGACTATGATCTACTCTGAGAGAAAAATGAAAGGACATCTACATGCTTTATGTCAAATTGGGAATCATTTTATGGAAGAACTAGAATTCCATCGTAAATGTGGTTCTGTCCTTGAAGACTCTATCGAGGATGAGTATATTTAGAATTCCTTCATCCCTTTTGTAGAAATGATTCATGCCATGTTAAAAAAGATGACTGTGGCACTCTCTCTTTAAGGCAAATCTAATTCGTGCCAACTCTGAACAAGAGTCTAGGAGCACATGGACCTCCTTCTAGGACTGGATGAAGGGCAGAGTGGAAGGAGTATGCCTCATGGTCAGAGTGACGTTGGAGTTATCACTTAGCATGCTTCCTGTCTGTGCGGCCCAGCCCTTGGGCCTGTACAGGCAACTTATAAGGTACAGCCTTTCATCTTTCCCACTGAACAGGTAGGAAACTGAGGTTAGGTATGCAGGTAAGACTCACCCAGCAAAAAAGTGCCATAATAAGGCTTTGAACTTGACCTTACCCCCTTGGCCATCTTCTTAATCATTTTATTCACAGGTCAAGCTCATTAAGTACCTTTTTGACAACTGGGCTTTCCTGTAGAAATTTCCTTAGTTCCAAATTCATATGTGGAGAATTTTCTTTCCTCCCTGATGCCAAAGATCCTCATGGAGCCTCTTTCTTTGGGATTCACAGAAAGCTATTTGCATTTCAATATATTATATTTGTAAAAGAAAATTTATAAACTGGAACACTGGAACAGAAAAAATCTTGCAATATATACTAAGGAGCTCATCTTATGACCTCACGACATGAGGTAAGCAAAACACTATTCAAGGAAAACATTTAAAAAGCATTACATATATTTAAGACTGTGTAAGGGAGATAAAAATGAGAAGTATCTGCAAGTCCCCTTTAAGTGCAGTTTAAAATCAAGTAAGCAAACACCAGGTCATATGAAAAATCATTGTAACTTCATGTGCCTAGTGTAGTACCTGACACGGAATAACATTCAACAAATAGTTGATAAATGAGTAATGCACAAAAATCCCACTAGGAGAATGTATCATTTATAAATATGCCTACTGGTATGGGGTTTTATAATTTTATCAGATCATTTTCATTTTGATAATTTTAATTCCACAAAAAAATGCTTTTAAGGTCGACAAGCTATATAATTAACCCCTTTTCAAAGACAGGAGAAATGACAGATCCGAGATCACAGAGAAAGTTAAGAATAAAGCAGACTAGAGCTCAGTGTGTCTGATTCTTAATCAATGACAGCATAGTAAAAAATTTCATTTCAAATAAGAATATATTCATCTTCCCTAAGTAGCCTCATCAGTGGAGCCTAATCTAAAGAAAAGTAGTAAACTTAGAGAATTTTCTGAATGTGGAAATATACAGATTTATATGTTTATAAAAATTTCAATTTCTAGACTTGAAGTCTTTCTGATATAGTCCACCTAGTTTTCTCTATTTAAAACATAATGCTTACAATGTTAGTCACTAAGGGGAAAAGAATCAAGATATTAAAAACAAAAAGCCATTTTGACATATGACAGGTCTCAAAAATCACAGAGTTCTGTGATTCCTGGGCTCTGGAATCGAACGAATTCAAGCTGAAAACCCCACAACGGGCCTTAGAATTTGAGAGGCTTTGGGCAAGGTATTTCATTTCTCCAAGCCTTGATATCCTCATCTATAAAATCAGGAGATAAGACTCTTATTGGAGTTAAATGATAAAATGTTTGGAAAATCACATAGCTCAGGCCTGACACAAAGTAGAATCCCAAGAGCAATTAAATCTCTCCTTTTCCTCACAAAATCCTCCTGGCGTCCTGACCAGGGACTCTGGTACATGAATCACACTGGATGGTGGAGTGAATGTTTTAATTCACCCAGGTCACTGAGCTGCCTTAAATGCTTTTCTGTGTAAGGCATATAAAAATCTAAATGACAGAAATTAACTAAACTACGTATGTGATAACAAAGATTCCTTGAAACAAGAGTTCAGATAACATGGGAGGGGGGAAATAAACACACAGGTGCATATAATACACACATGTACAAAGTAACCACGTGGTGTATGAATAATTTAAAAAGAATAAAAGGACAGAGAGAAGGATACCTCCTGTTTTGTATAGTTACAAACTTATGAATGTGATTACATAGTCCCTGTCGTGGAAGCACCTATAATCTAGAAGAGAGAGACGGAAACTGTTAAGTTCAATACAATAGCGTAGGTAATACGACAAAGGTACGCACAGAGCATCTTGTGATGCACACAAAAAGGTGGCAGGATGATTAAGAATCAGGAGAGTATTCAAAATAGGAAATTAATTTTACACAAAATGACTGCATAAATGACAAAACTTTATTGGGAGACATAAAAATGAATAAACGGAGAGACATACTTGCCTAGGAGAGAAAAATAAAAGACTGCCGAAAAACCCCAACTATCCCAAAATTAATTCATGAATCTTACGCAATGCTAATCAAAATCTCACTGAAATCCTTTTGTTGGGAGAAAGAGCAAAACACAATTCTATATCTATAATAATAGACAGGCAAGACAAATGGTTAAACAGACACATTAAAACAATATGCCAACATTGATTCTAGATTAAAAAAATGTAGAAACATTAAAAATGATACAAGATTAGTAGAAAAAGATAAATATGTCCTCTGTGGCACAAAGGGTCTCTCTAACCGTAACGGTACAAAAATAGCGAAGTGAAAGGCTAGCAGAATTGATAACAAAAGCTTAAGCATTTTCTACCTTAAAAATAAGGTTAAAGAATCCAAAAAGAAAAGAAAATCAAATTTGGGAAATTTGTAAAGTGCTCTTAGAAATCAATAGAAATATGCTCTAGGTAGTTTGACTATCAGAATAAAAGCACAGATACAAGTAGAGAAAGTGAACCTTTTTCAACTGTCAGACTGAAGTTGAAAAATCAGGGCTGATTCAGCTTCTAGGAGACACGGCTCTCGGAGAGACGGAGGAGCTGACAGGCAAGAGCTCCACTTCTACCGGCCAACTAGAAAACCCAGAGAGATGCGGTAATCATCTGCAGGCAACAGAGAACACTGCCAAGGGGTGCAAAGAACTTCAGAGATGTGAGCTTTCTTCTCTAGCCATTTTACCCTGAGGCATGCCAATTCTCAGCCTGAGAATGGCTGAGTTCCATGCAAAGCCTAGAGGAGGGTCACTGTGGGAGCAGAGTGGCTGAAAAGCATTTGGTGAGGACTCAGGACGCTTCAAGTATACATGTAGCTTTCTCATCAGTACACATGGCAAATACTGGACTGCTCTACAGAAAGGGAAGCTTAAACCCTCAACAGAAAGCTGATGAAAGGTAGAGCAGAGACATCTCATGATATTTTATGTAAAGATTGATTTACTTATTTGAAAGAGAGAGAGAGAGAGTGGGGGGGAAGGGGCAGAAGGAGAGGGAGAGAGAATCTCAAGCAGACTCCCCTCTGAGGGCAGAGGCCAATGTGGCACTCCATCCCTGAGATCATGACCTGAGCCGAAACCAAGAGTCAGACACTCAACCAACTGAGCCACACACATGCCCCCTCACGACATTTCAGAACCTACCAGGGAGTAGGGCCCACAGAATATACAAGACTATTAGCTGAAAACTTGGAGAGCTAGATGAACAAGACATGAATTAGCCTCAGTTTAGCACAGCGCTTGATTAGAGGAAGACTGAACGCTTTTCAGAAGAAAATATTTTCTGGAGACTACATAAATTTCATACACAATGTCTACCACTTAATACAAAATTTCGAGACATCCCAGAAGACAGAGCCTCATGATTAAACACCAAGGAGAAAAAGACAAAAGAATGAGAACTACACATGCTCCAGATACTGGAGTTTAACTGATAAGACTTTCCATAAGTAGGTGAAAGGATGAACAGTTTCACCACAGAAACTTAATACATTAAAATTAAACAGAATGAAATTCTCTAAGGAGAAATATTTGAAACTAAGAGTTCTGCAGATATATTTAACAACAGAGTACATTCAGCAGAAGAGAAGTTAAACTATTAACAGGGTACTTCCTCTAGATTCTGGTATTATGAGTGAATATTCTGCAACTACTTTTTAATACTTCTGGATGTAAAACCCTCTTCTACAAAAAGTACATATTTTTAAAGTAATCAGAAAATATGATGACAACAACAAAAACAAGCAACTTTTTAAAAAGTAGGGCAGGGAGGGATAGCCAGGTAAAGGAAAATAGGGAAATATTCTCTAGGTAGTTTGACTATCAGAATAAAAGCACAGATACAAGAAAAAGGATGTTATTTTCAGGACATACAAGCCATCCAATACCACTAAAATCTACACAGTAAAGTGAATCTCTAAAGCGCCAATATATGAGCTAGAAAGGGAGCTAAATCTCAAGTCATAGTGAGGAATGGGTGTCTTTAAATCATTGTAAGGAGCACAGACCCTATTATATAAGTTACAGGGAGTGACTGGAAGGTTTAACATGGTCAGATTCATTTTGAATAGATATTTCCTGTTGCTAGGTAGAGGAAGAATTTAAGGAGTCAGGATTAAAAGCAGAAGACCAACCAAGTAGCTATAATAACCCAGGCAGGAAAGGTGAAGACCGAAGTTACAGGAGTGATAGAAATACAAAAAGAGGGACAAATCTGAGAAACAGGCAGGATATCTTATCAGTAGGATTTTTTGGATTCCTTGGAGAAGGCCGAGTAAAACGAGAAGAAAAAAAAAATCTACAGCTCCTGGTTTCCAGTTAGGGGGGGATAGACATGATAGGAGTGCCAATAACCAGGATCGAACACCTAAGGATGGGTAGTGGGAGGAAGTTTTAAGATGAAGGTGATAAATTCAGGTTTAGACTTCTTGAATTTGAGGTGCCTGAGGAACATCACACAGATTTATCCTGATGCTTTTTAATTAATTATCCCAAATTCAGGAGCTACTTATCCATTGGAAATACAAAAATCAGGTTTCAAGGTATGGCAGACAGAATACTTTACCATTCCCCCCTCCCCCAAGATGTCCACATCCTAATCCCCAGAGCCTATGAGTAATTTATATGGCAAAAGACTTTGCAGATGCAATTAAATTAAAGATCTTGGGATGGTGAGATTTCCTAGATTATCCAGTTGAGTCCAATATAATCACAGGGATCCTTATAAGAGAGATATAGGAAGGTCCAACTGAGAAGAAGGCCACATGACAACAGAAGCAAGAGGTTGGAATATGTGGGAAGGGGCCCCAGGCCAGGGAATGCAGGTGGCCTCTAGAAGATGAAGAAGGCAAAGAAACAGACTCTCCCTTCAGAGCCTCCAGAAGGAACCAGCCCTGCCAACCTGTTAGGCCTGTGAAGCTGACTTAGGACTTCTGATCGCCAACATTGTAAAACAATAAATGTGTGCTTTTTTTAAGAGACTAACTTTGTGCTAATTTGTTACAGCAGCAGGAGGAGACTAACACATCAGGTTATACTATTCCTCTTGAAAATGAGGGCTAAGCTGTGGTTTTGTAGCACAAAGACTTTTTACCACCAAATGCATACAAGAAAATCTTGAGGGCTGGGTGGAGAGGGGCAAAGATCAATGAGAAAAACTTGGGGTCCTTGGACGTGGGCCCAGGCAAAGACTGAAATAAAGTGTATCCAGCTGTCTGACCGTCCCTCCCAGGGAGGATGCCTTCCTACTTCCTCATCCACCGACCACCAGGCCTGATGTGCCCAACCCCACTGTCTCAGCGCAGGTGCTCACAGCAAACACTACGAAGAAAACAACGAAAACCCTGAACCTGTACTTTGTGAAAAGCAAATGATTGACAGTCCTTTACAGTGACTAAGGTGGTTATTCCTAGCCTTTTAAAATTCTGTTTATTTTCTAATCTGTGACTACCTCACACAGACTGCATTCCCTGGAGACATGCACACATGCACAAGATTTTTCATATACTTTCCAAGGCCTCCCAGTTTAAAAACCTTTCTATTTTTATAAAAGAGGCCTTCTTAAGTAGGCAAATATTTAACTGTTTCCCCATTAAAGTTTCTCCAGAAACTGTATAATAACAGTCTTGCTTCTCTTTAATTACCAGACAATGGAATTTATATTTGTAAGGGGAAAAATAAAAAATGATGTTTTCTGAAAGCTTCCAGTTGATTAAGTAGCAAATACGGTCTCATCTAAGAGGCAAAAAAATTGAACAGTAAGGAACAGAACACTCTTTTTCTCTACAATGAAAATTAGGATTATATTTGAATACAAGTAGGGGATAAATGTTACCTGATCTTCCTAACACATTATTTCAGCATTTTTTTCCTATAGTTAATTTCTTAAATTAACTATAGGAAATATATTTCTTAAAATTTATGGGACAAAAATATTACGAATCTATCATCCTATGAACAGCCATTTCTGCAAGGACAAGATTCAAAAGCAAATGTGAAGCTGCCCTTCATGAAACAGTATGGTAGCGGGACCTAAAATTGCTATTGTCAACTAAGTATTTAATTTCTGAGAATACCTTCTATCTCAAATCCAAGGATTCCACAAAATATTTCTAATCCAAGTTCTTGGTTTAGATGAAAAGTATGTGATTGTTAAGTAAGTATTCTAGAAAGCTGTCTGTTAGAAAATATTACTTTGAGTAGAGAATTATGCTTGTTTATAATATTAATAGACAACGCAGTAATTCATAAATAGCACTTTACCATAAAGAAATAATTTTGCTATTTTTAACTCAGAGTAAATTTGACTCAGCAGGTGGTATAGAGTTTTTCAGCCAAAATGGTAATAACAACAGTACCGACTACACCAGCAGCTGCACTTAATTTGCCTTTGGAACACTGCCTAGCATTCAGGAGGTACTTCACTTGAATTAACTCCGCTCAGTTTCACATCTAACTTGTGACATCCTGAATCATACCTATCTACAGATGTGTAGAGTGGTTCAGTATCCTGCTCACGGACACAGAGCCACTTAAGTGAGAGAGCCAGGATTTAAATTCAAGCAGTCAGGCTCCAAGGAACCGAACCTTGCAGGTAAGGAGGGTGGTCCTATTTCCCTCCAGTGTGTGCGCTAGAAGTAGATGGGCCATCCGCAGCACTCAGAGTCCCATCAGAGTCCCCATGTCCCCAAGGCTCTCGGTCTGCTGCTTCATCAGAGTGCTCTGTATTCACCCCATAAAGAGCCTTCACCCGGAAACCTTCTAATCACCTCCAATGGCAGGACTGCGCTTTAAGGGAGTTTCTCTGAGATGAAATCGAGGCTACCTTCCTGAGCTGCTGTAATGACAACACAAGCTGTTCTTTCAGTAAGTTCTAACTCTTTATAAGAGGTGGTAGGAAAGGAATTGCTATAGTAAGTCTCCATTTTGCAATTGTGGTGTTATTCTGGAAAATAGTTTCCTATGTCCCAGTTATTGGACAAGCTGGCTTAATTTCCACAGCTGAGTTTTCTACGTAAAAACTTCCTTTCGTAGTGTTTATCCAAATGAATGCTTTATATACGATTTATGTGTTAACAGACAAGAAAACCACTGTTAGCTAGATGCAACTCTAGTTATCACCTACTTCGGATCCCTCTCTCCCAGCACGTGTAGCAAATGGAATTAGGTTTCAAAAAAATGACCCTAGTTAGTGCCAGAGGTGGGACTAGAATGAGCCCCTGACTCTCAGTCCAGAGCTCCTTTCACAATACGGTGCTCTTTTTAGGCACCTGACCATGAAAGCTGCCCAAAGCTCAATGGTATGGAAACGAAATAGTATATAAATGTTATCAGAATTTATTGCTGCAAATACTCGTTATAGCTACAACTCAATATTATAAGGCGTTAACTGTCAAAAGTACAACTACATATTTCAGGAATGGGGAAAGCACTTCTAAAAGCCAAAATATAACCAAAGTAGAATCAACATGCAATTTTACAACTTTTATAAATAAAACAGGCCTGAAAAACCTTACATCTATTTTAAGGGCATAAGAGAAAACAGCAATAAGAAGGATAAATACCCCTTTCCAACTATTCTAAGACCTTTGGTACTAAAGCAATAATAAGAAACAGATACAAAAGCTGTACATAATTTGGCTGACCCTAAGAGTCTTGTCACCAATTAAGTTGCTTTCACTATGAGAGAGTTTTGCCTTAAACAAAAATACCATCTGCTTTACCTAAAACATTAAGATGTTCTATTTTCTTGTCGATTCAGAAATCACATCTGTAGCCATTTTCTGAAAAGACAGCAGAAGGCATTATATTTATGGGTGACTGCATAAGGAATGATGTTCAATCAAAATGTAATTTTCATCTACAGGGAGAAAATTTCATTTCTCCAATAACTATAATGCTGTAACTTTGGAGGAACACGTTGTACATAAACAGGCTGATTTTCATGAATAAAAAGACCTTAAAAGTTAATGCAGTAAAATAAAGTTGTTTTGTTACTAAAGACAGACACGGCAAATATGTTTGTATTCCCTTTGTAGATCTTTGTCAACAACAGAAATCTATCCTGTGTAAGGTTTTTCAGGTGAAAAGAAAAAAGAAAAAAAAAACTTTATATTGGTGCTATGTCTCTCCATGCAAGTGAGCCATCATATAAGAGGTAAAATGATGAAAACAACAAAACACAAACCACTTTCTGTTTTCAAAACACTTTTAGACACAGTATTGGTCCTGGGAAAGACATTCTACTCTACAATCCAATGAACCAACTGAAGAAGATACAAAACACTAGAGAAAACATCACTTACAGTGAAGGCAAACACAATGTCACAAGGGATAAAGAACACGATTCGAAGAAAAACACACAAGCCATCCAACTACCTATAATACTTTGAGTATATTTTAAGCACCTACAAAAAACCCCTAAAACCCAGGTATGTTTTACTTTGAAAAGTAGCCTAATTTCACATACAATATTCTTGCCTAAAATAAAATAAAATAATAAAATAATGCTGCTCTCCAAATAAGGATGAAATAAATAAGTCCAAAGGCTCTATTTAAAATTTTTCTTTTACCACAAAGTTGTGAAGTGTTCTGAAGTCCAAGATGGGCTTGAAGCCCTTCCTGACTTTTTCAGGATCGGGATACCTTCACTAAAATCCTTTTCCTTGTTCCTCTTGTAGTGCACGCTTTATTAATCTGCATTTAGAAGGAAAAAAAATCTGGTTCAGAAGAACAGAAGACTTTGAAATACGCCATATCACTTCAGTCTATGCTGTGAACTGCTTTGAGTTAATTAGCTCTGTCTCAGCAATTTCAGAAGACATGATGGACACGGGGAGGAAAGAAGAGAGAGAACAGAGGACTGAGTGTGCAAGAAACCAGAAAACAAAACAAAACAGAACAGCTAAGGACTCTCATTTAATCATCACTTCCCCCCTGCCCAACCCTAATACAAATCACTTTTAAAAATGACTCGTAGTCCAGATATTTACTTTCTCTCTTTCATGGTGCATTACACAGTTCCAACTAACGGGGGGAAAACCTCTGGCACTACAGCAATAACAGAAGAGGATCATTCAAGATTTGCATTACCTGGCAGATACAGCAAAACTAACGTCAGCTTTTCTTTGCCACTATCTCATCTCCTTTCCCAAGTTTTTCTTAAGTTCTACCAAGTTATGCATTTCCAAATATCATAACTGGAAATGATTATAATCCTTCCCAGATTACAGTTGGTAGTCCCCATGCTAACTCTGCCTTCACAGTGTAACAAAATATCTCATCATAATCCAACACACAGAGGGCACACATTTTTCCTCTCCATCTTCTGCACTCTCCCAATTATGATCCTTGATGAGGTAATTGCAAGATGTTGGAAGCAACAAACAAAATCGCTTTGATTTCATTAGACAAACCACACAACTAAAACACCTTGTATAAACTTAATTCACTGTATAATAATCTGACAACAAACTAGAACCACACAGCTAGTTAAGAAAGTTTGATTTAAAGTATAAACAATAAAAAGGCAATTAAAACACAGACTAACCAGGCAATTTAGCAGGTGTTCACTGAACACATAACTACTTTGCCATTGCTTTTCAAGAAATAAAACTTAAAACTATCATTTTAAATGCAGTCTGTTCAGCCACTTCCACAGATAAAATCTAAAGCTAATAAAATCTAAAATAATTTTGTACCTAGGAACAAAATCACAGTAGACTAATTATAAGGGCCTGGGAAGGAAGATTCTTTTCAAGTTCACATAGAATTGATGAAAAGAATGATTTAAGATATCATGCCCTGAAAGCACTAAGGAGACAAACTCTGACCACGTTGTAAATCTTTCAGAAATCAGTATGTGAGAATGATGGTAGCCTACTGATAAATATTTTCTTCAAACTTCTAAGTGACAGTAAAAATGTATATATAATAAATATAGTTATATTATTTAAAGCTGCCTATCATAAACTTTAAACTGCCTAACACAAAACCATAAAAAGTATTTTTTCAGGAGGTGCAAGAAAGGAATAAGAATTTCTTTTTTAATTCTGATAAAGAGGAAGCCTAATGAATATTCAAGAAGCTAGAACACTAGTAGACAAGCAGAATCAAGGAAAGGACTCTTATAAAGAAGAAAAGTTAGCACTTAAATACCTCTGTGCTTCGGGAATGTGGTACAGAGGGTGAAAAGTCAGCACCACTTGACTTGCAAAAATTTCTTGAAAGACAGACATTTTTCAATTTTTGGAAGGGATGGGAAGCTGGACAAAGAGGAAAAGTTGAGGCACTTAAGCATGATGCTAGTAACAATCCAATGCAAGTCAGAAGAGTTATGGTGCTTTCTCCTGTACTGTGCCTTTATTAGGGAATTTGCTAATTACTTTAAACTAATTATTTCATAATTCTTCCAAACCTTTATTATATAGCTCTACAGTCTCTATCTGCAAAATCTGAAAAATTCTGAAAATCAGGTTTTTTCAAAACTCATTTGGTGGCAAAACCTAAACTGAACTGACATGAAGCCACATAAAATTATTTATTCCACTTGATCTTAATATTCAGAAATTTTAAATTATTTAATGAGCCCTGTCCCAGACTGAAATATGTATGTCATAATATGCCATATATGCATATTATGTTCCTAGAAAATAAAAATTCTGAATTCACAAAAGATTTCAGGTAAAGGATTGAGGATTTTATTTAAAGGTAGGCTATACAAGCAGTCCAAGGCATAGACTTCTTATAGAAGACACCCTATCTGTGGTTCTGAACAAGAAAGAAAAAGAAAAAAACAAAAAACAAAAAAAACAAAAAAACACAAGAAATGAAAGGGGAAGGAGAACATGAACATATCCCAGCACAGTGCGACAAAGGCAGGAACACAAAATAAATCTGTCACTGAATGGCTGACTATCTGAACCAAGGAATAAGTATCTTTTAACATGACCCTAAATAGGTCACTAAGAAACAGTAAACATTTAAGAATATTTTCTTTATATATGAATACCCCAAATCCCAACAGGACATATATGCTTTTACTTTATCTCTATCCCAATTCTTAATTTTACAATATCTAATTATGTTTTGGTTTTAGAATAAATGGAAAATCTGTTTCTTTAATAATTGTGTTAGATATGATTTTACTACCTAACTGGTAGGAGAGTCTTGAGAACAGGATTTTAAGAAGCTTC
Organism: Mirounga angustirostris; assembly: GCF_029215605.1. NCBI lineage: Eukaryota > Metazoa > Chordata > Mammalia > Carnivora > Phocidae > Mirounga > Mirounga angustirostris. The sequence continues at coordinate 105,904,329 of NW_026991720.1, read as the reverse complement.
TAGCATCCAGGACTGATTTATTCAGCACAGACCTGTTTCCACAGTGTGCAGAATACAACTCCAGCCTGAGAGGAAGAGGGCAGGGAAGAGTAGTCCATGATCAGAAAATATGGTAGCTGGCCTGAGTCATCTAGTTAATGAACCTAATGAGTAGATAATGCTAGTTGCCTACCCAATAGCCATTCCCATATTCTCCTTTCCTGACAGAAACTCAATTGTACTCAGGAAGACAGTAATCGTAGCTTTAAAAAAAAAAAAAAGCCCTTGATTCTCCATGCTTGTGGCTACGTGACACAGTTCTGGCCAATGAAATATAATTAGAATTCAGCAAGTGGAGCTTCCCAGAAAATTATTGTATCCTCAATTTAATAAAAGTCAGCAGACTCAAGTGGCATAACTTTCATCCTTTGCTCCTCCTACCCCTTCCTGGCTGGAACACAATGCAATGTCTGGAGAACCAGGCACAATCTTGAAACCATGAGAACCACCACAGGCTAATGCAGAGCTGAGAGGTAAAAGGGGCCTGGTCCTTTCATGACCTCATGGAACACATCACAAGGCCTGGACTACCTACTACTTTGAAACTTGGTTTCTTGGGAAGCCAATGTAGCACGCTTTTTGTTACATGCAGTTGAATGCAATCTGAAGCGAAACACTATACCCACAACAAATTATACTGAAGTACCCAAAACTCCTATTGATCTTAAAAGAAGGTAATACTGAATGCAAGATGATTCTCCTAAAGCAAAAATTTTCCCATAAAGATTGATCACTACAAACATACTTTTCCTCAGAGGGATGCTTAGTTTTAAATCTGTCCTTAACTGCCTATCAATTACTACACGTAACTTCTCATAATTGTCACCTTCTCTACCACAATTTTTAATGATCAATCAGCAAACATCTCTTGTATACCAAGTACTTCTTATTTCATTCAACCATTCATAACTTCTTTAATTCAGGCGAGTCTTCTTTATTTTCTCCATGGAATGTGAAAGGCAGATTTCATAAAAACTTAAGCTAAGCCTCAGAATTTACCAATCCTATGCTCTTTATTACAAAATACATGCTAGCACAGGCATCTTCTTTAACTTTATATAGAATTTTATGAACATAGTTTATTTGACCAATTCCTCGATGGTTATTATTGAACATTTAAGTCTTTTAAAGTATTTTTTCAGATGATAAAGCTGAGAGAAAGGTTTTGCCCACAGTTCTCTTCATCTCTACACAGGATCAATTTTTTCCAGTGCAATGCCTAGTTTGAACGCTCCTGGCACGTATTACTGGGTTACTTTCTAGACAGACTGCTAGGTGTCATGTAAGAATGAAGAATAAGACCCAACCTATGCCTTCACGGGGTTTATAGCAAGCATCTTCATAGGAATATTATACATGTGCTATGTGGGACAGCAGTGGTTAGACACACAGTCCCATGGGAGCATACAAGAACGACACCTAATATGACTCAAGTATACTGGAAAAAGTTTCCAGAGAATGTAACACTTAAGCTGAGTCCTAAACGATAACCAGGGGTCAATCAGGCAAAGAGAGTGTGTGTGTGTGGGTGCGTGCGCGCCTGGGGATGTGCTGGTAGGGGGTTTTTGTTTTGTTTCCAGGCAGCAAAGGTCTAGAAGTAAGAGAACATGGTATGTTAAGAGAATTGATAGTTGAAGGGCTGAAACACAGAGTGCAGGCTGGGGTAATGTGAAAGATGATGCTAGAGAAACCAAAATGTAGACACATAATTCAAGTTAAAGAGTCTGTAAGTTTAGCCTTAGGGCAGTGGACAAAAGAAGAGTTTTGAGCAGCTGAAACATCATGGCTAGTATCCGTTAAATGCCTACTAAGTACCAGATTCTACACTATAAAATTCATATACGTAACCTTATTTAATTCCTCCAACAAATGTATGAGGGAGGGACGGACACCTGTTACAGGAGTGTCGCCATCACTCAGGGGAGAGACAGTAGCAACCTAAAGGAGGGCACTGGTACTGAAGTTAAGGAGAAGCGGACAAAACTGTGATACGTTTAGGAAGTAGAATGAAAAGACCTGGTATTTGTTTGGGCACAAGGACAAAGTGAAAGAGACAGAGATGAGCAGGGACTGAAGGGGACACTAATGAAAAACTGGAATACATGATCACTCAAAAATTGAGGCCCAGGTAACTGGATGATGCTGCTGAAATTTTATTAAGGAGCTCAGGACCACAGAATATTTGAGTAGAGAGTAGGAATCTGGTTTTATTTTTAATTTAAAAAAATTTTTTTTAAAAAGATTTTATTTATTTGACAGAGAGAGAGCACACACACACACACACACACACACAAGCAGAGGGAGAGGGAGAAGCAGGCTTCCTGCTGAGCAGGGAGCCCAATGTGGGGCTTGATCCCAGGACCTTGGGATCATGACCTGAGCTCAAGGCAGACGCTTAATGACTGAGGCACCCAGGCGCCCCAGGAGTTCAGTTTTATACGCACTGAAATGGAGGTACAGGTGGACCATCCCGACGGAGCTACCTATCTGGCCTGTGGGCAGAACTTGGCAAACTTTTCTCAGAAGAGATATGGATGTGGTGAGTCACCAGTACATGGACAATAAATGAAGGCAACTGAGTAGGAAATATCACTCTCACCAGGAGCTTTTATCTTTTAAATCTTCCTGAGGCAAAACAATTACTTATTTAAGATCTCTTATATGCTCTTGACTCTCCACCTCTTTTAGATGTTAACATAATCTGAAGTCACAGATCTATATTCCTGTAGCTTTTTCTACAGTACATACCTAGCTTCAGTTCCGGTAACCAAATTTCCAGTCATGATCTGCATTTCACTATGTCTCATTATTTTCAAGGCCTTCTTACTTTTGATTCAAATATTAGTCAGCTGAGTTGACTTTATCAAGAAAATATTCAAAAAGAAGAGTACCCATGGTTCATTTTGTGTTTTCATATTTGAAAATGTCTTTTTTTGTTGCTTTCACATATAAAAGATAACTGTGAGTATAAAATGATTTAAAAACTCTATAGTCTTCTCATTACAGAGAAGAAACCTAAGTCTGTTTAGCTTTTGTTCCATATTACACAGTATATATCTTTCTGCTTGGGTACTTCTACAATATGTCCCTTTCCTTTTAATTGGACTAAGTTACCAAGACATAACAGGAGTGACCCTCTTTTCATTTGTATTACCCAGAACTTAACCCTTTTATCTATAAAGTCAGACCTTCTCAGCTCAGAAAACTTTTCATCAGTTCTGTCTTTGATCATTGTCTCTGCTCCATTTTTTTCTCCTGAAGAAAATCACTGTCTTTTGTTTAAATCTTATCCTGCATACCAATCATCTTCTCTCCTGTTGTTTCCACTCCTCTTCCTTTTCTCTGCATTCTTGCAAAGCATCTCATGGGTTTTTTTCTTTCGTGTCACTGGACACTCTTTCACAATGTCGGCCTCACTCTTCAGTATCACTTGTAAAGATGCTCACTCATCACGCCCCCTCCAATAACCTTCCCTTTTGTCCCTTCCCCGTATCATCTCACCAGTTTTTCATCTCGGCTCTTTGTTTCCCGTTTCAGATTTCTTAGAGATCATGACTCAAATTTTTTGAGAACTCCAAAGAGGTTTTTTTGTAATGTTTTCCTGGTCTCTGTAATAAATCATTTTAAAAGGTAAATTGTTCTTCTGAGTCTTCATGTAGCGCTACTTTCTGTCGTTCTGTAGAGCCTTTGCAAAGGTTTGCTAGGATAACTTTCCCTTTACTTACCCTCACAGAAGCAGATATCCAGACCCTGTGTATGCTAAAGGTACTCTTGGTCTTTATTTTGGCATTAAAGCCCCTCTCTTACCTAGAGTTAGTTTATTTGACGAGTATTTGGCAAGGGATTCAAAAGCAAGGGATTTGCCAGGGGATTCAAAAGCAAGGTAGTTCCCTGCCATCATGGAGCTAATATTTTAGCAAGGGAGACAGACAGCAAGAAATAAATAAATTAAATAACCAGTTTGTTAATAATGCCTAAAGGAGGGGAAGAAAAATGCAGTGATGGAGAAGAGTAAGTTATATAATATATAAAATATATAATAAGGAATGTAAGTCCACATGCATAGAGCCAGCCTGATTGCAAAGGTCCAAAGGGCTACCATCCAAGGTGGCTATGCCTGTATATTCATTGTTTTATGCCAACTCTGGTGAACAAATGGAGGGATTCTTTCTTCAGCAAAGACTATCATGGGTATCCTTCTGGCCCATGCCACTGTCAATAGTAATTTCCTTGAACGGATACTTCCCTAGGTCAGTGCTCTACCATCAGTTCCCCACTTGTTTCTGCCTATTTTATTTCTTTTTTTTTTTATTTCATTATGTAATGTTAATCACCATACATTACATCATTAGTTTTTGATGTAGCATTCCACGATTCATTATTTGCGTATTAACACCCAGTGCTCCATTCAGTACGTGCCCTCTTTAATACCCATCACCAGGCTAACCCATTCTCTCACCCCCCTCCCCTCTAGAACCCTCAGTTTGTTTCTTAGAGTCCATAGTCTCTCATGGTTCATCTCCCCCTCCGGTTCCCCCCTCCCCCTTCATTTTCCCCTTCCTTCTATCTTTTCTCTCTCTCTCTTTCTTTAACATATAATGTATTATTTGTTCCAGAGGTACAGGTCTGTGATTCAACAGCCTTACACAATTCACAGCGCTCACCATAGCACATACCCTCCACAATATCTATCACCCAGCCCCCCATCCCTCCCACCCCTCACCACTCCAGCAAACCTCAGTTTATTTCCTGAGATTAAGAATTCCTCATATCAGTGAGATCATATGATACATGTCTTTCTCTGATTGACTTATTTCGCTTAGCATAATACCCTCTGGTTCCATCCACGTCGTTGCAAATGGCAAGACTTTTTTTTGATGGCTGCATAATATTCCATTGTGTGTGTGTATCTGTGTATATGTGTGTGTGTATACACACACACACACACACACACATATATATACCATTTCTTCTTTAACCATTCATCTATTGATGGACATCTTGGCCCCTTCCATAGTTTGGTTATTGTGGACACTGCTGCTATAAACACCCGGGTGCACGTACCCCTTCGGATCACCTCATTTGTATCTTTGGGGTAAATACCCAGTAGTGCAATTGCTGGGTCGTACGGCAGCTCTATTTTCAACTTTTTGAAGAACCTCCATACTGTTTTCCAGAGTGGCTGCACCTGCCTATTTTATTTCTGTCAGATTCAGTCTCCAAATTGGTTGTGAAATACAGACACAATGGAAGCCCTCTTTTAAGTGTGATTAAGGCTGGCAATAGACCTATTAACTGAAAGAGATAAAGTTGACTTGAAAGTTAAAGTTTAAGTAGTACAATTTTAAGTTACACACATATGACTTAATAATTCATGTTTTCATATATGTTTTATATATACTTATATATATAACATTTCCTAATCTATTGATATTAAGAGCAAAGCTTCTGGTTTAACTATGGGACCACTAACTGGAGTCCTGTGTCATATTTTCTGCATAACCATGCATGTGATTAATCATGTATGGTTTCCATATTAGGTTTTTCTAAAGCAGACCAAGAATTTCACCACTTGAAAAAATATTAAGCTATATGAGTACAGACTGCTTCTACATCTTTATGACTTCTTCCCAATTTTTTTTAGGCATCTCACCAGTGACTCACATTTGTTGAAAATTTCTAAAGAACCCAACTTCAGTTAAAAAAAAACAATCTTTTGTATAATTCATCAGTTCAATAAAAATTAATCAAATTGTGTAAGAAAAATAACAAGAACAACTGATCTGGGAATAAATAATTGTTTCATGATAATCATACAATTCAACGGAAAGACCAGAGGGAGAGAATTGTGCCAGTTTCCCTAGCTAGTGGCCTGTTAGGGACAAGGTCAGGCTATCATGGGCACAGAAAAGGAATGGAGTGAATCAGTTGATCTAGTTGGCCAATTAAATGGAGATTGGTTAACAGAAATCTTAGGAAGAGAGAATGAAAAGAATAGTTACTTTATCTCCTTAACAGCCTCAAAAAGTAGCCCTGTCCCTGTATTAAAATATTAGTTCTCTGTTCTAGGTGGTAGGTACACAAATTTAAAGCTTTGGGGGTAGACATTATAAAAAGGAAAAGGAATCAATCTCCACACCTGCTTCTAGAGACTTGCAATGTAGCTATTATTTCTAACTGTTTACCACTGGTCAGTGAGTAATTGTATTTTCCAGTCCAGTTGATCAACTTTATAGTTTGTGGATATCTTAAATTGTGGCAATAGGCTGACTGTCAAACCAAGATTTGGTGTTCCTCTGATTGTTGATCATCATCTTTGTTTTCATGAGTTTTAATAGGAAATTGAGAGAGTCAGTCTCAGAGTCCCTAGTCTGCCATCACATAAAACAAAGTGTCAACTTTTTTGTTTTTTCATAGAATAGGTGTTATTCATCTAAGTCAATGTGAGGCTGAAACAGTATTTCTGGAATTAATACTCATCATTTCTGATATCATAAAATAAATAGAAATGTTAAGGGTAGGGAGACGGTTGTGGGAAAGGTAGGGCCTTTTCTATTCTCTCCCCCAGAGAACTTTATATCTCCTTGAAAAAAGTCAGGCAAAAGACAAGCCTGCGAATGACTGATTTAGAATGGCAAACACCAGATAAGATTATTTGATGTTGTGATCCAGACATGATTGCTCTAAAACTAGTTATAACATAAAATTAACTAATATATCATGTTGAAAGTATCTCCAACTCCCTAGGAAGTTTTTGGTTACTTAAAGTAATGTACTATATTCTACTCAAGTCTTCTGGGTGAGACATCCTTTCTAAAAATATCCCACATTACACACAGGCTGAAACGTGTTTCTGGATAATTGGAGAACCGGTCAATCTATATCTTGAAACAAGTCAAAATGAATAAAATGTAACTCAGATGCAACATAGATGAAAACACACAAACACCTTTCACAAGCAAGAAATACTTAAACAAAAAAGCATCTCAGAGGAGAGTTTAGGAACGCCTTCAAAACCAGTAATGAGCATTAACTCTTAAATAGACTATGCTATTAATACCCAGACAGACCTCTACTAGACTAGAACTCAGTTTTTTATTTTTAAGAGTCTCCAGTACTCTCAGTTAACAACTGCCCCATTAAAAGAAAAGTTCTAAATCTCTCATAATAACAGAACCTGCAGAGGATCCAGAGTGTCAAATCCTAGTCAGATGATGTATTCTATTATTACTTTAAATTCCCTTGGGATAATGTTAAAAGGCAGCCCTTCATTATCAAGGACAGAAACCCTCAATCTCTGTGACTTTGTACATTTGTTTTTCTGCTAACTAATGTGAAGACATTTCTGTACTAGTTTTCTAGTGCATGACAAGATTTGAGCTCACACTCTTACGATCCATGAGCAATAAAGCACAGTTCTTACACTACTCATCACAGTTATCACTGCTAACACTGTTCCAGCTCCCCCAAGAAAAACCACCAGGTACAAAGTAAGGTGCATCGTGACGTTCACAGCTCTCTCAGGAGACGCCACGTGCTCAGATTAGAACTACTTTCGTTCAAGTAGCGGAATCTCAGCTCAGTTCTTGAGCTATAAATGACTCTACCAGGTCTATATTATAATAAATAACACTGCCAGAATCTGAATGGTGAGAATTCTATTTCCCTAGAAATTCCACTCCAAACAATAACTGTACGGCTGTGAATTTGGTTACTTCATTTAAAACTTACGTTTAAACAACTGGTAGGAAGATTAGATACAGTGTGATTTGGTCTAAAAATACACTGATGATATGGTAACAGATGAAAAAATGATTTAAAGTCTTGAATTCCATTACACTAATAGATAATTACTGTGAGAAGAATGGTTTGTGATAACAACATTAAAAACACAAAATGCAGAATCAGGCAAATACTCTAAGTCAGCAACAACAGAAAGTCTTGTGTGTAAAAACTGATCTGTTCAGCAATGTCCACAGTACCCAAAACACGGAAAGAGCCCCAATGTCCACTCACTGATGAATGAATAAAGAAGATGTGTATGTATATATACATACATACATACACACAGTGGAATATTACTCAGCCATCAAAAAGAATGAAATCTTGCCATTTGCAACAATGTGGATGGAACTAGAGTGTATTACGCTAAGTGAAATAAGTTAGTCAGAGAAAGACAAATACCATGATTTTACTAATATCTAGAATTTACGAAACAAAACTGATGAACATAGGGGAAGGGAAGGAAAAATAAAATAAGATAAAAACAGAGAAGGAGGCAAGTCACAAGAGATGCTTAACTACCGGGAACAAACTGAGGGTTGCTGGAGGGGATGTGGGGGGGATGGGGTAACTGTGTGATGGGCATTAAAGAGGGCACTTGATGTAATGAGCATTGGGTGTTATAGGCAACTGATCAATCACTAAATACTACCTCTGAAACTAATAATAAACTGTATGTTAACTAACTTCAATTTAAATAAAATCTAAAAACGAAAAAAGTCATCTGATCAAGTCAACTCATTTAGATATTTGGGAGTATCTTTTGAACCCACCCATTCTAAAGAGCCTTCAAGAAAGCAATCTCAACAAAGGTAATTCTGTAAGAATGCAATGATGCTGAGAGGCAACCTAAAATTTTTCAGGTCCCATGGTATGAAACTCTATAATCTCCAATGAACAGTTGTCCAAATGTTGAGCAAATTCAAAGCTTTGAGTTGTTATTTATTTTTGCTTGTAGTATTATTTAGTGTATTCAGAAGCCCTCTGGCATCCAAACTCCAAATACTAGATGAAAGAACTATTTGGAGAGAAGATATACCAGGATACCACATCTTCACATAGAATGTCTACGCATATCTGGTGTCTGAAGTTTAATAGTCTCTTCAATCAGTAATTAATTGTATTTCAACAAGTCTTTATTCAATTCTTACTATGTTGACTGCAATTCCACAGGCATGGTGGGAGAAATAAATAAAAGAAATAGTTCCTACTGTCAAGGAGTTTACAGTTTAGCAGAATTAACTTCAAATAATTATTATACTGAGAGAAATAAGAAAACATCAATTCCCAGTTACATGATTGAGTCATTTTGGATCTGATTTAGATGAAAATTTGAGGCCAGTACCATAATGGGATGGCACTTTGGCATCATGGGAGGAGGTGGAATATTGTGCACATGGTGAATTGTATGTGAATTGTAGTGGCCAGTGGATAAACTGTGGTAGACCGTCTCCAAAGATGACTGCCATCATTCCCTTCAAGTCATGGAGAATAATTCCCTCCCCCTGAATCTTGGCTGACACTAGTGACTTGCTTCACTAAGAATGTAGTGGAAAGGACCTTCTAGGAGTTCTGAGGCTAGGTCCTAGAAGCCTTGCTGCTTCCACCCAGGTGTCTTTCTTGCGTTCCGCTATGGGTAGATTCCTGTGACAACTACATGCAATAAATCAGGGGCAGAGAGAAACTGAAGACAGAAGAGCAGGAAGTCATTGCAGTAGTTCAAGTAAAACATTTAAAAAAAAATCATAATAGAGGCCTTAAAACCAGAAAGTAATAGGAAGACAGGAGACGAAGAATGTCAGAGGTGAGCAGAGGGGAAAATTCAAAACACTTTCCAGCTGATGAAACTTAAAAGAACAAGAAAAGGTAGAAGTCAAAGTGGGTTCTAGAGGCTAGAAAATTTATGACTTGTTCAGGGTGTCCTAACTCTTAACTCTTAATTGTACCTGCTTTCCATATAAAGACTATTTTTCAGCACCTAGACAACCAAAAAGAGAATGATGCTATTAATAAAGATTAGGATCCAAAAAGAAAGCACACATGGAGAAAACAAGAGGAAATTAAATTAGAGGTGCTGGGCAGCCATCCAGGAAGAACCATTACAACAAGCACATGACAATGGAGGTACTGAGTGCCTTTTCTGGAACTGAGTACTTTTAATATCTGTTTGATACTCTAAAGTCACCCAAGCCCCAAAAACAAGGACTTCTTTTGTGTCTCCACATGGTTGGTGGTTTCATTTGAAGTTAATCCCTTCTTTTTTCTGGCCAAAAATCCCTTACCAATAAACGCCTTGTTAAACATTAAAAGCACTTAATGGTAAATTTGTAATGGGTTTGAATAAATTGCTCTCAAACTAAAAGTTTTCTACTTGAAAAATTAAATTTTCAGATTTACAAAAGTTTCAGATTTTAGTTGTATACTCCGTGGCATTTCAAATTATCCACATTTAAAAAAAAAGTTCCTTCACACGTTGTCAAAACACATGATTTGGCGTCCTGGGCTGCGGTGATATTTGCTTCCATCCTGCCTCAAGTACTAAACACTGAAAGGAGACTGAAATCCCTGCCTGTCCTAGGAGTTTACCTTCCATCCTCTAGGTCCTCCACGTCCCTAATCCTGTAAATCTTTGTACTACAGTTTTTTTTTACAATTGGGCCTTGGAGGAAAAGAAACACCTCGGTACATTAAAGGATTATTTAAGGCTAGAAAATTTATGACTTGTTCAGGGTGCCCTAACTTTTAACTCTCAATTATACCTTCTTTCCACATAAAGACTATGAATGCATATACTATAGAGCTTACCCAACCTTGTGAACTCAGTCAGGCTCACAGATATGTACCACATCCCCATGAGCAGATTAGCCACTCCTTTTTAAAGACTCCCAAACTAACTTATGTTAGGTTATAGCTATAACTAATGTTGCCAAACAGCATGATCAAAGTCATTTACATGTATTATTGAAATTGTGTGAGTTAGGGGCGCGTGGCTGGCTCAGTCATTAAGTGTCCGCCTTTGGCTTGGGTCGTGATCCCAGGGTCCTGGGATCGAGCCCCACATTGGGCTCCCTGCTCAGCGGGAGGCCTGCTTCTCCCTCTCCCACTCTCTCTGCTTGTGTTCCCTGTCTTGCTGTGTCTCTCTCTGTCAAATAAATAAAAACTTAAAAAAAAATATCTATGAAATTGTGTGAGTTAGATCAGTATTTCTCAGACTTTTCACATAACTCCTTAAAGACTCTTTAGACATTTTTTGTTAATCATCCCCCCATACAATTTTAATACACTTAAAAGTATATCTGTTATTGTACTATTGAGTACTATTTTTATGCTTTATATATTTAAAAAAATACTTTTTTTCAAACTCCCCAAGAACCAATTTTTACCCTCCTAAGGAGGATGTCTCTCTCACTGAGAATGCATGTTTTATTTAGATTAATAAATTGTTGCTCAAACAAGAATTATTCTTATCGCCAAAATAATGCTAAGCCTTAGATCATTATATAGGGACTCATGAAGAACATGAGAAAGACTCATGACCATACTCCTGAAACTTTCAACTTCAAGACTGAGAAGTGCAATGATATCACTTTCAGTATCTGCTAAATAAAACTATGAAATTCTTCCATTTTAAAGGCCACTGTCATTCCTCCATTCTTCTCTGATTTTGTTGAGAGATCAGCTCAGATTATTTGAGGCTAACAAGTAAAATATAGATTTTAAAACCAGAAGTATAAGTAGTTCTATTCATGAGGTCCTCAAGTACAAAACAGATAATAAAGATACAAATAAGAACTTGACAATCCTAAGTACTCCCAATTCACCTAACTACAGAAACAGTAGTAGCACTGACATTTGGTAGAAAAGAACTGTGAAGGAGTAATATTAAGATGAAGAACACTATTTAAATACAAACTGTTTAAAAGGAAATATCAGAAAGCAATCATTTTACTAATAGTCCCCAAAATGCTATTTACGTTGATGTATAATTAAAACTCCTCAATATTAAAGCTCAAAATATATTTCTTCTTAGTTAATACACCTGGATCTCCTTTCTTCCTCCAGCATAAGTAGAGCTAAAATACCACTTACTCCTGGCTAAAGCAAGGACAATAGAGGAAGAAGAAAAGCCATAGGGTTTGTAACCCATTAGGGCTCCATCCCACCCACCCTACCATTCACCCAGAGGAAGACTAATGGGGTGGGGAAGGGGCATAAATTATTTATAGCAAGCATAAGGCATTCTTACAGTCAGCAGAAACAAAGATCTTCCCCTACCAAAATAGAAAAAGGGGGATTATGCCTAATACCAGAGTTTATTAGGGGCAAAATAGTTAAGGAACAGCCACACAACCTCAACTACATCAAAATATTACATATTTTAAGACAAAGAAAACATTTTGTAATGGGAGTATCATTACTCTCTTATGACTTGGCAACCTGAAAGCTGGTAAGCCTGCAACAGGACTTCAAAGTTGAGACTTAAACTGTCTTTTCCAGTTAATCCCTTCTTTTTCTGGCCAAAAGAAAGAAATGTAGGATTTCTTTACCATTACTTTAGTGATACTTTAGTGTTACTAAAAAATACCTGTCTTCTTGTTCTAAGGTATGAGCTGTATACATTTTTAAGTCTCTACTTCCTGAAGAGATTTAGCAAACTAAGGCTTTATTTTCTGAGTAACCAAAATGCCAATTTTATTAGCAATTGTAAATTTTCTGTAATACTTTGATTCCATTTATTTTAAAATAATTCTAATAAAGAATACCTAAAATCATGAATTATCCTTTACAATTATTTTTTTATCCTACAATTTGTACATACTAAATTTCTCAATTTAGATAGCAAAAAGTTATATTATATAAGAATATAGTGTGTATCTGGGGATAGTGGGTACTGACCTAGTGATATTTGGTCATTTAAAACAGAAGACTTGGTTAAATGATTACCAATAAAAACACAAAACATTTCTTTATAAATCAGAGGCAGCCACCAATTAATCGCCCCATTTTCAGGTCAACTGAACACCCTTCCCATTTGCCTTAACATAAATCCACAATGCCAAAATGAGACAGTCTGGCCAGCACAATGACAGTTATCTAGTAAGCAATTTATAGTAGGAACTTTTCATAATTAAGTTTCTTCCTTCATTTTAAAAATGGGATCAGGGATCAATGAAAAGATAAGTTAACAAAGGGTTAAGAAAAAACATAATCATAAATCATATTTATGATCCCATACCAAATATCTGTAAAAAAATAGTTGTAATTGTTCATTCAGCAATTAATGTATCAAACACTGTGTTAACTATTAACATTGAACATGACAGTCATGGGAGAAAAATCCATTTCTTCAAAAATTTTTTTTAAATTAATAAATTTATTAAACAAAATACTGCCTCAAAGTATATCCTGGCTAGGGAAAAGAAACATGAAAAGCAAAAAAGTCAAGTCAGAACAGTAGCAAAGTGTATGAGAAATTATGTATTTACCTTGGCTCTGCACTCAGTGTTATTACAGTTTTTTTGTGGTAGAGAACCTTGTGAGTTTTGTTTCAAATCCTGTAAAAATAAACAAAAATTTTTTATTTTACTTTTAAAACTTAAGTTTCAAAACTAGCTATGTAATAGTACTTACAAAAATCCTAAAAAGGACACAATGGTGTCCTCCTTCTAGCTACATAAAGGTCCATCAAAGTTCAAAATAAGTAATTCTTGTGTGTGTGCATTTTTATGGGTGTGTCTTTAGACTTCAGTACGGCATGTGTTACACGGACTACTAGAGTCCAATTAGGAACCAAGTAAATCAAAGTTCTAAAGATCATTTTGCAAAAAGTTTCACTATTTTACCTTTGTATCACAGGTTTCATATCCTTAAGCAATGTATGTCCATTTATTGGATTTTTTACTTCAACATGAAAATATGTAACCATAATTTGATTGCAAACATCAGTATATGAAAATACTGAACTTACTATCTCTGATTCCAGATGTGTAAGTTCCAATTACATGTAAAATTTCAAAGCCTATGGCTCACAATAGACTCTAATGATAAAATGTTACAGTTTTAAAACATCTGAGTTGCCAAATCGAAGTCTAAAGAGGTTTGCAATCCCCCATTTTTCCCCACTGTTCTTCCTTGCTGCTGAAGAGTATATTCTTCCTCTCAGAGTATGTTCTGTTTTATTGGCTCCCCTGATCCTAACCACGATACAAGCCAAGGCAGGAATCATCCCATCTAACAGATAAATGAATGAGGGCTCACAGATGTTAAGCAACTTTTTCAGGCCCATGCAATCAGGTACAGAGGTGGGGCTAATAGCTAGTCTTTAATTCCTCAACTGCTCCTCTGCTGTTACACACATCTGAGCACTGCTCACAGCGCTCCATGGGCTCATCCTGAAACCAGAAGACAATTCAGGGGCTTCTAATTAAAGCCAAGCAAAATAACTAATTACAGCGTCTAGTTACCTTACAGTACCGTATTAATAGTGTTCTCAAAGCTGTATGTTCCACATAATGAAGTTCATTAGTTTTCATGCTTAGATTTAGTCAGAACAAAATATACACCATAAATCAAATACAGACACACTTACAGGAAAGAAGAACACATAGGTATTTCATATAAAATGATACAAATTCTTTCAAATCATGTATAAGGAAATCACTATTTTTCAAGGTTTCTTTTCACTCAGCTTCTCACCCCCTTTTCTGAATCAAGAACAAAAGAATCACACATTTTTATGATAATATAAAAGGTAGCAACTAACCACGTCTAGGAGGTAATCAAAAGAGTAAGAGTTGTACGAGTTTTTGTCCTTCAAAATAAGAAGTAGTGCAGAATATCCAATTATCTTCTTCAAATTCGTTAATGAATGAAAGAGTCTGTGAACCAAAAATTTTTACTGGTCTGAGAAGCAATTCAAACATCAGTATACAATATTTTCAGTTTCTTTAATAATGGCCAAACCACCATCACCCTGTATTCACAAAGTGAAACCTATAATGAAGCTATAATGAACGGACTCTTCTTTGCCCAGAACTAAGTACTTAGGAAAAAAAAGTTAGTCAAAAAATTTCACTAATAAGGATTCATTTAAAATAGAAAACTTTCTGTATACACCTGAAACGTGTAAACTTAATCAAACTACCGATACTTTCTACAAGTATCATGCCAAATACTAAGAATATTCAACATGATCACTCCAATAGCTTTAAGGCTTTGTTACCAAAAAAGTGATTTGGTCCTTTACTTTAGAAAATTCTTTAACAAATGTTGAAACAGCAAAAGAAAGCATGAGATTAACTGTCACTCACAAGAATATTCGTTCAGTATACATACTTCAAAAAACTCAAATTCCTGAAAACTTCAAATAAATATTTTGTTGACTTTAGTTTCATGTTCTTGTTCAAAAAAAGAGAAAGTTTTCACAGGTCTGGATAATGAAATTGTCTTTCTCCTTGTTACTTTTCTTGGTCATTAAAATTGTTAATTGTATTCCAATTGTACTTTTATGTCTGAGGAACCAAAGAGATGCGTATGAATCAACCTACTCAAGATCAATTCTGGAATATAATCTTGGTACAGTATCAACTATTGCTGAAGCACTACACGTGGGAAAAGAATTTGAAGGTTTTTTTTTTCAAGTTCCATCTTGTTTCTTTAAAGCTTTATAGAACAGGTAACCCTAAGTAAAGCCACTGAAGAAATCTGTCGAAAAACTTGGCTAAACATGCTTTCAATCAGCCATTGAACCTATTATGTTTATAGAGTGATTATATTATTTTCCCCAATACAGGACGCAATTTTGGACCTACATGTTAAGAACATTTTTGTTGGCATGCAACGACAAAAAAATGTTTAAGAGAATTAAAAATAACTTCTTTTTGCAGGGCACTGAGATTACTTTCAAAGATGTAAGTGATCACAATCAGTAAGTTAATTAACTATGCAAATGTGTTATACATACATAGTGTTAAAGTCTTCTGCATGTGAGTTCAGGCCATCATCCAGCTAAGTCTCTTAGTCTATTCAAATGTTTCTTAGTCTATTCAAATGTTTTCCTAGGTGATAACAAGTGTTTTCACCAGACTAAAAGACAATATGAGTGACTACAATTCAGTTATAGGAACAAGCCCCTCGATTTAAGTTTATTTTTATCTATATGGCAATCTTTATTAGGCTGTCAGAACCTGAAGAATAAAAGTCATGTTGTACTCCCCCTGCTTGTGTTCCCTCTCTCACTGTCTCTCTCTCTGTGAAATAAATCTTAAAAAAAAAAGAAGGGGCGCCTGGGTGGCTCAGTCGTTAAGCGTCTGCCTTCGGCTCAGGTCATGATCCCAGGGTCCTGGGATCGAGCCCCGCATCAGGCTCCCTGCTCAGCGGGAAGCCTGCTTCTCCCTCTCCCACTCCCCCTGCTTGTGTTCCCTCTCTCACTGTCTCTTTCTCTGTGAAATAAATAAATAAAATCTTAAAAAAAAAAAAGTCATGTTCTCCATCAGCTAAAACCTTATATGTATTACAGTGCACTGGAGCTTAAACTGAGGGAATGCCACACATCAATGTTTGTATCCTAAAGGCACATGCACAGTCTTCTAACGAGGTAAGCACTAAGAACTGGTAGTGTATTCCCCAAATGCTTTCTCAGGATGCATAAAGCCATTCTGTTTAAAGCAAACAAGACTAAACACAGTAAATAAGTTTGGGAAACATTGGGTAAAGCAAAATTTTAATGTTTCAACAATTCATCATCATTGTGGGATTTCCCAGAGCCTCTAATTTTCTAACATGCCCGTATATTATTATCACTGAACCGGACCATCACTTAGAAATCACAGTTTTCTACTCTGGTATCATTACTACTGTTTCAGGCAGATACTATCATGTTTGTCAGTGAAGTTTGATCTATACATATGGGCCCTCATACTTACCCTTTGTTCATTTTTTTCTCCTACCTACCTTAACTACAACATAGAAATAGGCAGAATTCTAAATATTTCTGTAACTGATCTCATTACCATTTCTTCTCTTGCACATAGCCCCATTATCCACTTTTAGGCTGAACATCCATCACAAACACTGCCCCCCTCTAATTCATTTTTTTTTCATGCCATGATTAGAATTAACCTTCAAATAGCCATGATGTATTCTTGTTCTCCAGGTGATAATTATATAAACATTCAATCTACTGTTGAGAGCAGTACTCTAAGTAAGAATCACCTTTAGATGGCAGAAGAGAAAGCTAGAAGGGTCTGGACCCCTGTCGGCACTGTAGAGCTGCTATACCTGAACTGGGGACCTGCAGACTTCTTCTTCCACGTGGCATAAAAATAAGTAGGATAGGATTTATTCAGTTTTAAGTTGTTATTACTAGCAGCCAAATGCAATCCTTAACTCATACACTTGTTCACAGGGACACTTCTGCCAACATTTGAATAAACAGTCAACAGTCTAAGAACAAGAGAGCACCCAATGCTAGCTGCCTCTTTGTTTATAACTCTCTAACTTGTGTTTTGAAATTTCCTACTTAAAATGTCTATGCTAATGACTTGATAATTGTGTATGACTTCTCAATGAAGTGTGAAGTGCTCGCAAAGCAAATTTACAAATGTCAAGTATAATTTGAGAATTATTGTCTTTTTTCTCTAAGATGCAATTTTGTATGGTGATGTTTTTATAAGCTAAAAGCATAACCAAACATATGGAGGAACTAATGACAGCCCTTCTGGAAAGGTTATGAGATAGAAAATGTTCAGTTGCAAAAACTCAATGACCTGTACCCAAGTCTCTTTCAATATGGCAGCCAGAGAGAGAGCAGGTAGACAGTATAGGAGAATGACTTCTTCATTTCCTCTTAGGAACTCTTTTCTGAATATAAGCCTCACTTTTAAATTCAATAAACCAAGAAGACAGGAGCAGGTGAAAAGGAAAAAAATGGAGGATCTGACCTTATTTTAAAAAATGCCTTCTGTGGGAGAAAAACCAATTATCATTATCAGCCAATGAGTGTTTTCCATTTTAAGCCCAGCTCAACCTCAACAGATGCCGAATACATTTGCCACAAGAAAACTGAGAAGATATTCAAGATGCTACCATGAATATATTTTCAAGGATTCAAGTCAACTAATGAAACCTCAAGAATTTGTTTTTCAAATATCTAGAAAGGCAGTCAAAATACTATAACTAAAATTTTAATTAACACTTATAATGATTAGTGATATCAGTTGTGGATCAATCTGTAATGTTGACTTTATACGTTGTATACACTTTTAACATACGGGAGAGAGCATTTATTAAAAAAAGAGGTTCACTTCTTAAATCTGTATTATAAGAAAATCAGAGCACACTTTAACAATTTTAAAATATTATTGAAGCACACCATTTTTGATAGGAAAAAAATCTGGAAGAAATAATAACTAAGCCATAATGAAATAATAGTCAAAACTCCTTCCCCAACATAGGAATCTCCTCTACAATGATCCTAATGAATGGTTACTCAAACTAGGGCATGATGATGGAAATCTCACTATCACAAAAGGTAAGCCTTTTGATTATTGGAAAGCACTATTTACAAAGTCTCCTGCTGTTCTGAGCTAAAGCCTGTACTCACTGTTTCCAATCCTGCAATGTGAAAATAACTGAGCTTCCCCTCCCTCACTCATCTCACAGACCTTCTAAGAGTTGAAGATGGTTTTGATATCAATACCCAAGCCAACCCTTCTCATCCCAATTCCTTATATCATCTATATATGTCAAAGTTTCTAGGTTCTTCTACTTCCTGGCTAAACTCTAGGCTGAGAACAACTGGATATGAAATAGGATGAAATTAAACTGCTATACAATCAAGTATGGCTCTTTATCTCCTTGGATTACAGCTATGATTTATTTGATACCAAATCCCTGGTCAACAAGGTAACCCCAATTACCACATTATACTTGGGAGAAAACAGAATCAGCTTTATAATAATGTTTTACTACTCCATTTGCAGAAATGCACTGCAATAAAAAGTTAGGACAGCTAGTACATTCTCCATACAATTCTTGAAAAATGCTTTGAATATTGATGTTGTTTTTCTATAGCAATACTTATAAGGGATGTCATTATTGATATGGTCTGATGTACATTAACAATTTCATCAAAGATATAAGCCTGTGACCCAAAATTAAAAAATAATTGTTTTATAATCACTTTTTAATAATTATATTACCTGGTACCATAATCCACAACCACCCAATCTTTTGCAGTTCCTGTGATAGCATCATGATGTTGAAACAGTCCCAAATTTCTTCTGGCTTCTGTCAGTGCCATGTAATGGGATGATGAAAGAAATTTACTTATCTTGTATTTCTGAGCTTGTTTCAGGGCGAAATAGTAAAGAATTTCAGCAGCCCTAATTGTATAAAACAGTCATTAATTCTTATTTCAAAACAAACATTTACTATTTAAAATATGTGGTACTGATACAATTTTTAAATGCATTTTTTAAAAAATCCACATTTCAGCACAATTGATAAAAAAGATATTGATAATAAACATTCCTATAAAACCATCTAGGTATCCATCTAATATATCTAGATTATCAATCATCAGAGAACATCATGTCTAAATTGATATAAAGGAAGCTTGTTCTAGATGGTCCTGGAAAGAAGCCAGTACCCACTGGCAGCGAGATAGGTGTACTTATGTATAACATAGTGGAAAGAAAAAAAAAAAAAGCTCGAAACAGCAGTAAAAAGTGGATAATGGTTGCTGCCCTTTCTTCTGTCCAAGATCAGCCCAGACACATACCAGGAACTTCATCACCAGAAAGCCATTCACTCTCACATACATACATTAAAGGAGAGACGGTGCAGAAATGGTCACATGAGTGGGAGACTAACAGTGAAGGAGAGGCAGAAAGCGATGGCCTGACAGCTCAGTGACAACAGCTAGTCTCTGTGCTGAATGAGAACATTCAACAACTAGAGGGAAAGTAACAATATAAACTGAAAGGTGATAAAACATATGCTGTCGCTTCTCGTTTATTTTAAAGAAAAAACACTTGGGCTTACGAGTAGTTTTTGAGCAAGAATATGGGGACTTATCATTTTCATGCTTTATTTTTTTCATCAGAGGATATGGTTCAATACAGGTTTCGAAAAAGTTCTTTAAAAAAGAGATATGGCTTGGGGTGCCTGGGTGGCTCAGTCGTTAAGCGTCTGCCCTCAGCTGAGGTCATGGTCCCAGGATCCTGGGATCGAGCCCCACATGGGGCTCCCTGCTCCGCGGGGAGTCTGCTTCTCCCTCTCCCACTCCCCCTGCTGCGTTCCCTCTCTCTCTGTGTCTCTCTCTGTCAAATAAATAAATAAAATCTTTAAAAATAAATAAATAAAATCTTAAAAAAAAAAAAAGAGAGATGGCTTGATGAAGTAAAAAGTTTAAGAAGGTTCTTTATGCCAAACATATTAAGAAGGATGGAGAGAAAACCAAGGCAGCTTGAAAATGTATCACAATATAAGGAAAAGGACAAATTTAAAGTACTCAAAAAAAAAAAAAAGAATTGTTTTAAATTTTGAAATAATTAGAAGATACTAAATAATCTCTGCCTTTAAATTCTAATCTTTCTAAAATTCATGGCAGGAGAAACACTAAGTTTGAATTAAAGAAATTGTGTATATATGTCCATCTATACCCATAGCACATATTCCTGGCTTTGCAAAGAGTACCTATACATATAGATATCCCAAAATGTAAAAAGGGGGTTTAAAAAATATTTTCTTCTTTATACTCCTCTATCCTATCCAAATGTTTTACAAATGAGCATCAAGATGAAATATCTATAATCAGACAATAAACTTATTTTCAAGTAAGTTGATTACATTTTGAAATTTGTCATTATTATATGGTTTTTTGTCATTTTATTTTAAAGCAGAATTTTCAAAATATATTATTACTCACACTAAGTACTTCACCTTAAATATGTTCAATAAATTAAAATTGAATCAATATTTGTAACTCTTTGTCACTAAAAAATAGTTGACACTTTTAAAAAAGTGCAGTAGTCCAAAAGAATCTCTACATTACTTAGTACTTTCTCTGTTTTTATCATAGGTAGTTTAGAGTAACATAATAGAGAATTAATATTCTATTGGGCAAGAATGCATCAATCTCTCTAATATAGAAATACTATTTTATTACAAATACAGGAATATGTATCCATCTGGCACATTTGTGAATATCCCAAAAAAAAGGCAAAGGTCAGGCTTTTGAAATAATGCTGACAGCATGAAACAGTAAAAATAAAAAAAAACACACTACTATACCAAAGTACAACTCTGGGAGAAATTCATGATCTTTATAAAAGGGCTTTCCAAAATGTACTATTTCTACCAGTACGGAGAAGAAGGTAGATATAACATGACTTTTTATTTTTAATACTGAGATTCATCATGAAAATTAATCATCATGAATTCATGATCTGAACTAAGCTGAAAGTGAACTCATCCTGAAAATGAATTAAGCTCCCACGCTACACACACATAGAGAGAGCCCCAGGAGCCCCCAGGGTGGTTCATCCTTACCAAAAAGCAACAGGACCCACAAAGATAGCTACTACCCACGTGTGATTATTTATTTACATTTAAATCAACTCAAATTAAAGGAAATTAAGAGTTCACTTCCTCAGCCACACTGGTCACATTTCAAGTGCTCAACAGTTACATGTGGCAAGTGGCCATACTAAACAGTGCAGAAAACAGAAACAGAAGATTTCTACCACTGCAGAAAGTTCTGTTGGACAGTGACTGAAAGTTCTACTGGACAACGCTGGTTAGAGCGTTTTTGTTTTCTCCTGACTTTTCTGCTTTCTCCCTGTCACTATGCTTTTTCAGCCAATCACTCTGCCGCCATCAGTTCTCATCTCTTTCAAGTTTTGCTCTTCTAAGCAGAGAATCACACCTATAGAAATATGTTTCAATAAATGAGAACTGAGGTGGAGCCTCTGAAGTTCTCCCACATATAAAATACATTAGTTTTAGATTGTGTACTTTGAGGCCCACATTTTAGCCACAGAGAGGCCCTGTTTGTTCCTTGTGACCCTTGCTTGTTTCCAGCAATTTAGTCTGTCTGGCTACTGACCTGCAGACACACATAACAATGCCACTGGATATTATCACGGTGTGCAAACAATACCAGTAATTAATTAGAAACATATAAAACATAAGATACAGGAGAAAGTCTAATCAGATAAACTGCTTTTTTCAGAACAAAAGCCCATATAATAATCTGATTATGCACTGGAGACATAGCTCTGATTGCATTAAAATTTCACAATTACATTAAACACATCCCAATACTGCATACATGTTGTATATTATGCAAAACTCTATGCTATGCTATGTGCTATGATCACATAAAAAAGGTGAATAATTAATGTAGCTTTCTAAACGTAAATTTTGTACCTTAGATGGGATTCCAATATCCTATCCATTCGTTTGTAGAAGGGTCTGGATGTAAAGTAGCCGCTCCAGTAATGATCGTCTCGGTCAGCATAAGTGAAAAAATCTCCACTTAGAACAGGGAACATGGATTGGCTATTCTTTCTAATGGTTACATCTTCTTTATCCAGTGCATCAAAATAATCTGATAAAGTCCCAAACTGTATCTAATAAAAAAAAAAGTGACACTTATTCATCTCTACCTTAAAATTACTTCTAGCACTAAAAGGAAAAGTTAACAGTAAATATTTAAGATGCGCTTTCCAGTTAAGATGAAATTCTAGCTCAGATTTTACAAAACTCAAAAGCAGGGGGAAAAATATACAGTAGCTCTTTCACTTGCATCAGGTCCCAAAGTAAACTAAAATAAAACTTACACCCCTAAGCAGTTAGAAGAACTACTGAGATATACAAATCTGTGGATCTGAAAACACCTTACCCATCTCCAGAATTTCAAAGTGTGCAAGGGTCAGGGAATAGAATAATTCAGAGATGAATAAAAGATGGGAGGAAGCAGCAAAAATAAAACATTTACATACAGTTTGGTTAACCATTAAGTATTTTCATATGTCATATGCACATACACTCCCCTGGCCTCCCCATCCCCCTTGCTTGAGCTCTCATAAGGGAGACTTTAAGAACAGCAGGTCATTAAAAAAATGGACTTTCTCTACCAGCAGGTAACATTGAATAGAAGTAAAACACAAAGAGTGACAAGAACTGCAAGGTTGACTGCTCAAATGAAAAGGTCTTTTGACTAATGATTTAAATTACCAGAACATAAATCCATTTTTATGAGCCCAAGCTATTCCATAAATCAAAGGAAAAAAGAAGTATTATACCACACCATGTAAACAGATATTAAAAGGCAGTGTTTTTAGAGATAAGCAGAGAATTTAACAGGGAATGTATTTCTTTGAATATTAAGATGCTATTTTTGTTGTTTCCTACCACACACAGATACACACACACACACACACACACACAGATACTAAAAGCTACTTTGATTCAATGTGGCAGAAAAATAATTAAGAGCAGTTAAAAACAGGGGTGCCTGGGTGGCTCAGTCATTAAGCATCTGCCTTTGGCTCAGGTCATGGTCCCAGGGTCCTGGGATCAAGCCCCACATCGGGCTCCCTGCTCTGCAGGAAGCCTGCTTCTCCCTCTCCCACTCCCCCTTCTTGTGTTCTCTCTCTAGCTGTGTCTCTGTCAAATAAATAAAATCTTAAGAAAAAAAAAAAGAGTAGTTAAAAACAGTGAGTAGCACTCTAGAAGAGTGGTTAAGAACAGCACAGAACCTGGATCCAGATAGCATTGGTTTGAATTCCATCTCTACCATTTACCTAACAATGTGGTTTTGAGCATATTTATATATTGTCTCTGTGTCTGTGTTACAGCTAAGAGGGATCTAAGTAAAATGCTTAGAAACACAACTGGGAAATAATGGTCTAAGTTTTAGCTATCATTTTTCTATTGCAAAGGCAAAATTTCAGCTGGAAACATGATGATATTAGTAAGACAAATAGAAGTTATCATGTACCTGTGACACAATAAATTTTATAACAGCAAAATAGATAATTATTTCTAAATCCTTATGTTTACATCACAGAAAAGCAATTTTCAATAATATTACCTAGTCTTATCTTGGCTTCACCAAATACAATGTATCTTGGGCAAGTTAATATATTTGTGCCTCAGTTTCCTCATCTCTAATGGGGATAATTATAGTACCTACCAGAAAATGTTCAGAGAATTAAATAAGTTAAATAAGTGAAGCACTTTAAAAAGTTAATAGCAGGGGTGCCTGGATGGCCCAGTTGGTTAAGCACCTGACTCTTGGTTCCAGCTCAGGTCATGATCTCGGGGTCATAAGATCGAGCCCCACATTGGGCTCTGTGCTGGGCATGGAACCTGCTTAAGATTCTCTCTCTCCCTTTCCCCATCCCCACGCCCCCGCACCCCCAAAGTGCATGCTCTCTCTCTAAAAGAAAACGTTAATAGCAAATAGTAAGTACTCAAAAATTAAGTGTTATTTATTACTCACTTAACACATTCTAAGAAGCAGAATATAAGTGTGTGTGTATAACCATGAGGGTCACAAATGCAAAGAAATACAGCATTAACTTCAGGCCCAGTAGTACAGACAAGCTCAGGGAAGTATACTGATAAAAGTAAAAAATATTCAACAATCTAAATTTCTGACTCACTTTCTCATCTATATAAAAAGGGATTTCTATGAGATAACAAAAATTCCCTTCAGTTTCAGATTTTAGGGAACTGTGGCATGCTACAGAGTTAATATTCACAACAAAGTATACCCTTTTAGAATATTGTAACTAATATTTGGTATTAGCCAAGATGAAAGTATTTCCTTCTTGGCAATTGCCCCAGGCAAAGTTCATTTAAGTAGCCTGGTGAGCATTCTCACAAATTTAATTCAATCTCAAAGGACTGATATATAATCCTGTATCTATCCTAGAGTAGTTTCAAAAGAAATTATTTAAGAGTGAATTTTTCTATAGTCTCTTGGTAGCTCAAAGTACGTATTCCAAATAACCAAAAAAAAAAAGTCGATGTTTTTTACTTCAAAAGGCAACAAATTATATCTTTAACATAACCTTAATCTTAAACATAATCAAACTCCTCTATCAGAGCAACATATGAGAAAAATACATAAATTGTTAAATAAGTGATGACCAATGGGAAACTGACTGGCTTGGTTGGTACAATGTCAATTTTTTAGCCATCTAAATTCAATTGCTTACTTGGGTTTTTCCTTTCATTAAAAGAAAATAATAAACTGAAGCTTCTGGCTTGGACAAAATAACTTCAAACATCCTACAGAGAACAGATACTAGATAAACCACAGAGAGAAAAAAAGCTTTTGTTTGAAGGTATCTAAGGCCAATCAAAGCAGCCGACACTTGAGTGACAAAAATTCCAGAAAGAAAGGAAATGCATGAAGGTTACTGGGTACAAGGTTAGAATGCAAAAGTCAAGTGTATTTTTATACATGGAATATACCACATTCATGGATGGCCTAATATTTGTAAAGAAGTTAACGGTACTCAAATTGATCTATAGGTTCAATGCAATGCCAATCAAAATTCCAACT
Organism: Mirounga angustirostris; assembly: GCF_029215605.1. Lineage (NCBI taxonomy): Eukaryota > Metazoa > Chordata > Mammalia > Carnivora > Phocidae > Mirounga > Mirounga angustirostris. The sequence goes on along the minus strand of NW_026991720.1, from coordinate 105,878,924 downwards.
TTTTTTGGTAGAAATTTAAAAATTGATCTTAAACCTACACAGAACTATAAAGAAAACCAATGCAATCTTGAGAAAGAAAACAAAATTAGAAGACTTATGCTATCAGAAATTAAGATCCATTCTAAAACTATAGTAATTAAGACAGTCCGAGACTAAATAGACAAAATTGAATAGAGTCTATACAAGAGCCACACAAATAGTTTCACTCAAAATTAATGAAAAAGATGATGCTGCAGTAAAGTGGGCACACTGGTCTTTTCAATAAATGGTGGTAGATACCCATATGGGCAAAAATGCACCTCGATCCCTGTCTTCATACAATTCACAAAAAAATCAATTCCAAACAGATTACAGACCTAAATATTGAAGGTAAAACAATAAAGCTTCTGGAGGACAGCTTCATAGGAAGCGTATTTTCATAATTATGGGGTATAAACAAAAATTTCTTAAGCAGAACATGACATGGAAAGGAAAATACTGTTATATTAGATTTAATTAAAACAAAGAATTTCTGTTTATCAAAAGACAGCATTAAGAAAGAAATTAAAAAACAGGCTCACATAGTGGGAGACAATATTTGCATAACTTTTATCTGAAGGAAGACTCAAACCAAAATATATAAAAGAGTTATAAATGGTACAAAATAAACAGACAACCCAATTTAAGGAAAAGTCATCAAAAGATTTAAATAGTCACTTCACAAAAGAGGATACCTAAATGGCAATAAACTTATGAAAAGAGGTTCAATTCATTAACTACCAGGGAAATATAAAATAAAACCATTATATCGATCATAAAAAAATAAAAATGAAAAAAAAATCCTAATAAAAAATCTGAGTAAGGAAGTACAGCAACTGAAATTGTCATACAATGCAACGACTAGTGCATCTATTTTGGGATACCATTTGGCAATATCTACTGAAGTTGAACATGTGCATACCCAGTGACCAAAAATTTCTATCCCATTTTATACCCACATAAATTCACATACATGTATATAAAAACATGCACAAAATATTCAAAATGGCTTTATTTGTAATACACAAAAACTGGAAACAACCCAAATGTCCATCAATAATACAATGGACAAATCGTGATGTATTTATCAAATGGATATTAAAGATAATACACAGTATTAAAATTGAATATACTGTGGGGCGCCTGGATGGCTCAGTTGGTTAAGAAATCCAACTCTTGATTTTGGTTCAGGTCATGATCTCAGGGTCATGAGAATGAGCTTCACATTGGGCTCCGCACTCAGTACAGAGTCTGCTTGAGAGTCTCTCTCTCCCCTCCCCCTGCCCCCCCCCCGCTCATTCAAATCATTGCCAAATCTTACAAAAGTAACCTTATTTTCCCTTCTATCATCATGGTTAGTGTTTTTTCTTTTGAAATGATACAAGAAAGAAATCTTAAGTATGTGACCCTGAGACCATGACCTGAACCAAAATCAAGAGTTGGATGCTTTTTAAAGTGACTTTACAAATTGCCCTACTGGGCAAAGAAGGAAATAGGTAAAATACAAAAATCAGTACTTTAATTCTTTAGAATGAGTGGTAGATCCTTTTATGGATCTCAAAACCATTCACTAGGAAGATGTACTTAGGGATAAAATACCCATCTGCATATGCCACCCCCTAAGTAAATGTTTGTGTATCAGCTTCATCTTTGAGGAGATTATAGAGATGATTTAAACATAGACCTAAAGTTCATAATTTGGTAGAAATTCAGTTGTAAGTATCTTGAATACACCTGGCATTTTATTTAAGTTTATTTAACTATTTAATATTATTTACATTTACTTAATAAACTTGAATTCTCCCTACATAAAATGTGACCTATCATCAGCTTTCTAATTTCCTAAACAGTAACATCTCTTCCTTTCTGTAGTATTTCCACAAATATTCTACTGTCTCATAGGTTAGTATGTGAATATAATAAACACATTGGGTAATTTTCTCATATAGGGTCTAATATAGGACTCTTGTTTGAATCCTGACTCATGAAACATATGCTTAAAAAAAAATGCCTGTATGTGATCAGGAAAATCTGAATCTATCTGGATATATGATAATATTGAATTATTGTTAATTTTTTAGATATAATAGTGGCATTATGATTGTATTTTTAAACAGAGTCCTTATCATTTAGATACATAATGAAATGGTTACAGATGAAACTACATGACTACTATTTCCTCCAAAATAATCCCTGGGAGAGGGTGAGAGAGGACAGTGAGGCACAGCTGAAGTGAGAGTGACCTCGAGTTGATCAATGTGGTAGCTGAGCTATGGATATGGGGAGGCAGGGGTCAGGGGAAGGGTACTTAAGTTGTTCTCAAAACTTTAGGGTACATTCAAAATTTTCCAAAAGGGGAAAAAAAAAAGAGAGAAAGAACTACAGGTAAATGATTAATTTTGGAAGTCTTCTCAACTAAGAAAGATGCTAGTGTATTCTCTGGACACAAGACATTAATTTGCAAAATTCATGACACGTTCATCTGCATTGCCCGTCACATTACTAAAATCACAAGGATGCAGCCGTCAGAGAAACAAACTTTTGATGCTGGTAGAAAAACAGGACATCACTGAAAACTGAAGATCACAACTTAGTAGGTGCATATTTACAACTACATAAAAGTAAAGTCTCTTTAATGCTGTAGGAATGGGGGGAAAGGGACAACTTCAGAAATGCAACTATAGTACTAGATAATTTTCCTCTTTAAGAACTACACTCTTACATACAAACTACATATTCTAGGAAATATTGGGATGTGGGACAAAGAAACTAAGGCTGTTGTGTTTTAGCCTCATTTAATAATGAAGGCTCAACTTCAAATACAGTATCATAATTAAATATTTTCAAATTACCTTAACATTATACTCAGGATGAGAATTCATATAATCAAAAAGCAGCTGATAATTCTTATACTGATGATCCCATTCTATGTGTTCACAGTAGCGAAAATCATCTCCTAGTGGGGCCAGGACAACTGTAGTATGGAAGAGCTTTGACTTCTTTCGGTACTGATCTAGAAGCATCTCAGCCCTACAAAAGAAAAAGGAAAATAAGAACAGTACTAAGAAAAGGACAATGGGGCAACTCATTAAAAAGTGTATTATGTTAAAAGAAATTGTTGTATATTTTACCTGTATTCTAGGTTAGTATGATTTATAAGGCAGATTTTTTAAAACTACTATACTAATTTTCATTATCCACTTAAAATATTCATAAATTTTGGGGTGCCTGGGTGGCGCAGTTGGTTGAGCATCCAGGCTTTTGGTTTTGGCTCAGTCATGGTCTCTAAGTCATGAAATCAAGCCCCGCATTAGGTCCTGTGCTCAGCGCAGAGTCTGCTTGGGATTCTTTCTCACTCTCCTTCTGCCCCTCCCCTCTGCTCTTTCTCTCTAAAATGGATAAATAAATCTTCTAAAAAATATATTCATAAATTCTTACCAGAGAGAAAAACCCACAGGTTTCCAATGGATTATCCTTAGAGAAATAAAGTCACATACCAACTTTGACATAAAATTACTGGGAACATCAATGGCCTCCTGAAGCCCGGCCATAGACACTGGATCCCAGATTGCGTGTATTTTAAAATAATTTAGTCCAAGAAGACAATAAGGATTTCTTATCTATATAAACTTTGAAGTTGGCTTTGACTCAAGATGCCTTTCTCTAATTTGATCTAAACTTGCCTGATTACACATAAAAAAATTAATAGTTTGAATGAAACCAATTATAGAACCTGATTTCCTCTTCAAACGGAAGAAAAACAACTCACTTAACACCTGCCATCAATAAACTGGATATCTGTCAGTGTCCTTCTCAGGGCTGATCAACAGATAAAGTTTTGGAGATCAAATAGCTTTTTTGATTTCTACCTTCCTCAGATCTAACCCATGAGTCCAAAGGTCAGCTAAATACTAAATGTGCTGATGTGTTTTTATATTTCATATTATTCTAGTATTCTGCAGAAAACCTTTGGGGTTGAACTGCTGAATGCTGAACCGGGGTACCATTTGAGGAAGTCTAGGAATACAAAGTATTTAAGAGGAATGGCTTATAAAAATGAAATTAAATAAGCGGATGAAGAACTCAGAGTAGTTCTCTATGTTTGTAATGCCATGCTTAAGAAATCAGTGATAAATGACTAATGTGCTTTTTACCCAGTATTCCAATTTTCATTTCTAGGGTTATCGAGAAGTTCCATTTCACAATATAAAAACTTACGAAAGAAACTCAAAGACCATCAATAACGGAACGAAGTATTTTATAGAATTAAAAACATTTAACTAAATTTAGAAATTCACATGATCTTTTTATACTGATAGTCTCTGAAACTGCTTTGCAAATATTAAATTATTAGCAAAATTCAATAACTTGGTGAGTAAAATATAACCATAATGTTCTTACATAACATAGTTTTCTGAGATTAGCGTTCAGTAGAGTACTTAATTTTTACTAATAATTTACTAATATTCCACACTTAACCAAAAATAACCTTGGATTATTAGTTATAATTAAAAAAATACATGTCTAATGAGACTAATCAAATAGAAAGAAAAATAAGAGAAAAAAACCAAACATATAAATCAGATATGAGAAAGATACACTATGACTGAGCATCCAATCAGATTCCCCTAGGCAACCAGCATAGAAAAGGATAAGTGATCATTTAAATGAATGCCAAGGTTTACTACTAGATATACCATATCTTGTGTGTATATGCATATGACACATAAGAGGAAAGAATCACAAACATTAAGTGTGAGTCTTCCATTCAGCATCTGTCCTAACTCCCAAGCTCCTGCTCAGAAGGTGTCAACACGGAATTCAAGAGACCAATCTACACTACCTGGTAGAGAGTGGATATTCACTAAATACATTGTACACTAATGCCAAATGAAATGACCGATATCACACTTGAAGATGTGCAGCAGCAATCTGCTCTTCACTCCTACCAGGTTAGAAATGTCAACTTAACTAGAACCATTTGAGGGAGTCACTGTATGGATGGGGCATGGGGGGAGGGGGAGCATTGAGTAGCCGGGGGAGGGGGCCCTCGGGCGGGGGTCTTGTGTGAGGAGGAAGTTGGGTAAGGGGACCCCAGGCAGTGGTGACCTCACTTCCCTGACAACAGAGCCCAACAGAATTTGGAACCCCGGTAACCAGGCACCCACATTCCAGAGACAGCCCCCTGCCCAGCTCATTTCTTTGGAGACCCTCCAACAAAAAGCATGTTCAGGTGCTGCTTCCCCAAATCTGGACGCTGCAGGCTGAAGAAAGAGCGCCCTGCAAACACTGTCCCCCGCTGGGGATGTCGAATCAGGGCTCCCCACAGCCTCTGGCCATTTGGCCGGAAGGACAGAAAGGTGACACCAGGAGGCCCAGAGCCTGCCACCCAGCCCCACACGCTCTGATCTGCCTGTGCAGCCCCAGGCCCCCCTCCGTGTGTGTGTGTCTGTGCGTGTCTGTGTGTGAGTGTGCGTGTGTGTGCGTGTGTGTCTGTGTGTGTGTGTGTGTGTGTGTGTGTGTAAAGAGGGGTCATGCGGGGTGGGGCCACCCTGAGCAGGAGCAGACTAATGAGGGGTCAGATTCCCAGTGGGCAGGTCATGTTCAAGGTCAAGGCTGGCTGGGTGGGATGGGGTGTGGGGGCGCTGCCCCTTCTACCCAGGGTTTATCCCGATAGCCCTGCAGGGATGGGTCAGTGCATCCTGGGTGCAGGGCTGTGCACTCACAGGTCTGTGTCTGATCTGGGAGCAACAGGGGGACTGGGCAAGAGGACAGTGAGGATGGCCGGGCAGGGCTGTGATGCCTCCAGCCGGCTACCCGTCCCTGTCTTTGCAGAAGGCCACGGATGACCTCCCGAGGCGGCTGGCGGACATGCCTTCCTCCCTGACGGAGGGGTTGACCCCACAGGCATCCCCCAAAACAAGTGCTGGAGATTGCCGGGCAAGACCTCCAACACCACCCCGACCACTGTCCCAGGTGCTTGGTCACCGGACAGTGGTCCAGGAGCCGGAGCCCACGGAGACCGAGCCCGAGGGTGAGAAGGCTGGGGCTGGGTGTTTGTGGTGTGTGGGGATGGGTCGGTGCTGGCCCCACAGGGACGAGCCCCCAGAGCCTGGTGTGGGGCCTGGAGCAATGACTGGGCTCAGAGGGCCCAGCGGGTGGACTGCAGTCGGGGAGACACCCCAGGGAGGGCTCCTTCCTGGCTGCGGCTTCTCTGGGAGGCCCTGGGCTGGGTTCTGTCTCCGCAAAGGCCCACGGAGAGCGGGCTCGGGCTGAGCTTTCTCCTCTCACAGCTACTCCACCACCTGAGGAGCTAGAGCCGGTTCCAACTCCATCGGCAGCTTTGGACGGAGGGGTGGTGCCTGCAGCGACTGCAGGAGGAGACCAGGAGCCTGCAGGTGACCCGGCACCCACCCACAGACAGCCTGACGTGGACCAGGAAGAACTGGCACCTGCCCCAGACCCAGCTCCTGCCCTGGATCCTGCCCCTGACCCAGCTCCTGCCCTGGATCCTGCACCTGCCACTGCTCCAACCCAGCTCCTGATCCTCCTCCTACCCCTTCCCCTGCCCCTGCCAGAGCCACTGCCCCTTCCCCTGCCTGAGCTCCGGTTCCTGCTCCTTCTCCTGCTCCTCTCCCTGCCCCTGCCAGACTCCGCTGCCCCTTCCCCTGCCCCTTCCTGGGCTCCTGTTCTTGTCCCTGACCCTGCTCCTGCTCATAACCCTACCCCTGCCAGACCTGCTGCCCCTTCCCCTGCCCCTGCCTGAGCTCCTGTTCCTGCTCCTTTTCCTGCTCCTGCTCCTGCCCCTTCCCCTGCCAGACCTGCTGCCCCTGCCCCTGCGCCTGCCGGAGCTCCTGTTCCTGCTCCTTACCCAGGTCCTGCCCTAGATCCTGCACCTGCCACGACTGCTGATCCTATCCCTCCCCTTGCCCCTGCCCCTGGCCCTGCTCTTACACCTGGCCCTGCCCCTGGCCCTGCCCCTATCCCAACCCCTGCCCCTCCTCCTGCTCCCGCAGGGCTCCCAGAGCCACATCCAGAGCCCACAGCCCTGCGGGGAGAGCTCCTTGTACAATTACCCTTAGGTCCATCGCCGGACCCCGACGCGCCGGCAGATTGTTTCATCCCCTCCCCCTATGTTCTTTCTCTCTGGTTCATATTGTTCTGGTTCATATTGTTCATTTTCATGTTCTGTATACTGTTTATTATTTGTTTTAAATAAAATTACTTGTTTTCAACTGAACATGTGATGAGCATAAGTACATTCCCAACGCTGTGCCACCACACCCCAGAACATTGCTGCGGAATATCTCATGTCTCAAAGGAGTCCCCGAACCAGAAGCCCCCCTGCCCATTTCGCCCCCAGCCCAGACCCTGGAAACCCTTAAGCTGCTTTCTCTCCCTATTCTTTTACTTGTTCTGGATGTTTCTGTACGTGGAATCATGCAATAGGAGCCTTTGTGTCTGCCCACCTATTTTCAAAGGGGACTCGTTTTCTTCTGTTTATTTGTCATAAAATTTCCCTTATTCGATATTAAAATCCCCGATTGATTACAGATCAGATGTAATCATAGAGGCCACTTTAGGAATTATGGGCACAGGGGCGCCTGGGTGGCTCAGTCGTTAAGCATCTGCCTTCGGCTCAGGTCATGATCTCAGGGTCCTGGGATCGAGCCCCGCATTGGGCTCCCTGCTCCATGGGAACCCTGCTTATCCCTCTCCCACTCCCCCTGCTCGTGATCTCTCTCCCTCTCACTCTCTCTCGCAAATAAATAAAATCTTTTTTAAAAAAAGGAATTATGGGCACAATCTCGGGGCAGAGAACCCTGTACCTGCTGGGACACCACAGCCTGACCCCAGACAGGAAACGGCTGGTTACTTCTGTGGCCCACACAGAAACCAGGGAAACACAGAAAGCTGGAAGACACACCACAAAGCAAGGCCAGAGAAAGGTTTCACCTGACTCTGGTACAAACCACGCTCCAAGTCACTGGGTTCCACAGGGATGGAGACCAAACACATGCCAGTCCAAGGGGGAGGATAGGCATGCAGGGAATATGTGTCAGAGATGTGGAGCTCCCAGGGAAGGATTCCGGCAAAGGAAACCCTATGGAGGCAGCGCTCATCACCCTCAGACTGGCAGGTGTCTGGTCTGGGGAGAACGTGAGGAAGTGGAGGTCCAATGCAGGTCCCCTGGAGGAAAGGGTGACGGGCACCCCTGTCTGGGAGAGCAGTGAGCATCACCCATCCCAGGCTGCAGGTGCACCCATCACCTGGCATGCTCGGCCTCGGACTCACCCCCGGAAACTCTGGCTCGGTTTTTCACAGATCTGCTTTCAGGAGTGTTCATCACAGCGGTGGTGGAGAGAGCAGGGAATGGAACAACGCTAATCCCCAAGGAGATGGATGGGATCCATGGTCCCAGTCCTCATGATAGAATGCCCTGTAGCCACTGTCACATTGTCATTCGGAGCACAGGATCCGGGAAGCCCCTCCTGAGACCTCTCCTGCCACCCTGTTCCTGGGAACATTGAGAATTGTTTGAGGAGGAGGTGGAGAGGATCCAGGATGACACCGGGTCCAAGGAGAAGGAAGGTCAGCACTGGGAGGACAGATGGACGTGCCCTGAGCCACCATCCAGGACCCAGGCTGTGATGCCCTCGGACCTCACCCCAAATAATGGCTCCTGAGGTACAGATCCAGCTTCTGTGGTTTCACTCCCTCCCTCCCTACGTCATTTATTCACTCATTCATTCCCCCCTCTCTCCTTCCCCTCCACTCCTTCCTTCCCTCCCCCACTCCCTCCCTCCCTGCCTCTCTGCCTCCCTCCCATCCTCCCTGCCTCCCTCCCCCCCTCTACGCCTCCCATCCTCCCTTTCCTCCTGCCTTTCTCCCCTCTCCCTCCCCATCCTGCCTCCCTCCCATCCTCCCTTCCCTTCTCCCTTTCTCCCCTCCTTCTCTCCCATCGTCCCTCCCTCTCTCTTTCCCTCACTCCCATCCTCCCTCATTCAGCACAGGATCTGGGGTCCCTGCTGGGTACTGAGCACTGGGACTTCATTAGTGAGCACCCCCCAACCCACATGGTCACGTCCACTGTGGGAGGTGATGGGGGGCAGTCCTCACGGCTAGCTCTGGCGATGAGCACTAGGAATCTGCTCCTGGAAACAGGCCAGTCGCACAAAGAAAAGAATGGAGAGACCCGTGTTTAGCACCTCCTCTAGAAAAATCTCGTCCTGAAAAGTGATGAAAAGTAAGTATGTCCTAGACTTCATGCCATGTGAGTTCTAATGGCAGGTACGCCCTGATTCCGAGAACGAACAAAGAGTAAATCATCCAGTGTCAACTGGGGAGTTGTGACACAATTTTTCTGACCAAATGACAGCATTTCAGCCAACATCTCCTGGGCCTCCGAGTTTCCCCAATGGTCTCTGTGATCCTTTGATCCTTCCATCGACCTCCTTGGGAAGCTCTGTCCTGTCCTCTTCCTTGTCTCTTGCCTCTTCTGAGACCCTTCTGTGGCTTCCCCCTCCCCCACTTGCCAGGGCCGCCCCCACCAGGATTCCCCATGCCCCTTGGCTGGGCGCCCGCATCCCACACTGAGCCCCATGAGCCCAGCGCCTTCTGCAAGGCCTGTGCGCTCCCTCTGGGGTCACTTGGCATCTCCCCTTACAGCGACCTGCATCGTCCTGTGCTGAGTCTCCTCTGAGCAGTCTGTGAGGCCGTCCTGTGCCCGTGTCACGGGAACAGAAGCGAGAGTCCAGAACGTCCAGACGACCCGCTCCCAGTCCCAGCGTGTGGAGCCTGGGCCAAGGATGGTCCACGAGCAGAGGAGGACTCGGACCCAGGGGGCCTGAGGGAGGATGTGGCACATTGAGCCCATAGGACGAGAGTGAGCAATGTGCGGGCCTGGTGCTCAGACCTGCTGGGAGACCACATTGCACTGACTCTGTCCACAGGGCTGGAGGTTTTCAGGGTATCCACCCTCCCATGCTGCAGACTGGCAGTGACTGGCAGGGGAGGAGGCACCTGGTGCAGGATACAGCCCTCAGGCAGAGAGGAGGGGGCAGGCGCTCCCCCAGCAGCTGGAGGAACTCGGGATAGCCACTTTCCCAGGCTGCAGGCTGGCAGTGGCTGGCAGGAGAGGAGGCACCTGGTGTGAGAGAGAGCCCTCAGGCAGAGAGGAGGGGGCAGGCGCTCCCCCAGCAGCTGCAGGAACTCGGGGTAGCCACCCTCCCACCCTCCCAGGCTGCAGGCTGGCAGTGACTGGCAGGGGAGGAGGCACACCTCGTGCAGGAGAGAGCCCTCAGGCAGAGAGGAGGGGGCAGGCTCTCCCCCAGCAGCAGGTGCACTGGGTCGGGCTGAGGGGGCATCATTGGACAGCAGTGCCTGCAGCTGGGGTCTCCACACAGACCCCCTCCTCAGCCTCAGCACAAGCTTGTCCAGATGACCTTTGTCCCCCAAACACAAAGTCTGACCCAGGACCCCCCTCAAGCCCTGACTCCCAATCCTTTCTACTCAACTCAAGTGAAAGAAATGGCCAATAGTTTAGGTGGGGTTGGGTGCACAGGGACATTTGTTTTTCTGGCCCATGCTGTAACGTTGCTGGCATTTTAAAGATCTCAGAGCTTTGATTCAAAAACGGCAGGATGCCGGGGACCCCAGACTGCTTTCTGGAAACCTGCCTCTGGGCCTTGCAGCCCTCCCATCCCACCAGCGCTCAGAATCCCACCAGCTGCTCAGAATCCCTCCAAGCCACAGACCCACAGTCTTGAGTCCTCAGATGGCCCAGGCGACGTGCCTTCAAAAAGTGATCCCGGTGGGGCTGCAGGACACACTGCGGATTCCAGCAAATCCCCCTCCCAGAAAGTGAGGTTACCCCTGGACAAAGTGTCCAAAAACAGCCAGGTCAGGGTTCCAGGAAGACACCAGAGGCACAGGAGTAACTGAGGAGCATCTGAAGGCCAGGTAGGGACAGTGAGAATCTCTGGTGTTTTTGCCTAGGGGCAGCTCCGGTCCCCCGAAACCCTCAGTGGAATGGCTTTACTGGGGCATTGGGGGGTGGGGGGAACCATGCCTGGAGGACCTGTGGCTCCACTCTCCAAGGTCGCCGACTTGATCAGTGCACAGGTGGGGAAAACCGGCCACACCCCGAAGAATTTCTAGAAACAGTAGCCATCTCAGTGGTAGCTGACCTGGGAGGTCAACCTTTCAGCTGCCTGAGGTGAGATCGAGCCACAGACCAGCACACTAGCCAGAAATGGAAGAAGGAGAACCAGTTCTTCATTTCATAGTTTCTAAGTCACCGCTTTGTTCCTACGGTTAGTATATTTTGCATCCTGGGAAATCTCTGCCTGTCTAAGGTCTTGAAACTGTTCTCCTCATGTTCTCTGCTGGAGAGGTTCTTGCAAAATCTCTGGTTTATAGGTAAAAATCATCTGGAATTGACTTTGGTTGGCACATCCATGCTGGGAAAAGGATGAAGCTTCCCCAAAATACTAAAAAAAGAACTCCCGTATGATCCCACTATCAGGTAGACCTTTTCAGGAAATAAAGAGTTTCTCGAAGTAAGATCTGCATTCTCCCACCCAATCTCCCTGAGGAGGGGCGGCCACCCTTAGCGACCCTCCCCTTGAGGCAGGTGCCTCCCTGGACAAGGGGCTACCCCAGGGCTGGAAGGTCTCCACAGCAGCACATCCAATGTCCTGGATACTAGGAGACAGAGTACAGCACCAGGCCAGTGAGGGTCAGGACACACGACCCCGAATACGGCACCTTGGCAAAATAAATACAGAAGCTAAAAGAACTTTTGCATAGAGCAAAGCAAGAAGGTCTCTCTGACCCCCAGCCATCAGCCCTTTTCCCTTAAGCAGGTCAGAAGACTCCCATGTGGAACTTTCTCACCCCGGACCACAGAGATGACGTGCTTATCACCAGAGTCAAGGAATTTAGGACCACGGGGTCTATACACACACACCTGGTTAAACTAACCCTTATCTTCCTAGTTACTTCTTTACCGTTTACGAGCCCTAGTCCAAACCCCTGCATCTGTCAATTCTTCACACACTGACTGCTTCTTTGTCTAAAAGGTAGAAGAGCTGTCTGCTCCAGTCACCTCTGCTGGTCTTCATGGTCTTGTGAGGCTCCCACCAAAGCAATCAATACATTTTGCTTGCTTTTCTCCTGTTCATCTGTCTTTGTCAATTTCCAGACTCAGCCGGGGACCTTAACAGGGTTGAGGAAAACTTTTTCCTCTCTTGCAGCTCTGTGGGGCAGGGGGTGGGGAGTCAGGAAAACCCATCCCATCTTCCTGGCTTTGGTTAAAACTGACCTCTGCTGGGAAGCAGCATAGGACTGTGCACGGGTGGGGGAGCCAGAGAGAGGCACGTGGAACATGTAGGAGTTACCTGAGCCCCAGCCGGGGGACTTGGCCCCAGTGACAAGTCCAGGGTGTGATTATGAATATTATAATGGAAGCATCCTGAACATCAGACCTTCCCCACTCCAGGCTTCATGATTGCTGCTCGTTGTAGTTGCTACTGTTGGCTTAGTGACTTTTCTGAACTCACTTTGTCAAGTCTGTATTCTTTGCTGTGTGTGGCCACTGAATCCCTGTGCTGTTAACTCAGTGGTCAGCCAGTGGCTGGGCAGAGAGGTCACCCCTGTTTCCGAGCTATGGGCTACAGACTGGAAGTCCCCACAACCTCCTCTTCAGGTTTGAATAATCTGCTCCAGTGGCTCATGGAACTCAGAGAAACATGTTACTTACTAGATGACCTGTTCATTAAAAGGACAGAACTCAGAGCCAGGCAGCTGGAATCGATGAGCAGGGCAAGGTGTGTAGAAGAAGCTCGGGGCTCCCCCGCTCTCTGAGTTAAAGAGGACTTTGCCCACCTCCACTCTGACCTTCGTCTGTACTTCCTAACTGATGACGTCCTTCCTTCAGGCTCATCTGTTAACTCAAGTGAAAGACCCGGTGGGCACCAAAATGACTCCTCAAGTAATAACCACTGCTGATGTCCTGGTGATTCTTGGGCACAGCCATGAATCTCAGCTTCTTCATGATGGGGCGCAGCCCAGCAGCTGTGGATCCCACAGGTCCTCCAGGGGCAGCCCAGCAGCTGTGGGTCCCACAGGTCCTCTCGGGGACAGCCCAGCAGCTGAGGGTCCCACGGGTCCTCTGGGGACAGCACCTTAATGGGCTTATGGTCCAGCAAGTACCTGTTCAGGTGGCTCTCATTGTGCCACACAGCCTCAATCCCAGTGGCCAGGTTGACCCCCATTGCCTGGTGACAGGCCAAGGTCAGTCGGTGAACCTCTACCACCGACCCCGCAAAAAAGGTCCTCATGTAGTAAAAGTCGCCCTTGTCCCTGGGGATGTGTGCCTGGGACTGTGGCCAATGCTCGTAGCTGAAGTCTTTGCGGGCTGCCTGGTAGAAACCGGGGTGCAGGGTGCCAAAGACGGGGGACAGGATCTCCATACTCACGTGGTCGCAGAACTTCATGTCCACCTCTGTGCATACCAGGTAGTCCACCTCACGGAGGAAGTGTGGAATTATTCTTAGAAAATATATTGTAAGCCCTCAGGAGTGATTGTGGAAGCAGCTGAAAGGTCAACAGCGTTCCTGTTCTCAGACTATTGAACGCAAGGGCCCAGTAGGAGCAGGATCCCATGATCCCCAGGGGCAGGGCACAGGTTAGGAGCTAGGAAAGAATGTAACCCTCAGGTCCCCTTTCTGCACCTGGTGCTTGCTAGCACAAACATCCCACTTTCCCCTTATCCCATGACTGCCTCCCTGAGTGCCTGCCCCTAGGGGAGGGTGCAGGACTGCTTTACCGCTTCAGGATACTTGCCATCCCTTTGTCCTCCTTTCCCACGCTTTGAGGCAACTGCCCTTGCTTTTCTGATAAAAAAATGAAATAAAAGCAGAGGCAGCCCTGCATGGTCACTCAGCTGCTGGGCTGCCCCCATCATGAAGAAGCTGAGATTCATGGCTGTGCCCAAGAATCACACATGTTTCTCTGAGTTCCATGAGCCACTGGAGCAGATTATCCAAACCTGAAGAGGAGGTTGTGGGGACTTCCAACTCATGGCAGGTGGGGACAGAACCTTCAGGGGGTCAGCCAGGGGAGGGGACCCGCAGGGTTTGCCCGGGAGCTCAGCACAGGGGGAGTGTTCCTGGCTCCAACATGCTGACTGTGGGGCTGCATGGGTCACAGGGTCACCTACCCTAACCCTAACCCCTAACCCAACCCTAACTCTAATCAAACATCATGCTCAATTTAGAGGACTGACAGCTCTACTCTGAAATCACAAACAAGTCCATCATGCTGGCTTTCACTCATTGCTCAGTATCGTACTGGAAGTTCTACCCAGAATGATAAGGCATGAAATCCACATGTGAAAGAAAACAGTAGAACTACGTCTATTCAGAGACCAGAGATGACATCATCTTATATAGAGAGCTTCCTAAACAATCAACAAAAAATGATTACAGCCAGTTAATATCAACACACAAAAATCTCTCTTATTTGTATACATTAGCCATGAATCATCCAAAAAATAATTTAAGAAAACAATTCCAATTTAGGGAACATTAACACTGACAAAATACTCAGGAATAGATGTAATCAAGGTGCAAGGCTTGTACACTGAAAATTACAAAACATTGCTAAATGAAAGGGAAACCTAAATAAATCTGAGGACCCCATGGTGATGAAAAGACATACTATTGATAAGATGGCAATAGTACACAATGCAATGTGGAAATTCATATCACTGTACCCTTTGTATATATACAAAGGTTGGCATGAGTGCGGCCAGGTGGAAGGCACTACTGGGGTGTGGAGATCGATGACACATTCTTCTGGACAGCAATCTGTCCGCACTTGGTATGAGTAAGCACACAAATCCCATGGCATGACACTCCAGCCCCAGGTCAGTTTGAGGACTGTAGGAGGGTAGCTGGGAGGGAGCTCATTGCAGCTTTGTGTGTGGGAGTTAGAAGCACCTTCTGGCCCATCATGGGGGTGATGATATAATGAACAGGGATCAATACTAAAGCTTTCCTAAGCAAGGGGTGCAAGCACCAGATCTATAGCTGGATAATATGTACATAAATGAAAAGCACGTATACACAAACCTCACTGCATGACATACAAGGGTACATGCATAACCAAAAAGGCATTAACTCAGGCGTCCAAGAGGCCTGGGGGGACATTAGAAAGGGTAGGAAATGGAGGGGAAAATAAAATAAAAACCAGGCGGGAGGATGGCATGTTCAAAGAATTGTGAAAGGGAAAGAGATTTTACAGTTTTTACATCCACAGTTCAAGCTTTTCCTGACAGAATCGGAAGATCCAACAACACTGGGTCCGGGTGCCATGCAGCCGCAGTCCACTGTCGCATGGGGCCACATCTGCTCTCCAGTCTAGCTGTGCCACCCACAGCCTCCCTCATTCCACACCACAAGTCTGGCCCTGCAGACCCCTGAGGTTGCTTCTGCTTGAGGACGTGAGTTTGGGGGAGGGGGGCTGTTTGTTTTATTGCCGCATACTTGACACACAAGGTCACACTGGTTTCAGGTGTCCCACGTAGAGATTCGACAACTCTCTGTAATACTGTGCTCACCACAAGGGGAGCTCCTACCTGAGGACATGAGTTTTGATGCCAAGGACCAAACAACAAGGTCAGAAGGCAGGATCAACAGGTGCATTCTGGCTGCAGAGGGAGCAGCTGCTTGTCACTGGTGCTGGGGCAAGATCAGGTGGGAGCTGGGCCATTCTTGGCAATGCACCTGAAAGCGCTCTTGGGTGGATCACAGATGACATGGGTGTGGAGAGTGAGGCAAGCGGAAATGGGGAATAAGATCTGCATTTCACTCTTAATTAGCTCAGGAGGTGCTGATCCTGCCAGCAGAGAGAAGGCACACTGACAGAGTATCTCCCAGTGTGAAGACTTTGAGTGCCATCTAGGACATGTTAAGTTTTAGATGCCCTTTAAGGACTCTCACAGCACTGGGAATTCTGCTATAGAAACAGACAATTGGACAGTGTTTTTTCTGAAACACCAAGAGAGGTGTTTAACTCCTTCATGGTGAGAGCTCTTTGGGACTTCCAAACCCCACTGTGCCATGATGCAGTCACTGACTGCTGAAGCCCAGCCTTAGCACATCCATACTTATGTAGAAAGAACACAGCCCAGCTGGCTCATATTGTCCTGCATTTCCAGGACTGGAGCCTTCTGGGGGGACACCACAATCTTCCAAGTGCAAAAGGGGCCTTTGCTTGCTGCGGCCCATCCTGGAGGGCTGAAGTGCACCATGACACATGGCATAAGGAGGACAAATGTACCAGGAGGATGTTGCCATCTGTGTGAACCAACATGGCCCTTTTCGGAGCAGAGGTGGATAACATTTAGTCAAGACATGTGGACCCCAAGCAAGTCAAAGAGACTGAAGGGTAGTGCTGTCCAGTGGAGCGCTCAACCCCCCATGCAAGATCTTCCTAGACCAGAACAACATGAACTTCTCAGAGCACCAGTTTGTACAAAAAGGATGGATTTCCCCACCGAGAATCTGAGAAGCAACCACTAGGTATGAGGTAGGGAAGCTCAGAGATGTGGTTGAGAGAGATTTCTGCCACTCCCAGGAGAAGGGTCACAAGAGAAAGTGTGTTACTGAGTCCAGTCTGGGAACCACACAGCCTGAGACGATATCTGAGTGCAGGATCTATTAATGATGGGGCAGGCGGCTGGGATCTCCAAGGAGAGTCCCAGCTGGAGGTGCACAGAGACAGCACAGAGATGCCCACTGAGGCCTCAGTTATGACCAAGGCCATCCAGAGAGAGGGTATAAGAAGACAGGAGGGCACCTACTGCAAGACACAAACATGACTGACAGGCAGGGGACAAAGGCCTCTGAGGAGAGCAGCCAGAGAGTAAACTGAAGGCCAAGGGCAGAAGAGGTTTCAGGAAGGAACTGGCAGTCTCACGATCAAAGGGGAAAAAAAATACAACTTATATCAAAAATAAAGGGCTAATCTTTCTAATGAGGAACCTCCATACTTTTTTCCACAGTGGTTGCACCATTTCACATTCTCACAACAGTGTGCAAGTTCTCCTTCCTCTACATTCTAGCCAACACTTGTCAGGTGTGAGGTCATATTTCATTTTGCTTTTGATTTGAATTGCCCTGATGATGAGTGATGTTGAGCATCTTTTCATGTGTCTCTTGGCCATCTATATGTCTTCTTTGGAAAAATCTATTCAGATCCTCTGCCCATTTTTTCATCTATTGTTTGTTTGTGTTTGCTATGATTTGCATGAGTTCTTCATATATTTTGGATATTAACCCCTTATCAGATATATGATTTGTAAATATTCTGTCCGACTCCATAGGTTGCCCTATCATTATGCTGTTGGTTTCCTTTGCTGTGCAGAAGCTCTTTAGTTTGATGTTGTCCAGCTTATTTATTTTTACTTTTGGTCCCTTTGCTTTTGTTGTCAAATTTAAAAATCATCACCAAGGGCGCCTGGGAGGCTCAGTTGGTTAAGCGACGGCCGTCTCAGGTCATGATCCTGGAGTCCCAGGATCGAGTCCTGCATCAGGCTCCCTGCTTGGCAGGGAGTCTGCTTCTCCCTCTGACCCTCCCCCCTCTCATGCTCTCTCTCTCTCATTCTCTCTCTCAAATAAATAAATAAATAAATATTAAATAAATAAATAAATAAATAAATAAATAAATAAATAAATATCATCACCAAGACCACTGTGAAGGAGTTTTCTGTCTATAGTTTCTTCTTTCTTTATGATATCAGGTCTTACATTCAAGTCTTTAATCCATATTTAGTTAATTTTTGTGTATGGTAGAAGAAAGTGGTCCAGTTTCATTCTTTGCATGTAGCTGTCCAGTTTTCCCAACACCATTTATTGCAGAGACTGTCCTTTCCTCATTGTATATTCTTGCCTCCTTTGTAGTAAACTGATTGGGCATATATATATGCATTGATTTATTTCTGGGCTCTCTATTCTCTTCCATTGATCTATGAGTCTATTTTCATTCCAATATCATACTGTTTTGGTTACTATAGTTCTGCAATATAGTTTGAGATCAGGGAGCATGATGCCTCCAGGTTTTTCTATCTCAAGATTGCTTTGGCTATCTAGGGTCTTCTGTGGTTCCATGCAAATTTTAGGGTTGTTTGCTCTATTTCTGTGGAAGAATGTCACTGGAATTTTGATAGGAATTGCATGAATCTGTAACTTGCCTTGGGTAGTATGGACATTTTAACAATATTAAATATTTGTGTGGGGACACCTGGGTGGCTCAGTCAGTTAAGTGTCTGCCTTCAGCTCGGGTCATGATCTCAGGGTCCTGGGATGGAGCCCTGTATCCGGCTCCCTGCTCAGTGAGGAATCTGCTTCTCCCTCTCCCTCTACCCCTCCCCCCACTTGTGCTTCTCTCTCTCTCTCTCTCTCTCTCTCTCTCAAATAAAGAAATAAAATCTTTTTAAAAAACAATATTAACTCTTCCAGCCCATGAGCACAAAATATTTCTCCATTTATTTTCATCTTCTTCAATTTATTTCCTTACTGTCACAGTTTTCACCTTCAAATCCAAAACAGGTTCCATGAGCATGAACTATCTTCCCATTTGTTTGTGTCATCCTCAGTATCTTTCACCACTGTTTTTATAGTTTTCAGAGTACATATTTTCACCTCCTTGGTTAAATTTACTCCTAGGTATTTTATTCTTTTTGATAGAATTGTAAACGGGATTGTTTTCATAGTTTCTCTTTCTGATGCTTCATTCTTAGTGTATAGAAATGCAACAGATTTTTCATATTGATTTTGTATCCTGCAACTTAACTGAATTCATTATCAGTTATAACAGTTTTTTAGTGGGTTTTCTATATATAATATGTCATCTGCAGATAGTGACAGTTTTACTTCTTCCTTTCCAACTTGGATGCCTTTTATTTGTTTTTATTGCCTGATTGTTCTGGATAGGACTTCCAATACTGTGCTGAACAAAAGTGGTGAGAGTGGGCATCCTTGTCTTGTTCATGATCTTAGAGGAAAAGCTTTCAGCTTTTCATTGTTGAGTACAATGTTAGCTGTGGGCTTGTCATGTATGGCCTTTATTATGTTGATGTACATTCCCTCTATACCCATTTTGTTGAGAGGTTTTTTTTTTTTTTTTTTGTCTTAAATGCACGTTGAAATTTGTCAGATGCTTTTTCTGCGTCTATTGGGATGATCATATAATTTTTATCCTTCATTTTGTTAATATGATATATCAGATTGATTGATTTGTGAATATTCAGCCATCTTTGCATCCCTGGAATAAATCCTCCTTTATCATGGTGTATGATCCTTTTAATGTATTACTAAATTCAGTCGGCTAACATTTTATTTGGGATTTTTGCATCTATGTTCATCACAGAGTCTGCTTGTCCCTCTCCCTCTGCTCCTCCCCTCATTTTCTTTCTCTCTCTCTCAAATAAATAAAATCTTTAAAAAAAGAAAGTCTGTTTTGTGTGTATAAGTATAGCTATGCCAGCTTCCATTTGGGTTCCATTTGCAGGGATACCTCTGGCCATCCCTTCACTTTCAGAGTGAGTGTGTGTGAGTCCTGTAAGCAGCATATAGATGGGTCTTGTTTTTTTATACATTTAGTCATGCTATGTGTTTTGATGGGAGAATCTAGTCTATTTATACATAAAGTAATTATTTGATAGGTGTGGACTTATTTACGTGTTACTATTAATTGTTTTGTGGCTGTTTTTATAGTTCCTCTCTGTTCCTTTGTTCTCTTGCTCTCTTCCTTTGTCGTTTGATGATTTTCATTAGTGCTATGCTTAGATACATTTCTCTTTATCTTTTGTGTACCTACTATAGGTTTCTGGGTTGTCATTACCATGAGGCTTACATATAATAGCTTATATTTTAACAGTCTATTTTAACTTGATAACAACTTAAGTTTGAATGCATTCTAAAGCTCTACATTTTTAGGGGCGCCTGTGTGGCTCAATCAGTTAAGCCTCTGACTCTTGGTTTTGGCTCAGGTCATGACCTCATGGGTCGTGAGATAAAGCCCCAAGTCAGGCTCTGTGCTCAGCAGGGAATCTGCTTGAAAGATTCTCTCCCTCTGCCCCTCCTTCCACTCTCTCTCTCTCTCTCTGTCTCTCAAATAAATACATAAATCTTTTTTTTTTCCTTAGATTTTATTTATTTGACAGAGAGAGCACGAAAGAGCACAAGCAGGGGGAGCGGCAGAGGAAGAAGCAGGCCTCCCGCTGAGCAGGGAGCCCAATGCAGGGCTCAATCCCAGGACCCCAGGGATCATGACTTGAGCCGAGAACAGATGCTTAACTGACTGAGCCATCTAGGCACCCCATTACATATATCTTTTTTAAAAAATAAAGCTCTACATTTTTACTCTCCCACATACAGATTTTATGTTTTTGATGTCACATTTAACATCTTTTTATTTTCTGTGTCCCTTAACTAATTGTTGTAATTACAGCTCTTTTTTACCACTTTTGTTTTTTAACCTTCACACTAGCTTTATAAGTGATTAATCCACTATCTTTACTCTATGTTTCCGGTGAGATTTACACTTTCATGTTTTCTTGTTCATACATAACACACTTTCTTTTGAGCTTCAAGAACTCCCTTTAACAGTTCTGGTAAGGTCAGTCTAGTGGTGATGAACTCCTTTAGTTTTTGCTTGTCTGGGAAACTCTGTATCTCTCCTTTAATTCTGAATGATAACTTTGCCAGGTAGAGTATTCTGGGTTGGAAGTTTTTTTTTTCTTTCAGCACTGTCTTTTTTTAAGTAATTTTTTAAGTAAGCTCTATGCCCAATATGGGGTTTGAACTCACAACCCCAAGATCAAGAGTTGCATGTTCCATGAACTCATCCAGCCAGGTACCCGTTCAATACTTTAAATATATCATGCCACTCTCTTCAGGCCTGGCAAATTTCTGTTGAAAAATCTGCTAATAGTCTTGTGGGGGTTCCTTTGTATATAACAAGATGGTTTTCTCTTGATGCTTTTACTGTTCTCTCCTGTCATTCACTTTTGACAGTTTAATTATAATGTGTCTTGGTGGGTGCCTGGGTGGCTCAGTTGGTTAAGTGACTGCCTTCGGCTCAGGTCGTGATCCTGGAGTCCTGGGATCGAGTCCCGCATCGGGCTCCCTGCTCGGCGGGGAGTCTGCTTCTCCCTCTGACCCTCCCCCCCTCATGCTCTCTCTATCTCATTCTCTCTCTCAAATAAATAAATAAAATCTTTAAAAACAAAAAAATAATGTGTCTTGGTAATGGTGTCTTTGAGTTCATCTTATTTGGAATTCTGTTTGCTTCCTGGATCTGAATGTCTGTTTCCTTCCTCAGGTTAGGGAAGCTTTCAGGCATTACTTCAAATAAATTTCCTGTCACTTTCTCTCTCTCCTTCTTCTGGGAGCCCTATAACATGTATGTTAGTGCACTTGATATTGTCCTAGAAGTCCCTCAAGCTATCTTTACTTTTTTTTTTCTTCACTAATTTTTCTTTTTGCTGCACTGATTGGGTGAGTTCCAATGCCCTGTCTTTTTTTTTTTTTTCTAAGAGAGGGAGAAGGAGGGACAGAGGGAGAGAGAGAGAGAATCTTAAGCAGACTCCAGGCCCAGCACCAAGCCCAATGTGGGGCTCGATCTCATGACCCTGAAATCATGACCTAAGCCAAAATCAAGAGTTGGATGCTTAACTGACTGAGCCACCCAGGTGCCCCACCACTGCTGAGTCTTTAAATTCACTGACCCTTTCTTCTGCCCAGCACATGGGCACAGACGAGGCCCCGGGGCCTGAGCCTAAACCTAATGGGAGCCCCTGGAAGTGTGCGTCACCAGGGGACAAGGTCGGAATCCGTTCATTGCAACCTTCCCACAGGGGCTGGGAACAGGCAAGAAGGGGGTGGCTTTGCCCAGACCCCAGAGCAGACCCAGGCCTCTCTGAGCTGTGCTCCATGTCCCGCCCAGCCCCTGGCTCCTCCTTGCATTGCCCAGTGTGCCCCAGCCTCCTGTGATAGCAGGTCCGGAATGTATGTAGAGGTCCTACCCCTGATGGCGTCCGTAGGACTAGAAGCCAGAACACCCCACTGTGCAGATGGGGAGCCTGGGGAGGCCCTGAGAGGCACGGGGTCTGTCCAGGGTCACAGCCCTGGGCACGCACAGGAGCCCATTCTCAAGCCAGCTCTGTGTCCTCACAGCGGGGACACCGGCTGCACCCAGGCCTTGGGAAGGCTGTGGGTGGGCTGTGAGGGAGTCACTGTATGGATGGGGCATGGGGGGAGGGGGAGCATTGAGCAGCTGGGGGAGGGGGCCCTCGGGGGTGGGGCTCTTGTGTGAGGAGGAAGTTGGGTAAGGGGACACCAGGCAGTGGTGACCTCACTTCCCTGACAACAGAGTCCAACAGAATTTGGAACCCAGGTAACAAGGCACCCACATTCCAGAGACAGCCCCCTGCCCAGCTCATTTCGTTGGAGACCATCCAACCATGAACATGTGGGCTTGTTGCCTCCCTAAGTCTGGATGCTGTAGGCTGAAGAAAGCCCGCCCTGCAAACGCTGGCCCCCGCTGGGGATGTCTGATCAGGGCTCCCCACCGCCTCTGGCCATTTGGCCAGAAGGACAGAAAGGTGACACCAGGAGGCCCAGAGCCGGCCACCCAGCCCCACACGCTCTGATCTGACCTGTGCAGCCCCAGGGCCCCCTCCGTGTGTGTGTGTGTCTGTGTGTGTCTATGTGTGAGTGTGCGTGTGTGTGTGTGTAAAGAGGGATCATGCAGGGTGGGGCCACCCTGAGCAGGAGCAGGTGATGAGGGGTCAGATTCCCAGTGGGCAGGTCATGATCAAGGTCAAGGCTGGCTGTGTGGGATGGGGTGTGCGGGCACTGCCCCTTCTACCCAGGGTTTATCCCGATAGCCCTGCAGGGATGGGTCACTGCATCCCGGGTGCAGGGCTGTGCACTCACAGGTCTGTGTCTGATCTGGGAGCAGCAGGGGGACTGGGCAGTAGGACAGTGAGGATGGCCGGGCAGGGCTGTGATACCTCCAGCCGGCTACCCGTCCTGTCTTTGCAGAAGGCCACAGATGACCTCCCGAGGCGGCTGGCGGACAGGCCCTCCTCCCTGATGGAGGGGTTGACCCCACAGGCATCCCCAAAAACAAGTGCTGGGGATTGCCGGGCAAGACCTCCAACACCCCCCAGACCACTGTCCCAGGTGGTTGGTCACCGGACAGTGGTCCAGGAGCCGGAGCCCACGGAGACCGAGCCCGAGGGTGAGAAGGCTGGGGCTGGGTGTTTGTGGTGTGTGGGGATGGGTCGGTGCTGGCCCCACAGGGACGAGCCCCCAGAGCCTGGTGTGGGGCCTGGAGCAAAGACTGGGCGCAGAGCATCCAGCGGGTGGACTGCAGTCGGGGAGACACCCCGGGGAGGGCTCCTTCCTGGCTGCGGCTTCTCTGGGAGGCCCTGGGCTGGGTTCTGTCTCCGCAAAGGCCCACGGAGAGCAGGCTCGGGGTGAGCTTTTCTCCTCTCACAGCTGCTCCAGCACCTCAGGAGCTAGAGCCGGTTCCAACTCCATCGGCAGCTCTGGAGGGAGGGGTGGTGCCTGCAGCGACTTCAGGAGGAGACCAGGAGCCGGCAGGTGACCCGGCACCCACCCACGGACAGCCTGACGTGGACCAGGAAGAACTGGCACCTGCCCCTGACCCAGCTCCTGCTACTGTTCCTGCCCCTGACCCAGCTCCTGCCCTGGATCCTGCACCTGCCACTGCTCCAACCCAGCTCCTGATCCTCCTCCTACCCCTTCCCCTGCCCCTGCCAGAGCCACTGTCCCTTCCCCTGCCTGAGCTCCGGTTCCTGCTCCTTCTCCTGCTCCTCTCCCTGCCCCTGCCAGACTCCACTGCCCCTTCCCCTGACACTTCCTGGGCTACTGTTCTTGTCCCTGACCCTGCTCCTGCTCATAACCCTACTCCTGCCAGACCTGCTGCCCCTTCCCCTGCCCCTGCCTGAGCCCCTGTTCCTGCTCCTTTTCCTGCTCCTGCTTCTGCCCCTTTCCCTGCCAGACCTGCTGCCCCTGCCCCTGCCTGATCTCCTGTTCCTGCTCTTTTCCTGCTCCTGCTTCTGCCCCTTTCCCTGCCAGACCCGCTGCGCCTTCCCCTGCCCCTTCCTGGGCTCCTGTTTTTGTCCCTGCCCCTGCTCCTGCCCCTTCCCCTGCCAGACCTGCTGCCCCTTCCCCTGCCCCTGCCTGAGCTCCTGTTCCTGCTCCTTCTCCTGCTGCTGCCCCTGCCCCTGCGCCTGCCAGAGCTCCTGTTCCTGCTCCTTACCCAGGTCCTGCCCTGGATCCTGCATTTGCCACTACTGCTGACCCCATCCCTCCCCTTGCCCCTGCCCCTGGCCCTGCTCTTACACCTACCTGTCCCTGCCCCAGCCCCTGGCCCTGCTCTTACACCTGTCCCTGCCCCTAGCCCTGCTCTTACACCTGGCCCTGCCCCAGGCCCTGCCCCTATCCCAACCCCTGCCCCTACTCCTGCTCCTGCAGGGCTCCCAGAGCCACATCCAGAGCCCACAGCCCTGCGGGGAGAGCTCCTTGTACAATTGCCCTTAGTTCCATCGCCGGACCCCGACGCCCCGCCAGATTGTTTCATCCCCTCCCCCTATATTCTTTCTCTCTGGTTCATATTGTTCTGGTTCATATTGTTCATTTTCATGTTCTGTATACTGTTTATTATTTGTTTTAAATAAAATTACTTGTTTTCATTGAACATGTGATGAGCATAAGTACCTTCCCAACGCTGTGCCACCACACCCCAGAACATTGCTGCGGAATATCTCGTGTCCCAAAGGAGTCCCCGAACCAGAAGCCCCCCTGCCCATTTCTCCCCCAGCCCAGACCCTGGAAACCCCTAAGCTGCTTTCTCTCCCTGTTCCTTTCCCTGTTCTGGATGTTTCTGTAAGTGGAATCACGCAATAGGTGCCTTTGTGTCTGCCCACCTATTTTCAAAGGGGACTTGTTTTCGTCTGTGTTTATTTGTCATAAAATTTCCCTTATTCGATATTAAAATGCCTGATGGATTACAGATCAGATGTAATCAGAGAGGCCGCTTTAGGAATTATGGGCACAATTTTGGGCCCGAGACCCCTGTTCCTGCTGGGACACCACAGCCTGACCCAAGACAGGACAAGGCTGGCTCCTCCTGTGGCCCACACAGAAACCAGGGAAATGCAGAAGCTGGAAGACACACCACAAAGGGCAAAAGCATTGCTCACAACTCAAGGCCAGAGAAAGGTTTCCGATGCCTCTTGTCCAAACAACACACCAAGTCACTGGGTTCCACAAGGACAGACACCAAACGCATGCAAGTCCAAGGGGGGAGGACAGGCACGTGCAGAGTCAGAGATGAGGGAGCTCCCGGGGAAGGACTCTGGCAAAGGAAACCCTATGGAGGCAGCACTGGTCACCCTCAGACTGGCAGGTGTCTGGTCTGGGGAGAACGTGAGGAAGCGGAGATTCCCTGCAGGTTCCCTGGAGAGAAGGGTGACAGGCACCCCTGTCTGGGAGAACAGTGAGCAGCACCCATCCCAGGCCACAGGTGCACCTGGCATGCTTGGCCTCTGACCAACCCCTGGAAACTCCGGCTCGGTTTTTCACAGATGTGTTTTCAGGAGTGTTTATCACAGCAGTGGTGGAGAGAGCAGGGAATGGAACAACGCTAATGCCCGAGGAGATGGATGGTATCCACAGTCCCAGTCCTCATGATAGAATGTCCTGTAGCCACTGTCACATTGTCATTCGGGGCACAGGATCCGGGAAGCCCCTCCTGAGACCCCTCCTGCCACCCTGTTCCTGGGAACATTGAGAATTGTTTGAGGAGGAGGTGGAGAGGATCCAGGATGACAGAGGGCCAAGGAGAAGGAAGTTCAGCACTGGGAGGACCTGAGCCACCTCCAGGGCCCAGGCTGTGGTGCCCTCGGACCTCACCCCAAATAAGGGCTCCTGATGGATGGACCCAACTTCTGTGGTTTCCCTCCCTCCCTCCCTTTCTCTCCCTCCCTTTCTCCCATCCTCCCTCCCTCTCACTCCCTCCCTCCTTCCCCCCTTCCTCCCTCATTCAGCAGAGGACCGGGGGTCCCTGCTGTGTACTGAGCACTGGGGCTTCATCAGTGAGCACCCCCCAACCCACATGGTCACGTCCACTGTGGGAGGTGACAGGGGTCAGTCCTCACGGCTAGGAGTGGTGATGAGCACCAAGAATCTGCTCCTGAAAACAGAGGCCAATGCTTGGCACTTCCTCTAGAAAAATCGAGTCCTGAAAAGTGATGAAGAGTGAGTATATCCTAGACTTCCTGCAGTGTGAGTTCTAATGGCAGGTACGCACTGATTCTTAGAACCACAAAGTAAATTACCCAGTGTCGACTGGGTGGTTGTGACTAACTTTTCTGACCCAATGACGGCATTTCAGCCAACATCTCCAGGGCCTCCGAGTTTCCCCAAGGGTCTCTGCGATCCTCTGATCCTTCCATTGACCTCCTTGGGAAGCTCTGTCTTGTCGTGTTCCTTGTCTCCTGCCCCTTCTGGGACCCTTCTCTGGCCTCCCCGCCAGGGCCACCCCCACCAGGACTTCCTGTGCCCCGTGGCCTGGCGCCCGCATCCCATGGGGGTCCTGTGAGCCCGGTGCATTGTGCAAAGCCTGTGCGCTCCCTCTGGGGTCACATGGCATCTCCCTTGCAGCTGCCTGCATCTTCCTGCACTGGGTCTCCTCCAAGCATTCTGTGAGACCAACCTGTGTCCGTGTCACGGGCACGGAAGCGAGAGTCCAGAAGGTCCAGATGACCTGCTCCCAGTCCCAACGTGTGGAGCCTGGGCCAAGGATGGTCAGCGAGCAGAGGAGGACTTGAGCCTAGGAAGCCTGAGGGAGGACATGGCACAGTGAGCCTGCAGGAGGAGAGTGAACACCGTGGGGACCTGGCGCTCAGGCCTACTGGGAAACCACATCCCACCCTCACTGGCTCTGTCCCCAGGGCTGGAGGTCGTCCAGCTATCCACCCTCCCAGCCTGTAGGCTGCCAGTGGCTGCCAGGAGAGGAGGCACCTGGTGCAGGAGAGAGCCTTCAGACAGAGAGGAGGGGACAGGTGCTCCCCCAGCAGCTGGAGGAACTCGGGGTATCCACCCTCCCAGGCTGCAGGCTGGCAGTGGCTGGCAGGAGAAGAGGCACCTAGTGCAGGAGAGAGCCCTCAGGCAGAGAGGAGGGGGCAGGTGCTCCCCCAGCAGCAGGTGCACTGGGTCGGGCTGAGGGGGCATCATTGGACAGCAGTGCCTGCAGCTGGGGTCTCCACACAGACCCTCTCCTTAGGCTCAGCACAAGCTTCTCTGGATGGCCTTTGTCCCCCAAATACAAAGTCTGGTCCAGGGCCCCCCCACCAAGTCCTGACTCCCAATCCTTTGTACTCAGCTCAAGTGACAAGAAATGGCCAATAGTTTAGGTGGTGTTGGTTGCACAGGGAAATTTGCTTTTCTGGCCCATGCTGTAACGTTGCTGGCATATTAAAGATCTCAGGGCTCTGAATCAAAAACAGTAGGATGCCGGGGACCCCAGCTGGCTTTCTGGAAACCTACCTCTGTGCCTTGCAGCCTTCCCATCCCACCAGCTCTGCTCAGAACCCCTCCAGGCCACAGACCCACAGTCTTGGGTCCCAGACAATGTGCCTTCAGAAAGTGATCCTGGTGGGGCAGCAGGACACACTGCAGATTCCAGCAAACCCCCCTCCCAGAAACTGAGGGTACCGCTGGATGAGCTGTCTGAAAACAGCCAGGTCAGGGTTCCAGGAAGACACCAGAGGCACAGGAGTCACTGAGGGGCATCTGAAGGTCAGGTACGGGCAGTCACAGCTTCCAGGCCCTTCTTCCCTAAAGCTCCTCATTCCTCAGCCTTTCTTCCAGTGATTCTGTTCGGTTTCTATCTGCCCCAACTGTTATCCATTGCCTAGGCAGCAGAGACTCACATATGCCTTTAATGTTTTGGACAATGGATGTCCACTTCAGTACATAGCCACTTCACTACTGGGAGAGTTGGTAGAAAGCAAAAAGTCACAGAGGACTCCAAGGGTCTGGACTTGGTGTTTCCCTCTCCTGAGATGGGGACACCTGTGGGATGAGCAGGTGGCCAGCTGGTGGGGGGTGGGCAGGGACCTGACGTGGACAGATGGGGTAGGTGAGGCCCGAGGTCCCCGGGGTATGTGCCTGGCATCTGGACTGAATAGGTCTTCAAAGCTGCAGATTGGCTGGGATCATCTTCAGGCGGAGGAGGAAGGTGAGGGGAGCAGAAGGGACTGAGGAGGCTTGGCTTAGACAGGAGAGGGCTGAGACACTCCTTTGGGGGGAAAGTGGGTCAGGTCCAGGCTCACAGGGACAGACCTTGAGGCCATTGGGCTATGTGAAATAGGCCAGTCCCTAAAGGACCAATACGGGAGGACCCCACTTGTGAGGGACAGAGAGCACTCCGATTCATAGAGGTGGAAGGAGCTGCTGGGTGCCGGGGCTGGGGAGGGGAAATGGGGGGTTAGTGTCTCCTGGGTAGAGGTTCAGTTTGGGAGGATGACAAAGTTGTGGCAGTGGATGGAGGCGGCAGGTGCAGAAGAGTGAATATACTTATTGCCACTGAATTGTACCCTGAAACGTGCTTAATGGTATCAGTTGTATGTCTATTACACAATAGGAGAGTAGTGAGTCAGGAGGACGGGTCCATCGAAAGTCCCAGGAAGGCCCAAGAGCAGGGATCCTGTATCTTAGTTCTTGCTCTCATGCTCTGCGCCTTGTTGGGTGCCTGAGCTCACAGTGGCATCACTAAATGCTTGCTAAGACACAGTGCAGGCAGATGGTCCAGAGAGAGTGCACAAACCATCTGTGGGCACTGAGGAATCCCAGCGGCACATGCATCCAGACTGAGTGAGTGCCCACATTTCACAAACACCAGCATAAATAGCCATTTAAAACGAAGGCAGACGCCACTCTGGAAAACACTAGGGAGGTTCCTCAAAAAGTTGAAAAAAGAGCTACCTTATGACCGAGCAATTGCACTACTGGGTATTTACCCCAAAGATACAAATGTAGGGATCCGAAGGAGCACGTGCACCCCAATGTTTATAGCAGCAATGTCCACAATAGCCAAACTATGGAAAGAGTCTAAATGTCCATCAACAGATGAATGGATAAAGAAAATGTGGTGTGTGTATATATATATACAGAGAATATTATGCACCTATCAAAAAAAATGAAATCTTGCCATTTGCAACGACGTGGATGGAACTACAGTGTATTATGTTAAACAAAATAAGTCACTCAGAGAAAGACAATTATCCTATGATCTCAGTGATATGAGGAATTTGAGGAACAAGACAGAAGATCATAGGCGAAGGGAGGGAAAAATGAAACAAGACGAAACCAGAGAGAGAGACAAACCATAAGAGACTTTTTTTTTATTCTTATGTTAATCCCCATACATTACATCATTAGTTTTAGATGAAGTGTTCCATGATTCATTGTTTGTGCATAACACCCAGTGCTCCATGCAGAACGTGCCCTCCTCAATACCCACCACCAGGCTAACCCATCCTCCCACCCCCCTCCCCTCTAGAATCCTCAGTTTGTTTTTCAAAGTCCATCGTCTCTCATGGTTCATCTACCCCTCCGATTTCCCCTGCTTCATTCTTCCCTTCCTGCTACCTTCTTCTTCTTCTTTTTTTTTCTTAACATATATTGCATTATTTGTTTCAGAGGTAGAGATCTGAGATTCAACAGTCTTGCACAATTCACAGCGCTTACCAGAGCACATACCATAAGAGACTCTTAATCTCAGGAAACAAACTGAGGGTTGCTGGAGTGGAGGGGGTTGGGAGGCGTGGGGTGACTGGGTGATGGACACTGGGGAGGGTATGTGCTATGGTGAGCACTGCGAATTGTATAAGACCGATGAATCAAAGACCTGTACCCCTGAAACAAATAATATATTATACATTAATTTAAAATTCACTAAAATAATAAAAATAAAACAAAAGCAGGTGACCTCAAGCTGTATTACAAAGCTGTGATCATCAAGACAGTATGGTACTGGCACAAAACAGACACACAGATCAATGGAACAGAATAGAGACCCCAGAAATGGACCCTCAAGTCTATGGTCAACTAATCTTCCACAAAGCAGGAAAGAATACCCAATGGAAAAAAGACAGTCTCTTCAATAAATAGTGCTGGGAAAATTAGACAGCCACATGCAGAAGAATGAAACTGGACCATTCTCTCACACCATATACAAAGGTAAACTCAAATTGGATGAAAGACCTCAATGTGACACAGGAATCCATCAAAATCCTAGAAGAGAACACAGGCAGCAACCTCTTCGACCTCAGCCACAGCAACTTCTTGCTAGACACGTCTCCAAAGGCAAGGGTAACAAAAGCAAAAATGAACCTTTGGGACTTCATCAAGATAAAAAGCTTCTGCACAGCAAAGGAAACAGTCAACAAAACTAAGAGGCAAGCCATGGAATGGGAGAAGATATTTGCAAATGACATTACAGATAAAGGGCTGGCATCCAAGATCTATAAAGAACTTCTCAAACTCAACACCCAAAAAACAAATAATCCACTCAAGAAATGGGCAGAACACATGAACAGACACTTCTCCAAAGACATACAAATGGCTAACAGACACATGAAAAAATGCTCCACATCACTAGCCATCAGGGAAAAAGAAATTAAAACCACATTGAGATACCACCTTCATCACTTAGAATGGCAAAAATCAACAAGGCAGGAAACAACAAATGTTGGTGAGGATGTGGAGAAAAGGGAACCCTCTTACACTGTTGGTGGGAATGCAAGCTGGTACAGCCACTCTGAAAAACAGTATGGAGGTTCTTCAAGACGTTACAAACAGAACTACCCTATCACCCAGCAAATGCACTACTGGGTATTTACCCCAAAGATACAGATGTAATGAAAAGAAGAGCGCCTGCCCCCCAATGTTCATAGCAGCAATGTCCACAATAGCCAAACTGTGGAAGGAGCCGAGATGCCCTTCAACAGACGAATGGATAAAGAAGATGTGGTATATATGTACAATGGAATATTCCTCAGCTGTTAGAAAGGATGAATACCTACCATTTACATTGACATAGATGGAACGGGAGGGGATTATGCTAAGTGAAATAAATAAATCAGAGAAAGACAATTATCATATAGTTTCACTCCTATGTGGAATGTCAGGAATAGCACAGAGGACTACAGGGGAAGGGAGGGAAAACTGAACAGGAAGAAATCAGAGAGGGAGACAAACCATGAGAGACTCTGCACTCCGGTAAACAAACTGAGGGTTACAGAAGGGAGGAGGGTGGGGGGATGGGGTACCTGGGTGATGGGTATTAAGGAGGGCACATGTTGTGATGAGAACTGGGTGTTATACGCAACTAATGAATCACTGAACACTACATCAAAATCTACTGATGTACTATATGTTGGCTAATGAATTTAAATTTAAAAAATTAAATAAAATTAATAAATAAAAAATAAATCCACGGCAGGAAATGGAAATAACCCAGAGGGCACCATGCTCCTGGAGGCTGAGCTAGCGGTCACGGCCAAGACCTCTGGCGGTGAGGGCACCGGGGTTCTGAGAGGTGGCTCGGTGCACCCCTGACCCTGAAGCCCCATGGCCATGGCAAGGTGCAAGGACTGGGAGGGAAGACCCAGCCAGGACCCGTTCTGGCTCCACGGCTGCTACAGGGCTGCTCCCAGCCCCACCAGGCGGTGTCTGTTTAGAACCAGGGAGAAAACCTTTTCCCTCAATTGTTCTTTTTAAAAATGGTTGCTCAGCATTGACACAGAAAAACATCTGACATAAAACTGGAGCCGTTCACAGCTGCAAATGACCCAGAAGTGAAGAAAATGTAGTGAACGCAAAGAGAGGACGCTGTATCCCCAGGCAGGCCTCCTGTGAGCAGGTGCGGCTGGGGCACTGGACGTGCCCGTGCAGACAGTACTGGACTCCACAGTGTCCCTCGAGGGGACAGAAGTAGGAACCTGCTCTGATGGCTCCGCTGAAGTCAGCACCCGCTGCTGGAGACGGGGACAGCCCCTCATGAGTTCCAGGTGTCCTGGTGATTCTTGGGCACGGCCCAAATCTCAGCTTCTTCATGACCTGGGGCCAGCCCAGCAGCTGCACCCAGGTCCTCCAGGGACCGCCCAATAGCTGTGGGTCCCGCAGGTCCTCCAGGGACAGCACCTTGGTGGGCTTGTGGTCCAGCAGGTACCTGTTCAGGTGGCTCTTATCGTACCACATGGCCTCGATCCCATTGGCCCAGTTGACCACCATCACCTGGTGACAGGCTGAGGTCAGTCGGTGAACCTCCGCCACAACCCCCCAAAAAAGGCCCCCATGTAGTAGAAGTCACCCTGGTCCTTGGGGATGTGGGCCTGGGACTGGGACCAGCGCTCATAGCTTAAGTCCTCACGGGCCACCCAGTAGAAACCGGGGTGCAGGGTGCCAAAGAGGGGGGACAGGATCTCCACGCCCACGTGGTCACAGAACTTCATGTCCACATCCCCGCACACCATGTCATCCACCTCATGGAGGAAGGGCTCCTCACAGAAGCGGCTCATCATCGCCATTTGCTGCATGGACACATCCTGCCAGTGTGGGGCACCGCAGACCTCAAGAACCACCACCCTTCAGTGCTCCTGGAGGGGCACACGGGACACCAGCAACCTGCTGGTCGGTGAAGACATAGTAGATGACCCTGTGTCCACCAGGAAGTGATTCTGCAGGAACAGCTCCAGGAAGACCCCGTATCCACAGGGGCAGGGGACAGGGCAGGAAGAGGGTCACTGCCAGAGGCTGGCAGCAGGACCCCAGAGCTGGGGGTCATGGACGTGTGCACCTTCTTCATGGGGACAGGCCCTGGGCTGCTTTAAGCAACAGCCACCTCCTGACCTGTCCTGAGTGAATCTGCTGGCAGGGCCTCCCTACCTTCTGCTCCCAGAGATGGGGGCCATCAGTGCCCCATCTTACAAAGGGGAGCCTGAGGCTTGGGAGGCTGGAAACCCATGCAGCCGCACAGTCAGCATGCTGGAGCCAGGAACACCCCCCTGTCCTGAGCTCCCAGGCAAACCCTGCAGGTGCCCTCCCCTGGCTGAACCCCTGCAGGTTCTGTCCCCACCTGCCATGAGTTGAGCACCTCTGGTCACAGCCCCTGTTTCTATGCCCTACAGACTGGGTAGAATCAGCAGGGCCGGCCAGCTGCCCCACTTTACCTTGAGTGGACTGTCGCTGGTCCCCAACAGAGCTGTCTCCACCCCCTATAGGGTCCTCCCTCGAAGGCTACTGGGCCTCTGGCTGACAAGGTCCATCAGTAAACCACTGGTATTCCTAGGAGGGGTCACCCTCGAACTCCCCAGATCAGGAATCAGGTTCAGCCCATGGGCAGGGAAGGGGAAAGATGACTCCTGGAAAAAGGGGGCTTGCTTAGGCCCCAGCCTTGAATCCAAGGGTGTGAGCTTCTGGGTCCAGGTCTACATCTCCCTGGCTCCAAAACATTGGAAGTCTTGTCCAACTGCCTCACATGGCTGGTCCCCCTTTGAGGGGACTACCTGCCCCTCACTGTGGGGACAGCAGCTCCCCCCATTGTCAGCAAGTGTGGTGAGCCCCTCTGAGACTGAATTTTTATAAGATTTTATTTATTTGACAGAGAAAGAGACAGCTAGAGAGGGAACACAAGGAGGGGGAGGGGGAGAGGGAGAAGCAGGCTCCCCGCTGAGCAGGGAGCCTGACATGGGACTTAATCCCAGGCCCCTGGGATCACGACCTGAGCCGAAGGCAGACGCTTAAGGACTGAGCCACCCAGGCGCCCTGAGACTGACTTTTTTACACAGGCACTAAGACTACTTCTCTGTGCCTACCCCATACCTCGCAGGTTAGTAAATCGTTCACACAGGGAAGGTGGATACTACATTAAAATATGGGACGAGCACATACACCCAGCAGACATGAGTCAGGTCACCAGGGGGCAAGTAGAGGCCCAGCCAATGGGGGAACAAGCCAGACATGATGCAAGGGGAGAGAAGAGTGCTCCTGGCAGAGGGCACAGAGAATGTAAAGGATTGGAGTCAGGCCCAAGGCACATGTGGGACAACCACACAGCTTGGTGGCCCACAGAGGGGGGCTGCAGTGGGAGAGGTGAGGCTGGAGAGGACAGACAGGTGGGGAGCGGATCGCAGAGAGGCTCAAAGGTTATGTTCTGAAATGATCAATCTGGTTACCGGAGGAGAATGGTCTCTATACAGCAGAGGACAGGGAGACCCTAACCCTAACCCTAACCTTAACACTAACCCTAACCCTAACACTAACCCTAACCCTAACCTCTAACCCCTAACCCCTAACCCTAACCCGTACCCTAACCCTACCCTAAACCGTACCCTAACCCGTAACCTAACCCTAACCCTAACCTAACCACTAACCCCTAACCCCTAACCCTAACCCGTACCCTAACCCTAAACCTAACCCTACCCTAACCCGTACCCTAACCCGTAACCTAACCCTAACCCTAACCTAACCACTAACCCCTAACCCCTAACCCTAACCCGTACCCTAACCCTAACCCTAACCCTACCCTAACCCGTACCCTAACCCGTACCCTAACCCTAACCCATACCCTAACCCGTACCCTAACCCCTACCCTAACCCGTACCCGTACCCTAACCCTAACCCATACCCTAACCCGTACCCTAACCCTAACCCTAACCCATACCTTAACCCGTACCCATACCCGTACCCTAACCCGTACCCGTACCCTAACCCATACCCGTACCCTAACCCTAACCCGTACCCTAACCCGTACCCTAACCCGTACCCTAACCCGTACCCGAACCCTAACCCGTACCCTAACCCGTACCCGAACCCTAACTCGTACCCGAACCCTAACCCGTACCCGAACCCTAACCCGTTCCCTGACCCGTACCCTAACCCATACCCGTACCCGTACCCTAACCCTAACCCTAACCCGTACCCTAACCTAACCCTAACCCGTACCCTAACCCGTACCCTAACCCGTACCCTAACCTAACCCTAACCCATACCCTAACCCGTACCCTAACCCTAACCCTAACCCGTACCCTAACCCGTACCCATACCCGTACCCTAACCCGTACCCGTACCCTAACCCATACCCGTACCCTAACCCTAACCCGTACCCTAACCCTAACCCATACCCTAACCCGTACCCGAACCCTAACCCTAACCCGTACCCTAACCGGTACCCTAACCTGTACCCGTACCCTAACCCATACCCTAACCCTGTATATCCTCCCCAGGGACAGCGAACAAAGTCAACACATATCTGCACACTTTGAAATGTGAACAGAAACCTGCAAACTCAGGTTCTCACAGGAGCTAAATGTTAATGACCAGGTGACAAAAAGGTGACGCAGATAGCAAGTAACCAAAAGAAGATGTCATGTGTCTGTGAGCTGGCCACCTTCTCTACCTGTCGGAAGGAAGCCATGCCTGACAGGAGGGAGCCACACCTGGACCTGGTCTCTCTGGGCTGCCCTTGAGCAGAGCAGAGGATGTGCTGAGCTGGGTGTGGGTGTCGGGGGAAGAGATGGGCAGCTGGCCACAGATGTTACCTGCCAAGTACCTGTAGGACCAGCTCCCGGTCCTCAGCTAAGGTTAAACAATAAATACGTTTTGTTACATATTTACTGTGACAGGAAAGGTGCTCAGTGCTTTGAGTGACTATATTCTCTCCCGTTTTATTTTTTAAAAACAGTTTATGGACGTATGACTGACCTACAAAAAGCTGTACATAATTACTGTATTCAACTTGACCCTGAACCTAACCCTAATATCAAGTTAACATATACTCTGATTTAGAATATAGCTCATAAATTATTTCATGATTATTAGGAGCTGGGGGATCCGAGGACCAACCTTCTTCTATCTTATTCTCCCTTGAATTTGACAGGTTGGAACACATTCGGCCACATGCTATCTGGAGAGTGGCCACACGGGGGCAACAGGGAGTAAACATTAGGGCAAACCCGGCCACAAAGCCAATTCTTCCCTCATCCTGTAAAACCTTGCTCATTCAATGTTTACAGATCATTCTATAGAGTATTAAAAGTGTGACTTTCTGGAATTTTTTAAAAACCAAACTAATTCTTTGAAACTGTTAAAAATATAATGTTTTTAAAAATCTCAGCGTTGGTGAGCAGATGAAGACCCAGGGGCCTGGGGAAAAGCTGTTATTATTGAATATGTTCAGATCTAATTAGGAAACAAGTAGGATTTATACTCCACTTATTTTCACAAAGAATTTGTGTCAACTAACAGTACTGAACCCACACAAAATAGTGCACTTCAGAGGAAAATAAAAGGAGATTCAACAGCCTCAAGAGGCAGAGAAAGAGCCAGACCCGGGAGCAAAGAAGACATACCACGGATGCTAGGCTCAGGCTGATTTGCAGCCTGTAGGTCCTCTGGAGCTAGAATGCCCCCAATGCCCCTGGGGGTCGTGGGTCAAGCAGAGCTCAAACCCCGCTGCTGCACTGTTGTAACTGGTGACGGGTCTCCTTGGTCACTTCCTCCATGAGCCACCCCCCACCCCCTGACTACCCCAGCCTGCTTCTCGAAACTCCCATTCCTCTTTCTGACCCCGTTGTTTACTTTTCCCTTCACTTACATAGTATATAGTATGTTTACCTACATACTATTCTGTCATTTAAACGTTTTTGTCATGTTCTCACTGCACTGTACTTTGCATCATCCACCCTGATGTATAATCACTTGTTGCACTGCACGACTTAACTGGGGACTGGGAACACCCTCACAGTGTCATGGGGCTAGTGTCCTGGGCAAGGTCCTCACTAAGCCGGCTCATCCTGCAGCTGTTGCAATGAAGGCCTGATCCAGGCACTGGAGCCCAGTCTGAAGCCAGCTCTGTGTCCTCACAGTGGGGACACCGGCTGCACCCAGGCCTTGGGAAGGCTGTGGGGGTGCTGTGAGGGAGTCACTGTATGGATGGGGCATGGGGGGAGGGGGAGCATTGAGCAGCTGGGGGAGGGGGCCCTCGGGGGTGGGGGTCTTGTGTGAGGAGGAAGGTGGGTAAGGGGACCCCAGGCAGTGGTGACCTCATTTCCCTGACAACAGAGTCCAACAGAATTTGGAACCCAGGTAACCAGGCACCCACATTCCAGAGACAGCCCCCTGCCCAGCTCATTTCGTTGGAGATCATCCAACCATGAACATGTGGGCTTGTTGCCTCCCTAAGTCTGGATGCTGCAGGCTGAAGAAAGCCCGCCCTGCAAACGCTGGCCCCCGCTGGGGATGTCCGATCAGGGCTCCCCACCGCCTCTGGCCGTTTGGCCGGAAGGCCCGAAAGGTGACACCAGGAGGCCCAGAGCCGGCCACCCAGCCCCACAGGGTCTAATCCACCTGTGCAGCCCCAGGTCCCCTCCCCTCCGTGTGTGTGTGTGTGTGTGTGTGTGTGTGTGTGTGTGTGTGTGAAGAGGGGTCATGTGGGGTGGGCCAACGCCATTCAAGATCAGGCTGATGAGGGGTCAGATAACCCGTGGGCAGGTCATGTTCAAGGTCAAGGCTGCCTGGGTGGGACGGGGTGTGGGGGGCTGTGAGCCTCTGCCCAGGGTTTCTCTCGATCGCCCTGCAGGGATGGGTCATTGTCCCGCGTGCAGGGCTCTGCACCCACAGGTGTGTGTCTGATCTGGGAGCAGCAGGGCCACTGGGCAGGAGACAGGGAGGTTGGCCGGGCAGCACTGGGATGCCTCCAGGCTGGCTACCCGTCCCTGTCTTTGCAGACCTCCGATGAGATCGGCACGAGGCTGGCGGACACCCACTCCATGTCCGGGATCCGAAGCGTGACCCCACAGGACTCCCCTGGAGCAGGTGCTGGGGATTGCGGGGAGAGGCCTCCGACCCCACCCAGACCGCTGTCCCTGGTGGTCATTGACTGCATTGTGCTCCAGGAGCCGGAGCCCACGGAGGCCGAGCCTGAGGCTGAGAAGCCCGGGGCTGGGTGCCCGTGGGTGTGTGCGGAAGGGTGGGGGCTGGCCCCACAGGGAGGAGCCCCCAGAGCCTGGTGTGGGGCCTGGAACAACGACTGGGCTCAGAGCGCCCAGCGGGTGGACTGCGGTCGGGGAGACGCCCCGGGGAGGGCTCCTTCCTGGCTGCGGCTTCTCTGGGAGGCCCTGGGCTGGGTTCTGTCTCCACGGAGAGCAGGCTCGGGCTGAGCTTTCCTCTTCTCACAGCTGCTCCACCACCTGAGGAGCTAGAGCCGGTTCCAACTCCATCGGCAGCTCTGGACGGAGGGGTGGTGGCTGCGACTTCAGCAGGAGACCAGGAGCCAACAGGTGACCCAGCACCCGCCCACGGAGAGCCTGACGGGGGCCAGGAAGGGCCTGCTGGACAACCTGCCTCCGGAGAGCCTGCCCCTGTGCCTGCCCCTGTGCCTGCCAGAGCCGCCGCCCCTGCGCCTGCCCCGAACTGTGGCCGTGCTCCTGCCCCCTACCCAGCTCCTGCCCTGGATCCTGACCCATCCCTACCCCTGCCAGTGCCCCGGTTCTTGCCCCTGACCCAGATACTGCCCCGGTTCCTGTACGTGCCAATGCGGCAGACCCTGTCCCTCCCCTTGCACCTGCCCCCTCCCCTTCACCGGTTTGTGCTCCTGTTCCGGCCCCTGTCCCAACTCCTACCCCTGCCCCTGCCCCTGCCCCTCCCCCTGCCCCTGCCCCTGCTAGAGCCAATGTCCCTTCTCCTGACCCACCTCCTGCCCCTGCACCTGCCCCTTCCCCAGCACCTGCCTGTGCACCTGTTCTTGCCCCTGACCCAGCTCCTGACCCTGCACCAGCCCCTTCCCTTAACTGTGCACCTCTTCTTGCCCCTGATCCGGATCCTGACCCTGACCCAGCTCCTGCCCTGGATCCTGCCCCTTCCCTTGCCCCTGCCTGTGCTCCTATTCTTGCCCCTGACCCCAGTTCTGCCCCTGCCCCTGCCTGTGGTCCTGTTCCTGTCCCTGACCCACCTCCTGCCCCTGCACCTGCCCCTTCCCCTACCTGTGTTCCTGTTCTTGCCCCGGACCCAGCTCCTGCCCTGGATCCTGCCCCTTCTCCTGCCCCTGCCTGTATTCCTGTTTTTGCCCTTGACTCGGCTTTTACCCCTGCAACTGTCCCTTCCCCAGCCCCTCCCTGTGCTCCTATCCTTGCCTCTGACCCAGCTCCTTCCCCTTTCCCTACCCGTTTCCCTGCCCCTGCGTGTGCGCCCATTCCTGCCCCTGACCCAACTCCTGCCCCTGCACCTGTCCCTTCCTCTGCCTGTGTCCCTGTCCCGGACCCTGCCAGAGCCGATGCCCCTTCCCCTGCCTGCGTCCCTGTTCCTGCCCCTGGCCCTGCCAGAGCTGATGCCCATTCCCCTGCCTGCGTCCCTGTTCCGGCCCCTGCCACTGCCAGAGCCGATGCCCCTTCCCCTGCCTGCGTCCCTGTTCCTGCCCCTGGCCCTGCCAGAGCCGATGCCCCTTTCCCTGCCAGTGTCCCTGTTCCGGCCCCTGCCACTGCCAGAGCCGATGCACCTTCCCCTGCCTGCGTCCCTGTTCCTGCCCCTGCCCCTGCCAGAGCTGATGCCCCTTCCCCTACCTGTGTTCCTGTTCTTGTCCCTGAACCAGCTCCTGCCCTGGATCCTGTCCCTTCCCTTGACCCTGCCTGTGCTCCTATTCTTGCCCCTGACCCGGGTTCTGCCCCTGCACCTGCCTGTGGTCCTGTTCCTGTCCCTGACCCACCTCCTGCCCCTGCACCTGCCCCTTCCCCTACCTGTGTTCCTGTTCTTTCCCCGGACCCAGCTCCTGCCCTGGATCCTGCCCCTTCTCCTGC
The DNA here is from genome assembly GCF_029215605.1 of Mirounga angustirostris. Taxonomy (NCBI): domain Eukaryota; kingdom Metazoa; phylum Chordata; class Mammalia; order Carnivora; family Phocidae; genus Mirounga; species Mirounga angustirostris. The sequence continues at coordinate 105,838,942 of NW_026991720.1, read as the reverse complement.
CCCTGCCTGTATGCCTGTTCATGCCCTTGACTCGGCTTCTGCCCCTGCAACTGTCCCTTCCCCAGCCCCTCCCTGTGCTCCTATCCTTGCCTCTGACCCAGCTCCTTCCCCTTTCCCTACCCGTTTCCCTGCCCCTGCGTGTGTGCCCATTCCTACCCCTGACCCACCCACTGCCCCTGCACCTGTCACTTCCTCTACCTGTGTCCCTGTTCCGGCCCCTGCCAGAGCCGATGCCCCTTCCCCTGCCTGCGTCCCTGTTCCTGCCCCTGCCAGAGCTGATGCCCGTTCCCCTGCCTGCGTCCCTGTTCCAGCCCCTGCCCCTGCCAGAGTCGATGCCCCTTCCCCTGCCAGTGACCCTGTTCCTGCCCCTGCCAGATCCGATGCCCCTTCCCCTGCCTGCGGCCCAGTTCCTGCCCCTGCCCCTGCCAGAGCCTATGCCCCTTCCCCTGCCAGTGTCCCTGTTCCTGCCACTGCCCCTGCCAGAGCTGATGCCTCTTCCCCTGCCTGTGTCCCCGTTCCTGACCCTGCCAGAGCCAATGCCCCTGCCCCTGCCGGTGTCCCTGTTCCTGCCCCTGCCCCTGCCAGAGCCGATGCCCCTTCCCCTGCTTTCCAGGGTCGCTGCCCCTTCCCCTGGCCCTGCCTGTGCTCCTCTACTTGCCCCTGACCTATCTCTTACCGTGGATCCTGCCCCTGGCCCTGCTCTTGCATCTGGCCCTGCCCCTCCTCCTGCTCCTGCAGGGCTCCCAGAACCACATGCAGAGCCCACATCCTCATGGGGAGAGCTCCTTGTACCATTACCCTTAGCTCCATCACCCGACCCCGTTGCCCCGCCAGATTGTTTCCTCCCCTCCCCCTATGTTCTTTCTCTCTGGTTCGTATTAACTGTTCTATTCTCTTTCCATGTCCTATATGCTGTTTATTATTTATTTTAAATAAAATGAATTGTTTTCAGTTGAACAAGTCCTGAGAATCAAGTACATTGCCAACGCTGGGCCACCACACCACAGAACATGGCTTTGGAATATCTGCTTCCCCAAAGGAGTCCCCGAACCAGAAGGCCTCCCTGGAAACCCATAAGCTGCTTCCTCTCTCTGTTCCTTTACCTGTTCTGGAGGTTTCCTGTACGTGGAATCACACAGTATGGGCCTTTGTGTCTGCCCCCCTATTTTCAAAGGGGACTCCTTCTTTTCTGGGTTGACTTGACATAGAATTTCCCTTATTGGATGTTGAAATCCCCGATGGATTACAGATGAGATGTAACCATAGAGCCCCCTTTGGAAAATATGGACACAATCTCGGGGTGGATACTCCTGTTCCTGCTGGGAACCTCAGCCTGACCCCAGACAGGAAAGGGCTGGTTCCTCCTGTGACCCACAGAGAAACCAGGGAAATGCAGAAAGCTGGAAGACACACCCCAAAGGGCCAAAGCATTGCTCACAACCCAAGGCCACAGAAAGGTTTCCCATGCGTCTGGTCCAAACCATGCTCCAAGTCACTGGGTTCCACAGGGACAGAGACGAAATGCATGCAAGTCCAAGGGGAGGGGGACGGGCATGGGGGGAGTCAGAGATGCAGGAGCTCCCGGGGAAGGACTCTGGCAAAGGAAACCCTATGGAGGCAGCACTGGTCGCCCTCAGACTGGCAGATGTCTGGTCTGGGGACCAGCAGCCCTGGCGAGAACATGGGGAAACGGAGGTCCCGGGAGAGAAGGGTGACGGGCACCCCTGTCTGGGAGAACAGTGAGCAGCACCCATCCCAGGCCACAGGTGCACCCATCACCTAGCGTGGGCAGCTCACTCCCACCGTGTCGAAGGGAACACCGTGTCCATCAACCTCTCTTTGCAACAGAATCCCTAAAGTGGAGTTTCTAGGTCAACACGTATCCAGTGTTGAAGGTACAAGCCTCAACTTCCAACATCCCAGGTCTGCTTGTCCACCTTGAGCCTTGTTTGGGAAGCAGGGGTGGGGATCCCTGGGGCTGTGACCTGTGGGAGGGGTGGGGAAGGGGGGCTCTGAGTGGAGTGACCAAGGTACCCGAGGTGACCTGCCCAGCAGGGACCCTCCCGCCCCCAGCCCCTCTCCTGACCTCGTGCACGATGGCGAGGGTGTGACGGTGAAGGTGCTGGCCCTTGGCTGGCGAGTTCCCTAGCTGGTGCTGGAGCTGCTCAAGCTCCAAACCGGGCTCTGATCCCAGAGCTGGCGCGAGAGCCGAAGCTGCAGCTGCCCCAGTCTCGGGAGCTGCGGCACGCATCGGTGGAGGACCTGGCTCGAGCTCTGGGGCAGGTGCTGGAGCTGAATCCCCCTCCAGAGATGATCCAGACCCGGTTCCACACTTGGATAGGGCTCTCGAACCCAGGAACGGCTTTCCTCCCCTGCCCACTTCATGGATGACAAAACTCGGGACAGTGATGGGACCGGCTACATGGGGGTAATGGCTACGGGGAGATTCAGACCAAGGATCCTGCATCCCCTTCACCACGCGCCCCCCGCGTGTCAGTCCTGAGCTGCCAGACGGGGACAAGGGCCTGAGCCGCTACTCCCGGCAGCTGCCCCCAGCTGAGCAGAGACACTTGCCGGGGACCTGAAGTCCTCGTTTGACCTCTGCTCCGGCCAGCCCCACGTGAGCAGGGACCGTGCTTCCTCACCGCTGGGTCCCCAACCCCCAGAACAGTGCCTGGGAGGTGGTAGCACTTCAAAGTTTAGTGAGTCGGTGGGATTCCCCCAGCAGCACCATGATGCGGCGTATGTTGTTACAGATGAGAGGTCTGGGCCACAGACTCTTGTGTTCACGCTTTCTTCCACACGGGCATCACCCACACCTGTGTCTGTTCGCTGGAACGCAGAGGGGACCCCCAGACACCCTCCCTGCCCTCGGAGCTCCCAGCCTAACCGGTGGGTCAGCATCTCACCCACGGTCAGCAAGTGGGCGATACCGAGCTAGAGCACCTCGAGCACGAGACCTTGCACGAGCCGTGGGGCAGCTAAGATCTCGAACCATCTGACGCACCACAACGTGCCCCGGCGCTGACTCGAGCCAGCCGTGGAAGCAGCTCGAGAGCCTGAGCCAGGGCCCCGCACACTAGAGCCCCTCCAGCTCCGACCCGCGGTCCCCCTCCGGAGGCCAAAGCGGCTCCGGGGTGAATTCCAGAGCAGAGCCACCTCCACACCAGTTCTCCCACCCGATCCGGCACCAATGGCAGAGTGAGAGGCAGCCCGAGAACGAGAGCCAGGTCTCGAGGCAGCTCAGTGCTGCTGGGGGAGGCCGGTTTCCTCTGAGAAGGCACAGGGACGGGCTGTTGGGATCAGCACAGGGTGATCACCCTTGCAGGGTGGTGATCTTCTCTCTTCCTGCTACTTCGGCACCATCTCGAGATGGAGAACTGGCCTCTGCCCCGGGGCCAGTCACCGCTGCAGAGTCGACGCGGCTGCCGAAGCAGCTACAGACCCAAAGCCCGCTGCAGAGCTCGAGGCATTTCCATGTCCTGCTGAGGGGCCTTCGCCAGGAGCTCGGGAGCTGGAGCCACGTGCGCCCCAGTGGGAGGAAGCCCCTGGACCTACGGCTCCATCGCCGACTGCAGAGCTAGAGCCAAGGCAAGACTCCGAGCTGGACCGGCTCCACAGTCAGCTCCAGCGGCACCTCCGACCTGGAGCCAGCACTGGTTCCCCCTGCAGAGCTAGGGGCAGTGGGAGCGAGACCCAATCCAGCACCAGCTACAGCCAGCTCCGGCCCCACCTCGCGGAGCAGCTGATGAGCTCCAACCAGGGCCAGTTCCAGCACCAGAGTCGGCCTGTCCTCACCAGGGAATGCATTCCTTTTCTTCTCTTTTGGCTTTGGTTTCTTTTCATGTCTCCAGGTATATTTGTAGCTTAAGATAAAAGAAACTTTATCTTTTTAAACATTTCAAAGTGTGCAAACCACTGTTATCAACTCCATTTCCCGTGCTGGCACCATCACCCTATCTAGTCCCAGAACATTTAATGCCCTGGAGAGAAACCCCGCAACCTCTGAGCAGGCAGTCACTGGCCATTCCCCATCCCCCTGCTCCCAGGCAACCACTGATCTGGCACCTGTCATTTACCTCGGACGGATTTTCATACATGTGGGATCATACCGTATGTGGTATTTGGGGTCTAGTTTCTTCCACTGAGTAGGATGTTTTCGAAGTTCACCCACGTGATAGCGTGTATCACTACTTCATTCCTGGCGTGGCTGAATGAATCCCATTGTATGAACAGACCACGTTGTGTTTGTCCATTCACCTGTGGATGCACCTGTGGGTTGTTTTCATCTTTCGGTTATTCTCGAGTGCTGCTACGAAGACTTACGTGCAGGCTGTTGTTAGAGGGCCTGTATTCCATTCTTCTGTTTAGAGAATGAGTGGAGTTCGGCCAAATGAGAACAGTATGGTCAACGTGTGGACGACGTGCCACACCCTTTGCCACAGTGGCTCCGCCATATTACATCTCCCCCAGCAATGGAGTAGGGTTCTGTTTCCCCAGATCCTCTCCGACACTTGTTATTTCTGCTTATTCACTAGAGCCCCTCCTCCTGGGTGTGGGAAGGCATGTGGCTGTGGTTTTGGCTTGCATTTCCTATGATCTCATGATGAAAATCGCCCCATGTGCTCACTGGGTCGTCTGACTATCTTCTTTGGAGAAATGTCTATTATTTTCAGTGGGGTTGTTTAGGTTCTTAAGTTGGAGGAGTTCTGTACACATTCTAGATGCAAGACTCGTATGAGATTTGCAAGTATTTCCTACCATTCTTTGGGTTTCTTTACATTCTCTTGAGATTACCCTTTCGTTCACAAAAGTTTTTAGGAACGTTGAAGTCCAGTGTCTCTGTTTTCTCTGTTGTTGCTTGGGCTTCCGGTGCCATACAAGAGACACCATATTGCCAAATCCAAGGGAAGGAAGATCTGCCCCTAGGTGCTCTTAGTTTCCTTCTGAGGGTTAAGAATTTTCGCTCTTAAAGTTCATTCTTGGATCCATATGGAGTTCATTTTTTATAGGGTGGAAGGGAATGCTCTGACTTCACTCCTTCGTATGTGGATATCCGTTTTCTCAACACCGTTTGTTGGAGACACTGTTTTTGCCTCATTGACTGATCTTGGTCTCCGTGTTCGAAAACAACTGACTGTACATGTATGTATTCCTTGATTCTCAGCACTATCCCATTGATCCATATGTGTTGGTCTTCTCTGCTCATACCTTTCGGGAAATATTATAATCTCGTACAGAGTTTTTCAGATTCTTAGGATTATTTACATAGAAGATCATGTCATATATAAATAAACTTTTTCTTCTTCCTTTCCATTTGTGAGCTTTTAGTAACTAATCTTGTATAATTTCTCTGACCAAACCTCCATGACAATATGGAAATGAAGTGGTGGACATGGGCATCCTTGATTTTGGGGGATTTTAAGGAGAAAACTCTCAGTCTTTCACCACAGAGAATGATATACATATGAATTATTTTTCATAAATATCCTTTATCATAATTTTTTAAAGAATTGTTTATTTATTTATTTATTTATTTATTTGAGAGCATGCAAACCCAAGAGTGGGGAGGGGCAGAGGGAGAGAATCTCCAAGCAGACTCCCGACTGAGTGCAGAGCCCTCCCTGGAGCTCAATCTGAAGACTCTTGAGATCATGACCTGAGCCCAAACCAAGAGTCGGACACTCAACCCACTGAGCCACCCAGGCACCTCTCCTTTACCACACTTTAACCTTCTATTTCTATTTTATTGAGAACACTTCTTATGAAGAGGTTTGGATTTTGTCAAAGCTTCTCCTACAACAATTGACATGATCATGTTTCTTCTGGATGTGGTCTAGGACACTGATTAGCTACGTTGAACAGCCTTTGCATTCCCGGTGTAAATCACACTTGGTCATGATGTAGAGTCCTGTCAATGTGCTGCTAGATTCTGTCTGCTAGAATTCCGTTGAGGATTTTTGCCTCGCTCTTCATAATGGATTTTGGCCTGCAACTGTCTTTTCTTGTCAGGTCTTTGTCAGTCTTTGGAATCGGGACAATGCTGGCATACTAGGGTGACGTGGGAAGTGTTCCCTCCTCTTGTACTTTCTTCAGACTTTCAGAAGGATTGGTATTCTGTCTTCTTTAAACGTGTGGGACAAATCACCAGGGAAAGCATCAGGTTCTGGACTTTTCATTCTTGGGAAATTCTCATGACTGCTTCAGTCTATTTACTTATTATAGGTCTGCTCAGGGTTTCCATTTCTTCTGGAGTCACTTTGGTAGTTTGTGTGCTTCTCAGAATGATCTGCTTCATCTCAGGGAGCCAATTGGTTGGTATAAAGTGGTACCATTTTTGTCTCTTTGTCAATTTTGGTAAATCTGCAAAAGAAAGAACTGTTGTTTTCACTGATTTTTCTCACGTGCTCTTCTCTTCCATGTATCTCTGCCCTAATCTTCATAGATTCCTTTGCTCTACTAACTTTGATCTTCTCCTTCGACTGAACCAGAGGAACATTCTAACCGTTCCAGATGCCAGGCAGCCAGAGGGCCTTTGTCTAGGTCTGGGTTGGTGGGTAGAGAAGCGATACAGACTGGAGTGGATCAGGCTACATGGGCAATTTCTACCTCACCTGGCATTCCAGGTCACCCCCAGACCGTCATTTCAGGCTGAAGCTCTCCTCCTGCCAGGCATGATGCCCAGCAACAGACTGACCTGACTTCCCATGAAGCACTCACGACCTTAGGGGCCTTCTGTGCTCTAGGAACAAGCAGACTAGCTGAATTTTGCCAAGGAGCACTGCCCATGAGCAGAAAACCTGCATAGCTCAGGGCACTGTCTTCTGTGTGCTTCCTTCACACCTTCCCATGTGTGGGTCACAGCCACCTGTGCCCATGGACACCCTAGAGCACCCATTCACCCAGGGTGTCGGATCAATGCAAAGTCAGCCCTTCAATTCTGCCACCACACCCCCAACACAACACCCAAGACCAAAAGGAGCGCTCACTCCAAGTCCTGGGACCAGCTCAGATGCAGCCCCTACCTGCGCAGCAGGGACATCGCCTACCCGCTCTGCATGCTCCTCCAGCCCGATGGAGATGTGCACGACATTAGTGTGGGTTTGGTCCCAGGATCCCTGATGGCCAGGAAAAGGAGGTGACTGTCCCACCCTTTCTCCCTGACAGACATCCCTACCTGGAGCCTGGATCCCCACTCCACAGCCACAAGGGGCCAAGAAGACTCAGTCTCTAGAAGCTTCTGGGCTAGATGCTGACCGCGGTTGCCTTACACAGTCTGGTGTTTCTGCTGGCCTTGCCGTTCCTCAAGTTCCGGAGTTGACCTCCCAGTCGTCGCTGGAGACCTCAGGCATCATCTCAGCCTCTGTCAGCACCTCCCCCTCCTCAGCCTCCATCACATCTGTGGCAGCCTCGGACTCACACGAGCGCCGTGTCTCGGGGTCTGCAACCACGGCTCCTCGCTGCCGCTCTCCATGCAGCAGGTGGGCGCTGCTGCCTCAGCCCAATCAGCCTGGACATGAAGATCGGCACCATGACCAAGAGCATCCTGCTGAACTGGGCACGTGGGGCGTCCCGCTGGTCTCCTGACTCAGACGTCTCTGAGTACTGACCTCACTGGAACAGCTAGCTACTCTGACAAGAAGCCACCTCTGGACCTTCCAGGCAGCATGCCCAGGCCTGGAATGACGCAGACGACCACCACGGCCCCCACTCTACACAGGAGGAAACTGCGGCAGCCTCCTCACCTCCGGCTGGTGCTTCCTTGGTGATCCCCATGCTAGGCTGGGGACAATAAAATGCCCACCAAGCTCCTTCTCAATCTACGATGCTGTGGCTCTGGTAAGACTGCCCGGATTGTGTCCCCTGAAGCCCCCAACCCGCAGTGTCCCCTGACTCCTTGCCCAATATCCAGAGAGCCCTGCGAGATCTGGTCTATACATGCTCCCCAGTGTGCACCCCTCAGCCCACTCCAGCCTGTGTAGGGCCTTCGTCCCCCAGGGAGCCCGGCAGGAATTTGCCCCTCAGAACCCCTGCCGTCCGTCCCTATGACCCCCATCCAGGATGGCCTCACCTCCAAGCCTGGGCTCAAAGGCTCCTTCCTCCGGCTCCTCTGTAAGCTCAGGCTTTGGGTCAGATTGAGCTGGGTTCAAACCCACAGCAGGGCCATGTCACGGCCCTGTGACTGGCAAGCTCCTGTGGGAACTCCTGGGACCTCAGTTTTCTACTTTGGAGATGGGGTCAGTGACTCCCACCTCAGGAGGATGGGTTGGGGTTGAAAGCAGGGAGATGAAGGTGCGTGAGTGCCAGATTTGGGGGGGAGGGGCTGCTGCCAGGAAGACAGGGGGAGGGGATGTAGAGGAAGAAAAGGCGGCCTGACCTCCTCCCTGCCACACGTGTCCCCATCACCCTCCCCTGACCCCCCCGCCATGCACTGAGACGAACACTGAAGTGGAACGTGGGGGCCAGGACGGCAGCAGGGGTATATTTCATTTCTCTCTAGTCCCCAGGTCTCCATGTCCACTCAGTCCAGCGGCCCTGCCTGGCGGGACTGGGGCTGGCCTCCGGCCTAAGAGGACGTGAGGGTCACTGAACAGGCAGTGGAGATGGGGACACGGAGGACCAAGGCCACAGCCAGCCCCTCGGGGTTGTGCAGGCTTGCTGGCAGGTGGGGTCCCGCGCAGGCGCCGTCTGCTGGGCCCTGTGCGCCTGCGCAGGATCCACCTGCCTCCGACCCACCGTTGGTGGGAGGGCCCCGCCCACCCAGAGTGCACCTGTGCCACGTCCACCCAAGAGGTGGGAGCCGACCGGCCACGCCGAGCCACGGTAATGAAGGTCCTCCGCCAAGCCCTCATGGGACAGTCGGCAAACTGAGGGCAGGAGAGGCAGGGACTGGCCTGGGACCCACCAGCTGAGCAGAGGCTAGAGGAACAGGGAGGGTTCCAGCTTCCGAGGCCAAGCTTCACCTCGCAGGGGGTTTCCTTTGGGAACGAGGGCCCCTAAGATCTGGGGGACCCCTGCCCACACTCCCATGTGGGGCCCTTTCCTCTGGTCACCCTCGCGCGGGCACACATACGCACAAGGCTCACTGCGTGCGCGCGCGCGCGCGCACACACACACACTCACACACACACACACACACAAACTCCCCAGGGGCATCCAGGGGGGCGTGGACCCTGGAGGGGACAAGGGGGAAAGAAGGAGGAGGTTGGAGGCAGCTGGGCCGTGGGCTGTGGGCATTGTCTCCTGGGAACATGCCCGGGGCCGTAGCATGGAGCTCGGGGGAGACATGCCAGGCTGATGGCCAGGGTATCCCCAAGATGCCCAAGGGCTGTCACAGGCACCCACATTCTAGAGACAGCCCCCTTCCTACTCAGTTCACTTGGCTGGAGATGCTGCAATCCTGCTGTATCCCGAGGTCCCCAGGATGTGGTCTCAGCAAAGCCGACAGTGAGAGCTGTTGCCTCCACTGCAGACCTGGGGTCAGGTCCCACCCCTGACACCTCTGGCCATTTGCCTGGAGGGGCCCAAAGGGAACACAGGGAGGCCCAGAGCCAGCCAGTCCAGCCAGACAGCGCTGTTATCCGACCGTGCAGCCCAGCGCCCCTCTGTGTGTGTGTGTGTTTGTGTGTGTGTGTGCAGAGGTCTTGGGCAGGGTAGCCCACGCTGAGCAGGAGCAGGGTGATGAGGGGCCAGACGCCTGGTGGGTGGATCATGTTGACACCCCGGGTCAAGGCTGGCTGGGTGGGACGGGGTGTGCTGGGGCGGCATCCTTCTCCCCAGGTTTGATCCGGAGCCCTGTCGATACATGTCACTGCACCCTGGGCGCAGGGCTGTGTCCGCACGGGGCTGTGTCTGATCTGGGGGCAGCAGTGGGGCTGGGCAGGAGGACGGTGAGGACGGCCGGGCAGGGGTGTGATGCCTCCGGGCCGGGCGCCGCTCCCTGTCTTCGCAGAGCCCCATGGAAGAAATTGGGGACAAGCTGGTCAACAGGAGCCTCCCTCAACGGCTCCCCGGCGTGGGGCACGTGCACCAGGCAGTCGGTAAGGGCTGGTGCGGGCTCAGGGGGAGTGTGGGGACGAGGGCGCTCCAGGACCGGGCTCGGGGAGAGCCGGGAGGATCTCCTGCCCCGACGCCATCCGGGACACTGACGACCCGGGATGCCACGACAGCTGTGCCCCTTACGTGGCCATGATCTCAACCCAAGGGGTCTGGGCTGCTCCCTTCACAGACACACTCACACAGACACACACGCCAAACACACCCACACACCCAGTCCTTCAAACACACACACACACACACACACCTGGTCCTTCACACACAGACACAGACACCCGGTCAAGCCCCAGCCTTGGCCAGGTACAAAATCACCCTTCACATACGTGGAAGATGATCCGAACCAATTTGGATATTCTGTGGCACTTCAGGACATGGACAGAAATAGTTTTGCAGTTTCTGTGTTGTGAATTGTCCCTCCTTTATCCACAGATCAGCCCCACCGTGAACCTGAGTGGGCCCGGCCGCTGGGGGCGAGCCAGAGGCGGTGGGCGGTCCCTGCTGACAGCCTGAGGAAGCTGGTGGAGCCGGGCCAGGCCCTCTCCTGTGGCCCCTCTCCCGGAGCACCTCCCAGAGGAACGCCTCCCCAGCCCTTCCCACACCTGCTGCTCACCAAGGTGAGCAGGGCCCCCCGTACCGCCCGGAGGCTCCCCCTCATCTGCGGGCTGTGTGTCTCGAGCCTGGCACGTCCCCTCTCCGAACCTCAGGTGTCTCCTGGCGACCCTGCATGCCACGAGGCCAGGCCCCACACACGGGGTTGCCGTCGGGCCTGTTGGGACCGCTCCCCGACCCTGTGGCCAGCCCATGGGGAGGGTCGCCTGGGTCTGAGGCGGTTCCTCTTCACCGTGAAGGAGCTCTCTGTCCCAAGCCTCGGTGTCCTGTGTCCCTGTGTCCTGGGCAAACCCGCATTCCTGGCTGTGAGGAGGTTTCAGATTCCCTCTGGGGCTCCCATCCTGGGTGGAGCCAGAGCAGGGATCCCTGGGGGCTGGCAGAGGGGCCCCAGAGCCACTCAGACATCTGAATGATGCTGGCTGGCTTCATCGACTGCACACATGGACAGGAAGCCCCTTCTAGACATTTTCCATAATTTAGGGAACAGGGCAGACAAATGTCCCTGCCCCGCGGGCCTCTTTCTAGGTGGGGGACCGCCGCTAAGCCTAGACGACAAAGCAGAGATGGGCACACGACGTTCCGTGGGACACCATGCCGGCCTCCTCTACATACGGATCCCTCTGCTCTCATTGTCCGAAGGATGATGGGCCCTAGGACGAAGAAGAGCCCTTGTCTCCGACGTGGTGAGGGAACGCGGGGGACCGGTCAGGTGCGGAGCCGTGGGTCTCGTGCACACCCGCCGCAGGGCTGGGTCATGGTACAGGAGCTGTGGGCAGGTCGTCTGTGCACACCTGGCCATGACACACCTGGCTGGCCCTCTCGGTGGGGAGGCCTGCGTGCCTGGTGCACCTGTCCCCCACCTACCCCTGGAGGAGCAGCCACGTTCAAGCCTTTCCATGTCCGACCCTCAGGGACAGTTGGGAACCTGGGTCAAGAGAGGCAGGGACTGGCCCAGGACAACTGAGGGGTGCAGAGTCCAAGGAGCTGCTCTCCAGTCCTAGGCCAGTCCCAACCCTCCCATGAGGTTTGCTTTGGGGCTGAGAGCCCCTCAAATCCTCGGGAATAGTTACCCACCCTGTCCCATGTGGGGACATGACCTTGGCATCCCCAGGCACGTAGAGGCATGTGCACCTGCACACCCACCCTCACACCCACACACACACACACACACACACAGCACTCTGACTGCCCAGCTGGGGGTCGGAAGGGGAGGACACCCTGGGAGCGAGGTGGGTGACAAGGGGGAAAGAAGAAACAGGTTGCAGACAGCTGGGCCATGGGGCAGGGCATCAGGACTCCTGGCAAGGACCCAGATCCATAGCATGGGGAGGGGAGACAGGCCAGGCTGAGGGTCAGGGGTCCCCAAGGGGCCCAGGGGGGTTGCCAGGGCACTGGGAGAGGACAGGGTCTGGGTTCCGGTATCCATCACCAGCCTGGGCACTTGGAAGCAGGAAGAGATACCCACCCCCAAGTCCAGAGGGGCTCCAGCAGAAAGGCCTCAGCTTACTCTTCTGTCACTTGGGCTGTAGAGATGCAGTGTCCCTAGGGTCCCACAGGCTTGTGGGAGAGCCTGTTGGCCTTGGATCTCCATCCCTGACCCCCTGTGCTCCCAGTCCTGGGAAAATGCTTTGTACTCCCTCGAGGTCCTTCGTTGCAGGGGACAGACTGGGGGCTTGGGGTCTGAGGACCTGGGTACGCAGAACGTGGCAGAGCACTGACCACTAGTCTGGGGACCAAGGCCAAGACCCTCCTTGTTGCAGCCTCCGGGTCTCCATTTGGAAGAGGTTCCAGATTCACTGCTCTGGTCCGGGTGACAAGGCCTTAGGAAGGAATGGAGCACCGGGACAGAAGAGGGAAACACGGACAAGGGAGGCTTCTGAGGTTTCTCACATCACCCCTGGAGTCCACAGATCCTGCTCCTGTGAGAGACACAGAGACAGAGACAGAAAGAGAGAAGGAGACAGAATGAACACACGACAGAGGGAACCAGAAGAAGTCACAGACTTTCCTCCATCAGCTTGGAAATGACATCCCAGCATTTGGCCCCATTCTCTTCCTGAGAGCGCGGTCACACAGGCCATCCACCCCGGAGGGGAGGGGATTCCACAGGGATGTGTGAGCAGGATGCGGGAATGCCCGGGGACCCCTGTGGGGACTGCCCAGCACATGGGCGCAGACGAGGCCCCGGGGCCTGAGCCTAAACCTAATGGGAGCCCCTGGAATTGTGCGTCACCAGGGGACAAGGTCGGAATCCGTTCATTGCAACCTTCCCACAGGGGCTGGGGACAGGCAAGAAGGGGGTGGCTTTGCCCAGACCCCAGGGCAGACCCAGGCCCCTCTGAGCTGTGCTCCATGTCCCGCCCAGGCCCTGGCTCCTCCTTGCATTGCCTAGTGTGCCCCAGCCTCCTGTGATAGCAGGTCCGGAATGTATGGAGAGGTCCTACCCCTGATGGCGTCCCTAGGAGTAGAAGCCAGGACACCCCACTGTGCAGATGGGGAGCCTGGGGAGGCCCTGAGAGGCACAGGGTCTGTCCAGGATCACAGCCCTGGGCACGCACAGGAGCCCAGTCTGAAGCCAGCTCTGTGTCCTCACAGCGGGGACACTGGCTGCACCCAGGCCTTGGGAAGGCTGTGGGGGGGCTGTGAGGGAGTCACTGTATGGATGGGGCATGGGGGGAGGGGGAGCATTGAGCAGCTGGGGGAGGGGGCCCTCGGGGGCGGGGCTCTTGTGTGAGGAGGAAGTTGGGTAAAGGGACCCCAGGCAGTGGTGACCTCACTTCCCTGGCAACAGAGCCCAACAGAATTTGGAACCCCGGTAACCAGGCACCCACATTCCAGAGACAGCCCCCTGCCCAGCTCATTTCTTTGGAGACCCTCCAACAAAAAGCATGTTCGGGTGCTGCTTCCCCAAATCTGGACGCTGCAGGCTGAAGAAAGCCCGCCCTGCAAACGCTGGCCCACGCTGGGGATGTCGAATCAGGGCTCCCTACCGCCTCTGGCCGTTTGGCCGGAAGGACCGAAAGGTGACACCAGGAGGCCCAGAGCCTGCCACCCAGCCCCACACGCTCTGATCTGCCTGTGCAGCCCCAGGCCCCCCTCCGTGTGTGTGTGTCTGTGCGTGTCTGTGTGTGAGTGTGCGTGTGCGTGCGTGTGTGTCTGTGGGTGTGGGTGTGTGTGTGTAAAGAGGGGTCATGCGGGGTGGGGCCACCCTGAGCAGGAGCAGGCTGATGAGGGGTCAGATTCCCAGTGGGCAGGTCATGTTCAAGGTCAAGGCTGGCCGTGTGGGATGGGGTGTGTGGGCGCTGCCCCTTCTACCCAGGGTTTATCCCGATAGCCCTGCAGGGATGGGTCAGTGCATCCCGGGTGCAGGGCTGTGCACTCACAGGTCTGTGTCTGATCTGGGAGCAGCAGGGGGACTGGGCAGGAGGACAGTGAGGATGGCCGGGCAGGGCTGTGATGCCTCCCGCCGGCTACCCGTCCCTGTCTTTGCAGAAGGCCACGGATGACCTCCCGAGGCGGCTGGCGGACAGGCCCTCCTCCCTGACGGAGGGGTTGACCCCACAGGCATCCCCCAAAACAAGTGCTGGGGATTGCCGGGCAAGACCTCCAACACCACCCACACCACTGTCCCAGGTGGTTGGTCACCGGACAGTGGTCCAGGAGCCGGAGCCCACGGAGACCGAGCCCGAGGGTGAGAAGGCTGGGGCTGGGTGTTTGTGGTGTGTGGGGATGGGTCGGTGCTGGCCCCACAGGGACGAGCCCCCAGAGGCTGGTGTGGGGCCTGGAGCAAAGACTGGGCTCAGAGCGCCCAGCGGGTGGACTGCAGTCGGGGAGACACCCCAGGGAGGGCTCCTTCCTCGCTGCGGCTTCTCTGGGAGGCCCTGGGCTGGGTTCTGTCTCCGCAAAGGCCCACGGAGAGCGGGCTCGGGGTGAGCTTTTCTCCTCTCACAGCTGCCCCACCACCTGAGGAGCTAGAGCCGGTTCCAACTCCATCGGCAGCTCTGGACGGAGTGGTGGTGCCTGCAGCGACCTCAGGAGGAGACCAGGAGCTGGCAGGTGACCCGGCACCCACCCACGGACAGCCTGACGTGGACCAGGAAGAACTGGCACCTGCCCCTGACCCAGCTCCTGCCGTGGATCCTGCACCTGACCCAGCTCCTGCCCTGGATCCTGCACCTGCCACTGCTCCAACCCAGCTCCTGATCCTCCTCCTACCCCTTCCCCTGCCCCTGCCAGAGCCACTGCCCCTTCTCCTGCCTGAGCTCCGGTTCCTGCTCCTTCTCCTGCTCCTCTTCCTGCCCCTGCCAGACTCCGCTGCCCATTCCCCTAACCCTTCCTGAGCTCCTGTTCTTGTCCCTGACCCTGCTCCTGCTCATAACCCTACCCCTGCCAGACCTGCTGCCCCTTCCCCTGCCCCTGCCTGAGCTCCTGTTCCTGCTCCTTTTCCTGCTCCTGCTTCTGCCCCTTTCCCTGCCAGACCCGCTGCGCCTTCCCCTGCCCCTGCCTGAGCTCCTGTTCCTGCTCCTTCTTCTGCCCCTGCCCCTGCCCCTGCACCTGCCGGAGCTCCTGTTCCTGCTCCTTACCCAGGTCCTGCCCTGGATCCTGCACCTGCCATGACTGCTGATCCTGTCCCTCCCCTTGCCCCTGCCCCTAGCCCTGCTCTTACAACTGGCCCTACCCCTGGCCCTGCTCTTACACCTGGCCCTGCCCCAGGCCCTGCCCCTATCCCAACCCCTGCCCCTACTCTTGCTCCCGCAGGGCTCCCAGAGCCACATCCAGAGCCCACAGCCCTGCGGGGAGAGCTCCTTGTACAATTGCCCTTAGTTTCATCATCGGACCCTGATGCCCCGCCAGATTGTTTCATCCCCTCCCCCTATATTCTTTCTCTCTGGTTCATATTGTTCTGGTTCATATTGTTCATTTTCATGTTCTGTATACTGTTTATTATTTGTTTTAAATAAAATTACTTGTTTTCATTGAACATGTGATGAGCATAAGTACCTTCCCAACGCTGTGCCACCACACCCCAGAACATTGCTGCGGAATATCTCGTGTCCCAAAGGAGTCCCCGAACCAGAAGCCCTCCCTGCCCATTTCTCCCCCAGCCCAGACCCTGGAAACCCCTAAGCTGCTTTCTCTCCCTGTTCCTTTCCCTGTTCTGGATGTTTCTGTAAGTGGAATCACGCAATAGGTGCCTTTGTGTCTGCCAACCTATTTTCAAAGGGGACTTGTTTTCGTCTGTGTTTATCTGTCATAAAATTTCCCTTATTCGATATTAAAATGCCTGATGGATTACAGATCAGATGTAATCAGAGAGGCCGCTTTAGGAATTATGGGCACAATCTCGGGGCCGAGACCCCTGTTCCTGCTGGGACACCACAGCCTGACCCCAGACAGGACAGGGCTGGCTCCTCCTGTGGCCCACACAGAAACCAGGGAAATGCAGAAGCTGGAAGACACACCACAAAGGGCAAAAGCATTGCTCACAACCCAAGGCCAGAGAAAGGTTTCCGATGCCTCTTGTCCAAACAACACACCAAGTCACTGGGTTCCACAAGGACAGACACCAAACGCATGCAAGTCCAAGGGGGGAGGACAGGCACGTGCAGAGTCAGAGATGAGGGAGCTCCCGGGGAAGGACTCTGGCAAAGGAAACCCTATGGAGGCAGCACTGGTCACCCTCAGACTGGCAGGTGTCTGGTCTGGGGAGAACGTGAGGAAGCGGGGATCCCCTGCAGGTACCCTGGAGAGAAGGGTGACAAGCACCCCTGTCTGGGAGAACAGTGAGCAGCACCCATCCCAGGCCACAGGAGCACCTGGCATGCTTGGCCTCTGACCAACCCCTGGAAACTCTGGCTCGGGTTTTCACAGATGTGTTTTCAGGAGTGTTTATCACAGCAGTGGTGGAAAGAGCAGGGAATGGAACAACGCTAATGCCCAATGAGATGGATGGGATCCACAGTCCCAGTCCTCATAATAGAATGTCCTGTAGCCACTGTCACATTGTCATTCGGGGCACAGGATCCGGGAAGCCCCTCCTGAGACCCCTCCTGCCACCCTGTTCCTGGGAACATTCAGAATTGGAGGAGGAGGAGGTGGAGAGGATCCAGGATGACAGAGGGCCAAGGAGAAGGAAGGTCAGCACTGGGAGGACCTGAGCCACCATCCAGGGCCGGTGCTGTGGTGCCCTCGGACCTCACCCCAAATAAGGGCTCCTGATGGATGGACCCAACTTCTGTGGTTTCCCTCCCTCCCTCCCTCTCTCTCCCTCCCTTTCTCCCATCCTCCCTCCCTCTCACTCCCTCCCTCCTTCCCCCCTTCCTCCCTCATTCAGCAGAGGACCGGGGGTCCCTGCTGTATACTGAGTACTGGGGCTTCATCAGTGAGCACCCCCCAACCCACATGGTCACGTCCACTGTGGGAGGTGACAGGGGTCAGTCCTCACGGCTAGGAGTGGTGATGAGCACCAAGAATCTGCTCCTGAAAACAGAGGCCAATGCTTAGCACTTCCTCTAGAAAAATCGAGTCCTGAAAAGTGATGAAGAGTGAGTATGTCCTAGACTTCCTGCAGTGTGAGTTCTAATGGCAGGTACGCACTGATTCTTAGAACAAACAAAGTAAATTACCCAGTGTCGACTGGGGGGTTGTGACTAACTTTTCTGACCCAATGACAGCATTTCAGCTAACATCTCCAGGGCTTCCAAGTTGTCCCAAGGGTCTCTGCGATCCTCTGATCCTTCCATTGACCTCCTTGGGAAGCTCTGTCTTGTCGTCTTCCTTGTCTCCTGCCCCTTCTGGGACCCTTCTCTGGCCTCCCCGCCAGGGCCACCCCCACCAGGACTTCCTGTGCCCCGTGGCCTGGCGCCCGCATCCCATGGGGGTCCTGTGAGCCCGGTGCATTGTGCAAAGCCTGTGCGCTCCCTCTGGGGTCACTTGGCATCTCCCCTGCAGCTGCCTGCATCTTCCTGCACTGGGTCTCCTCCAAGCATTCTGTGAGGCCAACCTGTGTCCGTGTCACGGGCATGGAAGCGAGAGTCCAGAAGGTCCAGATGACCTGCTCCCAGTCCCAACGTGTGGAGCCTGGGCCAAGGATGGTCAGCGAGCAGAGGAGGACTTGAGCCTAGGAAGCCTGAGGGAGGACATGGCACAGTGAGCCTGCAGGAGGAGATTGAACACCGTGGGGACCTGGCGCTCAGGCCTACTGGGAGACCACATCCCACCCTCACTGGCTCTGTCCCCAGGGCTGGAGGTCGTCCAGGTATCCACCCTCCCAGCCTGTAGGCTGCCAGTGGCTGCCAGGAGAGGAGGCACCTGGTGCAGGAGAGAGCCCTCAGGCAGAGAGGAGGGGACAGGTGCTCCCCCAGCAGCTGGAGGAACTCGGGGTATCCACCCTCCCAAGCTGCAGGCTGGCAGTGGCTGGCAGGAGAGGAGGCAGCTGGTGCAGGAGAGAGCCCTCAGGCAGAGAGGAGGGGGCAGGTGCTCCCCCAGCAGCAGGTGCACTGGGTCGGGCTGAGGGGGCATCATTGGACAGCAGTGCCTGCAGCTGGGGTCTCCACACAGACCCTCTCCTTAGGCTCAGCACAGGCTTCTCTGGATGGCCTTTGTCCCCCAAATACAAAGTCTGGTCCAGGGCCCCCCCACCAAGTCCTGACTCCCAATCCTTTGTACTCAGCTCAAGTGACAAGAAATGGCCAATAGTTCAGGTGGTGTTGGGTGCACAGGGAAATTTGCTTTTCTGGCCCATGCTGTAACGTTGCTGGCATATTAAAGATCTCAGGGCTCTAAATCAAAAACAGTAGGATGCCGGGGACCCCAGCTGGCTTTCTGGAAACCTACCTCTGTGCCTTGTAGCCTTCCCATCCCACCAGCTCTGCTCAGAATCCCTCCAGGCCACAGACCCACAGTCTTGGGTCCCAGACAATGTGCCTTCAGAAAGTGATCCCGGTGGGGCAGTAGGACACACTGCAGATTCCAGCAAATCCCCCTCCCAGAAACTGAGGGTACCGCTGGATGAGCTGTCTGAAAACAGCCAGGTCACGGTTCCAGGAAGACACCAGAGGCACAGGAGTCACTGAGGGGCATCTGAAGTTCAGGTATGGGCAGTCACAGCTTCCAGGCCCTTCTTCCCTAAAGCTCCTCATTCCTCAGCCTTTCTTCCAGTGATTCTGTTCGGTTTCTATCTGCCCCAACTGTTATCCATTGCCTAGGCAGCAGAGACTCACATATGCCTTTAATGTTTTGGACAATGGATGTCCACTTCAGTACATAGCCACTTCACTACTGGGAGAGTTGGTAGAAAGCAAAAAGTCACAGAGGACTCCAAGGGTCTGGACTTGGTGTTTCCCTCTCCTGAGATGGGGACACCTGTGGGATGAGCAGGTGGCCAGCTGGTGGGGGGTGGGCAGGGACCTGACGTGGACAGATGGGGTAGGTGAGGCCCGAGGTCCCCGGGGTATGTGCCTGGCATCTGGACTGAATAGGTCTTCAAAGCTGCGGATTGGCTGGGATCATCTTCAGGCGGAGGAGGAAGGTGAGGGGAGCAGAAGGGACTGAGGAGGCTTGGCTTAGACAGGAGAGGGCTGAGACACTCCTTTGGGGGGAAAGTGCGTCAGGTCCAGGCTCACAGGGACAGACCTTGAGGCCATTGGGCTATGTGAAATAAGCCAGTCCCTAAAGGACCAATACGGGAGGACCCCACTTGTGAGGGACAGAGAGCACTCCGATTCATAGAGGTGGAAGGAGCTGCTGGGTGCCGGGGCTGGGGAGGGGAAATGGGGGGTTAGTGTCTCCTGGGTAGAGGTTCAGTTTGGGAGGATGACAAAGTTGTGGCAGTGGATGGAGGTGGCAGGTGCAAAAGAGTGAATATACTTATTGCCACATGAATTGTACCCTGAAACGTGCTTAATGGTATCAGTTGTATGTCTATTACACAATAGGAGAGTAGTGAGTCAGGAGGACGGGTCCATCGAAAGTCCCAGGAAGGCCCAAGAGCAGGGATCCTGTATCTTAGTTCTCGCTCTCATGCTCTGCGCCTTGTTGGGTGTCTCAGCTCACAGTGGCATCACTAAATGCTTGCTAAGACACAGTGCAGGCAGATGGTCCAGAGAGAGTGCACAAACCATCTGTGGGCACTGAGGAATCCCAGCGGCACATGCATCCAGACTGAGTGAGTGCCCACATTTCACAAACACCAGCATAAATAGCCATTTAAAACGAAGGCAGATGCCACTCTGGAAAACACTAGGGAGGTTCCTCAAAAAGTTGAAAATAGAGCTACTATATGATCCAGCAATTGCACCACTGGGTATTTACCCCAAAGATACAAATGTAGTGATCCGAAGGAGTACGTTCACCCCAATGTTTATAGCAGCAATGTCCACAATAGCCAAACTATGGAAAGAGTCT
This sequence comes from Mirounga angustirostris, assembly GCF_029215605.1. NCBI lineage: Eukaryota > Metazoa > Chordata > Mammalia > Carnivora > Phocidae > Mirounga > Mirounga angustirostris. The sequence continues at coordinate 105,818,872 of NW_026991720.1, read as the reverse complement.
AAATGTCCATCAACAGATGAATGGATAAAGAAGATGTGGTGTGTGTATATATATATACAGAGAATATTATGCACCTATCAAAAAAATGAAATCTTGCCATTTGCAACGATGTGGATGGAACTACAGTGTATTATGTTAAACAAAATAAGTCACTCAGAGAAAGACAATTATCCTATGATCTCAGTGATATGAGGAATTTGAGGAACAAGACAGAGGATCATAGGCGAAGGGAGGCAAAAATGAAACAAGAGGAAACCAGAGAGAGAGACAAACCATAAGAGACTCTTAATCTCAGGAAACAAACTGAGGGTTGCTGGAGTAGAGGGGGTTGGGAGGCGTGGGGTGACTGGGTGATGGACACTGGGGAGGGTATGTGCTATGGTGAGCACTGTGAATTGTATAAGACCGATGAATCAAAGACCTGTACCCCTGAAACAAATAATACATTATACGTTAATTTAAAATTCACTAAAATAATAAAAATAAAACAAAAGCAGGTGACCTCAAGCTGTATTACAAAGCTGTCATCATCAAGACAGTATGGTACTGGCACAAAACAGACACACAGATCAATGGAACAGAATAGAGACCCCAGAAATGGACCCTCAACTCTATGGTCAACTAATCTTCCACAAAGCAGGAAAGAATACCCAATGGAAAAACGACAGTCTCTTCAATAAATGGTGCTGGGAAAATTAGACAGCCACATGCAGAAGAATGAAACTGGACCATTCTCTTACACCATATACAAAGGTAAACTCAAATTGGATGAAAGACCTCAATGTGACACAGGAATCCATCAAAATCCTAGAAGAGAACACAGGCAGCAACCTCTTCGACCTCAGCCACAGCAACTTCTTGCTAGACACGTCTCCAAAGGCAAGGGTAACAAAAGCAAAAATGAACCTTTGGGACTTCATCAAGATAAAAAGCTTCTGCACAGCAAAGGAAACAGTCAACAAACCTAAGAGGCAAGCCATGGAATGGGAGAAGATATTTGCAAATGACATTACAGATAAAGGGCTGGCATCCAAGATCTATAAAGAACTTCTCAAACTCAACACCCAAAAAACAAATAATCCAATCAAGAAATGGGCAGAACACATGAACAGACACTTCTCCAAAGACATACAAATGGCTAACAGACACATGAAAAAATGCATCCACATCACACCACACAGATGTAGTGAAAAGAAGGGGCACCTGCCCCTCAATGTTCATAGCAGCAATGTCCACAATAGCCAAACTGTGGAAGGAGCCGAGATGCCCTTCAACAGACGAATGGATAAAGAAGATGTGGTATATATGTACAATAGAATATTCCTCAGCTGTCAGAAAGGATGAATACCTACCATTTACTTTGACATAGATGGAACGGGAGGGGATTATGCTAAGTGAAATAAATAAATCAGAGAAAGACAATTATCATATAGTTTCACTCCTATGTGGAATGCAGGAGTAACACAGAGGACTACAGGGGAAGGGAGGGAAAACTGAACAGGAAGAAATCAGAGAGGGAGACAAACCATGAGAGACTCTGGACTCCGGTAAACAAACTGAGGGTTACAGAAGGGAGGAGCGTGGGGGGATGGGGTAACTGGGTGACGGGTATTAAGGAGGGCACATGTTGTGATGAGAACTGGGTGTTATAGGCAACTAATGAATCACTGAACACTACATCAAAATCTACTGATGTACTATATGTTGGCTAATGAATTTAAATTTAAAAAATTAAATAAAATTAATAAATAAAAAATAAATCCATGGCAGGAAATGGAAATAACCCAGAGAGCGCCATGCTCCTGGAGGCTGAGCTAGCGGTCACGGCCAAGGCCTCTGGCGGTGAGGGCACCGGGGTTCTGAGAGGTGGCTCGGTGCACCCCTGACCCTGAAGCCCCATGGCCATGGCAAGGTGCAAGGACTGGGAGGGAAGACCCAGCCAGGGCCCGTTCTGGCTCCACGGCTGCTACAGGGCTGCTCCCAGCCCCACCAGGCGGTGTCTGTTTAGAACCAGGGAGAAAACCTTTTCCCTCAATTGTTCTTTTTAAAAATGGTTGCTCAGCATTGACACAGAAAAACATCTGACATAAAACTGGAGCCGTTCACAGCTGCAAATGACCCAGAAGTGAAGAAAATGTAGTGAACGCAAAGAGAGGACGTTGTATCCCCAGGCAGGCCTCCTGTGAGCAGGTGCGGCTGGGGCGCTGGACACGCCAGTGCAGGCTCCACAGTGTCCCTCGAGGGGACAGAAGTAGGAACCTGCTCTGATGGCTCCGCTGAAGTCAGCACCCCCTGCTGGAGACGGGGACAGCCCCTCATGAGTTCCGGGTGTCCTGGTGATTCTTGGGCACGGCCCAAATCTCAGCTTCTTCATGACCCGGGGCCAGCCCAGCAGCTGCACCCAGGTCCTCCAGGGCCACCCCAATAGCTGTGGGTCCCGCAGGTCCTCCAGGGACAGCACCTTGGTGGGCTTGTGGTCCAGCAGGTACCTGTTCAGGTCGCTCTTATCGTACCACATGGCCTCGATCCCATTGGCCCAGTTGACCACCATCACCTGGTGACAGGCTGAGGTCAGTCGGTGAACCTCCGCCACAACCCCCCAAAAAAGGCCCCCATGTAGTAGAAGTCACCCTGGTCCTTGGGGATGTGGGCCTGGGACTGGGACCAGCGCTCATAGCTTAAGTCCTCACGGGCCACCCAGTAGAAACCGGGGTGCAGGGTGCCAAAGAGGGGGGACAGGATCTCCACGCCCACGTGGTCACAGAACTTCATGTCCACATCCCCGCACACCATGTCATCCACCTCATGGAGGAAGGGCTCCTCACAGAAGCGGCTCATCATCGCCATGTGCTGCATGGACAAATCCTGCCAGTGTGGGGCACCGCGGACCTCAAGAACCACCACCCTTCAGTGCTCCTGGAGGGGCACACGGGACACAGCAACCAGCTGGTCGGCGAAGACATAGTAGATGACCCTGTGTCCACCATGAAGTGATTCTGCAGGAACAGCTCCAGGAAGACCCCGTATCCACAGGGGCAGGGGACAGGGCAGGAAGAGGGTCACTGCCAGAGGCTGGCAGCAGGACCCCAGAGCTGGGGGTCATGGACGTGTGCACCTTCTTCATGGGGACAGTCCCTGGGCTGCTTTAAGCAACAGCCACCTCCTGACCTGTCCTGAGTGAATCTGCCGGCAAGGCCTCCCTACCTTCCGCTCCCAGAGATGGGGGCCATCAGGGCCCCATCTTACAAAGGGGAGCCTGAGGCTTGGGAGGCTGGAAACCCATGCAGCCGCAGAGTCAGCATGCTGGAGCCAGGAACACTCCCCCTGTGCTGAGCTCCTGGGCAAACCCTGCAGGTGCCCTCCCCAAGCTGCGCCCCTGCAGGTTCTGTCCCCACCTGCCATGAGTTGAGCACCTCTGGGCACAGCCCGTGTTTCTATGTCCTACAGACTGGGTAGAATCAGCAGGGCCGGCCAGCTGCCCCACTTTACTTTGAGTGGGCTGTCGCTGGTCCCCAACAGAGCTGTCTCCACCCCCTATAGGGTCCTCCCTCGAAGGCTACTGGGCCTCTGGCTGACAAGGTCCATCAGTAAACCACTGGTATTCCTAGGAGGGGTCACCCTCGAACTCCCCAGATCAGGAATCAGGTTCAGCCCATGGGCAGGGAAGGGGAAAGATGACTCCTGGAAAAAGGGGGCTTGCTTAGGCCCCAGCCTTGAATCCAAGGGTGTAGCTTCTGGGCCCAGGTCTACATCTCCCTGGCCCCAAAACATTGGGAGTCTTGTCCAACTGCCTCACATGGCTGGTCCCCCTTTGAGGGGACTACCTGCCCCTCACTGTGGGGACAGCAGCTCCCCCATTGTCAGCAAGTGTGGTGAGCCCCTCTGAGACTGAATTTTTTTAAGATTTTATTTATTTGACAGAGAAAGAGACAGCTAGAGAGGGAACACAAGGAGGGGGAGGGGGAGAGGGAGAAGCAGGCTCCCCGCTGAGCAGGGAGCCTGACATGGGACTTAATCCCAGGCCCCTGGGATCACGACCTGAGCCGAAGGCAGACGCTTAATGACTGAGCCACCCAGGCGCCCTGAGACTGACTTTCTTACACAGACACTAAGACTACTTCCCTGTGCCTACCCCATACCTCGCAGGTTAGTAAATCGCTCACACAGGGAAGGTGGATACTACATTAAAATATGGGACGAGCACATACACCCAGCAGACATGAGTCAGGTCACCAGGGGGCAAGTAGAGGCCCAGCCAATGGGGGAACAAGCCAGACATGATGCAAGGGGAGAGAAGAGTGCTCCTGGCAGAGGGCACAGAGAATGTAAAGGATTGGAGTCAGGCCCAAGGCACATGTGGGACAACCACACAGCTTGGTGGCCCACAGAGGGGGGCTGCAGTGGGAGAGGTGAGGCTGGAGAGTACAGACAGGTGGGGAGCGGATCGCAGAGAGGCTCAAAGGTTATGTTCTGAAATGGTCAATCTGCTTACCGGAGGAGAATGGTCTCTATACAGCAGAGGACAGGGAGACCCTAACCCTAACCCTAACCCTAACCCTAACACTAACCCTAACCCTAACCCCTAACCCCTAACCCCTAACCCCTAACCCCTAACCCTAACCCATACCCTAACCCTAAACCTAACCCTACCCTAAACCGTACCCTAACCCGTACCCTAACCCTAACCCTAACCTAACCACTAACCCCTAACCCCTAACCCTAACCCATACCCTAACCCTAACCCTAACCCTACCCTAACGCGTACCCTAGCCCGTACCCTAACCCTAACCCGTACCCTAACCCGTACCCTAACCTAACCCTAACCCGTACCCTAACCCGTACCCGTACCCTAACCCTAACCCGTACCCTAACCCGTACCCTAACCCTAACCCTAACCCATACCCTAACCCGTACCCATACCCGTACCCTAACCCGTACCCGTACCCTAACCCATACCCGTACCCTAACCCTAACCCGTACCCTAACCCGTACCCTAACCCGTACCCAAACCCTAACCCATACCCTAACCCGTACCCGAACCCTAACTCGTACCCGAACCCTAACCCGTACCCATACCCTAACCCGTTCCCTAACCCGTACCCTAACCTGTACCCGTACCCTAACCCATACCCTAACCCTGTATATCCTCCCCAGGGACAGCGAACAAAGTCAACACATATCTGCACACTTTGAAATGTGAACAGAAACCTGCAAACTCAGGTTCTCACAGGAGCTAAAGGTTAATGACCAGGTGACAAAAAGGTGACGCAGATAGCAAGTAACCAAAAGAAGATGTCATGTGTCTGTGAGCTGGCCACCTTCTCTACCTGTCGGAAGGAAGCCATGCCTGACAGGAGGGAGCCACACCTGGACCTGGTCTCTCTGGGCTGCCCTTGAGCAGAGCAGAGGATGTGCTGAGCTGGGTGTGGGTGTCGGGGGAAGAGATGGGCAGCTGGCCACAGATGTTACCTGCCAAGTACCTGTAGGACCAGCTCCCGGTCCTCAGCTAAGGTTAAGCAATAATTATGTTTAGTTACATATTTACTGTGACAGGAAAGGTGCTCAGTGCTTTGAGTGACTATATTCTCTCCCGTTTTATTTTTTAAAAACAGTTTATGGACGTATGACTGACCTACAAAAAGCTGTACATAATTACTGTATTCAACTTGACCCTGAACCTAACCCTAATATCAAGTTAACATATACTCTGATTTAGAATAGAGCTCATAAATTATTTCATGATTATTAGGAGCTAGGGGATCCAAGGACCAACCTTCTTCTATCTTATTCTCCCTTGAATTTGACAGGTTGGAACACATTCTGCCACATGCTATCTGGAGAGTGGCCACACGGGGGCAACAGGGAGTAAACATTAGGGCAAACCGGGCCACAAAGCCAATTCTTCCCTCATCCTGTAAAACCTTGCTCATTCAATGTTTACAGATCATTCTATAGAGTATTAAAAGTGTGACTTTCTGGAATTTTTTAAAAACCAAACTAATTCTTTGAAACTGTTAAAAATATAATGTTTTTAAAAATCTCAGCGTTGGCGAGCAGATGAAGACCCAGGGGCCTGGGAAAAGGCTGTTACTATTGAATATGTTCAGATCTAATTAGGAAACAAGTAGGATTTATACTCCACTTATTTTCACAAAGAATTTGTGTCAACTAACAGTACTGAACCCACACAAAATAGTGCACTTCAGAGGAAAATAAAAGGAGATTCAACAGCCTCAAGAGGCAGAGAAAGAGCCACACCCAGGAGCAAAGAAGACATACCAAGGATGCTAGCCTCAGGCTGATTTGCAGCCTGTAGGTCCTCTGGAGCTAGAATGCCCCCAATGCCCCTGGGGGTCGTGGGTCAAGCAGAGCTCAAACCCCGCTGCTGCACTGTTGTAACTGGTGACGGGTCTCCTTGGTCACTTCCTCCATGAGCCACCCGCCACCCCCTGACTCCTCCAGCCTGCTTCTCGAAACTCCCATTCCTCTTTCTGACCCCGTTGTTTACTTTTCCCTTCACTTACATAGTATATAGTATGTTTACCTACATACTATTCTGTCATTTAAACGTTTTTGTCATGTTCTCACTGCACTGTACTTTGCATCATCCACCCTGATGTATAATCACTTGCTGCACTGCATGACTTAACTGGGGACTGGGAACACCCTCACGGTGTCATGGGGCTAGTGTCCTGGGCAAGGTCCTCACTAAGCCCGCTCATCCTGCAGCTGTTGCACTGAAGGCCTGATCCAGGCACTGCTGTTCTTGTGCAAGTAAGACAGCACAAGGCAAAGTAGCCAAAACCTTGGGTATTGGTGTGGAATTGCTCAGGGCCCCTCAGCCACATCAAATGGCATGGGGGCACACCCAGAAGACACTTGCTAGTCCAATGTTGCCCTATGGAATTGCCATGGAACAGCCATTGTGTCAAATGGGGGAAGGCAGTGTGAGCAGGGAGGGTGAGAGTCAGAATTCCTGAGATAGAATCAGTCTTGGAGACTGCCTAGCACTTAATAGGAGTTCATTACATAGTTCTTGAATGAATAAATGAATCTAAAAACGTTTCCTAATTTTAGAAATGATGAGCCTGAAGTTCAGATTAAGTGACTCACCTAAATTGTATTGAAAATCGGTGACAGAGCCAGACTAAGATCAGAGATGGCCTCCAGCATGATCCCCCAGAGTGGCTTTAGCTAGAGCCACAACAACCCATTTACCTTTTCTGGACACCCAGGCTCTCATGGGGCTCTTCATGTGGCATATTCTGGGAACAAAGGTCATGTCAGTGTCACGGAAACCTCTTACACTGGTTATAATGAGACTTTGTGAGGTCAATGGAATCCCGACCCATAGACCATCTCACAGTTTGTCTGCAAGGATATGGTTGGTGGGAAACCCACATACTGACAGAGGGTTAGTGTCAGAATACTACTGAGGTTAGGTGCAGGGTCAGGGTGGGGATGAGGGTCAAGGTCACCCCAAAGGTCAAGGTTAGTGTGAAGATAAGAATCAGGGTGAGCAGGGTCAGGGTCATAATCAGTGCTTTAGGGCTGATGTCAGGGTCAGTTTTAGTAAATGGTCAGAGTGAATGTCAAATTATGACTCACTTTGAAAATTAGGATCCAGATTACTGTGACAGTTGGGTCCAATTCAGGTTCAGGGTGAGAGAGGGTTCCAGGTCAAAGTCAAGATCAGAGTCAGAGTGAAGGTAAGGGTCAATTCTGGGTCAGTATCATGGAGAATGCCAGATTCAGAATCAGGTTAAGGTACACTGCAAGATCAGTAACAGGGTGAAGGTCAAAGTCAGGTTATTTCCAAGGTAAGGGTCACGTTCAGGACCAAGGGTAGGGTGAGTGTAGGGTCAGGATCAGGGCCAAGTGTGACATCAGCATGGTGGCTACAAGAGTCTTCCCTTTTTTCCTCTCCCCTTTTATTTACAACTCCTTCGACATTCATAATCAAACAAAAGTGCCTCTGCTCATCACACCAGGACGCCCAGATTTCTATGCACCTGTGCATCAGAAAGTAGATGGACAGGACCGTGAAGGGGGTTGCAGATCCAAGGAAGTTGATGAGCCTGCCCCACCCTGACTTGCTATGATTGGGGAAGGGTCATGGGATCAAGCCCCACATCAGGCTCCCTGCTCAGCAGAGCCTGCTTGTCTCTCTCCCTCTCCTTCTGTTCCTCCCCCTGCTTGTGCTCTCTCTCTCTCTCAAATAAGTAAATAAAATACTTTTGAAAAAGAAAAGAGAAAGACATTACAACTGAGACTGCAGAAAAACTGGACTGTGAGACTAAACAATTACAAGCCAAAAACTCAGATAACTTAGAAGAAACAGATCCATTCCTAGAAACAAGCAACCTACAAACTGAATCAGGAAGAAATAAAAAATCTGAACAAACCAAGAGAGACTAAAGAAATTGAATCAGGAATCAAAAACCTTCCAACAAAGAAACCTCCCTCAGGACCAGACAGCTTCACTAGAGATTCTACCAGACAGTCAAAGAAGAATGAACACCAATTCTTCTCAAACTCTTCCAAAACATTGAGGAGGAGGGAATACTTCCAAAATCACCTTGCGAGGCTGGCATTGCCCTGATACCAAAGCCACAGAAGGACTCCACAAGCAAAGAAACCTACAGACCAATATCTCTGATGAATCCAGATGCAAAAACTCTCAACAACATATTACCAAACTGAATTCAAGGACATATAAAAAGGATTATACATCATGAGCAAGTGGGATTTATCCCTGGAATGCAAGGATCATTAAACATACACAAATCAATAAATGTGATCCATCACATTAATAAAACGAAAGGAAAAAAATCACATGATCATGTGAATAGATGCAGAAAAAGCACTTGACAAAATACATCATTTCATAAAAACCCTCAGCAGATCGGGTATAGAAGGAATGTACCTCAATACATTAGAGACCATACGTTATGAGCCCATGGCTAACGGTATACTTGCTGGTGAAAAATTGAGTTTTTCCTCAAGGAGCAGGAACAAGACGTGGATGCCCACACACACCACTCTTATTCAGTTTGGTATTAGAAGTCCTGGCTAAAGCAATTAGGACAAAGAAATAACAGGCATCCAAATCAGGAAGGAAGAAGTGAATCTGTCACTGTTTACAGATAATATGATTCGGTCTATAGAAAATCTAAAAGGCTGTTAGAGGTCAGTCAAGTTGCAGGATACAGAATCAACTTACAGAAATCGTTGATGTTCCTATACACTAAGAATGAAACATCTGAAAAAGAAATAAAGAAAACTACCCCATTAACAATAGCATCAAAAACAATACAATATTAGGAATAAATTTAACCAAGGATGCGAAAGTCCTGTACAGTGAACTATAAGACTTTGTTAAAAGAAATCAAAGAAATGGAAAGACAAACAAATGGAAAGACATACTCTGTTCATGGATCAGAAAAATTTATATTGTTAAAATGTCCTTCTTGAGGAAAAAAGAACAAAACCAGAGATATCACACTTCCTGACTTCAAATTACACTACAAAGCTTCAGGAATAAAAACAGTACGTTACTGCATAGACAGACAAAAATAGACACATAGACCAATGGAACAGAAGGCACAGAAGTGAACCCCTGCTTACACAGTCAAAAAATTATTCAACAAAGAAGCCAATAACACACAATGGGGAAAGGACAGCCTGTCAACAAGTGAGGTGGGGAAAACTGGATGAGTACATGCAATGAAATTAGACCCACCAGTCACAAAAATTCACTCAAATAGATTAAAGACTGAAACAGAAGGACCTGGTACTATAAAACTCCTAGAAGTAAATGTAGGGAAGAAGCTCCTTAACGTTGCTTTTGGCAATGATTCCTTGAATAGGACACCACCAGCACCAAAGACAAAAGGGAAAATGAACAAATAGGGCTCCAGGAAACTTAAAACCTTCTGCACAGCAAAAGGAACCATTAACAAGACAAAAAAGCACTCTACAGAATGGAAGAAAAATTTTGCAAGACATACATTGGATAAGGAGTTAATGCTGGAAATATATAAAGAACTCATACAACTCAAATTAAAAAAACAATCTGACTGAAAAATGGGTAGAACGAGATCTTTCTCCAAAGAACACATCCCAACGGCCAACAGACAGATGAAAAGATGCTCATCATCACTCCTCATCAGGGAAATGCAAATCAAAACCACAATGAGATATCACTCACACCTGTCAGAAGGCCTATTATCAAGAAGACAAGAGATAAAAATTGCTGGCTAGGGTCTGGAGAAAAGGGAACTCTTTCATGCTGTTGGTGTGCATGTACATTGATTCAACCACAATGGAAAACAGTATGAAGGCTTCTCAAAAATTAAAAATAGACCCAACAATGATCCAGTGTGATTCCACTTCTGGGTATACACACAAAGGAAATAAAAAGAGGATTTTGAAGAGAGATATGCACTCCTATGTTTACTGCAGCATTGTTCACAATAGCCAGTAAGTGCCCATCAACAAATGAATAGATAAAGAAGATGTGGTATATAAATACAATGGAATATTATACAGCCATGAGAAAAGAGGACATCCTGCCATTTACAACAACATGGTGGACCTTGTGGAAATTATGCTAAGTGAAATAAGTCAGACAGAGAAAGACAAATACTGTAGGACATCACTTATACGTGTAATCTAAAAAAGCCAAACTCGCAAAAACAGAGAGCAAAATGGTGGTTACCAGGGGTTGGGGAGTGGAGGGGACAGGGCAGATGTTGCCTAAGGGTACAAATTTATAATGAATAGTGAGCACAGACAACAATACTGTATTATAATCAACAAACTTGCTAGGAACCCAGAACTTAATTATTCTAATGACTAAAAAGACAGAGTAATTATAATATGATAGAGGGGCTAATTGTTGCAATCATATTATGATATATAACGTATTAAGATACATAAATGTATCAACATGTACACCTTAAATTTACACAATGTTATATGTCAAATATATATTATATTTATAAATATATATATATTCAATTAAAAAAAATGGATCAGGGTCAAGATCTGGGTAAGTCTATAGGGTGAATATCAAAGCAAGGCTGTGCATCAGGTCATAGTAGAGGACAGGATAAGGGCCTGTGTCAGTTAAGGATCTGAATAAGGTTCAGGGTCAAGGTCAAGTGAAGTTTCATGATCAGTATGTGGGTGGATCAGGATCATGAGGGTCAGGAACATGATCAAGTCCAGCAGAGGTTCAGTCAGATCACTGTTAGTGGAAGGGTGAAGGTCAGTGGAAGGGTGAGAATCGAGAAGAGGGTGAGGGTCAAATTCACATGAAGTCCAGGGTCAGGGTCAGTGCAAGAGTGAAGGTTAGAAGGGTCAGGTTAAAGTTGAGTTTTGTCAACAAGGTGTGAGGGTGTCTCAGGGCCCGAATGACAATCAGTCCCATCAATCCAGGGTTGTCGAGTGTTAGAATCAGGGTCAAGACCAGGGTTAAGAGTAGGCTCAGATCTGTGTGAGGAACAGAGTCTGGGTGATGGTTGGGTTTTGGGGTCAAGGTCAGAGTCTGGTTTATCAATAAGGGAAGATCAGGGTGAGGGTCAGTTTTATGGTCAAGGTCATGATAAGAGTCTGGGTGAGGATTATGGTCAGAGTCAAAGCAAGCCTCAGGGTTAGAGTTAGGATAAGGTCACAGTCAGGGTGGTGATAAGGGTCAGATAGCATTAGGATATTTTCAGCGTGAAGTTCTTACTGAAAATCAGGGTTATGTGAGGGATGTAGTCAACATCAGTGTCAGAGTCAGACATGATCAGGGGAGGGTCCGGGTGAGACCCTCAGGTAAGAGTAAGGTTGAGTGAAGGTCAAGTTGTGGGTAGGATTAGGGAGAGCATTACTGTTAGATTGAGGGTAAAGCCTAGGGTAGAATCAGAGTCAGGGTAAAAAGTCAAGGTCAGGATTGGGATTAGGGTGTGTGAGGTTGAGGTTCAGGGTGAAGTGGAACAGGGTCATGGTCAAGGTGAGGGTCAAGTGTCACAGTGAAGTTGGTCAGCAAGCCCTTCCCCACCACCCAGCACCACATGCAGCTTTTGCAGATGCCACCTCCTAAAATGCTCTCCTGCACTGAGCTCACCTGCTTGGAGTCCTCAGTGCTGCCTAACCCTCCCTGCCGACCTCCATGGGGATACAAGTGTCACGAAGGCAGGGATCTTGGAACAGAATGTTTTGTCCTTTGATGGATTCCAAGCACTCAGAAGAATCTGTGGCCCACAGTAGGTGTTCAATTGAAAGCTTATTTATTAAGCAATGAGTATCCATTAAGGTATTTCTAGAGGGAAAAAGTACATCTGGAAATAAAAGAAACTGTTCACAGTAGTTCTCTGTGGAAAAATTATAAGAAACGTTCATGGTTGACTTGACACATGTCCAAACTATTTAAAATTTTTAAAAATTAATGTTGATTATAATGACCAAAAATGGATTCTTCCACTTTGAGAAAAAAACAAAGAACTCCAGGTAAAGTTCCTGGTAAAGTGACAAGAGACTCAGTGCACTGTAGCTATTACCCAAACCTCAAACAACTGGCCACCTTTTGGGGAGCCTTGGAACATCCTCAAAGAAACCCTACTCTAGTTCTCTTCTCTAAGGAGGAAAGACAAACCAAGAGACAAGACAACACGGAAGGTCTATTTATTCAACAGCAGCTTTGAAAAGGAATCCTCGAGACAGTGAGGGGATGTATTTCCCCATTTCTACTTCACTCCTTTCCCACACGGTTCTGTCCTTCGCAGGCTAGAGCCTGATGCAGAAAAGGGGACTGTCTTAGATGTACTTATACACGACCTTGGAGGGCACAGTCTGGAGGTGCAGACGGACGGGACATTTATAAAAGTGGGACAGCAGAGTCTCACTGTAGCCCACCAGGAAGTAGAACTTGTGTGCAGGCAGCTGTCTCAGGACCAGGGCACAGATCTCCAGCTGGTTAGCCCGGCGCTTTAGGATGAGTTGGTCGGCCAGACACCCTGGGAAGGTGCCCAGCATGAACTTTCGGAGGAAAACATCCTCCACTGTTCGCTCTGCAGCATGGTCCTCCCCATCCAGGTTACCTGAAAGGAGAAGGGCACCTCGAAGACTCAGCAGAAACTCCAGAGGTAACATCCAAGAGCACTGGGCACTCAATTCCACCCCCACCCTGGCTTCTTCTCTCTTCTTCTACAAGTGGAATAAAAATAACAACACTTTGAAGTTCAAAGTATTATTTCATTACATTTGCAAACAAATCCCGTGATGTAGGTATTATCAGTTATCCTGGTTTTGCAAAAGGGAAGATTGAGACCTTAGCAGGGCACAAAACTCAGATGATCCTTTCCTGTCTAGACCTTTCCCACTCTTTCTGGACATTTATAGAAGCACTGGCCATCCCTTGGCCCAGAGAGATGAGGCCACCAGCTACTTCTGAGACTGGGGACATGAGCTCTCTCACCAGCCAGGGCCATGGCCTCTATCAGTGGATTCTCAGTGTAAATCCTAAAACTCCTACACCTCCAACAGTATGCGTGAAGAGTCTCCACATCCATCCCCAGACCTCCAAACCCAGCCCCAGGTTCCCAGATCCTGAAACTCCTACACCTTGTACAGTATGCCTGAAGAGTCTCCATACCCGGGCGTCTGGGTGGCTCAGTTGGTTAAGTGACTGCTTTCAGCTCAGGTCATGATCTTAAGAGTCCTGGGATGGGTCCGCATCGGACTCCCTGGTCGGCGGGGAGTCTGCTTCTCCCTCCGACCCTCCCCCCTCTCATGCTCTCTTTCTCTTCTCTCTCAAATAAATAAAAGTCTTAAAAAAAAAAAAAGAGTCTCAACACCCAGCCCCAGACTTCCACACCCAGCCCCCGCCCTTAGAACCAGAACCTGAAAAGGGCGGGGGGACAGGAATCTGTATTTTAAGTTCTCACCCAAGGTGAGAAGCCTCATACTGAACAAAACACAGCTGATTCTCCTTACTTCCCAGTAGTTATGTTCTATAAGGTCACCATGAGCAATGAGTTAGGGAACACTGAACCCTTGCTCCTAGGGGATATAAGGGGTCTGGTTCCTGCATGCCCTTGGCTAAGACACATCAACACACAACCTTGTTTCATGTGTGTTTCTGCCTAAAGACCCCTTGTTGGATACACATGACGGATTAACACTGAACTCTGCTAACAGCATCATAGCTCGTGCCTGAAGGAAGCTTACCTAACATGCACATTTCCCCCCCAGTGTACGTCACACCCTTCCTGGGCTTCACACTTCAGCATCAGGGCTATTTTAGGGCAGCGAAGTCTCCCCCAAAAGCGCAAAACTAAACATGGGCACTAATGGACCTCGAAGAGAACACCTGTTCACAGCAGGAGCGGCATGAAGACGGCAGCGCCCCGGCGGGGAAGGTGTGGGCGCGGGGCCGGCTCTGCCCACGACCCACAGCGACGCGGGAGCACGAAATCTGAGAACGGAGGCCTCTGAATGAGGAGGACTGGAGTCCGGCCTCCGCACGCGGTTATCTGGTGCCTGCGTGGCAGCCACGGCCGAGAACCTCATCCGCGGGCCCCCCCGCCCCGGCACCGCGGCCCCTCACCCGTGTGCAGCGACAGCCAGCCCTTGCGGTGGGCGATGTAGTGCGGCGCGTGCGCCTCCTCGTACGTCACCGGCTTGTCCCCCTTGCCCACTCTGACTCGGGCCGCCCGGTTCTAGGAGCAGAGACGGGCCGTGACTCTGCGCGCCCACCGACCCGAGCTGCGGTGCCCCAGCCCCGCGCCCCGGGCCCTCGGGTCCCCGCCCCTCCGTCCTCCGCTCCCCGGGCCCTCCGCCCCGGGTCCCCGGCCCCCGGCCCCAGGACCCCAGGACCCCCGGGCCTCCGACCCCAGGACCCCCGCCCCTCCGTCCTCCGCTCCCCGGACCCTCCGCCCCCGGGCCCTCGGGTCCCCGCCCCTCCGTCCTCCGCTCCCCGGGCCCTCCGCCCCCGGGCCCCCGGCCCCCCGGCCCCAGGACCCCAGGACCCCAGGACCCCCGCCCCTCCGTCCTCCGCTCCCCGGGCCCTCCGCCCCCGGGCCGCCGGCCCCCCGGACCCAGGACCCCAGGACCCCCGCCCCTCCGTCCTCCGCTCCCCGGACCCTCCGCCCCCGGGCCCCCGGCCCCAGGACCCCCGCCCCTCCGTCCTCCGCTCCCCGGACCCTCCGCCCCCGGGCCCCCGGCCCCAGGACCCCCGCCCCTCCGTCCTCCGCTCCCCGGGCCCTCCGCCCCCGGGCCGCCGGCCCCCCGGACCCAGGACCCCAGGACCCCCGCCCCTCCGTCCTCCGCTCCCCGGGCCCTCCGCCCCCGGGCCGCCGGCCCCCCGGACCCAGGACCCCCGCCCCTCCGTCCTCCGCTCCCCGGGCCCTCCGCCCCCGGGCCCCCGGCCCCCCGGCTCCAGGACCCCCGGCCCCCCGGGCCCCCGACCCCAGGACCCCCGCCCCTCCATCCTCCGCCCCCGGGTCCCCGGCCCCCCCGGACCCAGGACCCCAGGACCCCCGGGCCCCCGACCCCAGGACCCCCGCCCCTCCATCCTCCGCCCCCCGGTCCCCGGCCCCCCGGCCCCAGGACCCCAGGACCCCCGCCCCTCCGTCCTCCGCTCCCCGGACCCGCCGCCCCCGGGCCCCCGGCCCCAGGACCCCAGGACCCCCGCCCCTCCGTCCTCCGCTCCCCGGACCCTCCGCCCCCGGGTCCCTGGCCCCCCGGACCCAGGACCCCAGGACCCCCGGGCCCCCGACCCCAGGACCCCCGCCCCTCCATCCTCCGCCCCCGGGTCCCCGGCCCCCCGGCCCCAGGACCCCAGGACCCCCGCCCCTCCGTCCTCCGCTCCCCGGACCCTCCGCCCCCGGGCCCCCGGCCCCAGGACCCCAGGACCCCCGCCCCTCCGTCCTCCGCTCCCCGGACCCTCCGCCCCCGGGTCCCTGGCCCCCCGGACCCAGGACCCCAGGACCCCCGGGCCCCCGACGCCAGGACCCCGCCCCTCCGTCCTCCGCTCCCCGGGCCCTCCGCCCCCGGGCCGCCGGCCCCCCGGACCCAGGACCCCAGGACCCCCGCCCCTCCGTCCTCCGCTCCCCGGACCCGCCGCCCCCGGGCCCCCGGCCCCAGGACCCCAGGACCCCCGCCCCTCCGTCCTCCGCTCCCCGGACCCTCCGCCCCCGGGTCCCTGGCCCCCCGGACCCAGGACCCCAGGACCCCCGGGCCCCCGACCCCAGGACCCCCGCCCCTCCATCCTCCGCCCCCGGGTCCCCGGCCCCCCGGCCCCAGGACCCCCGCCCCTCCGTCCTCCGCTCCCCGGACCCTCCGCCCCCGGGCCCCCGGCCCCAGGACCCCAGGACCCCCGCCCCTCCGTCCTCCGCTCCCCGGACCCTCCGCCCCCGGGTCCCTGGCCCCCCGGACCCAGGACCCCAGGACCCCCGGGCCCCCGACGCCAGGACCCCGCCCCTCCGTCCTCCGCTCCCCGGGCCCTCCGCCCCCGGGCCGCCGGCCCCCCGGACCCAGGACCCCAGGACCCCCGCCCCTCCGTCCTCCGCTCCCCGGACCCTCCGCCCCCGGGTCCCCGGGTCCCCGGCCCCCCGACCCCAGGACCCCGGGCCCCCTGGGCACAGCCGCGCTCACCTTGGCGCAGGCCGCGGACGTATGAAGAGCGCGCCAGGAGAACGGCAGCTCTCGGCTCCAGGAGAGCACCTGTGAGAAGAGGGGGACGTGAGACGGAGACTGAGGCCCCCACCACACACCCGCGACCCCGCCGGCGTCGCCCACTCACTCGGAGCCCGAGCCCCCGGCAGCGCACGGGCGCCGCCATCTTGCACCCAGCGCAGCGCGCCGGACGTCCTGCGGCGCCGCGAGGGGAGACGAGGCGGGGCGACCTCAGGGCAAAGGTCAACCCCCGGCCGGCCGCGACGGCGGACGAGACCAAACCGGAACCTGCGCGGGTGTGCGAGGCGCTTGCGGGGGGCGGGGCCGAGGAGGGGCGGGGCCTCCCGGCCGGGGCGGGGCCTCTCTGTCGGGGTGGGGTCGCGAGCGGGCGGGGCCTGTCTGTCGGAGCGTGCCGAAGTGGGCGGAGTCTCAGCCAGGGCGGGGCCACCGTGGGAGGAGTCACGGTCGGGGAGGGCCCCCTGGTGGGAGGAGTCTCGGTCGGGGCGCGGCCTGTCTGTCGGGCGCGGCCGCGGCGGGCGGGGTCTCGGTCGGGGCGGGGCCTGTCTGTCGGGCGTGGCCTGTCTGTCGGGCGTGGCCGCGGTGGGCGGGGTCTCGGTCGGGCGCGGCCTGTCTGTCGGGCGTGGCCGCGGTGGGCGGGGTCTCGGTCGGGGCGGGCCCGGGGTGGGCGGGGTCTCAGTCGGGGCGGGGCATGTCTGCCGGTGAGGGTCTGGCGGCTCCGCGGTTGGGAGGGGTTCTGTGCCGGCCCCGCGGTGCGGGGAGCGGGTCCTTCCCGCCGCCCAGCAGCCCGGCGACGCCTAGCCGTGCACCTCTCCGCCTGCCACGGTTGGGGTGTGTGTGGTGGTTCCGGTCCGGAACGCAGACGGTGCAGAGGTGAGGTCTCGCCCTCTGGGAGCTCGGAGCGGCAGAGACAGGGCCTCCGGGTCAGCGTGGTGTCTGCTGGGCCCCCTGCGCCCCGCCCGGGGCCCTCGGGGCTCGGCTGCGAGCGGAGCGGGTCGCCACCTGCTAGAAATCAGCCTGCTGAGTTCTGCCTCCAAATAAGTCTTTAAAAAGGAAAGAAAACAAACAAACCTGGCTTTTATCCCCAAAGAAGAAATTCGTGTTGGTTAAAATTTCACCCAGTTCTTCGAGGATGACTTATGCAGAGAAATACGTAGTTTCCCATGGGACCATACCGTAGTGTCTGGTCGTTGAGGAAGGAAATTTTAAGTAACAGAGAAAGGGCTGGATGGTAAGGAAATTCACACTCAAACCGAGCATTGTCGCGGTAGTTGATATCCAGTAATTATTGTCAGAAAATGCCAATACTGGGAATCTTACTTCACAACTCATCACAGAAATGGAAAAAGCATGGACTTTGGAGGCGGACCCCGGTGTGACAATCTTTGGACAGTTGAGCCTCAGCTCCATAATCTATAAGATGGGTTTTATTAGCAGTACTAGCTCGTAGAGCTGTTAGGGTAAATAGCTGATACTGGATACGTTCGGCTGAATGATACGGAACTGCCAACGTTGAGCTGGCTTTGACATACATCATTTACCCTAATGCTGCTTGCAGAGTCTGCGCTTGCCCTGGTAGGGAGGACTGGATTATCATCTATGTGGGGGGGAATTGGGTGGGGGGGGATGGTGAGTTGCCCAGAGTCACACAGGGGAGGGGCAGAGAGAGACCAAGACATGCATCCTGGCTTCAGGCCACTGTATTCTCAATGGTCAAGATTCCTCTGACCACTGGAAGCTAGGTCCTCAAAAAAACCTTAGTAAAGGGACAGCATCTTTCATGCCATGGGACATATTCCTAACACTAAGAACATTTCACTTCCAAATGTTTGAACTACGGCCTCCAACTGTTCTGCATATTGGATGAGGGGGCAGAAGGAGAATGAGATCACAATACTTTCCAAATATAAGAACTCTTAACTTTTCCCAAAGGACCCTTTTAATCTGATAGTATTTTTTCTTTTTAAAGTTTCCCTGAAGTTTGATAATTTCATAATGTGATGAGTTTTCTAAATCTGCCCAAAGTGGTGAGGAATATGGGAGCTGGTATATGAATTACAGCTTCCTGGCACGTGACTGGACCTTCCTGGGCTTCAGTTTCTCTCGTCTGTAAAATGGGAACGAAGACAGTTGTTGTGAATATAACATTGTAAAATGCCTAGCAGAGTGAGCAGCTAATAAATATGTCTTTAAAAAGGAATAAAGCCAGGGGCACCTGGCTGGCTCAGCCAGTGGAGCATGCCACTCTTGATCTCAGGGTCGTAGGTTGAGTCCCACGTTTGGTGTAGAGTTAAACAAACAAACAAAAAAAAGCCCCGCCTGTCATGCCTGACATGCACCTCCTCTTGGGGAGATGAACAGACTATTGGGAATTCATGAGAACTCACAGAACCACCACCCTCACCAGAGGAAGGAAGAGGCTGGTGTTCCAGCAAAAGGGACTCCTGACTTCTGCTGGAGGCCGTGGGAGGCATCGAGCAGAGGCTTCGGTGGCTCGTTCTACCCTCAAGGCATCAGGCAATTACACCAGCAGATTTGTGTTTGTCTTCATTCCAGTCACTCTCCCTTAGGCCTGAGGTGTCTCCCGGGAAATCCAAACAACCCTACGTCCTTCAAGTTGCTAACATCCTGCTCACCTACCTTTTCGTTATCTTTCTGCCACACCTTGTTACAAAAAGGGTTCCAGCTGGTGCCTTGCTGGGGGTGGGGCTGGGGGTGTGTTTGCGTGATTAAAATAACTGAAAACAATTTTTCTTAAACATTAGTATGGATCATTACATCGTTTTAAATTGCCAGTGGAAACAGTTTAAGGGGATGATTTATTTTTCTGTCATTTCCATTTGTTAGTGGTTTCCTTATTTTATTTATTTATTTTGTCAGAGAGAGAGAGACAGAGCACAAGCTGGGGGCGGGGGGGGGCACAGAGGGAGAGGCCGAGGGAGAAGCAGACTCCCCACTGAGCAGGGAGCCCGACGCCGGACTTGATCCCAGGACTCTGAGATCGTGACCTGAGCCCAAGGCAGACCCTTCACCGACTGAGCCCCCCAGGCGCCCCTGTTAATGTTTTGATGTATTTTGCTTCTCCCGTCAGCCCTATAAAGGAGGCAGTAGTTTTGCAGAACAGAAAATGGAGGCTCAGAGAGTCACCTGGGGTCACAGAACTAGCAAGTGGTAGCAAGCTCCTTGTTCCAAAGTATGTTCCTTATCCGGGGTCCCCCTGCGTCACGGGGTGAGCATTCAGAACCATGTGCGACGGGGGAATGGCCTGGGTTTCTGGAGGTGGGTGCAGAAAGCTCAGGACTTGGCTCTGGAGGACTTCTTGGAAATAGAGCAACCACATTTAGGAACAAGAGACCCACCTGAAGGGCCCCCCTGGGTTCCCACACCAGAACCCTGGGAAGACGAGGATGCGCACCTGCTTCTTCGCTGAGGTGAGCCTCTTTGCTCTCCATGGTAACCAGGAAGAGCTAGGGTCACCTTTATGCTTTCACGGCTGCTCGTCTGGAGTCCACTGGGCCCCCCACCACAAGTACGGGACTGACGGAACGGAGGGGGCAACACCCATGCGTTTTCAGTGCTGCTTAGAGGATGCCGATGTGCAGCCAGGGTTAGAACTAGTGTCCTAAACTCCAAGTTTATGTGGGAGACTCCCAGAACCTGATTTGTAGAGATCCTTCTCAGGGAGAGGGCTGTTGGCTGCTCCTCACACCTCTTTTCTACCACTGGTCCTGCAAGACTGGGGCAGGTCTCCCTCTGAGAGGCCTGGCCTTAGTCCAGTCCTGCCCCTCTTGGGCCACAAGGCAGAGGAGGGGGTCCGCTGACTCGTCTGGACTTCTCGGAGTCGGTCCAGTGGGTTCCAGCACAGCTCAAGGGCGCACCTGTCCCAGAGAATGCGGTGCTGGCCAGGCTGCAGGACGACAATGGGTGAGACAGAGACTGTGGGCCCAGCTGAACTTGCGGAAAGCAGTCCAGCCTGGAACGTGGTCTTCTTTCCTTGGAAGTCACCAGAATCTAGCCTCAGGGAGGGATGCCTTAGCCGGAGACATCTGCCTTCCTGTTGGATGCAGGGTTAGCCAGAACACCCCTATTCGTGCGGACTTACCCTAACTCAGGACTGCTGACATTTTGCATTTTGTAAACCTCTGCTAAATCTGGTACTTCGTACTCCTGGTAATTCATTTTCTCCTAATGACCAACCATTCACCAAAGAAGAATCCCAAAGGCTCTCAGCTCTATTCTGGGAACAAAGCCAAACCACCAATGAAGTCCAGTTAAAACTGAGTTTTGAATTGTCTGTCCTGTTTTTGCACAGGTAGCCAGAGGGGGGCCAATCCCGCATCCCCCTACCCCCCCGCTCTCCCTCTGCTGAGGCACAGGAAGAAGGGGGAAGTTCAGTGGGTCAATGATGCTTCTACATAGGGGCACTG
This sequence comes from Mirounga angustirostris, assembly GCF_029215605.1. Classification (NCBI taxonomy): domain Eukaryota; kingdom Metazoa; phylum Chordata; class Mammalia; order Carnivora; family Phocidae; genus Mirounga; species Mirounga angustirostris. The sequence goes on along the minus strand of NW_026991720.1, from coordinate 105,797,762 downwards.
AGGGAAGAGGCCCAGTCCGCTGATAGCGGAGCTATCCGGGGCGTGGAGAGGATGAACAGAGGGCTGGGCCTCCTGTGTGCAGGCCACTGGAGCTCCTGGTTCGCACACCCCATGCTAGATCTGGACACAAAAATGGGCACAAGGCTCTGCCTTCCACAGGAAGCCCAGAAGGGGAGGGCGGAAAAGCTGACAAGTAAAAGGAGGTAGGACACAGACAAGGACACGACACCTTCAGAGGGGGGACTAGAGGTGGGGCTGCCACCGGAGGCCGTCCTGAGACAGGTGACTGCCGGAGTCGGCCAGCACCAGGGACAAGTTGGAGCCCCAGGCGGACAACAGCAGAAGTGAAACCACCTCCGCAGGGTGGGTGCTGTGGGGTGAGGGGCGGAGGTCGGCAAAACCAGGATCGACATCAGCTGGCTCGCCTCTGTGGTCCTGGCTCATCCGGGCCCGTAAAGCCGCACTCTGATGTAATTTGGCTGAAGTCTTAGGAACTCAGGATAAGTTTACAGCCAAAATCATTTTTTTAATTTCTGACTCAGAAAAAAAAGTTTTTTGCTTGTTTTTTTTTTTTAAATTGGGCGAATTACATCTGAGGAGCTGGGGAGAACACCCTATCAGGCTGACATTGGTACAGAATTCTCAACACCAGCCTCCCCGTGTGTCAGTAAATCTAAGATAAGGGACACCTGAGTGGCTCAGTCGCTGAAGCGTCTGCCTTCGGCTCAGGTCATGGTCCCGGAAGCCCGAGATCGAGCCCCGCATCGGGCTCCCTGCTCAGCGGGAAGTCCGCCTCTCCCTCTGCCCCTCACCCTGCTCGTGCTCTCTCTCTCAAATAAATAAATTTTTAAAAAACTTAAATAAATAAATCTAAGATAACATTGATTAGAAGACATTGCTTTGTGTACCGTTAAGAGAAAGGGCTGCCAATTAATTTTAAGATAGCACTGATTACAAGGTGAATGCTGTTTGGCATGCTGAAATGTCTGAGACTGACGCAGAAGGCAGTCTTGCTTGCTTGAGCCTCTTGCGCGTGCAGACCGGTGCACCCAGCTGGTGCACGCACCACTGAGCATGTGCGCATGGGGGCGGGGCAAGGCGCAGGGAAGTTGAGTGACTTTGCTCAAGGGCGACATCATTAGCAGGAAGCAATGTCCAGGCCGGGTGTCCCACCGGCCGAGAACAACTTCTGCTGTCCCGGGACAGGGGCAGGCTCTCTTGTACCTGGGCTCAGACTCCCGGGCGCATTTACTCCATCACTGACAGGGTTCACGCCCACCAAAGTACCTGGGTCCCCGGGCAGTAGCATGTCCACCTTCGGTCTCTGGGTGGCTCTCCGCCTCACTAAGCTCGGCCCCATGGGCACGAGGGCCCAGTAGCACCAGGGCCCCAGGGCCCCTGATGTCTTCAGGCCCGAGGCAGGGCCCCTCAGGCTGTGGGGACCCCAGGACCGGGCAGGACAAACTCATGCTTAGCGTTTGGAGCTCCAGGGTCTGGCCCCAGGCAAAACCCAGGTTTCTGGAAGTTGGAATTGCAAGAGCAGCTGACTTCAGGGTCTGGAGGAGAAGCCCTGGTGGGACCTAACATCGCTCAAAACAGGATGAGGGGAACGGCGTGACTGACGCTCTCCGAGGCTCCAGCGCTATGTCTCCAGTCCCTGCTCCCGAGGGGCGCTGGTCTCACACTGCCCAGACAGCTCCGGGCTCGGTTAGACGGCGAGTCCCACCACCACCACCGGGGTCCTGCCCAGGGCACCCTCCTGCTCAGATCGTTACGCCCAGTCTTTAGACTGGTCTGTTTGCGAAAGTTTAAACGCTTTCAGCAACTGTTGGATGCAATTTCACATACGGTGATTTTCCCGATTACTAAGCAGTTAATCTATTTTGGATCCTGCATCCTTTTTTTTTTTTTTTTTAAAGATTTTATTTATTTATTTGAGAGAGAGAATGAGATAGAGAGAGAGAGCATGAGACGGGGAAGGGTCAGAGAGAGAAGCAGACTCCCCGCTGAGCAGGGAGCCCGATGCGGTACTCGATCCCGGGACTCCAGGATCATGACCTGAGCCGAAGGCAGTCGCTTAACCAACTGAGCCACCCAGGCGCCCGGATCCTGCATCCTTTTGAAAGTCTGTCAAACTCTTTCCCCAGGGGAAAAAAAAAAAAAAAGCACGCACCTAATTTTCTGGAATTCAATGATTAAACCTTATCTTTGGGCGATTGTCAGAGACACTAGGGATAACTGCCTTGGTTCAGATTCAAGAAGAGCTCGAATCAGTTTGTAAGGGAATTGATATTCAACAATTCGAAGGGAGCTTTCCCTGAGCTCTGGAGCCATGGGTATCCCGGCTGATATTCCTACAGTGCTGGAGAAGCAACCGGGTAGCCCCACGGTGCTGCGGGAAGGAAGGAAGGAGAGGCTTTGGTATTTCCAGGTGAACCAACATCTTAAGATTTGTGTTATTTAAGGATCCCGAAGAGATGAGTTTCTAGTGCCTGAGGGTTAGACGTTCTTTCTACGTCTCAGAAGGGAAAAGGTTTTCCTCAATTTATCAGCCAGAGGTCAGGTTTTCTGAGTCCCGGTACTGCTTTCAGCCCCCATCTTGTGCATCCAGAGCCAGGCTCCCAGGATGCAGGAGCAACGCTGAATATCAGGGGCACCTCAGCTGTAGCAGCCTGGGGCTCCAGGAAAGGGGCCCAGGGGCTTGCGGTTCAAGAAAGGGTTCCCATCCAGAGGACTGCCTTGCCGAGTCCGGCAAGAGGGGGACAAGGAACACCGACGGGCTTCTAGTCACCACGGGGCAGGGAGGGAGGGCCCGGTTTCCCCAAAGTCACAACATACAGAGGGAAGGAGCCCCCAAGGCCTAAGCAGCAGGTTCCCAGAGCTCAAAGAGCTGGGGTTGGGTCCCAGGGACCCCAGGGTGCCCCCGGCCGCAGTGGAGGACCAGCGCAGGCCAGGATTCTGTCACAGCATCCACAGCGGGGGAGCTCACACGTGGCCAGTGGCCACAGATGCCGTCAGGGAGGGAGCCTGGCCCCACAGGCCTGAAGTGAGATGCAGGGCACGCCAGGGTCCGGCTGGGGTTAGCCTGGCAGCTGTGGGGGTCTGGGGATGAGCCGTGGGCCAGAGCCTGCCCATCAGCCCCCACCCCACCGAGCTGTGTGGGCGGGGGCTTCACTGCTCTAGGCCTCCCTTCTGGTGGCAATGGGATGGCCACGGTCATGCCCCGCATGACTGCGAAGACACCGAGTCCCGCTCCCAGGAACAGCCTGCAGGGCAGAGCTCTGCTTAAAGACGGGGGACAGTGGGGCATTTGTGAGACGCTTCTCTTGGGCGTCCGCCATTCCTGACCTTCAGTCCTCAGACACTGATCCTCTTTGAGGAAAGAGGAAAATCAAGGCAGAGAGGAACCTGCCTGTCACCGTCATTTGCACATTCATTCATTCCATTCTTTTAACAAACATTTATTAAGTGACTACAGTGCGCCAGGCCCTGAGCCAGGCCCCGGGGGACAGAGCCAGGTCACACACAACCCTCCCTTCAAGGAGGTCAGTCTGGGGCGGGGCAGACGCGGGAGCAGGGCAGGAGGGATGCGCTGGGCTGAGGGTGGTGGAGGTGTAAACAGACGGCTGTGGGGGGACGGTGTAAACAGACGGCTGTGCGGGGGACAGGGCAGTCGAACCGGCAGGACAGGGTCGCCGGAGACCTGCCCCCCGCGTCCTCGGGGCAGCGTCCCGGCTGCGCTCGGGGGGCCCAGAGAGGGAGCCCGGACACAGAGTGGATCACCGCGGAGTCCCCGCGCCGCCCCCCAGGGCCACTCTGCTCCTGAGAGCATCTCCGACCTGGTCTGCGCGGTCACCTCCTTTCTCAGCACTGGGCAGGAAACCCCAGGCCCCCTGGCTTTCGCTTTCTCCCTTCTCACACCGGTCAGCCGCCAGCCCCGCTCAGGCGCCGGGCTCGGGCCCGGGAGGACACCGCCCCTGGAACAGGCCACCCTCTAGACACTCAGAGCCGTCTGACCAGCTCAATGAGCTGCTGGATGTTTTTGTTCTGGTTGGACAGGCCATTCCTGATGTTTTCCAACAGGCACCTCTTTAACTCAAAAATGGCCTCGCTGTACCCCAAGCTCACCGCGGCCATGGGAGGCACCCCGTGCCACAGGCCAGGGATGTGCCAGATATGCTGCTTCTCGGGGTCACAAAAGGCCAGGTCCGCCAGCGTCCGGATGCCGCCGCCCTGTTTCTCCATTTGCGCAACGGCTCTGCTCACGTCAGCGGGCGGATCCAGGAGCAGCCTCCTCTCTCTCGGCCTGGGGCCGGGGGCACACGCGTCATGAACGTTCTGGTACACAAACTGATAGTTGGGCATGTGCCCCGTTTTTTCCAACCTCAGGAACGCGTGCAGAATGGCCGGTGGTATGTCCCTGGTCTCGGCTAAGCTGACCACGGTGACGTTGCTCAGCCCCATGAGCAACGTGGCCAGGGAGGCCTCCAGCTCGAACCTCTCCCCGGCCGAGGCCAGGGCCCCGCCTATGAGGCCCCCAGAGTCTATCACCAGGATGTGGTCACAGCCCAGGTCCTGGCTGAAGCTCTCGGCCACCGTGACGAGCTGCATGAAGGCCCCTCGAGGCCCACATCCCCGCCCCGTGGCAAAGCGCAGCCCAAACATGGTGTTGAGAAGCGTGGACTTGCCCGTGCCCGGCACGCCCAGCGCCGACAGGACCACCAGTCTCGACCTCCGCTCCAGGCGCACGTGCAGCTCCTTGAGGAGCCCCGTGACCCAGCGCAGGGGGGTGCTTAGCGTGCTCCCGTCAATCAGCTCCAAGGGAAGCCCCTTCAGCAGCAGCTCCAAGGCCAAGCCTGGGAAGTGGGCAAAGCGCCTCTGGCCGGCCGGCAGCTTCCCTGCCTCCACGAGGCAGCTCTCTGCCTCATAAAACTGTCCCATCTCCCGCAGGAAGTGCTCCACCCCCAGGGGCTCTGGCCAGAGCAGCTCGCTGAAGTCCACGACCCCACAGTGTTTCGGTCTCAGCGTGAGAGTGGTCTCCGGGGGCTGTCTCGGCCTCGGCTGGGCCACCCGGGCCAGCCCCCACTCCATCCACCTCAGGAAGTACTGCTTCTCGCCCAGGGAGGGGCCGCTGATGCCCGTGATGAACTCCTGCACGCCCCCGGCGGGCTCGTGGCCGTTCTGCTGTGCCCGCAGTTCCAGCAGCCTGTGCCTCAGCTCGGCCCTGCCCTTGTCCAGAGGGTCCCCGGCCCACTGGGCCTGGCACAGCTCCTTCTCCACCTGGGCCACCTTCCTCCACGGGTCCCCCTGCAGCCTCAGCTCGTCCCTGCGGTAGGCATCCAAGTCTTTCATTTTCCTGGTGATGCGCTCCATCCGGTCCTTGGCCTGCTGACACTCCTCGCAGTCCTCGTCCACCCGCAGCCCCAGCTTACGCGCCGCGTGGGCCATTTCCTCCAGAGACAGCCTCCTGCAGGGGGACCGGGCCACGTGAGCCACGATGGAGCGGACCCTGCGCACGAAGCCCGCGCTGTCGGTGCTGCTGACCTTCACCAGGACGTGCGAGTGGTCCATCTTCAGCACCGGGATGAGCCTGTTGAGGAACCGCAGGTTCGTGTTCCGCTTCCCGCGGTACGGGCTCAAGATGAAGTAGTATCTCGTGGCCGACCCCTTCATGGAGTACAACAGCTTGTACTCCTTCTTGCTGATGTTGTCAGTCAAAATGAACACGGCGGACGACACTTCGGTCAACAGCTTAAACTGCAGCCAGTGAGACCCGATGTCACCTCTCAGGTTCAGAAAGGCCACGGGCTCGGGGAAAATGTCCAGGTCCTCCCTGCCACTGGGAAGAAACCAGGAGGCTTCCACCAGCCCGTCTGCGATCTCCCGAGGGTTGGTGCCCACGTTCAGATCGCGGTGCCAGAAGCAGTCCCGCGGCCTGTGGCCTGGGCTGAGCACGGCGTTGAGGAGCTGGGACTTGGAGTTGCTGCTGACCTCCATGCGCACGAAGGCGAAGGCGGGCGCCCGTGACAGCACCGCACTGTCTTCTCGGAGGCTGCCCACCCCCCGTGAGGGCTGTGCCCACCACGTCCGCATGACGCCCCTCAGGGCCCATAGCAGAAACGTGTGGTGGTGGTTCTCCGAGTCGGGCAGGACGAGGGGGAGTGCAAACTGGCAGAGGGACATTTTCTGCACGATTTCTTGTTGTAGGAAACTGTCCGAGGACAGCAGAAGGGCACAGAGGAGGTCCAAGGGGTTCACGGGCGTGTCGGGCGTTGGCAGCTCAGAGAAGGAATAGATGTCCGCGGAGATGTCGTCGGCCGCGTCCCAGTAGATGATCTCCTCTTCCATCTGGCTCTCCTTCTCCGCGGGCCTGGCGTCCGGGGGCGCGTCCAGCACCATGGTGGTGTTCCTGGCTTCAGCGTTGAGGGCCTGCAGCTTCCTGAGGAAATTCCAGGGCAAATCCTTGGGAGCTTGAGGGGCCCAGTTCTTCATGCTGTCACTGCTGATCTGCAGGGAGTCCTGGAGGCTGAGCTTCTGGGCCTGGTAGGTCTCCAGCCCCAAAAGAGACAGCATTTCCTGCAGCCTGCTCCTCTCCACTATGGGGGGAAAAGAAGACGTCAGTGCTCACCCTGCGAGTCAGGGGCCCCAGCGGGAGGTGGGGAGGGAGACGGCCTCTCCTCCTTCAGAAAGCGGGGTGTGCGCGCCCTGCTCCTGCCTGAGACCAACAGGGGCAAACACAGCCAGACACGCGCGACGTTACAAAGGAGAGAGAAGAGGACACCCAGGGGCCACGTTTAAGGATTGGGAGATGCCGTGAAAAGGTCCACACGCCTGGTTTCTCTTGAAACCCATGGGACCCAGCTATGCTGGACCCACCGTAACCGTGTAGTGTGCACGGCCGTGCACCTGCACGTGGGCCACCCGCCCCTCCACGTGACCCCGTGGCCTGTCCCCACATCCTGGGCACAGCAGGAATTTTCCACAGGGGACACAATCCCCGAGTCACTCGGACTTTCTAGGTAACGTTCTCCTCTTTTTCACAAATAAACGGGGAGGATTTTTAAAAGAAACAGGAAGTTGTTACTAAATCCAGTCACAGAAATCATAGCTACACAACCATTTTGCAAATCTGAAGCCAATCACATGGTTTTCAGTGTTACCCTGGCAACATATTTGGTAGTGATGATCAGAAGCCTGCACTTGTTCAGGCCTTCCACCATCGTCCAATGCAATATGAATTCTTACGAGCACTAGGTTTTGCCCACTATCCCTGTCCTTGGCCGTGAGGTGTCACCAATTGTCCTACTGCATATAATTAGTATGATTTCAGTGTGAACTACATGAACAATGCAAATCCCACTGAGTTCCAGGATCTCCTCCATCATGAAGCTGCGTGTTCACATAAACCAGAGAGCAGTCGGGGACAGCCCCCCAGCGGGACCCAGCCCCGAGTCACAGGTGCCGAGCAGTTGGGGACAGCCCCACAGCGGGACCCAGCCCTGGGGCACAGGTGTCTCCTCCCCCGAGGGCCCTGCAGGTAGCCCATTCCGCTGGGCACAGACTGCAGAAACAAAAGAACTGCAGGGGGACACAGGGGGCAGAAACCCTTCACACTGCGGCTCAGGTTTCTGGGTGTTGCCTGAATGAACAGGGGTGTGGATTCTCTTACCCAGACATGAACAACTGGTTTCGTCCTTTAAGCAGCAGGCAGTGAAATGCGCTGGGGAAAAGCAAGAGCAAGAAACCTCCCGTGCACCCCTACCCGGTGTGGGGCCCGCGGCAGGATGGCTTCCCAAACCCGCCTGAGCTTTTAGAGTTACTTTGGGAACTCGTCAAAAATAAGAGTCCTGCGCTTGCCCCTGCTAGTCTCCGTCTCGGTCGCCATCCAGGGCCAGGGGCAAGAGGGGCTCTCACACAGCCGGGTCCTCCTGCGATGGGACAGGGAGCCGGAGCAGGGAAAATGCGTACCTGCTGGGAAGTCACTGTCCTGGGCCTCATTTGTACCATCTACAAAAGCAAAGGGAAATGAGGTGTCAGTCAAATCAGCGCCTTAGATCAACACAAGTTAGGCTAAACTGGGAACCTCCTTCTTCTAAGACAGTAACTTCTAACTGCTCACAATATAAAATCCCAGTCATGCCCCACTTGGTGCGCCCGTCCCCAGGCCGATCCCAACCCTGCTGTCTCCACCGCCACAACCAAACTCACAGTCATCTGGGTCCATGTCTCTCCATTCCAAATCTGGAAGAAAGCACACATATGTTGACTTTCGTCAGTAAGTTCGGACCTTTCTACCAAAAGTCTCGTGTTTATTTTTAGTGCTGGGATTGCCTTCAGTTCTTCCTATGTAAATTTCTGTTTTCCAACCCCAAATATGACACAGAGTAGTGGTAGCTACATACAAGATAGTGATTTGCTCTAGGATATATTCTTGTAAGAATTTACTGAAGTTTCTGAGAATAAAATACAAATAAGTTCATGAAATTTATATAGATTAATCTTTGATTTTAGAAACTATTTAAAACATAAGTCAATTGTAAATTCCTTGGCTCAATTTCAAGATTACCTTCTACAAACACCATTTTTATTTTTTTTAAAGATTACTTATTTATTTATTTGAGGGACACAGAGAGAGAGAGCAGGGGAGGAGCAGAGGGAGAGGGACAAGCAAGGCTCTGTGCTGAGCATGGAGTCCGACGTGGGGCTCGATCCCAGGACCCTGAGATCATGACCTGAGCCAAAATCAAGAGCTGGACGCTCAACTGACCTAGCCACCCAGCTGCCCCATTGTGCACTTTTTTATTGTTCTGTGCTCTGATCCAAGTAAGACTATCATCTAATCCAAAATTAAAATTACATTTTTCAAAGCTTATGAATTGAAAAAAGATTCTGATATTTTCAGATTAACTCCCCTCATGATTTCCGTATAGTTAGGTAGATAAACGTGACGTTTCAGTCTTTTCTGACGGTGTCTCTGGAGACAGACATGAAGAGCAGGGAAGAGAAACAGGAAATCATGAGAAATGATTCACACATGTCAAACCGCAGCGTTGAGCAATCAAAAGATTATTTTATCCAAAGTGGATAAAAGACATCAGAAGAATTTTTCCAAGGAATTCAAAATGCCCTCCGAGAAAATACAGCAGTTAAAGGAGGGGACAGGACATGGAGAAAAGTGCAGAATGGGCTGGAGGTGACTCAGAGCAGCTGTGAGCAGGGATCAAGGAGTAAACCTCAGAACCACAGAGGCTGGGGCCTCGCTTTGTTAGGGATGGGACACAGCTCTGACTGGACTGGACAGATTACAGATGACAGCAAGGAGGCCCACCGTGGCCAGAGGGCCCGCCTCTTGACCTGCAGGAGCCGCCGAGGGGCAGGAGAGCCTAGTGGCCCACAGGCGGAGACGGCTGGGAGCCCGGGTCAGCACCGGCGGGCAGCGGAGAAGGCAGCAGGCTTTCAGGCAGGGACGTGGCAGAAGGGTCCTCACCAGCACTTGCTCTCGGTCTCTCTCTGTGTGACGGTGGCCGTGCAGCGGGCTGAGTGCTGGTGGGCCTGTGGTTCGGGTTTGCACGTCCCTAGTGGCCATGATGCTGAGCAGCTTTGCAAGTGCTCACCGCCCATTCATACACTTTCTCTGGAGAAGTGTCCGCTCAAGTCCTTTGCCCATTTGTAAATCGCATTGGTTTGGTTGTGGAGTTTTAGGAGCTCTCCAGATATTCTGGATATTAATCCCTTGTCAGACGCATGGTTTGTAAAACTGTCTCCCATTCTGTGGCTGCCCTTTATGTCCCATGGAGAGTGTCCTCTGAGGCCCAAAATGTTAAACTTTTCACGTGGTCCCATTTGTCTCATTTTGTTCTTGTCAACTTTGTCTGCGGTGTCACCTCCAGGAAATCGCTGCCACACCCAAATGCGTGAAGCTTTTGCCCCATGTTTTCTTCCAAGCGTTTTATTGTTTTAGGTCTTGAATTTAGGATGACACTGATCCGTTTTGAGCTAACTTTTGTATACAGTGTTGGGTAAGGGTCTGACTTCATTATTTCGCATGTGAATGCCCAGCTTTCCCAACACCATGTGTTGAAAAGATTGTCTTGTACCCAGGGAATGTTCTTGGCACCCTTGACAAAAATCACCTGACCACACACAGGAGGGTTTATTTCTGGGCTACTTCTCTGGTCTAGATGTGTGTCTCGATGCCAGGACCACACTGTCTTGACTGTTGTAGCTCTGTAGGAGTTCTGTTCTTCCTCAAGACTGTCTTGGCTATTAACTGGCCCTTAAGATTCCATAGGAGGATGGGTTTTTCCTTTTCTGCAAAATGTCATTGGCTTTTTGATAGGGACTGCAATCAACCTGCACATCACTTTGGGTGATACTTTTTTTTTTTTTTTAAAGATTTTATTCATCCATATGACAGAGAGAGACAGCGAGAACAGGAACACAAGCAGGGGGAGCAGGAGAGGGAGAAGCAGGCTCCCCGCGGAGCAGGGAGCCCGATGTGGGACTTGATCCCAGGACCCTGGGATCATGACCTGAGCCGAAGGCAGACGCTTAACGACTGAGCCACCCAGGCGCCCTGGGTGATACATTTTAATGATATTAAGCCTTCCCATCCATGGACATGGGATGTGTTTCCATTTATTTATGTCTTCTTTAATTTCCGCAGCAATCTTTTGTAGTTTTATTGTATAATTCTTTCACCTCCTTGGTTAATTCTTAAGTATCTTATTCTTTTCAATGCTACTGTGAATGGAAAGGTTTTGTGATTTCCTCTTCCATGTGCTCACTACTCATGTATAGAAATGTAACTGATTTTTCGGTGTTGGCTTTGTATCCTTCTGCTTGGCTGAATTTATTTATTAGTTCTAACAGTTTTTTGTGAAATCTTTAGGATTTTCTACACACAAGATGACATCATCTGCAAACAGATCATTTTACCTCTTCCTTTCCAGTTTCGATGCCTTTTATTTCTTCTTCTCCCCCAGCTGCTCTGGCTGGGACTTCCAGTGCGAGGCTGGATGCGAGCAGTGACGTGAGCCTCCCAGTCTTGTTCCTGATCTTAGAGGAGAAGCTCAGTCTCGCACCACTGAGTATGACGTTTGCTGTGGGTGTCCATGTATGGTTTTTATCATGTGGAGGTGGTTTCCATCTACTCCTACTTTGTAGAGCGTTTTTATCAAGAAACGGTAGGGAATTTTGTCAAATGCTTTTTCTACGTCGACTGAGATCATCATTTTCCCCTTCATTTTGTTGACACCACTGAGGATTTTTACATCAATGATCCTAAAGGATACTGGTCTATAGTTTCCTTTTCTTTGTCTGACTTTGGTTATCAGGGTTGTGCTGGCCCCAAGAATGAGGTAGGAAGTTTTCCCTCCCTTTAGTTGTTTGAAAAAGTTTGAGAAGTAGTTCTTGAAATATTTGTCGAATTCACCAGTGAAGCCTTCAGGACCAGGGTTCTTCCTTGTCTGGAGACTTTTTACAGGTTTATTCAGATTGCTCATTTCTTTGTGATTCAGTCTTGGTAGATTTTGTGTTCCTAGGAATTTGTCCTTTTCATCCAGGCTAAGCAATTTTTTGGCATACAGTTGTTCACACTACTCTCTTATAATCCGTTTTATTTCTGTAGAATCGGTAGTAATGTCCCATGTCCACGTCAAGTGTACACTTGAGAAGAATGTGTGTGCCTGGGTGAAGTGTTCTGTGTGTCTCTTAGATGAGGACGGTTTACTGTGTTGTTTAAATCCTCTATTTCCTTTCTTGTCTTCTGTCTGGTTGTTCTATCCATTATTGTGAGTGGGGTATTAATGTTCCCAACTAATGCTGTAGAGCTGTCTATTTCTCCCTTCAATTCTATCAGTTTTTGTTTCAAATATTTTGATGGTCTGTCGTTGGATGTGTGAATGTTTAATTATATCTTCTCACTGTATTGAGACCTCTATGAATAAATAATGTCCTTGTCTGTCTCTCGTAACCTTTTTTATGTGGACTCTTCTGCCGGATATTAACACAGCCACTCCTGCTACCCACTGGTTACTGTCCGCATAGAGGATCCTTCTCCGTCCTTACACTCTCAACCTGTTTGTATCTTTGGATGTCAAGTGAGTCTCATGTAGACAGCATATAATTGGGTCCTGTTTTTTTTTTTTTAAAGATTTTATTTATTTATTTGAGACAGAGAGAATGAGAGAGAGAGCACATGAGAGGGGGGAGGGTCAGAGGGAGAAGCAGACTCCCTGCAGAGCAGGGAGCCCGATGCGGGACTCGATCCCGGGACTCCAGGATCATGACCTGAGCCGAAGGCAGTCGCTTAACCAACTGAGCCACCCAGGCGCCCAATTGGGTCCTGTTTTTATCCATTCTGCCCATCTCTGTCTTTTCACTAGAGACTGTAATCCCTTTACATTTAAAGTAATCACTGATAAGGAGGCACTTACTTCTGTCATTGTGCTATTTGTTTTCTGTATGCCCTATATACATACAAAAACTCTCTCCCTTTACATTCTATCCCCACCTCTCTCTGTGTGTTCATACCACAAAATCACATCTTCATACACTGAGTGCCCCAGAACATAAACTAATAATTCTTTCAAATGCATTAAGTCTCAGAAGTTACAAAAACAAGATTTGGAGTTACAAACCAAAGTTACGTGATACTGGATTTACATTTTTTATTTTTTCTTTAACTATTAGTCTCTTAAATCATGAAAAAAATCAGAAAGTACAGTTACGGACCATCATCAAAATTGCTAAATTAGCTGTTAGAACTGCCCAGGTATTTACCTTTACTGAGATCACTACTTCTCGATACAGCTTCAAGTCCCTGTCTAGTGCCCTTTCTTTCCACCCACAGGACTCCCTGGCGCATCTCCTGCAGGTGTAGTGGTCATCAACTCAGCTTTTATTCCCTGGGAATGTTTGTTTCTCCCTCACTTTGGAAGGACAGATTTGCTGGATACAGGATTCTTAGCTCACAATTTCTTCTTTCTTTTAGCACTTTAAATACATCTGCCCACTGTCTTCTGGCCTCTGAAGTTTCTGATGAGGAATCGAGAGACAATCTCGGAGGACCCCATGTACGGATGATCTGCTTTGCTGCTGCTTTCAAGACTCGTTCTTTGTCTTTTGGAAGTTTAATTACAACATGTCTCCATGTGGGTCTCTTCAAATTCATCTTACTTGGAGTCTGTTGAGCTTCTTGGACTTTATAGTCATGTCTCTTTAAGAAGTTCTCAGCCATTATTTCTTCAAATCTTCTCTTGCTCCTTTCTCTTTCTCTCTCTCCTCTTTCTGGGACGCCCACGAGTACCTACTGATGGCATCCCATAGGTGTCCTAGGCTCTGTTCGCTTTTCTTCCATCTTTCCTCTTTCTGGTCCTCAGCCTCCATATATTCCATTGTCCTGTCTTTAAGTTCACCGATTCTTTCTTCCACCTCCTCAGTCTGCTTTTGAACCCCATGAGTGAAGTTTTCATTCTGGTTACTGTACTATTCCTTTGGTTCCTTAGGCTTTCTAGCTCTTTACTGATATCACTGTTTGGTTCACACATCACGTTCTTGCCTTTCTCCGCATCTTCCTTTAGATTTTTCAGCATCTTTACTGTCTTAAAGTCTTCATCTAATACATCTGCTACCGTGTCTTTTCAGAGACAGTTTTGTTCAATTATTTTTTTTCCTTGAACGGGTCATACTTCCCTATTCCTGTATACCCTGTAATTTTCTCTGTTGCACACTGGACATTTGAATCTAATAATGTGGTTACTCTGGAAATCAGATTCCTCCCACCCTTCCCAGGGTTTGCTGCTTTTTGCTATGTTTTTTGTTTGCTGATTGTTGTAGGCTATCTCTGTGGCCAGGATCAAACTGAGGTGTACAGTTTAGGTCCTCTGAGGTCTTCTCTGAGACTTTCTTTGGGAACACACAATTACTTTCTAATTTTCCCATATATGCAGTTGTTTTGAATGTCCTAGTCTTTAATGTCTGCCTCCCCAAAGGGGAAAGAGCAAAAAGTTAATGGGAGGAAGGATGCTGGCCTTGAAATCCCCTGGAAGTCACTTCAGCTGAGGGGGAGGGGCTGGCAACAATGAGCAAAGGGTGACAATGGCACAGCAGTGGCCACCCGCCTCTGTGTCTGCACCTCTGTGATCAGAAGCGGTAACTGGCACAGCAGAGACCCCGGTACTCGGACAGGGTTCCTTCTGCCCCCTCTGGCTGGCACCTGCCGCTCATCTGGGAACGGAAGACAGGGAGCTGCTACAGTGCTAACAGGTGAAACTGACCAAGTTAGCTGGAAATTTATTCTGCAAGTCTTCCCCTGGAAGTTGCAAACCTCCGACTCCAGAGGTACAGGACAGTCCATGGAAAGATCCGGCCAGTGCAACTGTCCAAGCTGGGAGACGGATTCCTGGTGCTTTCCACTCTGCCATCTTCCCAGATTCCTCTTTAAATAGTTTTCTAAAATTTATTTTAAAGAATGAGCTATGAAAGGGGCACCTGGGTGGCTCAGCTGTTAAGCGTCTGCCTTCGGCTCAGGTCATGATCCCAGGGTCCTGGGATCGAGCCCCACATCAGGCTCCCTGCTCGGCGGGGAGTCTGCTTCTCCCTCTCCCACTCCCCCTGCCTGTGTTCCCTCTCTCGCTGAGTCTCTCTCTGTCAAATAAATAAATAAATAAAATCTTTAAAAAAAAAGAATGAGCTCTGAAGTAATTAGCATCCACAGACTTGAGATAAGGTAAATGAACTCTGTAGGAGGACTATACATAGCACAACTGATCTATGCTTTCAGAAAGGGGAGCATGGTTATCCCTGGCAGAGGCAGGTGGGGAGAGGGCTACTGGGGGGAAAGACGAGTTTGGCTCCTTCGTCTGGATGCTGCTCAAAATAGGTCCATTCCTCCTTGTGAAAATATATCAAGCTACACACTGGTAAAATGGGCACTTTTTCACAGGTATATCAAGCTTCGATACAACTTTTTTTTTAATCCTGTAAGTTGAAAAGTTTGCTTTCAGTCTTATTAATGAAACATGCTTAAGAGGAAGTCACATAGCTCAAGGAGGAAATTTTTAAAAAATAATTATGGGCGGCTTCTTCACTGGAGAGATAATAAAGACGGAACTCTGGGGAAGTACCAGAGTGTCTCTGAGCCTCAGTTTCCCCAAATGGAACAAAGGACCACTGATAACTAACCCCCTGGTCACAGCAGGCATCCAGGGAGCTGATTCCCTCCCCTGAGCCCACCCCAGCTGTCTTCCCAGTCTCTCTAGAGCAACACTCTAGTTCCAACAGAACTGCCTGTGAGAAAGGAAATGGCCTCCATCTGCACCGTCCAACGAGCACCCCTTGGCTGTGTGGCTCCTCAGCACGTGAAATACGACCAGGGGGACTCAGCAATGCAATTCTTAATCCTGTTTAAGTTTGCATCGTGTGCCTCATGGCTACAGTACTCAACAGCACAGTTCTAGATCCTGAGAAACAGAAGGGCTTTGGCCAATTACCGCTGGATCCCAGTTTTGCTGCGAGATTTGACCTGGTCATTGATGCCCCCCAGGGCCTACCTTCTAGAACGTGACTTCCACGGAGATGAGGGATCAGGGCCATTTTGTTCACTACTGTTTACTACATTCACAGTGCCCTACTACGGTACCCGCACGTTAAGTGTTCAGTAAATATTTGTTTAAATGAACAAAATAAGATAAAATCTGGTTAATCCCAACTTCTTTGCCTATTTTTGTGGGGTTATCTTTGCAGAACCCTACTAAATCCAATAGGACATATTTATTTTGAGAAGTGCCAAATTAATGATAGATCCAAAATGAGTTTCTAAGAGAAAAGATGTCTGGAGTGTGGCCACCACCCCTTAAAGCTGAAGTCATGAGGGGCAGCCACAGACCGGGCCCTCAGATCCACGGAGAGAGACTGAACCCACAGGAACCACGGCCAGGAAGACCACAAGCCCCAGTCTGCCCGGGACAGCTCCAGCTTATACCTATTGTCCCAACCAAACACTCAGGAGTGCCCGGGTCAGAAACTACACAGTCACCCTACGCCAGACCCAGGGTGGCGGATATGATGTGCTCGGATTGGGACGATATGTTCCTGGTAAACTGCGGGATAATCACCGGTGTGAAACTGAATCCTCTTTGGAATAGATGACGGAAGTTTAAAACACCCTGCGATGGAATCTTTTCATGAAAGGAAAAACATCAGCCTTAAGCCTCTGTATGTTTGAGGCCTGTGCTCGCCTGCCCCAGGCGTTCTGGAATCCAGAACCCACCACATGAGCTGCAGGGTTGGTGCAAGCCCCACATTACCTGCAATGGCCACCGCTGTTCGTCTCTCAGATGCTTTTATTTCTGGGGCCACTTCTCCCAACTCTGAACGTCTGAAATAATTGCAAAAGAAAATTCTAATTAAAATGATGAAATACTACTACAATGTGAATCTACCTATCAAGTTGGCTGCATATCAGAATCTCTTGGGGAGCCTTTTAAAACTACAAATCCTGGCCACACCCCGGACCACCGAAACCAGACCTAGGTGTCAGGCCTGGGTATCACCACTCTCAAGAGTGCCCTCGATGATTCCCATGTGCAGCCACCACGGAGAAGCGCCCCGTCTGGACAAACCGGCAGCACCCTCCACCACTGCGGCCAGAGCACAGGTTGCCATCCAAAAAGACATAAAAATATACATACCCTTTGACCAGTAATTCCACTTCTACCCTAAGGAAATAATTAAGATTTAGTTACAAAGATGTGGATACCAGCTTTACATAAAATAGTGAAAAACTGGATGCCATTTATTTATTTATTTATTTATTTATTTATTTATTTATTTATGGCTGCCCTTTAAAATCAAAGTCCAATTACAGAGAAGTACGGCACAGTCTTAGTCTGCAGTCATTAGAAAATAGTGTACAGATCTCATTTTGTGGACAAAAAGATGTTGGATGATGTTACAGAATGAGGTTAATGACGTGTATATTAGTGGGAGGAAATATGTGAATATTTACGGTAGGAACGTGCACAAGGCGGTGATGTCTTAATGAAATTGTGTGTATTTATGTGCTCACCTACGGGTATACAAGGAGCTCTAGAAGGATGCGCATCCAAAGTTAACAGTGTGGGCAGGGAGGGGTGATCCAGAGTTCTTTTAAGTGGATTTGGTAAATGTAGTCCATTTAAGAATAAACTATTTTAGGTTTATTATAGGAATGAGTAAATGTGTTGATTTTGTCAGGAGCCAGAGTTCCACTGTTGAAGAAGGGACATACAAATATGGAAAGAAGGTGGGGCGCCTGGGTGGCTCAGTCGTTAGGCATCTGCCTTCGGCTCAGGTCATGATCCCGAGGTCCTGGGATCGAGCCCCGCATCGGGCTCCCTGCTCGGCCGGAAGCCTGCTTCTCCCTCTCCCACTCCCCCTGCTTGTGTTCCCTCTCTCGCTGGTCTCTCTTTGTCAAATGAATAAATGAAGTCTTTAAAAAAATAATAAAAAATAAAAAGGCACAGTGGGGTGCCTGGTGGGCTCAGTGTTTAAGCGTCTCCCTTCGGCTCAGGTCATGGTCCCGGGGTCCTGGCATCGAGCCCCACATCAGGCACCCTGCTCTGTGGGAGGCCTGCTTCTCCCTCTCCCGCTCCCCCTGCTTGTGTTCCCTCTCTCACTGTCTCTCTGTGTCAAATAAATAAATAAAAATATTTTTTAAAAAAAGACAAAACAAGTTTTAAGTATAAAGATATTGATAAAATGAGGGGCGCCTGGGTGGCTGAGTCGGTTAAGCGTCTCCCTTCGGCTCAGGTCATGATCCCGGGGTCCTGGGATCGAGCCCCACATCGGGCACCCTGCTCTGCGGAGAGCCTGCTTCTCCCTCTCCCACTCCCCCTGCTTGTACTCGTTCTCTCTCTCTCTCAAATAAATTAATAAAATCTTAAAAAAAAACAAAAACAAAAAAATACGGAAAGAAGGAAGTTAGAGGAAGAACCCCCAGAGGTACACTGGGACTAGAGACGTGGCGTGAACACACGAGTTCCACACACATGCTTGTGTGCTCATGTATGTGTGCATTGCTAGCTACACGCATGCCTTTCCTGGCTCCGTCCACTGAATGGGCCAAAAACCAAAGATACCACACAGTACTGACAAGCACACCAAGCACCCTTTAACACCACGGCGCACTAAAAGACACCAGGTCGGGGCGCCTGGGTGGCTCAGTTGGTTAAGCGACTGCCTTCGGCTCAGGTTATGATCCTGGAGTCCCGGGATCGAGTCCCACATCGGGCTCCCTGCTCAGCAGGGAGTCTGCTTCTCCCTCTGACCCACTCCCCTCTCATGCTCTCTGTCTCTCATTCTCTCTCTCGCAAATAAAAAAAAAAAAAAAAAAAAAAAATTAAAAGACACCAGGTCTCCTTGGAGAAATGGCAGATGCCGGGACCAGGAGAGAACAAGAGGAGCCTGAGCATCTGATCTCAGAAAGTAAGGACATGCTCAAAGAACGCTAGGGCATGGGGCGCCTGGGGGGCTCAGTCGTTAAGCATCTGCCTTCAGCTCAGGTCATGATCCCGGGGTCCTGGGGATCTGGCTCCCTGCTCCTCCTGCTTGTGTTCCCTCTCTCGCTGTCTCTCTCTCTGTGTCAAATAAATTAAAAAAAAAAAAAAAAAAAAACAATGCTAAGGCGTGCCTCGGAACACGGGAACTGGCAAGTCCAGGGCCATCTGAGCACGGACACGATGAATACAGTGGAAAACCACTGAAAGCCAGGAATGAATGAGTCCATACAGGTAATACATAAGCAAACTGGGGGTGTGGGCAGAGGGCTCTTGCTTACAACCATCTGATGTGTAGGAGCGCTGCAGTGGGGCGGCGGCATTCTGCAACCATCTCAACTTCAGTGAAGACTGGTTCAGGCCAGAAATGCCAACAAGTGCCAACTCTGGGAAGACCGTGTGGATGGGGAACAAGGTATCTGCCCAGTTTCAACGTGGCTCCTCGCGGACTTCTCCTTAGGTGCCAGGGAGAAGAGCTGTAGCGATTATAACTTGGGCCCTCGGGGGATCCCATCGGGGACGGGTGACGCAGACAGCCCCTGTGTGCCCCAACTGCCCCACCCTGAGAGAGGGCACAGTGTCACCCTGCCCTGCCATGACCATGGGGACAAATCCAACATGTAAAGTTACCCGAGATCCCCAAGGACGAACGTTGCCGAGGGTCAGACAAGGATGGAGGAATGCTCCAGACTCAGGGTCTGAGGGTGCTGCGGCACCCAAGCCCACACTGGAGCCCCGGCTGGAAGGGGCCCCTCGGGGTGCAGGGGCAGAACTGAGACACAGGTGCTTTGGGCATTGGCGATGGTGCAGTGCTCTGCAGGAGGACACGGCAGGTGTGGGGATGGCGACACGTGCAACACACTCTCTAACGGTTAAGGAAACACGGCGCCTGGGGCGCCTGGGGGCTCAGATACTGAAGCGCCTGCCTTCGGCTCAGGTCATGATCCCGGGGTCCTGGGATCGAGCCCCGCGTCGGGCTCCTGGCTTGGCGGGGAGCCTGCTTCTCCCTCCCCCTCTGCCTCTCTCCCTGCTCACGCTCTCTCTCTGTCTCTGTATCTCTGTGTCTCAAATGAATAAATAAAAAATCTTAAAAAAAAAAAAGAAAAACAAGGCACGTGAGTGTCTGTGTGTGTGTGTACAGAAACACAAACAGCGAGAGGGGGAGATGAGAAATGAGAATATGAGTGAAAATATGGAAAAGAGAAGACTCTGGATAAGGAGCTCTAGGTACAAGTTATTTTAATAAAAAATGTAAAAATGTAACAGTGGTTACTTCTCGCTGGGTAGCAGGGACATGCATTTATTTTGTCCTATTTGAGTTTCTTTAAGCAGAAGTCTGTATTGATTAAGACTGAAAGAGCAATAAAAGCGACGCAGTGAGCAGGGTGTGGGTCACAGTAAGACATGCGGGTGCCCCGAGGAGACCAGATTCTCCGCAGCCTCTTCCAACACTGTGCTGACCCCGAACTCTATGAAGGACCTGCACAGACACAGCAATCCAGCTCCCCTTAATTCTCCAGCAAAACACATCAAATCCACCCTCCCAGAGGAAACTCTGGACCCCCCCGGTGGCTCTTCCAGCATGTTCTTTGGGGGCCTCATCCTCTGCCCGCTGTGGTCACTGTGTTCGTGGCTTTGAGCCCCTGTCCAGTGCAGAGCGCTACGCAATGCTCGGACTCTGACACTGATAAAAAATGAGAAATATTCATTGCTTTTGTAGTAAGGAAAAAAACCCTTAAAAATAGACAACACGGGGCGCCTGGGTGGCTCAGTTGTTAAGCATCTGCCTTCGGCTCAGGTCATGATCCCAGGGTCCTGGGATCGAGCCCCACATCGGGCTCCCTGCTCCGTGGGGAGCCTGCTTCTCCCTCTCCCACTCCCCCTGCTTGTGTTCCCTCTCTCACTGTGTCTCTGTCAAATAAATAAATAAAATCTTAAAAAAAAAAAAAAATAGACAACAACACAACAGGTTAAAACTAGTCCCCAGAGAAGCAGCCTGGCCTGCCGGCCGCGCACACAACACCCAAAATCCTGGGGGGTCGCCAGGCCTCCACCCACAGCACACAGCTCCCTGGACATGCGCTTGGGGCCGCTCCCAGGACAGGGGCTGAACCTCAACCCGTTCCTTCCCACACAGCAAAGCACGTAAGCGACATTATCGCAGGGATGACCTGAGCTTGTGCTGGCGTATAAACGTGTACATAGGAATCGGCCCGTCACCCTTGTCCACAAACGCCACGTGATCGCATCCCTGTGCTGTGAGCCACGGGCAGGGCCCAGCCTGGCAGGAGGCAGCAGAAGCTCAGCTAAGTCCCATGCTGCCTGCTTGACAGCTCCACCTGGAACGCTCGCGTGGCCTGAACTGCGCTCAGACCCGGACGCGGAAACCCTGACCCCCAGCATCACCGTACTTGGAGAGGGGCCTGTGACATTTGGTCTTTGTCTCCCTTTCTGGCACACAGCTCCTACACGTGAGTTTTGGAAAGCACCTAAGGATGGGGGGCGGGGGGCAGGTTGCCTGGGGAACCAACCGTGTGGTTGGAACTTTCAGTACCCCCCCACCGGTCCTGGCAGGGGAGAGGGGCTGGAGGTTGAACCAATCACCAATGGCCAATGAGTTAACCACGCATGCCTGTGTCGTGAACCCCCCATAAAACCCCGAGAGGACGGGGTTCTGAAGCTTCCAGGTCAGTGAACATGAGATCTCGGGAGAATGGCAGGCTCTGGAAGGGCTTGGAAGCTCCTTGCCCCTTCCTACAGACCCCGCCCTGGGCCCAGCTCCCCTCTGGCCATTCCTGAGTTACATCCTGTTATAATAGATGGGTCAACTAGTAAGGAAAATATTTCCTGGAGTTCTGTGAGTCACACCAGCAAATTCACGGAACCCAAGGAGGATCACAGAAACCTCTGATTTACAGCCGGTCGGCCCCACGCACAGGTGATGACCTGGACTCTTGCCACTGGGATCCTAGGCTGGTGCTGCTCACGGGACCCCCAGCCTGTCGCCCATCAGCCACAAGCATGGCAGCATCTGAAGTGGGGGTGGGAGCAGGCAGGAGGGGGGTCCCGCAGCACTGAACCTTGACCCCATGGGATCCGAGCCTGTCTCCAGGTGGACAGGGTCAGACACCCTGCTGGTGTCTCCGAATTCTTGGTGTGGAGGGAACCCACCCACACACAACATTAGAACCC
The DNA here is from genome assembly GCF_029215605.1 of Mirounga angustirostris. Lineage (NCBI taxonomy): Eukaryota > Metazoa > Chordata > Mammalia > Carnivora > Phocidae > Mirounga > Mirounga angustirostris. The sequence goes on along the minus strand of NW_026991720.1, from coordinate 105,776,031 downwards.
GGGCGAGAATACCATCTCAGGGGGTGATCCCAGGTAAATGAGGTCCCAAGGCTGGGGCCCTGCTGACGTCCTACAAGACTACACGGTGGAGAGCTGGCTATCTCCGCATCTGCACAGAAACGGCCACGTGAACACACGGCAAGGAGCCTGGGACGGAGGCTTCAGGAGAACCCAAAGCTGACCACACGGCCATCGGGGCATCCAGCCTCCGGGACGGTGAGAAACAAGCATCAGTTGCTGAAGTCGCCCGGCCTGTGGGCCTCGTGATGGCGCCCTGAGCAGACGAGCATAAGACCCCGAACTATCCTGCAAGGTGGACACAGGGCATGAGATCTGCCCAATACCACCCAGCGAGCAAACACAGCCAGACCCAAACATGAGTCTTCTGGTTCCCTTCAGGCTCATTACTTCTAAGACTCAGATAGATTTTAGGCAACTTACAATTATAGCTAGTAATTACAGGAATCATAAAAATCAGACCATCTGCCAACTCCCAACCGGCCCTGTTGTGAGTAACAGCCCCCCTAAGCGGCCTGTGGCCAAGACAGCAGGAACCAAGTGCGCTCACCAGGGCCCCAGACGCCGCCCAGGGGGCCTTCCGCAAAGCAGGCTTGGAAAACTACTAATATCATCAGTATTTGCTTCTGATCTCCAAAATAAGACAAATATAAAATACTGAAAAGTACCAAGAAAATGCCTTTGCCCTTTTGAAAATGACTCAACATATTAACCAATCCTCTCCCCCTTTCATCCAGTCACGTTGCTGTCACTCCTTCTGATCACCGACTCTAGAGGATTAGCTTCAGGCTTTCATGAGGCCGTTTCACTCCCTTAGGGTGAAGTGAACCCTGACGAGGGATCAGTCTTCTCGTGAGGCCCACGTGGGGTGTGGAACCAAACTCGAAGCCCAGCTCCGGTCCTGCCTGGGGCCAGGGCACAGAGACCCCGGGTGGGCGTGGGCCCCTGGCCTCGGTGCTGACCAGACCTGGGGGGTCTCCGCACACAGTCAAGGGGTGACCTGCCCATAGCCCTGAGAGCTCCGTGTGTCTAGCGTTTCTTTCTCGCTAAGTCAGTAAGCAGACATTCTGGCTTGCACCCTCCAAAGGCTCCCCTGGAGTCTGCAGGAGAAATGAGGACCCTGACAACTTAGCGGCCTCACCGGCCATCTCTCCCAGGTGACATGGCCAAGCATACTATCCTCACCCATCCTTTTTCTCTCTTTTTCCAAACTGCCCAGCAGATCGACCTGCAGAACTTTTCTACTTACACCTGGAGATTCTGATTCCAGAGGCCAGGGTGTTCAGTGCTCGCTGACCCCCTCTGACAGCAGAGACACCTGCCCACCTCAGAGTTGCCCCCTCCTTGGACAGTGTCCTTCAGTGCCCAGAATGAACTGTCCAAACCTCGTGAGCAGGGCTAATGCCCAGCGGCAAACCCAGCTCCTTCAGCGGGTGGTACCAAGAAAACAAGAAGACAGAGAAAACCACCCCAAACAGGAGGACGCTAGACAAACCGGGGCGATTTCGCTTAACCGTCATGCGGCCGGCAACATATTGTTAACTGCTTTGGATAATAAAGTCTGACTCGATTTCTGCTGTTTGATGTTGACAGCTTTTAAGACCTGCCACTTCCCCTCCTGCCCCACACCGAGGCCAGCTGACAAGAAAGCCTAGGGACTCCCTCCCCCGGCACTGGCCAGACCCCTCATCCCATGACCACCCTGAAACAAAACAAAACCTGAAGCCAACTGCTCAGAAACCCTCGCTGAATTAGTACTAAACCTTTTTAAACCAACCTGGGTGTGCTGTGGGTTGAAACGTGTCCCCCGAAAGGATATGTTCAAGTCCTAACCCCGGTACAGCGAACGTGGCCTTATTTAGAAATAGGGTCTTTGCAGATCTTAAATTAAGATCAGGTCATACCAGGTGGGGTGGGTCCCTGATCCAACAGCTGGTATCGTGGGAAGAGGAAAGTGTGGACAGATACGCAGGGAGAGAAATACAGGACAGTGGAGTTGCCGTGTCCCCAATCCCGGGATCGCCCCGGATCGTCAGCGGCCACCAGAAGCCAGCAGAGAGGCAGGGGCCCACTGGCCCTCGGGGCCTCCGGGACGCACCCACCGGCCCACACCTCCGCTTCCAACTCCCAGCAGCCAGAACTGCGACCGGAGTCTTCATGCCGTCCAGCCTACGCCACTGTGTTACCACACCTCTAGCCGCCAACGCAGCCTGTGTGTGTGGCTCCTGACGGCGGGACTCGCCCCCGCCTCTTTGCGTGTCTCTCCTCTGAGTCTTGTAGGGACACCAGTCATTGGATGAGGGCCCACCGAACCCAGTGTGGCCTCATTTAACTAGTCACATCTGCAAAGAGCCTACTTCCAAAGAGGGTCACATTCACAGATGCCAGGGGTTAGGACTGCAACGCACGTTTGGGAGGGGATGCGATTCAACCGGAAACAACATCCAAGCCCAAACCAGAGGCCGTCCTACTGCTGCAGGGTGACCACACACGCTGAAGTCTACACCTCGCCGTGCAGAGGCGGGCCTGGCTGAGAAAACACCAACGACAGGGCTCCCTCGCACGGCATGGGGGCGGCAGTGGGGGACACAGAGGAGGTCGGACGTTATAGCACAGAGGACGCAAGGACTCTGCAGCCGGGCAGCGGCGCCCCCAAATGTGCTGGAGCGTGCAGGGAGGGCTCCCTGCTGCTCTCCTGCTTTTCTGCACCTGGAACCCCCCACCGAGGGCAGGGGAGCCTGCACCCTGAGAAAGACGCACAGCCCCCGTGACAGCCCCGTCAGGCACCGGTGTCCCCTCAGCGGGCCCCGGGGCAACCGTCAATGCAACATCCCAAGCTGAGCATCTTCCCAGGACAGGAATGGCGTGTCCTGCAACCAGGCTTTGTCCTGGGCTCCTGCCGTGTAGGTCACTGAGCAAGGAGAAGCGGCACGAAAACACAGCTGGATCCTCTGGGAGCTTACACCAGAGCTGGTCACACCCGCAGAACACACACGTGCTGATCTCTGAGCCAAGGCTGGCCGTCCCCGCCCCGCACACCTCCTCAGGTTGCTGTGAGGGTCCGGAGAGATGTGCAGGAGTGAGGCAGGATCATATAAGGCAGTCAGTGTTCTCCTGGATTTACCCGCACATTTATTCAGTGCTAGGAACTTCCCAGGAGTTTGGGATAGCTCAGTGAAGGACACAACTACCCAAGTTTTGAACAGAGCTGAGCTGGGGAGCAGGGGAAAAGACTGCTGTGGGATGGTGGGGGAGGGGACCTCCTGGAGAAGGGTGCCCGGGAGCACCAGCCCCATGCCGGCGGGAGGGAGGGCCGAGCGAGCAGAGACAGGACGGGAAAGACTGAGCTCTCCTGGCAACAGACGAGACTTGCTTCCACTCTGGAGGGTGCTCTGAGTGAGGTGACATGCCTGTCTGGTGCTGCAAACAGCAGAGGGGCGACAAAGGTCAGCCCCAGGTGGTGGCAGCACCAGAGACGCTGACACGGGGTGGGGCTGAACAACAGAACAGACGGATGGGAAGGCTGTGGGAGGGCAGGGCTGCCAGGACCCCGAGCAGCTGGGGCTGCTGGCCTGGGAGCGGTCGTAAAGAAACTATTTGTGTGTCTCCAGCTTCCCAAATTCTCTCACTGTGGCCGGCAGTTTTCCAGATCTATTTGCAAAAAAAATAATCAAAACCTAGCTGCCACCCTGTAGACGAGCAGGTTAGAGACGTCGGGGAAAACTCCTACCAACTCATCTAGGTTGAAAAACAGGTAAGATGATTCTATGGAGAAATATGTGTATAATAACAATCAGGAAAATTCTGAAAAAGAACAGTAATGAAAGAGGGCAAAGCCTACGGAGAGGAAAACACAGGACTGGCGGCCAGAAATTAAAGCTGCAGGGCTGGTTCTCGAGATACAGCTCAGGCACAGAGAAACACGGTTCCCAATCAGCCGGGAACCTCGTCTCTGGCCCTGGGAGCTCAGAGTGTCTGGGGTCATTCAGGCATGGGGAACCTGGAAAAACAGGGGCACCTGGGGGGCTCAGTGGGTTAAGCGTCTGCCTTCGGCTCAGGTCATGATCCTGGGGTCCTGGGATCAAGACCCACATCAGGGTCCCTGCTTGGCAAGGAGCCTGCTTCTCCCTCTCCCTCCACCCCTGCTCGTGCTCTCTCTCTCTCCCTCACTCCTCTCTCTCTCAAATAAATACATAAAATCTTAAAAAGGAAAAATAAGGCAACTAACAATTTCATAAAACGTCTCAACGCAGAGAGCCTAACAGAAGCAGCCCATGTGAACCAGGCAGGTAGGTCTGGGAACCCCAAGTGGGAACCTTCTCCAAACGAGAGCCCCATCTGCGCTACGTCCATCTCCAGGCATCTCTGTCAAACCACAGTCCGAGCCTCAGATGCTCTGCGAATACAGCTTCTTCCTCCAACAAACCGTGTGAGCGCATCCTTCCATCAGCTCCACCCAGAGCGCACCATGGAGACACGACATGCCCTCTGTGGTCAGGACAAAACACAGAACCAAGATTTTTGTTTGTGCCTCAGTAAGTTCATTTAACACAACTGCAGTCGTCGTTAATGGGGTGAGTCTGCCTCAAGTTTGAACTTAAATGGCGTCCCTGGGCCTTGGTTCCCTCATCTGTCTGATGGGGCAGAGGTACCTGGAGGGGGGCCTGACAACGCTCTTCTGAGAAGCAAGCAGAATATACGCTTCAGAGAACATTCCCTGACCCGATGGTTCTGGGGAAGAGGCCCTTCCCCGAGCTGGATGGAGGCTGACGGCATGGCCTTGCCCACAGCACCCGTCCCAGCACTCCTGTTTTCTGCTGAGGGGACACACTGGGTAGCTGGCGTGGTCGTGGGGCAATCACAGATCCACGGGGGGGGGGGGGGGGCAAAGTCTGTGTCCTGCTGGCAAGAGCACGTCCCTTCTTCAGAAGCCGCAGCAGCCGCTGGGCAGGCCAAGGGCTGCCACTGGACTTGTCCTGGAGCAGACACACACCTTGTCTGGGTCCCCCAGTGTCTCCACCCCACCCCTCCCCTCCCCTCCCCTGGGCCTCCACCCAGCGTGAAGAGCCATCCGGACCAGGCCAGGCTCTGGCGGGAAAGTTGAACCCTTCCCAGGAGGCAAAGGCCCGGATCCTTTCCTTCCCCACCAAATGATGGTGTTAGGGGAGCATCTTTGTGGATAGGAATAACAAAATAAAGTCCCAGGTACTTATAAGTGTCTGGTGGATGAGAAGGGGAGCACCTCAGCTACCAGGAAAATGGACGGGGCCTCCAGGGCACTCGCTCACCTCCTGCTCTTTCCTCAGAGGGCAGCCCTCACTGGGTTTCTTCCGGAAACAAAAACCTGAGGGGATGTGGGTGGCGAGAACCCCATGTTAACAATGGGATCAAAGGCCCTGGGACCGACTGTTGCTGAGGGAGTATAAGAGGTCAGGTAGGAAGTTTCCATCTTTAAAGACTCGGGGAGTGAAGAGTCCTCGTTCTTACCCCGATAACTCCATCAGACAGGCAAGACTTTTCAAGTCTAATGTCAGGTGTTGGGAGGTGCAGAGAGGCCTTAAAATCTGGTGGGGGGAGGGGAAGGCAGTTCGACCACCTGTGAGGACACTCCAGTAGGATCAACTAAAAAAAGGCCCCCTGACCCCAACGTCCAATTCTTGCGCACGTCCAGAGGAAGAGATGACGTGCAGCGTTATTTTACGGAGAAAACTGGAAACCCTCTGACTACATAACAGGACCGTGCTGCACGATATTCTGTAGATGTCAAAAGTTGGATAGATCTGATCCTTGTTCTGACATGGGGACAACAGCAAACCATACCACCGGGTGAACAAAGCAAGCCGCAGAAGCTGTATGAGAGCATTTAAGTAAAACACACCGACCCCCGACACTGCGCACCATTTGAGGGAACGCAGGAACCCCAGAAACCTACCAGCGAGTTATGGCCCCCGGGGTTAAGAACCTCTGACTTAGACAACATTTCAAGCCACAGAAAACAGAAGCCATGTGGCAGAGAACACGTGCTGGGATTAGTACAGATGGGTCACAGAACCCGAGGAGCCCTAACACGAAGGCACAGAGTACAGGAGACAAGCCAGGAGGCCCGCAGGATGGGGCTGATGGCAGCAGGTCCCCAAGCTCCATCTTTCCTGTCCCCTCCACATTGCTGTCACGGGGACTCCCCCTCCATGAGTGGCGTGCAGGGAGCTCACACACGAGGCCGGTCCCACAGTCCGGGCCAGCATCCTCGTCTCTACGTAGCCCTAAACTCACCTCCAACATATCTTTTCCTTTGAGGCCTTGCTCCTGGCCAGGCCCTTGTGCCTAATGCCCAGCACATCAGTAAGGGCCTCCTCTGTCCTTCCCAACTCCCCTACAGTGATTCATGGGGGAAAGAACACCAGAGTCAGAGGCTCCTCCGTGCACAGCCCGGCAGAAATCACAGATCCCTTCCTAGCCCTGCCCCGAACCCTGCCTTGCTCCCCCAGTACCGAGTCCAGGAGGCTGAGCATCTGTGGGTCAGCTGACTGAGACGGACCAGAAACTCTCAGGAAGTCAGGTCTTCCTGGCCAGACTGCCCTGCCAGTGAAACCTGCAGTGTAGACAGGTCAGGGTTACATGTGCACGTGTGGACTGTCCCCAGACGCATGCATGCCATAGTCATATGCCACAGTGCCCAGTTCTCTCTGTAAAATGAAGTAAAGGACACTGACAGTTCTCTGACCTCAGCTTTCCAGTGAGTATGCGTCAGAGCATTACAGACCACCTGCAGACTCATGGGGTCACTCACAACAGGACGATATTCAATCTACACCCATGCCACCTACCACAGGGTCACCGTGGAGGGCCTGCTGGCTCACAGCAGAGCACCACTTAGCCCACCTCTGACCTGGGTCTACACAGTAGTGTGTCTGGACACCAAATGCACCATCACGTCTGAGAGGCCTGACGGCCGCCGCACATAAACTCAGACATCTCGCGGCTGCCAGGCCACCCCGCCTCCCCCTTTCCTGACAAGGAGGGCAGGAACCGGGTGGGACCTTGAACTCCCGTTCAGTCTGGCCTTCTGAGGGATGGGCCAGGTGTTTATTCTATTTATGAGCTCAAAGTACTGGGTACTTTGTGACCAGAGCTCCCCAAACCTGGAAAGCCAGCAGGAAGATGGGAATGCCCATGACTTGGCCAGCGTCATTAAGGCTCACCCCATGCACGGCAGGGCCTCCCCCCGTGAGAGGCCTGGTACCTGTCCTCTCCACCCCACAGGAGCGGTTACCACAGCCAACACGTCTAAGACCCTCTGAGTGTGCACGGTCTTCAAACTAAGAATTTCACCAACTAAAGCAATGACCTTGAGACTCATTCTCCTCCTCTGGGAAGGTACTGGACTGTCATTGCCAGCTTGCACGACTAGTTAGATTATGGAGGCAAAAACTAATTATAATTAATGGCTGAGGTTTTCTTTTGCGAGGAAGGATTGTTTCAAAAATGACAAGCTCGGCGTGTGTCACCCTGTTTCCCTAAAGAAAGAACATTTTCGCACCGAGGCAGTGGAAGGCGGTGATGTCAGAACGGGGCTGCCACCCCAGCAGGGCCCGCGGCCCGGCCCCGCCCGCAGCCCCGACCCGCAGCCCCCGCCCGGCGGGCGCGCGGCCTCCCCTGCCCTCGCACGCGACCCTCGGGGACCCCCCGGCTGCGCCCCGCGGCTGAGAGCCCAGCATCCGCTCCTGCGCGAGCAAGTGGAAAACAGCTGCGCAGGGCAGGGCCGGGGCGCCGGGCACCGGGCGCTCGGGGCCCAGCGGCTCCCAGGGCCAGGGCCGCGCCCGCCCGCCCCGACCCCCGCCCCCGCCCCGCCCCGCCCGGCCCGCGCCCCCTCCGCCCCCTGCCCGGCCGCGCCCGCCCAAGGTCGGCGGGAGGGCCGCGGGGCCCGGCGGGCGGGGGTCCGGACGGGCGCCGGGGCGGGGGTCCGCGGGCCGGCGGCCCACGCCCGCACCTGCCCCGGGGGGCCCCCACCCCGCGGCCCGCAGCCCGCAGCCCCCTCTCCGGCGCGGCTCGAGCGCCGCACTCACCCCGGCGACGCCATCAGCGCGGCGAGGTCTCGGCGCTGCCGCCGCCTCCGCTTCCTCCGCGCGGAGCGCCTCCGCCGGGGAGGGGCCTCGCGCCGGCCGCGGCCGCCCGCCCGGGTCGCTCCAGGCGGCGGGGGCGCGGGGTGGGGGCCGCGCTCGGGGAGGGGGCCCGGGGCGGCGGGGAGGGGACTGGGGGGCGCCCGGGGATGGGGGGAGGGGACGGGGGTCTGGGGGGCGCTCGGGGAGGGGACGGGGGTCTGGGGAGCGCTCGGGAAGGGGCCCGGGGCGGCGGGGAGGGGACGGGGGTCTGGGGGGCGCTCGGGGAGGGGGCCCGGGGCGGCGGGGAGGGGACGGGGGTCTGGGGGGCGCCCGGGGAGGGGGCCCGGGGCGGCGGGGAGGGGACGGGGGGGCGCCCGGGGATGGGGGGGAGGGGACGGGGGTCTGGGGGGCGCCCGGGGAGGGGGCCCGGGGCGGCGGGGAGGGGACTGGGGGGCGCCCGGGGATGGGGGGGAGGGGACGGGGGTCTGGGGAGCGCTCGGGAAGGGGGCCCGGGGTGGCGGGGAGGGGACGGGGGTCTGGGGGGCGCTCGGGGAGGGGCCCGGGGCGGCGGGGAGGGGACTGGGGGGCGCCCGGGGATGGGGGGGAGGGGACGGGGGTCTGGGGAGCGCTCGGGAAGGGGGCCCGGGGCGGCGGGGAGGGGACGGGGGTCTGGGGGGCGCTCGGGGAGGGGGCCCGGGGCGGCGGAGAGGGGACGGGGGTCTGGGGGGCGCTCGGGGAGGGGGCCCGGGGCGGCGGAGAGGGGACGGGGGTCTGGGGGGCGCTCGGGGAGGGGGCCCGGGGCGGCGGAGAGGGGACGGGGGTCTGGGGGGCGCTCGGGGAGGGGACGGGGGTCTGGGGAGCGCTCGGCGACGGGGCCCGGGGCGGCGGGGAGGGGACTGGGGGGCGCCCGGGGATGGGGGGGGCCCCGGGACGGCGGGGGGGCGCGGGGAGGGTCCGGGTATCACCCCTGAGCGGCGGAAGGGAGGGGATGCGGGGGGGGGGGCAGGCAGTGCAGGGTTGGCACTGGGAACGGGGGCGGCCGCAGCCCCGAACCGCCCACCGGCCCACCTGCCCAGGTGCCCGCAGGCCAGGACTCCGGGAGAGGTGCCTACGGGGCCAAACCAGCCGAAAACCTGCCCCGGGGCCACGAAGCCGCTGGGGGACCGGGTGAAGTCGACGCCTCCCTACCACAAGAGTTTGATTTCCCTAAGAAAAGCCTTTTCTTCAGCCCAGGAGAGCAAGGCGCTGTCACTACTATAAGCAAGTGGTAACTTTGCTATTACTTGCTGTGCTGTCTTGCACGAGTTGCTGGCCTCTCTGAGCCCAGTTACCCCTTGTCAAATGTGTATAAAATTACACTGTTCAGCCCTAGGGACTGTGGAGCACTTTGATCACCCCTTACATTGTGTTATTCAGCAATAATAAGGAGTCTGGGGTTCCTACAGGGGGTTTCACAGGCACCACCTGTGAGTGCTTGAGCCTCAGTTCCTGTTTCAGCACAATGAGTTTTCAAAAATAAATGAGCTCTTGGGGCGCCTGGGTGGCTCAGTTGGTTAAGCGACTGCCTTCGGCTCGGGTCATGATCCTGGAGTCCCGGGATCGAGTCCCGCATCGGGCTCCCTGCTCGGCGGGGAGTCTGCTTCTCCCTCTGACCCTCCTCCCTCTCGTGCTCTCTGTCTCTCATTCTCTCTGTCTCAAATAAATAAATAAAAATCTTAAAATAAATAAATAAATGAGCTCTTGTAAGTGAAAACGCTTAACAAAAAGCTTTGGAAAATGTAAACCACTGTTGATCACATTTCTGTGTTATATTAGACATTACTGATAATTATTCTGTTTTTACCGCTAATAAGAGTAAGAGCAGGGCACCTGGGTGGCTCAGTTGGTTAAGCGACTGCCTTCGGCTCAGGTCGTGATCCTGGAGTCCCAGGATCGAGCCCCACATCGGGCTCCCTGCTCAGCGGGGGGTCTGCTTCCCCCTCTGCCCTCATCCCTCTCGTGCTCTCTCTCTCTCATTCTCTCTCTCAAGTAAATAAATAAAATCTTAAAAAAAAAAAAAAAAAAAGAGTAAGAGCAAAGCCAAGACAGGAGCCAGAAGACCTGGGTTGAACTCTGGGCTCCACCCATCAGGAACTCTGGATCTCGGCAAGAGAGAACCTTGTCAGGGCTGTCCTCTCCTCACCGGAAAAATGGGGTAAATAGGTCCCTTCCTCTGTCTGGGTGTTGAACGAGTTAATATTTGTAAAGTGAGTGATACATTGGCTGGTGCATGGTCTCTTCCTTCCTGAGAATCCATCCAATGTTTTGAGCATCTTTGTTCCCTTGGGTAAAATGCAAGGTCAAGAAATTCCTGCCTTAAGTTCAGAAGGTAATTAATGCTCTGTAAAGTTAGCTAAGTAAAGCCACAGGGGCTGTGAGACCCAGATTGGGAATAAATCCAAGAAGACCAGGGTTAGGAAGAGTTTGGGGAGGGGGTAACTGCTAAATGGCCTGGTTCAAGGCAGTAATGATTGCTACTGGAGTGAGGGAGGGCAGATAATTTTTTTAAAAATCAACTTAGTTGACTTTAAAATATATTTTAAAATAATAACTAAATATAAGTTCACTGAAATATTCTTCCTCAACATGAATTTTAGTGGGTATGTGCCATTTCACTGCCTAGTGGATGATCATGTTTTAACCAACCCCTACTGTTGGACATAAATACTGCTGCCAGTATTCATTATTATAAGAAATATGAACAACAAATATCCCCATCCATGATTATTTCATCCAGTACTCATCCATGATTCTTTCTTTTTTTTTTAAAGATTTCATTTATTTATTTGACAGAGAGAGACACAGTGAGAGAGGGAACACAAGCAGGGGGAGTGGGAGAGGGAGAAGCAGGCTTCCCGCTGAGCAGGGAGCCCAATGCGGGGCTCGATCCCAGGACCCTGGGATCATGACCTGAGCCGAAGGCAGACACCCAACGACTGAGCCACCCAGGCGCCCCCCATGATTATTTCCTTAAGCCAAGTTTCTAGGAGTTGAATTTCTAGGTCAGATGATATCAGCATTTTAAGTCTTTTCAGATACATATATAACACACACACACACATATACATACACTTACATATGCTATACATACATATAGACTCACACACACAGATTACTCTCCCAGCACACTTACAAACACCAACGATAGTGCCAGTTTCCCAAAACTTGTTCTATAAATTTAACAATTTCTTTTGTTGCCAATTTGGTAGGTTAAAAACCAGTATTTTGGCAAAATGGCAGACTAGGAAGTTCCAAGCTCTCATTTCCTCACAGAAAAGTAAACAAAACAACCTGAAACTGCCTGAACTAATTTTGTAGGGGCTCTAAACACCAAAGACTTACAGCAACCAAGCAAACACTCAAGCAAGAAAAACACATATTTAAAATTGCAGTAAGTTTTCTGGAGTTTTTACTTGCGTTGCCCCACCCCTTCTCCAGGGTAGCAGTGGTCTTGGCCTTGAGCAGGTAAGATCCTGCTTCCCAGTCCCCACATACTTACTGTCTTGGACAGGCCTTATTTGCATACAACCTTAGAAGAAATGGTAAAGGGAGTCCATCAGATTGAAACAACAGAATGCTAGACCAGAACTCACAGCAGGATGAAATTGTAAAGATCATAAAGATAAATATATGGGCAAATACAAAAACCAAAATTTTAATTTTGGTAGTAACTCCACTTTTTATTTTCAATAGGACTTAAAAGACAAATGCATACAAATAATTATGTTATAAATATATATTACTGGGGGGCACCTGGGTGGCTCAGTCAGTTGAGCATCTGCCTTTGGCTCAGGTCATGATCTAGGGGTCTTGGAATCGAGTCCCGGGTTGGGCTCCCTGCTCAGCGGGGAGTCTGCTTCTCCCTCTCCCCCTGCTGTGCACTCTCTCTCTGACAAATAAAATCTTTAAAAAAAATGTTACTGGGCACAGGGTATAAAAATGTGATTTGTGATATTAATAACTTGAAGGAGAAATGACTGTAAAGTGTAGAGTTTTTGTATGCAGCTGAGGTGTTCAAATCATTAAAATTAGACTTTTGTAACTTTAGGATATTATATGTAATCCCATGGTATCCACAAAGAAAATCTCTATAGAATATATAGAAGAATATATATTTGAAGGGAATCAAAACGTGTCATTACAAGAATTCAGCTGACCAGAAATAAGGCAGTAATAGAAGAGAGACAAAGCTCTAAGGCAATAATAATAATAATAATTTTTTAAAAAGGCAAAGTGGCAGTAGTAAATTCCTCCTTATCAGTAATTATTTCAAATGTGAATGGATGAAATTATCCAATCAAAAGGCAGAAACTGGCAGAATGGGTTTTAAAAAATAATCCAAATATATACTGTTTACAAGAGACTGACCTTGAGTCTAAAGACAGAAAAAGATTGGAAGTGAAAGGATGGTAAAAGATGTTCCGTGCAAACAGTAACCAAAAAAGCAGGGTAAGCTACTTAGATAAAATAGATTTTAGGTTAGAACTGTTATAAGAGATAAAGAAAGACATTATGTATTTTTAAAAATAGTCAATTCACCAAGACATAGCAATTATAAACATATATGCACCAAATAAAAAGCCCCAAAATATATGAAGCAAATATTCACAGAATTGAAGGGAAAACTAGTTCTATAATACTTGGATACTTCAATAGTCATTTTCTACAGTAGATAGAAAAACCAGGATGAAGATCAAGAAGGAAACAGAGAACCTGAACCATACTACAAATTGGTTGTGTCCAACAGACACATACAGGACACTGCACTTAATAGCAGCATAACACACATTCTTCTCAAGGGCACATGGACCATCCTCCAGAAGGGACCACATGTCAAGCCACAAAACAAGTCTTAATAAATTAAAAAAAGATTTCAATCATTAAAAATATCTTTTATTGGGCGCCTGGGTGGCTCAGTTGGTTAAGCCCCTGCCTTCGGCTCAGGTCATGATCCCAGGGTCCTGGGATCGAGTCCCTCATCGGACTCCCTGCTCAGCGGGAGCCTGCTTCTCCCTCTGACCCTCCCCCTTCTCGTGCTCTCTCTATCTCATTCTCTCTCTCAAATAAATAAATAAAATCTTTAAAAATATATATATCTTTTATTATCACAATAGAATGAAACTAGACATCAAAAATATAAAACAGGAAAATTGACAAATATGTGGAAATTAAGCAGCACACCATAAACAACTGATAAAGAATAAATCACAAGGAAAACTGGGAAATACCTCAACAACAATAAAAACATAGCAAAACATGTGATATAGCAAAAACAGTGCTAAGAGGGAATTGTACATATATAAATATCTGTTATAAAAGAAGAAAAATCTCAAATCAATAACCTAGCTCTATGCCTCAAGGGGAAAAAAAATGAAGAGCACACCAACCCAAAGCTAGCTACTAATAATTACTTATTAATAAGTAATAAAGACTAGAAAAGAGAAAAATAAAGAATAGAAAAATAGAGAAAAATCAATGAAATAAAAAGCTGACTCTTTGAAAAGATCAAAATTAACAAACTTTTAGCTAAACTCACAAAAAAAGGACAGAAGACATAAATCACCAAAACCAGAAATCTAAGTAAGGACATTACTACTGGTTTTACAGAAAAGAAAAAAAAAAAAGAATTAGAATACTACAAATGATTGTATACCAACAAATTGCATCACCTAAATGAAAAAAAACTGATTTCCTGGAAACACAATAGACTGAATAATGAAGAAATAGAAAATCTGAACAGATCTATAACTAGATATTGAAGTAGTAATCAAAAAACCTCCCAACAAGGAAAAGCATGGCTTCAATGGTGAATTCTACAAAACATTTAAATAGTAACAATCCTCTAACTCTTTGAAAAAATTAAAGAGCATGAGATCAACATTACTACCTGATACTAAAGCCAAGGACCCGACAAGAAAGCTACAGACCAATTTCCCTTATGAATATTGATACAAAAATCCTTGACAAAATACTAGCAAACATAATCTAGAAAAAAAACTATATACAATGACCAAGTGGGATTTATTCCTGGAATGCAAGGATGGTGCCACATAGGAAAATTGATCAGTGTAATATATTACATTAATACAAGGAAGAAAGAAAAAGTACATGATTATCTCAATGTATGCAGAAAAAGCATTTGACAAAATTCAACAACTTTCTTGACAAAAACACTCAAACCAGGAGTGGATGGAAACCTCTTCAACACAATGAAGGCCACATATAAAACCCCAGAGTTAACACCATACTCAATGGTGAAAGCCTACAAGTTTTCCCTAAAATTAGAAACAAGAAAAGGATGCTCACTTTTGCCACTTCTATTCAACACAGTACCGGAAGTCCTAGTCAAATCAATTAGGCAAGGAAAAGAAACAAAAGGCATCCAAACTGGAAGAGAAAAAGTAAAATTTTGTCTGTAGATGACATGATCATATATGTACAAAGTCCCAAAAATTCCACACCAAAAAAAAAAAGAAAAAATCAACAATAAAAACCCTGTAATACCTAATAGGTGAATTCAGCAAAGTTGCAAGTAAAAAATCAACATGCAAAAATCAGCTGTGATGATGGCAGCAGGCCATGCACCTGCAGACACCTGCAGCAGGCCTGCCCAAAGACCTCAGCAGCCATAGACCCATCAGCCAGCATACCCAGAATCTCTGACCACACTCTTTGGAGAGGTCTTTCCCTACTGAAACCAGCCAGTAAGAATTAGAAGAGGTAACTGCTTCTTCAAATGTACAGATACCAACACTAGGCTAGAAAAATCATGAATAATGACATCACAAAGAAACCTAATAAAGCTTAAGAAACAGAAACCCATGAACTACTTGACAAAGAACTCAAAATAATTTTCTTAAATAAGTTAAATGAGAGAAAAAAATAATTATCCCTGATGAACATAGATGATAAATCCTCAAAAAAATTCTAGCAAGCTGGATTAAACAGCACATTAAAAGTACCCCATGACTGGGGCGCCTGGGTGGCTCAGTTGGTTAAGCAACTGCCTTCGGCTCAGGTCCTGATCCCGGAGTTCCGGGATCGAGTCCCGCATCGGGCTTCCTGCTCCGCGGGGAGTCTGCTTCTCCTCCTGGCCCTCCCCCCTCTCATGCTCTCTCTCTCTATCTCATTCTCTCTCTCAAATAAATGAATAAAATCTTTAAAAAAAAAAAAAAGTACCCCATGACTGGGTAGAATTTATCCCTGGGGTGCAAGGATGGCTCAAATTATGCAAATCAATCACTGTGATACACCACATTAGCAGAATGAAGGATAAAAATCACATTATCATTGAAATAGATTCAGAAAAGCAGTTTACAAAACTCGAACACCCTTTCATGATAAAAACTCTCAACAAAATAGGTACACTAGGAATTTACCTTAATACAATAGAGGCTGTTTACAAGAAGCCCATAGTTAACATTATACTCAATGATGAAAAGCTAAAAGTTTACCCTCTAAAGTATGAAACAAGGCAAGAATGCCCACTCTTCTCCTATCCAACATTGTACTATAAGTCCTAGACAGGATAATTAAATAAGAAATAAATAAATAAATAAATAAAAGACATCCAAATCAGAAAGAAAGAAGTAAAATTATGTTTACAGAAGACATGATCTTCTATGTAGAAAGACTAAAGACTCCACACACACCTGTTAAAATAAATGGATTCAGTAAAGTTGCAGGATACAAAAATCCATATACAAAAATCAGTTGCATTTCTATACACAAACAATACATCCAAAGAGGAAATTAAGAAAACAGTCTCATTTACAATATCATCAAAAACAATAAAAGGGGCGCCTGGGTGGCTCAGTCATTAAGTATCTGCCTTCGGCTCAGGTCATGATCCCAGGGTCCTGGGATCAAGCCCCACATTGGGCTCCCTGCTCAGCGGGAAGCCTGCTTCTCCCTCTCCCACTCCCCCTGCTTGTGTTCCTGCTCTCACTATCTCTCTCTGTCAAATAAATAAATAAAATCTTAAAAAAAAAAAAAACGATAAAATACTTAGGAAATAACTAAGGAGTTAAGAGACCTGTACATAGAAATCTATAAAACAGTGATGAAAGAGATTAAAGAAGACACAAATGGAAGGACATTTCATGTTCATTGACTGAAAGAATTAATATTGTTAAAATTAATCATTCAAAGTGATCTACATTTTCAATACAATCCCCCCAAAATACTAATGGCATTCTTATGGAAGTAGAAAAAAATAATCCTAGAATTCATTTGGAACCACCACAGACCTTGAATGGCCAAAGCAATTTTGAGCAAGAACAGAGCTGGAAGCATCACACTTCCTAATTTCAAAATATATTAGACAGCTCCAGTAATCAGAACTGCATGATACTGGCATAAAAACAAATATACAGGGCACCTGGGTGGCTCAGTCGGTTAAGCGTCTGCCTTCGGTTCAGGTCATGATCTCAGGGACCTGGGATTGAGCAGCCAGTCTGCTTCTCCCTCTCCTCTGCCCCCACTCATGCTCTCTCTCCTATTTCTCTCTCAAATAAATAAACCTTTAAAAGCAAAAAACAAGGGGCACCTGGGTGGCTCAGTCAGTGAAGCGTCTGCCTTCAGCTCAGGTCATGATCTCAGGGTCCTGGGATAGAGTCCCGCATCGAGCTCCCTGATCAGCGGGAGCCTGCTTCTCCCTCTCCCCCCTGCTTGGGCTCTCTCTCTCACGATCTCTGTCACTATCTGTCTCTCTCTCGCAAATAAATAAATCAAATCTTTAAAAAAATAAAAACAAAAACAAATATACCGTAGTCCCCCCCCTTAGCCACGGTTTCAGTTACTTATGGTCAACTGCAGTCCGAAACCAGATGATCCTCCTTCTGACAATCAGAAGGTCAATAGTAGCCTAACGCTACATGTAATGCCTACACCATTCACCTCACTTCCTCTCACTTCACCTCATCACATGGGCATTTTATCACCTCACATCATCACGAGAGGAAGGGTGAGGGCAGTACAAGAAGATATTTTGAGGGCACCTGGGTGGCTCAGTTGGTTAAGCGACTGCCTTCAGCTCAGATCATGATCCTGGAGTCCCAGGATCGAGTCCTGCATCGGGCTCCCTGCTCGGCAGGGAGTCTGCTTCTCCCTCTGACCCTCCCCCCTCTCATGCTCTCTCTCTCTATCTCATTCTCTCTCTCAAATAAATAAATAAAATCTTTTAAAAAAAAGATATTTTGAGCAAAAGAAAGACCACAGTCACATCATTTTTATTATAGTATATTGTCATAATTTTTCTATTTTATTATTGGTTACTGATGTTAGTCTTTTATTGTGCCTAATTTAAAAATTAAACTTTATCATAGGAATGCACATAGAGGAAGCAAGAGAGTATGTATAGGGTTCAGTATTATTCCCATTTCAGGCATCCACTGGGGGTCTTGGAACATATCCCCCACTGACAAGGGGGGACTACCAATGGAACAGAATGGAGAGCCCAGGAGTAAGTCCATGCCTCTACAGTCAACCGATCTTAGAGAAGCATGCCAAGAACACTAAATGGGGAAAGGACAGTCTCTTCAAGCAATGTTGACGGGAAAACTGGATATCCACATGCAGAAGCATGAAATTAGATACTTATCTCACATCACACACAAACATCAACTCAAAATGGATAAAAGACATAATGCTAAAATCTGAGACTATAAAATTCTTAGAAGAAAACAGGGGAAAAGCTAAATGTTGCACTCTGCAATGAATTCTTGGGTAAGACACCAAAAGCAGAGGCAACAAAAGCAAAAAATAGACAAGTGGGTTATATCAAACTGAAAAACTACTGTCTAGCAAAGGAAACAATCAACTAAATGAAAAGACAACCTATGGAATGGAAGACATTATTGGCAAACCATAAATCTGATAAGAGATTAATACTTAAAATATAGAAGGAACTCCTTCAACTCAATAATAATTTCTTTTAAGAAAAACTGATTTAAAAATGGGCAAAGGACCTCAAGAGACATTTCTCAAAAGAAGACATAAAAATGGCCAACGGGTTGGGCGCCTGGGTGGCTCAGTTAGTTGAGCAACTGCCTTCGGCTCAGGTCGTGATCCTGGAGTCCCTGGATCGAGTCCCTCATTGGGCTCCCTGCTCAGCAGGGAGTCTGCTTCTCCCTCTGACCCTCCCCCCTCTCATGTGCTCTCTCTCATTCTCTCTCAAATAAATAAATAAAATCTTAAAAAAAAAAAGGCCAATGGGTATATGAAAAGGTGCTCAACATAACTAATCATCAGGGAAATGTGAATGAAAACCACAATCAGATATCACCTCACACCTGCCAGAATGGCCATTATCAGAAAGACAAGATACGTGTTGGTGAGGATGTTGAGAAACAGAATGCCTTGTACACTGATGGTGGGAATGCAAACTGGTGCAGCCACTGTGGAAAACAGTATGGCAGATCCTCAAAAAGCTAATCATAGAAATACCATGTGATCCAAAATCACACATCTGAGTATATACCCAAAAGTATTGCAGTCGGGATCTCAAAGAGATATCTGTACTCTGCTGTTCATTGCAGCATTATTCACGATAATCAAGATAGGGAAACAACCTAATTGTCCATCAAGGAATGAATGGATAGAGAAAAATGTGGTGTATAAATACAATAGAATATTGGTTAGCCTGTAAAAAGCAGAAAATCCTGACATTTGCAACAACATGGATGTACCTAGAGACCCTTATGCTAAGTGACATTAACCAGACAAAGGACAAATTCTGCATGATCCCACTTTTAGGAGAAATCTAAAATAGTAAAATTCAGAACCACAGCATGGAATAATGGTTACCAGGGGCTGGGAGGAGGGAAAAACAGAGAGGTGTTGGTTAGTCAAAGGGTACAAAGCTCTAGTTATGCAAAATGAGTAAGTTCTGGAGATCTAATGTACAACATAGGGCCTATAGTTAACAACACTGTATGGTATACTTAAAAATATGCTAAGAAGGTAGATCTTATGTTAAGTGGTCTTAAACACAAAAGAAAAAATACATATAATATGCAAATAAACAAAAATAATAATACATAAAGGGAGTGAGAAGAAACTTTTGGAGGTGATAGATGGGTTTATGGCCTTCATTGTGGTGATGTCTTCACAGGGATATTCTGATCTTCAAGCTCATCAAACTGTATACATTAGATATGTGGAGCTTTTTGAATTTCAGCCATACTCAATAAAGAGAATAAGAAAAGTCACTTGCATTTCCATTCACTAACAATAAGCAATATTAAAAAGAAATTAAGGAACCAATTCTACTTACATTAGCATCAAAAAGAAAAATATTTAGAAATAATGGGCATCTGGGTGGCTCAGTCAGTAAAGCAGCCAGCTCTTGATTCCAGCTCAGGTCGTGATCTCAGGGTGGTGAGACTGAGCCCCACAATCGGGCTCCACACTCAATGGGGAGTCTGCTTGAGATCCTCTCCATCTCCTTCTGCCCCTCCCCCTGCTCATGTGATCTCTCTCTAAAATGAGTAAATTTTTTTTAAATTTATATAAACTTACAGAAGATGTGACACTGAAAACTACAAAATAATGTTGAAAGAAATTAATGAAGATATAAATAAGTGGAAAGATATTCCATATTCACAGATTGGAAATCGTAATATTGTTAAGATGTCAATGCAACCCAAAGCAATTTACAGTTTCAATGGAATCACGATCAAAATCTCAAGATATTTTTTTACAGAATAGAAGTCATCCTAAAATTCATATGGAATCTCAAGAACACTGAATAACCAAAATACTCTTAAAAATAAAGAACAAAGTTGGATGACTCATACCTCCCAATTTCAAAACTAACTATAAAACTATAGTAATCAGGGCACCTGAGTGGCTCAGTCATTAAGCGTCTGCCTACGGCTCGGGTCATGATCCCAGGGTCCTGGGATTGAGTCCTGCATCAGGCTCTCTGCTCAGCGGGGAGCCTGCTTCTCCCTCTCCCACCCTCCCTGCTTGTATTCCCTCTCTCCCTGTCTCTCTCTCTCTCTGTCAAATAAATAAATAAAATCTTAAAAAAAAAAACTATAGTAATCAAAATAGTGTAGTACATAAAGACAGACATATAGACCAATGGAATAGAATATTGAGCCCAGAAATAAATTCTCACATACATGGTCCAACATATTTTTGACTCAATTGCTAAGACCAGTCTATGTGGAAAGGACAGTCTTTTCAAAAAATGGTGCTGAGAAAACTGCATATCCACGTACAGAAGACTGAAGTTGGACTCATACCTTACATCGTATACAAAAATTACTTGGGGGATGCCTTGGTGGCTCAGTTGGTTAAGTGTCTGACTTTGGCTCAGGTCATGATCCCAGGGTCCTGGAATTGAGCCCCGCATCAGGTTCTCTGTTCAGTGGGGAGCCGGCTTCTCCCTCTCCCTCTGCCTGCCGCTCTGCCTACTTGTGCTCTATCTCTGTCAAATAAATAAGGTCTTCAAAAAAAAATTACTCGGGGTGCCTGGATGGCACAGTCAGTTAAGTGTTTGACTCTCGGTTTCAGCTCAGGTTATAATCTCAGGGTGGCGGGATCAAGACCCGCCTCAGGCTTTGTACTCAGCATGGAGTATGCTTGAGACTCTCTTGTCCTCTCCCTCTGCCCCTCTCCCCTGCATGTGCGCTTTCTCTGTCTAAAATAAATAAATAAATCTTTTTAAAAAATTACTCAAAATTGGTCAAAGACCTAAGCATTAAAACAATAAAACTCTTGGGGGGAAAAAAAAAACACAGGGGAAAAGCTTCATGACATTGTATTTGGCAATGATTCTTTTGGATACGATACCAAAAGCACAGGCAACAAAAGAAAAAATTTGATCAATTGGACTGCATCAAAATTTAAAATGTCTTTTCTATCAAAGGACGTTATCAAAAGAATGAAAAGACAACCCACAGAATGGGAGAAGATATTTACAATTCATATACCTGATAAAGGGATTAATATCCAAAATACATAAGGAACCCCTACAACTCAGCCACAAAAATATCCAAACAACCCAATTCAAAAATGGGCAAAGGGCTTGAATAGACATTTCTCCAAGGAAGATATACTTATGCCAATGAAAATGTGCTCAACATCATTAGTCATTAAAGAAATGCAAATAAAAAACCACAGTGAGATACCACTTCCCACATACTAAAATGTCAATCACCAAACAGAAAATATCAAGTGTTGATGATGATGTGGAGAAATTGGGATCCTAGTACATTGTTGGTGGGAATGTAAGATGGTTCAACCACTGGGGAAAACAGTTTCACAGTTGCTAAAGATGCTAAACATAGAAATACCATGTGATCCAGCAATTCTGCTTCTGGGTATATATCCCAAAGAAGTGAAAGCAGGAACTCAAACAGATACTTGTACACCAAGGTTCACAGTAGTAGGTATTCACAATGGTGAAAAGGTGGAAACAATCCGAATGCCCATCAACAACTGAATGGATAAACAAAATATGGTATAGGGACGCCTGGGTGGCTCAGATAGTTAAGCATCTGCCTTCGGCTCAGGTCATGATCCCAGGGTCCTGGGATCGAGCCCCACATCAGGCTCTGTGCTCAGAGGGAAGCCTGCTTCTCCCTCTCCCTCTGCCTGCCTATCTGCCTACTTGTGATCTCTCTCTGTCAAATAAATACATAAAATCTTTAAAAAAAAAATATGGTATAAACATAAAATGGAACATTATTCATAAGAAGTGGAATTCTGACACACTACAACAAGATAAGCCTAGAAAACATGCTATGTGAAATAAGCCAGACACAAAAGAATATTCTGGGACTCCACTTATATGAGGAACCTAGAGGAGACAAACTAAGAAACAGATACAGAAAGTGAATTAGGGGTTACCAAGGGCTGGAGATGGGGCAATGGGGAGTTACTGCTTAGTAGTTAGAGTCTCTGGAACGATAAAGTTTTAGAAATAGTGATGTCATGGTTGGACAACATGGGAATGTAATGAATGCCACAGATTTGTACACTTAAAATGATTACCATGGTAAGTTTTATGTGTATATATTTTGCCAAGACAAAAAAAAAAATTGAAGAGAATCTATTTAGAAATCTCAGAAATTTTAAAAATATATTGTTGAAATAAAAGATCTGAAAGAGTGGATTTTAATTATCAGAAAATGCAGGCTATACACCTAGTTGGACCTTAATCCTAAAAACAATTAAAAACTCTGGATAATTATTTTAAAATTAAAATTATCTAATCAATTAGTAAGGAAACTGGGGATCCTCTGGTCAGGTCATAGAAGCAAAGAGGTGAGCCTAGAGAGCGATGACCGCTTCCCTCTCTTGGGGGCCTTCTTCAGACTAGACAACGTGCATTTGGGATTTCACAGCTGCAGGTGTTTGAGGAACAGAAAACAACCCTCAGGACCCATCCAAGGCAGGGGCTGTAAAAGAGCAGCCTCCATCCCTCGGGCTGGGACTCCAGAGGGTCATACCCATGGTTTTGACAGTGAAATAGAAATAACTGGCCTCCGCCCCAGAGAAGAGCTGAGTGTCTCCAATTTGGTTCACGAGAGGATTACCTCTGAGAATATGGAAACCACGAGTGGCCCTTACATAGCTGTGCAACCTGAATTAACACCACCTGGGTAATCTGAAAACCGAGAAGCAACTTTAGAGTGATCCTGGGTTGGGAGTGCTTCCAGAGCCTGGCAGACACAAACACAAATTTCCTCTGGAAGAATCTACATTTATCCTGGGTATCAGAGAATTTATGAAATAAAATACCAAGAAAAATGAAATGCCAAAGAAAAATTCCAAATAAATTTTGAGAGTCAAAAATAACACAAACAAGGCACCATGAATGAGAAAAAAAAAAAAATTGGAACAGACCTTAAAGAATTTCAGATAAATGGAATTATTAGACACAGACTTTACAGTAACTACGTTTAATACTTTAAAACAGATAAAAAATAACCTTGAAATATATACAAAAGAGGATGAGATTTGAAAAACAATCAAAATTTAAATAAAATAGAATTGAAATTATAAGTGTAATGGATGGGTTTAATAGCAAATTAGACACACTGAAACTAGTGAAATGGAAAATAGAACTGAAAAGATTCAGTAATGGGGGGGTGCCTGGGTGGCTCAGTTGGTTAAGCGACTGCCTTCGGCTCAGGTCATGATCCTGGAGTCCCGGGATTGAGTCCCGCATCGGGCTCCCTGCTCGGCAGGGAGTCTGCTTCTCCCTCTGACCCTCCTCCCTCTCATGCTCTCTGTCTCTCATTCTCTCTCTCTCAAATAAATAAATAAAATCTTAAAAAAAAAAAAAGATTCAGTAATGGAGCAAAAAGTCAAAGAGAAGGAAAATATGAAGAAGGGTTAAGAAACAGCAGATAAAGTCAGAAGGTCTAACATATATATAATTATGGACCCAGATGGGAAAAGAGGGAAAACGGAGAAGCAATATCTGAAAAGACAGTTACTAAGAATTTTCTAAAACTGGTGAAAGATACCACCTTACAGCTTCAAAGGGCTAAACAAATTAGCCCTAAACAAATTAGTTATGTAACACCTGGTTACATTAAAAGTGAAATGCATAAAACTAAGAGGATGTACTTTAGGCAAGAGGAAATTGGCAGATGGAAGATCTGGGCTGCATGAAGTAATAAAGAGCATAGAAAATAGAAATTTAAACAAAAATTGGCTTTAGAAACAATAATAGTGTATTGTGGGTTAAATTTTTAAAAAATTTATAGCAAGAGTTGTAGGAAAAGTAATGGTCTCCCAAAGATGCCCACATCCTAAGCCCCATCGCCTATGAATATGTCATGTCACATGGCAAAACAGCACAAATTCATCATCTTCCAGTTCTGTAGGTTAGAAGGTGTTGGCAAGGCTGTGCTTCTTGCCAAAGGCCCCTGGGGAAAATTCTGTTCCCTTACCTTTCCCAGTTTCTAGAGGTGGCCTGTTGATCTCATCTCATGGCCCCCTCCTCATTCTTCAAATCCAGCAACGTTGCATCTCCTGATCTTTTCCTCTGCCTCCTGTCTACCTTCATGGACCCTGGTAATGACATCGCCCCTTCCCCTAATCCAGATAACTGTTTCATATTAAAGTCAGCTGATTACCAACCTTAATTCCATCTGCAACCTTAATTTTTCTTTGCCATCATCCAGTACTTGAGAAACATACACACAAAAACCCATAAGCATAAAGAATAAATGAAAAAAAAAGAACTTGACCTAACATATACATATATAGAGAATATTACACTCAATATCTATAGAATATACATTCTTTCAAGTGCTCATGTAACACCCATCCCCCACCCCTTCCCCTCTGGGAACCATCAGGTTGTTCTCTATATAAAAGTCTATTTCCTTCAGAAAGAACTCAAATACATGGAGGCTAAAGAGTACCTTCTAAAGAATGAATGGGTCAACCAGGAAATTAAAGAAGAATTTAAAAAAATTCATGGAAACATATGAAAATGAAAACACAACTGTTCAAAATCTTTGGGATGCAGCAAAAGCAGTCATAAGAGGAAAGTATATAGCAATAGAAGCCTTTCTCAAGAAATAAGAAAGGTCTCAAATACACAACCTAACCCTACACCTAAAGGAGCTGGAGAAAGAACAGCAAATAAAGCCTAAACCCAGCAGAATAAGAGAAATAATAAAGATCAGAGCAGAAATCAATGAAATAGAAACCAAAAGAACAGTAGAACAGATCAACAAAACTAGGAGCTGGTTCTTTGAAAGAATTAACAAGACTGATAAATCCCTGGCCAGACTTACCAAAAAGAAAAGAGAAATGACCCAAATCAACAAAATCATGAATGAAAGAGGAGAGATCACAACCAACACCAAAGAAATACAAACAATTATAAGAACATATTATGAGCAACTCTATGCCAGGAAATTAGATAATCTGGAAGAAATGGATGCATTCCTAGAGATGTATCAACTACCAAAACTGACCCAGGAAGAAATAGAAAACCTGAACAGACCTATAACCACTAAGGAAATTGAAGCAGTCATCAAAAATCTCCCAACAAACAAAAGCCCAGGGCCAGATGGCTTCCCAGAGGAATTCTACCAAACATTTCAAGAAGAATTAATACCTATTCTTCTGAAACCATTCCAAAAAATAGAAATAGATGGAAAACTTCCAAACTCATTTTATGAGGCCACCATTACCTTGATCCTAAAACCAGACAAAGACCCCATCAAAAAGAATTACAGACCAATATCCTTGATGAACATGGATGCAAAAATTCTCGCCAAAATACTAGACAATAGGATCCAACAGTACATAAAAAGGATTATTCACCACGACCAAGTGGGATTTATCCCTGGGCTGCAAGGTTGGTTCAACATCCACAAATCAATCAATGTGATACAATACATTGATAAAAGAAAGAACAAGAACCATATGATCCTCTCAATCGATGCAGAAAAAGCATTTGACAAAGTACAGCATCCTTTCTTGATCAAAACTCTTCAGATTATAGAGATAGAGGGTACATACCTCAATATCATAAAAGCCATCTATGAAAAACCCACAACAAATATCATTCTCAATGGGGAAAAACTGAGAGCTTTCCCCCTAAGGTCAGGAACACAGCAGGGATGTCCACTATCACCACTGCTATTCAACATAGTACTAGAAGTCCTAGCCTCAGCAATCAGGCAACAAAAAGAAATAAAAGGCATCCAAATTGGCAAAGAAGAAGTCAAACTCTCACTCTTTGCAGATGGTATGATACTTTATGTGGAAAACCCAAAAGACTCCACCCCAAAACTGCTAAAACTCATACAGGAATTCAGTAAAGTGGCAGGATGTAAAATCAATGCACAGAAGTCAGTGGCATTCCTATACACCAACAAGACAGAAGAAAGAGAAATTAAGGAGTCGATCCCATTTACAATTGCACCCAAAACCGTAAGATACCTAGGAATAAATCTAACCAAAGAGGCAAAGAATCTGTACTCAGAAAACTATAAAATACTCATGAAAGAAATTGAGGAAGACACAAAGAAATGGAAAAACGCTCCATGCTCATGGATTGGAAGAACAAATATTGTGAAGATGTCAATGTTACCTAGAGCAATCTACACACTCAATGCAATCCCCATCAAAATACCATAAACTTTTTTCAAAGAAATGGAACAAATAATCCTAAAATTTGTATGGAACCAGAAAAGACCCCGAATAGCCAGAGGAATGTTGAAAAAGAAAAGCAAAGCTGGCAGCATCACAATTCCGGACTTCAAGCTCTATTACAAAGCTGTCATCATCCAGACAGTATGGTACTGGCACAAAAACAGACACATACATCAATGGAACAGAATAGAGAGCCCAGAAATGGGCCCTCAACTCTATGGTCAACTAATCTTTGACAAAGCAGGAAAGAATGTCCAATGGAAAAAAAAACAGTCTCTTCAACAAATGGTGTTGGGAAAATTGGACAGCCACATGCAGAAGAATGAAACTGGACCATTTCCTTACACCACACACAAATATAGACTCCAAATGGTTGAAAGACCTAAATGTGAGACAGGAATCCATCAAAATCCTAAAGGAGAACACAGGCCGCAACCTCTTCAACCTCAGCCGCAGCAACTTCTTCCTAGAAACATCGCCAAAGGCAAGGGAAGCAAGGGCAAAAATGAACTATTGGGACTTCATCAAGATAAAAAGCTGAGAGGGGGGAAAGATGGCGGAGGAGTAGGGGACCCTATTTCAACTGGTCCCCGGAACTGAGCTGGATATCTACCAGACCACTCTGAGCACCCACGAAACCAGCCTGAGATGTAAGAAGAGCTGGATCTCTACAAACAGAATATTGCAGGCGGTTGGTTGTTTGCTTGTTTGGTTTTTTTTAAAGATTTTATTTATTTGTCAGAGAGATAGCACAATCAGGGGGAGTGGCAGACAGAGGGAGAGGGAGAAGCAGGCTCCCCACTGAGCAGCGAGCCTGATGCGGGACTCGATCCCAGGACCCTGGGATCATGACCCGAGCCAAAGGCAGTCGCTTAACCAACTGAGCCACCCAGGCGCTCCGTAGGTGGTTGGTTTTGAGGTACGAAGCAGGGAGCCGTGATTCCGCAGGCAGGTATCTGAGGATAAATGGCAGCGGAGGGTGCCTGGCCGTGGGGATCCTACACCGCCGGTGAGTGACAGCCTCGCGTGCTGGGGACGGGGCACAGATTCGCAGACCAGTAGCGGTGGGGGAAGGACTTTAGGGCAGCCCCCGGGGGGGAAACCCGGAGTGGCGGGGTCACCTGCACAAATTGGGAGCGGCTGGCGGTTTTAGAAGCACAAAGGGCAGAGACGTGCCCTGGAGGCAGGACTGGGGGCGCTGCGGAGGGGCGCACAACCCAGGCCACTGCAGTTTATAGCAGCACGGACAGAAACGGAGACGGTGTGGCCTGGAGAGCTCACTGAAGAGCAGATTGCGATCTCTCTGCTCTGAGGCAGAGGGTCAGAAGTGGTCCCTTCTGCTCTGACTCGTAGAAGAGACGCGGAAAGCTGCCAGGGAAAGCTGCCAGAGAACAAAAGCCCCAAAAACTGATTCCCGCTGAGCCCATCCCCCCCACAGGGGGGAAGGGCAACTCCGCCCAAACAGGGTTGCCTGAGTAACAGCGTGGCAAGCCCCTCCCGCAGAAGACAGGCTGGGAAAACAAGAGGCCAGCAACCCTAAGGTCCCAAGAAAACAGGTGCATCTTGCTTGGGTTCTGGTCAATAATTTGGACTCTGTACGTTCCCTCAAACACCCATCAACAGAATGACTAGGAGGAGGAGCCCCCAAAATAGAAAAGACTCAGAGATTATGACTTATGCTGCAGATTTACAAATGGATGCAGATATAACCAAAATGTCAGAGATGGAATTCAGGCTAGCAATTGTGAAGACAATGGCTAGAATGGAGAAATCAATTAATGGCAACATAGAGTCTCTAAGGGCAGAAATGAAAGGTGAATTGGCAGAACTTAAAAATGCTATCAATGAGATCCAATCCAATCTAGATAATCTAACAGCTAGGGTAACTGAGGCAGAAGAACGAATAAGCGACCTGGAAGACAATATAATAGATAAAAAGGGAAAAGAGGAGGCCAGGGAAAAACAACTCAGAATCCATGAAAATAGAATCAGAGAAATAAGTGACACCATGAAGCATTCCAATGTCAGAATAATTGGAATCCTGGAGGGAGTGGAGAGAGACAGAAGACTAGAAGATGTATTTGAGCAAATCGTAGCTGAGAACTTCCCTAATCTGTGGAATGAAACAAACATTCGTGTCCTAGAGACAGAGAGGACCCCTCCCAAGATCAAGGAAAACAGGCCAACACCCCGGCATCTAACAGTAAAACTTGCAAATCTTAGAACCAAGGAAAC
Organism: Mirounga angustirostris; assembly: GCF_029215605.1. NCBI lineage: Eukaryota > Metazoa > Chordata > Mammalia > Carnivora > Phocidae > Mirounga > Mirounga angustirostris. The sequence goes on along the minus strand of NW_026991720.1, from coordinate 105,747,499 downwards.
CATCTTAAGGGCAGTTAGGGGGAAGAGATTCCTTACGTACAGAGGAAGGAACATCAGAATAATGTCAGACCTGGGGCGCCTGGGTGGCTCAGTCATTAAGTGTCTGCCTTCGGCTCAGGTCATGATCCCAGGGTCCTGGGATCAAGCCCTACATCGGGCTCCCTACTCCGCGGGAAGCCTGCTTCTCCCTCTCCCACTCCCCTGCTTGTGTTCCCTCTCTCGCTGTGTCTCTCTCTGTCAAATAAATAAATAAAATCTTAAAAAAAAAAAAAAAAGAAGAAGAAGAACGTCAGACCTATCCACAGAAACCTGGCAAGCCAGAAAGGCCTGGCAAGACATATTCAGAGTACTAAATGAGAAGAACATGCAGCCAAGAATACTTTATCTGGCAAGGCTTTCATTTAGAATGGATGGAGAGATGCAGAGCTTCCACGACCAGCAGAAACTGAAAGAGTCTGTGACCACTAAGCCGGACCTGCAAGAAATATTAAGGGGGGTTCTATAAAAGGAGAAAGACCCCAAGAGTGATATACAACAGAAATTTACAGGGACAATCTATAAAAACAAGGTCTTCACAGGCAACATGATGGCAATTAATTCATATTTTTCAATAATCACTCTCAACATGAATGGCCGAAATGCTCCCATAAAATGGCACAGGGTTGCAGATTGGATAAAAAGACAGGGCCCAACCATATGCCGCCTACAAGAGACTCATTTTGAACCTAAAGATACATCCAGACTGAAAGTGAAGGGATGGAGATCCATCTTCCATGCCAGCAGACATCAAAAGAAAGCTGGGGTAGCAATTCTTATATCAGACAAATTAGATTTTAAACAAAAGTCTGTAATTAGAGACACAGAAGGACACTATATCATTCTTAAAGGGTCTATCCAACAAGATCTAACAATTGCAAATATCTAGGCCCCCAACATGGGAGCAGCCATCTACATAAGCCAATTGTTAACCAAAATAAAGAGTCATATTGATAACAATACATTAATTGTAGGAGACCTCAATATTCCACTCTCAGCAATGGACAGATCATCTAAGCAGGAAATCAACAAGGAAACAAGAGCTTTGAATGATACATTGGACCAGATGGACCTCATAGATATTTACAGAACATTTCACCTTAAAACAACAGAATACTCATTCTTCTCGAGCACACATGGAACTTTCTCCAGAATAGACCACATACTGGGTCACAAATCAGGTCTCAACTGATACCAAAAGATTGAGATTATTCCCTGCATATTCTTAGACCACAATGCTTTAAAACTGGAACTCCATCACAAGAAAAAATTTGGCAGAAATTCAAACACTTGGAAGCTAAAGACCACTCTGCTCAAGAATGTTTGGGTCAACCAGGAAATCAAAGAAGAAATTAAACAATTCATGGAAATCAATGAGAACGAAAACACATCAGTCCAAAACCTATGGGATACTGCAAAGGCGGTCCTAAGGGGGAAATACATAGCCATCCAAGCCTCACTCAAAAAAATAGAAAAATCCCGAATTCACCAACTAACTCTACACCTTAAAGAACTAGAAAAAAAGCAACAAATGACGCCTAAGCCATGCATTAGAAGAGAAATAATTAAAATTAGAGCAGAAATCAATGAATTAGAAACCAGAAACACAGTAGTCAGATCAACGAAACTAGAAGTTGGTTCTTTGAAAGAATTAATAAGATCGATAAACCACTGGCCAGACTTATCCAAAAGAAAAGAGAAAGGACCCAAATTAATAAAATTATGAATGAAAGGGGAGAGATCACGACTAACACCAAGGAAATAGAAACAATTATTAGAAATTATTATCAACAACTATATGTCAATAAACTGAGCAATCTGGATGAAATGGAGGCCTTCCTGGAAACCTATATGCCAAGACTGAAACAGGAAGAAATTGACAACCTGAATAGGCCAATAACCAGTAACGAGATTGAAGCAGTGATCAAAAACCTCCCAAAAAACAAGAGTCCAGGGCCTGATGGATTCCCTGGGGAATTCTACCAAACATTCAAGGAAGAAATAATACCTATTCTACTGAAGCTGTTTCAAAAAATAGAAACAGAAGGAAAACTTCCAAACTCATTCTATGAGGCCAGCATTACCTTAATCCCCAAACCAGGCAAAGACCCCATCAAAAAGGAGAATTTCAGACTAATATCCCCGATGAACATGGATTCCAAAATCCTCAACAAAATCCTAGCTAATAGGATCCAACAATACATTAAAAGGATCATCCACCACGACCAAGTGGAATTTATCCTCGGGACGCAAGGGTGGTTCAACATTCGTAGATCCATCAGTGTGACAGAACACATTAATAGGAGGGAGAAGAACCATATGGTCCTCTCAATTGATGCAGAAAAAGCATTTGACAAAAGACAACATCCTTTCCTGATTAAAACTCTTCAGACTACAGGGATAGAGGGAACATTCCTCAAGTTCATAAAATCCATCTATGAAAAACCCACAGCGAATATCATCCTCAATGGGGAAAAGCTGAGAGCCTTTCCCTTAAGATCAGGAACACGTCAAGGATGCCCACTCTCGCCACTATTGTTCAACATAGTACTAGAAGTCCTAGCCACAACAGTCAGACAACAAAAAGAAATAAAAGGTATTCAAATTGGCAAAGATGAAGTCAAACTCTCTCTTTTTGCAGATGACATGATACTTTATGTGGAAAACCCAAAAGACTCCACCCCCAAATTACTAGAACTCATCCAGCAATTCAGTAAAGTGGCAGGATACAAAATCAATGCACAGAAATCAGTTGCTTTCTTATACACTAACAACGCAATGGTAGAAAGAGAAATTAGAGAAACGATTCCATTTACAATAGCACCAAAAACCATAAGATACCTCGGAATAAACCTAACCAAACAGGTAAAGGATCTATACTCTAGGAACTACAAAACACTCATGAAAGAAATTGAAGAAGACACAAAAAGATGGAAAAATATTCCATGCTCATGGATTGGAAGAATAAACATTGTTAAATGTCTCTGCTACCCAATGCCATCCCAATCAAAATTCCAATGACATTTTTCAAAGTGCTGGAACAAACAATCCTAAAATTTGTATGGAATCAGAAAAGACCCCGAATCGCCAAGGAAATGTCGAAAAAGAAAAACAAACCTGCGGCCATCACGTTCCCGATTTCAAGCTATATTACAAAGCTGTGATCACCAAGACAGCATGGTACTGGCACAAAAACAGACATATAGACCAATGGAACAGAATAGAGAACCCAGATATGGACCCTCAACTCTATGGTCAAATAATCTTTGACAAAGCAGGAAAAAATACGCAATGGAAAAAAGACAGTCTCTTCAATAAATGGTGCTGGGAAAATTGGACAGCCACATGCAGAAGAATGAAACTCGACCATTCTCTAACACCATTCACGAAGATAAACTCAAAGTGGATGAAAGACCTCAATGGGAGACAGAGGAGTCCATCAAAATCCTAGAGGAGAACATAGGCAGTAACCTCTTTGACATCACCCACAGCAACTTCTTTCAAGATACATCTCCAAAAGCTAGTGAAACAAAAGCAAAAATGAACTTTTGGGACTTCACCAAGATAAAAATCTTCTGCACAGCAAAGGAAACAGTCAACAAAACAAAGAGGCAACCCACAGAATGGGAGAAGATATTTGCAAATGACACTATAGATAAAGGGCTGGTATCCAAGATCTATAAAGAACTGCTCAAACTCAACACCCAAAAAACAAATAATCAAGTCAAAAAGTGGGCAGAAGATATGAAAAGACACTTCTCTGAAGAAGACATACAAATGGCTAACAGACACATGAAAAAATGTTCATCATCATTAGCCATCAGGGAAATCCAAATCAAAACCACATTGAGATACCACCTTACACCAGTCACAATGGCTAAAATTAACAAGTCAGAATGGCAAAAATGGACAGGGAAAGAAACAACAAATGTTGGAGAGGTTGTGGAGAAAGGGGAAACCTCTTACACTGTTGGTGGGAATGCAAGTTGGTACAGCCACTTTGGAAAACAGTGTGGAGGTGCCTCAAAAATTTAAAAATAGAGCTACCCTATGACCCAGCAATTGCACTCCTGGGTATTTACCCCAAAGATACAGATGTAGTGAAAAGAAGGGCCATATGCACCCCAATATTCATAGCAGCAATGTCCACAATAGCCAAACTGTGGAAAGAGCCGAGATGCCCTTCAACAGATGAATGGATAAAGAAGATGTGGTCCATATATACAATGGAATATTACTCAGCCATCAGAAAGGATAAATACCCAACTTTTACATCAATGTGGATGGGACTGGAGGAGATTATGCTAAGTGAAATAAGTCAAGCAGAGAAAGTCAATTATCATATGGTTTCACTTATTTGTGGTATATAAGGAATAGCATGGAGGACACTAGGAGAAGGAAGGGAAAATGGGTGGGAGGGGATTGGAGGGAGAGATGAACCATGAGAGACTATGGACTCTGAGAAACAAACAGGGTTTTAGAGGGGAGGGGGGAGGGGGGATTGGTTAGCCCGGTGATGGGTATTAAGGAGGGCACATACTGCATGGAGCACTGGGTGTTGTACGAAAAAAATGGATCATGGATCACCACATCAAAAACTAATGATGTATTGTATGGTGACTAACATAATAAAATTAAAAAAAAAAATTCGAAGTAAAAAAAAAAAAGATAAAAAGCTTTTGCACAGCAAAAGAAACAGTCAACAAAACCAAAAGCCAACGGACAGAATGGGAGAAGATATTTGCAAATGACATATCAGATAAAGGGCTAGTATCCAAAATCTATAAAGAACTTATTAAACTCAACACCCAAAGAACAAATGATCCAATCAAGAAATGGGCAGAAGACATGAACAGACATTTTTCCAAAGACATCCAAATGGCCAACAGACACATGAAAAAGTACTCAACATCGCTCGGCATCAGGGAAATCCAAATCAAAACCTCAATGAGATACCACCTCACACCAGTCAGAATGGCTAAAATTAACAAGTCAGGAAACGACAGATGTTGGTGGGGATGCGGAGAAAGGGGAACCCTCCTACACTGTTGGTGGGAACGCAAGCTGGTGCAGCCACTCTGGAAAACAGTATGGAGGTTCCTCAAAAAGTTGAAAATAGAGCTACCATACGATCCAGCAATTGCACTACTAAGTATTTACCCCAAAGATACAAATGTAGGGATCTGAAGGGGTATGTGCACCCGATGTTTATAGCAGCAATGTCCACAATAGCCAAACTGTGGAAAGAGCCAAGATGTCCACTGACAGATGAATGGATAAAGAAGATGTGGTATACACACACACACACACACACACACACACACTGGAATATTATGCAGCCATCAAAAGGAATGAAATCTTGCCATTTGCAACGACATGGATAGAACTGGAGGGTATTATGCTGAGCAAAATAAGTCAATCAGAGAAAGACATGTATCATATGACCTCACCTATATGAGGAATTCTTAATCTCAGGAAACAAACTGAGGGTTGTTGGAGTGGTGGGAGGTGGGAGGGATGGGGTGGCTGGGTGATAGACATTGGGGAGGGTGTGTGCTATGGTGAGTGCTGTGAATTGTTTAAGACTGTTGAATCACAGACCTGTACCTCTGAAACAAATAATACATTATATGTTGAAGAAAGGAAGAAGAAGAAAGGAAGAAAAAGGAAGAAGAAGAAAGATGAAAGAAGAAGAAAGAAGAAAGAAGAAAGAAGGAAGAAGAAGAAGAAGAAGAAGAAGAAGAAGAAGAAGAAGAAGAAGAAGAAGAAGAAGAAGAAAGCAGGAGGGGAAGAAGAAAGCAGGAGGGGAAGAATAAAGGGGGGGTTATCAGAGGGGGAGACGAACCGTGAGAGACTATGGACTCTTGAGAAACAAATCGCGGGTTCTAGAGGGGAGGAGGGTGGGGGGATGGGTTGGGCTGGTGATGGGTATTGAGGAGGGCGCATACTGCATGGAGCACTGGGTGTTATACACAAACAATGAATCATGGAACACTATATCAAAAACAAATGATGTAATGTATGGTGATTAACATAATAATAAAAAAGTCTTTCTTGATTTTTTTCTTATTTTTTTGTTTCTTAAATTCCACATATGAGTGAAATCATATGGCATTTGTCTTTCTCTGACTTATTTCAATAAAGGGTGAGTATCCAAAATATACAAAGAACTTACACAACTCAACACCCAAAAAACAAATAATCCAATTTTTAAAATGGGCAGAAGACACAAACAGACATTTCTTCAAAGAAAATAGACCAATGGCCAACAGACACACGAAATGATGCTCATCATCACTTATCATCAAAGATGTACAGGTTTATTTCTGAGCTATTCTATTCCATTGGTCTATACATCTATCATATACCAACACCACACCATTTTGACTACTGTAGCTTTGTAGTAGGTTTTGAAATCAGGAACTATGAGTCCTCCAGGTTTGATCTTTTTCAAGATTGCCTCAGCTATTCACTATCCCTTGAGATTCCATATCAATTTTAGAATGGACTGAAAAATAAAAGTCACCGGGATTTTGATAGGGAGTGCACTGAATATGTAGATCACTTTGGGTAATACATCTTAACGATAGTGTCCTCCAGTCCACAAACATGGGATAGGTTTTCATTTATTTATGTCTTCATTTCTTTCAGCAATGTTCTGAAATTTTCATTGTATAAGTCTTTCATCTCCTTGGTTAATTCTTAAATATTTCATTCTTTTATTATACTATTATAAATAGAATTGCTTTTATTTATTTATGTATTATTTATTTATTTATAGAGAGACAGTGCACAAGTGGAGGGACAGAGGGAGAGGGAGAGAAAGAATCCCAAGCAGGCTCCATGCCCAGTACAGAGCCCGACACAGGGCTCCATCTCATGACCCCTGAGATCATGACCTGAACCCAAATCAAGAGATGGATGCTCAACTGACTGAGCCACCGGGCACCCCAAGAATTGCTTTCATAATTTCCTTTTCAGTTTGCTCATTGTTAGTGTATGGAATTGCAACTGGTTTCTGTATTAACTGTATTCTGTATTAACATAGTATCCTGCTACTAAGCTGAATTCATTTATTAAATAGTTTGGTAGCATCTTCAGAATCTTCATATAAGATCATATCATCTGCAAACAGAGATTTTACTTTTTCCTTTCCACTTCGGATGCCTTTTATTTCTTTTTCTTGCCTAGCTGCTCTAGCTAGAACTTCTATTACTATGTTGTATAGAAGTAGTGAAAGTGAGCATCCTTGCCTTATTCCTGATCTTAAAGTTTTCAGTCTTTCACCATTGAGTGTTGTTTGCTGTGTTTTTCATGTACATTGGTCTGTCGTTTTCTTTTCTTGTAGTTTTTGTCTGGCGTAAGCCAGACTCATAGAATGAGTTACAAAGTGTACTCTTCAATTTTTTGAAAATGTTTGAAAAGGTATTCTTCTTTAGATATTTGGTAGAATTCACTAGTGAAATCAGCAGGACCAGCACTTTTCTTTGTTGGGAGATTTTTGTTATTGCTGACTCAATCTCCTTATTAATAAGAAGTCTATTCAGGGGCGCCTGGGTGGCTCAGTTGGTTAAGAAGTCTATTCAGATTGTCTATTTCTTCATGATTTAGTCTTGGTAGGTTTTGTGCTTCTAGAAATTTGTCCATTTCATCTAGATTATTCAATTTTTCACATACAATTGTTCATGTACTCTCATTTTTTATTTCTGTAGAATCAATAGTAATGTCCCCACTTTCATTTCTGATTTTAGTAATTTGAGACTTCCTTTTCTCTTAGTCCATTCAGCTAAAGATTTGTCAATTATGTTATTTCAAAGAACTAACTTTTGGTTTCATTGATTTTCTCTGCCATTTTTCTACACTCTAGTTCATTATCTCTGCTCTAATCTTTATTCTTTCCTTTTGCTAGCTGTGGCTTTAGCATATTCTTTCTCTAGTTCCTCAAGTTGTAAAGCTTTGTTGCTGTTTTGAGATCTTTCTTGTTTCTAATGTAGACATTTATAGCTATAAATTTCCCCCTTAGCACCACTTTCAATGTAACCCATGAGTTTTGTATGTTGTTTTTGTTTTCATTTGTCTAAGTATTTTCAAATTTCCCTTGTGATTTCCTCTTCAATCTGTTGGTTGTTTAAAAGTGTGGGGTTTTTTTCTTGTTGTTTTTAAGATTTTATTTGAGAGAAAGCGAGAGAGCACAAACAGGGGGAGTGGCAGGCAGAGGGAGAAGCAGGCTCCCCACTGGCACGGAGCTGGATGTGGGACTCAATCCCAGGACCCCAGGATCATGACCTGAGCTGAAGGCAGGCGCTCAACGGACTGAGCCACCCAGGCGTCCCTAAAAGTGTGTTTTATATTGCCCTTCCCCACCCCGTTCATCCCTTCATTTTTTGCTGTGTGTGTGTGTGTGTGTGTGGTGGGGAACCAGGCATTAAAGATTAAGGTATTCAAAAACACCTGCATATACAGGGAAAATTAGAAAATGATTGTGCATGCCCAAGGAAAAAAGACAAGAAGATTTAAGATTTAAATCTACACCTTGGGCTGATCCTGGGCACAGAATGAGTATAACAATAAAAAATAAACAAAAATAACAAAAAACAGCAAACCCTGGGGAAGGGAAAGAATCTGATTTTCAGAGTTATCACATTATTAGATTCAAATGTCCAGTGTTCGACAAAATATCACAAGGCAAAGAGACAGGAAAAGTATTACTCATCTGCAGATAATCCCTGATGATCACTTGTTTGTGACAATTGTCTTCTCTCTTGCTGCTTCCAAGGTTTGCCCTTTTTCTTTGGCTTTTGAAAGTCTGATTATAATGTATCTTAGAGTGGGTCTTTTTGAGTTCATCTTAGTTGGAGTTTGTTGAGCTTCTTGGATGCTTATATTCATGTTTTTCTTCAAATCTGGGAAGCTTTCATCCATCATTTCATTAAATATTCTCTCTACCTCTTTCTTCTTCTTTGAGAGTCCCACAGTGCAAATATTGGTGCTTTTGGAGGTTTCCCATAGACATCCAGATTGTGTTTGCTATTTTTCATCTTTCTCTATTCCTGAACCTCAATAATTTCCATTGTCTTTTCTTAAAGTACTGCTTTATGTTCTGCCAGCTCAAATCTGCTTTTGATTCCTTGTGATTTTTTTAAAAAGATTTTATTTATTTATTTGACAGAAAGAGACACAATGAGAGAGGAACCACAAGCAGAGGGAGTGGGAGAGGGAGAAGCAGGCTTCCCGCTGAGCAGGGAGCCTGATGTGGGACTCGATCCCAGGACCCTGGGATCATGACTTGAGCCAAAGGCAGACGCTTAACGACTGAGCCACCCAGGCGCCCCCTTGTGATTTTTTTTATTTCAGTTGTACGTTTCAGCTCCAGAATTTCATTTTCGTTTCTTTTTAGATTTTCCATCTCTTAATTGATACTTGCATTTTGTTCACATTGTTTCCTTGACTTTCTCTACATCTTCCTTTAGTTCTTTTAGCATCTTTAAGAACATTATTTTAAGGTCTTTGCCTAATTTATCTGCCAATAAGTCATTTTCAGGAATAAATTCTGTTGTATTTTTTTTTCCTTTGAATGAGTAAGTATCCTGTAAGACACTTGAGCCAGATTGGGAAGGTGCAATAATGGCTCTCTGCCTCTTTGCACCTCTATGTTCAGAAGCAGCAATCAGTGATCAGATGAAAGATCCCTGATATTTGGAGGGCAGAATCCTTCTTGATTGCTTGGCTCCCACAAGCTGTGTGCAAGTTGGTCCAGGAACGGCTGCCTGCCAAGTGGCTGGGGGTTGGCAATGGGTAGCTATTACCATCCTAGAACTGAAACCAAGTAAAATTTCCTATCCAAACCTTCCCCTGAAAGTTGCAAGCCTTCAACAGATTCCAGAGTTCCAAAATAGTTACATCAGATGATTCTGCCAGTACAATTGTTGTCCAGGCAGAGAAACAGATTCCTGACGCTTTTGACTCCACCATCTTCCTAGAATCCTCTTTAGTCTTTTGGTGGTGGTGGTGGTGGTGGTGGTGTTTTCAAGAAACAATTTCAAAAACTTGCTTTTCTATTCTATATTTTGTTCATCTCTGATCTTTACTATTTCTCTCCTTCTGCTAGCTTTGGGTTTAATTTCTCCACTTCTGAAGGACAGTTTTGGTGGATATAGGATTTTTGACTTACAAGTTTTTGTTGTTGTTGTTGTTTTTCCTTTCACCACTTTGAATATGCTAACCCACTGACTTCTGGCCTCCAAAGTTTCAGGTGAGGAATCTGGTGATAGTCTTATTGAACATCCTTTTTATGTAATGAGTCACTTCTCTCTTGCTGCTTTCAAGATTCTGTTTTTGTTTTCAACAATTTATGTTTGTCAATATTATCTATTTTTTTCAAAGAACTATCTTATTTTCTCCACTGTTTTTATCTTTTCAATTTCATTGATTCTCTTGTCTCCTTCCTTTTGCACCTCCAGGTTATCTTGCTCTTCCTTTTATAGGATCTTAAGTTGAAAGGTTAGATTATTTTCCTGAGACTTTCCCTCTTTCTAATGTAAGAATTTGGAGCTATAAAATTTCCTGTTAGTACTACATTCACTACATCCCACGTATTTTGGTATATTTTGCTTTCATTTTCATTCAGTCCAATATGCTTTTTTTTATTATCCTTTAAAACTTCTTTAACTCATAAATTATTTAGCAAATTGTTCTTTATTTTCTAACTGTTCCAAGATTTTCCTGTTATCTTTCTGTTACTGATTTCTAGTTGATTCCATTGTGGTTGAGAACACACACAGTATGATTTCAATTATTTTAAATATGTTGAAGCTTGTTTTATGGTCCTATTGTGATAAATGGTCTATCTTGGTAAACTGTCCATGAAGACTTGAAACGAATGCCTATTTTGCTATTGCTGTATTGTGTGTGTTGGACCCTGTTGATTGACAGTACCATTGAGTTGTTATGTATCGTTGCTGATTTTCTGGGTACTTCAATATATTGTTGGAAGAGGGGTAGTGATGTCTCCAATATAATCATGGATTTGTCTATTTCTCCTCCCAGTTCTATATTTGCTTTACATATTTTGCAGCTCCATTGTTTAGTGCATACAAATTTAGGATTGCTATGTCTTGATAGCCTGACCCTTTTTATCATTATGAAATGCTCCTCTCTGTCCCTGTAATTTTCTTTGCTCTGGAATCTACCTGGCAATACTACTGCTCCCTTTTGATTACTGTCTGCATTGCATATCTTTTTCCATCTTTTTATTTGCAGCCTACCTATACCATTACTTTTGAACTGAGTTTTCTTGTGGGGACTATATATTTTTATCCACTCTGTCCCTCTCTTGTAATAGGCATATTCTGATATTTACATTTAATGTAATTATTGATATACTAGGACTTCAGTGGGGTTTTTGTTTCATTTTGTTTCTTTCCTCTGTTCATCAGTCTGTTTTCTTTTTCTGCCTTCCTTGTACCTTTTGTCAGAATTCCATTTTTTCTATCAATAGTGCTTTTGAATTTATCTCTTTGAATAGACATTTAGCAATTGCTCTCTAGGTTTTTTATTACACATACATAACTTTTCACAGCACTCTGGTGTCAACATTTTACCAGTTCAAGTGAAATGTAAAAACATTACAATCCTTTAAGATCTTTTATCCTGTGTCATTTATAATACAGTTGTCCTAAAGATTCCCCCTGCATGCTTTGAGATCCATATCAGACAATGTTACAATTTTTGCCTCAACCATTAAATTTAATTTAGAAAACTCAACAAGAGAAAAAAAAAAAATCTCATCGTGTTAACTTACATATTTACTCTTTCTACTGTTCTATATCCCTTCCTGATGTTTCAAGATTCCTTCTTTTATCATTTCCTTTCAAACTGAAGAAACTCCTTTAGCTTTTTTTTCTTTTTCTTTTCTTTTTTTTTTTTTTTGAATGGGCAGATCTTCTGGTGACAAATCCTCTTAGTTTTCCTTCATCAGAGAATGTCTTGATTTCCATTTTATTCCAGAAGAATATTTTCACTGTATAGAGAATTCTGAGTTACATTTGTAAACAACAGAGATTTATTTCTCACAGTTCCAGGTTGTTGGCCTCCTCTGACATCACACAAGCACAAGAAGGAAGACCCCACCTTATTACAGCTAAGTGAAGATGAAAGTCCATCACCCTGGCTGCAAGAATGTGATGGTTAATTTTTATGTCAACTTGACTGGGCCACAAAATGCCCAGGTAGCTGGTTAAAGATTATTTCTGAATGCATCTGTAAGGGTGTTTCCAGAAGAGATTAGCCTTTGAATTGATGGGACTGAATAAAACAGATGATCCTCCCCAATGTGGATGGTAATATCCAATCTGTTGAGGGCCTAAACAGAACAAAAAAAGTGGAGGAAAGTTAAATTGGCTCTCTGCCTAAATGCTTGAACTAAGACATCAATCTTCCGCACTCAGTGCTCCTGGTTCTCAGGCCTTCAGACACAGACTGGAATCCACAGCATTAGTTCTCCAGTACTCAGCCTTCAAACCACACCACCAGCTCTCCTGGGTCTCCAGTTTGTACAGAGCCAATCATGGGATTTCTCAGCCCCCATAATCCCATAAGCCAGTATCTTATAATAAATATATCTCCCTTTTCCCACCCCAACCCCTAGTTTCTCTAGAGAACACCAATACAGAGGGTAAGGAATACCTTGTAACTGCTCCCCATGTGGCCTTCACTGTGAGCGAGAAAAGGTATCATCACTGTGGGGGGGCACGACAATCCCATCTCCTCTGGGCCTTCTCTGACATCACCCCAGCAAGGATGGAGGATTGCCTCTTTACAACATGGCTATCATAAAAGTCTAGGCTCCCCACTTAACCTTTGCTAATGCGGATGGGGCCCCATTTTGTTCCATGGTGTTTGAATATAGTAAAGCAGTTACTGCTTATAATTTTTCTGTCTTGCTAAGTTGCCCCATTCCTGGTCCTTGGGTGAAAGAGAACAGGCTTCTGTTGGGGCTCCTCCCCTTCCCAACTCCCGTTGGTATTTCCAGGTTGTTGGCTTCTCCAGCACCAAATCCAGGATATATTAAGCAAAAAGAGAACTCACTGTCATGTCATTTTCAGATCCCAAGATTCCTTCCCAAGTCTCCCATCTTCTCTCCACACTTCAGAGTTTCCTCATGGTTTGATAAAGCCCAATAGATGGATTTTTTTCTTGTATAGCTCATGCCTAAGTTATAGTTAAAATATCTTTGTTAAACCCACGGTTACAAAGATTTTGTTTTTTTTCTAGAAGTTTTATAGTTCTAATTTAATTTAACAATTAGGTCTATGATCCATTTTTATGTGAGGCAAGGTTGAGGTTATTTTTTCTGCATCTATCTAATTGTTCCAGAGCCATTCTCCATAGAATTGCTCTGGCGTCCATCTTAGTCCATTCCGGTTGCTATAACAGAATACCATAGACTGGGGAGCTTACAAACAACAAAGAGGCTGGGAAGACCCAGATCAAGGCACAAGCAGATTTAGTATCTGGTAGGGCCCACTTCCTAATTTATAGATGACTGTGTTTTTTTTCCTGTGTCCTCACATGACAGAAGGGACAAAGGAACTCCCTAGGGTTTCTTTTTTATAAGGACACTAATCCCATTCATTAGGGCTCTGCTCTCATTACCTAATTAATTGAAAAGTACCCCACCTCCTAATACCATCACCTTAGAGATTAGGATTTAACATATGACATTTAGGTGGACACATTCAGTTTATGGCAGCACCTTTTTGAAAATCAACATGTGGGTTTATTTCTGTACTGTCTTCTTTTTTCATTTTCATATTTCATTTTTTCTATTCTTTCATTATTTCAGGATAACTTGGCTATCTTTATGCCAACATATCTTCTTCATTGTATAGCTTCATAATATATCTTATAATCATATAGCTTGAGTCCTCCCACTTTGTTTTTCTTCAAAGTTGGTCTGCCCATTCTGAGTCCTCAGTGTGTCCACATAAATGTTAGAATCAATTTGCAAACTTCTACCAAAAAAGCCTGCTGGGATTTTTAAAAGATTTTATTTACTTGAGAGAGAGCATGAGCAGGAGGAGGAGGAGGGGAAGAAGCAGACTCCCCACTGAGCAGGGAGCCTGACGTGGGGCTCTATCCCAGGACTCTGAGATCATGACTGAGCCACCCAGGAGCCCCAGCTGGGATTTTTATTTTGATTACATTGAAAATACTAATTCAGGAAGAACAGATATCTTTTTTTTTTTTTAAGATTTTTATTTATTTATTTGACAGAGAGAGAGATAGCAAGAGCAGGAACACAAGCAGGGGGAGTGGGAGAGGGGGAAGCAGGCTTCCCGCGGAGCAGTGAGCCCGATGCGGGGCTCGATCCCAGGATCCCGGGATTATGACCTGAGCTGAAGGCAGACGCTTAACGACTGAGCCACCCAGGCGCCCAGGAAGAACAGATATCTTAACAACATTGAGTCTTCCAATCCATGAACACAGCCTCTCTTGCCATTACTTTGATCTTTAATTTCTCTGAGCAATGTTTGGTAGTTTTCAGTGTAAAGGTGTTCCGTATCTTTTCTCAAGTTCATTCAGAAGCATTTAATATTTTTCATAGTACCGTATATGGCATTAAAATGTTTTTTCAATTTCTGATTGTTGCTAGCACACAGAAATATAATTAATGTCTGTAGATGACTTTGCATCTGTAACAGCTGAAGTGTTAATAGTTCCAGAAGCTTTTTGTAATCTCCCTCAGATTTTGTGTACAGACAAGCATGTCGTCTGTGAATAAAAACATTTTTACTTCTTTCCACCGTCTGCATTTTATTTCTTTTCCTTGCTTTATAGATATGGCTAGAACATCCAGTACAACATTGGATAGTAGTGAGCTTATAAGATGATCTTGGGGAGTACTGGACTGAGGGCCTTAGTTTTTCACTAGCTGTTGCCAAAAGGCCTCTCTCAGTTCCTTGGCACAGGGGCCGGTCCATAGGACAGCTCACAATATGGTAGCTGGCTTCCATCAGAGCAAGGAAGTGAGGGAGCAAGGAAGCAAGAGAAGGAGACAGCAAGAGAGATTGCCCAAGATGGAAGCCAGTCTTTTTCTTACCCGAATCTCAGAAATGACATCCCATCACCTTTTCTATTCATTAGAAACATCACTAAATCCAGCCCACACTCAAGGAGAGGAGATTACACAAGGGGGCCTGAATACCAGGAGGTAGGAATTACACAAGGGGGCCATCTTAGAGGCTCCCTACAACAAGCTCTCAATGGCCAAATCGGGGACAATTTGAGCCACATAATAAATGATGACACTAATGGATTAAAACCAATAGAATAAAAATCCATGAGCCCATACTGATATAAACAAAACAACTGAAAAAATAAATTAAAAACTGGGGAGAGGAGGGGTGCCTGGTTGGCTGTCAGTGGAGCATACGACTCTGGATCTCAGGGTGGTGAGTTTGAGCCCCATGCTGGGTGTAGAGATTACTTAAAAAAGTAAAACATAAAAATAATAATAAACAAACAAATAAATAATAAAATGGGGAGAAAAGACAGCTCTTCCTTACAGCAGAATTCCATTTAATAAATGTAGAAAGAGGGGCGCCTGGGTGGCTCAGTCAGTTGAGCATCTGCCTTTGGCTCAGGTCATGATCCTGGAGTCCTGGGATCAAGCCCCACATCAGGCTCCCTGCTTCTCCCTCTGCCCCTCACTCCACTTGTGCTCTCTTGCGCACACTCTCTCTCTCTCTCAAATAAATAAAATCTAAAAATATATATATAATAAAAATAAATGTATAAAGAGAACTAGAAATAAAAGCATAGGTAAACACCACAGTAATAATTGCTGTAGGCAAGACTGTAACCTAAAACTAGTGGGTGAGAGTGTGGTAAATAAACTTCCACATAGTCTCAGCATTTCTCCCCACAAGCTATCTGTTAATTTAAAAAGAAAAAAAAAAATTAACTTTACAATTAAAATATCAACCTAACAAACTGATCAGACTTAATTAGTAATAAAACTTATCAATGTCATGTACCCTCTGATATGATGCACTGAGGACACGGCGTCACTTCTGTAATAGTCTTGCCAAAAACGCATAACCTGAATCTCATCAATCAGAAAATCCAAATTGAGGGGCGCCTGGGTAGCTCAGTTGGTTAAGCGTCTGCCTTCGGCTCAGGTCATGATCCCAGGGTCCTGGGATCGAGCCCCGCATCGGGTTCCCTGCTCAGTGGGGAAGCCTGCTTCTCCCTCTCCCACTCCCCCTGCTTGTGTTCCCTCTCTCACTGTGTCTCTCTCTGTCAAATAAATAAATAAAATCTTTTTTAAAAAAGTCCAAATTGAAGGACATTCTACAAAATAACTTTCCCATACTTTCCAAAAATGACAAGGTCATCAAAGGCAAAAAGAGACTAGAATTTCTGCAGAAGGCTAAGAGGATAAACAAATGCAACATGGCATTTTTTTATCCTATCACACAATAATTGGACAATTGATGAAATGTGAATGAAGTCTGTAAATTAGCTAATAGTTTTGTATAGATGTTAGTTTTCTGGATTAGCTAATTGTATTAGTTACGTAATATGCTGACATTAGGGTAAGCTGGGTGAGTAAACAAGAACTATGTATTGTTGTTGTTATTATATTTTAAACAGCTTTACAGGCATACAATTCATCACCCACATACATATAATTTACACACATTTTAGCAATCACTCTCTATCCCCCCCCCCCAGCCCTAGGCAACCACTAATCCACTTTCTGTCTCTACAGAGCTGCCTATTCTGGACAATTGATATGTGGCATCATACAGTATGCATGCAGCCTCTTGTGAATGGTCTCTCATTTACCATATTTCCAAGCTTCATCCATTGTTGTGTCTTGAATTGTGTCCCCCCCAAAAGATGAAGTCCTAACCCCCAGTCTCTCTGAATGTGACTTATTTGAAAATTGGGTGTCTGCAGATGGCAAGGTATGATGAGGTCATTAGGGTGGGCCCCAAACTCACGGACTCCTTATAAAAAGGAGAAATTTGGACACACAGACACAGAGAGGTACGACAATGTCAAGACACAGGGAGAACACCATCTGCAGGCCAAGAACGCCTGAGGTTACCAGAAGCTAGATGAGAGGCACAGCCCTCGCAGCCCTAAGAAGGAACCAACCCTGCCGATACCTTGATTTTGGACTTCTAGCCTCCAAAACTGTGAACCAAAAAGTTCTGTTCAGCTGCCCAGTTTGTGGTGCTTAGTCACAGCAACCCCAGCACCTAATATATCCACGTTGCAGCATATATCAGTACTTCATTCCTTTTTACTGCCCGAAGTATTCCACTGAGTGGATACATCACATTTTGTTTACCCCTTCTGGCTAGTATGAATAATGCTACTATAAACATTTGTGTACAAGTTTCTGTGCGGGCATTAATTATTTCCTTCAATTCCTCCTGGGTATACACCTAAGAACGGAACTGCTAGGCCATATAATTCTATGTTTAACTCCTTAAGGAACTGACAAACTGTCTTCCAAAGCAATAGCACCGGCTGACATTCCTGCCAGGATTATATGAGGGTTCCAACTTCTCCACGTCCTCTCCAACATTTGTTACTGTCTGTCCTTCTGACTGGAGCCATCCTAGAGGGTGTGAGGCGCCATCTCATTGTGGCTGCAGTTCTGCATTTCTCTCACAGCTAAGGACACCGAGCTTTTCTGCTGTATGTGCTTACTGGCCATTTCTTTATCTTCTTTGAGGAAATGTGTATTCAAATCAGTTTTTAATTAGTCTGCCTTTTTTATTGAGTTGTAAGAGCTCTTATGTATTCTGAATACCAGACCCTTTTCAAACATACGATTTGCAAGTATTTTCTCATTCTGCGGGTTGTCTTTTTGCTTCCTGATGGTGCTAGTTGCAACCCCAAAGTTTTAAATTTTTATGAAGTCCAATTTATCAAATTTTAAATCTTTTCCTATATTTGCAGCACTTCTGTACATCGAAAATCATACGGAAGACTGGGTACCAAATAAACAAAGATCAAAATAAAGAGATGATGTACAAAATAGACAGCGGTCAAGATAAAAAACTATGTACAAATTTTTGTGAAGAAGTCTAAACTACTACGCACTAAATTACCAACAGGAAGTAGAAATGGATTGTTTCCATTTGCTGTTCAACACAAGTCTTTCTTTTTTCCAATTGTACAACTGATGCAAGGCCTCTCTGGCAGTTTCGGAATCGAGCGAGCTCACCAGCAAACTCACCATCCAGAGAGCCATCGTTGTCATGGAGGGTTCCGTTCTTACACAAATGTATGGCTGTTTATAAACCCTTGGGGTCGTTTGTTCCACAGGAGGAGAGCCGCGTAACAGCTTAGGGACTAAGAACTCTGTACGCAGGGGCAGCAAGGAGAGGCGCTCGGGCAGGGCTGCTCCGTGGCTTCGGAAGTGCAGTGATGGCTCCGCTTCAGGGCAGGGAGGGCTCTCCGGGCCGAAGGCGGCCTGGAGTACGGAAGGGCATGGGGCGGGCACGGGGCGGGCACGGGCGCAGGGACGGAAAGCCTCGACCGTCAGCCGGGCGGGACCACGAGGAACCTCGGATGACAATGACGCACTGCTCGCGGGCCGCGGCGCGTCCCCGCAGGGCGCTGGGCAAGGGCGCATCTTGGTGATTTACACGTTATTGGGGAGGCGGCTCAGGAACGCAAGAACTGCGGGCCGCGGATACGCCAGCAACACTCTGTACTCTGGGGACGCACACGCGGGTGACCCCGTGTCCTGCTGGACTGGGTGACGCCTTCGTGCCGGGGCCAGGACACCGCCCGTCCCCTCGCTCAAAACCAGGCTTAGGGCGCCCGGCGGCGCGGCCGCAGAGCGCGCGACTCTCGAGCCCGGCGGGGCGTGCGAGCCCACCCGCGTGCGGACAGGACGTAAAGCAGGCGAGTCCCAGGAACACACCCAAACCGCCCGGAGCGAGGCGGGAAGGACTCTCCCCGCCCGCGCGCACACCAGGGCCCGCACATTCCCGCCTCCGCGCCCGAGGCCTGGCCCTCCGCGCCCTCTCGTGCCTCAGACGTGGGCCGCAGCCCTCGCACCGCGCCCGCCGCGCCGGGGCTCCGGGCGCCGACCGCGCTCCCGCGGGACTCGGGCCGGGAAGGAGGGCGAAGCCCGGGGCCGCCGGGTTCAGGCCGCGGCTGCGAGCGCGGGCGGAGCAGCCACGTCCCCCGAGGCGCACGGCCGCGGCGCGCGCGCACCTTCGCCCGCACGGGACACGCGCGGGCGGCGGTACTTACAGAACCACGGCCGCCTCGGGAGCGAGCCCAGCGGGCGGACACAGGCCACGGCCGCTCCGCGCCGGCCCCACAGTGCCCCGCGGCGCGCACGCGCAGAAGCCGCTCCGCAGGCGGCGTGCAAGGCGGCGACTGACAACGGCGAGGAACCCAGGCGGAACAACGGCCGCGCGGCCTTAAAAGGGCACCGCGAGGCACCGGCGTCACGTGGGGCTTGCGTCGCGCGGGGCGGGGCCTGAGGGCGGGGTCCGATGCGCGGAGGGGCGGGGCCAGATGGGGCTGGGCGGGGCCAGATGGGCGGCGGGGCGGGTCCTGATGGACAGGGTCGGAGCGTGTCCTGGTGGGCGGGGTCCGACGAGCGGAGGGGCGGGGTCAGACGGGAGGGGCGGGGTCAGATGGGCGGCGGGGCGGGTCCTGATGGACAGGTTCGGAGCGTGTCCTGGTGGGCGGGGTCCGACGAGCGGAGGGGCGGGGTCAGACGGGAGGGGCGGGGTCAGATGGGCGGCGGGCGGGTCCTGATGGACAGGGTCGGAGCGTGTCCTGGTGGGCGGGGTCCGACGAGCGGAGGGGCGGGGTCCGACGGGGAGGGGCGGGTCCTGATGGACAGGGTCGGAGCGTGTCCTGGTGGGCGGGGTCCGACGAGCGGAGGGGCGGGGTCCGACGGGGAGGGGCGGGTCCTGATGGACAGGTTCGGAGCGTGTCCTGGTGGGCGGGGTCCGACGAGCGGAGGGGCGGGGTCAGATGGGCGGCGGGCGGGTCCTGATGGACAGGGTCGGAGCGTGTCCTGGTGGGCGGGGTCCGACGAGCGGAGGGGCGGGGTCCGACGGGGAGGGGCGGGGTCAGATGGGCGGTGGGGCGGGTCCTGATGGACAGGGTCGGAGCGTGTCCTGGTGGGCGGGGTCCGACGAGCGGAGGGGCGGGGTCAGACGGGGAGGGGCGGGGTCAGATGGGCGGCGGGGCGGGTCCTGATGGACAGGTTCAGAGCGTGTCCTGGTAGGCGGCGGGAGCGCGTTCTGTGAGCGGGGGGGCGGAGCCCAGGGAAGGGGCGGGTCCTGGTGGGCGGGGTCGGAGGGCAATGGGGCGGGACCTCTCTGGCTGCTGGCTTGCGGAGCCTGCCTGCGTTTCTGCCCGGGATCCCGGACCGCGACACGGCGGGAGTCCCTGGGCAAGGAGCGCTTGCCCTGGTCGGGGTGTCTGCAGGGCTGGCGGAGGAGTCGAGATTGGAGCTGGGGCCTAAGAAGTGGGAATTCTGCCGGTGGAGGAAGGGACACGGACGCTCTCGGCCACAGGGAGCCCGCGTGGCTGGGCGTGGGGCGGGGAGAGTTCGGGAGTGGGGTGAGGCTAGCGGGTGGCCGTGGCCGGGATGGCCGTGGGTTGCCAGCACTGGCCTTCGGGGCCATGGTGGGATCGCAGTCTTATCCCGCAGGTAACCGGGAGTCCCCGCGGATTGGCTAGAATCGGGAGGTGTACAACAGGAGAATTCCCAGTTCCGCCGCCTCATCATTGGTTGTCTAGCGTATCCGCTACCAGTCCTTCCTCTACTTTAAAAAATAATAATTGTACTGTATTTTGTATCCTACTTTTTCTCACCGCATTAAACGTGGCCATTCTCGATATTGTGAAATAGTATTCATAACTAAGGTTTAATGTTAACATTGCATAAATGACCATTACCTGTAGTAACTAAAGGAGGCCTTCATCACGTCGCATCCCCACAAGGCCAGCTCGGGTGGCTCCCTTTAGTGATTCCTCTCAGGCAAGTTCTCGCCCGCCCTATGACTTCAGTTCCCTGTATCTGTGGTTCCCACCTCATCCTCCCGGTCCAGATTGGTTCCTCCCAGTTCCCCCTTTACAGATCTCATCAGCCTTCATGTTCCAAACTGTAGGACACTGCTTATCTGCCTGACCCTGTTCCCTGCCCTCCAAACTTCTGTTTCCACACTTAGGCAATGACACTGCCATCCACCCAGGTGCCCACCTGGAGCCCCTGCCTCACTTACTTTCACCCCACGCCCTTCCTCAAGTCCTGTCCATCCTGTCCTGTCCTCCAAGTCCTGCTCCTGCCTTGGTGTCTGTCCCACAGTCACTAACTTGAGCCAAGTCTTTGCTGGATGTTCACAGCACCTTCCATGCCCCCTCCCACTCCCACCACATTGTGGCCACAGGTGTCTTTTCGTAATAGATCGCAGCATGTGATTCACCTGCTTCCAAGTCCTAGGATGACAGAAGACCCCTTTTAGAGAATACTTGGCCAAAGGCATTCCTTTTTGGAGAACTATTTATAAAACATGAGTCATACCCTTAGAGCCCTGTAATTCCATCTATGGTAATCAGACCTAGGCTCACTGCACAACGATGCGACACTCATTAAGGCATTATTTACTTTAGGAGGAATTTAGAATATCAGTGGCAGCTAACGCATAGTGAGTGCTTGGTATATGCCAGGTACTTGCTAAACATGTATCATCTCATTTAACTTTCTATACAAACGTGTGGGACACGAAGGCTGGGAATGGTTAGGGCCTTGACTGAAGTCCCACTGTAAGTGACGTGCTCTGTCCCAGGTCCCCGGGACACCCACACCCATGTGTTTAGTCACTATAGGTAAGGGGCCCTCGTGATGAAGGGTCCTGCCCCTGGTTTAACGGTGTGCTGTCATTACCTTGAAATTCTTAATAATGGCAAGAGACCTTACATTTTCATTCAGCAAGTTATGTAGCAAGTCCTAGAAGAAACGACACAACTGTAGAAAATGCTAACCTGAAAAGCATGTTAAGAAGGTACCTCTGGGACAAGGCAGGAAGCCGGAATGACTAGTGACAGAGACCCCACTGCCCTTGCTCACAGAAGTGGAGGCCACAGGACTTTGGGGGCGACTCTGGGCTCCTGCTCTGCTTCTGGGAGATTCTCTGGACTGTCCAGCTCTGGGCCCCATGGCCCACCGGAGACACAGTGGCTTCCAGAAATTCTCAGAAAGCCCAGCAAATATATTTTTTCCTTCACCTCCTTGTTATAATTCAGTCACCTGCTCACTCTTGAACCAGTGACTAGCAAGGGGTCTGGCTACTCTTAGACCTGTTGCTGAGGGTGAATTTGCCTCTCGTGAGGGACCAAACTGAACAGGAGTTCTGCGGGAAGGAGGAAGGGGAGTGGGTACCAGCAGCAGCGTGAGGCCAGAGTCAAGAGAGTAACCTCCAGTAGCTGCCCCCTCCCATCCCAACCCACAGCCCTTGCCAACCAACTTTGTAAAAACTTTTTCCAAAAAGTTAAA
The DNA here is from genome assembly GCF_029215605.1 of Mirounga angustirostris. Taxonomy (NCBI): domain Eukaryota; kingdom Metazoa; phylum Chordata; class Mammalia; order Carnivora; family Phocidae; genus Mirounga; species Mirounga angustirostris. The sequence goes on along the minus strand of NW_026991720.1, from coordinate 105,724,908 downwards.
TATTTGTAGATGAACTTTCACATCATTGATAAAATGTCACTTCCATTAAAAAAGAATGCACAGGGGCGCCTGGGTGGCTCAGTCGGTTAAGCATCTGCCTTCGGCTCAGGTCATGGTCCCAGGGTCCTGGGATCGAGCCCCACATCGGGCTACCTGCTCAGCAGGATGCCTGCTTCTCCCTCTCCCACTCCCCCTGCTTGTGTTCCCTCTCTCGCTGTCTCTCTCTCTGTCAAATAAATAAATAAAATCTTAAAAAAATAAAAATAAAAAAAATAAACAAGAATGCACATTTAAAAAAAAATCTGAATACGTGTCAATGTAACATTTCTAAATGTCTTTAATAGGGACAGAGATTTATGTGGCAGCATTAGGTTAATGTTTATATGATAATTATTGATAATGAATGACAATTTTTTTTTCCTTTTAGGCAATTCATGTCCTTGAGAGAAAATTTGGAAAATTCCTGAACATGCAATTTAATTTTAATTTTTTTTAATTTTATTCATTTATTTGACGGAGAGAGTGAGCAAGCACAGCAGGGGGAGCAGCACGCAGAGGGAGCAGCAGGCTTCCCGCTGAGCAGGGAGCCCGATACAGAGCTCGATCCCAGGACCCTGGGATCATGACCTGAGCCGAAGGCAGACACTTCACTGACTGAGTCACCCAGGAGCCCCTGAAAATGCAATTGAAAAAACTTCATCGATAGTGCCACAAGGTAACTGTGGCTAACACTTCAACAGACTCCTTTCCGGTCTCTGCCATGCATGTGTGTTTCTGACTGTTGTAGTCACATGGTACACCAAACTTCATATTCTGCCTTTTCCACTCGTTTTTCCTTAATGTCATGACATTTTCTCCTGTGATTCTGTAGTCTTTAGAAACTATAATTTTGGGGGGCACCTGGATGGCACAGTCCGTTAAGTGTCTAACTCTTGGCTTCCACTCCAGTCGTGATCTCATGGTTTCGGGACTGATCCCCAACTGGGGCTGTGCTCTCAGCACAGAGTCATCTTAAGACTCTCCTTCCCCCTTCTGCCCTTACTCCTCACCCCGCGCATGCGTGCGCTCGCTCTCTCTCTCTCAAATACGTAAATCTTTTAAAAAAGAAACTATACTTTCTTTTTTTATTTTAGGTTTTATTTATTTAAGTAACCTTTACCCCCAACATGGGATTTGAACTCATGACCCCAAGATCAAGAGCCACACACTCCTCCCACTGAGCCAGCCAGGTACCCCTAGAAACTATAATTTTCAATGACTGCATAATACTTGATTCATCTTTTCAAAATCTTTAGTCAACTTTTTTCCAATCTTTAGAGAACTTGGAAGTCCAAGGAAGTATATCTCTGGGATGCTTCTTAAAATCATCGTCAGCCAGGCAACAGTTGTGACTCAGTTGTCACCATCTGTATGCATGAGCCAGTCACGACAGCGACTATTGAGTTAAGTTCATAGTTGGTGCATTGAGTTTAATTGCTTTAAAAAAGTCTTCAGAAAGATACTGTGGTTTAGCACTAAGAAGAAAAGCTTGTGAGGACACAGACATAGAAACAGAACTGCAGGGAATACATTTTATGTTAGTGGAGAGAATATTTGTTGTTGGAGGAAGGACTGCAATCCCCTGTCTCCATGCCACCAAACGCTCCGTGGACCCCAGAAAGAAAGGTACCACCGACCCCTCAAATCAGTGAGGCTGGGTCCCCTGTACTTGCTGAGGTTTGTGCAGAGAGATTGCATATTGCAGGGATTTGCAGAATGGGCATCCATGGTGGAAATAATAGTGAAGGACTCTAAGAATCTGCACATCACATTGCCCGGGAGGCATAGACCATGACTGACAAGACATCGGTGACCCTGGGTGAGCTCTGCACTCTAAACAGTTAGAGCCAATGTATTTATTTCACAACTTGTTCCTTTTTTTCCTTTTTTTTTTTTTTTTGCATGCGTGAGTAATACTTGATTTTAAAAATAATATAAACAGCCTATGCCCAAGAGCTTAAAAGTGTTCTTTCAATAAATAATTTTAGGAGCGCCTGGGTGGCTCAGTTGGTTAAACATCTGCCTTCGGCTCAGGTCATGATCTCAGAGTCCTGGGATCGAGTCCCGCATCGAGCACCCTGCTCAGCAGGGAGTCTGCTTGTCTCTACCCCTACCCCACTCTTCTCACTCTCTCTCAAATAAATAGAATCTAAAAAAAGAATAATTTTTTAAATTTTTTTTAAAGATTTTATTTATTTATTTGACAGAGAGAGACACAGCGAGAGAGGGAACACAAGCAGGGGGAGTGGGAGAGGGAGAAGCAGGTTTCCCACTGAGCAGGGAGCCCGATGCGGGGCTCGATCCCAGGACCCCGGGATCATGACCAGAGCCGAAGGCAGACGCTTAACGACTGAGCTACCCAGGCACCCCCCAAAATAATAATTTTTTAAAGATTTATTTATTTATTTATTTGACAGAGAGAGACACAGCGAGAGAGGGAACACAAGCAGAGGGAGAGGGAGAAGCAGGCCGTCCACAGAGCAGGGAGCCCGATGCGGGGCTCAATCCCAGGACCCTGAGATCACGACCCGAGCCAAAGGCAGACGCCCAGTGACCGAGCCACCCAGGCACCCGTAAAAAAATAATAATTTTAAAATAAAATTAAAAGTCTCATGCGTAAAGAAAGCATTCGGTCTTAATTTAATTGCCAGTATGTCTTCTTTCTTAGTTGCACATAAGATGAAATTATATGTTACGTGGGATGGCATCTTGGACCCAATGAAACACACACTCAAGGATTGAGTGTGTCGGATGGTTTGCTTCACTGTTTCCCTTGGGTGATACTCTGTGCTTTAGCCCTTCCCTGTTTGGGGGCTTGTTTTTATCTTTGTTATGTATAACAATAATTACGACACAATTTCACCCTGTATGGTCCTTTACAATTAATCAAATAGTCTATATATGTATATATATATATGTATGTGTTTGTATGTATCTGTACATATATGTGTTTGTATGTACATGTATATTGAGTAGGTAATACATTCCCACGGGTTCAAAATTCAGAAAGTACCAAGGGGTCTCCAGGGAGAGTCGCATCCACGCCTGTGCCCCATGTGGCGGGCGACCCACATTAGCGGCGTCCTCCGCAGTCCTGCATACCTTCTCCACACTCCCCAGCCCTCCCTTTACAGCCCTGATGACAGCATCCTTGATTCCACACTTGTGTACGTCATCCAAAGCCCAGAATGCACAGCCACACGACAGTGCTGGCCAGGTGGCAGGCAAGTGTTGTCCTTAACGACGCATCAGATAATTATGCGGAGGCCCAGAGCCATCATGGTGATGTTCCCAGTCGTAGAGCTGGGGCTCAGACCTGGGTCTTCCAACCAACCGCCTTCGATAAGCTCAGAAATGCGATACACGAGCAGACCAGTTTCCTTGAAATGCCTTCGAAACTCCTTGGTGTTGGTTGGAGTGTCCCAGCGGAGACCACTTCTGGCCTTTCGGGGAATGTTCCGTCTTAGTGTCCATTCACCACCCCACTGAAGAGGGACGTGTGTTCTCGGGGCAGGGAACGGCCGGTGCCGTGGAGAAAACTAGTGGGCCGGGGGCATCAGGGAATCAGCGGGTACAGCCAGCTTCTCCCGCCCCCATGGCTGCCACGGCCTCTCCAGGACTTGTCCTAACGGACCTTGCATCAGGGAGCTCACTCGTTCACGCAGCATTGCCGAGGACACAAGCAAGCCCCTGGGAGCCCCAGTGAGAAGGAAAGAAACTGCCCTGCGGAAGTGTCTGGAGCCACACTGCCCCTCTGAGTGTGTCCTCCGGTGCCCTCACATGACCTTAGTTCCCCAAGTTCACCACTACCATGACGACTGTGCCACTTCCTGAGTGCTGGCCGCGAGTAAGCCATCTAGACCCACAGGATACTGAGAACTGACCAGTGGAGTCGTGGTGGGTGCTTGAAAACCAGCCTCTGGGGTGAGGCGTGGCCCTGACTCTCGTGCTTGCCGGCTTCTGTGGTGCGAATATTCACCACAGCCAACTATACCTGGGGGGGAGGCGTGGGAGAAGCCCAGGACGGCCAGAAAGGCTGGGGTTACTCGCATGGTCAGCACACCCAGAGACATGAGGCGGGATCAGGAGGGTCTTTGTGGGTGAGCTCAGTTTCAGGCTGAATTCAGGCAAGGAAGAATGGAATCAGCCAGGCTCGTGCATGAGGCCCACACCCTGGGGTCTACCGTCCCCCCAGAAGACTGACTCAGATGTCCTCAGTCCCCCCCTCCGAGCTCCGGGACGTGCCGCACACCGCACGGTGGGGAGGGCACCAGGGGAGGAAGAGACTGACAGACACACGGCAGCCCTGTCCTTAGGCGAGCACTCTGTGACCTTGGACAAGTTACTGTCCTTCTTAGCGAGAGGGGGGTCCCCTGGAACCGGGCAGCAGAGGTGCTGGAATGTGGGGGAAGACAGTGGCTTCCAGCAGAGCAGAGAACGAGGCCCTAGAGCCACCTGTCTGGCGCTGGGACATCAAGCAGGACAATTCAGATGGGTGTTGAAGGGGAGACTGGCTCTGTCAGTGGGGGGCTCCCCAGACCCAGGCCAACCTGGCGGTCTCCCGGCTGCAGCCGACCCACCTAGTCTTTTCTCCCCAGCGCACGTATCCTCAGCTGCCTGCTCTGTGACCTCAGCCCCAACGGTCCTCTCCTGCCAGAGACAGCAGGCAGAGAAAAGTGGCTGTCCTGTCTGGGTTGCCCCTGGGACCCCACCCCCAGCTGCTGCCTCTGGATGAACCAGGTTCCTGCAGAGCGTGCCCTCTCGGCAGGGACTCCCGTCCCTCTCAGCAACGTATCCTCTGACTCTGAGGAGGGAGAAGGTGGTAGAAGCTGGCCACCCTCCTGGGCAGCTCATCAGCCGCGGCAACTAAACCCAAAACTATGACTGCCCAGCGTGCCTGGAGGCCAGCAGTCAATGGTCAACCAAGAATGAACTCAGGAGAATGACAGCAAGACAATCCTGGATGAAATTCTCAGGATTCTAGTGTAAGACAAGGCAGTGTTTGCTCAGATGCACAAGGGTGAGGCCAAGGCCAGTCGAGGCAGGAAACACCGCTGTGGTCAGTTTGCGGACGGAGGCTCAGAACTCAGCTGGGTGCTGTTGCTTTGCCGACAGACCCTTCCTGCCAACACTCTGTTTAAACACCAATCACCAGACCCAGGATTGAAGAATTACAGCCCATCTGGCCAGGGACAACACCGTGCGCGGTACCATGGGGACACGTTTGTGGCTGGTGATGCAGGTGCAGGGAGGGACCCACCTCCACCGTGTGGTCACTTCTAGCGTGGACAGCACAGCAAGGGCGCAGGCACCAGGGGCAGGGGCCCTGGGAGCCAAGGGGCATCTCAGCGGATGGGGCCTGGGACCAGGGGGGATCACTGGGTCTTTCAAAGAACATCTCCAGGGAGTCTCTTGGTTTATAACTTCTCTTCTGTCTGGAGAGCTTAAAATGCAATGTGGTTTTTCCAGCTTACGTTTTTCTTGAAAACTTTATAGATCTGATTATTTCCCTCACTGAGCTTTCCTGAATGACAGTGATTTTAATGGACTAGATCTTAAACTGTATGTATTTATTCAACACTGATTATGAGATTTTAGACCTACCAAAAATGATTTTCTTCACTGCCTCCTCTGACTACACATATCTCTTACTTACACCCTCGCGGCACCAGATCTTGTTCCAATCAGGAGGGTAAATGTCCACGCTCGCTGGCCCTGCCCTGGGTGGCGTGGACACTCCATCCACCAGGCTCCAAAGCCTGTGCCCTGGAATCTGCATGCCGGACAGCCTGGACCTGGCCGAGTAGTCTCGGCCTCTCTCCCCGACCCCATGCACCCATGCTGAAAGCAGGAGAAGGGAAGGGAGAAGGTCAGTCACAGAATCACCTCCCAGGGCAGCGAGTCACAGGGAATGACCAGGAATCCCAGGTCCTGGAGTCACCTGAACTGTGACCTGCTGTCCTTTATTTCCCTTGCTCGTCTGCCCCAGGTGTTCGACAAGAAGCAGCAGCATCTCCTCTGCATTGGGTACATTCTCCACTCTGCACGGGAAGGACGTGAACATTTTAAGTGAGGGCGTCACCCCCTCTGCCTTTTCCTTTTGGGTACAATGGACTAATGGGAGCACGGGTACACGCTATGTACTTGCCTCCGAGGTTTTACCAGGATGTTGTTCAAGAGGAGCTGGCCACCGGGGTGCCTGGCTGGCTCAGTCAGTAGAGCATGTGACTCTTGATCTCAGGGTCATGAGTTCAAGCCCCACGTTGGCCATGAAGCCTGTTTAAAAAGAGAGACAGAGACGCTGGCCATCAGAGGCCATGCCGTGTGATGCTGAGCCACTCTCAGCCACTTTGCCTTGGACAGTATCGCTTCCTGATGCCAAATCAGCAGACGCAGTATGATCTGCAGCCTTCCTGGCTTTGCAGGAATCAGTTCCTCCACCTGACCCCCCACCCATCTCCTGGGGGGGTGGGGACAGTGCCTTGTGCGTCCCCTTTCCAGTCTCGCTCAGGGTGGCATCCCTTACCACTGTGCCACACAGGAGCATTAGCCTAGCCCCCCCCCCTTTTTTAAGATTATTTATTTATTTGAGAGCAGAGTGTGTGAGAACACGAGTGGGGGTGGAGGGCAGAGGCAGAGGGAGAAGCAGGCTCCCCGCTGAGCTGGGAGTCCGATACAGGACTCGATCCCAGGACCCCGAGATCGTGACCTGAGCCGAAGGCAGACACTTCACCGACTTTTAGAACTCAGCGCTATCTGGGTGTCCAGGGCAGACTAGGCAGGCTCGCCTCCCAGCCCATCTGCTGCAAACCTTGTCCTGAGAAGGCTCAGCTCAGCCTGTGAGCCCCCTGGGAATTGGGAACAGTAAAAGTCTGCAACCAAAGGCCAGATGGGGCCTTTACAGGCCTGCAGAGGTTGGAAGGAAGCCTCCAGACCTTGGACCTGGGGATCAGCAAAAAGTGACCACAGGAGGTTGGTTTGCTCCAGAAACTCCCAAATTATAGCACAAGTTCATTGCTGAAGTTTCCGGTGAGATTACTGGGGTCAGTCACGCCACCACTTCCTTAGCAAAACAGGCAGCAGTCTGCGCCTGGTCTGATCCCTTCGTGGGGGTCCCCACTGAGGATCCTCCATTACCATAAGGCTACTGTTTGGATTCCAGGGGCCCCATTCCCTGCCTCACCGTGGTGAGGACTGCCGTTGACATTTCTGTCTTTTTGCTATCCCTTTGGTCTTTGCCTAAACAAGATGATACATCCTAACAGATGGGGAGAATGCCATCATCACCAGATCCCCTGGGAAGTTTATTAGCAGGCGGCTCTGCCCCTCCCGATGGTGGCCACCTCGGACCTTGCAGCCAAACATCACAAAGGCCAGGAAGGTGGGGCAGATTCATATTTCAGAGACAAATCAGAGGCTCAGAAAGGTAAAATCTAGGCCCAAGTTGGTATTGAGACCGTGGGTGCCATGCTGAGCCTTTTAAGCATTACAGCTTATGACCCCCTTTCTGAGTCCAGGGAAAATTTCCGCAAGCCTGTGCTCTGTGCTGGAGAGATGGAGCAGAGAGTGAAGCCAGCCCTTAGGGCCCACACTGTGCATTATCACTCACGCTGTGCAAGCCCAAGGTCTGCTCTGTACCTGCCAGACCCCTCAGACAGGTCCCCGTGGTGCTGCTCTGCAGGCCTGTCTCTGCACGTCCCCTGGACTCTCTCCCCCAGGAACTCACCTGCTGGCTGTGCCTTCCAGGGCTCAGATCAGCCCCAAGAACACCGTGGTGCCATCCACTCCTGTATCAATCATGTTCAGATGCCATGTTTCCAAGACAAGTCCCAGGTCAGCAAGGGGAGAGCAGATCCAAAAACCTAACTGTGAGGGGTGATGTGTTATTCTTCTCTGTGGACCGGAGAGCTCGGGAAGATGCATGATCTTAAGCAACTGATCCACCACGGACAGATGACTATTAACTCTGGCCAGAGGTGGCTGGGTTTGCTGGATGGTGCTGAGATCTTGGTCCTTTGTCAGGCTCTGGGAAGACCCAGGAGTTCCAAGAATATGGCACAGGGTCAAAATCCTCTGACAAGGGATTAAAATGCTGGGACACAGATGTCCAGCAGTCCGAGCAGCTCACTGCCGAGCGTTATGTCCCTGCTGTGGGATTCCACACCACCTCACTGAAAATGTGCAAGGACGGGCAGGTTTCTGTCTCTGCAATTCAAGAGCAAGCCTCTTTAGGGGCCAGGGAGCTGCTTGGGGGACTTGTCTGCAGATCTCTCAGCCTGAGGTCTGTCCCTGGTACCCAGAGGGAAGTGGTGCTGAGAAGGAGCCTCAAGGTCACCATGGGCCCTCACCCCCACCCCTTCCTGTGCCTCTGCTTCTTCGCTGGCCCTTCTCACTGTGACACACGCTTCCTCCCCCAGCAGTGCTGGTCCTCTGAGCCATGGAGGCTGTGGCTGCCATTCCCCACGACAGCAGTCTGGTGCCCTGTCATTGCTGTCTGCTGGTAAGGGAGGAAGTAGCTAATGCTCTCCCTGGCCGCCCTGCTGGCCTCATCATGCCCATCACACCAGTTTCTCCCTGCTGACAGATTTTATTAGTAACAAAAATCAAACAGCTGGGGCGCCTGGGTGTCTCAGTCGTTAAGCGTCTACCTTCTGCCTCAGATCCCAGGGTCCTGGGATGGAGCCCTGCATCAGGCTCCCTGCTCAGCGAGAAGCCTGCTTCTCCCTCTCCCACTCCCTCTGCTGTGTTCCCTCTCTGTTGTGTCTCTGTCAAATAAATACAATCTTTAAAAAAAAAAATCAAACAGCTATAGAGAATCTGTAAAAACCCTATCAGACCAGAGAGCAACTTCTCGAGTTCCCTGAAAAATGTCTCCTTCCTTCCCTGCCCTCCACACTGCTCCCAGATCCCCACTCAACACCCTTCAGAGAGGCCCACCGGCTACCCGCCACAGAGCTGTTTCCAGACTCGGGGGCTGGGCCGGGCTCCGCTCTGGGAGGTGATGATAGGGTTGCCCCGTCAGAACCTGCCTCTCACCCCTGCTGCACTCCCCTGCCTCCCCCCACCCCATGACAACAGCACCTGGGGCTGCTCACGGGGGAAGGTTGTTACTGCTGGCTAGCCATCCTAATCACTTTCTAACAATATTGGGAGGCTTTATCCGAGCATTGAGTGAACACTTAGAGTGTGCAAATTGTGGAAGGGAGGGAAAGGGAATTAGAAACAGAAAGCATGAAGTGGCTGTCTTCTGATAGCCCACCAGGGAGACCACCCACAGGGTGGAGAAACCCTCGGAAGGGTATTAGTGCCCTTATGAGCGAGACCCCACAAGCTCCATCACCCCTTTCTCCAGGTGAGGACACAGCAAAAGACAGGCATCTATCAGCTTGAGAGCAGACTCTCCCCAGACACCGAATCTACTGGCCCCTTCATCCTGGACTTCCAGCCTCCAGAACCCTGAAAAATACATTTCCATTGTTTATCAGCCTCCCAGTCTGTGGTGGTCTCTTCGAGAAGCGTACATGGACAGAAACACTGTCTTGGGGTGCCTGGGTGGCTCAGTTGTTAAGGTGACCTACCTTCGGCTCAGGTCATGATCCCGGGGTCCTGGGATCGAGCCCCGCATCGGGCTCCCTGCTCTGTGGGAGGCCTGCTTCTCCCTCTCTCACTCCCCCTGCTTGTGTTCCCTCTCTCGCTGTGTCTCTCTCTGTCAAATAAATAAAATCTTAAAAAAAAAAAAGAAAAAAGAAACACTGTCTTGCTGGGCTTGTCAGGTCCTTCCTTTTCTTTGTTTTTAATTCAATATATTGTTTCTCTTAAAATCGTGTCTACACGGTGTTACTATATGTCTTACAAGGAGATAATGTGTATTTTTGGACTGAAGTGACCTACAGTGTGATACTCTCTTTAGGCGCACAACAGAGGGATTGGACAATGCATGACTCAGTGCTCACCGCACTAAGTGCAGTGACCACCCGTCACCGCGCAAGGTGACTATAGACAACACTGTTGGCTGTACTTTTCATCAACTTTCCCTCTGCTGTACTTTTCATCCCTGTGACTTATTTTATGACTGGAAATCTGTGCCCAGTAATCCCCTTCACCTATTTCGCCCACCCCTCCACCCCCTTCCCTCTGGCAACCACCAGTTTGTTCTCTGTTTTGTTGGTTGATTCATACTGTATTCTAGATTCCACATATGAACAAAATCATACGGTATTTGTCTTTGTCTGACTCACTGCACCCTCTAGGTCTATCCATCTGGTTGCAAATGGCAGGATTTCCTTCTTTTTTACGACAGAGTAGTAGTGGTCTTTTTCTCAATGCTGTTAGTTCTTCCTACGTGGTAGTGCCTGAGGGAGTCAGCTGACAAGATCCTCCCTCCATACTTGGGTCCGGATGCCTTTAGCACATGGTCAACCACCCTCAGAATGTGGAAGACACTGGCTCTGGGTCTGGTTTTGCACCCTAGATCTATCATCTGAACCCACCAGGAGTCAGGCAGCTCTGTGTTTACCCTCGCGCAAGAAGACCACAGAGGGAAGTCAGTTAAGGGGAAGACAGCGGAGTCCTAGGGTCACCTCTGAGGACATCTCACGCTCTCAGACTGAGGAGCAGCTGACCAAAAAGGGTGATGGCTTTGAGGAAACAGGAACGCAGACAAGCTGCAGTTGGAGGGACAGGCATGGAAGCGTCTAGACAGCAACCAGAGGGACCTCTTTAAAATATCACCAGATCACACTGCTCTGTTTTTTGCCTCAGATTTTGTTACACCTAGAACAAAGTGAAAAGTCCTTCCCTGACCCACAGGGTCCTCCAGGACCCAGCTTCCCTCCCTCCCCTTTTCCCTGTGCTCCATCATCAGCCCATCATTAGGCTGCCTCCCACTTCAGAGCCCCAACACATCTTGTTCCCTCTGCCCAGAGCATGTCTTCCCAGATATCTCCCACAGCTGTGCTCCCCACCCCATATCCAGTCTCTGCTCCAGTGTTACCTCTCCAGAGAGGCCTTTCCTAGCCTGTCAAGTGGAAATAGACTCCACACCCTAGAGCAGAAAGCAGAATCCTGCCACCCCCACCTTCCCACACCAGGGACCCCTACTTAAGAGCCTTCTCTAAATGGAACCCGGGTCTCTCTGCTTTCCCCTCATCCATGCGGATGCACCTGGTTACCACACTGAGCTGATCTATTCCCAGAACAAAGAGACCTGCCTCTTTGGCACAGCCTGATTCAGGCAAGGTGGGTTCTCCCCAAGTTGACTGAAATGTTGAAAAGTGCTCCCAGACCTCTTAGGGGTCCAGGGACCTGAGGCTGGGGCCTGGCAGCCAGGTGAACAAAGACACCGGTAACCAGGAGGTGTTTAAATAGAAAACATTCCCAGAGAAAGAAGAAAAAACAAAGATGCCCTGTGACAAGAAGGCTGAAGAACAGTAAGACTGAGGGCTGAACCTCTCTGAATATGGAGAAGAAAGTCGCCTGAGGGGGTCTGAGGGAGAAACAAGGACAGAGAAGTTACTGAAGAAAAAAAAGACATGATGGGCACTAAGGAGGGCACCTGATGTGATGAGCCCTGAGTGTTATACGCGACTGATGAATCATTGAACGCCACATCTGAAACTGGTGATGTACTATGTCGGCTAATTGAATTCAAATCAAAAAGGAAAAAGGAAAAAAAAGATAAGAAATTGCGAGAGCTGGGAGGCCTCCAGTTGCTGGACCTCACTTTTCTGATGCAAACACAGCAGCGAAGTCAGAGTGGAGAACGGGAAACCTGCACCTTGCATAAGGGAAGACGCAGGAAGGACGGGGAGGGGGCTGTGTGCAGGCAGAAGCTGCTGAAGGGAAGCAGGGTTTGCTCAGGCCCTAAGACTTCCGCGGGTTGGGAGAAGGTAGCTGCCCTGCCATCAGAGGATGTCGGGGCTTCTGCTGAGACCAACATCAACGACGTCCAGAAGTGCAAGTGGACATAACCTGTGAACAATGTTTGCGCCCAAATGGAGTCGACAAGCCTTTATCTGCACAATCAGACCCCAACAGCTAAGATTATGGTAGCTCATTTGGCAGCAAGCAAGTCCTGAGCGAACTGCCACGAGGCCATGTAGTCTTTTTTTTAAGATTTTATTTTATTTGATAGAGAGACAGCGAGAGAGGGAACACAGGCAGCAGGAGTGGGAGAGGGAGAAGCAGGCTTCCCGCTGAGCAGGGAGCCCAATGCGGGGCTCGATCGCAGGACCACAGGATCATGACCTGAGCTGAAGGCAGGCGCTTAATGACTGAGCCCCCAGGCGCCCCGAAATTTTTCTTTTTTTTTTTTAAGATTTTCTTTATTTATTTGACAGCGAGAGAGTGAGCACAAGCAGGGGGAGCGGGAGAGGGAGAAGCAGGCTCCTGGCCGAGCAGGGAGCCCGACGCGGGGCTCGATCCCAGGACCCCGGGATCGTGACCCGAGCCGAAGCCAGACGCTCAACGACTGAGCCACCCAGGCGCCCCGCCATGTAGTCTTTCCATAACCCGCTTCGGGGACTTTTCGGTGACGTCGCTGCAGAAACGTGAGCGCAGGCTCCCCGGAGCGCACAGGATCAGCTCGGGGCCGCGCTTCTGAAATCCCAGAGACTCGCGCGCCTGTGCTGGGGCCGTGTGTGTGCAGGGCGGGGAGCGGGGCCCCCCGCGCCGCCCCGTCCTCCACGAACCGAGGGGCAACGCCGGCGAGGCCCAGGAGGCTCGGCACAGCTCCGGGCGGGCTGGGGCTGCTGCGGCCCGCACGTAGCGTTCCTTTCGCTCGTGCACGCCTCAGTCACACATCGGGCGCACGTCGGAAGGCCCCGCAGAGGCCGTCACGAGCCCAGGAGTCTCAGAGCAGCGCGCTGACTGCGACAGGAGAGGAGACAAACGCACGCGGCTACCAGGGACCCCGCCCTCCCCTCCGGCCCGCCCGCCCTCGCTTCCGCTTCCGGCCGCGGGTGGGCGGGGCTTTTCCGGCCGCGGGTGGGCGGGGCTTCCGGCCGCGGGTGGGCGGGGCCGGAAGCGGCGGCGGCGGCGGTCTCAGGGGCCGGTCATGGCTGCGAACCTGAGTCGGAACGGGCCGGCGCTGCAGGAAGCCTACGTGCGGGTGGTCGCCGAGAAGTCCCCGACTGACTGGTGGGCGCCGCGCCGGGCGGGCCGGGGGGCGGGCCGGGGCGGGAGGGGGCTCCCGGGGCGCCCGCGAGCCGCCGTCCCCGGCGCCGTCCCCAGCCGCCCCGCCGAGCGCGAGGGGCCCGCCCCCCCGCCGGCCTCCATGTTGGATTGTGCGGCGCGCTGGGCGGGCGCCTCGCCAGGTTCTCGTTCCCTGCCGGCGCTGGCCCGCAGCAGGCGGCTCCCCGCAGCCGTCCCTGACCGCGCGGAGGCCGTGCGCGGGGTCTTCCCGGCGCTGCGTTCGGGGAGGGGCCTCTGAGCGCCCCGGGCCCGCCTGCGAACGGGGCCCTGCCCCCCGGGCGGCGGAGCAGGAGGTCGGGTCGGGGGTTTGGTGTCTGGGTTCCCGGGAGTGTGGGCTTCAGAGCCTCCGTCTCTCCGAGAGTAGCCCTCCCTGCGGGAGGCGAGTGACGCCGCGATGCCGGCCGCCTAGTTGGACAGAGGCCCCGACACCCTCCCCTGGGCCGTCAGCGTGGGTTCCCCTCGCGCCCTCGGCGGGGCTCTCGGGCTCCGGGAGCCAGGTCTCGAGCCTCCGGGATGGCCCGGGCAGCCCGCGCAGCCCGCGCGCAGGCCCGGCCCTGCGCTTGCTTCGGCTGTCCGCACTGGCCAGCTCTGCGCGCTGCAGGCCTAAGAAGGATGCCGAGTACGGCGAGCCCGGGTGACCGGCTGTGGGGAGCCTCTTCCCGAGGCCCGGGCCGGCCCCCCGCCGGGTGACTGCCGCTGTGCCTGGCCGGTCTCCGCGCGCCGGCTCCCTGCGGCCTTCGTGCCGTGTCCGGTTGCGCCCTGAGGATGTGCGCCGGGCCTTTTGGCGAAGAGCTTCGGAGCCCTGCTGCCTGGGTGCGCAGACCCCTCTCGGGCCTGGGACACGTTGACCCAGACGGGACTTGTTGCGGGGGAACCCAGCAGCTCCTCTGTTGGGAACCCAGCCGAGTACTTGGGAAGGGGGTCTGCCAACCAGCGGAATTTCCCTACCTTCTCTTTCTCATAGTGCTTTGGGAAGTTCACTCACGCCTCAGGCACTTCTTTTTCTGAGCGTTTCTAGATGTCAGCTCCCCACCCCGCCTCCCTCCTGTTCCCAGGGGGCCGTGACACCTCTTCTGTTACTCCAGAGCCACGCTGAGCGCCCCGTTTCACATCCACCGCGGCCACCTGCCTTTGAGCTGGCAGCGTCTCCGCCCCTTTCCAGTCCTGCTCAGTTGGGCTGTTGCTGTTTTATGCGCTCTCGAGTATCTGGTGTGGCCCTTTCCGATGTACCTGCGAGACTGCTGGGCCTCCTGCCTTCCTTCAGGTCTCTTCACTCTCAGGGACCATGTCCCACAGCCCAGCTGGCAGCTCAGGCCTCCCGTGCTCCTAGCTTTGCCTCGGGCTTCTTCTCAGAGCTATGCTCCCACCCTGGTCTGAAACTTACCCGGCCCAGCTTCCCTCTGTCCCTCGTGAGGGTGCTGAGCCTCGAGCCCACCCGTCTGGCAGCACTCCAGATCACACCGCCCAGTGGCATGACCCCCGCTTTCTGCTCTCCCTGTCACAGCCATTAGGCGTCTCAACAGATAATGTGTGGCGGGTCCCCACTCCTTAGCGGAACAAGTATCTAGACCATGTCACTCCTGTGCTTACACTTCAGCGGCTTCCTGTTTCACATTAAAGCCCAGACATCTCACCTCTGCTGCAAGGCCCTGTGTGGCTGGCTCCGGACCCCCTCCCGCCACCCCTCCCACTTGCCACACTGTTTGCCACCACGGTGGCCTTCTTTCTCTTCCTCAAACTGGCGAGCTGCTTCCTCCTCAGAGCCCTTGCTCTTGCTGCTTCCCCATTCTAGAGCACCTTCCACATCGTCCCAGGGGGCTCCCCAAACTTCTCAGCTCGGACACTGCATTCTTGGAGAAGCCTTCCTCGACTCCTGGCTCCTTGTGTGACTTTCCCCAGACACGTGCCAGACACCTTCACTGGTTTTCCTGGCACCGTTCTCTGCACCAGAGGGCTGGGCCCTGCCTCTGTCCCCAGAACAGTCAGCAGTCAGCGCCCGGATGCACAGTGACCTGAGCAGGGTACCGAAGGTGTGGTAGAGGGTGCCAGCAAGAGGAGGTGGTCTCCGCTTTGGTGGGTCATGAAAGGTTTCCCAGGCAGAGTGGGTGGCGTCGGGCTGGGCCCTGAAGCCAGGTGGGGCGGGGAGCAAGTGTATCAGCTCTCCACCACGGGTCTTTGTCCCGGTTCCCAGATTGTTCTAGATTGAGGCACGTTTGTTTACCTCCAGCACCCACTTCACTACCTGACCGGACATTGGTGTGTGTCGCTGTGTTTCTTTTTTTGTTTCCCATTAGAAAGTAAGTTCCATGGTCAGGGCCTCTGGGGATTTATTGGAAGTTTCATGCCTGTGAGCAGCAAGGAGCAGCTTCTCAGTAGGTGTGTTTGGAAGAGATTAATGAGTTACAAGGCGCTCATGCGCCACACTCCATGAGCTGTGCCCAGGCCAGCACACCTCTCTTCCACGGTGATTTGAAAGAAGGATGGGAGTCCGTTGAAAGTGGGAATGAGCCTCTGAGCTGGGAACATTCACGAAGGTGGCTTAGGCTGGAGCCCTGGGTGGAGGGGAGTGGAGTTGGAGGGCAGGTGGCAGGCATGGAGCTTGGCTCTTACGAGCTGCCGGGTCCCTTCTTGGAAGCAATCTCTGCTCCCTGCTGCTTGTCTAGTGTCCCCGTCTTCTGCAGCCAGGGCTTGGTGGCTTCGAGATGTAAGGGCGGCTTTCCCCCGGGAGGAGGGCTGGCCAGGACCCTGGCCACCAGAATCTGCACGTCCACCAACTCCCACGTCTTATCCCTGTTTGTCTGCATGTTCCTTTTAGTGTCTCTCCTCAGAGACCTGTCCCCTCATGCCAACCAGACCCTCGGGGCCTGGGTCTCCTTTCTTCAGACTTTCTCAGGCTAGGCAGTTCTGCCCGGTGGCTTTAGCAAGGCTGTGGGGAAGCCGAGTGGAGGCTGATTTGGTTCCTGTCAGATTCGGGGTTTTTTGGGGGGTTGGTTTTTGGTTTTTTGTTTTTTGTTTTCAGATTTTATTTTTAAGTGATCTCTACACCCAGTGTGGGGCTCGAACCCACAACCCCGAGATCAAGAGTTGCACACTCCACCGAGTGAGCCAGCCAGGCGTCCTGGTTCCTGTCCCACTCCTACCCCGCAGCCCCTAGCTGGCCCTCCTTGGCAGCCTGTGCTCAGAGCATGGGGGATGGCCCGCTAGTTCGGGTTCTGCCTTTGACTTGCTATCTGCTGGGTCAGCACCCCTACCCTGTGGTCTGCCAGCACTGCCCGGAGCTGAACTGCGGCAGAGTTGGTGTTGATGGTTGGGCTCCATGTGGACTGTGGATAAGCCATATCTTCCAGAATGTTCTCCATGCTTAACCTCTGTTCTGGTCAAGGGACTTCCCATGCCCCAGGTGTGATAAAATTTGCCGTATTTCCTCAACTCCTCTGGGGCTCCAGTTCACAAGCGTGAATCTTTCCCAGAGTTCTTAGGAATAATTAGTCTCACAGGAAAAGAAAGGGGCAGCCCAGGGTCACCTATGGAAAGTTATGGCTCCTCCAGAAAGAGAACTTTGCCTAACCAAGGAGTCTGTCCTGTGAGAAGCCTGACTTCATGCTGAGTCATGGCCCGTGTGGCTTCTGGGTTTTCCAGAAGAGTCCCAAGCCCAGAGAGACCTGCTCCACCAACTCCTCAGGCTTTCAGAAGACAGAGCCGACCTGCACGAGGGCGTTGGCGGCCTTCCCAGCTGCCTAACGTGCACACTCGGCTTCCTGCTCCTCCTGGGGTGCTTTGGGTTCAGGAAGGTGCAGAAAATTGCCTTTATGAAACCTTCCAGCTCTGGGGCGCCTGGCGGGCTCAGTGAGTAGAGCATGCGACTCTTGATCTCAGGGTGGTGGGTTCCAGCCCCACGTTGGACGTGGAGCCTACTTAAAATCAAACAAACTTCACAGCTTAGTGTTCTCAAAGTAGACGGAGGCTCCCCTTCATAGGTTTGTCCCTCAGGAGAAGCCGCCCTGCAGAGCCCCTGCCTCGCAGGTCAGAGTGGGGCCCACGCTCCGCTCGTGGTTAGTGCGGGAGGGCAGCCGACCCCCAGAACGCAGGTCACAGAGCTAACATGTTTGTGTTTTGTTTCAGGGCTCTCTTTACCTATGAGGGTAACAGCAATGACATCCGTGTGGCCGGCACTGGGGGTGAGTACGACCCGGTGAGGCCGGGGGTTGGGGGGCATCAGGAGGCAGGTGTGGGGGAGGGGAGAGCATGGCAGCCGTCACTGCTCCCTGGCGGCCGGCATCTCAGCCATCACAGCGAACGGAAGGTGTCCCTGCGTGACCCTCCCCACAGTCGCGTCAGAGTTGGGGAGCCACACACCGCCTTGTTACTCAGCGAACACTCGGCAGTGCCTTCTCCGCTTGCCATAGAGTAGTTCCGGCAGCCTGTTCTAGAAAGCCGTTCCCTCGTCTTTTTAGGAGGATCGCAGGTGGCCGTGGCGTCCTGCGCCCTGCGGTGCCTGAGGCACCACCCCCAGGGCCGCTCACGGGGCTCTGTTGTGAATGCCCGGAGTGGGGGCTCGGGCCTGCCCCTACACTCCCCGCAGCCTGGGAGGGTGTGGGGGTGCTGATAAGAAGCACAGCCTCCGTGTCGGGACAGTGGCTGAGGAGGGCCTGCTCCCGCGCCCCCGTCACTCCCCCGTCTCTACGGGGAGGGTCTGGGAGCTGAGCCCAAGCGTGGCTGCAGGACAGTCCCACCTGCTCGGGCCCTTTGTGGGGTCCAGGCAGGCTGTTGCGGACACGGCCCATTTGGAAGCCTGGTGCCTAATTGGTAGCAGAAGTGGCATTTTTTATTTCCGGAACTCCCCGTGGATTTCATAGGAATGGTTTTTAAACTGGGGTGTGTAAACCATCACCTGAGGTCCTGTCACAGATGCACATCCTGGGGCTCCGCCCGCCCCCCAGCTCCTGTAAGTCCGCTTAATGGGAGCAGGACCGGGAGTCTGAATCTAATGCAGGCGGCCCTGACAACCCTGGTTCAGAGGCAGGTTGGGTTTCCCTTGCTGTGGGCGCTGTGCGGGGCCGGCCACAGGTGCCGGGCCCGCTGACCCTCCACCCCATGCCTGCTGCAGAGGGGGGCCTGGAGGAGATGGTGGAGGAGCTCAACAGCGGGAAGGTGATGTACGCCTTCTGCAGGGTAAAGGACCCCAACTCCGGCCTGCCCAAGTTTGTCCTCATCAACTGGGTACGTGGAACGGGGGGGCCCTGAGTTCTCATCTGGGTGTGACCCAGCAAAACTGCCTTTCCTTCTTTCCTTCTTTGCCTTCTGCGATTGGAGCGGAGGAGGATTTGCCTTCAGGGCAGCTCAGAGACGGTGAATGAACAGAAGAGTGGGAGAAGTCCTTGTGGACCCAAGGACAGTGGGGGCCTTGCCAGCCCAGAATCCCACCCTCCTCCCCCAAGCCCAGAATTGTTCCTACAAAATCGAGGATAGAGGACAGTCGCAGGACACCCTTGCTTTTGTCCCCCTTCAGAGTGGTCCTGAGGGAGCAGAGGGCCTGGAGAAGGCTCAGAGAGCATGGGACCCCTGGGTAGGACTGGGAAGTTCCGAGCCCTCCCCCCTCCCCCCGCTCCCAGCGGAAGCTGGTGGTCATCCTGCCTCAAGAACCTCCTTGACTTGGAGGTGCGGGGCTCGCTTTGTCCTCCACTTTGGGGTCGCGGTTTTCCCTCTGCTGGGCCCCCAGGGAGGGCAGCGGCTTTGCGGGTTTTGGGGGGGTCACACTGGGTGTGTTGTGTTGCAGACGGGCGAGGGTGTGAACGATGTGCGGAAGGGAGCGTGCGCCAACCACGTCAGCACCATGGCCAGCTTCCTGAAGGTGAGGCTGCCCCCTGAGGGCCTCCCAAGGTGCCTGGGTGTGGGTGAGCAGCAGTGGCAGAGCTGGAAGTGTGCCCACACCCCGATGCTCTCCCTGGACTCGAGGGCGTGACCAGAGGCTGCTGCCCAGGAGGCCACGCTGTGGCCAGAGCCACCAGCAGGCTGGCCTCCGCGGGAGGAAGGATGGATGACTGTCCGTTTCGAGCCCAGGGAGGATCATCTGCAGCTGGTCCTGGGACAAGGCTAGGCCCGGGCTTCTGTTGGTTTTGTGAGGGTTTATTCGGCCGTGTTGTCAGGATCTGGAGGAGAGGGAGAGTTGCGTGTGCCCAGCCACCTCAGCGTGCCTGGTCCCTTACGCGTTCCTTTCCAGCCCACCTTTGCGTGGATTAACATCAGTCCTCAGAGTGGAACCTCGTTTAGGTCCAAAAGCATTTGCGGTTTGCTTGTCAGGTCACTTTGCGTGTCTTTGGTTACTGGCAAAGAGACTCGGGACTTTGATTTCTAGTGTGCCAACACTTCTGCAGATAAGCCTCAGTTTCTCCATGTGAGAGCTGAAAGAGGATCCCGAGCTCATTGGGTGTTACCTGACAGGTCACGGGTCTGACTTCTGAAGAAGAAATTGGTGGCTGGGGCACCTGGCTGGCTCAGTGGGAGGAGCACCGACTCTCGATCTCAGGGTTGTGAGTTCAAGCCCCGGGTTGGGTGTAGAGATACTTGAATAAATAAGACTTAAGAAATTTTAAAGGAAGAGGAAGAAGAAATCGGTAACTTGCTTTTTGTAGAAAATATGTTTCCAGATCCTTTGTAAAGTTCGCTTTCATGAATCAGAAAGGGGCTCTCCGGTGCCTGGGCCTGCGGCAGGGGGTGTCCGGCACCTCGGAACAGGCCGTAGGCAGGGCCACAGAGCGCAGAGACCGCGTGCCCATGCTGGGACAAGTGCAGCGTGTTTGCCTCAAGGCGGTTTGTTGGCCTTGAGGAGAGTGAGCCTGGTTCCCAGCGGGGTGTCCTGACCTCAGCCTTGGGCAGCAGTTGTCCACATCGTGCACACTGAGGTGTGCATCCTGTCC
This sequence comes from Mirounga angustirostris, assembly GCF_029215605.1. Lineage (NCBI taxonomy): Eukaryota > Metazoa > Chordata > Mammalia > Carnivora > Phocidae > Mirounga > Mirounga angustirostris. Next base: position 105,704,761 of record NW_026991720.1, on the reverse strand, counting down.
TGTCCTGGAGTTGCAGTATCTAAGTGCTGTTCCGCCGCAGGGGGCCCACGTGACCATCAACGCACGGGCCGAGGAGGACGTGGAGCCCGAATGCATCATGCAGAAGGTGGCCAGAGCCTCGGGTGCCAACTATGCCTTCCACAAGGAGAGCAGCCGTTTCCAGGACACGGGCCCCCAGGCCCCAGTGGTGAGTGCTGCCTGGGCCCGAGGGTGGCAGGCCAGGAGCCAGCAGACGGGCTGGTTTCTCCCTCGTGGGGCTGGGCTCCTGCCTGCCTGGCTCCTGGTCCCTGAGCCAGATCACGGTGCAGATGGTGACCCCGGACCGGACGGAAGCCGGAGCTGCCCCCTGGTGGGGCAGGCGCTAGTGGGCCTGAGGAGCAGCTCTCTACCCTGCCTGGGGGTTCCACTGGCCGTTCTGGAGCCTCTTACAGCCCAGGGACAGTCCAGTCACGAGGCCACGGCACCAGCGTGTCCTGCACAGTCCCGGATGGTGGGCTCCATGGAGGAACTTGAGGTGGTGGATGGGCAGGCCCCTCCCAGTCAGGGGCAGACACGAGACCTCCCAGTTATGGGGAGCCCAGTTCCCCGAGGCACGGCTGGGGTCTGTGGAGATTTCTCTGGGCACTGCCACGGTGGTCAGCTGTCTGAGGCTGGTGGACGGGCTTCCATCCGCAGGGGCCTGGTGCAGCCAGAGACCCCCTCGGCATTGCCCGGCGGTTTCCAGGGCCCTTGGGCCGTCTTGCTGCTTGCTGGGCGCTGTCCCCACGGTTTTTGCTGGTGTCCTGCGCTCCCGAGGGCGGCCCCGTAGCGGATCCTCTGTTCTCCGCAGGGCTCTGTGTACCAGAAGACCAACGCCATATCTGAGATCAAAAGGGTTGGCAAAGACAGCTTCTGGGCCAAAGCAGAGGTGAGTGCTGCCAGGCGCATCGAGCACAGCTGCCCCTCACAGAGATTGGGTGGGCCAGGTGCCATGGAGCCTTGCGCGCCGTTGCTCGGTTTTTCTCCCCATAAACTCACGGGGGTGCGTGTGTTCTCGTACGCGCCTGTGCTTGAGTGGAGGCCGAGCGGGGTTGGGCCGCAAGGCTGGTGGGCGGTCCCTCCTGGCCGCTGCACGGATGCCCGGGGGGCTCCGGGGCTTTAGGGCAGGCCCAGCTGGCCCGCCCTGCGGGTGCTGAGTGGGGCAGGCGGGCCCGGCTGTCCCTGCAGAAGGAGGAGGAGAACCGCAGGCTGGAGGAGAAGCGGCGGGCGGAGGAGGAGCGGCAGCGGCTGGAGGAGGAGCGCCGGGAGCGGGAGCTGCGGGAGGCCGCCCGCCGCGAGCAGCACTATCGGGAGGAGCCGGGCGGTGAGGCCGGACCCCAGAGGTGAGGCCCCAGAGTTAAGGTGGAGGGAGGGTGCCAAGTGGGCCGCGGCTGGGCTGCAGCTCCCTCCTCCCTCTGCCCTCCCGGCAGGAAGAGTGAGCAGCAGGAAGTACTTCCAAGGAGCAGAGAGGAGCAGGTGAGACTGGGGTGCTCCCCCCACCCCCCCCCGAGAGGGTCTGTTGCAATAATGCTGGGGGGGTGTTCCTGCTGTGCCAGGGGGAGGGTCCTGCAGCCAGCTGGAGGTGGCAGGGGAGAGGACAGTGAAGGGCAGAAGTGGCTGGCGTGGGCCTCAGCCCGGTCCTGGACGAGGCCCGTGAGCCCCTCCTCACTGCCGGGTCCACGCGCACCCCTCCAGGAGCCCATCAGCCAGACAGCACATCCGCGCGAGATTTTTAAGCAGAAGGAGAGGGCCGTGTCCACCACATCCATCTCTAGCCCCCAGCCAGGTGAGTCTTCCCGCTGGGTCTAGCCACGAGGCAGGGGCAGGCTGAGGGGAGCCCGGGGTCCCAGTGTGGGGTCCCCAGAGGGAGCGACAGATGTGTCAGAAGGTGACAGAGGTGAGTGAGCAAGGAGAGCGTGTGCATTTAAGAGTGGCTTCTGGGAGGGGAGCCTGGGCCGCAGGTGTCCCTTTCCTGCCCGTGGCCTCAGCCTGCAGAGACCTGGAAAAGAAGGGCCACGTGTGGCTTCAGAAGGGAGACCCTCCAGCCCGGCCCCATTAACCCGTGGTGCAGCTTGCACGTGGTGGCTGGGCCCCGCAGCCTCCGTCACTCAGCTCTCTGGCCCCCAAGGACGCCGGACAGCAGCACCGTCAGCTCCCCCACGCTGGGGGGCTGCTCGAAGCGTTCTATGTGTGATGTGTTTCTGCAGCGCCTGTGTCCCCCGTTCCCCTCCGCCTCCGTCTGTGTGACAGCCCCTGTCCTGGGGCAGGTCCACCGTCCAGGCAGTGCAGGGTACAGAAACAGTGGACACGGCTCGTCTTCCCCTCGTCCAGCGCTGGTGTGTTTACCTTTGTTTGCAGGCAAGCTGAGGAGCCCCTTCCTGCAGAACCAGCTCACCCAGCCAGAGACCCAGCGCAGCACAGAGCCCACCCAGGCCTCCTCGAGGCCCAGGGCAGGCAAGGCGCTTGGCCACCCCGCGGGGGGGAGGCGGTGCTGGGGGTGGGAGAGCGGGAGGGAGAAGGAGGGTGTCCGCTCCCCTTACCGGGGCTCAGGGCGGGCTGCGCCGTCCCGTGCAGATACCCGTGAGGAGCCAGTGGCCGGTGCTCCGCTGTGTCCAGCGCAGGCAGAAGAGGAGGCTGTGTACGAGGAGCCCCCGACGGTGGGTCCCCTGCGGCAGGGCGCGGCTGTGAAGGGGCCATGTGCCCAGAGACACCCTCCTCGTGCCAGTCGTGGGATGCCCGACTCCCGACGGCTCGCTGCATGTGGAGTCTCGTTTACCGTTGGAGCAGGCCCGTGGAATACGTGGTCTGGCACTCCTCTGCCCCGCGGGAGGCCCGGGGTGGGGGGACATCGTGGGGGCAGTGGCATGGCCGCAGCCCCTGCCCTCTGTGTGCTGTGCCCCTCCCCCCAAGCCTGGTGTGAGCCCATAACGAGGACCCCGGATTTCTGTTCTCTCCACGCGGGTCAGGCGCAGCAGCAGGATGCCGGCTCTGAGCCCGCGGACCACTACCCGGGGCTGGGCGGTAAAGGGCTCTGTGCCCGGGCCCTGTACGACTACCAGGCAGGTAATGTGCGGTGGCCCGGCCACTCAGGCTGCAGGGCCCCACGTCAGGAGGCGGGCTTCAGGGCTCCCTTGGTGGGGGGACGGAAGGGTGAGGGCACGATGGGGTGGACGCCCTGCACAGCCCAGGCCTTCCCGTGCACTCCGGGCAGCGTCTGTGGGCAGGAACCCCAGTTGCCAGCGTTGTGCTAGAGCCCGAAAGTGTGACCAGAGGGGTGGGCGGACCTGCACGCCGGGCCCCCGGTGGCCTGGCTGCAGGCTCAGGGAGCAGGCTGCTGTGCGGAAGTGGGGGGCCCAGGGTCAGGTTGTGCTGGAAAGTGTGTCGGGGGCGGGGGGTGGGCGTTGGCTGCTGGAGTGGTGTCGGGAAAGGCCCCCAGCTTCAGTGCCGCCTCCCGCAGCTGACGACACGGAGATCTCCTTCGACCCCGAGAACCTCATCACGGGCATCGAGGTGATCGACGAGGGCTGGTGGCGTGGCTACGGGCCAGACGGCCACTTTGGCATGTTTCCTGCCAACTACGTGGAGCTCATTGAGTGAGGACCCTCCGCTGCTGGCTGCGCCGAGGCCGTCCTTCCCCTCCCCGCCCACACGTGCTTTCCTCACTGCCGGGGACGTGGCATCCGTGGTGCAAGAGCCCCACGGCACTCCTCCGGGAATGGGACCCCCCAAAGAAGACAAGCCCTTGGGCTCCCTCAGACTGGGGTGCTCAGCCTGTCACCCTAGATGCAGCAATACCCCGTGATTCCCCAACGTGCTCCGGCAGCTGCCGGCCCTCCCAGCCAGCCTGGCCTTTGGCCCCCACAGGGGACGTGGAGCCAAGCCCTGCTTGGCCGGCCCCTCCGTGGCCTCTGCCGGAGGAGGGTGGCGCTGCCCCACCAGGCGGTCTGAGCCGCGGCCTTTGCCTTTTTTTCCCTTTCCTCCTGGCTCTAAAGGGTGGTGGCTCCAGCTGGTAGTGGTCCTCGGGAACGGTGACCTTGGCGTTTAGGACCAAAATCTGAGTGGGTCGTGACGGTTTGGGCAGCAGTAGGTCCCCTTTCTGGATCCCGCCCTGTGCTCTCAGTCCCCTGTCCCTCTGCCTGGGCTGCGGACTGTGGGCAGTGGGCACAGGGATGACCGAGCCCCCGTCTGAGCGTATGGTCAGCAAACCCGTGTCCTTCGGAGTGGAGCGCCCTGTTCCGCCGGCCCTGGTGTGTGCTCCACCGGATTCTGGTTCTGGAAGAGGGACCGGAGCGGCCGCTCCCTGCTCTCTCACCCTGCCTATCCCGGCCCACCCGTGTCTGCTTTCAGAGAGAGAACTTGCCGTGTTGTGGCCTGAATGCCCCCGTGTGGAAACCGGCCCCTTCCCGGGTATGCGTGGGCGGTGTGTGCAGGTGCGTGCGCGCACACACACCCCCAGACCTCGGGCGGCCGTGGGCCCTGGAGGGGCATAAACGTAAAGATGTGACTCGAGTCGTCTGTTGCATGTCCGCGTTCTGGGAGGGGCTGAGGGCCGCCCGCCTGCCCGCGCCGGGTGTGCGTGGAGTGTGAAGTGAGGTGCCTGGAGCCCACCGCGTGCCGGGGCTCGCGGTTCCTCTTGTGCTCTGGCAGGTGCCAGGTAGCAGCAGCCTGGCGTGGCGGCTGCACCAAGGAGACCGCTGGCCCCGGGTGGTGGCAGATGGCCCCTCTTGTCCCCTGGGCTGCGAAGGCAGGCCTCGCCAGCCCTGATTCTCTGCCCCCGAGCTGCGGAAGATCCCGGAGTCCCCTGTTGCAGGCTCTGAGGCCAGCGGTGGGCTTGACCTCAGATGTGGGGACGCCCGGGGTGTGGGGCTCGGTACCACCTCACCTTGCCCACCCTGGGGCTGCAGGGACGGCAGAGGACAGCCCATCTGAGGGAAGCGGCCATGAAGTGGTGTCCTCGCTGCAGTCCCTGCTCACTGGGGAGAGCTGGGTCACCCCAGGCACCCCGATTCTAGAGCGAGGTTACCAGGGGGTGGTTCGGTTCCTGGCGTCACCATAGGGGGCCTGTTAGGAGTTACCTGATAGCCCAGCTTGGGGACGAGACTCCTGCCCTTGGTTCCTGGGGCCCTCTCACCTAATGGGGGTGGGCAGCAGGGGCCGCATGCCCTGGGGCAGGGTTCGTGGAACCCCTAGCTCAAGGACTCGGAGCCGGGCATGCCGGGCCACGCTGGACTCGAGGTGGTAGGTGGAGGTGCCTTTATTGCCAGAAGCCCACCCTTCACTTGGCCTTGCCCTGGGCGGCCACAGCCTCCATGGCCTTCCTCACGGTTTCCTCATCACCCAGGAACCGCATGGGCTTGGTGGGCTTCAGCGCCTGGTCCAGCTCGTACACGATGGGGATCCCCGTGGGCAGGTTCAGCTCCATGATGGCCTGGTCCGACATCCCTGGACCGGGGGAACGGGGTCCTTAGTCCCCTCGGCCAGTGCGCCAGGCAGCTTCCCGCCCTCACGTTCAGCAGGCCCTGTGACCTTTATGGGCCACAGAGCCGGGCCAGCCAGGCAGCAGCCCACCCCCCCCCGCCCACAGCGAGCCCCCCGCACAGATGCCCCTGGAGAAGGTCAAGCCGGTAGTGAGAGACCGAGTGGCCTGCAGAAATAGCCGTGGCAAACCGGGACCTTGTGCCCCCAACCAGGAACCACTGGGACCTGGGGCCACGCCATTGGGTCTTTTCGGTTTGGTTTCTAGAGCGTTCTAAATTCTAGCCATCAGGAGCAGGGGTGCTCCTGACAATTGGGGGTGGAGGGACAGCGAGAAGGGCTTCCTGTGACCAGGGTGGAGGGGAGGCTCTGTGGGTGGAAAGGGAAGGTTTCCCAGGGAAACCTGACCCTGCCGGCCTTCGCAGCCCCTGGCCTGGAATAGCAGCTCGACCTTTGCAGCTCCGACACCCCCCTCCCCCCCCAGCCAGTTCTCCAGGCAGTGGGAGACTGCAGTGACGCTGGCCTCCGTGCTTCTCTCCCAGATCCGGCCCCTGGAAGGGAGGGGCACAAGGTGGTCTTGGGGAGGGTGGACGGGGGCTGGGCAGGCCTAGGGGGCCCGCCTGTCTGTGTTCTGGCCAGCTACCCACTGACCCCCAGAGCGGGGGGTTTGGGGCTCCCCACCTACCGGCCTTCTTCCCCTTTCCACAGTCCCGAGAAGCTTGAAGGCCGTTGGAGGCTCAGACTCCCAAGGATCTGTATGTCTAAGGGAGCCCGGTGGAGATGCACGCCCCGAGCTCCTTAGTGGGAACCCAGCTACAGGCCGGGGTCGAGGACTGCTCCACCCTAGCACCCTCTTAACTGGTCTTACCTTTTCCTTGCGTGGGTGTGAGCTGGGGTCCCCTGCCCTGGGCCTCATGAGGCCCCCCCCGCCCGACCCCGGAGAGGGTGGTTGAGACCCAGCGAGTGGTGTGACTTGACCAGGGCCACACAGCAAATGGATCTGGAGCCAGACGGCCCTGCCTTGACCCCGGGCGGCCTTGGGCACGGCCTTCCCATCTTTCCCAGGTTTGTGGCCAGGAAGCCAGGCCAGCCCCAGGCCTCTGGACCCCGGGTCGGAGCAGCAGATGTTTCCACCCACATCCTCCAGAAGGAAGCTCGTATGTAATGTCCCAGTACATAAACAAGTGAAACAAAAATTTTACAAAGTGGGTTTTTTAAGTGGTTTCTCAGTCCTCCCAGTTCAGTTTGAACTCTGACCCTGAGTGTTCATGTGTGCAGAGCTGCCTGGGCAGGGGCCTTGTAGCTGAGATGAGCATTTGGGGGTCAACCGGTTCAAGGGCATGTGCCCCGTCCGCCCCCCAACCTGCCTCCGCCCACACCCCCTGCAAGGATGGGCCTCACCTTCCAGGTGCTTGACGATGCCCCGCAGGCTGTTCCCGTGGGCCGCGATGAGCACTCTCTTGCCAGCCTTGATCTGGGGGGCGATCTCCTCGTCCCAGAAGGGCAGGGCCCGGGCGATGGTGTCCTTGAGGCTCTCGCAGGTGGGCAGCTCCCCGGGCTTCAGGCCTGCGTATCGCCGCTCCTGGGGGCGTCCACACTGCTGTTCCCTCCCCAGGAAGTCAGCCCCCGCCCCCCGCCCGGGCTGCCATCCCCAAGGCCCTGCCCCTAGACCCTCCCCTGATGCCCCAACAGCCCACCTTGCTGATGGAGTTGTTGTAGGGGTGCTTCTCATCCATGGGGGGCGGCGGGATGTCGAAGGAGCGCCTCCAGATCTTCACCTGCTCCTCCCCGTGCTTGGCGGCCGTCTCGGCCTTGTTGAGGCCCGTGAGGCCGCCGTAGTGCCTCTCGTTGAGGCGCCAGGTGCGCACCACGGGCAGCCACATCTGGTCCGTGCCATCCAGGATGGTCCAGAGGGTGCGGATGGCTCGCTTCAGCACCGACGTGTAGCAGATGTCGAAGTCCATCTTGGCGTCCTTGATGGCCTGAGCGCCCCTCTTGGCCTCCTGGGCCCCCTTCTCGCTCAGCTCTGCGTCGAACCAGCCACAGAAGCGGTTCTCCTGGTTCCAGGTGCTCTCGCCATGCCGGACCATCACGAGGCGGTGGGTGGACATGGTGGTGCTGGGGACCGCGGCGGGCTGCGGACGGGGACCGCGGCCTCCCAGGTGCACCCAGTTTTATAACAGTCTGTCCCCAGCCCCCACCCTGGCCAACTGCCAGTCAGCATTCCAGGCGGGACGGGCGGCGGCAGGTGGCCAGTAGCAAAGCTTGGGGGAGGGCAGGCCCAGAGCCGGCCTTAAAATAGCCCCAGCAGCCACCAGCGCCTGGGCCGGGTGGGGCTGCGCGCAGGACCGGGCATGAAGGGCAGGAGTCTGAGACATGCCTGAGAGGTGGGGCTGCCAGGGGCAGCACGGATCTCCGAGCACGACTCCTCTGTCCGGCAGGAGGGCTGATGCTGTGGCCTCAGGCAAGAGGCACATGCCCAGGCCCTTTCTGCTGGTCCTTGTCCACACAACTGGGGGCGAGCCTGCATTCCCCTAAGGGAGCTGGCCTGTGTGAAGGGGAGCCCAGGGGTGTGTGCACGCAGGCGCCTGTGTCTGCCCACGTACACATGCATGTGTGCACCCGTGTGCGGGCACATGCATGAGTGGTGTGTTACGTGTATACACGCGTGTCCGTGTCTGTCACTTGTTGCATGTGCATATGCGCATGCCTGTGAGCTGCCAGGAGGTTCCCCCAGGGGCTCTGCTCTGCTCAGCGGGGCGTGAGGGCTGCATGGGGGCTTCCCTCCCCCGCTCCCTCTGCCCTGCCCGCAGGGCGAGTCCTAAGGGAGCCTGTGGCCCATGGCCAGGCTGGGAGGGACCGTGACGTCACCTCTGCTAATCCCCTCAAGGGACAGAAGGGAGTGAAAGGTCAGGTCGCTGTGGGCAGGGTCAGGGGAGAGGGTGGGGGCCGTAGCCCTGCGGCAGGCGGTCCGGACCTGCAGGAGAGGGCACGAGGCGGTAGGGTGGGCAGGGGCCTGGGCTGAGCCGGGCAGAGCTGTTTCCAAGACAACCGGGGGAGATGGAGGGGTTGGGCCAGAGGGGAGCCGAGGATGCTGCCACACTGTCCCACCCAAGCCAGGCTTGCCCCTCCCCACTGAAACCACCTTTCAAAGAAAGAGAAATCCAAGAGTCATGCCCCCCAGAGGTACTGGTTGTTGGGTTCATGCCCAGCTCAGCAGGAGCACCCACAAGTGGGCCGAGGTTGAAGCTGGGGGACCAGACCTCTGCATTCAGATTTGGGGGGACAGGCTCCCCTACACCTCCTCCCACCCCACTGCCCTAGCGACCACACCCTTACCCTCTCAGGCTCCTGAAAATGGAACAGGGTGGGCGGGAGGCCAGCAGAGGGGTCAGCTACTACACTGAGACCTGGACCTGAGTGTGCGAAGCCCTGACCTCTCTCCCTCCAGCCTTGCTATCCACCCAGGGGACAGCCTCCCAGCTCTGGGTCCCTAAGATGGGGGCTCCACACCCCAAGGCCACCCTCCTAGCAGCGCCACACGTAGGCCTTGCTGCTCCAGCTCTGCCCTTGTTAGAGCCACATCTCCTATATAAGGTCTACTTTTTGTTCCCTTGGCCACTAACCAGGCCCTGGGGGCCCAGCAGACAGCCAGGCAGGAAGCTCCTGTTCAGTGGGGGACAAGATACAAGCAACTCAACAAGCTCTTCTCTTTCATCCCAGCTAGCAGGAACGAGTAAAAGGGGATAGGGAGAAATGGGAGAGCAGAAGGGGGCAGAGACGGCCCCTTGGAGGTGCAGCAGAAAGCCAAGGACTCGCCAGGACGAGTTCTGGGGGAGAGCACTCCAGCCAGAGGGGCGGCAAAGAGCCAGTCCCTGGGTAGAGGGGCAGAGGGCACAAGGGGCTGGGCTCTGCGTCCTGATGCAGATCCCTGGAGAGCTTGAAGCATGACTTCACGAATTTTATCTTATTTTGTTTTTAAGATTTCATTTATTTGACAGAGAGAGAGAGAGAGCACGAGCAGGGCAGAGGGAGGAGAAACAGGCTCCCCACTGAGCAGGGAGGCCGACGTGGGGCTCGATCCGAGGACCCTGGGATCATGACCTGAGCTGAAGGCAGACGCTTAACGACTGAGCCACCAGGTGCCCTGATGATGTAGACATTCTAACGCTATTAATTCTTCCAAGCCATGAGCATGGAATATCTTTCCACCTATGTGTGTCTTCAGTTTCTTTCATCAGTATCTTAGTTTTCAGTGTACAGATCTTTCAACCCCTTGGTTAAGTTTATTCCTAGGTATTCTGTTATTTTTTGGTGACATTATACATGGCATGGTTTTCTTAATTTCTCTGAAAGTTCATTGTCAGCACGTAGCAACACAACTGATTTTTTTATATTGATTTTGCCTCCTGCAACTTTATTGAATTCATTTATTAGTTCTAACAGGCTTTTTGTGGACCCTTTAATGTGTTCCATGTATAAGATCATGTCATCTCCAAATAGAGACAGTTTTACTTCTTCCTTTCCAATTTGGATGCCTTTTATTTCCTTTTCTTGTCCCATTGCTGTGGCTAAGACTTCTAGTACTACGTCAAATAGAAGCAGTGAGAGTGGGCATTCTTGTCTTGTTCCTGACCTTAAAGGAAAAGCTTTTCACTGTTGAGTATGATTAAAGGTAGGCTTATCATACATGGCCTTTACTATGTTGAGGTATGTTCCTTCTGTACCCACTTTGAGGGTTTTTTAATCCTAAATGGATGTTGAATTTTGTCAGATCCTTTTTCTGCCTTTATTGAGATGATCATATGACTTTTATCCTTCATTTTGTTAATGTGGTGTATCATATTGATTTGTGGATGTTGAGTCATCCTTGCATTCCTAGAATAAATCCCACTCAATTGATCCTTTTAGTGCATTGCTAAGTTCAGTTTGCTAGTATTTTGTTGAGGATTTTTGCATATGTGTTCGTCAAGGAGAGTGACCTGTAATTTTTCTTTCCTGGTGGTGTTTTTGTCTGGTTTTGGTATCAGGGTAAAGCTGACTTTATAAGTTCTGAAGTGTTCCCTCCTCTTCTGTTTTGGAAGAGCTGGAGAAGAACTGGTGCTAATTTTTCTTTAAATGTTCGGTAGGATCACCAGTGAAGCCATCTGGTCCTGCACTTTTCTTTGTTGGGGGGTTTTTGATTATTTATTCAATCTCCTTATTAGTTACAGAGCAGTTCAGATTTTCTGTTCCTTCATGACTCAGTCTTGGTAGGTTGTGTATTTCTAAGAATTTACCCGTTTCTTCTAGATTATCCAATTTGCTGGCATTTGTTGTCCCTTATGATCCTTTGTGTGGTATTAGTTGTAATGCCTTTTCTTTCATTTAAAATAGTCCCCTTCTTTATTAGTAAAAGTAGCTAAAGGTATGTCTATTTTGTTTATCTTAAAAAAAAAACAAACAGCTCTTAGGGGTGCCTGGGTGGCTCCGTCAGTTAAGCGTCTGCCTTCAGCTCAGGTCATGGTCTCAGGGTCCTGGGATCGAGCCCTGAATCAAGCTCCCTACTCAGGGGGAGTCTACTTCTCCCTCTGCCTGCCCCTCCCCCTGCTCGTTCTCTCTAATAAAATCTTTTTTTTTTAAGATTTTATTTATTTATTTGACAGACAGAGACACAGAGAGAGAGGGAACACAAACAGGGGGAGCGGGAGAGGGAGAAGCAGGCTTCCCGCGGAGGAGGGAGCCCGATGTGGGGCTCGATCCCAGGACCCTGAGACCATGACCTGAGCCAAAGGCAGGTGCTTAACTGACTGAGCCACCCAGACACACACACCCCCCCCCTTTAATATTTCTTATAAGGCTGGTCTAGTGATGAACTCCATCATCTTTTACTTTTCTGGAAAATTCTTTATCTCTCCTTCAATCCTGAAGGACAGCTTTGCCAGGTACCATTATTCTTGGCTGGCAGGGTTTTTTGTTTTTTTTTTTCTTTTATCTTTCTGCACTTTGAAAATATCATGACATTCCCATGTGGCCTGCAAAGTTTCTGCTGAAAAAATCTGCTGATAGTCTTATGGGGGTGGGGGTTCCCATGTAAAAAGGTGTTTTTCTCTTACTGCTTTTAATAGTCTCTCCTTGTCATTAACTTTTGACAACTTAATTAAAATGTGTCTTGGTCTGGGTTTCTTTGAATTCATCTTATTTGGAACTCTATGGGCTTCCTGGTTCAGATAGCCAGTTCTTTCCCCAGGTTAGGGGAGTTTTCAGCCAATATTTCTTTGAGTAAGCTTCATTCTCTTTCCTCTTTTTGGGATCCTATAATGCACATTTTGGCCTCCTTGGATAGTGTCCCATAAGCCGCTTAAGGTATCTTCTTTCTCACTTTTTTCTTTTTGCTCCTCTGATGAGTTCCACTGTACTATCTTCAAGTCCGCTTTATGTAGTCTGTAGCCGAACCCTTCTGTTGAATCTCAGTTCAATTTCTGTATTCTTCATCTCTGTGGTTTATGTTTGGTATTTTCTTTTAGTTTCCACGTCTTTGTTGAAATTCTCATTTGTTCATGCATAATTCTCCTGAGCTCGGTGGGCATCTTTATGACCATTATTTTGAACTCTTTATCAGGTAAGTCACTAACCTCCATTTCATGAAGGTCTGTTTCTGGAGTTTTGCTCTTTTGTTTGGAACATATTCCTCTGTTCATTTTCCTGGACTCTCTGTGTTGGTTTCTGTGTCTTTGATAAAACAGCCGCCTCTCTGAATCTTGATGGAGTGGTCTCATGAAGGGGGTGAACCCTATCATTCAGCCCAGCCCACACTCTTGGTTCGCTCAAACCTCTGTGATTGCCCAAGCCACTTCTTTCTTCTTAGTGGCTCCCAGTGGTTGAAAGTGTGCCAAGGCCCATTAGTGTCCCAAAGAGGAGGCTCAGCCATAGATGTGTGCTAAATTAGAAGCCTGACCCTCAGGCAGCAGCCTTCGAAGTAAGCAAAGTCCTCGTTCATGCAAAGCCCGGGAGATAGGATTTCAGTGTGCATACTCTGTGCTGAGCCCTGGGCAGATAGCTGTTTAAGAATGGCGTCTTTCTTTGAACAGTCCTGGGGGGCCCTGCAAATGCAAGCCCCACTGGCCACCAGAAATAGGTGATCAAGGGGCATGGCTCTGGATGGCAGCTGACAAAGCCAGGGCAGCAAGAGGCGCACAAGCTCCTTCCAGGGAGACACCGGTGACCCGGTTTGCTGTGGGTGTTTTCATGTTTGCCCGATATGTAGCAATTGTTCAACTAGTTTCTGGATTTCTTTTTAGAGGGAACTGCTTCTCTGTACCTGTGGATTTGGTGTATCCAGGAGAAGGAAGTGAGTTCGGGAGCCTCCCAGATCACTAGTTTAGACCTGAACTTGGGCCTGGGAAATGCCAAGGGTATCACAGAAGGGCCTAGAAGTTGCAAGGTGCGGCAGCCACGTGTCTCTGGAAGCCAACCCTCAGTCCTGACTGTAGGGAAGGAAGTCTTGGTAGGTGCGGAAAAGACACTCCACATCAGTCACCATCAGGGAACTGAAAATCAAAACCATAATGAGATATCACTTCATACCTGTTAAAATGGCCATCACCAAAAAGACAAAAGATGACAAGTGTTGCTGAGATTATCCACAACCCCTGTGCACTGTGGTGAGAATGCCAACGGGTGCAGTCACTCTGGAAAACAGTATGGAGTTTCCTCAAAAAAACTAAAAATATAGAACTACCATATGATCCAGCAATCTTACTTCTGAGCATGTAGCTGAAGGAAATGAGAACAGAATCTCAAAGAGGTATCGGCACCCCCATGTTCCCTGTAGCATTCTTGACAGACAAGATGTAGAAATCTAAGCTGAGTGTCCATCGATGGATGAATGGATAAAGATGTGATACACACATATCGTCATATATATATACATATATGTCTAATACACACACGCAATGAAATATTCAGTCATGAGAAGGAAAATCCTGCCATTTGCCACAACACAATTACACAATTCACAGCGCTCACCATAGCACATATCCTCCCCAAAGTCTATCACCCAGCCGCCCCATCCCTCCCACCCCCCACCACTCAAGCAACCCTCAGTTTGTTTCCTGAGATTAAGAGTCTCTTATGGTTTGTCTCCGTCTCCGGTTACATCTTGTTTCATTTTCCCCTCCCTTCCTGTATCATCCTCTGTCTTCTCAAATTCCTCATATCAGTGATATCATATGATACTTGTCCTTCTCTGAATGACGTATTTCGCTCAGCAAAATACCCTCTAGTTCCATCCACGTCGTTGCAAATGGCAAGATTTCATTTTTTCAATGGCTGCCTAATATTCCATTGTATATATGGACCACATCTTCTTTATCCATTCATCTGTCAATGGATATCTAGGCTCCTTCCATAGTTTGGCTATTGTGGACAGTGCTGCTATAAACATTGGGGTGCAGGTGCCCCTTCAGATCACTACATCTGTATCTTTGGGGTAAATAACCAGCAGTGCAATTGCTGGGTTGTATGGTAGCTCTATTTTCAACTTTTTGAGGAACCTCCATACTGTTTTCCAGAGTGGCTGCACCAGCTTGCATTCCCACCAACAGTGCAGGAGGGTTCTATATGGGGATCTTTAAAAAAAAAGAAAAAGAAAAAGGTCCAATCCATAAAAAACAGTAGAAAAGTGATTGTCAGGAGCTGGGGGTGGGGGAAATAGGGAGAGGTCTGTAAAATGAATAAAGCCTAAGGATCTAATGTAAAGCATGGTGATTACAGCTGAGAACCCCGTATTGTAGAATTGAAATGAGTGCAGACACATCATGATGAGATGTAGGAAAACTAAAGACCAAGGAAAAAATTCTAAAATCAGCCAGAGGAAAATGATTCACTTCATGTAGGGAGCAATTCTTTGCAAGGCTCTGGGTTTCTCACCGGAAACCAAGCAGGCCAGAAGGAAGCAGAACAATATTTTTAAACTGTTGAAATGCAAGAACTGGGGCGCCTGGATGGCTCAGTCGTTAAGCGTCTGCTTTCGGCTCAGGTCATCATCCCAGGGTCCTGGGATCGAGTCCCGCATTGGGCTCTCTGCTTAGCAGAGAGTCTGCTTCTCCCTCTGACCCTCCCCCGTCTTGTGCGCTCTCTCTCTCATTCTCTCAAATAAATAAATAAAATCTTTAAAAATAAATAAATAAATCTTTTTTTAAATGGGGGAAAAAATACCCCATATGTAGTGAAAATCAGTACTGGGAAACCTCCCAGAGACCGCGTTGGAAGCTCCGGCAGGGGGCGCTCGCAGCCCTCCCAGGGGTCCATCGCTGACCCGACAGGAAGAGCCCGCCCTGCCCTCACCTGGATGGGACCTTGCCGGAGGCTGTGACCCCCGCAGGAGGGACAGACGCTTCGCTCCTCTGGGGCCACAGCTCTGCCGCCGAGAAGCCTCCACCCGCCCCCCAGCTTCCTCCAACGCACTTTGAGTTCATAACAGCTCCTCCCAATTCACCCCTTTTCTCCCTCGTTCCCCAGACTTGCCTAGGGTTTTGCCCAGCTTGTTTGTCCAGGACTGAAATTCTCTTTTATTCCTGAATACACCCATCTGTTCCTGGTGAAATAACTGGCAGTTTTTATTAAGTTTAGCTATATACGTATGTATGTATAGCTACCCTTAAGATATATATATACACACACACACATATAAAATATAAACTTAATATATATAGCTACATATACATTATAAATTTATAATTTGTCTTCTAACACTGTCTGCTGGGGGTTCCAATGTATGCAGAGGGAATCAGACTACAACATGAAGGGTAAAGGGACCTGTAGGCTGGTAGCATTCTCCATTCCACACAAAGTGGCAAAATATTAATTCTAAGTAGGCTATGAAAAGTGTGTATATAATTTCTAGAACCACTAAATATTTTTCTTTAAAGATTTTATTTGAGAGAGGGAGAAAGCACGCACAAGCAGGGGGTCGGGGCAGAGGGAGAAGCAGGCTCCTTACTGAGCAGGGAGCCTGATGTGGGACTCGATCCCAGGACCCTGGGACCATGACCTGAGCCGAGGGCAGATGCTTCACCGACTGAGTCACCCAGGTGCCCCCATCAATATTATATATACAAAGAAATATAGTCAGGAAGAGAGCAGCAGGGCAGGAAAGAAGAAACAGAGAACAACTGTTTGCCTAACCCCAAACCATGCAATAGTCTCATTAAACGGGAAGGGCCTGGCCTCGGACATGGGCACTCTCTGCACAGCAACTAAAGGAAATGAGGCTGTTTCTACTCTTGAACTCTACTCCTCACACCACCGCTAACACTCATGCTGTGAATTTTCCCCACCAAGCACTTCTCCACCAAGGAGAACTGGGGGTCCTACCGTCTAACTCAGCTCTAACACCATCTCCCTGGAGACTGCATCGACCCCATGGGGGAAGGGCTCAGTCCCCCAAAACTGCCCCCGCTTCAGAAGCCAATTGCAAGCCCCAGGTGCTCACCTGTACTTCCGACAGATTGGCTATCGATTGGGCTTCCCACATGCCCCCCTTTGGGTTTGATAATTTTCTAGAACAACTCCCCCCCAGAACGCAGGGAAACTCTTTCATTACCAGTTTATTATACAATAAAGAATATGATAAAAGATATGTACAAACAGATGACAAGGTGCATAGGGTGAGGTCTTGAAGGCTCCTGAGTGTAGCAGCTTCTGCTCCTCAACCTTGTGGAGCTGGGGTGCATCACCCTGTGATGCAGGACGTGTTCACCAACCCAGAAGCTCCCCGAACCTGTACTTTAGGGATTTTCATGGCATCACTGATTATGAACGATCTCCAGTGCCTCTCCCCTTCCTGGAGGATGGGGCTGGGCTTCTAATCACGGCCTGATCTTTCTGGTGCCCAGCCCCATCCCAAAGCCATCCCAGAGCCCACCGAGTGAGTGCCTCACTGGGAAAAAGACATTCCTTTCACCCAAGACATTTCATGGGATTTAGGAGCTCTGGCCAGGAGGTGGACAGGAAGACCAAAATATGGATTTCTGTATTTTTAAAGAAGATTTTATTTATTTATTGAGAGAGAGAGCAAGCATGAGCAGGGAGGAGGAGAAGCAGGCTCCCCAGCGGATTGAGCTTGACACAGGGCTCAATCCCAGGACCCTGAGCCGAAATCAAGAGTTGGACGCCCAACTGACTGAGCCTCCCAGATGCCCTTATGCATTTCTTTTTTTTTTTTTTATTTGAGAGAGCGAGAGAGAGAGATCATGAGCAGGGGGGAGGAGTAGAGGGAGAGGCAGACTCCCTGCTGAGCAGGGAGCCCGATGCGGGACTCGATCCCAGGATCCTGGGATCATGACCTGAGCGGAAGGCAGATGCTTAACGACTGAGCCACCCAGGCGCCCGCCCTTATGCATTTCTTATTGTATCACAATATCACAGCCAAACACATTGAATTAAAGACAACTTATAGTTTGGACTTTTAAAAGTCACCCAATTCCATGCTGGCTTCGAGGAACTTGCCCTGAATATAATAATGCACATTGGTTAAAGTGAACAGTAACCTCGTGTTCCATGGTATCAATCACCCTGATACCATCACTCATCAAAGACAGCAGAGACAGCTGCAGAGAGGATCTGTTACATACAAACTTCAGCACAGAATCTAGCAACAAATAAAATGGATTCTACACCATGCAGTTTATGTCGGGAGGTTTAAATCTGAAAGCCAATTAATACACCCTATCAGTAGAATGTTTTGTTTTTTGACAAAAATGACACATGATCATCTCAATGAATGAAAAAAAAAAAGCATTTGACAAAATCCAACACCCCTTCCTGATAAAAATACTCAGAAAACCAGGAATAAAACTGAACTTCCTTCATCTGATAAAGGGCACCTACAGACGCCGGACCCCTAACATCATCTTAATGGGGAAACGCTGAACCCAAGACTGGGCGCGAACAAAGAGGCCCACGTCCACCCGCGGAGCCCCAGAGGCTCCGGCCAGACCAGTGAGGCCACACAAGCAAATAACAGGGGACCTGAAATTGTTCCCAGTCACAGACAGGAGGGCTGTTTATGTGGACGGACAGACAGAACCACCAGGAATCTAAACTAATAGTGAGTTCTGTCAGGTTTCTGGATACATCTATGCATGAGAATAGGTGGGTTTGAGTGCTCACAATGAACAAATGGAAACTGAAACAATCTGTAACAGCTCCAAGGGAAAGAGAGCATTAGGCATAAACCTAACAGAGCAGGGGCTGGGTCTCTATGTTGAAAAACCAGAAAACACTGATGGAAGGAATCAAAGACAAGCAACTTCGTGCCGAGACATCCTGTGTTCACGAATCCCCAAGTATTCCTTCGTAGACAGACAAGCTGATTCTAAAATCTATACGGAAAGTCAAAAGAAGAGCAGGCAAAACAATCTGGAAAGAATAAAATTAGAGGAGTCACACCAGCTGATCTAGGCATTCCCCTCCAATTCAGGTTAGTCGAGTTAGGAGGGTGTTTTTGAAGCGATGGGCAGAGAGAGAGATGGAACAGAAGAGAACCCAGAAACAGCCCTGCACAAAAATGGCCAACGGATGTCTCAGGAAGGTTCGAGGACAATCCGGGAGCGAAAAGACGGCCTTGTCGACAGATGGTGCTGGAACCACGGGCCTCCTCCCGCAGATACCGAATCGTCAGCCTAAACCTCATACTTAAAATTCACTCAGAATGAATCCTACATCTCCATGTAAACTGTACGCTCTGCAAGAAAACAGAGACAGCGTTTATTGTAATTCGGAGTCAGAGACATGACCCAGAAGCGTGAGAGGAAAGAAAAAAGGTGCACGGACAGACTGGCGAACCAGACTTCCTAAAAGGTCAAACTCTGCTCTGAGAAGCGCCCTTGGAAGAAATGCACACACACCCTACACACAGACGGTTACAGAGAGCAGGGCACCCACACGCAGGGCGGAGACAGCGATGGCACCGCGGGGAAACAGTGCTCGGCCCTGCAGACGGCGGGGGCGCGTGCAAACCGAGCGCCGGGCTCCCGGGACGCTTGTCCATGCGGCGGTCCTTGGAAAGTGGCCCACCCTCACCCCGTAAGCCCTGGAGACCCCGGGTCTCACCGTGTGCCCCGAGAAAGGAGAGCCTGTGTTCACACGGACACGCGTCGTCCAAGTCTGCAGCGGTTCTCTTCGTGGTCACCAGAGCCTGGACGCAAGTTCTCGACAGGTGGACGCGTCGACGCCGGATGATGCCCCGCGGTGGCAGGGGGAACGACGGGCACCCGGAGGGCTGTCGGAGGCCCCACGCGGAGGGGCCAGTCTCGGAAGCTTACACGGAGTGGGCCTGCACGCACAGCACGTTCTGCAGAAGGAGAACCGCAGGGACCGGGAAGCGCCAGGAGAGCCCGTGGGTGCGACAGGCGAGCGGCGGTGGGGGGACGACGGGCCAGCGCGGGGTCGTCGGGCCAGCGCGGGGTCGTCCTGCTGCGGAGCAGACACACTGAGCAAACACAACCTCCCTGAGAAGAGTCTGGGGGCCGGAGAGGGGCTCGGATGGAGCCCCAGCTTGGGAAGAAGCCTGCCCTGCCGCCGGGCACCACCCGGCCCCCCGCTTCCTCCATCGGACCCGCAGAGCAGCCCCGCCCAGCCCCCTCCTCCTGGTCCCGGCCTGATCGCAGTCCCTCCGCCATTCCCAAATGAACCCATTTTGCTGGTACAATAACTGGCTGCTTTATTTGCAAGGTTGGCCTGGTGGAGGTGGGCGCGACTACACACGTTACAATTCGTAAAACCCTATGCCAAAACGAGTCAACGTCACTGCAAGTTCCTTTGAAAAGTATTTTTTATTGCAGAGAGCGGTCAGGGGCGTCCTCACCTGACAGAGACCTGTGAGTCTGGACAGTGTTCCAGGTGGACGGTCCAGCAGCGAAGGCACTGGAGCCGAAGCAGAGGACACCGCGTGGCCAGTGCCCCTCCGTGAGACGCTGGGACCCCCACCGGCCCCGCGGGCGTCCGCGGCTCGGTCAGAGCAGTGGGAGCGGAGAGGAGGCCAGCGGTCAGGGGGACGCAGGAATGCCAGGCCCCTGGGGGCCACAGTGAGGACTCTGGAATTACTGAACAGGGTGGGGGGCTGTGGGGCGCAGGGAGCAAGGGCGGGGACGCTACGTGGCTGTTAAAGGCCTTCTGAGAACAGAGCTTGAAGAACAAAGGCAGAGACCGGAGACTGGACGCCTGTTTGGAAGGTGGGGGCCAGCACCGGAAGTTCTCCCCCCACCCCAGCTCCTGCCTCTGCACCGGCCCTCTCCAGATGCTGGCCGCCCTTTAGCGCCTGGTGGCACACTCCTGGCGGGAAGGAGCTCCAGGCCTCCACCCCCCATCTCGGAGCCCTGGGACACCGCCATCCACCACCTCAGGCCGTGCAAGCACCCCACCACGGAGACGGGGCTGTTCACATCCACACTGGCCCAGGGGCACCCCGCCACGGTGCCCCCAACCATCACCCCATAGCTGATGGGGGCCAGGTGCCCCGCACTCCCCATCACAGTAGCGCATTCAGAACACAGAGCTTGGTTTGGTGCACGGTGTCATTTCATTAGATCCTGGACTGGAGGGTGGGTAGGGCTCCGGGCCGGGGGTCGGGAGGGGCGAGGACCTGGGGCCACAGTGCATCCTCTCCCTGGAGCCCACAGGGCTGGCTCGCCAGAGTGGGGTGGGGCCGGCAGGCAGGCTCAGGCATTTCTCTGCTCTGGGGGAAGGTACTCAAGGCCCAGGTGCCTGAATATGTCTTCCTCGGAGGCCGCGTGGAAAAGCATCTTCTGCAACAGGAGTGGGGGTGTTAAGGCCTGGGGGCTGCCCCCGACGGCGCTGGCTTCCTGGAGAAGGGCGTAGGGAGGGGTCGGGAGGGGCAGCGGGTTCCTCCCCCAGGCAACCCCCCGCCCAGCAACACTACCTGCTCCGGGTCAAACAGCCCATGGCTGTTCAGCCACAGCCCTCTCTCCTTCCGGCTGAAGCGGCGCAGCTCCCGCTGGAAATGCTGGGGAGAGCGAGGTCGTGGCAGGGCCGCTGATCCCCCCCACAGCCCCAGGCCCGGCCCCCACAGCCGGCGCCTACCTTAGAGCCAGTCCAGCCTAGCAGGGCGAAGGGGAGCTGGCTGTTGGGGACAGCCACCAGGTCCACCCGCACGGCCCTCCTCTGGGCGCCCCCCACCACGGCCCCTGGGGGTTGTGGTAGGCAGAAAATGCAGAAAGCAATCTCGAAGGCATCCATGGTGTGGCTCCCCCGGGTCGGGTGGGCGGCGTCCTCAGGGCGGCCGCGGTGGTGTTGGTGGTACAGGACAAGCCCCTGCGGGCAGAGCAGGCGTGGTGGGCCACCGCGGGGCGGGGCGGGGCCGGGGGCAGGAGCCAGAGTCCCGGCAGTCCTCCCCGCCGTCCCCCCAGCCCAGGCAGGCAGCCCGAGCCCCTCACCTGCTTCTCCAGGCGGCCCATCACGCTGGGCAGCAGCCCGGCCTCCCGGCCCTCCTGGGGGTGGCTGACCAGCAAGTCCACGTCGTGGCCCTGCAACTTCCCCCTGAGGGGGCGCCGTCTGACTCTGGGGGCCACACGGCGCTGTGGCTGCTCCCAGGTCCCGCCAGTGAGGGAGGGCCCACCCCAGGGGCCTTCCCTGGAGGGCCAGCAGACCCCCTCACCTCCGGAAGCCGCCCACCAGCGTCACGGTGGCCCCGGGCAGGACGCACGCCACAGCGGCCTCCACCACCTGCTGCAGGGCCTCCGCCTCCGGCCGCCGGACCGGGGCGCTCAGGTCGTGGTAGTGCCGGAGTCCTGCGGAAGCACGGTCTCCTGACCTTCCCAGCCCCACCGGCTCGTGCTCTCCGCTGTCCCCTCCTCCCTCTGAAGCAGAGGAGACCGCAGATCCGCAGGCAGCGGCATGGAAGGGCTAGCAGAACTACTGTCTGTGCCATCAGGCTGCGGGTGTGGGTGCGGTCATGACGCAGACTACCCCTTTGAAGGCCTCGGTTCTCCCCTCCATAAAACGGGCCGGAAGCGGATAGGGACATGAAGGAGGTGGCTCTGCCGCTCAGGAACCCCTTCACCGGAGCCCTGGCCCAGCCCCGCACCTGCGGGGGGACCGCTGCCTCCCGCACAGTCAGGAGAGGTTTCAGAGGGGGAGCGGCGGCGCTTGGGCGCGCAGGCTCTCGGTAGGCGGTTCCTGACCGCGGCACGGGGACCCGTGGCTGACAGCACCTCCTGTTCCCTCAGACATGTGACTTCATGGGTCGCACCACCTGCGGACCCCCGCAGGGCCTCCCCTCCCCCAGTCCGAGGGAAGATGTTCAAAGGCGCGGTGGGTGCCAGGCTGCGGAACCACTCTGGCGGGGCCCCCAACCGCGGCCACGCGGGGAGGCCAGTCTAACACCTGCTACCCACTGGCCTCACACGGAGCAGCTCCCAGACAGCGGAACGGAGGCTCAGCGAAGGTAAAGTCTCAGGGCCATGGTCACCTACCTAGTACGTGGCCAAGACAGGACTCCAGCCCAGGCCTGACACACTCAAGCTCCCGTTCGTTCCACTGCACGGGGCCCCCTGCCATGAGCAGGCCCTGTCCTGAGCCTCTCCTGCCCCACAGGTCCCCATGCCATCTGCCAGTGCGCCAGGACACCAGCCCCACGCTGCCAAGCTGTGCGCAGGGCACGGGCCTCCCCTTCCCGGTCCACCCGGGAGGCGTGAACGTCACCCCATCACTGTTCGCTGCGGAAGGGCTCCAGCAGATCCAGACAGAGGCCGGCCTGCCCCTGGGGCCTCTGTGCACCGACCCCGCGCCCTGCCGTCCAGGCAGCCCCCCGGCACGTGCCGCGTCTGGTCAGTGCTGAGGGCTCCGTGGTGTGGGGGGGCCCGGGGCCCCGTCCTTCTCAGAGGCTCACCTGCTCTCTGCTGCTGGGTCAGCCTCTGGGGCTGCTTGTGGAGGCTGTCCAGGGTCCGCAGCCCGTCCCGGTACCACCGGTCAGCAGTCTTGACCCCAACCCCGAAGATCCCAGTGAAAAGCTGTTTGGGGGACGAGCACGGCGTGGTCAGGAGCGAAGTCCTGACAGAAGATGCAGATGGCCACCACCGTCCGCGAGGGCCCTGCTGTCCCGGGCCGCCCCGTGGCCGCTCACAGCTGCCCGGTTCAAGCAGGCCGCCCGAGGCCACGTGGTGCGCACACAGGCAGGATTCAAACCCCAAGGCCGGCCTGTGCGGGGGACGGCCCGGACAGACCCCAGGGTACCTCCCTCTGAGGGCCTCGACCCCCTGCTCCGGGCAAGTCTCTCCCCAGAGCACGTGCAGCTCCGGCCTGTGAGTCCAGCACCGCACACCAGTCACCCCACAGCCTCCTGTCCACTGGGAACCACGCCGCCCCCACCTAATAGCAGCTGGGGTTTCGCACCGGGGTTCTTCTCCTTAGCAAACCAGAGGGTTGTTCTAGAGGAGCTGCAGCGTGGGAGCCAACCTCCCGTCGGGGGCGGCCGGCCCCACACGGGTCTCCCACACGGGGCGGGGGGGCCAGCCCCCGGCCCCAGCAAGTCACTCTTTCCTCCCCGACCAAGCTGTTGGTCCGAGGTAGGCACCCGCTCCAGCCATTTTTGGAAGCGAAACAGAATGTCAGGCATGTGCGGTGCTGGAGGCTGTAACCCACGGACGGGGAGCCTTCCGTGGCTGGGTCTCAGCTGGCGAGGGGGCCAGCGCACAGAAAGGAGGAGGACCCTGGTGGCACTCGGGTCCCCGAGCCCTGCTTCCTCTGGCTCCAGCCCTGCCCATCTTGGGCTATGCTGGCCATCCTTCCCTCGGTCCCCGGAACGAAGAGCCTGGGTCCTGACAGAAAAAGTGCTCAGAACAGCCCAACCATGTTGTTTCGACAATGAACTTCTAATCGTTGACCCACCTCTCTGCTGGCCTGGGCACCTACCTGGGACCCTCCATCCTTCACCCGTGGCTCCTCTCCCTCTCTGAAGCGCCCCCTTGGCCCTCACCACCGACGGCCCACCCTGCCAGGGAAGCCCCCCGCCCCCAACAGGTCGCTGATGGGACAGGCGTCTGAGCCGCGGGATGGAGGCAGCCACCAGAGCTCTGGGGCGTCAGATCGGGGGCGGTAGGAACAGGGGAAGGTGCGCTGTGGACACAGGCAGGGCGACAAGCAGGGCTCGAGATCATAAAGAGGGAGGAAGTTACGTTTTGTCCAGTACGCTCTGTTTAAGATGCCGGGGGACACAACACAGTGGAGAATATTCCACTGATGGTGCTGAGTGGATCTACAAACCCCCCTGTGCTACACGCTTCTCCTCGCCCCACTGTTTGGCTGCCTCACGCATCTCCGGTGTCAGCTCGCGGCCACCTCCTCAGCAAGACCTTCTCTGATCCCCGGGCGCCCCTGCTCGCCTCCCGTCCGTGGCTGGCACCGGGCTGCCAGCCGGGGGAGGGCTCCGAGCCCCTGCTGGGGTCCGCCCTGCATGTACCTTCATGGTGTGGTATCGCTCTGACAGCCGGACCCTCTCCACCTCCTCACACACCCCATGTTCCAGCAGCTCCTAGGGGACCAAGCAGAAGGCTCAGCCTGACTGGACACAAGGTCTGGGGCCCGAGGACCAGGCGGAACCCCAACACTCAGCAGGGCAGCTTCGTCCGATCAGCACCCAGGGGCGCTTGGAAATAGAGACCACGCCCGGGGAGGCACCAACACGTCTGGCCTCACGGTCCTCAGCCCAGGGAACACGGGCCACCTCTCAGACAATGACAAGTCCCAGAATATGGAAACTGTGGCTTTTCCAAACACGGGTGACGTATTATTAACGGGACTTTGCTTAAAAGCTTGAGTTCAGGGCGCCTGGGTGGCTCAGTTGGTTAAGCGACTGCCTTCGGCTCAGGTCATGATCCTGGAGTCCCTGGATCGAGTCCCGCATCGGGCTCCCTGGAGTCCCGGGATCGAGTCCCGCATCGGGCTCCCTGGAGTCCCGGGATCGAGTCCCGCATCGGGCTCCCTGCTCGGCGGGGAGTCTGCTTCTCCCTCTGACCCTCCCTCTCTCATGTGCTCTCTCTTTCTCTCTCAAATAAATAAATAAAATCTTAAAAAAAAAAAAAAGAAAGAAAAGAAATCCTCAGTGTGGGGGCGCCTGGGTGGCTCAGTTGGTTAAGCGACTGCCTTCGGCTCAGGTCATGATCCTGGAGTCCCGGGATCGAGTCCCGCATCGGGCTCCCTGCTCGGCGGGGAGTCTGCTTCTCCCTCTGACCCTCCTCCCTCTCATGCTCTCTGTCTCTCTCTCAAATAAAAAAAAAAATCTTTAAAAAAAAAGCTTGAGTTCAAAAGTATGTTTGGTCCCCACATAGTCTCCCAGTGGCAAGTGAACCCCTTAGGTGGGACACTTAACATGGTATGTGAAGCACCTAACATTCTGGGTCCTTATGTACTTTGTATTTTAAAAAGAAATGCTCCAAGTCTGGGGTTCCCGTCCACCATCCCAGACAGCGGGGCCGATGCCAACGATCCACACGGCGTGGCCCCCATTCACAGACGAGGAATCCGAGCAGAGGGTGGCTCGCCCTGGCCCTGAAGCCAGCCTCCAGGGCTGCACCGAGCCCCTGACCCCCCCGCGCTCACGATCCCCAGGCCACCTCACCCACCGGCCTGCACTCACGACTCCACCCGGGAGTACCTACCTGGACGACCCTGCAGGAGTGTTCTCCAAAGTGGGGCAGCCCCTGCAGCTGGCTCAGGGCCGTGACCCGGCTCGGAAGGGCCTTGAGCACCGCGGCTGCTCTACGGAAGGAGAGGAAGCGGCCCTCTCTGCCCTCAAAGCCTGCGGCCTCCGCTAGCACCTCTAGAGCCTCCTGCAAGGAGAGGCCCTTGGAGAGGGGGCACGGTGCCTGACTCCGCACCCTCCAGCTCCCACCCACCTGTCCCCAGGCTGGGAGGGCAGGGTGGCAGGGCTGCCGGCAACAGGCCCGGCCCCACCCCAGGGAGGCTGGGAACCCACGGCTCACCGAGAGGCCAGTGTTGTGGTGTGTGAGCGGCGTGGGGCGCTGGCAGGCATAGGGCGGCATCCTCACTGGGCTGGGCAGCTCCTTCCTGGGCATAGCCACCTGGGGGCGGGAAACACAGAGGCCACTTGGAGGCTGAGGGCTGGCAGGGCCCAGCAGCCCCCAGAGCCCTGCCCCTGACAAGAAGAGCGGGAGTGGAGCAGGCTGAGGAGAGGCTCCTCACCCAGAGCATCAGCAGGCCCAGCACCCACGGACCCTCAGGGAGGACCATTCCTGTCGCTGCACATGATGCGTGTGCTCTACCTCCCGCAACCGTCTCAATTGCGTGGGCTGGCAGTGCCTGTCATGCCCACCTTGCAGACAGGGACACCGGCTCGTGGCCCACAGGCAGGGCTGACCTTGGGAAGCCCGACCCTGAGCCCACATCTGCATCCCCCCAGGAAGCACTGAATGGGGGCAGAAGCCACAGACCCACAGCACCGTGAGGACAGCTTCCTGCTGGTCCTTGGGTCATCTCACCAGGAGTTCCTGTCTCACTACTTGCGCACGAAAGGCCTGAAGATGCTAGAAATAAGTGCACCTCAAGAGCTCATACCAATGAGAGCAGAAGCCAGGATGGCCTGGCCTCCAAGGGCCCCCGGGGGTCTGCGCTGAGCCCCACTGCCCCCCCCCCCCGCATCTGTAGGCACCGTGGTGCTCCTGACAGGCCAGCTGTGCCCTCCGGGCCAGAGCCCGCACCGGGCATTCTCCGCGGGCCCCACGCCAGGCCACCCAGCTCACCTCCAGGCGGTGCCGCTGCTCCACGGGCAGGGGCTGCCCAGCTGCCATGCTTTCTGTGAACCAGCTTATGTCCAGCAGCGCTGGGCGGGTGCCTCCTTGGGGCGAGGCCGCTGCCGCCCTGCCCCCGTGCCAGCAGCTGGCCTCCTCCGCTGAGGTCTGTTCCATCACCACATGCGTCACCTCAGAGCTGGAGAGAGGGGGCGGAGCTCACGTCCAGAGGTCCCTCCTGCCTTGCTCGGTGCCTCCAGGCCTTTGCTTCCTGTCCCCTCTGCCTGGTGAGCACCCATTCATTCTTCCATGCCACCTCCTCAGAAAGCCCCTTCTCGAAGAGGAACACGTCTGTCACCCCAGCACCCGCAGAGCTGCAGCCCAGCCCACGTCTCTGTCAACTCGTCTGCCCTCCTCTCCCCCCTCCAGCCTCTGAGAATGGAGGTCCTTAGAGGGCAGAACCAGAGGCTCTTTGTCTGCCAGACTGCTTGGGTGTGAACCCCAGCTCTGGCACACACTTGCTGGGTGGCCTTGGGCATCTCACTTAACTTCCCTGTCCCCTGATTTCTTCCTCTTTATTTATTTTTTATTATTATTATTTTTAAAGATTTTATTTATTTGACAGAGAGAGACACAGTCAGAGAGGGAACACAAGCAGGGGGAGTGGGAGAGGGAGAAGCAGGCTCCCCGCCGAGCAGGGAGCCTGATGTGGGGCTCGATCCCAGGACCCTGGGATGATGACCTGAGCCGAAGGCAGACGCTTAAGGACTGAGCCACCCAGGCGCCCCTGATTTCTTCCTCTTTAAAGCAGGTAACAACCTATCTACTGCGTCGGGTTGTTACACAGATTAAACAAACTCATAAGCAAAAGGCTTAGAGGCTTAGACAGCACCCAGCACACTAAACTCCTCTCTGCGTGGGTCTAACCACTGGGAATGGTTAAATTACTTAAACAAACAAACAAACAAAAAAGCTGCTGGGGGACTGGCCCCTGGTTTGCTTGCTCTTCCAACCTTAAACCTACTGGAACCCATTTCCTTAACCTCAGCAGTGTCTCTGTAGCCCATAATTTTTGCTGATCTGGGAGTCTCACTCAAGTCACTGTCTCAGCCCAGAGGGGAGGCGTCACTTTGGCTAATAGGGCAAGATGAACTCACCGAGGGCACAAGGCCCTCAGCCAGTGATATCCTTAACCACCCCACAGCGCCCTATAGCTCTTTACAGAGCCCCTGGCATACGTTCTCTCCTTGTCCTACAGAACACTCCTGGCCCTGACTGCTAGCACCCTTTTATACAAGAGGATATTGAGAGAAAAGCCACATGAGCATGAAATGCCAGGGCTAACTTGGAATCCAAAACCTCAGGTGCCCCTCCCCTGCCAGGTGAATCGTTTTAGATGTCAATATCCTCAGCTGAAAAGAAATACTGCTTGTGAGTGTGGCCGGTAACTTGCAAAGTTCTGAGCAGGGGCATTTTGTGCTTAGGCGCTCACGCCACGCAGCAGTGTCGTCGGGGCGTGACGGCATGGCGATCCCACACACGCGTCCCTCGGTCCCCTACGGGCGCAGCACCCGCCCCGCGCCCCTCGTGCAGGCGCCCCCCCAACCATGAAGGGGCCCCGGGCAGGAGCCCCGGCAGGTGACTCCCTGAAGGCGTCCCACGCAGAAACCCCAGGGCAGGTGACCCCCCGGCAGGAGCCCCCACACAGGTGCCCCCCCGCCAAGGCGCCCCGAACAGGAGCCCCGGTCAGGTGCCACCCCCCCAAAGCGCCGCGGGCAAGGGCCCCACCCCGGGCCGCAAGTTCTCCACGACCGCGCACCTGTAGGCGTCCAGGACTCTGAAGCCCTTGGAGACCGCCAGGCGCGTGAGGAAGGCCCGGCGGCTGCGGCCCATGCGCGGCTCCGCCAAGTAGATGGCGACGCCCGGGAAGCGCGGCGGGGAGGAGGAGGCACGGCCGTCGGGGGACCGGACCCGCGCCCGTCGCTGCTTCGGGAGCATCCCCTCTGGCCGCGGGCCGGCGCCGGAAAAAGGCGCGCGCAAATCGGAAAAAAGGCGGCGGAAGCAGGCTGGAAGAGGAAGCGGCACCTGGCGGTCAGTGCGAGCAGGCCCCGCCCCATGCAAATTAGGCCGCTCGGAGCCGTCCGGGGCTCCCACCGGACTGAGTTTGCGCCTCAGGCCCCTTCTCCATGCAAATAGCACCAGAGGACACGCCCTTTATGTAAATAACTCGCAGAGCGAACTGGAACAGCGCCGGCGTGGGGGGCGAGGCCGGGGAGAACGAGAGCGGGGCGGGGGTGGGGCCAAGTGAGCGCGGAGGCGGGGCGGAGTGATGGGGGCGGGGCGGGGGAGCGCGGGGGCGGGGCGGAGTGATGGGGGCGGGGCGGCGCGGAGCGGCGCGGGGCGGGGGCCCGGCGGGAGGGTCCGGTGCGAATGGGGTGTGGGGACACGGCGGGGCGGGGGCGAGGCCGGGGAGAACGAGAGCGGGGCGGGGGTGGGGCCAAGTGAGCGCGGAGGCGGGGCGGAGTGATGGGGACGGGGCGGGGGAGCGCTGGGGGCGGGGCGGGGGCCCGGCGGGAGGGTCCGATGCGAATGGGGTGTGGGGGACACGGCGGGGCGGGGGCGGGACCAAGTGAGCGCGGAGGCGGGGCGGAGTGATGGGGACGGGGCGGGGGAGCGCGGGGGTGGGGCGGGAGAGCGCTGGGGGCGGGGCGGAGTGATGGGGGCGGGGCGGGGAGCGCGGGGGCGGGGCGGAGTGATGGGGGCGGGGCGGGAGAGCGCTGGGGGCGGGGCGGCGCGGCGCGGGGCGGGGCCCGGCGGGAGGGTCCGGTGCGAATGGGGTGTGGGGGACACGGCGGGGCGGGGGCGGGGGCGGGGCCGGGGAGCGCGGCGCGCGCGGGACCCGCCTTGTGTGGGGGACCAGCAGGGGAGCCGGGGCAGGGGCCCTGGGGGTGGGGAGAGCGGGGCGGGGGTCCGGGGGCGAGGGGGCGGGGCGTGGGGGGCGGTGTGGAGAGCGCGGCTGGGGCAGGACGCGGGGGGTCTGGGGGGACCGGCGGCGCGGGGGAGGGGCGGGGGCGGGACGTGCCGGGGGTGGGGAGGGGGCGGACGCGTGAGGCTGGAACGTGCTGGTCGAGGGGCTTCAAAGCCCGGAAGGTGTTCCGTCCAGCGGCGTTGGTACCATTGGCCGGCCATTTGGAAAAATAGAAAGTGGCTTTCTCGGTCCCTCCTTAAGGCCAAAATGAAATCCAGATGCATAAAACATCCAAATCTAAAAAGCAAACAAAAAGGGTCCTGGAAAGT
This sequence comes from Mirounga angustirostris, assembly GCF_029215605.1. Classification (NCBI taxonomy): domain Eukaryota; kingdom Metazoa; phylum Chordata; class Mammalia; order Carnivora; family Phocidae; genus Mirounga; species Mirounga angustirostris. The sequence goes on along the minus strand of NW_026991720.1, from coordinate 105,675,224 downwards.
CGACGAATGTCTATCACGATAAACCTGGAGAAGGGGAAGAAAAAGAATAGTAAACTTGATCCATATTCAAATTGAAAATGCGACAAGAATTAAAAGGCAGACGGGGGGGGGAGTGTGTGTGATGTATTTTGAAATTGTCTAATTCCTGTAATTGTGAAACTGTCCACAGATAAATAAGAAAAAGTCAATGATCTAATGAAAAACTGGCAAGAACACTGGTAGGAATTTCACAGAAGAATCCTACTGTAAACTTGAACCAGATCGCCTGACCTGCGCACCTGTCAGGTGTGAGGGAGTCAGCAATCTGTAGGAAGGACTTTTTGGAAGCCGATTTGGTAACCATATCCAACAAAATGAAAACAAAAATCACACCCAGCCATTCCTTTCCAACACTGGGATTGTTTTGATTGTCTAGATCAGTTTGGGAAAGTGGACATCTTGACAGTATGGAGTATTCCTCTCCTTTTCAGGCACTACGTGTTGCATTCCTTCTGCTGCAGCTGGTTTAGCCCAGGCTCAGATGAACAGGTGCAGCAGGCCAGGTGTAACCCTGTTCCCACCCCTGTCCTTGATCTTCTCTTCCTGGAGGCCTCCTGTCACAGCTGGTGGGCGCAGGGCTGAGGGAGGCAGGTGCCTCAGCCAGGCCTCGTTTGCTTCCCTCTTAATGTCCTCTGTCTCTGGCCAGGGCAGCTGGGGACTCTCCCAGAGGCAGAGGCAACTTCTAATGACCCATCACATCAGCATGCTTGAAATGCTGGGTGGCTTGCAAAACTGAGGAACATGGGGCTTTCTGCAGGCCCAGGGAGGTTCTGTGAGGGGGAGTCGGAGCCCCATGCCCACTGAGTGGAGGCCTGGGCACCAGGGGGCAAGGCCACAGCACTGCTGGGCGGGTGCTCTCTCCGTCACTCCCTAGACCATTAGGTCACCGTCTGGCCCACTGGGAAGTAGAAGCCTTAGGCCTCTTCTTCCACTAAACCTGCTTTGGGGTTCCCAGACACCCCAGTCCCCATGCTGAGACCACCCCGCAAAGAGTCGGAGAGGCTACACCGATGGCCTCTTGCCTGGGTCCTTGCAACTGCCCTGGGGGCTGCATGCCTCCCCCCTGCTCTGCGCTGGAGCTTTCTCACACTGTGGTGTGGATTAGCCTTGCCCAGATATGTGAGTTTGCATTTTTCCAAGATGAACGCCATCTAGCTATTTCCTGTTTCCATTTCCAGCTCAGAGAGGTCCTTGGGGGTGATCTTGCAGTCCTCGTGACCTGCACAAAACCTCCCTGCGGACCACCTTCTCAAAAGTTCCCTTTGGTGCTCTTTGCCCCTGCCCTTGGCCTGTGGGGCCAGGACTCCGCCCTGGCTCTGGGGTCTACCCCTGCTCTGGGTTTCTGTCTTTTCGGGCTGCTTGCCGACAACATTCCGGAGGGCACGTGGTCAGGCTGCTGATGCTGCTGGCCCCGTGGCTCTGGCCACTGGCCCTGGGCCTCCCTGAGCTTTCCCTCCAGGCCACTGTGGGTGTGGGTACCTGCTGTGTCAGTCAGCTCAGGCCATCACAAAATACCACACTGGAAGCTTGAGTGACAGACATTTCTCACAGTCTGGAGGCCAGAAGGCCATCGTCAAGGTGCAGGCAGGTAGACTTTGTTCCGAGGCCTCCTCTCCTGGCTCCCGGGGCTGGTTGGTGATCTGTGGAGAGAGACAGCGAGAGAGAGATCTCTGCCTCACCACCTGCCGCTAATCCCATTGAATCAGGACCCTACCCTTATGACCCCGCTTAACCGTATTACTTCTTAAAAGCCCTATCTCCAAATACAGTCACACTGGGGGTTAGGGTTGCAACGTATGAATTTGAAGGATGGCAGGAGACACGATTCAGCCCGTAGCACCTGGCATTTTCAGGTCCCCAACAAACCGAGCGGCTTAACACGACAGGAATTTATTCTCTCCCGGTTCTGGAGGCCAGAGTTCTAAGATCAACGGGTGAGCAAGGCCATGGTTCCTCTGGAGGCTCCAGGGAGGACTCTTCCTGCTTCTTCCAGCTTCCAGGGGGGCTCCTGGCAGGCCTAGGCTGGTGGCTGCCTCGCCCTGTCCCTTCCTCTTTTCTTACGAAGGCCCCATTCATTGGGTTTAAGGGCCACCCTAATCCAGGATGACCTCATCTTGAAATTTCTTATCTTTTTATTTTTTTTAAGATTTTATTTGTTTATTTGAGAGAGAGAAGGAGAGAATGAGCAAGAGACCATGAGCAGGGGGAGCAGCAGAGGCAGAGGGAGAAGCAGACTGCGCAGGGCAGGGAGCCCAATGCGGGACTTGATCCCAGGACCCTGAGATCAGGACCTGAGCGAAAGGCAGACGCTTAACCCACTGAGCCACCCGGGCGCCCCTTGAAATTTCCTATCTTGATGACATCTGCAAAGACCCTTATTCCATTATAAGGTCACATTCTGAGGTTCCAGGTGGACATGAGTTGGGGCACCACCATTCACCCTGCCACCCTACTGTGCAGCTCTGACCTGGGCTCAGCTCTGGACTCTGCTAATGGGCTCTGTGGCCAGCCTTCCCTGATCTGCAAAGATCTATCAGACCCACAGGATTTCGTTTCTGACAAGAATAGATGTGCTAATGTTAGGGGCTGCAGCTTGCCAAGGGCCTGGAAGGTGATATAACACAGACATGCTTTACTATTGGGAAACCATACTGCCTTTTGAGGAGGAGGTGGGCTGCTGATTGGATGGTGTCTTGGCCCATATGGGCAGCTACAATAAATACTGGTGCTGGTGGCCAAACCGCAGAGATTTACTTCTCACAGTTCAGGAGGCTGGAACTGCAGATTCCGTGTTGGGGAGAGTTGCACATGGCTCGCTGTGTCCCCACGGGATGCAAGGGTGAGACATGGCACCTCTTTCACAAGGGCCCTGCTCCCCTCCGGGAGGGCTCCACCCTCATGACCCAATTACATCTCAAAGCCCACTTCCTAAATCCAGCACCCTGGGTGTTTATACAAACAGGCTCTGTATAAAAAAGAGGCCCCGGGTGTGTGTGTGTGTCAGGATCTGGAGTGGAGAGTCGGGGCCAGGGGGTGAAGGACAGCCCCTGACCCCCCTCGCCACGGAGCTTGGCCTGAGAGCGAAGGATAGAGGCATGTCATTCACCTGAGCTCTTTGGGTCCATTTGGCCAACCCCTGTGTGGTTGCCAGTAGGGGGGACCTAAGGGGTCCCAAGGCCTATGAGAAGAGGGATGTTCGCTGACCCAAACTCCATCCCGAATTGGCAAAATTGTCCACTCTTCCCACCACAATTTATCCCCTTTGTATCACGACAGAATCCCCACTATGTTCTTGAACGAACGAGACTGCACATCAGTACCGGGGTTGGAAGCTCCGGCAGGGGGCGCTCGCAGCCTTCCCAGGGGTCCATCGCTGACCTGACAGGAAGAGCCCACCCTGCCCTCACCTGGACGGGACCTTGCCGGAGGCTGTGACCCCCGCAGGAGGGACAGACGCTTCCCTTGTCCGGGGCCACAGCCCCGCCACCCAGCTTCCTTTATTTAGGTATTTTCCCATTTACTACTGTTATCCTTGAAATAAAACACAGATATGATGACGGGGAGTTCCAGTTCATTGGCTTCAGGGACAGCCCTGGGCTGCTGTAAGTTTGGCAGAATGGCCAAGGTTGCCCTGGATTGCGGCCCACAGGGTGGAGGGTCTTGAGAAGTCAGACAGGGAGGCAGCAGGTTGCCCAGGGTGTGGGGCAGGTCAAGGTCAGAGTCCACCCTTCCCCAGAAGAAGACTGGCAGTGGAGCTGCAGCCCAGGGGGGCGTCCAGGTCAGGGCCCCGTGCGGTTAGAAAGGAGTGGAGTCTCGGTGCCACAGCCCTGGTGTCCTCATCGGTACACTGCTGACGTTTACGGAAGCTCCTGGAGGCCGAGTGCTGTGCTACTTATTTTTTACATTGCATTTCTGTTCTCAGTGGTGTGGAATTGGTCCTGCTGTCATGTTCCCATCTTACAGATGGAGAAACTGAGGCTTGGAGCTGAGGTGCTGTTTCCAAGGTCACAGAGGCACAGCTATGACTGAGCACTGGCCTTTGACTTCTGAGGCACCGTCTCAGCAAAATCATGCTGTGCGCCACGCTCTGGTCTGAGCACGGAGGGTGCAGGGTACTAGACACACAGAAATCTCTGCCTTCGTTGCATTTTAGTGGAAGTAAGAGGGACAATGATGAAGTGACGGCAGGTACTGTGCCAGATGCCAGATGGTGTGGTGGGGATCGGCAGCATGGCTGCATGGAGCCCTCCCACCTGCTCGCCCTTTCCCAGCGTGGCCTGGATGCTCTCTCCCTGGCAGGAGGCAGGGTCTAGTCCCCTCTGATTCGGGGCTGGCCCTGGGACTTGCTCTGACCAACAGAACGCAGCAGGAGTGACACTGTGGGACCTCTGGGTTTCGTCTGAAGACGGCTTGCGGCTTCCGTGTCTTCCTGCTTGGAAGACAGCTGCCATGGAAAGGAGCGTGGGCTGGCGGGCTGGCCCTGGAGCGACGAGAGGCCAGGGGACCAGAGGACGGAGTGTGCCTCCAGCTTGCTGCTGACCACCCTCGCACACGGGACTCTAGCTGATGCGACATGGAGAATTATCACTGCTGCTATAAGCCGCTCAGCTCCGGGGCCGCTCGTTACACAGCATCAGGTAGCTGGAACAATGGTGAGGAGCACTGAGTGCCGCAGACCGAACCCGAGGTGGAGAGGCAGAGGGAGGCTGTGTGTGTGTGTGTGTGTGGCCAGAGTAGGGGAGGGGGCTGCAATCCTAGGTGAGGAGGGCCCACGACGGCTCACTGAACGGAGGATGTCTGAGCAGTGACCTCGCGGAGCTCCAGGTGAGGGGTCTCGTGGGGCCGGGAAAAGCAAGGACCTGTGTGGCCAGCACAGAGTGAGCAGGGGAGGGTCAGAAAGTGAGGCCCTCTGGCCGCATGAAGGTCTTTGACTTACCCAGAGTCAGAGGAGAGGCTTTGAGCGGGGGGCCGGACATGACCCTGCTTAGCTTCCACAAGCCCCTGATGCTGTCCAGAGAGCAGCTCGGGGCAAGGGTGAAGGCCAGGAGACCCTTCTGAGAGGCCAGCTGGAAGGCGCCAGACAGGGGCGAGGTGTGTGAGTAGAGCTGACAAGAGCCCTCAGCGGGTTGGGTCTGGCTGTCAGAGAGGAGGGAGGACCCGCTCCAGGTGCAGAAAGGCTGGGTAGCCGAGTCCTAAGGAGCTCGGGAGTGGGGCTTCAGACTGGTCCTTGGAACCCCACGGAAACCAAAGGAGGAGGACAGAATTGGGCCAGCACCTCGGCCTGGGCGGCCTGGGCGCATCTGCAGCTACGGTAAGGGAGCTAGGAGGTCCCCTCAGAGGGAGGACAGATGCAGGCCATGTGCAGACACAGGGCTCCTCCATAATGGAGGAGGGGGACTGTCCCCAGGGCCTGGGGAGACCTGGCAAGGTGGTGTCCTAGAAACCTGGGGTGAGGATTGAGGGTGTGAGGGGGGCTGGGCGCCGGACCCCACGGCCCCTCTGGTGGGGAGTGGGGTTGGGCCTGCCCTCACCTCCTGCAGACGCCCTTCCTCCCCCACCCTCTTCAGAGTGCATAACCCGCCTGTGTCCTGATTAGTAACGGGGAGTGATCAGATGTCTTCCCGCAGGGCCACTGACACAAGGATCAGAGCTATTGATCACAGCACAGTGGCTTCATTTGGATCCCAATTCAAACAAACCCGCTGCAGAAAGTAGAATGCATGGGGCAGCTGGAGACGTGTGCATGCCGATTGATGGTAGCTCTGAATGCTACGGGAATTGCGGTCAAGACTGATCGTAGGTTATGTTAAGGAGAGAGAGGCGGAGGCCGTCCTTTCTTTTAGAAATGCACAACAAACTGTCTCCTGGTGAAGTCATATGATGTCTGGGATTTGCTTCCAATGATGCCGAGTAGAGGGAAGGGTGGGACAAAGAAGAAACAAGACAGGCCGTGAACTGATAACTTAGGTGCTGGTGATGGGCAGGAAGTCTTCACTGGTGCATATGTTTGAGGCTTTAATAATAAAACATTTTTTAAGCATGTGCACGCACACATAATGAGATCAGCGCTCTCTGCCCGGTGCTGTCCTAAGCTCTTCACATGTGTCAGCTCATCCATGCCCAGCACATTCCCGTCACTGGATGACCTCCATGCCCCCTCCCCTGTTGCCGGGGAGGAGACGGAGACACAGAGAGCTCAAATAAGTTGCCTGCCGTTTGCATGGCTAGTGAACTGCAGTGTTGGGGTCTTGTCCTGGAAAAACACTCCTGGGTCTCCTTGACTCTCACGCGACTTCTGACACCCACCCTGGACAATTCTCCAACACTGGCTGGCTGTCCTACAGTTCCTACAGGTTAAGGGCTCAGCCACCACCCCACTCCAGATGGCAACCTCAAGTCTAGGAGCTTCTGTGCTCTGACTGGCTGGCTGGAGATTGGGGATCCCCTCTGATCATGTATTAGCCCGGCTCACAGGACTCAGGAAAACAGTTTACCTACTAGATTACTTGTCACAGAGGATGGTAAGGGATAGGAATGAAGGCTAGATGAAGAGACACACAGGGCAGGGTCCAGAAGGGTACTGACCCAGTCGATTCTGGCCCCACGGAGCTGGAGACCACCGCGGGAAGCTCTTCAAACCCTGTACTGTAGGGATTTTATAGAGGCTTCCTCATGGGAGGCAGCATCCATCATCAAGCCAATCTCCAAGCCCCTCTCCCTTCCCAGGAGGATGGGGGTGAGGTGGAATGCTCCAGGCTCCTAATCATGGCTTGATCTTTCTGGTGACCACCACCCCTCCTGAAACCATCCTGGAACCCACCCAGAGTCACCTCGTTAGAGCGAAAGACACTCCCTTCACCCAGGAAATTCCGAGAGATTTAGGAACTCTGTTCTGGGATGGGATCAAGGACTGTGTGTTAGAACAAGAGATGCTCCAGGTGCTCTTGTTGCTTGGGAAATTCCAAGGGTTTCAGGAGCTCCGTGTCAGGAATGGGGATGGAGACTGATGTATGTATTTTCTATTATTTCAGGGATGGGACCCAGGGAGCCTGGCTCCATCACAGACCTCCCAGCCTATGTGCTTCCTAGAAGCAGGGGATGATGATGTAAAAACTGTTACTTGTTCTCTCTGGGAGGTGGGATGCATTCGATACAACTTAACCATAATCACATTGTTATTTTGCCTATTTTCTGATTTTTCTACAATGAGCTTGCACAATAAACAGAGTGTTCAACAGACCCACAGACAGCAGCCCTGAGGGGTTTGGCAGGTGGGGGCACTGAGCCCGCTGGGGTGCAGGGGTAAGGTGGGAGTGGGCAGGCAGGGGCACCACCCCTGTTTCTGATGACCCCCAGCTGGCAGGATTGCAGACCCAGCGCATGGTTGGCGGGACCCCTGACGTCCAGCCCGGCCACAGACACTGAGGGCCCTGCCAGCCCCACGAACACTCATCTGGGGAAGTGGCATCTCAAGGGGGGAGGGTAGGGCCAAGTGGCCATTGCTGCCTCACATCTGAACCTTACATCATACCTGAATGGGGTAGAGGCACTTCTCCCCACACCCCCCTGGGGGAGTCTGACCTTCCTCTCACCCATCAGTCACCCCCAAATCGACACTGCCCGGTTCATGCCCCTGGGTTCAGGAATGTGTGACCAGCGGTCTGCAGGGCATGCCCCACCCTGTTTTACCCATCCCCTCCTCTGGAAATTCTCCTCCTGTGGGCCCCCCTCAGACCCCCACCCACCTGTTACAACCAGTGGCCTGGCTGGCCCCTCCCCCACCATCTGCTGAGCCCAGGTTTTGCGGGCGCTGCCCCAGTATCGTCCCCAGCCTGGCATCCTTGCACCCCGCAGTCCTTCTAGTCTCTGTGACTCCACTCAGCTGCAGGAAGTCCCTCTGCCCACGGGATAGAACCCCAGTTCTAGTCGGCTTCCTGCAGACCCACACAGGCCTCACATTGCCCCTAACCCCTGTCCACACTGTCCCCGTCCTTCCACAATCCTTTCAGCTGCTCCCCTCCAGCAGGGTTTTCTGGACCTTGGCAGGTGCATGCCCCTCTCCAGGACACCATCCCTTCCCTGCAGGGACTTGCCTGGCCCAGCGCACTGACTCCTCCCTCCAGGAGCCCTGTGCTGGTAACAAAGCCCTGGCTGGGCCTCCTGCTCGCCCCTCAGCCTGCTGGGCAATGGCATCTGTCTCCTCCTGCGTGGGCTCAGGGTGACAGTGCCACTCATAGAGCCAGTCTATGAATGCTTTTGACTGAGCAAGTCATCCTGGCACAAAATGCATACAACTTGACTTTGGCTGCCCTTGGCAAGCACTTCTTACCAGGAGATGCCCCTGTGCCCATGGTGAGCCCGTGCAGCCTGGGGTTGGCCTGGCTTGGCTTACACAATCCCACAGGAGTCCCTGAGGGCTGGCCTTGGACACACATGGGGTGGTGGTCCCCCCAGACTTCCATGTCTTTGGGGTTCTAGACGCTGAGTCTGACTCCCCTTCTTTGGGGACAGTGTGTGTACACAGGACTATGAGCTCCTCGTGAGCTCCAGCACTGACCACACTCCTGTCGTCACACGGTTCCAGCCGACGCTACTCTCTGGCTCACGGGACCCTATGAAGGTATCTGTCCCATGTTCAGACACTTAACAGATGTTTACTCAGGGCCTTGTGTGCCGGGCTGTCCTCTAAACAGGCGGGATGCAGTAGTAAACATCACGGCGGTGGAGAAAGGTAGTAAATGCACGAGTAAGTGTCAGACCCTGCTGAGTGACCAACCACCTAGCTCAGCAGATGGAAGCAATCACATTTATTAGCTCACATGCCTGCCAACTCTCCAGGCTGTTCTGCCTGTCTGAGCCCGGCTTGGCTGGCCTCCCTGGTCGCCCTCATGGTCCCCCTGGCAGGATGTCGGTCCCCCCAGGGCCTCAGCCTGCCCCTGTGGTCTGTTCTCCAGCGGGCCAGCCCCGGTTTGCCCTCATAGTTCTGGAAGGTTGGGGGGACAGGGAGCAGGATGCTGCAAGCGCTTCTTCAAGCCTCTCCTTGAGCCAGGTCTGTTCCTGTCCCGCTGGCCAGAGCAGCCACGTGGCCAAGCCTATAGTCAAGGGGGGAGGGGCCTACAAAGTCACAGGATGAGGGCGAAGGGCATCTGCACAGGCAGGCCACTTAATACCCTCAGGATGGCCCCATGGGTCAATATGTCAGCTAGCAACTGGGGGCGTGGGTGGGCTGTTTTGGGGCACACGGGGGAGGGCTGAAGTTCTATGCAGGGCAGTGTGGGGAGCCTCAGTGAGAGGGGCTCTTTGGGTAAAGGACAGAAAGTAGTGATGTCAGCAGAAGGAACAGCAAATGCGTCCCCAAGACAGGACACATATTAGTCTGGGTGGGCCCGGGGGGGATTTCTCAGTGACTAACGCAGTATCTTGCTCCCCAGATTCCCTGTGGATGGGCTGTGCAAGCAGGCTTGTCACCCCCAGGGCCACAGGGCACCTCCATGTGGCCACAGCCCACCTCAGGGCGCGAGAGTGTCATAGGTGGGGGTGCCGGGGCACATGATCTTTGTAAGGCTGGCATCCAGGTTCCTGAGAAGACGAGCTGGGGCCTGCTCAACCCTCAGGTCCTCTCGTGGCCCCCGGGGAGGTGGCCCGGTGCAGCCCCGTGTGGTGTGCATGCAGCCAGCCCTCTGGCTGAGGCAGACGGGAACGAGGGGTAGGCTGGCGTCCAGTCACCCGGTCCCAGCCTTCCCTGGGACCTGTAGTGAGCTGAAGTTCCGGGGTGTGGCGGGGCCTGGGGGGGACAGGGAAGGCTGGGCTGCAGAGGAGAGCAGAGGCCCTGTCCCACCAGGTGTCCGTGGGATGGCCCGTCCAGGCTCGGCTGCTGTGGAGGAGGTACTGGCCAGGGTTCTCCAGAGCAACGGAACCCACAGGGTATATGTATGTGTATCACTATAAACAGAAGTGTATGTATATAATACATATGCAGATACAGAGATGTAGAGAGTGGGAAAGGGGGGAAGGGAGACAGAGATTCATCTCGCTCTCATGCACGTTTGGCTCGCTGGGGAGGACTGTCAGCTTTTTCCAGCACACGGGTGCGGCTCAGCAAACCTGTTCTGGAAACGCCACACGGACACACCCAGAAGTAACATTTTACCAGCACCAGGGCGTCCCCAGCCCAGTCGGACACACACAGTGAGCAAGCACAGCAAGGTCCTGTTCTTTTTTTTTTTTTTTCCGTCCTGTTCTTTGCAGCCAAGTGACCCTGAGTGACGGTGGTCAGTCGCTCCCCAGCACCGCCTGCGCCAGGAGACATTCAATCCTGGAGCATCTTACATAGGAAAAGGAGGACCGAGCATATTTTAATTGGCATTTTCCTGATTTTTAATGAGGTCAACAGTTGGTAAGTATTTACTGGCCACTTAGGCTTGTACTTGTGTGACTTGCCGGATTCTGTGTCATCACTCGCTTTAAAAAACGGGAACAAAGATTGGTTTAAAAATGTAAAGAATTTGGGACGCCTGGGTGGCTCAGTCAGTTAAGCGTCTGCCTTTGGCTCAGGTCATGATCCCAGGGTCCTGGGATCGAGCCCCGCATTGGGCTCCCTACTCTGCGGGGAGCCTGCTTCTCCCTCTGCCTCTGCCTCTCCCTCTCTCTGTCTCTCATGAATAAATAAATAAAATCTTAAAAAAAGAAATGTAAAGAATTTTATCGAACAGCTTCCTTTTATCAAAGACACTGTTTTTTAGGCACACCTTTCTAGATTTATCGGAGGCAGTCCTTGTGCCCTTGGGACCTCTTGTTGGAGGGGAGAAACAGAGGCTCAGAGAGCCGCTCTGGGGTCACAGTGCACCCCTAAAATGCTCTCTCTGTTTGGGGGTGTAGGTCCTTCCCTAGCGTTTCATTTGCCCTTTCATTTAAACTTCAGTATGTTTTGAAAAGAAAGCTAAAACTTTTATCCAGCCGAAGTTCTTAATACTTCTTCTGCAGTTCCTGCTGAGAACCTTCTCCCAAGAGGAACCCAAACTCAGACCCCTGTTTCCCTTGAAGACCGGGATGGCTCCTCTTTTAACAGCTGTATCTTCAACCCATTGGGAGTTCATCTGGGCGAGGATGGGCACCAGGATCCACATTCTGTTTCCCGGCAGACGCTGTCTGGAACCCTTCCCCTGGGACGCGCCACTGGCTGGCCGTTGTCCGTCCACCGACACAGACTCTCCCAGGGCACTGGAAGCCTGCCCCCCGCCAGCCGGCAGCACCCCTGTGGCTGCGGTGACCCCCGTCTCCCCGAGGGGCTGGGTTCTGTGGTGAGTGGAAGGAATCCGGCGGAACTCTGCTCACTCAGCAGAGCAGGCCTGGTGAGCTGGGCGGGGACACCGGACTGTGGAAAATCACATGTCAGAAACCCAAGGAAATTGTTCTGCCAGTTGTGTGGATGACTAGACACTGTCTGGGAGACCCGAGGCCCCCGAGCAGCCTGACCCCCCTGTTAACATCCAGACTGTGGGCAAGGGGGCATTTCTAGGGGCCGATCCCAAGAGGGAGGAGCAGAAGGGTGGGATGGGCCCGGGGTCTTCTCTCCCTTGCTCCCTGGAGACAGACCCAGGACTCCAGGAGACGGAGAGGAGCTGGGACATGATCCCAGGCCTGCCGTCCAGAGCCTGGGCTTTCCAGGCCTTCCAGTGAGAGCATCCCCACACGTGGGCTGGCTGGCCAGGCCGTGGAGGAAGGCCCTTCCGAAGGCCCCACTGGGCCATCTCAGTACTGAGGCTTCGCTCCCCTCACGGCCCAGCCTTGGTATGTGAGCTGCCTCCCCTGAGGCCCCAGGAGCCTAGGAGGGTGTCCTCGGGGCCTCCCGGCTCTGCCATTCCTGCCTGTCCCTGTTCCCGGGCCCGGTGGCTACCCCAGCCAGACCGTGGGTATGCGGTGCTGTTGGGGGGTCAATGTCCCCCCTCTGCCCAGGCCGAGAGCAGGATGTCCCGTGGTGACACTAGGGCCTCAGCAGGAGGGGCTGGTGTCACTACGGCCCCCTGGCCCGGGGCCGGAGGCTGTGGAGCCCAGATGGAAAGAACATTCAGTCTGGCTCCGGAGTCCCTGCCTGGCCCTTCCCCGTCGGTGACACGCTGTGACCTGAACACATCACTTCTCCCGGAGCGGCTGCTTTCTCGCTTGAGAATGGGGAGAGATGGGGGGCGCCTGGGTGGCTCAGTCGGTTAGGCGACTGCCTTCAGCTCCGGTCATGATCCCGGAGTCCTGGGATCAAGTCCCGCATCCGGCTCCCTGCTCGGTGGGAAGCCTGCCTCTCTCTTTCCTACTCCCCCTGCTTGTGTTCCCTCTCTCGCTGTGCCTCTACCTCTCTCTGTCAAATAAATAAATGAAATCTTAAAAAAAAAAAAAAAAAAAAGAATGGGGAGAGATGTGGCCTGCTGGACAAGTATGAATCACTCTCCCGTCTGCCATCCACGTCCAGGTCCAGAGACTTGGGTACCTGACCAGGGGGAGTCCAGGCCTGGGGCGGCTCGAGTCTCCCCCACTGAGATCCCCCCTGCCTTTTCCCCCACAGGCCAGGACTCTGTCTCCCCGCGGTCGTTGCCCTCCCCTTGCCCTCTGTCCGCGGATGGTCCAGTCACTGACTGCCGGTGCCCTCCAGCCTGACGGTCTCCAGAGGAAGGCTGCCTCCAGGCCTGCTGGCTCTCTGGGCCATGCTTAGGCTGGCAGCTGGTTGACAGCTCCAGGAGCCAGTGAGCCAGTCCGGAGCCACGGCCACAGAGGCAGGCACAAATTGCCTGGGGGCCCAAAGGTGCGGGGGCAGGCACCAGGGTGGGGGCGCTGTGGGCTGGAGACCAGGAGGTGGAGGCAATGAGACTGTGGACGTTGCAGTCGCAACCACATGGGGGGATGCGGTCTCCTGCTGGGGTGGCCTGGGGACATCTTTTGGCCCAGAGCTCAGCTCTTCCCCAGAAGGGCCAGTAGAGGGCCTCCTCCCTGCCTCCCCCCCAGGCCTCCCAACCCCCACCCCATGGCCCCCCACCAGCATTCTCCAGTGCTTCCGGTGACCACATTTGGAAAGCAGGAACCCTGAGGTCTGGTGGGTGGAGGGAACAGGGCCAAGGTGGGGGGGGGGGGAATGACCCTCACACTTCCCAAGGCCCAAACCAGGCTGCAGATACTAACCCTGCTCCTCAGGCTGTTTCCCTTGGGGCAGGGGCCCCAGGGGTCCTGAGCCACCCTCCTCTTACAGACTAAGTCGACGGAATTATTCGAGGTCACAGTTCTAAGACTGACTTCTGGGATGGTGGGAGGAGGGGGTAAATCTCCTCTCCCTCCTGCCCCAGGCCCATCCTGGGGTCTCCTCACCGCAAGGAGTAGAGCTGCCTCCTCTGAAGGCCAGCCGGAGCTAAAACAAAGCCTCCGTTCCTTGCCCAACCCACAGCATCTTCCCTCCGCGTCCCTGTGGGATGGGCCCCAGCAGACTGGAAAGAGGGTGGGTTCCATTCCTTCCCATTCTTCTCCACCTCCTCACCCCTTCCGATGTGGGAGCTCCTGGCTCCCCCACCGCCCCCTGCTGGGGGCAAGGGGCATTACTGAAATGGGCAACGTGGCCTTGGTGCCCCCCACCTGGCAGCTTTGCCTGCATGTCCCCTGGCCCTCCACGGCGGCCTGCAGGGCTCTGCCCTGGCCCATTCCTCCAAGATGGGGCTGCTGCTAACCTCTGAGGGTCCCCGCTCCTGACCGTGGGTGGGGAGAGCCCCTCCAGCTCTCTCTCCCGAGGACTGACCATCGGCCCACAGGTTCTCCCGGGAACTCTCTTTCCTCTCTCTGGAGGCACCTAGAGTGGGCCTACCAGGCTGAGAGATCAGTCTCCCTCTCCCTGGCAAGCCCGGTCCTGCTGTGGCCCGTTGGGCAGATCCTTCCGGGGAGCGAGGGGAAGGCCCTGGCTTCTCTCAGGAAGTTGGAGGTGGGGCTGCAGAGGCCAGGGGGTCCAGCAGACCCCCACTAGCTCCCAAGAGCCCTTGGACATGCACACCGACACCCCCCTCCCGCCCAGCAGGAGGCACTGGGCCCTGAAAGGGTGAATGGCAGCCACAGAAGGCCGCGAGCCTCCCACTCCCCTGGACCTGCTTTGGGCTGCCCTTGGGGAGTCTGGTTAGTTGCCGTGCTCCTCAGCAGACAGGGATCCCCTAACAGGCCCTGTGGCTGCCTCCCTGCCCCCAGGCAGAACCTGGGCCCAGCTCTAGGACTTTCCAGGGTGCACGTCTGAAAGTGAAGTGGGGTCCCAGCCCCACCCACGGAGCAGGGGTTCCTGGCCCGGCCTGGACAGCAGTCACCCTGCTCTCCACCTGCTCGGACACTTAGGGGCAGAGAGCCCCCAGCTCCCCGCCCCCACCCCCTGCCCAGCTCCCTGTGAGGCTTTTGCTCATGTTCCCATTGGTGACTCACTGTGGCTGAGGAAAAGTTTCTTTCTATTCCTTTCTAATTTTTTTTTACGGTTTCTATTTTCCCTGGCAGAGGATGTTGGGCCCAAATCTGATCCATGTGTGAGCCAGCTGAACTCAGGAGCGTTCCCAGGGAAGTGACGTTCCACAGCACCCCCGCATCCCCCCAGCCTTGAGCCTCCCTGCTTGACACACTCAACTGGGGGCCACAGAGCAAATTCCAAGACAGAGTTTCAAGAATGATGATTCAGAGGCTCACAGAGGACATTTATGGGTAAGAGCTTGCTTCATCTCTATGGCCAGGACCAGCCTGGGGACACATGACAGGGCGAGTACAGTGCAGGGAGCAGGAGGCCTGGCTGGGGGCAAGGGGTGGGTGGTGCTCTGAGAGCTCAGGTGGGCGGCCGTGGTCTCTGGGGGGGAGACGGCAAGGGCTGGGCGCTGGCATGTTCTCACTGCTGACACCGTGCCGGGCACAGCACATGCTCTATCTGCAGCTGAGGCTGGGGAGCAGGGGGGTCACTTGCTGCCCTCAGATGGCCGGGAGGCCAGAGCTGGGGTGGGACCCTCGGGACCAGCTCCCAACACAGTCCCACTGCCTTTTTAAGCATGGACAAGGGTGAGCCGGTGAGAAACAAAGGAAGGGCCTTGAACAGAAGGGGTACAGAGCCTCCCTGGGTCCTGTTCCCAGGCCGGGGGCTGAGCCAGCAGCCCCGACAGTGTCCCTCGGGCTGGCCGTGGCTTTGTGAAGAGGCCCAGGGGCTTCCTGACCTGCTCCTTCTCTTTCCCTTTAGTCCAAGGTCCAAACTGCCTGTGGACCTTCCCAGGGGCTCCTGTGTTTTCCCAGCTACTTCACGGGGCCAAACCCTCACAGACAACCTTGGCTCAGGGCTGACTGCTGCTCAACTTGACCCATGGAATCCAGCTGTGCTCTTTCTCGCTTCCTCATTCCTTCTGCTCTGGGAGCTCCAGCCTCAGGTGTGAGGCCCATTTGGGACCAGCTGACATTTACCCTTCAAGGAGCCTATGGAAACACACGTATCCTAGCTCTCTATGCCAGCACCCGTGGCAGACATTACTAATCTATTCTGGATTCTCTGATCTATGCTGGCACCCATACAGATATTATTGATTAATCCTGAGATTCTCTGACTACCCAATATATGTGCCCCCAGGTGCATGCAGTGGCTGGAGCTACTGTAAACAGTCTTTAAAAAACCAGGTTCTGGTAAGAGGAACGAGAGAAGTGGCTGTCCGTGTTGGGATCTAAGCTGGTGGGAAAGCCGTGCATCTGCAGAGGTGAGACAGTGCCCACTACAGGAAACAGAAGAAACTCTAGGGGAGGGGACGAGCCCCAGATAATAGCATCTCCTGCCTCAGTGTCCAGTGACTGTCCACAGGGCACATCCCAGCACACAGCTCAGTTGGGTTAAAGGCACACAAAGTCTCTCCCCAGCTGGGTCCTCGGGGGCAGTGTCTGGTCTACTTTGCCTTTGTGGCCCCCATATCTTCCACATGGAGCTGGGCTCACAGGCACTGCCCGCAAATCTTCCCTTGAGCAGACCTGGCTTGACCTGAGGCTGTACCATTTGCCGGAGAGGCCAGAGAGATGGGCTTCGCCCATCCAGGTGTAGGGGCAGGCAAGAAACTCTTCACCTTGCACGGAAATCATTGTGTGAGTGCTGAGTCCCATTCCTGTGAATTATACACAGATTTAATACAATGGGAAAGGAATCTCCTCCCTCCCTGCTCCGTCTCTGCCCCCTTCCGAACTTGCCCTTGTCTGCCAGGACCTGGGGGAGGGGGGCGTTACATAGGGACTCCCAGCCCCAACAGAGCAGCTGGCCTGCCCTGAGGGCAGGTTTACCCCTGCCTGCCACTAGAGAGTGAGTTCCCGAAGAGCTGTCCCTCACCGGGAGCCAGCACAGGGCCCACAGACCGGGAAATCAGTTGGACGTCCGCAGGAAAGCCAGTTGACAGTTCACAGAGTTGCCAGCCCAAGCCTCCAGAGAGAGGCAAGGATGGGTTGGCCAGGGGTGTTCACCGCCTGGCAGGAGCCCTGAGATGGGGAGGGTCTCGGAGGCCAGAGGCCGCAGCTGGGCTCTGCCGTCAGGGCTCCCAACCCCCTCCATTGGTCTGGGTGGCATCTCGCCTCCCGGTCCCAGCCGACTCGAGCGCGGTGCTGCAGACCCATTATGGGGGGGGGCGGCATTGGACCCCTCGGACCTGCGCCCTCAAGACCCCCCTCCCCCCCACGCAGGTCCTCCGTCCTAGGCGCAGGCCTCAGGCCGTGGACGCCGGCCGGCCCCAGTTACCGCTTCGGAAAGTGCCAAGCGCGCGGCGCCGGGACAGATCGCCGCCGCCGCCGCCCCCCCCGCCCCGCCCCCGCAGCCCCTCCGTCCACGCCCGGCTCCTCCTCCTCCTCCTCCTTCCCCAGGGGTGGGGGCAGCCGGCTCCGGAAGCCCTGGCGCCCCCGCCCCGGCCGCCACTGGAGCTTTGGAGAGGCGGTGCGCGCGGGAGTGCGCCACGCGGGGCCGGAGCTCCCAGCCGCCACCAGCGCCGCAGAGGCCCCCCGGCCACCCCGGAGCCCCCACTCTCCCCTGAGCCATTGCCCGGCCCGGAGCCCTCTCGCCCCACCCCGGATCCTCGCGCCCGCTCCCACCCGGAGCCCTCCGCCGCCCCCGGCGCCCCCGCCCACGCGGGACCCCTCTGCCGCCCCTCCCCAGAGTCCCCGCCCCTCGCCACCCCGGGGGCCCCCCGCGCCCCTGCCCCCCGCGCAAGCCCCGGCCATGGCGGCCGGGCGCGGGGCGCCCCTGCTCGGCTGTCTCCTGGTGCTCCTGGCGCTGTGCCCCGGGGGGCGCCCGCAGACGGTGCTGACCGACGACGAGATCGAGGAGTTCCTCGAGGGTTTCCTGTGGGAGTTGGAGCCTGAGACCCGGGAGGACGACCTGGAGGCGTCGCCGCCCCCCGAGCCCACCCTGCGCGCCCGCAAAGCCCAGACGGGGGGCAAGCCGGGGGCGCGCCCGGGGGTAGCCAAAGAGGGTAAGATCCCCAGGGGCGTGCCTGGGGGGGTGGCCCGCCGTGCGATGGGGGACCTCGGGGCGCCCCACCTCTCAGGTGACAATGGCAGGCCCTGGCAAGGGTTTGGCTGCTGTCCAGTCTGCTCTGTGAGGCACAGGAGAGCCCAGATGTCTGGCAGGACCCTGCGCCACGCAGAGGTCGGTCCTGGCTTGTGGCCCTCTGTGCACCGAGGCACATCCGCGGTTTGGGCCCTCCCGTCCCTCACCCCCAGCCCCCCAGAAGGACGAGCATTGAGCCACCTGGGGACTTGGCTGCCTCTCCCCAGGTCTGTCCTGTGAGCTGCTCTCGTGTCCTCATGGGGCACACCGTGGCTGTGCCCACGCCACCCCCAGAGTCCCAGCCTCAGCCCTTCCTTGGGAGGGCTCCCCAGCACCCTCCTGCCTGGCCTCCTGTTCCAAGAGCACAGAGGCAGGTGAGGGGGCTGCCGCCGGGAGCAGTGAGCAGCGCCCTTTCCGTGGCCGTGGATTCACTGTGGTGGTGCATCGCAGGGCACGGGGCCCAGGACTTCTTACATAATATTGTCAATAAACCTCAGCTGTTTATGGTGACTTTCTGGAGGGGGGCAAGGGTCCTGTTGATCTCTCTCTCCCAGGAGACTCCAAAGCACCATCCATCATTCCTGAGGTCAGCAGCCCCTCCCCTGTGTCCTCTTCTAGATCTTTCCTGGCTCCTTCCCCACCCCTTGGGAGGCGGATCCTAGGACCCAACATGGCCTCCCCCGCCAACCTCTACTCCCCGTTCCAGGCTTACTGTCCTGGCCTCCTGGATGCCTCTGTGGCAGCCCTGTTTCTCCTGGCTGTGTGCATTCTGTAAATTTTTCTGTGTTTAGGCCTCCGGCCATCACCCCCATCACATTCTGCCTCGCACTTGCTCAGGGGCCTGGAGGACTCCCACAGACTGCCCCGTGCCCTGCTCCCGCTTCCTCCCCCAGACTCTGAGAGGGCTGAGCAGCTGCGGTGCCTGTCTGTCCCCCCACCCCCCATGTGGCCCCAGGACCCGCTCTTGGTTAGAGCTGCCAACCCACCCCAGACCCCTTACTTCCCGAAACGGACATGAGTGACCTTTTTCTTGCTCTGCAGGGAGCTTCAGGGAGGCCCCAGGCCCAGGCCCTTGACTTTGGGTGGCAGTTGGTGGGGATGAGACCTCCTTCCCCTTTAGACTGGGCATTCCCCCACGCCTGGATGGCTCAGTCACCTCTCTGCCCCTTCGGTGCCCTGCACAGTATAACGCTCCCTGATCAGCTGAGCGGACACGTGGGGAAGAGGATGATGAGGGGCCTCTGTTGAGTTTTGGCGGGTGGGAGGGTGAGGGCCTGCTCCCTGGGCCAAGCTGTGGTGTTGGTGGCAGAGAGCTGCCAACAGAAAGCCTGGGTTCCAATCCCAGCTCTTCCAAGAGGGCAAGTGACTTCACCTCTCGGTTTCCCAATCCAAGAAACACAGGGCCAGCAAGAACCAGTGAGAGCCGCTATTCCCGGGTTGTGGGCACCTTGGGGTGGCCGCGTGAGATATAGAGTGACATCCCCATTGATTTGACTTTAGTCTGCATTTGTGACAGCACCTTTGGAAAAGGCCAAAGACAAAGGGAAGAAAGGGAAGAAGGACAAAGGTCCCAAGGCAACCAAGCAGCCCCTGGAGGGGTCCCTCAGGCCACCCAAGAAACCCAAGGAGAAGCCACCCAAGGCCACCAAGAAACCCAAGGAGAAGCCACCCAAGGCCACCAAGAAGCCCAAGGAGAAACCACCCAAGGCCACCAAGAAGCCCAAGGAGAAACCACCCAAGGCCACCAAGAGGCCCTTGGCTGGGAAGAGGCCCCCCACCGAAACCCCGTGGTGGCCACGGCCCCTGCCTCCCAGCCCCAGCCCCGAGGAGCTGCCTCGCGGGGGAGGTGTGTGCAGGCTGTCTTGGGGTTGTGGGGCTCTGACCTGCTAGGCTACTGGGAGGGAGAGGGGGTCCCCAGGCCTCTGCTTCCTGCAGATAGATCCTGAGGGCCACGCAGACAGGGTGGGCTCTGGAGCCTCGTTGTCAGGAACGTAGCCATTTGGTTGGAGTTCCCTTGGGGCAGCTGCCTCGCCTGGGCAGGGGGTGCTTGGCAGCCTCGTGGTTAGGGTTTGCTCTCCAGTGTCCTGGATCTGTCCCCTGGCCCCCACCTGGATCCCTCCTCCTGTGTATTGTTGGGCCCTGAGTCTTTGGGGTGCCCTCCTGCTGGGGCCTAGGCTCCCCAGAAAGCCCTCCAGCTCTCAGGCCCCAGGAGATACCAGCAGGGTGCTGAAGGCCAGAGCAGTCCAGGCCTCCTGGGAGTGAGCTCAAGCTTTGGGAGCTGTCGGCAGGGCCTAGGTCTTGTGGGGGCTCCCGATACAACCAGTGGTCAGGGCGGGCTTCCCATCCACCGGCTTGTGGGGTTTGTGTTGCAGGCGGGGCCCTCCCAAGTCCTTGGCTGGGTCCAGGAGGAGAAACTGATTCGGAGCGCCAGTCTGGTGAGTGGGCGATATCCCCCCGGCCGTGGGGGACCTGCTGCCTTGGCTGGCTGAGCCGGGGTAGGGGCATCAGTGAGTGTCTTCAACAAGCCAGCCATGAGCATTTCCCCCAGAGCCAGAAGAGGAGACCGAACCACCCACCCTGGACTACAATGACCAGATAGAGAGGGAGGACTATGAGGACTGTGAGTAGGCTCCCCCTGCCCTTGTCTGGACCCGGACCCCCGACCCCGGGGTCCACTGATGGTTGGCCCACCCATAGGCCCTGCCCTCCCAGCCCCTCTCCCCTTGAGGGGGGCCTTGGACTGGCTCAGAGCCCGCCATCCCCCTCAGTTGAGTACATCCGACGTCAGAAGCAGCCTCGGCCACCCCCCAGCAGGAGGAGGCCCGAGCGGCCCTGGCCGAAGCCCCCAGAGGAGAAGGCCGAGCCGTCCGGGCCTGGGCTGGAGGCCCCTGAGGAGAGGATCGGTAGGATGGGGACCGCTGGGGGAGGGAGGGGTGCCAGGCACGGGGGCTCTGGGCCCACCCCTGCCTCCCACCTCCACAGAGCCTCCTCCGAAGCCGCTGCCGCCCCCCCTGCCTCCCGACTATGGAGATGGCTATGTGATCCCCCACTATGACGACAGTGAGCGCCTGGGCCCGGCCCGCCACACCCCTGCTTCCGCTGCTTTGCAGGGAGTTGCCTTGCCAGCGCCCCTCCGTGCCCACATGGACTCGCAGCCCTGGTCTGATCTCCTCCCTCGGGCTGTTCCCTCCCGAACGCTAGTGGGCTGCAGTCTCCGTCCCCTGCTCCCGCTCTATCTGCCCTCACCCGCGCAGGACCCCAGCTCCTTCTGGGCAGCCACTGTCCTCTCCCTCTTGTGCCTGTGTCCACGGGGCCCGAGCAGGTTCCTGCCCTTTCCCTGCCCCCAGGTTCCCACCAATCCTTCCCACTGACCCTTGGCCCCAGCTCAGCCCTCACTCAAGACCACCCCCTCCCGGCCACAGGCGTCAGGTGTCACTCAAGGTGTGTCCTGTGTGTGCCCCATTCCCTGCCCAGACTCCATGGCCCACCTTTCCCAAGGCCACGGCCTCCCAGGTCAGGCTGTTGACTTCCCGGGCTCGGGCTCATCCTGCCTGCGCCTAGGTGGCCTCCCCTCCAGGAGCCCCTCCCTCCTCATCCCTGCCTACCTGGATTCTTAAGCCCTGCCCTGACCCCACCTCCTCCTCCTGCACTTCCTCCTGGCCAGTCCTGCCGGCCAGGCTCCTGTGGATCCAGGAGCTCTGGCTCACAGAGGGGGCCCTGGGGGCAGCATCTGGGCCACCTCAGCAGGGCTCTGCCTCCCCACAGTGGACTATTACTTCGGGCCTCCCAGACCCAGGAAACCCCACACTGAGCTGGAGACAGATGAAGAGAAGGAGGACCTGAGTGAGTGGAACCAAGCTGTTCCCCCCTCCCCCGGCCTGACCCCCAGTGCAGGCCTGACCCCTGACCCCCTTGCCCCCTGAAGCCCAGGGCTAAGGTGACAGGCTGCTTCTACTTTCCACTGTTCAGAGAAACCCAAAAAGGAGGACAGCCCCAAAGAGGAGGAGACAGATGACAAGTGGACTGTGGAGAAGGACAAGGACCACAAAGGTGTGTGTCTGGGGGCTGGACCCACACAGCCGGGATCCCTGTGTGAGAGCAAGTGCGTTCCTGAGGCTCCCGGACCCTCTGCACCATTTCCTCCTGTTGTTGCCTCCAGGGCCCCGGAAGGGTGAGGAGCTGGAGGAGGAGTGGGCTCCGACAGAGAAAGTCAGTGAGTAAGGGGCCCGGGGGTTGCAGGGGCTGGGGCATGTGGGGGCTGGTGTATGTGGGGGGCTGGTGTATGTGGAGGCTGGGGTTTGAGGGGACTGGGGAGTGGGTGTGGGGGCTGGGGTGTGTGGGGCTGGGGTACGTGTGGGAGCTGGGGTGTGTGGGGAGCTGGGGTATGTGTGGGGGGTTGGGGTATGTGTGGGGCTGGTGTATATGGGGGATGGGGGATGGTGGGGGATGAGGTGGGGGGCTGGGGTGTATGGGGGCTGGGGTGTGTGGGGCTGGGGTATTTGTGGGAGCTGGGGTGTGGGGGGCTGGGGTATGTGTGGGGCTGATGTATATGGGGGATGGGGGATGGTGGGGGATGAGGTGGGGGGCTGGGGTGTGTGGGGGCTGGGGTCCATGCAGTGGAAGCAGGATAAGGGTGCCAGGCAGATAATCTAGAGCCACATGTGGGTCCCAAACCTGGAAATCCTGATGATGCTCCAGGCCTCCAGAACCCTTTCTCACCCTTAAATTCTTGGGACCCAGAAGGGACAGGTCCTGGGGTATCTCTGCCCTGGGATTAACCCCAGGGAACAGAACTCACAGCACAAGGCAGGTGTGCAGATGGCCCTGATGCAGATGGTGCCCATAGGGGCTGAGCTCTGGGGCGGCTGTGCCCTGTAGTTTCATGTGAGCCCCGTGGCCCTTTGGGGCTGGAGTCATCCGCCCATTCTCCAGATGAGGAAGCTAAGTCCCAGGGAGGGGAAGACAGGCTGGGGGCACAGGTGCTCTTACTCATGCCCCCCGATGTGGGCTCGAGTGGGCTCTGGGCTCCTCGTTCTGGATTTCATGGAGGGAATGCCAGAGCCAGTGGGCCACCAGCCTTGGGTGCCATGTCTCTAGAGTGTCCCCCCATCGGGATGGAGTCCCACCGTATCGAGGACAACCAGATCCGGGCCTCGTCCATGCTGCGGCATGGCCTGGGGGCACAGCGAGGCAGGCTCAACATGCAGGTGGGTGTTGGAATGAGTCCATCTTGCAACTGGGCAGGGGGCTCTGCCACCTGCTCATCCTCCGCACCGCCCCCAACAGGCCGGGGCCACCGAGGATGACTACTATGATGGGGCATGGTGCGCTGAGGATGATGCTCAGAGACAGTGGATCGAGGTAGACACCAGAAGGACCACCAAGTTCACAGGCATCATCACCCAGGGCCGTGACTCCAGCATCCAGTACGTCGGCCAGACTCAGGCACCTAGCGAGGGGTGGATGGCTCCGGGCACAGGACTGCGTCACATGCAGGACGTGCCACCCCCAATCCTCGTGGATGAGCAGATCACCCACCCGTGGCATGTAGCAGGCGTGGGAGCCGCTCCTGCTGCCCGGGACGAGCCCCACACACCCCTGCCAACTCCTGAGTGCCCGGGACCTGGGCAGGGAGAGCAGCCTGCCCTGACCGCCGTTTGCTCCCCAGTGATGACTTCGTGACCTCCTTCTTCGTGGGCTTCAGCAACGACAGCCAGACGTGGACGATGTTCACCAACGGCTACGAGGAAATGGTGGGGGCCCCTGAGCTCGCGGCTCTGCCCCGGCGTCGGGGCTGGGGGTGGGCTCTTGAGGCAGGGGTGGGGGGCTGTTCTGAGGCCGGCCTCTCCCCAGACCTTCCATGGGAACGTGGACAAGGACACGCCCGTGCTGAGCGAGCTCCCGGAGCCAGTGGTGGCCCGCTTCATCCGCGTCTACCCACTCACCTGGAATGGCAGCCTGTGCATGCGCCTGGAGGTGCTAGGGTGTCCCGTGTCTCGTGAGTGCAGGGGGCTGCTGGGCAGCCGGCGGGGGGCAGGGGCTGGCTGGGGGGGTGGTGTGGCTGGAGGGAGGGGTGGCTGGCCGGGATGGGGGGGCCTGGCCACGGGGAGGGGCTGGCCGGGGGTGGGGCTGGCTGAAGGGGTGTCTGGCCGGAGGGGTGGCTGGCCGGGGAGGGGGCTGGCCGGGAAGGGGAGGGGCTGGCCTGGGGGGAGGGGTGGGGGGGCTGGCCGGCGGGGGGGGGAGGAGCTGGTGGGGGGGGCCCTGGCCGGGGAGGGGGGCTGACCGGGAAGGGGGGGCTGGCCGGGGCGGGGGGGGAGGAGCCGGCCGGGGGAAGGCTGGCCGGGGAGGGGGGCTGGCCGGGAAGGGGGGAGCTGGCTGGGGGGAGGGGCTGGCGGGGGGAGGGGCTGGGGGGTCTGGCCGGCGGGGGGGGGAGGAGCTGGCGGCGGGGGGGCCTGGCCGGGGAGGGGGGCTGGCCGGGAAGGGGAGGGGCTGGCCTGGGGGGAGGGCCTGGCGGGGGGAGGGGCTGGCGGGAGGGGGTGGCTGGCGGGGAGGAGCTGGCGGGGGGGTGGCTGGCCGGGAAGGGGGGAGCTGGCTGGGGGGAGGGGCTGGCCTCGGAGGGGAGGGCTGGCCCGGGGGGAGGGGCTGGTGGGAGGGGGCTGGCCGGAGGGGTGGCTGGCGGGGGCCCGGGGCTGGCCGGGGGGAGGAGCTGGCGGGGGGGGCGCTGGCCGGGAAGGGGAAGGGCTGGCCGGGGTGGGGGCGTGGCTGGCAGGTGGACAGCTCAGGGCCCCGCCCGCCCGCCTTCGGCAGCTGTCCACAGTTACTACGCACAGAACGACGTGGTGACCACTGACAACCTGGACTTCCGGCACCACAGCTACAAGGACATGCGCCAGGTAGGGCGCTTGTCCCTGGGCCGTGGAGGCCTGTCCGGAGGCTGGGGTCAGGGCTCACGGGGAAGCTTGTGTTCAGGGCTCCCATCCCAGACCCAGCCTGCCTGAGAGGGAGGTTGGCCGGCCGTCGCCTCAGGGAAGGGAAACCTCTCTCTCTGGTGCTGGTACCCGAGAGGGGCTGGGTCGCCTGCTGGGGCCTCTCCTACCACAGACGCCTTCCCCATGGAACAGACCAGGGTGCTGGGAGAGGCCTGGCACTCCCTGCATCGAGGGCTGCCTCCATGGGCGGCGGGTTGTGTAATTCAGTGTCCTCTGCCGCGCCCAGCTGATGAAGGTGGTGAATGAGGAGTGCCCCACTATCACCCGCACATACAGCTTGGGAAAGAGCTCACGCGGGCTCAAGATCTATGCCATGGAGATCTCGGACAACCCCGGGGATCACGAGCTGGGTGAGGGCCCCATAGCCCCCTGGAAGCCTGCCCTCCCTGGCATGGGTTTGAGCAAGGCCCTGGCATTGCAGCTGGTCCCTGTGCCTGTCTCAGGAGCCTCTCTGGGGGTCCTAGTCTGCCTCGCTGGGCCCCACAAGCCTCAGCGGCCCCCATTCCCCCGGGTGTGAGCCAGCGTGGGTCCTTCCTCCGGGGCCCGGGTGGTTGCTGAGGCTCCTGCCCTTGCAGGGGAACCCGAGTTCCGATACACAGCTGGGATTCACGGCAACGAGGTGCTGGGCAGAGAGCTGCTACTGCTTTTTATGCAGTACTTGTGTCGCGAGTACCGGGACGGGAACCCGCGCGTGCGCAGCCTGGTGCAGGACACGCGCATCCACCTGGTGCCCTCGCTGAACCCCGACGGCTACGAGGTGGCAGCGCAGACGGTGGGTGGGGGGAGTGGAGGGGTGGGGGGTGGACGCTGGGCTGGCGGGTGGGAGAGGGGGAGCGGGGCCGGGCCAGGGCAGGTTGACGCCAACCCCACTGGTTCCTCCAGGGCTCCGAGTTTGGGAACTGGGCGATGGGGCTGTGGACTGAGGAGGGTTTCGACATCTACGAAGACTTCCCAGATCTCAACTCTGTGCTCTGGGGAGCAGAGGAGAGGAAATGGGTCCCCTACCGGGTCCCCAACAATAACCTGCCGATTCCTGAACGCTATCTCTCCCCAGATGCCACGGTGAGGCAGCAGCCTGCTAGCAGGCCTGGGGGAGCGGCCTGGACCCTGGGGTCCTGTCTGGACTTGGGGGTGGGCGGGCGGGTGACTGAGGCTAGGCGCTGAGCCTGGTGAGGCTTGGGGGCACAGAGGGGGCATGAGTACGGGGGGGGCGGTCCACAAGGAGGGCGATGGTGGAGGCTGTGGCTCAGAGCTCACGCAGTGGCCGTCCCCAGGTGTCCACGGAGGTCCGAGCCATCATTGCCTGGATGGAGAAGAACCCCTTCGTGCTGGGGGCCAACCTGAATGGCGGCGAGCGGCTCGTGTCCTACCCCTACGACATGGCCCGAACGCCCACCCAGGAGCAGCTGCTGGCCGCGGCCATGGCGGCGGCCCGGGGAGAAGACGAGGACGAGTTTTCTGAGGCCCAGGAGACCCCGGACCACGCCATCTTCCGCTGGCTGGCCATCTCCTTCGCCTCTGCCCACCTCACCATGACGGAGCCGTACCGGGGCGGGTGCCAAGCTCAGGACTACACCAGCGGCAGGGGCATCGTCAACGGGGCCAAGTGGAAGCCCCGGTCTGGGAGTAAGTCTGCCTGGGAGGGGCCGGGGGCGCTGTCTGGGGGTCCGGGGTGACTGCGGCTCTGTCTGCCCCTGCACAGCCATCAACGACTTCAGTTACCTGCACACCAATTGCCTGGAGCTCTCCATTTACCTGGGCTGCGACAAGTTCCCCCACGAGAGCGAGCTGCCCCGAGAGTGGGAGAACAACAAGGAGGCTCTGCTCACCTTCATGGAGCAGGTGGGGGCGGGGGCGCAGGGCTGGGGCCCCGGGGGAACTCACAGCAGCTGCGCCACGCGGCGGGGCCTGCCTGGGGACACCCGGCCTCGCCTCCCTCTGCAGGTTCACCGTGGCATCAAGGGGGTTGTGACGGACGAGCAGGGCATCCCTATCGCCAATGCCACCATCTCCGTGAGCGGCATTAACCACGGTGTGAAGACAGGTACCTTGCGTGCGCCCGGCCGCCCCTCCTGGCTGAGGGGCGGAGCCAGATCTGTGCGAGGTCTTGGCCAGACGCACCCCCCAGAGGGTCCAGCCGAGGCAGAGGGAGGGCTGGCGGCTGGGAGGGGGCGTCTTGGGCGGCAGCACCCGGCCTCCCTCTGCAGCGAGCGGGGGTGACTACTGGCGCATCCTGAATCCGGGTGAGTACCGCGTGACGGCCCACGCCGAGGGCTACACCCCGAGTGCCAAGACCTGCAACGTGGATTACGACATCGGGGCCACCCAGTGCAACTTCATCCTGGCCCGCTCCAACTGGAAGCGCATCCGCGAGATCATGGCCATGAACGGGAACCGGCCCATCCCGCGCATCGACCCCTCGCGCCCCATGACCCCCCGGCAGCGGCACCTGCAGCGGCGCCGCCTGCAGCACCGTCTGCGCATGCGCGAGCAGATGCGGCTGCGGCGCCTCAACGCCACGGCCACCGCGGGCCCCGGCAGCCCCGCGACGCGGGCGCCCCCCACCGCCACGCTGCCCGCCGCCCCCACCCTGCCCCCCGCCCCCACCCCCAGCGCCGGCCGGGGGCCCGGGCACTCGGCGCCCGCGGCCACCGCGGCGGGCTGGGAGGAGTCGGAGACGGAGACGGAGACCTACACGGAGGTGGTGACGGAGTTTGGGACGGAGTTTGGGACACAGCTGGGGCCCGAGGAGGACCAGGAGGAGGAGGTGGTGGTGGTCATGGCCCCAGAGTTCCCTTTCACCACAGCCGAGACCTACACAGTGAACTTCGGGGACTTCTGAGCCCCGAGCCAGCTCAGTGGCCACCAGCACGCGGGAGCCCCCTGCCCTCGGTGTAGCCCGGCCCGGAGGGGCCACGCACAGAGCGACACCGAGGCGCCAGGCTGTGCAGGCAAGCTCCTGCCTGCCTCCGACGGCCCGGCGCGCACACTCCTCAGCCATCTGCCCGTCAGCCGCACCAATAAAGCAAGCTCATGGCAGACGTGTGGCTGAGCACTTGGGGACGGGGAGGAGGGAGAGCGGCATGCCACGCGAGCGGCCCCGGCCCGCGTCAGCTCTGCCTGGGAGCTCAATACCAGCACACCGGTCAGGCTTTTTTAAAAAAGGTTTTATTTATTTCAGAGAGAGAGAGAGAGAGAGCGCAGGGGGAGGGGCAGAGGGAGAGAGAATCTCAAGCAGACTCCGCGCCCAGCACAGAGCCCAACATGGGGCTCAATCTCACGACCCTGAGATCACGACCTGAGCCGAAATCGAGAGTCAGATGCTCAATGGACTGAGCCACCAGGCGCCCCGATCAGGCTTTTACTATAAAGCAAATGCTGCTGCAGGGTCAGTGTTGCACAGAACGGATAGCTGGGGTTTCTGTCAATCAGGGGCCCAGACCCAAGCCCCCCAGGTCCTCGTCCTCTGCCCCAAAGCCCGAGAAGCTGATGGGCTGGCAGGCCAGGCTACGCAGATTCACAAGGCAGGCGGTCTGTGTGGTGCTGAAGTCGGGGACGGCCACCAACAGCACCCTCTGGTCCTCTGGGCCTGCAAAGAAGCCACACAGGCACCCCCCCCCCCCACTTAGGTTCTGGGTGGACCCTGGCTCCAAGGGAAGTCACCAGAAGCAAACAGGATTTCCCCATCAGCCCCGTGGGAGTGGTGGCCACAGAAGCTCCGGAAGGGCCGAGGGCAGCATGAAGGTCAAAGGCTAAGGCCCCGCTGACCAGAGGTGGGTGCTGAGCCTCTGCACAGGTGTGGACCGATCAGCCCCCTGCCCAGACATGCTCAGTCAGCTGGCCACTAGGCCGGCCACCTACCCCACGGGGCTTGGAGACTCCAGAGAGGTCTCTGTAAGCCCCGTCCCCAGGACAGAGTCCCTTGTGACAGCCCAGACCCGGGTCCCCCGGAACACAAGACTCACCTAGGAAGATTTTAGAGCCAAACTTGGGGGTGTTCCCGCAAAAGTAGATGTGAGGGCACTCCGGGAAGATGAATGGGTCGGTCTTATAGAAAGGGTAGCAACCTGGAGAAAGCCCACAGCGGCTGGGGCTTCTCAGTTCCGCAAGGCACACGGTCAGGGCGCGGCGCCCTACCCCTGCCCCTCACACGTGCTCTGGCTATGCTGGTAGCAGCCCTGCCTGCTGTGACACGGCCCCACGGCCCTGGGGTCAGGTCAGTGTGCCCTGCTGGGTGGGCACTGTGGCAGGGCGCCGGGCTCTGCCCAGCCGGAGCTCCCAATATGCTCCCCGACAAAGGGCCTTGGCTGTAGACAGAGCTAAGACTCCAGAGGAGGTTCCAGAACTATGTCAAGCTTTTGGGTTTTCCCTTAGGTCATGGCAGGACTGGTGAGTGCCAATCCAGGCTGCAAACCCTCTGGGCATCAAGGCCCCGGATTAGGACTCCCTTGGCCCTCTGGCGCCACCCCACGTGGCTGAGTCCCGTTACCTAGCGTGTCAGGGGCTGTGGGGCTGATGTGACGGACGCGCAGGGTCCACTCCAGGATCTCCAAGTGATCCTCCATGCTACTGTACCGGAAAATGTCACTCACATTTTGTCCTGATGTCCCCAGGAATCTGCAAGGCAAGGCTCAGCTGATCCCCACCCTGGGGGGGCCACTGCCGGTCCTCCCACAGGAGCCAGCCCAGAGCTCACCAGGCACTCATGGTGGGTGTTCCAAGCTGACTCTGAGAAGGAGCCCAGATCCAGTGGGCCCTCTGCAGCCCTGGACCCAACCCTCCCCTCTCAGTGCCACTGAGCACAAGGCCAGGGATCAGACAGGGGTGTGGCTGCAGCTGGCTACCTGACTCCATCGATGGTGGCTTGGTAGGGATTGGTGACCAGCTGGAGGGTGGAGTAGGCAGTGGCCAGTGGGAACATGCAGGGGTGCAGGGGTTGCTGGGGGAGCGTGTAGTTGGTTGGGTCAAATTCGCCTGGCATCACGTCCACGGGTACCGACGCCTGGAGGGCACAGGGGCAGGGGAGCTTGCAGGGCCCGGTGCCCTCCAGATCCCCCTTCCTCCCATTCCCTGGCCCGCCTTCCGGTGCCCGCTGCTGCTTGGCAGACTCCAATCTCATCATCGGCCAGCCCCCAGCTCGCTCACGCTCAGCTGCAGGAGGATCTCATCCAGCATTTTGACCGCCTCCACGCTGGCTGCCTGGGTTTTCTTGGTTAAGTACTTGGCCTGGGGATAGAAGTCCGTAGGCTGTCAGGCCCCAAGGCAGGCTCAGAGCAAAGGGACACTTTGAGCCCCGGCCGGACGGCAGAGAGCGGAGCCCCACTGCACGGGGATGGTAGGAGTTCTGTGCCACGGCCCCCACCGCCCTCAGAAAGCAGGGCCGGAGCAGAGACCCCAGCAGCGCTACGGGGCACTGGCCACCAGACACTCGAGACCCCGCCTCTCCCTGGGGAAGGAGGGGCTCGAAAGAGGGCGGGTGGGCGGGCGGGGGCCATACCTTGTTGATGGAATCTCTGCTCTGGGTGTTGTAGCTCAGGAGGTTCCCAGCGAGGATGACCCGGGACACGTGGGCGGCGCTGCACTGCTCCCCCTCGTCCCCCAGCTGCCCTGTCACCACGTCCACCAGCAGCTGGGTGCCCAGCAGGCTCTCGCCCCCGCCTCCACCCAGGCCCAGACCAGACACCAGCAGCACAAACCTGCAGGAGAAGTCGGGGTCCTCCTGGGTGCCGAGAAAGCAGGTGTCCCCCCGCTGCCCCCACCCGGCCACTGGCGGAGCTCTGCCCCGGTCACAGGTGAGCAGGGGACATGGAGCCCAGCAACTGTGACTCCCCGGGGCCGCTGGGCGCCTGCTCCTCACCTGTCTGTGTCAAGGGGGGGTGCGGGCTTCTGAGGAGCCAGCTCTGCAAAGCAGTGGTCCTCCACCAGGAACTTCCCGCTGTCTCTCACAGAGCCGAGCACGGCCAGCACTGTCCCTGGGGAAGCAGCAGTGTCAGGCTGCAGGAGGGAGGCCTGAGAGGCTGCCATCTCCTTTCAGGCACCCCCAAAGCAGAACCAGCCAGTTCTCTTCTGCCTCACTTAGGACTCGGGGCCAAGGGTCTGCTTCCTGCCTCCCTGGGCCTCACACACTGCCCGACCCTGCACCCACCGCTCTGGGGATGTAGGGAGGCAGCAGCTCCAGGCACGGGCCGCCCCGCCCCCCACCTGTGACCAGCTTTGATGCGTCAATGCTGCCTTCTAGTTTGATGCGCTGCAGTTCGTCTTCCAAGATCAGCTCGTCATCGGGGTGGATGTACTTGCTCCGAGGAGGCTGGGGGAGCAGGTTGTGCTGGAAGACGGAGACTGGGGGGAGTCTTGGGGCCAGAGGCTGGGTCCTAAGGCTCCCAGGCCCCATCAGCAAGATGGCACTGCAGCCCCCAGCCCCCCGGGGACAGAGGCCCAGCTCTGATTCCCTGGGCATACGGCTGGTGGTCCCATCGGTGCCCCCAAGGCAGCGTGCCGGCCTCACCTCTTCGCTGATCTCCCGGAGGATGGAGGGCTGGAGCGGCATGGCCTTGAAGAGGGTCCCCACCACACAGCACTTCTCCCCAGGCTGCAGCTCACACAGCTTCTTTACCTGGACTCCATCACCTGGGCATAACGGGCACGAGCTCAGGGACCCAGCGGCCTCCCCCCCACCCCGGGACAGGGCACAGGCCTCCCCGCGCACCGCAGCTCATGGGCTGGGCCTCTGGGGGGAAGGAGAACATCAAGTACAGGGACCCCCCCAACTCGAGCAGACTCGGTGCCAGGAGGATAGAGGGATGTGGTCGGGCCCTTGCATCCGAGGTCCTTGTAAGAAAGGCAGACACGCAGAGACAGGGGCGCGGGCAGCCGCCAGAACCTGGGAGAGCCGAGGAAAATGTGCTCCTGGCCGGCCGACACCTGCATTCAGACCTCTGGTCTCCAGAACGGACAGAGAATACGGTTCTGGCGTATTAAGCTGCTCGGTTTGTGACTTTATTGTCTCTGACAGCAAAGAACAACCAGGAAACCGATAGAGTATTATGTCACTTACACCGAAATCGTAACACTCACTCTTAGAAAGAAGTACCCTGCCCTAAAAACCGGAGAGTGGCGCGGTGTGCAGGGCTCACCCAGGCAGACCAGAGGAAGGAGCACAAGTCCCAGAAGGCCTGTGGGTTTGTCAGTAAAGAGCCGGAGCCTGAGAAAAATGCTGCCAGGACCTGATGGGATAATGGGGCCGCAGGACCAGCCCCTTCCAGAGCCCAGCTGCCCCTTCTGCCCTGGAATAACCGAGAACATTCCACAGATATACACCCTGGGAAGTGGAGGCTAGTAGTTCAAAACGAGATAAGGAGGGCGCCAGCAGCAGGGAGAAATGCCAGGCACCCAGGGAAACAGCAGACTCCAGAGCTGAGCCCCCTCTCAACCCCTGGGGGCCGTGCCGAGCACTGGCCGTGAAACTCATCCGCGCCTGCCCACCCGCAGGGTAGACGCTACTGCCCCACCACATGCTGAGGCAGCAGAGGCACAGAGAGGTTAAGTGGCACGCCCAAGGTTGCACAGCTGGGATCTACCGTGCACACCCAAGCACCAGGCAGAACCACACATCCCTGCGTCGAGGGCAGGACATCTGTCCAGCTGGACGGCGAGCAGACATCGGGCCAGGCACCAGCATCGAGTGCACAGCACGGCCCATCCTCCCCCTCACCAAGCTTACGACCCAGAGGGTGAGAGACGACAGTAGTCAACAAGGGGTCAGCCACTGTGACAAGTGCCACGGACACATGGGAGCCGAGGCAGAAGGTAGGAGAAAGCCCCGGTGGCTGACGTGGCCTCTCGAAGCACGTGACATTTAAGCTGAGGTCATGAGGGAAGACGGGGAAAGAGCGTGCCAGGCGAAGGGAATGCCAGCAAGAAAAGGCTTCGCGTGTTCAGGGAGCTCAAGAGAGAGACACACGAGTCCCAAGGCTGAACTCTGGTCGGAAAGCCTGGCCACGCAGGGAATCCACTCGCAGGCGTCCCGGGAGAGGCCAGCATCCACCGCCAGGCCGGCGAGCAGACAGCGGTGCCGCCGTCCACCGCCCAGCCGAGGCTGCATTCATTAGAGGCCACCTTCTGACCTCCTGACCCGTCTGCGAGCAGACCGAGGGCTGTGTTTCTGTCACTGCAAAGATGTCAGTCAGCAGCGGTGGTGACTGCAGGAGAAACCCGCACCAGAGCGGTGCTGTCGTAAAGGACCTAAACGGAGGCAGTGACACGGGGCCCGAGGAGGGGGTCCCCAAGAGCTTCAAGGAAAGCGAGGAAAGGCCACTGGGAGCCACAGGAAGGAGACCCCATTACGTGGCAGAGGACACACGAACAGCACTAGGGACCCGAGACATCCCTAACAGATCTGATGGTCTAGTTCTCCTTGTTGCTCGTAATGAAACCAGAGTCGATCCCGTCGGCTCGGTGGGACGGGCCTGAGCGCCACTGCTCCCCGCAGCAGAGACCGGAGCTGGGACCACGAAGGCCGGGGATGGATGGCTAGGACACAGTCCCACCTGTAAACGTTTCAGATGAACTGAAAGCGGCCCGGCCCGGAAAGCCACTCTGATCCACGGTAAGACTGAGGAATGCGGCCCCGCCCGAAAGCTGAAGCTGTTCGCCACTAGGAATAATGTAACTGCAGGACAGGTCGCAGACCAAGTGGGGAAGAAAGAAGATGCGCCCTGCCCAGGCCCCTGGGTTAGGAAAGACAGAAGAGCCCACGGGACAGGAGATTCACGCCCAATCAGCACGGAGGGCGCAGACTCACAGGGAGCCCCCCTGAGGGGGGAGGTGCGTCTTCACGGACCTGGGCTCCCAGTGCCAGGTACCTGGTCTGCCGCACTGAGACACAGGATGGCCACACGTGGGCAAACAAGCACATAACCTGCACTCCAGGCGGGGAACATCCCTACACCAGAGAGATGATCACTGCTCCCACCAGAATGAAGCCCCACCCCAACCCAGCCTCTGAACTAAACCTCCCCTTAAAGCCACCTGTTCCTTAATTTAACCCTCGTAACTACCTGAAGAAGCTGAGGCACAGAGGTTGGCTTTCCCAAGATAACCGGGAAATGGGGTAAACTAAAGAAGGTTCCAGCTGTACCTGGTCGCTCATATGACATTTCTAACGTCCCTCCCCCCCCCCCCCCCCCCCCCCGCCCCAGTCCCTTCTGGGCTGGTGGGGAGGAAGCACTTCCCGAAACACATCACTTACCCCAGTGCTGCTCGGCCCGGCTCACCAGGAAGGGCCTCATTTGGAGGAGGCGGGTCGCATAAATGTGGGCGTACTGCCGACTGAAGTTGCGCTCCCCGAGCCTGAAGGGCTGGGAGGAGTTGGTGTACGTGGACACGGGCACCCGGGCAAAGGTGGCATTGCTGGCTGATGGTGGGGAGAGGAGAGTGTGGGCCCTCTGGGCAGCCTGCTCCGAAAACATGGCTGTGCTACACGTGTGCAGACCCCTGTGCTCAGGCCCAGGAGGCGGTCACTGTGAAAACACAGATGCAGCCTTGCAGCCCCTGCCCAGCCCACGGCTTTCCCGCCGTGTCTCCCCTACACCTGCCGGCGTGGGAGGAGGATGGCACAGCTGCAGCCCACCCCAGACATGGTTCAGACAGCACCTCACCGCTGCTGGATCCCAGCGGGTCGCCATGTCATGCTCCTCCAAAGACGGAGGCAAGGAAAGCTGGGGAATGCTGCTCTCAGCTGAGGATCTCCTAAACCCTCTCCGAACCATGCATCCGTTGCCTGCCTCACACCTCTACCTGGACAACTACCTGGCTCTCAAGTCCCACATGCCATCTGCCCCCAGCACCCGCCCCATCTCAGGTACGAAGCCAGCCTTACATAAGCGACCAGAAAATAATACGCCTATTTTAAACAAAAATGAAACAAAATCTACACCAGCCACTCCTCTGCTGAACAGGCTCCCCATTTCCGTGACTGAAACCCCAAGTCCCTACAACGGCCTGAGATCTGCCCCAGCTCTTCTCCCGGGTTCCTGCCCGCACGTTGCAGACTCGCTGGCCCCCCATTCCCCGCTCTTTGCTCACACCTCACTGTCAACCCTGCCTGGCGCTTCTACGTCTCCCACTCTGATTTCCGTGGCATTGACTAGGAACCTATTGTGAGTTTACGGCCCGCCCCCGGTGGCTGGGACACGGCTCCCGGACTGCAGCGGCCCGGGCCGCCACCGGACGGTCGGCAGCGCGCCGCTCAGTCTCTCCTCTT
The DNA here is from genome assembly GCF_029215605.1 of Mirounga angustirostris. NCBI lineage: Eukaryota > Metazoa > Chordata > Mammalia > Carnivora > Phocidae > Mirounga > Mirounga angustirostris. The sequence continues at coordinate 105,640,387 of NW_026991720.1, read as the reverse complement.
CCGTGTACCTTTTCAGCGCGGCCGCCAGGCGCTTGGACCCTGGTTCCGCCGCACGGCTCTGGGCCACGGCGGAACCTGAACTAACTTCCGGCCCGAACGTGCGGAGCCGGGCCGCGGCCCCGGAAGGAGCCCCGCCGGCCCCGGCCCGCGCTCTGGCTTCGGCTCGGCGCGTGCAGCACGGAGCCTGCGAGACGCCGCCCAGCCCGCCGCCACGCGCGGACAGCGGAGGGAGCCCCAGCCCTGGCGCCGCCGCCGCCACGCGGGTCCCGGGACGCAGGACCTCAGCCACCGAGCCCCGCGCCGCCAGTCTCCCTCCGCCTCCCGCCAATCCACGCGCGCCCACGCCCACCTCCGCGCTCCGCCTCTCGCCCGTGTCCGCCCATCACCGCCTCGACCAATCGACGAGCTGCCCGCTCCGTCCATCACCGCGGGGCCCGCCCGCCGCCGCGCCCCTCCTCCCGCCAATCCGCGCGCGTCGCCCCGCCCGCCTCCTCTCACTGAATCCCGCCAATCTGCGCGCGCCGCCCCGCCCACCCCCGCGCCCCGCCTCCCGCGCGGCACACCCCGCCCGCCTCCGCCTCCAGCCAATCCGCGAGCGCCCCGCCTCTGGACGCGCCCCGGGTTTCCCGGACTACGCGGGGCCCGCGGGGGCCGTGGGACTCGCGCGCTTGCGGGTGTCGAGGCGCGTGCCTGAGGTCAGGCCGCGGAGGGCCGGGCCCGGGACTGGGATCCCGGACGGCGGAGCCGCGCTTAGGAGTAGGGTCCGTGTCAGGGACGCGGACGGGGTGTGGCCCAGCCTCCACCGGCGCCTCCCGCATCCTCCATGCGCGCCGCCCCCGCTGCGGAGTGCGCTCTCCCGCGCAGGCTCTGAGGCCCCGAGCCCCGAGGCGAGCCCAGGCGCCCTCGCAGCCGGGGGGGGGGGGGGCCTGTCGCACGCGCGGCGCGTCATTTCGCGCGCGCCGCTTCCGGTGCTGGGCCGCGTCTCCACGACGACGGGGGTCGTGACGTCGGTGGCAGCCGAGAGCTTGGGGGCCGGGGGCGCCTCGGGCGGGCCAGTGCGTCTCCGGCTCCCGCAGCCCCATGAGGACGCGGCAGGCGGCGGGCGGCCCCGGGGCGGGCGGAGCCGCAGGGACCCCGCCGTCTGTCCGGGGGGGGGTGTGCGTGCCGGGGTCCCCCGCTCGCCCCCCGCCGCCGCCGCCGCCGCTGCGCCCTGGACGGAGGACATTCCGGGGACCGTGCCGTCGCGACCGTGCAGGGCCGGCCCGCAGCCCTTCCCCTCCCTGCCGTCCGGCTGCCCGCCACCTGCAAGTGCGGACTGCGCACGGCAGGAGACGAACCCCGATGTGTTCTCTCCACCTGAAACCCAAGATGTTCCTAAATGTGTAGATGACCGGAGGGCTCGGGGCTCCCGCAGGCCTTGCGGCTTTACGGGGTGGGGCTCCTTAGAATAAGTGCGTTTCCAGGAAGGCCGGGGCTGGGCGGACCCGAGTGGCAGGGAGAGGGCCGTTCGTGATGCTCACTAACGTGTTTTTCTTTCTCGTGGTAAAATCTGTACGACGTAAGACGTACCATTTGAACCATCCCGAGGTACACAGCTTGGTGGCCCTCAGTGCATTCGGTGTTGTGCAGCCATCCCCACCGTCGTCTCTCCATCTGTCCACGCTGAAGCTGCACCTGTTACACCGCCCCCCCCCCCCCAGCGCCTGTCAATCCCAGGCTTCCTTCTGTCTCTGTGCATTTGCCTGTTCCAGGTACCTCGCAGAAGGGGAAGCATACAGTATTTGTTTCTTTGTATCTGGTTTATTTCACTTAATATCGTCAAGGTACATCCAAACTGTACCACGTGTCAGAACTTACTTCTTTTTTAGGAGCCAGTAATACCTCATTGTTCATACGTACCACATCTGTGTATCTATTCAGTCCATCAGTGGAGGTTTAGCTTGTTTCCATCTTGAGGCTATCATGAATAATGCTGCTTTTTTTTTTTTTTAAAGATTTTATTTATTTATTTGAGAGAGAGAGAATGAGAGAGAGAGCACGAGAGGGGTGAGGGTCAGAGGGAGAAGCAGACTCCCCGCCGAGCAGGGAGCCCGATGCGGGACTCGATCCCGGGACTCCAGGATCATGACCTGAGCCGAAGGCAGTCGCTTAACCAACTGAGCCACCCAGGCGCCCAATAATGCTGCTTTGAATGTGGGTGTCGAGGCCTCGGTTTCAGATCTTTGGGGTATATACCTAGAAGTGGAATTGTGGGGCAAATGGTAAGTCCATGGTTAATTTTCTGAGGAGCAGCCACGCTTGCCCTCAGCAGCTGCACCGTTTAACATTCCCACCAACAGTGCAGAAGGCTTTCAGTTTCTCCACATCCTCTCCAACACTTGGTCTTCTCCGGTTTTTTGATAGTGGCCGTCCTAATGGGTGTGAGGTGCCGCCTCAGTTGGTTTTTATTTTCATTTCCCTGGTAATTAGTGATGTTGGACATCTTTTCATGTGCTTGTTGGCCATCTGTGTATCTTTGAAGAAATTCTCATTCAAGTTCTGTGCCCGTGTTTTAATTGGGTTATGTTTTTGTTTTTTTAATTCTAGGAGTGCTTTATATATTCCAGATATCAATCCCTTGTCAGATATGCAATTTGCAGATGTTTTCTTCCATTCCATGGGTTGCATTTTACTCTGTTGACACTGTCCTGTGATGCACACAGTTTTCATTTTGATGAAATCCAATCATACTCTGTTCTTTTTTGGCCTCCTGTGCCTTTGGTGTCATATCCAAAAAGCCACTGCCAAATCCAATGTCGTAAAGTTTGCCCCTTGTGGTTTCTTCTTCTCAGAGTTTTATAGTTGTAGCTCTTAGGTGTAGGTCTTTGATCCCTGTAGGATTAATTTTTGTATATGGCCTTGGGTGTAAGGGTTTAACCTCATTTTTTTTGCATGTAGATATCCAGTTTTCCCAATGCCATGTTTTGGAAAGACTGTCCTTTTCTCATTGAATAGTCTTGACATCCTTGTCAAAAAATCATTTGACCACACATGCAAAAGTTTATTTATGGGCTGTCTGTTACACTGGCCTGTATGTCTGTCTTTATGCCAGTACCACAGTGTTTTGATTATTGCAGCTTTGTTGTAGATTTTGAAATCAGAAAGTGTGAGTCCAGTCTTCCCACTTTGTTCTTTTTTAGGATTCGGGGTCCCTTGAGATTCCACGTAAATCTTAGGAAGGATTTTTTTCCATTTCTGCAAAAAAAATACCATTAGGGTTTTGATAGGGATTGCATTTAATCTGTAGATCACTTTGAGTAGTACTGACACCTTAACAATATTAAATCTTCCAATCCATGAACATGGAATGTCTTTCCAGTTATGTCTTTAGTTGTTGCTTTTTTCCTTCAGCTGAGACAGCAGAAGAGATGATTTATTGTACACGTGTTACATTCGGCCCCAAATGAAAACAGATTTAGTCCTGAAAGTCACAGGTCCAGGGCAAAGGACCAAAAGGGACTGTTTTGGTATGAACAAGGTGGGCCTCTGAAAGGTGGTCATTGCAGTCAGATGGTGATGGATGTCCTAGATTCATTGACTCAAGCTCTAGAAAGTTGGCGTGCGGTCCACTGATTGGTACCAGCGTCCCTGGCCTCTGGCTTTCCTTGTTTCCACTCCTGTGGCTTCCATGGGTGCACAAGCTAGCAGTTTACTTGGACCTTGGCCTCCTCTTTCTTCTTTTTCTTCTCATACTGAGCGTTTGCCTCTTCCTCCACTTGGCTGGCATGGCGTGGAGGTTTTCAAGAAGATGGTGCTGAGGCTGAGAGAGCCTCTATTGTTTTCAGCAATGCATTTTCGTTTTCAGTGCACAAGTGTTTTGCATCCTTGGTTATGCTAATTCCTAAGTATTTTATTCTTTTTGATGCTATGTAAATGGATTTTTAAATTTTCATTTTCAGATTGTTTATTGTTAGTGTATAGAAATGCACCTGATTTTTGTATGTTGATTTTTTGTGTATCTTGCAACCTACTATGCTGAATTCATTTATTAATTCTCATGTGTGTGTGTGTGTTTGTCTTTAGTGGAATTATTAGGGTTTTCTACATATAAGATCATGTAATATGCAAGAAGAGCATTTTATTTCTTCCTTTCCGATTTGGAAGCCTTTTATTTCCTTTTCTTGCCTACTTGCTCTGGCTAGGATTTCCAGTTCTATGTTGGTGAAAGCAGGCATCTTCATCTTCTTGATTTTAGAGGAAAAGCTTTAACTCTTTTACCATTGAGTTTGATGTTGGCTGTGGGTTTTCCATATCTGTATTTTAGTATCCAAGGTACTTTTCTTCTACTCTTAGTTTGTTGACTGTGGGTTTTTTTTTCTTCACATGAAAGGATGTTGAATTTTGTCAAATACTTTTTCTGCATCAATTGTGGTCTTTTTTTTTTTTTCTGTTAATGTGGTGTATTACAGTGATTGGTTTTCATATATCCAACCATTCTTGCATTTCAGAAATAAATCCCACTTGATGGATTTCTGAACCATTTGGTGGAATTACAAACCAAGGTTACAGTAAGACTAGCTGAGCTGGAAGGACACACTCCTCTGTGTTTCTCCTTTATCCCACATTCACAATACTTCTGACATAAAATGTGTGGGTTTTCCACACATTAAGCAATTCTCTGTGACACCAGCTGAGTGTCCCATAAGGCACTTCAATTCTGACATCATCTACCTGGGGTTACTGTCAGATCTCACAAGGAAGGGCTCAGACCCACAAGACCGCCCCCACCTCAGCTGCCAATCTCAAGTTCCAGCTGTAACCTTTACTTCTGACCAAAGAGCTATAAATCAGAGTTCCCACAACCCTGAACCTTGGGTTTCATAATTTGCTAGAATGGCTCATAGAACTCAGGGAAACACTTAAGTCTACCATTTTATCATCCAAAAGAATATGGCAAAGGAAACAGATGAACAGCCAAATGAAGAGATATGTAGAATGAAGTCAGGAAAGATCATGAGCCTCAGGAGCTTGAAGTTGTGAAGTTGGCCTGTGTCACCCTCCTGGTACGTGAATATACTCATTGACCTCAAAGCTCTCCCAACCCCATATGTTAGGGATTTTTATGGCGACTTTATCCCGTAGTCATGATCAATCATTAGCTCACTCTCTAGCCCCACTCCCCGTCTCAGAGGTTGGGGGTGGGCAGGGCTGAACACTCTATGCTCCTAATCATGGCCTGATCTTTCTGGTGACCAGCCCTCCCCCTAAAGCCATCTAGGAGCCCACTCAGAATCCCCTTATTAGAACAAAAGACATTCCTTTCACCCGGGAAATTCCAAGAGTTTTAGGAACTCTGTGTCAGGAACTGGCATCCCGAGGCCAAATAGTAGAACAAAATATGATCCCGGTGCTCTCATTACTCAGGAAATTACAAGGATTTTAGGAGCTCTGTGTGAGCAGTCAGGGGCAGAAACCAACATATATATTCTCTGTTATTTCACACTAGCTTTTATAATTGTCCATGTATTTTTACCTTTACTGGAAATTTATTTCTTCCTTTGGCTTTGAGTTACCGTCCAGTGTCCTTTCATTTTCTACCCAAAGGACTTCCTTGAGCATCTCTTGCAGGGAAGACCTAGTGAAGAACTCTCAGCTTTTGTTTATCTGGGAATGTCTTCATTTTCCCCTCATTTTTGAAGGACAGTTTTCCAGAGGTAAGATTCTCAACTGACAGTTTTTTTTTTTTTTTCTTTTAGCACATGAATGTATCAGCCCACTACCTTCTGGCCTCCAAGGTTTCTGCACCAGATGGCGTGCAGGGCGCTTTCTTTCGATGCATCCCCTGAATCCAAGGGTCTGTCCCCTGGAGTGTGTCCACACAAGGCTGGGTAGCAGATCCTGATAAGGGTCTTTCCAGGGAGGTTGAAGAGTCTTTCTAGAGGTGTCTCTTCCAACAAACGAGATCTCCAGGTTGCAAGGTGTGGTGCTCCACGTCACTGTGTCCCAGGGACGCACTGAACGGTGCTCCCCCAAAGCAGGACTATTTTAATCCGAGTAGTTAGGCCTTTACCATATTAAACATAGCTCCTTTTTTATCAACTGTGGGTCAGAGGACGTGTGTAAGTGTGTACTGGATGCCCCGTGACTGCCTCGAAGTGTGAGAATCTGTGAGCTCCCAAGGGGGTGGACCCGAGATGTAGAGGCCCACAGCCATGCTCTATGAGGCCAAGGTATTTGGAAGGTCTTTACGAGTTTTGCCACTTGAGACCTAACAGTGCTGTTAGCGTTGATTAACCCTGAGGACTGAGACCGGTATGCGCAGTGGAAGTATTGTAGAGTCAGTCAGACTGCTCGGGCTTGCCTGTGGGTTCCCAGAGAACCAGAAAGTGTGAGAGGGGCTCCCTAGGTTGGGGATAATCTTTTCTAACAGAATTTTATTTATTTATTTATTTATTTTATTTTATTTTTTTTTAAAGATTTTATTTATTTATTTGAGACAGAGAGAATGAGAGACAGAGAGCATGAGAGGGAGGAGGGGCAGAGGGAGAAGCAGACTCCCTGCCAAGCAGGAAGCCCGATGCGGGACTCGATCCCAGGACTCCAGGATCATGACCTGAGCCGAAGGCAGTCGCTCAACCAACTGAGCCACCCAGGCGCCCCTATTTATTTATTTTTTTAAAGATTTTATTTATTTGACACACAGAGAGAGACAGCAAGAGAGGGAACACAGGCAGGGGGAGCGGGAGAGGGAGAAGCAGGCTCCTGGCTGAGCAGGGAGCCCGATGTGGGGCTCGATCCCGGCACTCCGGGATTATGACCTGAGCCGAAGGCAGATGCTTAACGACTGAGCCACCCAGGTGCCCCTCTAACAGAATTTTAACCACAGAAGAGGTGTTGGCCTATCTACAAGAGGAAGCTTTGGTCCAGCGAGAAAGCAAAGGAAACGTGACTAACACATATTGATATCCATGAGATGGGAAAGCTGTATGAGGCTCATTCATATGAACTGGTTTCTCTGGATTTATACTTTGGGCAGCTGGGACAAACGAGGAAGGCACTTGTGGCCTTATTCATATTTGCACACCGATGTCGTTTCATGAATGCTACCATTTTGTCAGTAGGCCAATGGTTTAATGCATGTACAGTGGTAAGTAGTGGGAATTGTAGAGTTTCTGGTAGGGCCAGGTTGTTATTTGGCCTAAACCAGAGTTCTCTATGGATCCAAAAATTATTAGATTTCCAATATTGTTTTTCCTTTCTTGGGACCAGTTGTTGGGCCTCTCTTGTCAGTTTTTCCAAATTATCATTTGGGAGGATGTCTCTTTGGACCGCAACAGAGATTTGGCTTGAGAGCAGTGTTTCTGGCAGAAATATCAGTGGGGTGGTTTACTCCAGCCTCCAGGGAGTCAAGTCTGGGATGCCCGGGAACCTTAATGTCAGCCAGAGCAGCAGAAGTGTGGTAGCTAATGAGCTTTGGACACAGGAGCCTTTTTTCTTTCCCCCAACCCCCCCCCCCCCAATGCAGGGCTTGAACCCACAACCCTGAGATCAAAACCTGAGCTGAGATCAAGAGTCAGACCCTCAACCGACTGAGCCACCAGGCTCCCCCAGAGGAACCATTTTTAATCTTACCCCATTGGAGGTAAGGACGCCTTGAAGTTTCCATAATGTTCCAGAGTCCTGAGCCCAGAGGCATGCCAGCCATCAGTATAAATGTCTGCAGCCTTGCGCTTGGCCAAGCGCAAGCTCAGGTGGGAATGCCGGGCTGGAGTAGCCAATGGTTCTTCTCCGTGACTTCGGGAAGAAGTTGCAGTAGCACGATACTGACCGTTTTCATCCTTTAAATAAGAACCACCAGCAAATCCTCAAGCACCTGCCTTGGTTGGAGGAGTTTTCTGTCAGTTGTCACAGGGATTCAACATTAAGCAGCTGTGAAGGGTTTCATCTGGATCCAGATGTCCTTGTTTCAGGATCAGATGCTCTAGGCATCAAAACCGAGTCTGAGCAAACTACACTTTTTCTTTGGAGACTGTAGGTCCCTTTCAGGCCAAACGTTTTGACAGGGGGAGGCTGCCTTCCTGTGAAGAGGTCCAAGCAGGGAGCAGAAGAGCAAGTCATCTACACATTGTAACCAAGTCGAGGCTGCGGGAAACTGTGTGTCATCCGAATCAGCCTTTGAAGGACCCTCCGTGTCACCCTGGGGCATGACTGCCCAGCTATCCTGCTGTTCTTCCCAAGTGGAGGCAGAAAGACACTGGCTGTCCTTACCGAGTGGAGTACTATCCATGCACCCCATAGGTCAATTACGCGGAAACTTTGCTTTCAGTGGGAACGCGTGGGAGTTAGGAACAACAGGGTCCTGAGGGGTAACGACGTTACTTACCGCTCAGAGGTCCTGGCCATTGGGTTCCCTCCCAGGTAAAGTAGGGCTATGACTAGTACAGGGGATCGTGAGGCCCTGAGCCTCAAAATTCTGTATCCTGGGCTGGATGCCCCGAAGGGCTTCTTTATTTATAGGGCATTGGTTAATTCTAGGGAGAGGTTTGGAGGGATCTATCTGAATCTTGTTGGGAGGTGCACTGTGCATTTTATCAATAGCAGTTGAGGATTTTGCCCAGAAAGAGGCTGGTAGCTGATCCAACAGGAATAAATGATCGGTGTCCCCAGACTCAGCTGTGGTCCCGCCAGAGACCGCAAACAAAAGACATCAGAGGGTCATTTAATTCCGCTGGTTGGCTATTCTGATCGCTGCTGTCAGATTCCGGAATTATCTTCGCCTTCGGGGAGAAAGAAATTCTGGCACGATACTTCTCTAGGGAATCTCAACCCCGTAAACGAGTAGGGGCAGAGGGATTGAGGAGAAAAGAGTGAGTACCTCTCAAAGGGAATAGGTTCAGAGGCGGGAACCTGTTGAGATTGGTTGGAGACCCCCACTACTTGGACCGGTTTGGTGCTCTGAGGGGCTGCTTTGCAGCCGAGGGCTGGGCCCTGAGAACATAGGTCCTGTGTCACCAAGGACAGAGAGAGATTCACTCCCAATTTGGAGAGGGGTTTCTCCAAGCCAGTTAGGAGTCAGGATTGGGAGGAGGTCTCTGTGTCCCTCTGGGAGCAATGGCCACCGCCGTCCCGTCACCTGTGGCCCAGCGCAGGGTCCCCATCTCCTGAGCGGGCCCCAGCAAAGGGGGCTGTGGGTGGAGGAACTCGAGGTGGTCCAGACCAGTAAGCCCTGGCATGGGCCAGCGGGACGGGGCAGCAGCTGGCTGCACTGGGGAGAGGGGCGCAGGAAGGGAGGAGGAGGAAGCAGGGGAGTGAGGAGGGGGCCCGGGGAGAGGGATGGTGGAGGTGTTGCTGACGCCAAGCAGGGCAGGCCAGGGTGACTAAGTTCTATTTTGGGGCGGTGTGGCTATGTCAGCAGCATAGCTCTGTGGGGCCGGTCCCCAGATGGCGAGGAGGGCCGGCAGCAGGCGGGAGGTCAGAGGCTGTTCCAGGCCCTGGGGCGCAGTGGGATGGGGGCGGAGGGGAGAGGAATTGGCAGGCGTCTCTCCTCCCTGCAGCCACCCCCTAAGGGGCAGGGCGCAGACCGCCTCGGGCAGCAGGCTCTGTGGACCCACAGAGTCCACAAAGGCTCCTGGTCTCAGCTTCCAGAAGTCTAGAGATTCATAATGCCACCCTGTTCATTCACTACATATCCCCCCCAAGCACCTGCCGCGTGCCAGGTGTGGTGCTAGAGGTGGACACATCCCTGTCCCCACGTCGCTTTTGGGAAGCCAGGATGACCTATGTCAGGCTGGGCCGGCACGCCCTGGGTGCCGAGCGGCCCAGACCTGACTCGGGAGGTGGCTTCCTGGGGAGGAGGTGCCCGTATTGGGGCCTGAAGCCAGGGAGGCCAGAGGCTGGATGGAGGCTCGGGCGCCGCGGCCCTGGCTGCCATCGGGACTGTTCTAGCACCTTCTGGCCTAGCCCCCTCCAGCCTGGGCCCTCCATCAGAGGCCCTGGTCCCAGTAAGTCTCTGATCAAAACCCATATGGGTCTGGGGTGTCCGTGAGTGGTGACCCGGTTGGAACTGGCCTCAATGCCTGTAATGGAAGGTCAAAACGAATAGAAACTCAGTTTGGGGTTACTACTTCACAAGGTCGGGTGATGTCTGTCTTCAGCAGGACATAGCATAAACTGGTGTGTGTCGCTCATCTTTGGCGTGTAACAAGCCGCCCCATGTCTTCCTGACTACAACAGTTTCTCATTTCTCACGGCGTGCAGGCAGCCCCTGTCTCTTCTTGCCCAAGTGTGCACGTGGCCATGGGACTGGGGTCCCTGTCCCAAGTGTCCAGCCTCAGCTGGGAGGGTTGCGGGCCATGCCTGTCCCTCTCGTGAGCTTTTATCCTGGGCTTGGTCTCAGTGTGGTGGCCTCTGGCTTCCCAGATGTGAGGGTGGAACCACCAAGCTGCTCGAGGCTGACAAGCCCCCAGCCAGCCTGGGTTCCTGGGCAGACACAGGCTGGGCCTTCCGACTGGAGCAGATCCACAGAAACTTGACTCGCCGGACCCTGTAACTACCGTGTGACTTCCCTCGGCTGGCGTGTGGACACTGTCTGTGGCTTCCAGGGGACCTGCCACCTGGAGGCTCTTGAGACCAGCACCTTTGTCTCTGGCCTTGCCTCTCCGCCCCTTTGTGCTAGGAAATGGTCGGGTCCGCTGAGCAGACAGCACCCCAAGACAGTCTGGGCTGCCATGCCAGCCCATCCCCTGGTACATCCGCACGTCCCTCCATCTGTGCATCTGGTCAGAAACATGAAATCCAGGGTGGCGGTGGCCCCTGCCCCGTGGCCATGCCCCGTGGTCCTGAACTAGAACTAGTGTCACAGGGACCTACTCTGGCTGTGAGGAGGCTGGGAGGGCACGCTGGGTGCCGTCAAGAGCTGAGTCATGCGGGTGTCTTCGTTTTCAACCCCTGGGGACCCAGTGCATCGGTGGGCTGGTTGATGCTCCGCGAGAGGGGCACCCACACCCACCTGGCTCTGTGTGGCCGTGGATAAGTCACTCGACCATGTGGTGCCTCGGTTTATCTGTGAGGTGGGGGGGTGGTGGTCAGACCGCATTGGTTAGGACCAGGCTCTGCTCTAAGCACAAGAAACCCCCAATCACAGGGCTTCGGTCATACAGAAGCTAGTTTCTCTTTATGTTAGGGATGAACGGGAGATCCAGGTGCGGCGCAGTGCCCCCAGCTGTCCCGGGCCGGCGGGGGGGTCCCCACGGCCGTGGGGATCACGTGCCAGCCATGTTCCAGGGAGGCAGGGGGAGGAGGGCACACGAGATTCCTCACACCCTGTCCTGAACTTTATCTGTGGCGTGAATGCTGGAGCAAGATTGTGTGCTCGCCAGTTCTGGGGGCACGGGGGTAGGGCCCGGGCTGGGGGCTGAGGGGTCCCAGGAGAAAATCAGGAACCCCCTGGCCACCCCTCCAGCAAGCCTGCGGCTCTGGGGGATGGAGCTGCAGGCCCAGCTGGTGAGGCAGTCAGAACAGAATCTGCCAACGCAGAAAACCTCTCCACAAAAGTCACTGAATAAGGATTAAACCAGAGCTCGGTGCTCGTCACCCCCGTCACCGGCAGCCGCCCCATCCGCAGGGTTCTCCAGGGAGGGCACCGGCCACGCACGGGACCTGGCTTTGCTCATTGCCTTTTTCTGGGGGAAAACCACACTTGTCCCCTCTTTAGGGCCAGAAGTAGGCTTGCCGGAGTCCCTGTGCGTGAGGCTCCTACGCTCCCAGGAAACTGGGAACTCAGAGAGGTGGCTCCCGGCTGCTCGGGGGTCTAACTGGGTTGTACAACTGGCCAGAGGCTTCTTTAGCTGTCAAAGAGATGGACGCAAAAAGAGGTAGGGAAAGAACTTACATGTTTTCTAAAGAGAATGTGTTAAGAAAAGGGAGGAGAAAATCTGTTCCTTTTTTCTGCACCTGGGAGTATTAACGTTGTCTTATTTCTCATGTGCATTTGCCTGTGCAGGCATCCCTGCCCACCACTACTCAGAGCCCAGGTGAGGGGGCTCCGGGCCTTCCTGAACAAAAACGTTTGGGGAGCGGGGCGTCTCTCGAGAGCCTGCATTTCCAACCAGCCCCCCCCCGTGAGGTCTGAGCTGCTGCTGGGGACGTCAGCGTTTGCATCTAGGCCCTGCCGAGTGTTGGGGGAGATGGGACGGTGTTTCTGTTGCAGCCCCTCGAATGTGAGCCCCTGGCAAAGGAGGAGGAAGGGGCCAGAGCTGTCGGAAGTTCTCCCAGAGAGCCCTGGGAGATTCTGGACATGGTCCCAGTGAAGGCAAGAGGCTGGGAGACCTCCCCTGAGTGGGCTGTGGGTGAAGTGAGGCGAGGGCACCACAGGACCAGGAGCCCCACTGCCTTGCCTGGGTGGGGGGGTCCTCACAGCAGCGAGGCTTCCAGGGCTCCTAGGAAAACAGGAAGTCGGGGATTTGGATGCCCCTTGAGGAAGCACAGGTGGCTACAGACCCTGAGTCTCCCAGCTCAGGGGTGTGTCCAACACCTCGGGTGTCGTGTCCAATAAGGTAGCACTTTGAGGCCTGACCCTCTGTGAGCACCTTTGTATGGTCTCTGCTCTCTGGAAACAAAACCTTCCCTCGTTTCTGCAGAACATGCAGATGCAAGCCTGCACAAACAAAATGGGCTTCCCTCTGCTCTTGCTATCTCTTCCAAATAATAAAATCTTAAAAAAAAAAAACAAAAACAGATTTTATGTACTCATTAGTTCACGAGGGGACCAATAACATGTCACAGCTGGTTCCGAGGAGGATTCAAAGAGCAGATGCATAGACAGCTCACCCTTGAACAACGCAGGGGTGAGGGGCACCAACCCACCCCCCACAGTTGAAAATCCACTTACGACTTTTGACCCTCCCCCCCCAAAAGCTTAGTACTAACAGCCTGCTGGTGACTGGAAGCCTTGCCGATAACATGAATGATCAGGCAACACATATTCTGTGTGTCGTGTGCATTGTGTGCAGTGTTCTTGCAGTAAAGTAAGCCCGAGAAAATAAAATGTCAAGAACATCGTAAAGAGGAGGAAATGTCATGCTGTCTTATATTTATCGGGAAGAAATCCGCAGGTAAGTGGCCCTCTGTAGTTCAAACCCATGTGTTCATGGTCGAGGGAACAGTTGCAGAATGCTGGAAGGAACTTGCTCTCCTAACGGGTACAAAGCTGGCTTCCTCTGCAGAGGAGGGGGGACCACGTGTGGTCACATGTGTAGGGACAGGAGCCCGTGGCCTTGCTGTTGGTCACCTAGAGGCCCCGCAGAACCAGCCGGGGGCTCTGCTGTGCACCGTTTGGAAGACACCTGCGATCTTTGTGGTCCGCTGCATCTTTCACAACGCTTCTCTGCAGAGGCTTAAATTACGATATTACCCCTTACTTTTTTTGTTTAAGATTTTATTTATTTATTTGAGAGAGTGTGCATGCACGCGAGAGAGAGAAAGAGAGAGAGAGAGCATAGAGGCAGAGGGAGAGGGAGAAGCAGACTCCCTGCCGAGCAGAGAGCCCAACGCAGGGCTCGATCCCGGGACCCCGAGACCATGACCTGAGCCGAAGGCAGACGCCCAACCGACTGAGCCACCCAGGCGCCCCAGCCCTTACTTCTTGAAACCAGTTTGTTGAGCAAGCAGAACTGTGCGCAAATCAAGGACCGTAGGCCGGCCTGGTTGTGATCCCCGCCCCCCACCCCCATCCCTGCTCAGGCAGCTCCAGGACCGTCGTGATCACGAATAAGTACGAGAAAGTGCTAGAACTTTAAATCTCAAGTCTCAACGTGGTAATTAAAATTGCCAAGTCCCAGATAAAAACGAACACTGAACACCTCTCCAGGCGAAAATGCCTTTCGTTTTGCTTGCCTTCAAGGAAGGAATGTGCTCAGCTCATCTCTTCCAACCTCCCAGCTGGGGGGCTGCAGCCAGGCTTGCGGGAGGGGAGGTCCGACTTCGTGCAAGGGGCTGCCTCTCTCTCCCCCTCCTCCCCCTCCTCCTCCAGTTAGGACATCCCCCTACTACCCTCCAGTTCCCAAGATGAAGCCGTGTCCCCCCTCCAGCCACTGGTTTCTGCAGATGAGGTGGGGGATGGGACACCAACAGTCCTTTCCGGAGAAAGGCACCCCCTCTCTCCAGCCTTTTACTGCCCCCCCACCCACAGGAGGCCCCTTCCTATTTCCTTGGGAAGTCTGCATGCGCTCTGGTGTGGTGTGGTGGCACCTTGTTTGCATTTCCAAAGTGAAGTGTGTGTTTTCAGGTGGGTTCCACACACACGCACACGCACACACAGGTGCAGGGAGGCCCACCAGTGCAGAGCGGATGCAGAGCACAGGGCCCACGAGATCCTCTCCTAGAGATGTGTCCTCATCCGTAAACTGGGTACCCGCCGGCCCATCGTCGTGTGGCAATATGGGGTGGACTGAGCTGAGCCGGCGAGGGGCTGGGTCCCTCTGATCCCCCTGCTGGCCCCACCCCATCTGTCACAGACAGGCCACCACGCAGGTGTGATTGGGAAACATTTATTGCTGTGTCGGCACAGGCCGGCCCCGAGTCGCAGCCACGCCAAGCTCACTCCTCCTTCTCGTCCCCGTGGGTGATGATGTAGCACAGAGACTTGTAGTCGATGTCCCCTGCCAGGTCCATGGGCGTCAGGGCGAACATCTGCTCCACCTGGGCAGGGGGGGGGGCGTGGTAACAGGCAGCCCCGCAGGGAGGCCTGGGGTGGCCAGTGGCCGTGCCTGAGGGAGACCTGTGACCCCTCACCCTGTCACCTGACTCCCAGCGCCAAACCCCAAACTCCAAGTTACCTCTGGGCAGGTGAGGGAGACGGGGGTGGAGGGTGGGGGTCTGAAGGGGGCTGTGGGTCGGAGGGCCCACCTCCGCCATGGGGTACCTCCATCTCCTCTCTGCGCTGCCCTGACCCTGCACGTACAGAGCCTCTTCCAAACGCGGGAGGTGCACTCTCTCATCCCGGGCCTTTGCACACACAGCTCGCAGCCTGGCACACCCTCCTCCCTTCTGACTCCATGCCCTTCACCCTCTGGGGCTCGACGGAGGTGGTCCCACACAGCCGTGCTCCGAGCCCACGAGGGTGGTGGGTCACCAAGGCCTGCCCAGTGCCCTGCGGGGCAAGGGCCCTGTGAAGGGTGGGGAGGGTGTCGAAGGAGTCGGGAGTCCTCACCTCAGCCAGAGAGAACTTGTCTGCCTGGGTCAGGAGAAGCTGCTTGAACCTGGGGAGAGCCAAGGGGTGGCCCGATGCGGGGGGCGGTGAAGGCTCCCCTGGCCCAGGCGGCCGCCCTCCCCAAGGGCCTCCCCGCGGTTTCTGCATGGTGCCCCTTCCCGCTGCTCACACTTACTCATCCTTGTTCACCACCCCCTTGCCGCTGGGGTCGAACATGCGGAAGGCGCTCAGGATGGCTTCCTCCGGGTCTGTCCCTGGGAACCCGGGGGAGCCAGGTGAGCAGCCGTGCCCACCCAGGAGGACCCTAGGGTGCAGGGGGCCCGCCACGTCCCAGAAGAGGTGGGAGGGTGTTTCCTGATACAAAGTGTCCCTTGGGGCTCAGGGAGGCCAAGACCAGCTGTCCTTGTGGGCAGGCCTGGCCAGGAGACTGGGATTTGGGATTTGGGATTTGGGAGGGAGGCCGAGTCGGAAGTCGGGGTGACCGGTGCCCATGGGTCTGGGAGGGAGGGGAGAACCCCACAGGCTCTGGGTGGACTAGTGCCAGGGAGTGTCCAGTTGAGGTCTGGGTGGGGCTCCGTCAGATTCCAGGCTGGGGGGACCCAATCCAGCCCAGGCTGACCGTTCAGCTTCTCCCCAAAGAGCGTGAGGAAGACGGTGAAGTTGATGGGGCCCTTTCCCTCCTGCAGCATGGCATCCAGCTCCTCTTCTGGGACGCTCACCTTCCCTGGTTGGGGGTGGGGCATGCCATGGACATGGGGCCTGCGGGGCCCAGGCCGGCCTCCCCTCCTTCTGGGCCGTAGCGGGTGGAGAAGTGTGAAGTGATGGGGAGCTGTGACCAGTGGGGGAGGAGTGTGTGTGCACGGAGACCGATGGGGAGGGAGGTGTGAGTCGGGAAGGGGGAAGGCGGGCGCTGCCTGGTGGTGGGGGGGCTGTGCTTTCTCAGTGGGCCTCCCACCAGCTAGCTGAGCCAGAGCGGCTCCCCTGGTGTGAGCAGGCCCCATAAGCAGGGGGAAGGCAGAAGCACTCACCGAGCTGGGAGTAGGTCTCCCGAAGGTCTGACTTGCAGATAATGCCATCCCGGTTTTGGTCGATGCAGCTGAAGGCCTGCGAGGTGGGGAGCACAGCCTCCAAGTGGGAACAGCCCCCACCCCAGGGAAGGCCGGAGGTGGGGAGGGGTCCTGGAGGGCAGACGGTGGAGCAAGGACAGGGGCCAGGACCACTGACTACAGAGCAGAGGGGGTGTATGCAGGGTGGGATGCCAGCACCGGTCCCAGGCCATTGGGGGTGGGGCACTCACTTCCTTGAACTCCTGGATCTGGGCTTGCTCGAACATGGAGAACACATTGGAAGAGCCTCGCTGGGCCTGCTTGGTGGCCGCGGCCTTGCCCCGGGTCCCTGCCTTCCTGCTGGCCTGCAACATTGTCGGTGGGGAGAGGTCCTCTGCCCGGCTCCCCAAAGACTGCCCCCTTCCCATGCACACCCCCTGAACATTCCCAGGAGAGCCTAGGTCAGGGTCCTCTTCCTACCCCTGGAGACTAGCTCTCCAGGCCCAACGCAAGCACAGAAGTCCCTGGCTCTCTTCCCCCAGCCCACGGGACAGCACCTGGGAGCCTGCTGGCCTCTGGCTTCCCCACCGGGCACTCACCATCCTCTCTCTATGGCAGCCGGGTTGCTGCAAGGGGCCCCCAGCCCCTTTTATGTTTCAGCCTTATCACCTGCGTGCCAAATAAGGACAGGAAGAGAGGACAGGCCCAAACTTGGCAGCCCTGCCTGGGCTGGGGGAGGACAGGGCCCCAGGCAGATTCCAGCCACGTTCCTGGTGACCTTCAGGCCCCCTGATGTCTAACATCCAGGCATCCACCCATCCAGCAGCCACGGCTCCCAAGGGCAGAGCTCACAGCCTCACAGCTCTCGCCACTCTGGGTGCTGAATGAGGTAGCCCCCTGAATGAGAAGTCTCCCCTGTGACCCCCATCTGACTGTCCCTCCTGCAGGTCCAGCCCAGAACCCGCCCAGTCCAAGAGGACGGCGTTCGGAGGGCTGGCCTGGGGCCTCTGTTGGGCTTGGGAAGGGCAGTGGGTGGTTCTGAAGATGGTCTCTGGCCTGAGACCCCCAGGGATTCCCAGAGGTTTGGGTGGACGGTGGCCCTGGCCTCTGACAAGAGGGGCAGAAGGCAGCCGTGAGCTAGTCGTGGCCCCAAACAGAACCTGTGTGTGAGGCTTTTTGGAGTACAGTGCACAACCTGGACCCCAAGGAACCCCCTGGACCCCCATGAAAGTGGTCATGAGCCCTTCGTGTGAGGCTCTGCTGTGCAGCCAGGGGTCAGACACCCTCTGTTCTGCCCGGGCTGCAGGCTTGCCTGCTCCTTTAGGGCCCGGAGAAGGGCTGGGGGCCTTCTAGAACTAACGTTGTGGGCCCACTGGCTGCCCACCCTCCCTCCCCCAGAACCTGGCTCTGCACGGCTGCCCCCTGCCCCGGGGGGGGGGGGGGGGGCGGAACAAATGCAGAGACCAGCTGGTAGAGCCAGAGTTTGCGTGGTGCGTGAGACCCAACGTCCCTTGTGTAACAAAAACAATACCTCCTTTACTCTCCTGAAATGAAATTCATGCAATCTATAACCCACCCACAGAGAGAACTTAAAAAATCAATAGGATCCTCTGAACTGCAAGGAAAAAAAAGACTAGAATTAGTTTACGTCAAAACGGGATCCAACACGAGCGCCGAAACACGAGTACTGCGGATGAAGTAACCGGATGCTCGCACAACGTTCTCATGCATAATTTAGATTCAAGAGAACTAAAAAGATCTGACCCGATCCCACAGGAGACACCCGGAAAAACGAGGGAACATCTCAGACCCGTGGCTCTGGGTTAAGTTCTGAATGAAATAACAGTCGTTCCGGCTTTGTTGGGTAGTTCCTCTCACTGAAGAGCAAGCGTATGTTCTAACTCTACAGACGTGTGGACGTGTAACGGGGCGCGGCTGAGAGATGGCGCCAGGTCCTCGGCTTGGCTAACTCTGAGTAGGCTCGTCACCCAGAAGCATCTGGAAGGACCTCAGCAATCACATGACTTCGTGTATCCCTCTCCCCCGCCCATCACTGTCACAACCCAAGTGGCTCCAGGGGGCCTGTTGCACTTCCCAGAGCAGCACCCCGGCCCCCAACTCCTTCCCAGGCACTCCCGGGGGCAATCAGAGCCCACGGGTCCACACGCACATCCCACATTCGGCGAGCCGGCGCGTTCGACCACCCTCCCGCCGATGCCACCTCTATTCCTACAGCCCGAGTGTCCCTTCACACTCCCTGGCACAGGTGGCCGGAGGGGATGGAGAATTCCGAGACACCCAGGCTTGCAAAGCATCTGTGTGCCTGTGACCACGTCTCCATATTGTCCCACGGCCCTTATGCACAGAGATCAAAGAACACCCGTCAACGCCATGTTCTAAACTTTTAAAATGTTTACTTAAAAAACCACACAGTCCCAGGTTGGGCATGAGAGGTTGGTGTGGCACACAGAGATCTGGTGAGGAGAGAGAGGCCTGGGTGGCCCCTTGGGTGCTGAGTGCTGACGTCTCTTTCTAGGCCAGCCCTGTGGGAGCTGAGGCCTCCCCCACGGAGGTGCTCCCAGGCCTGCCTGGGGGTGGGAGGGGGAGGTCCTCCTCATCCTGGGTCCCTCTGGGCAGGCAGGGGCTCTGGGGGCTCTGTGTCTTGCACCACCTGGGAGGGTCCATCCCAGAACCACAAACCACTCATGGATGGTGGCAGGGGAGCAGAAAGGCTACCAACTCCATGCCTCAGGGTACAAGCACTCTCCGCTGTGGCATTTCCCAGTCCCCACCAGGCAAGAAAACAGCCAGGCCTGGGTGACTGGCAGCCTCTGGCCCCCTGTGGAACCCCGGTGTAGGTCTGGCCAGGTCAGCTGGGCTGCCTCCCCAGTGGGTTGAGTTCCCAGGCAGGAGCAGGTTCCAGAGCACAGCCCCCTCCCAGAGCAGGGCCCGGAGAGGCCGAGTCAAGCTGAAGGCTCCCAGAGGAGACAGTGCGGAAACGCAGCCAAGTCCTGAGTGAGCAACTCCCTTCTGGGTCCTTGATTGCAGTCAGACAGGTGAGGGGCTCTGGGGGTCTCCACGCCTGCTCACCTCAGCCCCCAACCCAGTCAGGGCCCTGGGCTGTCCCACCAACCTCTGAGAGGGGAGGTCTGCCGAGGGGGCCCCAAATCCCCCGCGGGCCTTTCCCCACCTTTCGGGGTGGCAGTGGGGATGGGAGACATCCAGGGTCCTTACAAAGAGACCTCTTTCCTGGGTGAGGCTGGGGCACCTGTGGGGAGCGAGTCCCCTGGGGCCCAGGTCCAGCGAGCCACTGCCGCCTCCTTGCCTGGTGTCCTCCGCTGTCACTGGCCCAGCATGCAGGCCTTCTTGCAGGCCACCGCCGAGATCAGGGCCGCGCCCCGGCCGCTGCCCTCCTCCGACTCGATGAAGGTGATCTCGCAGCTGGGCGTCAGCCTGCGCACGCTGGCGTGGAACCTCTCCTTGAAGCTGCGCAGGGGAAGCGGGGCTGCGTCCCTCGTCACTGCTCTCCCAGACCGCCTCCTCCCCGCGCCGCAGCGCGAGGAGGAAGCCCAGGGGGCCCGCCCTCCTCCTCCTCCTCGCTGGGGGCCCAGAGGGGACGAGGGGCTAGCCCCGGGACCTCGGAGAGCTTACTTCCGCTTGCCCTTCCGTCCTCGGACGCGCACCCACGACGGGCCCCTGGGCCCGATGGGGAGGGCGGACGACCCCGCGGGCTCACCTGGGGTGCAGCTTGTACACGGAGCCGTCCACGCCCACGGTGATGCGCATCACGTCCTCGCTGCGGCTCTCGCGCATGCGGTTAATGACGCCCGCCAGCCCCGCGGCGCACATATGCGCGGCGCGCGTGGACACGCTCTCGCAGGCGCGGCGCACGATGTCGCAGTCGGTGGCCGAGGGCCGCAGCCCCAGGGTGCTCAGGATGTTGTAGATCTGCTTGCGGTCGCCCGAGTCGCTGTGGGGCGGGGGCGGCCGGGGGAGGGAGGACGTCGTTGGAGGGTCGCTCGGCCCCCGGGCCAGCCCGACCCCGACGGCGGCGGCCTCTTCCCCTCCCCCTGCCCACCTCACCCAGACAGAGCGCTTGGGGCTCGGGCTCCGGAGGGGAGCGGGTCCGATTCCGCCAGGGACCAGCAGTTAGCTGGTCATCGCGCCTCTCTCTAAGCCCAGGGTCTCCGCTCTAATGTGGGCGACACCGGCGCGCCAAGGGGCTGTCGCGTGAAGTGAGGCGATGTCCACGGCGGCGGGGAGCCACGGAGGGGACGCGTGGGCTGCGGCAACCGCCAGGCTGCGGGCTCCCCTGCGGGCCACGCGCCGCCCCGACCCTCGCTCCGGCCCCCGCCCGGGGCCCCGCCCCCGCCCGCGCCCCGCCCCCGCCCACGCCCCCTGCGTCCGCGCCGCAGACCCCGCCCCGTGCACGCGGCTCCTCCCCGGAGCACGCCCCCCGCCCCCCGCGCACGGCCCCCTAGACACCGCCCCTCGCCCGGCGCGCCCAGCGCACCTCTCCACCTGCGACACGAAGCGCGTCTCGAAGGCGCCGCGCGTGCGCAGCTGTTCCGACGCCTCCCCGCGGAAAAGCAGGTTTTCGTCCACGAGTTTGAGCAGCACGAGCCGCACCAGCTCGCCCATGTACTTGCCGCCGATGAGCTTCTCGTACCTGCACACAGGGCGGCCGGGTCATCCCCGCCATGGAGGCCCCCACGCGCGGCCACGAGGAGGCCAGGTGGGGCACTGTGACACCCCGCTTGCAAACTTGGGTTCGTGCCGGTCCCCTCATTTATCGGCCAGGATTTTAGGATTAGGAAGCGCTCTGGGGCCTCAGGACCGCACCCTGCCCTACTGCGGGGCGTCGGTGCGGGCTGCGCGCCGTCCTCACGAGGGCCCTGCGCTGAGCCCACTGCGTCCTCCCACAGCCGCGTGATGGGAGCTGTTCTCGTTGCCCCGGATGGCTGGGAAACCAAGGCTCAGAGGGGCTGGGGCCCTGCCTGGGGCCCTGGGCGCCTGGGCTCCGCCATCTAGCGCTCGCGTGTGTCACATATGTGAGCCTCTGCGTTTTCATCTCGACGTGCACTGAATCCCACCGACCTAGCGGAGGTTTGGGAGCTGATGAAGGGATGACACGCGCCCGGCAGCTAGGCGGTTAATTAGGATAGCCACGACTCAGGACGAGCTCTGTGCGGGCTGGGTCTCAAGCTTTCAAGCCGTTCAAGCCAAACCGCAGCATTCCGCGAGAAACACTACTGTTCGTTCTGCGACCGTGGGCACATGTCTACTCCCGGGAACCCTGGGCTGAACCCGCTGAACGTTGCTCGGGGGTCTCAGAGCCTCCCTAGGCAGTGGTCACCTGCCGGAAGGGGGGGTGATCCCGGCCTATGTATCCACAGACCCTCTTTTTGGGGACTAAACCTTCATGTCTCTCGCGGTTCCTGGTTCACAGGGGGCGAGTGAGCGCAAGGAGGGAGGAGCTTGCAAAGGGATTGTCAGTTCGCTTTTCCCCAGAGTTGTTTAAAAACAAGCCCATTATCTGCCTGCCTGAGTAGGGTGGGGGTGGGGGGCGGCAGCGGGCAAGGTCCTTACAGCTGCTGGCCGGGGTTCAGGGAGTTCTCGTCCACCACGCGGTCGTACTCCAGCAGGAACTCGTCCAGCTCACCGGAGTCCCCGAAGGCGCCCCACTCAGTGTTGACGCACATGCGGCCCTCGTCCCCTTCCACGAGCTCCACGTTCTGCATCTCTTCCATGTAGCAAGCATTGCAGCCTGTGCCTGTGGGGACCATGGGTCAGGCCCCGCTGGGGCGGGGGTGGGGGGGAGCAGGGGCGGCAGTGCTGGGAACCCGCCTCTCCCTGCAGGAGGCCCCCCATGGCCCTAGCTTCCCAGCTTCCTGCTGCCACAGCCACCACTGCCTGGCCTGGCGACGTGGGCAAGGTGACTCTCCCAGGGGCTAAAAGACCTGGGTTTGCTGTGTGACCTTGCATCCATGAGCCCATCTCTCTGGGCTGTTTCTCGTCCCCAGTAGGGGCTGGTAACACCTTATTCCCTGGATACTTGGGAGGACGGAGTGAAACGTGTCAAAGTGCTTTGCCAATTAGAGATGTGTGTGGTTTTATCTTGGTTACCCACCATCCTTTTTTTTTAGCACTTTACGTACATGTGCTTGAGCGTCTCTGTCCTGGGCCCTGGTTTGGGGGCACCCAGAGGTGAGTAAGGCACAGCCTGGGTCCCTGGGACTGCTATGGAATTTGTAATTTACAGAGTCCCTTGCAAAGTGAAAACGTGGTGTCCTTTGCTGAGAAATGATGAAGTTTCCAAATGGTTTCTGAGCGTGACGGCATGGGTAGCATGCCCTCAACACCATTGGGGACGTCAACTCTAATGCTGGCCAGTGGACCTGCCCAGCAGGAATGGGGCCTTCCCATTTTTTTGGTGTGTGTGTGTGTGTGGAAAAAAAAACAAACCAGAAATCCAGACTTTGATGTGCATCCTCTCAATTTCTGGATCTTGGCCATTATCATAAAGATGTTTTTAAGCACTGAGCAGAGTGTTTGCAGGACAGGTGTGGGACCAGGCCACCCTCAGCCATCTCTGCTCCAGCAGGGGTGTGCCCGAGGCAGGGGCTGCAGAGCTTAGACACCAAGACAGGGCATCTTGGAGAGCCGTGCCCTGACTCAGCTGCCCTAGGCAGCTCTGAAGGGGACAGCCGGGAGAGCAGGGTCCTGCCCCTCCTGTTTAGGCGGGGGACTCAGGGCCGGCTTTCCATCTGAAAGTCAAACATGGAAGGAGGAGATGTGAGCGATGAGAGGAGGATGGAGCGAGGTAGGCGGCAGCTGAGGATGTGGACATGCTGTTGGAGACAGGTTTGTGAGCGCAGACCACCCCTCAGGGCTGGCTCTGAGGGGCCCCGCAAAGCCAACAACTGTGCCACTGACTTTCTGGGGAGCCAGAGCCCAGACACCATGCTTGCATGCCCAGGAGGTGACTGCCCAGACAGGAGCCATGCTCAGTACACACTCCTGACCCCCAGGAGCTTCTAGAGAGGCCCGAGGTCCGCTGGGGCCAATGTCGCTCCCTTCCTGGCCTTCGTGCAGGGACAGGAAGACTGTGCAGGAGAGGATGGTGCCACCTGTGCTTATCCTCTTCCATGGGGACAAGTCTGTCCAGTTTGGTCAATTTACCAGATAAGGGGATGTAATTACATCCCAGTGGGCCAGGCAGACCTGTAGCCCGTGCGCCGTCTGATGCAGGGACTTGTGAGCGTTGGGATACACTAGCTGCATTCAGGATGCCCCTGCATCTCCCCAAGACTGCCCCACACCCTGTCGCCTGGCACAGGGGCCCTGCTCTGGCCACCACCCGTGGCCCAGGACTTTTGGCCCTCACGCCTCAGGGCCAGAGACAAAGGCAGGCAGAGGCTCTGTGCTGCCGAGGCCCCCGGATAGAGCAGGGTGTGAATCCTTACCCACAATCATGCCAACCTCACACCGGCGGTCTTCATAGTAGCAGGAGATCATTGTGGCCACCGTGTCGTTCACCATCGCTACCACGTCCATTTCGAAGTCCTGCCAAGAGGCACAGAGGCAACAGGGATGGGGCTGGGGTCTCGGCTCGGGCCGCTCTGGGCTTCATGCCGCCCGGGGAGGGACGCCCAGGAGGCCGTCCCTGGCTTCGTGTCCAGAGAGGAGGAGGAGGGGGGCTCCCGGGGCGGTCAGGGGGTGCCTCACCCCTCTCCGTTTGATGGCGTCACGGAGGAGCCCCACGATGTTGTTCCCTTCTGCTCCGGAGGCCTTAAAGCCCTTGGTCCAGTTGAGGAGGATGCCCTGAGGGAAGAGGAGGGCGGGCCTGTGGCTGCTGACGAGTGCTGGGGCAGGGTGAAGGCATCCCACTCAGCAGACCATGGCTTGGAGACGACTCTCTATGACTACTTCCAGTTCTGCAGGGCCGGCCTCCAGCCCAAGTGAGAGTGTTTCTAATGGAAAGCCCAGCGGCACCACCCAGAGTAAGGATGAGGTCCGGCGGAAAGCAACCTGCATCATGTTGGGCCTCCTCCCCTGCAGTACACCCCACTGGAAGAGGGTAAGCAACAGTGGCCTCACCCCTTCCTGGACGGTCTCCCCGGGCCCCAGAGCGGCCGTCCCGTCCCTGCCCTGCGTGCACTGGGGGGCCCGGGCTTGGAGAACCAAGGAGCACTGCACTGGCTCTCTATCTGAGAGGTCGTAGGTGTTTTGTATGTATTTATAACTGATGTGTACAGACGTGTGTGTAATTTATACACTGTATATGCGTAGAAGCGATGTGTGTACATGTGTATAACGCACACACATATATGCACGTACCCTGTACAGATGTGTAGAATTGCCGTGTGCACACGCGTGTATAATGCACACACGTGCATGCGTGTATCCTCACATGCGTGTAGAATTGCCATGTGCACACGTGTATAATGAACACACGTGCATGCGTGTATCCCCTCACGCGTGTAGAATTACCGTGTGCACATGCATGTATAATGCACACGTGCATACATGTATCCTCACACACGTGTAGAATTGCCGTGTGCACATGCATGTATAATGCACACGTGCATGCATGTATCCTCACACATAGAATTGCCGTGTGCACATGCATGTATAATGCACACGTGCATGCATGTGTCCTCACACACGTGTAGAATTGCCGTGTGCACATGCATGTATAATGCACACGTGCATGCATGTATCCTCACACATAGAATTGCCATGTGCACACGCGTGTATAATGCACACACGTGCATGCGTGTATCCTCACATGCGTGTAGAATTGCCGTGTGCACACGTGTATAATGAACACACGTGCATGCGTGTATCCCCTCACGCGTGTAGAATTACCGTGTGCACATGCATGTATAATGCACACGTGCATACATGTATCCTCACACACGTGTAGAATTGCCGTGTGCACATGCATGTATAATGCACACGTGCATGCATGTATCCTCACACATAGAATTGCCGTGTGCACATGCATGTATAATGCACACGTGCATGCATGTGTCCTCACACACGTGTAGAATTGCCGTGTGCACATGCATGTATAATGCACACGTGCATGCATGTATCCTCACACATAGAATTGCCATGTGCACACGCGTGTATAATGCACACACGTGCATGCGTGTATCCTCACGTGTGTAGAATTGCTGTATGCACACACGTGTATAATGCACACACGTGCATGCGTGTATCCTCACACACGTGTAGAACGGACATGTGCAGAAGTGTATATGTGACTGACCCGTGTGTGCATACAGATGCGTGCGTGCTGACTTCTGTACGTCCGTATGCAGGGATGATGCGCGCGTGTGTGTGTCTAGGGTGTGCGTGTGTGACTGTGGCAGGTGCAGCCGCAGCCCCCGCACAGTCCGGCCTCCGCTAGTGGCCTGCGTCACATGTCTGTGCTGGCATCTGGCTGCCAGCCAGCAGTCTCCTCCTGGCCACTAGCCTGTCCCTGATCTGCGACGGGGCGATAATCCTGCCGGCCTCGCGGGGCTCTGAGGGCTTCGGGCAAACAGAATCAGCCGTATCTCCATTTCCCAGAGTCTCACAAAAGGCGAGTGACAGAGCCACGGGTCGAACCCAAGGCTCTTTCCCAACACAGGGCTGCGTTTGAAGGCACAGGGAGTTCCCAGAGCGTCTCGCTGGGGAACGCGTCTACCCCCCCGCCCCGACCCGGCCCCACCTTGTCGATGTCTTCATGCCTCACGGGGAAGGAGAAGGTGAAGCCCAAGGGCAGTTTCTTGTGCTTCATCTGATGCTTGTCCAGGAAGTCGGAGATGCACTCGGAGATGTAGTCGAAGAGCTGGAAGACACACGGCAAGCTGGCCGTCGGCCGCAGCGCCCCGCCACGGGCCGCAGGAGAGCACGGCCTCCAAACCTTCCCTTGGCTCCCCTGTGTCCCCTGTCCCAAATGCTGCTGCCGCGGGGACAGCGCACCACCAGGACGGGCCTGGTCCCCAGCCCAGCTGGGCGCTGTCAGCCCGTGCCTCCCACTGGACCCCATGGCGTCCAGCCGCACGCTTCGGACAGAGGCACAGCCGTGGCCAGCCCTCGGATTTCCGCCTCTGCCCCCCAGAGTGTCCTTCGCTGCCTCCACGTGTCCTGGCCGCCGCTCGCCCGGCCCTGCCGGGGACCAGCCCCTACCCTGCTCGTGTGGGCCTGGCCACAGAACTGGCTGGTGCTGAGTGCCCCGCTCGTCGGCCGAGCTCCCTGCTGGGTGTGGGGGCCCCGTGAGGCATTCACACCATCCCTGCTGCCTTGATTCATGGCCAGTCCAGCAGCATGCAGGGGGTGGCGTGGACCAGGCTGCCACGGGACTCCTGCCTTGAAACCTGGCCCCCAGGGGATGGGCTCTGCCTCCACCCGCCTCCTCTGAGGGCTCCTTGTACTTCTGTACCCTCTCCTGAGCCCTCCCCATGGGCAGGGTAGCATTCCCGCCTGGGCAGACATTATGACTACAGTCATCCCACTCGGTGTCTCTGCTGGTGGCAGGTGAAGGAGGGACACACAGGGAGAAGGCAGAATGCATGGGCTGTGTGCTGCTTGGACCAGTGTGTGCTCTCGGCTGCCCTGTCACACCTGTGATCCTTCTGGGAAACTGGGCAGGAGGTGACCTGCTGGGGCCATGCCTGGTGGCCGTCCAGGTGGGCCTCTCACTGGCCTCCCTGGGCCCTCTGAGGCTGGCTGGCTCTCCTGCCCACAGGTGCCCCGGCCCTGGCAGACAGGTGGGCCCTCCCGCCAGGACGAGCGAGCCCGGAGATCCTGGGCAGACTTGATCCGGCCCCACGGCTCCCGGCCCTGCGGCCCCCGGCCCTCGGCCCCCGGCGCAGCGGCTCACCATCTCAGCAGTGCCGGTCATGGCGTCCTCGGGGATGGAGTACATCTGGTGTTTGGTCGTCACACTCCACTGCCCCTCCTCGCCCTCCCCCACCTTCACCAACATCACCCTGAAGTTGGTACCGCCCAGGTCCAGGGAGAGGAAGTCCCCGACTTCTGCAGGCACAGGGAGAAGTGCGTCAGCCTTGGGGCCCTGCCCGGCAGGACCCCAAGACCGGGGAGAGAAGGAGAGGAGGGAGTGGGGGAGATGAGGAGCTGGACAAGGCTGCTGATGCTGGCATCTGGGGAGCCCCAGGTCCACTGGGGGAACAGTCAGAGGTGAACTGGGGAACTCCATGGGAACTCCCTGCCTTGGACCAAAGCCATCCCAAGCCCAGGTCCCAAGTGAAGACCTAGTGAAATGGCCCAGACTCAGGATTGGGCTGGGGGGGTCCCCCCACCACCCTGAAGAACGAGTTTCTTATTGTGAGATGCAAACGGCCCATTTTCTTGAGGCCGGGGTAAAGACCCCAGGGCTGGGCTGGCGGAGCTCGGGGTGAGAACCAGCCTGTGTTGGGGCAGACGTGGGGAGGGCCTGTCTGGGGTCTCTGGGGATATTCCGAACCATAAGCAAGGACCTGGGGGGGCCTCTCCCTGCTGGGGCCTGGGGCTGGCTGTCCTCAGCTGAGCAGCTTCTGGCTGCCGTGTGGGGCCCCTCCCTGCCCGCCCAGGACAGCATACCTGAGCCCTCCGGGGTGGAGCGCACGTAGGTGGGCAGCATCTTCACGCTGGCCTCCTCGTGGGTCTCCAGCCGCAGGCCCCGCGCCATTTCCTTCTGCATCCGCCGCATCACCTTCTTCAAGTCAGCCTCCTGCAGCTGGAAGTCGGCCAGGATCTGCTCTGCCTGTGCAGGAGTCGAGGGGGAGCAGCTGCGTGGGGTGGGGGCCTGGATGCCCAACTTATGGGCGTCCTGCACACACCAGGGGTCTCCCTGGCCCTCTGGCCCTGGGTCTGAGATGACCCTTCAGTTCAAATTCCCTGTTAAGACCAGCTGAAAAGCTAGAACGGCAGCCCCTCCCCAGCCCAGGGTACAGCCCACGAGCGGGCCAAGCCAAGCACCGCTATCCTGTGCCGTTTTGCCGGTAATCGGTTTCGTGCCGGGCATGTGGCCCAGTTCTGGCCAATGACAGGGAAAGAGAAGTCTGATGTTAGCAGGACCTTCCCTTCCTGGGAAGGTCAGTGCCCGCATAACTGTGAACACAGTGGTGTAAGAGTGTGATGGCCGGCACTGCAGCAGCTGTCCTATGACAATGAGGAGACAAGGCTGTTGGCGGGGAGGGATGGCGGGAAGAGAGGCAGAGCAGCCCGGTCCCGATGTGCTGACCAGCTCTGGATCCTCCCACCTCCATGTGCTGCTTGTGGGAGCAACCACGAATCACTGGAAGCCATAATTAAGCCAGGTTTTTGGCTCCCGGCAGCCAACAGCATTCCTAAGGCATACAGGTCCTTCCTTAGGGACCACATCCCTACACTTAAAGTTTGAACCCAGGGAAGGTCACAAAGGGATGGGGCTGACAGAGTCAGTGACAAAACACACAGAACCAAACACCAATGTTTGCCAAGCCATTCTGCAGCTCTGGGCCCAGGTGGGAGCGTAGCCCCATAGATGCCCTCCTCCTTGGCGGAGCAATCCAGGCCGTTCTCAGGGGCGCACGGCCACAGGCTGGCCCCCTCGGCCTGTCTCTCACACGCTTTCGAATGTAAAATGTGCCAGCAAGGAGTAGAAACATTAACACTTGCAGAATTCTGCCAACACGCCACACCCCGAGCCGAGCGTCCCATACCGGCTGTCGCGGTTCGCCAGGAGGAGGCGCCCGCAGCGGCTTCGAGAAGAGCACGGGCTCGCAGAAGCCTCTGGTGGGGTGCGTGTGCCAGCGTGCCTCGTGGCCCGCACGCGCAAGAGCCGAAGTCCCTGAGAGGAGGCCGGGCATCTCCCCGGAGACAGGGTTGTCCAGAGGGACCGAACGTAGGACATCACAGACTCTTGCAAGAGCGATGCAGACGCTGCAAAGGTCCAGCCTCAGACCCCTCCCCGTTGCTGTGCTGCCCGCTCGGTGGCCATGACCCTAGACTCATGAGGGGCATTGGGCCAAAGGCTTCGCTTTGCCCTCTGGGTCCAGGCCCACCGTGGGTCTCTGCCACTGACGGTGGGTGAAACCCCCGCTCTGCCTGCTTCCAGGCCACAGAGACCCTTGTGTGGAACCCCAGAAATCACAGGAAGTCAAACCACCGGGTCAACGGGCAACATTTAATTTCAACCTAGCCGTTTCTCTCCAAGAATCCGTTCTATAGAAAGGGTCCCAGAAGCACTTAAGGGCATGCGGCGCTGGGACAGCGGAGGCCCAGGAAGACCCCACGTCCGCCCCGGGACGTCCCATCCCTGCCGGGACACCACGCAGCAGGAGTAGAAGGCTGAGATGATCCCATTCTGTCAGTAAAGTTGCCTCTCGCTGTGGGTCTCACTTTGTCCTGTACAATATTCTCAAAAGCTTAAGTTTGCTGCCAGCATTTAAATAGAGACGCTTGTACAGACAAATCTGGATTTGGCAGCACTTCTGCAAAAGTAGGTCTGCATTCTCGCTGGGGCTGTGGGGAGGCCACCCACCTGGGCAGGGTGTGTTGGGGGGGAGCCTGTCCCTGGTGGGGCGGGTGTGCAGGAGACACCCGGTCACCTGCCCTCATGCGGGCCCTGCCCAAGCGAGGCTCTAGGCTCTGCAGGCGAGGGCCCACGCCCCCGGGCCCTCACACTGTGTGCATTTCCTGTTCCTTGTGGGGAAGGGGTGCTGCTGGGAGGTTCCTCTAGGTGGCCACGGGCTGACACTGGCCTCCAGCACATCTTGCCTCTCAAGGTGAGGAGTGACCTCCGGGGTGGGTGCAAGCCCCCTCCTCTGCATCGGGGCCTACAGGTGCCTGGTTCTCCTGGACCAGGGGATCCTTTACCCCAGGAGCATATGGGCAACTGGCCCAGGGTCACCCACTGTGTGGCACCCAGGGAGCCAAGCTGCTGCTGGACCCATGACAGGCTCACACTGGCCTCCAGAGCGCTGGGACGGGGCGCTGGAACCCACAGGTCCTCCTGGCGTTTGCGCAGGGACCTCATTCGCTCGTCCTCAGAGGCCCACAGCTGCATACAGGCTGGCATCCCAGGACTGCGCTAGGGTAGAAAGCACCGTCGGGCCTTCCCCTCAGTGTCCTCATGTGTCAAGTTGGGGCGCCCCCAGGTATCCTGCCTTCTTCTCTGAGTCCTGGGGATGAGGTCCCAGAGCATATAAAGGGGGCAGACATCCTGCCACCTGAGCCCCCCCCAGATGCAACCCCCATCCTACTCACCCAGACAGCTTGATCCCTCCCACTTTACCCCTCTGACCTCGACACCCGATGACCTTGTCCAGGCTGGGGCCTTAAGGACTGTCTACACACTGATGCCTGGGCACCCGGAGAGGCTCCCCTCACTGAGACGGGGTGGGGTGGGGGGGAACACCAGGCCCTCGGGCTCAGCACGTTGGCATGTCTGTTAGCCGAGGGGAGATGGGTACCAAGTGGCAGATGGCTATGTGAGGCCTGAGCTCAGGTGACAGTGTGGCCTTGTTGGCCCCAGGAGTGAGTGCCCTGGAAGACGCCATCCCTACAGACCCCTCCTGGAGAGTCTGGACCGTGGGTGTCAGGGGGGGCCGTGGGGAGGGGGTCAGTGACAGGCACAGCTGCCCCTCAGCCTAATGCTTCCTTCCAGGGGTCCAGCACCACCCCGACGTCGACGTCGACTCTGCCAAACCGACTGCCCCGTATGCACGGTCCGGTGGGGCGAAGCACTCTCCTTCACTCTGGGATGGTCCTTACCAGATTCGAGGCTGTCTGGGCCTGGCTCCTGGTGGCATCCATCGCCGTCTCTTCGAGGGGCCAAAAGGTAGGTTTTGGGGGGAGGTGGAGACACCCCGCCTGCTGAGGTGTGGGGCTGGGCTGCAGGCTGGAGCCTGAGGCCCACCTGTGTAGGTGAGGGCCACCTCACGGGAGAGGTGCCCTCGGCAGGCTGCCAGGGCTTCTGCACGGAGAGCGCAGGTGTTGAAATGCTCTGCTCACTGCCACCAGGTCAGGCGGGGCCGGAGGGCAAAGGCGGCCTGCACAGGGACAGGGCTGACCAGGACTGGGGGGACAAGGCCAGGGGGTGGTGCCCATGCTCTCCGCACCCCAGTGTGGGGACTAGCTGCCTGGAGGTGCTGTGGGGAGGGGACAGAACTAGTCTATATGCCTTCCAGTCCTTGGAGGTGCCAGGGCTGGGGGTCACCACGCTGCCGGGGGCAGGAAAGTGCAGTGAAGAGCCCCGCGCACAGGGAGGGCCCGAGAGGGCCTGGCCTCTGCAGGCCAGACTGCGGCCCCGGGAATCCCTGGTGGGTTTCCGGGGAGGCTGGAAAAGACCCTGCCCCGACCCCCCAGCGGGATGTGAAGGGAACTCCCCCTCCCCTGCTCTGCCCCGCCCCTCCTGTCTCTGATGCATGTGTCCCTTCGGCCAATGAGGCCGCAGGATTGATGGGGGGGAATTGCTCAATACCTCATTTGGGCCAATGAGAGCCGAGCCTAGGGGACTGGGTGGGGCAGGGAAGGAAAGAGGAGGGTCTTTGATACTGGGGGGGTGGGACACCACCCCAACGGCTGCCCCCAGCCCAGGGCCATTCCCCCCCCCAAGGTGAAAAATGCTTGTTTTTGTCGGGACTTGTAAACTGTAAATTGTTAAAACCTGCCTCTAAATGTCAGAGGTCATTCTTGGGTTTGGGCAGTAGAGGTCCAGGTGGGAGCTCGCTCTGGATGCTGGACGGCATGCAGCGTCCCCCCCCCACCCCCCCAGCCCAGCCCCCGAGGGGAGTGAACTTGTCATGCCTGGGATAGGCATCTGCCAGGCCCTGCTAAAATTAGCAGGAGCTCCCGACTTGCTGGGGGGAGGGGATGGTGGATGGACAGAATGCCAGACTCTCCCACCAATGGCCAGTGGGTCACCCCCAAGAAAGCCCTTGGCACGATCGATCCCTTTCCTAAAATAGAGCAAAAGCACCTTCACCAGACCCACTTGTAACAGGTCACTGACCCACCAGCCCCTGGCTCTGAGCTGTCGTTTTTTTCTGTGTGCGGTGATGGGGCTCATCCTGGGTTTGGATGGGGGTGGGGGTGGGGGTCCTTCTGGACCAGCCAGGCTAAGCAGCAGCTGCCCTTCTTCTGGAGCGAGCACACAGCCCCTGAGAAGAGGCTCAGAATCTTCCAGCCCTCTCCTCTGGGAGGCTGGGATGGACAAGGGCTGGGGCACACGGCCCCCTTTCTCGTTAGTTGGACTTCCGCTTGCAAAGCTTGCACTTTGACTAGCAAGCATCCTTCCCCAGAGCCCTTTCCCCAGCCCCCCTCCATGCATTCTGCGGAAACAGTAGCACAGGAAGGGGTCCCCACTTCCCCACGCTAGGCAGTCCTGCAGAGCCAGACTCAGTCCTCATACCAGCCCTCCCATGTGCCTATCACTTGCCCTGTCTCACTGCCTCATCTTCAGATGGGGAGGTGACATCAGTGAGTCTGGGCTCCAGGTGAGGCTCTGACCTGTCCAGATAAGAGGGTCCAGGAAAGGTTGGGCCTCAGAGTAAATGGCTTATGAGGGACGTACTTGGAGTCTTCAGTATCTCAAGGGCGGTCCTAAAGAGGTTGGAGGAACATAGTTTGTGCATAGGATTTCTTAAAAACGACAACACAGAACTTCTTGACAATGGGCTAGGACGTTTCAGTAGATAGTGAGCTCCCCACTTAACAGGGAGAGAGAGCAGGATCCCAGGGACCTTGCTCTTTGCTCCAGCCGGTCTTCTCATCCCTTGGCTGCGCATGAAGCTAGGTCAACAGGCATGATTTCATTTTCTTCTTGATTTACCTCTAGGAAATAATCTGACAAGTTCACGTGGTAGAGATTCCAGGATGAAAGAAATGGCACATAAGCCTCATATCCAGCTACAGGGAATGGGTTTGATAAATTACGCTACATTTATGAGTCATTAAAAATAGTAAGATTGATCTGCGTCTCCTGGCATGGAAAGATGTCCCTGACATACTGTTAGAGAGAATGTGGCAGCTACCCTCCATCAGGGCCTCCACTGAGCCCACCTGTGTTATTTGCCCCCCACGTGGTCCCCACCTACGCTGAGGAGGCCTAGCCTGTGTAACTAATAGGATATTGCAGAAATGACAGAGTGTGACTTTTGAGGCTAGGCCATCAAAAACATGGTGGTTTCTGCCTTGCTCTCTCTTGGATTCTTCACGCGGAGGGAAGCCAGCCTGAGGACAGTCAGGTCCTATGGGGAGGTCTACTGAGAAGAACGGAGGCTTCAGCAACCACTTGCCAGGCAGGTGAGTGAACCACCTTGGGAGCAGATCCACCTGCCCCCGTCGAGCCTTCAGATGATGGAGCCCCAGCTGGCTTCTTGGCTGCAACCTCATGAGACCCCAAGCCAGACCCCCAAGCTGAACCACTCCTGGACTCCTGACCCACAGAAACTGGGTAAGGTAATAAAGGCTTGTTGTCTCAAGCCACGAAGTTCTGAGGTAATATTTGACACAGAAATAGATGACTAAGAAATAGAGCAAGGTGATCAGAGTAATTATCTTGATGGTGGAAATAGGAGTGCTTTCATTTTCCTTTTTGCTTATCTGTATTTCCTATGTTTTTCTGCAGTGAATGTGTAATAGAGAAATATATATTTTTAAAAATCGATTTAACTTGTGGTGGGGAGCACATGAGCAGGGGGAGGGGCAGAGGGAGAGGGAGAAAAAGATTCCCAAGCAGACTTCACGCTGAGCATGGACCCTGATGTGGGGCTCAGTTCCACAACCCTGAGATCATGATCTGAGCCAAAACCAAGACTCAGACACTCAACCGACTGAGCCACTCAAGCTCCCCGAGAAATATTTTTAAACAAAGGTAACAAAACAGAAGTGTTATTTAGGCCTCATCTGCTATTTTTGCCCAGAAGTTCTGAGGCCCAGACTCTGAAGGATGGAGGTTCACAGTTAAATTGGCACTTTCCAGACCCCGTATTCCAGCGGGATAGAAAATGGGGCCGGGAGCCAGAGAGCCCAGCATGCCAGTCCCACCCCCGCAGGCCTGGTGGCCCTTGGCACCAGCTGGGCACCAGCTGGGCACTCCCCTGTCCTGATGCAACAGGGCCTAGAGGTCAGCGCAGTGTCGCAAGTGTTTGCTTACTGCAGGGTAGACTGGCTGTGCCCTTGTGTGAGGGGGGCCAGGGGCCTGGGGGTAGGATGACATCAGGCACCGAGGCCAGGAGGAAATGAGCCTAGAGACAGCAGAACATCCTGGGGTCACGATAACGAGCCCCCGGCGGCCTCCACACGCTGCCTGCTGTGGCCAATGCTTTATGTGGGTCGCAACTGACCTGTGAGCTTAGGGCTGTCATTTTATATGGGGAAACCGAGGCCCACAGCAGCAAAGGGACTTCAGAGATCCCACAGGTGTAAGTGATGTGGCTGGGATTCATCCCCAGGTTGGCCTGACTTTAGGTATGCTGGCAGGTTAGTCTTCATGACTAGATGGAGGGCTCCTTCAGGGCCAAGCACGCACAGGGGTCAGGAAAGAGCCTCTGGAGCTGCCTCCAGGCTAGAAATGTTCGGAGACCTCAGCTTCAGCCAGCGGGGGTGGCCACCAAGGTCTGCATTGCCCGGTGTTTGCCCCTGACAGCAGATGGCGCTGGAGGCCTGAGGCCAGGTGTCAGGGCAGAGTAAGAGCGAGGGAACAGGGAGCATCCTGCACGTTGGCTGGGGCGGGGGCGGCAGAGTGAAGGGATCACCCAGGACCAGGATATTGCTAGGGCAGGACAGGAGCATGAGGTCACCAGCCCAAAGTCTGAAGACTGACTGCCATTCACTGCCTGTATTTCTTGGGCAAGTCCCTTAACTTTCTGCACTTCAGTTTCCCTATCAGTAAAGTGCAGATAACAATGTACCTCCCTCACGGGGCTATTGAGAGGATCCAACAGGTTAATGCAGATAAGATTCTTGGCAATCCAAGTTGTTCAATAACTTGTAGCTATTTTTGCTACCAGAGGATGCTTTAGCCCCTGGGTCAGAGTTTAGAACACAGGCCGTCCAATACTCGAGATCTATGGCAGGTGTAAAGCCAAATCCCCACCCTGTGCCTGCTGATTATTTCGGAGTGTCCTAAGGACACAGGCAGGTGGCACAGTCTCTTTGATGCCAGGCTTGCCCTAAAGCAGTGTGACTTATTGTCTGAAAAGAGAATGATTTGGAGTGACATCACAGAAAACGCTGAAGGAGGATACTCCAGGGTTAGTTCCTCCAGCAAAACAGCCGTTACTTAGAAAAAAGGATCAAAATTAATTAATTTGGAACTGACAAGCCTGATCAGACAGTTACAGCAACTGGGGAGTGCTTGAGGAAAGGAGAGGTTACTGATGGCTTGTGAGTGAGCAGGATGCACAAACCAGCTCCCACACCTAATCCCTATCATGGCCATGGGGACAGCACCCGTGTCCCGAAAACACCTGGCTGATGGGAGGGTGGGCAGCCAGGCCCTTGGGTTGTGCACTTCGGTTGTTCTGGGCTTCCTGAGGGCTCAGTGCAGAGCTTGCCTTTGTTTCAGCCTGAGGTATACAAAGCCAGTTAAATATTCCCCTTTTTTTGGGGGGGATCTAGATATTTAAGAAAATCTCTGTCAGGTCACAGGCTGACTGCAGAAACATCAAAACAGAAACTTCTTCAGGGACCACACATGAGAAATACACACTTTGAAAAACATTTTTAAAAATTAAAAAAAGAAAGAAAGAAGACTTTATAGAAAATTGTTTGGAAAAGTCACTATACAAATGGACAACTGCAGCCCTCAACAAGCAAGAAAACCAATCCTCATGGAGGGGGAGAATCTAACTTCCGGAGTTGCCACGTTATACGCTTCAAAATGTCAAGTTCTCAACAACAACCCAAAATTACAAAGCGTACAAAAAAGGAGGAAAATATGGCTCATTCACAGGAGAAAAAGAATTTAATAGAAATTATCCTTGAGGAAGCCCAACATTGGAATTACTAGTCAAAGACATTAAACACGTTCGATGAACTAAAGGAAACCACAGATAAAGATCTAAAAGGAGTTGGGAGAATGATGTATGAACAGATAGAGAATGACAATGAAGAGTAGAAATTATATAAAGATACCACACAGAAATTTTGGAGACAAAAAGTACAATATAGCTGAAATGGAAAAAAAAAAAATGCTGAGGTGGGTGGGTCAACAGCAGATTTGAGCAGGCGGAATAAAGAGTCAATGAACATGAAGGTTAGGCCCCTGCACTGTCCAGGCTGCCTGGCAGAAAGGACAAAGGGACACCACCAAGCATATCACCGTGAGTATTGTGGGAGTCCCAGCAGGCGCTGAGAGGTGGAAAGGGGCAGAAAAAGTATTTGAAAAAATAATGGGGAAACAACTTCCCGAACTTGACGAAGTACATGAATATACACATTCAAGAAGCACAAACTATAAGATTCTGAGAGGAAAACATAAGTGTAAATATTCATGGCCTTGGGTTTGGCAATGATTTTTCTTAAACATGACACCCAAACCAAAAAGAGGTAAACTGGACTCCTGCAGAATTAAAAACTTGTACAAGAAAGCATGCCATCAGATGGGTGAGAAGACCCTGGCGGGGCCTTCTCAGTGGGAGAAAACCGGGGCAAATCTTGCATCAGATAAAGGTCTGATATGCGGGGTTTTATAAGAACTCTCACAGCTCAACGACAAACAACCCAATTTAAAAATGGGCAAAGGACTTGAGCAGAATTTCTGCAAAGAAGACAGAGAAGGGGGGCGCCTGGGTGGCTCAGTCGGTTAAGCGACTGCCTTCGGCTCAGGTCATGATCCTGGAGTCCCGGGATCGAGTCCCGCATCGGGCTCCCTGCTCGGCGGGGAGCCTGCTTCTCCCTCTACCTGCCACTCCCCCTGCTTGTGTTCTCTCTCTCTCTGTCAAATAAATAAATAAAATCTTAAAAAAAAGAAAAAAAAAATAGTATGATGTCGGGCGCCTGGGTGGCTCAGTCGGTTGAGCGACTGCCTTCGGCTCAGGTCGTGATCCTGGAGTCCCGGGATCGAGTCCCGCATCAGGCTCCCTGCTCGGCAGGGAGTCTGCTTCTCCCTCTGACCCTCCTCCCTCTCATGCTGTCTCTCACTCTCTCTGTCTCAAATAAATAAATAAAATCTTAAAAAAAAAAAAAGCTTTCTGTGCCTTCTCTGGCAGAAGCCAGGATTATTTCAACAGAGACTTAAAGCTATTTAAAATTGATCAGCCTTGGGCACCTGGGTGGCTCAGTTGGTTAAGCGACTGCCTTCGGTTCAGGTCATGATCCTGGAGTCCCGGGATCGAGTCCCGCATCGGGCTCCCTGCTCAGCGGGGAGCCTGCTTCCCCCTCTGACCCTCCCCCTTCTCATGCTCTCTCTCTCTCTCTCATTCTCTCTCTCTCAAATAAATAAATAAAATCTTAAAAAAAAAAAAAGAAGACAGAGAAGGGGACAGTAAGCACATGAGAAAACGCTCAACAGCGCTAGTCAGGAAATGCAGACCAAACCACAGTGAGGAACCATTTCAACCCTTTGAGGGCGGCTAGGTTAAAAACGAAAAGAAGTGTTGGTGAGACTGTGGGGGACAGTGAAACCCGCACACGTTGCTGGTGGGAACGCAGCCTGGTTCAGCCGCTGTGGAAATCATCACAACGTCAGATGCAGCGTGACCATGTTACCCAGAGACTGCACTCCTAGGTATATTCCCCACAGAACCCAAACCAGGGACTCAGAAAGATGCCCGCGTGCCAGGATTCGAGAACGCATCATCCACGACGACCACAGGTGGAAGCGACCTCACTCTCTGTTAACAGGTAGACAAAGTGCAGGATCAACTACAGCGAAACACTCTTCAGTCCTGAAGAGCAATGAACTCCCGACACGAGACATGGATGATGGCATCACGCCGAGTGACCCAAGCCAGACGCAAAGGACAGATGTTGCGGGATTCTGCTTAGGCAAAATGTCACGATAGACAAATTCATGAACAGTGGCTCCCAAGGGAGTCTGGGGGCAGGGAGGGGGAGTCACTGCGTTTCTGCCTGGGACAATGAGAAGGCTTGGGGAAAAGTGGTGAGAGTTGCACAATATTGTGAATGTATTAAACGCCACTGACTTGCATGCTTAAAAAGTGGTTAAAATGGTGAATTTGAATGGTCTACTTGTACAGTACGAGCATGTCTCTGACTTCCCCAAATGGGATCACCACCGAAGCACAACTCGTGCGTTCATTCATTCAGCAACACTCCCCAGCAGGCGCCCTGCACCATGCTGGATGCTGCCCACGCTGCCCTCACCCACGAGTGAGGAGGGACGGGCCTAGTGGGGATGCCTGCCACTGCCCCTGGCACGGGGATGGCGAGGCATCGTGGGTCATTGCCTTTGGGGAGGAATTAGTGTGCATTCTGTGTGTAAGGCAGAAAGGCGGGCATGGACACGTGGTGGCTGGAGGAGTGGACTGTGGCAGACACGGCCAGTTGTGGCCCAGATCCCCCGTGGTCCCAAAGCCAGCTGTGTGGCTGGCCCGCGGTTCTTGCAGTGAGATGCATCTATGAAATGTGAGCAGAAACGATGCATCCCCTTGCTGGGTCCAGGCTTTTCAGAAGAGAATGGCTCTTCTGGGTTCTTTCCCATGTTCCTATAAGCTACACGGAGACAAGGAGGAGAAGGGGAGACCCACCAGCTGGCCAACACCTGCACTTGGTTATCACGGGAGCAAGGGCCACAAGTCTACAGAGCACACCCATTTCCTGTTTGGGTGTATTGGTTACAGCAATTAAGCATGCCCTAATTAACACCCAGAATGATGGCGTCAATGACCAAAAACAGAGATTGGAAATGGACTTGAGGCCCTTGTGTTTTTAACACCGTTGAGTACCTGATTTGTGCTCGGTCCGAGATCACGGAGGTGACCCGTGTTTAGTTCTCCAGGACTTACAATGTAGCAGGAGAGACCAGCGAGTAACCCATACAAGCTGACACGGGTGTCTTTTGGGGCCATGCAGGACACTGACGGGGCTCTGGGGGCCCGGGCAGGGCTTCTCAAGGCTCATTCCTACAGCCCCGTGCATGGGGGAGAAGTGGCAGGTAGAGGAACATTCCCCACAGAGGGGCCAGCAGGACAGTGTCAGAGGCAATTGGAGAAACACAGATATTTACGGAGGCTTGAGCTAACGCACACCCAGCAGTAGGGCTGTTGTAAACAGCCTTTGGGTGAAACAGGAAGTTTGGGTTGGGTTACTGACCCATTATAAATGAGTAACCGTGAGCGTGCTGAGTCCAGAACGTATGGCTAATAGCCAGAGCAGGGCTCAAAGGAATATTTAATACCCTCCCATGCATATACAGAGAAAATAAGGACAAAATCAGCGAGCTAAGCTTGCTTCTCAGGATGCTAAACACCCTAACTTTCAGAGAACAAAGTAAGCCTAAAGAAAATCAGAATTTAAAAAATCAATAATGGTAAAAGCAGAAACACGTGATACAGAAAACACCAACAAAACCAACGGCAAACTTGACTGACAAACCCCAAACACAATTTCCTGGAAAAGCACAGTAAAATAGTAAACGTGGTAATCTGATCAAGGATAAAAGAAGGCACCAACAAACAACTTTAGTGATAAGAAAGGGAACTTGAAAAGTTTTATGGGTTATAGATAAGACTTGCTTCAATACATCTTTAAAATCTGGAGAAAAGAGACAATTTTTAAAATGATATAAATTACCAGAATTGACTCAGGAAGACATAGAAAGCCTCACCAGATGGGTTAGAAGAAGAAGAAACCTAACAGATGTCAAAAACCTTCTCCTAACAGGAACGCTAGACGCAGCTAGTTTTAAAAAAAATACGGACATGGAAATGTCTGATGCAAGGTCTGGCCCATGACAAGTCTTTTTTTTTTTTTTTTTTTTGAGAGACAGAGTGCCCAGCAGCAGGCGGAGAAGGAGAAGCAGGCTCCCCGCTGAGCAGGGAGCCCGATGCGGGGCTTGATCCCAGGACCCTGGGATCATGACCTGAGCCGAAGGCAGACGCCTAACGACTGAGCCACCCAGGCACCCCAAACATTTTTTTTTTAAGATTTTATTTATTTACTTGTCACAGAGAGAGAGACAGCTAGAGAGGGAACAGGAGCAGGGGGAGTGGGAGAGGGAGGAGCAGGCTTCCCGGTGAGCAGGGAGCCCGATGTAGGGCTCGATCCCAGGACCCTGGGATCATGACCTGAGTCGAAGGCAGACGCTTCACCGACTGAGCCACCCAGGTGCCCCATGACAAGTCTTAATAGATGCTTATTTAGTGAGCTGACAAGTAGACAAAACTTGTCAGGCGGGGGCTGTGTGCGAGGGATCTGGTGCTGGGACACAGCTGAGTATTCGCCAGACTGTGCGGCTGGGGACAGCACAATGACCAGAGGCAGGGAGGTTACAAGGCAGAGCCCAGGAGGGACAGGGCTGGGGGGTAGTCATGACGGTCACGGCCGTGCATGCACTGAGCAGCACAGACATCAGGCCCCAGAGAGGTCAGCCGCCCCTCCTACAGCCTGCAAACACCAGGTTTGATCACCAGAGCCTCTCCTACCACTCACTGTGCTGTCCTGCCTCTGGAGGAGCAGTGGCAGGACGGGCCAGCTGGGGCATCAGCTTAGGAATGCCGTCATGACAGCCGAGGGGCTCTTGCCAGGGTGTGGGCAGTTGGAGTGCTTCCAAGTCCCTAATAGGACCCTGGTAGAGTTACTCTCACCTTGTGGCAAAACCATGTCTGATGAAATGCTTTGTACCCACAATATATAAAGATCTCTGACAATTCAACAAGAAGACAACACCCCAATTTTAAAAGCCTCACTGAAGAATACTCAATAAGCATATAAAAACATATACATTATGAGTCAGTCAGTGAAATGCAAATTCAAACCACAATGTCATGCCCACGCATACTGGCCAGAATGAATGAAGTTTAAAAGATGGACAAAACCAAGAGTCGAGGAGGATACGTATGCAGCAACCGGCACCCTCAAACACTGCTGGTGGGAATACAGAATGGCTCGGCTCATTTTGGAAAGCAGCTTGGCAGTTTCTTCTAAGGTGAGATGAGGAAGTTCTTAATTATTCCATTTACAAAGAAGAGGGAAAACTGAAGGGAGAGAAAACAGACCCATGGTTTCCAGGAATCAGGGGGAGTGGGAGGGCTGATTGACAGCAAGGAGGCAGGACCAGGGGGAACTTTTTGGGAGGTGGAAAGATTCTGTATCTCAATGGTTGATGGTGGTTACGAAACCATATCCATCTGACAAAACTCACTGGACTGTACAGTTAAAGGGGTGAACCTTACTATCATACCCTAGTTACAAGAGGAAGAGCAGTGCATGAGGCTGGCACAGTAGGGGTCTGGGGGAGAGGGGGGAAGGTACAGGCACCCTGGGGGACAACCAGCCTGCCTCCCGTCGTGGTTCCAGCTCTCGGCGAGCTACCTGACCTCAGACGAGTCCCTCCTTCCCACAGACCTTCAGTTTCTGCAGGACTGAGATGCTCCCCCTGCTGAGCTGCAGGTTGGCACAGACAAAACCCGCCACTCTGCAAGATTGTCTGTTCTTACCTGGACCAGAGGTCCGGGCCCAGAAGGGGTCAGGAGAGCCAGGGCTCCCCTCCCTGTCCAGTGTCCCAGCCTCAGTCCGGCTTTGTGGAAGCCAGAGCCATCACAGGGTGAGGAGATCCTATGAAACAGGGTCCCCGGGCATGTCACCCGTCTGCTCAGCTTCCCTTTCTCTGGGCCACAGCCAAATGCCACTTGGAGAGCATCACTCTAAGCAGCCTTCTTGCACTCTTGAGAGGTGGTGCCCAGGAGAGCAAGACCCCATCTATCCTGAGCCCCCAGACCAGATGACATGCTGGCCTCCGTGGGTTGGCACTCCTCAGCCACGGCTGGAGGCCAGAGCGACCGGGGAGCCATCCCTGCGACCGGGTCTGGTCCTGTCCTGCAACCAGGTCATTGGCCTTGGCTCTGGCCAGAGGGGGGGCGCGCTCCTGGGCTGTGAGCGGGGCTGCCCATGCTCCTAGGTAGACGCATCCCCCTTCTGCTTGCTCGGGGACCCTCTGTTTCATGTGGGGGTCAGGTGGCAGTGCCCCCAGCCCTGGGGGATGGACCCGCCCGGCCTCACTCTTCACTGTTGCACACCGTCTTCTGTGAAATGCTAAGAGGGAGGCCCCTTGAGAAGACATGCTAGCGGAAGTCCCGCCCTTATTGCTCTGGAGTATCTGTTGGTATTTCTACGCTGTGGGCTCACCTTGCAGCCGTGAGGGGGAGGCGGGGAAAATCAGCAGGGCCCCCCTGGGGCCTGGCGTCAGGTGGCGCCGTATTGGGCTGGGAGCCATCATGCTCCTGACTATTTATTACGTGAGATTATGGGCCCTGCAGATAAGCTCCGTGTTAGCTGGGTCGACGGGGTACAGCCTGAAGGATGGGGGGCTGAGTCTGCTCTGCTGCATGGGGGAAGCAAGGAATGGGGGGGGTGTAGTCAGTAGTTACTTTCAACAGGGTGGGCTCAAGAAAGCCCCCAGGGGCCGAGGCAGGAGCCGGACTGGCCTCGAGGTGAGGGAGACCCTGTGCTGTGCTGGAAATTGGTTAGCAACTGGCGGTCTGGGGGACAAGGCCTGAGCGGAGAAGGTGAGCAGCCCCCCGTGCCCACCCCCCCGGCTTCCTGGGATCTGATCCTCCTGCCCTCCTGGGCCACGTCTGAGAGGTTCTGGGGGGGGCTCCCCCCCGCCAGCTAGAAACAGGGTGGGGTGGGCTGTGTGTGAAAGGATCGGGGGCAGCGCTCTGTTCTCCGCTCTGTTCTCCGCTCTGACTCGCTCCAGGGGTGAGCGTTCAGCTGGCTAAACTCGAGCGGACGCAGCTCCCCACACAAACGTCCTAGTCGCGGTGGCTGAGCTACACGCATGACCTTGCAGACACTTTGGAAACGTGTGGGGGCGATAATTTACAAAGCAGGAGCCTACCCTGCTTGCTTTAAGTGACAAAAAGTGACGCCCACTGAAAACTCCATCTAAGTCTCCAAAGGCCACGAACACTGTACAACAACCCTCTAAGCATTTCTGCGCAGTAGCAAGCCGTTAACCCCCAGCCCTCAACAGCGGTTCGGTTCTGTCCTCACAACAGCACATGGTGTTGGGAGCTGCCAAGATCCCCGTCCTTCCACGACGTCACCCCACCCAGAAACACCTGCGACACTGTGGCCCCCCGAGGACGGGCAGAGAAAATCCAGTGTGTCCTGCAATAACTGGAGACAGACATGAACATTTTCCTGGCTGCTTATCTGAAATTCGAACGCAACTGGGCATTCTGAACTTTTATTTGCCAGAGCTGGAGGCCCTAGCCCCCCTCCCCAGGACCCCCAGCCAACGACTGACTGCTGGAGGGCACAACGTCTGTCCCAGCCTCAGGAGGGACAGCTCTCGATGCTGTTCATGCTCCAGGGTTCCTTGTGGGATCAGACCCGAATCTGCCTCGGGCCCAGTCTTATCCTGCGCCATGCCCTGCGGGCCTCACCTGAGCGCGCTCTCCCACCAAACGGTGGGCTCCGGAAGCCTCGTCCCAGGCCCCCCAGGACCTCCCTTCTGGGTGCCGGGCCGGTCCTAGAGGTCAGGTGGGGTGTGGAGGGGGCTGCCTGCAGCAGGGTGGCTGGAGGGAGGGGGCGGTGCTGGTACCTCGCTGCCCGCGGCGGCAGCCACCACCCATCCCCGCGGGCGTATGCGGATGCTGCTGGGAGGGGCACCACCGGGGTGATGTCTGGGACCAAGGGCTCGGGCGGGGTCGGGGGGGGAGATAGCAGCCCTAAGGACTGTGCGA
The DNA here is from genome assembly GCF_029215605.1 of Mirounga angustirostris. Taxonomy (NCBI): domain Eukaryota; kingdom Metazoa; phylum Chordata; class Mammalia; order Carnivora; family Phocidae; genus Mirounga; species Mirounga angustirostris. The sequence continues at coordinate 105,596,300 of NW_026991720.1, read as the reverse complement.
CCGAGGGGCTGTTGATAAGGCACGATGCACTGAAAAGAGAAAATAGGAGGCTCAGGGCTCTGGATCTAAAGCCAAGGGTCAGGGGAAGAGGGTCACCTGGCAGAATTTGTCACCTGCGGCCAAAGGTGGACAGAGCTGGAGAGCCGGCGGGGGGCCGCAGCAGAGAGCCGCCAAAAGCCCCACGACTGGGGCTCAGGGATGGCGGAGGCCCTGGTCTGGAGCGTTTTCTGGTTTTTGTGGTGCTGAGACTCCATCCAAGGCCGATTTCCAGCGTGTCACCGCGGCATCGCTGAACGAGGAGACGCAGGGGCACACGTGGTCGGTTTTCCGAGCGTGCGAGTTTGAACTTCCATACGGCCATGAGCCCTCTGGGCTCACAGAATAGCTCTGCTGTAGGAGGACACCTCCTCTCACTCGAAGACCACGCCGGTGTCTCAGAGACTCAAGGCGTGAGCTTCTCTGGGACCTGCCTCTCCCCCCACCCACCCTTGTCACTCTCTAAATAAATAAATCTTTAAAAAAAAATACTGTATTGCTAAAACACGCGAACGATCACCTGAGCTTTCAGACAGTCACGATCTTCTTGCTGGTGGAGGGTCTGCCCTGATGTTGGTGGCCGCTGACTCAGCCAGGGCGGCGGTCGCTCAAGGTGGGCGAGGCTGTCGCTGTGGTCTTACGAAGACAACAGTGAACTTGGCTGCTCTGATTGACTCTTCCTTGCATGGACATCTCTGTAGCAGGTGATGCTGTTTGACAGCATGTCACTCCCAGGAGAACTTCTATCAACTTTGGGGTCCATCCTCTCAAACCCTGCTGGGCTTTACCAACTCGGGTCGTGTGATATTCCAAATCCTGTGTTGTCACTCCAACAATCTTCCCAGCATCTCCACCAGAAGTGGGTTCCATCTCAATCAACGCTTTCTTTGCTCGTCCACCAGAAGCAACTCCTCATCTGTTTATCCTGAGATGCAGCAAATCAGCCCCATCTTCCGGCCCCACTTCGCCCTCTAGGTCTCCTGCTGTTTCTGGCACACCTGCGGGGACCCCCCCCACTCCAGTCTGGAGCCCCTCCACGTCTTCCGTGGGTGTTGGAATCACCTTCTTCCAAATTTCTGTGAATGCTGATACTTTGACCTCTTGCCATAAATCATGAATGTTTTTCATGGCATCTAAAGTGGTGAATCCTTTCCAGAAGGCTTTCAATTTGCTTTTCCCAGCAACCTCAGAGGAATCCCTGTCTGTGGTTAGTCACGGCCTAACAAAAGGTATTTCAAACTAATAAGACTTGAAAGTCGGAATTTCTCCTTGATCCACAGGCTGCGGAATAGCTGTCGTGTTAGGCGTGAAGCCAGCATTCATCTCGCCGTCCATCTCCAGCAGAGTTGTTAGGTGACCAGCCCAGGTGCACCGTCAGTGAGCAGTAATATTTGGAAAGGAATCCTTTTCCTCTGAGCAACAAGTGGATCTCAGTGGTGGGCTTAAATATTCAGTCAACCATGTTGTAAACCGATGTGCTCTGTGCCTCCATTTCTAGAGCACAGGATCAGGAGATCTGACACAACTTGAGGGGTGCTAGGGTTTTCGGAAAGGTCAACAAGCACTGACTTCATCTTTAAGTCCCAGCTGCGTCCTCCCCCACAGGAGTCAGCCTGCGCCTTGAGGCTTTGAGGCCAGCACTGACTTCTTCTCTCCAGCGATGAGAATCCTAGCTGGCATCCGCTTCCAACAGAGAGCTGTTCCATCTACCCTGGAAGTCTGTTGTTGGGCGGAGCCACCTTCCTGAGTTCCCTCAGCTGGATCTTCGGGATGACTTGCTGCATCTTCTCCATCAGCACCTGCTGCTCCCCCGTGAGATGCTTCTTTCCTTAAACCTCATGAACCCACCTCTGCGGGCTCCCAGCTTTTCCTCCGCAGCCTCCTCACCTCCCTCAACCTTCACAGAACCGAAGAGTCAGGGCCTTGCTTTGGGTGAGGCCTTGGCGGACGGGAGTGTTGCGGCTGGGTCAATCCGCTGTCCCGATGACTAAAGCTGTGTCCATGTCAGCAATAAGGCTGTTTCGCTCTCCCGCCAGTCCTGTGTTCACCGGAGTAGCATTTGCAATGTCCTTCAGGAGCTATTCCTTTGCCTTCACAACTCGGCTCAGTGTTCGGTGCAAGAGGCCTCGCTATGGGACTATCTTGGTTTTTGACACGTCTTCCTCACTGGCTCGATCATTTCTAGCTTCTGACTTTTTTTTTTTTTTAATTTTATTTATTTATTTGACAGAGAGACACAGCGAGAGAGGGAACACAAGCAGGGCAGAGGGAGAGGGAGAAGAAGGCTTCCCACGGAGCAGGGAGCCCGATGCGGGACTCGATCCCGGGACTCCGGGATCATGACCTGAGCCGAAGGCAGTCGCTTCACCGACTGAGCCACCCAGTCGCCCCTCTAGCTTCTGATTTAAAGTGAGAGACATGTGCCTCTTCCTTGAACAAATAAAGGCCATTGTTGAGTAATTAATTGGCCTAATTTCAATCTTGTTGTGTCTCAGGGAACAGGGAGGCCCGAGGACAGGGAGAGCGATGGGGGATGGAGCAGTCAGAACACATTTTGGGACCAGGTTCGCCATCTTCCATGGGCGCAGTTCGTGGCCCCACCACAATGACAATAGTAACCTCAAAGATCACTGGTCACAGATCACCACGGCAAATACAGCGATCACAGAAGTCTGAAGTATCACGAAAATTACCAAAATGTGAGCCGGAGATGTGAAGTGAGCAAATGCTGTTGGAAAAAATGGTGCTGGGAGACTTCCTTGAACAGAATTGCCACAAACCTTCAGTGTGTAAAAAACCCACAATAATCCGTGAAGTGTAATAAAGCGAGTGTATACTGGGTAAAAGTAACCCTCAGAGATTCTGATGGCTGTTTCATGAAAATGGACACCGAGGCCTGGGTCCCCGAGTGCCATCATGGCCCCCGGTTAGCGCAGGGGCATATTGGGGTGAGGCGGCCTCTGTCTGCCTCACACAGGATCTGCTCGTTCCCTGGACCTACCCGGAGATCCTGGGTGCAGGATCGGAATGGACTTACTTAGTAGCTATTGGAGGAACCCTCACAGTGGTTCCCTGACCCGTAGAGTTTGTAATAGGAACGGCCAAGGGCAAGTCCCCGAAACTGCTGCACGTGCACATGCACACTCTCCCCCACTCACACACGCACACATACTCGCTCACCCTGGCACACACATTCACACATGTGCACACATACCCACCCGTGCACGCACACTCACACACGTGCACACATACCCACCCGTGCACGCACACTCACACACTCACACTCACCCCCACTCACACACACATGCACACACACACGCATACTTACCCACCCGTGCATGCACACTCATGCATGCACGCGTGCACACACGCACACTCACCCCCACTCACACGCACACGTACTCACCCACCGTGCATGCACACGCACACTAACACATGCACACATGCACACGTACTCACCCATGCACACACCCCCCCAAACGCACACTCTCCCCCACTCACACACGCACACATACTCGCTCACCCGTGCACGCACACTCACACCCGTGCACGCACACATACCCACCCGTGCACGCACACTCACACACGTGCACACTCACCCCTACTCATACACGCACATTCACCCACCTGTGCACACACGCATGCACACACACACACGTGTACTCACCCACCCATGCATGCACACTCATGCATGCATGCGTGCACACATGCACACTCACCCCCACTCACACGCACATGTACTCACCCACCGTGCATGCACACGCACACTCACCCATGCACACACACCCCCACATGCACACTCACACATGCACACATGCACACGTACTCACCCATGCACACCCACCCCACATGCACACTCACCCCCACTCACACGCACATGTACTCACCCACCGTGCATGCACATGCACACTCACACTCACACATGCACACACGCACACGTACTCACCCATGCACACCCACCCCACATGCACACTCACCCCCACTCACACGCACATGTATTCACCCACTGTGCATGCACACGCACACTCACACATGCACACACACCCCCACACGCACACTCACCCCCACTCACACACACACACACTCATCCACCCATGCATGCACACTCATGCATGTGCACACGCGCACACGCCCACCAGCCAAAAGAAAAGCATCAGTCCTGAGAAGAACACAACAGAAATTGTTGTGTTCTTAGAGACTTCAAGGTTCAGAGTGGTGGGTCACATCTTGTCACCATTAAATTCTCCACGCTGGTCCACATACAGACCGATGGGACCAGGGAGGAGGACGGCAGGCTGCCCAAACTCAACTCAAGGGGGGCCCAGTGCAGCTGCTGTGTTGGAGGGAGCTCCCGCTCGGCGCTGCTCACGACAGGCAGCTACTGACTTCGCAGGTTGATTGTTATGGTCCGAACGTGTCCCCGGAAGTTCATGTATGGAAGCCCTTCCCCAACGTGATGGTATTTGGAGGTGATCAGGGTTAGACGAGGTCATGACGTTGGTGCCCCGAGAAGGAGACGAAGAGGCAGGAGCTCGCGCTCTCCCCGCCGAGGCTCAGACGGCGTCTGCAGGCCAGGAGGAGGACCTCACCGGAACCCGACTCTGCTGGCGTCTTGAGCTCAGACTTCCAGCCTCAGAACGGGCAGAAATGTCTGGGGCATTTTATGGCGGCAGCCTGAGCTAAGACATTCGTTTTCTCAAGAGCCCTCAGGAAGAACAGGGCTGTCTGCGCTCACACGAGACCTGGGCTATCTGGGCCTCCCACAGAGCGTTACACAGAGTGGCCGTATTGAGGACACCGGGCCGGATGCACCGGAGTGAGCAGGGCCAGGAGCCGCGGTGTGTGGGTGAGATGCATGCTCTCTAGAGAAGATCAGGGGCCTGCCACGGCAGTGAAGTTCGTGGGGGCCCAGCGCTCTGGGACACGCCAGGACAATCACTTTAAAGTGACAAATGATGGTGCCTCCTCTTATCACCAGAAAACGTGCATCCTGTGCAACGGCCTCCTCAGATGGAAGCAGCCTATTCTGCGCCTGGCAACACCATTCCAGCTTATCTACCGGATGAAACGGAGGCTGACAGTTTAAGCAGAGCCAGAGCAAGAAAGGGCTCTGCATTGGGTCCAGATGGTGCCACAGCTGGCCGTGACCGTGAGGTCCTGTGAGCCGGCAGGCTTGCACGGAGATGGGACACGGTGCAGAATGCGGCAGAACCCCAAGAGGAGAGTCAGAGAGCAGAACGGGACCAAGCTCCTGCTGCCTCGGCACCTCGGCAGAGAACGAACCACCACCGCACGCCACCGGGCCCTGGGAGAGATGGAGCAGCTGACCGCGGGACACCGAGCGCCCGTGTGGCCCAAACAGCCTGGCCTGAGCTGGGTGCCATGGGGCCCACTGAGTCGTCATATCAGGGGCCCGGCGGCCATCCCTTGTTAGATGGAGGTGGCCCGTCTAGAATCAGAATCAAGGTCGGCTGCAGGAACAGCTGGCCCAGACCTCCGGTCAGCTACCGCGCTGGCAGGGAGGCCCCCGTGCCTCTCCCTCAGCTCAGACGTGTGTCGCCTCACAGCAGTGACTTCCCTTTGCCCAGCTGCGGGGGGAGTGCAGAACCCAGCCAATGCTGGCTTCACGGACGGGTCAGTTCGGCGTGTTGGTGCAAGCTGGAAATGCACAAGAGCCCCACTTGGGGTGGCCCTGGGAGACCGTGCTGAGGACAGATCCTCTGGAGGGTTGGCGCTTTGGACATTGCGCATGGTTATTCACTTTGTGTGGAGAGAGAAGTGGCCCAAAGTAAAGATGTGCATGGACCCACGGGCAGAGGTGAGGAGCAGCCTGTAGGCACCGACCGTGAGGACCATGAGTGCTGTGGGGAAGAGGGGCACAAGCTGGAGACTTACCCACCACCAGGAGCCAAGTGCCACAGAAGAGGCCACAAATGATCAGGTGGAGGGGAGGACGCCAGAGGCTCCCCATGTCAGCTTGGGTTTGCACAGTGCCCTCCTAACGAGCAAGCATGGCGCAGACATGGAATGTGCGTGCGTGCCCCAGGCTCGGGCGGCGAGGAGTATCATGTGCGGTCTTGGGACCACCTGCAGACATCGGGGTTATAGTTCACCTCGCCAAGCCTCCAACCGTAGGTTCCCCCACAATCCTGGGACACTGTGCTGGGATGGAGTGAGCTTGACATGAGTGGCCAGTAGATCTGAGCCATGCTCGGGGCGGCGGAAGGCAGTGCGTGTGCCTGGCACCCCCCCCCCCACCACCAGGCGGACCCACCCAGCCCCCAGCTGCTGCGAGAGCTGGAAATGCCTGGGAGTTATCCAAGGACTCTGCTCTGGGGTACGGAAGGCTGGCCTCCTTCATCCTGCAGAGCTCCCCGGGGATCGGGCTGGCGCGGACCCTCTCCTGCCTGCCTCCCGGGCTCTCCAGGGAGCACTCCCTCCATAAGCCACTCTCCCCGGAATTCCACTCAGCCTCTACATCTGGGGAGCCTGACCTGAAACAGACACGGGGTACTGACCCCTCCACATGGCACCTGGCCCCAGCCCTGGACGGGATTGCGAGAGTGACAGCAAGGCCCCTGGCTCCGCTCCTCTAAGCACCCAGTGCTCCGTAGCAGAACCTTTCTGCTGGGAATTCCTACAGTGGGCCCTGTTTCTCCCAAACCCTAACAGCACGGTCCTGCGCCCTCACCTGCTCACAAATGGATCATGACAGAAACCCTGGCTGTGGTGTTTCCATCCTGGCCTGTGTGATCTCTGCGGCACTCGGCACCTAGAGTCATCTTCGAGAAGCACACCCTGAGTGATAGAACTACCTGATCAAATGCCTCAGAGGATTCGGGGCTAGGACTCCAGGAAGCCGGAGACCCCGGAGATGAGCGACACTGGCCTCTGAGGAGGCTCCCCTGTGTTCTTTTGTCTTCCCTGGCCTCCCCCAAGCCTGCTTCACACAGAGAGCCCAGTGATGATGACAGGGAGGGATTTCCAGCCATGGCACCAGCAACGGCCTAGGCTACGGCCGGACCGAGGGTGCAGGGAAGGGTGCCGAATCTGGGGTGGCCAGAGGGTGTGGGGCCCTGAGGCTGGAGTGTGGGCTGCCCACTGAGGGTCTGGCTCTACGTCCGAGCTCTAGAAGCGTCTGTGCAGCGGAGAGGCACGTCTGGATCTACACGTGGGTGACCCACACTGCGAGCAGTGAGGAGGACAGACGTGGACGGTATAGCCTGCAGAACTGTGTGAAGGCATGAGGACAGGAAGGCAGAGCGACTGCTTGGGGCCCAGTGGCCCCAGGTCCTTTCCAGGAGACTCAGAAGGCCAAGGGGCACAGGGGAGGGACGTGTCTGGCTGGAACTCATGGGAAGGGCTCTTTCTCTCTGGTTGCGGGCAGGCAAGCCCAAGGAGGCCAAATGGCAGTCGCTGGACTCACAGCGGCTTGTCTGTCCACTGTGGGGCCACGCGCCACCCTCCCCGGGGAGGGCGGCAGCGATGACCAGGATGCACAGAGCTGGCCAGAGGGGTGGACAGGGCAGCGGGCTCCTCCTGGGAGGTACCAGGGCACTAGCAGGGACCAAAGGCAAGGGGTAAGGCGGCGGAGACCTAGGAGGCGAAACCGGGCATGAGGGAACGGGGAAGGTCAGGGCCAGGTCACCCATCTACGGGCCCTGCCTCAGCATCCCTGGCTCATGGGCCGGTGGCCACTGTCTCTTGTTCTGGACTTGGCCAGGTCACGGGTTCTTGTCCCAGTCTGGGGGCACACACCACAGAGCACAACACCCCCAGGTTGTGGAGACCCAGGAGCCCGGGGCGGAGCCGGAGGCGGAGCTGACCTCCATGCCCGCTGTGGAGGACGAGTGTTGAGAGGGCTTCACGGAGACCCTTCCAGTGGGCAGGGCCCCGGCCTGGAGCAGGGGGCCGGAGGGAGCCAGGCAGACCCTGGGAGCTGTGGAAAGACGCTGGCGCCTGTCACTGCTGATCCGGGGCTAGTCTCCTGCCGACTGGGCTGTATTTTGAAGCCTGTTACACGTTCCTAAGAAGAGCAAGTTTGTCTGAGCCTCTGCTGGAGGAGGCTGATGCCCAGCTGTGTGGACCCAGAGGCCATTTGCAAAGCTCTCTGCGGCCCAGGGACCCTACTGCGCCCGGGGGTCCAGGCAAGGGTGGGCAAGGGCCGGTGGCGGCCACCCCTCCCTGGGGAAGCATTCCATTTCATTGTGCCGGTCCTGGGACCGCAGGGCTGGGTGTCCACGACACTCCTTGCACAGGGGGCTGCCCCCAAGCATACACTTCCGTGCCTGAGGCCTAGCGGTGGCTTGGGGTGCCCTGCTGCCCGCCCCCCAGGATGTACGAGGTGGGACCGTGAGGGAGCAGGGGGAGCAGGGGCGGGGCGGGGGGCTCCCAGGTGCTGAGCCTGCAGAGCCTCGCCCTCAGGGAGGCTGGATCACAGGAGGGCAGAGGCTCGCTGAGTTCAGTGCCCTGCGCTTGGGGCAGAATCGAAAGCTCGGGGATTAGGAGCCCAGGGTCCGGCCTGCTGCTGTTTGCTCACACGATTAGTGTCGTTTCTAAGTCGTTAACAGGTGACGCGTCGGTTGGGGGTTGAGTATGAGCCTGTGTGCGTGTGTGTCTCTGTGTGTCATCAGGGGAATACCCGGCATTTCTTCATCATCAGCTGAAATCCCTGCCCGCTGGTGGGCCTCTCGGGCGCTATTTTAATAGCCAGATGTCGCTCATTTTCATTGGACTTCTTATTTACAACTATGCATTGGTGTTTTTCATAGTGTGCTCAGGGGGCACCAAGCCCGCAGGTGAGCCTGGGGGCTGCATGGGCCAGAGATGGGGGAGGGGGCCGGCGCACCCCCAGGCATGCCGGCCTCCGTGCGTGGGTGAGACCCCCGCGGCTCTGGGCGGGGCCCTCCGCAGGATGGGGGGAGCCACGTGGTGGGTTTGATCGGAGCCTGTCTGAGGGTAAATGATGTCATTCTTGGGCAGGGGTGACCGGCCCCGCATGAGGATCCTGCGTCCTCTGGAAAAGACTGTGTCATGGGGCGGGGGGCACGCATTCCTTCCCTCATCTGGGCACTTGCAGGACCGTTTTGATCCTCTGTTCACAGTGGAAGCACAGCGATTCCGGAAAGGCCAGCGCACAGTGACGTGCCACGAGGCTCCCGCCCTGCTCGGGCCTGTGAGCCTCCCCCACCCCAGGAGGTGTGCTGGGGGCTCCCAACACACACAGCAGCCCTGGGGGCACTTTAGGGAGGGACTGAGGTCTGGAGGGATTTGCAGGCTGGGGAAGGCCTCCCTGCTCCGAGCGGGAAGGGCAGGCTTGGGACTGACGCCTGGGAGCCACCTCAGCAGAAGGGCAGAGCTGGGAGGAGAGGGCAGTGGTTGGATGTGGAGATGGGGTCCTTCGTTCCCAGGGGCCAGGTCAGTTCTGCTCTTTGGCGCAGCAAGAGGCTTCAGTTTCCTCCCACCCTTCTCCTCCTCTGGGGTCTGCTGGGCCTCACGGGCAGGAAGCACGGAAACCCAGCTGTTGCCGTTGCCCTTGCCCTGTGGGGCAGTCAGTGACCGGTCCGGGCAGGGCAGCCCCGCAGCTGGAGGGATGGGCCCCTCCCTTCCTGGAGGGCATTGCCAGGAGCACCTGCGTCTACCGGGAACCCTGGGACATCTCAGACCGCCCGCCTCAGGAGCTCCTGGCTCCCTGTGAGTCCCCAGCTGATTGACCTCTGGCCACAACTGCGAGAAGTCTCCACGCCCATCCTACAGGACCCACGCTGCTCTGACTCCCTTTGCAGACCAGGCAAGCAAGGCCAGAGCCACTCAGACCTAGGCGGCCTCGAGGGAGACCTTGGCAGGAACACCTCTGGCCCACTACTTAGGAACCAACTCACAGCCAGGCTTCTAAAACTCACTCTGCCCCACTCCGTCCTGCTCTGTCCGGCTCTGTCCCGCTCTATCCGGCTCTGTCCCACTCTGCCCGGCTATGTCCCCGCACTGTCCCGCTCTGTCCTTCTCTCTCCTGCTCTGTCCCGGCTCTGTCCTGTTCTGTCCCGCTCTGTCCCGCTCCGTCCCGCTCTGCCCCGCTCTGCCCGGCTCTGTCCCGTTCTGTCCCGCTCTGTCCCGTTCTGTCCCGCTCTGTCCCACTCTGTCCACTCTGCCCCACTCTGCCCGGCTCCGTCCCTCTCTGCCCGGCTCTGTCCCGGCTCTGCCCGGCTCCGTCCCGCTCCGTCCCGCTCCGTCCCTCTCTGCCCGGCTCTGTCCCATTCTGTCCCACTCTGTCCCGGCTCTGCCCGGCTCCGTCCCACTCTGTCCCGCTCTGCCCCGCTCTGTCCCGCTCTGTCCCGCTCTGCCCCGCTCTGTCCCGCTCTGTCCCGGGTCTGCCCCGCTCTGTCCCTGCTCCGCCCGGCTCCGCCCGGCTCCGTCCCGCTCCGTCCTGCTCCGTCCCTCTCTGCCCAGCTCTGTCCCGTTCTGTCCCACTCCGTCCCCCTCTGCCCCGCTCCGTCCCGGCTCTGCCCGGCTCTGTCCCGGCTCTGTCCCGTTCCGTCCCGCTCCGTCCCGCTCTGCCCGGCTCCGTCCCGTTCTGTCCGGGTCCGTCCCGTTCTGCCCGGGTCCGTCCCGTTCTGCCCGGCTCTGCCCCGCTCTGCCCCGGCTCTGCCCGGCTCTGCCCGGCTCCGTCCCGCTCTGTCCCGCTCCGTCCCGCTCCGTCCCGCTCTGCCCGGCTCCGTCCCGTTCTGTCCGGGTCTGTCCCGTTCTGCCCGGGTCCGTCCCGTTCTGCCCGGCTCTGCCCCTCTCTGTCCCGCTCTGCCCCGCTCTGCCCGGCTCTGCCCGGCTCTGTCCCGGCTCTGCCCGGCTCTGTCCTGCTCTGTCCCGCTCTGTCCCGGCTCTGCCCGGCTCTGTCCCGCTCTGTCCCGGCTCTGCCCGGCTCCGCCCGGCTCCGTCCCGCTCCGTCCCGCTCCGTCCCTCTCTGCCCGGCTCTGTCCCGTTCCGTCCCTCTCTGTCCCGGCTCTGCCCAGCTCCGTCCCACTCCATCCCGCTCTGTCCCACTCTGCCTGGCTTTGCCCTGCTCTGTCCCGGCTCTGCCCGGCTCTGCCCCGCTCTGTCCCATTCTGTCCCGCTCCGTCCCGCTCTGCCCGGCTCTGTCCCGCTCTGCCCGGCTCTGTCCGGCTCCGTCCCGCTCCGTCCCGCTCCGTCCCGCTCCGTCCCACTCTGCCCGGCTCCGTCCCGCTCTGTCCCGCTCTGTCCCGCTCTGCCCGGCTCTGTCCCGCTCTATCCCATTCTGTCCCGCTCTACCCCGCTCTGCCCCGGCTCTGCCCGGCTCTGTCCCGCTCTGCCCGGCTCTGCCCGGCTCCGTCCCGCTCTGTCCCGCTCCGTCCCGCTCCGTCCCGCTCCGTCCCGCTCCGTCCCACTCTGCCCGGCTCCGTCCCGCTCTGTCCCGCTCTGTCCCACCCTGCCCGGCTCTGTCCCGCTCTGTCCCATTCTGTCCCGCTCTACCCCGCTCTGCCCCGGCTCTGCCCGGCTCTGTCCCGCTCTGCCCGGCTCTGCCCGGCTCTGTCCCGTCTGTCCCGCTCTGTCCTGCTCTGCCCCGCTCTGCCCGGCTCTGTCCCGCTCTGTCCTGCTCTGCCCCGCTCTGCCCGGCTCTGTCACGCTCTCTCCGGCTCTGCCCGGCTCTGCCCGGCTCTGCCCCACTCTGTCCAGCTTCTGGCCAGTTCTGCAGATGCACAGGGAAGACCGCCTGTACCTCTCTCCATCCGGCGGCCACAGGAACAGACGTGGGCCTGGCCGGGGCTCACTGCTGGTCCCCTCGTCCTGCTCCTGCCCCCAGGTGCCCCAGACGCCACTGCCCCCCACCCCCGGGACATGCTGGACCGGAAGGTGGGGACACAGGCAGCTCACTCGCCTCTGCCCTCAGGGCCTCTCCAGCCAGCCCCCCACGGTGTCCTGCAGGCCACCTCTTGGGACAGCTGGGGTTGCATGCGCAAAGCCAGCAGCTCCTGGCTGAGGGGGCCCCGGGCAGCCTCATCCTATTTCTGAGCTTCTCGTTCCACGGGGCATTGTGCCCTGGCAGCCGGAGGACCCGACTTCAGGGGGCTCCATTCTACACACTACAGAACTGAATTTTGTTTCCCCGAATTCATATGTCAGAAGCCCTAACCCCCAGTGTGACGGTATGAGGAGGTCGGCATTTCGGAGGTGACTAGGGCTGGATGGGGTCACCGGGGGGTGGGGGCATGAGCAGAGGACGCCAGAGCCCTCTGTGTCTCTGCCAGGTGAGGACACAGCGGGAAGGTGGCCCCCACCAGAGCCTGTCCCCGCTGACGCCCCGACCCGGGGCTCGAGCCTCCAGAGCTGTAAGAAGCAAACAGCTATTGCTGAAACCCCTCAGTGTATGGCATTTGGTATGGCTCCCCTAGCTAAGATGGGGGGACGCCCCTACCAGCTTTCTTCCTGGAAAGTGCTCCCCAGAGCCACCCAGGGAAGCTGACTGCACGCACGGTGGAGCCCCCCTTCCTGTCCTGCTCTGGGACAGCAACCAGCTCCCCTGGCTGCTCCTGGAGAGGGTTGGCTCAGCACAGAGGAGGGAGGGAGCCACACACAGAGGCTCTCGAGGGGGCTCCCAGGGCCCACTTTCCGGCCACGCAGGAGGGGTGGCCGTCAGGAGGGGTGGCCGTCGGGAGACAGAGCTCCATGCCAAGGGAATGCACCTGCCGTGATGGGGCCGCAGGCTGGGGAGGGGGCGCCAGCAGACACAGTCCCGCCCCCAAGCAGCTCCAGAAGCCGTGTAGGGACTGACACAGGCATGAGGAAGCCACCGGTACGGAGAGGGGTGACAGCGGAGGGGTGACCGCCGGTGAGGGGTGAAAGGTCAACACAGGCAACAGAGCTGCGTGCAAGCAGAGGAGAAGAATCGGCGCCTGGGCTCCCTCCAAAGCCACCAGGACGCTCTGCTCCTGGGAGCCTGAGGTGGACACAGCGCAGCTCAACGGTTAGGGACACCGCTGAAGGCGTGAACAGGGCCTCTCTCCCCCTTCCTCGCTGCCCCGGGGCAAATGACGCAGGGCTGGAGCCGACGGCCCGGCAGCCGAACCTGTGCTCCTTTGATGACCCTGACACCAAGCCGGCCTCCCCACCATTCCACCCAAGACGAGGGTCTCCTGCCCAGACCCCCGCCTCCCTGCACTGGCGCCTGGCTCACTGACCCGAGAGAACAGCAGGCCCCAGGCCCCAATGCTCACAGTCACCAAGCCGCCTCTCTGCTTGGGCCCAAGATGCCACCTCCCTTCTCCCCAGGTAGCCTCCCCGGGGGCCCCTTCGGGCAGGATTTCTCATCCGAACTCCGGCCACCGCACCAGCAGATACGGGACTCGGTTCGGGCCTTGGCCCGTCTCGCCGGCCCCGGCTGCAGGCGCCCTGGCTCGGGCTGGCTCTTTTTCCTCTAACATCATCAACTCTGCCGGGAGCCAAACCAGCTCAGTGTTTGTGCTGACCTCGTCAAGTCACAGAAGGAGAAGTGAAGACATGTGAGGAGGAGACCATGCCAAAGGGACTGGATCCCGGCCCCCTCCCCAACCTTCCCCGGTCTGCCCTGATCCCTGGCCCGGGGTGCAAGCACGACCCCCTCCTCCCCGCCAGGCCTGGCACCAGCTCTGTGTCCTTGCTCACTGCCTGGGCACACGGCTGGCTGCAAGGACGTCTGGATTTCTCTTGTTGTGGAAAAAGTAACTGTTCTCTGCTCCTTGCCAGGAGCCACGGTCCTCCTTCTGGAGGGATTCCTGTGAAGAAGTGTGGGGTCTGGGGCCTGTCATGGTGTCCGTTGAGGGCTATCTCGTAGCTGACAGCTGGTTCTGCCCACTGAGACCCCAGGCCCTCAACCCCTCAGCTGGGGCTCCACATTCCCCGGACCCCCAGCCAGCAGTTGGCCGCCAGGCCTCTGGCAGCCTACTTTCCAAGTCACGGGGCTGGAGCCCAAAGCAGCAGGAGAGGGCCTGGTCTGCCGGGAAGAAGGAGCCTTGCTGCCGGACACACTCAGTGCCCTGGGCTCCCTCCCCCGCAGGCCTTCCCTAAGGGGCTTGTGCACAGAGTCCGATTCTGGGTTGAACAAACCCAGATTCTGTCCGTGCTGAACAAACCACAACCCGCACTTGTGGGGAAGCCCACGGCTGGTGCATTACCTTTTCCTTCTTGGTGACCTCCATCCTGGCTCGGTCATCCAGCATTTGTGCGGCGGCCCGCTCGCGTGAGCTGGGACCCCTCAGTGTTCCCTGACAGCTTCCGAAGCAGAAAGACCCCAAGGCGTCTGCCAGCCGAGGAGGGACCTGAAGGGAGGCTATGGTCCACCTTGCAGCTGCCTTCTGGCTTGAGCTTCAGGCACAGAGTTTCCTCCTTTTCATTGTTGACCAGCAAGCCGGCGAGCCTTCTCTTCGGAGACGCAGCTGGGACCCTCCCCCACCAAGGCCCGTCCGGCCAGCGCCGGAGGCCGGGGCTGGCCAGCGCCAGGCAGCCGTCTCTCCAGGCTGTGCCAAGCTGGGGTGGCGCGGCGTCCCCTGGACAGACTCAGCAGAAAGGGTCTGCTCCCCTCCTGTGGCCGGGGACAACTCTTGAGTAATCAGGTTGTGACTGTGTCCCTCTCACACCCCAGCCTGCTTTCCCCGGGCTCCGGGCCGCCCAGCACTTCCTGCTCCGACCAGGTGTGGAGCGGGGAGTCCCCCCACGGGGCCTTCTGTGCTCCCCGAGAGGGCCCGCGCTGCCATGGCAACCCGGAGCAGGGCCCCTGCGCTGGCGGCCTCCAGCCTCGGCAGGGCTGACCATCCTGTCATTAGAGCTGCCATGCAGAAAACTGAGGCTGATGGCAAAGGCCTCCATCCCCATCACCATAGTGATGGCCCGATCGCCCCGTCACCGTGGACTTCGCCACCTGTCCAGTTCCCAGGGCAGGGTCACGGCGTCTTCCAAACTCATGTCCTAAGGAGCAGAGGCCCCTGCGAGTGTGGAATCCAGAGGAGACGGAGCAGGCAGCTTAGCCACCTGTGAGCTCTGGGGCTGCCCTCCCTGCCGACCTGAGCCGGAACCGTGGGCCCGCACAGAACAGAGGCCCTCGGTCCCTGGGTCCTCAGCTCAGGACGCTTGCACACCCACTTGCACCCACGGTGACGGGACCCCGGGAACCCAGCGGGAGGCCAGGTGCTGGAGCTCAGCCATCGGGAGCAAATGGTGGGAGACCAAGGACCATCTCAACCGGAGTTTCTGGCCTCAGCCTCTGAAGCCTGGTGTGCTTCGCCCTCACAGCACGTCTCAGCGCTAGCACGCTGGGGGACCGCGAGTGGCCGGTGGCTGCTGTAGGGGAGAGTGTGGTGGGAACGGAGCAAAGCGGGGTCAGGGGACCAAGCCCGGGGTCCGGCGGAGGGAGCAAGGAATGGCCAGTGAGACTCTCCAGATGGGCGTGCGGTCACATTTCAAGCCAACTTCCTACTGATGGTCATCCAGGCAGCTCCCCTTCTTCAGATGCACATGTTTCTTCCGGATGATTCCTAGAGGCTGAACTGCTAGATCAAACGCTCTGCACATCTTACATTCGGGTAGATGAGTTTATAGTCCTCCCTCAATGGCTATGCCAATTTATTAATCCTTCCACCGACATGAGGGGTTTGGCTCCACGCTTGGGATTATAAATCTTGATAATTTTTTGCTGATCTGTTGTCTCATCATTTAAACTGCAAAGCGCTGGGTTCTTTTCATCGGGTCACTGGTTATTTACATTTTTCTCTAAGGATGATTTGTTTATACTTTTTTAACTGTTTTGTTATTGAATTGTCTTTTACCTTTCAATTTGCATAACGGGGTTTTTCATGTTCCATTTCTAGTACCTACTAATCCTTTGTGGAATCCCCCGTGATGTCTCCGGCAGTCTATCCTAAGCTCAAACTTGATCACTGGTGTCTTCCTCACGCAGAAGCTTTTCCTTCTTAGGAATTTCAGTCTTGGCCTTCTTTATTGTTCTGAGGTTCATGTCTTGTTAAGAAAAACATTTCCCATCCAAAATTGGAAAAATACCTTCCCACGTTTCCTTCTAATATTTTCCCTTTTTTTTTTTTTTTTACCGTTCAGCACTTTGGTCCTTACGGGACTTGTTTTTTGTGGGGTGTGAGGTAGCTGACTAATGTCTGATGGGTAGGTGATCGTTTCCCCACTGATGTGGCGGCCCAGGGTTCATCCTGCACCGTCTGATTTTTCTTTTGTAAGGGAACGGCTTGGCTCTGGTCACCTTGCAGGAGTAGCCCCAGGCTATGAAGTCAGGTCTGGAACCGCAGCTAAGCTGAGCCTGTCACGTAACTCTGTGCTCCTCCAGGAACTGAGGACAGACTAGCGACCGGCTCAGAGACCACTTCCCACTCTCTTCCCAGTCTGCCCGGGAGGCGGTCCGGAGGCTTTCCTCTAGTCTCTGGGCCTGAGATGTGAGGCTTTCTGCCCGTGCCCTGTGGGGTGTGGCTGCTATCTAGAATGGGCTCCCAGTCAGGGGAGATGCTGTGATTTGGGGGGCAGGCAACTGTCCCCTTTAGTTGGGATGTTGTCCTCGACAGGGCACAGGACAAGGAGTGGTCTCTTTGGTGCTCCTTCTTTGCTGTCAGTAACAAATTGCCTGAACGCAAACGTGGCTCTTCATACTCAGCCTGGCCTCAGCTCTGCCTGAGTGCAGGACGTCTGTCTGTGCATTTGTTAGGCAGGAAGCTAGACCGAGTAACAGGTGGATGGACCTCAGACGTCCTGGGGTCCTGCTGGAGAGCCCCAACCGAGGACCGCCCAGGCACCACCCCAGTCCACCCATCTAGCAGTCAGTTTGTGGTTACAACCTCCCGGTGGCGGAGGAAGAGTTAAGTCTGTTGTCTTGGTGCACTTGTGTAGAAAGCAGCCGTTTGTCCTTATCCCACCTGTGTCTCCAGAACAGAAACACTGTTGTGGTTTCCTACCCCTTGCAGGCACTTTGAATACTTCTAGAGAAAGGACAGTGCTTAGTTGGCTAACGATTATATAATCCAGGCCTGTCACTCAAATGTTGCAACCCTAGGACCCAAGCAACAGAAACATTGATATAAGCCCACACCCTAGACATTCCCAGCCTTTGTCTCTCTCCACCTGCCCCGCCTCCCTTGGAGTGTACTTTAATAAAACTTTGCTCTGCTTTCCCACCCTTTCCTTTTGCTGTCCTGTCATCCTTCCCTGGGGCGAAAAGAACCTTTCCTTTCCCATCTCACTGGCAGCCAATTCACACTCTTTCAGCTGGTGTAACTTTGTAACTGTCCGAAAACCCGTAGGACAAGTATCCCTTCCCCCCCCTACATTTTCTTTACCATAAACCTTTCCTCTTTCATATAAATCTTCGAATCTACTCATCCTCCCTCACAAAATAATGCTGTTCATTATTTGTTGAAATGCACACAGTTCGTGGACTTAGGCATTTGAGGGAGCAGACGTCTGTGTGTCGCATCTCCGCACTCAAATGTGGCCCGTTCCGTTTGTTCAGGTCTGCCTTCCCGTCCTTCGGGTGAGTTATTTTTCTCACACAGATCTTCCACCCTTTCTGTGAGATTTATGCCCAAAGAAAAGCCATGTATTTATTGGAAGGGTAGTCGTCATTACAACCCATGCTGGCTAAAACGTGAGATGCACAAAGTCCTGCTGTATCCAGCCGTCATTTGGTGAGAGGTCGGGGGGCAGCGAGCGCGCAGGGATGGCGTTAGGATCACCCCTTTCACACGAGGTCACCGAGGCTGGGCGGGTTGAAGGATTGGGCTGCAAAGGCCGGCCTGGGGCCGTCCCCCCACCATTCCTGGCGCAACTGCTACGCACAGAGGAGGCCGTCCCTCGCGCAGCTTCTGCGGCACCTGCCTGGCAGGTCACCCGATCCGGCCCGCCAGAGCCCTGGGGTGGCCTCCCAGGGGACACGTGCCCTAGGGGGGTCTGGAAGCGGCAGGACCTCTGCGCAGTCAACTCCCCGCCTCCACCCCCGCCCCGGGGCAACCCCGCGCCCTCCTCCCCCGGGGCTGCTTGGCTCTCCGGGGCTCCCCGCGCCCCTCCCGGCTCGCCCCCCGCCCGGCCTGGGAAGCATCTCCCGCTCGTGCGCGCGCTCCCGCTGTTCTTTGCGAGCGGACGGTTTGCCCGCGGTGCTCACACGAACACACGCACGGAACCCTGCACGTTTAACCGGAAGCGCGCCTCGATACTGCCCGTGGTTCTCGGACTTTCCGCAAACCCGGGTGCCTCTTGGAGGCCCAAACACCGAGTCCTGGGTCTTGCTCCGATTGGACGGCCTACCCCGGAGGGGCTGCGTTGATTGGCTGAGGCTCGAATCACGTGACAATCTGTAAACCAATTGCTGCGGCAATAGGGATGGGCTTTTGATTGGCTGAGATCGCTGGGTGCCCACGTGCAAGCAGTGGGGCAGGGCTGGGGTCACTCAGAGGGGGGCTCAGGAGGGGGGATGCTCAGCAGTGGGGGTGCTGGGGGCACTCAGAGGGGGGTTCAGGGAGAGGGGGTGCTCAGCAGTGGGGGAGGGCTGGGGCACTCAGAGGGGGACCCAGGGGGAGGGGGGTGGTCAGCAGTGGGGGAGGGCTGGGGGCACTCAGAGGGGGGCTCAGGAGGGGGGATGCTCAGCAGTGGGGGTGCTGGGGGCACTCAGAGGGGGGGTTCAGGGGGACTGGGGAGGCCAGGGAGCCTTCAGTGGTGGGGGCACTTAAGCCGCAGCTGGGGGGGAGGAGGGCTAGGTGTGGTATTCAGAGTGAGACTGAGGGGGACTGGGGGGTCGGAGGGCGGTCTTGGAGGGAAACCCAGAAGGCACTGCTGTGGGCTCACCAAGAGACTCACATGGGGTCTCTGGAGGGCTAAATAGAAGGGGGCTTCGCTGGGGCAGATTTAGTGGGGGGTGGGGTGGGGAGAGGGCCTCAGGGGGCCCTCGGCGGCGTGTGTGGGAGCTTAGGGAGCCCAAGGAGGGGGGCGCTCAGCATCTTCTCAACCACGCCCCTGCTTTTCAGATCCTTCCTGACCACTTTTCCTTTGTGATGACTCCCATCCTGCTTTTTGTTCCCGGGAGTCCTGGAGACCAGCTGCTGTGGGGCCCAGATTCCCCTCTTGCAGGGCTCTACCTACCCCCTGGCCCCCTTCCTCCTCTGCAGACTTTCCTAGGTCCTGTGCAGGGCAGCTCCTCAGAAGATCAAGCCCCCAGCCTAAATGACCGTGTGTCCAGCCTGGGCTACACACCCATCCCTAGCCCCTGAGCTGGGGAGGGGTCTCAGGGTACAAATAGAGCTTCTGAGAAGCCCCTACAAGGGAGGCAGTTCTGAGGGGCCTGTCCCACTATTTCCCAGCTGACTCACATGCCTCTGGTCTTCCCCGGCTGTGGTCCCTTCCTGGCCACTGCCTGCCTCCAGGCGAACCTTCTCGTAGTATACCCCCATCCTCTCCTGCTCTGACATCTCCTGTTCCCTCTGGGCTGGTGGCCTGGGGAACCCACTGGGAGGGTTGTGGTAGCGAGCAGTGCTTCTGGGGGCCGGGGCAGGCTGATGGCATCAAGTCTGTGCTCCTTAGGCTGGTGAACTACTAAGGAGGTGAACAGGATACGTTCTCTGCCCTCTTCGGGTCTCCAGCTGCGCCTAAGAACTAAGCTGCCATCAACAGGAGAGAAGCATACACGTTCTACTAAAGTCTTTACAGGTGCACGGGAGCCTTCACAAGAGAATGAAGACCCAGAGAAGTGACCAGAGCAGGAACGATCAATAGCAAACACTCGGGTGACAAAGAAACGCTTAGTGAAGAAGCGAAGTGACAGAGGGGTTGGGGCAGGGAGAGAATGTTGCTGGGAGTCACTGCAAGATGAGGCTTGTTTGCACAGATTTCTCTCCGCCTCATTCATCTCTGGTGGTAAGAATGTCTTCCTCCTGTGACCCCAGAGGGCACCTTTCATGTGGGAGTTCAATCTCCCGCTTTGAAGAATAAAAAGGAGGGTCAGAGTGGGCTTCTTGCCTCTGCTGTGTGTCGGGTGCCACTAACTCAAAGCAGTCGATATGTCAAATTGGCACATTTAGGAGTGACAGGCTCTGAAACTCTTTAGGAGGCCTGATCACATCTGTGGTCCCTTTCAAAGGGTTCCTGTCCTGGGTACGCTGCAGAGGTTCACGTTACAATTACAGGGAAAGCAGCCCTGGCCTTGGCTGACCGGACAAGGGGGTAGGGGGGCCAAGGCCACGGCATGGCCGGGTTCCCCCTGCAAACCCCCGGCATGCCCCTCAGCTGGCTTTGATCCAGCTCCGTGGGGGTTCCGCTGTGCAGCTAGAAATGGGTCCGTTCGTGAGCTGAGCAAGGCCTTGAAGGTGGGTGGCACCTGCCTGCCCAGCAGGGGTGAAGTCACAGGCCTGGGCCGCTGGTCGTGAGCCAAGACATCTGTGCTCTTCCCTGCAATCTTTCCTGTCCCCGTCGTTTTAGACTTGCAGAACAGTACAGAGCATTCCTGGGTGCATCCCGACTCCTTCAATTTACCATTTGTGCGTTACCCTTCGTATACATCCTATACACATCCAATTCCTGCAACCAAGAATTCTCTTACGTAACCACAACACACTGATGGAAACCAGGAAATTATAAGACATACGGTAGTATTTTCCACTCTGCAGACCTCACTCCGCTTGTCAGATCTCTGCTTCGTGCAGGGTGCCTGATGCATTTAACCCGGGATAATCTCTCGTTTTTGTCATAAATGATAACAATGCCTGGAAATATCATGGTTTTTACTTGTTAAACATCTACTAAGACAGGAGCTTGGAATATAGTGTATTACCATTCCCAGCAACACACCGATGGAAAGGGTTATATTTCCAGTTTTACAGTTGAAAAAAGAGAGAGACTGAGAGAGGTTAGTGCTTTGTTCACCTTTATGCTTCGGGGCTTGTGGACTGAATCTGAGTTGAGTGACGGCTGGGTGCTGGAGTGGAAGGTGGGCTTGCTTCTCAATAAGAGGGATGATGGGGTTGGGGAGTTTGCAATCACATAGAGAGGTGGAGGTGGGCCCAGGCCAGAGGGGAGGGGAGAGCCTCTGGGAGTGGAGCTGGGCTGTGCTAGGTGTTGTGTTGACTCGCAATTTCCTTGACCTGAATCTGTTTCTGTGTCAGTAAGGTGCTGATAAAATCCTCCTCTCTTCTGTGAGGACTGAAGGAGGTAGCACGTGGGGAGTGCGTGGTGTAAGGCCAATGGTAAGACATCCACCAGCATGGGACAAGTGAACACATTTAAATCTATTCCAAGCAAGAACTGCCCTCCTTGTCCCTTTGAACAATTTTCAGTGGAGAAGGGGAAAAGGGGCTCCGGGGAATTTCTCCAGCAACGGCTGTCGCCCGCCCCCTATAGGACAACGGTGTCAGCACAGCATCTTGGGACCCCCGCCTGGCCTGCTGGTGAGCCTGTGTCTGTGGGTGACTGGCCTGGTGTGGGCCGGTGTCTGTTCTTGATGTTTTGCACCCAAACAGGGGGGATGTGGAAAAGTCCTCTCCACGCTCTACACTTGAAAATATCCAGGGAAGAGGGCTGGTCAGGGGGTAGGTGGCAGGACCTTCCTTCAGACACAGAAACATCTTTCTCTGCTCCTCGGGGCACATTTGCCAACGTCTGGAGACATCCTTGCTTGCCAAACGGCGGGTGGGGTGCTACTGGAATCTACGAGGCCTGAGATGCTACCTGCATTGCATGGGATGGCCCCCAACCACTGGGGACAAGCCCCCATTATCCAACCAAAACATGAATAGTGCTGGGGCTGGGAAACCCCGACTAAGAGTAATGTGTAGAGTGATGCTGTGGGTTCTTCAAACAGGCTGTCTCTTTCCATCACCTCAGATCTGGCTGCTTCCAGCATGATTGTGTAAGCTTACTGCCAAATGCCAAAGACCAAGGTCCCTTTTATGTGGCCTGTGAGATGCCGATTACATAATGCCATTTAATAAACAAGAAATGGGCAAGACATGGAACTCTTGTGGAACTCTGCCTCATTCATCCCCACCCATTGGCAAAGCATTATTTCAACATCTCAAGGCAAACGAGGCCTTCTAAGTCACTGTGCGCCAGGCTGATCGCGAAGTGTGGAGCGGATTTTCTGCCCTTTTGCAGTGACGCATCCCTGCTACCCTTTGAGGTCAGCAGCCTCCTACATCAGTGCCTAGACAGGTAGACAGGTAGCGGGCCAGCCCAGGAAGCCCGTGGCCCTGCAGGCTGGTGCTCATGGGTCCTGCGTGAGCAGGGACGGGGCGGGACGGAGAGCTGGCAAGGACGAGAAGTTTGCCTTCACATCCCTGCAGGAGCCTCTAGAAGAAGAGTGTCCTGCCCTTCACCTTAAAGGAGATTTGATTTACAAAATACAGGAAGGCAATCCTCCCATAAATCCCATAAATCCCAGCTCCTTTCTGGGGTTCCCAGAGCACTGGTGTGTGGGTGCTGCTCCGGGTATGTTGTCAGGAGCTGCCCAGGAGGGCTCGGGGCAGTCTGGGAGGGAGGCAGGGAGGGCCTGAGAAGGGAAGGACTCAGAGCACCCCAAGAGGGAGGGGTAGCCTGGGAGGGCAGAGGGCACCCCAGGAGAGAGGGGGGAGGCCCAGGAGGGGCCGGGGCACCCCACGGGGGAGAGGGGAGGCCCCGGAAGGGGCCGGACCCCCCGCAGGCGGGAGAGGGAGAAGCCTGGGAGAACTCGGGGCTCCGCAGGAGGGAGAGGGCGGCCCCAGCCAGGCCGGAGGGGCGGGGCCGGGCGTGCACGCAGGCGCATGCGCCGCGCTGTCTTCCCCCCGCTCCTCCCCTCCCACCGCCTTCGTGTTTCCGGCCGCTCCTTTCTGCATCCGGGGCACGAACACTCTCCGTTGGGGCTCGGGCGGCGGCCCCCGACCGGAACCGGAAGTCGATCCCGAGCCCGGCGGGGTAGCCGGCGTCCGACCCGTCAGCGGCGTGTGGCGGTCCCCAGGGGCGGCGGCCGCGCTGCTCCCTGCGACCCGGTCCGGCGGGCGGGCGGGCGGCCCGAGGGCGCGGCACCATGAAGCTGTACAGCCTCAGCGTCCTGTACAAAGGCAAGCCCAAGGCGGTGCTGCTCAAAGCCGCGTACGACGTGTCCTCATTCAGCTTCTTCCAGAGGTCCAGGTGAGCGGGCCCGGCGGCGAGGCCCCGGGGGTCGGGGAGGCCCGCGCGGCGGGGGCGGGGGCCTGGGGGTCGGAGGGGGCCTGGGGGCGGGGGAGGCCCGCGGGGCGGGGGCGGGGCTCCTCGGGTCAGGAGAGGCCCGCGGGGCGGGGGAGGCCCGGGGGTCGGGGGCGGGGACCTGGGGGTCGGAGGCGGCCTGGGGTCGGGGGAGGCCGGCGGGGGCGGGGGCCGGAGGCGGCCTGGGGGCGGGGGAGGCCCGCGCGGCGGGGGCGGGGCTCCTCGGGTCAGGAGAGGCCCGGGGGTCGGGGGCGGGGACCTGGGGGTCGGAGGGGGCCTGGGGGCGGGGGAGGCCCGCGCGGCGGGGGCGGGGGCGGGGTCCTGGGGGTCGGAGGCGGCCTGGGGTCGGGGGAGGCCCGCGGGGCGGGGGCGGGGACCTGGGGGTCGGAGGGGGCCTGGGGTCGGGGGAGGCCCGCGGGGCGGGGGCGGGGGTCGGAGGCGGCCTGGGGTCGGGGGAGGCCCGCGGGGCGGGGGCGGGGACCTGGGGGTCGGAGGCGGCCTGGGGTCGGGGGAGGCCCGCAGGGCGGGGGCGGGGCTCCGCGGGGCGGGGGAGGCCCGCGGGGCGGGGGGATGGGGTCCCGGGGCTCGGGGGAGGGTCGGGGATGGCCCGGGGGTCGGGGTGGGGTGGGCAGGGGGCTCTCCCTCCCGCATGGAGCCCTGAAATGGCCTCTTGCTCGGTGTGTGGACTGGGCCTGCGAGGAATCCTCCTCCTTTCGTTGGAGAAAGGCTGATGCTGTACTAGACCATTGGTGTTGTGCTCAGCGCTTTCCAAATTCTCGTCGTAATAGAATCGCAAGGAGACTGTGAATAAGTACAGATTTCCCAGGTTCACGCTCAGATGTGGTGAACTAGTAGGTGGAGGCCCAGGAATGTGTACTTTAAACCGACGCCTTTCTCCCGGTGATTCTAACCCGGGCGGCTTAGGGGCCACACCTGGAGAGCCAGTTTATGTTATCTGATGGGGTTTTTCCCCAGTTCGGTAGGAGAGGTCTTGTTACGCTCCGTTTATGGATGAAGTCATGAGGCCGCAAGAAATTATACCACGGCCAGCCAGGAGTCAAACCCAAATTTTATGTTTTTTCTGATTAAGCTCTGATGGTGCAAGAGGGTGTGTGCTGAAGATTTGGAAGGAAGCATGGGACGTGTAGGGCTTACAAGCGTCTTCAGTATTTCTGGACACCTTAATTGCAAGGAGGTGTGTGTGAGGAATGCTGCAGACGCCTCAGCCCGTTGGTGGGAGGGGTGGGATGACTCAGGCACCGACAGAGAAGGACCCTCCGGGCTCCGAGTCCAGTGGCCGCTGCCATCTGGCTCTGTCCTCACTGCTCCTGGGCAGTTGTTGTTCTTGATCAGTGTTCTGCTGGCAGGATCGAAAACAGTTCCTGTTCTTGTTTCGTGGAAACGTTTAGCTTCTTTTGGGGCCTTTGGGAAGTATCTTCTTGACGCTTAGCTTTTTCTACCACGGCCTCTGCTCTGCGTTCTGTGTCGTTGCGTTTCTGTGATGGAACGTCTGGTGCCAACTTGGGTGTTTTTTTTCTTCGCTGCCCGTGTATACCGAAGGTGCTCGGGGGTTTTACTGTGGGACCTTTGCCTCACTGCTTTGGGATACCCCTGCCAGTTCATGATGGTTGACACACTCAGTACTCTGGGCTCGCCCCCACCAGCACCTCTTAAAGCAGCATGTCGTCCAGGCCTCTCACCTCCATTCTTCCTGCCTCGTGGCTGCCAGACCCTGAGCTGTAAAACCTTCAGATGGGTCTCCAGCTTTTCTTGCCCCTGTGTGCAGACTTGTGCAACGAATGTAAGTCCCCCCTGTGTCTGGACACCGTCGTGCTGTGAGCTGTGTCTCTGCTTGGTTTTATTGCAAGGACGTCCTTATTTGGAGACTTTTTCTTGGTGGGATGATTTTGATCACATCACTCTCGAAGGAATGCTGGGCACCAGGTATTGTGCTAAGTGCCATTCACTCCTCCCAGCGAACCTGGATTTTGTGGGTTTGGCATGGGGCAGGAAGTAACGGGCTTGGGGGTCACACGGCTCCCAGCCGGGGACGTGCACTCCATGGCCGGAGGTCTTCACTCCACAGAGGGGCTGCCAGAGAGTCTCGTGAGCCAAGCTGTTGTCACCTGTGACTCTCCCATTCTGGCCCACTTCTCTGTTGGGCCCATGAGTGTCCTCTTCTCTCTCAGCCTTTGTACAAGTCACCTCCTCTTCCTCCTTGGCCGACTGCTTGCCTTCCAGAGTGCCCTGGACGGGATGCCAGGATGAGCCAGCACGCCCGAGGCCGTGTTGCATGCCGTAGCCCGCATTCACCGCAGACGCGTGTCACCCCGCAGCGTGTGGCCTGCGCAACAGCCGTGTCTGGTTGTGCACACGCTGGCTTCTGCTGCTCCCCGTGTCCCAGACTGTGCTCTGACCACAGCGTTACCTTGACTAAAGCCTGTAGAAAATCCCCACAAGGGTGGAAGTGAGTTGTCCTGATGAGCGAGGTAGCAAATAGCTGTGGCTCGAACGGCTGTGAGGATTTGTAAGAAAACAGCGTCTCTCCTTAGTCACTGAGGTCGGGAGGGAAAGGAACGAGACCCAGAAGCCACAGCCCCTTGGTGTCTCCACTCGGAGGCCACCTTCCGCAATGCTGGGGACAAGGTGACAGGAAGAGGTAACATGTGTTATGTTTCTTAGCGTTCAGGAATTCATGACCTTCACAAGTCAGCTGATTGTGGAGCGCTCCGCGAAAGGCAGCAGAGCTTCCGTCAAAGAACAAGGTAAGAGGACCCGCTGCCTCGTGCCTGCGCCGTCCCACTTCGGGCAACCCGGAGCTCCCCACAGAGGCGCTGCCCCGCGCGGAGGCTGCCAGGACCCCGCTCCTCTGCTGGCCGGTTCTCTCTTCCTCCTCTTTGTTCTGTTTACGCACAATTCTGTGCCCACTGTTGGAGTCTGAGCTGCCTGATTCAGTTTTTACCCTAAAGCTTAGACTTGCTTCAGATCGGGGTCTAGCTCTCGTGGAGCAGTAAGTGGCCTTCCTGAATTCTTCTCTTTTCGCCCACATTGGACACATCGCAAACAAGGATTCCCAGCGGATGCGGTAATACCGCATCCTGTGCTGCTTAGGTTTTTGACCAGGAATCCGAAAACTCGTTACGTTTTCTTCTTGGTTCTTACGTTCACTTTTTCATAACTCCGGTTTCCTGTAAGAGTCTTGAGGCTCTTCTTTGGGAAGCCTGTGTGACACAGACGACCCAGGAAGGACAGCTGTGTCACACAGATCGCGGGAAGCTCACTGGGCAAGACTAGGGCCCCAGCCCCGGGGGCCGTGTGTTGGTGATGCAGATGTCCGTTACGCTCGGGGGAGGGGGGCCCCCCCGTGTGTGCCCTGCGCAGCCTCCCTGTGCCGCCCACACCGCAGAGGTGAGATTGGACCGTGAACAGTGGTGTGTGGTCAGTCTCGCTCCGGGCCTGCCTCCCTGGCGGTCGCCGAGAGCTGTGTCCTCCAGCACTGACCCAGCCTCTCCCGTTCTGGGGAGTGCGTGCGCATCGGCAGCACATTTGCACCTTGCTTACTTGGGGACGTAAAGACAGAACCCACAGAGCGTCAGCAGCGATCCTGACCTCCCCGGCCCTGCTCTCATTTATCGCTGCCCTCGTCTGACTTCAGGAGCTCACGTTCTCTCTCTACTCTTTGTTCCTGCACGGTTAGCATCAGGCAGTTCTGCGTGAGCGTGAGTCGTTGGGATGAGAAGTTTCTCATTTGTCAGCTGTAATCCTTACGTTCCTTTTTCTCTGGGGGTATGGTTAGCCGTATCCTGTCTGAAGCCTTTTGAAAGTGACAAAAATTCATACCAGGGAATGAGAACTATTTTGTAGAAGACCTGTAGAGACTGAACCTCTGGATAATTTGATGACTTTTCGCACAGTCCTACTGGAGAGCAGGGTCAGCAGGACTGAATTTTTTCTGTAGGTGGACCTTCTCTCTTCTCTTCTTCCCTCTCCTCTCCCTCACCCCTCCAGCCCACCACAGCAGGAAACCTGATGCCCCAAGAGGCCTTATACGGGGCCACTCTTGTAGGAACTTTTTTTTTTTATATAAAATTTTACTTATTTATTTGACACAGAGAGAGACAGCAAGAGAGGGAACACAAGCAGGGGGAGTGGGAGAGGGAGAAGCAGGCTTCCCGCCGAGCGGGGAGCCCGATGCGGGGCTCGATCCCAGGACCCTGTGATCATGACCTGAGCTGAAGGCAGACGCTTAACGACTGAGCCACCCAGGCGCCGCCTCATAGGGATTTTTAAGCAGTTGGAGGCTGCTCGTCTTGTCCGGGGTCTCCAGCTCAGGAGCAGGACAGAGCGTCTGAGAGTTGTGGCTCTCGGAGACACGGCCAAGCCGGAGCTGGGGCTCCAGGATGTGACTGGGAAATGCAGCCGGGACTGCGTCCCCTGGGCGGTTTTCTGCACCCTTGGTGGCTCCTTTAGAGCCTGGCTCTGCGCACCAGGCCTCTGGGCATTTACTCGCCTGAAGCCGGTGTTGGGCCCTGCTGGTTGCAGCGCTTCGTCCTGCGCTGTCCTGTGTGAGTCTCCCTGAGCGACAGGCAGGGGCTCAGCAGTGTGACACTTTCATGATCACGGTGAGGATGTCCAAAGCCCTCACGTCACCATGCGCGTATCTAACCTCTCCCTAGAATATCTGTGCCACGTCTACGTGCGAAACGACAGTCTCGCGGGAGTGGTCATTGCTGACAGCGAGTACCCATCCCGGGTAGCCTTTACCTTGTTGGAGAAGGTGAGTTGACAGTGTGGCCGGGCTGGCCTTGGCCACCACTCTGGCCACTCTTCCTGCCTCTGCCTTCCCCCGGGGTGACTGTGGTTCCTGCGAGCCACGGCCGACTCTGTGCTCGGCCCTCTGGCCACCCCCCTCGGTCAGGCCATCCCTGCACCCCGGGCGCTCCTTTCCCCCAAGTGGGTCCAGCTCCGCCATGGGGCTGAGTGCCACAGTGCTCGTCAGAAACCTCTCGAGGATGCTGGCCTCTGGCCTCGCTGAGCACTGATCCTTTCACAAGCACGTGAGATCTGCTGGTTGCTTCAATCCAAAGGATCTAGCTCCCTTTTTGAAGAACTATTTGGGAAAATGAGAGGGAAGGGACCTTTTGTCCTAGAATCGTAAAACCTGATAGAAGTGGAAACAGGTAGTTTAAAATTCTGATACTTTTATTTTTCTCCAGATGAGATTCGTGTCAGGTTGGGTACACTTCATTTTTAATTGCCAGAAATCTTAAAAACTTGAGCCTAGATTTGCCCCTGGCCGTGAGCTGTGCTCCTCCCTCTGGAGCCTGACAGCCTCTCTCGGGCTGTCCGTTCAGGCTCCGTGGCTGCAGGTGCTGATGGGCTCCTCTGTCCTGCAGGTACTGGACGAATTCTCCAAGCACGTGGACAGGATAGAGTGGCCAGTCGGATCCCCTGCTACCATCAACTACACGGCCCTAGATGGCCACCTGAGTCGGTACCAGGTAGGGTGGACAGAAGCCGCCAGGAGTGGCCCTGCGGGTCATGGCTCTGGGCGACTTCCTGGCAGCCTTGGTGTTGGTGTCCCCCTGAAACACTCAGGGCTCACACTGAGATCTGGAACCCGAGCTCCACAGCGGGCTTTCCCTTTTTTGCTGTGTGTGTGAGCAGCCTGTGGTTGGTGAACTTGGCAAACCCTGTCCGGCTCCCTTGGTTTGAGCTTTGTTTCCAGGTGGTCCCTGTACTCCTGATGTTGTTTTGGGCTCTTCCCTAGAACCCCCGAGAAGCTGACCCCATGACTAAAGTGCAGGCTGAGCTGGATGAGACCAAAATCATTCTGGTAAGCGGGAGCAGGGGTGAGTGCATCCTGGAGCTGGGTGGCGGGGGGGGATGGTGCCAGGTGCACAGTCAGGCTTGGGGTTGGGGGAGCCCTCATGCAAATGCTTCGCTGGAAGGGGTGGTGCCTGCCTCTCCCCAAGCGTCTGAGGCCCCAAAGCCAGACCACCCAGGCGACCTCGGGTCTACGCTGCCTGCACCCATCTGGGTGCAATATCCCTGTTGCACGAGAGCCCTAGCCGAGACCTGCTGTGGCCCTGATCCCTCCCCGCTGTGACGGTCTCTCTTCTGGGCTTTGCTTCCGTGCCGCTGCTGCCCGCCCCCCGCCGTTGGTCTCCAAGCCCAGCAGGTGCCTCTCTCCAGGGTGTGGGCTCTGGGGGGCAGGAGAAGCCGCCCGTGCTCGCTAAACACAGACCGGGGGTCCCCAGGCCCGGTCAGGAGAGCAGGAAGCCCGCGCCTTCCCTGAGCGCTCTGCTGGTCTGTAGCTGCTGCTTCAGCGTCTCTCTCTCCCTGTGTTCCTCCTTCTCTCTTTCTAACTCCAAGTTCTCTTTGGCACTCGCTGTGTCTGTTCTCTCCGCAAGTTTGGTCCCGTGGCCTCTGCCTGGTCACTGGTCCCTGGCTTCCCACCTGCCACCATTGTGTCCGGACAGTAGCCACCGATCTGTGGTTCTTCCGCTTACTGTCCCCCAGGATCTCCCAGGAAAGCTCTGGGGTCAAGTGCACACTGCCTGGCGCTCACGCAGGTGCCCCACGCGCCGGCCTCCCGACGCCACCGCACGGTCACGACCAGTATACGCGCCTCCCTGACAGGCGTGTGAGCCCTCGGGGCCGGGAGCTTGTCCCTGTCCACCCCGCTCCCAGTAGGTGGCATACGTGGGACACCAGTGCCCAGCAGCTAGTGAACCTTAAGTGAGTGGCAGAGGGGCCCAGAAAAACGCTGCGGGCTCTGGCTCGGCCTTAGCGCCCCGCGCCGTCTCCGGGGCTTGGACACTGGCCTGGGCAGGACCCAGGAAGCTGCGTTCTGTGGAAACCATCGGGGGGTGCTGCAGACGTCCCGCTGCGGATGACGTGGTTTGGGGGCTGTGGGTCGGAAGTGAGGTGTGAGGGTCTTCCGGTGTCTCCGTCTCTTCATGGGCTTCTCCGCGTGTTCTCCCCGAGCGCGGACAGCTGGCATGGCGGTGGCTCCCAGTGCCCTCAGAAACGGGCTTGCCGGCCGTGCCGCCTCCCCGTGCGGCCCTTCGCCTCGTTCACTTCTCGCGCCGGCAGCCGGAGTCGTGAGCTCTGTGTAGAGAGAGACGACTCGTTCCCCCTCCTGGGCCGGCCCCCGTCCAAGGGCCCAGGCTTGCGCTCCTTGCTCCAATGAAGCCCAGGAGGGGCTCGCAGGTGCTCTGGCGACGGCCGTCCGCGCGGGCCCTCCCCGAGTGCAGCGTTGGAACACGGGGCCCTTCAGGCAGCGGGAGGCGGTGTGTCCAGTGGGAGTCCGCGTGTCTACCGTGGCTGCGAGCGGGGTGGTGTTGAGCCTGTGCTCGGGGTGCCCGGGACGGGCTCCGGGTCCTGCTCGGCTGGGACGCTCCCGACGCTCACATGGGGGCAGGAGCCCACAGGAGAAGCACCTCCCGTGACGGAACCGCAAGAGGGGCTCGTGTCTGCTTGCTTCGTGGACACGGAGCGTCTGCTTGTTTCTGTGTCCAGCACAACACCATGGAGTCCCTGCTGGAGCGAGGGGAGAGGCTAGACGACCTGGTGTCCAAGTCCGAAGTGCTGGGAACACAGTCCAAAGCCTTCTATAAGACAGTGAGTGCCAGCCCTCCCGCGGGCTCCCGCCACCGACGAGTTCCTAGGACGTTGGGTGACGCGTGGGGAGAGCAGAGGGGGTGGCCCAGGCCAGGCAGTAGTGCAGGGTCTCGGGCACCGGGGGAGCCAACGTGGGCAGAGGCCTGTCCCCCCCCCCCCCCCCGGCTCCGGCTGCTCTCCCTGCGCCCCCGGCCTCGCTTGTTCCTGCTGCACGCTGAGCGGGGAGGCCTCCAGGCTTCCCAGAGCAGCCCTTCCACCTCTGTTCTCCTTGACAGAAGTGGCCGGGCACGCACCTGAGTTTTCCTGTGAGCCTGGGAGGGACACGGCCATGGGGCTCGGCGGGGGGCGCGCCTGTGAACCCGTTCTCTGAGGACATTCTCAGAACGAGCCCTGCGCACGGGGCCGGGTGGCGCTGGGGGACCCAGGCTGGTGCAGAGCCAGACGCTCGGTCCACCTGCAGGTGCTCTCCGTCCCCCCAGCCCACTCCGTGGCCCCTGCCTCCCGGCCCCCACCGCCCACCCCGGCCTGTGGGCCGCCGTGGCGCTGCCTCCGCCTCTCCAGCCCCGGTGTGTTTCTGTCCAGGCCCGGAAACAGAATTCGTGCTGCACTATCATGTGATGGCAGCCCGCGGAGGCCCCCGTGTCGAGATGGCCCGGACACCGGCATCAGACCCGCAGCCCCTGGAGAAGCAGAGCCGCCATGGAGAGACCCACGTGGGGACATATTTTCACTTGGGAGCTCCTGGCAGGAACTGAGGGGTCGTGGAAGGGCCCGGGGCTGGGGAGCATTCAAACTTACGTGTCCGGTGATTTTTGAAAAGCTCGTTTGAGGCCCCCAAAGGTGTATTCTTGGGCCAGATGAAACTATAAACTCTGAGTGACTCATAGACGCTGAAGGGGCTCGTCTCTAACCCCTGGGAAACCTGTGGGCCCGCGACTTGTGCGAGGCCCCCGGGGAAGTCGGAGCCAGGCTTGTTGGTCCTCGGTCCGCCTTGGGGTGGTGTTTGTGCGCTGACCGTATTAACACTCTAGTAAAGCCAGGGTGAGCCCCGATCACAGGACGGAGGGGGCGGAGCGGGGGATGGACCTACGGCGGGCACAATCGCGGGGGATGAGCAGGCCAAGGCCCGCGCTGGGACGAGCCAGGCGCACAGATGCACTTGTGCTGGACTGACTGCTTGCCGAGGGCGTGGCTCATCCACAGGACACAGATGCCTGTGGGGTGGGGGATGTCGGCCCTGCCTCACAGCTTAGTTTTGCCTTCCGGGTCACAGCAGCGGATATTGTCTCTCTCAGCCCGTGTTCACCTGCCTCTCTGGCAACAAGACTGTGTTAGCGACCACCTGGGGCCTGCGTGCCTTAGCAAGTGGCCTTTGCCGTGGCCACCGTTCCTGGCCACCAAGACCAGGTGCCAGCCATCCTGAGGACTCCCAGTGCCCCACGTGTGGCCTGATCTCCGCAGGAGCACTGCTGAGAGCGCCCCCCCCCCCCCCCAGCAGCACGAGCCCCAGCCCTGAGCCCTGCCCACTCCCTCAGGCCCCACTGCCATGGTCCAGACTGCCTTCCCTCATCTTGCAACGCTTCCTGAGGATGTGAGCCTGTGATGCACTCTTGGGACCTGGTCCCTTCAGAAGCCCCTGCTGGGGCTGTGTCAGACAGGGTCTCGTCCTCTGGGGTCCTTCCCTGAGCATGCTGGTTCTTGCCCTACCCAAGAGGTCCCGTTGTCCTGACACAAAGTGCCGGGCCCTGAATTCCCTTGTTTGGACCAGAAGGTGGCACCTTCGTGGCTTTGGAGGACCCCTGCGCCCCACCCCAGCAGGTTTACCCACCGGCTATCCTGCTCTGGGCACTGTGCTGGCCAAAGGAGTTGGCCTACTCCTAAAATAGCCTGCCCGAGGGACCCCCCTGGAACGCGCAGGCCCAGTCTGCTCACTGGTGCCCAGGGGGCTGTGACCTCCCCTTAGGAAGGACCGTGGTGTCTGACTCCAACTTTGGAGGTCGCTGGGGCAGAGCTGCAGGGAGGGCCATGGGGGGGGGTGGGGGGCTGGCTCAGGCCCAAACCAGCGTTTCCCCAGCTCCTGCGGTCCCACGTGGAAGCCTTTGGCAAAGAGTGTATTTTAGTAACTGCTGCCTAACTTCTCTGTTCTATCTGAAAGATTCTTATCTGGATAAAGTTGTCTTTTGAAATTCCAAAATAGTCCTCTGCTTTGTTCCAGCCTCAGGGGCCTCTTTCCTCGGGAAGCCTGCCCTCCCTGTGTGCACCTGCGGGGAGCGCCTGTCCAGGGGAGGTGGCGGCTGCCTAGATCCTGCCCCCGCCAACGGCCTTCCTAGCAGGAGCCAGGGGAGCCCTAGAGCCGACCTAGGGGAACCGGCCTGGGGAACTACTGCACAGCCACGGCAGCCTGCGCCATGTGGATGGAAACTCCTCGGGGGGGGGGGGGGGCAGCCCTGCAGGTGTGGGGGGGCATCCGTGCCTCCTGGGGTGCGTGCAGGCCAAGGAGTCTCCAGTCTGCTCCCAGTTTAGGGAATGAGTTTGCTCGCTGATCATCAGAGGGTCTGAAGACTTCTCTGCCTGTTTCATTGCTGGCCCTGGGCCTTGCTTTCAGCCTTGTGACCCTGGAAATGAGAAGCAGCCTTGGGATTTCTGGCTGGACCAAGGGCACCAGCTTTTTAGTATGGGGTCTTCTGAGGCCCAGGGAGCTTTGCTCAAAGCGGGGTGCCACTTAACAGGGACCAGCCGAAGGCTGTCTCATGGGCCCGGCTCCGTAGTTGCCCACCGAGCCCGCTGCGGGTCGCACCCCACACCTCTGGGCTCAGGAGCGTCCGGGGCGGGGCGGGGCTGCGCTGTGCATCCGTGGGGAGGCCTGGCCTGGAAAGTGTCCTCGGATTACAGCTGATAGGTGAGTGGAACCCTAGATACTGTGCCGGGACCCACTGCCGCTCGCTTGAGGGCTGTGTCCTAGATTCTGCGCCCTGCTCTCGGATCCTCTGCACTCCCTGGCACAGCCCTCCCTCCTGAGAGCACCTGCTGGGCACCAAGAAGCCGCAGTCAAGGGCTCCTGTCTTAGTGACCCCCAGGGCGCCCTTCTTACCAGAAGTCACTTGCACACACAAGTTGGGAGTGTTTATATCTCGGGTTGTTTTGAGGCCCACATTTCTGTCCCAGGAAAGCACGAGGCCTGAGGTACAGACAAGCATTGGCAGGGCCTGGGGAGCCAGTGTGAAGGGGAGGCTGCCCATCTTCATACGAGGGTGCACCCGGGTTCTGGCAGGGCCGCGTGGGGGAGCGGCTGGGCTGGGGGCTGGGGCTCGGAGGGGCCCTGGCATGAAGCCCCCAGCTGCACGTGAAGCCGTTTGTCCTGTTTTTCTTTTATTTGCAGTTTCCCGAGACAGAACAAAATAATGATTTTTTACACTTACAAGGCTCAGAAAGAAAAGACAATGGAACTCAGCAAAAAGAGAGAAGGGGGGGGGCCGGCCAGCACTGCGGGCAGCCGGCCCTCCGCAGAGTGGCCACACCTCCGACATCTAGCTAGACGAGCAGGTGTGGCCTGCTCGAGAGGGGTCATGCAAAAGAACTATCCCCCAGAAAAAATCCCCAAATTATCCCAGACAGGCAGCTCCGTGGAGATAACGGGAGGGGAGGAGGGGAGGAGGGCCCCGGAGGGGAGGGTGGTCAGGCCACACGCTGTCCCCGGTGAGCCCTGCCGCTGCCCGCGGCCCAGGGAGCCTGGCGGATGTTTACCCTGTGTCCATGGGTGGGGACAGCTGTCCCGAGCACAGCCGTGGACGGGCAGGTTGAGTGTCCATTCTGAGTGTCTGCTGATGGACAGTCCCCTGGGAGACCAGCATCCTGTGCCCCGTTCCCCACTCTGTGCCCTCCCTTGGCTTAATTTGTGGGGGAAGATAAAGAAAATCCTTGTTGCAAATGGGAGTTAAGGGGCAGGTATTGGAACAGCAGGGTCCCGCACCCTCTGCGATCACAGCCCGACCACCCCCCTGGCCAGCTACCCTGGGCGCTCTCTGCTGCCATCTGACCGCAGGGCCCATCCCCAAGCCTCGCCACGGTGCCCACCAGCACGCAGGGCATGCCTCGCGATGGGCCCAGCCTCTCTTCTCATCCCGTGGTCCCTGTCCCACCCTGCAGCCTGGAGAGGCCTGGTGGGGGTGGGGGGCCCGCCGCACCCTGCCCTTCAGGCCCGGGGCAGCCGGCCCTCCCTCTGCTCTGGGCCAGACTCCAAAAGCACCGTCCGCAAACACGTGCTGTGCCCACCGGGAGCCCAGGGTGCCACTCACCCGCTTTCTGACCCCCCTCCCCTTCCTGTGTCTTGACCAAGCCCGGAGCCCCTCTGTGGCCGCACCAGCTGGCGAGGGGAGAGGTGGGCAGAAGGGGAGGCACCCCGAACAGGAGGGAGGCCGGCCCGAGGGTTCCCCTCCCCAATGGGGCTGCCGCCAACAGTGTCCTCTTGGCCAGTCTCCCGCCAGGCGTGAGGTCTGCACCTCCCCGGCCCTAGAGGGACCGGAGTGGGAGCCCTGGGCCCGCGGGGGCGTCTCAGAGGGCTCATCGGGGCCCCGGGGGCCGGCCCGGCCTCTGCACTGCTCGTCCATGCTGGGGGCATGAGAGGAAGGGAGGGGAACAGCCGTGCTCAGGTCCCCCTGGCCCCAGGTGGCCGGCACTCCTGACGGCAGCCATGCACGGCGGGGGATGCAGATCTAACACACGCGGGTCCTCAGCCCGGCCCCTGTGGATGCGGTCACTGCCCCACCGGTCCCCGAGGGGCCAGGGGCGGACAGACACATGGAGCATGGGGGGGGTGCCCGTCGGTTCGAAGCCCCACAAATGCCAGTGATTTGTACAGCTTTTTCCTTTGTTTTGTTCTCCTGTTTCATCCAACATCAATTGTGTGTGTGTGTGGTGGTCGTCATCTTGGTGTTAAAAAGAAATTACGTCCGGTCTTGGTTTTCTGCAGACACAGGCACCAGGGGAGGAACGAGGCAGACACAAACATGCGACAGGCAGGCCACGGGAGGGCGGCCAGGCTCCAAACACCGAGTCTGTCCCGCGAAGCCGGCCGCAGCTCTGGAAGGGGGGGAGGAGGAGCGTGGGGGTCACCTCACGTTTGCCCCCCCCCCGGAGGAGGGGGAGGCGAGGGGTCAGCTCTCGTCTGCACCCCCCAGGGAGGAGGGGGAGGCGAGGGGTCAGCTCACGTTTGCCCCCGCCCCGGAGGAGGGGGAGGCTAGGGGTCAGCTCTCGTCTGCCCCACCCCCCAGGGAGGAGGGGGTCGGCGGGGGGGGCGGGTCAGCTCTCGTCTGCCCCACCCCCAAGGGAGGAGGGGCGAAGGCGGGGTCAGCTCTCATGTGCAACCCCCCCCACCACAGGACGGGGAGAGCAGGGATGGGGTGCTGCCTGCCTGCAGCCCGGGGGCGCCTCCCCCGGAGCCCCGCGGCGCCCCCCGGGGAGGGTCTGCGCCAGCACCCACCTTCACTGCAGCGGGGCCACGGGCGCGCCCGAGCAGTGGAAGTGCACGTTCTGCCACTTGCCGTCGCGACGGTGCCACACGCGCGTCTCCTCGGACTGGCTGGTGCGGGGCCGGCCCTGCCCGTCGATGTACTGCGTCAGGCGGATGTAGGCGATGCACGCGGCGTCCTCCCCGATGACGTGCACGTGCGGGTTCAGGATGGTCGTGTGGATGGGCTTGCTGTTCTTGGCGAGCACTGCGGGCAGGGGCAGAGGCGGGGGCTCGCGGGGCGCCCCCGGGAACCTCCGCTCTCGGCAGCGCACGGGGGGGCGGGGAGGGGGCCTGGGGTGGCCTGGAGGTCTTGGGGAGCCCTGCGTTGCTGTCGGGGGCGCGCCGCCCACGCCCTGCACCGGCCCCCCGACTCACGGTTCTCGAAGTAGAATCTGTGGAAGTCCATCCCTTCGACCAAATTGCCCAGAGCTTCAGGCTCGAACGAGGTCAGGCCTGGGTCACAGATTTTCCTGGGGGGCATACCCAGGTGAGGAGAGGCCCCTGCCGCGGCCCGCCCCTCCCTTCACCGCAGGGAAGCCCCCACCGCCCACCCCAGGCCTCCCGGGACCCAGTCCAGATGCCCCGCTCACGCGTAGGCCTCGAAGTCCCCGTTGTTGACGGCCTCGATGAGCTGCTCGGTGATCTTGATGACCTCCTGCTTCCGCGCTGCAGGGACACAGCCGCCCAGTGACCGACGACCACCCCAAGCGGCCCTGCAGAGGGCCTAGGGCAGAGCGTCCCCAGCCCCCACCCGCCTCTCCTCCCCAGGAGGGACCCGCGCCCAATCGGTCCAGCTCACATGGCTCCCTCCAAGGTCACCCACAGCCCCCACGTTTCCAAGTCCACCAAGCCGGGTCTTACATAGAAGGTCTGGAGAATGCAGAAAGGGAAGCAAAGCCCGCCGTGTGGCCCCCCAGTCCCTCCGGCCGTGTCCCCTGGGACTGGCCCTCCTGGCTCCTGCCCACCTGGATTCGGCTCACAAGCCCTTTGCGAATGCAACACGTCTTTAGAAACATCTAGTAACGAACTATAGAAATGATCCCTGTAAGGGCCGGCTGTGAAGCAGTGAGGGGACGGGGTCTGCAGGGTGAGGACTGGGAGCAAAGACCAGGGAGTAGGGCCAGAGGGGCCCGAGGAGGAGGACGCGGAGTCTCTCCCTGGAAGCCCACGGACAGCCGGCTGGCCTCGCACCTGCTCCAGTCTCCACCTGCGTGCAGTCCTGGGCCCGGGTGCCAGCTGCCCCCCGCCCCCCGGGCATCACCAGCCCACCTCACACCCTCCGTCCCAGGGCTCTGGGCTCCTGCCCGCTTGGCCTCTGCACCGGGACAGGCCCGGCCCCAGGGTGCTGGCCTGGGGTCCCTGTTGTCTCTTGAATCACAACTTATTTCAGAGAATAACATAGCCCCACACCCTGCGGATTCAAACCTGGACCGCTTTCATTGCCGCTGAGACTTTTTTAAAGAAATAAGCCCTTCCAGATACAGTTGTGAATGCCCGTGTCCCCCTAAGTCTCGTTCTTCACTCCCCCTCCCCAGAGAAGGACTGTCCTCAGGTGGGGGCTTAGCCGCTTCCGCGCAGATGTGTCCACCCTCGAACGTGCACACACGTCGGGTGTGCGCGCACACGGATCCCAGGGATCTCTCCAAGCAGCAGGCTGACGGTAAGCCTCAGACCCAGCCCGCGCAGGATGCCCGGAGCTCCTCCCCACGGGCTCCCTCCCGGGGCACGGCACGTCCAGCAGCTTCCCTGGCTCCCTAGCAGCTCTCTGCCTCTGCGGCTGGGCATCTGTCTGCACTCCGGCCACCAGTGCCATGGGGAACGGCACACGCGTGAGGTGATGCGCGGGCTCAAGTCCCAGAGCACAGGTGGCAGGGTCTCCAAGGGTGCACTCCGCGTTCTGAAGCATGTGCCCACAGCCCTGGCATGGGGCTGCCCGCGCGTCCTCCCCGCCGCCAGCACCCTCGGCTGTCCGCGTGCCCCCTCCCACAGATGCCCGCCTGAAGGGCGCCGTGTGCTGCACGGAGCCTGCATGGTGAGGGCAGCAGGAGCTCCGTGACGGCCGAGGGCTCGGGTGCACGCGTGTGCTGGTGTCACGGGGGAGGGCACGTTTGCACGTGGAGATTCGTGTGTGCACCGCCCTGCGGGTTTCTCCTATCTTGGAAAACCCTCCCTCTGGACCCAGCTGCATTTGCGCGAAGGTCCCGTTTCCATTTCTCACCGAACTCTGTGTCCGCACCGTGGCAGGGTTTGGGCTCCGGGCGGTCTCTGTGCAAGCCCAGGCCCCCACTGTCCGGTCGGCCCTGAAGCTGGCCTCCAGTACGGTGGGCTGCAGGCTCCAGGGACCCCACGCCCACCTGTCCCGACACCTGCCATTCTCCTCTCTCCGTCTTGGGACCCAGGGCAGGACAGTGTTGGGCATCTTGGGTCCCTCGGCATCACCGGTCTATGGCCTCCCAGCAGCCTGCCCACCTCTCTGCCCTCTGGCTGGGCGTTTCTGCTTCGGGGACGCTCATCCGCCCTCCCAGGTCCCTGTCACCACTGCAGTCCAGCTTTTCCCCGGCGACCCCCAAGCCAGCCCCCCCCGCCCGTGTGAGGGTGGACAGCGCCCGCGTGTCTGACACCCAACACCGGTCGGCCCCCCTTCTTCACCCCAGCAGCCCACGGGAGCCCTCCGCCAACAGCCCTGCGACCGGAACTGCCCGACACGTCCTCTCTTGTGTCCCGTGCACCCCGTACTGTGGTAAGTCAACCCGATCTTCCACTTAGTGAAGTCGTGTGGAGTGTTTTAAAGCCAGTTGTGATACAAAATGAGAGTATAAAGTCACCCAGAGGGAATCAGGGTGACAGCACGCATCGCGGAGCCTGGAGTTTGGGAACCAGCGTCACACGCATTCTGCAGACAAGCGAGGTGAGATCGCAGCAGGGCTGCTGCCCAGACCCACCCCTGCCCTGCATGGCAGCCCTGCCTCCCCCAGGGGCGCGCAGCGCGGGGGGCTCCCCGGGAGGTGAGGCCGCGAGCTGTGACCCCGCCCCAGGCAGCTCTGGCAAGGGTGTGGCGTGGGAGGGGTCCGGGGTGGACCGGAGCCCCTGCACGCCCTCTCCCGGGACGAGCTAACAGGCCAGGAGGCCAGGCTGCTGGCAAAGGGTCTGGGGGACCCCAGTGACCCCAGGCTGGCCCTAATCCGTGTCCCTTGGCAGCTGCAGGGGCACCGCGAGCCCCCAGCCACCCCAGGCGGGCAGCTGTGCAGGATCAGCCTGGATTGGGTGTAATCCCTGATTATGGGGAACACGGCCTGGGCCAGTGGGCACCGAGCCCATTTACACATGACGACAGCTGACGGCTACATGCCCCTAACCCACCCCAGGGACAGCCCCCCGCCGCCTGCACCTCAGTGCTGGGTGAGGCGGACCCGGGCCCCAGAGGTGGAGCTGGGGGCACCCCGGCTCTGACGCCCACGGCCGCAAGTCTGGAGAGCCAGTTCCGCACAAGTCCCCTCTCGGGGCTGATTCCACCCCCGTCCTTCACCTGCGGACCCCCCAGCACTCGAAGGAGCTGCGGTGCTGAGGACTCAGGGGAGGGCACATGCCGGAGCAAGGATGCTGCTCCCTGAGGGGCCTCAGCCCCCCTAGCGCTCACCCCCTCCCCCGCCAGTCCTGCCCTCCGCGCCCCCCCACACCCCTCCCTTCAGTCCCGCTCAGGGCCCCTTTTTGTGGCCCCCACGTCTGTAGTTTGGTTCAAGGCAGACCCC
Source organism: Mirounga angustirostris (assembly GCF_029215605.1). Lineage (NCBI taxonomy): Eukaryota > Metazoa > Chordata > Mammalia > Carnivora > Phocidae > Mirounga > Mirounga angustirostris. The sequence continues at coordinate 105,556,184 of NW_026991720.1, read as the reverse complement.
CAAGATCAGCCCAGGGTGCTCAGCGCTCACAGCATGCCCTGTCCTCAGAGCCCCCAACCTGGCCTCCTCTGCAGACTCCAAGGGCAGCCCGCAGCCCTGGGCGGGGGTCCTGTGGCGGGTGGCCCCCGCTGGGGGCACCTCTCCACGTACCCCAGCTTCTGCTTCTTCATCTGTGAAACCAGGGCCAAGAGGGGCCGGGGAGACGGGGACATGGATGCTGCCGACCCCTCCCCAGGCTCTGCTGCGCACCTGCCACAGCCCCCCCCCCCCCACGAGACCACCCCGCCTCTGTGACGGACCTCCAGTCCCCGGCCAAGCCAGCCCGGGAACCCGCACCTGCCCTCGGCCCTCTGGCCAAGCACAGAGCGCTCCTGGGGGGGGAGGGCGGGGGGGGCACTGCTGTCCAGCCGCCGGCCCATGCCCTCGCGGCCGCTGGGGTGGGCTCAGCTTGCCCGCAGCCCCCATGCCCCCCCACCGCTGCGATGCTCCGCTCCCCCTCCGCCCTGCCCTGGCCCCCAGGCCCGGCACTCACCCAGCCACTCCCCAGCCATGCCCAGCCCCTGGCCCGCAGCCTCTCATCCAACAGCACCTCCCTGCCCGGTGTCTCCCGGCAGGTGGGGGGGGTGCGGCCCTGGGGTGTCACCCATCCCTGTAAGTGATCCCGGTGGCAGTCGGCAGGCGGGCTGGGGCAGCCGGCTCCTCCCTCCCTGCCTGGGGAGGGGCCCCAGCCCAGCGCCGGCCCCTCACCCCCCCCCCCCCCGCCCTGGGCCCCAGCAGTCAGCATTGTCTGCGTCACGCGGGCCCACAGATCACAGGCGTGAGGCTCTAGTTCGCCCCGACTGCTTCTGATTCCTTCCTACACACACATTCACACATGCCCGTCCTCGGCCACAAACTCACGTTCCGAGGCCAGATGCCTTCATGTGGACCTCCCTGTGCTCCCCTTTCTGTCCCCTCCAAGCTGGCCCCTTCCCAGAGTGAGGGGTCCCGTACCACAGCCGGGGGTTCTCCACACCCCTGTGAGCCCCCAAAGAGCAGCTAGGGGGCCACTCAAGGTGCTACCTACACAAGGGGCCTGGGAGAGCTGGAGATAGGCAGGGTGGGGGGCCCTGGGCTTCCGGGGCCCCTGAGCCCCTCCTCACCGTGTTCAGGATGTCAGAGAGCCTGGGGGCTGGGGTGGAACAGACCAGACGTGAACAGGAGGCAGGTGGGGGCACACAGGACAGAGAAGCTATGGGCTGACGAGCCAAGCCAGAGAGAGGAGGGGGCAGAGTGGGACATGGGGGGACACGGAGGGCCGAGGGGAGACAGAGGGGGACACTGGGGGGATACCGGGTATAGAGGGAATGTGGGGGGATGAAGGCGGATGTGGGGGACACGAGGAATGTGGGGGCACAGAGGGTGACGTGAATGGACATGGGGTGAAGGTGGACATGGGGACAGAGGAGGACGGGGGGACACAGGGACACAAGGAATGTGGGGGCGTGGGGATGTGGATAGATGTGGGGGTGAAGGTGGACGTGGGGGGATGGGGGGACGTGGACACGAGGAATGTGGGGGCACAGGGGGATGTGGGGTGAAGGTAGACATGGGGGGACATGGAATGTGGGGGACACGGGGAGCATGGGGGACGGGAGGATGGGGGGACAAAGGGGGATACAAAGAAGAATGTGGGGGTACGGAGGGGGGACGTGGGTGGATGTAGGAGGTGAAGGTGGACATGGGGAGCATGGGGGACAGAGGAGGATACAGGGAAGAATGTGGGGGTACAGAAGGGGATGGGGGATGAAGGTGGGGGAGCGTGGGGACAGGGGGCACAGAGGAGGAGGCTCCAGGAATGGCCGGGCAGGTGCTGCGGGCAGAGGGTATCCCCCCCCCGCCCTGAAGTGGACAGAGGCAGCCCAGCGTGTGCAGAACCCAGTGGAAGACACAGCTGGTCAGGACGGCCCGCCTTCTCCCTTTCAGCCTGCAGGCCTGCGGTGGGGAGAGGCTTCTGAAATGGCGCCGTGTCTACACCTCCCTGGGGCCCCGCTGAGTGCTGTGACCGGACGGTCAGGCAGGCGGTCTGAGGAAGGCAGGAAGCACTGTGGACGGCCCGGGAGACCCCGCGGGGGGGCGGCGGCGAGGCCTGGGGTGGACTGCAGCGCAGGTGGGAGGGGAGGTGCGGAGGAGGGTGGCTGGGAGCTGCCCTGCGGAATTAGTGCCAGGCGCCCAGCCGGGCCGGGCCGTTAGCCTCGGGCAGCCGGGCGGGGCAGCTGAGGCCGTGCGTGGCAGGGGCAGCAGGCCCGGGGGCACTACTTCCACAGAGCAGGCAGGAGGCCCTCAGCTTCCAGGGCCCCCGAGCCCCTCCCCACGGAGCTCAGGGTGTCAGGGACCCTGGGGGCTGGGGTGAACAGGAGGCAGAGCGTGAGCAGGGGCGGAGGACGGAAGGCCCTGCTCGCTCCCGCCCCGGGGCCGGTCTCCGCAGCAAGAAGCCCCTGGCCAGAGCCTGGAGCTGGGGGCGCGGGGGCGGCCCACGGCCCTGCGGGCCAGGGGAGAAGCCCCCGCGGAGGGCTGGCTGGAGAGGCAGAGGCAGCCCCGAGCCTCCGTGGGGCCGAGGGGGCCCCGGTGGAGCCCACGCTCAGTCTGCTCTGAGGAAGCATCCCTACAGAGATGGGCTGTGGGGGGGCCCTTCAGGGAGACCCCGCCCACAGCAGGGGCCCACCGACTTACGCGGAGTGGGCAGGGGGCGACCGGGAGGCGGACATGAGGTGGGGGGGTTGGCTTCAGAGCTCGCCGAGCCCCTCCCCGCGGAGCTCAGGGAGTCAGGGACCCTGGGGGCTGGGGTGGACAGGTGAGACGCGAATGGGAGACAGGAGGGGGCACGCGGGAAAGACGGGGACAGGACAAGGACGAGTGGGGTCAGGCTGGAGAACCCCAGGCCCAGCTCATGGTGGGGTCCAGGGGCAGTGGGGGCACCGGAGGCGGGGCTGGAGGTGTGGGGGGAGGGGCCGGACCTGGGCCCTTCGGGGCTCGAGGGACGCCCCCCGCCGCTGCCCCCGAGGTTGCTCTCCCAGCCAGACAAGGTGTGGCTGGGGTCTGGGCTGGGCGACCCTCCTGCAGGCTCCGGCCACCTAGGCCCCCCGCCCCCCCAGGGCTAGGGGGGCAGAACTGCAAGGACAGGGCCTCAGGGAACACCTGAGTGAACACCCACTCTCCCTTCATCCAGGGGCCGGTGTTCCCCTCACTGCGTCCCCCAGACTGGCAGAATGGCCGGCCATCAGGCCCTGGGGCTGATCTCTGTGAGCGTGTGGCCCAGAGGGTCAGGTGGCCCCGCACGCCACCTGCCCTCCCTGGGGAGGCAGGCAGAGCTGGGAGCAGAAGAGGGGGTGCCTGGCCAGGCCACTGACCCTGCATGGGTGCAGCCCACCCGCCCTCACTGGCCGTGGAAACAGCCGGAACCCCGGAAAAGCCCCGTTGCTGGCCGTCTACCGAGCAGCTGCTAGCCAGGCAGTTACAGACTTCAGGAAGTCCCAGAGAAGAAACCGAGCAAATTCAACCATGACCTTGGTCCCCCGCAGGGTGGGAGCGCCCCCGCTGGTCAGGGCGCCCGCCTGTCGGCCCGCACGCGCTGGGCAGGCCCCGGGGGCTGCAGCCAGGCAGGGCCAGCCCCCCGTGGACACGCCATGCCTGCATCACAGATGCCCTGCCGCCCCGCCCTCCCCACGTACCTTTTGTGTCCTCGTCCTCTATGGTGGTGTGAGTGCTGTCCGATGACTCCTGGGGGACACACAGGGAGGCAGCGGGTCAGGACGTGGGCTCTGTCCCACCCGCCTCCATGGGGCCTGGAGGTGCCCACCCCAGCATCCCACGGCGGTCACCCGGCCCCAGCCCCAGGCCGCTCACGTCCCCAAGGGCCAGGGGCCCGGACGCGCCTTCTCCCGACCAGACACGCCTGGAGGAAAGACTCCCTGTGCTCAGACGGCTCTCATAAGAGGTAAACGGGCTCTCTGGGACCTCCAGTGAAATGGAAAGGCACCCCCAGCCCGTGTACTTGGGCAGACAGGACCAGAAGCTTCCAGGAGGTCCTCAAGAGCCTTGGCTGGCCCAGGCAGGATGCAGCCGTACCCACAGCTCCTGCCCTGGAAGGGGCCGCCTGCCCCTCATGCCTGGACTGTCCAGCCAGGCCCGGTCTCTCCCGAGGGGGCCTCCGACGGTAGACAGGCAGCCCCAGCACCTCCCGCCCCACTCCAAAACCAGGTACCGATCACCTGTCACGGGGTTCCCAGGAGGCCTGCTTGCTCCTCAGAAAGAGCATCCTAACAGAGTCCTCCAGGGCCTCCCTCTGGTCCCCTGACTGAACGCCCTGCTCGAGGCCCTGCCCAGAGATGGGGCGGGGGGAGGTCTGCAGGTTGTAGGATCAGGGCTCATACCACAGCCCCAGAGATTGTCTAGAAGCCTCTTGCAAGGAAAACATGAACCTCACCCCAGACACGGGGTCCCAGGAACGCCCGTCCCGAGCCACAAAGCAGAAGGACACCCAGGCCCTTCTTGGCACCTTGAGTCTGGGTTGGCTGAGAGGCAGTGGCCCATGGTCCCCTGGTCCTGGCCCACAGCCAGGGTGTGGGGCGCCCTTTGGGCAACCCAGGGCTGGGTGGGAGTCTGCGAACTTGGAGGGGGCGCCTGTCCTAGAAACACAGCTCAGCTGCCCGCCGCCCCTCCCGCCACCCCAAGAGCCAGCCCCTTCTCCGGCCCCGGGCACAGGTGCCGATGTGGTGGGAGATGCCAGAGCACAGAGCAGCAACGGAGGACGCAGGCTAGCTCAGCAGGAAGCACTGGGGGCAGAGGTGAGCAATGCGGGGGGCGGGCAAGGGCATCTGTGCTGCTCCCTCCTCCCGGGGACCCCCTGAGGCCGCCCCGCACGCCTGGCCCCCGGCTTTGCTGGGCCTGGCCACGGCCAGTGCCAGACGGACAGCACGGAGGGTCCTGAGGAGTGGACCCTGCTCTGGGCCCCCACCGTCGACGGACGGCGGACCCGGTACAGCCAGGCCCGAGAGGGCAGGACCTGGGGCCTTGTCCCGAGGGGCGGCCGTGGACCTCTGAGGCTCTGTCCTGCCTCGAGAGGGGTCCCTGCACACCTGCCCCCCCAACTCTTAGCCCTGGGGCTTCCCCGGGGCAACGCCCCAGACCTGCCCCTGGCCAGGGGGCCTGCCTCCTGCCTGAGCGCAGGCTCCCAAGGGGGCGGTGAGGGGGCGGCAGTACCTTGATCCCGTCCACGGGGTTATGAATGACGGTGGTTTGAGGCTCCTACAGAAGAAGGAAGCACAGAGGAAGGAAAGAGGGAAGTGAGAGGCGGAGGCGGCGGCTGGAGGGGAGGAGGGCAGCCGGGCGCGGATGGCAGGAGGTGGAGCGGGCCGGAGAGGCCCGCGGGCCCAGGGTGGCCAGAGAGAAGCCTGTGTGCCCACAGAGGGCGGCAGAGAGCGTGGGGGCCGCAGGCGGGGAAGAGGTCCTCCCCTCCCTTTGCTGCCTGACCCCCTGCCCCGGGCTGCGGGGGACACGGTTTTGAAGATGTCATGGGGGTGGGGTGGCATATGCGATGGACGGGGTCCGAGACGGGGCTGGCTGTGTGGGACCCACCCCTCCTGGGCTGAGGCCGCCCCCACGTGCGGGACGGCCACCTGGCGAGCCTAGCCTTCCTGTGGGCCGTGTGCGGCTGGGCTCCCTGGAGACCGCGCGCGTGCTCTGCGGGGCTCGGAACCTGGGCGCCAGCCAAGCCCGACCTCTTGGGGCGGCCGGCTCTACGCGGGCCGCCATGCGCACACAGCGCCCCCGCACCAGCACAACCCACGCCACCAGCTGGGGGGGGCCCTGACACAGCCAGGAGGCTCCTCTGAACTTGTCTGCCTGCCCCTGCCCGGAAGCCCCCAGGCCTCTCCCTCCCAGGCAGCCACAGGCCAGCACGGCCACAGGGCTGCGTCCCCCTGGCGGCTTCGGGACTGAGGGGCACGGTCTCCCACGGAGGCCGCCCGGCCTGCTGCTGGGTCATCCCCAGGCCAACTGCCAAGCGGGCTTATCTCCCTGCAGATCACCGGGGGTGGGGGGCTCCATAGCCAAGACCAGCCCCACCCATCGTCCTGGCAGAAAGCCAAGCCCCCACTTCCCAGATGGCGCGCCCCCCGCGGCAGCCGGGCGGTGTCTCCCCGCCGGGCCAGGCCCCTGCACAGCCCCGAGACGGCCCGAATGGGGCTCGGCCCTCAGTCCACACCCGCGCGGCAAGGGGGAGCTGGAGCGCCAGGTGTTGTCCATCGGGTTAGGCTGGGGCTGCAGCCCACCCTCCCCCCAGGCCTCCTGACAGGTGGCCACCGCACAGCCAAGGTGTGGGAGGGCCGGGAAGCAGGGCGCGGAGGGGCTCAGTACCAGGGCGGCCGGAGGAAGTGTCCCCTTCGGGCTGGTGGCAGCGGTGCTGTTTTTGGTGCTGTTTGTAGGGGGCTGTGGAGAGAGCAAGAGGAGGTCGGGGAGATGGCGGCAGCCGCACCATTCCCAGGGCAGGCCCAGCACGGAGGGAGGGAGGGAGGGAGGCCCAGCCGCAGGGTGGGCCCCAGGGCCAAGTGCACTCACCTTCACCGCGTCAGCCTTCTTGTTGAGTAAACTCTTGGCTGCTGCGTTGGGAGGAAACAGGCAGCATGAGCAAAGGGCTTGGGGCCTGCTGCTTCCCGCCCCCGTCAGTGTGAGGTGACCTCAGGGGCCAGCCAGGCTCTGGGCATCCCCAAGACGAGTGGGCAGGCAGGCGGCCCCAGGGACTGAGGCAGGGTGGCTTCTGTGGTCAGTGGGGCGGGGGGGTGGGGGGTGGGAAGCAGATCTGTCCCCAGTTCTGAGCCTGGCTGTCCTGGAACAGGCCCATGGGAGACCCAGGGCTGCCCAAACCTCTCATCCCCAGTACAGGCCCCTTCCCCCGGCCATTCTCCACGACCCTGGAGGACACCGAGATTTCCCCTCCCACCTGGGCCCCGCGGCTCGTGGGCAGTGTGCAGGCTCTGCCAAGAAGAAGTCAGGGTGCTCCCCCCTCCCCGGAGAGGAACACAGGATGGGGTACCAGGTTGGGGTGGTGGGCACCTGCCTGTCATTCTCCATGTTCTGGGGCCGGGGCAGGCTGCAGCTGGTCACCCACCCAGGCACGGGAGGGGCTTGTCCCGAGCTCGGGTGCCTGCCGGCGATCAGCCTCCTGGCCCCCTCCCACAGGCCCAGGCCCCCGGCTCAGAGCACCAAGGGGCTGCCTGGTTCTTCAGGAACCAGTCCTGGAAGTCCTGACCTTGGGGTCACTTTCCTGGCCCTGCCCTGGCAGCACCAGCCCCAACACGGGCCCCTCTGTCCACTCCTGAGGCCCCTGGGCTCTGAGTGGGCTCAGCAGGGGGACACCCACGGGGAAGGCTCCAGAGGGCCACCCGCGTCCCCGGCTCCCCCCACCTGTGGGACGCCCCAACGCGACCGCACAGAGGCCAGGGCAGCCCGGCCCCTGCCTCACCCTCCCCCAGCCCCCCGGCATTGGGGCCCTCCACAGCGGTCAGCGGCAACGATGGCTGCCAAACCAAAGGAAGTCCGCTTACCTTCCAGGAAAGGAAAGGTGAGGAGGGAGGGAGTAGTAGTGAGGGAAAGAAAGAAAACAAGATTCGTGTGGTCAGGCAGGGGAGCGAGTGTGTGCGGCCCAGGACCCCACCTGGTCCTGCCCACCCCACCCGCGCTCCCAGCCAAGCGCTGCCCCGCCCGTGAGGCCGATGTGGTGGGGGTCACCCCGCCGCAGGCTCCACAGCCCCCAGCCAGCTAGCCAGCCCTGCAGCGGGGCTGCCTGCCCTGAGGGCCCACGGTGGTCCACGGGGGGCGGAGGGGGCCCCTTGACTGCAGGACACATCCCTGGAGGCTGTGACATCAGGGCGATGTGCACACCACGACCCAGGGAGGGGCAGTGGTTCTCAAAGTGGCGTCCCCACACCAGCAGCACCCAGGCCCACCCCAGACCTCCCGGGGGTGGTGCGGCATCCGTTCTAGGAGATCCTAACCCTGCTTTGGCTTGAGAACCACTGTCAGGGCCCCACGGCCCGCCTCCCTCTCTGTGAAGGTGCCTTTTGCCGCCCTCTGGGCTCTGTCCAGGGACATGGGTGATGTGCTCGGGCAGAGAGCCCTGTGGGGCCGTCCAAGTGCCACCCTGGGCGCGGTCTCCAGCCCCACAACCTGTCAGCTCTCTCAAAGGCTTCCCCCGCAGGATCCACGGGGCCGTGTGTCACCAGAGGCCTGCCCGCTGGCCTGTCCCCCTGGTCCGGCAGGCCTCACCCCGTGAGAAGTGTCACAGGATCCCAGTAAGCAAAGGGACGACCGGCGCCCCCTCCCTTGCCCGCCAGTCCTGGCCGCCCTGCAGCACATCCCCCCCATCCTGGGGAGGCTGGATCAGGACCACGCCCGGAGGCCCGGACCGTCCCAGGCCCAAAATGCCACCTCCCCAGGGCCGCTTCCACGGTGGGCACCCTGGAAAGCTCGCTCCCCAGGGGGCAGCTCCAACCCACCTCCCAGTAACTCACCACAGTAGAACAGGCCAGCCCTGCAGACTCGGGGGCTTTCGCTCCTGACCCCCACTGACCTCACCCCTCTGCTCCCTTCCCCGCATCCAGCGCACACCTGGAGCCCACCTCCCCTGAAGTAGGAGTCATGCTGAAGGCGTGGAGCCCCGGTCCCCCATCCTTGCTGGCTGACCAGCGGGGGCAGGGCTCCTCCAGGGGCCTGGAGGAAAGAGGCACCCATCCCGAAGGCACGCGTCTCGGCAGCTGAGCAGGCAGGCAAGCTGACCCCACACCTGATTCAGGCCGGGCCCGCGACACCACGCGGCCTCGGCGTCTGAGCCGGTGTAGGCCGGGGCCGGCCCAGCACCCCGAGGAGACACAGCCAGCCCTGCCTGGCCCTGGGCAGAGGCAGATGGAGACCCTCGTCTCGGGAGGGCCCCCCTCTCAGTCCCTGACTCTCAAAGCCCACTCTCCAGACCTTGCTCCCCAGACGGCAACACCCCTCCGCGGACTCAGACGGCTCCACTGGGGCCCAGGCTCCAGAAAGCCTCACAGCCGACACCGAGCCTCTTAACCAATGCCCAAACACTTCCCCTGAGGAACCCCCTTTAACCAGCGCCTGCGAGTCCGGGCGCAGTGTGGACACACAGCCGGGCCCCTCCTGAAAGCGGCTCCCAGAAATTCACTGCCTTCGGGGCCCCGTGGACCCCGTCTACACTGGCAGTCAAAAGCACAGCTTCGCGGCAGGAGCCCCGGGGGGCCGAGCAGCTGCCCCAGACCCCTGGTAGGCAAGCAGAGACCTGTTTCCGCACCCGCCAGGGTCTAGGCCGGCCACGGCTGCCCCCCACCCGCACCCCCAGCTCTCCCGTCTCCTCTCAGGGAAGGCCAAGACGCTCTGTCGACCCGCAGCGTCATCGTCTCTACGGAGACCCCGCGGGCTCCTCGGGTGGGGGCGCTATGTCACCGGGGAGGCTGTCCCCTGCGGAGGAGCGATGGCCTTGGAACGGAGCCCCCCGCCCAGTGCCGCTGGCTGAGATGGGCTGACCTCTGCCCAAGGGCCCAGCCTCTGCCTCGTCCCCTCGCTGGTGGCCCGAGACAGCCATGCTGGGCTCCGTCCACATGCACTGACCGCCCCCGGGACAGAGCAGCCCTCGGCGGCCAGGCGGGGGGCTGTGCATGCACACGGCCTCATGCAGTCGCTGCACACCGACGACAGGCAGGTGGGCTCAGGCAGGGGCCCTGCAGAGAGCAGCCCGGAGGCCTCGCTCGCTGCGCCGGGCAGCTGCGCTTCAGCAGCGCGCTTCAGCCGAGGCGCCCAGGCTCCCTGCTCCCTGGCCCCTGGTCCTCCCTCCCCTCATGCGCTCCAGAAAGGCTCTGGGAAGGAAGCCAAGGACGGCCCTCCGCGGGCCTTGCCTGCCGGACACGTCCACCGGGCTCACAGGGGGGGCGCACACCGCCCTTCCCGAGGGTGGCCCTGCCCGGAGTACCCCCAGGAGGAGGCCGCTAGGGAAGGCAGCCCCTGTGGGATCTTGAGGCAAGCGCTGGGATGGACGGCTGGCTGGGCCGAAGCACAAGGCCCCCGCAGAAAACTACGCCCCACGGCTCCGTCTGGGGAGCCCTGGGATCGGCCTTCAGCTGCAGCGGGCCCCGTGCGCCCTAAGCCTGCACCGCCCTGGGCTCAGGCTGGTCCCCTGGCAGGTCCTGCGGTCCGCTAGCCCTCAGGGCTTCTGGCTAAGCTCACAGCGAGGTGGCGGGAGCAGGCCTGAGGCCCCCGGGGAAGAGCTGCTCGGCAGAAACAGCCTCTCCCCTCACGTATCTGGGAGGAGGCCAGGGGCCTCGTAGAGAGACCAACAGGACATTCTCGGGGCGGGGGGCCGAGGCCCCCCTGTACACGTCAGGCCCAGCACAGACCACCAGCTCCATGCGAGAGCCGGGGAGAAGCACGGTGCAGGTGCTTGGGAGCAGGGGCGGCCCAGGCAGGGCGTGCACGGGGCTGGCAAGAGGGCCCTCGTGGGGCAGGGCCTCTGCACCCATGCCTTTTTCCCGGGGCTCCCACTCAGGGTTCGGGCCCAGCAGCAGCCCTGAGGCTTCCTACGGGTGGCCAAGGTCACTCTGAACGGGGGTCGTGACGGACAAGCGGGAAGAAAGATCACAGAGCACAGGGCTCTGACCAGAGGGGTCTCCTGACCCCCAGACTCAGGGGCCAAGACCAAGGTTGGGTGAAATGCATGTGGGAGGAGGCATGGCTTAGGAGTCACCTAGCCCGGCCCCTCCTTTAGCGCACGGGGTCCGAGGCTGCTGGGACAGCGGGGGCTGCCGCCCTGCCCTCCGTGTGGGACCTGTCCACGGCGGGAGCGGGGGCTCCCGGGGCCTCTGGGGCAGCTCTGGAGGCCCGGCCAGCAGCTGCGTGCAGCGAGGGGGCTGCATGCCGACAGGCGGGACCCTGGTCAAGAACATCTACCTTGTTCCACCAGCCCCATGGTGGTGCCGGAGGCCGCGGTGGACATTGTGGCCGGAGCGGTGGTCTGTCTGCCCACTGTTAGCACCGGGTTAGAGACGAGGGAGGGGCGGACACAGACGGGGGGTGGGCAGGGGAAAGGGAGGGGAGAGACAAAGGAAGCAGAAGAAGATTAGAGTCCACAGTTGGGTGGCGGATGGCTCCAGAGTCCCGTTCACAGGAGAGTGGGAACAGGACCGGGACCGAGCGACAGTTGGAAAGCGTCTGCCTCCTTTCTCCTTAGAAAACCCCAGCGGGGGCTTCTCGCGCCCAGTGGGCGTGCGCACAGGATGGGACCCGTTAGTGGTGTGACACATGGCCCCCCGGTCCCAGCAGCACGGTATCACAGCCAAAGGAAGAGGATGGGGTGCTGGATGCAGACGAACAGGGACGGACCCCAGACGCTCCCGCAGCCAGTGACGCGGGCGACAGACAACCACAGGACAGCCAGGGGCCACCTGCCCCTCGGGTGACGCTGGGCCAGGGCCCTGGCCTTGGGTCGCTGACAGACACCCCCCTCGAGCAGCCACACGCCCCCAGCCCCGCCCACGCCCAGCGCCCCAGGCGGGCGGCCGCCAGCGAGTCCGGAGCTCGGCGGAGAGGTCCCGGGTCCTCCGCTGCCCTCCCGCTCCCACACACAGAACGGGTGCTCAGGGGGCTCAGGACAACAAGGCCACAGAGGTGCCAACCAACAGCCGGACAGACACACAGCTGCGGCCCAGGCGGCGGCAGCGAGGACACAGAGACCCAACACGCAGGGACAGGGGCGTGTGCCGGGCGGCCTCCCGGACCGGGCTGGATCGGGCTGGGGGGCGGCCCCTGGGGTGCTGCCCACAGAGCCCAGGCCTCGAGGCCCCGAGCGGGCAGAAGGCCAGGCCGCTGAGCGGTGGGGGAGAAGGGCCGGGGGTCGTGAGAGAGGGGCAGGCCGCCGGCGGCGGCGGGTCATTCGGAAGCCTTCTCTTCCAGGAGAAGACCGTTCTCACCTGAGAAGTTTCTCGTGGCCAGCATGGTGGTGAGGATCGCACCCTGGGGAGAGACACGCAGCTGAGACCGGGACACCCCGGCCTGGACCTCAGCCTGGGGGGCGCCCGCCGGGACCTGGGCCACGGCCTCGCAGAGCAAGTCCGCAGGCTCCCCGACTGCACAGGGACCGGCTCCCCACTTCCGGAGTGAAACCAGGGGCCGCCCGCTGAGCACAGCTTCTAGGGGGCTCAGGACCACGGGCTCCCCGCCGGCCTCCTCCTCGCCACCCACCCGCCCGCAGCCAGGCTGCTCTCCGCACCAGACCTGCGGGGGGCCGGCACTGCCCACTCGCTCACCCTGAAGCAAGCGGCAGCGACCAGGGGCACCTGCCCCTCCACAGCCCCAGGAATGGGGGACCCCGAGTGTCGCTGCCGTGCGGGGGCTGGGTCCACCTGACACGTGTGCTCTGGGACCGCGGTGCCTGCCCTCGCCCAGCCTGCCGGGACCCCTCTGGCCGCTCCCAGCCTGCGGCCCTCGAGGACACGGGCACCCCCGGGGCGGCTGAGCAATGGGGGCCGTGGGGCTGGTGGGCGAGGCGCCGGGGCCCCCGTCTCACCTTGAGCTTCCTCCGGGCATTGAACTTTTTCAAGCATTCGACGGTCTCCTGCCTGTGCATCATGGAGGCCACGGTGGAGCGTTGCTGTGGGGAGAGGGGCTGTCACACCCGGCAAAAGGCTCCAAGGGGGGTCAGCTCCGGCCCTCAGCGGGAGGGCTCAGGACAGCAGGGCCGCGGCACCCCCCGGGGCCACCCACTGCAGCAGGGGGCCAGCTGTGCCCCCTGCTGCCCAGCCCCGAGCCCACCACCCCTTTCCGCCTGTCTGCCCCCACCTCACCCTCACCCTCCTGGCCCTCCTGACGGCTGTGTCCCCCACCCAGGCCCCCGGTCTGCCTCGACTCTCCGTCCCCTCACATACAGGACGGGACCCCCTCTATCTGGAGCCCCCACCTTCCCAGAGACGGAGGCCTTGCAAAACCCCCAGTGGGCCCTAAGCCCCAGGCCGCGCAGCACCCAGGAGACCCGGGGGGACCCGTCAGCGGTGAGGAGAGGACCCCAGGGCGCGCGTGCTGGGGGGACTTACGCAGACCCACGGGTGTTTCAGCGCTTCGTGTGCTGTGATGCGCTTGGCGGGGTTGATGGTCAGCATCTGGTTGATGAGGTTTTTGGCTTCAGGAGTGACCGTGTCCCACTCGGGGGACGGAAACTAGAAGAGGAAGCAACGCACGAGGGAGTCTGAAGCCCCCTCTCCAGGCAGGAGCCAGAATCCCGAGGGCTCTCGTGGGTCCTGATTCTGGGACACAGGTGGTGTCACTCACTCCAGGCCTCCCCCCGGATGGGGAGGGGCACAAGGGTCCCAGCACTCACGTCGTAGGCTCCTGCCTTGATCTGCTGGTACAGCTTGTGCTGGTCCTCGTCCCAGAAGGGGGGGTAGCCCACAAGCAGGATGTACAGGATCACCCCTGTGCGGAGCAGAGCGGGGGGGCCTCACGCTGCCGCCCCGCCCACAGCCCCCACTCTCTGGGTCCCCTCCCCCACAGCCTCGTCCCCACCCCCACCCACAGCCCACCCCTGTGCCCCTGGAACACAAGGGTCATGTCCAGGGCTCAGCTCCACCCGAGACCCCCACCAAGGAGGCAGCCCTGCCACAGTGGTCTGCGTGCCCCGCCCCCAGCACCGAGTGCTCCCTCTGGCCCAGACCTCTCTTCTGGGTGCGGGGCGGGCACTGGGGTGGTGGGCTTCTCGGCAGCTGCCAGGATCACGTTAGCAATTCTAGTCTGTGTGGGGAGGGGGCTCCTGGCTGGTGGCAGCCCCGTGAGTCGGCCCAGGGGCAGGCCTGGCACGGCGCACGTGGCGCAGGGCTCCCTCCACCGTGGCCCCGTGGCCCCACCCGCCTCCACGGAGGTCTCACCGCACGCCCAGATGTCCACCGGCTTGCCATAGGCCTCCTTGCGCAGGACCTCTGGGGACAGGTAGCCTGGCGTGCCGGCGAACCCTGGGGACAGGGCAGGGGCGGTGTGAGGGCCGAGGCCGCAGCGGACCCCGCCCTCGCTCCGGCCGGCCGCCTGGACACTCACCAAACCATGCCTGCTGGTCCCCCTGCACCTCGATGGCCAGGCCGAAGTCCGCCAGCTTCACGGCCGCCCCTTTGCACTTGCTGGCCAGGAGCAGGTTCTCGGGCTGCAGGGAAGGCGACCCACCAGTATGCGTGTGGTTTACACCCGGGGGGCACGGACGGAACGGGGCACAACAGATGGGACAGCGGTTTGCAGGCTGGGCCCCACAGCTCTGATGCCCCACCGTGGGGCTGCTGCCCTGGCGGACTCGTCGTGAGCGCCGGGGGCAGAGGAGAGCTGTCACACCCAGGCCGAGAGCTCAGGGTGCAGTGAGCAGACCCGAGCGGTGCCCCCCGATGTCCCACATCTGGGTGCTCAGGCACGGTGGGGGGCTGCCTGAGGGGTGGCGCCCCCCCGAGGGCCAGGAGGAAGGAGGCAGCGCAGAGCGTCTGGCCGCCCACTCCCGTGGCGCCCACAGATGGGAAAGGCCCCCCCACTCCCCCCTGCCTCAAGGAGCAGCGCCCTCGGGCAAGCTGAAGGGCATTCGTCCCCTGTCCCACGGGAGCACCACGGGGTCCCTATGCTCTGTGTCCTGGCCACAGGGCCCCTCCCATCCCGGCCTGGCCGCCTCCAGCGGTCAGCGGGGAGCACACAGAGCTCGCAGCCTCTGGGCTTCCTCGTCCCTGACCGCCCGGGGCCCCCTCCCCGGGCCGCCCTCCCGACAGGCAGGCCCACGGAGACCACGCCGCCATTGCAGTGCCCCAAGAAAGGCACACGTCTCCGAAAAGACCGTGTTAACACTGCTCGTAACCCTGAGGTGCTAGAAGGTGACACGCGGCCCTGGGAACCTGTGAAGGATGCCAGCCCCGTGGCAGACACCGGGGCTTCCCCGGGCCCCACCCAGCTGGCCGGGGACGAGCTCCGTCCCCGCAGGTGACACGTGCTGGGGACAGGTGGCCCTGCCTGCCCAGCACAGCCCAGAGGCCCCTCAGCATCTCCATTTTCCCAACGTGAGCGGGGCTAGGGGGCCCCCACCTCCCCTTGCACCCACATCGAGGAGTCTGAGGTGGCCGGGCAGGCCTTCCACAGATGAGGGGCTCAGCCCCAGGGAAGGGCTGGGGACCCCTGCCCCCCCACAGCCCTCTGACATGGTGCCAAACCCCTCTGCTCTCCCCTCTTCCCACCTCGGCTGAGAGCAGACCCACCACTGTACTGTCTCGGGGGTCTGTCCCCATCAGGAGACAGGGGTCCTCTTGGGAAGAGGAGAGGCCGTCTGCCCTCCACACCCCGCAGGAGGCAGAAGGCCCACTGTCCTGCCCTTCTGTTCTTTTCAGCAAGGCTTGCTTGCCCCGGGTCACACCTGGGTGGGGGTGAACACCTATGTTCATTCCTATACCGTGGCTTCAGGGTGAACTATGAATCATGGGGTCCAGGGACAAGGTGGGGATGCATGCCTCCATGTGACGCTGCTTCAGACCAAACGGGGTGACAGACGGTGAGGCCCACAGCCTGGGCACACAAAGCAGGCCTGGGGCGCAGGTGGAGGGACGCAGGACCATGTGGGACGTGCAAAGAGGGCGTGGGAAGGGGGTCCCGGCCTGTTTCTGGTGGGACACCATCCCCAGAACAGCCCCTGCAGAGATCAGCTCACGTGCACACCCCTCGGTGGCCCAAGAGAGGTGTGGCCCCATTCAGCGTGGAAAGGTTGGTCTCAAATGCCACCTAGGGACTCTCGGCAGGAATGACAGGCCCCCCCGCCCAGCCCAGCTAAAAAGGGGACAGGAACCCAGCTTTGGAGAGCCTGGGAGGCAGGGAAGGCGGAGGGGGTGCTGTTCCTCCTGAGGCCACACTGTGCCCTGGGGGGTGACAAACCGCTTTGCCCAGAGCTGAGCCAGGGGCAGCAGAGACTTGCAGGATGGGCTGGACGCTGGCAGAGGCCAGCAAGGCCAGCCCCTCACCCCTGCTCCCTTGGCAGCAGCCCCACCTGCACACACATCGCCTGCATGCCCCCTGCCGGGTCTGTCTCACCTGGAGCCCAGAGAGACACCCCAAGTGGACATGTGCTGACAGGCTGACTTTTGACAACTGCCCTCTCAGTCCTGGAGCATGGAGGCGATGGAGGGACGTGTGCAAACACACACACATGCGTGCACACACACGTGCATTCTCTCACACATGCACACACACATGAATTCTCACATGCACACCCACACAAGTACACACATGCACACGTTCTCATGCACTTGCACGCACCCCCACATGTGCTCGTGCACATTTGCACACGTGCTTTGTGCACACTCACACGCACATGCTCGTCCACACACATACTCGTGCACACACACAGGTGCTCATTCACACACACGTATTCGTGCACACTCACACACACGTGCTCAAGCACTCACAGGTTCTCATCCACACACGTGCTCGTGCACACTCATGGGTGCTCACACACACACGTACTCGTGCACACTCACAGGTGCTCATCCACACACACATGCTCGTGCACACTCACACACAGGTGCTTATTCACACACGTGCTCGACCACACACGTACTCGTGCACACTCATGGGTGCTCACAAACACGTTCTCATGCACTTGCACGCACCCCCACATGTGCTCGTGCACATTTGCACACATGGTTTGGGCACACACGTGTGCTTGTGCACACTCACATGCACATGCCCATCCACACACGTGCTCGTCCACACACATACTCGTGCACACACACAGGTGTTCATCCACACACGTGCTCGTGCACATTCATGGGTGCTCACAAAGACATGCTCGTGCACACACACACGTGCTTATTCACACACACATACTCGTGCACGCTCATGGGTGCTCACACACACGTGCTCATGCACCCACACGTGCTCATTCACACACACGTACTCGTGCACACTCACAGGTGCTCACACACGTGCTTATCCACACACATGTGCTCGTGCACACTCACACGTGCTCATGCACGCTCACAGGTGCTCATCCACACACGTGCTCGTGCACACTCATACATGCTCGTCCACACGCGTGCTCATGCACAGCCCTACACACGTGCTCGTGCACACTCACAGGTGCTCATGGACACTCATGGGTGCTCACAAACACATGCTCGTGCAACACACGCATGTGCTTATCCACACACGTGCTCGTGCACACACACACGTGCTCATTCACACACACGTACTCGTGCACACTCATAGGTACTCATCCAAAACATGCTCGTGCACACTCACACACCCGTGCTCACACACACACGTGCACACTCCCAGGTGCTCATCCACACACGTGCTCGTGCACACTCATGGGTGCTCACGAACACATGCTCGTGCACACACGTGCTTATCCACACACACGTACTTGTGCACACTCATGAGTGCTCACACACACGTGCTCGTGCACATAAACGTGCTTGTCCACACACATGTGCCCGTGCACTCACGTGCTCGTGCACACTCACAGGTGCTCATCCACACACGTGCTCGTGCACATTCACACACACTCATCCACACACACGTGCTCGTGCACATTCACACACAGGTGCTCATTCACACACGTGCTCGCCAACACACGTACTCGTGCACACTCACAGGTGCTTATCCACACACACGTGGTCATGCACACTCACACATGCTCGTCCACACGCGTGCTCATGCACAGCCCTATACACGTGCTCGTGCACACTCACAGGTGCTCATGCACACTCATGGGTGCTTACAAACACATGCTTATGCACACACACGCATGTGCTCATCTACACACGTGCTCGTGCACATACACGTGCTCATTCACACATACATACTTGTGCAACTCACATGCATGTGCTCATCTACACACGTGCTCGTGCACATACACGTGCTCATTCACACATACATACTCGTGCACACTCACAGGTGCTCACACACACGTGTTCATGCACACACACATGCTCATTCACACACACGTATTCGTGCACACTCACACACACGTGCTCGTGCACACTCAGAGGTGCTCATCCACACCCATGCTCGTGCACACTCATGGATGCTCACACACACATGCTCGTGCACACTCAGAGGTGCTCATCCACACACGTGCTCGTGCACACTCATGGATGCTCACACACACATGCTCGTGCACAGACACATGCTCATTCACACACACGTGCTCGCGCACACTCACAGGTGCTCATCCACACACACGTGCTCGTGCACACACACAGGTGCTTATTCACACACGTGCTCGTCCACACACGTACTCGTGCAAACACACACAGGTGCTCATTCACACACGTATTCGTGCACACACACGTATTCGTGCACACACACGTGCTCATGCACACTCACAGGTGCTCATCCACACACGTGCTCGTGCACACTCATGGGTGCTCACAAACACGTTCTCATGCACTTGCACGCACCCCCACACGTGCTCGTGTACATTTGCACACGTGGTTTGTGCACACACGTGTGCTTGTGCACACTCACACGCACGTGCCCATCCACACACGTGCTTGTCCACACACATACTCGTGCACACACACTGTTCATCCACACACGTGCTCGTGCACACTCATGGGTGCTCACAAACGCGCTCGTGCACACACACGTGCTTATCCACACACACGTGCTCGTGCACACACGTGCTCGTGTACACACACGTGCTCATTCACACACACATACTCGTGCACAAAAGTGCTCACACACGTGCTCGTGCACACTCATGGGTGCTCACAAACACATGCTCGTGCACACACGTACTTATCCACACACGTGCTCGTGCACACTCACACGCGCTCATGCACACACACAGGTGCTCATTCACACACATGCTCGTCCACACACGTACTCGTGCACACACACAGGTGCTCGTCCACATGCGTGCTCACGCACAGCCCTATACACGTGCTCGTGCACACACACAGGTGCTCGTCCACATGCGTGCTCACGCACAGCCCTACACACGTGCTCGTGCACACACACGTGCTCGTCCACATGCGTGCTTATCCACACACACGTGCTCGTGCACACACGTGCTCGTGTACACACACGTGCTCATTCACACACACATACTCGTGTACAAAGGTGCTCACACACACGTGCTCGTGCACACTCATGGGTGCTCACACATGCTCGTGCACACACGTGCTTATCCACACACATGTGCTCATGCACACTCACACGTGCTCAGGCACACACACAGGTGCTCATTCACACACACGCTCGTCCACACACGTACTCGTGCATACACACACACAGGTGCTCGTCCACATGCGTGCTCACGCACAGCCCTACACACGTGCTCGTGCACACACACACGTGCTCGTCCACACGCATGCTCACACACAGCCCTACACAAGTGCTCGTGCACATTCACTCACAGGTGCTCGTGTGCACACAGGTGCTCGTGCACACTCGCGTGCACACAGGATCTCCTGGCACTCCCCCTGCCCCTCCAGGGCCTCCTTTTGCAAGACATGCAGGCGTAGACAGCTGACACAGAGCAGGGTGGGGGACTCACCTTGAGGTCCCTGTGGACGACCCCCATTTGGTGGCAGTGGAGAACCGCCTCCAGGATCTGCTGGATGCAGTGACTGTGGCAAACAGCAGGTGTGTTAGTGAGGGTGGCCTCGAGGGGCGGGGGTTGTGCAGGAGTGGGGTGCTGTGTGGCACTGGGGTCGCAGGGAAGCAGAGAATCAAGATGGGGCCTGCCATACAGGAGAGGAGACGCCGGCTAGGAGGGGCCCCCCCACTGGCCAGCACAAGGCAGGGCCACCCCCTGCACCCCACACCCCACTTTCTCCTCTGACCAGGCCCAAGGAAGCCACACTCAGAGGACACACCTCTGTTCCCGGGACACCCTCCCCAGGCTCATGCCGAACCGAGCCCGACCCTATGCCAGGTGTCCTCTGAGAGGGGGCCAGGGCACTGCGGAGGAGGGTGGCGCCCCAGCCCAGGCCCCGCTCTGTTCTGGGGCAGGGCCAGTTCTGCAGCCGGTCCCTCAGGTGCTAGAGCAGGAGGGCTTCCGTTTTACCGGCCCCAAGCGTCCACACTGGCTGCCCAGCTCCAGAGCAGCCCAGCGGTCCTGGTAGCTCTCCTGCCTGGGCCCCGAGCCCTGAGCCAGGGAGACAGACGTCTAGGGCCTTCCGGGCACGACTGGCTGGAGGGAGAGGTCAGGGCTGCCCGCAGGCTCCTCGGACACCTGCGTGTGAGCAACACCACCCACGCCCCAAACCCCGATGACCCCCAGCTTCTGCACACACAACACCCTGGAGCCCGAGCCTGCCTCCCCCAGATGGCCCGCAGGGTGCACGGTTTCCAACTGCCCCCAGAGCCAGGCACAGGCTCCTTGAGGTCCCAGCCACCCCTGCAGCATGGCCTGCCACAGGCCGCCAGGAGCCCCCTGCCCAGGACTGCACTCGCTGCCCCTCTCGGTGGGGGCGAGACGGGAAGACAGACTGCTTCAGGATCCCTCCTGCCACGGCTGGACCCTGCAAGGTGACTGAGGGTCAGCTGGAGGTGTGGGCTTTGTCTCCCTAATAGCAAACTCGGAGTGGGGGGGAGGGACCAGACCTGTTCCTCAAGTAGCTCTGGCCACACCTGGAGATCCTCCTCCCACGGCATAAACCTGACTTTCCTCCCTGCACATGCCAGGACCTTGGAACCCTAATGATGACGGCTCCTGAGCTCTGGGGGGGTCAGAAGGAGCCAGGCCCAAAGCTGTGGGACACAACCCCTTGACAGCACCACCAGGGGCTGGAGCCACAGCCCCCTCCCGTGTCCTGAGTCTCCTGCCCTTGTGACCCGGGGGTCTCCTGTCCCCGGGTCCTGACCTAACTCATCCTCAAAACCTTCCTTGTTCTGGGCACCTGAGTGGCTCAGTCGGTGAAGCGGCTGCCTTCGGCTCAGGTCATGATCCCAGGGTCCTGGGATCGAGCCCCGCATCGGGCTCCCCACTCCGCGGGGAGCCTGCTTCTCCCTCTCCCTCTGCCTACTTGTGTTCTCTCTCTCTCTCTGTCAAATAAATAAATAAAATCTTTTAAAAAAAAAAAAAACCTTCCTTGTTCTTGTGACTCCCATCTGCCTGGAACATCCCCTGTGATCCTCATCCCTGTCCCGGTGGCGCCAGCCCCCGTTACTGCAGTCAGGGGCTCATACTGCAGTCATGCTGACCCCCACGGCAAGCTCGTCGGGGGGACCTACTCCGCCGGAGCCCCTCCTCTAAGGTCAGGGCAGGCAGAGGACAGGCGAAGCCCCCAGCACTTGCCACTGAGGTCGCTGAGCCAGGGTCCAGGGCCGGGGACGGCTTTCCCAGCCTGCAGAGACCCACCCCTCACTGCCCACCTGGAGCCCCGGGGCTGTCAACGCTCATGCACGGCACTCCGTCGCAGGTCCCTAGGACCACCTATGCACTGTGGCATCCGCATGGAGTCGGCGGGGCGGTGGAGGGGACTGGCAGACCAGCCCCCTCCTGAGCTGCAGCAGCTCGGCCCTGGCCTGCACCCAGCTGAGCGCCCTGCTGTCCGGCAGGAGCCCCTGGCCACTCCCCACAGGCCCCGGGGTGACCTGGCTTCCGGTCAGACCTGCTGAGCCTGTGCACATCCT
Organism: Mirounga angustirostris; assembly: GCF_029215605.1. NCBI lineage: Eukaryota > Metazoa > Chordata > Mammalia > Carnivora > Phocidae > Mirounga > Mirounga angustirostris. The sequence continues at coordinate 105,534,500 of NW_026991720.1, read as the reverse complement.
GCTTCAGCTCTGGGTCAAGCCCGTCTTTCCCCTTCCCGCTCAAGACCCTTCCTTGGCTCTGACCCCTGACAACACCCTCTGGACTCCGCACCGCCGTCCCCTGGTGGCCACGGCCTCTGTGTGGGTGTCTCTGCCTGGACTGTGGCCTCCACCACGGTATTGACGGGGCTTCCTCCTCTTGATCGTGCCTTCCCCTGACCCCGCAGGAAGATGTTCTGAGAACGTCTGTCGGACCCAGGGGTCCATGTGCCACAGGACAGACGGCTAACATCGGCTTGGAGTTGCGGGGCTGCACCCCTGCCCTCCTCCTTGTCCCCTCCTGGGAATGCAGGGCCCAAAGCAGCACCAAAGATGCGAGCCCACCCCCCTGGAGCCAGCAGAGGGTCTGCATCTCTCCAAGAGCATCGCGGGACTTGGCTGTCTCCCTGCTACTCTGAGGACAGACCCTGTCCGCCCACCCGCAGACCCTGCTCCAGGGCCTTCACGGCCACCGCGATGGAGAAACTGGCTGGGAGGACACAGACTTGCACTGGCTTCCCCCCAGGGCCAGGAGTGAGCTGGCTAAGCAAACCGGGCCCCCACGAGGAAGCTGTTGGGGAGCCTCCCCAGCCACGTGGTGGTGGGAGCCTGTCTCCGCACCCCACAGGTGCCCATTCTGGGCAGCCCTGCCCGGGGGGGCTCCTGGGGACCACTGGCCCCCCTCACCACTCCAACCTGGGATCGCGGCCTGGAAGTCCTGCCCGCCTTCCATCTTCTGCTCACACTGTACCATCTTCCTTGTGGGGCCTTTTTGTGGTCAGAGTTATTTCCAAGCGCATTCCAGACGCTGGCTGGGTCCTGGACGCTATTCTCACGGTTCTGGGCTCTGGGGTCACCTCAGCTGCACGCCTACCTCCTCCTCCTTCTTGGCAGGGTAGTCGGATTCTCAGGGGGCCTTTGAAACATTTCTCAAGAGCCGCCTAACTTTCTAGGCTTTTAAAAACTGGGTTCTAAATGTTTTGACCTTTGCTTTCCCTGCTTTGGAAACAGACCCTCCAGGTTCCCCATAAACCGCCAAGTTCTTCCGAAGCGGGATTAGGAAAGAGCTCAGAAAAGCAAGGCCTGCCTTCCTCCCGCCCCCTCCAGACACTCGCCACGGTGGAAGCCACGAGATGCTCTGCCATGAGCAGCACGGCCCTAGCAGGCCACGGGGCCGGACTTCCCCGCCCACACCGCGTGGCAGGCATCCCGGGTCCCGGGCTCAGCACGGCCTGACCCCTTTCAGTGGCGGGTCCCCAGAGCCAGGCAGCCCTCCCAGCCACATCTGCCACGGTTCCTGATGATGCCCCCGGGTGACCACCGTGCCCGTGTCCACAGCAGACCCTGGCAGGCCCGCCTGGCCGAAAACAAAGCACCAGCACAAACATCCAATGCAACCCAGGGGCCAGAGCCCCTGGGAGAAGAGGCAGCTGCAGGCTGCCTCCCTGAGAGTGTCCCCTCGTCCCCTCCTCGGAGCTGGGCTCTGAGCAAGGCGGGCTTTGTGAGAGAAAACTGGGCATTTGTGGGGGGGACCCCAGCCCTGTCTCCTCTGGGCCAGTTCCAAGGGGCCCAAACACCAGGGGAGCCCTCCACGACCGGGTCCCCGACAGGAGCATGGCAGGAGGGATCCACGGGCGTCCAGCGGTGGGGCTGGGGGCTGGAGGGGGTGTTGGAGATGAGGCCGAGAGGCAGGCAGGCGGGGCAGGTGGGTGAGGGAGGAGCTCGGAGGCCACAGGTGTTGGGGTGCGCGGGGTGTGTGCACGGTCGGGGGCGTGGGCGGGCACAGGAGGGAGGCACTGTGGGCAGGCTGGGGGGGTCCAGGGGCTCCCAGCCAAGAGGGGGCTGCTGTCACGGGCCATAGCACCCCTCAGCCAAGCACCTGCTACGGAACACAGGCAAGGGGCCAGGCCCCACGCAGTGGGGGATGCCAAGGACTAAGCCCCAGGGCAAGGAGTTCCAGGCGGGGAAACAGACGGCTGTGAAGGCCAGCTACCCAGACACAGTCCTCCTCATGCTGGTACTGCCCTGGTGGTGGTGGGCCCCGGCACCAGACCTGGGGACAGCAAGCCGGGACCCTGCCCACCTGGCCGGGACCCTGCCCACCTGCTGGCCGGGCCTGCACCTGCTGAGCGGGACCCTGCCCACCTGCTGGCTGAGCCTGCACCTGCTGGCCGGGACCCTGCCCACCTGCTGGCCGGGCCTGCCCCTGCTGGCCCCTGAGCTCCTCTAGCCCTGGCAGAGGTCAGGACAGCCCAGGCCCAGCAGGCAGGCACCCACTCTCCAAACGTCCCCACTCCAGCACCACAGAGCCAGGGGACATAGCTCTGCTCTACTCTACTTTTCTTAAAGGAGGAACTAAGAACCGGATCTTCCTGGTACTGAAGGGGACCGGCCACTCCCAGGCGAGCAGGCAAAACGAGGGTCCTTCTTCAAAGAGCCTCAGGAGAGCAGCCCGTGCCCCTGAGCCCTGTCCCTGACACCCCCAGCCCCGGCCCTGACCCTGGAGGACCCAGGAGGCCCTGACTCTGCTGCGGGACTCGCTCGGGCCGTTACTAGCAGGTGAGTTTGCCCATGGGTGCAGAAGCAAGCCACAAAAAGCTACTTTTAAAAAAAATATTCAAGGGGCGCCTGGGGGGCTCAGTCAGTTAAGAGTCTGCCTTCAGGTCAGGACATGGTCCCGGGGTCCTGGGATCGAGCCCCGCATTGGGGTCCCTGTTTGGCAGGGAGCCTGCTTCTCCCTCTGCCTCTGCCGATCCCCCTGCTCGTGCTCTCTCCAATAAAAATCTTTTTAAAAAATTAAAGTAAAATACTAATATCCACTTTCTTGATTATAGAAAGAATACATGTTCACTAATGAAATTCTTAGAAATAAACAAGTAACAAAAAATTAAAAGCATCCATAGTGACCGCCAGCACCTAGAGCTGGATGGCCAGAGTGGCCTTTATCTTTGTCACGGGAGGGGTTCCCGGCCCCAGCAGGCAGGGAGCGGCTGGTCTCAGCTGTCCTCCCGCGGAGATGCATGGTCAGGAGTCACTCCAGCATAGGCCACAGCAGGCCGCGGACGGCCTCCCCTTCCAGGACGGGGGGCCCTGCGTCCCCAGCAGTGCCCCTGGGCCCCTCATCCCCTGTGACGGCTGACCCCAGGAGGAAGGGCTGCCCAGGGGCCCACACGGAAGCCTCACCCGGAGGGAGCCCGAGTCCCCGCATCCCTGCACACAGGGCCCCACGAACGAGAGCCCGCAGACGCGGTCCCGGAGGCACAGTCCCCCCCACCCCCTTGCCTTCCCTTCCTGCCTCCAGCCCTGGGAGGATGGCATGGAAAGGGATCCCTGCCCTGTGTTCGGAAAAGCATTTGGAAACTGCCCATCTCCTTGAGGAAGGCCCCGTGGGGGCGTGCTGCGGGCCATGGACAGACGTCCAAGGGGGGGGGCACCATGACTCCCCCTTCCACCACGCCAGGGAAAAAGCCCCTCTGTGGGGAGCGGAGCCGGCCCGGGCGCTCCCCGACTCCAGCCTCGCCTGCAATCTGGGGCAGGACACTGCTCTGGGACCTGCTCGGGCTCCCAGCAGGGCTCGGCTGACCGTCGGCCCAGGCCGGGTGAGCCGAGACACCCGCAGGAGCACACGTGGGCCACGGGGGCAGGACGGGGACCAGGCGAGGCAGGGCTGGGGCGAGAAGAGGCCCGGAAGGGGTGAGGGCTGCACACCCACCTGGCGTCCGCCTCGCTGTAGTACTCTCTGGCCACGATGTCCTCAAACAGCTCCCCGCCCGTGACCCTGCAGGAGAAGCACAGGTCACAGACTCTGGAGACCCCACAGCCTCGTCACGTCCACCACTGTGCTCACCGCGGACAACATCACCTCCTCCATCACCTCCTCCATCACCTCCTCCTCCTCCTCCACCTCCTCCTCCTCCATCACCTCCTCCATCTTCTCCTCCACCTCCACCTCCTCCTCCTCCATCACCTCCACCTCCTCCTCCTCCATCACCTCCTCCACCTCCTCCTCCATCACCTCCTCCTCCACCTCCTCCTCCATCACCTCCTCCTCCACCTCCTCCTCCATCACCTCCTTCTCCTCCACCTCCTCCACCATCACCTCCTCCTCCACCTCCTCCATCACCTCCTCCTCCCCCACCTCCTCCATCACCTCCTCCTCCCCCTCCATCACCTCCTCCTCCTCCATCACCTCCTCCATCTTCTCCTCCACTTCCATCACCTCCTCCTCCATCACCTCCACCTCCATCACCTCCACCTCCTCCTCCTCCATCACCTCCACCTCCATCACCTCCACCTCCTCCTCCTCCATCACCTCCTCCATCACCTCCTCCTCCATCACCTCCTCCTCCACCTCCTCCTCCATCACCTCCTCCTCCACCTCCTCCTCCATCACCTCCTCCTCCACCTCCTCCTCCACCTCCTCCTCCATCACCTCCTCCTCCTCCTCCATCACCTCCTCCTCCATCACCTCCTCCTCCTCCATCACCTCCACCCTATTTTCCTTGTCTCCTAGGACTAACAACTGACCAAATCCTCACACGTGGTATCACGTCCCGTTTTCACTCTCACGCCCGCTGCATGACGTTGGCACTACCGTGCTCAGAACATGCAGTCTCAGCTGAGTGGTGTGCCTAGAGTGGGCAGCACGGGAGTTTGACCCAGGCCTCTGCAGCGTACCCAGGCCTGAAGCGATCTGAATCCCTCCTCAGGTCCCCCGGAACCAGAGATGTGTCCCTGTCCAGAGCCAGGGGCCAGAGAGACACTGCCTGGATCTGGCCTCCCTGGTAGGTGAGACCGTGAGGAGGAGGGCGGGATTTCTGTCCACACACCCACTTGCCATATGTCCCTGCTCAGTAAGGCCCTGAAGGCCCCATGATCAGGCTGGACACCCAGACAGGAGCCACTGTCTGAAGGGCCTCTGGAAGACCAGAAAGACTCCAGGCTACCTGGGATCCCTTGGGCTGGAAAACATGGGTGGACAGAAAGGTGAAAACAACAGGGGTGAGGCACAGATGCAGGGGGAGCAGGGAGGAGCCCTCCCGAGGCTTGCCCAAGCCCCCCCACCCAACTCAGCAGGCTCTGAGTCCACCAGGCTTCCCACCCCTGAGACGGGCAGGCCCAGGGCCACCTCCCTCTGCAGCTGTGCGGGCCCCAGGGGCTGTGTCCTCTCCATCTGTGTGTCTGTTCTTGAAGATGGGGCTTGGGTCGGCCTCGTTTTTGTGCCCTGTGGTCGGGGCGGGGCTGGCCTGTGGCAGGGGCATGGACCCTGCTGAATGGGTGTCCCTGGCATGGGTGGGCTCTCCCTTAAAGTTGGAGGGAAAGAAAAACAGGGTGTGTTGGGTGTTAGCATGCCCCCACCCCAGCTACACGCCTGCCTCATGATCTCATTGGACACGCCAACAACTCTGGGAGCAAGGTGCTTTTAGGGTCCCAACCTGCCACCAAAAGAGCCTGAGGCTCAGAGCCCACTGCCTAATGCAGGCACAATGAGAGTGTGTGCCTAGGTGTGCACCTGGGTGTGTACGTGTGCCTGGGTGTGCAAGGAGGGAGTCCTCGCCCAGGGCTGGGGACAGGCCCTCGGGGTCCCTGTGTCCACAGGAGGCTTCCGTCTACACTGATGGGCACCTGGGCCATGCGGTCCAGAGCTACAGGGCAGGGACTGGTTGCTGGCGGGGGGGGGTGGCGTCTCACGTGGACCAGGAGGCCAACATCTCCTCCTGTCCTCCCTGTCCTCAGCGGGGCAACGTGGCTGATTCTGGGCTGCCCCAAGGCCTTGGAACATTCCCAGGGGTGGGAGTGGGGAAACCTCTCAACTCCTGAATCCGTATTTCCCCCAAACTTGGGGCCTCCTGAAGGTGATGCCAAGCTAGGCGAGAAGTGTTCCCCAGCTCTGGCCCCGCAGACCCGCAGCCGGTGTGCAGCGTGACCGGGAGGGCTGTGGCGGGGCAGGGCCTGTCTCCACTCTCCCCCGTTCCCTCCCCGCCCACCCCAGAAACGGCTGCCTGAGGCCCAAGGGCATCCTGGGTGCCCGGCAGCAGGGGCCTCCGCGGGGTCAGGACCACCACAGGCCTGTGGGCCCCAGTGGCTTTCGGCGAGGGCGTGCAGGACCTGGGCCCTTCCCCTCCCCCGTCCCCATCCCCGTAGAAACACCGCCAAGTACTTCTCGCTGGCCTCCCAGAGCTCCCCAGGCTTGCCTGTTGTGTAGGCCAAGAGACGTGAACCCACACGTACACACACACATGCATGAGCGCACACGCGAACACACGGACACCCACAGCCCAGTCTCTCCCTCCTGCCTTCTGAATCACACCCACTGGCCCGTCTGCCGCCAGGGCCTGGGCATGGCCGTCCTCCAGCCCCGTGGCCCCTACACTCCCTGCAACGCTGGGTGGCTCTGGGGCACCCGGGGGCAAGCCTGCCCTCCTCCACAGGGACCATGGGACGGACGTTTAAGGCACAGCCTCGGCCTGGGGGTGGCAGTTGTGTCCCAGGCCAGCCTGGCCGCCTGGCAGGCGATTCAGAGCGTGGTCTGGTGGGACACTGGGGCATTGAGAGGGGACCGAGCCCCTTCAGGGACAGTCCCAGCCTCTCTCGACCTGGGGACCTGGAGGGCACTGAGGGCTCCTCAGGCTCCGTGTCCCATGGCCGTGGCGGCATCTGTCCTCGGGGGAGGAGACGCTGCCCAGGCAGGTGTCCCGTCACATGGGTGACAGCGCCCTGGCCCTGAGGCCATCCAGAGGCCACTAGGGGCCGCCCAAAGCCTGCGGCCCCTGCCCACCCTCTCCCGGTCCCCCAGCCGCGGTGACTCACGGACAGCTAAATATAGCTGTGTAGTGGGAGCTGGCAGGGAAAGACGGGGATGAGCTCACTGCTCCTCGATCCAGCAGGAAGTAAGAGGCCCCAAGGCCCACACACGCACACACGCGTGGACGCACAGACACACATACACATATGCACCCCCGAAACCACACGTGCTCGTGTGGACACACACGCTCATGCCAGTCGGCTATGATGAGGACCCCAGGGGAAGGCCGGCAGAGGAAGGCTCCTCGGGTCCTCCCCTTCCCCCCGCGTCTGCCCCCCAGTCATGCAGGGGAGCGTCCCCAGCTCAGGCACTTACAGATCAAAGACCAGGTAGTGGAACCCTTCCTCAGAGATGCTGTCATGCAGCCGCACTGTGGGGACAGAAGAGGCCGTGAGGGGCTGGCCCAGCCCGGGACCCGCCCTCGCTGCGCAGCCCCCCTCCCTCATGGAGGGGGCCCACCCATCCCAACAAGGGCCTGGGGCTCCCCACGGTGGGGGTGCTGCAGGGCAGAGCCCAAGGGGAGAGCCATGAGTCCCAGGCGGACATCCACAGGGCCCTAGGTGTCCGCTGTCCCCTTTCGTCTGTCCGAGGGAGACCCAGGCCCCTCTCAGCCCGCGGCCAGGGCGCAGGGGGTCTCAGGCGAGGTGGGGCCACAGGGTGGAGGCTCGCTGGACCAGGCCCTGGACAGGAGCCGCTCACAGGACCGTGACACGAGCCGTGGGGCCCGGTTGCCCGCCTCTCGGGGCAAGCGAAGGGAGCCCAGTGAGGGACCACTTCCAGAAGCTCAGGCCCTGGGTTTGGGTTCCAGGTGCTCCCCCAGCCTGTGTGTCCCTGAGCCTGGAGCGCGCCCCGCCCGAGGGCGCTGGCTAGCCTGTGACGAGCGAGCGAGTGGACAGCCAAGGAAGTGCTCTCAGCACAAAACGTCGCCGCCGCTCCGTGGAGCTGGAGACGCCCCCGGCGCTGAACAGCAAATATTTCTAGGAACGGTGCGTCCTGGACGCCGCCCCTCCCGTGCCAGGTTCTGCCTCCTGCAGGCGCTGCTCGGAGCGCTCCTGCCACCCAGAGGCCACGCACACGGTGGAGAGGCGCACGGCTCCCCGAGGGCCAGGCAGCGAGTGGAGCAGGGCTCGGAACCCCCAGGGCCTGCGGCTCCTTGGGCCTCTCCCCGCAAGGAGGTAGGGAGGCCCCGGCCTTGCGCCTTTAGTTTCCACCCGCCAGCAGGCCTCCTTCTTCCTCCCGCTGTAACCCTCCCAGGGGCCCGGCCAGCAGCGTCTTCACGCCACGAAGCCCAGTTCGGCCGCAGCGGTTGCGGACACGGGCCAAAGCCTGGCACCGAGGCCGGGCTCCTGCCCGAGCAGTTGGGGCGTCTGGTCGCCGACTCCAGGGGCCGGCTCCTCTAGCCTGCTGCCCTCCCGTTTCTTGCTCTGTGCCTCTGCTCAAGGGCCCGGCATCCAGCCTTCTCCCCTCCGCCCTCAGCAGCCCCGTGGCCACATGCTCACGAAGCGAGGTCTTCCCAGGCCCCGGGCCTCCACCAGCTGCTGGGCTCAGTCACCTCTCCCGGGGACGTCCCGGAGGCCTCCGGGCGCGCAGAGCTGACGCTGACCTGCCTCTCCCCAACACCCAGCAGACCCCTGCTCACTGCAACCTCCTTCCGGGACCCTCCGTGAAATCAGCGCGGTGAAGAAAAGCTCACCCCCTCCAGGTGCGGGCTCCTCTGCCCCAGCCGCCTCCCCTGGACTTCCAAGCAAGAAAGGCCTGAGGGCCCCTGAGGGACATTCCTGGGGGCCTTACTCTCCTTCCCTGGGGAGTCCCAGGGGTTCATGAAGCTGGGGTGCTGCAGGGGGCCCCTGCCCCCCAGTGCTGGTGGGAAGGGGCCGGGCTCCTAGGTCCTGCTGGCAGGTCTACCTCCTCGCCCGGGAGACACAGGGGGTCTAGGGGGGAGTGGAGGCTACGTGCATGTGGACACTTTTTTTCCCCAACATTTTTAGCATTTAAAAAATAGATGCACGGGGCGCCTGGGTGGCTCAGATGGTTAAGCGTCTGCCTTTGGCTCAGGTCATGATCTCAGGGTCCTGGGATCGAGCCCCGCATTGGGCTCCCTGCTCCGCGGGAAGCCTGCTTCTCCCTCTCCCACTCACCCTGCTTGTGTTCCCTCTCTCGCTGTGTCTCTCTCTCTGTCAAATAAATAAAATCTTTAAAAAGAAAAAAAAGAGGGCGCCTGGGTGGCTCAGTCGTTAAGCGTCTGCCTTCGGCTCAGGTCATGATCTCAGGGTCCTGGGATCAAGTCCCGCATCGGGCTCCCTGCTCCTTGGGAGCCTGCTTCTCCCTCTGCCTCTCTCTCTCTCTCATGAATAAATAAATAAAAATCTTTAAATAAATAAATAAATAAATAATAGATGCACGTTATTTTAATGGTTTAGAAGGAAACCTATCTAGCATACAAGACCGTGATTTCTAACAGAGCCCAGGGAGAAAGCGACTTGTCACAGAATCTACTTAAATAAAGCAGGAAGTACGTAACACTGAGCAGGATACGTAGCGACGACAGCCTGCCCCGCCGGCGCCCGAGAGCCCAGCCTGGGAGTCCCGCGAGGCCGCCACACAGAGGACACAGGCGTGCACCCAGGATCCTCCCCTCGCCGGGGCCTCGGCTCTTCCAGGGGCTGGACCTGAGTCCCAGGCCAGGGGCTCTCGGGGGGCCCCTCCACCCTCCCGACAGCCCCGGACCCCCTTCCTGGACCCCGTGCTGGCTGTGATGGCAAGGCCCAGCCCGGATGCACAACATCTGGAGACCTTTCTCCTCTCCCGGACTCGCACTGGCCTCCGCTGTCCAGGCAGGAAGTCCCCTGGCGTCCAGTGCATGTCCTCCACCGTGCCCAACTGCCAAGCTCAGGGGTGAACCACCCGGCAGAGGAGGTCAGTTCCAGCCCCAGAAACCAGGTGGGGATTTGCCCTCCCTGAGCCAGGCCCTGAGTAGAGGGTCAGTATGCAGAGGGGAGGCTGAGTGCAGGTTGTGGGGAGGCTGGGGGAGGCTGGGGGAGGCTGGGGGGAAGCTGGGGGAGGCTGGGGGAGGCTGGAGGGAGGCTGGGGGAGGCTGGGGGGAGGCTGGGGGAGGCTGGGGGGAGGCTGGGGGAGGCTGGGGGAGGCTGGAGGGAGGCTGGGGGGAGGCTGGGGGACACTGGGTGAGGCCCATCCCAGACACCCAGGCCTACTCCCCGCAGAAGGCACCGCTGAAGCCAGGCCACACGGCTGCCCCCTCTGCCCTGCCCAGGGACCTCCTTGTCTCTGAAGAGAAACTGTACCAGCTGGGGAGGGCTCTGCCTGGGCAGCTGGTGATGGGAAGCCGGCTCTGTGCACCTCACTCCCAGTGTGACAGCTCAGCAGAGGCCCCACATGCTCATCGCGGAGGGCAGAACACACCCCATGCTCTGATGCTCCTCTTCAAGAGGAGAGCTTAGGTCCCTCAGCCTCGCGTGTGGCCGGCCTTCAAGAAGAGAATCGGCAGGGTGATGGCGTGGCCCCTCCTAGACTAGGCCTAGGAAGCATGGCGGTTCCTGCAAAAGTGGAACACAGACCGGCCCGTGGGCCGCCACGCCACTGCTGGGTGTGTGGCCAGAGATGTGAAAGCCGGATCCACACAAATACTCGCACACCCGTGTCCACAGCAGCAGTCTGCAGCGGCCGACAGGCGGCAAGAAGCCAAGGGTCCACTGTCGGGTGAACGGAGAAGCAAACTGGTCCGGCCACAGGGCGGAATATTACGTAGCCTTGAAAAGCAAGGAAATCCGGCAACTTGCTTCAACACGGACGGTGAGGACGTTATGCCAAGCGAAACGAGAGTCACAAAGGGACCGATGTGTGATCCCGCGGCCATGCGGTTCCCAGCGGGGACCGATCCACGGACACAGTGCGTGATGGATCCCGGGCCTGGGGGGCCCGACGGGAGGTAGTGTTTCCCGGTGCAGACTTCCCACCCAGGATGACGGAAAGTGTGAGTACAGATAACGGCAACGATCACACGTGTTGTGAATATACATGATGACGCTGAACTATGTACCTTAAAAACGGTTAAAATTATAAATACTATGTGCATTTTACTACATTTTGGGAGGAAAAAGCAGCTTCGTGCCCCTCGTTCTCCCTCCCTACCTCTCTGTCTCCCTCTGAGTCCCTGTCATTATGCCCTCTGGGGACCCACTGCCACGTGAAGATGCTCAAGTGGCCCCGACGAGACGCCCAGTAGGGAGGGACTCCAGCCTCCCACCGATGGCCACGTGAGCAAGCCCTAGAAGCAAACGCTAAAGATGCAGGCAAACATTCAGAAGATGCAGCTCGGGCCAGTGCCCACACCGCACGGGAGCCCTGGTGGAGCTGCCCGGGCCCGGGCCCAGGAGGCCTGTTCTGCTGTCTTGAGTCCTGCATTTTCATTTTGCACGGATCCCGCAGGTTTTGTAGCAGCCCTGACCACCCAGCCCCACGGCTCTTGAGTCCACAGAGAAAATCAGTGCGCACGGGTTGAGATCTGCTGCGGGTCAGGCAGCGCGGGTGACTCACGCGGGTTAAGAGCCCCAGAAGTGTGTGGCCTGTGAGGCCCCGCTCGAGGCACAGATCCTGGGGGAGCTCAGAGCCACGGCAGCTCGCCAGCCACGACGGACTCCGAGCCTCCCCAGGTCACCTCCACAGGGAGGGCTCAGCGCTGCACCCTCCACCTGACTCCTCTCAGTTCCTCCTGGGCACTCCCTGTGAGTGCCCTTCTCCACTTTACAGATGGAGAAACTGAGGCTCCTTCCCTCCCCACGCCCCAAACACAGCTGCTCTGAGGAAGCGGCACAGGATGGGGAGCCCCAGAGCCCCCGCCCTGCACCTGGCTGAACGAGGTCCCACTGCCTCTCCCGGGGCACCAGGGGCACTTCTGTCCACAGTGGGGCTGGGCAGACCCAGGCCCGGGAGCAAGGGGACCCTTTACCTCCCCCTTGACGTCTCTCCCACTACTCCCCAGAGAGCCCCTCCTGAGTCTACAGAGAATGTTCCCTCTGCACCCGAGTCTAGCCCTGCCTCCCCATGTTCTGGAATGTTCCCTCTGCACCCCAGTCTCAGTCCTGCCTCCTCCTTGTTCTGGAATGTTCCCTCTAAATGCCCCAGTTTCAGCCCTGCCTCCCCCATGTTCTGGAATGTTCCCTCTGCACCCGTCTCAGCTCTGGCTCCCCATGTTCTGGAATGTTCCCTTTAAATGCCCCAGTCTCAGCCCTGCCTCCCCCGTGTTCTGGAATGTTCCCTCTGCACCCCCCAGGCTGAGCTCTGCCTCCCCCATGTTCTGGAATGTTCCCTCTGTACCACTCCGTGTAAGCTCTGCCTCCTCCTTGTTCTGGAATGTTCCCTCTGCACACCGTAGTCTGAGCTCTGTCTCCATGTTCTGGAATGTTCCCTCTGCATCCCCCTGTGTCAGCCTGCCTCCTCCTTGTCCTGGAATGTTCCTTCTGCAACCCAGTCTCAGCTCTGCCTTCCCGTGTTCTGGAATGTTCCCTCTGCATCCCAGTCTCAGCTCTGCCTCCCCGTGTTCTGGAATGTTCCCTCTAAATGCCCCAGTTTCAGCCCTGCCTCCCCCATGTTCTGGAATGTTCCCTCTGCACCCCAGTCTCAGCTCTGGCTCCCCATGTTCTGGAATGTTCCCTGTAAATGCCCCAGTCTCAGCCCTGCCTCCCCCGTGTTCTGGAATGTTCCCTCTGCACCCTGCAGTCTCAGTTCTGCCTCCCCATGTTCTGGAATGTTCCCTCTGCACCCCAGTCTCAGCTCTGCCTCCCCGTGTTCTGGAATGAAGCTGCTATGAGGACTTCAGGGACTGATCATAACTGACCAGGAACAACACTGGGCATCCAGGCAGGGAAAGGAGATGTCTTTTGAAAAACTGTCACAAAACACCAACCCAGAGAACACCTGGGTCCTCCCCTATTAAAAGGGAATTCCTGACCCACTCTCGGCTGGTGCTCAGATGATGCAGGGAAGGGGGCTGGCAAAGGCAGGGAGGCGGGCAGACTTGGGGTGGTGGTGAGGGTGAGCAGGCGACTGGTGTCCGGGGCAGTGGAAGGTCGGACTGAAGCCCACCGTGTGCCCACGCACCCCGCCCCCACCCCGCCAGTGAAGAGTGGCTGGGGTCCCTGTGGATGCCGGCATTGGAATCACCAAGCACACTGGTGAAGCTCCAATTCCTAGGCCCAGGCCAGGCCTCTGAGTCAGGACCCTGCATGCCAGTGGGTGCAACACACGCAGCTTGAAAAGCTGGAAGTAAAGGCCCGTGCCCAGGGCTGAAGCCGCCTGTGGGCACGGGGGGGGCTGCCCAGGAAGTGGGGGGTTTGCCTTCACCGCCCCTCCCACGGGTCCTACAGGGCCACGGGCCTCCAGGCAGAGCTCCCAGGGCTGGCTGAGGCTTCCTGCAGCCTCCTGGGGCTCCCCGAGGCTGAGGCCCTGGCCTGGGAGCTGGGAGTGGCATGCATCCCCCAGGCCAGGGGCTCCAGAAGTGGCTGAGCCACCCGGCCTGCCATTCCTATTAAACAGAGTCCTGGGCCCTGTCCTGGCACAACTGAGTGGGAACCGTGGAAGGAGGGGCCCAGACTCCACCCTGACAAGCTCCCTGGGCACCCCCCGAGGCAGCAAACCCAACGGCCCGTCAGTGCCTCCCAGCTGCTTCCCGCGGGGGGCTCCTCAGAAGTCCCTACAGGGCCGGTGGTGGAGCAGGGCAGGCAGGAGGACACACCTGCGCCCCAGGGTAGCAGGCAGGGAACACCCCAGAGCCGCTGGGGTGAGGGGCAGGCATGTGGCTGCGTGGAGGTCGAGCGGCCCGGGAGGCCCAGCGGACTTCCAGGGGCCTGTGGGTGCACAAGGGGGAGGATCTGGGCTTTCAGAAAAAGGGCGACCGTCCTCGAGGCCGAGGCCCCAGGCTCCCGGGCCTCCGCAGCCCCTGCCGGGACCAGCGTCCCAGGCCGCAGCGGCGAGGACCAGCAGGGGACAGCGGTGGTTCTCCAGAACCAGACCTCAGACATCAGGCCAGGACGGCGCTTGGCGTGGCCTTTGAGGTTTTCCGTTTCCAACCGTTTTTCGTCTTAATTGAGCTGTCTTGTGGCTTTTCTGAAGCCACAGAATGTTTCTGCCAGGATCACAGCTGGGAGTTAGAGCAATGGGCGGGGACCCATCCAGGCGGAGCTGCCACGGGGGGCTGCCCAGAGCCCCCAGGGTCCCCGCCGGTCAGGAGGGAGAGCCGTTGCCAAGTGCCTGAGGGTGGGGACACTTCTACGGAGAAGGAAAACGAGGCCTCTGGGTGTCCCTCTGCAAGCGTGATCTTCGGCAGAGAAAGCCTCTGGCCATGGGGCAGAGAGACGGGGCCCCCGCGCCCGCCCCTGGGAGGGCTGCTCACCGATGTTGGAATGCTTCAGAAGACGGCAGATCCGAGCCTCTCTCTCCAGCTTCTGGTGATCTGCGGACAGAGAGCAACACGGTGTGACCTCGTGCCCCAGCAGCCATGACCCCCCGGGCCCAGCACCAAGACCAGTGGGTGCCAGACACACTCACGGCCCGGGAGGTGCCCGCCGACCGCCCGGGTCCTGGCCGGCAGGGCCGGGGCGGGAACAGGCTGCCTGGTGTTGTGGCGAGAGGCCCACGGAGGCAGAGGCGGGGAGCCCCAGGGGGTTCGGGAGGACAAAGTGCTGTACATTTCACGGCAGAGCTGACAGCCCCAATTTATCCTTCACTTATGTGTCCTAATTCCAGACTCGTAGGAGCCTCCTGCTGAAGCCGAGCGTGTTCGTCGGTGGCCGTGGGGCTGGAGGAGGTCCTGGGGGCCCTCCTGGCCCTCCTCCCTGCCCCTCGAGGCCAGCGCTTCTGTTCCAGAGGCTGGGCCTCTAAGGACTGAGCCATTTATCAGAAATGTTCTATTCCACACAATCAGGGTACCAGGAGGATTTTTAAATTTGATGGAGGCTTTAAGAGCAAACTACTGAAAAAACCCACCTTTCCATTGACTAGAGAATGCAGAACTAACATGATTACAGCTGCATAACAGAATGGCCCATCGGCAGCGCGGGCACGCCACCCCAACTCCCTACACAGGCTGAGTCAACAAGCCACTTACAAAGGAAGACCCAAAATGTGCTTTCTTTCACAGAGATCAATACACGCAGGTCGCTGGGCACACATGTGTGGCCAGACCTTGGAGGCAGGGGGGTCCCAAGGTCAGGATGGCAGCTGCCCCAGGGTTGGACGCGCCCAGGGAGCGGGTGCCAGGGGTCCTGAGCCCCCACCCAGCCCTGCACGTGCTGAGCCCCTCAGAGCAAGGGTCTGGGGAGCACGTTACTGCACCAGCAGGTGGGTGCTCTCTGTCTGCCGATCCCTGGTGAATCAGGAAGGCTTTGTGGCGTGCAGCAAACGTACTAAACTCCGCAGGCCTCCCCAGACCTGCCGGGCCCTGGTCCCCGCCTGGGCTTGGGGGGAACAGACCCAGGCACCAGAAGGTCTTTCTGCTGCCTCATCTGTGGTCAGCTCTCCCAGGGCCATGTGACAGTGCTGGGCTGGGACAGACTTGCAAACACGCACGTGCCTTTCCTGAGCGGGAACGTTACGCCTTACACACACTTACTTTTCCTGAGCATCTGAGAGAAGCCCCACGCTCCACGTGCTCCTACCAGGCGACAGCCTGTGAACATGTCCTGAGAACGAGGACGCTCTCTGGCCCGATCTCAGTGCCGTAAGTCGAACGCGATACAGAACGTGAACCTAACCTGCAGTCCGTATTCCGAATTTGCCAACCGTCCCAGGACTGTCAGAGCTGACTCCCCCAACGTGTGCATGACAACCGAGAAGCCCTTCCGCGTGTGGACCAGGGTGGAGCGAAGCCCAGGCAGGGAGAGCTCAGGGGGGTGGGGAGGTGGGAGCCGGGGTCGTTTTCAGACATAAAAATCAGGAGAGGGCGCCTGGGTGGCTCAGCTGGTTAAGCGACTGCCTTCAGCTCAGGTCATGATCCTGGAGTCCCGGGATCGAGTCCCGCATCGGGCTCCCTGCTCGGCGGGGAGTCTGCTTCTCCCTCTGACCCTCCCCCTCTCATGCTCTCTCTCTCTCTCTCTCTCATTCTCGCTCTCAAATAAATAAATAAAATCTTAAAAAAAAAAATCAGGAGAAAAATGCACGTGGGAACCCCCTTTTGGGGAGTAAGCAATACAGAAAAGACTGTATGTTATTCCCGAAAGCTGTCCCCGAGGGCACAGCCCCATCCCAAAGACTGACCAACTGCCGAGCGCACTGGGGGAGAGAAATCACTTGTGTGGCACCAGGAAGGGGAGCCTGGCCACCGGGCCACATGCCGGCACCCACCCATGGCCCCAGCAGGTCACTGACCCTCCGAGCCGTCCCCCTCGCTGTCAGGCCGGCCGCACGGGGTGGGGAGAGGCTGTGACGCGAAGTCTCACCACGCACGAGCCCCAAGGACCCGCACGTGCACACCGCATCCAGGCCGTGACCACACTTCCCCCTCAGAGGCAGAATGACGGGATTGTTAAACAATAAATTACTTTATTCTTGGTATTTCCCCCAACCCTGACAACAATCTTGTGTTCCTTTTATAATGAGACAAGATATTGTTTTTTAAAAAAGGGTTTGATTCGTCTCCAATGAGCAAAAGCCATGGACTAATGAAGGCATGTTCCGAAAACCTGCCACGGTGACATCTGCCCGGAAAGTAATCGTCTAAGCCGATATTCCCTAATCGGGATGGGAAAGGGAAGCTGTCCCCCTTCTCACGAAGCCAGCTTCCTCACCCTGCCCACAGCTTTCATTCCTTCCTGCAACGGGGCCCAAGCCATCATTTAACTTCCAAACTAACATCACGAACCCCGTCGTGGTCATAGTGAAGTGAGTCAAATTTAACCCAGTCTGGTCCACAAGAAGCATGTCCCGGCCCTAAATTGTCAGCTGGATCAGGAAGGACACCTGCAGCTCACCCAGTTCCCCGGCGGGCAGCAGGGTGTGGGATGGGCCAGTGATCTTGATGAACCCCGGGACCTCGCTGCCCCTGCTCATCCCTGCACCCGCCTCCCTCCTGGGGCTCTGGCCGCCCTAAGGGGCTGTGGGGACTTCAGACACCACAGCAGCGATCACTGAGCAGGCCTGGGGGGTGCAGCTGGGACCCGCCCTGCCCAGGGCCCACCAGCACCCCAGGGACCCCAGCCAGCGCCCCTCCTGACCATGTCCGTTGTAACGACGTCCTGGCTGGGCGGGCAGCAGGCTACCCCAGGAGGGCTCACCAGGCGCCTGCTAGGGCCGTGGGGGCTGCACAGTCCAAGGGACCAGGCCAGCCTTGAGACCAGCCGTGAGGCTCAAAAGGGCCCTCCCAGGGCTGTGGCCAGGCGTCCTGAGTGGCGGGGGCACCTGGAGCTGCCCTGCGGCCCCGCACCTGCCGCTTGCGGCCCCGCCCCCCCAGGTTAGTGTGCTGTTAGGGAACCCTGGCACCTGTCACAGAGCACACACGGCAGCTGTGCTAAGGATGCAAGAACCCCAAGAGCCTGCCCTGCCGACACCCCACATGTCCCGCCCCCAGAAAGGGTCTCCTTTCCCGTCTTCCGTGTCAGACCCAGCCTGCACCCCCCCCCACATGCACTAGCCGCAGGGACTGCAGCTCTGAGGTCGTCTTCCATGGACAGGGTGGGGACAGAAGTGGGGGGCCCAGGGAGCGAGGGCAAACTTGCTCCCCCAACTTCTGGGAACCCCACCTCAGAGAGGGGAGGCCCCTCTGCCCTCTTCCGTCCTGAAGACCCGAGCAAGGTCAGCACTGACTGTGTCCACGACCCAGGGGACACGCGTAGGTCCCGGGTCACACGGAGCAGGTGCAGCTGTGCTGTGAGCCCTGGGGACAGGGGACTCGGCAGAGCCGGGCCACCCCCCACGGGGACAGCACTTCCCAGACCCCAGGAGCCCCCCGCGAGTGGGAGGAGGCAGGGGCTGCTCGGGGCTGTCACTGGCATGCCAGGAGGGAGATGGGCAGGGGCCCCAAGGGGCAAGAAAGGACAGGCACCTGCCACACGTGGCCACATGTGGGTGCTGTCTGTTCCACGTACACAGCAGGCCTCACCCACCTCACTCCAATAATGCCCCAAGAAATGGCAGCGGGAGACGGCAGCCAGCTCCACACAGCAAGTGCCCCAGGCAGGGCCCCCCAGACACGGTCTCCCCCAGGCAGGGCCCCCCAGGCAGGGCCTCCCCCAGGCAAGGTCTCCCCCAGGCAGGGTCTCCCCCAGGCAGGGTCTCCCCCAGGTAGAGGCCCCCAAGCAGGATCTCCCCCAAGCAGGGCCCCCCAGGCAGGGTCTCCCCCAGGCAGGGCCCCCCCAGGCAGGGTCTCCCCCAAGCAGGGCCCCCCCAGGCAGGGTCTCCCCCAGGCAGGGCCCCCCCAGGCAGGGTCTCCCCCAGGCAAGGTCTCCCCCAGGCAGGGTCTCCCCCAAGCAGGGCCCCCCCAGGCAGGGTCTCCCCCAGGCAAGGTCTCCCTCAGGCAGGGCCCCCCAGGCAGGGCCTCCCCCAGGCAGGGTCTCCCCCAGGCAGTGCCCCCCAGGCAGGGTCTCCCCCAGGCACGGTGTCCCCCAGGCAGGGCCCCCCCAGGCAAGGTCTCCCCCAGGCAGGGTCTCCCCCAGGTAGAGGCCCCCAGGCAGGGTCTCCCCCAGGCAGGGCTCCCCCAGGCAGGGTCTCCCCCAGGTAGAGCCCCTCAGGCAGGGTCTCCCCCAGGCAGGGCCCCCCCCAGGCAGGATCTCCCCCAGGCATGGTCTCCCCCAGGCAGGGCCTCCCCCAGGCAGGGTCTCCCCCAGGCAGGGCCCCCCCAGGCAGGGCCCCCCCAGGCAGGGTCTCCCCCAGGCAGGGTATCCCCCAGGCAGGGTATCCCCCAGGCAGGGCCCCCCCAGGCAGGGTCTCCCCCAGGCAGGGTCTCCCCAGACAGGGCCCCTCGGGTGGGTCACCCCAAACGGAGTCAGGAAGCCGAGGGAGGTGGGAGGCTGTACCCACAAGTGGGAGAGAATGCCTGTGGCTAGCAGTCCCGGTCACTGAAGCGGGTGCACAGAGACACTCAGTCCCCAAGGCCAGGACACGACCCCAGGCTGCGGCTCCTCATGGCCCTGCAGGGATGCAGCCCTCCCAGCCCTGACACCAGTCCCGCTAGCCCCACCCGCTCCCCGGCTGTGGGTGACTCAGAATAGAGATGGGGTGGGGGGGTGCCAGGAGAAGGGGGACAGGAGGGCGTGGGTGGGCGCCTGGCCCCTCACCAGCTGCCAGGAGCCGCAGCCGAGCTGTCAGGGGCAGAAGGACGCCCGCAAGGCACTGGTGCAGGCGGAGGAGGGACGGGAGGGGGGACAGGCCCACCTGGCAGGAGGACCTGCTGCCCCCCACCGCGCCCTCCGCCCCCCGCCCCGAGGCTTGGCCTGGGACAAGCGAGGCCACCTCCTGGGAAAAACCAGCAGTCGTGCTGGATGGGACATGAAGTCCTGCACGGAGAGTACACACGGCCTGGCAGGAGGCGGGGGCTGAGAGGGCAGCCGCTGGACCCCCGAGGACCCCTGGGATGGGATGGGCGGGCTGTGCTCACTGGGGAGCCCCGCGGGCATCCGGGGCTCCATCAGCTCCCCCACCCTGTCCGCAGGATGACCCGGGGACGCAGGCACGGCAGAAGGCTCATGCCTGGGGGCAGGGAGGCTGGGACACGTCATGAAGTCGGCCGAGGTCACAGGCCACGGCAGCGGCTGCCCAGGAGGCCCCACCAGGTCCAGCAGCTCCTGGATGGAGCCCATGGGGATCTGGGTCAAGGTCCGGCCCCTGCCCCAGGGTCAGCGTCCACTTCTGCATGGACACATGAGTGCCCACTGAGGCCCCAGGAGAGAAGAATGGCCAGCCCTCAGGCTACAGGGTGTGGGAGTGTGTGCGTGGCCTGGCCCCAGGTGGAGATGTGGACCAGCACTGGGGGGGCCTGGTGGCGTGGAGGGGTGGGCAAAGCCGTGGGGAGTCTGGCTGCAGCCCAGGCCCTTGGCTGCCTCTTTGTCGGCTGGGAGCCATGCACCTGCCAGAGACAGAGCTCCCCCCCCTGCCCCCCAGGAGGAGGCCAGGTGCTGACCACCTCAGGGGACTTGGGGGAGCCATAGCCTCCGGGGGGAGCCGGCCCCCTCATCCCATCCTGCATCCAGCCATTGGCCACGCAGGCCTGGGCTGCTCAGGCTCCTGCTCCCTCCAGGCTAAACCAGCAGGGAGCCCAAACCAGGGTCATCAAGCTGGGGGACTGCCTGTGTGCCAGCCTCTGGTGGCCATGGGGGACACTGGACATGGGGACCCTGAACTAAGCCAAGCCTCGCTCCGAGTCCGTTTCCCATGTGGAAAAGGGTGGGGCGGTCCCAGGGAGAGGACTTGACAGACAGGAGGCCCCGGCCCCCAGTCCTGCCCCCACCTCCATCCCCCCACTCCCAGCCTGCCCTGCAGAGCTGGGCACCTGGCCTGTTTTCCTGCTTCCCTCCACCAGCCCCATCCCACAAGACATTCCAGACACTGGCAGGTGTCCCCACTCCCCTCACCGGGGGCTTCAGCGAACATAGATGAGAAGCTGTCGCCCCAGGTGACCCACTGCACTGGGCCCTGGGACGTCACTCAGAGGTCCCTCTGCTTTCCCACCCATCTCCACGCCTGCACCATCAGATGGCAAGAGGGAGCCTTCCAGAATCTCAGGAGGCTCACGGATATCCACATCACCCATCGCCCTAGGCCCACTCCATGCAGCACCCACCCTGTAACTCTCATGTTCCCGAATTCTTAAAATCCCCAGGGACAGAGCTGGGGAAACCAGGCTGGCCCCCCTGGGGCTCTGAGCTGCTTGACGTCCTGGACATTCACACCTGCAGGGTCTCGAGGAGCTGGGGGGGGGTGGCCTGGGGAAGGAGCGGGTCAGGAAGGCAGGCAAGTTCGGGTTGGAGCGGCTGCACCTGCTCACACTGGGGGCGCCCACCTCGGCTCTGTCCTGCTAACGGCGTCCTGTCTGGGTGCTGAACTGCCAACTGCCGGGGAAGAGACTGCTCTCAGGAAGGACGTCCCCAAGCTGGAGCTTCCACAGCCTGAGCCTGCAGATGGGGCTCGTGGGGAGACTCCAGGGGCAGCTCGGGGTCCTGCCGGGCCATCTGGGACTAGCGCTCTGCACAGGCCCCCAAAGCTGCCAAGGGCTCCCGCCAGGTAGAGCTGTGATGACCGTCGCCCCAACTCTGACATGGGGTGTGGGGCACAGGGAGGCTGGGGGGGAGTGGAGCCGGGCTGTCACCGGGGGGACCCAGCACCAGAGCCCACGTGCGGGCAGCCGTGGGGGGTGAGGCCCCCGCCAGCCCGCGGTGCTTCCTGTGGGGCACCCCGTCCTGCTCCAGGCGCCCCGGGGTGCCGGCAGAGGGAGGACGGTGAAAAGATGCCCCCGCTCGCGGACTTCTGTGCGCGTTTTGTTTTAAAAAGGCAACGCGGCAACCAGCAATTACTGCGCCAGCGTCAGGCAGCTCCCCCACCCCACAAGGGTGTCTTTGCCATCCTGCAGCTGCCCCGGGGACAAAGACAGCCACCAGGCCCTCCCCACACGACAGCTCCCGGCCTCGGAGCTGTCTGCGGGCCACGTGGGGCTGGGTGGCAGCTGGGCCCCCAGAGCCCTCCCTCCCCGCCGTCAGCTGGCCTCCCGTGGACGGAGGCCTTCCTCACTCCCTCCTCAGGCCCAGAGCCATCACCCAACATGGGCGCAGCTCAGCTCTGAGACGGGGCCTGAACGTGGGGCCCCAGCTGTGCCGCCCCTCATCCAGCGCAACCTGGCTGTGGGCTTCCTGCCCCTCGGCTGCCAGAGAAGGAAGGTCCCCCCGCCCCAGCCACCTCCCCGGGCGCACGGGGCACAGTGCCCTCCTACCCCCTGCCAGAGAGGAATTATTCAGAGAAGCTGACCACATCCCGCTGTGGGGACCAGGGACTCCACTCTCTCGTCACGACGATGCCTGCCTCCGGCAGCCCAGGCTGCTCACGCGTCCCCAAGGACAGCATGCGGGCCTGCGTGACGTGCAGCCCTCCCGGGGCTCCGAGCCTGGGTAGTGTAGGCTGCTGTCCGTCTCAGCTGTCCGGGATCTGGGTCCTGTGCTGGGTCATGCCCGTGACCGCAGGGCAGGACGCCCACCCTCACCAGTGGTGACTAACCTCTGGAATGCTCAGTTTTGTCAGCTGTAAGACGGGCCACTGTCACCTTCCAGGACAGGAGGGTGTGGTGATGGGAGATCCCAGTGGCTGCCTCCTTCCCTGCTTCTTTGCCCAGCCCCAGTGCCACAGGTCCTATAGGGTAGGGTCCCGTCCCAGCCCACCCCCAGCAGCAGCCTTGATCCTGCCTCAGCCGCACAGCTGGGCCATGCTCTTGGCGTGAGCAGAGACCGCACGCCTTCCTCGAATGGGCACGGCCCCCACGGTGCAGGGCTCACCCGTCGCAGTCCTACTCAGAGATGACACCCAGAGCCCGCAAGACCCCCAGGACCCACTGAGCGAGAGGGCTGGGGCCAGAACCCGGGTCCTCAGACCTAGAGTTGCCCTTCTGAGCCTGCACCCACCTCCAGGGGGCTCTTGGCGCATGTGGGCATGGGCAGGGGTGCCGGGAAGGGTCCCTTCAGATTTGCGGAAGGACAGGGCTGATAAAACCACCCCATAGGGCACAGGAGTTCACAGACATTCCCTCCTGCTGACCCTCCCAATCACCACCCTGGGCCAGACCTCCAGGGACCGACTGCCCCCTCACCCCCCCTGCCCCCCACAACCCAGTGGGTGGGGAGCACCGCAGCTTTCTGAGCTCCAGGAGCACAGATACCACTCAGATCTCCAGGCCCCAAAGCCCCGGGGGCCTGACTCCACCTTCACAAACGCGGCTGCACCCCAGAGTCACCCCAACCGCAGGTGGCCATGCTCTCCACTTCAGCTGTGAGCCCACCAGGAACCGCCCACCCCCCTGGCCTGGCCTCAGCTCCTTCTCTGCCCTTGCCCTGGGCCCTTCTCCCCCCACCCCCATTTTCAGAAGCTTTGACTCAGCCTATCTGGTTGATGAATTAATCACAAAAAGCTATTCTTATCAACTGCCTGATAAAACACAAAATGCCCAGTTAAATTTGAACTTCAGATAACCAACAAGAACTTTTTAGTATAAGTATGTCCCAAATTCAGACGAACAACAATCCTTTTCTAGTGTAACTATGGCCCATTCGATTTGGGCCGCATTTGTATTCAACTTTTTTTCTTGGTCTATTTGAAATCCACGTGTAACTGCTAAATCTGGCAACCCAGCCTGTTCCCGCGGTGCTCCCCCTCCTCCTCTGACATGGGAATGAGCGTCCCCCAACACAACCTGAGAGACGGGGCTGGGAGGGGGAGGGCGCAGAGGGAGAGGCCCCCCCTTCCCACCCACCCTCCAAGTCCCCGCGGGACCCCTCCCACTGCCCAGGGTCCCCTGGATCCTCAACATGACAGCAGAGTGGACTGAAAGTTGGTTGGGGGTCTGAGACATACTTATTCTAAAAAAAAAAAAAACATTGTTTATCTGAAATTGGGACCTGCTTACGCTCTGAGGCCCTTGCTCAGGCCCCAGGGGGGGTGGGCGGGGGAGGGGGTTCCAAGCGGAGCGGAGGGGGTGCCCAGGTCGGGAGGGGTGCCGGAGCAGAGGAGAGGGAAGCTGTTCCGGAGCTGGGGAGGGGAGGGGAGTGGGGAGGAGGGAGGAGCAGAGGGAGGGGAGGGGTTCTGAGCCCGGAGGGGACCGTTTGAGAGGGGAAGGTGGAGGGGTCTGGACGAGGGAAGAGGAAGGGAGAGGAGGTGGGGGGGACAGGAAGGAGGGGAGGGGACGGTGGGGAGGGGTCCCCCACTCGCAGCACAGGGGAGGAGAAGGGAGGGAGGGGCGCCGGCCGCGCATGCTCAGCCGCCCCTGCAATGCGGCGCCGCGTCCTCCGTTAACCCAGTTCCGTTCCGCGGAGCCCGGGTCATTTTCCGGGCTGTGCAGGTCATGGGGGGTCCCCGCGGCGGCAAAACCCCGGTCCCGCTGTGCGAAGGGGGCCTGGGCGGGTTCAGGTTTCTCTGGGGAGAGGGGGTCGGGCTCACTCCTCCCCATCATGCTTTCGCGCAGGGGCGCCCCAAGGCACATGGGGCCACACGGACCCTAGGGAGAGGGTTGCCCAGCTGACCCAGGAAGGGACCTGGGGGTGAGCTGGGCATCAGCTGGGGGGTCGCAGGAGGCCCAGAGGTGAGGCCCGATCTCCTCACTCAATCCCCTCATCTAGAGATCGCCCCCCACCCATGAGGGGAACCCCACTTGTGAGCCCCACCTGTGAGGTCAGCCCCATGCCTGACCCCAGTCAGCCCCCTCAGCTGGGTGAAACCTAAAGCTGGCCTTGCCCCAGGCTCTGCTCAGCACAGCTCTGGGTACCTGATCAAGTCTGTGCTTCGGTAGGACTTGGTTTTCTCATCTGTGAAATACGGTGCCCAGCCCGACCTCAGGGGGTGAGGAAGGTCACTGAGAAGCCACATGAAGATGCGGTGCTGCTGAAGGTCAGGGCACGATCGCTGCTCCAGGCCCCTTTCCTCAGCAGGTCCTTCCTCCCCCACATTTAGCCGCCCAGGGTCATTGCCATCCCCTGCTTCCCGGGTGCTCTGGGCTCATGCCCGCAGCATGCCCTCCAAAGCCAGCAAAACTTCCCCCAAGAGCAGCCACTTGGTGCCGACAATGAGTGGGGGGT
The DNA here is from genome assembly GCF_029215605.1 of Mirounga angustirostris. NCBI lineage: Eukaryota > Metazoa > Chordata > Mammalia > Carnivora > Phocidae > Mirounga > Mirounga angustirostris. The sequence continues at coordinate 105,509,903 of NW_026991720.1, read as the reverse complement.
TGGGGGGGGCAACAAGACGTGGTTTTAAGACTCTCGTGCCCAACGACCACCTTATCCCAGCCAATTAATTTCCCTTGAACTGCTTTTGTTAACAGTACTTCAGTAATTCTGTTCACAGTCCCCTCCTCAATGACACAGCAAGCTTTACACTCTAGCCCCTACAGCCCGCAGCCCCCTCTCCACCCTCCTCCCAGAAGGACAGCTGGGCACAGATCTCGGAAATGGGCTTCCTGGCAAGGGAGTCGCTTTGGCGCTTGCCACAGAGCAGGCTGGGAGCCCTTGCTCAGGACACTGTGATCCTGTGGGGTATGTGTGCAGAGTGGCCGCCAGGCCTTGCCTCCCTGCTTCCCCTCCACAGAAATGCACCTCCCCAATGCTCAGGTGTCTGGGCGTCCAGATGACCAGGGGCCTACCCCGCAGACCCAACGCTGCAGTCAACCCTCTAGACACCCTCCACCCCCGTCCCCACCTTGGCCTCACACCTGGGAGCCTAACCCATCTCCAGCATACACCGTACTTGCCCCTTGTCAAAATGCGTCCACTCAAAGCATGTGTTCATCCCCTCAATACCAATTTCTGGAGCGCTCACCACCAGGGTGTGGGAGACATGGCGGTGAACCGAGCAGATCAAGGCCCTGCCCACAGGGCCCGGAAGTCTGGTGGGAAAGACAGCCCTAAAGTACAAACGGGGCGCTTGGGTCCCAGATTCCACTGGAGGCCGAGGGCAGATTCGTCCGAGGAAATGCCACCAACGGAAAGTTGGGGAAAAGCGTTTCCAGAGAGCACACACATGCAAAGGCCCCAGGGGTTTGAGGCACTGGAAGAAGCCAAGGGCCTGCGGAGAGTTCGTGGGAGGGAGAAGACAGGGCCAGACGAGAACTTGGGGCTTGCAGAAGCCAGCCCAGCAGCCTCACAGAGGGGCTGGGAGCAGGAAGGGCCCAGAGCCGCAAGTGCTCTCCAGGAGCAAGCGGTCAGTGGCGAGATGCCTTCAGGCTTGGGGGTTTCCGAGCTGTGCGGGAAGGCCCAGGCAGCTTCATGGAGGAGGGGGCCTGGGGCCTGCAGGCTGGGTGGCCAGCAGGGGAGCTAGGCAGAGAGGGGAGGTCTCGGGCAGCACTGTGCCTGCAGGCCACTCCTAAGCATGCTACTCCCTGCATGGCTGGAAATAAGCACACAGTAATTTTATCCCTATTAGGGCTGGGGACACTGAGGCACGGGGGGGCGGGGGGTGCCGAGCCCCAGCCCATCGCTGGCCCACACACAGCACGAAGGTGAGAGTCCACGTGGAGACCCTGTCCCCTCCCTCCCACTGGCCCCTCAGCTAGGAAGGCTGGGAGGGGCTGAGGAGGGTCCGAGGACCCCCTAGATCCCCGCACAGGGGAGGCGACCAGTTGTCTGTAGACTGCTTTTCCGTCAGAGAAACATGCTGAACACCATGTGCAAAATGACAGGCCGTCTGGGATGCGCTGCGGGATGGGGGCGGGGGGGTTACAGATGGAGCAAAATTGGCTGAGAGTCGATAGCTGTTGAAGCTGGGGGATCATTCTGTCACTTTCTCTATATTTAGGGATTTTGAAATTTTCCATCATGAAGAGTGACACAGGAAACAAAAATGTCCCAGACCCCCCAGTGCTGGGCAGTGCAGAGGTCTGAGCATGGAGGGCAAAGCAGCAGGGCCCCCCCGCCCCACCCCGAGGGAAGGCAGGACGGGGCGGGCCAGCCGCTCTGGCTCCCCACAGGCCCTGGCCGCGGCCCTGCTCCCGCCACCCATCCCAGGTGTGCCCAGCAAGGACACGGGCCCGGAGCAGGGCCGACAGGAGCCCCAGGCTCTGCACGGCTCCCCAGCCACACCACTGTCAGGGGCTCCAGGGACCTGGCCTCAGGGACACAGAGGCAGCAAAGCAGGCCGTCTGGTCAGGAAGGGGCGAGCAGGTGCGCTCCTGCAGGGGCAGAATGAGCAAGTGGTACTCTCCCAACACACCTGCGTTTTAGGCTTCTGCTGATCCTGACCCTCCCTACCTGTAGAACACTTTGGGGGAACCCCCGGTGTGGGGTGAGGGTACTTCAGAGGAGCTGCATGATTCCACAGAAACATACCCACATCCTTCTCTGCTTGAGCCTCACAAACTCCTATTCATCCCTCAAGACCCTCCTACTGCTCTGTGCCCTCCCCTGTGCTCACGCCCCACACATGGAGTTGCGGTGGCTCATGTGGATGTGTGCTCAGTGCCAGGCACGTGGGAGGGGCCCCCTCACCGGTCTCGGGGACATCTGAGGGGGGCTCCCTCTCCTCCTGTGGCCTGGAACAAGCCTATGTTCTTCCTGCCTTAGGGACTCCACACCTACACACATATCCTCCCAAACCACTGCAAGCCGGCACCCACCAGTGCCCCCACCCAGTGTCAGGGACCTCGGGAGCTCCCCTGCGCTCCAGGAGCACTGTGTGTGCGTGCCTGCATGCATTAGGACACGCTCCGCAGCAGCACCTCGTCCAGGCACGCGTGCCCGGGGGCTGCCCTGGCTCACAGAGTCACCTGGAGATCCATGGCATTCCCCCTCCCGGCCTGGCCACCACGGCCAGGCCACCGAGGCCAGCAGAGCCCACTACAGTCCCCCAAGCAGCTCCCAACGGTCCTTTGTCTTCAAAGGACCGTTGGGAGCTTATGCTTCTGGATCTGCCCAGAGTTTCCCTGCTCACACCCTCCGCACGGCCCTCGGGCCCCAACAGGAACAGCAAGCACTGAGGACGTGGGACTAACCCACCTGGGCACTGCAGGCCCCTCACCGTGAGCTGGGACAGGAGTGCCCACCCCTGGAAACACTGAGGCCTGAAGAAATCGCACAGGGTGGGCTCAGCTGCATGCCCGGCAGGCCACTGGACTGACCTACAGACCCCACAGACTGGACCCCACAGTCTCAGGCAGGATCCAGGCCAGCACTGCTAAGCTCAGTGTCTCTTTGGCCAGAGAAGGAGCCTCTCAGCTCAGACTCATGACTAGACACTAACTGGGGGTCCCCTGGCAGGCGAGATAGCACCAGGCCAGGGGCTTAACTTGACTCTCTCTGCCCAGGGGTCGCCCGGCCTCCTCCTGTCTGACCCTGGGGTCGGAAGACCCATGGGACCCCCCAGGCCACAGAGCAGGCTGGGTCCCTTGGTGCTAAAGGTCCCTTGGGGGGCCTGCTGGATCCCTGCCCCAGATCCCAGCCCCTCGCCCCCTTGAGTCTGTACTCAGAGTCACCTGCTCAGGGTAGAACCCCCACCACACGGAGCACTGTCGGACCCCAAGAGGGCAGGGTTCTATCTGCGTGCCCAGCCTGGGCCGCCACCCAGCAAAGGCTCCAAAGGGGCAAGGTGGGCAGGGTGAGGCCGCGTGCCCAGGGCCGACTCCCGCCCAGCACCACACTCACCCCTGCAGACCCAGAGCCCTGCCCTGCGCTGGCAAACTGTTCCCTGGTGCGGAAGACCTGGAGGGGTCATTCCGGCAGCCCCATAGCATCGGTCACTAGAAGTCTTCAGACCTCCGAGTGCCCCCACCTCCAGCCCTCCGTGAGCCCCGAAACCAGAGTCAAGGAGTGAGCCCCGGTCTGAGGGCATGGGTCCCTCTCCCTGCTGCCGGCCCCACTGGGCCAGAGGCACCACTCACGTCCCGCTGAGCTCTGGGCCTGCAGGAGCCCGGCCCCCGCCGACACAGCCCATGCCTACCTCTGGCCGACAGCTTCTTGGTGTTGATGATCTTGGCTGCATACTCATGGCCGGTGCAGAGCTTGACACAGCGCCGGACCACAGAGAAAGCCCCCCTGGGGAGGAAATGGGGGACAGAGAGAGAGAGGAGAGCCAATTAATGTCCCTGTGAGCACCCAGCACCCGACCCCAAAGCCCAGCCTGGGCAGAGATCTGTTCGGTGCAGGGGCACCAGATGCTCCTGGCCTGCGTCCTGGGCGCCTGCGAGGCCGTGGCCTTGTGGTCCTTGCTGGACCGAGGACCTGCCTGGGCCCTCCCAGCATGCGTCTTCTGGCTCCCTGCACCAAACTGTGAGGCCCAGCAAGTCCTCCCCAGAGCCGGGAACCGGCCTAGCTCCAGGCAGTGCAGGAGGGACCCGCTGCTCCTTCACCTCTGCTGACTGTGGCTCTCCCTGAGCCTAGCCTGGTGGGGGTGGGCCCCCTATGCCAGTGCCCTCCTGCTCTGCTCAGGGCGCCCCCGCCCCCGGCCTCAGCCCCTCAGGAAGCGCCCTCCACCCCTCCGCAGATGCCCCCCATTCACTCATGCTGCCTGCTTTCCGCAGTCCGGCCCCATCCCAGTCTCTCGCTCTTTCTGGGGGCCGCCCCTTCCTCTCCATCCGCACAGGCAAGCCCACTCGTCCCACGGGGCAGACGCAGTGAACCAGCAGGCCGCCAGGGGCCCGTCAGCGCAGAGGCGTAGGGCTCGCGTCCTCACTGACCTCCCTCTCCTCCCTGCCCGACCTGTGGCCCCAGCAGCAAGGTCCCGCCCGCGCTTTCCTCCAGTGTCTGAATTGCCCCCACATGCCCGCCCCCAAAATGCCACATGCAACCTGCCCCTGACGCGCATCACCTGTGGCCGCCACAGCGCCGGCTCCCCGCCGCACCTGGCCGGGAGGACTTGCCCCTCCCTGTTCCGCCCGCACTGCCCACCTGCGCACCTGCCCACCTGCCCGGACGGAAACAGCCTCTGCCGGCCCCGCCCCTTGGCCCGCCCTGCCCCCTGAAAACCACGCCCCCGAGGCCCCGCCCCGCCTCTACTGGCCCTGCCCCCTCTGTCGGCCCCACGCCGCCCCGCCCCGCGGCCCCGCCCCCGCCCCTCAATCCCCGCCCCCGCCTCTCCCAGTCCCGCCCCCTGCCCCTGTCAACCACTCACCTCGCCCCTGCTGCTCCCGCCCCTGCCCCTGCTTCTCAGCGGGCGGCTCAGCTCTCACCCGGTTTCAGGGCAGACACTGGGGGGCAGCGGCGGCCGCCTCTCTCGGGCCGCCCCCACCCGGGCCACTCCCCGCCTCATTCCGCCCTCCACGCCCGGGCTCGGTTGCACTGCTGAGCGGCGGGCTCGCCGGGCTTCGGAATGAGTCGGAGGTCCAGCCGCCACCGCCTGGGTGCCCCCGCCCCCCGGTGCCCCGGGCGACGGGCCTTCCCCGCTGCGACCTTAGCTACGGCCCCCGTCCGGACCGGCCTCAGCCCCTGCAAGAGGCCGCTGTATTCCCGCGGGGCCTCAAAGTTTACAGCCTAACAAAGCCAAAAGCCTTGAGTCAAAGGAAAGGACAAAACCGTTGTTTGTTTGGTAAAGGCACCCCACAGTCGGGGATGGGGGTCCGCTCTGGATGGAAACGGCCCTCCTGAGCCCACGGCCGCCGGCAGATCGCCGAGACGATCTTTCTGGAACAGGCAAGGCCGGCAGCAGAAGCACCTGCTGGTCCTACAGTTTTATCTCCCACTGCAGACTCCCAAGTGGGTGATCGGAAACCCGCCTGAGACTGTACCCGGCCCTTCTCCCGGGCCTGGCCGGCCCCAGACAGGCTCAGCTCAGGGGGGTCCCGGCCAGAGCCCAGGCGCAGCCCGACGCACCAGCCAGGGAGACCCTTCACTTGTTCATTCTCCTTCATTTAAACTCAATCAAGCTGCTATTTATTTGTGTGTCAGCTTACTGCTCTTTCCCTATCTCTGCTTGAAATGAGCTCTTGGGAATGAAGGGACAGGGGTCCCTGTCCCTTTTATAGTTTCAATCTTGACTTAAGTAATTGGGTGGAAAACATTAACTTCTACATGAAAGGGAGGGCTGAGACTGCCGTTTTTTATGTATTTTCCTGCTTATAATAATAATGATATAATGACAATAATAATAAACATAATCCATGCCTCCGGCAGAAAACGGAATAAACAAGATTAAAGAACACGTTGAAGGTGCCCCCAACTTCGTGACCTGTTGGTGGAGTCCCACCTGCTGTTCATGTTTTGCTTTCTCCTCCCTCTAGAAAACTCTCAACAACTCTTCCACAGCATGATGCGTGGTGACTGCAAACTGCTTTAGCAGAGGATACCGTCCCGGGGACGCCAGGAGGGTGTGTCAGCCTCTCCAGCCTCCCCTGCCTCCCCTGCCCTGGGGTTGGGTCCCCAACAGGATTTGGGCGAGCATGTGTCCCGCTGGGCAGGAGCTCCAGGTCCAGCTGCAGGAGTGACATCCAGGGCCCAGGCCCACGAGGGCGGCCCATCCCCACCGATAGGATGGCTCTCACTCTGGGGACCGTGCCCACTGAGGGAGGAAACGGGGAAGCGGGCCTAAAGAAGCCTGGCTGGAGACCAGCATGGACAACATTTCATCCTATTTGTGAACACCCACATTCCCGTGGCCTGGGCAGCATCCACGCAAGCCACGTGTGCGAGAGCCTGGTTTGTGGACTGCCTTCCGTGTTGCGCATCACCTCACACACAATCCCCGCTCTCTGACCTGGATCATGACTTGTCCTCTTGGGAGCAGAGAGCATTCCTTCCAGGGGTCGCCGAGCACTTTCTCATCCGCAGGCATCCGGGATGCGTCCAATTTCCCTCCTCATAAATGGCCTACCGTGAACATCTTGGTTATTTCCATAGGGTTATTAAGGCACAAGAGCTGGGCTATTTGTTGATTTGCAACAAGTTACACCACCAGTGATGGAAATGCTTGCCCTTCGGTTGCCCCAGTGTCCACCCCTGGCCTTTCTCAGGCCCTCGGAATCCCGGACCTCTGAACCCCAGCAAGAAACTAAAGCCCTGCCCAGGGCCTGCTGTGCCAAGTGTCCTGGGGCCACCTTAGCCAAGCACCACAGGCTGGCGGCTTAAACAGCAGAAAGGTATTGTCTCCCAGGTCCAGAGGCCAGAAGTCCAAGATCAAGGTGCCAGTTCCTCCTGAGGCCGTGGGGGAGGGTCAGCGGAGGCCTCTCCCCAGCTTCTGGGGGTTTGCTGGAGATCCCTGGTGCTCCTTGGTTTGTAGAAGCATCACCCTGATCTCTGCCTTCATGTTCACATGTCATTCTCCCTGTGTCCTTGTCTCTGTCCAAATCTCCCCTTTTTAGAAAGACACAGTCATATTAGATGAGGGGTCATCCTACACCAGGATGTTCTCATCTTAACTCATTACATCTGCAACGACCCTGTCGGGGGTCACATTCTGAGATCCCGGGATTAGCACTCTAACATGTGAATTTTGAGGAGACACCATTAATTCAACTCCCAACACACACTGGCCCTCAAGTCTACCTTATGCACCACTGTGTGCACCAGACAAACATTTCCCAAATGATGTTCCTCAAGTATTATCTCCACAGGAAGTTAACAGATGGTAGGTACAAACGGGGCTCTGTAGGCAATTAAGTTTGAGAACTAGTAAGTTAAACCGTGTTTTCCTTCCTTCCTCCCTCCCTTCCTTTCTTTTTTTTATTGCAGGACTTCTCAGAGCCTTTAATATGGTCATCTGTACTAGGAGTGTCCAACTAGGGAGTATGAGGTGCAGCCTTTCCCTAATTATTTCACCATAGAAATCTTATTCAAGAAGTCTCACGAGGGCCTCAATATTGACCCCTTTCTGAAACTTATGAGATGCACTGATGTCCAGCAACAGACATCTTATGAATGACACTGAAAAGGAGTAGGTGAAGTGCCAGGAAGGGGATGAAGCGCACATATGGGCAGAAAGCAGTAGGTCAAGTAGGCTGGGATTCCGTGGGAAGTTCTTACCCTCTGACTTCTACTTCTCCCAGCCAAGCCAAACCCTACAGTGACATATATCTTTTTAGTTGTGTTTAATTAGCATCCAATTAACAATAGCCAATTTGTGCTGTTTATCATTTTATGGACCTATTTGCTTTTGTCCTTTACCAATGTACCATATCAATTTATCTTTAAGCCTCTGAGACTCAGCCTTTAGAGGGAAGAGTAGTCTACTCTGAGTCAGAAAGACTGGGTTCTGCCCTGGGACTGTCATTTAAAAGTGGTTTGACTTTCTTTTTTTAGACTGTCTCCCCATCTATAAAGTGAAGATAATAATATTATCCACCCTCTGACCACACACGTGTATCGGATAATGACGCAAAAGCAGTTGTGCGAGATATATATTAGTCTTTGAGGGAAGAAGACCTCCACAAAGTAAGAAACGTGAAGGCAGCACAGAAACGCCACCGGCCAGCCAGCCGGTGTCCACAGCGCACCCACGGACACATTCCCAAACACTTCTCAGAGCAGTGGCTTCTCCTGGAGTCTTGTGGGCGCAGCTCAGAGGAAGAACCCAGCAGGGCCCCGCCTGGCCACTTGCGCTGCATGCCCTGACGAGATCAGGCTAAGTACGCACGGTGGGGACTAAGCATATCGGGACTTCATGCAGTCACACCAAGTTGGTACAGTCCCGCCCAGATGAGGAGCGCCCGACCTTGACACGGTTTCAGTCCCATGGCTCGCGCCACCTCCCGCAGTACAGCCCAGGGCCAGCACCCTTCCCCAGCACAGCTGCGCTCCCCTGGGTCCCAGGCTAAGATGTCCTTGAGAAGCTTCCCGGAGGGCTCAAGGCAGCAGAGGCGGCGGGACTGAGACGGGCACCAGCCCAGCGGCGCAGCGAGGTCTGGAGGGGTGGAACACAATGGGGCTATTTAACGGGGACAGAGTTACTTTGGGGAGACAATATGCAGCACTTCTGATGTCCTTCACGCGCCTGGAACGGGACGCTCAAACACAGTTAAAAAGGTAAATTTTGTGTTATGTGTCTTTTATCACAAGGACAAAAAAGTAAAGGGATGCAGAACACAGGAGCAGCCATACTGATTTCAGAAAGGGCAGACTCGAGCGAGGGGAGTTACCAGGATAAAGAGGCGCCTCACACCATGATCAGGCAGTCATTTCTCTACGAAGATATAACAGCCCTTAATGTGAACTGAAAGAGAGGGTGTCAAACTACACGAGGCAAAAACTGATAGAACTGCAAGAAGTCGATGGATCCACGATCATGGCTGGAGACTTTGACACCGTCCATCAGAAGCGGACGTGCCCATCAGGCAGAAAATTGCAAAGGCCATCACCGAACTCACCGGCACCATCCATCAGCTGGATCTACTGGACATCGACAAGACGACTTCACCCAGCAAGAGCAGAACACACGTTGTTCTCAAGCTCACATGAACATCCACCCAGACCGCATTCTGGGCCATAAAACACACCTTAACAAATTTATAAGAAGAGAAATCATACAAATTTGCTCTCAGATCACAGTGGAATTCAATTGGAAACAAAACCAGAAAGATAGCTGGAAAACCCCAAAATACATGAAGATCAAACAACACACTTCCAAAAAACACATGGGTCAAAGAAAAAAATATCAAGAAAAAAATTGTAAATATTTTAACTAAATGAAAATGAAAATAAAACTTAAGAAAATTTGCAGGATATACTAAGAGCAGTGCTTAGAAGAAAATTGTGTCATTGAATGCATATAGTAGAAAAGAATACTTAAAATCAATGATCTAAGCTTCTGCCTTCAGAAACTAGAAAAAGAAGAGCAAATTAAATCCAAAGTAAGCAGCAGACGTAATAAAAGAGAAGAAATCAAAGAAATTGAAAACAGGAAATAGAGAAAATCAATGAAACCAAAACTGATTGTTTGAAAAGATCAATAAAATTGATCAGCCTTCAGCCAGGATAAGAAAAAAGGAGAGAGGGCACAAATTACTAATATCAGAGATGAAAGGGGCCAACATTCATCCCATAGAAATTAAAAGGATAATAAAGGAATACTATGAACAACTCTATGCCCAAAAGTTGATAACATAGATGAAATGGACCAATTCCTTGAAAGACATAATCTGTCAAAACTCACACAAGGAGAAATAGACAATCTGAAGACGCCTCTATCTATTAAAGAAATTGAATCAATAATTAATAACCTTCCCCAAACAGAAGGTACCAGGCCCTACCAGTGGTGTTTGGTAGAATACCAAATGGATAGTCTAGTGGGTTCCAGTGGGTTCACTGGTGAATTCTACCAAACACTTAAGGAAGAAGTTATGCCAATTCTCTACAATCTCTTCCAAAAAAAAAAAGCAGCAAAGGGAATATTTCCTAACTCATTCTGGGAAGCCATCACTACCCAAAAACCAAAACCAGACAAAGACATTATAGGAAAAGGAAACTCCAGACCAATATCTCTCATGAACAGATGCAAAAATCCTCAAAAAACTATTAGTAAATAGAATCCAACAATGTATAAACAGGATTATACGCCATGGCCAAGGAGCATCTATCCCTGGTACGCAAGGCTGGCTGGTTCAACATTTGAAAACCAACTAACATCACCCATCATACCAACTGATTTAAAAGGAAAATCACGTGATCCTATCAATAGATGCAGAAAAGCATTTGACAACATCCAACATCCATTCGTAATAAAAACTCAGCAAACTAGGAACAGAGGAGAACTATCCCAACTTGATAAAGAACACTGTATTATCTCCAAATATCACAGTCTGCGTGGCTTAAAAAACAGGAATTTATGTTCTCACAAATCTGGTGGCTGGAGGTCCAAGATCAAAGTCCAGCAGGGTCTGGGTTCTTACATGAGCTCTCTTCTCTTGACTTGCATGTGACCACCATCTCCCTGTATGCCAGCAAGGCCTTTCTTCGGTGGGGGCGCATGGAGAGAGAGCAGGTGAGCTCTCTGGTGTCTCTTCGTATAAAGACACGAATCCTATTAGATCAGGGACCCATTCTTAGGACCTCAATTAACCTTAACCTTAAAGATCTTATCTCCAAATACAGTCGCGTTGGGGGTTCGGGCTTCAGCCTCTGAATTTGGAGGGGTGGGCCACACTTTAGTCCCTACCAAGAAGCTACAAAAAACCTACAACTAACCTCATACTTTTGGAGAGACAGTAGATGCTTTCGTCTAAGATCAGGTACAAGGCGAACATGTTCCTTTCCATCACTCCTTTTCAACATCATACTGGGAATCCCAGCTGATTTGCTAAGACAAGAAAAGGAAATAAAAGGCCTGCCCTCCATCCAGCTGGTCCAGGCTTCCTGCATGCTGCCTGCTCACCACCTCCGTCCGCCGCTGTCCTTCCCCCCCTTCTCTCAGGTAACCCACACCCTCCAGGAATGTCCAGCCACAACCACACTGGGGCCTTGCCGAAGCCACGGACCGAACCCGAGCACTGGGTATGCATCAAGCAAAGACCAAAATAAGGACAGAGGTGGGGCGGGAGGTGCTGTGTCTCTGAGGTTCCTCTCCTGCGGGCGCGGGGAGGCCTCAGCCAGTCCAGGGCCCCACGGCTCCCAGGGCCTATGTCCCCGGCAGCAGGAGCGCTGAGCCTGGAGGCCGGCGGCTGGGCCACCCGGGAGGAGCGTCCGTGTGCCTGAAGCCCGCGGTGGACTCGGTGAGGCGGCATGGCTGGGGCTCCACCAGGAGCTTGCACTTCTCGCCCTGCGAGCTGCCTGCTTGCACCTCAGCCCCATGTCGGTGGGATCTGGGCTGTGTTCTTAGGAGCTGAAGCAGCTCCTCTGCGGGAGGCCATCACCCCTTCACCGCGGGCAGCCCCTGGGGCCCCACCTGGAGGGGGCAGGTTCCTCACACGCTCCAGAGGGAGGCAGCAAGGTGCGTTTTGTTCTGTCCCCTAAAATGCACTTGGACACTGCAGAGGCAGGGCCTGCGTCTGCTCCTCCTCGCTCCCAGAACCCGGACAGCAGGGATTCCAGCTCGCCGAGGAAGCTGGTCATCAGCCGGGGGCCAGGTGCAGACGCAGTGACCGCTGGGACAGGACAGGGAAGCCCCGCCAGGCCTGCAGAGGCCCGGAACCTTCACCGCACCTGCGTGATGGTGGCACCCACCCTGCCTCGTCTTACCCCGGGCCCTCGCCCTGCCTGGGGGGTGCCTGCACCCCTCCCTGGCATGTCCCCATGTCCACTCTGCGAGGACAGGGTGGGTGGGAGATGCGGAGAAAGGGGCATGCGGTGTCCCCGGGCCCTGCCTGCGTCCAGAGGCACAGAGAGACAGCCTTGCCTCACCAGCCTCCTGCACACATCTGGGGTGCCAGGCGCCCCCACCCCCAATGTGCCCCATTCAAGCGCTACAGGGTGCTGCCTGTAATTGCCGGGCGAACCCTCATGGCCCACAGGCAGAGGGCAGCCCATCCTGAATTACCAGGGACCGAGGACCACAGAGGTTCCTGGAAGCACTAGACTTTCCGTGTTTCCCGCGGGCAGAGCGGGCTTAGAGCGGGCCGGGCCTGACCCCGACGCCCACACCCACCCTGGCTCCAGCCGTGGGGGTTTCGGGACGAGGCCGGGGTGCCACATCCTGGGCCTCCATCTTGCTCGGGGCTCAGACAGAGAGCACCAACTCATTCTGCCCACAAGTTACTATAAACACTTCTGTATTTTTAAAACACGGTTAATCATCATAGAACCATGTGACCGCGGAGCCGTGACCTCACCTGAATCTTGGTGGCGCACACCTGGGGGACTCTGGGACCTGCCACGGCATCTCCAAAGAGGTGCTCAGGGGGTAGTTTGAGACATGGCACGTGGGAACCCCAAAAGGTCCTCCCCCTCGAAAGCCTGGTCCAAAAGGAAAACTGCAGTGGGGAGTGTCCGAGGGGACCCCCATGGCAAGGGCACACACCCCGAGTAACCTGCCCATGGTCTCTGCCCTCCACGGACTGCCAGGCCCGGTGGGCCCAGGACGGTCCAGCAAAGGCCCCGAGGGAGCAGGTGCAGGAGGCCACAGAGGGTCCTGGGCACCTCATGCTGAGGCTGCCTGCCCTGCCTGGGGACAATGACATCATGTCCAGGCCACTGGGCTCTTGAGAGAGGGCACTCCCAGCCTCCGGCCCACCCTGTGCCTCCATGTCCCACTGCATGCCCAGGGGCTGCCCCCGACAGGGCCTGAGCCCGGCTCCGTGTCCCCACCCTTGGGATGGGTCTGGCACCCCTCCCTGGAAAGAGGTCTGTGTTGCTGCCCCACCAGTGTGACCAAGGACAGATCCGAAAGCCCACCAGGAAGAAACAGGACCACCGCAGTGATGGCTCCCCACAAAACGGCACCCGGGGCTTCCTTCTGGCCGGGGCTCCATGGGGGCCAAGCCACAGCCGCCCCAGTGACCCAGTGCCAGGCAGTCAGGTGAGCATCTGACAGGTGAGCTCTGTGGCAGGTCTCGGAGCAAAGGTGTGGGTTTCCACAGAACCAACACACAGGGTCAGGAGAGACCCCAGAAAGTCTCTGCCCCAACCCTCCTGGTTATAGATGGGGGACTGAGACCAGAGAGGTTTCATGGAAGCCCACGGCCGCACAGCCAGTATTGCGAAGTTGTACCCAGAAGGAGGAGACCACGTGAGTGTCTTTTAAAAATGTCCTCTGCACAACGTGAATGGTGGCTGGGAGACAGAAACAACCAGAACGTCCACCAACAGATGAACGGAACGTGGCCCATCCACACCGTGGCCCATCCTCAGCCTGGAAGAGGAAGGACCCCCTGACACCTACTCCAGCGTGGATGAACCCGGAGGACGCGGTGCTGAGTGGAATGAGCCACACACACAGGACACACGGCAGGGTTCGCGTTCTGGGAGGTGCTGAGAGGCGTCCAGTCCACAGGGACGGAGATGAGACGGCGGGCAGCAGCGCGGGGCGGGGGATGGGGGCTAGCGTCTCACGGGGACAGAGCTTCAGTGCAGAGGAGAAAGTTCTAGGCACGGCCTGTGGTGGTGGCCGCCCCCCAAGTGAATATGCTCAATGGCACTGAAGTGTGCACTTTGAGCTGGGGAGGACGGGAGTGCTATGCCGTGTGCATCTCACAGAAAACTGTCCGCGTGGGGTAGGCAGCCCAGTCTGAGAAATCATCAAGAAGGAAGGAAAGAAATTTGAAATGTTTTGTAATGAAAGTACTTGTAATGCTTTCTTGACAACCAGTTTTTTTTTTTTTTAAAGATTTTATTTATTTATTTGACAGAGAGAGACACAGCGAGAGAGGGAACACAAGCAGGGGGAGTGGGAGAGGGAGAAGCAGGCTTCCCGCGGAGCAGGGAGCCCGATGCGGGGCTCGATCCCAGGACCCTGGGATCACGACCTGAGCCGAAGGAAGACGCCTAACGACTGAGCCCCCCAGGTGCCCCGACAACCAGGTTTTTAAGACGTCTTCCTTCCGTACACGTGACAAGCCCGACCTGTGCTCTGCGCGCACGCATCTGAAGAACTCGGGGAGGGTCCGGGGCCCAAGAACACGAGAGGACGGATAGGAGCAAGTGTCTGCGGTGGGCGGCCCGGCACGGGCGTGGCCGCTGCTCGGCCCCAGGGGCTCCCCGGTTTGGGCGCAGAAGAGCGGCCGGTCCACAGCGCCAACCACGCCGCACTGGGGGTCGGGGGGCGGGTCTCCGGCGCTGAGCTGGCTCCTCCTCCCAGCCCCGGAGAAATGCTGCCGCCACCGGAGACCTCGAGACCGGGATGGCACGCGGGGGACACGGGGGGAGGGCCGTGCGTGGCTGTGCCCTGCCGCAGCCTGGACTGGGACGGGCGGCCCCGGGGCTGGCTCCCTGCACACTTGCACCCACCCTGACGACAGCTGGGGCTGTGAGGGGTCCCAGGCGGCCCGCCGCCCGGCCGCCGGAGGAGGAACCAGCCCCCGCCTGGGCGTGCCCCGCGAGGCCCCGCCCAGCGGCGGGCTGCGCGGAGTCTGGGCCCCGCCCACCGGCGGGCTTTGCGGAGTCTGGGCCCCGCCCACCGGCGGGCTGCGGGGAGTCTGGGCCCCGCCCAGCGGCGGGCTGCGCGGAGTCTGGGCCCCGCCCACCGGCGGGCTGCGCGGAGTCTGGGCCCCGCCCACCGGCGGGCTGCGGGGAGTCTGGGCCCCGCCCACCGGCGGGCTGCGCGGAGTCTGGGCCCCGCCCACCGGCGGGCTGCGCGGAGTCTGGGCCCCGCCCACCGGCGGGCTTTGCGGAGTCTGGGCCCCGCCCAGCGGCGGGCTGCGGGGAGTCTGGGCCCCGCCCAGCGGCGGGCTGCGCGGAGTCTGGGCCCCGCCCAGCGGCGGGCTGCGGGGAGTCTGGGCCCCGCCCAGCGGCGGGCTGCGCGGAGTCTGGGCCCCGCCCACCGGCGGGCTTTGCGGAGTCTGGGCCCCGCCCACCGGCGGGCTGCGCGGAGTCTGGGCCCCGCTCGCTGCTCTGGGCCCGGGAGGGCCGGGCTGGCTTCCCACCGGGGCTCTGAGGCAGGATGCACCGCTGTGGGGACAGAGGCGGGGACCCCACGTGGGACAGCACAGAAGACGCGGACGAGGCCGGGGAAGCGGACGTCCTGACCCTCGGAACAGCAGTTCAACCCCGAGGGAGGACCCTCAACGCCCCGCCCACGGTCAGGGGCCACGAAGCCCGCCGCGCCCCTTCCCCAGGGTCTGCTGAGAACTGGGGGGCAGGAGAAGGCGTGGTCCCTAGGACGTCATCAAGGGGGACCCCGAAGGACCCTTCAAGGTCAGGGAAGGCGGAGGGGGAGGGACAGAGAGGGACAAACCCGGCCCCGCCCAGCCGGACCCCCAGCAATGGGAGGGGACCGCCCATCATCGGTGGGCACCGCAGAGCCTGGCAGCACACGCAACAGCCAGGGGAGGTCTGAACCGGGGTGGGGGTGAACACCCCGCACAAGGCAGGCCGACCGGCAGGCCGTTACGACTGGCTTTTGCTCCCGTCCTACAGAAAATGCACCGTGCCGTCCTGGCTGGCCACAGGGCTGACCCCACAAGTCCCAGTGTTGCCAGGAGGGCCCCACGCAGACCCGCCGGGGAGGGCCCCCGAGGCTCAAGGCCCTGGCTCGGGAGTCCTGGATGGGACAGTCCAGGGCCACTGAAGACAGAAGCCAGTGGAGCCCCAGAACGCAGGGCTGTGTGTGTGTGTGGGGGGGGGCGGCACAGTACCCTGGAAGCAGAACCCAAAAGTGAAGTGTTTCAGACGTGCCCTCCCCTACGTGGGTGTCCAGAGGGGCTGGAGGACCCTCATCCCACGTGGCACCTGGCAGCTGGATTCGAGTTGAGAGCACCCCAGCCCAGGCCCTGCTCCAGAGGGGCTGGGGGTTCCTGGGCCTTCCTGGGTTGGCAGGCACCTTGGAGGGTGCCTGGGGACAGCGGGAGCCTGGAGGATGGGCGGGGGAGAGGGGAAGGAGGTAAGGAGAGGCACAGGAAGGGAAGAAGGGAGAGAGCCCCAAGAGGACCCGGGTAGGCGGCCACATACTCAGGAATAACAGAATCTGGGTTCTGGGGTCCCCGCCGGCCCCACTCCGGCCCTCCTCTACTCGTCATGGCCAACCCTGCTAACAGCAGGTCCCCCTCCACTGCCCACGCCTGTCACCACACCCACTGGGACTCCCCCTCCCCGCCGCCTCCAGGGGAGCCTTCCCTCCAGAGGCAGGAGAGCAGGCCTCCCGCCAGCACGGTGTCTTCCAGAACCAGGCGCGTGGGCCTTGGCCCCCGTCACGCCGCTCTGTTTGCTCTGAGACCGCTGTGGACCAGCGCCAGCCGGGCCGGCGTCAGAAACACGGAGAACTAGAGGCTCCAGCCTCTGTCCAGCCTCTGGGCCTCCGCCCTCCGCTGCCCCCACAGGTGCCCCAGCGTGGGAGACAGCGAGCGGGCGGAGGGCCACGGGGGCGGCCCACGCGGTTGGGCCACGGCCCCGCCTCAGGCACCGCGGTGACAGCACCAGGGAGCGGCCAGCCAGAGCCGCTCTCCCTGCGAATCTCACTTCCCAGCAATTTGGGGGTTGAGAGCCAGATGCTAGAGTTCTCTCTTTTTTTCTACATCGGTTTTATTTAGGTTTAAACATCTTTATTGAGATATAATTCATGAACCAAACAATTCACCCACTTCATGTGTATAATTCAATGGTTGTTACTACAGCACAGAGCCGTCCGTCCGTCACCACTTATGGTGTAAGCTAAGCTTACATTTCCATCACCGGGGATGCACCGCACCCGACTGCCGCCCTCTCCCCTGCACCCCTGCGCCCCGCGCTGCCCTCTGTGCCCACGAGCTGCCTGCTCTGGATGGGTCAGGTAACGGGACCATATGACACGTGGGCCTCCAGACTGGCTTCTTTCCATGCTCCCCCAGGCCAGGCCATGCACCAGACGCGCTAGACCTCATCTCTTTTTATGCCCAGGTGCTTCTCCATCATGGGGGCACGACCCGTTCTCTTCACCCATTCAACAGCCGATGGGCATTCGGGTGGCTTCCACTCTCTGGCTGTTAGGGTTCCGGCTACTAGGAGCAGGATTTTGTGTGGACCTGGGCTTTCCTAGCTCTTGGGTCCATGTCTAGGAATGGAACATTTGGAGGAACGGCTTTCCACGGCAGCAGCGTGTGTTCCCACCAGCAGCGTGTGAAAGCCCCAACCCCACACCCTCACAAACACTGGCCACCATTGGCCCTCATGATGCTCGCCATCCTGGCGGGAGTGAGGTGGTATCTGCTTGTGGTTTTCATTGGCATTTTCCCAAATGACTATCTTTTCTTCCGCTCATCGTGCACTTAGACATCTTTGGAGAAATGTCTATTCAGGTCCTTTGTCCAATTTCTAATTGGTTGTTTGTCTTCTTACTGTTAGATAGTATGTTCTTGGACTAGTATAAATACAAAGTCCTTATCGGATATGTGATGTGCAAATATCTTCTCCCATTCTGCGGATTGTCTTCTCGTTTTCCTGAGGGCGTCCTTGGAAGCACAAAACTTTTTAATACTGATTATGTCCTCTTCTTCTTTTGTTGCTGGTGCTTTTGGTGTCGTACCTAAGAAACCATTGCCAAATCCTGGATCACAAAGATTTACTCCTATGTTTTCTTCCAAGAATGTTATGGGTTTAGCTCCTACAATTAGGTCTATGATCCACTTGAGATCATAGTGTTATGGTGTTAGGTAGGGTTCCAACTTCATTCTTTTGCACATGGACACCCAGCTGCCTGTGTGTTGAATGGATCATAGTGGGGAAAGACCATAATCTTTCCCCATTGAAGTGTCTTCTTGTCCTTGTCAAAAATCTAATGACCACAAGATGTCTGGGTTTATCCTAGACTCTCAGTCCTTTTCCACTCATCTATGTGTTTATCCTTATGCCAGTACCCACACTGTCTTGATTGCTGTGCCTGTATAATTAGATTTTTTTTTTAAGATTTTATTTATTTATTTGACAGGGAGAGACACAGCGAGAGAGGAAACACAAGCAGGGGGAGCGGGAGAGAGAGAAGCAGGCTTCCTGCGGAGCAGGGAGCCTGATGCGGGGCTCGATCCCAGGACGCTGGGATCATGACCTGAGCCGAAGGCAGACGCTTAACGACTGAGCCACCCAGGTGCCCCTAGATTTTTTTTTAAGTACTCTCTACCCCCAACGTGGGGCTCAAACTCACAACCCTGAGATCAAGAGTCGCATGCTTCCCTGACTGAGCCAGCCAGGCGCCCCTAGTTTTGAAATTAGCAAGTGTGAGTTCTTCCACATTGTTCTTCCTTTTCAAGAATGTTCTGGCTCTTTCTGGGTCCCCTCACATCTCTATATGAATTTTAGGATCAGCTTGTCGATTTCTTTAAAGGCAGCTGGAACTTTGACAGGTATCATGGAATCTGTAGGTCAATTTGCAGTGTCCCACTGTCTTAACAATATTCAACATTCCAGTTCATGAACATGGGATGTCTTTCCATTCTCTTAGGTCTTCTCAAATTTCTTCCAATAGTAGTTTGTGGTTATCAGTGTTCAAGTTTTTGCACTCCTTTTATCAATTTATTACTCAGTATTTTATTTAGATATTATTGTGAATGGAATTTTCTTAATTCCTAATTTTATCTTGGGATCAAATATTGCTAGTGTAATAAAATATAATGGAACTTTGTATCTTGATCTTGTATCTTGCAACTTTGCTGAATTTACTTTTTGTCCCCATAGCCCTCCTGGGAGTTCCTTAGGATATTCTATATATAAGACGATGTCAACTGCAAACCCAGAGATAGGTTTACCCATTCCTTTCCAATATGGGTGCCTTTCCTTCTTCTTGCCTAACTGTCCTGGCTAGAACCTCCTGTAGCACGTTAATAGAGGTGGAAAGAGCAGATATCCTTGTCTTGTCCTGATCTGACATTGACCTTGGGAGAAAGCATTCAGTCTTTCGCCGTTCAATATGTTAGCTGTGGGTTTTCCATAGATGCCCCTTATCAACTTGAGAACGTTCCCTTCTATTCCTAGTTTGAGTGTTTTTACCAGGAAAGAATAGTAGATTCCGTCGAATACTTTTCTGCATCTATTGAGATAATTATATAATTTCTCTATTTATTCTATTAATACGCTGTATTACGGTGACTGATTTTTGTATGTTGAACCAATCTTCCATTATTCCAGGGATAAACTTTCCTTGTTCATAATATATAACCTTTTCCTATGTTGCTAGATTCATTTTGTTAATATTTTCTTGAGGATGTTGCATCTACATCCATATCAGTCCATAGTTTTCTTTCTCATGGGACCTTTGTCTGGTTTTAATATCAGGGTATTATTGGCTCCATAGAATGAGTTGGGAAAAAATTCCCTCCTCTTCTATTTTTTGAATGACTTTGTAAAGGACTATTCTATTAATTCTTCTTTAAATGTCTGATAGAATTTACCAGAAGCCTGGGCTTCTCTTAGTGAGACATTTCAAAATTTCTCACTTACCAATGAGTCTCTGTTGTTGTTATAGGCCTATTCAGATTTTCTGTTTCTTCTTGAGTCAATTTCAGTTGCTTGTGTCTTTCTAAGAATTTATCTGTTTCATCTAGGTTATCCACCTGGCACACAGTTGTTCACGGATTCCCTATCATCTTTTCATTTCTGTAGGGTCAGGTGTATTGTCCCTTTTCCATTCCTGATTTTAGCACTTAGAGTCTCCTCTCCTTTGACATAGCCTGACCACCCCTTTTACAGCTGCAGCCTTCCTCCTAAATGGCACTCCGGGGTTTTGTAATTATTCCCGGAGCAGAGGCATTAATCACCTTCCACCCATCATAGAATGTGTTTAGTGTTTATGTTTGAACTTGCCTCCCCCACCACCATAAGCTCTGTGGGAGCAAGCATGCTTTGTTCACAACTGCTCCCCCCGTACCTAGAGAGAGCCTGGTAAACAGTTAAGTGTGCAAGCAGACTTACGGGATGAGCGAGTCTACAGAAGAGCAAAAGAAACCAGAAAAACTGCCAAATAAATAAGTAAATAAATAAATGGCCCTGATGCTCTAGACATGCCCTATTCAGTGTGGTGACCGCGGCCTACAAGCAGCCATAACCGCCTCAGATGTGCCTGGTCCGAACTGAGACATGCTGTAAAGTGCACAACAGATTTCAAATACATAATATTTTTAAAGATATAAAATAGCTTAACAATAACATTTGCATTGATTTTGTGTTGACATAATACTCTGGATACACTGAACTAAATACATCTATTAGTTAAGCTTCCTTTCACCTGTTTCTGTTTAAGTAGTAGAAAAATTTTAATGACAAGTTGACTTACATCCATGGTTCGAATTTTATGTTTCTTCTGGACAGCACTGCTCTAGACAAACAGGATCAGGAGTAACATGGCTGAGTGTACGGAAAAAGGTGGCCAATTCCACACCCACGGTCGGGCGAGGCTCATACAGAGCCCAGGGACGGGGAAGGAGCCTGGGCCTGGCCTCGGGTCTGTGTCTGTGCTGCCCATTGCAACGCCCCTGAGACCTCATCCCCCTCGTGTCTGACTCAGCGGGTCTGGGGAGGGGGTCCCTACTGTGTAGAGGGCTGGGAACCACTGCGTTGGTCACCTCTTCGGCAGGTGCATTCCTCACTAGACCAGCGCTCTTTATCCAGAAAGCCCTTAACAGACAACCTGGCAAGGGGCGCCTGGCTCAGTCGGTTAAGCATCCGACTCTTGATCTCGGCTCAGGTCTTGATCTCAGGGTCGTGAGTTCAAGCCCCGTGTTGGGCTCCACGCTGGGCGTGGAGCCTACTTAAAAAAAAGAAAAAAAGAAAGAAACAGAAACAGATGGCCTGGCTCAAGCCAATGACTCTGAGAACCAGGAAGCACCTCAATATACAAGAACAGGACCCACATGAAGAACGTTATGAAGACATGGAAAGAACGCTGCAAACTCTTGGCATCAACCCCGCGGCAAGCCCCTCAGAGATGCCTGCCCCGCAGCCACACCTCACCAGGTAACAAGACAGGCGACCACTCAAGCCAGGTGTCTGAGTGTCCCCGGGACCCGCAGAAAGCATTGGAGGCCGCTCTGTAGGGCACCTACCACGTGCCTGGCTCAAAGCCCTGGAATTCAGGGTGGGCTGGGTGATGGAGAGGCAGGGGCTGCCCCTCAGCTCCTCGCTGGAAATGGGCATCACCCTGGACGGGCTGGACCCGTGGAGGGCGTTACCTCAGGGGACCTGGTGACTCTCCTGTTTGAGGTCAAACCTGCACCGGCTGCTTGTCAAGTGGGAACGGTGGTGGCCCTGAAATCAGTCGTCCCCCACCCTGCCCCCCCGTAGAACAGTGCGGTTTATGCTTCCTCCATAAAATTTTCTTAAATCTTCGCCCAGAGATTGCCAATCTGTTTCAGAATTCAACAAATGCTGTATCTGGCTTAACAAAGAATCGTTGCCTTAGTTATGTTAGGATCATTATGTCTGAACGAAAGGATGACGTGCAGCAGGAGCAGAGCCCCTGGCCAGGCTAGCGACCCTCCGCACACCAGGGGACAAGGGGCCCCGGGGCTTGGCAGCGAGTCCTGCCACTCTAACGTACAAGGATGCTTTTATTTTAAGTAGATTCAGACTTTTATATGAATAAAATATACATTTCTATGTAATATGCCAATATGATAATTTTTGGAAAACCAAGTTGATACATAATGCATTTTTATGTTTCTCCACTAACAAAGTGACTCGCAGCTGTGAAAGATGCTTTAAAAATCAGATTCCATTTTTGTGGGAGAGGAAGAGGGAATTAAATTTTTTTTAAATATATTTGCAATCTCCAGAAAGGCCACATCTCGTGCCTTGAACCAGGGCCTTGGAGAGCAGAGGGAGGATCGGGACGTGTCCAAGGAGCAGACACCATTCACCTCTGCCCGGTTGGTCCTGGTCAGCACCTGTTAGACCCCCGTGGGGTCAACACGGACTCTCAAGGGAACGTCTTTTTCTGTGGAAGGAAAACAATATCTCTCCCTTAGACGAGAGAAAAGGTGGGGGGGGCGGATATGGTCTTGGGTTCTCTCTGAAGGAGACCCCTGCGCCCGGCCAAGAACAGACGATGCCTATCCTCCTCCCTGCACAGTAATCACGTCCTCCAAGAAAGCCTGGGAACCCTGACATCACACACGGGCCCTCTCATCCCCCGTCATGCTTATCAGAGGACGGGGCCCATCTTCGGCTTAAAAACTATGACCGGCACACGCCGGTGTGACAAGGAGCACGGACGGGCCCTGAGCTGTAGGAAAACGCTCCGACTGGAGGGATCGCTGTGAACAGGTGTTAGAGCAAACAAAACGCAGAATCACATACACGGTGATTCCATCTGTGTTTTTAAAGTCAGATACATACGTGACCTGTACGTGCGTGTACGTGAGCACGTGTGTCCTTACACCAACGCTAGTCCGCCCGGGCTCCTCCGGGCTGAGGAAACTGTCAAAGAGTCACCTTTACTGCACATACATGTATATTTACTTCTCTTTATAAGACGATACTGTCCTTGCACTTCGTTTAATTAATGCCATAAAATCTCAAGCCTTGCTGGTCCAAATGCGGCAGAGTGTTGGTTGTCACGGAAGGACGACCAAAGGAAGCAAGGTTTTTACAGAAAGAAACCAGGGCCTGGAGAAGCACAGCAGGCGTGGTGAGCGGCCTGCCAAGGACAGGTGAGTCCCGAAAAGCCGAGGGTCGAAGTCGACCACAAGCGGGACGTGAGTCAGCGGGTGGAAAGAACAGAGTGGGGGCACGAGCTTCTGCGAGGAGCAGAAGGCGGACTCCGGCGCCCACTGTCCAGATTCGAATCCGGGTCCACGTGGCCTTGGCCCCGGATGGAGCGTCTCGGCGCCTCCGTCCACCTGTGCCATGAACCGGGAATGGTCACAGGGCGGATTTCACAGATGAGCACGCTGATGTAATAAGCACCACTTAACTGCTGGGACCGTTACCAGGAGAGAAAGAGTGCAGGTAGCAAGTGCGAGAGGTATTCTTAGCTCCCGGCAAAGTAGGTTATGGTATAAAAATACCGCTCAATAGTAACTACAGGAGCGTCACCTTCATGTGCATCCTGCCGCAGCCACGCGGGTGTGACTTCTTCCCTAAACACCCTCCACTAAGGATGGGACTCCAGCTCTAGGGGCCAGTTTGCTCACCCCTCCCTCGAATGTGCAGCCCCGGGCGCCGTGGGCAGGCCTGGTGCCTAAGGGGCCTGCACCCCACCCGCAGGCTAGTGGGGGGCTGCCCGCGTGTCGGAGGGGCCGAGGGCTCGGGCCAGCCAAAAGCGGGGCGAGGGAGGGGTGGGCCCCAGGGGGGGTGTCTGGGGGTGCAGCGAGGGCAGAAGGCAGCGCTGGCATAAGGCTCTGGGGTGGGAAGCGCTCGCTGGAGGGGAGGCGAGAGAGCAAACAGCTCACTCCTCCTCCACCAGCCCTCTCTTCCTTTCCTGGCAAGTGGCTTCGCAGCTCAGGAGACTCAACCATCAATCTGCTCTGAATATCCTGTTTATCTATTAACTCCCTAGCAGGTCACTCACTGGCTGAGACAAAGGCCCATCGCCAGCGAGGGCTCACGCCCCAGGACAGGGCCTCCTCTCGTCTGACCGGCGGGCTGCAGTCAAGGACACACCAAGGTCAGCTCTGGGCCTGGCAAAGTTCAGGGGGAGCTGGGAGGGGTGGGGTGCCCTGGACTGGAGGCCGGGCCTCCTCGCTGCTGGGACACACGGCCCATCCTCCCTGAGCCATGGTTCTGGGTCTGTAAAATGGGGCAGGAGGGCGGCTTCCTGGTCAACTCGAATCAAGTGACGTGAACTTTGGAGGTGGTTACAGCGGGGCCACCTTACCCCAGGGAGAGCGTTCAGTACCCCTGAAACCCGAACCTCGTGGGAGTTACTTTCTTCTGTAGAGATCTCCCACATTTTAAAGGAGATGACCCCCCAAAGTGGAAGATTCGGGAGCCCGAACACAAAGACCTCTCCCTACCCAACCGACTGTCCAGCAGCTGAGATCTGCCAGTGCCGATGCACATGGACACACGGACCCCCACCTGCAGCCCCACCGCCCGGGGACCAAGCCTGCAGAAGCTGTCGCGCCTGTGCACCAGCGAGCTCGCAGTGGGCCTGGAGAACGCGGCACCGGGAGCAACGTAGGCCTCCATCCAGAGGCTACAACGGGCCTCAGGCCAGCAGCCACTGCGGTCGGGTGCGCTGGGCACGGAGCTGAGTGAAAACACGGATCAGAACAGTTCTGGAAAGTTACAACAAGTCACACCACAGAACCCTACACGTTCGATTCGGGTGCTCCTATCTGTGTGTAAATGAAGCAAAAAGTCTGGAAGGATCAACTGCAAATACGGGACAGTGGTTGCAGGACAAAGCTTACTGAGCGCTTTTTCCAGCTTTGCTGGGATGTAATCGACACACAACTTTGAGTACAAGGTGTACAGCGTGATTGATAGGTGTGTGCGCATCATGGGACGACGCCCATCACGGTTAACACGTCTGCCACCTCACGGAGTCACTGCCGCGTGCATGCGCGCGCGTGCAGCGTCTGTGTGCAATGTGTGCATGCGCGCGTGTGCGTCTGTGCGTGCAATGTGTGTGCGTGTGTGCAATGTGTGCATGCGTCTGCGCGTGTGCAGCGTCTGTGCGTGCAATGTGTGCGTGCGTGCAATGTGCGTGCGCACGCATGCATGCATCTGTGCGTGCAATGTGCGCGTGCGTGCGTCTGTGCGTGCGATGTGTGTGCGTGCGTGCAATGTGTGCGCGTGCGTGCAATGTGTGCGTGCATGTGCGCGCGTGCAGCGTCTGTGCTTGCAATGTGTGCGTGCGTGCAATGTGTGTGCACGTGCGCGCAGCGTCTATACATGCAATGTGCACGTGCGTGTGCGTCTGTGCGTGCAATGTGTGTGCGTGCGTGCAATGTGTGCATGCGTGCGCGCAGCGTCTGTGTGTGCAATGTGTGCATGCAATGTGTGCGTGCGTGTGTGCACGCGTGTGCGCGCACATCGTTAGAATTTTTAAGACCCACTCTCTCAGCAAATTCTAGGTACACGACATGGTACCGCTCCCCAGGATCACCGAGCTGGACGTCAGGGCTCCAGAACTTACTCGAAATTACTTAACACTTACTTGTCGTGCTTTCTTGTAATAAAAAAAAAAAAGAACTTAAAGCCAAAGGACAAAAAGTAAAAGTTTTCAGTTCTTGGTAGGAGAGATACAAGTGTTCTTTTGTTACTCCCGGAATTTTTCTCAATTTTTAAAATCTATCCGCCATAAAAACGATGAAAACCGCATGGCTGCCCAGTCGACGCTGTGCCAAGCACTTCGCTCCCTTGCTGGGTGCCTGTCTGGGGACCTCCAGCTCCAGGTGGCTCTTGACCCAGGTCGTGGGCCTCCTGGCGGGCGTTCACCAGCCCTGGTCTGGCGGCCCTGCCCCACTAGACCAGGAAGGGCAGAGCCACAGAGAACAGCCCCCTTGGCCCCCGAATCCTGCTCCCCGGGGCCCCCAGGGAAGGATTCTGAGCGGGGCAGGGAGGGGAGAGGGGGTGGCCACGTCTCACAGGCAGCTGTGGGCCCGTGGCCCGGCCCTTCCCGGGCACAGAGCTCCGTGTCCTCTGACTGGTGCCAGGGGCTGCAGCTTTAAATAAACTTGGACTCATGCACCTGGGGCCAGGGCAGCAACACCCACTGCCTCAGGCAGGCGCTGTCAACAAGCCGCAAGCGGGCATCATGGCCACCTGGACCCCAGCCCTGGACGGAGGGGGGGGCCTTCTGCTCCCTGCCCTGCCGCGGCTCCCCCTGCACTTGCTCGGCCTCCCCTACCCAGGATGCCCCAGCAGGGCTGCGACAGGCCCCCAGGGCCCTCCCTGGGCCCGCTGCCTGAGGGGCTCCACAAGGGAATGCTGGGCTTGCCGAAAGCCTCCTGGTCCCAGAGGCGGGGCCCCAGGTCCTGGGGCGTGTTCCCTTCCCCTGCCAGGCCCCTGCCCACCCCGACGGCTAGGGCGCCTCACCCACTCACCCTCGGGGCCGGCTTCACCGCCCGCAGGCAGCCACGTGGCTCCCTTCTCGAAGCTGCTCCAGCTCCTGCTGCTGGGGAGGAGCCTGGCCTCCACGCGAGGTCCCCTCCTGGCCCCTCCCCAGGGCAGTCGAGACCTCCACTCCCCGGCGTGGGTGTGGGTGGCAGTGGCCAGGATTAACAGCGGCTGCTGGAACCGGACGGAGGCCTGCAGTTGGGTGGGCCACCCTGTGCCGTGTGGGACCCACAGAAGCTCGCAGAAAAGTGTAGGGGTGTCAGCTTGAGAGAAGTGGTGCCTGGTTTAGGGTCTGCATGCTCCTGGGCAAGCAGAGAAATGGCAAGAAGGTCCCCTAGAAAGGGTGACTTCCTCCCACAGCCACCCTCTGCCTGGGAGAACCGCTTGCCTCCGTCTGGGGACCCCCAGCCCACTGCCCCTTCTAGCTTCTTCCCAGCTGTATTCAGGGCCTCAGGGCTGCGCACAGTGGGGGTGCCAGACCCTCCCAACCATCTGCTCGGCTCTCCAGGCCCGCCAGCCTCGGGGCCAGGCCCCCAGACAGCACCCACCGGATGGAAGGGAGTCTCTGGGCCTGCAGGGCACGGCCTTGCCCCCGACCCCAGGCCAGGGCGTTCCTCCATTCGGCCCAGCTCCCCAGCCCTCAGGCCTGACCGCATCCTCCCCCACATCCAGGGAGAACTGGGGAATCCGCAAAGCCCCTCACTCTGCCCAGACCAGTACCCACCATTACCAACCATCTTCAGCCCTCACCAACACAAGCTCTATCACAAACGCTTTTCAGAAAAGGAAAAATAAGGCTCGGCCGCTGGATGTGTAAAAGGAATCTTCGCCAGCGCCCCCACCACGCGGGAGGGCTGGAGGAGGATGGAGGACGACGGGGCTCTGGCCGCGCCAGGCTGGAGCCCGAGGACTCAGGAGTTCTGGAGCCCGACTGAGGGAGGCCAGGTGCAGCCGCCCCGATTCAGCCCGGGCCAGAGGGCAGCCCCTGACGGACTCGAAGTCTAGGCGCCCCACACCGCGCGCGCTGCACGCCAGACCCCACGAGCCACCTGTTCCCCAGGGGTGAGGCCCTACCTGAACAGAGCCTTCAAAGCTCCTCCCCATTTTACCCCCCTCCCCCCTCCCCACAGGCGCGTCAATAACTCTCCGAAATCCACCCCCCATCGCCCCCACCCCACCCCCGCCGACTTCGATGACCCTGAAATGAGGAGCCCATCCGGCTCCCCACCTCAGCCCCTCATCTCCACCCCAGGGACCTGCCAAGCTTGCTGACCTCAGCCCTCAGCTCTCCTGCCTCGGGTTTCCAGAAGAATCTGGGGGAAAATCCTCCAAAACCCTGATTCCACGGGGGACCCGCAGCAGAGGCTGTTCCCACGCGGCCAGGAGAGCAGCGGGCACCCCCCGCGCGGATGGAGCCACGCGGAGGAGCGGCGCTGAGCAGGTCCCGCCGCCCCCGCGCCCGGCCGCCGGGGTGGGGGTGGGGACAGCGCGGCCAGCGCCAGGGGCGACCCTCAGGCCAGAGCCGCCCCCTCCCCCGCGCTCTAGGCCCCGCGGCCGCCCCCGCGCGCCGCTCCTCTCTGACCTCCCGCCGCCAAATGCGTCACGTCTGCCCGGCGCTCCGGGGACACCTGCTGCCGCCCCCGCGGCGCCGAGCCCCGCGCCCCGAGTCCCGGCCTCTGGCCCGGCGGCCGCGCTGAACAGGGCCCGGAGAGCTGCGCGCGCCGAGGTCCGGCAGCCTGGCCCAGGGCCCGGGGGTCGGCGCCGCGCGGGGCCGTGCGCTTCGGGCCCCGAGCCCGGAGGAGCCGGGGGCGCGCGGGGCCGCAGTGCGCCCGGAGCCAGCGGCGCGGAGGGTCCTGGTCTCCGGGGTCCCAGCCCTGGGCGCGCGGCGCCCTCCCGGGTCCCCGCCCGGCCCGCACGCGCCGCGGCTCTTACTTGCCAATATCCTCGTAGAGCTGGTACTCGTCGGTGAAGCGGGTGCAGGTCACCGTGGTGGCCATGGCGGCGACAGACGGGCTCGGCGTGCGCTCTGCTGCGCTCGGGCGGCGGCGACTCCGGCTCCCGCTCGCGGGCACGGCGGCGACACGGGCGCGGGCGCGGGCGACACCTCGGCTCGCGGCGCCGGGCGGGGGCCGGGCTGGGCTGCGCCGGGCGGCGAGCGCACGCGAGATCTGCGCGCTCCGTCCCCGCCAGGAGCGCGCCGCACACCTACGCGCGGGGAACGCGGGCGCGGCTATCGCCGCCGCCGCCGCCGCCGCGCCCGCCGCCCCTGCACGCGCCCTGCACGCGCCCTGCAGCCGCGCAGCTCCCGCGCCCTGCACACGCACCCGCACGGCTCCCGCACCCCTACCTTGCCCCCGCACCCGCGCCCTCGCCCTGCACACGCACCCACACCGCTCCCGCACAGGCACACGCACCCGCACCCTGCACCAACACACACACTGGGCGCATCACCTGCACCGCTCCCGCACCCGCGCCCGCACACGTGCCCTGCACCCAGGTCCTCTCCCTGCACACGCTGCGCCCCGACCTGCGCGCGCACGCACACACACAAACACCACAAGCCCCCTAAGTCAATTTCTCTGTTCCCTGCTGGAGACGCCCTTGAACACACACAGGGGACTGCACACAATGAGCCCCGATCCCCCTCTCTTCCCTGAATGCCCACCTCGCGACCACCGGAGGAGGGGACTCAGGCGCCCATGGGTGGATGGGGCACGTGTGTCACCCTCCACAGGACTCATTCCTCATGCTGCTGCCACCCTCCTGTCCTGTCTCCAGCTCTCCCCACACCGCACAGCCTTGTCCCCCCCAAGCCCCCCCACCCCCGGCAGAGCTGCCGGGGGCCTTCCAGACCAGGCATACACACTGGGGACAGCGGGTAGGAGGACGAGAGGGTGCGGGCTGCCTGCTCGCCGTGATTCCAGGGCCCTCTCCCTGGATCCCTGGAGATGGGCCGCTGGGGTGTCCCAGTGGAGGAGGGAAGGCAGAGGGCCCTTGAGTCAGGGGAATAGGGCCGCTTGGGCAGTAAGTCAGGAGTCGTGAGCATGCACAGCTCTGTGCCCAGTTAGGGGCACACATGCTCCCCTCCCAGGCCTAGTCCACCTGCCTGGCCCTGCTCTGGCCTAGAAGAGGGTCCTTCCTGAAAGTGACCCTGGAACAGAGGAGGCGGAGAGAGCAGGAGGGAGGGGCAAGAGAGGCTGGGCTGACCCCATTTCCGACAAAAGAGCCTTCCCCTAGGGCCACACCCAGGCTGCTGCCTAGAACGGGGACTTCAGAGCCAGCAGAGGACTCACTGGGCTCTGGCGCCCACACTCTTCTGAGGGGACAGAGCCGGGGTCTGTGCTGGGCAGGCCCTGAGCACAGAAGTTTCCAGCAGCCAGCTCTCGATCTAGGTCGTGCCGCCGCCCTGATCTGAGCTACTTACTGTACTGAGAGCTCCCCAGGCATAGGGTGCGGGCCTGTCCTGCGCATCTCGCTCACCTGGGTCTGGGGCTCACCCCAGAAACCACAGTAAGTGCTTCCTGAGTAAAAAATCAGATGAAGGGACTCTGGGGTGGGGCCGCCAGGGCCTCCCCAACCTGGGGGCCTTGGGCACGTGGCTGTCAGACAGAGGAGCAGACCTGGTGGTAACCAGTCCTTGTTCTGGGTGGTTTTGCAGAACCGATGGGCACCGGGAGGTGGCCAGAGGCTGAGGACTACTCTGGCTGGGAGCAGGGGGCACCCGGGGGGAAGGAGGGCCTGACCTTGACCTCAGCGGTGCCAGGCCAGAGGGGAGACCACTTTCATGCCTCAAGCCAGGACCTGGGCACCTCCTAATGGGCAGATGTCCACCTTTCTTGGGGAGGCAGGCGCTGTGGGTGTTCAGCCTCACCCGCATGCCCGGAGAAGGAGACAGTCCCTCGCAATAGAATACAATTAGCAAAACAAACAAAACAGAATTGCACCCCTCGGCAATTCGGCCTCTCCCCTGGCTGCCGCTAGACCCTTTGCGCTGCCGAGGTCACACTCCTGCTAGCACGAGTCCAGGCCAGGGTGAAGTGATATCAGAATCATGGTGACAGCTGACGCTGATTTGCTTACGTGCATTTTACACGTACTCTCTCATTTAATTCTCAACCCCACAAGGCATATACCATATTGTCCCCATTTCTCTAGATGGGACAGCGGGGAGACAAAGGTGAAAGTCACACAGCCGAGAAGTGGCTGGGACTCAAACCCCCCCTGCCCAGAGACCCTCCCTTGTCTTGTTTATTTTCACACACATGCACGCATGCACACACAGAATACACACTCACATGCACACACGCACACGTCCTGCAGCCCTGGGCAAGGACACAGCAGCATTCTGGGTGGTCTGCATTAAAGTCCCTCTTTTCTCTGGTTGGGGAGGCTGCCCGAGACCCAAGTTTCCCCAAGAAGTCAGGATCACTAAAGGGGTGTGGTTTAAGGCCCCTGTTCTACTCCTGTCAGGAACTGGGGTTCCCCCAAGTAGCCCCTCATCTGGGCTGGAATATTCAAGGAGTGATGTGGAAGGACGCAGAGGAAGGCAGGAAGGGCAGGCTGATCAGGGCACCACAGGGGGGAATGGTTGAGCTACTGAAGGGACCCAGACGACCCCTTCCTACAGAGCCCAACCCTCCACCCCACTCGCAGAACAACCTACTCTCCGCCTCCAGACTCAGAGAGCTCCTCCCCAGCAGAGTAGAGAGCTGGAAGGGAGAAGAGCTGCCAGCCATGACTCCTTCTGGAGTCCCAGGCCCCAGAAGCCCTGTCATCTGGCTCCATCCCCCCAGCCCTCCTTCAGGAAGGGCCCTCTTCCACCCGCACCCCCGCATCATCTCTGCCTCCCACCTTATCCTCTCTAGCTGGTTTCGTCGGCGAGGAGGGCTCTCCCTCCCAGGTGGCAGCTGGGGCGGGTGTGGGGAATATCAGTTCTGGGAGGTTATTGTTAGGACAGTCACCATGGCAACAAGCATCACATCTGCAGAGCCAAAAGTGCTGCACGTGGGGCTCATTTTCCCAAGGAAAGACACAGCCTTCCCTGTCCCCCTCACCTCCAGGAACCGATGTCACTGCCACCACCTCTCCCAGGCCCGGCCATCTGCCTGGAAGAGCAGGCTGTGGTTTCTCAGAACAGGAAGATCCTAATCCATCAGTCTCCAATCACCTGGCCCTTGACAGGGCAGCAAGACGCTATGGCAGGTATGTGGAGGGATGATGGTGATAATGGTGGTGATGAAGGTGATGATGATGGTGGTGATGGTGATGAAGGTGATGATGGTGGTGATAATGGTGATGATGGTGGTGATGATGATGGAGATGGTGGTGATGGTGATGATGGTGATGATGGTGGTGGTGATGGTGGTGATGATGGTGATGATGATGATGATGATGGAGATGGTGGTGATGATGATGATGGAGATGGTGGTGATGGTGATGATGGTGATGATGATGATGATGGTGGTGATGATGGTGATGGTGATGATGGTGATGATAATGGTGGTGATGGTGGTGATGATGATGGAGATGATGGTGAAGATGGTGATGAAGGTGATGATGATCGTGATGATGATGGTGATGGTGATGATAGTGACGATGGTGATGATGGTGGTGATGATGATGGTGAAGATGGTGATGAAGGTGATGATGGTGATGATGGTGATGGAGATGGTGGTGATGGTGATGATGGTGATGATGGTGGTGATGATGATGGTGGTGATGGTGGTGATGGTGATGGAGATGGTGGTGATGGTGATGATGATGATGATGATGGAGATGGTGATGATGGTGATGATGATGGTGGTGATGGTGGTGATGATGATGGTGATGATGATGATGATGGAGATGGTGGTGATGGTGGTGATGATGATGGTGATGGTGGTGATGATGGTGGTGATGATGATGATGATGGAGATGGTGGTGATGGTGATGATGGTGATGATGGTGGTGATGATGATGCTGGTGATGGTGGTGATGGTGATGGAGATGGTGGTGATGGTGATGATGATGATGGTGATGATGATGATGATGATGGAGATGGTGATGATGGTGATGATGATGGTGGTGATGGTGGTGATGATGATGGTGATGATGATGATGATGGAGATGGTGGTGATGGTGGTGATGATGATGGTGATGGTGGTGATGATGATGATGGTGATGATGGAGATGGTGGTGATGGTGATGGTGATGAAGGTGATGATGGTGATGATGATGGTGGTGATGATGATGGTGGTGATGGTGATGAAGGTGATGATGGTGATAGTGATGATGATGGTGATAATGGAGATGGTGGTGATGGTGGTGGTGATGATGGTGGTGATGGTGATGATGGTGATGATGATGATGGTGATGAAGGTGACGATGGTGATGATGGCGATGGTGGTGATGATGATGGTGGTGATGATGGAGATGGTGGTGATGGTGGTGATGATGATGATGGTGATGGTGAAGATGATGATGAAGGTGATGATGGTGATGATGATGGTGATGATGGAGATGGTGGTGATGGTGGTGATGGTGGTGGTGATGACGATGGTGATGATGATGGTGGTGGTGATGGTGGTGATGAAGGTGATGGTGATGATGGTGATGGTGGTGGTGATGGTGGTGATGAAGGTGATGGTGATGATGGTGATGATGGTGATGATAATGGTGATGATGGTGATGATGATGATGATGATGGAGATGGTAGTGATGATGATGAAGGTGGTGATGGTGATGGTGATGATGATGGTGGTGATGGTGGTGATGATGATGGGGATGATGAAGGCCATAGCTACAATTTACAATGCACCTGCTACATGCTGGAAACTTCTAAAGTTTCAACACCCACCACTTCATATAAACCTCATAGCAAGATACACTTATCATTTAACCTCCTTTTACAAGTGAGGAAACTGAGGCACAAAAGGATTCTGTAACAGGGCTCAGGTGACACAGCCGGTCTGTGGCAAGACCAGTATTGCCGTTCAGATCCGCATGACTTTATAGCTGGTGCTTTAACCACTGTGCTCTGCTCATGGGTGACCACTGGCCTTGTTGGTGTGGCCACCATGTGCCAACTCCATGCCCGGCTCTGCCCAGGCACTGGGTCACACCAGGGAATGAGGTGGACAAGGTTGCTGCCTTTGCAGGGCTTACGCCCAAGACCAACAAGACGCAAATCAGAAACCATTGAGTAGTCATATGTAGATTTAAAACAAAATGGTTTGCTAGATTCTGACAGGGTGGCAACTTCAGAGTGCGTGCTCAGGGCCGGGGGGTGGACCTCTCTGAGGAGGTGACATTTCAGCTCAGATCTGAGTGGCAGAGAAGGGGTGAGGGCAAAGGGCATTGCAGGCAGAAGCAGCAGCTGAGCAAAGGCCCTGTGGCTGGAACCAGGAATGAAGAAGGTGAAGAAGAGGGGGCTGCAAAGGTACCCCACACCCTGGCGTTTGTCCGTCTGCATCTTCTGCTCAGCACCTGAGTCCTGCAAGGGGGTGTGAGCCATCTGAGCAACTGACAAGAAAAGAAACAAAGTTCTAGCCAGCAAGCCGGCAGGACATGGGCGATTTCCTTGGGCCTGCACAAAGTTCTGCCCAAGACCTGGAGAGCAGAGCCTCCAGATCTCCTCCTGTCTCACAAGGTGGGTGGCACTGTGTGTCGGGAAGATGCCCACTCTCTGGGCAGAGGGCGTCACTCCCCAAACTCCTACTGAGCCCACTCCTCGGCCAGGGGGTGGCCCTGCTCCTGCTGGCTTCCTGGCACCCCTCTCAGGCCTCTGGCTGGCCCCCAGCAAGGGGCCCTTCCTGTCGAATTTCGTCCTAGTTGGTGTCCCTGCCAGCCTCCTAGAAATGCCTCAGGCCCTGGGCCCCAGAAGGCCAGGGATCGTCCCAGCCCAGTGCCCCGACCCGGTGTCCAGCTTGCACAGGTATCCCCAACAAGTGGGGCCACTCAGGCCAGCAGAGACAGGCAGCATAGCAGGGGTGTCCCCAGTGGCCAGGAGGGGCCAGGGACGCACCCCCAGCTGCTGTTTCCCTCACCATGAACACCCGGGACTTGTCGTGGGAACTGCCTCCAGGCATGAGTCAGGCGCCCCCTGCACCGTGCCCACCTGCTCACCATCCACCCTCAAGCTTTGTGGGCTTGGGCTGCAGGCCTGGGGGTCCCCGTGCGGATTGGCCTGGGGCTTTTATGAGACCGACAGAGGTGGCACCCCTGGGCACAGCCGGCTGGGCTCTGACCCTGACCCCAGTTAGGAGACTCCGCATTGTCAGGATTTACCAATGTGGACAGATGCAACACACGATAAAGAAAACGTGCATCAATATGGGACAGCCTCTCTGGAGAACCATTTGCTAGTTTCTTCTAAAACTAAACGAATACCTTCCCCGCGACCCACTAATTCCTCTCTTAGGTATTTACCCAAAAGAAGTAAAAACATAAATCTAAAAAAAAAAAAGAAAGAAAGACATTTATACAAAAATGTGATAGAGCTCTGTTCAGAGTAGCTACAACCAGAAGGGAGGTAAGCGCCCATAAACAGGTGCGTGGCTCAACAAATCGGTGTACGTACGTGAGAAAGAAGGACTCCTGGCTCACACAGCGACACGTGAGTCTTCGGAAGGAGCCAGACACAAACACCACACTGCAGTGTCCCGTTCCACGTAATTCCGGGATAAGCGGAGGCTGCCGAAATCGGCACAGTGGCTGTGCCCACAAGGGGCTCAGGCTGTGCTGGGATGGACTCGGAGCGCCCAGGGGAAGCTCCTGGGATGGGAGAAATGCGCTGTGTTTTCGAGGTGGATACGTTTGTCAAAAGCCCAGCACGCCGCCCGGGGACAGCGGGTGCGTTGAGTGTAGGTGTATTTCCAGGCCAGTTGCATCGGTGTTGGGGTCCCCTGCGGAGGAGACCCCTCCCCACAGTCTCGCGGAGGAGGCTCCGTGCTTGGCCCGGCATTACGAGACAAAGGACATCTCACAAAATCCTACAAAAGCAGGCATTGGTGACAGTCGTGCACTGAAATAAAAAATAAATAACCAAAGGAAGCCAAATAAATACACCCCACAGGAAATTTGAATTTCAAACTTTGGAAACTATCAAAGTGTAACTTAGGAAGGGCCCAAGCGAGACCACCAGGCGCCATGCGTGATGGGGACGCAGCCGCGCCCCGCTCAGGGCGACTTACTAGCAAACAAGCAAGACTGAAAATAAACCAAGGTTTACAGCTGAAGAAACTGGGAAAATATAACAAAATAACCCCAAGAAGGGTAAAGGGAGGAGTTTCATAAAACCAAACAGAAATTAGTGAAATGAAAAACAACCAATAGCACAGCTAACTGGTAAGACCAAAAGCTAGATCTTTGGGGGGAAATTGTTTTTTTTAAGATTTTCTCTTTTTAACTCATCTCTACCCCCAACGTGGGGCTTGAACTCACAACCCCAAGGTCAAGAGTCGCACGTTCCTCCGAGTGAACCGGCCAGGAACCCCTGAAAAAAATTTTTTAAACGGTAAAATAGACAGATCTTGGACAAGTCTGGTTAGTAACAAAAATAAGCCCCCAAAGTAGGTATGAAAAGGGGGGCAAAAGCAAAACAAAGAGATGAAGATTATAAAACAACAGTATGCACAGCATTTTGCCAATAAGTGGGGGAAAAAACATAGTTGAAATGGAAATTTTTCTAGGAAAATATAAATACTCATATTGACTCAAAAAAAGTAAAATGCCGTAGAAGAATGTAGAAGCCGTGACGTTTGCACAACAAGAATGTCTTCACTTATTATATTTGTAAGGAGTGCAGAGCGTGGTTGAGGGAGGTGAGCACGGACAGCCCACAGCTGTGAGGAGGGAGCCCGGCCTCTGCCCGGGTGCGCCGTGACCTTCTCCTGAACATGGACGAGTGCAACGTCAGCAGACCCTGGGTGCTTCTCCTTCACTGTTGATTCAGGGTCACGTATGCCCATGAACCTGGAAGAGCCTGCACTCCTGGCCCCCCACCTCGGTCCAGCACCACGAGGGGCCCGCACAGCGCGGGAGGGAAGGGCCAGGGAGCTGCGCTCGCTCCCTGAGTCCTAGGCACCCGGGCGGGTGTGGGGGGGTGCTCAGTTATTCAGGGTTTCAGAGGAAAGAAGGATTTGTAATAAAGACATGAACAGAGGTGCTATTTATAACCAGGAAAACTGGAAACAACCCAAATCGCCCCCACAGGGACTGGCCTGGCAGATCCACAGACGGGGGGCGGGGGGGAGGAGATTCTGGCCACGTGACGCGTGGGGAGGGGGAGCTCAGTGGCGACAGGAGCCTCGTGCGTGGGGGGAGCCGAATATGATGCAGTTTGCACACAGCGACCGTAATTACGGGACACTGCAGCCTCACGCTGTCCTACAGGTGTCAGGCCAAGGCCGAGCCGAAAGCAGCCTGGGCAGCTCCGGGGCGGCCCTCGGCCCTCAGGGACCCTGTCACCTCCCCGCTTGGCAGAGGCGGACACGGGGCTCTGAGAGCCGGGTCAGGGGCGAGGGAGGCCGGCAGCGTGCCCCGGGCAGCCCCAGCCCTCGCGGGCGGTTTGTGCAGCAAGCCACGGGCAAGGTCCGCGAACGACGGAAACAGACGTTAAGATCCTGGGCCTTGGCTCAGGGAGGCAACGCCCGCCTCTGAGCTCCCCGCCGCCTCCCCGGCAACGGGGGTGGTGGGTGTCCAGCAGCAGGAGAGGAGGTAAGACTCGAGGCTCCCCTGGAGAGGCTCCCCTGCCCCGCCACATCCTGCTGGAACTGGCCCTGCTCTGAGGGGCACCCCAGGCTCAGAGTTCCTGCCCTGACGGTCTTCACTCAGGGACTCCAGGCTTCTGGACACGCGTCCATCCAGGGGTCCTGAGGGCAGTGGTGGAGGAGGGCCTGGCAGGTGGACCCCAGCCAAGGGGTCTCGGCCTCTGCGGGCTGCTGCCTGCAGTTGGCCTCCCCCGGGCTCAGCGGAAGCTTCCCACGTGGACTCGGCCCTCCCGTCCCAGTCCCCAGGCCCTGCCCCAGCCACCCCACCAAGCCAGCTGCCGTCACAGCACCACAGCTCCTGGGCCTGGCGGGCAGGGGCAGCCCGTTGCCCCCACGGTCAGGCCTCTATCAGAGTGTCTGTAGCCAGGGCTCTCTGCCCAGCCGCTGACTTGCGTGGGGACCCAGGGTCTCCTGAACGCTCCCCGCCTCCCCTAAGCCTCCCCTGCCCCCGAGGGAACCCGGCAGGCGGGGACCACAGCCTGGAGACCACCCATCTCACCTCCTTCACGGTGTTGCGGTTAAGACTACTAACGGGGGAGCCTAGAAGGATCCATCTGGAAGCGTGCTTCGGAACCAAGGCTTGGGGGCCGTGCCCCTCAGCAGTGAGTGTGGGGTCCTGCTTTGGGCAGCGGGGTGGTGAGAGAGCAGTGAAGATGGGAACCGAAGGGACACACAGGACCGTGGACGTGGGGTCAGGAGCCACAGTGCTGGGAGCCACCAGCAGGAGAGAGAAGAGGGGGCGCCGGGGAAGCTGGCGTGGAGGGGAGGCCGCAGGAAGGGCGGACAGAGGACGAGGGGGCCAGGACGGATGCGCACGGGGAGCCCAGGCGGAGGCATCTCTGGGCAGTGGGGCCAGGGCGCATAGGGGCAGTGGGTGGATACGGAGCAATTTCCTCTCCGGCACGAAGTGGATGCGTGACTTCCGCTTACAGACATTACAGATTCGCTGGTACCAGACCGGCCCTCCAGCGGGAGGGAACCATCACCCCGGCAGAATGCAGGAGACACCTGCTTTCAGGCGTGAACGCCAGACAGTGCCAGACTGGGGGCCCCAGGGGGGCCACTTACAAACGCTGTCACCTGGAGGCAATCCGTGGCGGGGGAGTGGGGGGCTCGCAGCACCGGAGGGCATAGGTCATGTGGACCGTGGACCGGACAAGGACCTGACGAGGGGCCGTGGCAGCAGTGGGGATGTGAGGGGCAGGACATCGGGGAAAGGGTAGCTGTGGGCGGGGTCCCCAGACCTCCCCTGGGGATCCGTGAGTCCTCGGCTGCCCATACACGGGGCAGATCTGGGTTGCACCAAATTACAGGGCCCGGGAAGCACCTCAGATTTTCCGGGATCTGCGATAACAAAGCACAAAGCCAAATGCAAGGTCAGCAGCCAGGACTGAACTACCTACAAAAGCAAGCGTCAACATTCTTCAGAGGAAGTTAACAGAATCTTGAGCTTCACGTTTCAGCCACCACGTCCATCCACTATTCAATTAAAAAAAAAAAATCATTTAGGAATACAAAGAAACAGGAAGATGAGAGCCCCAGGCAAGAAAAAAGTCGTCTACAGAAACTGAGACACTAACCCAAGATGATGAGATGCTAGACTTTGCTGACTTTAAGGCCGTTGTTACAAATCTATTTGAAGAATTAGAGAAGCTGCAGTCTTAGTGAACGGGTGGGAAATCTCAGCTCCCACACAGATCAGTGGGAATGATGTAACCTGCAGATGAATGAGCACACGGGCTGACCTTGAAAAACAAGGTCACCCGGTCCCATGCTAGGGTCCCTGGAGTCTCCAGACAAAGTGTGAAATTGAGGCAGAATAAATATTTGAAGACACGATGTCTAGGAAACTTCCCAAATTTAATGGAAAACATGCATTTACATATCCAATAACCTCCACAAGCCCCAGTGAGGATAAATATAAAAAGAACAACAGTCACAGAAAGTTCCGAAAGCCAGAGAAGATCCTGGAGGCCGCCAGAGAGAACAGACGCATCACTCCCAGGGGATCCGTAGGAATCAGAACTGACTTCTCACCAGAGGCCACTGAAGCCAGATGGTGACAACAGGGCATCCTCCCAGTGCCCCCCAAGTTCTCATCCAGTAAAAATGTCCCTAAAAAGCAAGGTTGACATAAAGGAGGCTAAGAGAAGGTGCTGAGCAGCAGTGCAGTCCAGGCCGTGGACGGCCCTGGCTCGAGGTGCATCTGCAGGAAGGAACTTCGCTGGGAGCAGGACAGACGGACATCACCACCACTGATGAGGAAGCACGGGGGACGTGAAACAGGACTCGTCCGCTAGGCAGCTGACCTCCGCCCTTCAAAGCCCATGAGGCCCGTGAGGCCGGGACAGCTGCTGACTCACAGGACAGCCACGTGCAGCGCGGGGTCCTGGGCTGAAAGCTGAGCTGGTCAAGGTCACAGTGAAGGCACCATTGATCCTGGCGTGGGGTCTGCGGAGCTGATGGTGATAGCGGAGCCAGATTCGTTCCCAGTTTTGACAGCTGTACTGTGTTTATTTATTTTATTTTATTTATTTGACAGAGAGAGACACAGCGAGAGAGGGAACACAAGCAGGGGGAGTGGGAGAGGGAGAAGCAGGCTCCCCGCGGAGCAGGGAGTCCGATGAGGGGCTCGATCCCAGGACCCTGGGATCAATACCTGAGCCGAAGGCAGACGCCCAACGACTAGCCACCCAGGTGCCCCAGTTGTACTGTGTTTATAAGGGAGAGGATCCTTGTCCCGTACGAGGGCATGAGGGAATAAGGGGTGTCATGCCCACAGCTCATTGTCAGACAAGTCAGAGAAATGCTCACCCACAGAGAGAAGGACTTAGAGGGCAAATGTGGGGAGATGTTAACAATTGGGGGGTGTGGGGCAAAAGCATATGGGAGCTCGTCTGCATTTGCAACTTTCCTACACATTTATTTCAAAAGAAGGCATTTTACAAAGCAGCAGCTTCCTTGGGGCAAGAAGGAAGAAGAGAAAGCAACAGAATGGATCAGGGGCCACAGAAGGGTATTTTTGCTGAGGTCTAACGTCTGCACAGACGAGTGCACAAGTCACTGACCCTCCGCCTGCTGGTCTGGTCTGGGAGAGCTGAACAGTTGGAACTGCATTTTCCCTCGTGTCTGGCTTTTCCTCCTCGAAGTTATGTTCATGAGACGCAGACATGCTTCTGTGTCTAGGAGCAGCAACATTTTTGTTGGTGCAAAATGTCTGATCGTGTGACTACATTCGTGCATGCATTGTGCTGCTGGGAGCATCCTTGCTCATGTCTCGGGGAGCACACGTGTGCAAACATCTAGGCGTGAGATTTCAGGGTCGCTGGGCACGAGTGTGCTCACCTTTCATGGACCCGGCAGAAACTTCCTGAAGCGGTGGCACGGAGTTACGTTCCCACAACACAGCGTGGGTGTCCCGGCCGCCCCACCATCTGGCCCATGAGTCCTGGAGCTGCCGAGGTTGGGACATTCAGCCAAGTATATGTCACATGGCGATCTTAGCTTCCATTTCCCCGAAAACTCGAGGGTGAGCACCTTCTCACGGTTTTGGACCATTCGGGCCTTTTTGTGAAGTGAAGCTGACGTCTTTCCCCATTTCTCTACTGGTTGTTTCTCTTTTTCTTAGTTTGTTTGTTTGTTTTTTTAAAGATTTTATTTATTTATTTGACAGAGAGAGACACAGCAAGAGAGGGAACACAAGCAGGGGGCGTGGGAGAGAGAGAAGTAGGCTTCCCAGTTTGTTTGTTTTTTAAGTGGGTTCCACGCCCAGCACGGGGCTTGAACTCACAACCCTGAGGTCAAGACCTGAGCTGAGATCAAGAGTCAAATGCTCTACCAACTGAGCCACCCAGGCGCCCGTTTCTCTTTTTCTTATTGACGGGTACGAGTTCCTTATATAGCGTGGATCAGAGACAGTTGTCAGATTATCTACTGCAGATGCTTCTCCCAGCTCTGTGGTTTGCCTTTTCACCCGCTTGCACATGATGAGTCATCGTTGGACATATATAAGTTCTTAAGTTCAATGTGATCAAATTCACCAATGTTTTCCTCACTGGCACTGTGTTTGTATGTTCTATCTACCGACCTACTATCTGTCCTCTAGGTCTTAAAGACACTTTTTTTTTTTTTAAGATTTTATTTATTTATTTGACAGAGAGAGACACAGCGAGAGAGGGAACACAAGCAGGGGGAGCAGGAGAGGGAGAAGCAGGCTTCCCGCAGAGCAGGGAGCCCGATGTGGGGCTCGATCCCAGGACCCCTGAGATCATGACCTGAGCAGAAGGCAGACGCTTAATGACTGAGCCTCCCAGGGGCCCCTTAAAGACACTCTTAAGTGTTTTCCCTACTGCTTCATTGTTTGTGCCTCCTATTGACTTCTATGACCGTTATGAATGAGGTGTGTGCCCCTGTGTGCGTGCATGGATGTGTAGTAAGAGTAGGCTCAAGAATTGCTTCCCACACATGTACTCAATAATTTTGCAAAAAACACTTCTTCCCCTAATTATTAAGCAAGGGTCAACTTTGCCCACGTCTGGATTCCATTCCATTGGTCTCTTGTCTGTCCTTGACCAAGGACCAATGCCACCTTATAAATCACTGTGGCTCTGCTGTGTGACGCCTGCCGGCCC
The DNA here is from genome assembly GCF_029215605.1 of Mirounga angustirostris. Lineage (NCBI taxonomy): Eukaryota > Metazoa > Chordata > Mammalia > Carnivora > Phocidae > Mirounga > Mirounga angustirostris. The sequence continues at coordinate 105,468,286 of NW_026991720.1, read as the reverse complement.
ACGTCCTTCAGCTGAGCTGCTCTTGTTCCTCCTTATCCTCTAATTCATCTTATCTGTTCTTGGTCCTTTGCAGTATCAGGTAGATCCTAGTATCAGCTCGTCATGTAGACACACACACACATCAGTATTCTGGGGGAGTAGTGTGCATTAAATTAGCTCAGGTGGTAGAGAATTAAAATTATTTCCATATCGAGTCTTCCAATCCACAAGACTGGTATATACCCTTCCATTTATTTAGGTGAACTTCAGTTTACCTCAGTAAAGTTCATAATTTCCTGTGTAGACGTTTTGCACATCTTTGTTAGATTTACTACTAGGTATTTTATGTTTTTAAAATCGTATTATAAATAATTCCTTTTAAGTTTTTTTTTTATTAAGTAAACTCTACACCCAACATGGGGCTCAAACTCATGACCCCAGGATGAAGAGCTGCACGCTCTACCAACTGAGCCAGCCTGGCACCCCATTATTATCAATAATTCTTGACACATTTATAATTATTGCTAGTACATATAAATAAAAATTTCAAAAGACTTACATTATAGACAGCAGCCCTGCTAATTTCACATATCCTAATAAGTTGCCTAAAATTTTAGGGGATATTCCATGTACACAATAATGTCATCTGTAAGTAATGACGATTTTATTTCTTCCTTTCCAAACTTTTGGTCTTTTCCTACATTTCCTTTCGCACTGGCTACATTCCCTAAAACAATGTTGAGTAGTAATGGTAAGAATCTCATCGCGAATCTCAGGGGGAACATTTCAGAATTTCATCAAGACATACACAGAAGGAGCCACGACATATGTGGCTCATGTTTTCTACCCCTTTATTGCCAACCTCTCTGCGTCCTTCTATTTAGGGTAGGCCCCTCATAGCAATGCACAGTGTGCTGTTTAGTTTTGTTCCAATACAGTCTGTCCCAGCCTTTCATTGAAAGTAATTAGTCCACTTACGTTTAATGTTGTTCCTGATATACTTGAGCTTACACCTACTGTGTGAGTGCTTGTTTTCTATTTATCTCACCCGTTTTATATGATTTTAATCCTCTTTCCTGCCTCTTCTTGTTTTTTATTATTCCATCCCCCCAACTAGTAGCCTAATAGCTGTGCACCCCTTTGCTATTACTTCACTATCTACTGTGCACATTCTTTTACTACTCACTTAGTGGTGGATGAGAACATGCACCCTTTACTTATTAGGGTCTGCCACACGCCGGCATGCTTTCTTTAACCTCTTCCCAGGCCCTAAAACATTCTATTGGCTGCATTTACATCCTTCTCACTTCTGTTGTTGCTACTGTCACACATTTTATTTTTACATATTTTCCACCACGGGCGGCATTACTATTGTTATTGAATCAATATTCATCTCTGTTCACCCTTTCTGTCTGTTGCTCTTTATTCCGTCCTGAATTTCCACCTCCGCTTTTGAAGAGTATTTTTGCCGCAGAATTCTATAGAAGTCTATGTTGTCAGGGTTTTCCCCCGGTTCTTAAAAAGTGTCATTTTATTGCCTTCTGATTATGCGTTCGTGTTGGAGAGTCTGAGCTGATTGTTACTCTTTTGAAGCTGCTTTGTAGTCCTTCTTGTCACTCTAGCTCCTTTGAGACAACTTTGTGCTTCTCCTGGTGGGGTTCATGAAAGTGCTTGAATCAGTGGACTCATGGCACTCTCTGGTTTTCAGAATTCTCAGCTATTATGTCCTCCAACATTTCTTCTGCTCCAGGAAGAAATCTTTCTTTTCTCGCTTCTTTCTGGGACCCAGAACTTTTCAACATGTTCCACAATCTCTTACACTCTTCTCCGTATTTTCTCTCTCTCTTCCATATCTATGCCATCAGCCTTGAGACTTCCTCCAGTCCCATCTTAAAACCACTCATTGCATTCTAAATATAAATTACTGTGTTTTCAGCTCTAGAATATATGTTATTGAAATTCTTCATTTTATTATTTTCTTTAAAATATTAATAGCAGGGCGCCTGGGTGGCTCAGTCATTAAGCATCTGCCTTCGGCTCAGGTCATGATCCCAGGGTCCTGGGATCGAGCCCCGCATCGGGCTCCCTGCTCAGTGGGAAGCCTGCTTCTCCCTCTCCCACTCCCCTTGCTTGTGTTCCCTCTCTCGTTCTCTGTCAAAATAAATAAAATCTTTAAAAAATATATTAATAGCAATTATTTTAAAGTCTGTCTGATAACTCCAGTATCTGTGTCATCTGAGAACTTTTTCCCTGTTTTTTTTTCTTGGTGTGTCTAGTAATTCATAATTGAAAGGTGGACAGTGTCCATGAGAAATTACAGAGGCTTTCTCCAGAGAGGGTCCACCTCGTCCTCAGGGCACAGCTGGGTGTGGGCAGACTCCCTCAATCCAGGTACATGAGGCAGGACTGCAGTCCTGGTGTCTCAATCTGTCCATGGCTCATGCCTGTCCCTAATGTGTAGCTGTCCCCAGGTCCCAACTCAGTTTCCAAACTCCAATTTTTATCTCTTCATAAGTATGAAATCATTGAAAACACCACTCAGCTTTTCACCAGCTACCTTATTAGCTTCTTACCATGTGTATTTGGTATGCAGGTGAAGGCTTTGGGGGAGAAACGCCCGAGTTTGGGGCCTCCAGCCTCTTCAGTCCTAGCCATTTCAGCACTGTAATTAAATCATCTCTCCTCCTCCATGAACTTGCTCAAGCTCTGCTGGCTTCCTCACCTCTTGCAGGGGTAGCCCTAGGCTCAGCTTCCTACCTCTCTAAGTTAAGAATCAGTAAACACCCGGAGGGGTAGATAGTGTGCAAAATGTCCACTCACCTCTCTCCAATTCTCTTCTCTTTGGAGACTGGGGTCCTCAACTCCTGATCATCTGCAGCTGTCTGATTATCTAAACCAATTTTTTTTTCTCATCTGGGTTTACTAGTTGTTCTCTGTGGAAACGGTAATCAGCCCAACTACTCCACCATAACTGGAAATGGAAACTCAAGGAAGGGTCATTTTATAGATAGCACAAAATTGGATGTCTGTCTAGACGGAGTAAAAATAATAAAAATGATAGGGGCGTCTGGGTGGCTCCATCAGTTGAGCATCTGACTCTTGGTTTTGGCTCAAGGTTGTGAGATCAAGCCCTGAGTCGGCTCCATGCGAGGCAGAGAGTCTGCTTGAAGATTCTCTTCCTCTGCCCACCCCCCTCCTCAGAAAGAAATAAATCTTTTTTTAAAAATATTTTACTTATTTATTTGAGAGAGAGAGAAAGTGAAAGAGCACAAGCAGGAAGAGCAGCAGAGGGAGAGGGAGACGCAGGCTCCCCGCTGAGCAGGAAGCCCAGTGCGGGACTTGATCCTAGGACCCCGGGATCATGACCTGAGCCGAAGGCAGATGCTTAACAGACTAAGCCACCCAGGTGCCCCTAAAAGAAATAAATCTTTAAAAAATAATAATAATAGGGGCACCTGGGTGGCTCGGTCGGTTAAGCGTCTGCCTTCAGCTCAGGTCATGATCCCAGGGTCCTGGGATCAAGCCCCATGTTGGGCTCCCTGCTGAGTGGGGAGCCTGCTTCTCCCTCTCCCTCTACCTGCCACTCCCCCTGCTTGTACTCTCTCTAATAAAAAATTTAAAAAAATCTTTAAAAATAATAATGATGACAGTTCTCTTTATGGTGTCCTTATTACATAACAGACTTTGTGTAAGTGGTTACATGTGCTATGCTATTTGATGCTTACAGTAACTTCATGAAATAGGTAATACGTCTGTTCCCATTTTACAGAGGTGTAAACTGAGAGGTAAATTAATTTGTACGGCAATCTGTCTGTTCCCAGGAGCCAAAATACACAGGAAAAATTTCAAAGTCTTTGTTATTGTGATAAAACAATATGTAACCTAAAACTTGCGCTTTCAATCATTTTTAGGTGTACAGTTCAGTGACAGTAAGTATATTTACGGTGTCATGTCACCACCACCACCTCTTTCCAAAATATTTTTCTTGCCTCAAACAGAAACTCCTCACCCCTTCCACCATCCCCCCAGCCCCTAGGGGCCTCTAACCTACTTTGTCCCTATGAAGTTGTCTGTTCTAGATATTTCAGATACGTGGAACCATGCAACATTTGTCCCTTTGTGTCTGGCCGATTTCCCTTTGCACAATGTTTTCAAAGTTCATCCATGTCATAGCAGGTGTCTGAAATTGTAGTCCTTTTTACAGCTGAGCAATATTCCATTGCATGTCTACACCACGTTTTTTCTTTCCATTCATCAGTTGATGGACATTTCAGTTATTTCCCCGTTTGGGCAACTATAACTAATACTGCTGTGAGCAATGATGTGTGATCATAAGTTTGAGTCCCTGTCGGTCCATTTGGGTAGATACCTAGAAGTGCAGTTGCTGGGTCACAGGGTAACTCTGTGTCTAACTTTTAGAGGAACCACAATGCTGCGCCATTTTCCCCACCAGCAGCCCACGAGGGTCCTGATTTCTCCAGGTCCTTGCCGACACTTCTTTCTTTTCTTATCTTTTTTTAAAGACTTATTTATTTGAGAGAGAGAGAACCAGAGAGCATGAGCAGGAGGAGAGGCAGAGGGAGAAGCAGGCTCCCCGCTGAGCAGGGGGCCCGATGAGGGGCTCGATCCCAGGACCCCGGGATCATGACCTGAGCCGAAGGCAGATGCTTAACCCACTGAGCCCCCAGACGCCCCTGTATTTTTACTTTCTTGAGAATACCTTTTGATGCACAAGAATTTTAATTTTTTTTTAAAGATTTTATTTATTTATTTGACAGAGAGAGACACAGCGAGAGAGGGAACACAAGCAGGGGGAGCGGGAGAAGGAGAAGCAGGCTTCCCGCGGAGCAGGGAGCCCGATGCGGGGCTCGATCCCAGGACCTTGGGATCATGACCTGAGCCGAAGGCAGACGCTTAACAACTGAGCCACCCAGGTGCCCCAAGAATTTTAATTTTAATAAAGTCTATTCCTTTTGTCATTGTTGTTGCTTATGCTTTTCTTGCCATATATAAGAAGCCATTATCAAATCCAAAGTTAGGAAGATTCATGTTTCCTTTTAGGAGGTTCATGGTTTAACTCCTATATTTAGGTGGTTGATCCATTTTGAGTTAATGTTTGTGTGTGGTGTGAGGTAGGGGTCCAATTTCATCCTATGAAACATGCGGATTCATAGGGACAGGAATTAGATTAGTGGTTGATCAGGCCTGTAGGTAGATGGGGTGATGGGAAGTGACTGCTGATGGGTGTGAGGTTTTTTGGGGGGTGATGAAAATATTCTAAACTTAGACAGTGGTGATGGTTGCATAACTCCATGAATACATTAAAAACCACTGAATTGTACACTTGAAAAGGGTGAATTTTATGCCATGGGAATTATACCTCAATAAAGCTGTTATTAAAACAAACAAACAAAAAAGAACAGCTGGTGGCCCGTAGGAGGGGACAGGCCTGGCAGCCCCACCTCCTGCTTCCAGGGGAGCAGACATGCTGCCCTCCCGTGGCCCCCCGTGGCTGCTGGCCAGGCTCCTGCCCTACACCAAACACGTGGCCCAGGCCCGAGTCTTCCTCCTCCTCAGTGCCACATGTCAGGCAATAAAGGGTCTTCTTTCATGAACTTTCCTCCCACTTTGGCCTCAAGCCCAAATGCTTTCAGCCCCATTATCCTGGCAACTCAGTCCAGAGAGTAAAAGAGGCCACAAGCAGCCGCTCCCGTGCCCACCTCCCTTCCTGGGGTGTGGATGGAGTCCGAAGGAAAGGCAGGGGCACCAGTGGTCCACTGGATTCCTGGGCGAGGCGAGGCGTGGCTGGGCCCCGTGTCCCATCTGTGCAAGGCGGGGCTGGGACTCGGTCTGTCCCCTGCCGTAAACAGAGCTGGTGAGCTATCTGTCTTCCTGCTGCCAGGGCCAGCCTGGGACTGGGCATGGGTTCAGTTGTGACCAGGCCACCTTGAGTTCCAACTGGGATCTGAGCATTTGGATTTGTGGGCATCTTCTTGGGAGCCCGCACTTACACCGGTCAGTTGCATGAGGCCTCTCTGTGGGTGCTTTTGGGGGTGGGAGGATGGGAAGTTTTCTCTGTGCAGGGCACAGCGTGGCCCCTGGATGTCGAAGGCCATGGACAACCCACTGCCTTCCTGCACTTGGAGGGGCGGGGGCTCGGGCAGGAGTCAGAATCCCCCCCCACACACACTTAGCAGAGCCCTGGAGAGGTGACATTGGTGGCTTCCTGGGGAGAGGAGGCTGACAAGGGCTAGAAAGGAGGAGCTAGGGCACTGGGTGAAGGCTGTGGCCAAGAGACCATGTATGGCCCTGGGCACACGCTGGCCCCCTTGGCATGGCAGAGGCCCTGGGGTGGGAGCAGAGGGCCCGAGCCAGCCTGGCTGGGCACTTCCCTGCCGGGCCCCAGGGGTTCTGAATCCTCTCAGACGTCCTGCCTCCCAGCAGGGTGAGGCTCCGAGGTGGTGCAAATGCAGGCTCAGGGAGGAGGTCCTAAAACTGCCCCTTAAGGCCTGTGAGGTCACAAAGAAGCGGGGAGGGCTGCTGTCCCCAGCCCCAGGCTGGCTCTGTGTCTTTTGTCTCCAAGCACCTGCTGCTCTTCATTGGGGTTCAGCAATCGGCGGGCCACTATAGACCTGCCTTGGCATTTTAATTGCAGTCATTAAGATGCCTCCCCTCGCTGTGGCCACGTCGGCAGTTCCTGGCCTTTCTGTGCAGAAGCCACAAGCACGCAACCTCAGCGGCCTCCCCGCAGGGCTCCCAACCTGCAGCACCAGCCCCTCCGGGCACAGGCTGGGTTCCCAGGCAGAGCGCCTGGTGCACCTTCCCTGCCCCCGTCCACCCTGAACATCGCAGGGGTCAGGTCCTGTGCAGAGGCCGCACTGACTGGCTGAGGGCAGGAGCACTTTCTTCTAGAGGGTTCCCTCAGTGGTATGCACCTATCTGCCTCGTCCCTCTGGCCTTAGGGCCTCCGCTGGAACACACAGCCCCTGGGGGTGCTCAGTGTGGTGTCCCCTGCCCCTAGCCCACCTAGCCAATCTGGGTGAAACATGTGCCCCTGTCTGTCTGATAGGGGAAAATAACCAGGACGTCCCTCTGAAAGGTGATGAGCCAAACGCTGGTCTCCCTGTGCCCCCTCTAGGGCCTGGGCCCGCAGCTGAGCGTCTCTCAGGAAAAGTCCTTTAGTCACACTTAGCACAAAATGGCAGTTTGGGGTTGAACTCTACCTAGCAACAAGATTAGCAGCTGATCTTGCAAACTGTTATTTTTATCTCAGGGACTGGCACTGCTGAGAGAAGTGGCCTCCTCCTGCGCCACCTGGGGACCCCGCCCCCCAGACACTCCTCCTGGCCCCATGCCCGCTCTGCCTCCCTTTTTCACTGGTGGGGATCTGTGAGTCCCAGGATGTGGAGGGGGGTCCCGAGAGCCTCCAGAGAGGAAGGCCAGCCCCCAGGTCCCTGCCCTGCTCCCCTCCCGTTCCTCAGCCCCCGTGTCCACAGCCCAGAGCCTCCGGCACTGCCCGTCCAATGTCACAACAGCCCCAGTACTTTGTGCTCCATGGACAAGGGCCTGTGGGGCCGGGGGCCCCATCCCGCTGCAGGATGCTCTGGAGCACTTCCTCACCCACTGCCTTCCCACTTCCTCACCCACTGCTGTGGCCTGCACCCGTCAAGCCGCCTTGCTTTTACAGAGAAAATACCATGAACTTCCAGTTCTAGAAGAGGGTGCTGCAGATACTGCTCCCAGCTCCTCCTCCCTGTACACAATCCAACAAACACTACAAATGGACCCTGACATAAAAAAGAGAAGGCAGACAGGCCGGGGGCCTTGGGACTTGAGAACCAGGTGCTATGTGGTGCTGGGCATGGAGGCCTGCACCCCAAGCTGCCACCAGGCATCCACAAGACAAACAGAGGACAGGAGAAGCTGCTCTGGGTGAAGTGGGGGAGGGGAGGCAGCATCTGGGAGCCCCACGCCCAGCCCAGCGGGAGCTCGCCCACCCTTGCAGGCGGCAGCATGGCAAGGACTCTGAAAACCAAACACCAGGACCACAACCCACAAAAGGAGGCCAAAACCCACATGTAGAAGCTAAGAAGGGGGGCTGCCTTGCTAAAATAGTGAAGACTGTCCTCACATAGCAACCAAAATATCCAGGATACAAGAGAAAATCTTGCATCCCACCAGAACTGGGAAAGCACAGTTTGAACGAAGAAAAACAATCCACTGATGCCAAGGCCAAGATAGATCAGATGCTGGGATGACCAGACAAGGGTTCTAAAGCAGTCATCACAAAAATGCCTCAACAAGCAATTATAAATTGTCTGGAAACAAATGAAGACATAAAAAATCTCAGCAAAGAAGTTGCATGTTTCTTTTCTCTCTCTAAAAAAAAATGTTCTATAAAGTAAAAATTAATGGAACTGAAAAATACACTAAAGAAGTTAAACACGTGGCCAGGTGAACTCGACAGCGGAGTAGAGATGACAGAAGACAGAACCAGTAAACTTGAAGACAGACCGACACGGTTTACTTATTCTGAACAATGGAGAGAAGGCAGACTGAGAAACAAGATGGACAGAGCCTCAGAGATCTGTAGAACAATAACACAAGATCCAACATTCATATCAGTGGAGTCCCAGAAAGCAGAGGCGGGGGCAGAAAAATAACTACAGAAATCATGTCTGAAAATGCCCCAATTTTGACAAAAGACATAAACCTACAGATTCAAGAAGCTGAGGAAACCCCAACAGGGAAGCCTAAAAAGATCCATACCAAGACACATCATGATTAAAGTTCTGAAAACCAGGGGCGCCTGGGTGGCTCAGTTGGTTGGGCGTCCAACTCTTGATTTCAGCTACAGTCATGATCTCAGTGTCATGAGATCAAGCCCAGAGTCTGACTTCCTGCTGGGCGTGGAGCCTGCTTACGATTCTCTCTCTCCCCTCTGCCCCTCCCCTCCTAAAAAAACCCAAAATACAAAACAACTTCTGAAAACTGAAGACAAAGAAGAAAAACATCTTAAAAATGGCTGGACAGAGTTGACATATTTCTAGCAGAGAAGCACCATTCAAATGATGGCAGGTATGTCCCTGCAGCCACAGTGGTCAGATGTGAGTAGCCTGGTCTACGCCGTACCACCCTGAACACGCCCAATCTCATCCAATCTCGAAAGCTAAGCGGGGTCGGGCCCCCTTACTTGGACGGGAGAAGTGAGTAGCCCAACATTCCTCAAGTGTTGAAAGGAAGGAATTGTCAGTCGCACACTCCACAAGCCAGTGTAAGTATCCCTCAGGAGTGCAGGAAAATAAAAATATTCCCAGATGAAGTCTATCAGACTTATCTTCAGAGAATGGCTGAGGGAAGGTCCCCAAACAAATCTTCTTTGGGGGAAAAATGATCAAAGGATGAAATTAAAGGCAGACATAATAGACAACTTCCCTTCATGAATTTCTGTAATCCTGTCCTATGACTGAAGTTCTCACACCATCTGATGGAGCTCCTCAATAGAGAACAAAGACAACTATAGAACTGAAGACAGCTATACTTTAAAATTTTGGAGGCTAAAAGGACATTAACATAAGTAAGGTTTCTACACTCACTCAAAGTGATGGCAGTCATATGTGTATATGGAGATGCCTACGGCAACCCCCAAAAAACTATACAAGGCGATATACTAAAAACGTGACTGATAAATCAGAAGAGAATTGTAAAAAAAAAAAAAAGGCTCAAGAAGTCCGCAGGAAGGCAAGGAAGACTAAACAGGAATGAGATGCGAAGGGAACAAACAGGAAGCAAATAATAAAGGAGCAGAATAAAGCCTAACATAGCAATAATTACTTTAAATGTATGTGGTCTAAATATACCAATCAAAAGACAGACTGGCAGAATAGATAAAAACATGCCCTAACTATGTGCCACCTCCGAGGAACTCACTTCACAAAAAGGCTGAAGGTAAAAGGCTGGGAAAAGATATATCATGTAAACATTAATCACAAATATTATTTATGTTACTATAACAGGAGTGGCCACGTTACATTGAGGTAAAGTCGACGTCAGAGCAAAGAAAACTACCTGGGACAAGGACGGACATTACATAAAGATAAAATGACCAATCTACCCGATAGGTACAACAGTCCTAAATGTGTGTGCACTAAACAACAGAGCTTCTGAATCCATGAAGCAAAACCAGGACAGCAGAAAGGAGAAGCTGACAAATCCAGAGTTAAAGTTGGGGACTTTCAGCAACTGCTAATACTACAAAATCAAGAATGGACCAGCATATAGCAGAGCTGAACAACAACACCATCAACCATCAGGACTGAATTAATGTTTACGGAACACTCTCTCCACCCAGCAGCAGAATACACCTACTTCTTAAGTGCCCACCGACACTCACTGACATAGACCATATCCTGGGTCCTAAAACAAACCTTAACACATTTAGGGCGCCTGGGTGGCTCAGTTGGTTAAGCCACTGCCTTCGGCTCAGGTCATGATCCTGGAGTCCCGGGATCGAGTGCCGCATTGGGCTCCCTGCTCAGCGGGGAGTCTGCTTCTCCCTCTGACCCTCCCCCTTCTCGTGCTCTCTCTATCTCATTCTCTCTCTCAAATAAATAAATAAAATCTTAAAAAAAAAAACAACAACACATTTAAAAGAATTGCAATCACACAGGCAATAATGGAATTAAAGTGGAAACCAATTAGAGAAAGACAGAAAAATCTCCAAACACTTGCTTGGAAATTTAACAACGCATTTCTGGAAGAGGAAATCTCAAGGAAAATTAAGATATATAGAACTGAATGAAAAAAAAAATCAAAAGTTGCTGGATACAATTAAAGCAGTGCTGAGAGGGAAATTTATAGCATTATGCTTACAGCAGAAAAGAAGATTGTAAATCAATTACCTAAGTTCCCACCTCAAGAAACTAGAAAAAGAGCAAAACAAGCCCAAAGAAAGCAGAAGGAAGAAGATACAAAAGATAGCAGAAATCAGGAAAATAGAAAACAGAAACTATAGAGAAAAATAATGAAATGAAAAGCTAATTCTTAAAAAAACAAAAACAATAGACTTCATAAGCCTCTACCAAGATTGACAAAGACAGAAAGAGAGAAGACACAAATCATCAATGTTAGGAATGAACTGGGATATGATGACAGATCCTGAAGCCATTAAAAGGAGAATAAGAGGGCGCCTGGGTGGCTCAGTTGTTAAGCATCTGCCTTCGGATCAGGTCATGATCTCAGGGTCCTGGGATCAAGTCCCACATCGGGCTCCCTGCTCCTTGGGAGCCTGCTTCTCCCTCTGCCTCTCTCTCTCTGTCTCTAATGAACAAATAAATAAAATCTTAAAAATAAATAAATAAATAAATAAAAATAAAAAAATAAACACATACACAAGAAAACCACAGACAAATCTCTCATGAACTGCTACACATAAACAGAATCCTCAATAAAATATCAGCAAATTGAATCCAACAGTGTATAGATCAAATGTGATTTATTACAAGTATGCAAGGCAAGTTCAGTATTCAAAAACCAGTCATTGTTAACACACCATATCAACAGGCTTTAAAGAGAAAAGAAATCATATTATCATATAAACTTAGGCAGAAAAAACATTTGACAAAATTCACAACCCATTCATGAAAAACCTCCGCACACTAGGAACAAAGATGAATTTCTTCAACGTCATAAAGAGCATCTACCGAAAATCTAAAGCTAACGTCATACTTACTGGTGAAAAACTGGACATTTTTCTAGGTTCTGGCATGAGGCAAGGAAGTCTGCACTCACCACCCTTAGCCAGCATAGTATCAGCACAGACACTGCAATAAGGAAGTAAAAATAAATCAAAGGCACCCAGATTGGAAATAAATAAATAGAACTATATTTGTAGATGACATGATTGACTACAAAGAAAATAGAATCCCAAGGAATCTACAAAAAACTCTTATAACTAATAAATGAGTTTAGTAAGGTCACAGGATATAAGACCAACAAGAGTCAATTTCATTTTATATAGTAACAACAAAGAGGAAACCAAAATTAAAGATGCAGTACCACTTACAGTTGGCCCAAAGAACACAAAATGCTTAGGTATAAATCTAACAAAACGTGTACAGAGTCTACATGAGGAGAGTTACACAACGTTCATGAAAGAGATGAAGGATCTAAATGCTTGGGAGAGACATACCATGTTCATGGATTGGAAGACTTAACATGGCAAAGAGGTTGGTTCCTCCTAAATTGATCCATAGGTTTGATGTAATTCTTACCAAAAGCCCAGTGAGATGTTTTTGTAGACACGCAGGGGCTGTTATGAAAAGGGAAAGACTCCAGAATAACTGAAACAATGATGAATAAGAATAACATCCACAATGTCATGGCTGACCACACAGCTCGAGGAATGAAGACAGGGTGGTACGGGTGCAGGGCAGACGCAAAGATCCATGGAACAGAGATGAAAATCCAGAAGCAGATCCACAAAAGTGTGTCCAATTAATTTATGACAAAGGGGCAGAAACAATTCAGTGGAGGAAAGACAGTCTTTTCAATAAATGTTGGAGAAACTGGTCAATCATAGGTCAACCTAACCCTAAACTTCACTCTCTATGCAAAATAGATCATGGACTTAAGCGAAAACACAAACTATAAGACTCTGAAAAAAATAAATTGGATCTACGTGAAGATTTTTTTAGACTTTTGGAGACGCTGAAAAGCATACTTCATAAAAAAAGTTTAAGACGTTGGACCTCATGACATTAAAAGTTTTGCTCTGAGAAAGAGTAAGTTAAAAGGATAAGACTAATTACAGACTGCAAGAAACGATTTGCAGATCACACACCTGACAAGGGACTTTTATCTAGAATATATTTTAAAGAGTTAAAACTTGACATTAAAACAATCAATCCAATTAGAAAACAGGCCAAGGACGGGGCAGACATCTGACTGAGGAAGACACACTGGCTGCCAAGGCCGTGACGAGGCTGACTGTCTGGCCACTGGGGAGATGCAGATCACACCCCGGCCAGGTGCCAGCACACGCGGGTCAGAAAGGTCCCCAGCATCAGGGTCCTGCTGCTGTGATGGGGTCCACTGGCTCCGGGGCGCCTAGCTGACCGTCCCGGAGGGCAGAAGCCCAAGACGGGTCTCAGAGGGCTACAGTCAGTGTCCGCACGGCGGGTTCCTTGCGAGGCTTGGGGTGAGAACCCCTCTCCTCACCTTTCCCATCTTCTAGAGGCACCCACACTCCTTGGGTCATGGCTCTGTCCATCTTCAAAACCACCTGTGGCCCTTGCATCTTAGGATTTAAAAACCCTTGTGATTACGTTGGGTCCATTCAGATAATCCAGAATATTCTTATCTTATGTCAAGGAATTCCTTCCTTTCACCTGTGACCTTAATCCCCTTGCATGGCCTATTCCTGGGTTCTGAGGACAAGGACGAGGACATCCGCGGGGCCATCATTCTGCCTGTCACGGCACCAAGTGCAGGCGAGGACGCAGAGGAGCTAGATCTCTCCTCCACGGCCGGTGAGAACATGAAATGATGCAGCCTCGCTGTTTCTTGGGAAAGTTAAATGTGCATTTACGTGACCCAGCAACTGCACTCTTGAGCATTTACCCCAAAGAAAGGAAAACTTAGGTTCACACAAAAAGCCTACATATGAACGCTCATCGCGCTTTATTTTTACCAAAGACTGGAGACCACCCAAGTGTCTTGGGATGGTGGGCGCCCGTCCGCATCCCGGTCCTGGCAGCCGGCAGGGATGGACATCAGCAACCAACACGCCCCAAGCTCGGATGAACCTCCAAGTACACGAGTGGAAACCAGATCTCACAAAGACACGGACGGCGTAATCCGGGAGCATGGCCTCCATTTCACACGGGACTGTGGGGGCGGGGAACCCATGAGGGTTTGCAGGGGTTAGGGACAGGGACAGCGCACCCGGGGAGACCCCGCGGTTCTGCGTCTCCACTGTGGCAGCAGGTGCATACCCGTGGGGGCCCGGAGAACCGGCCTCTGAATGAGTTCTGTGGGCTGTCCGGGGGTCTGTCCCCTGGCTTGCCGTTGTCCTGCAGCCATGGGGGGCTGGCGGGGGGTGTCGGGCTGGCCACAGGGAACGGGGACACTTCACAACTTCCTTGACTCTATCGCTGAACCCTGAACAACACAGCTTTGATCCCAGAAGCTATCCCGGACCCCGTTTGCTCAAGTGAGGTTGTGTGGGGCTCCCTCCCGGTCTCCCCTCCAGCTGGCCAGCGTGGATGCTGGGATCCTGCTTCTCTGAGGGGTCAGCCAGTAGGAGGGGGGTGAGGGTGGTCGGGGCCCCCTCCCCATCCTGGGCCCCCCTACACAGGCTCTGCTGGAGCCGCCCCTCCCTCAACATCCCCGCAGGGTCCCTTCACCTGCCACACCACCGTCCACATCCCCCAGGCCGTCAGGACCTGACTGGACTGATGGAGGCTCCGCTGGACTGAGCTGAGACCCGCCAGGGCTGCGGGGCAGGTGGGGGTCTGGGCCTCGGTCCTGGGTCAGCGGACGACCACCGGACAGGCCGGGCCGCGCCGGCTTGGGACTGGGCAAGACGGGGGCCAGTGCAGAGGCCACCGCCGTGGGGGGCAATCCCTCCACGACAGGATCCTCGTGCCCCCAAGGCCACAGCCCACCCCCGGAGGAGTTTCCGGGGCTGCTGTCACCAACAGGCCCAGGGACTTCACACAGATTTATCCTTAGCTCTGGAGGTGGGAAGTCTGACGTCAAGGTGGGGGGCACTCCTCTGCCTGCTCCACCCTCGGGGCACATCGTCCGACCTCCCGCTCTGTGGCCACGTCCCCTTCTCTGACCCTGAGCCTCCGGCCCCTAAGAGGCCGCCAGTGAGGACCCGTGGCCTGCAGTCCGTTACCACGTAAGGGGACACAATCCAGGTTCTGCGCAAGGGGTGTAGAGCTCTCCTGGAGACCCACCGCCCCCTGCAGCCCCGTCGTGGGGGCCAGGATTCAGGGCCCAGCCAGCTCTTCACTCTGGGTGGCCCCCACCCGTCCTGGGTGGCCGGCTAGGACCGACGGCACCTGAAACGGAGCTCCAGCCTCTGTGGCCGCAGAGTGTGACCTGCCACCAATGTCTGGCCCAGCCCCTCCCTCTGCCCAGGACCCAAATTCTGGAGCCCTGTCTGCACTCAGCATCCGAGGCCCCTCCCTCTGGCCCCGGTGCCCCAAGCACATTCCTGCCCTCAGATCCGCCTGGGCCATCCCTCCGCCAGGGCTCCTGGCTCAGCCCCGCGCGGGTGGGTCATAGGGGAGCAGGCGGCGTGGTGGGGCCGTGGGGGTCAGCTCTGCCCCCGTCGCAGCCACAGCCGCCCGGACCCTCCACCCCACACCCCCCAGCGCTGGTTGGCTCCCCCGTTTACAAGAGAGCCCAGAAATCGGAACTTCGGTAAAATCTAGTTTTCAACACCAGCAACAAATGAAAAGATACTTTAATGGGCATGGAGTTTCGCTCTGGGAAGATGTGATGGTTCTAGAGACGGGCGGTGGTGGCGGCTGCACCATGGGAATGTGCTCGATGCACCTGAACGTCACTTCGTGCCCCGCGTCACAGTATCTTAAAGGGTGTGGGCCTCCTGCAGCTGAGGCCCCCAGGTCACCTCCCGCCTTGAGATGAGGGAGGAAAGGAGGCCTGAGAAGTGGGGAGGGGGACGGTCACTGAAGGAGGGCTGGTGGTGACAGCTGAGAGACACTCTGGTGGCTGGGTCAGGAAGACACGGCTGAGGAGGGTGGGGGCCAGGGGTCTGCAGGGTCTGGCTCCTGAGCCCCCTGTGTGGGACCATCTTGCAGCCAAGGACACGGAGGAGCAGAAGGCCCTCTCCACACCTCCACGGTGCCCTCTGGCTTGGGGTGAGGTCAGGAGCCCCTCAGGCACGCCCAGCGCTCCGGTGTGGAGGTCTGCGGGGTCACAGTGCCCCCGGAGGGGTCGACAGGTGCCTCTGCAGGACCTGCCGTCCCACACACCCGGGTGCTGCCCTGCACCTTCCCGCCAGGCAGGGGCCGCTCCTCTCCGGCACACTTCAGAAGCTGCTCCCTGCCGGAGACTTCAGGAATTGGGGTCAAAGCCAAGGCCTGGCCTTCGCCTTCAAGACCGGAGCTCGCTGGACCTCTCCATCCCCTTGTCCCGGCCCTGGGGCGCACAGGGCACTGGGGGCTGTGTGGCCTGCTGAATCCACCCCCAGTCCCGTCACTAGCCCAGGTCACCTGGGGTTCTGGTGACTGAGCCACTTACCTCAGCTGTAAACCGGGGGTGCGCACCGTCTGTGACTGGCATCAGGGGCGTTGACAATCCCCGCTGAGGCCGAGGGGGTACCCAGGATGCTCTTCGTGACCTCTGGTGATGAGTCCAGGGCTCCACAAACACCGCCTGCCTCCCCCCGACTGAGGGGGTTGACACACCCGGCCCGTTGGGGCAGTCCTGAGGCAGCCAGGTGTCCCCGAGGGTGCCGGCGCCCCAAGGGAGACTTCACAGCAGCCGCCGCTCGGAGGGTGGAGTCAGGGGCCCTGGGGGGGGCGGCGAGCCCCGGCACTTTCACCAGCAGAGGTGGTCTCCAGCGGCGTGCCCCCCAACCCTACATCCGACGTCTTGGCAGGAGGGTGGTCCGGACATAGGGCGGGCAAGACGCCCAAGCGCCTGGGGGTTTAAGCGGGGAGGGGTCTGGAGCACGCTGTCTGGGTGAGGGAGGAGCCCACGGAGCTGTGTGGCAGGATGTGGGACCTCTCCCCAGGCCCTGTGGCTGCTTTCACAGCGGGGCTCAGAACGGGTCGCTCCTCCATGTCCCGGCCCCCGCTTCCCGCAGCCCCTCCGTGGCCTGCTCAGCCCTGACAGCGGACAGGTGGTCAGGGGGCTGCGGCACCTTCCCCACCCCACGTCCAGGCTCCTGCGAACCCAAACCCTCTGCGGGCCAGGCACACGTTGGGAGGGCTGCTTACTCCCCTGCTGCGGCCCCCGGAGACACTCGGCCGGCCACGGGATGGTCCGGACCCGTCTCTGGAAGGTTACCGCCTGGGCAGCTTCCCAACCACCCTGCCCTGCGAGGGGCGGGCTCGCCTGCCCTGCAGGAGGAGCCTCCCCCAAGCCTCTAGCCGCTCCCTCTCTACACCCACACTGGGCCTCTCCTTGGGGAGGAGCGCCTGGGCTGTTTGCGTCCAGCTGGCAGATGACGCGGGGGGCCTACCCGCCCCCCGCCCCGCAGAACGTCCACCAGCGCCAGGCCCTTGCCACGCAGATGGCAGAGGCAGGGAGCCCCACTGGGGCGGAAACGGGGTCTGGCTCAAGCCTCAGGGGCATCACTTCCTCTGCGGCCCTCACACAGCGTTTGGGTCAAAACGTCCCCAAAGGTCCATCCAACCCTGGCAAAAAAGCGTGGGAGGTGGCAGGACAGAGAATGCAGGAGGGACGTTCTCCTTCTCCAGGGAACACGGTCTCGGGCCAGCCCGCAGGACACCCCGTACCCAGGACAAGCACGCCAAGCTGCTGGGCAGGCTGTCCACAGCCGGGGCGTGACCGTCCCAGGTCATGGGGGGGCCCAGACTCTCCCAGCGCCGGCTGCAGGGTCCCCGACACCGTTCAGGCAGGCGGCGGCAGCCCAACCCCTCAGGGCAACCGACGGGCAAGGGCTGTTGCCGTCCACAGCAGGAGAAGAGCCGAGGCGGTGCCCAGCTCTGAGGCCCGGCACGCAAGCGGACCTCGGACGCCAGGCCAGTCGTGAAGAAGCACAGCGACTGAGACCACCACCAGGCTCGAGCAGACACCTGGGTCCCCACCCAGCAGAGCCTGAAGTGACAGGACGTTGGTGCCGGCCACGTCCGCATGAGCGTCCCCCGCCTGTGGAGCAGAGCCCGGTCGGGTGGCCTTGGGTCTGTCCCCAGGTGGGCAGGCCCGGGCACACACGTCTGCAGGGCGGCAGCCGCCTCCCCGCCGCACTTCCCTACAGAACACGGGAGACTGGTAACCTCCCACACGCTTCAGGACAAACTGTTAAAGATGGGGCCTCTCGTCGCTGGCAGGCTGGTTCTGGGCCCAGACGTCTGGGTGCTCCCACCACCACGCATCCTCCGTTCACTCAGGAAGCACGCCCAGGTCCTGCCACTGAGCACGGTCCCCGGGGACGGGGGCGCGATGGACCCGCTGTGCCCGGGAGGGTGCAAGGCAGATGCGTGAGCCCAGCGCCGCGGGGCCAGCATCACTACATGCGGACCTCGTGGGGCCCTCCCCTCCCCATGGGGACCCTCGTGGGGGGTCCTCTGGCGGAAGCTTCGGGACCCTGTGCTCACCTTGGGTTCCCAGGACCTGCCGGAAACCCACGTGGGCTCTGCGGCCACAATCCGTTCTTCTTGATCAAGAGCTCTGATCTTCTGAAAGCCACAGGTGGAGACAAGCAGAGTTCAAAGGACACAGGAGTCTCCCTCTGTGGGGCTTGCTTTGTGTGAGAGCCAGGGACCTCGTGGCTGGAGTTCCGGAAATGTCCCCACGCACACGCGCACACACACAACAGTCTCGGCAGCTGATGACACACACGGACGCCGAAGTGCTTAAATACAGATTTATTGCAAACCGACACTGGAGAGGGACTTCGCAGGCGGGCACCCTGCTCTCCGCGGACCTCGGCTGACGGAGCTCAGTGGCCAATCTGCGGCGGCCGCGTCTAGAGAGAGAAAACACACGGGCTGCACGGCTCCAGGGTCCAGCTGGCAGCGAGGGGCAGAGACGCCCGTGAGGACAGCCCGCCATCAGCAGCATGGACCGGCGTGGCGGCCCCGGCCCGCCACTCCCAGACGCCGGTGAGCCGCCATCATGACCGGCGGGGCGGGGCAGAAACACAACACTGAAGAGAACGTCGGGCAGAGGAAGACAAGGGACCACAGAGTCCACGGCTCCCCGGTCTCCCAAGTGGCTGGGATGCAGGTGCACAGCCCCCCTCGTCACACCAGAAGACCCTCACGGCGTGGCCCAGGGGCCCGAGACCATTGAGAACAGTTCTCACACGAGACGCTGGTGACGTGGGCAGGTGTGCACATCCCGGGGGCTCCCGAGGACGGGTCTCAGCAGCTCCACGACCAGCCTCAGTGCCAACTACAGGGGACAGGGCTCCGCGCCCCCCCTCCGGCGATGCTCCCACCAGCCACCTGGCGTCTGCACCTCCCTCGAAGGCGGCAGAGCCACCCGATGCTTCCCAGGGACTGGGTATTCAGGCCTCCGCGAGCCACAAACCTGCCCGCACACGACTGACGAGCCCCCTCCCACCTACTCAGGCGAAGGGGGCCGTTTCCAGAGGGACCATCGCCCAGAAAGGAGTCCTTGTCCGCCCCGAGGACAGAGCCACAAGGGGAGGTCCCGGGAGACCTGCCGTCCGACGGCCGACGGGGCAGGGGCGGGGCCGCCGTGCTCTGGTCTCCTGGGGGCACCCGGTCAGCTCTTTGACAAGAACCGGGTCCCACGAGAAGACGTCGAGGCCAGTTCCTGCTGCGCCTGTGGCCACTAGGGACTGTGTCCCCACAACCAGAAGCGGCGACCAGGACCCCACTTTCTGCTGCTCCTTGACGGGGATGAGCAGGTGGCGGACGCGCACAAACGCCAAGCAACACCACACGCACACGTGGGGCAGGGAGATGTCAAGGCTAGGGCTCCCCCCGCCCCCCCCCCCACGTCAGCAGTTGGCCCAGCACCCACTCCCCGCCCCCAGCACAAGGAAAGCAAGCAGAGCGTGTGCACGGCCGCAAGAGGAGAGCGGGTGGCTGGCGTCCCGCTCGCCCCGCACTGCTCCCTGCAGTCTGGAAATGCAGGGCCGGGTGCCGCGGGTTCGCCCTTGAAGGAAAGGATGGCAAGGGCAAACCCGCCAACGAGTCCCTGGCAGGAGGGAGCCGGGGGCATGGCCAACATCCCGCCTCCTGGCCAGCGGGCACTTCCTTTCCTCCGGGCGTTAAAACTGCACAGCCCCCGGGGAGATGTTGAACATGGCCGGGTCGAATCGCTGGCCTCGGAAGGGGGAGCCTTCAGCATCCCACCCCTTCTTCAGCATCTCGTGGACTTTCTACAAACAGAAAACAGACACAGAGGTTAACGCAGGGCCCAGAGCAGGGCTCACTCTGCCTCCTCCGCACGAGGACACGCTGTCCCTCCTGCCCGCGGCCCCTCTCCCCTGGCTTTAAGCCCAGCGGTGCAACCGCCAGCACGGCGGACATGGGCCGGGTTAACGGATCACTGCTGACCTGCGGCGCACGACCGCGCAGGGCCTAGAAACCAGCCCCGCCCAACACACGCCCCACCCACCCCTCCTCTCCAACTCCTGCCGCCCACTCCAAGCCCCCTCCCCGCCGGCCACTCTCTGGACAGGAGCCCCATGCGAGCCCTGACCGCTGGTGAGGGCTGTGTACCGGGACCATCCAGGGCCGTCAACTCCTGCTCCCCACACGGGCCCTGCCTCCTCGGGAGCCACCAGCCGGTCCTGCTGAACCCCTGGCCCCACATTTCCTCCTCCCGGGGACCTGCTTCCCTCCAGCTCGAGGCTCCATGGCCGTGTGATCTCGGCACCTCTGAGCTTCCCCAGATCTGGCTCCCTCACCACCAGCTCCCGGCACAGTCCTCCTGCCTTCACGCTCTCGTGGTCCGAACCCGCTCCCCACACGGCGCTTCCCTCACAGCCGTGTGTGAGGACGGTCCTCCCCAAAGCCCCGCCGAGCCCAGAGGAGTCCTGGACAGCAGTGATGGTGCCCCGCATTCAAGCGCAGGTCACCCGGGCGAGAGGCACACCCAGCCCCCGGCTCCTGCATGTCTGCTCAAAGTGCCCGGAAAGCGCCACTCGGCCCAGCACTCACGTCCCCCAGGGCCGCACGCTGCCCCCCGGCACGTGGCAAGTCCTTCCGGAGTCCCTTCCGACTCAAGGCACAGAGGCCCGTCTGTTAGCAGCATCTTTAAAGCTCTTCTTCGGATACGTCCCCATCGGCTGTCCGTCCCCGGGCCCGTCGGCGAGGGTCTCCTGCTCCCCTCGAGGGCCTGGGTTCCCGGCCACTTCCAGGCAGCAGCGCTCGAGCCCCTCCGCGGGGCCCAAGCTCACACACTTTCTTCTGGTGGCCACAGGCAGCTGTCCTGTAACGGACCGTGGCTGCCACCCAACGCCCATGAAGGCGAGGCCCCCATCTGCGAGCTCGGCTGCGCCAGCCGGAGACACAGGCCACCTCGGCCCCCCCGGGCCCTGTAGGCCCAGGTGGTCAGGGAGCCCAACCGAGGGCAGGTTCAGAGACTCGGGGCAGGAGAACAGAGGCAGGGACCAACTCGGGACTCAGGCCCCAGCCCTGCTGCCCGAGCCACCCTGACCACGAGCCGGCAAGAGCACCCGATGCTCCTCTCATGACCCAGCCGGCCCTGCCCAACTGGCGGTGGTCAGCTCCCTGAGTGACCCTCGTAGGAGCAAGGCCATCTGCGTGGGACCTGAGGAAAGGGCGGCAGGAGGGAGGACCAGTGAGGACGCCTCGGAACCCCGAATGGCATCGGGGGGACTCCCGTGTCGACACACATGGAACAAAGAAGACCCCCTCCTCTGTGAGACTTGACTCGGCCGGTGCCCACCACACCTGGGAACCAAAATTAACCTGATAAAACCAACCCTTCCTGCCCTCAACAGACATTCCTGGGAGCACTGAGCACAAGGAAGAATGAACACGCCTGGCGATCCGCGTTCCTGCCCCCAGCACGTGCTGCGCGGTGCGGACCTCTGCCCGTGTGGACCCCTAATGTCCCCTCCACGCTGGCCATCCGGACTTCTCTGGTCTCTGACGTTCCCAAGTGACTCGGAAGGATTTTCTTCCCATGGGCCCTGCAGCAGGGCTGGGCCTGGCTCCCCACAACTCTGCCGAGGGTCCCCGGGGGCTCGGGGGAGGGGCTGTCTGGGCACCGTCCCCCCCCCCCCCCCCCCCGCCCACACACAGCCCCGGAGAGCCCGGATCACGTGCGACGTCCCACGTCTGTGTGGACCAGCTGCACATCACAGCCCTTCCACCTGGGCTCTGAACAGGGGCAGAACCAGTGCCCCACCCCGGAGGGCCAGAGCCACCTGCGAGGACCCTGCTGCAGACCCTCCTGCCCGCAGCGTCCCCCACCGCCCCCGCCCAGCACGCCTCCTCACCAGCTCGTGGCTCTGCGGCTTGCCCTGCAGCTTCTGGTGGTAGTCGAAGGTGAGCCTGTCCAGCACGGCGTGCTCCTCCTCGTCCACCGTGGCCATGGAGCGCTCCTTGTTGATCTTGTCGATGTCGATGTGCTCCTCGCCCTCCAGGACAGCGCTCCACCAGTACTCACCCACCTTGTTCAGGCTCACCTGGGACACACGGGCAGACAGCGCTCCGTGGGGGGGCAGCCCTCGTCCCCCCCACCCCAGGTTCTCTTGGAGGCCGAGGACCTGCGTGTGTGAGTGCCCCGCACCCGCTCAGCGGCCAGGACCCCAGCCTGGCCCCCGCCCCAGCCTCCCTGCACCGCCGGGGAGAGGAGCCTCTGTCCACAGGCTCCTGCCCGCCCCCCCCAGTGCCCACCACACCCCCGAGGACCTCCCTTGCCTCCAGCACGCCCCCCAAGTCAGGGCAGCGCACGGGGGAGGTGGGGCCCAGACGGCATGCCTCCCTGTGGGCTGGTGGCCGAGCTCCTCAGAGGCCGAGAACGGACTGCTGGGCGGTCCACAGTCCCTCACACTGTCCACTTAGTCTCCAAAGGCACGAAAGCCCCAGTCACACCCCGAAGGCTGGGAGGCAGGGCAGACAAGACAGGCCTGCAGCCAGAGCAGCTCTCACTCAGAGCAGCACCCCGAGCAGAGGATTCCTGGCCAGAGCACAATCGTGACTCCACAGACCCGGAACTGGCCCCCACCAGTGACGTCTGTGAGGACACCATGTGCCTGAGCCCCCCACCGGGGGTCCGGACCTCACCACCACAGCAGGGCTCCAGCCCAGTCCCGGAGAAGGACTCGGGGTGTGGGATACGGGGCAGGCCGCACGGTGAGAGGGTGTCTGGGTGACAGCATGGCAATGTCTGCAGGACAGAAATAAGCCTCCCCGCTGCCGACTATCCCGGCGGGCGTGGGGCGTGAAGACGGGGGCAGGGGGGGGAGGGGGCACCGAGACCGCGGGCTCGGAGATGCCAACGCCATGGTTGACGTTTGGGGTGGATCTGGTCTCCAGATGCTCCAGTCAGCCGCTTCTCACGGACTTTGCTCCCCAGTTTGTGTGCGGGGACCTGACCTGGCCCTCTGAGACCCCAATATCGAGAGCACGGCCCACCTCCGCCGAGGTGCAGATCTGTGTTCCAACACAACCAACACCTTCCGAGGGGGAAGGCGTTCCCGGTCTCGCTATCCCCTTTATTCCCGGAGAGCGCTCCGAGGCACTTACAGGCCGCTCTGCCTCTGGAGACAGAGACCCTCAGGCCCTTCCCACCCGCAGGCCCTCCGTCATCACCCCTGCCAGGACCTCTGCACACACCCAGGAGTCAGCAGCCCGCAGGGCCAAGGGCAGAGCCACTCTGGGCCCAGCAGCGCCCCTCCGCAGAGGGCATGGCAGGGGTCAGCCCTGCACCACCTCTGCTGCCCGCCCCTCCACGTGAACCGCCAACCACACACAGGGTTTCTGGGCAGGACGGGCTGACCCGGCACACAAGGAGCTACCGGGCCTTGCTACCCACATGAGCCCTTCGCAAACCCAACAAAAATCAAGATGAGCCGAGCAACACTTTTAAAACCACTATTTTGAAGGGCGCTTGGGTGGCTCAGTCGTTGAGCGTCTGCCCTGGGCTCGGGTCATGATCCCAGGGTTCTGGGATCGAGCCCCACATTGGGCTCCCTGCTCGGCGGGGAGCCTGCTTCTCCCTCTCCCACTCCCCCTGCTTGTGCTCCCTCTCTCGCTGTGTCTCTGTCAAATAAATAAAATCTTTAAGAAAAAATAAGTAAGAGACACTGTGTTTTGAGAGAAAACTCACATAACACAGTCGATCATTCTAAAGTGAACAACTCCGTGCGTTTAGCCCAACAGTGTTCGGCAACCACCACCGCTATCCGGTTCAGGGCACCGTCCTCGCCCCAAAGGAGCCCCGTGCCCACCACCAGCCCCTCCCCACCGTGTCGTTATGCTTCCCGGCCCCCCACTGCGCACCCTCGGTGTCCTTCTGAGCCCCCACTTCTTGCACTCAGCGTGCTGTCCCCATGGCACGTCCACGCCGCCCAGCAGGGGGGAAGTGGCGCGTTGCTCTGGTTCGTGGTTCCGTGACCAAAGACGTCGCCACCCTTCCGCGTGCTCGTTTACCATCGTGTTTTCCTGAACATTTTACTTGGAATAATTCCAAACATAGCCGTGTGTGTTTGTCCTGGGCTCCCCCACCGACAGGCTACCCCTGCTCCATCACGGCACATGCATTTGACGACACGCATGACTCACAGTCAGTTCCACGATCTTGCCCGGAACCACCCGATATCTCAACAGGTGCCTCCTTCCCGGGGACAGGGATGCTCTTTTCTTTAGCAGAACTTTCCCTCCTGCACAGGATCCAGGCTGAGGTCCCAAATGCACCTTAGCGGTCCTGTCCCTGCTCATCTGGAACATTCCATGGCCTCGCATTTAAAGACCACTCTTCATTTGAGGTTCGTCTTGTGTTTCCTCCTGATTAAGCTCAGGAAGGTGCCCCCAAGAGTATACTGCTCAGGTGACACTGTGCCCCGTCCAGGGTGTCACTCCGCCACATCCACCGGCTTCCTCCCTGAGCCCGTTTCCCCACAATGGCGGCAGGGGCCTCCTCCCCCACGGTGGAGCCATTTAACCGCTGTTAGCACCACTCCCGGGTGCCCGGCATCTCGGTGGCTCCCGCTCACTCCCATCCCTCATCACGCAGGTGTTGAGAGTATCCTCGCTAACTCGCCACACCCCCTTACCTGGCCTCCCTCCAGGACCCTCACATCGACCTGGTCCCAGATCTCCAATCAGTTTCCCGAAGCGTCCTCACAGAAACTTCCAACCCCGTGTGAAGGAGCTCAGCACCCCCACAACCTGTGCGATGACTCAGCAGCCCTGCCTCCCCCTCCCCCCTGCCTGGCAGAACAGCGTCCAAGCAGGGCGGCCTCGTGCCTGACGGGGGCAGCGGCCGTCCAGACAGTGGGGACCAGGGGGACACCGTGAGAGCCGTGGACGGTGCTGGCCACGAGGGCAGACGGCGGAACCTGCTCCCTGCAGGCCCCTCTGGAAGGACGTGGGTCTGCATCCAACCACCGACCCCGGAGCTAGCCAGGCACAGCAGGACGACGGGCAAGCGCCCAGTGTTTCATGCCGCCAACGAGCTTTTTAAGCTCACAGATCAGAGCACTGTGTGGGCCGGACGGAACAGGGCCGGGGCGTGGTTGTGCCGGTAGGGAACGCTGTCTGCGTTCGCCTCTGCGCTCACCTCGCCCCAGGACGGAGGGACGACCCTGCATCCCCCAGGAGCACAGTCTGCTGGTTGTGCCTGGCACCTTCCTGCTGCCCACCCCCCGGAGCCACAGCTCCTCCCTGCTGGGACTCAGGGACTGCCTGGGGACGGCGCCACAGTGCTGACTGGCCCGAGAAACGCCCAGGGTCCTGGGAGAGGAGCGCGCGGAAGGCCGTTCCACGGACTGGCTTCCAGCACTTGCCAGAATGCTGCGGTTACTGAGCCCGCAGCTGGGACGGAGGATGCGCTGTGACCCCGCGGGAAACGCACATCCTCGTCAGGACACGGAGAGGGACAGACGAAGGCGCGCGGGCAGGCCAGCCACGGTGAGTGTGGGTCGGCAAGTCCATGCTGGCGGCCGCACACACACAGGGCGCAGGACAGCGTCCCCTGGCAGACGGCCGAGGACTACGGTGAGCCTGCAGCCCCGCTGAGAACTGAAGTCCAGGAGAGGATGCGGGGGCACAGTCCGCACGCACGCACACGCTCGGGGGAGCGCTAAGCGGGGCAGGGGCCGGCCCGGGAACACCCCGCCCCGGCAGAGGGGGCCGTCAGCACCGCGGGGGGGGGGGGGGTAGTGGGACAAGGACAGGGCGCTGGTGCGCCTCTGGGACAGCACGGCTCGGGGGAAGCGCCGACTCCCTGTCTCTCAGCAGAGAAAGGAGCCTGCCTGAGAGGCAAGGAGCCTCGTTTAACACTCTCGAGTGTGGGAGGGAGGGAGGTAAGAGCTGTCATCCGGTTTTAGCTGCCACCCCTGCCCGCTCCGAACGCCTGCAGCTTGTCTGATGTGCACGCCCTCAGGGGACGACGGGGGCTGGGAAGCCAGTGACGTCGCCCGCTGGGAGGTCAGGCACGGACCAAGGACTCTGGGGAGGTGACGGGCAGCCCTGGGGTTGCCCCTCGTGGTCCATGAGGCCCTCACAGCAGTCTCGCCCCTCGGTGCCCCGGGGCAGCCAGGGGCCTTGATGCTCTCCGTCTGGAGGCCGGAAGTCCGACAGGGGCTGCAGGGCTGGGCTCCCTGCGGAGGTCTCCGGGGACGGGCTGTGGCGGTCTCCCCAGCATCTGCCTGTCTTCACGTCACTCCTTCCGCCTGTGTGTCCTCCTCCGTCTCCAACCTCCCTCTTGTTCTCTCGTAAGGTCCCATTCGCAGGTTCCAGGCTCTGGGGAGGACACTGGAACCCTTTCCAGGCCTGCAGCCCTCCGGACAGGCGCCCTCGACCATGTTTTTCAGTCGCCCTGGTGCCCAGCACAGGGCCTGGCCCTGAACCATCAGCAACCTACGGACGTCTGGGGCTGGGCCAGCCAAGGCTCTCAGCCTCATCCTAAGGGTCAGGAACGCAGTTCCCGTGCAGCCGATGGGACTACCCGAGCCAGGCAGTGCCGAGCGGAGCGGAGGCCCGAGGGACGTGGTGCATGCCCCCAGCAGCAAAGGGATAAGGGTCTTCATGCGTCACGGCAACGCGCTCGCTCGGCCGCGGTACCATCTCAGATACATGACGCCAAACATCACACGAACCGCGACGTCCAGAACACGGCCCGTGGTCGGGAGGGGAGGCGGGGGGAGCCCCACACCCCACGGGCAGGGCACACCGGCGGTGCCAACGGGCAAGCTCGGGGCGTGCGTGCGAGGGCCTTCCCCACGCAGCCCCAGCTGCTGAGGTCAAGCCTCCCCGAGCACCGCGGGCAGTACTCGCCCAGCACCCGCAGACCCGAGGGCTCCCCCACGGACCCGGCTGGGGGGGGTCAGAAACCATGTTCACGGGCAGCGCCAAGTGCACCTCCGCCCGTGGCCGGCTCCGCACAGCTGAACTCGCCGAGCGGCAGGCGCGTGGCAAAGGCAAAGTAGGAAAGTCAGTGGCAGCGGGCACGGCGTGGGCGGACGGGAGGAAGGCCTCCCACGGGCTGCGCGCGCGCTCCCCCCACCCCCTCAGGGCGCCCCGCAGCCGGGAGGCGGAGAGGCACGTGGGGCTCCGCCTCGGGCGAGTCACGTCCCATGGATGAGCTTCTGGAGAGTTAAACGGGCCCCGAGCGTGCTCAGAAATGGCAGCCGATGACAAGGTTTAACGGGCTGCGCGAACCACAGCCGTGTTCGAGCACTCGCACACGGACACACAGAGAGGCAATGTGGCCGTGAGGAAGTCAGGCACGGCTACCAACGAAGCCCCCACGAGACGAGCTCAGGGATCACCAGAGGCGCGTCTCCACAGCGGACACAGAAAGTACGCGGGCGATAACCCTGACGGACGCCAGGGCAGCAGCGAGCCCTCGGCCGGCCCGTCCGCGCAGGGACGCGGGCGCACACGTCCTGGCGGGGCATCAGGCAGAACGCGTGCACCCTGGGTGGGACTCCCACTGGGGCGCTGCTCGGGGCCCCCCCGCGCTGTCCGCAGGCAGTGGGCACCCTGGGTCTCGGGTCTCGCAGCCCCACTGGCACAGGATGAGCCGCTGGGAGGCTGGGCTGGAGGTGGCGAGGAGACCCTGACTTTACCTCCCACAGCCCCGAGAGGCACCAGTGAGGCCGTGACCGGGAAGGCATTCTGCAATGGGGCCGGGGCCTGGGGGACAGGCAGGCACGGCGTGATGGGCAGAGGGGCTGAGCCCCAGGATGACAACTGTCACAATCCCACGGAGAGGAGCAGGAACCTCCGAAGGGCAGGGAGGAGCCCAGCAAGGCTGAGAACAAGAGCTGGGTGGGCTTTGCCTGTGACCCACGACCTGGTGTCCCCATCACACAGAGGGCCCGTGAGTGCGCCCCAGCAGCCCCGCACGACAGACCCCTCTCGCGCCAAGGCCTCCGGTCAGCGCACACAGGCTGGCCCACTGGTGCCCATCCTGCGAACATGAAACGGGAACATTTTTCCTTCCTTCCTTCCTTCCGGGCACACGTGAAGAATGGGTCTGTGTAAAATCATGAGGTTCTGTCCACAGACCTGGTCTGTTCCTGGTGACTGCACCCTCTCACCAGACCCTGGTTGGGCACCCCCTGCCAGACCGGGTGCGAGGCCCCGAGGAGGGGGAAGGAGCCACTGAGGATGCCAGGAACAGGAGTGCCAGAGCACCTGGCTTGGCTTCTGCAGCCCCAAGGGGCACAGCCAGCTGAGATCCCCTTTGTCAAACAAGCCGGTCTGTTTGAATCTGTTAACTCTGCATCCTCCAGGAGGACATCCGTGAAATTCAACCTGCCTTCCAATTTGTCACATTTGGTTCTGCCTCAGCTGTAACCAGGTCACTGGCAAGCACAGCCATGCTCTGGGGATGACCCCACAGGAGCTCCTCTGTGGTCACCGCGTGCGGCCTGCGCGTGTGGTCACCATGTGGGCACAAGGACGGAGGACCATGAGTTCATGCTCTGCTTCAGAGAACCAAATGGCCGGACCCCAAGGGGCCGAGGCCAGCAGAGGTGCCCCCTGAGCTGTGCCCCAGACAGCAGGAATCCATGCCCCCACGGCCCGAGGATAAGCCCCACAGCGGGTGTGACCCCCACCCCCTCCCAGAGCTCGAGCACCAACGCCCACACTCACCAGGACGCACTTGCCAGGCTCCAGGCTCCAGAGAGAGCTCTCGGTGTTGACCTTGTGGGTGAACTTCCCTTCCATGAGGACGTGCTCCCCATCCTCCTCTAGCACAGCCACCCGGATGGAGCTGCTGCTCAGGGCCACCGAGACCTGGAACCGAGCAGAAGGGAGTCACTCTGTGCTGGAAGGTGGTGCCTAGCACGCTCCCAAGCAGGACCTGGCCGCAGACCACGGGAGAGCAAGATGCAAGGCCATCCTGGGGGTCCACAGGCACTCTGGACGAAGAGAATCCTACCGACCCAGTGACACTGGAGGCAGCCCACGCACCGCCGTCTCCAAGTAAACGTACTGGAAGTCCCGTTTCAACGTGCGTAATGATGACGCAGGGAAAACTACTGGTTTTCCACAGAAATCCCTTCTCCATCGGGGAGACCGGTAGCCATGGTGGAAGGCAAGCATGGCTGGTGCAGGCTCCCACCCCCATCTCGCTGTCGGGCCTCATCAGCAGCACAGCTCTGGAGGACGCCCAGGAGGGCCGAGCCCCCGCACGCCCACTCTGCCTCCGTCTGCAAACCACTGTGCCTTCCCCGGGGACAGTGAGGCCGGCTCCCCTGTTCTCGAGAAACCCAGCCTCTCAGCCCACCATTCTCTCCTTGGGGACACTTGTCCTGGACAGTCTCTCCCTTCTCCCCTGCAGCTGCCTGCACAACCACACTGGGACCTGCTGGGACCCTGGCCTGAAGCATCCAAAGCTCGTGAACCCCTGGAGGTTCATCAGATCAGTAACCGGAAAAGGGAAGCACACAGAACTCCTGTTTTTATTCCATTTCAATTCTTTTTGAACTCTGAAACATGTGTCTAAACTGCAAAATCTTTTTATGACAGCATCTGCATAATGCGTGCATTAAATGAAAAGACACTGGAGGGGAGAACTCAGGCCTAAGGGTGGGGTTCCATCCGCTTTTGTTTGGAGACGACCCTCCCACATGGCTTGGTAAGTGCTCATTAAACACGCATAAAGCATCGAACAGAAATTCTCAGTCACAGAATATTCGAGCTTGGCTCCTGTAACCTAATTGTACTGTAAAAACCCTCGAGTAAAAGATGGACAGTGGAAGGGGTGCTGTTCCACAGTTCCCACCATCAGGCGGCTCTCGGGCGAGAGGAAGAATTCCTGAACCGTGCCGGGAGTGGGGGAAGCGGGGGAAGCAGGGAAAAGGGGACAAAAGCGCTGCTACAGAGCAGAGTGACCCACGGCCCACACATGCCCACACCCAACCTCTGGGGGTGTCCTGTTCACTCAGCCAGTTCTGCAAAGACATGGGCACGACCCGGATTTACTCAGCATCCAATGGCCAAATCAGCAGCAGCCTGGCACACTCCCAGACGATGTCCCTGACCATGAATTTGGATGTGTGGTGGAGGCGCCCCAGGAGCAAGCTCACTTTAATAAAATCCTCCCAGCCAACTTTACGTAACACGATAATTTCCAAATTTGGGCAAGCTTCTCACACTGCGAGGCCTGCACAACAGGGGATGAGCCAAAGCACCGAAGGGGACCCAGATAGGAGATGCTTCCAGTCTGAGATGTCACTCTGGGGAGGGTGATCGTGTCCCAGCCTCTGTGACCCACAGAAACGACAGGAACAAAGCACAAAGAGAAAAACCCCAGACAATGCAAGGGAGGAAGGAGGAGGAGGAGGAAACGTGGAGACAAAGGAGAAGAGTGTGGGGACAGACAGCACGGAGCAGGGACGAGTGAGTCGTCTCGTCTGTGCATGGGGCTTCTGGCTGGCAGTCAGCAGGCAGGGAGGACGGGAGCAGAGCCCCTCAGTCAGCCCTGGGACAGCTGAGGAAGCCCCACCAGAGGGGACAGGACCCCGCTGTGGTACAGACCAACGGGGCAGTGCTCCAGAGACACGGAGCAGCAGTCTGAGGGGCGGTGTGGGCGGTCGGCCCCATGTCCTGTACGGAAGGCTGGCCGGTCGGCCCCTCGGCTCTGACCAGACCTCAGCCACGTAATGGAGAACACCATCGACACCATCCATCCCCTACTCAGAAGAATGGGGAAAATACGTTTTTTTAATTAAAAAAACTACTAGGAAATTAAGAAAGGCATCCTTAAAGCAACAGCATGAAAAAACAAAGACTACGGAGCAAATAGGAAAAAAAGGAAATTCTAAAGTATTTCCAGTATATATCCTCAGAGAGGCGTGAGAGGTGTGACCATGGAACCAAAATGAAATATGAAAATAGAACAATCACACACATACACCACTTAGAATTAAACACACAGAAGCTAAAATAGAATCTGCAACAGAAAGACTGGAAAACAAAATCAAAAAACATCAAGGTAAAGACAAAGACCCATCCAGGCGGTGGGGGTGGTGTGCTGGGAACCATGCAGCAACAAGACAATGCTCCGGGGTCGAGGAAAACATGCCTTCGGACAAAACCCCACCGAGGGCTGTGCAGAAGGAGTAAAACACAACGCACACAAACTCGTGGACTCATAACACCGAGAACTCAAAATAAGGCCCTAAAAATTCCAAAGACCAGGGATAAAAGTTTACTCACAAAGAACCTGAACGGAAGAGATCTCTAGAAACAGTTAACACTGGACATAAGATGACAGGGAAGCAATGTCTTCAATTTTCTAAGGGGAGAACTTTTTTTAAAGTTAGATTTCCATACACACCTGAACCATGAAATAAGGGAAAGTTTAAAATAACTACATTTTAAGACATTCAAGAATCTCTTATTTACAACATACCTTGAGAAAGTTCCTTGAGGCTATAGCCCAGCAAAATGAGGAAAAAAACCAAACCAGAGGAAGATCCTGGGGGAACGGGGTCAAAGGCACAAACGTCCAATAGGAAGGTCAGTGGGGCCTGGACCTCCTGCACAGCACGGTGACCACAGCTCACAACATGGCACCGGGCATGAAGAAGCTGCTAAGAGAGCAGAACTCCAACACTCATCACACACACAGACACAAAACCTTAACTACGTATGGTGACAAGTGTAACTAATTCTACCTCGGTGACCATTGTGCAATACAGATGTCAGAGCCTTATGTTATACCACAGAAGCTAACAGAGTGTCATATGTCAATTATACCTTAATAAAACTGGGGGGGGGTGGGAAGATCCAAAAGGGATCCGAAACACCGAATTTAATCTAGAAGTACAGTGAAAGGAAGCTCCAGGATGGAAACTATACAGCAGAACTGAAACATAATTGGTCCGGGTTGGAATCAGAGGTGAGAGGGCTTTAGGAAAAGCGATTTCTAGACAATACGTTGTTCTAGTGCGTCTGGCTGATTTGGACATTATGAAGAAAAGATACTATTTTTTACAAGTTAAAAAGAAACACC
This sequence comes from Mirounga angustirostris, assembly GCF_029215605.1. Taxonomy (NCBI): domain Eukaryota; kingdom Metazoa; phylum Chordata; class Mammalia; order Carnivora; family Phocidae; genus Mirounga; species Mirounga angustirostris. The sequence goes on along the minus strand of NW_026991720.1, from coordinate 105,435,937 downwards.
AGGAAAACAAAAAGCTACACAAGAAATTCCTGATCCAAAAGTGTAAATTATAGAGTAACACCTCCAAAAAAGCTCTCTTTCAAAAAAGCAACAAGAATATTGGTAAAAATTGTCAATATGTACGTTTTCTGAACTTTGGAAACTAATCAAAGGTTTGCAGGAACCCAGAGAGCACTGATTCAAGAAAAACAAGCTTTATGACATTTTAGCTGACCCTAGGCCCGTTCTCACTCTCTAGCCCCTTGGTAACCCACATCCCCAGTATAGCCTGGCAGCCATCAGAGGGAGCACAGAGGAGCTGGAGCTCCTCCAAAACTTCATTCCCAAGAACTCGGATCACTTGACCTGTGGGATGGTTCCCCAGAAGACCCCAATTGTTAGGCTGTTTTTAAATGGACTCAGAAAAGCCTTTTCCCCAGGGAGTGTTTGTTGAAAACAATCAGAGGCGAGTATTTTAACTTCACAGCTGACTGAAACAGGGGATAACAGCTGAGGCAAACAAAAGGAAAAGCTGCGGAATATAATGCCCGTGGAGATTTTGAAAACTTTGGACACATGAATGTGCAGGCTATGTGCAGACTTAGAAAAAACCCTTTGGTGAGGCCCTAACCTCTCACCACTGGCTGACTTTGAGCCTCTGCATGAGCAAGTGGAGGCCAAGGCAGAACTTTCAACTGCTAGGCTAAGCGTTAAAGGCAGGCCCTAATACATACATGGAGTTCCCTGGGAGAGAAATTCACTGGTCCTAGGTGTTTAAGAAAGTCTGCCCAATCATTTGTTGATTACTAAGTTCACCAAGTAGAGACTTCACTGGCCACACACAATAAAGAATACAGACTTTAGAAAATTAGCTCAGAAAAGTCACCCAACAAACAAGAACAACTACATCAAGTACCAACAGCAACAAACCATGAGAAAAAGGGAGAATCGGAGGTCCAGGACTGCCATATTGTTATTTAAAATGTCTAATTTTCAACAAAAAAATTACAGGACTCACTAAAACAAGAAAAGATAGTCCATATACATGGAACAAAAGCAAACAATAAAACCCGTCCCCAAGGAAATCTAGACATGGGCTTAGTAAAAGTCTGTAAGTCAGCTATTGTAAATATACTCATAAAACTAAAGACTAAAACTCATAACTAAAACAAAGTATGAGAATACTACCTCATGAAGAATATCAATAAACAGATAAACATTACTTTAAAAAAAAAAAACAAATACAAATTCCGAAATTTAAAAGTAACTGGGGAAAAAAACTGAAGCAGAAAATCTACTAGAGGGTCTCAAAAGCAAATCACAGCAGCTAGAAGAAAGAATCAGAAAATCTAAAGATAGGACAAATGATGGGGCGTCTGGGTGGCTCAGTCATTAAGCGTCTGCCTTCAGCTAAGGTCATGGTCCCGGGGTCCTGGGATCGAGCCCCGCATCGGGCTCCCTGCTCGGCGGGAAGCCTGCTCCTCCCTCTCCCACTCCCCTTGCTTGTGTTTCCTCTCTTGCTGCGTCACTTTCTGTCAGATAAGTAAATAAAATCTTTAAAAATAAAATAAAATAAATAAATAAATAATAAAGATAGGACAAATGAGATTACTTCATCTGAGAAACAGAAAGAATGAATAGGGGCGCCTGGGTGGCTCAGTCGGTTAAGCGGCTGCCTTTGGCTCAGGTCGTGATCCTGGGGTCCTGGGATCGAGCCCCAAATCCGGCTCCCTGCACAGCAGGGAGCCTCCTTCTCCCTCTCCCTCTGCCTGCCACTCTGCCTACTTGTGCTCTCTCTTTCTCTGTCAAATAAATAAATAAAATCTTTAAAAAAAAAAAAAGAATGAATGAATAGAGCCTCAGAGACCTGAGGGACACCACTAAGCACACCACAACATGCACAATGGAGCCACAGATGGAGAAGAAAGAAAAAGAGGGTAGAAAGAATATATGGAAAAAATGACTGAAAACACACATTCATGAAGCTTAATGAACGCCAAGTAGGATAAATTCAAAGAGATCAAAACCTAGATGCATCAAAAAAGCCAACAGAGAATCTTGAAAGTAGCATGAAAAGCAACTTCTCACACAGGAGGGCTCCTCAACAGGAATAACAGCTGATTTGTCATCAGAAACCATGCAGGCTAGGTTGCCTAGGTGGCTCAGTTAGTTAAGTGTCTGCCTTTGGCTCAGGTCATGATCCCAGGGTCCTGGGATCAAGCCCCACATCGGGCTCCCTGTTCAGCAGGAAGCCCGCTTCTCCCTCTCCCACTCCCCCTGCTTGTGTTTCTGCTCTCGCTATCTCTCTCTCTGTCAAATAAATAAATAAAAATCTTTAAAAAAAAGAAGAAAGAGAGAAAGAAGAAACCATGCAGGCTAGAAAGCAGTGGTTCGGAATATTCAAAGGGTGAAGGGAAGGCATGTCAACAAAGAATTCTATATCAGGCAACGCTATCCTTCAAAGATGAAGGAAAAATTAAGACATTCACAGATTTAAAAAACAAACAAACAAACAACAACAACAACAAAACCCTGAGAGAATTCATCCCTAACAGGCCTATCTTTTCTTACACAAGCCCTGCAAGAAACTAGAGACAGTTCTTCAGGCTGAAATGAAAGGACACTAGATAGTTACTTGAATCCACGTGAAGAAATAGAGAGTGCTGGTAAAGATAAATAGAAAAGACAGTGTAAGTGTATCTTTTGTTAACTCTCTATTTAATTTAAAACAACTGCACCACAAAGGAGCAGAGAACAGAAGTTATCAAATAAAAGCCAATTCCGGATACACATTAAAATTAAGTTGTATTGATCTGAAATAGATTGTAATCCCAGAAAAAACACTAAGACAATATCCCAAAAAATACGGTTTAAAAAAAAAAGAAAGAAATACTACCCAGGGTGCCTGGGTGGCTCAACCGGTTAAGTGCCCGGCTCTTGATGTCGGCTCACATCATGATCACAGGGTCGTGGGATCTAGCCCCACTTGGGCTCCACACTCACAGGGATTCTGCTTGAGATTCTCTCCCGTTGCCCCTCCCTGGCATGCTCGCTCGCTCTCTCTAAAAAAAAAAAAAAATCTTAAATAACAAAAATAAAAAATAAAATACTACACTAGAAAATTTCTATTTAACATAAAAGAAAGCAGTCATGGAGGAAAAAGAGAACAAAAAATTTCAAAGTTTATTACAAAGATACAATAATCAAAACTGTGGTACTGGCATAAGGATGAACATACAGATCAATGGAAGAGAATTTAAAATTCAGTAATAAACCCATAAATTTACAGTCAGGTGATTTTAAACAAGGGTGGGAAGGCAATTCAATGAGGGAAAGAACAGTCTTTTCAATAAATGCATCTATGACAAATGGATATCCACGTGCAAAAGATTGAAGTTAGACAACTCCCTCATACCTCATCCAAAAATTGACTCAAAATGGATCAAAAACCTATATGCAAGAGCTAAAACTATAAAACTCTTAGAAGAAAACAAACATGTAACTATCCATGTCCTTGGATTAGGCAATGGTTTCTCAGATCTGCACAAACAACCAAAAATAAATGAATAAATTCTAGACCTTACCAAAACTAAAGGTTCTTGTGCTTCAAAAAACGCCCTTAGGAAAGTAAAAAGAGGGGCGCGCCTGGGGGGCTCAGTGAAGCGCCTGCCTTCGGCTCAGGTCATGATCCCGGGGTCCTGGGATCGAGCCCCGCGTCGGGCTCCCTGCTCAAGCGGGGAGGCTGCTGCTCCCCTCTGCCTCTGCCCCCAGCTCGAGCACGCGCGCACTCTAATAAATAAATAAAATCCTTAAAAAAAAAAAAATAAAGCAAAAAGACAATTCATGGAGGAGGAAATACCTGCAAATTATCTGACGAGGGTACAGTATTTACACTTAAAAAGAACTCTTACAATTCAACAATAAAAAGACAATCCAATGCTTAAGAAGTTAAAGGACTTGAATAGACCTATTATTTTTTAAATATTTATTTATAGGACACCTGGGTGGCTCAGTCGGTGAAGTGTCTGCCTTTGGCTCAGGTCAAGATCCTGGGGTCCTGGGATCGAGTCCTGCATCGGGCTCCCTGTTCAGTGGGGAGCCTGCTTCTCTCTCTGCCCCTCACCCCGCTTGTGCTCTCTCTCTCACATAAATAAAATCTTTTTTTTTTTTAAGATTTTATTTATTCATTTGAGACAGAGAGAGAGAGAGAGAGCATGAGCAGGGGGAGAGGCAGAGGGAGAGGGAAAAGGAGGCTCCGGGCCGGGCAAGGAGCCCAACGCGGGGCTCGATCCCAGGACCCTGGGATCACGGCACAAGCTGAAGGCAGACGCCCAACCATCTGAGCCCCCCAGGTGCCCCAATAAATAAAATCTTAAAAAAAAAAAAAAAAAGATTTGTTTTAGAGATAGAGTGCAAAAATCGCATGTGTGTGAGTTGGGGGGGGGACAGAGAGAGAGGGAGAAAGAATCTCAAGCAGACTCCCTGCTGAGTGCAGAGCCCGACCCAGGGCTCGATCCCACGACTCTGAGATCACGACCTGAGCCGAAACCAAGAGTCAGACACTTAACTGACTGAGCCACGCAGGAGCCCCCCAAGATAAAATTTATTAAAGGGCATTCCTGTTTTATTGTCTATTTCCAGCAGAAGACTGCAAACAACCTCAGTGCCAATTACCAGGGGACTCGTTTAGTAACCAGCTTGCTGCCTGAAGGGACAAAGGCAGACGGAGCCCTGGGTGTGAGGGGCCGTGGGTTCAGGGCACCTGCATGTTCGGGTTTCTGGCAGCCTGAGCAGGCACGCTTGGGGCACGGGGGGCACGGCAGCCAGCGCCAGAGACCAGAGCCGCCCCGGTGTGGCCCACACTGGGAACAGGTGCGCAAATGTGTCATCGTGCTGGGGCGGGGGGGTGACAGCACATGCTCGTACTTGATCACAGATGTGGCGTCTGTCTGCCAGAACGTCCCAGCAGCTCGCACGCGATGCTGGGGGCGGGGCGGGGGCCGGGAGAAGGCAGGACAGACGCAGGAGAGACACTCCCTGCCATCGGTGTTTACACTCCCGAAGACAAACGTCCTGAGCGTTCAAACACTACGAAGCAGACGTGGAGCCTGTGACCCTCCTGTTACTGAAGTCGCCTCTCTAGAGCTCCAGCCGACACTCGCTCTAAACACCGTCTGAGAAGGGAACCCCGTGGCACAGAGCTTTCAGACCAACTCCATCAGCTGCTTCGAGCTCAGGGGCAAAGCATGCTGTACAAGACATGCTCAGAAGCCGTGGTGCCGTTCTGGAAGGTTCCTGCGGTGAAGACACAAGCAGCATGAGCCCACCCGCCAGCAGGTTAGCACAGACCACCCCCAGCTCCAGCAGGAAGCAGCACACGCGGGAGGAGAGAAATCTGCTTGTCGTCCAACGTACTTGCCGTGACTTTGCAGCAACATCGTGACGCTGTCCCCCCGAAAGGCAACCAGCCGGCGTGGCCGGGGCCTGGTCTCCGCTCCGCCACCGTTCTACCAGACGGTCTGTGGCCTCCGCATGAGCAAAACAGCAGGTCTAGACTCCGAACCTCTGAGTTCCAAGTCCCAGCATTAAAATGCCAGGGTTGGGCGCCTGGGTGGCTCAGTCGGTTAAGCGACTGCCTTCGCTCAGGTCATGATCCTGGAGTCCCGGGATCAAGTCCCGCATCGGGCTCCCTGCTCGGCAGGGAGTCTGCTTCTCCCTCTGACCCTCCTCCCTCTCGTGCTCTCTGTCTCTCATTCTCTCTCTCACAAATAAATAAATAAAATCTTTAAAAAAATAGAATAAAATAAAATAAAATGCCAGGGTTCAGTGGAATGCCAGGTTCCTAACCAGCCCCAGCCGACACCGGGGATGGCGCCAACACCTCTGTGGTGAGTGCGCCGCTCGGCGCCTGCCCCGAGGGCAGGAAGGGGCACCTGGCTGCCTTCCCCAGCAGAGTGGACGGAGCAAAGAGCCGACCACGCTTCCCTCACGCACGAGGCCAGAGCTTCACCGTGAGTTTCTCCTCAGATTCTCCGGCAGAATGAAAAACAGCAAAAAGGTGACGCATTGCGCACAGGCTCTTTTCTGTCCTCCTCGACCCCCAAGGGACAAGTCCGCTTCTAGGAAAATCGGCCCCGGAGGCGATGCTCTGCTGCTGGAGAAGCGGGGGCGCAGGGGTCCTGCGTCAGCACGCAGCCCCGCCCCCCGCCACCGCGCACCCCCCCATCTGTGACTTTGTCACCACGCTGCCATGACCGCAGCTACCCTCACAATGACATCTGACAGGTGCCACAAATCCCAAAAATCAACACTGCTGACAGGCGGCTGGGACAGGCAACTCAGAGAAGAGCTGGAAGGCGGCCAGTCCACAAAGAACATGGCAACCCTGAGGAAAAAACCCTGAGACCAGCAAAAGCCAAGACACACAAAATAAACCTATTCCGGAATTTTAAGCGAGTCATGGCTAAAATGCTTAGATCGCTAAAAAAAATGAGAGACCACAAAATTTTAGGAGAAGGCTGCAGTGTGGGAATAAGGGGGAACGTGGAAGTTGCTAAGAGACTAAATCCCGAGAGCTCACGCCCCAAGAGAAAACTCCGTTCCTACGTGCGGTGACAGGTGTTAACCAGATTCCCGCAGACACGGGGATCAGATCGCCAGGCTGTGCACCTGAAACTGGCAGGTCAGCTGTGCCTCAGCTAAAAAGACCAAGCAACACAGTAACCTGGACAGAAGACACCACTGGGGGAGGAGGGGGAGGAGGCGGCGGCGGCTTCCCTCGCATCAGCGATGAGGCTGGCCTGGCAGAGATGCGGTCAGCAGGTGTCACGCGGAACACGGCTCCTCCAGTGTGGCGCCGCCATCACCGGGCTCGCGTGCACACCTCTGCGGGCCGGGAGCGCTGGCCCCGGAGACCCCGGACAAGTCCTGTCCAGCAGGGCCACAGGTGCCTCAGGGGGTGGAAAGGAAGGCGCCGGCCAGGGCCCGAGCAGACAGAGCACCCGCTGACGCAGCGCACGCCACCTGCCGCTCCCGAGCAGCCCCACCGGTGCCAACGGTCACTGCCCGAGCCCCGTGAACGTCAGCCCCAGAGCGGCAATCTTGGCCGAGCCCTGGGGACCATCACGTGCCCAGGAAATGTCTCGCGTGAGAATAAGCAAAACCCAGGGCTACATGGGGTGAAGCAAGGGCGTGTTACCCCAGAGGTCAGGACACCCACACTGGAGGGAAGCGTGGATCTGACCCCCAGGCATGATGGCCTGTCCCTTCGGCAATGTGATGAAGGGCAGCAGGACCCCCGCTACACAGGGCTCGCGGCAGAGTCAGGAGACACACTGACATCACCAGCATGTCCGCCTCCCAGGCGGAAAGGACAGCGGGAGAGGCCAGGTCACCCGGGTCTCCAGAGTCAAAGAGAGAATCACTAGTTTTGGGCTGGGTCTAACACAAGTCCTTTGGAGAAAGCTCCAGAAGTTCACAGACAGGTCAGAGAGCAGACCAGCAAAGTCCGCAGCCAACGCTTTTCATAACTCCTTCACCTACGCACAAAGCAATGCCACCAAAAAATAAGCCCTAGATCAACACCTGCCCATAAAACCCCAGAAGATGCGGGGCAAAGTACTCCCCCAGGAAGGTCGGCCTGCACCAGAGGGGACATGGTCACCGGAGCCACATCCCAGGGGGATAACCCCCAGTCACCAGGTCGTGCCTTGGGTCCCGAAGTCCACCTGACCAGGGGTCACGGCCCCCGGTGAGATCTCCTCAGACAGGGTGGGAAGAGGGGTAAAGCGGGAAACGAGTGCATGGTGCCAGGACAGCCAGCCGCACACCAGACACGGAGCCACGGAGCCCGTGCGGCAGAGCGGGCCGCCCTCACCGACGCACGGGGCGGGCCTGTTCCAGGTGGAGCGCGGGCAGTCTGGGGCCGGCACCTCAAGATGGGGGGCCCGGAGGGGCTCACTCACCGCCCGCCCTGGCTCTGGCTCACACGTGTCCAGACCAGCAGGAGCCGGTACTTCACGTGGCAGCCGTTTCCAGAAAATGTGCGTGAACTCACGGACGAGCTCTGTTGTACGCGCTGTGGGACCTGCTCTTGGGAAGAAGCCAGCAGCGCCGGTCTCTGACCAGTGGGAAAGCAGCCTGAGCTTCGGGGGCTGACACCCCCGCCCCGACCACAGCCTCATGCCCCCATCACCACCCAGACACACTCTGAGTGCGCTCAGTGCAGGCAAGAGTGGGGGACGCGGTGCGCTCCCTGTGTCAGCTCGGGAGGCTGAGCAAGCCCTGGGCCTCACTTTCCGCCTACGGACCTGGAAGGTGCGGCTCGCTTTGCAGGCCGCAGGCGCTCATGACGGCTGATGCGAGGAGGATGTGCTTTCTCCGCAAGTATCAGAATTCTTTACGTTGAAGGGATCGTGATAAAAAGCCCCGTTTCACAAACCACAGGGGGCTTTTTCCTTTACAGTGAAGCCCACCCACTTAGAAAAAGTAAACATCTCTCTTCCACCGAAAGATTAAATCCTACTCACGCTCACGGAGGTGGAGAGACCCGGTGGAGCTCCCACCTGACGTGGCCGCTGTCCGCGGGGGAGCCCCGCAGAGCCCAGGGGTCCCTGCTCGGGACACCACCTTCTCCATCTGTGACACATGCGTATCGACCGCCCTGCCTCCTTTGTGGCGTCTGCCACGAAGACGCCGAGCAACGACCCACGGGCGACCGCAGACGAACCACCAGCCACCGGCTGTGCTCGCACAGGAGCGCAAGCCTGGGCGGGGCACGTCTGGAAGGCAGGCCGGCCCGGCTCCGGCACCGCCGCCCCCGAAGTCCGAAGCCGAGCAGAGAGGCTGGAGGCGCCCCGCGGTTACCTGCCTGCCCTTCACCACGTGCTTGGGCACCGGCACCTTGAGCTCCAGGTCGGTGTAGTCCTGCGACCAGGTGTAGTTCTCACGCACGGCACCATTGTAGCTGTCGGGGTTTCTCTGGAACTGCTCCTGCCTCCTGGGGAAGAGCAACAGGTGAGATGCACCCGGGCCCAGACGCAGGAGCGCCACGGCCCCCCACCGCACGCCCGGCCCCCCTCCGCACGCCCAGGCCCCACCGCACACCACAGCCCCCTTCTGCACGCCGTGGTCCCCCCACCGCACGCCCGGCCCCCCCTCCGCACGCCGTGGTCCCCCCCCCCCCGCACGCCGTGGTCCCCCCCTCTGCACGCCCAGGCCCCACCGCACACCACAGCCCCCCACCACATGCCGGCCTTTCGCCACAGACCCAGCACCCACTGCAGGCCTGGCCCCCACCGCACACCAGCGGACCCCACCGCACGCCCGGGCCGCGACCGCGTACCCACGCCCACACATCTCCAGCTCCTGAGAAGCTGAGTCTCACACTTCCTGACCCTCCTACTCAGGCCTCCTAGGAAACTGCGGGGACAAAGGGACACTGCAGGGAAGCCCCTGAGGGCACCACCCGCGGGCTGGGGACAGCATCCGCAGCCCGGCTCCACAAAACGGCGGGCCTGCTGCCGGGCTTCCCGAAGCTCACGGACCAGGCCGTCGCTCAACCAAAGGGTGGCAGTAATGAAGTCCCGGGGCTCCTGCTTTCTCACCACTGCTCGGCAGGGCCTAGCTCCACAAAACAGCAGAACCACCTCAGCCCGCAGCCGCTCGGCTTCCACGCTAACCCACCACAGCCTCGGCTTTCTCCTGGTGACGAGCGCCCAGCGAGGGCAACACACCAAAGCCCGGGCTACCTGGAAAACCCACCAGCCACGCCGCCTGTCCCTGCAGGGCCCGCCCAGCCCAGACGCAGACACGCCTGGCCAAGCAGCGGATGGCACGAACACAATACGGTAGAACGTTTGCTGTTAAGCGGAACGGTGCTCACAACAGCAAAAACAGCATTATAAAAGTAAGTTTGGACTCACAAGCCCTCGACGGTGAGTTTTACACCTAAATTAAAGACAGAAGCCCAGTCTCAGAGGTGCAGCTCAGCCACCTTCTCCAGCCCTTCGGAAGGAAGCCCAGCGGACGCCCCGTGGGGGGACACGGCACCGTGCAGGTCCTCCTCGATGCACGTGAAGACACGTGGAAGAGGCTTGCAGCGCGTGCAGGCCATCAGCCCCTCACCTCTGCCGGGTGGTGGTTCACGGGGAGGCGCTTTTTCTGGCTGAAGCGTCAGGACGAGAATGTGTTTACCTCCGGTGGGTGTGCCTCGCGCGCCTTAGATGGGAGGCCGGGCATCTGTCACGGCCCACCCATCGGGGCTGGCAAGTGGCTGCCATTAGGGCCCGAAGTGTGACCCCCAAAATCCTATGTCGTCCTAACTTCCAGCACCTCAGAATGTGCCCTACTTCCAAGTTAAAATGAGGTCATCGGGGGCCCTGACCCAATCTGCGTCCTTCACAAGGGGAGACCAGGACACGAAGATGCGCTCAGAGGGACGATGGCGTCAACACGGCCGTGCGGCCGCGGGCCACAAGGGCTGAGGGCTGTCTGCCTCCGCAGAAGCTGCAAAGAGGCCAGGAGGACCCTCCCCAGAGGCTGGAAGTGAGCTCGGGAGAGAGCCGCAGAGAGCAGGGTGGAAGAGGCAGGAGAGGTCCGGGCCAGGCCCGCTGGACACGGGCCACAACACACACACGTGCACAGGCCGCCCAGCCCCAGGAGCAAAGCACCCGGCGTGCGGCTGAGTGCGGCCCAGGCCCGCTCCCTAGAAGGAACACGCACGTGCGTCCGTGCCCACGGACAGGCCTGTTAAGTCTCCGTGGGGTCTCCGGGTGGTACAGCAACGAGCAGTCTGCCTTTCTTCTCTTGGCCATTACCCAAGTTCCGCACAACACAGACATGTGATCAAGAGAAAATCAGCTCTTTTTAAGACAGGGGGCGGCAATCCGCCTTGTGGCCCCACGACCGGGCAGCTCTGCCACAACCACTCCAGCCTGCTGGCACCTCCACACCTCAGACGGGGCCCGGGCAGACGGCACCTGCCCCCCAAGCCGCTCTAGCACCCACTGCAGCTTGAGAGCTCACATCAGACGGACCACACTCGAATGTGCGGACAACAGCTCCAGCAAAGCCGACCAGGATGAAGCCAGGAGACGCACCCTCACTGCACGGCCTTCGGAACCGCGCGCATTAACTATTTGAAATCATCAACCACATGGAAACACGGACGTAAGATACACACAAAATAAAGGCCAGCACTGGCAGAAATCGAGACATAAACGGCGGGACCTCTCACGGTGGTGGGGCGGCTGCGTCCCGCACCCAGCACGGAGCCCTCACCGGCTGGGGTCCACACGACCCCCCAGCCGTAACGCGCAGCAGACACCGGCAGAGACACCACAGGGCCACGCGCAAGGGGTCACCTGCCCGCGGAGCTGAGCTGTCCCAGAGCTGGGCGCTCACAAGAGGGGCTCTGGCCCCAGCACTGCAGGGCGGGCAGCCAGGCAGGCACCCGGCCGGCTCACCCCGAGCGGACCCGCAGCCTCCCCCGCACGGAGCCGGGCACACTGCTGGGTGCTTTTTTAAACACTTGGAGTCTACATTCTCTTTAAATAAAGTCGATTATTTCCGGCCAACAATGTGTAAAAATAAGCCTCCTGTCATGTGCAGGTGCTCCGGGCCCCCCTCGCCTTGTCATCCCCGCCGGGCCTGGAGCCACGCCCCTGCAGCTGCCGAGGAGCACACTGGGGGTGGGGAGCGGGGAGGAGCGTGAGTCAGCAGCCGGGTGCAGGCGGCAGGCAGGCCTCCCTACGGCGCCCACGTCCAAGGAGCCCATCAGCCCCGTGACAGCGTCCTGACCGTGTGTTAAAGGGAAAGTGAGGCCAGGCTCCTCGCGCTGCGGGCACCACAACCAGCAACAGCCGCGCAGGGGGGAGCTCTGCGGGGCCCCTCCCTCCGTGCCCCAGTGCGCGCAGGAACCAAGGGCCTCCTTCCTTCCCGAGGTCAGGATGGGAAGTGGTGGGTAAGGGGGTCCCAGACCCAACATAAAGGCGTCCGTGCAGAAGGCTCAAGTGCGCACAGGGAATGGGGACCAGTGTGTAAGTGGGGGCACGGGGGCCGCCCTCAGGCCCCTCCCCAGGTTCTGGGACGGTGTACCCAGTGGAGGGACGTACCCAGTAGAGGGACCAGGGCCTGAGCGTGTGCACGTGTAAGCAGTTAAATCTCTCCCTCCCCGACATCTCCATCTCTCCCACTGACCTCCTGCTCACTGGTCCCACCACATCCGGCCCGGACAGGAGCCACAGCAGGTGCGAACGCAGGGATTCTTCTCTGGGCTTCTGCATTTCACAAGCTGGAGGAGGTGAGCCCTCCCTTGGAGGCGAATGCCCTGCTTCAGAGCCTCACGCCAACCGTGCCCTCCCAGAAGCAGGTCCACAGGCCCCGTCTCGGCACCGAGACGTGACTGCCACACTCACCGTGCCACTTGGAAAGGAAGGGTCCGACTGCAGAGTGTGCACAGTGACCCACCCAGAGGGCTCCGCACCAGGCAGGCCCACCGTGCTCACGGCCTCCCTTCCCAGCAGCACCCACCCGCCCTCCTGCCCCCCCGCACCTACAGGTTCCTTTCCAGCGGCCACCTCTTCCCAGCTCCTGGAGCAGCAGAAGCCCACAGCATCGGGTGCCCTGCCCCAGGCCCAGCTCCCCGCACACCAGCTCCGTGCGGTCCAGCCGCCTCCCTGACATCCACTGTCCCCTCCTGCCCAGGGTCACTGTCACCGTCACACTGGGGTCGCCATCCTCTTCAGTGCATTCCCGCCTGGAAAGACAGTCTGGCTCAGCACACAGGCCTGTCAGTCCACTTTCACAAGGAAGGGAGGCTACCTGGCCCTCTGGGGCACCTGGGGAGACAAGCTGCACATCCTGCCTAAGAAATCTATACTTTACCCTTCCCCTTCTTTAAAATCTAGCTTCAATAATTCTCTCTCCACCTAGCATCACCAGTTCAGCATCTATCACCAGTCTTCCCAGACGGGAGCGGCCCGCGTCACACAGGGACCAGAGCCTGAGCAAAAGGACACCACTCAAAATGAGGAGGCCCCAAGAAAGGAACACACGAGCTGTCCCAACACGAGACAATCTGAATCTCAAAGAGAACAACGTCAGGGCACAGGAGTGCCTCAATCAGTTTGGGCATCCAACTCTTGATTTTGGCTCAGGTCAGGATCTCAAGGCTGTGAGACTGAGCCCCGTGTCAGGCTCTGTGCTGGACGTGGAGCCTGCCTAGGGTTCTCTGCCCCCTGCATCAAAAAAAAACAACGTCCACAAAAGACTGAAGCGTGTGATGTATTCAAAGGTCCAAAAGCTCATGAAACAAAAGCCCATCAGTCCCCTTGATGGCCAGAGTACAACTCCATCTGAAAATTAATAAAACGGTTCTGCAGGAACCAGAATTTCAAAAAGCCAAGTCCCTCCATCAGGACTCCAGACAGTCAATGAAGAAGGCAGACCAGCATGAGAAAGTCACCATTTCGTCACCTGCACTGGAAACTTGCTTCTGGGCAGCAGGGCGGACGGCGGGGGGAGGGTCTGCCCACAGAAGGGTCCAGAACACCAATGTCCACAATGCTAGACACCAGGCGTGTCCTGCGATGTCCCACCTTTGTGACAGTCCCCAACACCAGACCAAAAACCCACCACATCCCGCCAGGGTACGTGGGCAGGAGCAGAGAACATGGTCACAAGAGCCGTGAACGCACTGGCAGCCCAGTCCAGAACGGGAAAGTCTAACAGACAAAGTTCCAAGTTTCTGTACAAATAAACAGCAAGAGATTAAAGAGGGAAGGAGAAGTATTCTAAATCAGGAGGCTTAGAAGACGCAACAAGCAAATGCCACGGTGGGGCCTGCTGGAACGCGAATCTGAAAAACCAGTTGTGAGAAAGCTCCGTGAGACAATCGAGAAGAAGTGGCCATGGACTGGGCGTTCGGTGACCCTAGGAAATTCACGACAGTTACAGTAAGCTTCAGTCCTAGTTTTACTGAACTATGTATAAGTGAAATTTCATGACTTCTGGATTTGTCCTCTCAAAACCAAAACCAAAACAAGTCTGGGGTAGGGAAAGAAGGAACAGGGATCGAGAATGCCAGGTGAGGAAGCAGAGAGAAGCTTCGTGGGCACTGCCGGTGCGGTTCTCTTCTTCCGCGGAATTGTGAAAATCCGGGGGGTCTGTCCTGGCTGTGCACCCGGCAGGGGGCCCCGATGGCCCGGGCTGTGGGGGAAGCATCCCACTGAGAGAGCGCCTGCGGATTTCCAAGGCCGCCCCACGACCCAGCCCCTGCAGCGTGCCCGCATGGGGTCCTGCGACCCCAAGACCCCTGCCCACGAGTGCACAGGAAAAGAGTGTCTCAGTGCGACCTGCACTCACATTCCCGTGTGTGTCCACGCTTACTGGCCACGTCCTCTCACTTCTGTGACGCTCCAGCCACAGCTTCTGGTGGTGCTCTCCCTGGTTTGCACAAGAACACTATGATGGGGGGGGGGGGGGGAGGAGAACTCCGTCGGCTTCACAGTTCACAGACGCTGTCTCCTGGTGTGTAAGTGGTCCTCATACTTTCCTCACGACGTCTGTTTAACACAAGCCCCATCTCTGGACTCAAGCGGCTCCTGGGGCCCTCCCCTCGCCAGGGTCGCCCCTGTAGCCTACAGGGCCCCCTCCTGGGCTTTGATCCCTACGCCCCACAGTCATCAGCCCATGTCCAATCTTGCTCCCACGTGTCCCTGCTTTGGCCCTGACCAGTCGTACCAGAAGCCCGCGTGAAGAGAAAGAGAGTGTGCGGCTGAGGCGCCCAGAAGGACTGGTGGGGACTCTGCCCACCGCTGTCAGGACTCAATACAAAATTCTTGTAACGAGTATATTTTGACAATCTGTTTTTAACATTTTAATTTTGTAGCACAATTAAAAATACCAGATGATTCTTTACCTAAAAGAAAGGAGGCAAGGTTCATGAACTCCGTCGTAATACGCCCGTGAACGATTTGATAGGTTTTAATGCAGATCACGGAGTACCTGGGACAAGCCGTACAGACAGCCGACACAGATGGCGTCGGTATTTACCGCACGCTGTTCTCCTTCACCGAAAGGGGAAGTCTGTTAGAGTGAGACTTTTTCTTAAGTCACGCTCATCACTTGAACAAGGTAAGAGCGTCCCAAGCATTTTACAAGCCCACGACTGTAAAATAGACATCTTCCAACAAAAGCGAGATAACCTGCGCCACAAACACATCACGTGAAGGACGCTGAACTCCCACCCCAACTCCGCTTTCTCCCCCTCAGCATCCAAGATCAATCGCGTCATGACCAGCTTTACTACTGCCACTCCCAACAGACTGCCCAACGGAGAAGCATCGCACGCGAGGAAACACCACTGCGCCTCCCGCACCCACCCACCTGCTGGAGGGACGCGGCCCGCAGCACAGCCCGGGGCCAAACGTTCACAGCACACGCAGGGAAGCCACGGCGGCAGGAGGCCCGGTCAGGGCGACACAGAAACCAGAGAGCCCCAGTATGAGACCCGGGGCTGCCCCGGCCTCTCCCCGCCTTCCGGACGGCGGCGTCCCCAGAGCCACCCACTCTCCCGCAGACGTGCACTCACCCCAGTTTGTAGCCAGCCTCCAAACCGCTCCTCAGACTGGGAGCCCTGTGGCACGCCCCCTCCTGCCCGCACTCTGACGCTGGAAGACCTCTGAGAAGCTGTCCCCGAGGCGAGCCACCGTCCGCGGGGTCAGGCCGGCAGGGCACGGGGTGGTTTCTGGGGCCGCCTGCGCGAACACACCAGATGCACACGCACGCACACGGGAGGACACGGCGGGGTGCAGGCCCAACAGCCTGCTTCCGGCGGGCCAAGGTTTGAGAACCAGAAAGTGCCACGATGGAAGAACCAGAGCAGGTGTTACTTTTATGAAAGGTACAGCAGAAAAAACCGGGGGCAAAGGACGCTTGAGAGGCTGGGAAGGGTGGTGGGCCCTCCCTGGCCCTGGCAGCGGTGGGGTGGCTCTGTCCTGGCGACAGAAGCAGCTGCTGGCATGCGTCACGGCGCACTGGGCACAGACTGCCCTGGACCGGGGAGGGCTGCGGCGCGGGGAAGGGAGGCCCGAGCGGGAGAAGCGTGGACACAGCGGGGCGGGAGGGAAGACGTGAGGACCCGGGGGACGGGGCCGGGGCACAGGGTTCCGGGGGTCACGGAAAGGCTGCCAGGTCTGAGCCACACGGGCAAGCAAGATCTGGGCACAGAGTGCCGGCACCTCGTGTCGTTCCACTGCGCTTCAGTCCCATCACGCTTCCCACACGCTGCGACTCCCCGCGATTTACGTGCGAGGCAGCCCTGCATCCGGCCAGCTGTCATCACTGGCCCGCACACCTGACCCCAAGCACACCTGCCCAACGCGTGTGAAGAGCAGTCCTCCTGGGTGTGTGTGTGCCTCGGCATGGAGCGTGCGTCCCCCACGTCAACGTCACATGACGCACGTCCCCCGTCTTCCCGCCTGGCCCTCACCACCTGCATCGAAACCCCAGCTTTCGCGCCCTGGGGCCAGCAGCCGAATCCTCCAAAGACGGACGGATCCTACCAACAGCAGCCCTGCAGGAGGGCTCTGGACAGGGGACCTCAGCACAGCAGGCCTGGGGGCCCGGGGAGCCGAGCACTTGGCATGAAGAGGGCGTCCATGCCGATCCAGCCCCCGCCCCCCAGGAAGCCTCCACGCTCTCCAAGCAGCTGCGTCACCTGGTCCTCGTCTGCACGAACACCACAACCTGGAATGACCAAATGGTTCTCCATCTGGACCCCTGGGCACACACCTCCTTCACCTCACACACATCACCATTCTGTAAAGCACACGAGAAGCTCCAAGGTTTCTATTAAATGAACATTTTCTCCAGGATTAGCACAAGTTAACAACCACCGTACTTAGTGATAGAGGAACCTCCTTCATACACAATCCCACAAAGATGAAAAAGAGTCAATTATCCTGAAATAAGTTATACCCTGTTTTTAAATTTGCCTGGATTTCATCTCGTTCTGCAAACAAAACATGTGTCCTTGACACATAAGCATTAGAAACAAATATAGAAACAAGACCCACTCAAGAGTAGGAAAAAGGTTTAACTCAGGCTTTAAAATTTAAAAAAAATTAAGTCAGGAATTCTTAGTTCAAATTCTGTTATCACGAAGTTAAAGTTTTAAAAACTCTTTTCTAAACTGAAAAACAGCCTTAAAAAGCAACGAATTTATACCACAGAACCCCCAACTGCTGAATCGGGACACGAGCCCCCTGAAGAAGAGAAAGGTGGGCTGGGTACGGGGAGGGGTGCGACCGTGTCCAGAGGAGGGGCCCGTCCCCACTCCACACCACCAAGGGCACCAGAGTAGAGATGCATCTGCGCACGTCCAGCCTCTCACAGCAAGACGACGCTGAGCCATGACAGGAGGACAGCGTATTATTTACAGAACAGCGGCAACGATCCCTCTCAGAGAACAAAGAGCGTGTGGCAATGAGTAATGAGAGCAAAGGAAAAGCCAACTCAACACGAGGACCAGCAGATACAGCTGAGGAAAGATGCATGAATCTCCCAGGAAAAAAACAAAAACAGAAAGAGAGAATGTAGAAGGAAGAAGCTGGGACACTGGAACTGGGAGCTGAAGAATAAAGAAAACAGAAGGGAGGCGAGAACCAGAAAGAACGAAGGAGCATCTGTGGAAACGCAGGACGGGCGTCAAAACTGCAGGCGCACTCAGGGGACCCGGGAAGGGACAGCTGCCCGCCCAGAGCAAGAGTCACCACCTGAGAGGTCACGGCCAGCCTGACGTGCCACGGCTCCAGTGTCCGCCGTGCACAGGCGAAGCCCAGGCGTCCCGCGGTTCCCGGGCTTTCCTCCTTTCAGCACTGGAGTCCCACTCGGTCACGGGCAAACCGTCAAAGTCCCTCATCCCATGACCCCCTGAATCCTGGGAAATCAGGGAGGCTCAGGTCCCTTTCTCTGGAAGGCGCGAGAGGACGTTCCCGACAGGGACAGGAGAAGGGCAAGGGCCCTAGATTCCGTTGTGCTTAATGCCGAGTCGGAGCCCCGTCCCCAGGATTGGGGACCGGACAAGGGGCCCGCTCTCCACGCTCCTACTCAGTATTGTGCTGGAGGCACCAGGCAGGACAACGAGGCAAGAAAATAAACAAGTAAAAGGCACTCAGGTTGGAAGGAAGAAGTAAAACTCTATTTGCAGATGATACGACCTTGTGTAAATACATAAAATTCTTAAGAACCTATTAAATATTTAAATAGAGTTAGTAATCGAGTTAAGCAAAGTTGCAGCTTACAAAACCAATATGCAAAAATCCACTGTATTTCTATACAGTAGCTATGACCGTTCTGAGAGAGACATTAAGAGAACAATTCCATTTACAACAGTATCAAAGGGGCGCCTGGGGGCTCAGTCCGTAAAGCATGCGATCTTGATCTCAAGGCCCTGAGTTCAAGCCCCATGTTGGGTTTACTTAAATAAGTAAAACTTAAAAAATAATAATAATAAAATACTGAGGAACAAATTTAATCGCAAAACCAAAAACAAACCCACAAAACTGAATCTTCAAAAACAACAAAACGTGGTGAAAAAAACTGAAGAAGAGCAAATAAAATAGAAAGGCACCTCAAGCTCATGGGCTGGAAGACTCCCCAGACTGATCCACAGTCAGCGCGGCCCCCATCAGTGCCTGCACCTGGCTTCTGTGCAGAAACGGACGAGCCGATCCTAAAACCTACATGGAAATGCAAGGACAGAACAGCCGGAACAGGGGTGCCTGGGGGACTCGGTTATGCACCCAACTCTTGATTTTTTGCTCAGGTCATGATCTCAGGGTCCTGGGATGGAGCCCCGCGTCAGGATCTGTGCTCAGTGGGGAGTCTGCTTGAGAGCCTCTCTCCCTCTCCCTCCGCCCCTCCCTACAGTGCTCACATTCACACAAAATAGCCAAAACAATCTTGAAAAAGGAAGACCAATTGGAAGATTCACACTTGCCAATCTCAAAGCTTACTGTAACAGCCACAGTAGCCAAGACAGTGTGGGACTGGCCTAAGGACAGGCATGGAGCTTCAACAGAATAAACCGGAGGGTCCCAAAAGAAACTCTCCGATTCATGGCCAATTGCTTCTCAACAAGGAAACCAAGACCACTGGACGAGGAAATAACAGCCTTTCCAACAAATGGTGCTGGGACAACTGGATATCCACATAGACCACAGCCTCAGACACACAGAAATAAACTCAGAAGGGCCACAGAACGCAAGAGCTAAAATATATAAAACTCTAGGAAGAAAATACAAGAGTAAATCATTGCAATCTTGGGCTAGGCAATAGCTTCTTTTTTTTTTTTTTTAAAGATTTTATTTATTTTTTTTAGAGAGTGAGCGAGAGAGAAACAGCATGAGAGGGGAGAGGGTCAGAGGGAGAAGCAGGCTCCCCGCTGAGCCAGGAGCCCGATGTGGGACTCGATCCCAGGACCCTGGGATCATGACCTGAGCCGAAGGCAGACGCTTAACCATCTGAGCCACCCAGGCGCCCTAGGCAATAGCTTCTTAAATACAACACCACAAGCACATGCAACCAAAGAAAACCGAGATAAATCAGACCTCATCAAAATTAAAGATTTTTGTCCATCGAAGGACACCGTCAAGAAAGAGAATGAGAGAAAATACTGGCACATCATTTATCTGATAAGAGTCTCATATCCAGAATACATAAAGAACTCTTCTGTATCTAACAATAAAATGACAACCCAATTAAAAAATGAGTGACAGGTCTGAATAGGCATTTCTCCAAAGATGTACAAATGGTCAATAGGCACATGAAAAAAATAGGCAACATTTTTACTCACTGGGAAACGCCCATCTAAACCATCAGGATGGTCACAGCCAACAAGACAGACAGTAACAAGCATTGGCTGCAGAGAAACGGAACCCCACGTGGTGCTGGTGTGCAAGGGGGGCAGCCGCTCTGGAGAAGTCTGGTGGCTCCTCAAAAGGCTAAACGCAGAGCTACCGGAGGACTCCACAATCCACTCCTAGGTGTGTGTCCAAGAGAAAAGGAAACGTGTGTTCCCACAGACACGTGTGCACAAATTTTCACAGCACCATTCCTCATACAGACAAGGCAAATGTCCATTAACCATGACTTAAGAAACAGGGTGGTGCATCCACACAATAAAGTCTGACTCAGCCAGCACAAGGAACAAGGTCCTGATACTTCCTACAAATACGGGTGAACCTGGAAAACGCGACGCTGAGTGAAAGAAGCCGGACACTAGGCCACAGATGGCAGGATTCCAAGTATACAAAATGTCACAAGTGGTGGGGCGCCTGGGTGGCTCAGTCGTTAAGCGTCTGCCTTCGGCTCAGGTCATGATCCCGGGGTCCTGGGATCGAGCCCCGCATCGGGCTCCCTGCTCCGCGGGGAGCCTGCTTCTCCCTCTCCCACTCCCCCTGCTTGTGTTCCCTCTCTAGCTGTCTCTCTCTCTCTGACAAATAAATAAATAAAATCTTAAAAAAAAAATGTCACAGGGCTGGGAAGTTAGGGGGAAACGGGGAGGGAAGCTCTTTCTGCGGTAATGATGACGTGCGAGAATGAGCCAGTGGGAAGGGCTGTGCAGCCTTTAACTATATACTAAAAACACCTAACTGTACCCACTCGAGAGGACTTCTACAGCGCCTGGTTATGTGTCCGTTTTTAAAAGCTGTCTGTGTGTGCGCATGCATGAGCATGAAAATATGTGAGCAGATTCTCCGTGCTGTTTAACATCAGCTACAGAATTAGGTAAAGAATTTATTTGTACACATAGGTATTTGAAACTCACCTGTTACTGTGGCCAAGTATTTTCTAATGTTAAAATGCTCTAACAGGGCGCCTGGGTGGCTCAGTTGGTTGAGCGACTGCCTTCGGCTCAGGTCACGATCCCAGGGTCCCGGGATCGAGTCCCGCATCAGGCTCCCTGGTTGGCGGGGAGTCTGCTTCTCCCTCTGACCCTCCTCCCTCTCATGCTCTCTGTCTCTCATTCTCTCTGTCTCAAATAAATAAATAAAATCTTTAAAATAAATAAATAAGTAAATAAATAAAATGCTCTAACAAATAGCAAACGTAAATTGCTTTTTTTTTAAAAGATTTTATTTATTTGAGAGAGAGAATGAGAGACAGAGAGCACAAGAGGGAGGAGGGTCAGAGGGAGAAGCAGACCCCCTGCCGAGCAGGGAGCCCGATGCGGGACTCGATCCCGGGACTCCGGGATCGTGACCTGAGCCGAAGGCAGTCGCCCAACTGACTGAGCCACCCAGGCGCCCGCAAATGTAAGTTTTTAACTGGAAATTCAACAAGATACCAATAGTGATGAAACCTGAACAATCTTCTGGTTTCCCAAATTTTCTAGACCTTGCTTTTATTACTTGTATAATTAATTACCGGCTTGCCTGTCACAAGCTGTAGCACAGTGGGAAAGATACCATTCCTAAATGCAACACACACAATAAATATCTAGTTATCAACTCATCTCAGGACACAGGAGATCTGTATCGAATTCTCCAGGGTAACTTTCCATACCCGAATATAACAGGAGAAGAAAAGGAAGCCACAAACAATGCGATGATTTCAACAGCACAGTTAATGAAAGGAGATCAGTAATATTCCTCAAGTTAATATGCAGTTTCACCGTGACATCAACTAAAGACCCCAAGGGTATAAAACAGAAGTTAACCATGTCAAGTGACATTCATTTTAAAGGAATCAAACAACATTAAAGAACAGTCTTGACCCCTTTCACAGACGAGAGAATGGTACATCCACTCTACAGCGTGAAAGGAGACAGAACTCTCTAAAATCTAACAAAGGAAATCACCAAAGACAAGACACATGATCAAATCCCTACACAAGTCAAGGGATCGACTGGAAAAAGGAAAGCAGTGCACAAGAAGGCACGTGAATTTTATTTATAAACCCAAGAGAAGGGCAGCAGCCAGAACCCAGGCACTGGAGCAACAAACAGAAGCAAACACCATGGGCAAATCATGGTGTCGAAAACCTCATCTCTCTTCTCATTAAAGGGGCACAAACTAAGCATTAAGGTAGCATCATGCAGGTCTCAGTACCATCGAAAGCCTGCTCATTGTCCCCGGCAACTCTCCCGGGACAGGCGGTCAGGAAGTCCCCCCCCACCCCCACAGCCTATCTGCGGAGCACACCACCCTCAACCACAAGCCCTTTCCAGTAAGCAGCGGTATACGGAGTATCACCACCACCAAAGCTACACTAACCAAGGGAAAAGAAAAAAACCCACAAGAAGAAAAAACAGCTTTCAGCCCTGACGCCCGGCGACCCTTTCCCTCTCCCTGAAGGATGTTAGAGAACCAGCCACCTCGAACAAGGAGAGGAAAGTAGGAGTGCAGGAGAAATCCTTCATAACCTCATTGTAGGGAAACTTCTCTCTCTTTTTTTTTAAAGATTTTATTTATTTGTTAGAGAGCGTGGGCGAGAGTGAGTGAGTGAGAGCACAAACAGGGGCAGCTGCAGGCAGAGGGAGAAGCAGGCTCCCTGCTGAGCAAGGAGCCCGATGCGGGACTCGATCCCAGAGCACTGGGATCATGACCTGAGCTGAAGGCAGCCGCTTAACTGACTGAGCCACCCAGGCGTCCCTAAAGAAACTTTTCTAACTCAAAATCCAGAAGCAAAAGAAAATAAGTAAGACTGATAATACATTTTATAACCAACATTTTAAATATTAAAAAGCACCTCTGCGGGCGCCTGGGTGGCTCAGTCGTTGGGCGTCTGCCTTCGGCTCAGGTCATGATCCCAGGGTCCTGGGATAGAGCCCCGGGTCGGGCTCCCTGCTCGGCGGGAAGCCTGCTTCTCCCTCTCCCACTCCCCCTGCTTGTGTTCCTGCTCTCGCTATCTCTCTCTCTGTCAAATAAATAAAATCTTTAAAAAAAAAAAAGCACCTCTGCTTGGAGGGAAAAAAAATCGTAAGCAATATCAAAGACCAAAAAAGACAAATAAACTGGAAAAATATTACAGATAAAGATCTAATTTTCCCAGTATATACAGAAAGCTCTAAAAAACTGAAGGACAGGGCGCCTGGGTGGCTCAGTCTGTTGAGCGACTGCCTTCGACTCAGGTCATGATCCTGGAGTCCCGGGATCGAGTCCCGCATCGGGCTCCCTGCTCGGCAGGGAGTCTGCTTCTCCCTCTAACCCTTCCCCCTCTTGCGCTCTCTCTCTCACTCTCTCTCTCTCTAATAAATAAATTAAAAAAAAAAATCTTAAAAAAAAAAACTGAAGGACAAAATAACAAAGTCCCACAGAAAATGGGCAGAAGACATAAAGAGAGCACCCTCAGAAGGAAAGGCACAGTGTGAAAACACGTCACACATAATACAAGAAGTAAGCGCTCAGCCGTCAGGGTGCCCCTCTGTTGGGCAAGCACGACTTGCAAAGCGTAGCGCACGCCCCCCAGCCCAGCTGTGGGGACAGGCTGTCACTTGTTCTGCAGAGCTGTCCACACGGGCTGGGGTGGCCTACCTAGGAGAGCAGGGAACGGGGGCAGATGGGGGAGGCCCTGGGGAAGCTTCTAGTTCCCTCTCATTTGGGAATATCTCGTTCTGGGTGGTGACTTAGGGCAACGTTCAGTTTGTAGAAATACATCAGGCTGTACTTGAAGCTACACCCACATCTCAAGTGGGTGGCATGTCATCTTGGCTAAGGGGGCCCATCCTCCCGCACCCCCTTCCCGCGCAGTTCTGAGTCAGTCAGGAGACGCCTGAGGACAACGTGCAAGGCTCGACAGGGCTGCAGCCGTGGCCATCGGGCGCACGACAGCCACGGGCTCAACACCACCGCTCACAGGCGGCGCGGGGCCTGGAGAGAAGGCGGGCGTGACCCCCAGGCACAAGGCGGGGTGTGCCGGGCTTGTGCACGTGTTCTTGTGTGTGCACGCGTATGCACAGGGCGGCCTGTTTGCAGGCTCAGACGAGTGAGCAGGCCCGGGGTGGGGGGAGAGGCTCCAAGCCCAGCTCTGGGCACGCGGCCCCTTCCCATGCATGCACGCGCACACACACACACACAAACGCACGCACATCTGAACCAGGCGGCACGGAGCCCAGAGCACAGCTGGGAGACGGACGCCAGGGCTCCGCTCCCACAGCACGGTGGCCAGCACGGACCCCCAGGGCACCCCCAAGGGCTGGAGAGTGCAGCCCCAGAAAGGTGACAGCCTTCACTGCGCTCCCGGGGACCTGGAACACAGACCGCGGCTCACCAAACCCTGAGAAAGCCAGCTTCCTGGAGAGGTTGAGGCCGCAGGACGGCACGGCAGGCATGGTCCCGGGGGACACTGGGGACACTGGGGAGGGACAGAGACAAATGTATCAGCCTCTGTCTGAACAAGTGCAAGCCACGCTCGCTGAAAGGGCATCAGCACGGCTCAGAAGCTGAACTCAAGAACATGACCCGTGAGAGCGCCCACGACCAGGGGCGGGTCTGTGGCTCCACACGAGTGTCTTCGTCACTGGTGCGAAGAATAATTAAAAATCGCAACAAAACACACTTTCTAGATGAAATCAGGAGAATTTAGGTCTCCTACTACCTTTTAGGCTCCTCCAGAAGACAGTCCCTCAAGATGACAGCAGGCTAACCGGGGAAGAAAAGGCCCCGGGGGCCAACTCACGTGGGAAGCGGGGGGTACCTCACAGGTGGCTGGGCGACGGGCACCGCGGCGGCAGGGTCGCGGGACCGTGTGCCGCGGGCTCCGCCCCCTGTGCCCACCGGCCCTCACTCCTTCGCCTGCACCCCGTGGTCGTTCAGAAAGAGGACCACCGCCACCCCTTGGTCCTCGGGCGGCAGAGACCCCAACGATGCTGGCTCTCCCGGGGCACCGGTGCGGCCCACCCCCGCCTTCCGACTGCGCAGCCCCAGCCCTGCCGCGGGGCACGCGTCGGCCCCAGCAGCTGACTCACAGTGTCTACACGGGAAAGTCGGCTCTAACCCTAAGCGTCTGCAGGACAGAGGGACCCAGACCCTGTGGGGGCCCAGCCGGGCACGACTCGGCGACCACAGGGCACACGATGGTCATTGCCACTGTCCAGAGACACTTCAGAAAAAAGTTATTTATTTTGGAGAGGGCACGTACGTGCGTGCGAGCACGGGAGGGGGGCAGAGGGGAAGAGAGAATCTCGAGCAGACCCCCTGCGCGGAGCCGTACACGGGGCTCGATGCCACGACCCTGAGATCACGACCCGAGCCGAAACCGAGAGCTGGACGGCGCCACCCGGCGGCCCTCAGGGGACACTCTTAATCCTTTCGTCTTGGTTGAATGTGTGCTTCCTAGTTTTCCTCAATGAACATGTGCCGCTTTGGGAACCCTCACGGTCAAGTGTTCGGTCCACGCTGGGCCGTGATTCCAGAACAAGGCCAGCGGAGCAGACACCAAGCCGTGGGCACAGCCCAGCAGAGCAGCCTGGGAAGCTGCTCTGGAGGACACGCGGCACCTGCGAGGCCGGAGTGGGAGCACGCGCACGAGGCACTGTGCACGCAGCAGGGCACCGCCGTGCAAACCAACCGTGGGCAGCAGGGCGTGCGGCAGCACGTGGGGGAGACCTGGAGCGCCGGCAGGGGCGTGAGGGAACTGTGCCCGCTCACCGGGGCTGGGAGCCCGGGGCGCGCAGGAGGAGCGCGGCCCAGCATCCGCCCGCCTCACACTTCTCCTGAAAGGCCTCTCGTGGAGAGACGGAGCCAGGGGTCCTGGTGAAGGAGACAGAAGATGCACCGCAGCCCCTTCTCCACTGCCACAATCTCTTCAAATATCTGCAGGCAGCATTTCCAAAACACCAGTAAAAAAGAGCACTTGGGGGGAGAAAGGAAGCTCCAAGGCTGGAGGGCTACCATGGAAACGGATCTAAATACGGGCTGCAGCCGCGAAATCCAAGGCGCTCAACCAGACAGAGCGCGGGGACGAGCTGCTGGTGCAGAGAGGCGGTGACCACTGGACCTGGGCGGGCAGCCGCTAGCCCGCGGCCGGGACGGGCCGCCAGGCCAACTGCGCGTGCCGTCCCAGGGCCCCCGCAGCAGAGGTCTTCGCGACGTCCCTGTCATCAAGCACACGCAGCCTCAGCCGGAGCACCAGGTTCATCAGGCACAGGCACCTCAACCGGAGAGCCAAGGACAGCGAGCTCTAGCCGGCCGTGAACAGGTCCCCCCTCACAGCCACGTGTGTGGGCCCTCGTGGGGGGCTGCTCCCCTCCTTCCTGACGCTTGTTTTCCTTGCGGTGCAGCAGGGTTCGCTCTGTTCTAACACGGGACCCGGGAGAGGGGGCGGGGGTGGGCAGGCAGCCCCGGGGCAAGGCGGGGAGTCAGGCACCCCACGCGCACCCCGTGCAGTCCCCCTCCAGCTGGGGCACCGGCAGCGGGTCGTGGCGTCAGGAGCACCACTGTCCGCAACGAGAGGAAACAAGGACCTGGAAGTGTGTTCTCCTGGGAGGACACGAGCATCCGAAATGACATCCCTCCTACTGTATTCGGCTTCCCCAGGGACTCCTGGAACACGCTCAAGTGTTTTTAGGTCACAGGCAGTCCTCCCACCCACTTACCGTGGAGCTCGGGCAGCAGCGGAACAGAAGGCTCTTGGGGAGCCTGCCTGCACCGGGCAGAGAAGGACTGGACGCGCGGGGGGACGAGCGCAGACTTGCCTCCCCCCCGCCCCCCACAGGTCCCGGGAGGAGCGCGCCCGGCCCCCCATGGAGAAGACGCTGCCCAAGCGCACGGGGGCCGCTACTGCGGACCCCCGAAGGGCGCTGGCCGGGCCCCCCAAGCTGTGCCTGCAGAAGCCACCGCACAGCCCCTGGAGGGGAGAGGCTCCCTCGGACCCCACGGCGCAACGGTGGCGCCAGAGGGAGCAGCACCGCTCGCATCACGGGCGACAGAGGAGCGCCCACCCCTCTCTGCCCACGGCCTCCGGTCAGAGGCCCCAGCAGGCTGGCGCTCCCACCCACCGCCTGGCCCAGGCCCTGAGTCCAACGACACGGCCGGGTGGAAGCAGAGGCCCCGGGCTCGGCTCCAGCCAACACTGTCCCCGCACCGCCTCACACAACCCGGCTGAGCCTGGAAGCCCAGAGCGCCCCCGCCCCAGTTCCCAGGCGGGAAAACAACGGCCTCAAGGCCAGCAGCTGAGTGACTCAGAGCTGGCACGTGAATGCAGGGTTCTTTACTCCAATCTGTACCCCACATTTCATGAAAGGGGAAAGAAGGCTGCAGTCAGGAAGTGAAAAGCCGAGCAGGAGGGTTGCAGAGGGTGACGAAAAACAGACCAGGAAACGGGCATAAAACAGGGCTGGCGCCCAGCCCCAGACCCCCGTTCTCGAGTCAAAGGCCCAGGCTGCCCGCCTGCCCGCGGGAGGACCTGCACGTCATGTGGTGCGGGGACACGGAGCCAGGCCCAGGAACAACGCCCACGCGTCAAAAGGACGTGCCCACTGGAAGGGGCACTGCGAGTAACAAAACCAGGGAGGGGACACCAGTGAGGACAAATGAACACACACAATCGCATCCACGGCTAAGAGAAGCCTCTGCTCCCGGGATGATCTCCATCTGTAACCGCAGAAGCAAGGAGGGAAGCAGAATCGCAACCTGGCGGCCGCCTCACCAATCACGGTCACAGGCAAGAACAATCGTTGGTTGCTAAGGTTCGTGGGCAAAAGTACGTGGGGAAAAAAGATGCACACCAAGTGTCAACACACCTCCAACAAGACACCTACGGCATGACAAAGGGGACACAGGAACGCCTCAGCCGGGAAGCACGGCAGCCACTGCCACCACCTCGGCTGGTCACAGGGGAACACTGGCGACACCACACCAAGGGACATCCGCCAGGAAAAATGGAGTCCACGCTCCTGACAAGTGCCAAGGTCCTGAGAGACAAGATGGAAGAACTGTGCCCCGAATGCAGTGATGACCATGGGTTGCCCCCGGGCTGGGATTAGGGACACTATGGGAAGGACAGGTGACATGGGAACAAGGTTCAGAGGAGCTCTTAGCAGACCCTGGCTACAGAAGACACTGG
This sequence comes from Mirounga angustirostris, assembly GCF_029215605.1. Classification (NCBI taxonomy): domain Eukaryota; kingdom Metazoa; phylum Chordata; class Mammalia; order Carnivora; family Phocidae; genus Mirounga; species Mirounga angustirostris. The sequence goes on along the minus strand of NW_026991720.1, from coordinate 105,407,887 downwards.
GGACACGGGAATTCTTTGTATGATCTTTGCAACATTTTTCTTTGCAGACCTGAGTTATCTACAAACACAAAGTTTTGTTGTTGTTTTTTTTTTAAAGATTTTATTTATTTATTTGACAGAGAGACAGCGAGAGAGGGAACACAAGCAGGGGGAGTGGGAGAGGGAGAAGCAGGCTTCCCGCAGAGCGGGGAGCCCGATGTGGGATTCGATCCCAGGACCCTGGGATCATGACCTGAGCCGAAGGCAGTTGCTTAACCGACTGAGCCACCCAGGTGCCCCAAACACGAAGTTTTTAAAGAGAGCACAAAGAAACAGAAGCTGAGAGGAACAAGACAGAGTACATGCCGGCCTTGCTCAGCAGATCGAACCCAGGCCTCCACACCTGGCTCCTTGGCTCACGGCCCAGCAGACGCGCAGATGCACACTCATGTGACTCCCAGGGTCCTCACAGCAAGCTTCGAGCACCCAGGCCCTGCTTGAGGCCCCAGCCCTCCATCAGGCAGACGCCCAAACTCTGCTTGTCGTACACCGGGGGCGTCCCAGAGGGTTCCACTTCTAGGCACGAGGCATGTAGTCCAGATTACTCCCACCACCTCGGTCTGGCTCGCAAGCCCGAGGCCTGTGTGGAGCAGGGCCCTGGCACGCAGTCCTGGGCTCTGTCCCGCTGGGGCTCATGCTGCCAGGGAGCCCGAGCAACTGACCTCTCAGGGAAATGCCACAGCGGCTTCAGGACCCGGCTAGGGAGTCTGAAGAACACGGAGTTGCCCTAAAAGGCGACAGGGACAAGCAAAACAGATGCCAGCGTGAAAGGCAGAACTCTGAAAACTCAAGGGACACAGAATGTTACTAGGTCACAGCCTTCACCTGATGTGCTCAAGTTCAAAGGGTTATTTTTTGACCGGACTTTAAACTTGAATCATTCATGCACTCAGCTGGTACCGAGTGCCAACTATGTGCCAGGCAAGTTCCAGGCGCTGGGATGTAGGGTGAACGAGATAAACGGGGCCAAAAGCATTGCCCTGATACCAAATTCAGACAAAGAGTCCACTAAAAAAGAGAACTACAGGCCAATATCGCTGATGAACACGGATGCAAAATTTCTCAATAAAATACTAGCAAACCAAATGTACCAATACATTAAAAGCATCATTCACCACGATCAAGTGGCACTTATTCCCAGGATGCAAAGGGTGGTTCAATATTTGCAACCCAATCAATGTGATTCATCACGTCAATAAAAGAAAAGATAAAAACCATATGATTATTTCAATAGATGCAGAAAAAGCATGTGACAAAATACAACATCAATTCACAATAAAGACCCTCAACAAAGTAGGTTTAGAGGGAATAAACCTCAACATAAGGCCTTATATGAAAAACCTACAATATCCTACTCAATGGGGAAAAACTGAGAGCTTTCTCCCTAAGGTCAGGAACAAGATAGGGCAGTCCACTCTCACCATTTTTATTCATCGTAGTACTGGAAGTCCTAGCCACAGCAATCAGACAACAAAAAGGAATAAAGGGCATCCAAACTGGTAAGGAAGAAATAAAACTCTATTTGCACATGACATGACACTAGATATAGAAAACCCTAAAGGTTCCACCAAAAAGCTACTAGAACTAACAAATTCAGTAAAGCTGCAGGATACAAAATCACCATACAGAAATCTGTTACATTTCTATGCACTAATAACGAAGCAGCAAAAAGAGAACTTAAGACAACAATCCCATTTACAACTGCACCAAAAATAATAAAATACCTAGGAATAAGCTTAACCAAGGAGGTGAAAGACCTGCGCTCTGGAGACTATAAAACACTCATGAAAGAAACTGATGAGGACACCAAAAAATGGGAAGACATTCCATGCTCATGGGATGAAAGAACAAACATTGTTAAAATGTCTACATATCCAAAACAATCTACAGATTTAATGCAATCCCTATCAAAATACCACAAGCATTTTTCACAGACCTAGAACATACAATCCTAAAAGTTGTACAGGACCAGAAAAGACCTCCAATTAGCCAAAGAAATCTTGAAAAAGAAAAGCAAAGCTGGCGGCATCACAATTCCGGACTTCCAGCTCTATTACCAAGCTGTAGTGATCAAAACAGTATGGTCCTGGGGCGCCTGGGGGGCTCAGTTGTTGAGCGTCTGCCTTCGGCTCAGGTATTGATCCCGGGGTCCTGGGATCGAGCCCCGCATTGGGCTCCCTGCTCTGCGGGGAGCCTGCTTCTCCCTCTCCCACTCCCCCTGCTTGTGTTCCCTCTCTTGCTGTGTCTCTGTCTGTCAAATAAATAGATGAAATCTTAAAAAAAAAAAAACAGCATGGTACTGGCACAAAAATAGACACACAGATCAATAGAACAGAATAGAAAGCCCAGAAATGGACCCACAACTCTATGGTCAACTGATCTTTGACAAAGCAGGAAAGAATATCCAATGGGAAAAAGACAGTCTCTCCAACAAATGGTATTGGGAAAATTGGACAACCCACATGCAGAAGAATGACACTGGACCACTTTCTTACACCACAAACAAAGATAAACTCAAAAATGGATGAAAGACCTAAATGTGAGACCTAAAACCATAAAAATCCTAGAAAGAGAGCACCGGCAGTAATGTCTGACATCAGCCATAGCAGCATTTTTCTAGATATGTCTCCGGAGGCAAGGAAAATAAAAGCAAAATAAACTATTGGGGCTTCATCAAAATAAAAAGCTTCTGCACAGCGAAGGGAACAGTCAACAAAATAAAAGGCAGCCGATGGAATGCGAGAAGATGTTTGCAAACATACCTGATAAAGGGTTAGTATCCAAAATCTATAAAGGACTTACACAAGTCAACACCCAAAACCCAAGTAATCCTGTTTAAAAATGGGCAGGAGACATGGAACCGACATTTCTCCAAAGAAGACAACCAGACGGCCAACAGACACATGAAAAGATGCTCCACATCACTGATCATCAGGGAAATGCAAATCAAAACCACAATAAGATACCACCTCACACCTGTCAGAATGGCTAAAATGAAAATGACAAGAAATATGGTGAGAATATGGGGAAAAAGGAACCCTCGTGCCCTGTTGGTGGGAATGCAAACTGGTGCAGCCACTGTGGAAAACAGTGTGGCGCTTCCTCAAAAAGTTAAAAACAGAACTACCATATGATCCAGTAATTCCACTACTGGGTTATTTACCCAGAGAATATGAAAATGCTAACCTGAAAAGATACGTGCACCCCTGGGGCGCCCAGTCAGTGAAGCGTCTGCCTTCGGCTCAGGTCAAGATCCCAGGGTCCTGGGATCGAGCCCCACGGGGGGCTCCCTGCTCCGCGGGGAGTCTGCTTCTCCCTCTCCCTCTGAGGCTCCCCTGCGTGTGCTCGCTCGCGCTCTCTCAAATAAATAAATAAAATATTAAAAAAAAAAAACAACCACCACCATATTACAATAAAGCCCTGGTAAACAGTCACTCTTGCCCAGGGAATTCGTCCCCCAGATATTCACACACATTGTCCAAGACACACGTGCAGCATCATTTGTGACGGCAGCAGCCCGGGAACCACCTCATCACACTCTGAACAGCGACCCTGCAGCACCGCGTGGGACACTGGGAGGCCGTCGGGAGGAACCTGGGCTACAGTGAGAGTCACCGGGAAAGCTTCTGAAAATCCTGACACATGGCCCACCCAGGACAACGCAATCAGATCGCGGCGGGCGGGCCCAGGAATCAGCATTTTAAAGCCCCAGTGATTTCAAGGCCAACCCCAGTTCCACGGCTCATCTCCAACATTCTCCAACACAGCCGGGCTGGGTCCTTCACTGCAGCATGTGGACCTGAACAGGGCACCGTGAGGACCCAACAAAGCAGATGGATGCACCAGGAGACCCCCCAGCACCCTCGGAGGTGTAACAGAAAGTCCACACACAACACAGCGTACGGAACGGGGGACAGGAGAGAGACTATACACGCAAAGATGAAAAATAAAAATGGTATAAAACATAACAGTTGCAAAAGAAAGCATGCGCAATGGTCCCCTTTAGGGAGAACTCACTTCCACTACACTCTTGTAACTTTCAAAAATACTCACCCTAAATTTAACTGCCAATCTACTTCACCGCGTAACAATCAGAGAGTGGGAAACTCAACATACCACAGCCTGATGTTCTTTCAGGTGAGCTGCAGGCCAACATCAGGCCTGAACTCACGACCCCGAGATCGAGATTCACATGCTCCACCAACTGAGCCAGCCAGACGCCCCGGGTTTGTTTGTTTTTTTAACAAATAAATTGTGAGAAAATAAAAGAAATAAATGATGTGTGGCTGGAGCCTTATTTGTAGATCTCAACAAATCTTTATTACTATTTAAGTACAATATAGAAAGAAAACTGGAAGCTTAAATACTGGTTTGGGTTTTTTTTTAAGATTTTATTTATTTATTTGACAGAGAGAGAGCACAAGCGGGGGAACAGTAGAGGAAGAGGCAAAAGCAGGCTCCCCACCGAGTAGGGAGCCGACGCGGGTCTCGCCCCTAAACACTGGTTTTAAATATTTACAGATGAAATGACGAAGTAGAATTTGCTTTACGATGACGCCTGAGGGGGGGAAAGGTCAGGTAACGAGGCTGACGCGAGCGCATGGGGGTTCAGAGAGCACTGCTCTCCTTTGTATTTAAATTCTACCTAATGCATTTTTTGAAAGGTGCATATATGTCTTTTTCAATGAAAAAGAAACAAGCTAGCATACAAAGTCACGTTCTCTACTGTCCTAGAAAAACATTTAACTACAAGCAGGCCATTTTACTTCTAAAAAGCATCTGTCAGATGGTTCTGCTAATAGTTGCTTTTTTCTTAACACAGCGAAGCAAACACAGCCAAGTTCAGGCCTCTGAGCACACGGACTCTTGCCTGAGTTCCCCTAACCCTGGCCCTATGTATGGTTAACTGTATGGTTTTAAGCAAATCTCTTCCCCTGTAAAAAGCAGCACACTGGGTCCTCCATCTGGAAACACACACTTCCAGGGGGACGAGCTCCCCGGGTTTCCTACAGCCCCCCTCCGACGCACACGCGCACTCCCCGCGGCCCTCCACCCTACAGGCTGGGACGCCAGGTCATCGCTCCCACACGCTTTCAGGATTGAACACAGGCAACAGAAGTCACTGTTGTAAGACGTGAGGCGAACCTCTTCTAAAACCGAAGCCTGTCGGCTACAAATGCATTGCAGAATGAAAAAACGCAGCTTCTAGAAAGAAAATAAGTACTCGTAACGGACAACCGAAATCGGACTTCCTGCCTCGGGACCTAGATCACAGCCTGCGGAGGGCTCGGAGGCCCGAGGTCCGTAGAGAAGGGGCGGTTTCAGAGCGAGTGCTCAGAGGGCCAGGCAGCAGCTGCTACCCCAGGGGCCACGGAACACCGACCCCTAAGCAGGCGAGCGTGCGTCCACAGGGAGGGCAGGCCGACATCCCCACGGTCCCGGCTTCCTGTCCACTGCTCTCCGAGCGCACGATGACAGCCAACGCCCTCGTGTGGGCACAGAGCCTCCCAAGGCACACAACTCTCGACGGCGGACGACACGAATGCAGAGTCAGCAACAGGGAGGCGGGAGGGGCTCGGCATACAAGGTTCGGCAAGAGAGAAGCCAGCGTAATACGGCTGTGTAAACCTCTCTGTGCGCGTGTGCACACACTAACACGCACACAAGCAGCCAGAAGAGCTCCCAGCACGTCAGCAGGGGACGGCGGGGTGCCCTTATTCTGTAGACACCTGTCTGTCTTTTCCGAATAACCTCCCTCGTACGTAACTAGAAGAGAAACGGCCGGCTTGGTTTTGTTCAAGAGCAGCAGTTCTGTTAACAGCAGCCCGCACCCACGCGAGTGCTCCCCGGGCGCCAGGAATCACGCTCCGCAGGCGTGACGCACGGACTCGGCCAATGCTCGCCCTCTGGGGTGGCGTTTCGGTATGTCCACGTGGCTCTACCAAGGGGCCTCCTACCACAGGCACCTCAAAAGGGCGGGACCAACAAGCAAAGGGCCTGCTGAGAGACAAACCCAAGAACCCAGCTCTTAGGCAGCAGACGCCCCGGCAGGGAGCAGCACCTTCTGCTCTCCTGGCAGCCCCCCAGGGCCACCGAGGGCCCAGAACCAAGGGAGCTACGCACACACCAGGGGCCCCGCTCACGCAGGGCAGAGCAGCTCTCGGCCCCAGCGCTGGAACACGTGGGAACGAGCAGCGCAAGCGGACGGCGAGATGCGACACGGGCTCAGGGGAGGCACAGTGACCTGCAGGAGAAGGGAGGGACGGAGGCGCTGCCAGGCTCTGCTGAGGGGCGGGCACGGACGGGAGCACGGAGGAGCGGGCAGTGGAACCGGAGGGAGAAGCAGGGCGAGGGTACGACTAGGAAGCCTGAAACCTCCCCTCCACACCATGCCATCCCCTGCCCAGGAAGCACCCGGACCCCTCCAGCAGCTGCACACAAAGGCCCTGCCACCACAACCAGAGAAAGCACCGAGCAGCTGCCTAGCACCCCGTGCTCTCCCAGGCCTCCGGGGGGGGGGGGGTCAGCACGCCAGTGGTTCCCGGACACCCCATCCTGTGCAGGGGGCGGACGGCCTGGGTGTACCCAGCACACGCACCGCCGCTCAGCATCGGCAGCAGGGAGCACCTGTCCCTCACCCAGGCGCGGCTCCCAGGGCAGAGACAGCATTTCCACGTCACAATTTACTCCCTGCTATTTCTCCTGTCTCTTCTTCTCGTTTAAAGAATTCTGTTTGTGACTTACAAAGGCAAAAGCCAGACGAGGCGCAGCAGCCTCTGGGGATTCAGGCAGGCACGCCGGCACCAGCAAGCGCAATTATCACTGCGTTACCTACAGCGACACCTTCTGGCCTAGAGAAGGGCTGCAGGAACTCCGCCGGCCACGGCGCAGACCAGACCCCAGGCCAGGGAGGAGACCCCCGTGCAGAACAAGAGCCCCGGCATGGAGCGCAAGAGGGGAGCCCCACGGAGCTCTGACAGGGGCCCGACAGGGCCTTTGATGCTGTTGGCTTCTGTCCCCCTCCTCCCACGGGACTAGTGGTGCTGAGCAGCAGTTCCGGAAGCTTCCGAGCCCCTCAGGAGTCCTCTGAGCCTGCGGCCCGGGACTCGAGGCAGCACCTAGTAGGAGGGTGTGCTGTGGACGCTCCGTGCAGACAACGTCCTCAAACGCCACCCTCCGTGCACAGGGAACTCTGGGTGCCCAAACTCCATCTCCTCTCTAAGGAGTAAAACCGAGCACTGGAAGCAGTGGGGCGGGCCCCACTCCGCATCTTCCCTGGAAAGGTCCTGACAATGACAGCAGGGCAGGACGCAGAATGAAAGTCACAGCGATGGGAAAATCAGACCCAATTCAGTTTCCCTCAAATATCCCCTCAATGACCCCCAAAATACTATACGTGTGGCTTTAATATAAAAATCAGCACGTAATTACGTACAAAAGAAAGTGTACCCTGCACCAACTCGGGCAGAAAACAGCTGTGGTTGGCAAGGTCTGGATGGGGGACGGGGTGACTCCAAAGGGGCAAGCGGGACCCTGGCCTACGGAGCCTCGCCTGTCTGCAGACAGGCACGCCACGCTCCGGTAAGTAGGCCTCATCACCGCACTGCACACGACAAACAGCCGATGACAGACACGCACGCGGAGGACGCAGAAACCTGCACCGCGCTGTCTCCCTTCCTGCCCCGGTGTGCAGGCTGAACCTGTTTAGATCCAAGCAGCATACGTGTGACTCTCCCGGCCGACGGGGCAGGACCACCAGCAGGGGGGCGGCAAACAGGAGTAGCAGAAATCAGCCAGCTCAGGCCCAGACTGCAGGTAAGGGGCTTCTGGACGTGCGGGGTGGGCGGGGGTGGGGGCAGAACAGGCAGTGCTTCCGTGTGCTCACATACAGAGCCCCCACCTATGTCAGTCAGTCAGTCAACGGAACCCCAGAGGGCTACAGTTTACAGGACACACCATCCGGGGCACTGACGGGAGGCACGAGGGGCAGCACTGAAGGGAGAACGAAGGGAAGGACGGCTTCCACACTGTCTTTCCAGACCTTCCACAACACTGCCCGCCCGCTGCAACCAGAGGTGGGAGCCACAAGCCCCTGCTGTCTGCACGGGAAGCCAGTGAGTACCGGAAGGCGAAGAAGGTGCTTGGGCCGGGGAGGGTCGGTCCTGCGGCACCAGGTTTCCCGGCACACGCCCCTGTCGCTCTGGACCCACGCTGGCCCCAAACTCATGCAGCTCGCTCTGATTCTAGCCCAGGACACAACTTGTTGGTTCAAGAACAGAAAAACTGGGTCTCTGTGAGACAACAAGGCAGCCATTCCCAACCCAGGAATCACAACCAAATCCTCTCTTTGGATAAGGTTTGTAGGAATTCCTTTCTTTTTTTACTTTTTAATAATATCGTCAAGAAAATACGAATTTTGTAATAAAAATTATTCCTACTGATATAAATTCTTTAATGTCCTTTTAGGCCTGTTTCCCGTGCCCTAGAGGTAGCGTCGGGGAGCAATAAGAAAGCCATGACTTCAGCAACAGCAAAGATAATTGATGGAAAACGATTTTAAAAATTATCTATACGTGTCAAAGTACAGTTATTAGTTTTGTCAGAAAATAATCTTATTGTTGAAAATTCTTGTCACTCTTGGGACGCCTGGGTGGCTCAGTTGGTTGAGTGTCTGACTCTTGATCTCAGCTCAGGTCTTGATCTTAAGGTCATGAGTTCAAGCAATGCATTGGGCTCCATGCTGGGCATAGAGCCTTAAGCCACTCTTCCATTATTTCAATAATTTGCTCACTTTCTTTTCCTCTTCCATGAGTCAAGATAAGACCTTGGATGATAAGCCAATCTCCTCTGTAATGTAATGGGGACATATGCCTGTCTCACAAGATCCACTCTTGTGCCGGGAATGGCCAGCAATCCCTGTACCGATGGATGAAAGATGACTCCGAACTTTGCTGTGAAAGAGAGGAGAAGGCAAGGGGGTCAACGCTCAGAGACGAAGACCCTTTGCTCTTCTTTGCTCCTGTAAGAATTATTTTTAACATGCAAAAAAAGGGGGGGGCACCTCGGTGACTCACTTAAGTATCTGCCTTCAGCTCAGGTCATGATCTCAGAGTCCTGGAATCAAGTCCCACATCGGGCTCCTTGCTCGGCGGGCAGCCTGCTTCCCCCTCTGCCTGCCGCTCCCCCTGCTCGTGCTCACTCCCCCCCCCACATCAAATAAATAAATAAAATCTTAAAAAATAATAAATAAAATGCAAAAAAAATATCAGCAAAATAAAATGTATGTTCACTGCAGGAAAATTAGGAAAGAGAGTACTGGGGGGACGAGGACAATGAGACCCAAATCCACCACTTCCTGACAACCACTACTCATCACCGATTTCCTGCTGGCCTTTTCCTCTGCATGCCTACAACCTCCAATGTTTCCAAATTCATTATCCCTTTGAAAACTGCTCCTGTCACACAATACTCCAGGACAAGAGTGTCTGCGAACATCAGGGTTCACCAGAGACAGAACCAGCAGCACATCCGCGCACGCATTCAGAGAGCTGCATCAGGAACGGCGCACGTAGCCGCGGTGGCTGGCTGAGCCACTCTACAGCCCACAGGGCAGGCCAGAAAGGGGGTGAAGCTGCCGTCCATGGCGGGGATTTCTTCGGCTTCAGGGAAGCCCTGGCTCTGCCTTCAGTGCCCTTCAACGGACGGTCAAGCCCACTCGGGTCACCTGAGATGATGACCCTTACCGGAAGCCACCTGGTCGTGGACGCTGAGCACCTCCACCACACACCCTCTCAGCAACACCCAGGGATGGGGCCCGGCCAGGCTGCCACAGAAAATGGGCCGTCACCATCCCCACATCAGTCAGCCTCTTTAAAACAGTTTATAAATGTCCATAACCATTCCCCAAATGAAAATGCAGCACTTTCTTCCAAAATTTTGCTGAAACGACTAATGCTGGAATAAATAAAACTAAAGTGATTAACTGTATGCTCAGTCTTCACTCTGATATCTAAATATTTTATGCAAAGACCCCCTAGAACAGGGCAGCTACACAGAGAAAGAACTCAGAAAACTGCACAGGGTCTCTGGGTCTTTGCAGTCACCTGTCCCCGAGTGTGACGCAAGGGGGAGGGCAGACACTCCTGGGAACTAGCCCGCATGACCCCAAAGCTAACAAAGGGGTGGAAGGTGTTCCTGTTTCAAGCAGCAACAACAGAACATTCTGGAGAACCCAACAGGGCCATGTTCTAGAACAAGGAGAACTAGCCGTAGAATCAAAGTTGCTATGGACATACCCCCACAAGTTTAAAAACAAGCTTCTGAAAGATCATATTGATCTGCAAATAACTACCTTTGAGAACAAAACTCAACACTCTTTAAAGGAAGAAAACAAAACCCAGAGATGCAGCTACATAACGTCCACAATGGCAGGCATCCAATAAAAAATTACCAGATATGGGGCGCCTGGGTCGCTCAGTGGGGTTAAGTATCTGACTCTTGATTTCGGTTCAGGTTGTGATCTTGGGGTCCTGAGATCGAGCCCGGAGTCAGGCTCCTCGCTCAACACAGAGTCTGCTTGAGATTCTCTCTCTCCCTCTCCCCCTACTTGCACACGCACGCACTGGCTCGCTCTCAGTTAAATAAAATCTTTAAAAAAAAAAAATTACCAGATATGTAAAGAAGGAAAATGTGACCCAAAATCAGGAGAAAGCAGCCAACAAAACAAAACATTACAGAAATGATGGAATTAGCAGATCAAGTCTTTAAACAGCTATTACAAACATATTAAACAACTTCAAGAGAAACAACGAAGGTAGAGATCAAAGCCATAGAAGAGAATCAACAGGAAATGCAGAGCCGAAAAATCCATTATATGAAATAAAATCATACTGAGGAGTTTAACTGAGGATTAGACACTAAAGGAGAAAAGACAATAAAGGCGACGACAGGGCAATAGAAACCGCTCCAAAGGAGGAAGAGAGTCTCAAAAAGGGGTACACACGACAGGGCAGAACAAAGCCCAGAAACCCCAGCGGTGCAAACTCGGAGAACACCACCCCAAAGCAGGTGGTAACCAGATCACTGAGACTAATCATAACTACCTTACAACCACCCAGAGGACCCATAAAGGGGAACAAAGAACACTTACTTATCAGAAGACAACAGAATTCTTTAAAGTGTTGAAAAAGAAGTGTCAGCCTGGAATTCTACAGACAGCAAACACATTCTCAGAAATGAGGATCAAATAAAGACTTTCAGACAACTGAAAGCGGAAAGGATGCCTCAGCAGCAGACCTGCACTACACTACGGGAAATGCTGGAAAAAGATCTTTGGGCTGAAAGTAACTATCGGATCTCCGCCCTCTGCCCAAGAACCCGTCCACATCCAGGTCCCGGACCCCACTTTGCCCCTTCTTGACCCAAGTTCCATATGCACGCCCTGCTCTTCTGCACCAGCCCATTCGTGCACCCGACACTGCGGTCTCTGAACCCCACGGTTCAGCCTGGCCTTTCGCCTCTGCACTTTTGCCCCCCATCAGCTTCACAAAATGTATCCCCCCCACCAACTCTGCGTTTTACGTCACTGCAGACTGTTGGCTTTGCTTCGCTATCCAGGAACCACAGAGACACAGGAACAGGGTCAGAGAGATGCACGGAGAAGGAAGAACCGCAGGGAAGTTAGGACAGAGGAGGGACGACGGCGGGAGCAGTCCTATCCAAGACGGAAGACGGAGGACTGTGCTAGAACGGAGCAGGCCGGGAGCATCAGGCTGCCTTTCAGAGCCCACCACGGCTCCCACACGGGAGCGAGCAGCCTGTGCACCCACGTGGAGCGGTGAAGGACCGGCAACCAGGGTGTCGCGCCAGCCACGCGGCCTCGGCCCCGGTGACAGCGGCAGCAGCCTGAGGCAGGTGCCGGCCCTCTCACCTCCACTTTACAAAGGAGAACACCGAGCCACAGGTAACACTGCGTGCCAGGTAATCCATTCACTAAGTGGCAGTCTCCAAGGGGACTCTGGGCCCACGGTCACCCATGCCACCGACAGGACCAGGGGCCCGCACCCCAGGAGTGCTCCGAAGAGAAAGGACAGAGCCGAGACCCCGAGCCACTGGGCCACACAGGCGGGCAGGTCTCAGGGAAGGCCGCTGGGCGCCCAGTGCTCTAACTGCGGCTCTGAGCTGGCCGTACGACAGGCAGCTTACTACCCGCCTTCGAGGGAGGAAAAGACAGCAGCCAACTGACCTCCCGTCCCGTGTACCCAAAGCCCCGTAACGCAGTTTACAAACATAAATGCGGACACAGTCGGCGTGGCACCAGGGGAGAACCACTCCTGGACCAAGCTAACCACCAGCTGCCAAGCAAGAAAGGAACCGCAAAGTAGAAATCCTTACTTGGGAAGAGCTGGGGGTTCCTTCGGCAGTTCGGGGGCACCCGCCTGAGCCCCTGGAGGCTCTGCCTCCCCCGAGCTGGGGGCCGCCTCCGGCCCGGCACCCCGTGGGCCCGGTGGTCCCTGAGGCCCGCCCGAGTCTGCGCCGAGGCCAACCTCCACCTCCTGTCCCGGGGCGGGGACTGGCTCTTGCTCAACGGCGGCCGCCACGGACTCCTCTGCCTCCTTCCTCCTGGCCTTCTCCTCCAGCTCCTTCCTCCTCTTCTCGTCGTCCTGACGGGCCATGTGGTCGAAGGCCGTGAATACCTAAAATCAAACAGCAATCCGACAATGAGTTCGCCTGCCCAGTACTAGACCACACATGCCGTAGGAAGGTAGTAAACTCTGGTTCAGAAGAGGATGACAAAACAGGAGACCACAACATGTTCGCACAACGCCAACACACTTCAACTTCACCCGAAGCTGCTCCGAAGCAATCTTTAACAGGCGTTCCAGCATCAGCAGAACTGAAACCCTGCAGGCCATGACACCTACACGCCCATGAGCCCAACTCCGGGGACCAAAGGATGCGTCACTACGTGGTCTCTCTGTCCTCCTTTTATTCACAGCGCCCAGTAAGACTTGTTTGCCATGGAAAGAACACACCGTCCTGGTACCAAGAGCTGCAAAGGTGCCAACAACTTAGGCTCAAGAAGAGAAGATGAGAATCGAGCTGAAACCACAAAGCATAAACCAGAGAACCAGGCTGCTGCCGTCTCCCCACACTGCACAGATGCAGGCGACGTGTGGCTCTCAGAAACCTGGCAATGGGGGCGCCTGGGGGGCCCCGTCAGTTAAGTGCCTGCCTTCGGCTCAGGTTGTGATCCCGGGGTCCTGGGATCGAGCCCCGCACTGGGCTCCCTGCTCAGCGGGGAGTCTGCTTCTGCCTCTGCCCCTGCTAATGCGCTCTCTCTCTCTGACAAATAAATATGTCATCTTTAAAAAAAGAAAGAGAACTTGGCAATCAATTCCACAAACAACCTACAACGTGCCTACAACAGGCAAGGAACACAAAAAATCCAAACGACAGCTCCCGCCCTCTAAGAACTGGACTGTGGTGTGAGGACCAGCCCTTACCCTTTCCTGGGACACAGTGACATCCATGCAAGCGCTGGGACTCTCCACTCACAAAGGACACCGGAAACACGGCGTTTCGTGTGCACCTTTCACGGGCACAGACCCACTCGCGGCAATGCCAACAGGAGGGGCATGAGGAGCAGCTGTGGTCCCTCACGATAAGCATACAGATGCTCACTCCAGTCCTGGAAATCTACGAAAGTTCCTTGGGAGGAAGGGGCTCTGCAGCAGACCCTGAAGAAAGGCGCACGTTCCCCAGGAGACTACCGGAGGAAATGCCACAGCTCTGAGAGGTGGGGCCATCTACGGTAGCTGGAGGCAGGACGGCTGGGAGAGTCTCCTTGGGGGGCTGGGGGGACAACCTTGCTCCCTGCTATGTCCCCAGAGGAGTTGAAAACACATCCATACAGAAACCTGCACACGGGTGTTACAGCAGCGTCATTCATAAATGCCACAACTCGGCAGCAACCAAGGTGTCTGTTGGTGGGTGAACGGTCCATCCAGACAGGGGAATATTTATCACTCTGTGCTAAAATGAAATGAGCTATCACGCCGTGAAAAGACCTGGAGGAAACTGAAATCACGTTACTAAGTCAAAGAAGCCAATCAAAAAAGTCTATACATATTCTGCATGATTCCAATTCTAGGACATTCTGGAAAAGGTAAAACAACGGAGACGGTAAAGATCTGGGGTGGGAGGAAGGAACGAGTAAGTGGAGCACAGGAGATTTTTCCAGCAGTGGAACATACTCTGTGTGGTGGATACCTGTCATTATATGTTTGTCCAAACCGCAGAAAATGCGCATCACCAAGAGAGAACACTAAAGCCAACCAGGGCTTGGGTGTTCCGGGGTGGAAGGCGCACGGGTTCATGGACTGCAGCAAAGGCCCCCTCTGGTGGAGACAGAAGGTGCTCGGGAACTCTGTACCAGCCCCTCCGCTGTGCCCTGAACCTAAAACTGCTCTAAAAAAATGGTGACAGGTGGGTCGGAGCCCTGTTCCAAGAGGCTAGAATGCACACGTCTATCAAATAGTCCCGTTCCCCGCACAGAGCAGGAAGACAAAACAGAAAGTCACTAACTACTGAACTACGCCAAATGCTCTTACGTTCTCTCAAAACCTTCAGGAAGATGCTGTGAGCAAGGCAGCACTGAAGTTTCAAAGATGAGGAAAAACCAAGCTCATCCAAGTGGCACTCCACAGAAAGGCCACACACGCAGAGGAAGACCCATGTGATGCTAAGGCGGAAACCAGGCATCGATCCCAGACCCACTTCTACTCCCTCCGGGAACCTGAGCCCCGGACACGACACCTCCCAGCCCCGTGTTTATAGCACTGACTTCACCCTCAGAGGCACTCACCCTGACGGCCCAGCCCTTCATCCTAACCCTGCCCCTCAGCCCTGGGACCTCCCTGGACGCAGGGCCCGATGCTCCACGGCATCTGCCGACTCTGCCCCCTCCACCCTCCTCTAACCTGTCGCCTGCTTCGCCACTCCCGTGGCTCCACGCTCGACAACCACAGCTCTGTGGGGCTGGCAGAGAGGTCTGTGACCTCCCGTCAACCTTCTCTGCTGACACAGAGGACTCTCCCAGCAGGTTCAGTGAGGCCCACACGGAGCCGTCCTTCCTGATTCTTGGGCAACAGGCCTCAGTAAGCAGGCTTCTCAAACTGGACCCAGGACGAGCACAGGGTATCAAGCAGAGAACAACAGCTCCCCGGGACTCGCCCTCAGCTGCCCGACAAAACACCCGGGGCACGTCTGCTCTCTTAAAGGTCCTCAGGCACCGCAGACTGTTAGAACCAACTCCAGGAAACGCTGGAAAGCGGCCCCTGGGTTTCTGTGGACCCTCCTGCCCTGCCCACTGCCTTCATCCCCAACCGCGCATGCAGCCCCTGCTTCTCCCATCCCTCCGCTGAGATCATCCCCCCAGGTGCTGCCCTCCACGGTCAGCTCTTCTTTCCCTCAAACCACTCTGGTTCCTCATCTCCCGCAACACCCTGCCCCGTGGTTCCAAAAGCCCGCGAGCAGGGACTTCCGTCTGCTCTTCCAACTTGTCTAAAACTACACTTCTCCCCCTCAACTCAGGGCGCAGCTCAGTGGCCGCATTATCACCATTCCAGTCACTGGTTCCAGTTTGAAACCACAGATCATCTCCGACTCAGCCCTTCATTAAACTGGTCCCCAGGTCTGAGACAGAACAGCCACGTCATACACTGTGACCAGATCATCTGTGCAACAAGGGCAAAGGCCAACCTTTCAGGTTCGTGGGATTAAATAAAGTAACACCTGAGGGGGCGCCTGGGTGGCTCAGTCGTTGAGCGTCTGCCTTTGGCTCAAGTCATGATCCAGGGTCCTGGGATCGAGCCCCACATCGGGCTCCCGGCTCAGCGGGGAGCCTGCTTCTCCCTCTGACCCTCCCCCTCTCATGTTCGCTCGCTCTCTCTCTCATTCTCGCTCTCTCAAATAAGTAAATAAATCTTTAAAAATAATAATAATAATAATAATAAAATGGTCCAGTAGAAGGGAAATTTAATGATACAAAATAGAGATGATTCAAGTGCACCCTTGAATTAGAAAGAACTGGGGGCGCCTGGGTGGCTCAGTCGTTAAGCGTCTGCCTTCGGCTCAGGTCATGCTCCCAGGGTCCTGGGATCGAGCCCCGCATCGGGCTCCCTGCTCGGCGGGAAGCCTGCTTCTCCCTCTCCCTCTGCCCCTGCTTGTGTTCCCTCTCTCGCTGTGTCTCTCTCTGCCAAATATATAAACAAAATCTTTTAAAAAAATAAAAAATAAAATAAAGTAACACCTGAGGTGGAAACTAGTACATCTGGGTGCTCAGTAAACCTTCCTTCTGCTTCTCCACGTCCTTCCTGCGAGCTACTGATGTTCTCCCACCCTGCTATGGACCAAGTAACAGAGCGGAAGGATCTGGAACCCTGCCGATGAGGTGCTGCGCTCCAGCTCCACGAGGAGTTTGGCGAAATCAGCTAACCCTGCTGAAAGGGCACCTCATCTGCGACGCAAGGCCGGACCGTATCGATTTCGGGGCACTTCCTTCCCTAAGGGCCTCTGGGAAGCCGTCCGACAGCCTTCCGGCCACCGAAGCCCCGGAACGGAGCCCATCACCCCGGCGGTCGCTCCGACAGCCCGAGCTCCTGCGTCTCCACCCAAGCGGAGGACCGAGACACCCGGCCAGCCGCCGCTCGCAGCAGCACTTCAGGAGACGCCAGCGGCCGGCGCCCAGCAAACTAGACGTGAAGCACCACGGAGCCACGGGAGGTGCCCCCAGCAGTTCCACCTTCTCAGGGTCCCACCGCCAGGCTCAACCCCAGCTGCCCTCAAGACGTTCCTCTGACTTCCAGACCACCGCCCCTACCCCGCTCCCTGGTCGGCCCTGCACGGCGCTGTCACCGCGTCCCGGGCCAGGCTGGTCGCCGGCGCTCGGCCGACGCGTGCGGCCGCTGACGACGCGCGCGCCGTCGGCACACGCCTGCTCGCCGCGTCGTGCCCGCTCCCCGTCCCCAGCGCGCACGCAGCGCGCCCCGCGGGGACGGCCGGACCCCCGCCCTCCCCGCCCTCCCGCCCCCGCGGGCTCCCGCCCGCACCCGAGCGCCGGCCGCGCCCGCGCCCGCTCCCGCAGGCCAGGAACTCCAGCGGCGTCCCGGCGAGCGCGCGGGAGGCGGGGCCGGGGAGCGTCGGGGGGAAACTGAGGCCGGAGCGGAGGGCTCCCCCCGCCCCGCACCCCGCGCCCGCGGCCGCCCGCCCGCCCGCCGCGCGCTACCTGCAGCACCAGGGCCTGCGCCGCCCCGGGCGGGAAGCCCATGCGGTCGGACGGGTGGCGCAGCAGGCGGTAGAAGTCCGTCTTGCGGTAGAGGAAGCCGAAGAGCACGCGCAGGAAGTCCTGGACGTTGCCCACGTGCTGCAGGATGCCCAGCAGGGCCTGGTCGTACAGCTCGGCCGCCCCGGGCTCCATGGCGTCGCCGGCCGCAGAGACGCTGCTCACCGCGGGCGCCGCCCGGACGCCGGCCCACGGCCACTTCCGGCTCGCTGCGGTAACGGCTCCGCCGCCAGCGCAACTTCCGGCCCGCGCCCGCCCGGCCGCCGCTCGTCGGGCCCGGCCGGGTGGCACCGGGGCGCCCGCACCGCAGCCCCGCCCCCGCCGCCGGCCGGCTTTCCCGCGCAGCCTCGCGGAGAACCACACGCGAGCCCCTAAGGGGCTCCTAGGCGCGGGAAGGCCCGGCACGGCGGCACCGAGGGCGCCCAGCGGCCATGTTGCAAACGGGCGGAAGGGGTGTGGCTTGGGCCGCGTCACGTGAGCCCGGTGTTGTCACGTGGTGGGCGGAGCGCCGCCCCTTTCCGGGTGGAGAGCCGGTCTGGGGGGCCGGGTCCCCGCAGCGGGCGGGCGGCGTGTGTCCGGCTAACGGCGCCGGGAGTGAACGCGCGCTGGCGAGCGGGCACGAACACTCAGTGGAACGAGCTCGTTGCAGGGTGGAGGCTGTGCCGTGCCGTGGTCGTGAGACACGCATATGTACGCGTGGGTTGCGTGCTCTCGCGTGTGCATCGTCTGCGTACATAACGCTCGGCACACGCCGTGTCCTCGGTGTCCGCCCAAGCACGATCCTCAGCGGGCCCCAAACACCACGCCCGTGCAGACACGGAGTGAGCACCTGCCAAAGCTGCCCTTCGACGAGACTGAATTAATGAGGGAAGCAGTGATAGGGTAGGACCGGTTCCAAGAGCATTTGGAGGAACTGGGTATTTACCAACACTTGGAGAAACAGGAAGACTGCTCGTTGGGTACGAAGTTGGCTGGTGTCCTACAAAATGATGAAACCCTAGGTTAACTTCTCTAGCGATAGCAATGCTACCATCTCGACTGGACTAATATCGACCAATGAACATGTATCTTCACAGTCTAGGGGCTCTAATTAATTGTAAATAAAGTCAGAACCAGATGAATTGCCCCAGGGCAGTGGTTCTGAAACTTCTTGGGGTCATTTTCACTTTAACATTTATTGAAGACTCCAAAGACCTTTTATGTGGGTCTAGGGGCTCTAACTAATTGTAAATAAAGTCAGAACCAGATGAATTGCCCTAGGGCAGTGGTCCTGAAACTTCTTGGGGTCATTTTCACTTTAACATTTATTGAAGACTCCAAAGACCTTTTATGTGGGTCCAGGGGCTCTAATTAATTGTAAATAAAGTCAGAACCAGATGAATTGCCCTAGGGCAGTGGTCCTGAAACTTCTTGGGGTCATTTTCACTTTAACATTTATTGAAGACTCCAAAGACCTTTTATGTGGGTCCAGGGGCTCTAATTAATTGTAAATAAAGTCAGAACCAGATGAATTGCCCTAGGGCAGTGGTCCTGAAACTTCTTGGAGTCATTTTCACTTTAACATTTATTGAAGACTCCAAAGACCTTTAATGTGGGTCATTCTTACAGCTACCATATCAGATATTAAAACTGACAAAATGTTTAAATATTTATTCATTTTTAAATAACCATGAAAAGCACATTACATGTTTACATGTTTATGAAGGAATAATGTTCCTCAAAGCAATTAAGATTACTGAGAAGAGTAGCATAGTTTTACATTTTTAGCAAATCCCTTTACTGTTGGGCTTCATTGAAGATAGCAAGAGTCTCACATCTTTTGCGTTCACTGCATTGCAATATGTTGTTTTGATGGAAATACATGAAGAAACCCTGTCTTACACAGATTGTAGTTGGAAATGAGAGGAGTATTTTCATTGTCTTTTCAAATAAAAGCATTATTTTTTTGAAACCAAAGTTAAACAGGTGGTAGTTTCTTAACAGCTGTAATATGGAACCTGAAAAATCAGTGTTTCCTAATTGTCACATTAATACCCCTTGGCCTGTCCTGAACTTTGAATGGATCTTTCACAGGCATGATTTCGTAACACCAGACTGGAATGCAGAATGTAGCAAAACAAATCGCATCACAAATGTGTGAAGCAGCCTCACTGAATGGGCTGGGAGAAAAAAGGCTGACCTAAGTACGTCTGGAAATGAACGGAGTCTAAGACTAAAGGCAAAAGGAGCTAAAAAGAGACGCTTCATCCTAAAGTTGTTTCCCGTGGGGGTGTGGGCTATCATCTGTGAAGATACTACCCACATATAAGGGAGGTGAGCGATCAAGCAAGTTGTGCGGGTGGTGGAATGAGGCTTCTCAATACTGGCACGGGAGCTTACTTACAGAGAAGCCGGGGAGGAGTCCAGAATGATTCGTGTGGCGATGAATTAGAGCTGGAAGCATCAGCATGAACCTAAGTTAAGCCTCCTCTGGCTACAGATGGCTACATGTAGAGATATTTATAGAAATGGGCACATACGTGTGTCAGTTTACACACATATATCTGGTTGCTCTCCCGGCTGAGAGAGCCCAAGAGCAGCAATGCCCCAGCAGCAAAGTGCACACAGAGTGCAGATCCTGGGTTCGAATCCCATCTCCAACTGAAGGGCCAGGACTTCTTGGAGAAATGGCTGATTCTCGGACAGGGGCAGAAAATACACAAGCTGAACCTGCACCAACTTGCTAGTAGGGCCAGGCAGCAAGGAAAAAAGGAAGAACCTTCCATGATGGGCGTATGACAAAGGGACATAGGAGCCAACAGAGAGAGCTCCCAATGGCCCAAGCTGGAACGATCTGAGCAACACAGTGAAGTGGTATCATATTAGAGCCCAGACTACAAAAGGAATGTCCGTGGGGGGCGCCTGGGTGGCTCAGTTGGTTAGGCGACTGCCTTCGGCTTGGGTCATGGTCCTGGAGTCCCGGGATCGAGTCCCGCATCGGGCTCCCTGCTCGGCAGGGAGTCTGCTTCTCCCTCTGACCCTCCTCCCTCTCATGCTCTCTCTCTCAAATAAATAAATAAAATCTTAAAAAAAAAAAAAAAAAGGAATGTCCGTGGGTCCATACAGTATACATCACACTGAATGAATGAACATACGGAGGCAAATAAGACTATTTTCCTGTGGAGAAGAATTCCAAGTAATTGATGTAAGTACTCTGCCCTCCAGGACGTGGAGCACAACTCCCCACTCCCTAAGTGTAGGCCACACATGGTGACTTCCCTCCAAATAGCACCACGTGAACAGCACGGAAGGCGGGAGCGTAACTACCGAGGAGACACCTGACGGACATGAACTTGGCCAGGCGACAGGAGTCCATGCTGGCCGTGGGAAATCGGGGATAGCCTGCACCCTTTACATGATCTGCTGAGAAGGACGCTCCACCTCGTGGTGTCTCGGCCAAAACCCATAACTTCAGTCTACTTAGGAGAAACACACCAGACAAACCTCATTTGAGGGACATTCTACCAAATGCCTGACCAGTCCTCCTGGAAACTGTCAAGGTCATCTCAAACAAGGAAAGTCTGACAAACTGCCACAGCTAAGAGCCTAAGTAGACATAACAACTAAATGTCACGTGCTGTCCTGCGTGCGATCCTGGGACAGAAAGAGGGATGCCAGGTAGACTCTAAGGAAATCTAAATGAAGCATGGACTTGAGTAGTCGTTATCAATACTGGTTTATGAACAGTGCATTGATGAATGTACTAGGCTAATATAATATGTTAATCAGGTAAAATGGGTGTGAGGTCTACAGGAACTCTCTGTACTATCTTTGCAATTTTTCTGTAAATCTATAACTATTCTAAAATTTTAAAAAGTTTGCTTTTTTAAAATGTATTTTAAAAAAAGGTAATCATCCATAATCCTACCCTTTCCCCCAAAGAGCAAGTGGGATGGGGCGCCTGGGTGGCTCAGTTGGTTAAGCAACTGCCGTCGGCTCAGGTCATGATCCTGGAGTCCCGGGATCGAGTCCCACATCAGGCTCCCTGCTCAGCAGGGAGTCTGCTTCTCCCTCTGACCCTCCCCCCTCTCATGTGCTCTCTCTCATTCTCTCTCTCTCAAATAAATAAATAAAATCTTTAAAAAAAAAAAAAAGCAAGTGGGATGTACTGTGTTGGTGTTGGTCCAGGGAGGGAGGCCCCCTCATCCGCTGCTGGTGGGGATGTGAAGAGGGGAGCAGCTCTGGGGATTCGCTTTGTCTCTACCCATACATTACCTCGCCAACACCGCCTCCAGGTAGCTCTCCCGCATATACACCAGGAGACCTGTAAATACATGCTAAGCCTCATAGAGGCTCCTGCTCTGTACCTGAAATCCCAAAGGTGAGATCAATTTCAGGAATTAGGTTTTTAGAAAAGTAATACGATGCTTACGCTGTTTGAGATCATACACCCTATCAGGGCCTGCGCCTGCACACAATGTAATCAGACTCATCAACGTGCCCAAATATCTGGCCACTCCCATCAAGGACAGCAAAGGGCATAAATACCCCATTCATGAAGCATATAAATAGACACATCCTGTCTGGTCACTTTTTGCCACCAAATGAGTTTGTCCCAAACTAACAAAGGAAAAAGAAGACAAACTAGATTTTCAGAGATTTGGGGATTTGGGAATTCCATACGAGTGATTATCGAGGTGTAGTGGAAAAGTAATTGGGGGCATTGTGCCCACCAGCAGAGGAAGGGATAAAACCACTGTGTTGGTTCACGGGGAATCCAGTGGGGCCACCGCGACCACTGGGCAAGGTCTACAGGTCTCCCGTGAGTAAATCTAACATGTGTAGCCTGGGAAACGCGCTGCAAAAGTGGACGCCAAGTATGATTCCATTTATGAAACATTTTAAAATGTGAAATAATACTATATATTGTTTACATATAGATATATGGAATTAAAGTTTAAAAACTTGCAGGAGGAAGACACACGCCAAGTTCGAGAGACAGGAACAGGTCACCCCCCAGCTGCCGCTTGCCGCCTTCAGCATAATCATGTCCTCATGGGTACAACCCGGTGGCCAGAGAAGGTCCCACCACAGGCACCCCCGTGGGGACAGCCTCTCCCAGACCCTGTGGGGAGGACAGGTGAAGGGAACCCGAGTGGCCCGCGGTGTCATCAGAACTTGTGTCCACTGCGGGGCAGAGAACTGTCAAGGCCACTCTTGGCGGGATGTTCGAAGCTGTAGTTGACGTAGGTGCTGCTGGCCGTGGACGTCGCGCCCGGGTGGCTCGGGCAGGAGGCCACCCTGGCCCTGGCAGCCTCTTCCATCTGCTTCTGCTCCAGCACTAGAGCCGCGTTGACATCAGGCCCTGCAGGGGAACAGCCACAGAGGACCGCGGTCAGGGCGGCCATGTGCTGAGCAGGAGGCTCGTCCCTGCCCTGAGTCTGTCAGCGGGAGGAGGAATAGCCTCTCTTAGCAAGGAGGTCTTGCTGGGGGCCGCCACCGGACGTTCCAGGAAGAAAGGAGAGAGGGGTTCCCAGGCAGGCGGGGATCTGCTCTGCAAGACAGATGTGGGGGGCGATAGGAGGGGCGGGGCCGCTGTGTGGGAGGCGCCCTGCTGGGCGCAGGGGTGCGGAAGGCCCTGCCCCCATGCGCAGGCGCCTGGGCACTCACCCAGGTAGCTGAGGACCACTGGCAGGAAGACCAGGCCGTGCAGAAGGCCCAGCACAGTGATGAGGAGGTTGAGGCGGAAGAAGAAGATCTGGATGAGCTGCGCCTTGGCCAGGCCCAGGACGAGGATGCCGGGCAGGTTGGTCATGGCCACGCCAGCGAACACCTGCGGGTCACAGGCAGGCGTGAGGCCGGGCACGGGACGACGGGCGGAGGGGGTAGGGGGGCGGTGGGCCCACTCACCGCGCTGCCCATGAAGACGGTGGCCTCCTTGGCCCTCTCCAGCCGGGTGGGCTGGGTGCTGACGGCAAAAGCACGGGTGATGTGCGACACGAACTCCACGGAGATGCCCACCGCCTGGGGGCAGAGAGGAGCGTTAGGCGTGCAAGGGCCGGAGCGCGGGGTCTCCGGAAGGCAGCAGAGTGTCGGGTGAGGACGGGTTACCGTGACCAGGTTGATGAGGGACACGGCGTTGTAGCTGATGCCCCACAGGGCCATGAAGCCCACAGTGTCCACGAGGATCATGATGATGGAGAACAGGTTGAGGAGGCCCGAGCGCAGATCCATGCCCAGCAGCAGGCAGCAGACGATGAAGGTGGGCAGCAGGCAGATGGCCAGCATGAAGAGGCCCTCGGGGACCACGTTCAAGTACTGCTCGTAGAACACGTTGGTGATCCTGCGGGGGGGCGGAGCGCTGTCACCGCTGGGGCGCGTGGCCTCCGTGTCGGGCTCGGAGCGCCCCGGGGACCCTCTCCGCTCCCGCCGCCGGGCCTCACGTGTAGGGGAAAACCTCGAAGGCCGGGTCGGTGCCCGGCACCTGCCGCAGGTGGGCAGTGATGTTGGCCGCCAGCGCGCGTGACGCCCGCAGAGCTTCCGTGTAATCCTGCGAGTTCCGCAGCGGCTTGTGGTAGGCCATGAACCGCGAGGCTGCGCCCGCGGGGGGAAGAGGAACAGAGGAAGGGCAAGGTCAGAGTCCGCTGCAGGCACCCTCAGACCCTGGGCACACCCGACTGCGATCAGGGTTGGGAGGCCACCCCGATGGAATATTCCGTGTGAGCAAGCGGGGTTCACACTGCAGCCCTGCAGGCGGTCCTACCCCCGCGGGAGCCCCGGGTCCAGCCTGCCTCTGCCGGGTGCACCCTAAAGACACTGCCCAGATAAACGCAGATGCTGTGCTCTAGGGTCTCAAAACACGCATTGGATTTTTCAAATTAAGTCAATTACTTTTCCAGTGTGCATCTTCCTAGAGGGAAGGTCCAGAAGGGAGAGAGAAATGCAGGAGCGGTTCAGCTGATAGGGTGACCGCAGGGCAGGGGCAATCGTCATCCGTTTAGCCAGCTGCCCACATCTGTGGTGATTTGTGCATGTGAGTAAGGAGTGTGGCTGACCCCCCCAGCCCTGGAAGAGTCCAAGAGTGTCTCACTGACTGAGGATTTGGGGGTGGGGATAAGGAAGCAGGGCAGACGGGTGAAGTCTGAGAACGGGGAACTGGGTAACATAGCCTCTGAGGACAGGGCCAGGACAGGTGGAAGACTCCCCATGAAGGAGGAAGGGGAGAAGATTGCAGATTGAGAGGCTCTTCCCCGGGCCTTGTGGTGACCCCCAGGGCAGCTAACTCTGACCTTCCCTGCCGGGTGAGGCCACACTTACCTAAAATCTGGCCATTGGGTCCCAAATGCACGGAGGTGTTATACGCGGCCAATCCCCTGCAAGGCCGGAGCAAAGGCTTAATCAGGGACCTCGGCCACCCTCGCAGACCGTCTGTGCTTCCCACCCCAGGCTTACCCTTTGGGACACTGGATGTTGGGCGGGTCACTGAGGAACCAGGGAAGGTACTTGTGAAACTGCTCCTCTGAGGGCCGGATAGGGCCCAGTGTGAAGTCCATGCAGCTCTTCAAGCAGGTCAGGGAGTCTGCAAAGACAGCGGGGGCTCTGGGCAGTGCCCCCGCCCTGGGCTGGGCAGCCCTCCATCCCCATCCAGGTCCCCAGGCACTGCCGCCCCCAAAACATGCAGCACGCGTGTGGCACGTGTGCTCTGGAGGAGGAGGGGGTCCCCTCTAGGTCATGGAAACCACCAGCAACTATAGCAGGTGAGGAAGCCAAGTGTAGGGCAAAGAAATGACCCCCTTCGGCCTCCCCACTCCACTGACAAATGCAGCTACTCTGGGGCCAGAGCCACATGCTACACTCGGCTCGCCCCCTTCCACCACCCGTGAGATCACAACTCGGGGGTGCTCACCCCCACACGTGCCCCAAGCCTGTGCCCCCACCCTCACTGACCCTGCGAGAGTGCGGGAGGGGCTAAGAGGGCCTAGCCATGCTCCCCTCGCTTGCCTCAGTTTCCCCAAGCGGTGGTAGGCCGGGAGCCCCCAGAGGCCCTGACTCACTGACGGTCGAGGGGCAGAATTCGCCTTTATGAACACCAAAGGCATAAAGGCGGCAGCAGGAGGATGGCGTCAGCCAGTCGATGAAGTCATCCACCCAGGAGGAGGCGGGGATGGCCAGGTAAGACCTGAGGGTCAGGGGAGAGGACGCTGGGGGGGGGGGGCAGGACCTGCTGGGCAGGCAGTGAGTCCTTCCCGGGGCCCGCCCCCCTCCTCCCCAGGCACAGGGCAGTGGGAGGACAGGTGGGTGAGGTCAAGGAGTCCGGAAGGGGGGGTGGGGGGCACTCACTCCTCGGGGAACTCGGTGGCATACTGTATCTTCTGGGTTAAGGAGTAGCTGTCGCATCCCGCACTAGAGCAAATGGCATTCATACCCGCCTCGCTGGAGAAGTTGTAGCCCCCCGTGGTGACAAAGTAGACTGGAGCCCCCACCTCAAAGTAGCGGTTCAGATTGAAGAAATAGTCCAGCAGGTATGAGTCCTGAGAAGACGGAGTAGAAGGTACCAGGCATCCATCCCCCCACCTGTGCCAGACACCCCTGCGCCAGAAGCACCTGTCTGATAGACACAGTTTGGAGCTCTGGGGTCTGCCGAGAGCTTGCAGCTCCCAGGGAAAGGCCCGGGAGCTGAATAGTGGTCAATGCCAATTGCCTTCAGCTCTCAGCATGGTACCGGCTGCCCGGCCACACGCAGGCACTTTGCACGCAGCTTGTGGGGCCCAGCGTGGGACAGGAGGACCCCGGCCCCTAAAGATCACGGGTTTGCACTCTGATTGCTGAGCACTGCTCCGATCTCAGTGGTGCAGAGTCGGGCTGCTGCCGTCAGCCCCCTCCCTCCTCAAGCTGGCATGCCTGCTGAGATGTTTAAGTGACTAGTGACAGGTTTATTAATTTTCCTCACCATGTTTTCCCTTTTCCCCCTTTTGGCAGGCAGACGTAGAAGGAATGGGACATTCAGAAGCAATCACAAATACAAGAGAAGTCACCGCACGTTACGGTACCGGGGAAAGGCTCAGGCTCAGAAAAGATCTGGTAAGTCTTTAATTTTATGCCTCAGGCTAATCTCCAGGACAGAGACACCAGCAACAATCACATTTCTTTTTTTAAAGCAAACCCCCTGGGAAGGGGGAGAATCTGATCTTTAGAGATCAGACACGATAAGACTCAACATTTCTCAACAACAACCATCCCAGACACTCATCAGACAGACACTTTAAAACACCTGCCTTAGGGATGCTCAAAGGGCATCCAGACAAAGCCAAGAAAAGAAAGTATGGACAAAATGGAATGATCAACCAATAGAAAACATAAAACAGAATCCAGAAAGGAATTTTGGAGCTGGAAAGTACGAGGACTACATGAAAAATTCTGGCCATAGATTACATAATCTTACATACATGAAACTCTAAAATTCCACCCCAAACCCCTTAAAACAAGTAAATAAATTGAGCAAGGTTGCAAGTTACAAGATCAACACATAAAAATCAGTTGCATTTCTATACACGAGCACTGACTAACCCAAACAGGAAACTAGGGAAAGCCTAGTTACAATAGCATAAAAAGAATAAGGTACTTAGGAATTAATGTCACCCAAGGGGTGAATGGACTACACGCTGCCAACCACACAGCATCGCCGAAAGAAATTAAAGAACACACAAATAAGCAGGAAGACATCTGCGTTCGTGGGCAAGAAAACTGATTATTGTCCGCTAGAGAGTCTCCAGATTCAGTGCAATCCTGTCCAGATCCCAATGACCTTTCTTGCAGAAATAGAAAAATCCATCCTAAAATCCACAAGGGACTCCAAATAGCCCAAACAATCTTTAAAAGAAGAATAAAGTTGGAGGACTCAGGGCGCCTGGGTGGCTCAGTCAGTTGGGAGTCCAACTCTTGATTTTGGCTCAGGTCGTGATCTCAGGGTCGTGGGATCCAGCCCTCCATTGGGCTCCACACTCAATGGGCACTCTGCTTGGGATTCTCCCTCTCCCTCTGCTCTTCCCCACACTCACTCGCTCTCTCTCAAATAAATAAATAAATAATTTTTTTTTAAAAGTTGGAGGACTCACATTTCCTGATTTCAAAACTTGCCACAAAAATACAGTAATCAAAGCAGTGAGGTGCCAACACGAAGACAGATACATAGACCAACCAAATGGAAGAGCAAGCCCAGACATAAACCCAGGCATATATGGCGACATGGAATTTGACAAAGGAGCCCAGGCCATTCAGTGGGGAAAGGAAGTCTCCTCAACAGATGGTGCTGGGACAATGGGACATCCACACAAAAAAGAATGAAGTTGGACCTTCAAAAATATACACAACTACAGCAGCAATGTCTACAAGAGCCAGACTGTGGAAAGAGCTCAGATGTCCTTCGACAGATGAATGGATAAAGAAGATGTGGTACATACATACAATGGAATATTATGCAGCCATCAAAAAGAATGAAATCTTACCACTTGCAACAACATGGATGGAACTGGAGGATATTATGCTAAATGAAGTAAGTCAATCAGAGAAAGACAAATACCATATGATCTCACTCATATGTGGATTATAAGAAACAAAACAAAGGATCATGGGGGAAGGGAGCGAAAAATAAAACAAGATGAAATCAGAGAGGGAGACAAACCATAAGAGACTCTTAACTCTAGAAATCAAACTGAGGGGGCGCCTGGGTGGCTCAGTCGTTAAGCGTCTGCCTTCGGCTCAGGTCATGATCCTGGGATCAAGCCCCGCATTGGGCTCCCTGCTCAGCGGGAAGCCTGCTTCTCCCTCTCCCACTCCTGCTGCTTGTGTTCCCTCTCTCACTGTATCTCTCTCTGTCAAATAAACAAAATAAAATCTTTAAAAAAAAAAGAAATCAAAGTGAGGGTTGCTGGAAGGGAGGTGCGTGGGGTGATGGAGTAACTGGGTAATAGGCATTAAGAAGGGCATGTGATATAATGAGCCCTGGGTATCATATGCAACTGATGAATCACTGAACTCTACCTCTGAAAGTAATAATACACTGTATATTAACCAAATTGACCTTAAATTTAAAAAAAATTAATATATACATATATGTTATATATGTGTATATAATTACATATACATAATTTTGGTTATATGCTATTAAATGATTATCAAAATATCTATATCTCTTTACAAATATAGATATATACTCTTTTTAATGTGTTATCTCATTTATGTAAGTACATTTTCTTCTGTGATTAACTTTTACTAATGTAAAACTTGCTTTGATTTCTGTGTGCCTCATTCTAGTCAGATAATGAAGTGACTATGCAATCTAGGAGAAAAACAACTATATAAGGAAGTGTTTGTGACACAGGTATGATAATTTTTTACATTAAAAATATAATCACAATAAAAAAATTATACACAACTATGGGGCACCTGGGTGGCTTGGTCAGTTGAGCATCTGACTCTTGACCTCAGGTCAGGTCTTGATCTCGGGGTTATGAGTTCAAGCCCCATGCTGGGTTCCACACTGGGTTTGGAGCCTACTTAAAAAAAGAAAAAGGAAAGAGGGTGCCTGGGTGGCTCAGTCGTTAAGCGTCTGCCTTTGGCTCAGGTCATGATCCCAGGGTCCTGGGATCAAGTCCCACATCGGGCTCCCTCCTCGAGGGGAAGCCTGCTTCTCCCTCTCCCACTCCTGCTGCTTGTGTTTCTGCTCTCACTATCTCTGTCTCTGTCAAATAAATAAATAAAATCTTAAAAAAAAAAAAGGAAAGAAAAAAATATACATAACTATGTACAAAAATTAACTCAAAATGGATCTAACACTTAAGAGTTGAATTTGTAATACCCTTAGAGGAAACACAGGAGAAAAGCTTCAAGATACTGGATTTGGTGATTATTTCTTGAATGACACCAAAAGCCCAGTTAACAAACAGGAAAATAGGCAAATTGTACTTGATGAAAATGAAAACTTTTTTTTAAAGATTTTATTTTTAAGTCATTGCTACACCCAATGTGGGGCCTGAACTCATGACCTGAGATCAAGAGTCACATGCTCTTCCCACTAAGCCAGCCAGGCACCACAAAACTTAAAAACTTTTGTTTATCAGAGCACACTACCAAGAGAGTAGAAAGGCAACCAATAGAAATGAAGAAAAATCTGCAAATCATGTATCTGATAAGGGATTACTACCCAGAATATCTAGAGAACTCCCAAAATTCAACAAAGAAACAAAACAACAACAACAAAAAAGCAAGCTGTTTCAAAAATGGGCAAAACACTTGAACAGACATTTCTCCAAAGAAGACACACAAATGGCCAATGAGCACATGAAAAGATGCTCGACATCACTGCTCATCAGGGATAGCAGATCAAAACCTCACTGAGATGCCACTTCACACCCGTCAGGACAGCTGCCATTGAAACGGAAAAAGAAAAAAGCCAGAAACAACAAGTGTTGGCATGGACAGGGAGACATCGGACCCCTAGAGAGCCATAGAGGGGATCATAAAACAGAACAGCTGCGTGGAAAACAGTATGGGGGTCCTCAAAAAACTAAAATTAGAATTATGATCTGATCCAGCAGTTCCACCTCTGGGAACACATCCAAAAGCAGGTTCTGGAAGAGACAGATGTGCACCCATGTTCACGGCACCCTCATTCCCAGCCGCTCAGACCCAGAAGGATCCCATGTCCGTAGCAGACAAATGATGGATAAACAAAATGTGGGGTATGTGTATGAAAATCCTCAGCCTGGAAGAGGAAGGACACCCTGACACCTACTCCAGCGTGGATGAACCTGGAAGATGTGATGCTGAGTGGAATGAGCCACACCCACAGGACACACGGTAGGGTTCCCATTCTGGGAGGTGCTGAGAGACGTCCAATCCACAGAGACGGAGAGGAGACGGTGGGCACCAGCGCGGGGGGGACCACAGGGGGGTTGGTGGGGGTCCACAGGCAGGTGGGATCATCCTCGATGCTGTCCTCCTCAGATCCTACACGTGCTCTAGCCCCTCACATCTCTCTTCCACCCACGAGGCTCTCCAACTCCTCCAGCCACAGAGGTCTTGCCTTCCACAGAGCCCCATGGGGCCTGGGCATTCGTGAACTGATTCAGCTTCCCTCCCCAGGTCAGCACCGTGAACAGCCCTGTACCGCCCGCCAAGCCCCTGGCCCCTGCCCTGCACCAGCCGTGTGTGCTGACCCTCCTGAACGCCAGGGGAGTGAGGCCACTAACTAGAGGTCACCAGGCGCGGCTCACCTTGGGCAGGGCCAGCTCCTGATCCAGTCCCACGCTGATGTGGCACATGAAATAGAGCCCCACTCCAAACAGGCCCATGAACAGCAGCGGCTGAGGAGGGAGGGGGATATTCTGGAGCTGGGCAGACTTGAATCCCAGCTGCCCCTGTGCTTGAGTCCCGGGGCCCGGGCAAGCTGTCGACCCCTTCGCAGGCAGGCAGGACCAGGCGCCAGGCTGAGCAGACCCTCCCACT
This sequence comes from Mirounga angustirostris, assembly GCF_029215605.1. Taxonomy (NCBI): domain Eukaryota; kingdom Metazoa; phylum Chordata; class Mammalia; order Carnivora; family Phocidae; genus Mirounga; species Mirounga angustirostris. The sequence goes on along the minus strand of NW_026991720.1, from coordinate 105,377,019 downwards.
CCCGCTGCCCCAGGGGTGGGAGGACCCCCAAGCCGGGCCTCCCGCCTCACTCACCACGACCACGCGCGTGACCCGGTGCAGCAGGAATGGGACATAGAACTTCCAGAAGAATCGGAGCAGGAGCCCCTCGCTTTGGTCAGGTGGGGGCAGCTTCGGGGCGCCAATGCAGGGGCAGACATCCAACCGGGAGGCCTAGAGGGAAGCAGTCCCTCCGGGAGGCCCCAAAGCAGCCCCGGGCACTGCCTCCCCCCACCGCCCCCCGCGGAAGTGCCTCGCAAGGGGACGTGCCAGAGTGCTGTGTTGTTTGTTTTTCTATCTTGATGAAACTCCTCTAAACTTTGCACTGTCGCAGAAACGCTCGCTCCCCGTCAACATCTCACTTCCACTTTTTTCTCAACCTTTTGTACTTTGCAGGTGTGATCATATTCCCCTAAATCACCTTTTCTCTGGGGCCCTGGGGGCTTCGTGGCCCACACATCCCAGCACGCTGTCCCTGCATCCAGCCCCACTCTCTGAGCCCTGCCCCCCATCCCCGCAGAGATGAGGCCGGGCAGGGCCCTGGGTCCTGCACCACCCCTACCTCCTGCCTCCTGCTGTCCAGAGAAAACAGGGCCACGAAGGCGGACACCTGGAGCAGGAAGTCAAGGACGATCGCAAAGCCGGAGGTCAGGGCAAAAGTTCTCACAGCTGGCATGGGGGTCAAGGCCCCTGGGGGTGCAGGGGTGAGTCTCAGGGCGAGGCGTCTGCTCAGAGCAGCGGAGGGAAGGGGGCTGCCCACACCCAGTGCCCCCAGCCCTCCTGTGGCCTGGAGGGGAAGGGCTGCCCAGGCTCACCGAGAAAGAAGCAGATGGCCTCAGACAGGCTGCAGAGCAGCATGCTGGGGGCCACTCTGCCCAGCGCGCGGCCGATGTGCTCCTCTCGCCGCTCTCCGGGCCTCCGAGGCAGCCTCTGAGCGGGGACATCAGGGACAGGGTCCAGAGCCAGCCATGGGCAGGGAGCTGGCCCATGCCCGTGCTCACCCCCGTCAGGAGCAGACCCCGCGAACGCTCTGCTCTCTGCCTCGTCCACTTCGCGGGGTCTGGCCCAGAGACATGCTTGGCGCGTTTGGGGATGTCCATAGCCTGCTTATTCCAACATATCCCCGGGTCCCTCAATGTCCACCGACAGGAGAGCCTAACTCAACTTGGACTGTGCGTCCGTGGCATGCCACGGAGGAGGCTGTGACGCTCATAGAGGGCATGACGGCCCGAGGGAGAGGGAGTGCAGGGGACACATGCGCTATGAAGATGACCCGGAACCCTCCAATCTCTATGGGAACCTGGGACGTGCATGCACGAGCAGAGCTGGCCAGAAGCCCGGGGGGTGCAGGGCCGCCCCAGCGAGAGGGGGAGACCCCCCCCGCCCTCTTACCTGGTACTCCAGAACAAAGATGAAGATGTTGTCGGCCCCCACGGCAAGCACCAGGAAAGGCACCACCTGAAGGATCACCAGGGAGGAGGGCACGCCCAGGTAGCAGAAGAAGCCCATGGCCGCCGTGACTGCGCCCAGCACCACCGCCACCCCGCCCAGGCCCAGCGTGACCTTGGAGTCCACCTGCAATGGGACCAGGCTCAGCCTCCGGGCTGCACCCCACGGGAGCCTGCGCCTCTCCCGCAGCATGCCTTGTGGGGTGTTCTAAAGCTCAGCTCTGCGTCTGCTCCAGGGCGGCCTGTCCGAGGGCAGGACACCCCCAAGAAGCATTACCCCTTGGGGAGCCCCTGCGGGGAAGGTTCCGATGTCCGGACAAGCCACCCCGCCGTGCCCCCGCCCCCCGAGTTCTCACCAGCACTCGGCGCCAGCTGGAGTATCTGCCCAGGGCCAGGGAGATGTACAGGAAGATGACGATGTAGCTGACCCCAAAGATGGGCAGGTCCTGGGCCGTGGTGCGGTTGATCTCGTCCTCCAGGGAGCGCTGCGGATGCACAGCCCAACAGCACTGACCCAGGGGCTCCCTGAGCCCCAGCGGGGCTGCGGGAGGGGGAGGAACCCACCCGAGGCCCCCCCACCGGGCCCCCCCCCCCCCCGCAGAGCCAGGGACCCTGAAACCTACCTCCGCCATGAATGCGACCTGGAACCTGCCAGCTGAATGCTGCTGGAAGGCTTTCACGTGCTCCAAGAAGGCCGCCTCCCAGAGCTTGACCTGCGCCAGCCGGGGGTCCCCAGGGGCATAGTTGTTGAGGGAGAAGGTCAGGATCAGGGCCTCTGCCTCAGAGTAGTCCTTCCCTGGGACGAGAAATGCTCAGCCACCCTCCTTCCTCACCCCTGCTCCCCTCCGCGACGCCAGCCCCATCCCTGCCCCCCCCAACTCCAGCCCATCCCTGCTCCCCTCCCCCACTCCAGCCTCACCCCTGCTCTCCTCCCCACTCCAGCCCATCCCTGCTCCCCTCCCCCACTCCAGCCCATCCCTGCTCTCCTCCCCACTCCAGCCTCACCCCTGCTCCCCTCCCCCACTCCAGCCTCATCCCTGCCTCCCCCAACTCCAGCCCCATCCTTGCTCCCCTCCCCCAGTCCAGCCCCATCCCTGCCTCCTCCCACTCCAGCCTCACCTCTGCTCCCCTCCCCCACTCCAGCCCATCCCTGCTCCCCTCCCCCACTCCAGCCCATCCCTGCTCCCCTCCCCCACTCCAGCCCCATCCCTGCTCTCCTCCCCACTCCAGCCTCACCCCTGCTCCCCTCCCCCACTCCAGCCTCATCCCTGCCTCCCCCAACTCCAGCCCCATCCCTGCCCCCCCAACTCCAGCCCCATCCCTGCTCCCCTCCCCCACTCCAGCCTCACCCCTGCTCCCCTCCCCCACTCCAGCCCATCCCTGCTCCCCTCCCCCACTCCAGCCCATCCCTGCTCTCCTCCCCACTCCAGCCTCACCCCTGCCTCCCCCCAACTCCAGCCCCATCCCTGCTCCCCTCCCCACTCCAGCACATCCCTGCTCCCCTCCCCCACTCCAGCCTCACCCCTGCTCCCCTCCCCGACTCCAGCCCCATCCCTGCCTCCCCCCCAACTCCAGCCCCATCCCTGCTCTCCTCCCCACTCCAGCCTCACCCCTGCTCCCCTCCCCCACTCCAGCCTCATCCCTGCCTCCCCCCAACTCCAGCCCCATCCCTGCTCCCCTCCCCCACTCCAGCCCCATCCCTGCTCTCCTCCCCACTCCAGCCTCACCCCTGCTCCCCTCCCCCACTCCAGCCCCATCCCTGCTCTCCTCCCCACTCCAGCCCATCCCTGCTCCCCTCCCCCACTCCAGCCCATCCCTGCTCTCCCCCCCAACTCCAGCCTCACCTCTGCTCCCCTCCCCCACTCCAGCCTCATCCCTGCCTCCCCCCAACTCCAGCCCCATCCCTGCTCCCCTCCCCCACTCCAGCCTCATCCCTGCCTCCCCCCAACTCCAGCCCCATCCCTGCTCCCCTCCCCCAGTCCAGCCCCATCCCTGCCTCCTCCCACTCCAGCCTCACCCCTGCTCCCCTCCCCCACTCCAGCCTCATCCCTGCCTCCCCCAGTCCAGCCCCATCCCTGCCTCCTCCCACTCCAGCCTCACCCCTGCTCCCCTCCCCTACTCCAGCCTCATCCCTGCCTTCCCCCCAACTCCAGCCCCATCCCTGCTCCCCTCCCCCACTCTAGCTCCATCCCTGCCTCCCCCACTCCAGCCTCACCACTGCTCCCCCCCCACCCCAGCCTCACCCCTGCTCCCCTCACCAACCTTCCGTATCCAAGTCATTGTCTAACCCCTCCACCTGACTTCCCTTTCTCAGCCAATGGCAGGGCCTGTGAACCCAGGCACAGACCAGAGGACCTGAGCAGGCTGGGAGAAGCTGAAGGAGATGGCAGGTCTGCGGCCCCCGCCAGCCCCCACCAAACCTGGCCACCCCCAAGCAGCAAGAGCCCATCACTATTCCCTCCCGCCACTGCCCCTGCCCCATACTGCCCCCTTGCTGGCCTCCCCTGGGGCCACCGGCTTACCTCTGTAGCCCCCCACGGCAAGGAAGGGGAAGACCGGGCCCCCGTAGTCAGCCATGCAGCTCAGGGCTAGGGCCGTGCCGTCCTTGAAGGTGAGCGGGGCACTGGGGACAGAAGGAAGGACCTTTCCTGTCCCTGTGCCCATTGCCAGGCCCGGCATCCAGCCCCAGGCTGTTAGCACCAGCACCTGACCCCAGGGTCAGAACCATTTCTCTCAACAGGATTTCGTGCGGCCCAACCCACAGTGGACCCTCTCCCCGCACACCTGCCCGAGGCTCCGGGCTCAGGGCCGCAGCCCAGACGAGGTGGGTGGGCATCACATACACGGCCCCCTGGGGGACGCCAGGACTTCGCCCCTGGAGTCAGCACAAGACAGCTGCCTGGGCCTCGAGCTGCTCAGCCTCTTCCCTGGCCGGCCTGGAACCCTCCAGGCCCTGAGTTCAGATCCTTCTTTCTGTGGACAGGTGACCAGCCCGGGACCTCGGGCACGTCTCCACTGAGCCTTCCTGCAAGCACACCTTGGGCACCTGGACAAAGTGCTCTTTGCGAGTGACCACGTCGGTCACCAGCTGTCCTGGGCGTGCTGGTTTCCCTGTGACCTGGAGCAGCTCACTCCACCCCTGGGCCCATTTTCCTGTCTCGAATGGGGATCATCAGTCCACCCAATAGCCGTTGTGAGCATCCAAAATCAAAATAAAGCCAACATGAGGACTAGACCTGGGACCAGAGCTTCCTCCCTGACCCGCTAGTTCTGAGGGCCAGCTGGGGCCGAGGCACAAACTCTGGGAAGTGGCCCAAACCGTGGGCTTTCCCGAGGGGCAGAGCCCTGGGTCTCTCTCCTCTAATCCAGTGGTTCTCAGTGTGGCGTCAGGGCCCAGGGTCTGCAAGGCCAAACTTATTTTCATGGTGACACTACGATGCTTTTTGCCTTTCCCCCCTCACTTGCCCTCGGATATAAGGGGTACAGACGGTTTACCAACATGGCTTCAGACTCCATATTGCAACTAACATCTAGAAGACAACCACCGCTGACTGGCGTGGTATTAAAAGCTAACCCCAGGGCGCCTGGGTGGCTCAGATGGTTAAGCGTCTGCCTTCGGCTCAGGTCATGATGCCAGGGTCCCGGGATCGAGTCCCACATCGGGCTCCCTGCTCAGCGGGGAGCCTGCTTCTCCCTCTGCCTCTCTCTCTCTCTCTGTCTCTCATGAATGAATAAATAAAATCTTTAAAAAAAAAAAAAAGCTAACCCCAGGTATGTCGAAGGCTGTCGCAACACGCCTCCCTCGTCTGGCCACACAGGGGCGAGGCCAAGTGTTCTCACTTGCCTCCGACCGACAGACCACACGCAGATGCCAGGATCCAGCTGTCTTCTATTAAGCGAGACACTATGCTACCTCTGTGGGCATGCAATGGGCTCATGACTGTGATTTGTAAAGAACGAATACAGATTTCCTCATTTCTCAGTTTTGCTTTCTCGTGTGGGAGGTGTCAGTAGATAGAACCTGTGTTCTATCTGTCTAGAGCTCTGTGGGGACTTGGGTCTCTCCAGACGCTGAGGACCTCTGCCTGCTGCAGCCTCCGAGAGCCTCGGCCACTGCCTGCCCACCTGCTGCCCTCCAGGCCGTGGTGGCCTGGGAGTCCTCACTCCCAGCCCCAAGGCCCAGAGGCCTCGTTAGGAGCCTGGCCCCCACCGCGGCAGAGCGGAGGCTGCTGGGGACCGAACCCAGAAAGCACCAGGCTGCGTGGCCACCTCCTGCACAGGGGGCACCCAGCCCAGGCGCGCGGAGCCTGAGGCGAGCCCCGGCCCCTGCCCTGGCCCGAGAGCACCTCGCGGGGCACCCTGCTGGCCTCAGGGGCCCGCACAGAAGCCCACCACGTGTGGGGCCGTCACATTGCTCTGTAACACACACAGCAAGGACATGCAAGGGGGCCGCTGCCGAGTCCGAGTGGAGTCGGAACCGGGGAGGCCGAGAGGGCCCCGCGCGAGTCTGCGCCCGCGAGTGGGGCCCGTGGGGGAGGCTTGGGGGGGAGAGGGCGTGGTGCAGCCCGAGACCGGGACACCGAGACGCGGAGCCACGCGGGAGCCCTGGCGCCCACGGCAGCCCCGGCTGGAGCGGGCCGCGGGGCACTCACTTGGCACAGTAGAGGAAGTGGTCCCTCCAGTCCACCTGGGAGGTCCGCCCCAGGAGCGTCTGGTTGGCCGTGAGCAGCAAGCGCGTGCGGTTGTTCTGGAAATACTGCAGGAGGCTGTTGACACAGCAGTCGGGGAGATTGGCGTTGCGCGGGTTGAGGGGCGCGAAGCAGACGTCCTGCAGCGAGATGTTGCGCTGCTCCGCGGGCGACCACACCTGCAGGTGCTGCAGCGTCTCCTGCAGGTCCAGGAGCTCCAGCAGGATGTCCGAGGCCAGGATCCCGCTGAAGTTCTTGGGCCCAAGCAGCAGGGAGTCGTAGTGGTAGCTGGGCTGGTTGGGGGCCCTCAGGATCACCTGGTTGGTCCGGAAGAAGGGGTCGAAATGCTGGTCGTGGAACGCCTTCTCACTGCGGGCCTGGCTGCTGGGGGCCGACCACAGCTCCACGGGGTCCGTGGTCAGCTCCACAAAGGCCAGGCCTCCCGACAAGGCCACCACCACGGCGATGCACAGGGAGAGGATGGTCAGCGGCCACGAGGCCACCCACGTGCCCCAGCCCTGGAAGCACTGGCTAAGGACGGTGTGGGTGGAGAGGCTGAGCCTGTCAGACAGGCTTACGCCTGCCTTGGGGTCCGGCATCTTGTCCCGGCGGCGGGCCGAGGCCAGGCGGGTCCCCACCAGGAAGGCGGTGAGCAGGGCGAGTGCGGAGCAGAGGATGACGACGAGGGCCAGCCCGCCCGCCATCCGGCCCAGGTAGAAGGTGGCGTCCAGGGCCTGGGGCCGGGCGATGACCGGGCAGGACGTGGCGCAGTCCTGGCAGGAGCAGGCCGCCGTGCCGTTCCCCTGGGACTCGTTGCAGGGCCTGATGTCCGTGTTCAGAGGCTGCATCCCGCTCCCGGGGGCCTGGCCCGGCTCCAGCAGGTGGAAGATGATGTCCAAGGGGGCCAGGCCGTTCCCTGTGTCCCCCTGGAAATCGAGCCAGCGCTGAGCGTTGCAGAGGGCGGAGCCGTAGACGCCGCACATGGTGCCCACGGCCAGCGTGGCGGCCGAGGGGATGCGCACCCGGCTGCAGGAGTCGTAGGTCCGCTGGGCGAAGCTGCTCTGGTAGAAAGCCTCGTAGGCCACCACGGCCGGGGGCCGGCCGCCCCCGCCCCCCGCCACGCGGGTCACGTTGACGAAGAGGCTCTGGTCGGGGCTGCAGGTGTTGTGGCAGTGTAGGTTCACGAAATTGTCGGTGCAGGCAGGGCAGCGGGTGAGGAGGGCCTTGGTGACCGCCAGGCTCACCTCCAGGGACAGCAGCTGCTTAGGAGAGCAGCAGGCGTAGGTGGTTTTGGGGCCCGAGTAGAGGCGGGGGCAGATGCGCTGCAGGAGGGCCAGGTGGTGGCCTGTGATGTGGACGGCAGGCGTGTTGGACAGGCAGGACACGTTCGACAGAGGGGCCAGGCCCCCGGACAGCTCCGGGTTCTTCCCACACTCGTCGTAGAAAGCGCAGTAGCCGGGCTGGTGGATCGGCGTGTACAACGCGCCCTGGGCCTAGGGGGCAGGGCGGCGTCATCACGGGGCCCCAGCACCAGGCAGCGCCTCGGGAGGTGGCGGGCAGTGCGGGCGGGAGGACCCGTGGCCGGGGCACGCGTGGGTGGACCGCTGGGGGGCCCAGGGAGAGGTGGGGTGCCTCCCGCCACATCTGGGGCAATGGGTGGGCAGGCACAGCCGGGCCGTCATCCTGGGTGGCAGGGGTCACTGGAGAGGGAGGTGCCCGGACAGACCTGCATTTAGCAAGGTCATGGCGGAGGGTGAGGAGAACAGGGTGGGCTGGGAGACCCCTGGAGGCGGCGGCGTGGTCCTGCTGGGACACGGTGGCCCCTGACGGGTCGGGGGCTGAGTCCAAGTGGCCCTGAGCCCTTGGGGCATGGTGGCTTCGAAGGTCCCGCCGTCTGCAGGAGCCGCAGCCCATACCCGGAGGCCCAGGGCCCCTCTTGGAGATTCTGTGCAGAGCTTCCCCTGCCCTCACCTGCTTGGGGCCGAAAGCCTTCGCCCGTCCTCCCGGACGTGCGAGTGACGGAGAAACTCGAGGCAAGAGCCCCAGAACTCCCCCGGCCTCCAGATGCTAAATCCTCGTCAGGTGATCCCCCTGAGCCCACCCCACAGCATCCCAGGACAGGACCCTCCCTCATCCCTGCGCTCCCGCCTCAGGCCAGGACGTCCACGGCGCACCAGCGATGGGAGGCACTCCGTCATCCCTGGTCCCCGGGACCCCCACCCCGCACCCCTGCTGGGGCCACCTGGGATCCCTCATCCGTCCACAGACCAGCGCCTCAGACTCCAGGCCCTCCTCGCCGGCCATGCAGCCCCCGGCACAGCACCCCCCCAGGCAGGCGGTGGTGGAGGGGCCCCCAGCACCCGCACTCACCAAGTGCAGGACCAGTGCCCACAGCAGCCAGCCCCTCAGGCCGGCCTCCGCCATCCCGGTGCAGGGGAAGGGGTCCGAGGGCAGTGGGGCTAGGCCACGGGGACAGCCGGGGACAGCCAAGGGCTGGCTCCTGGAGACACACCGTGCTTGTCTGGGTGGCTCATGCACTGAAACTGGGGGTGCACAGCTAGGCAGCCTCCCCGTTACGGACAGCCTGGCCTGACTCGGCTGGGACCAATGGGGCTGAGCCTCACACCTCCCAGGGCTCCCAGCTAGTTAATGATCCACCTTCTCCTGCCCTCCTGCCTTTGTCCCACTCTCTCGATGAGCCTCCTGGTGAGGTGCTGGGGTCTCCCCTTGGCCCACTTCCCAAAGCAAGAGCTGGCCCTCCGAACCCCCCGCCCCCACCCTGCCCACCCTCACCCCGCCCAGCCTCAGACCCCCTCTGCCCAGTCCTCTCTTGAGACCACGCCAGCTGTGCTTGGGACACACCCTTGCACTGTTAACCTTAGCAACAGTTGTTAATTAATATTAACAACCTGATAACAGAGGGGACAGTTAGGGGCGGAGTGACCACTGACAAATCTCCTCCTCTGGGTGGGGGGGAAGATCAGCCCCCCGAGGCCTGACAGTGCCCAGAGACCCCAGAGGCGAGAGCCAGGGCCTCCTCTGCCCGCCCGGCTCTCCCACCCTGTCCCCCTCCCTCCTGTCCCGGGCCAGGCCTGTCCCCGCCAACCCTGCAGGGGCAGTGAAACTGGGAGCCCCACACAAACAGCGCAGGTGCATGGTACTCGCCTTCTGCTCCCTCCCTTGGGCTCTCCCTATCACCGGATGGACCAGACCTTGGCCCCCACGCCGAGGCTGAGCTGATAAGGGAGCCTGCGGGGAGCACCTTCTGTGTGGCCGCCTACCCAAGGCAACTGCTATCTCTCAGATCCTGTGTCTCATGGACCCTGGCCGGACTCAGAAGAGCCACCCCAGACGTGCCAGGGAAGACAGAAGCCGAGGGGGACTCAGGCCCACCCTGAGTCAGCTCTGAGTCAGCCGCGGGTGGGGAGAAGAGTCAAGGGCCCAGGGCTGCCTGTGTGTCACCATCCGGTCCCCTCTGGGCCCTGCCCCCATACACCTGGCTGGCCCATGCGGAGACTCCAGCCCCCACTCAGGGTTTCCGTCCCCGCTCCAGGATCTTCCCCCTGAAGCAGAGCCTGAGATGGGGATTTCACTGCACATAGTTTATCACAGGGGATCCCAGATGGCCCCAGCGTGGGGGCGGGGATGAGCCAGGGGATGGAAAGAAGCCTGTGTGGTCTCCGGGGTCTTAGCGGAGACTCAGCCAGGCTGAAGCAGCAGCTGGCCCCTGAGCAGAAGATGGACGTGCTCCCATCCCACACAAGTCTGTGTGCCTCCCGCCGGGCCGTGCCCTGCAGAGCAACAGATCCAGCTCCTGGAGCCAGAGGCCAGTTGGTGCCAGTAGGTCATTATGATGCCTTAGTTTTGGGTTTGTAACTTTGTGCCCAACTGTAGTTCCTCGATCTTGCATTGGTTCAGACCCGAGATCCTAGAGAGGAGACCAGCGTGCCCATGGGCGCCAGGCTTATGCCCCAAGTGCACAGCTCACAGTGTAGGGGGAAGGGCTCCGACGATTGACGCCCGGGACTGAAATGCTTTCCGCTGACACCAGCAATCCCCAAGCGCCCCAGTCAGCAGCCTCGCCTTCACGGTGCGCGGTCTCTGTTGTCAGACTGGAGGCCTCAGTTTCCCTTTTCCTTCGTGACGAGGGACATGGGGTATGCCCGCTCCGGCCCAGGGAGGAGTGAACGGGAGCCAGTCTCCCAGCTCAGGAGACGGCGGGCAGAGAAGCCTGCTGGGGTCCAGGTTGGCGGATGCTGGGCAGTCTGCCCCAGGCAAGCCCTGCCCCCTCCTGGGGGGGGGCCTTCGGAGAGTCCGAAGTCGGGGCTGAGAGGTAGGGGTCAGGCTGTGGCGCTCAGCCAGAGGCGGCCTGGGCACGACACCTGGCTGGGTCTGCGTCTGACCGGCCCGGGTGCGCTGTGGGGACTCCCTGGGCGCCAGACCGCAGGGTGAGATTTCGGGTCTGGAACTCTGATGCTACTTGCCGAAGGCCTGTGTCCACAGTGCCGGCAAGAGATGCTTCTTTGCCCTCCCAGCCTCCTTTGCAGCTGCCGGTGGCCCCGTGATCTGGTTCTGGACAGTGTGAAGACTTTTTTTTTTTTAAATAAGTGTCATTTTTTTGGGGAGCAGTCTTCTGTTTACAGGAGTTCCCACACACTCCGTCATGTGCCCACAGCCCCCAGTACTAACCTCTTGTGTTAGTGGGGCGTATTTGCCAAAATCGTCCTTGTCTTTCTTGTGACCGGCTTATTGCACCGAACAGAAGGTCCTCACGCTTCATCCCTGCTGGAGTGGGCATCAGAAATTCCTTTCCTGGGGCGCCTGGGTGGCTCAGTCGTTAAGCATCTGCCTTCGGCTCAGGTCATGATCCCAGGGTTTTGGGATCGAGCCCCGCATCGGGCTCCCTGCTCCGCGGGAAGCCTGCTTCTCCCTCTCCCACTCACCCTGCTTGTGTTCCCTCTCTCGCTGTGTCTCTCTCTCTGTCAAATAAATAAAATCTTTAAAAAGAAAAAAAAGAGGGCGCCTGGGTGGCTCAGATGGTTAAGCGTCTGCCTTCGGCTCAGGTCATGATCCCAGGGTCCTGGGATCGAGTCCCGCATCGGGCTCCCTGCTCCTTGGGAGCCTGCTTCTCCCTCTGCCTCTCTCTCTCTCTCTCTCTCTCTCTCTGTCATGAATAAATAAATAAAATCTTAAAAAAAAAAAAAAAAGAAAAGAAATTCCTCTAAGGCTGAATGCTAGTCCGTGGCATGGACAGACCACGTGGTGCTGATGGACGCCTGGGCGCTTCCACTGTTTCACTGCTGTGAATAATGTCACAACCATGGGTGTGCAGCTTGCCTTCCAGACCCTGCTGCAGATCTCTGGGGTATGTATCTAGCCGTGGGATTGCCAGGTCAATTGGCAACTCTATTTTTAGCTTTTTGGGGAGCCAGCATACCGTGTCCCCCAGCGGCTGCACCCCTTCCCACCCCCACCTTTCCCACCTTCCACAGGCGCCTTGCTGCTGTTTTGGTGGTGCCATCCTAATGTTCTCATCTGCAGTTCCCTGATGATCAGCGATGTTGAGCGTCTTTCATGTGCTCACTGGCCATTCATACATCTTCCCTGGAGAAATGTCTATTCAAGATCCTTGTCCATTTTGTAATCAGACTGGGTGTTTTGTTCGATTGTTTCTTGCTGGTGCATTTAGGTGTTGTCTATAAAATCTGGATATTGATCCTTTATCAGGTATGTGGCTTGCAAATGTTTTCTCCTGTAGGTTGCCTTTTTATGCTGTTGACAGTGACCTTGGATGCACAAAGCTTTAGAACTTGCGCGACATCAAATTTGCTGATTTGCTGTGTCTTTGATGTCATAGCCAATGACTCACCGACAAATCCCATGGCCCGAAGTTTTTGCCCTGGTTTCTTCTAAGAGTTTATAGTTTTATCTCTTATTTTTTGTAAGTAGGACCCATGCCTAATGTGGGGCTTGAACTCACGATCCTGACACTGAGAGTTACGTGCTCCAGCGACTGAGCCAGCCGGGCGCTCCTACAATCTATGATCCAGTTTGAGTTAATTTTTGTATATGGTGTTAGTAAGGGTCCAACTTCATTATTTCACAAAATGGATATCCACTTTTCCAAACATTTCATGAAAAGACTGTCCTCTCTCCATTGAACAGTCTTGGCACCCTTGTCAAAGGTCATTTAACCGTATATGCAAGGGTTTGCTTAGAGGCTGCTTATTCTGTGCCATCCCACTGGTCCCTAAGACCGTCTTATGCACCATTGTCTTCATTGCTGTATTTTTTCTAGAGAGGGAGAGAACAGGGGGAGGGGCAGAGGGAGAGAATCTAAAGCAGACTCCACACCCAGGACAGAGCCCGATGCAGGGCTTGATCTCAAGACCCTGAGATCATGATCTGAGCCAAAATCAAGAGTCAGATGCTTAACTGACTGAGCCCCTGATTACTTTTATTTTGTGGTAAGTTTTGAAGTCAGGAAATGTGATGCCTTCCAACTTTGTTCTTTTCTCAAGAATTTGTTGTTGTTTTTTTTACTCTTTGAGGTCCCTTAAGATTCCAATACGAATTTTAGGATAGATTTTTCCATTTCTGCAAACAATGACATTAGGATTTTGATAGAGATTGCATTAAATCAGTAGCTCACTTTGGATAATAACAATATCAGCTATTCCAACCTGTCCATGAACATGGTGTTCTGTTCCAGTTACATCTCCTTTAATTTCTTTCAGCAATGTTTTCTCATTTTCAGTGTACAGATCTTTCACTTCCTTGGTGCAGTTAATTCCTAAGTATTTTATTCATTTTGGTGCTATTGCAAATGGAATTTTTTCCTCAATTTCCTTATCAGTTTTTTCATTGTTCTTGTATAGAAATGCAACTGGCTTTTGTGTGTTGACTTTGCAACTTTGCTAAATAAATTTGTTTATTTGGGTTTTTTTTCTTTCAAAGATTTTATTTATTTGACAGAGAGAGACACAGCGAGAGAGGGAACACAAGCAGGGGGAGTGGGAGAGGGAGAAGCAGGCTTCCCGCCCAGCAGGGAGCCCGACGCGGGGCTCGATCCCAGGACTCTGGGATCAGGACCCGAGCCAAAGGCAGACGTTTAACAACTGAGCCACCCAGGTGCCCCATAAATTTATTTGTTCTAACAGGTATTTGTGTGAAGTCTTTAGGGTTTTTATACATATAAGACCATTTCATCTGCAAACAGAAACCATCTTACTTCTTCCTTTCCAATTTGGATACCTTTTTCTTCTTCTTCTCCCCTAACTGTTCTGGCTGTACTACACTCGATGGGAGTGGTGACGTGGGCATCCCTATCTTATTTTTGATCTTAGAGGAAAATCTCTCAGTCTCACACCGAGTACGACGTTTGCTGTGGGTTGTTTGTAGATGACTTTTATTATGTTGAGATATTCCTTCTACTCATAGTCTTTTGAGTATTTTTATCATGAAAGCATGTTGGATTTTGTCAAATGCTTTTCTCCATCAACTGAGATGTCGTAAATAGTAAACTTGTTGGGCTTTTCCCCTACATTTTGTTGATGTGGCATATTACACCAATTGACTTTGCATGTTGAACCATCCTTGCATTTGTTTAATAAATCCTACTTAGTCATGGTGTTTAATTCTGTTAATATGTGCTGAACTCTTTTCACTAGTATTTTGTTGAGGATTTTTGCATCAATATTCACAAGGGATATTGGTCTGTAGTTTCCTTTTCAAGTAGTGTCTTTGGCTTTGGCATCAGGGGAATGCTAGCCTTTTAAAGTAGGTTAAAAGTGTTTCCTCCACTTCAATTTTTTTTAAAGATTTTATTTATTCATTTGGCAGAGAGAGAGAGAGGCAGGGAGAGGCAAGAGAGAAGCAGGCTCCCAGCTGAGCAGGGAGCCCAATGCGGGACTTGATCCCAGGACCCTGGGATCATGACCTGAGCCAAAGGCAGATGCTTAACCGACTGAGCCACCCAGGCATCCCTAGGGTTCATTCATTTTCTATACTATTTTCCTACTCTCTATTTCATTGATCTCTGCTCTTATCTTTATTATTTCCTTCCTCCTCCTAACTTTGGGTTTAGCCTGTTTCTCTTTTTCTAGTTCCTTAAGTTGAAAAGTTAGGATGATGATTTCAGATCCTTCTTTATTCTTTTTTTTTTTTTTAAAGATTTATTTATTTATTTGACAGAGAGAGACACAGCGAGAGAAGGAATACAAGCAGGGGGAGTGGGAGAGGGAGAAGCAGGCCTCCCGCCGAGTAGGGAGCCTGATGCGGGGCTCGATTCCAGGACCTGGAATCATGACCTGAGCCGAAGGCAGAAGCCCAACGACTGAGCCACCCAGGCGCCCCCAGATCCTTCTTTTTTCTAATGTAAACATTTATAGTTGTAAATTTCCCCCTTAGCAACTGCTTTCACTACATACCCTAGGTTTTGGTATGCTGTATTTTTATTTTATCTTTAAGTATTTTCTTCTTTCTTTCTCTTTCTTCTTTCTTTCTCTTTCTTCTTTTTTCTTTCCTTCCCTCCTTCCTTTTTTGATAGGGTAGAGGGAGGAGCAGAGGGAGGAGAGAATCTCAAGCAGACTCCCCGCTAAGCACAGAGCCTGACACGGGGCTCGATCCCATGACCAAGATCATGACCTGAGCCTAAATCAAGAGTCAGACGCTCAACTGACTGAGTGACCCAGGCACCCCAATCTTTAAGTATTTTCTAACTTTGTGATTTGTTCCTTGAGCCATTGGTTGTTTATGAGTGTGAGGTAAAATTTCCACAAGTTTGAATCTTCCAGTTTTCCTTCTAACTTTATCCAGTTGTGGTCAGAGAAGATATACCCTATAATATCTATCCTTTTAAATGTTGGGATTTAATTTGTGACTTAATTGCATGTATATTTGAGAAGAATGTGTATTTTGTTGCTGGTGGGCAGAGTGCTTTGTATTTGTTAGATCTAGTTGGTTTATTGTGTTGTTCACATCCTCTATTTCCTTTCTTACTGTATGTCTGGATGTTCTACCCATTATTAAGAGGGGATCTTGGACTCTCCTACTATTGTTATAGAACTTCCTATTTCTCCCTTCAATTGTTAATTTTTGCTTCATAGACCTTGATGGTCTGTCATTAGGTGCATAAATGTTTATACACACTAATCTTTCCTGTGCTGAACCTTGTATTAATATATAATGTCCTTCCTTGTCTCTTGTAATCTTTTAAGATTTTATTTATTTATTTGTCAGAGAGAAAGAGAGCACGAACAAGGGGGAGGATCAGAGGCAGAGGGAGAAACAGACTCTCTGCTGAGCAGGGAGCCTGACGAGGGGCTTGATCTCAGAACCCTGGGATCATGACCTGAGCCAAAGGTAGTCGCTTAACCGACTGAGCCACCCAGGCGTCCCTCTTGTAATCTTTTTGATTTAAAGTCTATTTTGTCCGGTATTAGTATGACTACCCCTAGTCTCTTTTGGTAACATTTGCATAGAATATCTTTCTCCATCCTTTCACTATCAACCTGTGGGTTTATTTGGATCTCAAATGAGTCTCTTGTAGACAGCAGAGTTGGATATTTTCTTACCCATTCTGTCAACTTTTGACTTTTTATTGGACAGTTTAATTCATTTACATTTAAAGTACTTTAAATGTAGTAACTTAAAAAAGGAGGGACTGGGCACCAGGATGGTGCAGTTGGTTAAGCATCCGACTCTTGGTTTCAGCTCAAGTCCCGATCCCAGGGTCATGAGATCAAGCCCGTGTCTGGCTCTATGCTCCGCATGCAGTCTGCTTGGGATTCTCTCCCTTCCTTTCCCTCTGCACCTCCAGCTCATGCTCTAATAATTAAAAAAAGAAAAGAAAAGAAAAGGAGGGACTTACTTCTGTCAGTGTGCATTCTGACTTCATGTCATTTGTTTTCAATATACCCTATAGCTTTTTGTCCTCATTTTCTGCATCCCTGTCTTCTTTTATGTTTAAGTTTTATTTTACAGTGACATGTTTAAATTCCTCTCTCATTTCCTTTTCTGTATATTCTACAGCTATTTTCTTTGTGGTTGCCATGGGGATTACATTTAACATTCTGAAGTTATAACACTCTGATCTGAATTTATACCAGATTAATTTCAAAAATATACAAAATCTCTGCTTCTTTACAGCTCTACCCCACCTCTTTCAGTTCCTGGTATCACAAAATTACACCTTTATACATTATGTGCCCAAAACATAAGCTTATCATTCTTTTTTTTTTTTAAGATTTTATTTATTTATTTGAGAGAGAGAACACATGAGGGGGGATAGGGTCAGAGGACAAAGCAGACTCCCTGCCGAGCAGGGAGCCCGACGTGGGACTCGATCCAGGGACTCCAGGATCATGACCTGAGCCGAAAGCAGTCGCTTAACCAACTGAGCCACCCAGGTGCCCATAAGCTTATCATTCTTTAAAATGCCTTAGTCTCTAGGGACGCCTGGTGGCTCAGTCCGTTGGGCGTCTGCCTTTGGCTCGGGTCATGATCTCGGGGTCCTGGGATCAAGTCCTGGGTTTGGCTCCCTGCTCGGCGGGGGGTCTGCTTCTCCCTCTCCCTCTGTCTGCCCCTCCCCCTGCTTGTGCTCTCACATGCACTGTCTCTCAAATAAACAAAATCTTTAAAAAAAATAAAATGCCTTAGTCTCTTAAATTATGCAGAAAACAAGATTTGGGTTGACAAAACAAGATATTCTGACTTTTAATTGTTAACTAATAATTGTTTTTTAATTTAAATTTATTAGTTTATTAAATCATGTAGAAAACAAAAAGTGAAAGTACAAACCATTGTTACAATGAAATAGCTTTTATAATTACCCCTGTATTTACCTTTATTGAGAACTTTTTTTCTCCTCATGGCTTTAAGTTACTGTCTAGTGACCTCACTTCACTTTGCAGAACTTTATTAGCATTTCTCACAGGGCAGGTCTAGTGGTTACAAAGTCCATCAGGGTTTGTTTAACTGAGAATGTCTTAATTTCTCCCTTACTTTTGAAGGACAGTTTTTCCAGATACGATTCTTGTTCATACTTATTTTTTCTTTTGCATTTTGAATGTATCTGCCTGCTGCCTTCTGGCCTCCAAAGTTTCTGATGAGAAATTTGCTGATAATCTTTTTGAGGATCCCTTGTATGAGATGATTTTCTCTTGCTGCTTTCAAGATTATCTCCTTGGCTTTTGTAAATTTGACTGTAATGTGTCCTGGTGTGTGTCTCTTTGAGTTCATCTTGGAGTTCACTGAGTTTCTTGGATGTCTATATTCATGCCTTTCATCAAGTCTGGGAAGTTTTCAGCCATTATTCAAATATTCTCTCTGCGCCTTTCTCTCTTCTCCTTTTGGGACTCCCATGATGGGTGTGTTAGTATGTTTGCTGGTGTCCTACAGGAGGCTCCATCTGCTTTTCTTCAATCCTTTTTCTTTCTCCTCCTCAGACACAGTAAATCCCATTGTCCTGTCTTTAAGTTCAGATTCTTTCTTCTGCCTGTTCAAATCTGCCTTGAATTCCACTAGTGAATTTTTCATTCCAGTTATTGTACTTTTCAGCTCCAGAATTATTTTTTTATTTTTTTATTTTTTATTTTTTTAAAAGATTTTATTTATTTATTTGAGACAGAGAGAATGAGAGAGACAGAGAGCACATGAGAGGGGGGAGGGTCAGAGGGAGAAGCAGGCTCCCTGCTCGGCAGGGAGCCCGATGCGGGACTCGATCCAGGGACTCCAGGATCGTGACCTGAGCCGAAGGCAGTCGCTTAACCAACTGAGCCACCCAGGCGCCCCCAGAATTATTTTTTAGGTTCTCTATTTCTTTATTGGTATTTCCATTCTGTTCACACAATATTTTCTTGACTTTCTCTACATCTTTCTTTAGTTCTTTGAACATCTTTAAGACAGTTGTTTTAAAGTATTTGCTTAGTATGTCTTCCATTAGGTCTTTTTCAGAGTTTCTGTTGATTTTTTTTTTCTTTGAATGGGCCATCCTTTCCTGTTTCTTTGTATGCCTTGTGATTTTTATTGTAGTTGCACACTGGACATTTGACTCTAATAATGAGATAACTCTGGAAATCAGCTTCTTTTCCTTCTACAGTTTATTGGGTTTGTTTGATTACCTTAGGCTGTCTCTGTGTCAAGGATCAGCCTGAGGCAAGAATGTAATGTCTACTCAGGTCTTTTCTGAGGCTTTCCCTGGGCATGTGCACAGTCACTTTCTAACTTCCCTGTATATGCACTTGTTTTTGAAAGTCCCAATTCTTAACGTCTAGCTCTTGAAAGGGGAAAAAGCAAAAAATGAAGTGGAGGAATGAAGGTGCCCTGGCCCTCTAGATCCCCCGGAAGTCACTTCAGCTGGACAGGAGAGGCTCTCAACAATGGGGGAGGGGTGGCAACAGCAATAACCGGCCGCCTGCCCCTGTGTCTGCACCTCCATGATCAGAAGCAGCAATAGCTGTCAGAGCAGAGATCTCTGGTATTTGGAGGACGGGGTTCTTTTTGCCCACTGTGGCTCCCACAAGCTGTGCAAGCTGCTTCCAGATCGTGTGCATAATGCCTGCCAGGGGTCTAGGAGCGCAAGAGGGTAAATGCTACTGTGCTGAGAGCTGAAATTGACCAAGTTAACTGCAAATTTCCCCTGGAAGTTGCAAGCTTTCAACCAACTCCAGAGTTACAGAACAGTTACATTGGAAAGATTCTGCCAGCGCAATCGTCCAACTGCGCCATCTTCCCAGAGTCCTCTTTTCCCAACATGAAGGCTTTTGTTTTCCTCACTAAAGGGTATGTACGCAGCTGGCCCAGTACTCTAGTCTTCCTTCTTTCTCACGGCCCTACACATAGATGGGATGTCTGGAGCAATAGCAACCGTCTTGTGGTCTTGAGGCATCAAACATGAAGAAAATGGCAGGATGTATAAGATTGCAGAGGGAGGGGCGCCTGGGTGGCTCAGCCGTTAAGCGTCTGCCTTCAGCTCGGGCCATGATCCCAGGGTCCTGGGATCGAGCCCCGCATCGGGCTCCCTGCTCCGCGGGAAGCCTGCTTCTCCCTCTCCCACTCCCCCTGCTTGTGTTCCTTCTCTCGCTGTGTCTCTTGCTGTCAAATAAATAAATAAAATATTAAAAAAAAAAAAAAAAGATTGCAGAGGGAGTGACATCAGCAAAGTGATGGACTAGGAAGCTCCAAGCTCTTGTTTCCCCACAGAAACATTGAAAGAAAAGAAAAGAAAACAAAACAAAACAAAAGAGTTGGGGCGCTTGGGTGGCTCAGTCAGTTAAGCACCCAACTCTTGATTTCAGCTCAGCTCATGATCTCTAGGTTGTTAGATCAAGCCCATGTTCAGCATGGAGCCTGTTTAAGATTCTCTCTCTCCCTCTCTCCCTCTGCCCCTTCTCCCTGCAAAAGACAGTAAGAACTGTCAGAACCAACCTCATGGGAGCTCTGGAAAACAATCCAAGGTCTACACGGCAAAAAGCAAAGGCTCAGCCTCGAAAAATAACATCTTCAAAACAGTGGGAAGGTTTGTGGTGTTTTTGCTCACCCTTGCCCCACTCCCTCCCTGGCTTGGTGGAGGCCTTGGTTTTGATGGCAGCGCAATTATCTAATTCCCTCCTTCTAATCAGAGGGAGCAGAGCCAGGCTTCTTTGCACATTATTGTGTAGATATGTTCTCCCCTGTCTCAGGAACCTAAAGGACTGATGCAAGGCACTCATCTCTTTTTTGCCTGATGCAGGACTCAAGTGGGCAGAGCAGCAGCCGCTGTTCATAAAAGACACCTGGGGCAAGGGATTATGGGTGGAGACATACAGTGGATTATCTAAAGCCCAGAGGAGAAGCTTGGAAAGTTAGGACATTCAAAAGCAGCTGTGTATACAGGGGTATTTAGAAAGCCCCATGCATGCAGAGCAAAAGACAAATACTCAGAAAAGACCTGCAAAGACCTAGAACTTTCACCCTGGCTGATCCTGAGGCTCACAGCAAGCCTCACTAAATGTTAAAAGAGAGCTCCAGCACTGAGCCAATCTGAAAAGGATGGGAAAGAAGGGGTTTGTTTGTTTGTTTTCCTGTGTGTGTGTGTGTGCTCATGCCGCGCGCGCATGCACACATTTTGTTTGTTCAGTTCCTGGTATTTAAGGAAACCTCTGCCAAATATTGGCTGAATATGAGTTAAAGGAGCAGAGACTACAGTGAACACACACAAGGAATAGTCTTTGCAAACGCAATTTGGAAAAGTATCAAAATTAACAGACTACTACAGCCTTCAACAATAAAAACAAACACAAAGCAAATGCTGGAGAAGAAGAATCTTATTTCCAGAATTACCACATTATAATAGTCAAATGTCCAGTTCTCAACAAAAAAATGACTGTGTACAAAAAAATAAGCAAAATATGTCCATTCAAAGGAAAAAAAATAAATTGATAGACACCATTCCCAAGGAAGCCCATAGACAAAGACTTAAAAAGCCATCTAAAATACGCTCAATAAGGCAAAGGAAAAAGGTGCAAAGACTAAAGGAAGCCAAGAAAACCACGTATAAATGAAATGATGTTATCAACAAAAGATAGAAAACCTAGAGAGACACCACAAAGAAACTCTAGAGCTGAGAAATACAACACCTGGAATGAAACCTTCACTACAGGGTTCAACAGCAGGTATGAGCAGGCAGAGCAAAGAATCCATGAGCTCAAAGACAGAATAATTGAACCAAACAAGTCATGAGGAGCAGAAATTGAAAAAAAAAAAAAAAAAAAGCATGAAAAAAAGTGAACACAGTCTAAGGGACTTCAGAACACTATCAAGTAAAGTAACATATGCATCATGGGAGTCGAGGAAGGAGAAGAGGGAGAGAAAGGTTATTCAAAGGAAAATGACTGAAAACTCCCCCAAATTTGATGAAAGATGTGAATGTATAAATCCAAAATGCTCAATGAATTTCAAGTAGGATAAATACAGAGACCCACATCATGAAAACACAATATACCAAAACTTAGGGGAAACCAGTGCTGAGAGGAAATTTTATAGCTATAAATGCATACCAAAAAAAAAAAAAAAAATTCAAAAGAAAGAAACATCTCAAATCCATAGCCTAGTTGTATACCTTACAGAACTAGAAAAGCAAGAACAAACTAAACCCAAAACTGGCAGAAGGAAGGAAATAATATAGATTAGAGCAGAAACAAACAAGATAGAGAACAGAAAACAGAGAAAATCAATGAAACTGAGTTAGGTCTTCAAAAAGAACAATAAAATTGATACCTAAAGGACTGAGGTAGACTAAGAAAAAAAAGAGACGACTCAAATAATTAATTAAATCAAAAATGAGAGAAACCATTACAACAAATTTTAGAGAAATAAAATGGGTAACATGAGCATACTACAAACAACAGATTAGATACCTCCATGAAATAGATAAATTTATAGAAACACATAGCCTGCCAGATTAAATGATGAAGAAATAGAAAATCTGAACAAACTTACAATAGTTAAGAGATGAATCAGTAACCAGAGCCTTTCCAACAAATAAAAGCCCAGGACCAGATAGATGGCTTTACTGTGGAACTCTAACAAATATTTAAAGAAGAATTATCACCAATCCTACTTAAACTCTTCAAACAAACCAAAGAGGAGGGAACACTTCTTAACTCATTCTATGAGGTCAGCATTACCTTGATAATAAAGCCAAACAATGGCATCACAAGAAAAGAACATTAGGCCAATATCCCTTATAAACACAAATGCAAAAGTTATCAACAAAACACTAGCAAACCAAATCCAACAGCACATAAGAGGATTGTTACATCATGACCAAGTGCAATTTATCCCATGAATGCACAGGTGGTGCAACATAAGAAAATCAATCGGTATAATATATCACATTGATAGAATAAAGGGGAAAAGTCACATAGTTATTTCAACTGATGCATACAAGGTATTTGACAGAATCAAAGACCCTTTCATCATCAAAAACACCAGGAAATAGGGGGCATCTGGGTGGCTCAGTTGGTTAAGCATCTGACTCTTGATTTCAGCTCAGGTCATGATCTCAGGGTCATGAGATCGAGCCCCATGTTGGGCTCCACACTCAGAGCAGAAGACTCCCTCTTGAGATTCTTTCCTCCTCCCTCTCCCTCTCCTCCCCCACCACTCTCACTCTCTAAAATAAACAAACAAACAAAATCTTTTAAAAAACCCCACACACTAGAAATAGAAGGGAACTTCCTCAACGTGATAAAGGACATCTATGAAAATCCCATAGCAAACATCGTAATGGTGAGAGGCTGGGAGTTTCCCCCTCAGATCAGGACAAGACAAAGATGCCTTTCAGCACTGCTATTTGACATCGTACGGGATGTTCTAGCCAGATCAGGTAGGTAAGAAACAGAAGGCATCCAAACTGGAGAAAACAAAGTAAAACTATCTCTATTCACAGATGACATAATCCTATATAAAGAAAATCTCGAAAATTTTTACAAGAAAGTTACCAGAGCTAATAAACAAATTCAGGGAAGTTGTACTGAAAATATCAGTTGCACAAAGATCAGTTGCATTTTTATACACCAACAGTAAACAATCTGAAAAGAAAATGGAGAAAAGAATTCCATCTGCAATAACATCAAAGAGAATCAAATAGGAATAAATTCAAGGAGGTAAATTACTTATACACTGAAAACTACAAAACATCACTGAAAGAAATTAAAGAAGGCACAAATGATGGAAAGACATCTCATGTTCCTTGACTGGAAGACTTATTGTTAAGATGTCCAGACACCCAAAGCCATCTACAGATTCAATGCCGTTCCTATCCGAATCCCAAGGACGCTTTTGCAGGAATGCATATGGAAACTTGAGGTGCCCCAAATATCCAAAACAATCCTGACAAACAAGAACAAAGTTGGAAAACTCATACTTCCTGTTTCAACAATTACTACAAAGTTACAGTTCTCAAAATGAGTGTGGCACTGGAAGGACAGACATAGAGACCAGGGATGGGCTTTTCAACACAAGGTGCTGGGAAAACTGGATGTTCATATACACAAGAATGAGGTTGGATTGTTACCTCTCACCACAGACAAAATCTAACTCAAAACAGATCAAGATCTAAATGAAGGGGGCGCCTGGGTGGCTCAGTTGGTTAAGCGACTGCCTTCGGCTCAGGTCATGATCCTGGAGTCCCAGGATCGAGTCCCGCATCGGGCTCCCTGCTCAGCAGGGAGTCTGCTTCTCCCTCTGGCCCTACCCCTCTCAAGCTCTCTCTCTCTCTCATTCTCTCTCTCAAATAAATAAATAAAATCTTTAAAAAAAAAAAAGATCTAAATGAAAGAGGTAAAACTGTAAAACTCTGAGAAGAAAGGGGATGTCTTCATGATGTTGAATTTGGCAATAGTTTCTATGCTAGAATATCAAAAGCACAGGCAAAAGAAAAAATAAATTAGAATTCATCAAAGTTGAAGCGCTTTGTGCATCAGAGGACACCATCAAGAAAATGCAAAGGTAACCCACAAAGTGGGAGAAAACATTTGCAAAACACGTATCTGATAAGGGATTAATATCCAGAATATATAAAGAGGACCTGAAATTCAAGAGCCAAACCACCCACTCAATTTAAAAACGGGCAAAAGACTTGAACAGACTTCTTGCCAGAGAAGGCGGTGAGCACATGAAATGTTGCTCAGCATCGTTAGTCACGAGGATAATGCAAATCAAATGACAGGGCGACACCGCCTCAGGCCCATCAGGCTGTTACTAAAGCAATGGAAGATACCAAGCCTTGTCAAGGACGTGGAGAAATGGGAGCCCTCAGGCACTGCTGGTGGGAACGCCGTGTGGCAGGTCCTTAAAAGGTTCAACACAGAACGCTCATGGCAGCAAGCCGGAGACAAGCCAGGTGGCCGTCAACAGAAGGGGTAAAACGTGGCATACGTATGCCACGGACCGCTACCCAGCCACAGAACAGAATGAAGTCTGACAAGCTCCTACACAGATGGACCTCAAAGACGTGAGGCTGAGTGCAAGGAGGTCACAGAAGGACACACCGCGTGACTCCGCGTGCACGAGGTCCCCAGAGCGGTCAGATCCACAGGGAGAGCAGAGTGGGCGGCGCCAGGGGACGGCACGGGGGGCTGGGGTTTCAAGGGGACAGAGCTCCCGTTCGGGGACATGAGAACCTTCTAGACCCGGACGGTGGAGGCCGCACAGCAACGTGAGTGTGCTCCATGCCACGGAACCTCACACTTAAAATGATGAAGACGATACATTTTATATATGTTTTGCCACTTGAAAAAAAAAAAGATGGCAAAGGAGATGGAAGAACTTGGGCCTCTAATGGCAGAGGGACGGTCTGCAGCCTTCCGGACACCTGAGAAAGGAGCCACCCCTCGTGTCCACCCGCCATCTGGCGTCTGTCCCTGCAGTCGTGTGCACTCTGAAGTCACATGCAGGGAGACCGCCGCCCCCTCCCGCCTGGCTTCCAGTGCACCCACTACCAGTGCTCTGCAGGCCCTCGACCTCCCCAGCCCGGTGTCTCTGCGCGGGGCTTGCTCTGGGCGTCCAGAGGGTTTCAGCGGCAGCCCTGGCTGCTGCCCAACACGTCGGTGGCGCCGCCCCCCAGAGGGACCACCTAAATTGTCTCTGCTCTTTGCCAGACACCCTGCAAGTGCGTATCACCCCTGGTTGAGAACCAGTCCCCCCACTTTTTTTTTTTTAAGATTTTATTGGTTTGCCAGAGAGAGAGAGAACACGCACCCAAGCAGGGGGAGCCGCAGGCAGAGGGAGAAGCCGGCTCCCGGCTCAATCCCAGGACCCTGGGATCATGACCTGAGCCGAAAGCAGATGCTTAACCCACTGAGGCCCCCAGGCGTCCCAAGAACCACAGGCCTATGGAAGCTAAGCCCACTAATCTGCTCACTGCTCTCCATGCACCCTGCTGGTCCCCTCCTCCCAGCTCTGCTGCGACCCCACAGGTTTTCCCAGTTCCTGCCGGTCCTTCACCGCTCACACCAAATCCTCCATCGGTGGGGGGATGGGGGGGACCTCAATCACCACCCCAGGCCCCAGATGGCTTCCCTTGCTCCAGCCATCATAGCACTTGGCCTGTTGCCCTCTGTGTTTTGCTCTGGGAGGCTAAGTTCCTGGTTCCAGGGGGCAGGGATCCTTAATACGTGTAAGGGTCCAATCTACACATTTCAGTGAACACATTAGATTGTTTGTCCCTGGAGCTCAGCAGCAGTCAGGCTGTCTGGTCCTTTGTCCCTGCTTCCTGGTGGGGCAGCCACCAGCATCTTGGGAAGCTGCTTCTCCAGGCCCTGCTGAGGTGGGGAAGGGCCTGCAGGCCCACGGAGAGGGTGACCCAGAGGCCAGCAGTGTGCTTTATAGAACCCCTCCATGGACAATACCCCAGATCCCTCCCAAGGGCTCCCTGGAAGGGGCAGGTGGGCAGCCCAGACAATCTGCCCCTCACTGCTGCCTCCATAAGCACCTCTGGCCCACCTCCAGGACCCAGAAAAGATCTTAGATCTCAATACGCCAAGATGTGGGCAGGACTAAGAACACAGAGGCCAAACCACCAAGCGGGGGCTGTCAGGACTGGAGCCAGGTGTCCAGGCTGAGTGGGGACAAGGTCTGGAAAGCTGAAGCTAGATGCTTACTCTCTACTTGACAAGCATCATGTGGCTCCTCACGTTCTTACCAGCCCTGTGAGCTGGGTGGGTGTCTTCACGGGGGCCCCCGTCCATGGTGGTCCCTCTGGGCACCACCACCTCTGGGGCCGATGAGTTGGATGGTGAGCTGTAAGACCCAAAGGAGCCCCGAGAAGGGGTCTGAAGCAGGGTCCGCAGGTGGGGGAACCGCCCCTGTCCAGGGAGCAGATGAGTGTAGGAAGGGATGGGCCTCTGACTTCACCAGAAACCAACAGCCTTGGCAACCAGCCCCAGCCTGGGGCAGCCCCACAGTCTCCACCCTGAGTCACAGAGGGGACATGTAGGGCGCGTCCAGGCTGTTGTGTCAGGGGGCAGAGTCCAGCCTGGTCAGTACATCCTTTTCGTCTTTCTCCTTTTAACTGGAAATAGTCAAGAGCCTCAGGCACCAGGGATAGTCTCAGGGAAGAGCTTGATCCTTTTAGGAGTCCCGGCTGGGCAGCAAGGCACTTGGCCCACCCCTGCCTCCAGGCCTCGCTGGCCAGGGTGGACAGCAGGCCAGAGACGAGCTTCGTGGGGTCAAGGCAGTATTAGGGACACACAGAAGAGGGTGCCCAGCCCAGGCGGGGAGTCAGCAAGACTCGCTGGAGGAGGATGCACCCCAGCAAGGGCGCGTCCAAATTTAGCCAAGATCACCCATCCAGATACCGATCTCAGATAAATAATGAATAATTTTTTAGTGTATCACAAATACTGCATGGGACACTCTTCATCATTGCACCTCACAGATGAAGATGAGGCTCAGAGAAGGGATGGGACAGGGCTGAGCGGAGCTCGCTCACCTAGGGTTCCAGAGTGGCGTCCACTCTGTCCCTCAGCCGGGTAGCACTGGCCTGGCTTGCTTTTTGCGAGCCTCAGCTTCCCAATCTGTAGAATGGGATGGGTGTGTAGGCATTCAGGCCTCTGTGACTGGGGCGTGAGGGGCACCCTGCGCAGAGCCACCCCCGGGGGTGTGGAGGCTGCCTGACCTCATGGCGTGTCCCAACACAGGATCGCTGGCGTGGGTCACTTGACCCCGCTCACAGATGAGACCCCGGGAGGAAGCCGAGACAAGTGAGGGGCCTCCCTGGTAGCCAGGCTGGGCTAGCACACTGAAGAGCCGCCGGTGTGGCTGCTCCTGGCCTGGCCGCAGGGACTGCAGGTGGGCTGGCGGGCGAACAGACACCGAGCTGCTGTCCTGAGAGGGTGTCTGCCCAGCAGTGCCTGGCCCCCTCCCCAGAGGACGAGCACTGCTGGTTTCCAGGTACGCACGGCTGTGATCCACTCCAGAGACCGGTGAGGCAGGACATCCTGACGCTTCCTCCCGGTGGCGGGGCGGAGAGAGAAGGCAAGCATTTGGCAGGGGCACCTCCCTGCATGAATTCCACCTGACTGCCTGCCACTGCCCCCGGAGACCAAAGTGCCTGGAGCAGCGAGCGCCCCCGAGTCACCAATCCTCAGCAGATGCGGGGGTTAGCTAGTCGGAAATGCGCCTGAGCGCTTCCTGCTCTGGGTCCAGAGGTTTCTAGGGACACGGTGTTCTCCCACCCATTATCACCGCGGCTGCTGGCCTATCTGATCAGGGTGCTCCTCTGCTTGAAAACCACCTGCCCATTTCTTTATCTTCAGGCTCCTCGCCTGCCTCACAGAGCAGGTGGGACGGTCCACTGGGGACTGAAGCCCAGCAGCCTGGTGGCTCCAGGCCTGCTGAAACCCCAGTGGCCCACCCGGGCTCGCTAGCAGAGCCCCGCCTGAGCAACCCCGTCGCAAACCGCGGCGACCCAGAAACCCTCAAACACAACAGGAGCGGGAAATGTTGAGACCTCACCCACCCCAAGCACTATCACATCGGAACAGCAAGCGGAAGCACAGCCTCCTCGCAAAGCCCACAAGCAGGTGACGGTAACGCCAGGACTCCGCACCCTCGAGACCCCTGCCTTCTGACACCAGGACCTGCTGGCTCAGCGAGGAGCATCCAACAGTGAGTGCACGCATCCCACCACCACGCCCGCGCATACGGAACACCAAATAAGCCTACAGGGAGCGGGGCGGGAACACAGGAGCCGGTCCCCCTGGCTCGGGGGCGGAGACGCCTGGATTTGGACGTGGAGGTATGGGGCTCCTAGCTGGAAGGCTCACCGTCCCCGAGCTTCAGGGGAGGGAGGCCGGTCGGTCTGGCCGGCAGTGGGCTGGGCCAGAGACCCAGATGAGCCGCGGCCCCGCCTCACAGCCGACCTCTGCTGGCCGGGCGGCCGCCACACACACCAGGCAGAAAGCATCAGGGAAGCGGTTTAATTCCCAAGGTTCCCAGGGACGGGTATCCCTTCCTACTTGCAGGAAGCCCGAGCCACGACGGCTGGAGTCTATTAGGCGAGCAGGGCAGCACCGTGGGCCTGCTCCGGAATCCAGTCCAGCCAGGCTGGGAGGCTGGCGCCCGCACCCTGCTCAACGCTCAGCCTGGGAAGCGGCCCAGGGAGCCAGCGACGCTGTGCAGACGACCTCAGGAAGACACGGCTGTGGGTCCGCTTCTCTCTTTTCTGTGCCTGAAGCTGCGCAGGGGATTCTGGGTCTTGGCCTTCTGCAGGGCAAAGCTGCAGGTTAGCTGGGCGCACCAGACGTCTGTCTGCCCAGACTCAGGGAGGTGAGAGGTGTGGCCCCTTGGCAAGGCCCTGCAGGCCACGAGCCGAGGACAAAAGCTGCCGCTGCCACCATCTGTGGCCCACTAAACACGTTCTTCCTCCCACTGCCTGGAGCAGAGCCTGGGCAGTGAGGACAGAAGAGCAGACCATCCTGTGTTCCTGAAGCTGCCTGGGGGTGGCCCAGGGAGTGTCCAGCCCCCCCGACTTTGCCCCTCAACCCCAGAGTCTGGGGCCAGGCCTTAGGGCCTTTCCCCTCCCTCCCAAAGGCAAGGTGCATGCGCACCCCGATGACAACGGATGAGGGAGGAGGGGAGCCCCGCAGCACGGCCAAGGCCCTGGGGTACATACCTTGACCTTCTTGGAGGCCAGCTTCTTCCGCTTCTTGTGAGGGTGGACGAGGCCGCGCAGAGCAGGGGGAACTAGAAAAGGCACAGACTCAGCAGCTGCCACGACCCCTCGCAGCCCACCCCCTCCAGCTGCACCCAGCGAGCCGCCCCGATTCTGACCAGGGCCCGGCACACCAGCCCCACGTCCGACGTGCCCAGGGCTGCAAGAATGGCCACCACCGGGGCGAGAGCACAGAAACTCGGGCTAAGTCGCTCCCCTGCTGCCTTTAAGCCGGCTGCAGTAAGCACGTGGCAGAAAAGAAACCTACGCATGTTTCTAAGAAAAAAAAAAAAAACACTGCTAAAATACAAGAGTCTCAGGGCTTCTGGGTGGCTCAGTTGGTTAAGCAACTGCCTTCGGCTCAGGTCATGATCCTGGAGTCCCAGGATCGAGTCCCGCATCGGGCTCCCTGCTCGGCGGGGAGTCTGCTTCTCCCTCTGACCCTCCCCCCTCTCATGTGCTCTCTGTCTCTCTCATTCTCTCTGTCTCAAATAAATAAATAAAATCTTTAAAAAAATAAAAACAAAAATAAAATAAAATACGAGTCTCTGTGTAATTCCTCTGGACACGGCCTGGTTACTGGTTCATCCCACACGGTACGCCTCTCCCCCCACGGCCTTCCAACCCCCTCAGGACGCCCTGTCAGCGCGGTCACCTGCGGCCCCTGAGGCCCCCGGCCTCACGCTCCTGCCAGAGACTTCACTCCTACGGGACAGAGGAAGGGGTGCCCTGCTCCCCATGGGGCCAACAGACTCCACCTGCCCCGCCCAGCCTCAGCTGGTGACTGGCCCCATGTCCTCCTGCAGGGGCGACAGCACCTCCCGCCCGTGCCCCCTTCCCCACCCCCACGGCTGCCTGACCACTTGATACAGCAGGAGCACCCGGCCTCCGAGCCGACTCTGCCCGCACCTGCAGCGCAGGGCTCTCCGTACTGCCTGCTTCCCGTGTCCCCAGCAGAGGGGGATCCCCGTCTCCACGGACCCCGGCGGCGCACGCCCACACATCCAAGCAGACGTGTCCCCAGCAGAGGGGGTCCCCGTCTCCACGGACCCCGGGGGCGCACGCCCACACATCCAAGCAGACGTGTCCCCAGCAGAGGGGGTCCCCGTCTCCACGGACCCCGGGGGCGCACGCCCACACATCCAAGCAGACGTGTCCCCAGCAGAGGGGGTCCCCGTCTCCACGGACCCCGGGGGCGCACGCCCACACATCCAAGCAGACGTGTCCCCAGCAGAGGGGGTCCCCGTCTCCACGGACCCCGGGGGCGCACGCCCACACATCCAAGCAGATGTGTCCGTGCTTCGCGTGTCCCCAGCAGACGAGGTCCCTGTCTCTACGGACCCCGGGGGTGCACGCCCACACATTCAAGCAAATGTGTCCGTGCTTCGCATGTCCCCAGCAGAGGGGGTCCCCGTCTCCACGGACCCCGGGGGCGCACGCCCACACATCTAAGCAGACGTGTCCGTGTGTGCTGGTGTGCACGCAGACCGCCCAGGCTCCGAGGTCCCATCTGCTCACCCAGGTAGTCAGGGACGTGGCCCAGGTGAGGCTTCACCACGGCAGGGTGCAAGGGCAGGTCATGCCGCAGCAGCTGGAGGTCCCGGGGGTTGTCTTCAAAGTACGTCTGCGGGGGAGACGGGCACACGGCAGGGTCAGTCTGCCTCCCGTGGCTCTGCGGGGGCCCTTGGGCAGGGGCGCTGTGCCCTCCCAGCGGTGCCACCGCTCTGGGCTCCCCCCTCCCTCAGGTGCCGCGTCTGCGGGGACACTGCCCTTCCTGAGGCAGCCACGCCCCACACGCTCTCCTCACAGGGCCCCACGCGGAGCCCCCCACCACGGCAACGTGTGCTGAGAACAGACTCCGCAGCGCTAATTCTGCATCCCCCACGATGCTGAGCCTCACCCTGAGCCTCTCTGAGTGCAGAAGCTCCTCCTTGATCTCCTTCAGCCTCGCCTCTCGAATGGCCTGTTTGGTCACTGAGCGCATGGCATCCTGGGTATGGACACCAAAGCTCAGGATGGGGGGCGGGGCACTGCCCTGTCCTCCCTGTGCCTGAGTGCTCAGCGGCGGGGGTCTGACCCAGGGGGACTCCCCCACCCCCAACCACGAGATCCCACTCACCCGGCAGCGGTAGCGGAAGCCCTCGATCTCCTCCATGCGGAACTGATAGGGAAGCAGGACGGGGGCCCCATTCTCTGTGGAGAGCAGGGCAGTGAGGGTCCCCTGAAGGTTCAGGGCGGGTCTACCGGAGGCCATCAGCTCAGAGGCCCCCGCAGGCCCTCCCTGGGACGAAGCAGCCCAGCACTCAGCCCACGCCTTCCCTGCGAGGAGCACGCATGGTGAAACAGCCGGGTCTCGTGCGCAGCCCGGGACAGCTGCTCCAACACGCTGCGGCTGGGCAGCCCGTCGTCCCCTGGGTGCCCGTCACAGCAGCCTCAGAACCCGCCCACCTACCCACTCTCCTCCCCCACGGCCACTCTGGACACTCGACATCCGTGACAAACCGGCGTCTCAGCGCAGCAGCAGCGCTCGCGCCCCCGCCAAGCAGCGTCCCGGCCCCTCTTCTGCACGATCCCACAGGGTCCTTCCCGGACCCCCAACACAAGCAGGACTGAGGCCCCTTTGGGGAGCCTCCTGGCTGGTGGGCAGCCCCACCCACGCCTCCTCTGCCAGCCGCTGCCCACAGCTCTAGAACAGCGCCAACTGCCTCAGCATCACCTCTGGAAGGCCCAGCGGGCGCCCGGACCTGGGCCTGGCAACTGGGGAGTCAGGGAAGGACCCCCCCGCCCCCCACTGGGCTCCCTCTCCCAGGGTCCCTGGGAGACACCACCAGCCCCATCCCCATCTCCCAAAACCTCTTCCCCTTCCTTAGCCCTTCTGCCTCTCGAGTCCGGACCTCGGCTTGCTCATCTGTGGGGGACCCTGCCTGCCCCCATGAGGCAGGGATGAGGATGGAGCAAGAAGAAGGCACAGGGCGGGGCTGAGCGGGAGGTGCTATCTCACCGCCACTGGGCCTAAGGCACTGTGGGAGGAGAGCGCGAGGGTTCTTACCTCCGCTGAGCAGCTCCTCGATCGTGCCCAGGTGGGACTGCTCAGTGGGCAGCACGAAGGTCAAAACCATGCCCGGGTTGTTGGCGCGCGCCGTCCTGCAGGAACAGACGGCCCAGTCTGAATCTCTGGCCCAGGGCCCGAGGTCCTGGTACCTGCCCACCACGCCCCAGCTCCCCTACCTGCCAGCTCGATGGATGTAGGCCTCAGGGGTGGGGGGCAGGTCAAAGTTGAGCACAGCAGACACGTGGTGGAAGTCTATGCCCCGGGCCACGCCTGCCTCCGGATCAGAAGCCCTGTGGGTAGACGTCCCAACATCAGACTGACCACCCCTCCTCCAGGCCAGCGATCTCAAGCCGTTTAATCAGCAAAATCACTTACTAAAGCCTTCCACAAGATCAGAGAAGTCTAATAGGTTGAACACCCTAAAATCAGAACTATCTCAGAAGCTGAGGTAGCAAGGGTGGCCGAACCCTCGCCCTGACCTCAGTGCCAGGGGAAGGACGGAACTCACCGCACCAAAGGACAACCTGAGAACCACCCCTAGCCAGACAGCCTGTTGGGCAGGCAGAGACTGGGGCTCCCGATTGCTTCGGAAACCTCCTCCTCACGGGTCACAGCTGCGTGTCCAGCACAGGATGCACATCTCCCCTTGTAGGACGACCCCCAACAACCCACTACGTTTGGCCCTTCCTGCTGCCTCAGGGTATGTGCACGCGCGCCCTTTGCTCTTCTCCAGACTTTGGCAGCCAAACGAGGCCCCACCAGCAGCCAGGCCCCAATGCTGGACCCCTTGCTCTGGGCATCTGGTTTCACCACCTTCCAAAAGACTGAGAAACAGTCTCCCTGCAGTGCACTGGGGAAGGGAGACACCAGCACTCACCTGTCCCCCTTGGATCCTCGGCCCCGACGCTTGCCCTTGACAGGGGCCCCCAGGACTTCGGCGTCGGTCGCTATGACACAGTCGTAAAAGCCCTGGTTGAACTGTGAAATGATGTGGCACCTACAGCCCAAGAAAGAGAAAGGCTCAGCCCCCAGAGCCAGTGGGAGGCTCCCCCCCACCGACATCATTACAACCGTCACTCTGACTCTTCCCTCTTCTCTAGCTCCGCTTCTGCATAACCTTCGTGCCTCAGCTCCTCGGCTGAAGACGAAGCAACGGCAGAAATCTCAGAGCCACGACACAGAAAGTCAGTGAGAATCGGTTGAGCCCACAGCCTGGCCTCCACCGCCCACTGAAGACACAGGAGCACCCCCTGCGTCTCCCCTTCCCATGTCTCAGCCGAGGGGTCAGGCCAGGTGCACCTGGAGCACAGCGGGAGCTCTCCATTGAGCACGCAGGTGGGGATGCTGAACTGCTCCAGGAACAGGCGCAGCCGGTAACTCCTCTCCAGAGTGTTGACAAAGAGCAGGGACTTGCCGCGGATCAATGACAGCTTGAGCAGGGCATAGAGCAGCAAGAACTTATCCTCCTGTGTCTGACAGACTACCTGGAACTGCCGCAGCTGGTCTGGCCCCGGCAGCTGGGACTCCTGCAGCTTGAGAGTCACCTGCAGGGAAAGAGCCCTGTGATCAGGAAAGAGGAGGAGACAGAAAAGGCTGCACGCTGCTGGCTCAAACCAGGGCACCCCGCGTCCCCTCCCACTGGGTGACGTGACAACTCAAAGTGCCCCAGCCGTTACGCTGCGCAGAGAACGTACGGTTACAACGTGCTGGGGGCACAGAACAGAGAAACACAGGGTAAGTGAGGAGGGAAGCCCTGCAGCAGCAAGCTATCAGGAGAGCCAAGTTCACGAACACAAGAGCTTTGGCCGTGCCACTCAAAGCAGCCTTTCTGACTCTCGGGGGTCCCTGCTTCGGCCTTTAGGTGAAGCATGTTTAAACCACGCCCAGCAGACATCTGCAATGATGTAACGACTGCAGACTGGTGGATGGGGGGGGGGTCTTGATGACCACCAGCTTCTAGTGCCTCAGAACCAGGGGGGTGGGCGCCTGGGTGGCTCAGTTGGTTAAGCGACTGCCTTCGGCTCAGGTCGTGATCCTGGAGTCCCGGGATCGAGTCCCGCATCGGGCTCCCTGCTCGGCGGGGAGTCTGCTTCTCCCTCTGACCCTCCCCCCTCTCATGTGCTCTCTCTCTCTCATTCTCTCTGTCTCAAATAAATAAATAAAATCTTTAAAAAAAAATAAAATAGGGCGCCTGGGTGGCTCAGTTGGTTAAGCGACTGCCTTCGGCTCAGGTCGTGATCCTGGAGTCCCGGGATCGAGTCCCGCATCGGGCTCCCTGCTCGGCGGGGAGTCTGCTTCTCCCTCTGACCCTCCTCCCTCTCCTGCTCTCTGTCTCTCATTCTCTCTCTCTCAAATAAATAAATAAAATCTTAAAAAAAAAAAAAAGAACCAGGGGGGCTACACGTCAGGGGCCCCGATGCTTCCGTAGCGCCCTTACTGGATTATGGAGTACCAGCTCCTTGAGTGCTTGGACGTCCTCGTTAAAGGTAGCCGACATCAGAAAAGCCTGATAAATCCGGGGCAGGTGACTAGAACAAAACAGAGCCGGTCAGCCTCCAGCTCCAGGCCCTAGTGTCTAGTCCCAGCTGCACACTCCCCTTCCTTACCAGAGCAGAGTTTTGAGTTCTTCCTCGAAACCAAAGGAGAAAAGAAGGTCAGCCTCATCCAGCACCAGCAGCTCCAGGGAGTCTCGCAGGACCAAACTGTTCTGCTGCAAGTGGTTCAAGATGCGCGATGGGGTCCCCACGACTATGTCGGGCTTCTCCATCAGCACAGCTCTGCAGGTGGGCAACACCTCCGTGTCAGAGAGTATGCAGCAACTCACACTGCACCCCGAGCGGCCCCGTTTGCTGCACACAAACCCAGCAAATCCAATCCTGCATCCCCGTGCAGGTTCACCCCTCTACGGCCCCGCGGCTCTCACCCACCGCTCAGAGGTTGAGTCTTCGGTAGCGGAGACGTTAGCCACCCGGATGTCCCGAGCGCAGTAGGCAGCCAGCTGCTGGATCATGGACCGGGCCTGCCGAGCCAGCTCCTTGGTGGGCACCAGGACGAGCCCCCTCACAGCCTGCTCCACTGCAGGGCCTGTCTGCAAGAGCACAAATGACAGACCTCAGCCAGCCAGCCCGCGTCCTCAGGGCCACCTAAGGCCCCCGACAATCTGACCGAACGGTGGGGCCTTCCACCAACCCCTCGCTGACTGCCACCCTCCCCA
Organism: Mirounga angustirostris; assembly: GCF_029215605.1. Classification (NCBI taxonomy): domain Eukaryota; kingdom Metazoa; phylum Chordata; class Mammalia; order Carnivora; family Phocidae; genus Mirounga; species Mirounga angustirostris. The sequence continues at coordinate 105,341,900 of NW_026991720.1, read as the reverse complement.
GAACAGAACAGAGGGCAGGACAGAGGGCTCTTTGCCCGGGCACTGACCCTCAAAAGACACAACTCCGCGGTCAGCACGTTACTGAAAATCCAACACCTAGAGCGCTGGACGTTCACGTTAATTCTACAAGCAAAACCGGGAGACCCGCCCGCTTTTTCCGGCAGGAGGAAGAAAAAGGGACGCGCTCGAGAAGGCGCCAAGAAGGATGACAGCAGCGCCGCGCCGGAGCCAGGCGACCCGAGCCCCGGCCCGGCGCGCTGCGCACAGCGGCATCCCGGGCCGGCCTTCGGGCGCGAGGCCGGCGGGAGCCCCGGCGTCCCCACCCCGCCGCCGCGACCCACCGCCTTCCTGTGGAGCAGCAGCTGCAGCACGGGAAGGGCATAGGCGGCCGTCTTCCCCGAGCCCGTGCGGGCCCGCGCCAGCAGGTCCTTCCCCTCCAGCGCCAGCGGGATGGCCTTCTCCTGGATCAGCGTGGGTCGCGACCAGCCCAGGTCGGCGACGGCCTAGGAGACACGACGCGCGGCTCAGCGCGCCGCCCCGCCCCGCCGCCACCCCCGGCCGCGCAGCACCCCCGGTACCTGCAGGAGCCGGGGGTCCAGACCCATGTGCTCGAAGCCCAGCGCCTCCGGGCCCGCCATGCCGCGGCTCTCCGGGGACGGCGCGCACGCACGGCAGGAAGCGCGGCGGCGCGTGGGCCGCCACCACCAATCAGCTTCGCGGGCGCCGCCCCTCCCGGAAGTGCTGGGGCCTAGGCTTCCGGCGTCCGGGCGGGGCTCCGCGGCTCCGCGGCTCCGCGGCTGCGCGGGGCGCGGGGCCCGGGGCCCGGGGTCTGCGGGAGGTCCCTCGCTGGCCGCCGCCGCCGCTCGTGCCCAGGGGCGGCTCCGGCTCTCCCTTCAGTCCGCGCGTCCTTGAGCAGCCTCGGCCTAGGAGCTGCGCCGGCACCCGCCGTGCCCTCCGAAGCTGGGTGCCCGGCGGGGGCGGCCCTGGGGGAGCCGGCACGGGGTCCAGGGGCACGGGCGGGGCTGTGGGTGCCCATCAGTTACCCGCACAGCTTAGCGAACAGTGAGGACTCCCGGTTCCCTGTCGCTGCCACAGCCAGTCCCCGTCAGCCCAGGGGCATAAAACAGCACGCACGCATGCCGTGGTTGGGCGGTTGCCTCGCAGGGTCTCGCTGGGCTGCAACCAGAACGTGGGCAAGCTGCACTCCCTTCTGGAGACTAGACGGGTGACTCCGTCCTTGCCTTGCCCTTTGCCCGATGGCCCACTTCCTTCCTCCCCCGAGCCAGCGACGGAGGCTGGAGCCCTCACGTCTCACCATGGCGACCTTCTGCCTCCACTTTTGATGAACCTTGAGATGACCCTGTTCTCACCCACATAATCCGAGATGATCTTTCCATTTTTTTTAAAGATTTTATTTATTTATTTGCGAGAGAGAATGAGATAGAGAGCACGAGATGGGGGAGGGTCAGAGGGAGAAGCAGACTCCCCGCCGAGCAGGGAGCCCGATGCGGGACTCGATCCCGGGACTCCAGGATCATGACCTGAGCTGAAGGCAGTCGCTTAACCGACTGAGCCACCCAGGCGCCCCTATGATCTTTCCATTTTAAAGTCAATCGATAGCAACCTTCATTCCCTTTTGCTTGCAAACCAGGCCTCACCACGACCCCCCCCCCCACCCCGCCGTCCCTCCGGTTTTTGTGGTAACGATGTCATACAGTCTAAGAAAGCAAGAATTTCAGAATAGAAGCAGGGTAGTATTGGGAGGAATATCAAAATTCCCTGAATGTAGCCAAACTTTCTAAAAACAACTTCCCTAGACCATGACGTATCTGTGATTGTCACACGGCAGCACGGAAATCCTCCCTGCAGCCGCCACCCGCTGGCCCATCCTCTGGCCAATGATATTCTACCTGCCCCATCAGTGGGACAAACGCCCCTTCCCATCAAACCTTGACAAGAGGAGAAACCCAGAACTTACCCACCTACTGGCAGAATCAAGATGCACTCAATTCTGTCTACAGCGGGACAGACCAAAGAAGGCTGCCCTGGCTCTCGGCGGTGGTTGCGTGCCCTCCCACAGCCAAGAACAGCCACAGTAACAGAGACAGGTTCCCTTCCAGACCTGTCCCATAGTCCCCGGGAACCTCAAGCCAGAGGCCCACACGGCTAACCAGTTCCAGGACCACCTCATTTTCCCTGGGTTCATTCTAACCTAAGAAAACTGAAAACCGGGGTGCCTGGGTGGCTCAGATGGTTGAGCGTCTGCCTTCGGCTCGGGTCATGATCCCGGGGTCCTGGGATCGAGCCCCGCATCCGGCTCCCTGCTTGGCAGGGAGCCTGCTTCTCCCTCTCCCTTTACTGTTCCCCCTGCTTGTACTCTCTCGCTCTATCAAATAAATAAATAAAATCTTCAAAAAAAAAAAAAAGGAAACTGAAAACCATCCTAAATACTCAAACTTCAGAGAATAGTCACTTATGGTTATTTCACCTTGTTGTACAGTTATACAACCACACAGAATTAGAAATATGAGAAACACTTAATTTAAAAAAATACTTTAAAAATACTAAATGTCAAAGCCTAGAAAACAAACTTTCATGTGTTTTTATGAGTAAAAATAGGTACATATATGAACTATATAGGATGTAAAGAAAAAGATTTCACCCTGTCAGTCAAATAAGTAGTGTATATTAAATAAATATGTATAATAAATAAAAGCATGAAATAAAAAGCCAAGAGCAGGCAATTTTTTTTGTTTCTAGTCTTTTGAGAGAGAGAGCACACAAGCCAGCTTGGGGAAGGGGGGCATAAGCAGGCTTCCCGCTGAGCAGGGAGCCCGATGCGGGCTCCATCCCAGGACCCTGGGATCATGACCTGAGCCAAAGGCAGACGCTTCACCGACTGAGCCCCCCAGGCAAAAGCAGGCAAGTTTAATACACAAGGGCAGAAGGGCAATGTACTAAGATGCTTCAGTGTAACTCTAGGGGCTGAGAAACAGGTACTTCATCTCCTCACGGGATTCCCGGCCGGTGGGCCTACGTGTCTGACCTCTGTGAGTGGCCATGCCACCGCACCCACGAACGCCCATCAGGCCAAACCCTGGCAGCAGGAGCCCCCCTGCTGACGCCCTCCCACTGCCAGTCAGCATGGCAGCCAGCAAGGCCAGGGGCCTTTCTTCCACTGCCCTCTGTGCCTCCCCTCCGCCCACAACCTCTTAGTTCATTTTCAACACAGCTACTACAACACATTTTATTTCACTGGAAAAATCTGTATGAAGAACCAAATGTGGTTCCTGTGAAGAAAACATTTAGCACAGCTTAAATAAAAGTGAAGAAAAGAGGGAGGGGAGGAGGGCCCTGCTTGTGCTCGCTCCGCCACTACCTCAGCCTGGGGCCCGCGGGGCTGGAAATCCCAGGTGTCCTGGGGAAGTCCCTGCTGGGCCCTCTCAGAAGGCCTGGAGAGCACCCCTGGTGTCTGAGAGCTGCTGGGGCCCTTAGCGAAAATGTACGATACACAGACTGCAGACGAGGCCGCACTGGTCTTTTCAGCTACTCAGACACAGGCAGGAACACTTCAACTAGAAAGTAAAATATATATAATTTATCAAAAAATAGTTCTAATATATAGAAAAACATTTCAATCCTCTGAAGCCTCTGCCCCTTATTTACATTCACAAAGCCACTGACCAAACCCAGGACTAACGAGGGAACGGTGAGGCAGGGACTCCCTGGTGGGCATTTCAGCCGCCTACTGCCTAAATAGACAGAACGAGAAAAGTTAAAGGAATAGCAGAGGTTTTTTTCACTTGCTCTTTTTGTGATAGGATAGAGGGGAATCACTGGAGGTGAAAGAAGCAAGACTTCGTCCCGGGTCAGTTTCGACTCTGCACAAACCCCAAAACAGACCTTTGAAAACTCAGACCAATGTCCTGGGTCCTTGAGAACCAGTGTGAGCGAGTGGCTGATTTGAGTGCTTTGTTGCCATGGAACCAATGTGGCTTGTATTCTTTTTTCATTTTTTTCCCTCAAAATCCAGATGGATAAGGTAGTAGGTGGGGAAAGTACCAGATAATTGAGGTGATGGGGAGGGATCATATGGAGCGGATACTACACCAGCTTCTTGGCCTCAAAGAAGCTTTTGAGGTGACGCATCTGCCAGATACCAGTGAGGATAAGGATGACCGTCTGAGCAATTGACCACCACAGGACCCTCTGGTTGGTGCTCTCGCTGGTAAGACGGAAGCGCTCCTCGCGATACTGCGTGGGACAACAGGCCAGAATTAAACGTGCAGGACAAACGGTCCCAGCTGTTGTGAGGCCCCCCCCTCCTGCGAGAAATCCACCTTCAGGACCAAATGCCTTCTGAGACACTGCCTCGGATTCCACCGGGAGTGCCCCAGGAGAGCGTGTGCTGCCACAAGCATCTCTGCTGGGTCGGGAGCTGTGCTCACTTCACTTCCGGCCGTGTAGACGGACACTCTCCACCCTGTTCTCTGAACAGCTGAGCTCCCAATCGGGAAAGGCCCCAAACAGAAACTTCCAGTGGGCGTAGCAGGCACAAAGGTCAATTGCCACATCCGAGAACAGTCAGACGCATGCTTACCCTCTGGTAATCCTGCTCCTTCTGGATCTGTTCCACCTGATCAAGCAGCTGGCGGGCTCGGAGCTGGAGCTCGGTCAGTTTGTCCTTGGCAGCAATCTCGGGGTAGTTGTTGGCATGCTCCCCAACCTGGATGTCCAGGTGCACGCGCTAGAAAGACACAGGGGTGGTGCCCCAAAGCCCTAAGGTCAGAAACCCTCCGACGCTCTGTTCCAGGCTGGGGAACCTAGTCCCGTCCCTGGCTGTGGGACAGAAATGCAACACCGTCTCTCTGATTGTGGCTGTGTCCCAAAGTGTCCCAAAGGACGGTGGCCATTAACTCAAAACTCAGCGGAATCAGGGGGGAGATTCTGAGCCGTGGCCGAGGACGCAATCCTCTTACCAGTCTGCCGCCAGCAAAGAGAGCCATCCTGGTGGAGTTGGAGTGCAGGCAGATCTGATGGTCACCGGGCGTGTGGGAGGTGAAGGTGAAGCGGCCGTCGGAGCCGTACTGCCGGGACAGCACCACCTGCAACGGGACACACCGTGACAACCCCCGCCTGCACGCAGCCCTGTCCTCCGAGCCCTGCACGGCCCAGAGAGCTCCGGGGAAGCGTGGCCTTGTGGAGGCTGCAGACCGCCCGTGCCATAGCCCGAGCACGACCAGCGGGGCCCTACCTTGCCTTCCGGGTCCTTCACCTCCACGTGCATGCCCAGGCCGGGGGTCGAAGGCAGGAAGACCTCCTTGTGCTTGTCCCACATCTGGGTGCGGTAGTTCCCTGCGGAGCAGACAGTGCCGTCACGACCCGCCTGCTCCGGCCGGCTCCCACACTCCGCGGGGCGCCGTGGCCGCGTCTGGGGGACACACAGGGCCCCGTCCTCCCTCGCCCCGCCTGACCGATGACCATGGTCTCGTCGGGGATCTCCTCGATGAAGCACCGCTTCTCGGTCTCGCCGATGTGGAAGTAGAGTCCCCGGGCGCCGGCTGCGCACAGCGCAAGCAGCAGCAGCGCCGGTCGTCCCATCGCCCGCCGCCACCCGCCCCGACACCTGGCAACGCGCGCCCTCGGCCCGTCGCGCATGCGCGCGCATGCGCCCCAGTCCAGGCGACGCAGCAGAGCCGAGCGAAGAGCGCGCATGCGCTGTGACTTCCGCCCTGCGTCCTTCTCAATCCGCCGGTCTTCCGGGCCAAGCAGCCTGGTCGAGAGGAGAGTGCGCATGCGGGGGACGTCCGGATCTCCTTCCAGCCAGCCGGGGGACGATACTTACCCCGACACCTACCTACGCGCGTCCTCCGCCCTGCGCGCATGCGCAAGCCTGCGCCCCGCGGCCAGGAGAGGCTGCGCGGCCGGGCTCGCAGTGCGCATGTGTCGATTCGTTCGCGACCCGCTTCTCCGCGGGCGGGACTTGGCGGGGGTTTGGCACTGGAGACGGGGCGTGGGGACGAAGGGTCCCAGGCGGGGGAAGGAGCGTGAGGACGAGGGGTCCCAGGCGGGGGACTGGGAGTGGGGTCCCGCGCGGGGGAAGGAGCGTGGGGGCGGGGGTGTACTAGGCGGGGGAAGGGGCGCGGGGACGAGGCGTCTCCCACGGGGGAAGGGACATGGGGGCGTGGGGTCCAACGCGGGGGACAGGGCGGAGAGGAGGGGTCCCGTGTTAGGGGAAGGGACGTGGGGTCCCGCGTAGGGGAAGGGGCGTGGGGACGTGAGGTCCCGCGAGGGGGAAGGAGCGTGGGGGCAGGGGGTCCCAGGCGGGGGACGCGGCGTGGGGCGCGGGGTCCAGCACTGGGGAAGGAGCCTCGAAAGCAGGGGTCCCGCGCGGAAAGCGGGGCGGGGGCGGCCCGAGCTGGTGGCGTGGACTCGGGAGTGGTGACCGCCAGGCGTGACTTGTGACCCTGCGGTTGTGCTGGGGTTTCCTGACCCTTGCGTGGGAGGCACTCACTGGGGGCGGGGGGCGCCAGCGTTAGCGACCCTGCTGATCATAAAGGAGATGCGGAGGGCGTGGCACGAGGGCTACTGAGAAAGGGTTTCTTCCTCAAGTTTACTAGACTCTGCAGGATGAGGCGTGGCGACGCGTCAGCCTCCTTCTGTCCCCGAAGGCCCCGCGGTTTTCTGCCAACCTGTCAGACTGGACTGCTCTTTGTGCCCTGGGTGAAGGCTGAGGACCTGGGGGTCCCTGAGAGGTGCACGGGGGGCTCAGCGCGCCTCTGCTGAGAGCTGTCCTTGCAGAGAAACCCTGTAGCAGCGCTCTGGGTGCTCTGGGCCTGCTTGGTGTGTATCCTGCTGTTTATCCTGTAAGTGCTGGTTCTGAGCCAACACAAAAATCCTGGGGATCAAAGAAAGTCGTTTGAAAGGCAAGCTTCCTCAGCAGTAGTTCTGTGTGAGGACCCGGTGCCTCTGTTTAAAGCTCTCTTCTTCAGAAGCTGGAAATTGGGTTTTGGCCTGAAACTCCCTGATTTTTAAATATGGGCATTTAACTCACTTATGTCTAATGGAATGACAATAAGCAATCTGGCCACCTTCTGCAGTCTGACCTCAGTTCCAATCTGGAGGACAGGCTTGGGTTAACTGACCACCTGTGTGCTGTTCCAGCCCCCCCCCCCCCCGAATTGCGTCGAACATGTGGTGCAAAATGAGACTGAAAATCTGGGCTAAGAAAATGGAGGGAGAGTATGAGAAGAATGAGTAGGGTGACCGGGCATGTTGGCCTCTCCTAGTTACAGCACCCCCTTCTCTGGGACAGAGGAAGATGAACACCAAGCCAGAACATTGTTATTGGGCATAGAGTCACAGCTGAGCATGGTTGAAAACTTTGTTTTAAATTTTTTATAAAGAGAATTTCCAAACACACATAAAGAGGGAATAGTTACAATGAACTTTGATATACTCATCACCTGCCTTCAACAAAAATCAGTTTTTTGCCTGTCTCATTTCATTTCTTTTGGCGTGTTTTCCCTGAAGTATATCAGTGTATTTTTTCGGACATACATCATTTCACCTATAAATACTTGAGTGTATATCTCTAACAGACAAGAACTTTTAAAAATACCATTATCACATCCAAAAAAATTAAACAACTCTTTAATGTCATCTAATACTTAGTATATGTTCAGTGCCCCCCCCCCACCATTGCCTCAAAAAAACACTTTAGATTGCTTAATCAGGGTCCAAACAAGGTAATGTCACTGCATTCAGGGACACAGCTCCTAAATCTCTTTGTTGTTGATGATGATGTGCCATTTCTTACTGAAGCACCTGGATCACTGGACCAGTAGAATCCTCCACGTTCTGGACTGGGTGGGTTGTATCTTAACATGTCATTTCACATGTGTATTTGTCACTGCTGTATCCTGTAAACCATTAGATCCTCAACCAGGGAGGATTTGCAGTAAAACTAATTGTGACTGCGTACATTACAATCATTACCCCTTTTAATGTTCAGATTGTCTCAGAAGATGTCCCAAGTTCTCTGCCCTTTTAACACAACTCAGTCTTTAGTGGCTTCCTTGCTTTCCATTTTGTACACTTGCCTGCCCTACACACAAAATCTGCCGTTTAGGGGTGCCTAGGCGCTTCAGTCGGTTGGGCGTCTGCCTTTGGCTCAGGTCATGATCCCAGAGGCCTGGGATCGGGCCTCCCATCGGACTCCTTGCTCAGTGGGGAGTCTGCTTCTCCCTCTGCCCTTCCCCCTGCTCGTGCTCCCTCTCTCTCTGAGCTCTCTCTAATAAAATTTTTAAAAAATTTGCTGTTTATCCAAGGAATCTTGATTCCCTTTAGTGACAAATGGTATTTATATTTCTAATGTTGTAATTTTTTTTTCAAGACCCTAAAATTTGTCCTGATGGGTAATCTTAAAGAGATTGCATTACCCACAGTAGAAAACCTACGTTAGGTAATCTAAATCCCCAGGCCCCAAAACTTTTCCCCTCAAAGGTGGTGGGCAATTACTGCCAACATTTACCTAAGCCAGCTGTACCTTCATTCAACCAGCATCTATGAGCAGCCACTGTGCCAGTGTTCTAAACCCCGGGGACACAATGGTGAACAAAACAAAAATCCTTGTCCTCGTGGATTTATTTTGATTATCACCCTTCAATACATACTCTATAGCATGTCAGAGGCAGACAGGTGTCAAGGAGAAAAATGAAGCAAGGAAGAGGTTAGGGAATGTATTGGGTTGAATGGTGTCCCCGCCAAAGAGGTATCATCAATATTGAAATCCCTGGAACCTGTGAATGTGACCTGCTTTGGAGTCTTTCCAAATGTCATTAAGGATCTGATGTGATAATCCTGGGCCCTAAATCTAGTGATCAGTGTCTTCATAAGAGACATGGAGACACCCACACACCCACAGAATGGCTGCTATAAAAACCAAATAGAAAGTAAGGATTGGTGAGGATGTGGAGAAATCAGAACCTTGTGAACTGTGGGTGGCATCATAAATGGTGCAACCACTATGGAAAATAACATGGAGGTACCTCAAGAAATTAAAACTAGAACTACCATGCGACCCAACAACCCTACTGCCGAATGTATCTCTAAAAGTACTGGAGACACGACCTTGAAAAGACACTTGCATACCCACGCTCACAGGAGCACCATTCACAGTGGCCAAGAGTAGAAGCAGCCCAAATGTCCATCGATGGATGAACAGACAAGAGATCGTAAGTGGTACATACACACCATGGAATATCATTCAGCCTTAAAAAGGAAGGAAATCCTGCAGTGTGCCACAGCATGCATGAGCCCTGAGGACGGTATGCTAAGCGAAATAAGCCTGTCACAAAAGACAAATACTGCACGATTCCACTTGTAAGAGGGAATCTGAAGTAGTCAAACTAGTAGAGACAGAGAGTAGATGGTGCTGGGGGAGGGGAGGATGGGGAGTTGACTAATGGATACAGTTTCAGACTTGTAAGATGAAACAAGTTCTGGAAATCTGTTCCACAAGGTAACTGTCACTGAACTGTACACTTAGTAAAGAGAGAGAGGCGCAGATAAAAGGACTCAGCCATGTGATCACAGAGGTAGACATTGGAAGGGATGCAGTCACAAGCCAAGGAATGCCTGGAGCCACCAGAAACTGGGAGACAAGCAAGAAAACCTCTCCTAGAGTCTCTGGAGGGAGCACAACTCAGCTGCCATCTTGATTTTGGACTTCTGCTCTCTAGAATTGTAAGACGATACATTTCTGTTGCTTTAATCCACCATATGTGTAGTAATTTGTTATGGAGACCAATATAGGGAGTGTCTGATTAGAGGCGCAGTGGGGTACGGTGGACTGGCCAAAGAAGGCTCACCGAGAGGGTGCTGTGTGAGAGAGGTCCTGGGGGGCAGGTCACGTGCCTCCCTGAAGAAAGAGCAAGAGCCCCAAGGCTGGCGTGAGTTGAACATCAAGGAGGCCAGTGTAGCAGGAGGCACAAGCATGGGAGGGAAGTAGGAGGAGATGAGGTCCTAACTGGGGATGGGAGAATTGGGTGGGCCTGTTAGGCCACTTTAAGGACCTTGGCAAACGAGTGAGAACCCCTTAGGGGATTCTGAGTGAGGAATGACTTGATCTAACTCAGATTTTACAATTCTGATCCTGTCCAGGCAGCAGATGATCACTGTACAATAATAGGGTCATCAATGGATCAAAGGATCAAATCACTGATGTAAGTAATGTTCAATCTACATCAGGTCTTTTGGGGGCACCTGGGTGGCTCAGTTGGTTAAGCGTCTGCCTTCGGCTCAGGTCATGATCCCGGGGTCCTGGGATCAAGCCCCACATTGGGCTCCTTACTCAGCAGGGAGCCTGCTTCTCCCTCTCCCTCTTTCTGCTGTTCCCCCTGCTTGTGCTCTCTCTCTGTCAAATAAATAAATAAAATAGCTAAATAAATAAATAAGTAAATAAATAAATCAGGTCTCTTGTTCCATCTTGCAGTTCACAGGAAATTCGGAAGTTCTAGGACATGGTGAGGAAACAAGAAGGCAAATCCAGAATATGGAACAACTGACTTCTTCCAAACACTGAAGTCAAGATGAGAAACAAAAGTGGGGGAAATGTACTTAAAAACTGAGCTGAGAAGAAAGGACTAGAGGTGCACAATACCACAGAAGGTGTGTGACTGCCCCTGGGCCTCAGTGTGCTAGAATTGATGTGGGAAACAAAGGCAGAAGAAAAATTATTAAATTTCCTTATTACCTACAGTCCACTGACAAGTCCTTGAAACAGGCAAAGTGACCTTTCTCTAGGGACTCAACTGCCCCGATGTTGACACTTTGCTAAGGGCAAAAGGCAATCTTAGGTCCAACCCCCAGGATCCTGTAAGTCTACTTTAACATATAAAAATTCCTTTGGAAACTTCCTTTATCTCTAAACCCAAGATACATGTTGGCAATCATCTCCCAAGCATATGGCCCACCGATCTACATCTGAAGGGTCTCATGACTAGGGTTTTATTAGATGGTAATAAATGACCTCTTCCCAACAATAGCTAGCCCCTCAAGGTCCTGGAAACCTTGCTTCCAAATTCCTTAGGGACTCACACTATCAGGAACAAGACAAGGAGGCCCATGTCCACCACTGCCATTCAAGATTGTCCCGGATGTTCCGACCAGATCAATTAGACAAGAAACTGAAGGCATCCAAACTGGAAAGGAAGAAAAACTATATTCACACGTGACATGATCCTATATATGGAAAAAATTCTTAAGAATCCAAGAGAAAGTTACCAGACCTGATAAATGAATTCAGCGGGGGCACCTGGGTGGCTCAGTTGGTTAAGCGTCTGCCTTTGGCTCAGGTCATGATCTCAGGGTCCTGGGATCAAGCCCCACATCGGGCTCCTTACTCAGCAGGGACCCCTGCTTGTGCTCTCCCTCTCTCTGTCAAATAAATAAATAAAATCTTAAAAAAAAATGAATTCAGTGAAGTTGCAGGGCATAATATCAGTACACAAAAATCAATATACCAGGAATGAACAATCAGGAAAGGAAATTGAGAGCAATCCAGGGGCGCCTGGGTGGCTCAGTCGTTAAGCATCTGCCTCTGGCTCAGGTCATGATCCCAGGGTCCTGGGATCGAGTCCCACATTGGACTCCCTGCTCCGCGGGAATTCTGCTTCGCCCTCTCCCACTGTCTCTCTCTCGGTCAAATAAATAAAATCATTAAAAAAAAAAAAGCAATTCCACCTACAGATGCTTCTCAAAACAAACACGCTAGTAATAACTTTAACCAAGGTACAAGGCTAGTACACTGAAAAGTAAAAATAATGCTAAAGGAAATTAAAGAAGACACAACTAAATGGCAAGATATCCTTGGACTGGAAGACCCAATATAGTTAGGACCCTGGAATCATGAGCCAAAGACAGATGCTTAACTGAGCCACCCAGGTGCCCCTGTGGGGATAATTTCTTAGTGTATAAAAATAGTAAATTACTATGATGTACACCTGAAATTAATGCTACACTGTAACTCAAGTGTACTTCAATTAAAAAAAAAAGATACTCATCCAGTTTTGTAAAAAGCTAAAACTATAACATGCTCAGAAGAAACATGAGAGTAAACTTCCATGATCGTGGGTTTGGCAACGGGTTCTTAGCTGTGACAGGAGAAAGTAAGAACAAACAGACAGAATGGACTTCTTCAAAATTAAGTTTTTGTTCATCAGAGAACATTATTAAGAAAATGAAGACAACCTATGGAATGGGAGAAAATATGTGTAAATCATAGATCTGATGAGGGATTATAACCTAGAATACATAAAGGAATCCACCAACTAAACAATGAACCAACAACCCAATTCAAAATCAGGGAAAATCTTGGAGCGCCTGGGTGGCTCAGTCATTAAGCGTCTGCCTTCAGCTCAGGTCATGGTCCCAGGGTCCTGGGATCGAGCCCCACATCGGGCTCCCCACTCAGCCAGGAGCCTGCTTCTCCCTCTCCCACTCCCCCTGCTTGTGCTCCCTCTCTCGCTGTGTCTCTGTCAAATAAATAAAATCTTTTAAAACAAAAAACAGGGCAAGTCTCCAACAGACTTTTCTCCAACAAAGATATACAAATAGCCAATGAGCACATGGGAAGATGTTCATCACTGGTCATTAGGGAAATGCAGATCAATACAATGATGAGAATACCTCACACATATAGTAAATTTTTAAAAAGGAAATAAATATTCATCAGAATGTAAAGAAGTTGAAAGCTTCGTGTATTGCCGGTGGGAACGTAAAATGATGCGGCTGCTGCGGAAAACCTAGCGTAGTTACCACTGACCCACCGATTCCACTCCTAGGTACACTCACAATACGATTATAAACACATACTGCGCTCCACAGTTGCTTGTAAGCCACTGGTCACTGCAGCGCTAGTCACGGGAGCCAAAATGTGGAGACAATCCAAAGAGGGAGGGACAGACAAGGTGCAGTATGGCCACATGATGGACTATAATCCGCTCATAAAAAGGAAGGGAATCCTGACACCTGCTCCAACGTGGATGAACCTTGAAAACATTATGCTCAGTGAACTAAGCAAGGCCAAAAGAACAAATACGGTATGACTTCACTTCTATGAGGTACCTGGAGTCCTCAACTTACAGCGACAGAAGGTGTAGTAGAGGTTACCAAGGGAGGAGAGGGGAAGGGAACTCGAAGAATGGGAAGTTATTATTGAAAGGGTACAGAGTTTCTGTTGGGAGCCGTGAAGAAGTTTCAGAAATAGAAGGGTGATGGTTGCACAATATTGTGAATGTAATCAATGTTACTCAATGTACACTTTAAAATGACAGCATTTTAGGGGCGCCTGGGTGGCTCAGTTGTTAAGCATCTGTCTTCGGCTCAGGTCATGATCCCAGGGTCCTGGGATCAAGCCCCAAATCGGGCTCTCTGGGCAGTGAGAAGCCTGCTTCTCCCTCTCCCTCTGCCTGCCGCTCTGCCTACTTGTGCTCTCTCTGTCAAATAGATAAAATCTTCAAAAATAAATAAATAAAATGACAGCATATTTCCCTTATGTATATTTTACCACAGTTTATTTAAAAAATGAGAGGATAATGGGGCGCCTGGTGGCTCAGTTAGTTAAGAGTCTGACTCTTGATTTTGGCTCAGGTCGTGATCTCAGGGTCCTGGGATCTAGCCCTGCACTCATCCTGGAGTTGGCTTAGGATTCTCCCTCCCTTGGCACCCCCCCACCAATAAATAAATTCTTTAAAAAAAGAGATAGAGAGAGAGGATAAAAGCATACTGAAGTTTGCTCCCTGGTTCCTCTACCTTCTCCCAGCCTCCAGATCCTTATCCCACACACCTGTCCAACTTTGCTCTTATGAGCACTTACACTCCTGTTCAAAACAAACAAAAAACCACCCCCCCCCCACGCCCTACTTTGCCCTTCCCTTCTAAACACCGCTCTAGCCTGTATCACATCCACAGAGTGGGTAGCAGAGTCCTCGCCCTGAATTCCAACCCAGGTTCAGATATTTGTATCCTTTACGGAACTACCATCGTCAGCTGGCTGCCCCTGGTCACCCAGTACCCACGCTGTGTCACAGGACACAGTCCTTGTCTTCAAGACGTCGGGGACATCCACGGAAAAGAAGGCGGCATGGCCCAGCGTTTCCGGGAGGTCCGTCACCTGGACGCCACCTTCCCACCCTAACATCCAGCTCTCGCAGCCTTTCAGCGCAATCGTCTACTGCAGAACGAAACCTTTATCGTTGCTGTGAATTCAGGGAACCAGCGCTCGCCAGGAGCATCACAGATAAGCGGTCGCGCATCAGGAAGACGGAGCAGCTCCGGCTCCAGCTCCGCGGCTGCCCGCCCGGCGGCCGGTCAACAGGGGCCGCGGAGAGGGGACAGCCGCAGGCCCACCCAGCGGCGCCCACTGTCCCCACGGGTCCTCCCCACGGCCGCCCAGGTGTCCTCGCACAGCCCTCCTCCTTCCTCAGCGAAGCGGCGGCCCCGCGCAGTCGGGCGCGTAGGGCAGCGTCCAGCTCCCGTTTGCTGGGGCCTCCCGTCCGACCAGCCACTTCCCCCGCCGGGCGACACCACGCGCCACGTGCAGAGCGCCGGCCCCCCCGCCCACCGCAGCCCACCGGCACCCGCCGCCGCAACGCCGGCGCGGCTCTATGACGCCAGGCCACGCCCACGCGACGGGGCGGGCCTTCTCCGGGGGCGGGGCTGCGTGCTGACGCCACACGCCGGGGCGGGGTCAAGAGTTTGGTGCCCCGGAGTGGGGTGTCGGCGCCTCTTTCGGGTGGAGCTGAGCCGGGGACAGGTAAGTGCGCGCTGCCGCCGGGCCTGGCCCGGTGCGGGAAGGCCCGAGCCCTCGGGCAGGAGGCGGGGGTTGCGGCAGAGGGCGAGGGCGCCGCGTCCTCGTTGTCGCTGGCGCCGCGGTGACAGGGAGTGAAGCCGGATGGAGCAGGGCTGACGGAGGGAGGTGGGCGGGACGGGGCCTGACGAACGGGCGTGACAGCCAATGGCGCGGCGAGCGCCGCCTGACGGGCGGAGATTGGCGGGTGCGGGCGCGCGCGCGCGACGCGGGGGGTGCCCAGCGGCGCGCCATTGGCTGTGGCGGGCGTGGGGCGGGCCGCCGGGCGGATGTGAGGGAACGGGCGCCGCGGCCCGGGTGACCCCCAAGGTCGAGGAGGCGTCACGAGGGCGCCGCCCGACGCTGTCCTGAGCCGGGTCGGAAGGGCGGCGCGCTCTTGTTGGAGCGGCTGCGGACTGTGGGCCGTAGGCCGTGCTGCACCGCGCCTGTCCTGGCTGCACGCCTGGGGAGACGCCCTTGCGCGGACCACCCGCAGCACCCCGTGGACTCAGTACCCCGCCTTGCCCATCCTTCTCCTTGTGCTCCCGGGGGGACGCCCTTCGGCGGACCACCCCCAGCACCCCGTGGACTCAGTACCCCGCTTGCCCATCCTTCTTGTGCTCCCGGGGGGACGCCCTTCAGCAGACCACCCCCAGCACCCTCCGGACTCAGTACCCCGCCTTGCCCATCCTTCTCCTTGTGCTCCCTGGGGGG
The DNA here is from genome assembly GCF_029215605.1 of Mirounga angustirostris. Classification (NCBI taxonomy): domain Eukaryota; kingdom Metazoa; phylum Chordata; class Mammalia; order Carnivora; family Phocidae; genus Mirounga; species Mirounga angustirostris. The sequence goes on along the minus strand of NW_026991720.1, from coordinate 105,326,335 downwards.
ACGCCCTTCGGCGGACCACCCGCAGCACCCCGTGGACTCAGTACCCCGCCTTGCCCATCCTTCTCCTTGTGCTCCCGGGGGGACGCCCTTCGGCGGACCACACCCAGCACCCCGTGGACTCAGTACCCCGCTTGCCCATCCTTCTCCTTGTGCTCCCGGGGGGACGCCCTTCGGCAGACCACACCCAGCACCCTCCGGACTCAGTACCCCGCCTTGCCCATCCTTCTCCTTGTGCTCCCCGGGAGGACGCCCTTCGGCGGACCACCCACAGCACCCCGTGGACTCAGTACCCCTCCGGACTCAGTACCCCGCCTTGCCCATCCTTCTCCCTGCACTCCTTGGGGGGGACGCCCTTCGGCGGACCACCCCCAGCACTCCGTGGACTCAGTATCCCCTCCAGACTCAGTACCCCGCCTTGCCCATCCTTCTCCCTGCGCTCCTGGGCGGGACGCCCTTCAGCAGACTACCCCCAGCACCCCGTGGACTCAGTACCTCTCTGGACTGAGCACCCCGCCTTAGCCATCCTTCTCCCTGCGCTCCTGGGGAGACGCCCTTGTGCGGACCACCCGCAGCACCCCGTGGACTCAGTACCCCTCCGGACTCAGTACCCCGCCTTGCCCATCCTTCTCCCTGCGGTCCTGGGGGGGACGCCCTTCGGCGGACCACCCCCAGCACTCCGTGGACTCAGTACCCCTCCAGACTTAGTACCCCGCCTTGCCCATCCTTCTCCGTGCGCTCCTGGGCGGGACGCCCTTCAGCAGACCACCCCCAGCACCCCGTGGACTCAGTACCTCTCTGGACTGAGCACCCCGCCTTAGCCATCCTTCTCCCTGCGCTCCTGGGGGGGACGCCCTTCGGCGGACCACCCCCAGCACTCCGTGGACTCAGTACCCCGCTTGCCCATCCTTCTCCTTATGCTCCCGGGGGGACGCCCTTCGGCGGACCACCCCCAGCACCCCGTGGACTCAGTACCCCGCCTTGCCCATCCTTCTCCCTGCTCACCTGGGGGGGACGCCCTTCGGCGGACCACCTCCAGCACTCCGTGGACTCAGTACCCCGCTTGCCCATCCTTCTCCTTGTGCTCCCCGGGGGACGCCCTTCGGCGGACCATCCCCAGCACCCCGTGGACTCAGTACCCCTCCGGACTCAGTACCCCGCCTTGCCCATCCTTCTCCCTGCTCACCTGGGGGGGACGCCCTTCGGCGGACCACCTCCAGCACTCCATGGACTCAGTACCCCGCTTGCCCATCCTTCTCCTTGTGCTCCCGGGGGGACGCCCTTCAGCGGACCATCCCCAGCACCCCGTGGACTCAGTACCCCTCCGGACTCAGTACCCCGCCTTGCCCATCCTTCTCCTTGTGCTCCCGGAGGGACGCCCTTCGGCGGACCACCCCCAGCACCCCGTGGACTCAGTACCCCTCCGGACTCAGTACCCCGCCTTGCCCATCCTTCTCCCTGTGCTCCTGGGGGGGACGCCCTTCGGCGGACCACCCCCAGCACCCCGTGGACTCAGTACCCCTCCGGACTCAGTACCCCGCCTTGCCCATCCTTCTCTCTGCTCACCTGGGGGGGACACCCTTCGGTGGACCACTCCAGCACTCCGTGGACTCAGTACCCCGCTTGCCCATCCTCTCCTTGTGCTCCCAGGGGGACGCCCTTCGGCGGACCACCCCCAGCACCCCGTGGACTCAGTACCCCGCCTTGCCCATCCTTCTCCTTGTGCTCCCGGAGGGACGCCCTTCGGCGGACCACCCCCAGCACCCCGTGGACTCAGTACCCCTCCGGACTCAGTACCCCGCCTTGCCCATCCTTCTCCCTGCGCTCCTGGGGGGACGCCCTTCAGCAGACCACCCCCAGCACCCCGTGGACTCAGTACCCCCTCCGGACTCAGTACCCCGCCTTGCCCATCTTTCTCTTTGTGCTCCCGGGGGGACGCCCTTCAGCAGACCACCCCCAGCACCCCGTGGACTCAGTACCTCTCTGGACTGAGCACTCTGCCTTAGCCATCCTTCTCCCTGCGGTCCTGGGGGGGACGCCCTTCGGCGGACCACCCCCAGCACTCCGTGGACTCAGTACCCCCTCCGGACTCAGTACCCCGCCTTGCCCATTCTTCTCTTTGTGCTCCTGGGGGGGCACCCTTGAGCAGACCACCCCCAGCACCCCGTGGACTCAGTACCCCTCTGGACTGAGCACCCCGCTTTAGCCATCCTTCTCCCTGCGCTTCTGGGGGGACGCCCTTCAGCGGACCACCCCCAGCACCCTGTGGACTCAGTACTCCTCCAGACTCATTACCCCGCATACCCATCCTTCTCCTTGCACTCCTGGGGAGATTGCGGACCACCCACAACACCCCATGGACTCAGTACTCCTCTGGACTGAGTATCTCGCCTTACCTATTTTCCTTGTGCTTCTGGGGGGACGCCCTTGAGTGTATTTAATCTCCACAGCACCCTGTGCACTCAGTACTCCTGCAGGCTCAGTACCCTGCCTTACCCATCCTTCTTCCTGCTCTCCTGGGGCAATGTCCTCGAGCATATTTAACCTCCGCAGCACCCCGTGTACTCAGTGCCCCACCATACTCAGTACTCTGCCGTACGCATCCCTCTTCTGTGCTCCAGGGCTGAAGCCCTTGAGTAACCACCCCTGCAGCATCTCCTGTACTCAGTACCCCCCCATACCCATCCTCCCTGTTTTCTTGGGGTGACATCCTTGAGCGTATTTAACCTCCGGAGCACTCTGTGTACTTAGTACCCCGCCATACTCAACACCCCGCCATACCCATCATTCTTCCTATTCTCTTGGGGTGACACCCTTGAGCATATTTAACCTCCATGTCACCCTGTGGACTCAGTACCTCTCTGGACTCCCCACCCCACCTTACCCATCCTTCTCCCTGAGCTCCTGGGGTCACTACTCTGTACTCAATACTCTGCCATACAGAACCTCACATACCCATCCTTGCTGTGCTCCTGGGGTGACATGCTTGAACAGACCACCCCACAGCACTCTATGTACTCAGTACTCCTCCATCCTTAGTACCACTCCAACCCCATAACTTTGGGCACTCCTGGGGAGAGGCCCTCGAGCATATTTAACCTCCACATCACGCCGTGTACTCAGTACCCCTCCGGACTCAGCACCCTGCCTTACCCATCCTTCTCCCTGTGCCCCTGGGGAGATGCCCTTGAGCGGACCATCCCGCAGCATCCCACCGTACTCGTCCTTCCTCCAGAGGTCTGAGAGCCCGTGTAGAGATGAAGCGCATTTCTTGGAGTACCGCACCAGTCATGCATCTCTTCCACTTCACGGAGCTCCCAGAGGGAAGTGTAAGTTGTGTGCTGAGACTCAGTAGAAAAGCGGTGGTTGCACAACGGAGGAGAGATGAGTCCGAGGCCTGAGGTGAGACCTCTGTCTGGTGTTCCTCTGTGCCCTATTCTGCAGGCCTGGCCTGTGGAGCAGGGACTGGGGGCGTGCTTCCAGGCTCACTGCTCTGAGCAGCTGCAGGACAAGTGGCCTGGACTGGAGCCTTGTTTGCATAGTGGCAGGAGCTGTGACAGTCAAACTGCAGCGTTTTCCTGCGGACACGTTTCATATGAAAATATGCAGTACTCTTCTAGCTTTGCAAAGGAGCCGAGGACTGGTTCTTGGAAAGTTGGAGAAAGATCGGAGTTTGCTGATGATTGAGAGCACTTTCCACGTTCCAGTTTTTTTTCCTTTGCAACACTTTGGAGATACAGTTCATGAGCTGTACCATTCACTCACTTAAAATACACGATTAAATGATTTGTCATTTATTCACAGTTATGCAACCATCACCGCAGTTCGGTTACTTTTAAAAACTAATTTCAGAAGCATGAATTTCTGGGGTTTCATTTAAATTTGCACAGTTTATTAAATATCCATCATGTTTATTGTATGTCTATCACACCTACACATGTGTGTACTTATGTGCATATCAGATCTACTTTTAACTGATCTCACTCCCCACTGCCCCATTTGAAGAAAATACTATACTATCTACCTTTTAAATTTTTAGATAGTTTTTTTAAATTTTGGGATAATTGCAGTTGAGATTTATTTTGATAATTGTACATATAAATTTGTTATATGCAGTTACAACAAATAGTATGAGAGATTCCAGTGTCCCTTTGCCTAGTTTCCTCAAATGATAACATTTTGCAGAAACTAGAGTATGATATCACACCCAGGTACTGACATTGATAACAGCCAAGATACAGAATATTTCCCTCATCACAAGGATCCCTCCTCTTGCCTTTTTATAGCCACACATTCTTTCCTCCTGCTTCCATCTCCTTAGCTCCTGGCAGCCACTAATCTGCTCTCCATTTCTATGATTTTGGCAAATGAAGCGGGTTATATAAAGAGAATCATAAGGTATGTAACCTTTTGGGATTGGCTTTTTGCACTCTTCAATTTTCTGAAAATGAATGCAGCTTGCTGCCTTCATTTAGCTCCTTTTTATGCCTCCAGGCCTTGGATGCAACACCATTGGCTCACCCATTAAAGGAGGTCTGAGTTGTTTCCATTCTTTGGCTATTATCAATAAGGCTCCTAGAAGCATTCCTGTGCAGGTTTTTATGTGAACCTAAGTTTTTGTCTCTCTGGGATAGATGCCTGGCTGTGCAATTACGAGGTCATATGGTGGTTGCATGTCTAGTACTTTTAAGAAACAGCCTTGGGCGCCTGGGTGGCTCAGTTGGTTAAGCGACTGCCTTCGGCTCAGGTCGTGATCCTGGAGTCCCAGGATCAAGTCCCGCATCAGGCTCCCTGCTCAGCAGGGGGTCTGCTTCTCCCTTTGACTCTCTTCCCTTTCGTGCTCTCTGTCTCTCATTCTCTCTCCCAAATAAATAAATAAAATCTTAAAAAAAAAAAAAAGCTTTCTGTGCCTTCTCTGGCAGAAGCCAGGATTATTTCAACAGAGACTTAAAGCTATTTAAAATTGATCAGCCTTGGGCGCCTGGGTGGCTCAGTTGGTTAAGTGACTGCCTTCGGCTCAGGTCATGATCCTGGAGTCCCGGGATCGAGTCCCGCATCGGGCTCCCTGCTCGGCAGGGAGTCTGCTTCTCCCTCTGACCCTCCTCCCTCTCATGTGCTCTCTCTCTCATTCTCTCTCTCTCAAATAAATAAAATAAAAAATAAAATAAAATCTTAAAAAAAAAAAAGAAAAGAAATAGACGAACTTGGCTGTGCCATTTTACCTTCCCACTAGTAATGTATTTGAGGTCCACTTTCTCCACATCATTGCCAGCATTTCATGATGTCACTATTTTTTTTATTTTAGCCATTCTAATAGCTATGTGGTGATGTCTCATTGTGCTTTCAGTTTGCATTTCCCTGATGGCTGCTGATATTGAACACGTTTTCATGTGCTTATTTGCCATCTGTATATCCACTTGAGTTATGCCCCTTTTTTGGTCTTCTGCCCATTTTATGGTAGTTTTTTTTTTTTAAATATTGAGTTTTGAGAATTCTTTATATATTATAGCCCTTCGTTGGATATGTGGTTTGCAAATATTTTCTCCTCATCTATAGCTTGTCATTTTCTTAAGATATTTTGCAGGGCAAAAGTTTTAATTTTGATGAAGTCCAGTTTATCAATTTTGTCTTTTATGGATCCTGCTTTTTTTTTTTTAAGATTTTATTTATTTATTTGACAGCGAGAGAGGGAACACAGTAGGAGGAGTGGGAGAGGGAGAAACAGGCTTCCCGCTGAGCATGGAGCCCGATGCAGGGCTCGATCCCAAGACCCTGGGACCATGACCTGAGCCGAAGACAGACGCTTAACGACTGAGCCACCCAGGCGCCCCCTGGATCCTACTTTTGGTGTCAGGTTTAAGAACTCTGCTAGCTCTAGTTCCTGGAGATTTCCTGTTGTGTACTTTTCTATAAGTTTCATAGTTTTGTATTGTACATTTAAATCTCTGATTCATTTTGAGTTAATTTCTATATAAGGTGTGAACTCTAGTTTGAGATGTGTTTGGTTTTTTTGGTGGGGGAGGGGTTGCCTATGAATCTCCAGTCAACACTGTTGAAAAGATCGTTCTTCCTCCATTAAATTGCTTTTGCACTTTTGTCAGAAATCAGATATGTTTATGTGGGTCTGTTTTAGAGTTCTCTGTTCTGTTCCATTGGACTTTTTGTCCATCTTAACCATCAGTACCACACAATCTTGATTACTGCAGGTACATAGTAAATCTTGAAATCGAGTAGATTTGTTCTTCCCACTTTATTCTTCCTTTTCAAAATTGTTTTAGCTAATCTAGTTCCTTTGCCTTCTCATGTAAATTTTAGAATAATCTTACCTCTATCTACGAAAGAAATTACTGGAATTTTGATAAGGATTGTGTTTTCCTTGTATATCAATTTGGAGGTAATCAACATCTTTACCATGTTCAGTGCTCCAGTCTGAACACAATATGTCTCTCCATTTACTTAGATTTTTTATTTTTTTCATCTGTGTTTTGTAGTTTTCAGCCTACAGGTCCTGCATATGTTTTGTTGGACTTAAACTGAGTATTTCTTTTTAAAAACTTCTGGTTTTCATGTGTTTGTTGATAACATATAGAAATACTGTTGATTTTTTTATGTTTATCTTGTATTCTGTGACCCTGATGAATTCATTTATTCTGTGTTTTTGTAGATTCCTTGAGGTTTTATATAAAGACAATCATGTCATCTGCAGATAAGAGTGGTTTTCTTTCTTAATCTCTGCCCTGTGTGCTTTTCAGTTCCTTTTCTTGCCTTTTTGTTCTGGCAGCAATTCTCAATACTATGTTGAATAGTAGACATGAGAGTAGACATCCTTGTGTTGCTCCCAATTTTGGAAAGAAGGATTCAGTCTTTCACTATTAAATATAATGTTCGCTGGATGTTTTTGTGGATGCTCTATATCAAGTTTATATGCCCCTTTAATCCTAGCTTTCTGAGGGTTTTATCATGAGTGGGTGTTGAATTTTGTCAAGTGCTTTATCAGCATCTATTGATATGATCATGTGATTTTTCTTCTCTAGCTTGTCAGTATGGTTTTTCTTCTCTAGCTTGTCAGTATTCTTTAAAAATGTGGGGTTATAAGATTATGTATTTCAAGTTGGGTTAGTTGTGGCAGTTTATACTTCTGTGGAGTTCCTCATGTCTAGCTGTTCTGTCCCTTGTTGAAAGAGGGCACTTGCAAGTCTCCAACTATAACTGTGAGTTTGTCTTCTTCCCTTTTGTTAGTCTGGTTAACGGATTTTGCACTTACGTTGTTTGATGCACACACACTTACTGCTCTATCTTCTTAGTGGGTTGATCTGTTATCATTATATAATGTCTCTGTCTTGTAATTTTTTTTTGTCCTGATGTCTACTTTATTTGATGATAATATTGCACCCCTGCTTTCCTTTGATTAACGTTTACATAATATGTAATTTTTCACCTTTTCACTTACAGTCTTTTTTTTTTTTTTAAGATTTTATTTATTTGACAGAGAGAGACACAGCGAGAGAGGGAACACAAGCAGGGGGAGTGGGAGAGGGAGAAGCAGGCTTCCCACTGAGCAGGGAGCCCAATGCAGGGCTTGATCCCAGGACCCTGGGATCATGACCTGAGCCGAAGGCAGACTCTTAACAACTGAGCCACCCAGGCACCCCTTCACTTTCAGTCTTTATCATTTTTTTGAATTGAGTTTCTTGTAGGCGTGCATATAGTAGGATCCTGTTGTTTTATCCACTTTGCCAATCTCTGTCTTCTAATTGGTGTATTTAGATCCTTTACATTTAATGTAATACGTTGTTGATATATTGGGAGGTAAGTAACAATTTCTTTACTTTCTGTTTTTTATTTCTTTGCTTTCTTTTTCCTGACCTCTTGCGGGTTATTTGAACACGTTAAAATTTTACTTGTTTCTGTATATAGTGATTTTGAGTATATTTCTTTGAATAGCCTTTTTAGTGGTTGGGTATCCCATTATATGTATGTAATTTATCTTAGTCTATAGGTGTCATCATTATATCAGTTTGAGGGAGGTGTAGAAACCGTATGTCCATTTATATCTCTTTTCCTTCCCTCATTTAAAATTGTCTTTTTTTTTTTTTTTTTAAGATTTTATTTATTTGACAGAGAGAGACACAGCAAGAGAGGGAACACAAGCAGGGGGAGTGGGAGAGGGAGAAGCAGGCTTCCCGCCGAGCAGGGAACCTGATGCGGGGCTCAATCCCAGGACCCTGGGATCATGACCTGAGCCGAAGGCAGACGCTTAATGACTGAGCCACCCAGGCGCCCCTAAAATTGTCTTAAGTATTACCTTTATATATGTTTAGAACCACATCAGACATGTTGCAATATTTGTTTCATCTATCACACATAATTAGAAGATTCAGGAGGTGAAGGAAATGATATTTATCCATATACTGTTCTTTCTTATTTCATGATGTTGCAGTATTCCTTATTTTATCATTTCATTTCTGTTCAGAGAATTTCATTTAGCCAATCGTTTAAGGTAGGTCTGCTGGTGGCATATTCTCTTAGCTTTTCTTCATCCTTCATCCTTTCATTCCTGAAGAATATTTTCACTGGATGTAGGAATCTGGGTTCACAATGATTCTCCTTCAGCCCTTGAATGCTGTTGTGCCACTTTCTCTTGGCCTCCATAGTTTCTGGTGAGAAATATGCTCTTCAAATTGTTTGTAATTTTCAGGTTTGATTATGGTGTGTCTTGCAGTGGATTTCTTTAAATTTATTCCTTTGGGTTCATTAAGTTTCTCAAATCTGTAGGTTTTTGTCATTTGCCAAATTTGAGAAGTTTTTGCCATTATTTTTTTGAATACTTTTTAAGCCCCTACCTCTTTCTTTTTCTCTTGAGATTCTGATGACATTTTCATGTCATCAATAATATGATGACATTCATATTCATCATGAAATCTTGTGTTAATGGTCCTACATGTCACTGAGGCCCTGTTCATTTTTCTTTCAGTGTGTATTCCCTGTTGCTCAACTTGAGTAATTTTTTTGTTCTGTCTTTGTTCACTGAGTTTTTTCTATCCCTTTCATTCTGCAATTTAACCCATCCATCAATTTTTTTTTATTTTGGTTGTTGTTATTTTTCAGTTCTGAATTACCATCTGGTTCTTTTTTATATCTTTCATTTCTTTGTTGAGGCTTTTAATTTTTTTTTTTACTTGTTTTCAAGCATGTTCATAGTTGCTCAAGGAAGCATTATAAAGCTGGCTCCCTTAAACTTTTTGCTAGATAATTCTAACATTTTTGTCTTCTTGGTGTCTATAGATTGTCTTTGGGGGGGGGGGTTGGTTGAAATAATCCTGGTTCTTGATGTGTGAGTGATCCTTGGTTATGTCTTGGACATTTTGGGTGTTACATAATGAGACTTGAATCTTGAATGTCTGAACACAGAGAACAGATTTCTGCTGACACTGCTGAAGGTCTGTGGGTGCTGCCTGGTTACTACTGGGCAGGGTGGAATCTGGACTCCCCACCCAGCCTCCTTGGTATCTGTGGGGAGGGACTTGTTGTTATTGCTGTGTGGGTGTAAGTCCCCCATTAAGCCTTTGTGATTCAACCCTGCCTGGGAAGGGAGGGGTGCTGCCCTGTTACTGCTGGGCACAGGTGGAATGCAGGCTCCCTCCTGGCCTCCACTGCCCTTGCGGGGGTCACCTGGTGGGGGTGGAAGTCCCTGATCTTCTCTGACACGACTGGTTGGTGTAGAGGTGGTCAACAGTGTTTTCTCTAGAGTTGGCTGCAGGCTGCGGTAGAGCAATGATTGTCTAAAAATATTCTGTCCTGCTATATAACCCTTTTCTGGTCCTTTGACCAGAGAGAGCAGGCTTTGTTTGCAGCTTGTCTATGTCAGTCGTCATTTCTGGGTTGCCAGCTTCTTCAGCACCTAGTCTGGGGTATATGAAGCAGAAAGAAAATTGAGGACTTGATGCTGTGCCTTTTTGGGCCCCCAGATCCCTTCCCAGTCTGCCTCCTCCTCTCCACCTTTCAGAGTCTTATGTTTTCTTTGGTTTAAATGTAATGTCTTATTTCTTTAGTTGCATTTAGTGGGAAACAGAAGTCCTATATGTGCCTTTGTTTGTTTTAAGATTTACTTATTTTGGAGGGGAGGGGCAGAGGGAGAGGGCAAGAGAAATGCAAGCAGACTCCGTGCTGAGTACAGAGCCTGATGTAGGGCTCGATCTCATGACCCTGAGAGCATGACCTGAGCCAAAACCAAGAGTCAGATGCTTAACCGACTATGCCACCCAGGCACCCACTGTATGTGCCTTTAAATTTTTAATAAATACTGACGAATGGTCTTGTTTTCCATTAATACTTAATCTGTAGTCTGATCAACACCCTTGAAGAATGCCTGTCTAGCTACACCCTAGAGTACCACACAGTGGTGGTCTGGGTGAAGACAGGTCAGCCTTGAGACCTACGCACTGAAGCTTGTTGGGAGTTCTGACCTCAGAGATGGAAGCTCTTAGTAATCTGGTCAGCTACCTGCTCCATATTAATTTACGTTTAGGTTTACCTTGGGAACTTAAGCTTTTTAAGAGATACCATTAGTTGGTCTTTTTTTCCTGCTGGTAAGCAGTGATTCTTTGGTCATAGAACACTCTCAGAGTATGCAAAGTGCTCTCATGTTTGTACCATAATCACAAAAAGCAATGGGTGGGAACAAGATTGATCGCTGCCGTCACTTTCTGGCAAAGGAACCTGAACACGGAGCCAGTGACATGTTTGAGGCTCGTGTGGCAACCGAGAGTCCCTTTGCCTCTTTGCCCTGTAGGCTCGCTCAACCATCATTTCTACCAAGTAATGGCGAGATACCTTTGCACATTGAAAGTGATCCTCACCACTTCCCTGTCCTTCAGTTTATGCTTGATGAGGCATCACAAGTGAAAGACATCGAATTCTTTTAGATTTTCCGCCAGGAAGGGGAGAGTTCCTATTTGTGCTCTCCGTGCATGTCCTTGCATCACTGTGGGAAGTATGATAAGTGCAGCCATGGAAGGAACAGCTGTAGGCATGTCGCACACATGGTCTTCTTGGTTCATCATGAGCATCTCAATGAGTCTGAAACCGCAAAAGGAAGAAAGGAGAATGTCTTCAAGATCAGTTGTTGTGCTTTTTAAATGGCTGTCAGGTAACACACAGGGAAACAGCCGCTTAACGATGCAGGCTCTTTTCCTCAGACCCGGGGAGCTGCCTGGGCTGTCCTCGCTAGACCTTGCCTCTGTGATTGCACCTCTGCCTCACCGACGTGACTTTGATAGCGTCAGGAGTCGGTTTATCTCTGCATCCTCTGCATGGGGAGGTGGCCTTGGGTAAAGTGTGTGTCCAGTGGGGGAAGGTCCAGGCACGGATAAAGTCCTGTTCTACGTCAGCATGTACTTTCCTAAGGGCAGTATACCGAATCCTTAATCACAAGTTTTGCCTTGGTTTTTGCTTATCTTAAATGTTCTTTTTCCCGAAGGCACAGGTCTATACCTGCATCTCGAAATTAACGGATTACAAATAGGGTCATTTTGTGGGCTTTACCAATACTAATAGAATCACTTACGTGTTTTCTTAGACGTAGTTTTGTGTTTTTTTAAACAATGTCTTTGTGCAATTCATATACCACACAATTCACCCATTTAAGTTTCACAATTGGATGTTTCCCAGTATATCGGAAGGCTTTGCAGCCATCAGCATAATCTAGTTGTAGAGCATCTTCATCCTCCTCTGAAGAAAAGCCACACCCATTAGCAGACACATGTCCTCTCTGCCCCCACCGCCATGCAGCCACCAGCAGGCTGTCTGTAGAGATTTGCCTCTACTGAACATTCTACATGATAAAATCACATGACCTGTTGTTTTCTGTGGATGACTTTGCTCACATAACACTCTCGAGGTTCGTCTGAGTCGCAGCACGGATCTGTAGCACATCCTTTTTTACTGCCAGCTGCTGTCACCCTGTGGGCTGTAGCACGTTCTGTACACCCTTCCATCAGTTAATGGACGTTTGGGTTGTTACCGTGTTTTGGCGACTCATGAATAATGCCACTGTGAACGTTCACGTACAAAGGTTCATATAGACATATGTTTTTGTTTCTCTTGGTTACGTACCTAGGAATGGGAGTACTGAGTCATGCGGTAGCTCTCTATGTTTAACTTTCTGAGGACCTGCCACACCGCATTCCCCGGCGGCTACACTCCCACCAGCAGTGCGCAAGGGCTCCCGTGTCTCCACATCCTCCCCAATACCTGTGTTCTCTTTGATCATGTCCAGTCTAGTGGGCATCAAGTGGTATCTTGTAGTTTTGATTTGAAGCTCTTGAATGAATAATGATTTTGAACATCTTTTAATGTGTTTGTTGGCCAATTCTGTATCTTCTTTGGAGAAACGTCTACTCGTGTCCTGTGGTGGTTGTCTGACTCGGTTATTTTTCTCTTTACTGTTGAATTGTAAGAGGGTTTTTGAATGTATTTTGTATATAATTGTGTGATTTGTAAATGTTTTTTTCCTATTTTGTGTTTGTGTTTTCTGTTTCTTGATGGTGTCTGTGATGACACACAAAGGTTTTTATTTTGATGGGGTCCAATTTATCTGTTTATTCATTCGTTTGTACTTTTGGTATCCTAAGAATCCATTACCTGACTCAGGGCCTACAAAGATTTACTACATTGTAACGTGGAAGTTATAAAACGTCTAAGACTCTTAGAGGTTTTTTAGCCCTTGCATTTAGGTCTTTGGTCCATTTTGAGTTAATTTTCTATATGGTGTGAGATAGGGATCTAATTTCATGCTCTTTTTTTGTGGAACTGTGGTTGTCCCATCACCATCTTTTGAAAGGACTAGTTTTTGGCATCCTTGTCAAATAAAAATCTTCATCCAAACCAAAGTCAGAACACATGGACTTTTTGGATAACCCAAGGTTTTCATGAAAGTGTTTGAACAATTGAACGTCTCTACCAAATGATGCACTGTTCTTTTTTTTTAAGATTTTATTTATTTATTTGACAGACAGAGACACAGCAAGAGAGGGAACACAAGCAGGGGGAGTGGGAGATGGAAAAGCAGGCTCCCCGCGGAGCAGGGAGCCTGATGCGGGGCTCGATCCCAGGACCCTGGGATCATGACCTGAGCCAAAGGCAGACGCTTAACCAACTGAGCCACCCAGGCGCCCCTGATGCACTGTTCTTATAGTGACTCTGGGATTGGAAAGACGGAATCTGGTTTTTCCAAAATCTGGAATGTAAACCCAGTGTCTGCTCAGGTCCATCAGATCGTAGGCATCCTTGGGTGGAGCCATCCACTCCCCTTTGTTAAGGGGAGTTTGACAGTTGCCATGTATCCCGGTGACTGTCTGGGCAGCCGTGAGCTGTGTGTCAGTTTCAGTGACTGCAGACAGCAGCTAAGGTAACACGGGCTGTTTGCAGCGTCGTGTTGGAAGGACCGATTTTGGCGGAACCGAAGGAATGAGTGGTTTGTGGTTGTCAGTGTGGTACCTGGGTCACTGGGCATCCCAGCAGCTCAGTAGTGACAGTTGGTGGCGGTGAGACTACTGCGTCCTGGGAGGAGAGCCCGATGCAGAGACCGTGGCGTGGCTCAGGAGGCTCGGACGACAGAGACGCTGGAGGGGAAACAACGAGCGCTTTGCTTTGGATGTACGTCATGAAAAGCCGCGGCAGTGGTTTCTGTCATCCCTGCGTTGGCTGGGGCTCGATGGAGAGCCGCGTGGTGAGGGCCAGGGAGAGCGGACGTGAAGTGGAGCGTGTGACTCCAAGGAGAAAATAGCGCAGCCTGAGATTGCGTTCCGTGGCCACTTTCGAAACCCGCGGCCTGCCTGTCTTGAACCTGTGAGGGGCAGGATGGCGTTGGTTGTGCCACTGGTTTCAGAGCACCTGCTCTGCTTCTTCCTTTTGCTGGCCTGTCTTTGTAAAGCAGCAGGGCGGGCCGGCGCCCCTTGCGTCCGAGGCCGTGTGTGTATTCTGAGCTTTTTGGGCCGAGAGGAAGAGTTCCTATAAACAGTACCCAGGGTAGTTTGTACAACAGTTATTTCTGGGGAATTCTCAGCACGATTCAGGGCTTGGATCTCCTTCAGGTAGGTGTGGAGGTGGGTGTGATTCCAGCCAGGGCGCCTCCTTCGAGGCACAGGCTCAGGCAAGGCCTTAGGCCAGCACGCATGGCAACCTGGGGCAGAGGGCTGTGGTGTGAGCCTTGCTCCCCTCCCCTCCCCGCCCGGGGCCCCTGGGCACCCAGGATTCTTGGGGAGGGGGAGCAGCACCGTGTCCTTGTCGCTGCCAACAGGGGCCCTGCCCGCAGGCGTGCTGGGTTCTCAGGCATGGTTGGAATTGGTTCAAGATTCTCTGGAACAGTCTGAACTCTTGCACGGTCTGGCGGCTGCAGCCGCTTGTTTTATAACATGGCTGTGTTTGATAGAGGTATGTGTTAAATTTAGTAAAATTATGACCATCAAGCGCAAGGTCCGGTCAGAAGCAAAGAAGTACCTGCCCCGCCCCGCCCCCCGCAGTCCTTTCCTTCTCGTCCTGGCCTCACCCTTCCTCTTCAGCCGCTGAAGGGCCATGCAGAACAGGAAGATGGGCGTTGCATCCTGGCCCTGCTGTTAGTGGCCCTATGACCTTAGGGACTTTCTTTCGAGAAAGAAACTAAAACTCAGAAAGGCAGTCGGTAAACAGAAGAGCTGGTGCCTGCCTTCTAAGGGGTTTGCCGGGTTCGTGAGGAGTCCTAACGTGTCACAGGGCGGGTAAACATTTCTGTCACGGTCGCTGTGTGCACTTCCCCTTTGGAACCTGTTTAGAGCGCAGCCCCTGCCTGTCAGGCCTTCCCAAGCTCCCCGGTGCTTATGAAGTGTGACCACGTTCTTGGGGGTGGCGTCAGGACCCTCCACGCAGTCCTGTCCAGCTCACCCCCCTCCCCCGTCTCGTGTCAGACAGCTCTTGCTCTTCCTCTGTGTTCCTTCACGCTTTCCCACCTCTCTGTCTCTCCCGCTCCTGATTCTTCGGCTTAGAATGCCTCCTCCCCTTCACGGCTAAATGCTTCCTCGAGGCCTGAAAGCTGTAGCCTTCCCAAAGCTTCCCTTGTCTGTTCTTTCCTCCCACCTGGAAGGAACGGGCCTTTGGAGCGGTTCTGTTGACATTTTGGGTGCCTGTCAGGGACTCAGTGTCTTCTCTGCAGTGTCTTTTTCCTTTTTTATTCTTTCTCTCTTCTGCCTGATGATAAATTATTTGAGGGTGACCAAAATATTTTTCCAGCTTCTGTGTATGTTCCAGAACACCATGAGTCCAGGAGCTGCTCAATAGTTTCAGGATAGATTAAAAATGTCTTTCTCATTTTATGGTTAATCTTAATCTAATCCTCATGAAATAATCTTTGTTGCCTTTTCTGTGATTGTCTTGCGCATAAACTTTAGAACGTCCCATGTGTATCGTTGGCCTCACATCCCTCCAGCGAGACCGCAGCTGCGTCTTCGCCTCCGTGTCACGTGGAGCACGGCCCCGTACATAGAAGATGGGTTTGGGTGGACACGTGTGCACGCGCTCGGTCGTGTCCTCTGCGCCCAGACCCGGGCCCTGACGCGGAGCTCACGGCCACGAGTGTCTCCGCCAGCCACAGTCTGCACAGGTTTTCCCTGTCTGATAAAATGCCCTTTCTGACTTTTCTTCCTTTTTTTGTGCAGACCGTCGTGAGAGACATCAGGACAAGAATGTTTCACTTAAGGACTTGTGCTGCTAAGTTGAGGCCGTTGACGGCTTCCCAGACTGTGAAGACATTTTCACAAAACAGACCAGCAGCAGCTAGGACGTTGGGGCAGATTCGGTGCTTTACCGCCCCCGTTGCTGCCGAGCCCTTCCTCAGTGGGACTAGTTCCAACTATGTGGAAGAAATGTACTATGCATGGTTGGAAAACCCCAAAAGCGTACACAAGGTAAGGGTCCCAGGAGCGGATGTCTTCGTGTGTTTGCAGTCTTGGCCTGATGTTGGCCGGCTGTCCAGGTAAGTACCTGTGTCCTGAGGAGCCTTCTGGAAGGCAGGCCGGCCGGCTAGCTGGCAGCAAAAAAGCCCACCGAGCGGAGTCCTCTGCATTGGCAACTCGGCCATCAGCCCGGGCCCTGCAGCGACCACCTCTCTGGAGGAGCGCTCCCCTCTTGCTTGACACACCGCACACTTGAGACCCGCTCCCTGGGACAGAAGGCCTGTTTGACCTGCAAGGGTCTGAAGAGGCTCGTGCACCCTTTCCAGGGCCTCCCGGAGGATGCTGTGGGATAGACGCCGAAGACAGGATGCAAACAGAAGCCACGACCCTGCCGGATACTCCATCCCATCTTCCTGAGATACCTTAAAATCATCACATGCAAATGCTGTGTAAATGGCATTTTCAATCAGTATGCTCCTGTATCTGAGAGTAAATTCTGTGCGGGCTTCTTTCTAATTCCCTTCTGTCGCCCGTAAGGCACGTCCTCGAGAGCCCCCGTGTGCACACGTGTGCTTGATACAGGGCGTGCCCGGCCGCCGAGTTTCCTCCCAGCATTCTGGCCGGTGATGTTTATGGGTTTTCAGGCTGGGCAGCTGGCCCGGTTGCAGGAACTGGAGGGTGGGTCCCCAAGTTGCCATCTGTGCCACATTTGCAGGCCATGGGAGGTTTGGAGGAGACATGGGTACGTGTAAGGTGCCCAGGGTCTGCACAGAGGAGTGCCCAACAGAGGCTGGCCACCGTTAGCTGCTGCTTTGGCCTCTTCCTTACTTGTGAATCTTGGGGTCTTGTCATCAAAAGGCAGCCTGCTTCCACTGGGCCCCTGAGAACAAGCTTCACCCTGAAATGTTCGTGACATTTAAAGGTGGATACGTTCGTGTGGCTGCCGGAGCCACTGGCCTTATTTCATCCTGGTCTGAGCCTCCTTGATCGGCAAAGGAGGGCATCCAGCCGGGTCCTTCCCTGTTCCCTTGGCAACCTGGAGGCCACGTGGCTCCCTGAGCAAGGTGAGACCTGGTTTCCTGTGAGAGTAGATGTTTCCCTGGCCTGTAAACAAAGGGACCACGCAGAGGTGACCCTAGAAAGCAGCCCTCCGTGCGGTGCTGGCTGTCAGACGCTCTGAAGACAGGCGCTGCGCGGTGGGCTCTGGGCTAAACCTCGCCAGAGGCTCCGGGTGTCACACTGTCATCTGGTGCCCAGGCCTGTCCCTCGGCCTTCCTCTCCCCAAACATAATGTCTGTGGAACCAACCACATCTTCTGTCCTCTGGGCTGTAGCAGGGTGTGGGCTCTGGGCAAGGGGCCATGTGCCTTTTCACTCTGCAATGTCCTGACTTCATTCCCACTCCTGGGGAGCACAGCACAGTGACGGCTCACTCACAGGCCAGGGAGGAGTCCAGGGTGGGCACTGGGTCCTTGGACTCTGCCGGTCAGAGCGAACACTCACAGACATGCTGCAGAGCAGGTGTGCAGGGTCTCAGAAAGGGACTTGCCAGTTGAATACGAGAATCCATGCAGGTGGCATCCTGGGGCCAGATTTTATGTGCTGGTTTCAGTTGCGGGGATTCTTCAGGGGACACCACGTCTTCAGGACCGGGGAGGGGTGGGCAGGGCGGTGTAAATCAGGGGGCATGCCCCTCATCCACTATCCCAGCCACAGGGAATCGATTGCCTCTCCAAGGTGGGATAGGCCTCCTACCTGATGTGTTCGTGTTTCTT
The DNA here is from genome assembly GCF_029215605.1 of Mirounga angustirostris. NCBI lineage: Eukaryota > Metazoa > Chordata > Mammalia > Carnivora > Phocidae > Mirounga > Mirounga angustirostris. The sequence goes on along the minus strand of NW_026991720.1, from coordinate 105,308,638 downwards.
CAGAGACACAATCCTGAGCTTGCGTCAGATTCCAGTGGCCTCTGTGACTCAGGGAAGTCCGTAGAAATATTGACTTTCCGAAGAATGCTTCATTTGTGCTCATGTTTTAGAACACGTAGTTCAAGCAGAAATGATGAATTGGATTTGAAACTTGAGATCGATTGGCTTTCAGAACCCCCACGTGTGGGTTGTCAGTGTGGGCTCCGTGCCCTGAGGGCTGGCCCTGTCCTCTCTCTGCTCTGTTGATGCAGACCTGGTTCATATCTGGTGGAAACAACAATTTTAGCATCTGCCCTCCCTGCCCTGCTACACTCAGCTTTCCAGTTATTGTTTTAATTTTTTATGATACTTTCAAACAAATGGTAGAAGAGAATAAAACGAGCCCCTGCGAGGAGACCCATGTCCAGCCTCAATAGCACTCCACAGTTTGCCAGTTTCCAGAACCCCTTCCTGCCCCACTCTTTTTTGCTTGTTGATTTTGCTTGGGTGGGGGCCCAGGGGAGTGTTTGAAGGAAATCCAGACCTGGGTCATTTCAGCACGACTCTCACTAATGGGAATGTTGTCTTCACCACACCTAACAGACTTCACAAGATAACTCACCAGCGTCTACTTCTCAGCCTCAGCCAGCTGTGCCTCTCTTAAAGCATATGTGCTTTTTGGGTTTTTTTTAAAGATTTTATTTATTTATTCGACAGAGAGAGAGAGAGCATTAGCAGGGGCAGAGGCAGAGGGAGAAGCAGACTCCTTGCTGAGCAGGGAGCCCGATGCGGGGCTCGATCCCAGGACCCCGGGATCATGATCTGAGCTGAAGGCAGACGCTGAACCCACTGAGCCCCCCAGGTGCCCCGTGTGTGCTTGTTTTTAAAGAACACTTGTATTTTCAAATGTTTCATCGTGAACATTGTTTTTGGTGACGTACGCGAGCAATTCTGAGCTGGAGCCCCTCGTGCTCCTGGTGCCCAGGCGGGCGGCTGGCCCCGACTGCACCCCATCCCCGTCACCACCTCTAGTCTAAATGCCTTGTCAAGCACAGCCCACCGCTGGACCCCATCAGGTGCCCTCAGCAGGGGCCTGTGTGTCAGCACGCGAAGCCTCCCTCATCAGGGTCTCAGCCATGTTGGGGACAAGTCAGATATTTAAGTCTTAGAAACACTTAGAATAAAAGCCAGATTGCCCCGTCAGTATTTAAGACAAGCAGGCCTTGGGCACTGCCAGGCCCTATTTGTGCACGGAGGCACCCCCCCCACCCCCCCGCCAGGCGGACCGTGGTGTCAGCCCCGCTGGGGAGGACCCTGGCTTGCTCCTGGTGCTGGGGCTGGAGGGAGGGCCCTCCCTCCCTCTGGCCGTCCCCGGAGCCTCAGAGCTTGCTTTCCCTGCCAGCCCTTCTTAGTGGCCTGAGCTCGCGTCCGAAGCACTGTCTTCCTCTTCCCGTTAACCACACGCGTCTCTTATGCCATCGGGGCCGCTCCAAGGGTAGTGACGGCTCTGGTCCCTCGTGGTCGCTGCACCAGGCGCAGAGTGTCACCTTCAGTCCCACCTCCTGCGGGCTGTGCCATTCTGCCTCTTCCCTCCGTGCTCATGAGACACGATGCTGTCGTTTTGTGTAAGGGAGGCAGACAAGCAGAGAAAAAAGACATCAGCCCCAGTTCACGGTGACACGTGCCTTTTCACCCTGCAGTTCTGAAAGCTCCCTGGCTGTGCTCGAGACCTCTGTGCTGGCCTCGGCGACAGACACGTATAGTGCAGGTCCGTGGGGTACTTTGTGGGATTTGGCCGATGGAGGCTGTGAAGCGGCGGTGACACTCTCCCTCGGTGACACTCGGCTTCCGACATCAGAGGTACCTCCACCACGGTGGTTTGTGTGTGGAGTCACCCAGTAGGCGGAGTACCTTCGCTAACGTCCGCACGTGCCTCCAGGGGGACTCACTTGCACAGTTCTGGTAGGGAGCTAGGGTTTGCAGCCTGTCCCTGTCGGTCTGAGCGCGGTGGCGAGGGGCTGCAGGGAGACGTGCTGGGGCAGGGGCCTTGTGCGCGCGGCCTGGGTGCCACCTCTCAGGCCTCGGGCCCCAGGTCTGCCACCCCCACAGGGGGCTGTGGTGAGCCAAGCCCTGAGCCGGCTGAAGGTCTGCGGGCTCTTGACTGCTGCCCTGCGCTTGGGGGTTGGGAAGGAGGCCTCTCCTCTACGTGGTCGTGACTCCCAGACGCAGATTCTCTGGGAAGCTGCGGGGGGTGTGCTGCAGGCGTGGGAGGACCCGAGGCCACCAGACAGCCCCCCGAGGTCCTCTCTGTCACCGTCCAAAGGGGCTGCCAGCCTTCATCTCGAGCAGAGACCGGGGAGCGGCGGTCAAGGTCAGCAGACTGCACAGGGCAGAGCTGAGGCAGCGTTCCTTTGCTCGTCTTGGCGGGTTGCTGAGGTTCTGCTCACGCGCCCTCACAGAGGGAAGGTCACCGAGCTCGTCTGCAGACGTTCCCTCATCTGTGCTCTGCTGGGCTTTGAACACGATGGTGTCGCTCTGAGCATCAGTTCTCTCGGTTTCTGTGACCGAGGGGTACCCAGGCAGAACGCCCAATTTTAACTGCTTGCGTATAGACAGCTCCATGGCAACAAATCAAACAGGCCCGGACTCCAGGGCACGGAGTCCCTGCCTCCCAGACGCAGTGCTGGACCAGGGCTGAGTGCGGCCCTGCCAGCGGACAGAAGGGGCAGAGCCACACGGTGTTTTCAGGGAAGACTGGGACCCAGCAGCTGGCACAAAGAGGGCACATGGGGCGCACGTGGGGACTGTCCAGTGCAGCCTTTTCGGGCACAGCAGGGACACGAGGCATGTGACAGCACGCCATGGCTGGGCCGCTGGGCACAGTAACCTGAACACATATGACATGGTGCAGAGCTTCGAGCACACCTTCGAAGCTGGAGGACCCGTGTGCAGGGGCCTGGGGAGGGTGGGAGCCTCAGAGCAGCACTGGCGGCCTGAGAACCACCAGTGGCCACCCTTAGCTTGAGGAACCGCTGCCTGCCCATCTGTTTAACTGAAGTAGCCTGAAGCAGCCAAACCCTTGCGTCAGGATGGCCACTGGCCACTTCTTGCCCTGACTTTCGTGCTCGTGGCAGTTAGGAAGCATTGTTAATACCAGAACTTAATAACGCAGTTGTTTGTCAAGGTGCTGGGGTCTGACCCAGACCCAAAGTTCATCAGCCTTGGGCTGGCCTTTGAGCCAGGGTTTAGGCCAGTCCAGAGGCTGCCTTACCCACTCCCCAGCCTGGTTTTACGTCAGGGTCCTTGGCAGGGCGCCGGCAGAGGGCGGTGGTGGCATCGGGTGACATGTACCAGACCGAGCTGCGTCACGTGGGCGTGTAGGGCCAGGTGAAGCAGCATCTGAAAGGGACTTTGGACAGGAGGAAACGGGGTGGTGAGCCCAGAAGCCAGCGGCGTGAAATTGGGTGGCTAGAGTAAACATCAGTGACCCCAGGGTTGAGTGTTGATCTCAGCTTCTGGAACAGATCCAACTCTCCTGCAGCTGCTGTTCAAAATGTGAGAAGGTGTGCAAGGACACCAGGGGTGTCTCCCTCAGCTCGCGGGCCAGGATCTGGCAGGCGCACAGCTGGAGCGGCTTCCCTGCCCAGCCGGTGGGAGGCGGGCTCGCCACCACGGTGCACTCGCTGTGCGTGGGGCCCTTAGGTCGCGCACTCGGCTGGCCGCCAGTCACACACACCCTGGGGGCCTTCCAGGCGGGGGGAAGGGCTCGGGGTGGCGTGCTTGCCGCCCCTCCCGACACTGAAGCGCCGCGTGAACAATCTCTGATGCGAACTCCACGGCCAGGAACTGGTCCCTGAGGCGCCTGTGATCTGCTGACAAGAAGTAACTGAGGGCAGGGTTCCCTTGCCTCACTAACTCCTCACACCCATGTGCCACATTCACCAGCATCAGCACCTTTTCCGGGTGAGGTGGAGCCTCTCGATTCTGGAGGCCACAGGTGTTTACAGCTGACCCCTCACCTGCCACCCCCCCATAGTGCACCTGCCACCCCACCTGGCACCGCAGCTGACCTGTCAGGCTGTTCACCCTCAGGAGGAGTCTGAACCTGTCTGAATTTGACTCTGCTGTGTGCAAAGCCTGGAGTAGCTTCCTTAGGACATTGCAGAGGGAAAGGGACCCGTGCGCAGCCTTTGAAGGGCTTCCTCTGCTTAGGAGAGACGGTGTGTGACGGCCGGGAGAGCCCGTCGCGGGTACGGGAGGTCTGGGAGATTGGCAGGGTGTGGGGGTGATGGATTTTGGAACAGAGCTTCGAGGCTATAGGTGAATGCTTTCGTTCATGTGAAATTGGAAGTCAGAATTCTGGTGTCGTTTCAACCATAATACTCTACTCATTCACACTTAAAACCTACCGTGTTTTGGTGAGGTCATTTCAGCAACAAGTGATGGTCTCAGCTCCACTGATGGCTGTCCCCTCTTCCCACCTGGCCTGTGGCCTGGCTCCATCCAACTCTGCAGTCTTGTCTCTACTGGGTCACCCTGTCCCGCAGGGCTCACGGCACTAGCTGCCCCCGAAGTCCCATCTTCTGCCCCCGAATTCCCACGCTCACTCCTGTTCCTGCCGTTCCTGAGGGAGGGGCTCTGTGTGGTCGTCCACCGTCCCCAAACCTGAAAGCAGGCTGCGCAGAGGCAGCCTCCGCGGGTGTCCGTGGGATTGAACTTGTGAGTGACATGCTCACCTGGTCACAGAGCGCTGCCTGCGCATGTCCCGAGTGCCTTTGGGAAGCCCGCTCCAGTGCGGGCAGAACGTCCCTGGAAGCCTCCCGCCCTGCTGGGTCGAGGAGCTGGCCCCCCGGGGGCAGGCGCCTTCTCTCGTCGCCCTGGTGCTCAGGCCACCACTCCCTCTCCAGCGGTGCACAGAGGACGGAGCGTCCGTTGGCAGCCACTGGTAGGTTCAAGGGCAGGCGGGGGGACGGAGAGATTCCTCGGGGGGTTGGTTGTGCGCCAGAGGCAGATGGAGAGGTTGGCGACGGGGTGTGTGGACCCCGGCGTGAGTCTGTGGTGGCTGGTGGCTTGCGTGGCACTTGGAGGAGGCGGTGAGCGCATGGCCCGGCTGCATCTGACACAGAAGGCCACCCTCTGGGCCAAGTACCGCAGCCCCAGACCACAGCCAGGGTCGGCTGTGCCCTGTTGGTCAGGGGTGTTCCAGAGACTCTGCCAGACGCGCTCTTAGGGTCTGTGCTGTGAAATCTGCCCCACCGGCCGGTCCCTGGGTTTCCTTTCGCTCCGGCTTTGTCGCTGCAGTTACTGCTGGAGCCCCAGGGTTGGGGTGTCCAGACAAGGAATGGGTTTGGCTCGGAGAGGAATGCGAATGTGCCCTGTGCGCACGTGTTTGCACCCACTCAAGCCTGGGGCTGCTCGCCCCCACGGAGCAGGTGGGCGGGGCAGACATCCTCTGCTGGAAACTTCCTCCTCCAGAGGGAGGGGCTCCCCTGACGGGCCGCTGCAGCCTCGCGGCCCCCTCTCCACGAGTGTGGCAGCCGGTGAGCGTGCAGGTCTGTAAAACCTGCTGCTGAGGTGTGCACCAGCGAGGGCTGCGCCCCTCGGACAGGAAGCCCTCTCCGGGTGATGACGAGGCCCCGTGTCCCCCCGCCCCCCCGCCCTGGGTTCGGGGGCAGGGGTGAGGGAGGGAGAGAGGCTCCTTGGGCAGCAGAAACCATTGGAGGGATGGAAGCAGCTCTGTGGGGTGGTGAGGCCTGCAGCCAAAACATGACCTCCGCTTCCAGAGACCTATTCATTGAGCTTTGGTGAGGTCTGGGTGACCCTGAAACGTGCCCGTTTTAGGTTGAGGGGCGGTGGGTGTGCAAGAGCATGCAGCCACGCCGCCCCGGAGTCCCGCTGCAGAGGTCTGCGTGTGAAAGCCTCCCGGGTCTTGGTGGCAGGCGGCCCGCTGCTGTTGGGGGGGGCCCGCTGGAGGGCAGGTGTCCAGGCCGGCTGGGTGTGGGGGTGAGTGACGGGAGGCAGGCGCCGCATTCAGCTGTGGTCCTGCTGCTGGCTCCCCGTCCCTGCAGGACTGGAGTGAACCAGTTTCTTCTGACCACCTCCAGCACCAGCCGGGTTTGCAGCTGTGGGTTTGTCCTCAGCCAATTGGAGATCACCTGGAGTTTGACTCCAAGCACAAAAGAAGGTCAGAGAGAGGAGGCCCGATGGTGGCGATCGCCTGCGCCCCCCCTTCCCGGGGCCGGGCTGGATGGGGCCCCTGCCGCTCTTGTCTCTGGCTGTGCCCTCCGCCTCCGCTGGAGAGGCCTTTCATGTCTGCATTTCCTCGGCAGGGTGGGCGGGTGCGCGATGGTGTTTACGTGAGGGCTGCCGCTGACCCGTGTCCCTGTGGCCGTCCCCATGGTCTGGCCGTCCCAGTGCTCTGGGCGGTATGCTGTTGGCTTTTGCCTCACTGCCGCCTCCGAGGGGCTCCTTCTGGGCCAGGCCCTCGGTCACTGGAGGCCTGGACGGAGGCCAGCGAGAGCCCTGGGCCAGAGCCACTCCCCAGATGCAGGGGCTCACTTGGACGTACTGGAAGAGCTCCACGAGGTCAGAAGTACGTGGGGGGTCCAGTGTGTTAGCGCCTTGTATCCTTGTAGCGAAGCAGGTGGGAGCAGAGAGGCAGCCTCCCTTCCCTTAGGAGTCGATACTCAGGTGGCCTCTTTCCCTCCAGAAACGAAGGCAGCTGTCTTCCCTGGTGAACACGCTGCCCTTCACCCATGTCAGAGGAGGGCCAGAGAGTTGGCACCAGTTGGAGGGGCGAGGGGAGGGCCTGGGCCCCCGGGGCCTGGATTGCAGAGGGTGCCCCGGCTGTCAGTTTTTGTTGCACAAGAGGCTTTATGTCGGCGGTAAAGGCAGGTGCCGGGAGAGAGCCCCACATCCTGTCTACCATCAGCTGACACGCTGAAAATTAACCAGCGAGGTAAAAACAGTAAAACCTGGACTAATGGGTTAAAACATTTTAAAACTGTTACCGAGACACAAAATCACATAAAGTGTACCACTCCGTGTTGGATGGTCATCCCGCTAATGATTGGATTTTTAAAAATTACCTTTTCTGAACACAAAAGGGAGAATACGTTGTCATTGTAGAATAATTTAAATGTTCTGCAAAGCTCCCTCCAAAGCAGTTGTAGGGAGAGGCCAGGCTGCCCCACGTGAGGAAGTGCGCCAGGCCCCTGAGTGACCCCGAACAGCCCCGAACAGAGCCTGCCTGAGAAAGCCAGAAGACCGTGAGGACCCACGCCATGGCGTCAGTCCGCATACGGACCACCCATGTGATGCCCGCCGAGCCCTGGCCGAGCTCCTCGGGACAGCATCCCGGTAGCTCCTCCTGGGATGGTGGGCACAAAAGTCCAGCAGCGTTTGTCATGGGTCTCAATCTGCTTACTGACAGAAAGGTCCTCAGACACTGAGGAAGGATGACATTTTTGTGTGTCTGAACTTGCTGGTTTTCAATAGTGTTCTTTTTTCCAAAGGAATGTTATTAAGCCTTCAGTTCTCTGAGCTCGGAAATATGTTTTTTTGGAAACCTTACATCTTTGCTTGAGGTGATAAACTGTCGTAGTTCATGGTATCTCTGTAAATTGCAAATGGAATCTTCCGAGCACGGAATACCGAGAACAGAAGGACAGAAGGAAATGAGATCGTTCGTGTTGGCACAGAGGAAATCACAAGCAGCGGTAACGCCAGTGAAGTTCTTGCTGCCCACGGACTGCGTTCTGAGAAGAGTCTTTAGCCATGTGATTCGATCTCTACAACAGACCTGCGAGGGTTACGCACAGGTGTCCTCCTCTTACAGGTGACAGAGCACAGGAAGTTGGGTGACTCACCCATGTGTCGGAGCTGAGATCCCAAGTTCAGTCTCTGAGCCCGCACCCCGCATCTCCTAAGTGGCCCTCCTGAATTACAGACGGGGCCGTTTCTCCAGCGGCCAGTGAAGGAGCATGGCAGGCTTCCAGATACGAGCCCTGGGCTCCTTACAAGGGCCCCAATTCCATCTTGCACCTGGGAACACAAGCATGAGCAAGGCCAGCCCGGGCCCCCCAAGACTGTGCCCAGCCTCTGGGTCTGGAGAGAGACTTGGAATGCTCGGCCACCCTCAGGTGGTCCCGTCGGGGCAGCTGCAGACAAGGGCCAGGAGCGCTGGTCTTCCAGATAACTGGGCCGGGGCCAGATGGGGCAGGAAGGCCTCTGTTCACCTGCCTCCCGGGCCGCCCGCCCCGAAGCAGTCGGCATGTCACTGGAGTGCCGCAGAGCTGTGTGACCTTGGGCCTTTGGGGTTTTGATGGAAGGGCAGCCTTACATAATCTGTGTCTTAGGGGTGGGGTAAGAGGGGGCATCCCGGGGGAATAATGGAAGCAGGGCCCCACTCTTCTGGGGCGGAATCGGGCTGTGCAGCGTAGGAGCAAGTCGCCCCACCAGCCTGCTGGCGGGCGAATATAACCGGGACGTGACTTGCCTGCCAAGAACACTGCTCTTTGGAGCTGAAAACGAGTCCTACGTCCTAGGTGAGCCATGGGGTAATGCGAGTTCCTTCTTTGTCTTTAGTCGTGGGACATTTTCTTCCGAAATACCAACGCTGGAGCGCTGCCGGGCACCGCCTACCAGAGCCCGCTCCCCCTGAGCCCGGGCTCCCTGTCTGCCGTGGCGCAAGCACAGCCCCTGGTGGACGCCCAGCCCAACGTGGACAAGCTGGTGGAGGACCACCTGGCAGTGCAGTCTCTCATCAGAGCCTACCAGGTAAGGCCCACCCGCCGGCCGGCGGTACGTCAGCAACGGAGGGCGCCCCGACTGACGTGTCGTGGAACCAGGCACCTCTCCGTGCCCGGGAGCCGGGGGGGGCAAACACGAAATACGCCAGGAGCCGGAGAGCCGGGACGGACAATCTGACCCCGCTTGAGCACGTTTGCTGCCCGTAGCACCTGCCCTATAAACAGCTCCTATTTCTTTCCACAAGTTGGCAAGCAAAGCTGTGGGCAGGGAAAAGCCGTCCTTGCTGGGGTGTCGAGGGGGCTGCTGATCACCAGGAGGGAGCAGTGACCGGAAGGGGTGCGCCCCCTTCTCAGTCGCCAGCACCCACATCCGACCAGAGGAAATGAACCTGTAGAGTTTGGGACAGAAGCAGAGCCCACGAGTGCATGAGAGGTGGGTGAGGGGCAGGCGGTCTCCAGGAGTCTTCCAGTTAGCGGTCCATGCCGTCAGAGGCTGTTGGGCAGGACACGTGGGGCTCCCCCCACCTTTCTCCCCCTGGCAGGGAGGAGCCCAGAATTCAGACCAGAACACCTGCTCTGAGATGAGAGTAGCTCTGAAGACAGGAGGAGAAATCAGGCCTGCGGGGGGAGTCCTTTCCAGGGTCCCTGGGCACCTGGGCTCCCCTGCCGCCGCCTCTTCCAGGGACCACATGGAGTTCTCGTCTCCCCTGAGCACATTTCCAGGAGACGCCACGGGTCGGGACAGCAGGTCCTGGCGAGTGGGCAGGCGCTCCGAGCCATGGGGTCGGCGTGGCCATGTGCTCTGGAGCGTTGTTCAGTGGTCATTTCTGGAGGAAGGTGCATTTGGTGGGTGTTGCCCGCCTCGTGTAGCCTCAGTAACTTCGCGCGGTCCCAGGTCCCCCTCAGCAGCCACCCGCTCTCAAACAGTCGTGGGTCCGGTAGCCAAGACTGGAAGTTGGGAGGGATTGTCTTCCTCCTTTTGCTTCTTAGTTCAGATCAGAAACCGAAGTCCTAGCGCCCCTCGGTGGGGCCTGGGCTCCCCTCCTCGGGGGCACTAACGTGCTGAGCTGCGTGGCCCCACGCGGGCATCAACCCATGTCCCACTTCATTTATCCAGGGGAACTGCAAGGGTCCCCAGAACTGCCCAGTTTACTGTGACCCGAGTTTATCTCTTTTTATAAGCACAAGAGCACTTTCACGATAAAATGTTTGAAGGCTTTTTTTTTTTTTTTAACTAATTTTGTTACTTTGGGTTCAAGTTTGACCAAGTGTAACTTTTCCCCCCCACAGCCCGCGGGTCCTGCTTAACGACTGCTTGTGTTATTGCTTCCAGGTCAGGGGTCACCACATTGCAAAACTTGATCCTCTCGGAATTAGTTGTGTAAATTTTGATGATGCTCCGGTAACTGTTTCTTCAAACGTGGGTGAGAATTAATCTGTAAATGCTAATTTTAATGTAATTTTACTTTTTTTTACCCCTTCCCTCTTTTTTTTCTCCTGTCCTTTTGTGTGTGTCCCCCTCCCTCGCTGGCCCATCCGTAGATACGAGGGCACCATGTAGCGCAGCTGGACCCCCTGGGGATTTTGGACGCCGATCTGGACTCGTCCGTGCCCGCTGACATTATCTCCTCCACAGACAAACTTGGTGAGGGTCTGGGAGCGGCCAGCGCTGCGCTGCTTAGCTGCTCTGCGTCACGGCTGTGGCGGCCAGGACGTCCTCAGACGGAAGGGAGAGGCTCTTAAGTTTCCTTCGTCCTGATCACTTGAAATTTAGCGTGTTTGGGGCAAGTTACTTTCATCCCAGCTTTTCAGCCAGACTCCATGAGCTCCATTGTCTGAGTCTCAAAATCGGAGAGTAAAATTTGGGGCAGACGAGGTTTGTGGCACCGAGGAAAAGATGACCTCCCGGGCAGGCGGGTCACCTGACATGCCAGACGCCGGCTCTGCTGGCTTGGTTGCCAGGTCCCGATTCAGCACGGCCTCCGCCCGACGCGGCCTCGCTGCGCACTGGGCTCCTTGGCGCACAGCACGGCCTGCCTTTAACGGGCGGGCTCCAGAGCGCGCGGTGCTCCAGGTGTCGATTCCTAAACGCTGGTGATCACACTGAGGAAGGAAACTTTGGAAGGCATCCCGGCGCGCGGGGAGGTGTGTGGAGCTCAGGCAGCTGCTGTCACACGTCCCCGCTCCTTCCTCTGCCACCAGGAAGCACACACAGGGCGCGGCTGGGCTCCCCCTGCAGTTGCTTTCTCAAGTTAATCTGCTCTCGGTCACCGTGCTGCTAACCTGTGCTGAGATGACTGATCCGGAGATGGCCAGGTGCCCACCGGACGCACCGTGCATGCTAATAAAACTTACGATTGCCTCCCTGCCCTATGCTGCTCCCCGGGAGGGGACGGAACTCGCCTCCTCGAGCAGTGGTCTCTAACCCTCTGTGACGCCCCAGCACTCTGTAGCACCCCTGGGCTGTGGCGTGGGTGGTCAGGCTCGAGCCAGGTAAGGCAAGGTTTCCGACAGCGTCGGCTTCAGGGTCCGTGTTAGCTGGCGGTCCGTCACCGCCGTCTTCACTGGAGAAAGGCCCCCCACTGCTGGGGGGTCCGAGGCTGCTTCCCCTCTCTTCCTCCTCCCCACACATCCCCAGCCGCACCCTGCCCCACACGGCCTGTGCTCGCCTGGCCTGAAGCACCGTGGGGCCCCCACAGGTGTTGAAGGCCTGGGGCCTCTCCAGAGAGGGGTGAGGGCCTCTGACACCGTGAGGCATTCCAGCAGGAGGGGGCACAGGAGGTAGGGGGCACCCTCTCCTGCCCCAAACTGCATCACCAATTCATGGTTGTCAGTTTCTTGGTATTAAAATGGGTGTTTTTTGGTGGTTCTCCACTCTCCTTCAAACTTCAGGGCGGGGAGGGGGGAGATGTGAAGCTGTGCTCGGTCTTACGTGAGACTGGTCAGGGCAGGACAGAGCCGCAGCCTGCAGGCACCGGCAGAGGTTGCTTAGAGATCCCCCGACACTCCCAGCCCGGCTGGTCCGTGCAGGCTGGGACGCCTGGCGACGCTCCAGTGTCCTGTCCCAGCGCTGGTCGAGGGCAGACGCAGGGGTGGGGGCAGGGCCTCCGTCATTCTTCCCAGTTTGTTCCCGGCCACCGTGGCCTCACCCTACATTCCCTCCTGGAGTGGTGCCCCGAAAGTTCGTGAGGCACCAGGAGGGCCACATAGACGTGGCCCCAGAGCCCCCCGGGCTCTTCTGAGGAAGGAGATGCTGCCTCCCCTGGCCAGGAGCCCTTCAGAACCACCAGGACCAAGTCAGGGAGCAGTCCCCTGCTTTGTAGAGGAAAGAGCATTTTCATCCTGAGAATTTGAAATAGTTGTGATGAATTCTTTCTTTGGGTGCAAAAAGCAGAAATAGTGAATCTGCAAGAAAGTTAGTTTGAATTGTGTCACCTTTGGTGCATGTAGGTCTTCGGGAAAACAGCCGGTCCAGCCCGACCGCTGCTCGTGGACCTGGACACTTCTGGGTGCTTCCATGCCCCTCGCCTCCTCTGGGCCACGGGCCTGGCCTCAGAGCTAGCTCCCCGGGCGGGAGCCCCATCTCAGCCAGGACCAGCCTGCACCTCCTCATCTGTAAGGCGGCTTCAGAATTAAATAAAATCCTTAGAACAGTGCCTGGAGCTTCCTAAGCTCCATGAAGTTGTGAGCTAGTGCGATTGTTAACGATCTTTCGAGCTAGGTCGCTGCCAGGCCCTCTGGTAATGAGGTAAATTCAGAAACGGAGGGACGGAGCACGCAGCCTGGGGTCACACCAGAGCTGATCGTGGTGAGGGAGCCCCGGAGCTGGGGCTGGAGCAGGGTGGCCTACGTGTTCCGTGTGGAGCCTGGGTGCCTCTTGTGTCTCCTCTGGCCTGACCTCCCCTTCTCCCTGTGGATGCAGGCAGTTTCTCCATCCCCTTGTGGGGAACCCAGGCTCGGGAGATGCTCGCTCCCCACATGTCTGAGAGCACGTTGTACTGCTGGGGAAGCAGGTGGGTGGAGGGGCAGCGGTGGGCAGGCGTGAGCCCAGGGGGCAGCGGATGCTGGCGTGCAGCGCGAGCAGGGCTATGTCCACTCCCAGTTTTTTAAATAAAGTAGATTGTGTGAAATAATTTCCATTAAGCTCTTGACCTTTGACTGGTTTGGAGAAGGTTGGGAATTGAGGCCTAGGGTCCCTACCCTGACATCACACACATTCTCCTGGCTCCCGAAGTGACGGGTGGAGAGAATTCATGGGCAGGCTCTTACTAGTCACGGGAGACTCGGCGGGCGTGCAGGGCCCCTGGGTGGCGGGATGCTGGGCTTGCCAGCAGATGGGCGCCCACACAGCGTACTGCCTTCCGCCAGCGCGGCAGAAGCGTTGTTGAGTGGTGGCGGTAATTAAGATTTTAAATGCAAACTAACGTCAGTACAGTTTCTCAGCTGGCCCATAATTGGGTGGATGATTATTAGCAACAGGGTACCTTTCCCCAGGATGTGTTTTGTCAGGAGCCGGGTTCCAGGTGGGCCCCAGGAACACATCCTCATCTGTACCCGGTCGTCCCGTCAAACCCACGCCCGTGGACGAGGGTCGGGAGCACTGACACGAGACGCCCGGGGGCATGTTCCACCTTGAATCCCTCAGGAGGTCCGGACAGGATCGGGTTTCCTAGCGAGGCCTTTCTGGTTGGCCCTAGATTAGGGTCGGCGTGTGGCTATCGACGGAAAGGTCCAGACGGGGAGTCTCGCGGGGTCAGGGTCATTGCTGTCTTCACTACAGACAAACTGGACGTAACCACACCTGTGTCCTCTGTGGGCATGCAGCGCTGGCTTTGTTTGGATGGGGAGGGAGCTGAGCCACCCTCGGCTGGTCTGGGACGTGCAGAAACGTCCCACTGACCTGCCTTCCGTGTCTTGCTTTCACATGCGGCGCGTGATGTGCTGGCGCCTCTGGGTCTGTGTAGATGTGTACCGTGATTGCTCACGGGGACAGAGGTGACGGACATTTACTGTGATGTGAGGTTGCAACATAATTACAGGGGAACTTGAAACCCATTCTGTAGATCACAGGGAGGAAACCGTGATGCCTCTCTTGTTTGCTGTCGGTGTTTGCACACCGCCCGTCTCGGGAAATGAGCTTGAGCTGAGGTCCTGCGGGCTCGGCTCCAGACCAGCGCAGGAGAGCCAGCGCGGCCACAGAGCGAGCCCCGGGAGCTCTCTGGTGCCCCGTGCGCCCGAGAGCGCGGTCTGCCCCGTGGCCGGGCAAGTGTGCAGTAGCCACACCGTGTTGGAGCAAAGGCAGCGTGCACGCCGTCCCGCCAACTGTCCTCCGAGCTGTCGGGCTCCGCACAGCACAGCACTGTGCAGGTGGGATAAGAGAGGTTCGGAATGTGGCGAGAATGACCAAAATGTGACGCAGACAGGAAGTGAGCACATACTGTTGGGGAAATGGGGCCCATGGGCGTACTGGGTACAGGGCTGCCGCAAAGTTGTAAATTCCTAAAATTTGTAAAAGAAAGAAAAACACAAAAAACTCAGTATCTGTGAAGTGCGATAAGACAAGGTGTGCCTGTGGTTAAAAAGCCAAATCAGAAGTCCAAAATGGCAACACTTTGACCACGTCAGTGGGCTAGCTCGTTCCGGCCTGGCCTGGGCCGGAGTCTCGCTGCCGGCCTGCTGACCTTCTAGAGCACTCCATGTCCACCATGGCCACTTTTGCTCCCTTGACATCTGGGGAGAATAACTAAAAATAGAGTTGATCTTTAGTTAGCTTTCCTAATTTCGGAGCAACACAGAGCAGTTCACTTGACATCTGTAGGCTGCCGTGTGCGGCCACGAGTGAAGAGCTGGGGGTCGGGCTCACGCCGAGCCAAGGTCGCAGGGGTCATGCCTTGCAGAGGTGTCCTCCCAGATGCCCAGGCAGGCCGGGGGGCACCGTGGCTGAATCCCAGCCGCTCCGTGTCTCCGGCAGGGTCATGTGCACATCAGGGAGTAACGTGTGGCTTGCAGGGACCCCCATGTGCTCTCTGCAGATGACACAACACCAGCTGTTCGTGTCTTCTCTTGAATCTGCCAGGAAGTACACATAAGAATCCACAGAACCAGTACCCGGAGTGAACAGATGTCAGCCTTTCAAGACATTCCGTGTGTCACCTATAGAGTTTCTGAAAATAGGGCACGCTTGCAGTTCACTGTTGCGGCGGGGCGCGGTCCTCTGTCTCGATTCTGAGGATTGCAGGGGAAAAAGGAAGATTCTTTTTTCTTGCCCGTAAGCAAGGCATCCACACTTCTGTGAGGAACTTGGATGATCTGTTGTCTTAAGAGCCACCGGCTCTGCGGTCTTTGCTGGGTGCTGCTGTCCCCGCAGGCGAGGAGGAGGGCTTGCCCACCCCGAGCAGGGGGCCCTGCCCTGACTCAGAGTTTTTGCTCTCCACCTCCAAGGCAGCGTCCGCTGGCCTTCCTCTGCACTGCCAGGGCAGGGAGCAGCTGCGGTGACCGTGAGCACGCTCCCACCACTCAGCTGCCTGCCCTTGCATGCCCTGCCGCCACGACCCTCCCGGCCCCCGGACCCCAGGGGACCAGGGTCAGGAGAAGGAAGGTGCTTTGTGTATCCAGACGAACACCTTGGCTTTCACCAGCGGCCGGGAAAGCTTGCTGCAGGAGGACCGTGGGCAGGCCTGGGGCGGTTCTGTGCAGCTGAGCTCCCTCCCGGTTCTGCCTTGTTGCCGAGCGGGGACCAAGGACCCACCTCTGTCCTTAGGACCCATCAGAATCTGGAGGGTTAGGGTCTAGCCCATTACCTGCTGCCCCACTTGTGAGGACCGTCTGCTAGAAATTAGGCCTTTTCATTTTCTGTTCCCTGGTTTTGTCACCCCGAAGCTGGGTTGGGTGGGTTCGATTTCCCAGGAGAGTGCTGTGTCAGCCTCTTCTTCAGGACAGGGAAGCGAGGAGTTCTTCCCTGCATCAGGAAGCAGCCTTTCCCTCCTTTGGGCTCACCTCATTCCAGCTGTTTCTGAGCAGTTCCCACAGGTATCCCAGTAGCTGTCGGCCCCCTGAGCCCCACCCTGTCCCCCTTCGGTGTCTGTCTGTGTGGCGGTGTCTGTGCCCCCCGTGACCGCGGTGACAGTGCAGGGTTGGGATGTCTGGGTCTTGAACTAACTCTCACTGTCTTTTTCCTTCTGCTCTCACCCACGCCACCTCACTCTGCCTCTCAGACCTTGCAGTGTTCAAGGAACGACTCCGAATGCTAACAGTAGGAGGTAGGAAAATAACGCGCCTTTCACCTTTCTGGAGCTGAGGACCTCATTTGAACAGGATGTGCAACTTTTCCCAGCATGCGATTTGGGGAAAGTTGACTGTTAATTGTACTGAAGTGCGTTGTCCCGTCATTCAGCTGTCACCCAGCAGGGATCGCCACTTCTGTGTCATATCTGTTTCTGTCCATTCTCACCTCCCGTGTGTCTTGCCTCCGCTTCGCTGAGCTTGTCTTCTAGTGCAGGCTGCCTGGAGCTCCTGCCGAGCCGGCGGGGGGCGGAGGCCACACGGCATTCTGCATGTCGGCACACCCTTTCCTCCACCTCTGCACTGTGTCTTCGACTGGGCTCTGGATTCTTTGAGATTCTGCTTCCTGGGCATTTGGGACGAGATTTCTCTGTTGATCTTCCCATGTTTGAAGGACAATTGAAGTATTGATAAAAACTTACTCCATGAAGTAAGGAATCCTCAGTGACCCATGGTTCTGGGCAAAGCACCTTTGAAGAATCCAGAGTGAGGTGCTGGGGGCCGTCTGCCTGTTGTCACTTCCCCGGTGGCCAGGCTTCCCTCCATGCCAGGTGGCCCTGAGAAGTTCTCGTTTTTCTCCATCTGATCGTAGCCGTGAGACCCCAGTTTTGATTACACCTTTTGTTTTTGCGATCATCATAGATTAATATGCAGTTGTAAGAATTCACAGGGAGCCTCGTGCCTCACAGCCAGTCCCACGGTGGTAACGTCTTGTACACCATAGCACATCCCACCAGGGTGCTGGCTAGGCCACACGTCACCTCGTCACCTCGGGGGTGCCTCCCTGCAGCCTTCCTTAGCCACACCCGCTTCCCCTCCATCCTACTCCCATTTAACCCCCAGGAGCCACTATCCTGGGCTCCATTTCTGTAATTCGTCAGTGCAAGAATGTTATGCAAATGCAATCATAGTGTGTAATATTTTGGAATTGCCAGTTTTCAGTCAACCTGATTTTTCTGGGGTTCGAGCCAGGTGGCTTTGTAATACTGGCTTGTCCCTTCTTGCTGAGCAGAACTCCTTGCCGTGGGTGTCCCACACTTGCTTCCACTATTCATTCACTCGGAGGACCTTTGCATCATTCCCATTCTTTGGCCAATCGGGTCTTTTGCCGGGCAAAATCTTGAATTCTGATAAAGTCTAGTTTGCCAGCATTCCTTTTTATGAATTGTGCTTTTGTTGCCAAACCTCAGAACCCAGATTTTCTTCTACATATTTTTCTTTTTTTTCTTTAGGATGTATTTATTTATTTTAGAGAGAGAGGGTGAGTGGGGAGATGGGCAGAGGCAGAGGGAGAGAGAGAATCTTTTTTTTTTTTTAATTTTTAAAGATTTTATTTATTCATTCAAGACACAGAGAGAGAGAGCACGAGCAGGGGGAGAGGCAGAGGGAGAAGCAGGCTCCCCGCTGAGCCAGAGCTGGACATGGGGCTCGATCCCAGGACCCTGGGATCATGACCCGAGCCGAAGGCAGATGCTTAACCATCTGAGCCACCCAGGCGCCCCGAGAGAGAATCTTAAGTAGGCTCCACACCAAGCGAGTAGCCAGACGCTGGGCTTGATCTCCTAACCCGGAGATCATGACCTGAACTGAAATCAAGAGTTGGCCTCTTAACCTTCTGAGCCACCCAGGCACCCCTTCTATCTATTTTTCTAATGGTTCTCTAGTTTTGCATTTTACATTTAAATCTACGATCCATTTTGAGTTAATTTCTGTATAAAACCTGAAGTTTAGGTCAAGGGGTTTTTTTTTGTTTTTTGCCTATGGATGTCCGGTTTCCCCGACACCTGGAAACTTTGTCTTCCCTCTCTTTAATTGCTTTTGCATTTTTGTCAAAAATCAGTTGGATTGACTTGCGCCAATCTGTTCCTGGATTCTCGATCCTTTCCTAGCCTGTGTGTCTGTTCCCCAACCACTGTCACTCTCTGGGTTACCGTAGCTACTGAGCTTTATTTTCCTGCTTCAGAACTGTTTTGGCCTTTCTCTTTCCAGATGAATTTGAGAGAAGGCTTGTCTGTGTTTACAAAACAACTTGCTGACATTTTGGTAACAATGGTGCTAAACCTACAGATCTGTTTAAGAGAATTGGCGTGTTTACTCCATTGCCTCCCAATCCATGAACATAGTATGCCTCTCCATTTATTTAGATCTTTTTTTGATCTATTTTATCAGCTTTTCGTAGTTTTCAATGTACAAGTCATGTGTGTGTTTTGTTAGATTTATGCCCAAGATTCTTTTTCTTTTTAATTTTAGTGTCTACATATCATTACTAGTATCTAGAAATACAGTTGATTTTTGTGTTTATATTATATCCTGTGGTCTTGCTGAGCTCACTTATTCTAGGACTCTTTTTTTTTTTTTTTTGGTAGATTCCTTAGGATTGTCTGTGTAGATAATCATATCATCTGACAAGAGGAACAATTCTTTCTTTCTTTTTAACCTGTGTGCCTTTTATTTCCTTTTCATGCCTAATTGCGTTGGCTGGAACTTTTAGCACCATGTTAAGTAAGAGTCCTGAGAATGTACATCTTTACCTTGTTTTTGATCTTAGGGGGAAAGTTCTGTCTTTCATCACCAAGTATAATATTAGCTATAGACTTTTTGTAGATGTTATCAAGTTGAAGAAGTTCCCTTCTATTCCTATTTTTTTGCTAGTTTTTATTTTGAAGAAGTGTGAAAATTTTCTGCATCTACTGATACAGCCAGGTGATTTTTCTTCTTTAACTTGATAGTATAGCAGATTACACTGATTTTCAGATGTTGAACCAATATTGTATCACTGGAATAAACTTCACTTGGTCATGGTGCCAAATTCTTTTTTTTTTTTTTTAAGATTTTATTTATTCAGTCTTCAGAGACAGAGAGAGAGAGAGAGAAAGAGAAGCAGAGGGAGAAGCAGGCTCCCAAGGAGCAGGGAGCCCGATGCGGGACTCGATCCCAGGACCCTGGGATCATGACCTGAGCCGAAGGCAGATGCTTAACCATCTGAGCCACCCAGGCGCCCACCAAATTCTTTTTAAATATTGCTGCACCTATGTATTTCTTGCATCTGTATTAATGAGGGATATTGGTTTGTAATTTTCTTTTTTCATTTGTCTTTGCCATTTGTATCAAGGTTGTCCTAGCCTCATAAAATGAGCTGTTGTTGTTGTTTTTCCTTTTCTGCTTAATATTTTGAAAGAGATTTTAGAGCTGGTGTTAATTCTTCTTTAAGTATTTGGTAGAATTCTGCAACAAAACCATGTGGGTTTGGAGATTTCTTTTTCAGAAGCTTTTTATTTAGGAATTCAATGTCCTTAATAGTTGTAGAGCTATTGGGGCGCCTGGGTGACTCAGATGGTTAAGCATCTGCTTTCAGCTCAGGTCATGATCCCAGAGTCCTGGGATCAAGCCCCACATTGGGCTCTTGGCTCAGCGGGGAGCCTGCTTCTCCCTTTCCTTCTCCCTCTAGCCCTGCTCATGTTCTCTCTGTCTGTATGTCTTTCTCTCGAATAAATAAAATAAAATAAATCTTTAAAAAAAAATAGTTGCAGAACTATTGCAAATTATCTGTTTCATACTGGGTGAGTAGTGGCAGTTCATATTGTTCTAGGAATGGTATGTTTCATCTGAGTTGTCAAGTGTACATATATAGAGTTGTTCATAGTGTTCTCTTAGTCTTGTTGATATCCATGGGGTCTGTATTGCTATCCTGTTTTGTTCCTGATATTGGTAATTTGTGTTTTTGTTAGTGTTTTGTTCTGTTTTTTAAGATTTTACTTATTTGAGAGAGAGAGAGCGTATGTGCACAGAGGGAGAGTGAGAGGGAGAAGAAGACTCTGCTGAGTGGAGAGCCCGATGTAGGGCTCAAACCCAGGATCCCAGGATCATGACCTGAGCCAAAGGCAGATGCTTAACTGATTGAGCCACCCTGGTGCCCCTTTTCCTTTGTTAGTCTTGTTAGAGGTTTGTCAGTGTTACTGATCTTTTCAGAGAACCAGCTCCTTGTTTCGTTGACTTTTCTCTGTTGTTTTGCTGTTTTCAGTACAATTGATTTAAATAGATTTCTGCTCTTATCTTTATTATTTCCTTATTTCTACTTTCTGTGTGGGTTTTTCCCCCTCCTTTTCTAGGTTCTTGTGGTGGGAGTTTAGATTACTGATTTGAGATTTTTCCTCTTTTTTTTTTTTAAGATTTTATTTATTTAGAAAGAGAGAGAGAGAGAGGGAGAGAGAGAGTGCACAGGAGGAGGGGCAGAGGGAGAGGGAGAATTCCAAGCAGACTCCACGCTGAGCACGGACCCTAATGCAGAGCCGATCTCACGACCCTGAGAGCAAGACCTGAACTAAAACCAAGAGTCAGACACTTAACTGACAGAGCCACTCAGACACCCTGAGACTTCCTCTTTTGTAATGTGTGTGCTTATTGCTGTAAATTTCCCTCTGGGAAACTGCTTTAGCTGTCCCACAAAATTTGGTATTTCGTATTTTCATTTTCATTCAGTTCCGTGTATTGATACCCTTTAATACTTCCTCTGTCATCCATGGATTATTTAGGAGTGTGTTGTTTCATTTCTAATAATTTGGAGAGTTTCCTTTTATCTGTTATTGATTTCTAGTCTCATTCCATTGTGGTTAGAGAATGCATTCTGTATGATTTCAGTTCTGCTAAATTTGTTGAGGATTTTTTATGGCCCAGTGAACTGTCTGTCTTGGCATATGTTCCATGGGCACTTGGGAAGTACGTGTATTCTGCTGTTGTCGGGCGAAGTGTTCTGTAAATGCCCATTTACAGATCCTGTTGGTTGGTGGTTGTTGAGTCCTATATCCTTGGCAATTTCCTGTTTTCCTTTTAAATGAATTATTGAGAGAGAAGAGTTGAAGTCTCCAACTATACCTGTGGGTTTCTCTGTTTCTTCTTTCTTTTTTTTTTTTCTTAAGGTTTTATTTATTTATTTGACAGAGAGAGAGCCAGAGAGCACAAGCAGAGGGAATAGCAGAAGGAAAGGAGAAGCAGGCTCCCCACTGAGCAGGAAGCCTGATGCAGGGCCCGATCCCAGGCCCCTAGGATCATGACCTGAGCCAAAGGCAGACACTTAACCATCTGAGCCACCCAGCCACCTCTTTTTCTCCTTTCTGTCCTCAGTTTTTGGTTCACATTATTTGTAGGTCCATCATTGGGTTCATGCACAGTTGAGATTCCTCTGTCTTCTAGATGGATTGACCTATCATCATGTAATGTCCCTCTCTGTGTCTAGTAATTTTCTTTGTTCTGATGTCTACTTTATCTGATAATAATGGAGCCACCTCTGCTTTTGATTGTGTTTACAAGTTATATCTTTTTCTATCCTTTTACTTCTAATCTGTCTATATCATTATATTTGAAGTGGGTTTCTTGTAGACAGGCATATCGTCAGGTCTTTTTTTATTTTTTAATCCACTTTGCCAACCTCTGTCTTCTAGTTGGCATATTTAGATCATTTATATTTAATGTAATTATTAATATGCTGGGGCTTAAGTCTAACATCTTGTTCTTTATTTTGTTTGTTTTCTTTTTCATTTCTCTTCCCTCTTTTTCCTGACTTCAGATGGGTTTTTAAGCCTGTATTTTAGAATTCCAGTTTTATTTGTGTATAATATTTTTAGTCATATCTTTGTGTTTTTAGTAGTTGTTTTCAGGATTTTTTGTGGCCATCTGGGTATGATATTATATATACACGGCTTATCACAATCTAGTGGTGTCATTGTTTTATGAGTTCAAATGAAGTGTAGAAAGTGTACCTCCCTCTATATCCCTTTATCTTCTTCATTTAAAATCAAATTGTTTTAAATATTTTCTCTACATGTTTAGAACCACATCAGACAGTGTCATAAGTTTGGCCTTGACCATCAACCCTAAGTTAGAAGACCCAGGAGGAGAAGGGAAGTCTGCTTTATTAACCCGTACTTTTTTTTTTAAAGATTTTATTTATTTGACAGAGAGACACAGCGAGAGAGGGAACACGGGCAGGGGGAGCGGGAGAGGGAGAAGCAGGCTTCCCGCCGAGCAGGGAGCCCGATGCGGAGCTCGATCCCAGGACCCTGATCATGACCTGAGCCGAAGGCAGACACTTAACGACTGAGCCACCCAGGCGCCCCTAACCTGTACTTTTTATTCCATGTTCTGTCTTCCTTCCTAATGTCTAAGATCCCTTCTGATGTCACTTCCTTTCTCTGTAGAGAATTTTCTCTAGCCATTCCTGTAGGAGATAGACTGTCTTCATTCCCTGCAACTAAGAATGCTCCATTTCCCCTTCGTTCCTAAAGCGTGCCGTCCCCGGACACGGGGCTCTGAAAAGTGTGTGCCCCTGTTCTGCCCTCCCACCCCCACTCCTGATGAGAAACTCTGCCTTCAAGTGGTTTTTTTCCCTCCTTTTACTCTGGCTGCTTTCAGGATTTTTTCTTTGTCTTTAATTTTGAGAAGTGTAATTATGCTGTTTTGGCGTGGTTGTATTTGGGTTTCTCCTGTGGGCTCACGCTGCTTCTTAGATCTGTGGGTTGAAGTCTCTGGCCATATTTGGGGCATTTCAGCCATTATTTTCCAGGTCCCTTTTTTCATCTTCCCTTCCCTCCTCCCCTTCTGGGATTTGTGGGCACAAACAAGAAGTCTTCTATTTTATGTTACCTGTCCCCGAGGCTTTCTTCATTTCTCTCCATTGTTCAGATTGGTTCATCTCTTTTGTTCTATCTTCACGGTCCCTGGTCCTCTGCCCTCCAGCCCACCTGCCCAACTTTAATTCAGGTGATTGCATTTTGCAGTTTCAGACTTTCCCGTTTGGTCCTTTTCTGCATCTTCAGTTTTTGTAGATACTTGGCTTCCCACCGTCCCTGTCACGTTCTGAGTGCTCACTAAAGTCGTCTGAGGATGGCTCCTGGAGAGCCCCAAGCGGGTAGTTCCATTGTCCATCTAGGAGCTAGTGTCTGTTGGTTATCTTTCCCCATTCAGTCTAAGGGATTCCGGGTTCTTGTTGTGAGGGATTCTTTTCTTGAAACCAGGATGTTTGGGTATTATCAGACTTGGAATTGTACTCTGATCTCTGTTACAGCAGGGCCCGTCTGAACACTGCTGTGGCAGGGAGGGGCCCCGGTCCCCATGGACCCTGCTGACGCCAGGATGGGGAAGTGGGCTGGTGCATCCTCTCTTGGAGGGAGCAAAGTCTGGGCTCCCTGGTGGGCCTTCTGTGAAACCCTGGGATGGAGCTGGACGTTGACATGCCTCACAGCCTGCAGGGGTGTGGCTGGGCTGCAGTGTGTGCTGCATGTTTGGGTAGAATAGAGCAGTCATTGAGTTCTCAGCCCTGCTCAGCTGCCCCTCTCCTGACCCTTTAGAGAGAGTAGCTTTCATTGGGGCTTTTTTGGTCTGCATGTGGAGGAGTTCTCAGGTTGTTTGTTCTTTGCCCCAAGTTTGGGATGTGGGAGCCCAGAAGGAAATCTGGGGTCCTCACTGGCTGGTCAGCCGCCTTCTCCACCTTCTGGCTTTGTCTTATGTTTGTTTTACCTATGATGTCTGGGCTCTGTAGTTGCAGTTAGTGGGGAATAGATAGGAGTACGTCTGCTCCACCTTCCTGGAAGCAGGTGTCCGAGAGTCAATTTCTTGTGTGACTGAAGAACATAGCCGCAGGCTGGCCGTTTGGAGGCTCAGCAGGACAGCCCGGGAGTGGTCAGCACAGGGTGATGGAGCCGAGGAGCCGCCCTTGCACCAAGGCAGGGTCCTGCCAAGCTGAGGTTCTCTGGATCAGAGTGTTCCCGACAGGGTGTATACACCTGTTCTCAGCATCTAGGAAGAATGGCCCCCACATGATTCTGGCTGTCCTCCGTAAATACCACGAGCCAGGCGGTGATCGGCCCAAGCCTCAGCAGACCTCTGCGGTGGCCTGTCCCCATTCTGGGTAGAATAGCAGCAGGAAAGGGGCACGTGTGTTTCCCCAAGCCACTGCGGCCGTCACTGCCCCCATGTGAAAAAGCTTTTGTTTCAAGAAAGCAAGAAGGGTTTGGAAAACGTAGAATTTCCTTTTAAGACTTAAACAGTGTGTGCTGAGGTGTTAAATGCATGCAGGCTGTGGTCCCCACGGCAGCTTGGATGGGCACAGCCGGGCGTTCCTGGCCCCCACGCGCCGTGGGAGTCAGTGCTGGGCTGGGGCCTGCACGTGGGCGCTTCTTCAGCCCTCGCAGCGGTTCTGCCTGTGACGGCCGGAGGCCCCCTCTCGGCCATCCTGCGCTGTCGCGCTCAGTTAGGCCGACACGAGGTCAAAGTGTGACCTCGCGCAGCCGGGGGTCCCGGGCCGCGGTGCACTGGCGTCCCGGACGTTGGTGTGCCGTGGTGCATCCGCCTCGCCCAGCCAGCATGAGCTCTCAGGGCCAGGGTCGGCGGGAGCCCAGTCTGCTGTGTTACCCGACAGTCCTCCAGCCTCTTCCCCACGACGGTCACCGTGACGGGAAACAAGCCCGTCGTGCCCGACAGAGAGCCCTTCCTTCGCGTGTGTGTCAGTTGGAAATATGCTGTTAGAAGCGCCTTGCGTAGCGGGCGCTGCGGGAAATGCTGGTGACGAGTCAGTAGATCTGTGTTAGCGGGGGTCGGGGGGCCTGCGAGTACCCCGTACAGGACGGGTGCAGACAGGCAGTTCGGAGCAGGGGGCAGCCGTCACCCCTGCCTCAGCGCCCCCAGCTCCTGTCCCCTCCTCACACGGGACACGGGGCCCTTCCACACCAGTTCCTCAGTCGCTGCTTGAATCCCCTCCTTAACTACTTCTCATTTGCTTTCCGATTAACTTACCCAGTGCCTTTTCAAGTCAAAATTTGTGTCGCTGGGACCTTGAAAGACCTTTATCTCTAGATTATGAAAAATTGGTGCACTGGACTAATACACGCATAATATGAATTTTACTCTTGTTTAGCTGTGATGCTAGTAATATTCTCAGCTTCTGTTTGTTGCTACAGTGTGTGTTTCTGGCTGTAAAATATTACTTATTTTTACGTATATCAGAGATTTTTATGATTTTTCCTCTTCTCTCTTCTCTCCTCCGGGGAGTCCCTTCCCCTTTCCATAAACTGTGGCCTCCGTGTGGCTGTGCCCGTCTCTCCTCACCCCTGCAGGGTTCTACGGCCTGGACGAGTCCGACCTGGACAAGGTCTTTCACCTGCCCACCACGACGTTCATCGGGGGGCAGGAGTCGGCTCTTCCTCTGCGGGAGATCATCCGGCGGCTGGAGGTAAGGGCACATGGTGGCGTCCGCGGAAATCTCGTGCGCTTGCCCGAGACCTGTGTTGGCTGGAGGCCTCCCGACGGGCTGGTTATTTCTCTTGGTCCTCTGTCATTTTAAAGTGGAAGAAAGAGGGGAGCTTTTTTGCTCTTTTATAGATAAAAATTCATGCTTTTCATTTTTACCATCAACCATAGAGGAGAACAAGCGTCTCTGTGCGTTTTGGTCTCTGTGGGAGCTTATTTCAGGTGTGGGGGTTCCCCGGAACCCGCTCCAGCCGCCGGGGACGAGGGTCCTTGGGCCGCGGCTAGAGCAGGGCTCCCCCGCCCAGACAGAAGTCTGCTGCTCGCCCACTCTTCTGCTGTTTTCCTCTTTCCCTTCTCCTTTCTGGACCTGGTTCGCGCGGAGCCTGCTGGGCCTGCCGCGCACACTCCCAGCAGCTACGTGGGGGGCTCCGCTGCCACCTCCCTGGGTCCAGGCCTCGTCCGTACGGGGTGGGGGTCCGTGCCGACGCTGCCCAGTAGGACAGACGGAGGAAACAAGTACTCTGGACGGGGCTCCCCAGAAGGCATCGTGCCGTCACCTGGTGCTCGCTCGTGGGGGTACCTGGCGTCTTGGCACGCCCTGGCTGCACGACGCCCAGTAGTGGGGCTCTCCATGCCGGCCACCGGCACTGCCGCTCACACCCCCATCCGTGACTCGGGCGTGGTGAAGGGGACCCGCTCTAGCCGGTGGGGTCTGATCAGAATGCTCCCACTGCTGGTGCCGCATGTGGCTGTGCGGCCTAGGAAGGTCCGAGTGTCTGCTGGTGACGTGGTCTCTAACGTGCGACAGGCGTCCTGTGCTGTCAGCATCTCAGCTCGGCCTTCATCACCTCCCCACAGGCTACTGGGAAGATGTGGACACTCGGTGCCTTGGTGCCAACATGAGGGTGTGGACACTGGGAGGGGTGGGGAGGGGTGGGGAGGGGGCGGGATTAGCCAGTGGACCGACCCAGGACCTGGGTCGTCCTTTTCCTCCGTTTGCACTGGCCTCACCACTGACTGCAGTGTCTAGACCCGCCCTGTCCCGACGTGGCCGGCAGTTGAGTTCTGGAAGCGTGCAGAATATGAGTGACTTAAGCATTGAAGAGAGAATGTGTTGATGCATTGACCAAACAGAGTCTGAGAGTTGATTCATCTCTGTTGGAAAAATTTAAATTTCCCCCGTGGTCATGTTCTGTTTCTCTGGGACATTTCTGACCTAGGGGCTCCCCTGGCCTGGACCCCAGAAATGGCACCCTTTGTAGACCAGTCCTCCTCCAGATGAGCCTGTCTGAACCTCTGTCCCGCCCGTGGGTGTCCCGGGCATCTGGGGCTGGTCTGTTTGTCTGGAAAGCAGAGGTTGGAGCAGTCTGCATGAGAGCTGGCGCAGTGCACCCGCCCCTCCTTCCCTTCCCCTGCACGGTCTCCAGTGGGGAGCTCAGCCCTCCTCCCAAGCCAGAAACCTTGCGGGCATGCCGGCCCCTCCTCTGGGGGCACCTTCAGCACCTTTCCTCCTGCAGAGCAGAGTGGGGGTGTGCAGAGTCCCGTGCTTGGCCTCCTCAGCCTTGAGTCCCCCATGGCCCTGAGCCCGGCGTCTGGAGGGCCAGAGCCCAGCGGCTCTCACTTTCAGCCCAGGAGTCGGGCTCTGGTTGTGGGACCTTGGCCGTAGCTCCCCCTGACCCCAGGGCGCCCACATCCCAGCCTGTGTGCCGTGTGCACGGCTTCCAGGTCTTTGGGCAAAGTTGCTGACCGTGGTGTGTACATTCACACGTGTGTGCGCACCAGGTTGCTGGCGTGAGCCGCTGGGACCACAGGCCGGCCCGGGACACCGGTGGCCTCTGAGAAGCTAGAGTAGGTGGGGCTTCAGAGCGCCCTCACACTGGCTCTCGCTGGACGGAGAAGCGAAGAACCAGCCCCTGGAAAGGCACGGCCTTTTCTCCTGGGGATTGAGCCAAGACCAGTAAAAACAACACGTGATCCAGGGCCCGGTAACCACGAGTCCAAGTTAATAGCTAGACTCATGCCCATGGTGATGGAGACACCCTAGTTTCTGGACTTTCCACCTCATCGTTTCCTTCCAGCTTTTAAGTTGTTCAAGTCAGGGAAGTAGTGCCCCTGGGGTGCAAGGAGCCTTGTTCACCTCCCCTCCCTCCCTCCTTCTCCCTCCCTTCCCCGTCCTCTCCCTTCCCCTCCCTCCCTCCCCTCTTCCCTCCTCCCCTCCCTCCCTTCCCCTGTCCTCTCCCTTCCCCTCCCTCCTCTTCCTTCCCTTCCTCCCTCACCCATCCTCTCCCCTCCCTGCCCACCCCCCCTCTGTCCTCTTCCCCTCCCTTCCTCTGCTTCCCCCTCCATCTCTCCCCTTCACCCTGCCCCTCCTCTCCCCTCATCCCCTCCCCCTCCCCTTCCCATCCCCCCTCTCCCCTTCATCTCTCCTTCCCTCCCCTCCTCTCCTCCTTCTCCCCTCCCTCCCTCCCCATTCCTGTCCCTTCTCTCCCCCTGCCTCTCCTCCTCTCCTTCGGTCCCTTCTCCTCCCCCCTCCCTTCCTCCACCTCCCTCTGCTCTCCCCTCCATCTCACTCCCCTCTGACCTGGCCTTGCAGCTCAGATTTAGGCCCCAGGAAAATCTTTTTTAAGCTGATGGAGGAGGGTTCCTGTTAACAAGACACTCCGGTTGGGCCGAGTGACTTGTTCTGTGGCTCAGTGGATCTGGGACCATGAGGCTCAGGCAGAAGAAGCAGGGGCTATTGCAGACTCTGAAGCCAGGAAGTCAGCCTGGATGGCCCAGCAGGCCCATCCCCCAGGCTTCTTGCTCCCGGTTTGCCACCTTAGATGTTGTCATAGAAGCAGCCAGGCCCTTCCCAGCTCCGCGTCCTCTTGGTCCTTTGGTGAGATCCTCCTCTCCTGGCCGGGATGATGGCTGGCGCGTGTGGTGCCTGGCGGTTAGTGTGAGCTCAGGCAGACCTTCCTCTGTTTCATGACCATGGAGCTACATGCAGAGATGCCCACCCCCGCTCTGAAGGGCACACTCCCCCCCCTGCACCTTGCCAGCCGGCTCCATGTCTGTTGTGAAAACCAACGGAGCATGGACGGACCCTCTGAGCAGAGCCTGGCGGTCTGAGTGCTTGGATGGTGTGGCTGCTGGAGACGGTTTTGGGGTCTATAAAACCTCCCTATGCCACACCAGGGTGCTTCCTTCTTTAACTCTGGTGCTGATTTGGGGTTTGCTGTCACCCTGGACGGCTGGTGGGTGGAGGCAGAAGAGGGGCCCTGGTCACCTGCCTCAGGAAGGCACGGGCCCCTGCAAAGGCCCCCACCCTGAGGCCGGGCCCTCCTGTGGCCTTCCTGTCATCTCCCACTCCAGCTTCCTTTCCACTGAGCCTGTGCTTCCCACAGGACGCACGGCCTCTTTCCGAGCTGTAACGGGAGCGTCGTGGATGGGACACACCTGCTCTGTTCAGGGCCCCCTGTTTTGTAATGTGTGCAGTACACTTCTGTAGGACCCAGCCTTCCCAAGAGGGCTCACTTATTAAAAGAATTTAAAATCCGAACACCTGCGAATCTTAAGTGGCCACTGAGCTCTGTCACCCACCGGCAGCACAGTCCCTTTCTTGTGGCGCTGGCCACGGTCTAACCTTGAGGTCAGGGAAGCTGGCTTCCCAGAATCGTCCATCCCCTGGCTGGTGCCTCCATCTTCCTGCCACAAAGGAAAGCGCCTTGGCCTCACGGTTCTTGCTGTCCCCTCCCTGCTCGCCGGGCTCCGTGTGACCTGCAGAAGCATCTTGTGGGCCTGCTGGGAGTGAGGAGGCTGCAGGCCCCAACCCCATCTCTGCCCCGGCTCCCAGCTGGCTTCGCTGCCTTTGAAAGGGAGGCCCCTGTTCCCGCCAGCTCTCTGGCTGGATAGGCGGTCGATCCCCCGGGGTGAGCAGCGCTTGATGGGGGTGTGTGTGTCTGAACAGATGGCCTACTGCCGGCACATCGGGGTGGAGTTCATGTTCATCAACGACCTGGAGCAGTGCCAGTGGATCCGGCAGAAGTTCGAGACACCCGGGGTCATGCAGTTCACCAGCGAGGAGAAGCGGACCCTGCTGGCCAGGCTCGTGCGGTCCACCAGGTGCGGGCTGTGCGGGGATGGGGGCAGGGCTGGGCACCGTGCTGGGCCATCCCCGCAGGAGTGTGACCTGGTGGTCCCTGGCCAGGTTTGAGGATTTCCTGCAGCGAAAGTGGTCGTCGGAGAAGCGCTTCGGTCTGGAAGGGTGCGAGGTGCTGATCCCTGCGCTCAAGACCATCATCGACAAGTCCAGTGAGAACGGGGTGGACTACGTGATCATGGGGATGCCCCACAGGTACGTGCCCACCGCCCTGGTGACCGTCCCCGCAGGCCCCACCACCACCCTGTGGGGCCCCAGCCAGGGGGTTAGGGGAGCCGAGGCTGAGGGCAGAGCACTCCCCACGGGCCTGTTTTCCACCCGCCCTCCTCGCACCGCCTTGGCCTCGGGCTCACCCCCCTCTGTGTCCCAGGGGGCGGCTCAACGTGCTTGCCAACGTCATCAGGAAGGAGCTGGAACAGATTTTCTGTCAGTTCGATTCCAAGCTGGAAGCCGCTGATGAGGTGAGGCACCTGGTTTCTTCTCGAGAAACCCACCCGAGACCCTCAGCTCCACTTGCCGCTCAGGACAGCCGTGCCCTCAGCAGGCCGGGGGCCTCCACACTGTCACACAGGTGGTGGCCAGCGGGTCACAGTCCTCCCGCTGGGGGCAAGGCCCTTCTCCCGGGGCCATGGATGGGAGCCATCTGGGGGAAAACCTTCCCATGCCTGCAGGAATGGGGGTTCTGGGAGCAGAAATGGCACAGAGCAGAGGGGTCATGAAGCCTGAGCATCTCCCTCCCTCCGAGGATACAGCCCCATGTTTGTGTGTCAGGGCTCTGGGGACGTGAAGTACCACCTGGGGATGTACCACCGGCGGATCAACCGCGTGACCGACAGGAACATCACCCTGTCACTGGTGGCGAACCCTTCCCACCTTGAGGCTGCCGACCCCGTGGTGATGGGCAAGACAAAGGCGGAGCAGTTCTACTGTGGGGACACGGAGGGGAAGAAGGTAAGGTCGCGGGGGCCGGCCAGGGCAGCCCTGAGGCCACAGTGTCCGGGACGGGCTCCGAGCCCCAGTCACGTCTTCCACCTCGGGGTTGTGGAACTGAACAAAGTATTCTGAACAGACTGGGGCGGAATCCTAGATAGTGACCCAGTCGCGCCTCCAGAGGTGCTCCCTCCCAGGTCGCGAGTTCCAGAGCCGGGCAGGGGGTGGGCTGCTCCCGTCATCACACCTGTGGTGAAGCCAGGCTTGCAAATAAGAACCTTCTCTGGAGGTGACAGACGGGGCTGAGGTGCAGGTAGATTGGGGTGCTGGGGGCAGAGTGGGGTGCGCTGGCCTGGGGGTGTCCTTAGAGGAGGCAGACTCTCTAGAGGTGGAGCCAAGTGTCAGCCTACTTGAAGTTCCGTAATTCGAAGTACCGTGGGTCTGCTAGTTCTGCGCTCAGAGAGCGACCCAGGGAACTGCCGTTCGCGGCAGTGGGTCTGCAGTGATGGGTCTGGGCGTGGCGTCGGGGCCGGACGTGTTTCCTGCACTGACAGGTACCCCCGCCCTCGCAGAGAAAGGGCCTGGCCCGCGGGGAGCGGGGAGCCTGTCAGGATGTGAAGGTCATGGCCCTGGGAGCAGCAACGACACGGTGGCTGCAGGGGGTGGCGGTGGTCACCAGGGCCTCTAGCGCTCCCGTCGTCCTCGGCTAGGACACGGCCCGTGGAGCCAGGTTGGGGAACGAGGTTGCAGTAAAGTCTGTGCGATGTCCTCATTTGTAAGTGAGACAAAAAGCCCCTTGACCAGTGCTCACTCGGAGTGCTGGACACGTCCTGGAAAGCAACGAGTCACTAGGTGAAAGCCGAAGGACGTCGAGCATGCTCCAGGTGGTGGCAGCCGTCAGTCCCACCATGAGACAGGAGGCCAGGACAGGCTGGTTAGCCCCACGTGCTCACCAGGCACTCATTTTCGGGAGGGTTCTTTCCTGGTGTGCAAAGCCCACCCCTCGAGCACCCACCTCCGTGTAGGAGCCACTCGGACCCTCGCCTGCCCCAGCCATGGATCCAGACCCCACAGTCCTTCACACCTGTTCTCCTTGCTGCTTGTCCAGAACCCCCAGCAATTAGCTGATTTCTGTTAAACTGAGAACTCAGAGAGCTAGCGTCTGTTACGTGACCTTCCACATTTCAGAAAACTTATCTACTCTCTGTACACGGGACCAGGGTTGTTCTGTGACCTGGGAGAAGACAGGGCCTGACCCAGTAGGGCCCTGGGGTGTTTGTGGGGAAGCAACCCCCAGTGCAGGAGGGCGGCCCGCTCACTAGGGTGCCATCAGACGCAAGGAGCGGCGGGCCCCATGGTGTCAGCACCGAGCACCGCGCTGAGGGAGTCTCAGGGACGGCCGTGCAGCTGGGCGAGGGCCCCAGTGTGGCTTCCCCAGGAGGTCCAGATGGGAGGCTCCCCAAAGCGCCCAACAGTGGGAGGCCAAGCGTGTGCGGAGAAGGCTCTGGCAGGACTCCCCGTGGCCTTCCTACCTGCCCTTCTGAGGAGGCCCCTGCATAAACCTGTCCCAGTGAGCATCCCTGCGGCCAGAGGCAGGACACAAGGGTTCCATTTTGTCCCCGGAAAGGACACGGTAAACCCTCCCCTCCTGGCAGGGGGCACACGAGGGCTTCCGGGAGCAGTGTCTCGTGGTGCGGGAGGTGTCCGTGGATGCGGAGGGAGGACGGCACTGAACAGAGTCGGGTTGCACGCGGCAGCATCGCGTCCTCCTGTGGACGCAGATGCTGAGCAACACCTTTGTGCACAGGCTGGTCTACCCGGCCGTCCCTGCAAGCAGGCTCCTGGAGAAGTGTCTCCTTCCAGGCTGTGCGGGGGCCACCGTCCAGACGACACGGGGCCCCCACCCCGATTGTGGGACGATGGGAGCCGCCCAGTGTGATAGAAGTCAGTGACGGCCGACTGAATAGCATAGGAACCGTGAGCACACATGAATGCAAATAAAAGGCAAGAAGGGGAGGCTCTTGCAGATCCCTGTAGGAGGGACACCTGGCAGCACCCAGGAGAGGCTGCTGCTGCCGCCGGGCAGGGGCTGGTGAGGAGCGGGACCCCGAGGTTCTCATGACCGAGGGGGAACAGTGAGGGGGAGGGAGACGCTGTCCAGGAACACCGGGACGCCCGCCGGCGTGGGGCAGGCCAGCTGGGGCGTCGCCCGGTGTGGAGTGCGCCGTTCATGGGGTGGTCACGAAGGCCTGTCTGGGCCGTGGAGACAGCAGAGGCACTGGGCTGCCCCCCGCCCCGGGCAGAGCCCGGCCAGCGTTGCCCTCCTGCCGGGAGGGTCCCGCGGGCCGTGCCCAGCATGGCGTCCGTGGGCTCTGTAGCAGACGGTGGCTGAGTGGCGGGTGTGCCAATGGCGCAAGGCAGGGCCCGGGCGGGGCCTGGGGGTCATGTGTTCTCCTGCCACTTTGGTGTTTGTTTTGTTAAGATTCTATTTATTTATTTGCCAGAGAGAGAGCACAAGTAGGCAGAGAGGCAGGCAGAGGGAGAGGGAGAAGCAGGCCTCCCACGGAGCAGGAAGCCTGATGTGGGGCTCAATCCCAGGACCCCGGGACCATGACCTGAGCCTAAGGCAGACGCTCAACCATCTGAGCCACCAGGCGCCCCTCCTGCCACTTTGTTTTTGTTTCTAAGTTTGAAGTGATCTCAAAATGCACTATTTTTGGAAAAGCAGATTGTGACTCAGTTTCTGGTGTGGCCTGCGGCTGTTTTGCATTTGGGGTCTCCTTTGCACGTCTGCAGGTCATGTCCATCCTTCTGCACGGAGACGCCGCCTTTGCCGGCCAGGGCATCGTGTATGAGACCTTCCACCTGAGCGACCTGCCCTCCTACACGACTCATGGCACCGTCCACGTGGTCGTCAACAACCAGGTAACCGGGGCCCCGGGACCATGGAGGCCACAGGCCTCCTCCTCGGGGCTCTGTGCTTACAGCCGTCTGACGTAGAGTGACATGTCTCAGTTATTGAGGACGGTTCTCTGATTATAAAGATACGTCTTTTATAAAAGATGTGGACAACGCGGGAAACCTTTTTTAAAAAAGGAGAGATTTTGGTGATGTTATTTAAGACAGTGACATTACCTTGGAATATTTTCCTCCAGCTCCACAAGCATATAGATGGCTGTTCTTATTGAAGAAATTGAGGTTTTATACACGGTGTTCTACCCATTTCTTACTCATCTCATTATTATCTCATGTCCTTATATACTCTTAAAATATTAATTTTAAAGATTTTTTTTTTCTTTATCTGAGAAAAAGAGAGCGCACGCGTGTGTACAAGCGGGGGGCAGGGGAGCAGAGGGAGAAGCAGGCTCCCCGCAGAGCAGGGAGCCTGACGCAGGACTCGATCCCAGGACCCCAGGATCATGACCTGAGCCGAAGGTAGACGCCTCACTGAGCCACCCAGGCACCCCTTAAGATACTAATTTTAATGGAAATACCTGTCATAGGTTGCTTCATAAAACACGTTGCCATGTTGTGAGACTTACGGGATTCTCATTTCTCACTGTTCTAAGTAATGCTGTGAAGAACGTTCTTGTAAGGGGATATTTCAGCCCAGTTCTGACATATCCCGCTGCCTATCGCCAGCCCGTGTAAACTGTCCTGTGACAGATACTCTGGGGCCTCCGCGGGCAGGTGCTGCACCAGGCCGCAGCAGAGAGGGAGCATGCTCCCCGCCGCCTCGGAGCTTGCACGGGTTTCCCCGAGGGTTTGATCTCTAAGTGCAGATTGATGGTCCAGTAGGCAAATGATGGGGACATCGGATCCAGGCAGGGAAGGGGTCCCTGTGTCCAAGGGAGGGGATGAGGCCATCCGCACTGAGTTTGGTCAGTGCACGGCCATCGGCCAGCTTCTGTCGGGCCCCACGTGCAGGAGGAGGCCACTGGAAGGACAGGAGCCAGGGAGTGACGGGATAGCTTCATTTGCAGAGGTGATTTGTTTGGGGGTGGGTGGTGCCTAGAGGAAGCAGGGACAGTTGCAGCGGGGCGCAGGGAGGGAACATCGAAGTCAGCGCGGCGGCCATTCTGCTGTAAAGCCGGAGAGCCCGAAATGTGAAAGGTCGGGCACGAACATAACATGCAGTGTGACCTACTGTGTGCTGGGTGCCAAGCTAGGCACGCACGGGAGCTCCTACCGCGGCCACTGTGCCCTGGGTGGAATCGTTCCAGTTCTCCAGAAGAGAGACTGGAGCAGAGAGTGGATAGCTTGCTTGAGAGTCAGTATTCGATGTGCTTTGTTTCAAAGAACGGTATCAGGAAGAATTTTGAAAAAATGCCAAAGACACCGAAAGGTCTAGAAACCCACAAAAAACCCGTCACTTCATGGGGCGCCTGGGTGGCTCAGTTGGTTCAGCGACTGCCTTGGGCTCAGGTCATGATCCTGGAGTCCCGGGATCGAGTCCCGCATCGGGCTCCCTGCTCGGCAGGGAGTCTGCTTCTCCCTCTGACCCTCCTCCCTCTCATGCTCTCTGTCTCTCATTCTCTCTGTCTCAAATAAATAAATAAAATCTTTAAAAAAAAAACAAAAACCCGTCACTTCAGTAGTCTGAACAGATGACCAAGAACAGAGTAGACTCCTTGCTTGTGGGTTGGGGCTGCCATGCTAACAGGAGAACAGTCTTCACTCTGGAGGAAGGGCAGCCGAGGTCAGAGTGACTGGAAGCCCAAGACACAGGGTAGCTCACTAGAATCTAGGTAGAATTTTCCAGTTGTTTCCAGACTGGGGGAGACCAGTAAAAGGTAACCTCTTCGGGATCCTGATAGGCTGCCGGACACCTACAACATTTTGTTCTAGGGAACAGAAAGGACAGGCTCTAGTCCCGGGAAAAGGCCTGACCAGATTCTCAGCCCAGTCTCGGGAGGCGTCCGGCAGCACTCAGTGCAGACGCGGGAATTAGATGAGCTTTTTATTGCTGTCCTCTCCGTATGGTAGAGTCCAGCCGTGCTGGTGCA
The DNA here is from genome assembly GCF_029215605.1 of Mirounga angustirostris. Lineage (NCBI taxonomy): Eukaryota > Metazoa > Chordata > Mammalia > Carnivora > Phocidae > Mirounga > Mirounga angustirostris. Next base: position 105,273,311 of record NW_026991720.1, on the reverse strand, counting down.
CGCTCCTCCGGGCCAGGACAGGTGCTGCGGGCACACGCTGTCCTCTCCCAGCCCGCCGCCACCGTGGCCCGTGAACGGAGACCTGCAGTGCGGGCCGCACCCCCCCAGCGAGACTGCTCCACGTGCACCCGAGTTCATGGGGGTTGGTTCCTCGGCCTCTGCGTGGTTCTCAGTGGTATAGTCCGTCACCACGGTGGGTGGGAATTTGCATCATTCCCAGCTTGGCGGTGAGGACTGAAGTCACTGTAGAGGTTCACAGACAGATTTCGGCATGCACGTCAGTTTCTCACTCCGTGAGATTACCGAATGCACGATAACTGGGGACTGTACCCAGAACGCCCGCGCCATCTGCAGTGAATGAGATCGCCGGCCTTACTGGCCTGGGTGTTGTCAGACCTGCCGGCCTGCAGTATAGCACATGGCTCGCTCTTCCTTCTCCTAAAGGCTAAAGACGGGGGCGTCCTCTACGGAAGGGGGCTCTGGGGAGGCTGCTGCTTTTATTGTTAAAACTCGAGAGTTCTTTATACCTTCTGGATGCAAATCCCTTATAGCAAAGATGTGTTTGCAAAGGTTTCCTCCCATTCTGTGGCTTATCTTCATTCTCCAACCATTATCTTTCACAGACCAGGGATTTTTTATGCTGGTGAAGTCCAATTTATGATTTTATTGCTTTTGCGGATCATGTTTTTGATGCCAGGTCTAAGGAAAGTTTGCCTGACCGAGGTCACAAAGATTCCCCTCCAGCTGCTGGAAGTTTCAGTTTCACGTTTTGTGTGTAAGTCTGTGTTGCCTTTGGAGTTTGGAAAGGGATATCGATATCCCTTGTTTCAGGATAATCTGTTGAAAGGACTGTTTTTGCTGGAAATGAATTGACCACGCGTCTGCGGGTCTCTTCTTCTCCACTGATGTGTGTCTGTCCGTTTGGCCGACACTGCACCCCCTCGATGACCATGGCTCTGCCATCAGTCTGGAAACTGGCGCGAGTCCTCCAACGTTGCTACTTCTTAAAGTTGTTGTGGTGATTCTGTCCCTAGCTTTTTCATATACATTTTACAGTCAGCTTGTTGATTTCCACAAAGAAAACTCTGCTAGTGGTTTTTTTTTTTTATTCTTATGTTAATCCCCATACATTACAACATTAGTTTTAAATGAAGTGTTCCATGATTCATTGTTTGTGCATAACACCCAGTGCTCCATGCAGAATGTGCCCTCCTCAATACCCACCACCAGGCTGACCCATCTCCCACCCCCCTCCCCTCTAGAACCCTCAGTTTGTTTTTCAGAGTCTATCGTCTCTCATGGTTCGTCTACCCCTCCGATTTGCCCCGCTTCATTCTTCCCCTCCCGCTACCTTCTTCTTCTTCTTTTTTTTTTTTTCTTAACATATATTGCATTATTTGTTTCAGAGGTACAGATCTGAGATTCAACAGTCTTGCACAATTCACAGCACTTACCAGAGCACATACCCTCCCCAGTGTCTATCATCCAGTCACCCCATCCCTCCCACCCCACCCCCCACTCCAGCCACCCTCAGTTTGTTTCCTGAGATTAAGAATTCCTCATATCAGTGAGGTCATATGATACATGTCTTTCTCTGTTTGACTTACTTCGCTTAGCATAATACCCTCTAGTTCTACCCATGTCCTTGCAAATGGTAAGATTTTGGGGTTTTTTATGGCTGCATAATATTCCATTATATATATATATATATATATATATATATATATATATATATATATATATATATATACCACATCTTCTTTATCCATTCATCTGTCGATGGACATCTTGACTCTTTCCACAGTTTGGCTATTGTGGACATTGCTGCTATAAACATCGGGGTGCACGTACCCCTTCAGATCCCTACTTTTGTATCTTTGGGGTAAATACCCAGAAGTGCAATTGCTGGATCATATGGTAGCTCTATTTTCAACTTTTTGAGGAACCTCCATACAGTTTTCCAGAGTGGCTGCACCAGTTTGCATTCCCACCAACAGTGTAGGAGGGTTCCCCTTTCTCCGCATCCCCGCCAACATCTGTCGTTTCCTGACTTGTTCATTTTAGCCATTCTGACTGGTGTGAGGTGGTATCTCATTGAGGTTTTGATTTGGATTTCCCTGATGCCGCTCTGCTAGTGTTTTGATTAGAAGTCTGTGGAATCAGTATGTCCATTTGGGAAGAATTGCAGCCTTCACAACACTGAGCCTTCTGATCTGACAATACGATACAGTTTCCCTCGTAGGTATTTTGTAGCTCTCAGCCTATAGATCCTGCACATTTTGTGAGGCTTACTCCTAAATATTTGATTGTTTGGGGGCCATTATAAATGATACTTTGTAAAAATTTCAGTTTCTCATGGTTACCAGGATGTAGAAATAGAATTCAGTTTTGCGTTTTGTACCCCACAACCTTATTAAACTCACTTTCAATAATTTGTTTGTGATGCTGTGGAATCTTGTATAAACAGTCGTGTCTCAACGAGAGACGATCTTGTTTCTTCCTTTCTTGTAGATAAGTGTCTTGTATTCCTGTCTCTCAGCCTGCTGTGTGGCCGGCATGGTGCGTGAGTGGGCAGCGTGGACAGCCCGTCCTCGTTCCCGATTTAGGAGAAAAGCTTTCGGTCTTGGCCTTTCACTGCAGTGCTTACTGAAGGTTTTCTGCCGTGTCCTTTGCAGGCTAAGGGAGCTCTCTTCTGTTCCTGATTCGTGGACGGTATTTATCACAAATGGATGGTTTTTGTCCGATGCTTCTCGGCGTCTGTTAAGATGACCCTGTGGTTTGCTGGTGGCGGATTCCATCCTGAGTGTGGAGTCTTGTGTCTGCGCTCGTGTGTTCTTGTTGCGTCTGCCTGGGGTCGGGGTCGGGGTCGTGCCAGCCTCGGCAGGTAGGAGGGGGACTGCTCCCTCCCGCTCTGTTTTCTGGACAAGTCTGTGTAGGACTGGTGTTAACTTCCTCTGTAAGCGCTCGGTGGAATCTGCCAGTAGGGGACCTCTGGGCCTAAGTTTTCTTTACGGGAAGGCTCTTTCCCTTTGTCTTCCGTTTCCAGAAGCTCGGTGAGATGTGCCTTGGCATGGATGTCTTTGGGATCAGCCTGCTTGGGGTTTGCTCAGCTCTTCTCTGTTTGTTTTAACAGCTTTCCTGAGATCTAATTCACACACCACACGCTTTGCCCACTCACGGCATACAATGGAGCTGCTTCTAGTGTCTTCACAGACACCACAGCTTCCGCCCCAGTTGTAGAACATGTTATCATCTCAGGGAGTTCTGCGTCCCTTAGCCGTCCTGCGCCTGCCCTGTCCTTCCCAGCCCCAAGCAGCTGTTATCATAGCATAATCGGGACTTCCTCCCTTTAATGCCCATGCAGTATCTAGTGTGTGGCTCTGGCGAGTTCCGTTCCCCCATTTATCAGGTGAGGGACATTGGAGTTACTTAAGCCTCCTGGCTGTTACTGTGATGTGGCGCTGCTCTGGGCACAGGTGTCCGTGTGGCATGTACCCGGGAGTGGGATTGTGGGTCACGTGGGGGCCCCGTGTACCCCTGTGAGGGCCCAGCACACTGTTTTCCAAGGTGGCTGCGCCGTTGGGCCTGCCAGCAATGTATGAGGGTTCCAGTTCTCCCTCCTCTTCATGACGCCCGTTCTTGTCTCCTTTCTCTCGTAGCCACCGAAGTAGATGAGAACTGGTGTTGGCTTGCATTTCCCTAGTGACTGATGACGTTGAGCATCTGCACACGTGTCTTTTGGCCTTGTGTATGTCTTCTTTGGAGAAATGTCTACAAAGATCTTCTGCCCGTTTTTAGTTTTTTTAATTTTTTTTAAAAGATTTTTATTTGAGAGAGAGAGAGAGAGACAGTGAGAGAGGCAGAGGGAGGAGCAGGCTTCCCCGCTGAGCAGGGAGCCCGACGTGGGGCTCGGTCCCAGGACCCTGAGACCATGACCTGAGCCGAAGGCAGGCGCTTAACGACTGAGCCACCCAGGTGCCCTTAATCAAAAAATATACATATTTTTTATTTATTTTGAGCGAGCTAGCACACAAGTGAGAGAGCACAAGCAGGGGGAAGGGCAGAGGGAAGAGCAGGCTTCCCCGCTGAGCAGGGAGCCCGACGTGGGGCTCGGTCCCAGGACCCTGAGACCATGACCTGAGCCGAAGGCAGGCGCTTAACGACTGAGCCACCCAGGTGCCCTTAATCAAAAAATATACATATTTTTTATTTATTTTGAGCGAGCTAGCACACAAGTGAGAGAGCACAAGCAGGGGGAAGGGCAGAGGGAAGAGCAGGCTTCCCCGCTGAGCAGGGAGCCCGACGTGGGGCTCGGTCCCAGGACCCTGAGACCATGACCTGAGCCGAAGGCAGGCGCTTAACGACTGAGCCACCCAGGTGCCCTTAATCAAAAAATATACATATTTTTTATTTATTTTGAGCGAGCTAGCACACAAGTGAGAGAGCACAAGCAGGGGGAAGGGCAGAGGGAAGAGCAGGCTTCCCCGCTGAGCAGGGAGCCCGACGTGGGGCTCGGTCCCAGGACCCTGAGACCATGACCTGAGCCGAAGGCAGGCGCTTAACGACTGAGCCACCCAGGTGCCCTTAATCAAAAAATATACATATTTTTTATTTATTTTGAGCGAGCTAGCACACAAGTGAGAGAGCACAAGCAGGGGGAAGGGCAGAGGGAAGAGCAGGCTTCCCCGCTGAGCAGGGAGCCCGACGTGGGGCTCGGTCCCAGGACCCTGAGACCATGACCTGAGCCGAAGGCAGGCGCTTAACCGACTGAGCCACCCAGGCGCCCCTCTTCTGCCCATTTTTAAATTAGATTGTCTTTTTATTATTGAGTTGTAAGAATTCTTCATACAGTGTGGATACGAGCCCTTCATCAGGTATATGACTTGCAAATACTTTCTCTCTGGGGGTTTTTCACTTTCTTGGATGTCTTTTGAAGCACCAAAGTTTTGTTTTCTCGCTCCTGTGTTTTCCTCGAAGCTCTTAATGTCTGTGACCCCCTGGTGTTACCTTCTACGTGTGGGCCAAGGAAGGAGCTTCATTCTGTTAGACGCGGACACTGCCTCTGGAGAAGATCCTTCCCCCGCCCAAGTGACTTGGCATCATTCAGCATCTCCAGTCCGTAAATTTACAGCTTTTGACACACTTGGGGGATTTTCAAACATTATTTCTTTTTTTCTTTAAGCCACGGCCTTCACCCCTTTTACCCATGCTCTCCACCCCTCACCTCTGGCAACCACCAATATGTTCTCTTGTGTCTGTGAGTTTGGGTTTTGTCTTGTTTTAGGCTTTACATACAAATGAGATCATATAGTATTTGTCTTCGACTTATTTCGCTTAGTGTAATGCCCTCCAGGTCCATACGTGTCGTCACAGACGGAAGATTTCCTTCTTTGATTTCTGAATAATACTCCATTGTGTATCTGTACACCACGTCTTCATCCATTCGTCCGTTGATGGATACTTGGCTATTGTAGATAATGCTGCAGTAAACATAGGGGTGCATGTATCTTTTTGAGTTAGCGATTTTGTTTTCTTAGGATAAATACCCAGAAGTGGAATTACTGGATCACACGGGATTTCCATTTTTAACTTTTTGAGGAACCTCCATACTGTTGTCCAGAGGTGGCATTCCCACCAACAGTGCACGAGGGGTCCCCTTTCTCTGCATCCTCGCCAACATCTGTTGTTTCTGGTGTTGCTGACTTAGCCATTTTGGCAGGTGTGAGGTGGTATCTCATTGTGCTTTTGATTTGCATTTCCCTGATGATGAGTGATGTGGAGCATCTTTTCAGGTGTCTTTTGGGCATCTGGATGTCTTCTTTGGAAAAGTGTCTATTTGGGCCCTCTGCCTATTTTTTAATTGGATTGTTTGGTTTTTGCTGAGTTGTATCAGTTCTTCATATATTTTGGATATGAATCCCTAATCAGACATACAATTTGCAGATATTTTCTCCCATCCCATAGGCTGCTTTTTCGTCGTTAATCGTTTCCTTTGCTGTGCAGAAGCTTTTTAGTTTGACATAATCCCACTGGTTTATCTTTGCTTTTGGTGTCAGATCCCCAAAATCACGAAGACTGATGTCCAGGAGCTTATTATGCCTGTGTTTTCTTCTGGGAGTAAGAGGTCTTACATTCAAGTCTTTAATCCATTTTGAGTTTATTTTTGTGTGTGGTGTAAGAATGGGGTCCAGTCTCATTCTTGTGCACATGGCCGTCCAGGTTTCCCAGCGCCACTTGGGGAAGAGACTGTGCTTTCCTCGTTGTATATTTTTGGCCCCTTTTTCATAACTTAACTGGCCACGTAGGCATGGGTTCTGTACCATCGGTGGGTGCCTTCCTGTGCCAGCACCACGCTGGTTGGGTTACTACGACTCTGCAGGATCGTTTGGAGTCAGGCAACGTCGTGACACCTCCAGGTCTGTTCTTCCTCCTCGGTGCAGCTGTGGCTACTCGTGGTCTTGAGGTTCCATGTACATTTTAGGATTTGTTGCTCTATTTCTGTGTAAAAACGCCCCTGGTATTTTGGTAGGGATTGTGTTCAATCTGTAGATTGCTTTGGGCAGTGTGGACATTTTAATGTTAATTCCTCCAATCCATGAGCATGGTGCGTCTTTCCATTTGTCTGTGTCGTCTTCAGTTTCTTTCATCAACATGGTACAGTTTTCAGAGGACAGTTCTCTCCCCTCGCTGCATTCACTCCTACAGACGCGATTTCTTATTTCAGGTACTTACTCAGCCCCGCATCTCCTGTTTCTGGGTCTCCAGGGGTACTAGCACCAGACCTGTCGTTACAGCCTCCGGTTCCAGTCAGGCTCTCCGTTTGTTGAGATTCGGGGTGACCTCAAGGTCACGGGTTCTTTCCTCTCTGCCCCCGTTCTGCTGTAGAGAGCTCCATCCAGGTTTTTCCCCCCAGTTTTTTGTTTGTTTTTGTTTCTTAGAGAGAGCACGAGTAGGGTGGAGGGGCAGAGGGAGGAAGAGAGAGTCTCAAGCAGACTCCTACACTCAGCACAGAGCCTGACGCAGGGCTCAATCTCCTGACGCTGAGATCGTGACCTGACCCAAAATCAAGAATGGGACGCTCAACCGACTGAGCCACCCGGATCCCCCAGCATTTTTTTATTTTTCGGTTCTAAACTTTTCACGTCACTCTCGTTTCTTTTATGTTTTTGCTGAGAGTTTTTATTTTTTCATGTGTTTCAGGCATGTTCATAATTTTCATCGAAGCATTTTTATGATGTCTTTTTTAATATCTTTGTCAGATAATTCTAACATCCGTGTCATCTTGGTGTTGGCTTCTGATGATTGCTTTTCTCATTCAACCTGAGGTTTTTCCAGTTGTTGTTTTTCAGATGAAACCAGGACATCTTGGGCTTTGTGTCGAGACTCAGATCTCACTTAAATCTTCTGTTGGGGGCGCCTGGGTGGCTCAGTTGGTTAAGCGACTGCCTTCGGCTCAGGTCATGATCCTGGAGTCCCAGGATCGAGTCCCGCATCGGGCTCCCTGCTCGGCGGGGAGTCTGCTTCTCCCTCTGACCCTCCTCCCTCTCATGTGCTCTCTCTCATTCTCTCTCAAATAAATAAATAAAATCTTTAAAAAAAAAAAAAGTGAGAAGACGGGGGCGCCTGGGTGGCTCAGATGGTTAAACGTCTGCCTTCGGCTCAGGTCATGGTCCCAGGGTCCCGGGATCGAGTCCCGCATCGGGCTCCCTGCTCGGCGGGGAGCCTGCTTCTGCCTCTGACCCTCCCCCCTCTCATGTGCTCTCTCTCTCTCATTCTCTCTGTCTTAGATAAATAAATAAAATCTTTGAAAAAAAAAAAAATCTTCTGTTGGGACTCACCTCCTGGGCATCTCAGTTGGGGGTGGGAGTCCAGGTTCCCCACCCGTATCTTCCATGCCCCAGGGAGGGGAGGGCAGGCAGGGCGGCACATGGGCTCTGGTGCTGCTCTGCACCTGGCCTCCCCTGGCACCAGGGAGGGGTGGGTGCCTAATCAGCTCATTGCCGCTGGCCTGGCCCCCCACCCCAGCCTTTGTTGGTGGGGGTGGGGAAGGCCGTGAGCTGACAGGGTAGTTACTAATCTAAGAATGTTGGCTCCTAGGGGCGCCTGGGTGGCTCAGTGGGCAGAGCATGCGACTCTCGATCTCAGGGTCAGGAGTCCGAGCCCTACGTTGGGGTAGAGATTACTTTAGAATAAATAAATAATTTAAAATTCAAAAACCTCAAAAATAGAACAGTATTAATTTTTAGAAAAAAGAAATATTGTATTTTGAGGGTCTTGCTCTTGGTCCTCTGGTTTTTCCTCGTCTGTTCCTGCTGGTGTGTCTGCGCTTCCTGCCTCTCTAGCGCCCAGGCTGGGGCACGGGAGGGGACAGACAGTGCTGGGACCTGTCACTGAGTCGCTCCTCGGAGCCTGAGGTCCCTGGCTGGTCTGCCTTCTGTCTGCCGTCGGAGTGTCGTGTTTGTACTGCATATGACATCCTGGGTTTCCAGCCGCCCTTGGCAGGAGGAATAGGGAAAAGCTCATCTTCATCTTGCAGAAGTGGAAGTCCCTATGAGAACGTTTGTTTTAAGTATAAATTCAATTTCTTTAGTAAATATAAGACTATCCAAGTGACCCGTTTGTTCTTGAGTGGCTCTGATGACTTCTTTAAGTGGTAGAATTTATGGTCCAGGAGTCTGTAATGTTCTGTTCTTAGAGTCTGTACTGAGGGCCCTTCTCTCGTTCCTGATCCTGATAATTCAGGTCTTTTCTCTTTTTTTCGTAGTTGGTCTGGCTGTAGATTTGCCATTCCTTTCAGAGGAACAGCTCTGGTTTCGTTGCATTTTCTGCATTTCCCTGTTTTTTAGTCGTTGATTTCTGCTCTTTGTTAGCCCTTTCCTTCTACTTGCTTTGGATTTAATTTAGCCTCCTCTCTCTGGTTTCTTAGATCACTGATTTGAAACCTTCCTTCTTTGCAATGTAACATTTAATAACATTCCAGTATGAGGACCACATGACACAAATACAGTGTAGGTGGGCCGTGGGTTTGTCGAGATTCTCGTGACAGAATGTGACGCATTTTGGTGGCACTTAAGCGAGACAGACGAGTGTTGCAGGATGGCACAGGGTCTGGAAGCTGCCATACCAGCAGTGACCCAGGAAGCCGGAAGACCCCTGGGAGCATGAGAGCTGTTTTACCAGAATCAGGGATTCGTGTCGCAGGAGTGCGCTGGCAGAGTGGGTAACAGCCACCGGAAAGCAGACTTCGGCTGAGTGACAGGAAGACCTTCCAGCAGTCAGATCGGCTCCAGCCGGGGACTAGCTTCAGGGTTGGAGGAGACGGGGCCCCAGCCAGGGATGACGAGAGTAAACCATTTGGCTTTGGGGTCTCTGGCGCTCACACCAGCAGCTCCACTTAGTGGGGTCTTCGCACTGGTACACCCTGCTGGATGTCCACCCAGAGCTGTCTTTGAAGACCTCGCTGCTGCACTGAGACCAGAAGCCAGAATTTTCATCACTAGGTCAATAGGGAGCTGGTTAAGTAATTAATGGTGTACCCATACGTGTGTTAGAAGACTTAAGTGAATTAACTCATGAAAATCAATATACATAAAATGCTCAGAATAGCGCCTGGCCTGTAAGTAGGCACCGTGTGAGTTGACTGCAGTGAAACTATTTAGAAGACTGTTGACTGATCCACCGGATCTATTAGGCGGAGGAAAGCAGAGAGCATTGTGCACATACACCCGTCTCCCTGTGTCCACACGTGTGTGCGCGCACATCCACACGCGCTCGAAGACACAGAAGTTGGTAGCGGCAGAGGGTATTTGGAGGGCGGCCAGCGGACCGAGGTCTTGTCAAAGCAGCACACGTCCCACGAAGTTCTAGAAACAACGTGCATATCGTGACCACCTGCTCACAGTTCCTGCACTTGTTTCCCTAAATGAGGAGACCCGGATGGGACGATGAGATTGTTCAAGACGTGTTCATCAGAATTCTCCCCGGTACATCGTTCTTTAGTGTTCTCGTCAGTTCCTGACCATTTCTGACCTGTTCTTTAGGCAGTGTGTTCAAGAGATTATGTAAAATTCCCAGACTTCGTCAGAGCTCCGGTTCTGCTCGAGTTATCTTTAATCTCTACACCGACTTGGACGCCACAGATCATGACCTGCTGTGGGGGTCAGGCCCGTGACATCTGTAGCAGGAGAAGAGGTGCTGCTTTCCTGACGCTCCCCCCGTTGCTCTGAGACCACGCCTAGGATTTGACCTTCTGAAATTCTCTCCTGAGGAAGCTTGTCAGATGCTCAAGATTTGTCTGTGTTTGTCAAAACCATAATTGTACTACTTTGAAAAGTAGGAAGGAAGCCACGTGTCCGACACCAGAAGTCTTGGCCTACATTTTGGCAAAGTCCTAGGAAGCAGTGCTGTATAATCTGAAAACATTTAATACCCCGGAGAAATGGTCAGAGTCGGGGGCAAGGCGGTACGGGGCACGCACTTGCTGCTGGCCGGAGCGCGAGGGGCCCCCCACGGCCGAGAGCAGTCCGCTGGCGTCGGCGGCCTGCGGCTCAGTGCTCCCTTCCCGGGTGCGCTCAGTGTTCGCTGGAGCAAACCTGTGTGGGAATGTGTCCACCAACGGGGAGCGGACGGATGCCAGTGCCGTGAAAACCAAGGAAGGCGGGCAGTCTTCCAGATTAAGGGAGACGAGAGAGGGCACAGGGTGCTGGATTGGACACTGGGCCGGGGCAGAAAGGTTGGGCGGGCGTCACGAGGCAGACAGTGTGTGTGTGGAGACAGTGGGTCAGGTGACCCACTCTGGGACGTGGAATTGGTCAGGCTGGTCAGGGAACGTCCCTGTTTTAGCAAATGCGGACTCCCTGCAACTTAGCCCTGCATGGCCGGGGAGGAAGAGCGTGGACCGCAAAAGGAAACAAGTGACAGGTGGCAAATCTGAGTAAAGACTCTGGGAATTCTTTGTGTTATTCTTTCAACTTTCTCAAATCTGAAATTGTATAAAAACTGTGAAGTAGCGACAAGCCTAAGAAGATCGTGTGTGTTGTTTGGGCCGCGAAGGCCCCGCTGCAGCAGAAGTGGGTCATGTTCCGGGAGCTCAGGCGTGACCACTGTGGTATTATCAAGTGTGTGTGGTGTGACGTGTTTCGTAGACATCAACAGGAAGTGCAGGTTACAAAATTATGAATATAGACTTTTTAGTACCTCGACAGAGTAAGGAGTATCATGAAGGCCTTAAATTTGCCTTTCCAAGAAACAGTGCTCATAATGTTAGCTCATCATGTTAAGTGAACAAACTGCTGAGTTATAGAACAGCGTCCAAAGTTTTAAATATGTATTATATGTACATGGGCAAAGAAAAACATCAAAATATTTACACTGTAGCTAGTGGAAAGACACGTAACTTTGTTTAAATTAACTTTATATTTTTATACTGTCTTCTAAACTGTATGTGTTGAACATGTATGAAATTTATTTGCAGAATAGGAAACAACAAAACAATAAAATAACAAAAACGCAGGGGCACCTGGGTGGCTCAGTCGGTTAAACATCTGCCTTTGGCTCAGATCGTGATCTCAGGGTCCTGGGATCGAATCCTGAGTCAGGCTCCCTGCTCAGGGAGCCTGCTTCTGTCTTTCCCTCTGCCCCTGCTTGAGCACTCTCTCCCTGTCAAATGAATAAATAATCTTAAAATTAAAAAAAAAAAAACCCACAAAAACCTGAATAGCCACTTGGGGACTCAGGAGGGCAGGCTTGGCCGGGTGGCCACCAGCTAGTGGCACTCCACCCCACCCTACCCCCACCGCCAGCACCCAGCCCCGCCCAGCAGCATGTCCCTTGCAGATCGGCTTCACCACAGACCCGCGCATGGCCCGCTCCTCGCCCTACCCCACTGACGTGGCCCGCGTTGTGAACGCCCCCATTTTCCACGTGAACTCGGACGACCCAGAGGCCGTCATGTACGTGTGCAAGGTGGCAGCCGAGTGGCGGAGCACCTTCCACAAGGACGTGGTGGTGGACCTGGTGAGTGGCTTCCATCTGTGGCCGTGGAGCTGGGGCGGGCTCCCTGGGGGGGCAGGCTCACCACCATGGCTCCCCACATGGGCTCCCACACACAGTGGACCTGCCAGCATGCATGGGCCTTTCCGGGGTCACCTGGCTGCCCCTCCCCAGGGCTCCTGAGGCCCTAGCCTGGGGTCTTGTGCCAGGGTGTCCCCAAGTCCCTCATTTCATCTCCTGTAACAGCGACTGCTGCGAAGGAGGTCTAGATGGTAGAGGAGGTACACTGGGGCGCTGTGCAGGAGAGCGGCAGGTGCTGCTGGGTCCTGACGCCGGCGTATCCCTGCTGTGTCCAGGTGTGTTACCGGCGCAACGGCCACAATGAGATGGACGAGCCCATGTTCACGCAGCCGCTCATGTACAAGCAGATCCGCAAGCAGAAGCCCGTGTTGCAGAAGTACGCCGAGCTGCTGGTGTCCCAGGGCGTGGTCAACCAGCCCGAGTACGAGGTGTGTCCCTGGCTCTGGCCGGGAGGGGTAGAGAGAGGCCAGGCGGGCCGGGGCTCCGACTCCGAGCAGGCCTGCAGCCAGCAGATGTGGCGACGAAGGCAGGGCCAGAGACGGGGACACGGTGGGCTTCTCGTGGGCCTTGGAGTGGTGGCGCACGCTGGGGGGGGGGGGGGGGGCACTGTGCGGAGCGCCCCCCGACGGCTGCGCTGTGCCCGACCCTCCAGGAGGAGATCTCCAAGTACGACAAGATCTGTGAGGAGGCCTTCACCAGGTCCAAGGACGAGAAGATCCTGCACATCAAGCACTGGCTGGACTCCCCCTGGCCTGGTGAGCCAGGGACATCACCTGTGTGCTTCCCCCCGCCCCCACCATACCCCCTGTGGGCCCCAGTTGGTTCCTGAAAGAGTGGCGGCCATGTGGCAGCTTGTCCTCCTGTCCTAGGCTTCTTCACCCTGGACGGGCAGCCGAGGAGCATGACCTGCCCCTCCACGGGCCTGACGGAGGACATCCTGGCGCACATCGGGAACGTGGCCAGCTCCGTGCCCGTGGAGAACTTCACCATTCATGGGGGTGAGGACGCCACTGACCTGTGGAGGTGTTGGGCCACGTCCGTGGACTTCTCTCCAGCGTGGGGCAGGCCCCGTGGTGGAGGACAGGGTGGGACATCACAGCTGCTGGCCGGGCTGCCGGGGCGCCGCTCCTGTCGCGAGCGGGCGGCCAGTGAGCACCGTGTCTGCGCAGGGCTGAGCCGCATCCTGAAGACCCGCGGGGAGCTGGTGAAGAACAGGACCGTGGACTGGGCTCTGGCGGAGTACATGGCCTTCGGCTCGCTCCTGAAGGAGGGCATCCACATCCGGCTGAGCGGCCAGGATGTGGAGCGCGGCACCTTCAGGTAACGCTCTCGGGGTTCTGGCGGCACCGCAAAGCGCAGCGGGCGGAAAGGGAGGGCTTCGGCGGTTCTCAGGAAGGGAATCCCGTGTCGGCCGGAAGCAGCCTTGCCCTGCTCTGACGTGGACACTTCCGGGAGAAGTGGCCACCTCTGGGGTCCGCGTGGCGGGGTGGAGCGCAGGCGCCGTGCCTCCTGATCTGTGCTCTTGTGTCTCAGCCACCGCCACCACGTGCTCCACGACCAGAACGTGGACAAGAAGACCTGCATCCCCATGAACCACCTCTGGCCCAACCAGGCCCCCTACACGGTGTGCAACAGCTCGCTGTCCGAGTACGGCGTCCTGGGTGAGTGCCCCGGCCCCCCGGCCCTGCTCCCCACGCCCGGCCCGCCGCAGCCCCCCGACTCACTCTGCTCCTGTCCCGCCTCCTCGCTCTGCAGGCTTTGAGCTGGGCTTTGCCATGGCCAGCCCCAACGCCCTGGTCCTCTGGGAGGCCCAGTTTGGGGACTTCCACAACACGGCCCAGTGCATCATCGACCAGTTCATCTGCCCGGGACAGGCCAAGTGGGTCCGGCAGAACGGCATCGTGCTGCTGCTGCCCCATGGCATGGAGGGCATGGTGAGCCCCCCCGGCCCCAGAAGCTGGCATGGCGCAGTGGTGCGCCCCCGTCTGCGAGGGCGGGTGGCGGTCCTGCTCCACCTCTGGGGAGGAGCGGGGGTGCCGGCTCAGACGCCCCTGCTCACCTCGCTGCAGAGGCCCGTGGGAGACCGTGCAGAGCCAGGCTGTGGGCCCCTCCACGCTCTGGGGGAGGGCAGGGGGGTGGTTGAAGCACTAGTGGGGTCAGTGCAGCTCGGCGCCTTTCAGACCAGGAGTGACCCCGGTCCGTTAAGGAAGAGATGTGGCGAGTGCACCGCCCACCTCTGCAGAGCCCCCGAACCGTAATTTGTGTGTGGTTCCAGGGCCCGGAACATTCCTCCGCCCGGCCGGAGCGGTTCCTGCAGATGTGCAATGATGATCCGGACGTCCTGCCGGTGAGCAGAGCGGCCACCCCACAGCCACCGTGGCTCCGCGCCCAGGCCTCGGGGGGTGATGGGTGGGCGCTCCAGCTGGCCCCCCAGAAGTGAGAGTCCCCCTCCTGCCGCGTGAGGAGCAGCTGTCTGCACCGGGTTCGGGCAGACGTCTTAGAGGAAAGAACTCGGGCATCTTTGGGCTGGGTTCAGTGGAGCATTAGGACTTGGCACAGGGTGACCAGGAGTCGGTCTCTAAAGCGAATCAGGCTGGGCTGTAGGTAGACCCGAGGTCCAGGCGTGGCTGTGCTCTCAGAGGAGTGGGAGGGATGGAGTGGGACAGAGACCCCGCCACGTGAGCTCCTGCCGGGGTCCCCGTGGCAGCTGGGGCAGCCCCGCGGCAGGGGCTCAGTCGGCCGCCCCCGGCCTCTCCCTCGAGCTGCAGAACCTGGAGGAAGCCAACTTCGACATAAACCAGCTGTACGACTGCAACTGGGTTGTCGTCAACTGCTCCACTCCCGGCAACTTCTTCCACGTGCTGCGGCGTCAGATTCTCTTGCCCTTCCGGAAGCCGGTCAGTTGGGGGCGTCCCTGCCCAGTGGGAGGATGGCCATGTGAGCGGGTGGTGGGCGGTGGGGCGCCGAGCGTGGACGAGGGCTGCGCAGGGTCCCCGCCAGCAGGCTCCCGGGCAGGGCGTGGAATGGTGAGTAGAAGTGTGTGTGAAAGGCCCACCGGTCGAGACAGCCCCGGCCCTGGGTGGGGACCCCGCGGAGAGGCTGGGCTCTGTCTCCCGGGTCCAGGGCAGGGGCACCAGGGCTCAGCAGGCTGGGACACATCCTGGCGGAGTGCACATGCAGTTGCACGGGAAGCAGCAGTGTCCCGGCCCCTCCCGCCCGCAGAGCTGAGAGCGCGGGACCAGGTCCCCAGCCTGGAGACACGCAGGGGCCATGCTGCTGGGCTTCCTGCCAGAACCGTGGGGCCTGATCCATCGCGGGCCTGTGCTTCTCTTCCAGCTAATCATCTTCACCCCCAAGTCCTTGCTGCGGCACCCCGAGGCCAGAACCAGCTTCGACGAGATGCTCTCAGGTGGGTGTGGGGCAGGCTGCCGCTCTGTGGGGCTTGGGGCCTGTTCCTGAGCCTCTCACTGTGGCCACCGTTTCGGTCGTTGGATGAAGACCAGTGAACACGGCAGCCCACGGGTCGGAGCTTGCTTGTGAGGTGCTTAGAGGGAGTGTCTTGCGCCCCACCCACGTCTGTGGCCTTCACCTGGGTGCGCCCCAGGCCTCCTTTAGAGGCGGGGAAGCAAGTCTGAGCTCACAGTAGCCCCGCTGCCCGGCCGCTGCTCCCGGAGGGCGTGCAGTGAGGCCCACAGTGTTGAGGTCCCCACCTGGACGGCAGGCCGCGGACACAGCACGGAGCGGCCGCGTGTCCCCGGGCTCACTGGGCCGGGGGAGCCCCCCTCCTCCCAGCCGTGGAGCCCCCTTAGTCGTCAGTCAAGGTGAAGCTCTCCTTGGTTGGGTCGTTTTCCCATTTATCGTTACTACGGTGAAATACACATAAAAGTTAAACCAGAGGTGTTTTTACGTGTGCAGCTCATGAGCCCTAAGTGCATGTGCTCACACAGCTCTGCGGCCACCTCCAGAGCTCCCACTTTCTGTCCCCGGTCCCAGCTGTCAGAGGCCCCGCGTGTATGTGCGGGTGTGCGGCAGGTGTCCCCCTGTGTCTGCTCCTTGCCCCACGTCGCAGCAGGTGTCAGAACCCCTTCCCGCTTTAAGGCTGATTAAGATTCCAGCGTGTCGATGAACCACTTGGCCTCTGTCCATCGGTGGAGATTGGTTGCCTCCACTTTGGAGTGGCTGTGAATGATGCTGCTGTGAGCGTGGGTGTGCGGATATCTCTTCGTTTGGGCATATCCCCGGAGGTGGAACTGCGGGGTCGCACAGTGATTCTGTTTTTAGGTTTTTGAGGAACCTCTGTACTGTTTTCCCCAACAGCTGTGCCTTTTTATTTCCCCACCTAACACTGGCGAGGGTTCCAGCTTTTCCACATCCGTGTCAGCCCTTGGTTTTTGTTTATAACGGCCATCCTACCACCCATGAAGTAGGACCCCTTGTTGGGGTTTTGGCCTGCATTTACCTGCTGATGAGTGATGGTGAGCCTCTTCTCATGCATCTGCTTTGGAGAAGTGTCTTTTGGGTCCTTTGCCTGATTTTGTCGGGTTGTTTGCATTGTTGTTAAATTTTAGAAGTTCTTTCTATATGTTGGATACTAATCCAGCATCAGGTAGATGATTTGCAGCTCTTTTCTCCCATTCTGTGTGCTCTCCTTTTTTTTTTTTTAAGATTTTATTGATTTGTGAGAGAGGGAGGGAGCGAGCGAGCAAGTGAGTGAGGGGGAGGGGCAGAGGGAGAGGGAGAAGCAGGCTTCCCACTGAGCAGGGAGCCTGACACGGGACTCTGTCCCAGGACCCTGGGATCATGACATGAGCCGAAGACAGACGCTTAACGACTGAGCCACCAGGTGCCACCCCCCCATATGTTGTCTCTTGATGCACAAAATGTTTAAAATTCCATGAAGTCTATTTTTTTCTTTTGTTGCTGGCACCGTTGACGTCACTTCCAGGAAGTCACTACCACATCCGCTGTCGTGAAGCGTTTGCCCTGTTTTCTTCTAAGAGTTTTATCGTGGTGACTCGTATGTTGAAGTCTTTAGCACATTTTGGGTTAATTTTCGTGTGTGGCGTGAGGGTCCTTCCCCTGCACGTGGACGTCCAGTTTTCCCAGCGTTCGCCGGGAAGACTCCCTCTCTTTCCCCACTGAACGGTCTGTGCATCTCCGTGCCGGGTTCTGAAGTCGGGAACTGGGCCTCCCGCAGCCTCGCTCTTCTGTTCTAGGATCGCTCCGCCTATTCGGGGGCCTTTGCACTTCCATGAAATTTAGGATGGATTTCTCAATGTCTGCAGAATACGTCACTGGGCTTTTGGTCGGACTGAATCCATAGACCACTTTGGGGCCCGTGGATGTCATAGCAGCAGCGGGCCTGCCCGCGGGTGAACACACAGCTGTTCGGTTGGCTCGTGTCTTTCATTTCTTCCAGAACGCCTTGCAGTTTTCGGTGTGCAGGTCTTCCCTGTCTTCGTTTATTTTTCAGTATTTTATTCCTTTTGATGCTGTGGCAAATGGAGTTTCTTATTTGTGTTTGGATCGGTCGTCCTTAGCGTGCAGAAATGCATCTGTGCTCTGAGTGTTGATTTTTTTATCCCGCAACTTTGCTGAGTTCGTTCATTCTAATTTTGGGGATTTCTACATATGAGATCATGTCATCCACACACAGATAATTTTATCTCTTCCTTTCCAATTTAGAGGCCTTTTATCTTCTCCCCCAGCTGCTCTGGCTGGGACTTCCAGTGCGAGGCTGGATGCGAGCAGTGACGTGAGCCTCCCAGTCTTGTTCCTGATCTTAGAGGAGAAGCTCAGTCTCGCACCACTGAGTATGACGTTTGCTGTGGGCCTTTCACATCTGGCCTTTATCCCGTGGGGGCAGTGTCCCTCCGTGGCACGAACGTGCGTGGGGGGGAGTGCACATCACCAGGGGAGACCCTTTGCTGGGCGTCGCTTCCGGAAGGCAGCTCGTTCCCCTTGTGGGGCCCGGCGCCGACAGTGGGGATCTGTGCGGAAGGCTTCAGTGTTTGTAACCTCGGGGGGAGCCTGAGCAGAGGGATCAGACTCCGTTGCCCTGGACTTCCGGGATGGGCTGTTCGGAAGAAGGAACTGGCGTCGCTTGCGGTCCGCAGCTGGCCTTGGCCTACTGTGCGCTGCGCACCCTGTGCTTCTCAAGGCTCTCTTGGCCTGGATGGATTCGGCGGCATCCGGGGCTGGTGCACATTGGCAGCTGCGTGTTGTGGCGTTTGCCCGTGTCATGGCCCTGCCTTGGGGGCCCCGCTCGTGCACAGCAGCAGCGGGAGGACTCCGGGTGTCCTCCGCCAAGTCCTGAGACAACCCCGGCCGCGGGGATTCTCTCGTAGGAACCCACTTCCAGCGGGTCATCCCAGAAGATGGCCTTGCGGCCCAGAACCCGGAGAACGTCAAGAGACTTCTGTTCTGCACGGGCAAGGTGTACTATGACCTCACCCGGGAGCGGAAGGCACGGGGCATGGCGGAGCAGGTGGCCATCACGAGGATCGAACAGGTGAGGGTGGGCGGTGCGCGGCCAGGGCCCCCGAGTCGCCTCAGAGCTTCTGGAGCATCCCCCCGGGGTCGCTCTTTGCTCCCCCCTGACCGCACCCCTCGCTCTGTCCGCAGCTCTCCCCATTCCCCTTCGACCTCCTGCTGCGGGAGGTGCAGAAGTACCCCAACGCCGAGCTGGGCTGGTGCCAGGAAGAGCACAAGAACCAGGGCTACTACGACTACGTGAAGCCCAGGCTGCGGACCACCATCAACCGCGCCAAGCCCGTGTGGTGCGTGGGGACCCGGAGAGCCGCGGGGGCTGGGCCGTCCGTGGCTCGGCCCTCACGCCCGCTGTCACCCCCTCAGGTATGCCGGCCGGGACCCCGCCGCCGCTCCAGCCACCGGCAACAAGAAGACCCACCTCACGGAGCTGCAGCGCCTCCTGGACACGGCCTTCGACCTGGACGCCTTCAAGAACTTCTCGTAGACGCTGCCTGGGCCTCTGCCTCCGCAGCCACGGCAGCCCCTCGCTTCTCAACTAAAGAATGGTGCCTCAGCGCTGCCCACCTCCGCCCATCCGCTGCACCGCTCTCCCCCTCGCCCGCGTACCCAGTAGGCCGCTGTCCCCCGTGTGCTTGGCTGCCCCCCCCAGGCCAGAGGCCCCCAGGCGCTGTGACTTCCGTCCAGCCGAGCATCCTTCGTGGAGGCCCGGGGAGCAGGAGGAGAGGGAGCCCCTGCGGGTGTCCTGGGAGGGCCACCTGTGCCCCAGGCCTCCCGCTGCCCCCGCAGGACCAGCCTCGTGTGGCCTCCCAGGTACCGGCCGTCCTGGGTCGCCCAGCAAGGGGGCTGCTGCGCCTGGACGAGGTGGCCGTCTCTTCCCAGCCCGAGCCCCAGGCCCCTCGGAGGCGGCCGTCACTGTCCAGACCTGCGGGGTGGGCCGGGCTCTGGTGGGGCTCTCCCTGCGCGCGGAACCGCGGCACCGCTTGGGCGGCTGGCAGGAGGGGGCCTGCACCCGGCCTGGTACAGAGAGGGCAGGTCCGCTCTCTGCAGTGTCCACTCCCACCCCTCGAGAGGGTCCCGGGCCACCTGGGGCTCAGGGCTCAGGGCTCAGGCCAGGCTGCTGCCCGCCTGCCCGCCCGGGCGGCCGGCCCACTCCAACACCGTGGAGGCGGAAGGGTTCTTCTCTGTGCCGCCACGCCACAGCTGGTCAGGAGGGGAGAGGAGTGCTGGGGCTGACGGGCAGCTGGAGGAGAGGGGTCGCTTCCCTCACCCATCACAGGGACAGATCTGATTTATTTATTTTGGTTAAAAAAAAAGAACAAAACAACTTTGCATTGCATTTGGCTTGACCCATAAACGAAGTTACCCTCGGGCCTGTCTGTGTGTCCTCCTTTCTGTCCGCCCCGCCCCTGCCCCCAGAAGAGGCTGACCCAGGCCTCCCCACCCTGCCTGGGAGGCAGCCCCTTGCTGCTCGGCCCTGTTGTGCCTGGTGCACCCCGCTCCTCAGCCTCCCCTGCTCCCCAGCTGGTCTGCGCCCCTGGAAGCCCACACAGCTCCTCTGACCTCTGCCGGGGCTCCAGCCATGCCAGCAGGGCCCCAGGGGCTCCGTGGCCCCTCTTCACGAGAGCCCCGCCATCTTGAGCCCACAGCACACCGTCCTTGGCCTCCTGGAGACTCAGGGAAAGGCCTGGGTAAGGACATAGAGGCTGATGAGCACCCCATCCTCTAGGCCACACCTGGGCCCCTTGTCCTTGAAGCCTGCTTGGAATCTCTTCCCTGTGTCCTTTGTGCTCCCTGCAGCTCGGGTCCTCCAGCCCTGGTGGGACAGTGGCCACGCATGGGCAGAGCTGGGCGTGGGGTCTGGGCAGCCCAACCAGCACACCCCTGTGTCTGACGCAGTCGGCTGGCTGGATTAGGGCACGTACACGGAGGGAGAGCCACGGGGGCATCTGTGCGGAGAGGGGGGGCGCTGGGCCCTCCCAGGTCAGCTCTGTGCACTCGGCCTGCGGTCATCCCTGCCCCCTGATCGTGCGAAGGAAGAAGCTTCACATCCAAGAGAGCATCCCGTGTGCTCAGCCGGGGCTTTGGGGAGGACGAGTGTGTGAGTGCACGTCAGCATGAGCACACGTGTGTGTGTGCATGCTCGGGTGTGCGTGGGCCTGCTGAGGGGGAGGCCCGGGGTTTTCTGGACGGATGGGCTCTTTCAACGCCCACACCAGCTTGAAAGCGGTGGGAGAGACTCGGCCGGCTCTGCTGCGGGGTCGAGGCCTGAGCAGGCTGCAGCCCCCCGACGGGTGCGCCTGGGCCCAGGAGAGGCCTGGGAGTGGCACGGGTGGGCGGGGGTTGTGTGACATGGTGCCCACCCATGGGGCTGACTCCACCTCCTCCAGTGCAAAGAGAGGGAATTGGAATCCGTGTCGAACCTGGTTCTGCCCGGAGTTAGCCGGGGCCGTGAGCTCCCCGTCAGGACAGCATTCCCCTGGGACTGCACTGAGCAGAGACGGTAGAAACTGTCGGAGCGAGCCTCACGTGTCACGGTGCCCGGCTCAGGCCCTGCTGCTCCCCCCGCCTCCCGCCACGCGCCAGCCCCTCACCCACGGCCTCACCAGGCCCTTTGTGCAGCTGAGCTGTAAGTGACAGGACGTTGGTTTCAGGTATATGACACAGTGCCTTCACACAGACAGCAAGGGGATGGGCTCCGTGTCCCCATCTGTGACACATACTTAGCTACTGTTTCATGTGATGAGAATTTGCTCTTAGAAACTTCTGGTTGTGCAACACAGTATCATTAACTACAATCACCATGCTGCACACTAGACCCCAGGACTTTCCCCACGGTAGGACTGGAAATGTGTACCTTTGGCCCCCTGCCCCAGGGCCTCAACAACCCTCCCTCCACCGCCCCAGCCTCCGGGACCATGAGCTGAGCTGGTGGCGGACGCTTAACTGACTGAGCACGCGGGCGCCCGGTGCATTTACTTCCATAAACTACCCTCTCAGCACTGCTTTAGTTATGGCTCACAAATTTAGGTATGTTGTATTTTTTCATTTTCATCGGGTTTGGTTCATTTAAAAATCTTTCCTTGAGACTCCCTCTCTAAAATAAGTGTTGTTTCCTGTTCTCTTTCTGTTACTGATTAGTGTGATTTCACTGTCACTAGAGAAAGGCACTCTAGTGCCTTTCAGTTCTGTTGCACTCACTGACATTTGCTTTATGGCCCAAGATACGGTCCATCTTGGCGTGTGTTCCGTGGGCGCTCAGAAAGAACATGCATTGGGTGAAGTGCTCTGTCAATGTCCAGTAGATCCTGTGGGTTCAGGCTGTTGAGTCCTTCTCTGTCCTTGCTGATTTTCTATCTAGTTTCCCATCAGTTGTTGACAGAGAGGTGGTGAAGTCTCCACCTAGAGCTCTGGGTTTCTCTCTTTCTCCTTTTGGTCCCGTTTTAGGTTCACGTATTTTGTAGCTTTGTTGTTTGGTGTACGCATATTTAGGATTGCTGTGTCGTCTTGGTAGGTTGACCCTTTTTTTCATTATGTAATGTTCCTCTCTGATAATTTTCTTTGCTCTGAAGTCTACTTTATCTGAAAATAACAGAGCTGCCTCTGCTTTTCTATGGTTAATATTTGCATGTATATGTACAGCTTTGTTTATCTCTTTCCATCCCTTGACTCTCAACCTGCCTATAGGTGATTTTTTAAGTGAGAGTCTTGTAGACAGCATGTATTTTTTATCCACTCTTTCAATCTTTGTCTTTTAATTGGTATACTTAGACCATTTACACTTAGCGTAATTTTTACTATGTCAGAGCTTAAGTATGCCATATTATTTTTGTTTTCTGTTTGTTCTTTCTAATTTTAATTTCTCTCCTTTTTTTTCCTGCCTTTCTGTGAGTTACCACATTTTTTATAATTCCATTTTTATTTATCTATGCTGTTTTTGACCATTGGTATTTGTCTATGGTATAGCTTTTTAGTGGTTGCTCTAGGTATGACATTACATATACATAACTTATAACAGTCTTTTGGTGTCATTTTAACAGTTCAAGTAAAGTGCATCCCATTACCCTTCCCACTTAAAATATAATTGCCCTAAACATTTCCTCCGTGTACATTTAGAACCACATCAGACAGTGTTAAGTTCTGCTTCAACCACCAAACATAATTTAGAAGGCCCAGTTCTATTTTATTTAACAACTTGTTTTGCTGTCTGTGTTATTTTTTCCTTTCTGGTATTCAAAGATGCTTTCTCTTATCATTTCCTTTCTGTTTAGAGAATGCGTTTTAGCTATTCTTTTAGGGTGGGTCTACTGGTGACAAATTCTCTTATTTCTCCCACATCTGAGAATGTATTGGCTGCCTCTTAATTCCTGAAGGACATTTTTGCTGGATAGAGGATTCTGGGTTGACAGTTCTTTTAGTATTTGGAAAATGTGTCACTTCCTTCTGGCCTCCCTGGTTTCTGATGAGAAATCCTCTCTTGTATTAACTGCCCTGCATGGAACAATTTGTACTCAACTTCAGTTTTTAGAAGTTTGCTTATGATGTGTCTTGGCCTTGGTTTCTTTGGGTTTATTCACTCTGGGATTTGCTCACCTTCTTGAATCTGTATGTATCTGCCTTCCATCGTATTCGGGATGCTTTCAGCCACTCTTTCCGTGGGTGCTTTTCCAGCTGCCTTCCTTCTCCTCTCCTTCCAGGACTCTGATTAACACAAATGTTAGACCTTTTGTTATAACCCCACAAGTCCCTGAGCTCTGTTTTATTTTGTTTTTCCAGTCAATTTTCTCTCTGTTGTTCAGATTGGGTAATTTCTATTGTTCTTCCTTCCAGCTGCTTGATCCTCTGTCCTCTCCATTGCCAGTAAGCCTATCCATTCAGTTTTTAAATTTCAGTTACTTTATTTTTTACTTCTAAATTTCCCATTTGGTTCTTCTTTATATCTTCCATTTATTGAGGCATTCTGTTTTTTATATTTGTTTTGAAAGTGTTCAGAAGTGCTTGTTGAAGCATGTTCACATGGCTGCTTAAAATCTTGGTCAGATAATTCTAACATTTCTTTCACTTTGGTGTTAGCATCTATTGATTGTCTTCTTAAATTTGGTTTGATATCTTCCTGAGTTTTGGTACGACAAGTGCTTTTTCTTAAAAACTGGACGTTTTGAGTATTATAAGACTCTGGATCTTATTTAAATCTTTTATTTTAAATGGCATCTTCGTACATCACATCAGTGGGAGATGGGAGAGTACCTCCTCACTGCTGCCCGGCAGGTGCTCCCCACTGGGCCTCCACTCTCACCTCCGTGGCTGGGGGGGAGGGGCATGAGCATCTTGCGACTGTATCCACGTGGGTGGTCTCCACTGGGGTTTGTACTACCACCGAGAGTGGTAAGTGCACCTCTGACTGCATGCACCTGGCTGGCTCAGTCACTGGAGCATGCAACTCTTGATCTCAGGGTCATGAGCTCAAGCCCCACATTGGGCATGGAGCCTACTTTAAATAAATTACTTTTTTAAAAAGGGCTCGCACACTAAGGCCAGCTGAGGATGGAGGTCTCAGCTCCCCACTCACCCTTTGCTTGGACAGTGGTGTTGGCTGGGCAGGGTTGTTATTGTCTCAAAGTTTTCGGTCCTCCTTGGCTGCCCCTTTCTTGGTCCCATGGCCAGAGACAGCTGGCTTTTCTTGGCGCTCTCTTGGTCCACACAGGTTGGTGTTTCTGGTTTGCCAGCTTCTCTAGCATCCAGTCTGGGATACGGGAAGGAGAAGAAAACTCAGCGGATTTACTGCTTGGCCATTCCTTGGGTTCCGAGGTCCCTAGTCTGTCTGTCTTCTTCAGAGACTTCTTATGTTGTATTTATATATAGCGTCTAAGGTTTTTGTTGTACTTAGGAAGAATAGGGAAAGTATATCTACTCCATCTTTCCAGAAGTAGGGTCTCCATCAATAAGTGGTAAGAGTACAAACTTGTCCCGAGACCAAAAAATATGGGAGCCACTGACCCAAAGGAAATAAGGGAATAAGACATGTAGGAATCTGGGAAAGAAGCAAAGGAGTGAAAAGACAAGGAGTTGGAGAGGTTTGGGGTCAGTGGGTGGCCCAGCATGGCCCGAGCACAGCGAGCATAGAGAGTCCCCAAGGTGAAGGTAGGGGGTCACTGGGCAGAGCATGCAGCCACGGGCTCTGAGAAGAGGTGCGTCACATGCTGAGCTACGCTTCAAAGGGCTCACTCTGCTGGCTGAGGGAGGGAGGGACAGAGACGGGCCACCATCGCCAGGCTTGCACCTGCTCCAGGTGAGGCACTTGTCACCACTTCTGGTCAACACCGTGTGGAAGTCCTAGCCAGGGCGCTTGGGCAAGAAAATGAAATAAAAGACAGATGGCAAGAGGAGAAGTAAAACTATCTCCATTTGCAGATGATATGATCTCATATAAGGAAAATGCTACAGAATCCATTTTCAAAACTAGTAGAATTACAAAATGAAGCAAGCTGCATTGCAGGATACAAGATCATTACGTAAGAATCTGTGTGTTTCTAGAACGTGGCAACGGACAGAATGAAAATGAAATGAGGATTCCGTGTACAACAGCATCAGAGAGGTAAAGTGCTTCAGAATAATTACCAACAAAGTGTGAAATGTATACTCTGAAAACTACTAACTATTGTTGAGCACAAAGAACACCTAATCACATGAAAGACATCTCCCGTTCATGGATCAAAAGGCTTAATATCGTGAAGATGGCATCACTCTCAAAAATTGATCTGCAGGGCGCCTGGGTGGCTCAGTTGGTTAAGCGACTGCCTTCGGCTCAGGTCATGATCCTGGAGTCCCTGGATCAAGTCCCGCATCGGGCTCCCTGCTCTGCAGGGAGTCTGCTTCTCCCTCTGACCCTCCCCACTCTCATGTGCTCTCTCTCATTCTCTCTCTCTCAAAAATAAATAAATAAAATCTTTAAAAAAAAAAATTGATCTGCAGATTCAACATAATCCCTATCAAAAGCCCACATTTTTCTGTAAAAACTGGCAAGTTGATTCTAAAATTCATACAGAACTTCAAGAGACCCAGCATATCCAAACCAACCCTGAAAAGGAAAGCAAAGTTGGAGGACTCACAGTTCCCCATTTCAAAACCTTCTACAGTGAGGCAACAGTGAAGTCAGTGAGTGCCGGCATGAGGACAGACCTAGAGACCAATGGAATAGGACCGATAGTCCAGAAATAAACCTTCACTTGATGCTCAAGTGATTTTCAGCACGGACTTCAAGATCATTCAATGGGGAAAGAATAGTGCTTTCAATAAATGGTGCTGGGACAACTGATACCAATAAGAAAAAGAATGAAGTTGGACCCATCATTTACACTATTTATTCAAAAATTAACACAGGGGCGCCCAGGGGGCTCCTCCTCTCTGCTTGTGCTTTCTCTCTCTCTGTGTCTCTCAAATAAATAAATAAAATCTTTAAAAAATAAAAAAAACATACAATTTGCTAAGCCTGGGTGGGGCCTGGGTTGGGGTCTGGGGTAGGGCCTGGGATGGGGGCAGCGGTTGGGGCTTGGGGGGGGCGCTGGGAGGCCTGGGGAGGGGGAGAGGGTGGGTGGGACCTGCATTGGGGTCTGGGGTAGGGCCTGGGATGGGGGCAGGGGGTGGGGCCTGGGGATGAGGCCTAGGGTGGGGCCGGAGAGGCCTGGGGTTGGGGGTGTTTGTAAGGGGTGGGGCCCAGGAGGCCTGCATGGGGCCTGGGCAGGTTTTCTCAGGAACAACTCTGAAGGGTCCAGGATCCCTACAGCAAAGAAGACAGCACCTTGCGCAGGGAGCCAATCCCTAAGCTGCTGCCCCCCACCATTGCCATGACCCTCCTGTGGAGGCACTGGGACTAGCCACCCAGGCCCGGCCAGCGCCACCTCACCAGGGGCCAAGTAGACCCTTGAGAAGAAGCTTGGTCCCTCTCCCTGCGTCGGCGTCCCTGGGAGACACGGCCCTCGAGCGCCACGGCACCCCGCAGCAGCTCCCCGTCACCCCGAGTCTGACAGCGGTTCCCGGCAGCCTCGCAGACCGGCGAAAGCCCCTGTGCCCGGCCCACCCCGGCCCAATCGTTGGGGTCCCTATTGCCTATGGCGTAAATCATAATGCCCCTGTAAAGAAGGTCATCATCAATAGTGTCTTAGAGAATTTTAAATCTTTTTTACCGAATTTACAGATAATGCATTTCCTTCCTGTCGTTTTTTCAAACCTTTGAAAAGACTCTGAGCCTTTATTTCCAGCCCCACACTTTGCAGGCTCGGTTTAACGGCAGGAGCCCTAGCTGCCCGCCCCGGGCGCTGCCCCGTGCGCCCTGCTCCTGGAAGGCCTCCCGGGACCGGGGCACCCTCCCAAGTCCCCCCGGCGTCACCCTCGGGCATCCACCCTCAGGCTGCGTTAGCACAGCACCTCCAGCCTGCGGCCAGCCTGCCCGGGCGCGGGGTCGCCGTCCCCACCCAGGGTCCCGCCGCACGCTCTACTCTCGGGTCTCCTCTGACCATTCCCCCAGGCCGGTCTTCTGGAGGTTTCCGAGTCCAGGCCAGCTCTGGAGGCCGACCCCTGTGTGGATTTGTCATGATCAGATCCAGGTGAAACATTTCTGGTTGTCACTTCACCCGGGGGTGGGGTGGGGGTCTCTGTGTCCTTTCTCAGACAGCTCACCAGGGCACAGACGTCAGCTGCTCCCACGCTGCGTGAGGCTGACTTGGTCCTTCGGTTAAGGTGGTGTGTGACCAGCATCTTTACTGTGAAGGTACTTTCCTCCACTCCTGAGGAATTAGTGGTCTGGAGGAAGAGCTTATGCTCCATAAATGTTTTTGTTGTTGTTGTTTTGTTTTGTTTTTAGAAACTACGTTGGCTGGGTGCTTGGGGGCTCAGTCAGTGAAGCGTCTGCGTTTGGCTCAGGTCATGATCCCAGGGTCCTGTATCGGGCTCCCTGCTCAGTGGGGAGTCTGCTCCTCCCTCTCCTACTCCCGCCTGCTCATGATCTGTCTCTCACGATCTCTCTCTCTCAAATAAATAAAATCTTAAAAAAAAAAAAAGAAACTATGTTGGCATCATACAACTTTGTATCCTGTTTTTCACTTAGCAAATCGTGAATGTCTTCTCATCATACCATTAAATACCTCCCAAAACGTTATTTGGGTCCTGCGTGAATTCCAGCCTGCAGAGGTATTTGACCTAATTGTTACCCATGAGAGTCGAACTATGAGCTTACTGGTGGAAGCTCTGTGCCGGCAGGATTTTTCTTCCGTTTTGCTGGTTGCCATGCTTTCCACCGAGAACAATACCTGGCAAATAGAAGCTCAACAAAAGTTTTGAAGGAACAAATACAGCTTGAATCTAGTTTTTCAGTATCCCAGGGAAGGCCACAGCAAATGTCCTTGCACGTAAATCTTCACATTTTAGGAGGATCAGTTATAAGAAGGGAAACGTTTATGTGGATAGAGTGAAGGAATAAGGGTGCAAAGTCACGTATATGCTATAATCTCCAAACTGCAAAAATATGCGGAGAACCATCTGGGATAAAACAGACCAAAAAATTAACAGGGATTAACACTGAACATTTGGATGATTAAAGGTTCCCATCGATTATGAAAGTTCCTCTGTATTTTCTACAGGCGGAAGAACACTTGTATGCAAAGAAGTGGTAGCTTTTTCTTTTAAAGCTAGTCTTGCAAATCAAGAAGTGACAAAACTATGTGTGCTTAGCAGCCGTTCATAATAACTGAGGGTCCGAGGTAACAACCAAGTGCAGGTTTTGGCCACTTTCAGAGTATCGTGTCCTCTCTGGTGTCACATTTTTTTTTTTTAAGATTTTATTTATTTGAGAGAGAGATAGTGAGAGGGAGAGAGAGCATGAGTGGGGAGGAGAGGGAGAAGCAGGCTCCCCGCTGAGCAAGGAGCCCAATGTGGGGCTTGATCCCAGGACCCCGGGATCGTGACCCAGGCCGAAAGCAGCAGCTTAACCGACTGAGCCACCCAGGCGCCCCTGGTGTCACATTTTAAAAAGGATTTTGTCTAGCTGTCCTACACCTGGAGAGCAGCCCGTTGGAATGGGGCCCCGCACTCATGTGGCTGTTAACACTTAAGGGAGTGGGCTCGTGTGTCCTCCAGGAGGAGATTCAAGGGGATGGGAAGTTCCTTCTAATGCTTGAAGAGCTGTGAGATACCAAAGAGGGGATTCCCATTTTATGCAGTCCTAGAAGAAAGGTTTTGGGAAGGCATATTTTCCCAGTAAATAGGGAAGACTTTTCTAACAACCCATATGGTCAAAGATGAAAACACTGGGTAGAAGCGGGTGGACACCAAATGGCATCTTGAAGGGTCCCTGGGCAGTGGTCGCACTGGGGAGAGGACAGATCCGCCTGCCAGTCCCAGGCCCCGGACTCTCCTGCAGCCAATTCCAGCCTCCTGGAGGCAGAAGAGGCTCAGGGTCCCTGCGTGCCTGCCTCCCCCCTCCATGCGGGCCAGGTCTCCATGGAACCTTCCCCCAGGCTGCACACTCCCCATCCTCTGGCCTTGCTTTCTTTGTCTTCCTAACCCTGTCCCCAAAGGACACACTGTGACCTGGTGAGTCCCGCTTCCTTCGTGCCTCTGCCGGGGCTGAGGCCCAGACCAGGGCTCAGAGCCCAGACCAGAGCCCGGCACACAGCAGGCCCACCACGTTCCGTGAACTGATGGTTCTCAGACGCAACAGAGCACAGGGTACAGACAGCCTCGGGGGAAGAAATGCCCACAGTATTAAAACCCTGGCGCATCCCCCAAAGGATGAGTGGAGACGCCAGACGTGGTCCATCCATAGGACAGAATATCATCAGCCTTGACAGGGAGGGAAGTCCTGGCCCCCGCTGCGGTGCACGAACCTTGAGGACACGGGCCAGTCACAAAAGGACAAGCACTGAGCGACTCCACGGACATGAGCCAAGTCCGTGAAGACACAGAGCGGAGGCGCAGCCCTGGGGGGAGGGTTTGCTGGGGGCAGAGCCGCGGGGTCGCAAGATGACAGGGCTGCTGGCGGCTGCGCGGCGCTATGAATGCGGTTAATACGCTTGCCTGCTATGCTTAAAATACATTTTGTTACGTGTATTTTGCCACAGTAAAAAAAATTAATTGTGGGTGACTGGCAGAACACGGCCTCCCTAAACCCAGGGTAGGAAAGAGCGGAGAATTTAAACGGTGAGACTAGCACTCGGAAGGAGCCGGCTGATGCGAGAGGGCGCTTCATCCTTGGGGCTCAGCCGCGACCCTGAGGCTGGAGCCGCGGGGGCGGTCCGCAGGGCTTTCCCTCCGGGCCCCTCCCCCCGAGAGGCCCCGCCCCTCGGGCCGCCCCGGCCAGGCCCCGCCCCTGGTCAGGCCCCGCCCCCCGGGCCGCCTCCCTCTGACAGATCCCGCCCCTCCGGCCGGCCCCTACTGAAGGCTCCGCCCTTAGATAGGCCCCGCCCCTCCGGCCGAGGCCCCGCCCCCGACCAGGCCCGCTCCGCCAGGCTCCGACACCCTCCTCTGACAGGCCCCGCCGCCGCCGCCGCCCGCCCCCGCCGCTCCATTAGGCCCCGCCCTCCCATCAGACCCCGCCCCGGCGGCAAGCGAGCAGGAAGCGCAGGGGGCTCTGCCGACGCGGCGTTCGGAAAGGTGTGGAGGGGGCAGAGGGCGCCGGTGGTGGTCTCTCGCCGGCCGTGCTGCCCGCCCGCGCGCCCCCGGCGCGACCTGCCGCCCCGGCCCGCGCAGGCCCGCGGCCGCCCCGCGCGAGCACGGCTCTGGCTCGGGGCTCCACTGCTCTGGCCTGGGGGCGGGGCCGGCGCGCGGCGTCATGCATATGCATGAGCGGCGCGGCGGCTCCATTGTGCCCTCCGAGCGGGCGGCGGCGCGATGGCGCGGGCGGCGGCGGCGGCGGCCCCGGGGCGGCGGGCGACGCGGAGGGCGGGCTGAGCGCATGGAGCGGCGCGGGCCGGTGACCGCGGCGGCGAGGGGCCGGGCCGGGCCAGGCGGAGGTGAGCGGGCCGGGCGGGCAGGTGCGGGCGGCGGGGGCGGCAGGTGCGGCAGGTGCGCGCGGCAGGCAGGTGCGGCGGCCGGGGCCCGGCGCTGCGGCGCCTCCGCGGGGCTCGGGCCGGGTTGGGGGCGGCGCCGACGCCCCCCTGCCGCACCTGCCGCGTGTGCGTCGTGCTCTCGGGCCCACCGGCCCCGCGCGCGCGGGGCGACCCTTACCTGAGCCTTTGTTGGGGCGGCCGGAAGCCGGCGGAGCGCCCGAGGGGTGTGCGCGGCCCCGGCGACCTCCTGAGCGAGGAGGATGATGACCCGGGCCCTCGCCCCACCGGGCTCCGACGCCTCCACGCCGCGCTCTGGCCGGCGGGCTCGCCTTCCGGGCTGGCTCCGGGCCGTGCGCGCCCACCGGCACGGCGATGTGGGACCCGCGCGGGTCTGCCCCGGGGGCGGCGACGCTGGCTGACCTTTCAGCCTCTGGCCGTGGTTTCCGTGGGGACACCCTTTGCCCAACCGGACGTACTGACGCTCAGGCGGGAGGTCCCCTGCTCCCTTCATCCTCCTCTTTCTCCTTCTGAGCTGTTGCCAGCCATCCTCCCTTCTCCCGCTCATGAGCCGCTCCCTTCCTGCCCTGGTCCCCTCTCCCCACTGCCCTGCTCCCCCTTACCGCCCCCTGACTTGCCCTCTCCCTGCCGTGCTCCCCCTCACCCCCCCCCCCGCCACTTGCTTCCCTCCTGCCCTGCTCCCCGCCATCCTGCTCCCACCCCTGCCCTGCTCTCTTCCTGATAGTTGCAGAACATCCGTGGCCCCGTCTGTAAGTCGGTTGTGTTATCTGAGAATATTTTACAGGGACATACACAGAACATGTGACTTGATCTGTAAGACGGTGGTGGATGCAGAGAGGGCGAACACAGACTCACCCACCAAATCCTGGCGTGCTAGAGCCAGAGGGGTTCTGTTGAAGAGGCTTGAGACGGGTAGCAGGATCCCAGAGGGAGTCTTAGCCTCACCCGAGGGTACTGGCCCCGAGGACTTGTCATGCCCAGGGGCTGGTTACAGGCTGGGAGTAGAAGTCAGGGAGGAGGAAGGTAACGAAGGACAGGCAGCCAGGCCTCCCCATGAAGTGTCCACTCGTAGCTGCCTCCACCACAGGGGTCAGGGCTGAGAGCATAAAGGCGGGCATGTGTCCCCCCCCTTTGCTCAGTCCCAGGATGGTCACCGCGTACCCATTGTGCACGTTGTAAACTGAGGCTCAGGGCAGTGAAATGCTTTAGCTGTTCCCTGAAGCGTCTCATCCCCGGGGGTTTTGGATGAGTGCTAGCACTTCCCCTGGTCGGTGTTGTGGCCTCTCGAGGAGAGCTGCGGACTTGCAGTCACCTGAGCATGTGAGTGCCCGCCTTGAGTCGTCCTGCCTCCCTGGAGCCATCATTTGTACCTTCTCTGAGCCTGGGGGACTCCCGTGTCCCTTCAGTTGGAGACTCTCCCTGGAACCACGGGCTGCCTGCTCTGGGACCACGGAGCAGGCCTGTCCTCCTGAGATCAGGTGGCTTGTCATGGGTGTCCTGCTCCTGGGTGACCAGGCAGCAGGGACGGAGTGGAGGTGGAGAGGGGTGACCCACATTAACGTCTGCCTTTGGTTGGCCCGCGGGAGACTGGGTGCGGCTGGTCTGAGTAGTGAGTGTTCTGGAGGAAGACGGGACCTGACCTACAGAAAGCTGTGGGGCCTTCTAGGCTGACTGCATGCCAGGGCGGTGCTGCCCAGGGGTCCTGGCTTCCTGCTGGAGCTGTGCACAGGAGAGCCTCTGGCCGGCAAAAGCCGCCAGGGCCCTGCTCAGGCCTCCTTGCACTCACACACACGCACACACACACACACACACACACACACACACACCCTGGGCTTCCCCAGCTGCCCTCCAGGCCAGGAAGTGGGAGGAGGGGCTGCACTCAGAGCTCCACTCTCCCTTTGTCGGGAGCAGAGGGTCATGGGGTACCCACCTTGGAGCGTGTGGGTGTTCTCAGGGAGGAGACCAGACGTAGTTTGGCAGGAAGTCACACACACACACACACACACACACACACGCAAGCAGTCGGCTCAGGGGGAACTGGAAACGTCTGTGGTCTCGTCCACAGAAGAGAAGTCTTGGGGGTGGAATTCCCCGACCCATGTGATGTCGGAGTCTGCCGGGGCCCCAGACCAGTAGCCTCCACAGAGGCCCTGCCCTGCCCCCGCATCCCCAGCTCTCAAACTGGGGTGCCTTATCAGCAGCATGCTCACCCACAAACTCTCCCGGCTCCAGGCCTCCAGGTGAGTCTGATGTACTGGAGCTGGGGAAGCACCTCTGGCCCGAGGACTCCGGCCGGCCTTTGCTTCTGGGACCAGAGCGGGCCTGGCCAACTCAACCCAACCAGCTTGGGGGTGGGGAAGGGTTGCCGCGGGCATCTCTGTGGAGAGGGCTGGCTGACAGTGGTGGGGCTTTTTTGCTAAACTTTAATTTTGAGGGAATTACAGATTCACGTCACCTGTAAGAAATACCTCTTGTGTCCTTTGCACGGCTTCCCTACTGGTGACATCTCACAAAGCTCTAGGACACGTCACAGCAGGAGGCGCGGTGGCAACAGTCAAGTTACAGATACTGCCCTCCCCGGCTTCTGCTCACACCTGTCTCCCTCCTCCCCACCTGGCAGCCACGCTCTGCTCTCCATTTCTGGGATTCCGTCATTTCAGGAGTGTTACATAAAGGGAATCCTACCGTGTGGAACCTCTGGGGACTGGCATTTCCCACGCAGCACGTCCCCCGAGATCCCTGCAGGCTGCTGCCTCCTCCTCGTGCCCCCGGGGCTGTGGGTGCCCTCCAGTGGGTTCAGTCCCCAGCCGTGGGGCCGGCCTTGAGCCGTGCCCGGGAAGGCTGCTGGAGACATGCACACAGAGATTCTTAATGTGAACGGACGTTTACATTTCCCGGAGATGAATGTTCAGGAGTGCCGCCGCTGGGTCGCGTGGTGGCTGCTCCCCGTTCTGTTCCCAGCCGCAGTGGGGACGAGATCCAGGTTCTCCTCACTTGGCCTTGGGCACCGAGGGGGTGTGGCCAGGGCTCCGTGCAGCTTCGTGCCGCCCTTGCCTGATGGCCGTGATGTTGGACCCCTCTCCGTGCGCCGACTTGCCTTCCGTACCAGCTCGTCGGTGAAATGTCTGTCTCCTGCCCAGTTTCTGGGCGGGATGTTTTTTTTCTTTTGAGTTTTGAGAATTCTTTATATATTCTAGATACTAGTCCTTTGTCAGGGACAGTGCCTCGCAAACGCAGCTCCCAGGCTGTAGTTTCATCCTGTCCCCGAGCCTTCCACAGAGTTCTCAGTTTTCCCTTTTAAGGACTGTGCTCTCGGTATATTGTGTAAGGACTCTTGGCTCTAGATCCCGAAGATTTGCTCCCAGGGGTCTCCTCCAAAGGGTTTATAGCTTTGTGCTGTACGTTTGAATTTGTGGCACGTTTCGACTTAATTTCTGTACAAGGTGTGAAGATTAGTTTTGTTTTGTTTTGTTTTGTTCTTGCGGGAGTTCAGCGACTCTAGCATCTCTTGTTGAAATGCCAGGTTTCCTCCAGTGCGTGTTTTTTGTACCTTTGTCAGAGATCAGCTGGTTCTCTGGTCTGTTCCACTGGCCCGTTGGCAGGTCTGTCCGTCCATACCCGCCTCTCCTGTCCCCATCCTGGAGTTGGACAGTAAGGACGGGGACACCAGCCTTCCCCTCCCTGGCTGTGTGGGCCTGGCTCCCACGCCTGCCTCTGCCCAGATTCCAGGGGCCCGGAGCCTTCTGGACCCACTGACCCCGGTTTTTTCTGGCCCCTGTTTCCTGAGCGGGACCTGGTCTGGTGGGGAAGGGAAGCAGAGCCAGCTGTGGGTAGGCAAGCCCGACTGTCTCTCCCTCCCCCTCCTGCCCAGCCCCAGCCCCAGCCGGGCTGCAACTCCGGGACCCACTTACCTCAGTGCTCTGGGGCGGGAGGCTGCGGCTCGCAGTCCCCACTATACCCCTTCCCTGCTCTGGGTCCCTGCTGAGGGCCCCCCCCCCCCACTCTCCTCCAGGACTGTATTGCCAGAGGACATGATCATCTTGAGGCACCTGGGCAGCTCTCAGGAATGTGAGTCTCGGGGTTGGGTGGGTGCTGGAGTCACTTTTTTGCTCCTGGGCCAGAGGGATGCCCCGTGAGTGCTGAGGTGGCAGATCTGAACCACCAGAGCTGAGCTTGCCCCAGGTGACGTGTCTGTGTGTGTGTGTGTGAGAGAGAGAGAGAGGCCTCACAGCTCCGAAAAGGCAGTGGTGCTCCAGGACAGAACCTCGATGCCCCGAGGGCGGGGTGCGGCCTCCCCATCCAGGACCTCCAGGGCACCCGCCGCGAGCCATCACCAGCATGCGTCTGCGGTTAGGCCAGGCAGAAGCAGGTGTGGAAGGTAGCCCCAGTGGTGCCAGCAAGGGCTCGGGCTTGCTTTTGGGGGTTCTTTTTTCTTTTTTCTTTTTCTTTTTTTTTTTAAAGATTTATTTATTTGACAGAGAGAGAGAGAGCGAGAGCAGGAACACAAGCAGGGGGAGTGGGAGAGGGAGAAGCAGGCTCCCCGCGGAGCAGGGAGCCCGATGTGGGGCTCGATCCCAGGACCCTGGGATCATGACCTGAGCCGAAGGCAGACGCTTAACAACTGAGCCACCCAGGCGCCCCTCTTTTGGGGGTTCTGAGGACACAAGTGGCCTGGCCCCCCCTCGCTGGATTTCCGGAGACAGTAAACGGGAGAGAGCGAGCCTCACGGGGTAGGAGAAGTCCCAGGGCATGGGAACACGGGTCCCGCGAGCATTCACCAGTCCTGCTGCTGTGTTCCGTTGGCCCTTTGCCATGTCCACGGGCACCTGCCGACCCTCCGCCCGTGGCTCCGTGTGTGCATCCCTCCCCTTTGGGGAACTCTGTGTGGGGGTCAGGGCTGCCCGCCTGGCCCTGTGCCCGCGTCAGTCCCAGGTGGCCCCCCTCGCCCAGAGCCGCCCTCGGCAGACTTGCTGCAGCAGGCGGCCTGCCCTCCCCTCCCCCAGGCCAGGGCAGAGGGCAGCTGAGCTTTCTCACCCCTGGTGACTAGTGCCCCCTCTACAGCGGCAAGCCTCAGTGCCCCCCGGCTGCTCCTCTCCGTCCTCCTCCCGGCTCCCTCCACCCTGGGGCTTTCTTGGGGGATTCTGGCAATCAGGTCCTGGATGCTCCCTGCCGTTTATCCAGGCCTTCGTGCAGGAGGGGGAGCATGGAAGGTATTTGGGTTCAGAAAGCCTGCTCCCAGAGCCGTTCCAGGGGGCTCTGAGCGGCAGGGCCTGGCCAGAAAGGGTTAATGCTGGCTTCCAGGCTGGGGTTTGGGGGTGAGGAGGGCAGAAGTTTGCCGGGGTGGGCAGTGCGGGGTGAGGTGGCCCTCAGACGCTGGTGTCTCTCTGCCCTCC
The DNA here is from genome assembly GCF_029215605.1 of Mirounga angustirostris. Lineage (NCBI taxonomy): Eukaryota > Metazoa > Chordata > Mammalia > Carnivora > Phocidae > Mirounga > Mirounga angustirostris. The sequence continues at coordinate 105,237,298 of NW_026991720.1, read as the reverse complement.
ATCAGTCGGCGCAGAGCAAGGGGGGCCTGGTGCTCAGGGCCCCCCGCAGCCTGCTGACAGCCCCCAGCTGCTTCTCCGCTGATGGCCTCCCTCCTGTCCCCACAGCCAGAGCAGCTGAGTTCCACACCACCAGCAGTGAGGGCCACTGCCTGCCACCCACAGACCTGGCCTTTAGGCTGCGCCGAAGCCAATGAACCCCATGCACCCTGTGAAACCCGCCCTGCCCCCCGCGCCACACGGGTGAGTGGGGCTCCTGCCGCCCTCCCTCCTCAGGCCGCGTGGGTGCGGGCGGGGTGGCAGAGCGGGACCTCTCTGCTCCTGGTGCTCAGCCTTCCGGGCGGGGGTCTCCTGACCTGGGCCTCCCCGCCCACCTCTCTGCTCGCAGTGATGGTCCATTTGCTTATGAGGCGGTGCCTTGGCAGCAGAGCGCCACTCAGCCCGCGGGATCGCTGTCGGTGGTCACGACCGTGTGGGGCGTCGGCAACGCGGCCCAGAGCCAGGTGAGCCCACACCTGGGCCCACCCCTGAGAGCCGCCAGGGCCCCCCTGGACCTCAGTGAGAAATGGAGTCTTTTGGCCTCCACGCCGCCCCCGCCCTGTGCCCCACCCCTGCTCGCTTCCTCTCCTCCCCTCACCTCTGCCCCCCACCCCCCCCACCCCAGGCCTCTCCTTGGAGCAACTGCTTGAAGTAAGTTGTTTGGATGGTGCTCACTGGCGGTTCTTGCTTCCCGTAGGTTTTGGGGAGCCCCATGGGCCCTGCAGGGAGCCCCCCTGGCAGCTCCGTGATGCCTGGCATGGCCGGCAGCGGCTCTGCCCTGAACTCCCCGCAGTGCCTCGGACAGCAGGCATTTGGAGAGGGTGCCACCCCCAAGGGCTTCGTGCAGCAGGGGGTGTACAGCCGCGGGGGCTACCCCGGGGGCCCCGGCTTCACTACTGGGTAAGCAGGAGCCCTCCAGGGGCAGTGCTCCGGCTTGGCAGGCGCCCAGGCCTGTGCGGACCGGTCTGTTGAATGTCGCGTCTCTGCTCCTCCCGCGGGCTGTGACGGGGGCGTGTAGACACGAAGGGGCCCCAGTAAGGGCCGTGTGCCACCCCCCCGCCCCGGGTAACAGGCAGGAGGCACTTGTGACCCGGCCCTGTGTGTCTCTCGCAGGTATGCGGGCGGCCCGGGGGTGCCCGGGGGCCTGGGTCTGCCCTCACACGCCACACGACCCTCCACCGATTTCACTCAGGCGGCAGCGGCGGCCGCGGTGGCTGCTGCCGCGGCCACGGCCACGGCCACGGCCACGGCCACCGTGGCCGCCCTCCAGGAGAAGCAGAGCCAGGAGCTGAGCCAGTACGGAGCGGTGAGGCCCGGCCGCTCCTCCCGTGCCGCCCACGTGTGCTGGTCTGGAAGGCAGGGACCAGCTGGGCAGCTGGGGTCGGGGTCTGGGGACGGGCGTGTAGTGAGATGAGATGGGGGAGGGGCGAGGCGCTGAGGGGGTCCCTGGGTGGCACCCACAGGGTAGGGGGCGTGGCCTGAATGGCTCCTGTCTTCTCTCCCTAGATGGGGGCCGGGCAGGCTTTTAACAGCCAGTTCCTGCAGCACGGAGGTCCCCGGGGGCCCAGCGTCCCCAGCAGCATGACCCCTGCCGGCGTGGGAGGGCTGCTGGGCCCCTCTGGCATGAGCCCCATGGGCATGAATCCCACCCGGGCAGCGGGCATGGCACCCCTGTATGCAGGGCAGCGCCTGCCCCACCACGGGTACCCTGGGCCCCCCCAGGCCCAGCCACTGCCCCGACAGGGGGTCAAGAGAGCCTACTCCAGCGAGGTGAGTGTCCGGGCCTCCCTCGTCCCGAGCCGCATCCAGAGCCGCAGCGAGCTCGGGCATCCCGTGTGAGAACCGGCCGGGCCTGACGGGGTGGGCGCCGCACCCCCCTGGGAGCTGGCCTCCCCGACACCCATTGCCCTGACTGTGCCTCTCTCTCCTTCAGGTTTACCCAGGGCAGCAGTTCCTGCCGGGAGGCCAGTATGGGCCTAGTGCCACCCAGTATGTGCCTGGCACCGGGCAGCCTCCCGCCCCCTCCTCCTACCCCGGGCACCGGCTGCCCTTGCAGCAGGGCATGGGCCAGGCCCTGCCTGCCTCTGGCCCTGCAGGACTGCACTACAAGGTAGGATTGGCCCCTCCGGCTGCTGCAGCCCCCGCTGGGCCCCGTGCTGGCCACCTCCAGACACATGGGCCTCGCCCGGGCTGACTAGGGAGTGGGCCCGGGTGCACGGAGGGTGACCAGGCAGCCTGGAGCTCCGCAGGGGTCCTCACCAGTGCGGGGATTTGGTTCTGAAAGGACCTTCTATGAGATTTGTGTGTCTGCTTGGAAATTGGCTGGGGAAGAGGTGGGCAGGCACCCAAGCCACTCGAATGTCCTTTAGGGCAGGGTGACCATATTCCCTCTGCCTGCTGGGGATAGGCCCATCGGGGGCATGAGGGGAGGAGGGGGTGTGTTTTTTCGGCCTCTATCTGGCTCTCCCATAACCCCTTCTAAACAGGGGGCAGGGGGGTGTCATCTCTTTTCCTGGAGTAGTAATTTTGTAAATTATGAAAGCACTGCATGCTCCCTGTCGATTATTTGCAGAATGTAGAAATCATCCAAAAAAGAGACTAGAGGCCAGTGCCCGTGTGTGCCGTGGGCGCCCTGCCCCCAGCCCCTTCCTTGGGTCAAGCGCAGGGGCTGGGCGGGGGGCAGGCGGGGGCCCTGGGCACACGCAGTTTTCTCTCCTGCAGCCCGCAGAGCAGTTCAACGGGCAGGGCACCAGCTTCAGCGGGGGGAGCATCAGCTACAGCCAGCCTGGCCTGAGTGGGGTACGGGCAGACAGGCGGGGGGCTCCCAGGGCGGGCACATGGAGAGAGGGCGCCCGAGCAGGAGGAAGTGCGGGTGGCCAGCCAGAACCCCCCCCCCCCAGGGCTGCCCCCTGCCCGATTCTGTCCTGACCGGTCCCGGGTGCTCCCAAGAACAAACCCCACCCACCACCATTCCGCCTTGACTGTTTGCTCGACCCCACAGCCCACCCGTTCCATCCCTGGCTACCCCAGCTCCCCACTGCCGGGGAGCCCCACGCCGCCCATGACCCCCGGCAGCAGCGTCCCCTACATGTCCACCAGCCAGGAGGTCAAGTCTCCTTTCCTGCCCGACCTCAAGCCCAGTGTGAGCTCCTTGCACCCGTCACCCCCCGGTGAGTGTCATCTGCTCTCAGGATGGTTGGGCTAGGGCCCAGGACCCCAGAGTCCTACAGGGAACGTGGGGGTTGGGGAGCCCACAGCTTCCTCCTACTCCTAGACCTGTGGGCGGATCTTTCAAGGTGTGGATCTTCTCTCTAGAAAAATACGTATGTGCACAGAACTTTGTGTATCATTTCAGGGGGTTTATGAATCCCCTGAGGTCCACTCCTGCTTGGGAACCCTTGCTCTGGGGGAGTCCGCCACAGCAGAAGCCAGGGTCCTAAAAACCTAGCTCAGGCGCTGGGATGATGGCAGGTGGTCCGTTCACACCTCCTCAGCCTCCCACCCCTTCTGAAAGCACCAGCGGCACCCTCTTTCTGGGTCGGGGGCATGTTCTCCAGTCATAATTTAGGGGACCCTTGGCCAGGTGACTGAGGCAGGACGGAACAGTGGGACACCAAGATCCTGTTCCCGTTGGAGGTGACGGCTGGGCCCGGGGCCCTAGGGGCCCCAGGGGAGACGGGGGAGGAGGAGCCATGCTCCGCGGCCCGCATCCCTGGGATGGGGTGGGGGTGGGTGGGGGGGCGGCGCGGGCCATCCAGCCCCGTGTCCTCTGTACCAGCTGCCGGCTCACACCAGCGCGGCCCGCTCCCAGGCAGCGGCCCCTGTGACGAGCTGCGGCTGACCTTCCCTGTGCGCGACGGGGTGGTCCTGGAGCCCTTCCGCCTGCAGCACAACCTGGCCGTGAGCAACCACGCCTTCCAGCTCCGCGACTCTGTCTACAAGACCCTGATGCTGAGGTGAGCAGACGCCCGGCCCGGCGTGTGCCCCCCGCCCGCGCCCCGGCCCGTCCTCAGCGCCCGCCCGCCCTGCGCAGGCCTGACCTGGAGCTCCAGTTCAAGTGTTACCACCACGAGGACCGGCAGATGAACACCAACTGGCCAGCCTCGGTGCAGGTCAGCGTCAACGCCACCCCGCTGACCATCGAGCGCGGCGACAACAAGACGTCCCACAAGCCCCTGTACCTGAAGCACGTGTGTCAGCCGGGCCGCAACACCATCCAGATCACGGTCACGGCCTGCTGCTGCGTGAGTGCCCCCCACGGGGCCGCACGCGCCCCCCGCCCCGGCCCGTCCTCCGTCTGTTCTCCTGGCCCCACAGTTGGCAGCAGCCTCCCCGCTTAACTAGACGGGGCGCTCGTGCGGGCCCGGTGCCGGAAAGCAGCTGAGCCTGTCTTCCCGCGAGGAGGCTCGGGAGCCCCCCGGGCTGCCTGTCCCCGAAGCCTTGCTGGGAGTCACCGGGGCCCCAGGCAGAGCGGGGCGAGGAGAGGTAGCCGGGCCCGCCCCGGCCGGCTCTGGGGGATCACGGGGATGCCGCGGGCCGGACACAGGCCGGGGGCTCTCGGATGCCGGTGGGCTCCCCGGGTGGGCGTGGGCCAGCCGTGGCGTCGGGGGGTGGGGGGTGGCGCTCCAGGGCGGGACGGGCTCCCAGGCCGCAGCCCCTGACCGGCTCCTCCCACCGCAGTCCCACCTCTTCGTGCTGCAGCTCGTACACCGGCCGGCCGTCCGCTCGGTGCTGCAGGGTCTTCTCAAGAAGCGCCTCCTGCCCGCCGAGCACTGCATCACCAAGAGTGAGTGGCCCCGGCCGCCACCCGGCACGTCCCCATGTCCAGTGAGGCTGCCTCCTCTGTGATGGGGGCCCCGGGCAAGGAGGGTCGGGGGACAGCGGCGAGCCCCGCACGCTGCCTCGGAGCTGTGGTGCCGGCAGGCCCCTCAGGCCGGTCCTCTCCCTTGTCGACACCAGTAAAGCGCAACTTCAGCAGCGGCACCATTCCCGGGCCCAACGGCGAGGACGGGGTGGAGCAGACGGCCATCAAGGTGTCCCTCAAGTGCCCCATCACCTTCCGCAGGATCCAGCTCCCCGCCCGTGGGCACGACTGCCGCCACATCCAGGTGGGTGGTCCCCGCGGAGCTCTGCCGGGACTCCTGTCGGCCGTCTGGTGGTGTTGGTAACCAGGCTCCCCACGCCCTCCCCCGTCTCCGAGGACAGTTGCCACTCCCCTGCATTCCCGGGCTCTCGTCTCGAAAGGCGACGAGGCCGCAGATGCGGTCCTCCCGCCCCAGGAGCGGCCGCTCAGAGATCCCGTGCGCGGACGAGCTTTGGTCTTCCGTGTTCTTGCGGCTCTGCCGCGGTGTCTTCTCGGACACCGTGTCCTAGACGTGGGCCCTCACCAGCACAGATGCCCAATTCTCCAGCCGCGTGGCATCCCGGTCCCAGTGAGGACCGTGTGGGCTGTCCCCAGGGTGCATCTGTTAGAAGGGGCGCCCCAGCGGAAGCCTGGCACGCGTGGCTTCTCAACACGCGAGCAGATCAGCCCAGACGCACGCGGCTTGATCATGGGGTGCGGCCAGGTCGCCCCCGGCCCCTCCGTGAGAAGCCATCTCTCGTGCTCCCCACAGTGCTTCGACCTGGAGTCCTACCTACAGCTCAACTGTGAGCGGGGGACCTGGAGGTGCCCCGTGTGCAAGTGAGTATCCCCGAGACGGTCCTCATGGGGGCCCGGGGCAGAACCCACCCCCACCCCCCAGCCCACAGCACCGAGAAAAACCCAAGTCAGGTCCAGGGGGTCACGGCACAGACGAGGACGCTGTGGCTCAGGGCAGAGGCGTCATACACGGGGTCACCTCACACAGTCTCCTTCATGACCGGTCACCTCCCACGGGTGGCCTCGGGCTCAGTGACGGAACGGAGAGGTGACAGGCCTCCAAGCCCCATCCCCTTGGTTTTCAACAGCAAGACGGCGTTGCTGGAGGGGCTGGAGGTGGATCAGTACATGCTGGGAATCCTCATTTACATTCAGAAGTAAGTGTCTTCCTGTCACCCCGGTCCGTGGTCAGCAGCGGGCAGCCCCAGAACGGCTGGGAGACGCACCCTGCTCTGCCGCGGCCGGAACCACAGCCACCCCGTGGGGCCGGGGGAGGCGGCAGGACGGCTGGTGAGCAGCCCACGTGTCCCGTGCAGCTCCGATTTCGAGGAGATCACCATCGACCCCACGTGCAGCTGGAAGCCAGTGCCCGTGAAGCCCGATGTGCACGTCAAGGAGGAGCCCGACGGGCCCGTGCTCAAACGCTGCCGCACCGTGAGCCCCGCACACGTGCTCATGCCCAGCGTCATGGAGATGATCGCGGCCCTGGGCCCCGGGGCTGCCCCCTTCGCCCCCCTGCAGCCCCCCTCGGCTCCGGCCCCCGGCGACTACCCCGGGCAGGGTGAGTAGGGTGGCCGCAGGCAAGCGGTCCGTCCTCTTCAGACCGGTGAAGTGTCATCGCGCGGGTCCTGTACCTGGGGGGCCTGCTTGGGGACGCGGCTGTGGGGTGGGCAGTAGCTGGGCCCACCCTCCCCGGCGCTGGGGAGCAGGGGCCTTCTGTCGGCACGCTTCCGGGGCCTGGCCCTGTCTGATCCCACCTGTGGGTGTGTTTGGGTGAGGCGGGTCCCAGAGCAACGTTGCGAGGCCGGTTCCCCTGGCCATGGTGAAAAGACATGCCCTTCTCCATAAGGTCCGGCGCTATGTGCCGGAGAGCGCTGGGAGTCCCCCCTCCCTGGGCCAGTCTGCCAAGTGCGAGCCCCCAGGCCTCACCCAGGACTGGCTCTGCTCTCAGGTTCCAGCTTCCTGGGACCCGGGACCTTCCCTGACTCCTTCCCGCCTACCACACCCAGCACCCCGGCCCTTCCTGAGTTCACCGCGGGGCCGCCCCCCAGCTCCTACCAGTCCGAACTTCCCAGCAGCCTCCTGACACCAGAGAAGGCTGCCCCCTGCCTCCCAGGCCAGGTCAGTGCCGGCGGAGGGTCGGGGGGCCGGCTCCCGGGGAGGGGGGGCCCAGGTCCATTTGACCTGGTTCTTCTCTCCTTCCTCAGATGGCACCAGCGGGTCACCTGGACCCGGCCCACAACCCCGGTCCACAGGGGCTGCACGCCCCCAGCCTTGGGGGGCCCCCGGGGCCCCAGCTGCACCATCCAAACCCTCCCCCAGCATCCCGGCAGCCCCTGGGCCCAGTGAGCTCGGGCCCAATCGGCGAGCTGGCCTTCAGCGCGGCCACAGGCGTGATGGGGCCCCCCATGTCTGGGGCGGGGGAGGCCCCGGAACCGGCCCTGGACGTGAGTACGGGCCCCATGCTGGGGAGCACGTGGGAGCTGGGGCTGGGGACGGCGTGTGCATCGTCTCCAGGGTCCACACGCTTCCTAGAAGGGAGGACGCTGACGCCCCAGTGACTTCCAGAGCCAGGAGAGCTGGTCAGATAGCATCAGCTCTCGCGATGATGAGTGCCGGGTACCTGCCGTAGCCGCGGGGTTGGCTCTGGGGGCCTGTGCTGAGCGCCCAAGAAGACGGGGCTTGGAGCTGACTACAGCGGCTCGGGGTGTGGGCTGACCTGTCTGACTCACCTTGCTGTGTGAGCCAAACTCAGCGTGTAAGACGCAGGTAACCTTCGTCGACCCACATAAACCAAACTCCCTGACGTCCATCATGAGAAAAGTTAGAGCAGCTCAAAAGCAGCGCGTCGCGGACGCTGGACATCCCGCCTTCTGCATTTGCCCTGCTCGCACCGGGGGCCCGCGCTGCCCTGGGCATGCCAGCACCGCGTGTCCCGGGCTGGCCTTGGACAACTTGAGTGGAGTGATTCGTGGCCAAAGAGAGCCTTCGGCAGGGAGAGGCCCCGTGCAGGCTGAGGGTCAGGGTCCCGAGCAGGGGTGTGGTGGGTCTGAGGCCAGAGCTGCTGATGGCTTTGCTTTGTCCCCAGCTGCTCCCAGAGCTGACCAACCCCGAGGAACTGCTGTCCTACCTGGGCCCACCTGACCTCCCCACAAACAACAATGACGACCTGCTCTCTCTCTTCGAGAACAACTGATCCTGTAGACCCCACCCAGCCGGCGGGGACACGCCCGCAGATGTCACCGTGCCCCGCCCCCCCACCTGCGTCCGCCCCGGCCCCCCGGCCCCCCGGCACTAGAGGCAGCTGCGCTGGGGGGGAGGGGGCTGCGCGTGGACCCCCTGACCCCCACTCTGCTGCAGAATGGTGTTTGATGAGATGCTCAGCCCCGCCCCCCCAGCCCAGCTTTGCCCCGTCCATACACCCCTGCTACCCCAACTTTGCGCCTCGCCCCTGGTCCCTCCAGCCCTGCCTGCTCCCACCAGCCTGCATCTTGTCCAGCGTTGACCCTTCTGTTTCAACAACCCCTTGGCTCACTGGCGAGGAGCCGGGCTGCTCTGTCCAGAGTCTGCGCTCACGGTGGGAGCGGGACCCCCTCTTCCCACCCGCGGCTTCAGGCCAAGGCTGCAGGGTGGGGCGCTCTAAAGCACAATGATGTACATAGCGTAGGAACACTAGGAGGTGTGGACGGCCAGTCCCTCCTGGGCTGCCAGGGACCCCGCGGGCTCCTGGCCCCGCCTGGGTGCGGACGGCGGGGGGTGGGCGCTGCAGCTCCGCTCCGTGTGCGCATTCTCCAGCGGGTGGCTCCTCCGAGGTCCCCTTTTATGTGAAAGTGAAGAATCCGTGCCGCCGTGTTTTTTACACCTGCCTCTCCCGTGCCCACCCTGGGGCCAAGCCAGGTGGGGGAGGAGGAGCCTCCGAGTCGTGTCCCCTGTCTGCCCGTCTCTATTAAAGGACTCCCTCACGCCGGGCCTGCTGAGTCCCTCCTTCACGCCTGGCCCGTCTTCCCCACGTGGGCGGGGCTCTGTTCCCAGCCAAGACCCGGCTGTTCCCACCTCACGGTAAATTTCCCTGTCCCTGGAATTTTCCAAGTTGGCTTCGGCGGGAGAACTGTTCTGTGAAGTGTCACCAGGGCCAGGAGACACATGTGCCACCCTGTCACCTCGCGTGGGTGTGCCTGGGGCAGGGAGCCAGCTGTCGAGCCAGGGGCCTCGGGAGGGACCAGGGCTGAAGGCCCGGCTGGCTCCAGACCGCAGCTCCGGGAGGCCCGGGGAGGGTGGCCCTGGGCTCCCGGGCCTACAGGGCCCCCCTCCAGCTGTGCACCGGCTGCCTGGGTGGCCTTTTCTTCCTGGCCCAGCAGGAGAGGCTGGTGAGCCCTGTGGCGGGGAAAGGGGAGTGCCCTTGGGGCACCGGAAGCTGGGCAGGGGTGGGGGAGTTGTCCAGTGCGGGCAGGCCTGGGTGGCTTTACCCACTGACATCTTGGGACCCCAGACGTGGGCCTTAGTGTCCCTGCAGCCTGTTTCTGGCTGAGGGGACAGGAGCGCAGTCCCAGTGCCTGGGGGGACAAGAAGGCCCAGGGATGAGTGGGGCCTGTCTGGAGCTCTGTCCGTCATCCATAGCCAGGCTGGGGTTGGGGGGGAGGGGGAGGCCGAGCGGGGGGCCACGCATGCTGTGGTCTCACTGGACATTGTCCTGGGTGCTGCTGGGCAGAACGGAGAAATCCGGAGATGAGCCAAAGGGTGCAAGCTGCTCAAAAGTCCACCCACAGGAGGGTGGGCCCCGGCTGAGACATGATAGCAGTGGGACAAGGACCACAGCCCCGACAGGGCCGTGGGCGCCCCTCAACACGGGGTGAAAGAGCAAGGTGCAGAAGTTCACGTGAGACCATGCCATCTTAGTAAAGCTCGACCCCAAATGCGGATTTCCCCGGACTCCCATGTCTGCTGCAGCTCGGGAGGAAGGTGCGGGCGTGGACTTGCTGCTCACGGCGCTTCCCCGCGGCGACTCGGGTGCGTTTGGGGAAGGGGGAGGCATCGGTGACATTCGGATCCTCAAAGGGAGTGGTGGCTTCTCGGGCTGCCACCTTACGCCTCATCTGTCACGTCCTCTCCTATGTGCCGCCCCCCGCCCGCAGAACACACGCCTCTGCACCTGCCGGGGACCACAAGACCCGTGCACAGAAATGAAAACCACGCAGATGGTGCCAAGCACCTTCCCTGACCACAGGGAGGGAAGCTGGGTGTTACTTACTAACGGGTTTCGCTGCAACAATGTGTCACGTTACATGGAACAACAGTAACAAATACATGGTTAAGTTAAGCCACTCGACAGGCAAGGGGTCCAAGAAGGAATCGCGAGCGAAATTAGGAGACACCTTGAGACGAAACACAGCACGCCCAGCCTTCAGAGGGGCAGTGTCACGGGGACATTGGATAACCGCAAATGTCTGCGATCCAGAAGCTCTCGATGCCTCACCGTCCACCCGAAGGAACTAGAAAAAGAACACACACTGCAAAGCTGCGGAAGGAATGAAAACACCCAGGTGCGGAAACCAGAGAAGTGGCAGCGCATCCGGGCGAGCAAACCTTTCGTTCGACCAAGTGACTCGGGTCAGAAGTGGGGCCGGAGCTGCTGTCGGCGGGACATCCAGAGGGGCCACACGGGCCCCCTGTGAGCTGCCGGCGGTCAGCCCCCACTGTGAGCGCGCGGGGCCCCAGAGAACCGGCCCGAGGAGCGGCCGCCGCTGGAGCGGACCGCACGAGGAAGGGGGTGGAGACCCTGGCCCAGGACCAGACGCTACCAGACGTTGCAGGAATGTCCCCGACCCCACGGCCCCTGCCCACCGTGCCCTCACCCCACCACCTCCCAAGCTGGGCCGGCCACAGGGATGTGTCGGGACATCAGAGCCACCATCAGAGGGAGGGGGCTTTGGACAGGATCCAGGAAATGTTTCAGGGGCCCGGGACTTTGGATGCCTTTTTAGTCGGGGGTCATCAGCCACTTGCCCGATCTGTTTTTTTAAGCTGAGATGCAGTGAATCGCCCGGATGCCAAGTGCACTAGGCTCTGTGAGGTCATGCGGCCATCACTGTCCCCTGCAGCCACCTCTGCCTCTGTCACCAGAGACTGGCTTAGCGTGGTCTTGAACCTGCAGGTGGACCCACGGGGCTGCACCCCATCATTGGCTGTCGGCTAGAAGGCTTGCAGTGATGCTGGGGTAGGGGGTGGGATTCGTGGATGCCCCTCCCAGCCTCTGCACCCCCTTTCCATGTGCATTCGCCACGGCTCAGGCTGCAAATGACCCTAGCCCGCTCACTGAGAGGGAAGGATTCAAGACCGCCATCCTGGAAAGGCCGCCAAGTGCCTTGGGGACGGCCAGACACGGGCAGACACAGCCCCAGAATGACCAACCTGGCCCCTTGGAGAGCCTCACTGTCCAGAGCCTCCAAGCCCTGCTTTCGCTGACACCACGAAAGGCCTCGACCTTGTTCCCTGGTGGGGCAGCTCGGTTGGCCCAGCTAGGGGGCCCCGTGACCAGGATGGGGTCGGGAGTGCTCCCCAATGGAGGGAACAGCTGCTACCAGACAGGGGTGGGTGCAGGTGGCCCCTGGGGCCCCTAGGATCATTCCCCACCAGGCCCACGGCCCACCTGACCTGCCACCCCCGGTCCTGCACCTGCCACCCTGGCCGCCCCTGGGGATTTGCAGGCTCCTTCACATCCTACCCGATGCAGGCCACAGCTGACCAGCCCCTACCCCAGGGAGCCCTGTGTTTCCAGAACAAGCGGCTGCCCCTCCCCCCATGGCTGCCTCCGTGGTCCCTGTCACAGCTGATCAATCACAGACAACTCGATAGTGATTATTTTCCGTTTTTTTGTTTGTTTAAAGATTTTATTTATTTGACAGAGACACAACGAGAGAGGGAACACGAGCAGGGGGAGTGGGAGAGGGAGAAGCAGGCTTCTCGCTGAGCAGGGAACCTGATGCGGGGCTCAATCCCAGGACCCTGGGATCATGACCCGAACCGAAGGCAGACGGCTAACGACTGAGCCACCCAGGCGCCCCAATTTTCCAGTGTTTTATTTAAAACCCTTGAGCCTTTGCAAACGGAGCGCCCGCGCGACCCCTGGGTTCGCTGATGGTCAACGTCCCGCCGGCCTGCAGGGCTCCGTCCGTCTTCCCACACAGCTGCAGCTTGTATGCACACGCGGGTTTAGTGGTTGCCAACTTTGGGGAGTCGGTTGCAGACAAACATCTCAGCGTGATCTCGGAAAAACAAAAACGTTCCCTCACGTGAGCAGCAAGGTGAGCCGGGTTCCACACCGTGCTCCCTCACATCCTGATGTCCCACCGTCTCCTGTAAGTTCATTCAACCCCAGACCCAGCCAGGGTCACACTTAGTGTCCGGTTGTCGTGTCTCGATCTTCTCTCTTAATGTGGGAGAGTCCTTGGCCTTTTTTCCTGATGCCAATTTTCTGGACAATTCAGGCGAGTTGCCTCACAGCAGGTCCCATGGTCACTTTCTCCTTCACCCCTGTGTGTCATGTCCCCTGTCCCCTAGAAGGGACGTCTAGAGCTTGACTAAACAGTCTGGGTCAGACGAGCATTGTTACCTGCCTTTCCTGCGAGACCGTGAGCTCCATGGGAGCAGAGCGTAACTAGATCTCTTTTGAGTCCTGATTTATTCCAAAGCTGGCAACGTTTGTCCAAGAGAGAAACCAGGGGTGAATAGGGGGCACGTAGGAGCGGGCTCCCTGCGGTCAGCGTGCAGAGGGGCTGAACACCCAGCACCTCCACGGGCGCCCCTGTCTGCACCTTCCCCGCCCCTCAGCCTGCCCCAGTCCTGGCTGAGCGCCTGTGCCCTGCAGGGTCGCCGTGGGACGGTCAGCAGGTGTCCAGCAAGCATCAGCGTGGATGAGGATGGGCTCCCAGCATGGGTCCCCCCCAGTCCACTCTTGGAGACCCCTGAGCCAGCCAGCACCTCCCGCCCCGGGAACAGTGGCCCTGCTCTTCCGCAGGACTCAGCCAAGCAGGAGAACCGGCTCCCTGCCCAGGGGCCACCTTCCAGTGGAGGGACCCCGATGGGAGCGGGCAGGACAGTGCTGCCCCTCCTTCCTGAGCGAGTGGGGCAGCAGAGGCCCGACTCCAGGGTGCACCCCTCATGCTCCAAGGCCGGAGGCAGCCGTGCGGTGGGAGCCCGCCAGCCCTGTGTGGTGGTTTCTGTCTCAAAGCCAAACCAGAGCCTGAGGTCCTGCTTTCCAGGCCTCAGCCAACCCGCTTTTCCAGTTTCCCCAGCCAGTGGCCGGTGGCCGTCCGCTTCTGTGTGCTCTGACCGTCCCCCACCCCCCGGAGCCCAAAGTAAGAAGAGCCCGCGGTGCAGCCTGCGGAGCCGGCGGTCAGCCACCAGGGTCACGGTCGCCCAGGGTTCCTTGCAACCAGGAAGGGCTGCTTCTGTGCAGGAAAGACACTCTCACGGCAAAACATAAAAATAAAACCCCAGAGGCACCAGGAGCTCTACCCGTTGGCGGGAATGCCAAATGGGGCCGCCGCTTTGCAGGGCACTTGGGAGTTTCTGACAAAACAGCATCCTCTTACCGTCCGCCCGGGCAGTCATGCTCCTTGGTATTCACCCAAAGGAGCTGAAAACTCGTGTCCACACGAAAACCCGCACCTGGGTGTTGGCGGCAGCTTTATAACTGCCCAAACTCGGACGCACGTAACATCCTTCAGCGGGTGAACGGAGAGCACACGGTGCCGTCCAGACAGGGGAATCCTACAGCAGGAGAACGGAATGAGCGATCACGCCACGGGAAGACGTGGAGGCCCCGAACTCCCAGCTCTCCGTGCCCCCCGCCAGTCTGAGAAGGCTGCACCTGCAGGATCCCGAGTCTCCGACCTTCTGGAGAAGGCACAGGTCTGGAGACAGTGAAGATCAGCCAGGGGTGAGCAGGGGGTTTGGGGGGTGGTGAAAGTGCCCTGTGGTGGGCACGGGTCAGACGTTTGTCCACATCCCGAGTGAGTCCTGAGGTGCGCCCCTGGCTCTGGGTGACAAGGATGGGTCCGTGCGGGCGCCTGGGTGGCTCAGTCGGTGACGCGTCTGCCTTCGGCTCAGGTCATGGTCCCAGCGTCCTGGGATCGAGCCCCGCATCGGGCTCCCTGCTCCGCAGGAAGCCTGCTTCTCCCTCCCCCACTCCCCCTGCTTGTGTTCCCTCTCTCGCTCTGTCTCTCTCTGTCAAATAAATTAAAGAAAAAGAAAGAATGAAAGAAATCTGCTAAAAAGTTGGCCTTTTACATATTATTCGTAATTCCCAAATAAATTCTTACTGATGGTCATTGACTTTAACACGAACAAAATGGCCTCAACAGGTGGAAGTGGGAAGAAACCCTGTAAGCACCAGGATGTCCAGGGAGGCAATGTCCCTGGGGCCCCTCCGAGTCACCTGCCCGCACGGGGGTCCCCGCAGCAGTTGAGGACCGGGGTTGGACGTCCCCCGGGGCTGTGGTCTCTGACAGAAGAAGCAAGGGGTACGAGGCACGGGGCACATTCCCCACCGCACCAGCCAGACACGGGGCTGGGGAGCTGGACCCACGGAGAGCAGGGCCTTGGGGCCGATGAATGCGGCCCAGGCAGCAGGGCTCGGGGGACAGGTGCAGAGCGGGGCATGCCACGGAGAAGCATGGGGACCCCGGCCTTGGTCCTGGCTGCCCATCCAGCTGCACCTGTGTGGCCAGCCACTCCCAGAGTCACACTGGACCCATGCTCAGAGGGGCCAGCCCCGTGGTGAAATTCTTCCTGACTTGTGAAGTCACCAGTCCTGGCAGAGGGAGACCAGGGGCCCGGGGGGAAGAGCTGCTCTGGGCTGGGAGCTGAGCCAAGGATGTGCAAGTGGCCTGGGGCAGGGAGGTGGCCCAGGGCTTTGGAGTTTGGCACTCTCACGCAGCAGGGGACAGGGCCTGGGTGAATGCCCCACAGAGGTGAGGCGGGAGGGCCATATCCCAGCAAAGCCAGGAGAAAGGGAGCCTCTTTCCCAGTATTTTTATCTTTGTTTTAATTAAAAAAAATTTTTTTTTAGGATTTTATTTATTTGACAGAGAGAGACACAGCGAGAGAGGGAACACAAACAGGGGGAGTGGGAGACGGAGAAGCAGGCTTCCTGCAGAGCAGGGAGCCCGATGCGGGGCTTGATCCCAGGACCCTGGGATCACGACCTGAGCCGAAGGCAGACGCTTAACGACCAAGCCACCCAGGCGCCCCTCCTCTTTTTCATATTTACTGTGAAATGCTCATTCATTGGTTTTCTTCTGTAGTGTTTTTTCTGTAGAAGAACACTCCACATATTAATGGTGCTGCCTTCAGCATCTTGTGCCCGAATGTCGTTCATCTTTGCTGATAGGCTTTTGCTGGATGGAGTCGTCTTGAATTTTGTTATTGTTCATCTATGAATCTAGTCCATGCCTTCTGGCCTTCTCTTCCCCAAGATCATAACAAATAGCACCTCGTACTTTATATCTGCTTTTTTTTTTTAATTTTTTAAAAAGGTTATTCAGGATTTCAAGGCCATTCAGGTGTTTTATGACCAAACTTTTTTTGGTCAGTAAAACGCCTTTTTTGGGGGCACCTGGGGGGCTCAGTCGGTTAAGTGTCTGCCTTCGGCTCAGGTCATATGCCGGGGTCCTGGGATCGCGTCCTGCATCGGGCTCCCTGCTCAGTGCGGGAGGTTGCTTCTCCCTCTCCCTCTGCAGCTTCCCCTGCTTGTGCTCTCTCTCTCTGTCTCTCTCTCTCTGTGTCAAATAAATAAATAAAATCTTAAAAAAAAAAACCCACACTTTTTTTTTTTTTTAAATAATCTCCACACTTAACGTGGGGCTTGAACTTAGTCCAGAGATCAAGAGTTGTTGCAGGCTCCATCGACCGAGCGGGCTGGGGGCCCTCTGGTTCTTTTTTTATTTAATTTTGAAAACTGGAACTCCGGGGGCGCCTGGGTGGCTCAATCGTTAAGTGTCTGCCTTCGGCTCAGGTCATGATCCCGGGGTCCTGGGATTGAGCCCCGCATCGGGCTCCCTGCTCCGCGGGAAGCCTGCTTCTCCCTCTCCCGCTCCCCCTGCTTGTGTTGCCTCTCTCGCTGTGTCTCTCTCTGTCAAATAAATAAATAAAATCTTAAAAAAAAAAAAAAACAACAACTGGAACTCCGTATTCAGGGTTGTGCGTGAGGTTGACCTTCAGCTTAGGAAGTGCGCCTATTTCTCGCGGTGATGGGCTATGGAATTTGGGGCAAACTTCTTGCCAAAGACAAGAAAAACACTGAATAAAATATTTTAAAATATTCTTTAAAACAGCTAAGAGCTTGGCGCCTGGGTGGCTCAGTTGGTTAAGCGACTGCCTTCGGCTCAGGTCATGATCCCGGAGTCCTGGGATCGAGTCCCACATCGGGCTCCCGGCTCAGCGGGGAGCCTGCTTCTCCCTCTGACCCTATCCCCTCTCATGCTGTTTCTTTCTCTCTCTCTCTCAAATAAATAAATAAATAAAATCTTTAAAAAAAAAACAAAACAGCTAAGAGCTAACAAGACAGTGTGTAGATACCAAAATTGAGGAGAAGGGAAGAACCCAGAGAAGTTGATCCAGAATTAGAGTTGTTTCCTCCCTGAGGCATCTGCCAGGTCCTAGAAAAACCGCCAAATGGGTGGATGTTGGGCCTTTGGGGGCTCAGGGAACAAACCGAGGCTCAAGGACCACCCAAGGTAGGGGGCATGACACCCCCTCCCCAGGAACATAAAGCTGGGACCCGGAGGGACCACACCTGCAGAGGAGGGAAAACCAGAAGTGAACCAGCTCTGCAGGGATGGGCAGGCTAGAGGCTCTCCCGACTGGATGTCTGGTGGGCTAAAGCGACTCCACATCCCCTCCCTCCTCGCACCTGCGAGACACCAACAAAAATCCTCTTTGGAGGGTTACCTTCACCTGAGGACTCAATTTCTACAGTAAAATTTAAAATACTATTTCAGGACCCCTGGGTGGCTCAGTCGGTAAAGCATCTACCTTCAGCTCAGGTCATGATCCAGGGTCCTGGGATCCAGCCCGTGCTTGGGATTCTCTCTGCCTCTGTCCCTCCCCCTGCTCTCTCTCTCTCTCTCAAATAAATCAATAAGTCTTTTTAAAAAATAAAATAAAGTACAATTTCAGCACTGATTCAAAGATAGCCAGGTACACAAGAACTAACAAACTGTAGAAAACAGCAACAGGCTTCAAACATTAAACTCAATAGACATAGATGATAAGGTAACTATTGTTTCAAGAATGAGAATCGAGCTTGAAAAATACCTACAGGAAGCAGGCACTATAAAAAATGATGATGTATCTTTAGGAGAGAACCTAACAGTTTAAGAAATGAGTGAGTAACTGAATTCGGATCAGTGGACACTCTACCTTCGTTTGAACTTCGCATGGCCCTAAGAACATGGCCTTGGGGGTGCTTGGGGGGCTCAGTCGTTAAGCGTCTGCCTTCGGCTCAGGTCATGATCCCGGGGTCCTGGGATCAAGCCCCGCATCGGGCTCCCTGCTCAGCGGGGAGCCTGCTTCTCCCTCTCCCACTCCCCCTGCTTGTGTTCCTGCTCTCACTGTCTCTCTCTCTGTCAAATAAATAAATAAATAAAATCTTTAAAAAAAAATAAAAGGACATGGCCTCAACACTTATAGAACAAAAGTCACAGATCTAAAAAGAGAACTAAACAAACTGATGGTCATAATAAGACACCCGAACAAACTTCTTTCAGTAATTGACGGAAAAAGGAGAAAAACCCCCAGCAAAATAGGGGTTATTTAAACAACATGATTATTAATATGACCTAAAGAGATTTGTTTGTTTTTAAAGAGACAGTCAATCGTTCCAACACCGTTGGTTGAGCAGTCCATCCCAAACTTCCCAGGATTAAAGACTCTGTCTCCTACTGCAGGCCGTCTCTGGGTCTGGTTCTATCAACTGTTGTCTCTCTGCATGATGGGCCCCATGATCTTGCTTTTTTTGGGTGTTTGTATTAGAGTTCTGTGAAGAAATAGAGCCGATAAGAGATACACACACATACAGAAATTAATATACTTAATACAACATAATATAAAGATATTTATCATGAGGAATTAACTCCCATGATTACAGAGGCTGACGAGTCCCAAGATCTGTGAGGTGAGCCAGCAGGCCACAGACCCGGGAGCACTGGTGGGCTAAGTTCCAGTCCGAAGGCAGGAGAAGGCAGGGGAGATTCGTGGCTGAATGCCAGGCATTGTGTCCAGGAGAAAAGCAGAGGTTGAAGTCGGCGGTCGCAAGGCCCAGGAAATGGCACTCCCCTTCCTGCGCTGCCTGTTGGTTCTGGGCTCAGCCCCTGCAGCCCATGGGCAGGGACTTGCTGAGGCGTTCCTTTGAGGCAAGTCACCCCTGGGGGCGGCAGCGTGCCTTCCTTTAGTGGGGTTGGCATCTGAGTGTGTCAGGCCCTGCTGCAGCAGGCCCTATGTCCCTGTGCCTCGGTGGGACATTCTCCCGTGGCTCTCTGTCACCTGCCTGAGCGGTCCAGGGCCACTGCCCGGCAATCAGCAGAGCCCTTGAGAAACTTTGGAGTTTCTCTCATTGCCCCCTGGCTCTCAGAACACCATGAGCCTCATGCACCTCTGCCTCTGGGGGGCCTTGGTTCTCTGGTCGCATCCCCAGCAGTGCATGGGGTCAGGCTTAGCCCGTCTAGCGGGTTCCCGCCCATCCTCCTGCTCCAGCCTCAGGGAGCTCCCCGGTGCCCTGGACTGGCCTCCAGTCTTCCTCATGAGCTCTCGGTGATGCCTCTTGGAAAAGAGTTGGGGTGCGTGTGTAAATTCCCCTGTGTCTGGGGCTCCCAGGGATTGACACGTTGTCAGCCAGGGCCCAGGTCGCTGCAGTGCTCAGAGGGCCTTGCATTTGGCTTCGTGCTCTGCCGTCCGTGTCCCGAAACCCTCAATCATTTGGGTTTTTTTGTTTGTTTTTTTAAAGATTGTATTTATTTATTTGACAGAAAGAGACACAGTGAGAGAGGGAACACAAGCAGGGGGAGTGAGAGACGGAGAAGCAGGCTCCCCGCTGAGCAGGGAGCCCGAAGCGGGGCTCGATCCCAGGACCCTGGGATCATGACCTGAGCTGAAGGCAGACGCCTAACGACTGAGCCACCCAGGATCCCCAACCCTCAATCATCTGTGAACAAAGGGTCCCACCTTTCGTTTTTCTCTGGGCCCCACACATCACTGAGCTGCTCCTGACAGAGGACTGACTCACCTCCACCTCAGTTTACCTCCTGCTCTGTCTTCACCTGCTGCAGTTTTGCCTCCAACATCAGGAGAAGAGGTCCAGATGGTCACTGCAGGGGCTTTGCCAAAATCACAGAGGGGTCTGGAGACCTGGGCCTCGTGGGAAAGCGGGCCATCCCCGGGTGGTGGGACCCGAACGGCCAGCGAGGCTGAGTGGGGGGAGTTCCCCCGCCTGAGACGAGAGTCCGCTGAGCACACACCCCTCACACCTGCGCAGTCCGCACACGGGGAGCAGAACGAAAACGCAACCTGCAGAACGGGAGACCAGATTTGCAAAATCACGTATCTGATGCAGGATTAATATCCAGAATGTGTAAAGAGCTCCTACACCTCAACAATAAGAAAAAGCAAAGAACCCAATGAAACAATGGGCAGAGGACGCGAACGGACATTTCCCCGAAGAGGACAGACAGCACGTGAGAGGATGCACAGCATCACTAACCTTTAGGACAACGCAAGACAAAACGACCACCTAGAACCTCACAGCCGTCAGGTTAGAAAAACAAGCCGGACGCAGTAGGTGCTGGTGGGGACCGGAGGAACTGGGACCCCCGCATCCTGTCGGCCACCGTGCACACGGGGGCCGCCGCCATGAGAAACGGTGTGGCGGTTCCCGACAAAATGAAACGTAGATTTACCTTGTGATCCAGCGAGTCCACTTGGGGTCACATACCCAGAAGAACTGAGAGCAGGGACTCGGCCATGTTCACGGCAGCCAGAAGCGGGAAGTGCCCTGAGTGTCCATCCACGGATGAGCGGAGACACGGAAGACGGCGTGTCCCCATCATGGGATATTACGCAGCCACAAAAAGGAAGGACACCTGCGACACCGGGATTCGTCCCCGGGGACACGACGCGGAGTGAAATAAGCCGGTCACAGAAGGACACGGATCCCCCCCACAGGAGGTGTCCCCGGAAGTTCAGGTAAGAGACAGCAGGTGGAGTGGGGGTGCCGGGGCTGGGGGAGGGCAGTCCGAAGGCAGGAGAAGGGCAGGGGAGATTCGTGGCTGAATGCCAGGCATTGTGTCCAGGAGAAAAGCAGAGGTTGAAGTCGGCGGTTGCAAGGCCCAGGAAATGGCATGCCCCTTCCTGCGCTGCCTGTTGGTTCTGGGCTCAGCCAGAACCTCGTGTTGGGGGGGTGCACAGACAGAAAGTTCTGGAGACAGAGGGTGGGGATGGCGGCACGAAACGAACATGCTCAGAGTGGCTGAGCTGCCCACGCCACGGCTAAGGCGGTAAACGTGCTGTTGTGTGAGTGGTCCCACAGTTTTCTTTTCTTTTTTTTTTTTTTTTAAGATTTTATTTATTTATTTGAGAGAGAGAGAGAATGAGAGAGAGCACATGAGAGGGGGGAGGGTCGGAGGGAGAAGCAGACTCCCTGCAGAGCAGGGAGCCCGATGCGGGACTCGATCCCGGGACTCCAGGATCATGACCTGAGCCGAAGGCAGTCGCTTAACCAACTGAGCCACCCAGGCGCCCCGGTCCCACAGTTTTCTGTTTGGTTCGCTTTCAGGACGAGGTGTGCTGGCGATGAGCAGGGGACCCAGGGGCCAGGGAGACCCGGCATCACCCTGCCTCTACCTCCTGCCAACTGTGGCCTTGAGTAAGTTCCTCAGCCTTGCTGAGCTTTGTCTGCTCCCGGGGGAAATACCAGCATCGACTTCAAAGGGCTGGTGGGAGAATCCCACGCCCACCCCAATAATGGCACCTGACACTCCCTGGAATTCTGAATTGACTTAGGCCTCGATCTCCTGGGTTTGGTTCCTGTATCCCCTTCTGTGTCGGCGTGGGGGGCGGATTCCCCACCTTATGAGTCCTGGTGGGAGGCCATGTGAAAACACCAGACCCCACCAGCATCCCGCAATCTGGGCGATCTGGGCTCCACTCAGCAGACGCCCCGTCCCCACCTGCGCCCCCAAATGCGGATGTCTGGAGGCTGAGGCAACCGCTGGAGGTCCTCCCCCAGCCCGCGCGGGGTGGGGTCCTCCCTGGGCCGCTTTCCCGGCTCAGAACGCCCAGTCCCTTGTC
Source organism: Mirounga angustirostris (assembly GCF_029215605.1). NCBI lineage: Eukaryota > Metazoa > Chordata > Mammalia > Carnivora > Phocidae > Mirounga > Mirounga angustirostris. Next base: position 105,216,060 of record NW_026991720.1, on the reverse strand, counting down.
TGCTGCCAGTCCATCTCCCCGAAGCACCCCTCTCGCCTTCCTTGTCACCAGCGGAACGTGGGGGGGGGGGGCTCGGTGGCGGTGCGCCCACACCCAAATATCCAGTTTCCTGGATTCTTGCACCGAGGACGGCAGCCGCTGGGCGGCTCTGGGGGAGCTGAGAACAGCCCTGACAGGCGGCGTCACTCCCAGCCTGCGGTCCTCTTCCTTCTCTCCCCTTCCCTGGTCTTCCGGGAGCCAGATGAACTCGAACCTGAACTTGGGGGATACAGAGCGGGGGAGAGGCGCCATCTGGAGCCCCAAGCTGACCAGCCTGGGGACAGCAGGAGCCAAGTCCCCGGGGGCCCCTGTCATGGCCATGTGCGCCCTGTGGCTTCTCATGTAGGAAAGCTACTCGCATTACTTCATTTTTAACAGCTGATATTGAATTTATTAAAGTTATCTTTTTAAAAACACAATTCTTTAGCTTACAAACCATCCTAGTCTCTGTGAGTATGGCAGATTTGAACTTGTCCAAATACACCTTCAAATATTTCAACTGCCTTCCTAAATGTAATCTATCTGGTTTCCTTTTAAAGTCCTTATTTGGCCAAAAATAACAAAGAAAACCTCCCTGAGCATTAAATAGCTCTGATGAACTTCTAAATATGTTGAACCTAAAGTTGTCTTAAATGTTAAAACACAATACATAAACTTTGCAAGATTTCAATGGGCAAGTCTAAACTGTAAATCTCAATCAAGTTTAAAATGCAGTTTGGGGGCGGGAGACAGGGAATTCCTAAAAACGGGCACAAGGTCCTTTTTGGGGTGAGGAAGCTGTTCTAAAATTAGATTGTGGTGCGTTCGGCACAGCTCTGATTTCTAGAAATCACTTGACTGTGTGTTTTAAAATGAGTGAATTTCATGGTAGGTAAAACAAGATCTCAGTGAGGCTATCCAAAAGGGAAATGCATACATACATCAGAGCGAGGGAAGCAGCTGTATATTTTACCTGACTGAGGTCAGCACGGGTGGGACGGCCATTCGGCCACCCATGTGTGCCTGGCCCAGGGACCCGTCCTTGCCCGCACCCCTGCGCTCATGGGCAGGGGGACACGGAGTATGTATTCTCACTATTCTCTTCCTCTAAACATCCTTAACCATGGGCGCCTGGTCGCTCAGTGGGTGAAGCGTCTGCCTTCGGCTCAGGTTGTGAATCAGGGTCCTGGGATCGAGCCCCGCATCGGGCTCCCTGCTCAGCGGGAGCCTGCTTCTCCCTCACTCTGCAGCTCCCCCTGCTTGTGCTCGCTGTCAATTAAATAAATAAAATCTTTAAAAAATAAAAATAAAATAAACATCCTTAATCGTGACACCGTCCTCACGTTCATAAATATCTTCTCGGTACCTGGTGGCGTCCGCGCCAGCCGGGCAGCTGGAGAACCTCCGCATCCTTCCCAGGCCCACCAGCCCCGGCGTGGGGGGAGGTGGGGGACAGGGTACCTGCTGGGACGGCGTTCCCCACACAGCCCCCGACCGGGACTTCCCGGTCAGCTCGCTCCCCTGAGAGCACACGGGAGCTGGGCTCTGCCCTAGACCCTCAGTGCCTAGACAAATTCCCGTCGGAGCCAGTGTCGTGGGCTTCCCCTGCTTGCTGCTGGCCTGCTCTGCACGGAACGGTGGGCTGCTGGGCTGGTCCCTGCGGCTCAGAGCGGAGGACCCTGCCTCATCCATGGGGCCCAATGCCAGCCACCACAAAGCACGTGAGTCCGGGGGCCTGGGAAGGAGCAGCTTGGAGGGGACAGCGCGGCGCAAGTCTGGGAGTTCAGAGCGAGGAGAAGGGGAGCAGTGGGTTGGGAGGAGGCAGGCCACACATGCAGGATGGGCCTGGACGGACAGCGGCCAGGAGAGGACAGACGGGTCAGGGAAGGAAGCAGGGTGCTGGCAGCCCTCAGGAGCCCGTCGAGGTGGGTGGGAGCGGAAGCGAGCCGCCCATCACCTGGCCACGTCCATGGGTGGGCTGACCGTCCCAAGCTGGGAGAGGCCGCTGACGCCCGAGCCGGGTGCAGGCCCAGGCCGGGGAGGTGTGGGGACACTGCCAAGCCCACTGAGGAGACCCACCAGAACCAGCTTTTGTGGGCCCTTTCATTCAGCACACGGAGCTGCAGCAGGCCTCATTTAGGCAGTAATTCAACACCCCTTCACTGAGCTTTGATTCTGTGCGGTGTTCTCAGGCACCCAACTCCGGGAGAGCGCAGGAAAGCATCCCAGAAAGGACCAAGCACAGGGGTGAGCTTTGCAGGTGGAGAGCAGGGAGGCACTGTGTAGGCAAAGGGTGAGTCCTGCAAAGGCAGGGGCGGTGCAGAGCAGCTCAGTGTGGCAAGAGGACCTTCCGCCTACAGAACTAGAACGCAAGCCGGCTGAGATGGGGCTGTGAAGGGGCTGCTTCCATCTGTCCTGGGGGCAACCAAGAACCTGGAGAAGTAGTTTAGCACAGGAGCTAAAATTTCAGATGATTTTGAGAAGGACCATTCTGGAAGTCCCTGGAAAAACTGGGGCCCAGTAATTAGGCAGGAGGCTGTTGCAGAAGGCCAAGCCGGAGCTGGAGCTGTGGGAAGGCCTGGGGAGGGAGGAGGAGGCTTAGGAAGGGAGGAGGAGGAAGAGGTTTGGGGCGAGAGGGAGGGAGGAGGAGGTTTGGGGAGGGAGGTGGCAGAGCTGTCTGAGCAGTTCATCCATGAGGAGGGGCGGGTGAGCAGGGAGGATCCATGGCAGCTCTGGAGGGAGCTGTGGGCTCTGGGGTTGGCCTAGAAGTCTCCTGAAGATCTGAGCCTCGGGAATGGGTGAGGCTGACCGGGGTGGGTGTGTAGGGAGCACCACCGGGTATAACATGTAACTGTGACTCAGGAGCAATCTGCAGGAGTTCAGGGGGGAAGGCAGAGCTGGAGACACAGGGGGAGAAGAGCCAAGGCCTCAGGGGAAGCAGTAGGGGCTTCGGGGACATGGTTGATGAAGGGCAGTGTCAGGGAAGGCCGGCCTGGGACAAAGCCCGGGACTGTGGACTCTGAAGTCACCGCTGGTCCCAGCAGCAGCAAGAAGATGGGACGGTCCACGCCAGTCCCCGGGCAAGAGGCGCACAGGAGACGAGTTACCCTCTTCCAAAGTGGTCTGTTTTCTTAATGTTTTCAACAACCTCGTTTTTCTCTTATTACGTTCTCTGTGGCTCAGAGACATTTTGAGAGAAGCATTTGTGCAGAACGCTCTATAGGACCGAGGTTACAGAGCCGTGCTGGCGGGCTTAGAACACCCCCAGCTAGCCGGATCTGGGCGCCGTTGAATGCAGTTGGGTCTGCTTCGAGTGTGATTCATCCAAACAAGGCAGGACAGCCCCACATTCCTGAGGTTCTGGGCCTGCTGATAGTTCACTCAGGAAGTCAGGTTCAACTGATAATGCTAATTCGGGATTCCCTACCACCCTGGCTCCCCCAGCATGCTCACTTTCCTGAGGGCACACGCTGCAGGCTGCTGCGGATGCAGGGAGCAGCCCCAGGGCCTTGCTGACCCGGTGATGTTACAAAGCAGGACGAGTGCCAGGGAAGTCACTTCTGCATTCACGCAGTCCTTCTTTCTTAGGACGGGTCCCTAAGGGCTGCAGGGCTCAGCGTGGAGAACAGAGAGCAGGGCAGGGAGCTTACGGCTGAGGGCCCTGAAGGCCTGGGGCACTTTGCTTCAAGCAGAAGGGAACACGTAGCTTCCTCAAGGTCACCAAGCACCAGGTGATGTGGGAGAGGGGAAAAAAAAGCAGTTTCCAGGTCTGGCTTTGGGAACACTCGCGGGCTGGTGACTGAGCAGCCACTCACAGGGAGGAGCCTCAGTTTCCACCGGGGACAGCGGGGGCCGGGGCGGCCGGGGCTGGGAAGCAGGGTCTGAAAGCCCAGCGCACGTGGGCTCCGGATGCAGCTGCAGTCCCAGCGCCGGCTGCCCGCGGCGGGGCGCATCCTACGGCGGGGAAGCCGTGCACATGGGGACACCGGCTTTGACACACGAACCTGCCACCGGGAACGCCGCAACTGAGTGGCCGACGAGGACCTGACGACCCCGCTTCCAGACTCTGCTCGGGGGTCGGGGTCACCGCCCGCGTCCGAGCCGGGGGTGGGGGCGCTCCCTGGGGCGCGGCGCCCACTCGGGCTCCCCAGGTCGAAAGAGGGCACGAGAGCGCGCCGCGACTCCGCAGGTACGAGCCTGCCAGGCTCTCGTGTCAACGTCCTCCTCCTGGAGAAAATTCAAGCAGACTGTGCAAGATATTTTCGGAAAGTAGGGCATTTTGGAAGCATTTCGTAACCTCCGAGACGGGGGCGGCGGCGCCTCCCGTGCGCTGGAGGAGGGGGCTGATGCCCGGGGCCAGCCGGCGCCCCCAGCCGCGCGCGGAGTCCGGGGTCGCGGGCCTAGTGGGGCGCGGGCGACCTTGGCGGGCGGCGCGACCTTGAGGCCTGCGGTCGCCTCAGTCGCCCCCTCTGTGCAATGGGGACACGCCCCGGCCGCCGGGCTGCCTAAGCCCGCCAGCGCCGTAGCCTCCGTCCCCCTCCCGCCCGGCGGCCCCCCGGGCTCCGCCGCCCCGCCGGCCCTCGGTCCCCGCGCCCGCACCCCGTCCCACACCCGCTCCCCACGCCGCAGCGCCGCGACGGAGCCCGCGGGCGGGAACCTGCCTGCGCCGCTAGCGCGCACGCGCGCCCCCGTCCCGCCCCTCCGGCGCCGCCTCCGCTCATAAGCCAGCCGCACCGTCACTCCGGCCGGCCCGCGCTCGCGATTGGCCAGGGCCCGGGCGCGCGACCGGCCGTGGGCGGGGCCCGGCCGGCTATAAAAGGGGCCGCGGCGGCGCTCGTGCCGCCTTGCAGACGCCACCGCCCGGGAGCCGCTCTCGCCGCTCAGCCATGGTCAACCCCACCGTGTTCTTCGACATCGCCGTGGACGGCGAGCCCTTGGGCCGCGTCTCCTTCGAGGTGGGCGGGCGGGCGGGGCGCGCCGGCAGGGCGCGGGCGGCCGGGCGGTGGCGGCGAGCGGGGGGCGCGGGCGGCCGGCCGGCGGCCCCGGCCCGAGGAGCGCGGGCGGCGCGGCGCCATTTCCTGCCGAGGGGCCATTTTGGGCGGCCGGGGGCGGCGGCGGCGGCGGGGGAGGGGCGGCGGCGGACAAAGGCGGGGCGGCGGGGCGGCGGGGCGGCGGGGGAGGGGCGGCGCGCACGTGCTCGGGCCGCGCGCCCGTGGGGGGCAACGCCCGCAGGCGGGCGGCGGCGGGGGGGGTGCTGCGGAAGCGGCCCGGCCCCGCCCCGCCCGGCGGAAGCGCGCGGCGCCCCCGCCTTGCGCCGACGACGCCGGCCCCGCCCGCCCAACGGTCCCCCGGCGGCGCACGCGGACGCGCCCGGCCGCCTCCCGCACGTGGCGCCGCGGCCCCGGCCCCCCGGGCTCTCCCGCCGGGGAGGGCCCCGCACCCCGCGCCTTGCGCCCGCCGGGCCGTGCTGGGGCCGCGGTGGGGCTTGGAGACGCTTCCTGGGCGGCTGCTCCCGAGGGCCCGGCGGTGCCGGGAAGCGGCCGCCCCGCTCGAGCCGACGGGGGGCGGCGGCTGCGGTCGGGGGAGGTCTGGGGCGTGTGCGCGTCTCGCGCTGCCGCCCGGCCCCGCAGCGCCGGCCTTCCGGCTGTCGGGAGCCGTCCTTCTTCGGGAGTCGCGATAGCCGCCGAAGGAGCCTTTTGCTGTCGTGGGAAAGCGAGCTCACGACCCAGGAGCCCCGGCGGACGCGGCGACCAAGCACCTAAGTAGCCCGCCTGTGCTGACTACCCTCCTTCTCTCTCGCAGCTGTTTGCAGACAAAGTTCCGAAGACAGCAGGTTAGTTTCCGCTCTCCGTTCTTAACTCGAGAGGGACCGACCTCAAATCTTGGGTGTGCGCGCGTGTGTGGAGACGCACGGACCTGGGTTTGCTGTTTTCTTTCGGACAGAGAACTTCCGCGCCCTGAGCACCGGGGAGAAAGGATTCGGTTATAAAGGTTCCTGCTTTCACAGGATCATTCCGGGATTTATGTGCCAGGTAGGAAACCCAGCGGCCCTGATGCGGGTGGCGCTCGTAATGTGAGCGCGAGCTGGAGCATTTCAGCCTGGGTGTGCATGCGGTGTTCCGACCATGTGGGTCTCCCTTAACCTCGAAAGGCAGAGGAAACTTGTGTTTCCCAGTTGGCCGGTTGCACTGCCAGGAGGGACAGGTTTTGCCCTTGTTCGCAGGGGGGGGACTTCACACGCCATAACGGCACTGGAGGCAAGTCCATCTACGGGGAGAAGTTTGACGATGAGAACTTCATCCTGAAGCACACGGGTCCTGGCATCCTGTCCATGGCCAACGCTGGACCCAACACGAACGGTTCCCAGTTCTTCATCTGCACTGCCAAGACCGAGTGGTAAGGGCAGAACACGGCAGAGGCGACCCAGGAGCCCTATCCCTCGCTTCTCCCCTTTCCTGGTTTCCATCTAAAGTAGCGGGAGGACCAAGAAGGCCACAGACTTGGGTCCCGTGGTACAGAAAGCAAGATCCTGGAGTAGCATGGGCGCCTAGCTGAGTAGTTCAGTTGGGTGCTACTTTGGGGGCCCCTGGCTGGCTCAGTTCCAGGGCCGTGGAACGCCTGATCTCAGGGTCGTAAGTTCAAGCCCCGTGTTGGGTGTAGAGACGACTAACAAAAACTTGAAAAAGTAAACGCAGACGACAGTGGTAACTTTTGATTGTCATGTGCTTGTTGGCTCTTTAGGGTTTTTTTTTATTTATGAGAGAGCACACGTGTGGGGGTGGGTGTGTGGAGCTGCTGAGGGAGCAGCAGACTGACTCCCCCCGCCGAGCAGGGAGCCTGACACAGGACTCAATCCCAGGACCCTGAGAACATGACCTGAGCTGAAGGCAGACACTTAACCTGCTGAGCCACCCAGGCACCCCTAGGGGTCCATTCTAAGTGTAGGATTTTTGACAGCAGTTGGAGAATATTGCATCACCTTTTGAGACTGATTCCTAGTCGTCCATGGTGTTGCCGTTGGTTTAGCTAGAAGGATGAAATGTTTAATGTTGAGTCAACATGAGCTGGTACTGGAGGCCAAGTACGACCCCCTTTGGATGTTCGTTGGGGTGTGGGGCCCCGGTCCCCTTCCTGCACAGTGTGAGCGGTTTCTTGGTCCCTGGCCCCAGCGGTGATGCTGGCTTTGGCGTTTGCAGGTTGGATGGCAAGCATGTGGTCTTCGGCAAGGTCAAAGAAGGCATGAACATCGTGGAGGCCATGGAGCGCTTTGGGTCCAGGAACGGCAAGACCAGCAAGAAGATCACCATTGCTGACTGTGGACAGATCTGATAAATCTGACTTGTGTTTTAACTACCAGACCATTCCTTCTGTAGCTCAGGAGAGCATCCCTCCGCCCCCACCTGCTCGAAATGCCCCAGAATCTCTGCGCTCTCGCTGCAGTTCTGCGGGCTCCACGGTTCCTTATCCCCAGGTCTAGCTGGATTGCAGAGTTCAGTTTATGATGATGAAATAAAACTTAAACCACAGTTGTCTGTCCTTGTTTTGGGAGGGCGTGTCCGTACAGCTTCGATTCACAGCAGCAGGTTTGCTCCCCTGATCCAAGAAATAACCGGCGCAGGGTGTCCCTAGAAGTATGTGGGTGAGGGGTACGTGGGCCGGGACTTGGCACAGGTGGTGACCAGGCTGGGCCAGAGCTCTGTGGAGGGGGACGGTGACTGCTGTAGGAGGCGGAGTCCTAAGTCCTGCAACCCTTGGTTTGGACGTAAGTCTGGCACTCCTAACTGGGGTGCTGGGTTTTCTCCATTCCCACATGAACTCCCGATTTTCTTTTTTTAAGATTTTGAGAACACAAGCAGGGGGAGAGCGAGAAGCCGGCTCCCTGAGCAGGGAGCTGGATGCCAGGGAAAGTGGTGGAGAAAGGCATGCAGGGAGCCCAGTATCGTGCCTGCCCCATGATGGGAGTCCCTGCCTCTGTTGGGAGCCTGCACTGTCCTGGTCCTGCAGTCCTGCTGTCGTGGGAACTTGATCATCCTGAGCCACGAGATCCAGTTGAGGCACGCCCCCCCCTCCCCCCCCCCCCCCCCCCGGGAGCTGGGCTGGAAACCAAGTGTGCAAATGAGCAGCGAGCAACTTGTGCAGGCTGTAGGGTCTGGAAGTGCGAGCTAGGTACACTCTGCTCCCCGCAGCACCCCTGCCTGCCGGGGGTCTTGACCCAGGAGCCATTTCTGTCCAAATGGGGTCCGAATGTTTGCAGTTTGGCTGCTGGCAGGTTCCCTCTGCACGAGGTGCTGGTGTGTCTGCCGCCGTGTCATTTTCTCCTGTCCTCTGCGGGGACGGGCTGTCCGGGCGCGGCTCGTGTCCGGGTGGGGATAGACCACCTTTCCTCCTACCGGCCTGCCTTGTTCCTGTAGCTAATAGGTTAGTCCTCAACCATCCACACCCGCTCAGCTGTTGTGTCCATTCAGCCGATCAATCTTGGGCAGTGATGCCAATGCGCGGTGCCAGGTGCCAGCAATGCGGGGACCTGAGTAGCTTCCTGTCTTAGCTGGTACCGTCCTGTTCGCACCTGGACTGAGATCCCGCCTGGTCCCGACTGGCTTTCCCGGAGAGCTCCGTTCCTGTGGGTCAGGAGTCTGAGCGCCCCCCAGCTGGGCCTCTCCGGGCCCGGGGGGTGGGGGGGTGGGGGGGTCCCGAGGCCGGCGGCGTCCAGCGGTGGAAGTCGTCACAACCTGTTACAGGACATCCCGTCACGGTTGCTATGTTCCATTGGGTCCGGCGCACACTCAGGAGGGGACCACCCAAGGGCACGTAGAACCGGGGAGTGGGGATCGCCGGGGGCCACCTTCAGAAGTTGCCCACCATCAGTGCATCAAGCAGGCCGGAAAGGAGACCAGCAGCCCGTCTGGCTTGCCCGTCCGCGCGGCATGCTCCTGGTTCCCTCGCCACAGGCAGCCGTGGTTCTGGTCTTCGTGCCTGGCCATCTCCTGCACCTGTGTGTCTCCCCGAAAACATACCGAGCTTAGTTTTCAAAAAGAGAAGCAAGCTCAGACCTGTGCAAAGTAAGGGTAAATCGGCACTCAGTGGGGCGCCTGGGTGGCTCAGTCGTTAAGCGTCTGCCTTCGGCTCGGGTCATGGTCCCAGGGTCCTGGGATCGAGCCCCGCATCGGGCTCTCTGCTCCGCGGGGAGCCTGCTTCTCCCTCTCCTACTCCCCCTGCTTATGTTCCCTCTCTCGCTATGTCTCTGTCAAATAAATAAAATCTTAAAAAAAAAATCGGCACTCAGTGAGGGAAGCCCCCAGGAGAAGGCCCGTCGGGCAGGGTCTGGATTACATTGTGGCCTCAGCGACCCCACGCCCGGGGGAGTTGGCCAGCCGTGCTCCCTGGAAGGCAGGGCTCACCCGATGCCTTCCACACCTCTGAAAAAGGGGCAGAATCCATAGAATCTGCGGTATCTGGTCCATATTCCGGTTTTCCCCATTGGCCTTGGAACGGGTTTGTCACGGCGTGATTCCCCTACAATTGGAATGCCTTCCATAACGCCCTTCTCTGCCCAGCCGAGACCCAGCCCAGGCCTCACATCTGGTTCTTCTGTGTCTCTGGTCTCCTTAAATCCACAACGGTCCTTCCACCTTTTTTGCATACTGTAATTTCTATTAACTTAAGAACTTTATTGAGATTATAATTATACACCATAAAATTCACCCTTTTTTTTTTTAAGATTTTATTTATTTATTCATGAGAGACAGAGGCAGAGGAAGAAGCAGGCTCCCCACGGAGCAGAGAGCCAGATGCGGAACTTGATCCCAGGTCCCTGGGACCATGACCTGAGCCGAAGGCAGACGCTTAACTGACTGAGCCACCCAGGCGTCCCAAAATTCACCCTTCTTAAAATTGTCAGTGAACTTACTGAGTTGGGCAATCATCACCCTAATCCATCACCCCAGGAAGACCCCATCCTTGGGCCCATGTGCTGTCCTGCCCACTTCTGTGGGGGTAGAGCGGGGCAATCCCAGGACCCCGGGATCATGACCTGAGTCAAAGGCAGATGCTTAACCAACTGAGCCACCCACGTGCCCCCGCCTGCACTTTTCTTCATGTCATTGGCTCCTTAAGTAGCTTGAGATGTTGACTTAGTGGAAAGTCCTCGAATCTGGAGCTTCCCGATGTCACTTGTCTGTGTTACTTACTTGCTTGTTCCTCTGGCTCTTGGATTTTCTGTAAACTATAAGTGAAGCTGAGAATGTTAGTCTCAAACTGACCTTTTTTTTTTTTTTTAAAGATTTTATTTAAGCGCCCGGCTAGCTCAGTCGGTAGAGCATGAGACTCTTAAAGATTTTATTTATTTATTTGACAGAGAGAGACACAGCGAAAGAGGGAACACAAGCAGGGGGAGTGGGAGAGGGAGAAGCAGGCTTCCCGCAGCGCAGGGAGCCTGATGTGGGGCTCGATCCCAGGACCCTGGGATCATGACCTGAGCCGAAGGCAGACGCTTAACCAACTGAGCCCCCCAGGCGCCCCTCAAACTGACCATTTTTAGGAGGAAGACTTTGTGGGTGATGCTGTGTGCCCTCGATCCTGCCTCTTGTGGGGTGCATGTGACCTCAGGCCGACCCCGCAGTGAGGTGGCGCTGCCCGCCGGTCGGCGCCACTGGAAGGGACTCTGTCCTCTTCTCACCGAGCAGGTGATGCGTGGGCGACACTTTGCTTCGGTGTGAAGACCCTGTTCCCAGACCTTCTGCCTGATTGCTCTGCTTTACCATCAGTTAATGACCTTGGCCTGAATCAATTACTCTGTAGCTGTAAAAATAGAGTAAATTTCGAATCTCTCCCTCTTCTGGTTACTGAGGACTCACGGATTTTTACTCAACCTGTTACAAACAATACCATTTTTGACGCTCACACCATCCCCAGTCTGACAGCACGAGCCCTCTGAGCTGACCTCTGTGTGGCTTCGACCTGGTGCCTGCAGTCACTGAGCCCTCCCTGGCCTGCTCCCACTGCTGCAGTTACAACAGGGTCTGTGGAGAGAAGAAGTAGACACATGCATCCAAAAGTCACCATCTAGGGGCGCCTGGGTGGCTCAGTCGGTGAAGCGTCTGCCTTCGGCTCAGGTCATGATCCTGGCGTCCTGGGATCGAGTCCTGCGTTGGGCTCCCTGCTCGCTGGGAAGTCTGCTTCTCCCTCAGCCCCTGCCCCTCCCCCTGCTCATGCGCTCTCTGTCTCTCTCTTTCAAATAAATAAAATTTAGGGGCGCCTGGGTGGCTCAGTCGGTGAAGCGTCTGCCTTCGGCTCAGGTCATGATCCTGGAGTCCCGGGATCGAGTCCCGCGTCGGGCTCCCTGCTCGGCAGGGAGTCTGCTTCTCCTTCTGACCCTCCTCCCTCTCATGCTCTCTCTCATTCTCTCTCTCTCAAATAAATAAATAAAATCTTTAAAAAAATTATTAAAAAATATATATATCAAAAACCGCATAATCAAAGCTCAGTTGCATTGTACAGGGAGGCTGCATGAGATGGACAGAGACAGACCTCTCAGCAGTTCTTAACTATCAGACTATCGGAAAGAACTTTCTCCAAATCCACATCTCAAAAGAATAACTCCATTATTCTTCCAAGCCAACTGGGATATATGCCTGAAAAGAATATTAGCGGGGCACCTGGGTGGCTCAGTCGTTAGGCGTCTGCCTTCGGCTCAGGTCGTGATCCCAGGGTCCTGGGATCGAGCCCCGCATCGGGCTCCCTGCTCGGCAGGGAGTCTGCTTCTCCCTCTGACCCTCCTCCCTCTCATGCTGTCTCTCATTCTCTCTCTCTCAAATAAAAAATAATAATAAATAAATAAATAAATAAATAAATAAATAAATAAATAAATAAATAAAATTTAAAAAACAAAAGTCACAACCTAACCTCGGGTGGATATATTCCTCTTTTCCACAACCGCACAGTTCGTCTGTAAGCTCCCGCTCTGGGCTCACTTGACAGTGCTCACCGAGGCGCATGGGCCGCGTGGGTACTGGAGGACCCAGTGTGCACGTGTGTGTTTGCTCTCCTCCCTCCTCCTCCCGTCCTCCAACTGGACTGTTTCGAAGCAAGTTCCAGACACGTGCACAAATGTCTTAGTACATACTGTGTCTCCAAAAGATGTGAATTTCCATTTTTAACATAACCAAGAATACTGCTATTTGCATCTAAAATAACGATTCCTTAATATCATCAACTATCCAATCACTTTCCTGTGTTTTCAACTGTCTCCTAGGTGTTTTTTATTCCCGGTTGGAAGAGTTTATCCCTGTTTATTAGAATGTGGATCCAAATAAGACCCATGGAGCTTGCGTTTTGAAAGGATCGCTTTGTGTACCGAGTGTAGACTGTGGGAGGTGGCTGGGCTCCAGGGGCCACTGAGTCATCCGGGCGAGAGGTGTGCCGGGACCCGTGCGAGGTGAAGATTAAGTGCACTTACTTTCATGGCAGGCGTGCCTTTTACTGATTGATTTTATCAACAAAAGCTGAGTTTATTCAGGAATAAAAGAGATTTGCAGGGGCACCTGGGTGGCTCAGTCGGTTGAGCGTCTGACTCTTGATTTTGGCTCAGGTCTTGATCTCGGGGTGATGGGATGGAGTCCTGCATCGGGCTTCAGGCTCAGTGGGGAGTCTGCTTGAGATTGTCTCTCCCTCTGCTCCTCCCCCACTTGCGCGCACGCACTCTCTCAAATAAATCTTCTTTTAAAGATTTTATTTATTTATTTATTTACTTGAGAGAGCAAGTGAGCATAAGTGGGGGTGGAGAGGGGCAGAGGGAGAAGCAGGCTCCCCATGGAGCTGGGAGCCTGACTCGGGACTCGAACCCAGGACCCTGGGATCACGACCTGAGCTGAAGGCAGACGCTTCACCACCTGAGCCACCCAGGAGCCCCATAGATAAATATTTTTTAAAAAATGATTTGCAATCTGGGAAAAACAAGCTGTGGCCAAACCCAAGGCAAGTCCTGCCAAGATTACTTTTTTTTTTTTTTTTTAAATGGGCTCCACACCCAGCATGGGGCTTGGACTCACAACCCGAGACCAAAAGCTGGAAACTGTGTAAATATCCATCACAGTGGACTAGTTACACGAATGACAGGAATTGGTTAATTTATAGTAGCCTTTCTGGTCATATTCCTTTGTTATCCTGAACTCATAATTTTCTTACCTACACAATTTTGCAAAATCACGCGTCCTGAGTGAGCACGACGGGAGAAGGGAGGGAAGTCACTGATGGGGATGTCATGCATTGAGTCCAGGCAGCGGTCACTCCCAGCTGCAGTGGGAGGTTTGGGTGCACCCCGTTCATGCGCACAAGCACTAGGTGTCCCCAGTCCCGTGGGCGACACCACACGGCTTGCAGTAACGGTGACCGTGCTTCCTTCTGGGGGCCCTGTGGTGGTCGGCCTGGGAAACGCCAGGATGCTAGCATTTTCAGCCACCAAGACTGTGCGCAATGTTCACATGTGAAAGGGATTTTTAGACTCGGGTTATCATATATGAGTTTCTCATGTGCACGGACATCTGGCGGATGGTTGAGCGCCAGTGGGGTGGTCTCATGCATTCCGAGGGGTCCAGCCCTGCCCCGTCCACCTTTGGGGGCACACGTTTCCCAGGAGCCCCCTCACTAAACGTCACTGACAGTCATAGGCTGTAGCTGTTAAAAAAAAAACAAGGTAGTACATCTCCAAAATAGCCTCCAGTAGACTTTAGATGAAGAAAATCAAAGTAAAGAGCAGGAAGACGCCATATAACATATGGTACAGTTTCTGCAAAAAGCAGAGTGGAATGTATTTTGGGTGGTCTGTGCCTAGAATACCCTTGGGAGCATCCAGAAGCGCAGGGTCCCCGCAGGCGCCGCCGTGCACCCATTTTACCTGTGTTACACTGTGAGAGTCTCAAACACACACGTTCTAAAATGAATCAGCAGCATTTGGCTCACTTCAAAATGTTTCATGTAGCCAAAGCTATTGCTTACAAAAGTCCATTTTGTTCATTATCCCTTAATTAGGCAGTTTTCAAAAATGAAATTTAGCTATCCGCACGTTCAGAAGGCCTGTCCTAAGCCCTCCCCGCTTCACCTCGTCCTCTCCGAGCGCAGCAGGCTCGTCCGTCGGCTCTCAGACCGCAGCCTCCCCATCGGGGTCACCGTGTGGACGCGGGAACAGCACGGAGGCAGAAAGCCGAGCAGCACTCACCCAGCACCATCCCCTTCGTGAGACATTCCCACCTCCCCTTCCTGCGAAACGTGCTCCTGCGGGCGTCCTCCCTGGAGCGCCTGGTCCTGTCCCCACGGCTGGCAAGGCCCTCTCTGTCACTTGCCCAAACCTTCTGGGGTCTTCCAACCCCTCGGCTGAGCTCTCTTCATCTGAGCTCGCAGGTGTTCGTATTTGGACCCTTTTGAACATTTCAAAACCTTTTTTAAAAATTTTAAACCCTTTGAGGGACGCCTGGGTGGCTCAGTGGATTGAGCGTCTGCCTTTGGCTGAGGTCGTCATCCCAGGGTCCTGGGATCGAGTCCCACATTGGGCTCCTTCCTCGACGGGGAGCCTGCTTCTCCCTCTGCCTGCCGCTCCTTCTGCTTGTGCTCACTCTCTCTCTGACAAATAAATAAAATAAAATAAAATCTTAAAAAAAAATTTTTTTTAAACCCTTTGAACAAATCTTAGAAGGTGTCACTGGATAAAGCAGCCTGTGGACAGCGGGAGGGAGCGCACCAGTGCTCGGGGCCCAGTCGGAGGCAGCACGTGGCCTGGCGCGCCCGTCCTTGAGTGCGGCCACCAGGGAGCCACTGGCGGCCTTCACGCAGAGCGTGGCTGACTCGCAGTACAGCGAGGAGCCAGGGGCGGCAGGAGCCGAAGCCGGCAGCGGAGGACCCGGCAGAGGGACGGGCTTCCCCGTGTGCGTTGACTCGGCCTAGGAGCTGGGTGTGATACACTAGAAGGGACGCATCTGGGGGCCGTGAACCTGGCAGTGATGCGTCACACGGGTTGAGACAGGGAGGCTGGGCAGGAGGCGAGCACGGCGGCCTGGGTGGTGAGCGGGGAAGGGTCCACCTTGGGGCATGAGCAGGAAGAACCGTAAGCATCCGAGATCAGGATGCATGCTCTAGAAAGCAGGAATTCAAAACCGGACTCCCGTGAAACATGTGGGAAGTATGGAGGCTGTGCTCACCGGTGGGGCAGAGGACAGGGGCGCAGGGGAGGGAGGACATGGGATGGGAATCGAGCGAGACTGAGGCCACTGATGGAACCGGGAGATAAAGGGAAGCTTGCCTGGGGGCTGGGAGGGACTCGCGGGGCTGGCTGGACACTGGCCAGCGAGGCTGTGTGCAGGGAGGGTCCTCTGAGTCCTGCCTCCGGCCTCGCCGGCAGGAGGCGCTGCGTCTGTGCGCGGAGGCTCACGAGCATCCCACACGTGCACATTCTAGGGCGCTTTGTAACCCACCAGACAAACAGGCAAAGGTCATCTTGGGCTCTCTGTGCGAGCTGTTAGACTGAGCTATTTCAAGTGATGTCCAGACCTGTGTTAATCAGCCCTCGCGTGCCGTGGTGCCCTTCGCGCCACCAGGGCCTGGAACCCGCAGCCAGACTGGCCTGAGTTCAAACTCCAGCTCTGCGGCCCCGGCCGGAGCCAGCGAGAGGAAGTCTGTGGATCCGGATTTCTTCGCTTTCTCGGATTGATTTAGGGGGTTAGAGACAAATCCACAGAAGGCATGTGGGGAGTTTTCGAAGAAAACGTGTAGTGACCTTCCCTATCTACAGAAAAGAATTCTAAGCTCGGAGTCTCACCCGATCACAAATTAACTCCCTATTTGTACATTAAGAAAAGCTGGTCGACTAACTGGGAAATTGTGGCAAAGCCTGTTTTTGCCGGGACGGGGGTGGTCTTCAACTTTGACACATTTCAGGCTGACTCCTTCCCTTGGGACTCCTCTATGAACCCAATGGAGAAATGGATGCCAATGATACCACTTCCACCCCCACGCCCTCCCCCTTCCCAGCGCCCGCACGCCCTCAAACTCCGACCTCAGCTGGGATGGCCGCATGGACGGAGAGTGGGCCAATGCGCATTACCTGAAGGCCAGAGAGAACATGCACAAAAAAAGCGCTTTGAAATTACTTTCAGTTGAAGCTCCTCTTAAGCGGATAACAAATCTTGCTCAGAATCTGATTCATGTATCTGAGAAGCAAATGTCCTTAAACTCATTCAGCCCTTGGCTGAACTCGGCACATATCCCAGGAGAATCTTGTTTCCCCAGATCCTCAAAACCTGTCAGTCATCTGATATAACAACATGATCCGGTCGAAGAACACCTTCTCTTCTCTAGCAAGAAAGACCAGGACAAATAGAGCATAAAAACATCAGGCAAATGAGGGCCATCCCACAGATGAATAATTACGTGATAAAATAGAGTAAAATATTAACTGTAGACTCTAAGAGGTAGGTATAAGATTTATTGACTGTAGGGACGCCTGGGTGGTTCAGTCGGTGAAGCGTCTGCCTTCTGCTCAGGTCATGATCTCGGGGTCCTGGGATCGAGCCCCACATCGGGCTCCCTGCTCAGCGGGGAGTCTGCTTCTCCCTCTCCCCATCCCCCACTCACGCTCTCTCTTGCTATCTCTCTCTTGAATAAATAAAATCTTAAAAAAAGAATTACTGACTGCATAGTGATTATAACTTTTGTACATGTTAAAAAATTTTCATAATAGGGACACCTGGGGGCTCAGTCGGTTAAGCGTCCGCCTTTGGCTCTGGTCACACGATCCTGGGGTCCTGGGATCGAGTTCCTCTGCCTCTCTCTCTCTGTCTCTCATGGATAAATAAAATCTTTTTTTTTTTTTTTAAGATTTATTTATTTATTTGAGAGAGCAAGAATGAGAGAGAGAGAGAGTACATGAGAGGGGGGAGGGTTAGAGGGAGAAGCAGGCTCCTCGCCGAGCA
The DNA here is from genome assembly GCF_029215605.1 of Mirounga angustirostris. Lineage (NCBI taxonomy): Eukaryota > Metazoa > Chordata > Mammalia > Carnivora > Phocidae > Mirounga > Mirounga angustirostris. Next base: position 105,199,084 of record NW_026991720.1, on the reverse strand, counting down.
GGGAGCCCGATGCGGGGCTCGATCCCAGGATCCCGGGATCATGACCTGAGCCGAAGGCAGTCGCTCAACCAACTGAGCCACCCAGGCGCCCATGGATAAATAAAATCTTTAAAAAAATTTTTTTTCGGGGCGCCTGGGTGGCTCAGTCGGTTAAGCGTCTGCCTTCGGCTCAGGTCATGATCCCGGGGTCCTGGGATCGAGCCCTGCGTCGGGCTCCCTGCTCGGCGGGAAGCCTGCTTCTCCCTCTCCCACTCCCCCTGCTTGTGTTCTCTCTCTCGCTGTCTCTCTGTCAAATAAATAAAAAATCTTAAAAAAAAATTTTTTTTCATAATAACATGTTGTCAAAAAGAACCACTGCACTATCAACAAATTAACAAGGCAACCTACTCAATAGAAGATATTTGCAAACCATCTATCTGGTAAGGGGTTAATATCCAAAATATAGAAAGAACTCCTACAACTCCATGGCAAATAAACAATTCAATTCAGGGCGCCTGGCTGGCTCAGTTGGCAGAATGTGTGACTCCTGATCTCAGGGCTGTGAGTTCAAGCCCCATGTTGGGTGTAGAGATTACTTAAAAACAAAATCTTAAAAAAAAAAGGGCAAAAACCAAAACATGGGGAGAGGACTTGGAATACACATTTTCCCAGCGAAGGCATGCACGTGGCCACCAGGTAGACGACCAGCTGCTCACATCACATCCTGAGGGAAACGCAGAGCAAACCACGAGATGCGTCACACCTGTCAGGAGGGCCAACCTCCCAGGAGACACGGGCTGGCGAGGATGTGGGAAAAGGAACCGACGTGCGCTGCCGGCGCGAATGCCAACTGCTACAGCCACTCTGGGGAACGGGATGGAGGGTCCTCAAAAGACGAAACCCAGAATTCCCGTGTGATCCAGCAATCCCACTTCCAGCTCCTTATCCGAAGGGAAGACCCCTGCACTCCCGTGTCCACTGCAGCCTTAGCAGACCAGCCAAGCCACGGAGACGACCCGGGTGTCCGTCGGCAGACGGCTGCATGGAGATGGGTGGGTACGCACCGGCGCGCCCAGCCGTCAAAACCAGTGGAATCTTGCCCCTGGTGACCACACGGATGGAGCGGACGGGGTCATGGCAAGTGAAAGGAATCAGACCAAGACCGTAGGCTGTCACGTACATGTGGAATCCGAGACCGCAGCAGCTACGGAGCTCAGAACAGATGCGTGGTCGCCACAGGTGGGGGGGTGGGAGTGGGAGAAATGGGTGAACTGGCTTGTTTAAATAAACCGACGAAAGCCACAGGGCACCTAGACATACAGTAACGTAGCAGGGAAACCCGCAGGAGAGCGGCAGGTCTGCGCGTCCGCTGCAGCTGCTGGGGCCCTACGGACTCGTGCACGCACGCTTCCTTCCAGATGCTCTCAGATCCCCGCCAGAGGAGAAATCGGTACGCAGGGTGCTTTTGCAAATAACCCTTAGGTCTGTGTATACAATGGACACTGTGTTAATGAAAGCGAACGAAAAGAATGAGAGGTTTTCTTTTTATTTAAAGATTTTATGTATTTATTTGACAGAGAGAGACAGCGAGAGAGGGAACACAAGCAGGGGGAGTGGGAGAGGGAGGAGCAGGCTTCCCGCCGAGCAGGGAGCCCCATGCGGGGCTTGATCCCAGGACCCCGGGACCATGACCTGAGCCGAAGGGAGACACTTAAACACTGAGCCCACCAGGCCCCCCAAGAGGTTTTCTTTTAAAGCCTAGGTGCATGCATTTTTGTTCACCCTTCCTTTAGTGAGTCAAGACTGGGAGTGGGGGCACCTTGTGAGTTCCAATGGTTTCCAGATGGGGTTTCTGGCTTTTTCCCCCCTTCAATTAGTTGTATTACTTGATAAATCAGTTACATTACCAGGGGACTTTCTTCAAGTACCAATGTCACGATTCTCAAGTCCAAATAAAGCTGAACAAATAGTTTGAAAAAAAACAAACAAAAACATGAGGCGCCCAGCGGGCTCAGTCAGTAGAGGGCGCCACTCTGGATCTAGGGGCCGGGGGGGGGGGGGGGGTGTTGTTCCAGCCCCACCTTGGGCGTAGAGGTTACTCACGTAAAAATAAATTCTTAAAAACAAAAAGCAACAAACAAAACCAAAACGAGGCTCACAGACACTGAGAACAGAGGCGGGGAGTGGGCAAAATGGGTGCGGGGGGCCGGAAGGTGCAAACTTCAGCCATCAAATGAGGAGGACCTGGGGCCGGACCGCGCAGCAGGGCATCTACCCAGAACCGTCCTGCGTGGTGACCACGGTGCTCATGTCGTAATAGGTACAAGTGTGGAATCATTAGGTTGTACACCGAAACTAAGATGTTGTATTCCGATGACACCTCGATAAAAAAAAGGAACAAATTCCACAGTGGGCACCCAAGCCCATGGCCTTTCCCATTTCCACTGCAGATCAGATCTCTTCAGGCCGGTTGTCTTAAGTCCCCGTATAAACACCATTCCTCGTTCTCAGGACATAACTCACGTTCTCCCTCCCATTTCTTAGAGAAATCCTCCTCTCGCAAGTGCTACTGCAGGCATTTGGGCTGTGCCATGGAAAACAGGTCTGGAGTTAGTTACTGTTTAGAAAGTTTTAGATGTTACGGGCACCCGGGTGGCACAGTCAGCTGAGCGTGTGACTCTTGGTTTGGGCTCAGGTCATAATATCAGGGTCATGGGATCGAGCCCCACGCTCAGCAAGGAGTCTGCTTCTCTCTCTCTGTCTCTCCCTCCCCTGTGCTCTCTCTCTAAAATACATAAATAAATCTTTTTTAAAACGTTTAGATGTTAGAGTGGGTCTTACTTAGTTTTTAAATTTTTATTTATTATTTTTTTTTTTAGAGAGGGAGGGGGCAGAGGCAGAGGGAGGGAGAATCTTAAGCAGACTCGACGCTGAGTGGGAAGCCCAATGTAGGGCTTGATTCCATGACCCGAAGATCATGACCTGAGCTGAAATCAACAGTCAGACACTCAACCGACTGAGCCACCCAGGTATCCTGAGGGTCTTTTTTTTAGCATAAAAAAACTTTTTGAAGAAAAGTTTCGGGATGCCTGGGTGGGTCAGTCAGTTAAGCATCTGCCTTCGGCTCGGGTCACGATCCCAGGGTCCTGGGATCGAGCCCCACATCGGGCTCCCTGCTCAGCGGGGAGCCTGCTTCTCCCTCTGCCCCTCACCCCACTCGTACCCTCTCTCACGCACACGCTCGCTCTAATAAATAAAATCTTTTTTTTTTTCCTTCTTAAAAGAGATTTATTCACCTGACAGAGAGCACAAGCGGGGGAGAGGAGTGGGAGAGGGAGAAGCAGGCTTCCCGCGGAGCACGGAGCCCCATGTGGGGCTCGATCCCAGGACCCTGGGATCATGACCTGAGCCGAAGGCAGACGCTTAACCATCTGAGCCACCCAGGCGCCCCTAAATAAAACCTTAAGAAAAAAAAATTCTAGGAAAAGACACTATTCTCTGTTGATGACTTTTGCGTTCTTTTCTGTTGCTACTTTGGCTTCTGAAAAGGACTAAGACTTCACACAGGCGTTAACTGTGGGCCCTCTCAATATACAAACTTCTTCAAAATACGTGCTGAGGTGATCTAATCATAATTTGATGTTTTCTTAGCCCGCCTTGTAAATCAAAGAGCAAAAGCTCTGGGCAGAATTCCGGACGCAGAAGGAACGCACAAGGACCCCCCACCCCAGCGGAAGCCCGCGTCTGGCCAGGGACGGTTCACAGGCGCCAGAACTGCCCGGCAGGGCCGCGCACAAGACACACAGGATTAGGTGCCCCCTGACGTGGCCCAACAGGAAGTTCACAGTGTTACCTCGGAATTATTTTTGTAAAAAAGCAAAACGGAACACAAACCAACCCGCCTAGATCTGTCAGTGCACAGGAAATCCAGGGGACAGAAAAACATCTTAAATACCATTAGGATGCAGTCAGGAAAATCCAGAGACAATTCTGTAGAGAAAACACAGTTTCTTCAAAAAACAAATTGTAAGAAAAACGAAGAGGGAAGAGAAGCCTATAGATTGAGAAAGAACAAGGGGCATCAACGAAACGTTAGGATACAGAACGTGCCGGGGCGCCCGGCTGGCTGTCGCAGGAGCGGGCAACTCGATCTCGGGGTTGTTTGAGCTCCACAGTGGGCGTAGAGGTGACGTTAACAGATACAGAACGTGTCTGCACCTTGATTCAGATAAACCAACGGTAAAGAGCTGAGAGGAAAATTTGGACACTGAAGAGATCTGATACTGTAAAATGCTGTCTTAAGATTGTGATTATGGGGCGCCTGGGTGGCTCAGTCGGTTAAGCGACTGCCTTCAGCTCAGGTCATGATCCTGGAGTCCCGGGATCGAGTCCTGCATCGGCCTCCCTGCTCGGCGGGGAGTCTGCTTCTCCCTCTGACCCTCCTCCCTCTCATGCTGTCTCTCATTCTCTCTCTCTCAAATAAATAAATAAAATCTTTAAAAAAAAAAAAAAAAAGATTGTGATTATGGTCCCAAAAGTGCCCCATCTCTAGAGACTCAGTGGGTACGCAGACACAAAAACGGGAGTCAAACCAACCCAGAGGGAGGAGGGATCCGGGGGGCATACAGGTAAAACAGAGCTGACCACAGGGCAGCAGCTAGGAGTTGGAGGAGGAGTACACCGGGGTTCATTATACTATTCTCTTTATTTTTCGGTATTTTTGAAAATTTCCATAATAAAATAAGCTTTTTAAAACGAGTTTTGTTTTGATAGCGCTACATTAGCAAACATTTAAAAATTTTCTTTTTGAATGAAGACCTCCCAGCAGAAAAATAGAACTTTCTGATGGACCATTAATTGGCACATTAATTAAATCTTCCAAGTTACCTAGAAACTGACAAAGTAAGATATTTTCTAAAAATATGGCACAAATTGCTGAATGTTATACTTTATCCATGAAAGACCACTAAAAGCTGGAAGTTTAAGTAAAAACAGAGAACTCTGACAAATTTTAACTTTAATTCCAGGTAAGAGTGTGGGCTCTGGAGTCAGCCAAATCGAGGCTTGTATTCCAGTTCGGCCGTTTTCTGTCTACAAGATAAATGTCTTCTGGCTAATGGTAACTTCTGTGAGCCTCGGTTTCCAGATCTTTAAAAGCGGGTGTAACAGAATTTCTTGATCACCAAAGCACTTAGTTCAGGGCCTGCCACATAGTAAGTACGCAGTAAATAAATCAGAACAATTCCACTATCCTATTTCATCAATTCTGAATGGACGTTTTCGCCCTCGAGTCCCTCTGGGAATCAGGATGCCTCTCCTAAGAGGGTTTAACTGGCACTTTTTCCTTCCTTCATTGTGTGTAAAATAATGGTGTGTACTGCAAATGGAGAGCACCTAAGATTCGATATAAGGATATGGTATCAATCCTGGGAAATCCGTATTCCCAACTTCTGTTTAAAAATTATCACGAACATAGGATAACCGATTTGAAATTTTAAAAATTTCAAAGTAGGAGCAAAACAGTTCCAACACATCATGAACAGAACAGTTTTGAGACAAATTTTTGTAAAAACTGGTTTATCAATTCCATTTTTGTATAAAACACACGGGAGGACCCTAGCAATCAACACACGAGTGCCGCCACATGGAAAGGTACTTTATCAAACTTTGAGCCTAAGAACGTACAAATGTCTCTTAGCGCGTCTACGGTCATTGTCTATGCTTTTCCATCCGCCTCTTTTAAAAATTCCACATATCCCCATTATTTCTTCTGTCCCAGTTACAGTACAATGACGGGGAGGAAGGGGGTTGGTTAAAACGATGCTCTAAGCGGTTTTCTGCTGTCCCTTCTTTCCAATCAGAGACTTGTGGATGTGCGGGATCACACCTGGAGGGAAACGCACAGAAACACATGAACAACTCAGTGCCTCGACGAAGAGCGACCACACAGAAATGCCAGTCACTGGGGCCTTTCACACGCTGACCCTGTGACAGTACCTACAGCAAGGGCTCCCACTCTTGGGGTCCAGGAACCCCACTAAAACTATGCGAAACCAAGAGCACCCACAGCCTTCAGGAGGTTCTCTGAAGGTGATCCCGCAAGGACTGAGAACCACGGCTCACATCTCACCTGCACTCATCCCGACGCATGCCCTGATCTCAGCCCTGACTTCCAAGAGCAGTACCCTGAGCAGTTTCTCAAGATCATTTCTAAGACACAGTTACGGGGTATGGGAAATATTTTAAACACTAGTTTCAAATATCATGTATGAGCTTTAGCCAGGGAGCTAGCTATAATAAAAGTAGCACTGTATTTGGCTACAAGAAGAAATATGTATTCAGATCAGGATGAACAGAAGAAGCCTTCGTTGTAATGGACCCAACACTGAGGGACTTCGCGCGCGCACGTGTGTGTGTGTGTGTTCTAGCTGACTTCACATGCACTGGCGACCCCTGATCTCACATATGTCATCTTACAAAGGCCAGTGACGAGCGAGGCTGAAGAGGTAATCCTACGTACCACCCCCAGCGATGGTCGCCTTGATAAGAGAATCCAACTCTTCATCACCACGGATTGCAAGCTGCAAGTGGCGCGGAGTGATCCGCTTTACCTTGAGGTCCTTGGAAGCGTTGCCCGCCAGCTCCAGCACCTACGAAGCATCCAGAGAGAGCAGGTCAGAGGGTGAACGGTCTGAGGATCGGCGGAGACGTGCAATTATAGCAACAAAGACCCCTGCAGCATCCGTACGCAACAGATACATGAACCGACAACACGGGTCTTTCGTGCTTCGGATGCTTTTAGAGGGATCTCCTTACTTCACTGGGCCCTTTTATATCCACTTGCTGTAGGAACACTAGACACTTGAGCAAGAAACCTGCTGCTACAGAAAGAAGGGCGAGGGAGAACACTATCCCTTCGCCGAGATTCTCAGTGTGAACATCTAGGAAAATCATTCTTTTCCCATGTCCCTGTAGTCTATTTTCGCCCAGCCCTTAACGGCTGGGATGTATTTCTTAGTACTCGTAGAAGTTTAAAAACATAATGAAAGTAATTTCTCACTCAGAGTTTTTAACATCTCTGGGCCCTATAATCTGCAGGCAGCATGCTTTCTTCTAGAATGGGAATTTTCAACTAAAAGAATTTCCAAGTCCCAGCTGGCCGTAAAACTGCATCTGTAATTTGTTTTTTTGCCTCCCCGGACTACACCAGCATTATACAACTCCTGATGGAAGTCCGACAGAAGTAACTCCCCGGAGCCATGTGGAGACGGAGCGGCGGGAGCCCTGGTGTGCACCGGAAGCCACAGGCACACTTTACAAGCCGCCGGGACCCTACTCCGTTATCCCCTGAGACTCCGGCTGGTCTGGGGGGCGGCCTGGTAGCAGCATCTTTCGAAAGCTCCCCAAGTGATCCTAGTGCAAAGCCAAGGCTGAAAAGTGATTATCCCTGACCTTAGATTCCAGTATATTCTTTACTTCTGCTAATAACTAAACCCCCAAACTTAAGTATCTGGAACATTCTGAGCCAGAAGACTACGCCTCCACACGAGTCAAAGCAGTGTGCCCCTCTTCAAAGTCTGCCGCGAAGCACACGCACACTGGTGTGAGCTGCGGGAGAAAGCGGGGCAGAGGCTCCCCGCTGCCCACACTAAATCCCTGGCCTAGGACCTTACAGAGACGAGACTGTCTGTAGGTCAAGGACTCAGGGAGGCTAACGGAATGGCAGCGGTGACAATACACACATCAAACTTCCATCTTTCAGCCCCGGTCCCAACCACAGCCCTCCTGAGGAAGAACCTTCCTGTTCCACCAGGTTGGCTATATCACCACCACCTGACTTGCCTGCTACTCTAGTTACTTCCCTGGCTTGGGATGTGACTGAAGGAGTTTCGGAGCCTGAGAAGGGGCCGGAATGGAGGCACCGCTGATCCATCACCCAACTATTAAGGATTCATTAACTTATCTTCCGAAATGTCAAACTGACCAAGATACGGCATTTTATGCATACGACCCCACAGAGAACCAAAAGGATCCACTAGGTCTTTTACCAAATTCCTTATCACCATCACATATCTGTGATTTTAAAAAACGTATCATCACACTGGCAAACCCTTACCCCACCCCAAATCTTCACTCACAAGGAGTTTCTGGTCTAACCTCACAAAGATCACACAGCAGTGATACGTACAGTCATGGCTCCCTGTGTTACTAGTGTGGTATTGAGAGTATAGGATGTTCCTTTGCCACATCGCTTAAAAATAGGGATTGCTGACCCTTGTCTGAACAAGAGTACATCAAGGTGCCTTTTGACCCTGGTACTGAGTAACAAGCCGGTACGAGGCATCCAAAAGGGCGTATGTCTTTTTGTTTCGAGCCCCGACTCCATCGGTTCCGGCCCTTCCGAGTGCAGGCCCCTTCCTGACCCCACACACAAGACAGCCCCCCAGCACACCTCCGCAGTGAGGTACTCCAGGATCGCAGCACTGTAGACAGCAGCCGTGGCACCGACCCTCCCGTGGCTCGTAGTGCGAGTCTTCAAATGTCTGTGGATGCGGCCCACGGGAAACTGAAAGACAGACCACCAGGATGGGAAGCACCTGAGAGTCTTAGCCTGTGACCGAAGGCTGAGTAACGGGGGTAACGCAGGAGAGAAGGTAAATTTGGTTGTGCCTATCAGAAATCAGACCTATCTAGCAACGAACAGTTCCTAGGACCTGTGCATGTCCTAGTAAGGAGCCCCAAATCTTCATGCCACTTACCCTCCGGAGGAGAGAAGAAAAGGTAGAACACCACGAACCAGGAATTCAACCCCAATATGGAGCGTCATAGCCACGGGCAGAGAAACCACGTGGTGCAGCACCCACTGCACGTCCCACAGGGCCTCGTGTCGTGTCAGGATCATTAATCCCTTCACGGAACAGCCTCATGGGACTTCCTCTCCCACCACCTTCCTCAGGCCCCAGCGCCACCCTTCCTTGCTGTTTCAGGAGGTGATCTGATAGCTAAGAAAAACTAACACCATTTTCTCACCGGGACTCTGAGAGGAGGAACTTTCTCAGCTCACAGGGGTCCTTGTGCCGCACCCCTGCACCCCTGACCGCCCCCACCCCACCCCCACACTGCTCCCCAGCACCGCGGCAGCTCTACCACCTTCCCACTCGCTCCTTTCATCTGCACCTCACTCAAAACAACTCCACGTCTGTGGCAACAGCTCCAGTTTGTCTACATATCTCCTTTCCAAAGGCAAGACTGACTGATTTATGTTTAAGTAGGCGCCACGCCCAGCATGGAGCCCGACTCGGGGCTTGAACTCACCACCTCGAGCTCAAGAGTCGGACACCTAACCGACTGAGCCACCCAGGCGCCTCTCCAAAGGCAAAATTTAAAAGGAAATCCTGAAACCCTAACTTTCCTGTCACCTGTTTTATTCCAATCCAAACCTGGCTTTTGCCAAACATCATTCTTTTCCCCTGCTTCATTCTTCCCCTCCTGCTACCTTCTTCTTCTTTTTTTTTTTTTTCTTAACATATATTGCATTATTTGTTTCAGAGGTACAGATCTGAGATTCAAGTCTTGCACAATTCACAGCGCTCACCATAGCACATACCCTCCCCAGTGTCTATCACCCAGCCACCCCATCCCTCCCACCCCACCCCCCACTCCAGCAACCCTCAGTTTGTTTCCTGAGATTAAGAATTCCTCATATCAGTGAGGTCATATGATACATGTCTTTCTCTGATTGACTTATTTCACTCAGCATAACACCCTCCATTTCCATCCACGTCGTTGCAAATGGCAAGATCTCATTCCTTTTGATGGCTGAGTAATAATCCACTGTATATATATATCACATCTTCTTTATCCATTCATCTGTCGATGGACATCTTGGCTCTTTCCACAGGCCAAACATCATTCTTGAAGGTCAGTGGTAACACTTGAACTGCCAAATCTAGTGGCCATTTCTAGATCAAATTCTTAAGGAGGAAAGGCATGGTATTCTGTTTGTTTACACTCCTTCACTAAGTAATCCTGAGCTCCCCCAGAGCAGGCATATTAGGACCTGCAACCCCATTTCTTCGTCAGCTGCAGAGATTACAGAGTTCTAATGGTCTTCCAGTTCAGGCTGGTCTTCAGGCCTTTCTTTCTCTGACTCAAATACCATGTGTTTCTGAGGGTCCACCCGGGTCCTCGTGTTCCTTTCTCATGCTCTACATAGCAAACATCCATAGCATCAACTACCAACTTTACATACATGATCTTAAACTTGTCATTCTTTCGATCACTCCCTCTTGGAAAGGGGGCTCAGATCTATGACTTTTGGATGTCTTTGTGTGTGTTTTGCTGGAACTTCAAATCACTCACCTGAAATTATGTCATAACCTGTTTCTGCCACAAGACAAACTCCTCTGACCCTCAGATTCCGAGCCTTAGGGAAACCTTTCTCCCCTTGCCTCTCAACCCTATGCCTCCCCTTCCCCTCGTGGAGGACACACACACGCCTCCCATTCCTTCCGCCCTGCTCTGGCTCAGGTCTGTGTAACCTGACCCCTAAAAGCACCAAAACAGCCTCCGCGGTCTTCCCGCTGTCACCTGACATTTTCAGGTTTACACGATGCTCTAAAATACAGAATTTACCATCAAGAGTAACTTCACCCCCCTTCCTTCAGTACCCCTGGATCATGTCATCCTCTTGCTCCAAAACTTTCAGTGGCTCACCACAGCCAAGAGGATAAAAGCCCCAACCTTACAGTCTGGCCTTCACACTTTCCTTTTAAAAGGGTCTCTTATATGCAGGGAGTAATTCTCACTCATTCAGAAAATCTTGAGTTTGGGGATTAAAGTTGCAACAACTGAAATATAAGAAGTTTGAAAATATTTAGTGTTTTGAGTACATCACTCCAGTCTGCAACTGAAGCTACTGGGGAAATATTCAAAGGACAAATGAATAGCCCATTATTCTACCCAAGTCTATCTCATCCTCAGAGTTACCTCTATCTCATCCTCAGAGTAACCATACCACTGCAGATACCTTCTCCAAAAGAAAAATTGAAGCAGACTTATTTTAATGTGATACAATTTATAAAAGAGCCAGGAACATACTTACGATCTAGAAGTAACAGATTTTAAGAGAGCTAAATCACAGAGTTCGTTTAAGGTCATTTCACAACTTGTTTTCATTTAGAAGAATACGAAGTAAAAGACTGTTGTTTTAGGATTTAAATTTAGACCAAATAATCTCATTAAAAGGCCAGCAATACAAGTACATTTTCATAGTTAATGAAACATCTATGGGTCCTGAATCACAACAGTAAAACTAATTTAATAGTGAATTACGAGAGCATCATTTACCTGCAGACCGGCTCTCTGGGAGCGAGACACTGCCTTAGCCTTGGCCTTCCCACTGTCCTTTCCGGCTTTGCCTCCAGCCTAAGTGAAAAAAAGGTCCAGGTGAAGAGTTGGAAATGCTATTTCAAAAATATTTGGGAAACAATTTCTTCCAGTTTTACCTCAGGTAGTTAAAAAAAACTCTAGGTGATCTCCTTCCTCAATTTCAGATATACATGTGTTATATCACCATTTATTAATTCATATAATCATGATGTCAAACCTTAAATATCTATTTAAAATGAGGTTCCTAAAAGTTAATTTAGGTTAAATTTAACCCTGAAGAATCTTCATCAAGTCAATATAACTTTTACGCTGGAAATATTTCATAATGAAATATTTTAAAGACATTTAAAAAAAGTTACCATGTATCATTTCCACAGAAATAGTCAGAAGTTAGCTATTTGGGGAGAGAGGAAAAAAAGCACCTTAAAAAAACCAAACCCTCAAAAACTTACTCTTGGAAACAGCACGTGACCCAGCAATCCCACCCCGGGTCTCCACCCACAGGACTGAAAGCAGGGGCTCCGACCGCGCACGTCCAGACAGAAACGGCCGTGTCTCTGGAGGTAGGGAGTGCAGTGCACGCGTAAAATGGACGAGTGCTCAGCTATGAAGAGGACATTCTGGCACCTGCTCGGACACGGACAAACCCTAAAGCCATGGCCCTAAAGGACAAATACTGTTGATGCATCTTACAGGAGGCCCCTGGTCCCAGCCAGAGGGACGCAGAGAAGGGTGGTTGCCAGAGGCTGGAGAGGAGCCGCAACAGAGGCTTAGTGCGTAATGGGAGCAGAGTTTCACTGGGGGAGGAAGGAAGAGCTCTGGAGATGACTGGCAGTGCCGGCTGCGTAACAACTGAATGGACTTAACGCCCCTGACTGGACACTGAAGAGTGGCTAAAATGGCAAGTTTTGTTACGTGTATTTGCTGCCAGCTTACACCAAAAGGGTCAAACAAACCCTACTATCAACAGCTAGCAAAAGAAATATTCAAAACGTCTTACAAACAGGACATCGTCCAGAGACGCAGGGGAAAGTATGCAGCCATTTCAACAAATGAGACGCGGTGTGTGCGATACAGAACCCCCGCAACAGATTTCTTCGAGAAAAAGGCGGAGCATGTGCGAGGGCAGTGAGCTCCTACTTCTGCAACACGGGGCACTGCACACACAGGACGTGTGCACGTGCGTTTCCGGGAGGTGGCAGCGAGTCCGACAAGTCAGGGGCCTCTGGGGAGGGGACAGCGAGAAGCCGCCTGGCAGAGAAACCCAGGTTCTCTTCTGGACTGCGATTTTACCGGCCCAATCCGATACGGCTTCAGTTTAAAAAAAAAGCTGCTTAAAACGTAAAATCAGTTTACAAGATGGGCCAGCTGTCTCGGGGAGTGGAGCGAAGCTTTGGGCCCGCAGATCCTTCCTAATGCGCGTTTCTTAAGAGAATTTGCGAGCTACCAAAATCAATCGCACACACTCCGCCCAGTTGCCTGTCGCAGTGGTTTTTCGTTTGTTTCTTCTCAGTCGGTTTAACGTTTAGCTCCCCAAACGCTGTTAGGTTAGCAGGTATTCGGAGCAGGAAACACGTCTACAAACTACTCCTTCCTTACGCTCGGTCCTTCAGCGACAGGGAAGGCTGGGGCGCCCCTCACACCTGAGCAACTCCCGCCCGCACGGCTACACAGGAGGAGGACCCGTGTCATTTCGGGTTTCTGGCTTCGGCTGACACTGAGCTCCTCACTCGCGCGGCCGACACCGAAAGCGCTTTAGCCCCGGAGTCAGAAGTTTACAGCGACGGCCGCTGTCCCCGGGCCGGGCCAGGAGGGACGAGCGAGCTCCCATCACGAGCCGCCACCTGCCAGAGCCCGAGGGGACTCTCGTCACGCGGTGCCAGCCGCGGACCCGCGGTGTGCGCTGTCCCACTCGCTCGGAAAGGCAGCGGGCACCGAGCCGCAGAGACGCAGCGGCCCGCGGAGGTCCGCGCCGGGTCGGAGGGGCCCGGCCGGCCCGACACCCGCCCGGGGCCGCGGCTCAGCAGCAAGCCCACAACTCGCCGCCGCCGGCATTTGTAGCTCCCGAGACGGGCCCGTGCGCTTGGCCGCTGGCGGAGGGACGCGGGTCTGCGGCGCTGCCCGGGGACACCGCCGAGAGGCTGCCCGCCCGGGACACAGGCCGGCCTCACGGCCCGCTCCCCTCTCTGCGCGCCGGCGCCACGGCGGGCGGGGCGGCGACGCCTCAACAGGTAGCGGCGCCACCCGCCGCCGCCGCACGGCCGCCACCCTCACCATGGTCTCGGCCGCTCCCGCCCTCGCTCCCGCCGAGCCGCCGCCGCCGCCGCCGAGCCGCCACCCCGGAGCACCGACCGCCGCCGCCGCCGCTGCCGCCGCCGGAGCCCGGACAATAACCGGGGCCCGCTCCGCACCGCCCCGGCCAATCCCCGCTCGCCTTGCTGGTTTGAACCCCGGCGGCCGCCCAATCGTGCGACCTCTTCTAGCCAGGCCCCGCCCCCGGCACCTCCTCCCTAACGGCTGTTTGTTTTTGCACACGGCACGCGGGGGCGGGGCCTCCAGCCCCATCACCGACGCGCCTGTGTGCGGGCGGGGGCGGGGCCACGCGCGGCTCTCGGCCTGTCTCCAGGGCTCCAGCCCGACGAACGGAGGGGCGGGCCAATGAGGGCGGACGGCTGTCGGTAGCCAGCCAATGAGAACACCGCCCGCGAGCAGGGAGGCGGGCCGCCGTGAACGACGGCGGGGTTAGCCAATGGGTGGGGCGAGCGGAGGCGGCGGTGGCTTTCCCGCGCGCTCTCTGCGCCCGCTCTGCGGCCGGTGAGGAACTCTTGGGGCGCCAGCGACGGGGGGCCTAGCTTGTGCGCGTGCTGCCCGCAGGCCGAGGCCCTCGGTGGCGGGCGTTCGGGTCCCGGCGGCGCCCGAGCGCGGACAGAACGCGGACACCGGAGTGCGGCCGGCCGCCCCAGGACCGGCCCCGCCGGGGTGGTCCTGCCGTTATCCTTCCGCGCGCGCGGCGCCCTGCGTCGGCCTTTGTCCCTGCTACGCCTGCCGCCTCCTCCGGCGTCCGCCGGGGGTTCGCTCCTGCGCCTGCGGGGCGGGCACGGGGGGCGGCGTCCGCGCCGCCGGCGGGACCCGGAGGTTTCCGTGGGGGCGACCTGTGGCCGCCGGGGTGGGGGCGGGGTGTGGGCCCGGCATCCCGGGGCAGGTGCCCTCGGTGTCCCGGCCCGCCCCGCGCCCCTCCCCCGCGCACCTGCAGACTCCGCCCCGGAGACCCGACCTGTCGCCTCGCTCCCTGGGTGTGTGGTCCGCGCAGGGCACCTCGTTGTCCCACGGCCGTCCCACGGCGCGGGTTTTGGGTGAGGCCAGGTGCGCAGCCTGGGCCCGCACGGACCTCCGCTCGCCGCCTGCTTCGCGGCTGGGTTGTGCGACGGGGCGCCCTGGAGGGACACCCAGGCCGGCGGGAGAGGGACGCGTCTGTCCGCTCTGAGCGGCACCCGAGCAACGCTCTGCTCCTTCCAGGGCCGCAGCCGAATCTGTTCTCCCAACACCCGCAAAACCGGCCTGGCGCGCCTCCCGCGCAGCAGCCCCGCCAGCCCTGCGCTGCGCTCCCGCCCCCGGGTCCTTCCCCGGGGCTCTAAGGTTCTGCTTTTCGTTCTTCAGGGTGACTAGCTCCGAGTTGTCAGCGGCTTAGTTCACCCAGCATCAGGTGACAACTCTGTCCAGTTAGCAACCCTTTGCATCCTCTGTCCAGACAGCGTGGTGTTTTCTGGAAACTGACGGACCTTGACTGATACGCACAGGATATGTATGTTGGTAATACTTTATTACGAAAAGTTTTAAATGGGGACACCTGGGTGGCTCGGCAGCTGAGCGTCTGCCTTCGGCTCAGGTCACGATCCCGGGGTCCTGGGATCGAGCCCCGCATCGGGCTCCCTGCTCTGCGGGGAGCCTGCTTCTCCCTCCGTGTGCTGCTCCTCCTGCTTGTGTTCCCTCTCTGACAAATAAATAAAACCCTTAAAAAAATAAGTTTGTTTAAAAAGAAGAAAAAGTTTTAAACGTATGCAAAGGTCGAGTGAATAGTACAATGAACTTGAAGTTCTGCTCACACAACTAGTGACCATGGACTCCTGGCCACTTTATTTTAGATTCACATTTACATCTGCCCCACCTCTAGCTGGGTTACCTTGAAGCAAATCCAAAAGGAAAGCAAAGGAGCAACAAATGTTTCGGCAGGAAAACAGTTTCCTTACAAAAACCTCCAGTCACCTTGAATTTGTGCAATGCGCACGCATTGTTTCCTTGCACAATAAAACACAAAAGAAGAGCTAACTAAAAGCAAGCAGAAGGAAGAACATGATACAGATTTGAGAGGAAGTGGAGAATAAGAAAAACAGCAGAACGAGATCAATGACGCTAAAAGTTGGTTCTTGGTAAAGATCAACAAAATTGATAAACGTTCGGCTAGACTAAACAAGAAAAAGAAAAGAGGATCCAGATTAGTGATATCAGAAGTGAGAGAGGGAAGATCACTACCAACCTTACAGAAACAAGAAGGACTATCGGGGAATGTTTTTTGGACAACTGTGTGCCCTTAACCTACATGAAATGGGCAGAGTCCTGGGAAGATATAAACTCCCAAACCAGACTCCAGAAAACAGTAGGAAACCTGAATAGACGTATGACAAGTAGAGAAATTGAATTAGTAATTTAAGATCTTCCTACAAAGAAAAACCTAGTCTTCACTGTTGAATTCTGTCAGAAGAATTAATACCCATCCACCACAAACTCCTCCAAAAAATAGGAGGGGACACTTTCCAATTGATTATTGGAAAGTCCCAGTGTTACCCTGGGACTAAAGTAGGACAGAGACCCTATGAGAAAAAAAAAAATCTCACACACCAATCTCCCTTACAAATATAGAGACAAATTCCTCAACTTGTGAGAACAGACTCAGCCACATGTAAAAAGGCTTATATCCCAGGAATGCAAGGTTGGTTTGACATAGGAATATCAATGCAATATGCCATATTAGTAGAATTAAGGACAAAAACCACATGATCATCTCAATAGAGGCAGAAAAAGCATTTGACAATATCCAGCACCTTTCATCATAAAAACACCCAGCAACGAAGATTAGAGGGGAACTTCTTCAACCCGACAGAGGCCATCTGGAAAAACCATCGCTAGTACCATACTTAGTGGGGGTGACTGATGCAAAACCCACACTTCTTGATTTTAAAACTTACCATGGGGCGCCTGGGTGGCTCAGTCAGTTAAGCGTTCGGCTCAGGTCATGATTCAAGGGTCCCGGGATCAAGTCTCGAGTTGGGCTCCCTCCTCAGTGGGGAGTCGCTTCTCCCTCTGCCCCTCCCCCACTTGTGCTCTCGCTCACTCTCTTTCAAGTGAATAAATAAAAATACTTTAAAATAAATAAAAAATAAAACTTACCACAAGGCTGCAGTGATCGAGATGGTTCAGTGCCGACATAGGGTAAACAGATCAGTGGTATCGACCAGAGTCCGTCTCTGGTCGCTCCGTATTTGACAAGGGCTTCGAGACGATTCAATGTGCAAAGCACAGTTTTTCAAGAAACGTTACTGGAAGCTGCCTGAAGAGAATTTGTTTTCTTTTTCTCATTCAGTCATTCACATAGAAATGCATTGCCAGGAAATGAATGAACATTCAACAATGAATTATTTAGGGTGAGCTGTGGGTTGGCTTTTGAATATTCTTTGGTATTTTCTAAATTGTGTTCCTTGGCTATGTGTCAGCTTTATAAGTGCCTTTATAAAAAATGCATTTAAAAATACTTCAATTTTACATGGGGGAGAAGTAAAATAAAAAATGTGATAATAGAACAAACGACTACATTTTTCAAGAGTTAAAACTCACGCAGCCTTAAAATTTCAGGGTCTGCTCTGTGCCAGACACCATCCTAATGGTAAGTACCTTCTATACATGCTTTTTAATCCTTATAATAAAAAGCAAAGTACAATCTGGGATCCTCATTTTATATGCGAGAAAGATCCAGAAAGGCCATGTGACTTGTGTCATCTGTAAGTGGTCTCTGATTCTTTTGACTGTTTACCAAATTTTAGTGCTACAACACGGAGACCCTCTCAATTTCAGTCTATTGCAGGACAGAATATACATTTAAATTTAAAATAGGAATTCCACTAATAGAGTCTGTCCACCAGCTGAGATATTCTAGAGTGCTCTGCCAATATTTAATTTGCTCATTCTTCCCTTCCTTCTGAAGGGACCACATTCACTGTTTTCCAGTTTCCCAGTGTGACTTCCCAATAATTGCAACTAAGAGTTTCAAAAGCTGAAGTTCCTTTCCTTTTTTTTTTTTTTTACCAGCTAAAATGGATTTCTTTGGAAATAGCGGAGAATGACGATTCAGGACATAACAAAAGCTGAAGTTTATTACCAATTCATGCAGCAAATGCTTGAATGAATGGTTTCCAACTGATTTTGGACAAAATACCACCAAAATTTAGAGGTCTCGTTTACAAGAAAAAAATGTCAATTCAGTATACGTTGATTTTCAACAGCTCATGGCTCAAACTTTTTTTTTTTTAAGATTTTATTTATTTACTTGTCACAGAGAGAGAGACAGCTAGAGAGGGAACAGGAGCAGGGGGAGTGGGAGAGGGAGAAGCAGACTCCCCGCTGAGCAGGGAGCCTGATGCGGGACTCGATCCCAGGACCCTGGGATCACGACCTGAGCCGAAGGCAGACGCTTAATGACTGAGCCACCCAGGCACCCCTCAAACATTTCTAAAATAGGATGTTGAACAACAAAGAGAGAACACCCACACCGCTGTGCTCAAGGGCTTGTTAGGTTCAACATTCACTGTTTCACAAAAATTTTGTAGTTTAGCTGCTCTGAAACCTGTTAAAAGTTGGAGACTATTCTGTACTTTTTTTTGGTAAGACTTTATTTGTCAGAGAGAGTGAGCAGCACAAGCAGGGGGAGCAGCAGAGAGAGGGAGAAGCAGGCTCCCCACTGAACAGGGAGCCCGATGCAGGGCTCAATCCCAGGACCCTGGGATCAGGACCTGAAGGCAGACGCTTAACTGACTGAGCCACCCAGGTGTCCCTATGGTGTAGGTTTGAGTCAGGAGGCTATCACAGCTCGCTTAGACACCTTATGAGTTATGTGCGTGCCACGTCCAATTCCGAGTGCACTTATGCTCCATAGATTTCTTCATTTTTGCACCACTAGGCTCCAGCCAGCTGTGCGTTCCTATTACCACAAGAACAATTTCATCTTAGTCGTTGGACTCTTTTTTTTTTTTTTTAAAGCTAAGCTTTTTGCCCAGTGTGGGGCTCGAACTCATGACCCTGAGATCAAGAGTCCCATGGTCTGCCCAGGAGCCAGGCAGACGCCCCAGTTGTTGAACTTTTAAACTGATTTCACAGTAACATTCAAACGATATCAGATGATTTCACCGTCAGCATTGATCATAAGGACTGAGTGAAAATTTGAACCTCAGGAGAACTGATAAAGTTGCTGATTCTATTTGAGCCAGGTTGAGGCACTGGTTGACCTGGCATCACGTGGCTGAAGTCGTCTACGTATTAACAGCTATCCTTGTCTCTGGGCAAAGTTTATTTAAAGCGACCGCTAATTTTTGAAGTTGAGGCTGCAGATTCATGTCTCCTGGTTTTCCAGCCATTGAACTTGCTAGGACGCTAAGGTCAACAAAACTTCTCTATAAGTTACATGTGGAAATGGACACTCAGTATTCACTCAGTTTTCGTTAGATACACACTTTTTTTTTTTAAAGTTTACTTAAGCGATTTCTACGCCCAGTGTGGGGCTTGAACTCATGACCCTGAGATCAAGAGCCACATGCTCTACCAAATGAGCCAGCCGGGTGCACCATTAGATACATACTTTTAATTTTTTTAATAGAATTTATTTATTTATCAGAGAGAGAGAGAGAGAGAGAGAAAGCACAAGCAAGGGGAGGGGCAGAAGGAGAGGGAGCAGCAGATTCCCGCGGAGCAGGGAGCCCGATGCAGGAGTTGATCCCAGGACCCTGGGATCAGGATCATGAGCTGAGCCGAAGGCAGACACTTAACCGACTGAGCCACCCAGGCGTTCCAGATACATACTTTTTAAAGCTCACTCTTGCTGGAAGTTTATCGTGAAATAGAAAAGTATTATAAAAAATGGATAGTTACAGATTTCCACCACACCCTAACTGACAAAGCCACTGTAGCAAGAACATTTGGGGTTCCCTCTGTTCGCAGCTCAAACACCCACCACCTAGGATTTCCTGCTGACCCCAGACGGCAGGCTCCGCACCGCCTCCCGCCACCTGACAGAGCGGCACCTGTTTGTAACCACCCCAGGGCGAACGCCCTCCCCACGGGACTGACGGGGACGTGCTCTGTTGGGTTTGGAAAGGGTCAGGCACAGAGAAGGTCACTGCTGGTCTCTTCTCAACTTTAACACTGTGGTCAAGCGCGCACTGTATCTGATGCACTCGGTCCCAAATCGGGACAAGCTAGGGGTCCCCCAAGCTCATGTCTTCTCACTCTAATAAAAGTGGAAATAGTATCCTGTAACACATGACAACTGCTGGGCAACGTGGGGGGAGGGGGGGCGCTGAGGTGACAGGCAGCACGGGACGGTCCAGTCCAGGGCAAGTGTCACCACGGGAGGATGGGGACAGATGGGGACAGAAGGGAGCAAGACTTCAATCTGCTTTTTGTATTATTTTGAAACGTGTTATCTATTTGAAAAGGTAGACTCAAAAAAGAAAAAAAGCAAGACATTAGGGGCACCTGGGTGGCTCATTGGGTTAAGCGTCTGCCTTCGGTTCAGGTCATGATCCCAGGGTCCTGCGATCGAGCCCCACGTCGGGCTCCTTGCTCAGCGGGAAGCCTGCTTCTCCCTCTGCCTGGCCCTCCCCCAGCTTGTGCTGTCTCTCTCTCTCTCTGACAAAGAAATAAAATCTTAAAAAAAAAAAAAAAAAAAAAAAAGCCAGACGTCAAACTGTATCAAATGCCAAACATCTGTTCATTTAAAAAGAAAACCCGCTGGCCTATAATTCCTTTTTAAAACGATCAAAAATCTGAGCCTCCTCAAATTTGACTTGTAGTCAGTGAAAAGACCCCCCCAAAAAATAAATAAATAAGGAAATTGTTTTATTATTCCAAATAAAATCTTTTTCAGCTTGCCGTAAAGGAAAAGGTTAGGAATACGGTTCAACAGAGACATTTGGCCACAAATGAGTGGTGACACAGTGGCCAAGGGGCCCAGTGGCCATGCATTTACCACAACTGTGGCCAGGATGCCCTTGGGGTAGAGCCCTAGAATCGGGATTGCTGGGCCAAAGGCCAAGTTCTCAGGTGATCGTGCTGGATCTCGCCAGACCCTTCCAGGGGGGTCGTGCGCTTCCACAGTGATACCCACAGAATCACCAGGGCACTTCGTTGTCAGACCGTCGCTGAGAAACAGCAGCTCAGGTAGCTTTACTTTGCATTTCTCTTATTAGGAGGGAGATTACTTTCATAGAATTATGGACCCCTGGTGGCACTTTTTTCTTTGACTTGTCTGTACCTATTTCTTATTTGTGTGTGATTTGCTTTTACCTTCATGCATCCAGAATCCCCAGGCCCCAAATAGAGTCCGGAAAACGGCTGTGGCAGAACAGTGCTGTTCTTAACCGTGGCTGCCCTTGGGCCATACCCAAGTCTAGAAGGCCCCGAAACGGCCCTAGCTCAGGGCGCCGAAGCATGACTCGTTCCGAGAGCCACTCAGTTCTTCTTCCGGGAGCCTGGCTCAGTCTGGCGGGCTGTAACTGGAACGTGTTACAGTTTGGCAATCATCTTTCATACGCGTTGAGATTTAACAGCGGGGGAGTACCTTCTTCCGCGCGAAGGGGAAACGTGCTCCTTGCTGCAAAGTGAAAACATGTCAAGTCCTGCTTGCTGAGTCCTGGGAGGACCCGGTTTGTGGGCTTGGCGGGTGCTCGGCCAGGCTGACTGTGGGCTTAATGCCCCTGCCTGTGTCCCCAGCCCCGCTCTAGAATGCGCCCTTGTTGCCAGCTGAGGCCTGGCCCTTGGAGGGTGGGTGAGAGCAGCTTTTCGGGGAAACCGAAGGGCTGGCTCCCTCCAAGTGTGGGCTTTGAAGGCGAATGGCAGGGACAGCGTAGAAACCCGCAGTGAAAAGCCCTGGCGTCCCCCCAGACTTGTTTTATCCCAAGTCCCATCCACGGAACAGAAAACCGTCAGCTGGGGAGCCTGGGTGGCTCAGCCTTTAGCGTCTGCCTTCGGCTCGGGTCATGATCCCGGGGTCCCGGGATCAAGCCCCACATTGGGTTCCCTGCTCAGCGGGAAGCCTGCTTCTCCCTCTCCCACTCCCCCTGCTTGTGTTCCTGCTCTCGCTAACTCTCCCTCTGTCAAATAAATAAATAAAATCTTTAAAAAAAAAAAGAAAAAAGAAAACTGTCAGCTGCCAGGGTCTGGAAGAGGTCAGCAGGTGTATCCAAAGCAAGCTCAAAAAAAAAGCAAAGAAAAAACAAAGCAAGCTCGCAGCCTCCCCGGGAAAGGCATGGTGTCAGCTGGGCTGACAAATGAGACCCCCCTGTCTCGATGAGTCACTTGCCTGAGTGACATCCCCAGCTGGGTTTTCACAGCCAGGAAACAGCAGCTGCTGCCCTGGAACATTCCACACTGCTAACGGCAGCTCTGCTCCCCACACACTGTTTTCTGCCATTCTTCCTGAGAACCGAACGTGCTAACGGCAGCTCTGCTCCCCACACACTGAACTAGGCATTACTGGGGACACGATGTGCATATTCATAAAGGCTCTCTCTGAATTCTAAGCCAAAGCTTCAAGGTCAGAAGCAGCTAGACGTAAGTACGGTCGGGAAACACTCACTGTAGGACGCAGAATAAAGAAAAAGGAAAAGAAAAAGAAAAGAAGGAACAAATCTTCTCGTTCCTAAACTGCACAGTAGTCTCATGACACGAAGCACAGGGCCGCCGGAGGCCTGCATGCAGGTGAGCATCACTCCATTTCACAACTTCTTACTTGTGAATGCCAGTTGTTCGCCTGAAATACACACAAAGTCGATCGGAAACGCAACCAACAAACAATTCCTCCATTCCTCAGAGCTCACGAAATAAAGACACTTTTCTCTCAACTCCAGGGGCTCAAAAGTTTTTGTTTTGCCACTAGGGAAGACATGCCCATGCCTGACTCAATGGACCCTAAAATCATGAGAAAATAGGTTGCTTTTCAATTCAATTTCTGCATCAGAGGTTGCTTTGTGACCCAGAGTAACATATAACACACAAGGGATGGCCATTAATGCACCTACCGAGGTTCTGCGTCGTTTCACCTGGTGAACTAATACCACGTGTTTTCAATATGCGTCTGGGGGGCTCAGTCGGTTAAGTGTCTGCCTTCGGCTCAGGTCATGGTCCCAGGGTCCTGGGATCGAGCCCTGCATCAGGCTCCCTGCTCTGTGAGAGGCCTCCTTCTCCCTCTCCCACTCCCCCTGCTTGTGCGCTCTCTCTCCAATAAATAAATAAATAGTCTAAAAAAAAAAAAACATACATAAATGTGATGGGCACTTACCACTGCCGAGATTTTAAGAAATTATCAACATTTTTCAAAAGGACACATGCTGAATTGTTTACCAATAGTTACCTTTAAGGAGTGGGTTTGGAGAAAGAGAGAACATTTATTTTTGTTTCTTTATTTTATTTATTTATTTACTTACTTACTTATTTTTATTTTTTTTATTTTTTTTTAAAGATTTTATTTATTTATTCATGAGAGACAGAGAGAGAGGCAGAGGGAGAAGCAGGCTCCCAAGGAGCAGGGAGCCCGATGTGGGACTCGATTCCAGGACCCTGGGATCATGACCTGAGCCGAAAGCAGACGCTTAACCATCTGAGCCACCCAGGCGCCCTTTACTTACTTACTTATTATTTTTTAAGAGCACAAGCAGGGGGAGAGGCAGAGGGAGAAGGAGAAGCAGACTCCCCACTGAGCAGGGAGCCCAATGCAGGACTCGATTCCAGGACCCTGGGATCATGACCTGAGCCGAAGGCAGACGCTTAACGACTGAGCCACCCAGGCGCCCCTGGAGATTTTAATTGCCAAAAAGATGCCCACCGGTTATGAGGGTGCTGAATAAATGAGCAAAGGACAGGACGATTTTGAGGGTGGGACAGTCTAGGAGGGCTTCCTGGCAGAGCCTGGGGAGGGAGAAGTCGGGGAAGCCCCAGCAAGGCTGTGTCTGAGCCAGGCCCCCACCCGCGGCTTCAGTCCACACCCCCAGCTTCTGGCCTGTGGTCCAGCCCTGGGAAGCCTGCGGTGCCCTTGAGTAAGGGACCACTGCCTGTTCTTATTTATTCACTTGACTGTTTCCTGATTTGACACCTAGGATGGGAAAAAAGATAAAATAGCATAAAAGGGGCCATTTTCAGGTCCACTTGCTCTTCCCACTGGCTTCCTATGAAGGCTCCAATCCACTCGTGCAATGTGACTTTGGAACCATTTGTGTTCTGGGAGGGAAACCATGATTTTAAGGTCTAGAGCGAGCTGGTGGTGCTCACAGTTGAGTTGGGCTCACCCTGATAAAGGCCATAGCATTTTCTTTCTGGGTCACTGAAACGGATGAACCCAATCAGCACAGTTTTCTTTTTAACTTTGGGGACCTTTTTTTTTTTTTTTTAAAGATTTTATTTATTTATCTGACAGAGAGAGAGAGAACAAGTAGGCAGAGACAGGCAGAGGGAGAGGGAGAAGCAGGCCTCCCGCCGAGCAGGGAGCCCCATGTGGGGCTCGATCCCAGGACCCCGGGATCATGACCTGAGCCAAAGGCAGACACTTAACCGGCTGAGCCACCCAGGCGCCCCTGGGGACCTGTTTTAATTTTGTTCTCAGACACCATACCCTGAGGACATTGATGAGTGCGACCCACAGTTTCTGGTCGGCTGCTTCCCTGTAGGAACCCTAGGAGGTCCTGCAGACCTTTGTGGGGCACTCAGGGCTCCCAACATGGGAATGGGGCAGCAGCGCAGAGAACTGGCTTAGATGTGCAAGGAGTGAAGGCCCGGGCCCATCTTGATGGCTGGCTGATGGCTGCTTCCCAGCTGCGGGGACTGGATCGGTCGGGCCCCAGGGGAGCCCCTCCGTCGTCGCCTCTCTCCGTGGCAGGCAGGGCACGGGGCGGAGAGCAGAGGCACCCGGCGCATCACGTGGAGTCCTACCCCCACCCCCCGCAGGTGCGCTGGAGCACCTCCCGGGGCCCAGGGAGCGGCTCCCCCCTGCTTCCCGCCTCTGCCGCCCATGCTGGGCCCCCGGCCCCCACCGGGGGTCTGCCGAGGGGCGTCTGGGAATCTGAGACCGCGCACAGGCTTTCCCTAAGGGGGGAGATGCGCTGGCTGCAGCCGGTCCTGCCCTCCAGGGACCCAGGAGCGGGACTGGACCTCGTTCTCCCCCAAAGCTCCCCACTGTTCTCACTGCGCCCCGGACCTCGTCTTCTGCAGCCGGGGCCGCGCCTGCACGTAGGGGCTCGCGACGACCAGTGAGTGGCCACAGTCCGCTGCAGATTCCAGTAGCGGCCACCAGGTGGCTTCTCTGGACGCCAGACCGGCGGGGACCCCGAGGTTTTTGTGTTGGATACTCGCCCAGAGCCACACTGCCAGCGTGTGAGGAGCCAGGGACAGAAGCTAGCTCATGGCACCCGAAAGGCCCACTGTTCTCCCTGCTGGTCACAGCGCGGTCCTGTCCCTGCACCCGCCGCTGCCCTTGGGAGCTCGCCAGGGGTGCAGCGTCCCAGGCCCCACCTCGAGAGCAAGCAGGAGCCCCGGCCTCCCCGGGGAGGGCTGCCCCCTGCAAACCCTCCCGAGGAGCTGTCGTTCCCGGGTGGGTGGACGTGCGGGCAGTTGAGGCAGAGCGGTCACGGGGTAAAGCCGGTCCAGGGACCGCTGTGCCACCCTGAGTTTCTTTAGTTTTCCTGCAGCAGAGATTCCTAGCCCTCTTCCTGCGGTTCCCTGAGATCCGCAGGCCGCCGGTTCGCATCCCCGACTCAGGAGGCCCACCGGGGGGCTTAAAAAGGTAGAGAACAAAGCGCAAAGGACACCCTATGTCTGCGTCCCAAAGACTCGGGTGCAGGAGGCCTGGGGCTCCCCAAGGGGGTCTGCAGTGAGGGCCAGCGACACCATGGGGGTGGGCACGGAGGGGGTATTCCATGGCAAGAGCCTCTAACTCTGCCGGAGATCGCCGGGGCGCCGGGGTGGGGGATAGCGGCGCTAGTCTCCACCCCATCCGCCACCTTCAGCAAGAGGGCCACTGGGGTCCCTGAGTCAAGACCACACTCCCAGGCCACAGCCGTGCTTGCCCCTCACCTCCCTCTCACCAGCTCGCCTTCTCCAGAGGCTCCATGGCTGGTAGCCCACAGGGTGCGTACTTTTAATTTTGTCTTAAAATTAAATGTCTAAGATGCTAAGTATCAGTTGATACTGGCCTGGGGGGGGGGCGCTGACTTAGGTAGGTGTAAAGGGGTTTCTTTTCTTTTCTTTTCTTTTTTAAATTTATTTATTTGACAGAGAGAGAATGAAAGAGAGAGCACATGAGAGGGGTTCGGGTCAGAGGGAGAAGCAGACTCCCTGCCGAGCAGGGAGCCTGATGCGGGACTTGATCCAGGGACTCCAGGATCATGACCTGAGCCAAAGGCAGTCGCTTAACTAACTGAGCCACCCAGGCGCCCCTCTTTTTTTTTTTTTTTAAAGATTTTATTTATTCATTTGAGACAGAGAGAATGAGAGACAGAGAGCATGAGAGGGAGGAGAGTCAGAGGGAGAAGCAGGCTCCCCGCCGAGCAGGGAGCCCGATGCGGGACTCGATCCCGGGACTCCAGGATCACGACCTGAGCCGAAGGCAGTCGCTTAACCAACTGAGCCACCCAGGCGCCCTATTTTATTTTTTTTTAAAGATTTTATTTATTTATTTGAGACAGAGAGAATGAGAGAGAGAGAGCACATGAGAGGGGGGAGGGTCAGAGGGAGAAGCAGACTCCCCGCTGAGCAGGGAGCCCGATGCGGGACTCGATCCCGGGACTCCAGGATCATGACCTGAGCCGAAGGCAGTCGCTTAACCGACTGAGCCACCCAGGCGCCCTGTAAAGGGGTTTCTGAGGCCAAAAGGTTTGGGAACCCCGACTGGGATCTAGGATGTAAGTTTTTCCTTCAAGGCCGGGGAGCACTGGCCTAACCCACTCCCTGGGCCATCAGCTGTGACAGTCGAGGGGGGACCCAGGGAAGCAGGTTCTCACCACCACTGGGAAGGTCGGGGCCTAACAGCCAGAAGGCCAGGAACAGAAGTGACAAGTGGCCTGTCTGGGACATGGACCGAAGCAGCAAACTAACGTGCAACCCTGACTTCCTCCAGATGCTTGCGAACCACAAAGGGTCTTGCACCCCCGAGGGCTCTGGGACTCGCGAGCTATCGTCCCTGTCTTCCCCACGAGAGCCAAGGTGGCTTCTGGGTCCTTCCAGGAGGGAACTCGCCCGTTCCAGACCCACCCGTGAGCCCAGCGGGCTGAGTGGTCCTTCCCTCCCCGTCACCACCTGGTTCCTGAAATCAGAGACGCCAGCACACGGTTGTCATTCACTTTTCCGCATACTTTATTTGTTACAAACATACAATTTTTAAATATAGACTGTAAAACTCCATTTGCAAAATCTGCTATTGTAAGGAGTGCACACCAGCAGTAAGGATTCTTCAACTTTTGTCTCTGTGTTTCTGTCAGTTTTGCTAGTTAGTGGTCAACACGGGCCGCGCCTGCCAGGCCTGTCGGAAGCTTCGGGCGGTGCCCGCGTGGCAGCCTTGCTCGAGTCCACGCCGACTGGCGCCCGAGCTCCCACCTCCAGGCCGGGAGCACGACAGCCCGTCTACACCGCTTCTGAACGGCTTCCAGGAAGTGTGATTTCTGAACGGCACTGCACCTCACGGGCCCGTTTGAATCGCCCACGCAGCTGTTAAAGTGCATTCTTCTTTTAAAAAATAAGAGGAATAATCTTTACTCTTCAACCAAGGTACTTAAAAAAATGAACTTTTTGGTCTCTCAGCAGATATTCCCAAGTTGATCCTATCGCTACAAATTTTAGTGTTCTATTTACAAATATTTATAGGGTTACAGGTGGAGGGGACCTTATAAAATTAAAGGTGCAGCTTCTCTTGAAGCAGAATCCAGTTCTACAAATTCATACACAGGAACACACACTTGGTTTACAATGCACAAGCATGTGGGTATTTACACAGAGACTGAAGACACCCCCAAACCCCTTAAGTACCTAGTCGTCCCTCTAGATCAGGAAGCTCGGTCTCCTGCCGTCAAGATTTGGTTTAAAATCATTTTGAACGACTTCAGCCGAGTCTCCACGGGCAGGACATCAGTCCCAGCTCTGGAGTGAACTGTCTAGTCTAAGGAAGCCCCTGCTGATTATGACCAGCAGTGAGGGTTCCCACAGGATGGAAGGTGTGCTGTCTGGAAACATATCAGAAGACAAATGGACTCTGAGAAATGATCCCGGGAAAACATTTGCGTGAAGGAGCAAAAGGAAGAATAAATCCCCACTAGTTGTTCCAATACACTGATAATCTTAGCTGTCATTCAAATATTGATGATCATGGAGAAAGACCCCCCATACACTCTCCCGCTACCACAACAGGTAAAACTAGGCTCTAGAAGTATGCCCTGTGCTTGGACTTCTGTTCCATCTGTGAACTCCTAGGAATCCAGAGAGTTTGTGTGCAGAGGTGGCCTGCAGGTTAGGCCTCGCACTGGAATAATGAGCAACGAAAGCCCCCAATCCCTACAATACAAACGTGCTTTGTGAGAGGATCCTGTCCTGCGATTTTCTTGGGCCTCCCCCTGCAGTTGTATCTCCCTGAAAAGGGGATTTAAAAAGGGAAGGACTATCCTCCTGGCCATTCTGTTTCCAACCAGGTTTTTCTGAACAAGCCTGGACAGCGGGTAAGACCCGGGATGAAAAGTCTGCTGCTGGACTTACTGGCAGCGTGAAGGGATCTACTGCTATCCCTCAGTAGGACGGCCCCACGGGTCACCGCCCTACAGACACAACCGACCCTCTCTTATCTGGTTGGGGGACATCTCACACACTGGGCATTCGCGATTTGCTCCTAGACACACGACCTCATGCTGGTCCAAAGTATGGTCACGCTCCTTCATCAGAGCGTCTGTTAGAATTACCTGTGGGGGAAAACAACATCTTGGCTTCAAACAAAGCTGTGCCCTCCTGTGATGAGGGGCCCCCTCGGAGCAGGGAAACTACCCACACGGTGTCTGCGGTGCTTTACCGGGACCGGGCCGCACGTCTAACTCGAGAGGCAGGAGTCAGATTTGCAAACGAAAGGAAAAGATGGTGAACAAGGGTGATCACACTGGATGGCATATTCCCTGTTTCCTCAGGGAATACAGAATACATTCATCAAAGTCTTACTTGGATCAAGGGGAACAGGTATCACCTGGAACTTGCCAGAGTAATAAGTCTTCATGATATACCTTTATAATTTTTTCATTTTCCAAATCGGGTTTTCATCCTGACAAAACTGGACCACATTTATTGAAAGAAGGGTCTGTTGAATCCATCAGTAATGAAACTACGGTTTAAGACCAAGAGCTGGGAATAGTGACTTTAACTCGGGAACTGGGATAAATGAACTCACCGTCCCCGAGTGTGAGCTCTTGAAACTTTGGCGGGGAGGTGGGGGGTGGGGGATTTGAAAATCAATGACTTTGCTTTCCTAGATTTAGAAACTGGGCAAACGACTTTCTCGTTTGCCATTTCCGCCCTCTATCTGCAATTTCAAAAACGGGGCGCCGACATGCACTCTTTAATTTTGTGTCTGTATTTTTCTTAAGGTAAATGTGGTTTTCTTTCTTTTCTCTTTCCTACAAGCTATCCCCCCAGCCCACCCACGCGCCCACTATCCAGTTAATTCAAGGGAGATAGTAACTGTTTAGGAAGACAGCTCATGGATTTACAGTACTCTAAAACCAACCCTGAAAACTGATAATCTCATTCACTTACTCTAACTTCAGTGCTGTTGTTGACAGGAAAAAAAAAAGTTACCTTAAGGCTTAAGGGAAAGTAACTTATTAAATTGTGAATGCAGCATTGTTTACTCTCCCATCGATTGGAAGCTAGCAAAATGCATTCTGGATCAATAATACAAACTTCCTAACATTAGCAAAGATTTTCACTCTTCTTACACAGAACAATATTCGTAAGCAGATTATCTAAGGGAGCCTGAGAAACCATGATCCACATCACACGAAGATCCCATGAATTTCATTATCAAAAAGTGCTTTTATCTTTGAGAAATATGTCGGGGTTCAAATGGAAATATACAATGTAAGATCACTCGACACTTTCTCAAGTGAAGTACAAAGTGGAAAAGGAGCAAAACGATGGGAGGCTCTGCTCTCTGAACAGGCCTCGTGCATGTGAATTTCGGGGTGTATTACATTAAAATTGTTTTAAGAGTTAACAGTGGGATTTTATACCACTCTCTCTATTCTAAAACCTGAGATTGGACACCAAAGCAGTCAACTTTGTTACTTATCAGAGCAATTCTGATCCTTCCTAAAAACAGAAGACAACTCAATTGAATTGGTAACTCCAGGGTCAAAACCATGAACTTTCCCCAGGCGGAAAGGAGCGAGGCCACACGCGCATTGGACACAAAGAGTGGCGCGCGCAAGGCCTCTCGGTGAGTCACCTTCGCACCCGCGAGGTCACTTGCCCTCCTTCCCTCTCACTGATCAAGGCCACGCTATTTGCAAATGAATATCTACTGAGAGATCAGTTGTGCATTGGACAAAGTACCGTAACTGGGTTAAAAATGAAAACAAAATTTACAGTGAAGAATACTTATGTGCATGGCTTACACACTCAAGCTTCTCCCTAAGGCCATCCGCCTCCAGAGCAAGGCGGACGCCAAGCAATAGTTACGTCTCGATACCTTGTGCAGGACACTCTACCCTCCAGTAGAGCCGGTCAAGGTCACACGGAACAAAGCATCCTCAGCAACTACGCGCCTGAAGTGTGCAGCCGTTTTCAGACCACTCAATATGAGGGCATTATTATAACCAGCCTCTTCTGCCCACAACCCTGCATTTTTCAGATAAGACAGGATAACTGTTTTGTTTTGAGAAAATTGAAGCTTGCGTCTCTTGAAAAGACCTGCAATTTACTGCCAGGCGAGGGAGGGGCCGGAGGGAGCAGGAGGGGCCGGGCTGCCCGCCCCACCCCCGAAAACAGCCCCCTCAGCCTCCCCACCGGCCGGCAGCAAACCGTTGTGGAAAGTGACCTGACAAGTGGCCGTGTGTGTGCCACGGCCACAGCCCTTCTGACCGACTCCACGCCTCCCACGGCAGCTCAGGGTGTCTGCGTTTCCCAGTGGGTTTCCACTTTGAGTTTTGGGTGCCATATAGACTCACGTGGCGCTCTGTGCAGCATATGCACTGAAGGCTTTCACCGCGGACTAGAACTGCCCCGCGACTCGAACCACAGCGGGGACAAGAGAAACCACGAGGCAACGGCGGGATCTCACCACAGAGTTTCGCTCTTTCGATTCCGTTCCTGCGACCGGACTGCTCGTGTCCAGAACGGCACTGGCTTGAGAAACACTCTACCAATGGTCGCAAAAGGAATTTTCGTTCCCCACTTCTTAGAAATTGGACTGTTCTGAACATGTGATTAGCTGGGATGTTTGCCAAGGTGAAAGGACAAGCCCTAAATCACTGTTCGTAGTAGAGGATGAAAACCAGAACAAAAAAAATCTGGTTGTTTCCCAGAGTCTGTAATGCCATTTTCTGACTGGAATTAACAGATTTTCTTTGCTAAGCGCGGTTTCTGAACGAGTTCTGAAATCCGGCCTCGGTAACAGGCCAACACATCAAAAGAGCAGTCTCTGTGCTCCGCGGATTTCTGCTGCCCCAGAACAGTGAGTGGAATGAGGGTCAGTGAAATGCTACAACTAATCCACACCCTTCTGTAATCTTCCTGCAGTGAGAAGAGAGACTGTGAACCACCCCCTGCAGGAGAAACAAACCTCTGAGATGGGTTAAGACTTAAAAACCCACCACTAGGACGTTTACCACTTAATCTTACATAGGCAGGTCAAAATTTTAATATAAATTACTTTTTCCAACACATAGCTTATGCATTCTTTGCTCCTTTTTTTGGAGGATTCTCAAATTGATATCTAAAGATTTACATATGATATATTACTGTTACATGGTCTAATGACTAAGAAAATTTCTCTGGTAACCAAAGCTGGCGCCATATATGGTAGTGTTCTTGGCATATACTCTACATGCCTCCGACCACTTCCACATTCTTTCTATTCAGCTAATTATAGCTTGGTAGCCACTGGTGAAGGACGGTGAAGACCCTGTCATTTCTACAGAATAGAAAGGCAAGGCTAGTTACTGCAATTTAGCCAAACAAAAAGAAAAGAAAAAACACACCAGCCCCTTCCAAAGGGGAGGTACTGCACCTCTGCAAAGTCGAACTGGTTCACTGCAGCTGAGCAACAGAACCACCACTGAAGCAAGAAAACAAGTTGGTCTAAAGAGGACTTGTACACGGTACGAAAATGAACAAGTCACAGCAGTTAACTGAGAGCTGCAACCTGAATTTTCACTGCTGCCTCAAAGTTGGAAACGGAAAGTTTCTGCAAACCTAACACTAGCTTCACGGCGCCCTTACTAAAACGGTGTAGGGATTTGTTCTCCGCAGCAAAGAAATCAACACTCAAAACACATAGGTCAATACAGCAGGACATTATTGAAAACAGCTGCCTTGTGGTACAAAATACAGTACGAGTATATACAGATGTCATTAAAACATCAAAAATACTATTGCTCCCATACAATTTAGGAAACATTCTTTGCGACGGAGAAGGTTTTTTAAAAAAAGGAAAAGCTTTAAAAAAAATCTGTTTAAAAAGTCTACTGTGGAGGATGAGAGTAGAGAAATAGTCTGAAAAGGGCACCAGTTTGTGGCTCGTCCACGTTTTTTTTTTTTTAAAAAAACCTAAGATCAACAGTATTCTGAATCATAAGTCTAATTTTTTAAAAAAAGCCTAATTTTATGTACAGTTCTTTCCCTCCCTCTCGGCCACGATGCATGAAGATGACCTTTTTGTAGATTACTTATTTCCCAATAAATACAAAAAGATTGTATAGATTGAATAATACCAAACTCAGATAATAAAAGGGTATGCAATAAATTAAATGGCAGCTCAGATAAAGGGCAGGCATGCAGTTAAAAAAAAAAAAAAAACACAAAACTAAGATTGTGGAGGTGGGGTTACTTGCCTCCTGGTTGAGAAGGTGTCGCACAAAGAATACCTACAAACTTTGGAAAGAACGTTAGCTCCCGTTCAATTCAAAGTCGCCTAGGTCTGTGACACTTCTAGGAATACCTTGGTGATGGGGTGGGATTAACTTGATTAGTAAAAATCATTTCTACTGAAAATCCATTTAAAATATAGAAGAGGCGATCCTTGAAAACCCCAACTTTTATTCTTGAAAAACAGCTGGATAAACTGGCGAAAGCCAGTTTGTTGAAATTTCAAGATGGTATAAAAATGCTTCCAGGACACAGTCAGCATTTGTACGTTCCCTTCATCTCCATCCCGATGGATTTCACCCTCTAAAGGGCGTGCTGCTCTAATCACTCAACCATCATTTGCCAACTCTGATCGGGAGGTACTGAAACAATGGATCGAGTTCTTAAAAATTTACTTTAAAAGAATAGATGATGCTGGAATTCTGGACCTGAGGATCTTTAGTATGTGAACAAATCCACAGACGGAACTGAAGGTAGGTGAAGACTTCAGTTTTGGCTATTTCCAACTTTTCTGTGAGGACGTATATTCCATTAAAGCTCAGGCTTGTAGCCACAGTTCCTTTTGTAGGTATCTTCAAGTTTAACGGTTGAAAATCCAGCCAACCAGTGGCCCAAAGAGCTGAATTAGCCAGCTCAGGCGGAACAGCCACAGGGACCTGGCTCTCATTCACCCCTAAGCCATCTCTTGGTAAGGACTAGAGGCCGGGGGAAGGACTTTAGTGAGCAGCAACTAATCCACTCAAACAGTCCTCCTTGTGCTTGCTGCCGGATTTCTTCCCGTGCCTACCTCAGCAAGCCCCAATGTAAAACGGCTCTTAGCTCTGAAAGAAACTTGGCCAACTTCCAAAATCCTTTAGTAACAGCTTCTAGTTGAAGGATTGACATCTGAATCCACTTGCAACCAGGAAAACACTGCCACAAAGAGACACGGACACTGGTCCAGGTTCCACGCAAAACCATCTTAGACAAAATGGACCCAATTTGTTTCTTATTCCCCGGTGGCTTCTTGAATTCTCATTCTGCCCTGTCCATGATCTTTTTAAAGTCGCACTCCTTTGCATGAAACCTGTACCCTCAGAACAGGGCAAGGGCCAAGGCCTCTGTCTTCTCAAGAATTCCACCAAGACCTAGACCCCCATGTGCTGATTTCAGTGGAGGTGAAGAGACCGACCCCACAACAGCGAGGCCGGCAGAGATCGCCAGGCCAGGACACCCGGGTAGAACACAAAGGCAGCTGTCCTGGACGCGTCCGGGGGACTCGAGCGTTCCCCGACCCCGGGCACGCAAGGATCTGCCCCCCTGCAGGGCTACCCTGGGGGGGGGGGTCACAAACCCCAGCTGGAAACTGTGGAAACGGACGATTTTGCTCAGGCTGTCGGCTCTGTGCAGGCTGCGGTCAGTTCCTTGGAACTCTGCTGCTTTTCTCGAATTGTCTGCGACTGTTCTTCTGTGGTTACTTGTCTCAGCGAACTGCGTTATCCCTTAACTTTGCGTTGTCCCGACGGGGCCTCACGCGCCGCCTCCACCGGCTCCCCGGGGGCGAGCGGGACGGGGGCTCTCCAGCCAAGGGGACGGGGGCGGGCGAGCGGGACGGGGGCTCTCCAGCCAAGGGGACGGGGGCGGCGGGCGGGGCGGGGGCCCTTCGGGAAGCGGCGCGCTTCAGTCCTCGTCCGCCTCGTCGCCCTCCGACTCGTCCCCGCCGCGCCGCTCGTACAGCTTGTCCCTCTGCCGCTCCTGAATCTCCTTCATCTCGTCCGCGTAGCGGCAAAAGGCGCCCCCGAACTTGCCCCAGGCTTTGAAGGGCACGGTGATGGCGTTGCGGTAGGACGGCTTCACCTCGCTGACGCGCAGGAACACGCCGTACTTGTTGCAGCCCACGTCGAAGAAGAAGCGCTTCGAGTCCACGGTGATGGAGGTGCCCTCGGGGAGCTCGCCGCACGGGCCGCCGCCCGCGCCGCCCGCGCCGCCCGCCAGCTCGTCGTCGTCGCCGCCGTAGTCGTCGAGGAGCTTCGCCAGCGCGTCGCGGAACTCGATGAGGCCCTGCGCCGGCAGCGCGATGGTCTGGCCGCCCTGCAGGCCGCCGGGCGCGGGGCCGCCGCCGCCGCCGCCGCGGTTGACCGTCTGGCGGATGCGCAGGAAGCGGCCGCGCTGGTTCTCCTTGAGGTCCAGGTAGTACTTGCGGTTCTCGCGCACCAGGAACTCGCTCTTGAGCGCGCGCCGCGGGCCGCCGCCGTCCTCGGCGCCCGCCGCCGCCGCCGCCACCTGCTCGGGGCTGCTGGGGCCCAGCTGCGCGTAGTGCTCGATGAAGTCGCCCAGGTAGTCGCGGAGCTCGGCGGCCACCGCCATGGACAGCGTCAGGCGGCTCTTGGAGCCCCCCGCGCCCACCTCGGCGATCTTCAGGAAGCGGCCCTTGGCGTTCTGCTTCACGTCCAGGTAGAAGCGCTTGTTCTGGATGTCCAGCCGCTTGGACGCCAGCTCCTGCGTCTCCTGCTCGGCCGCGCGGGCCGCGGGCTGGAAGCCGCCGGGCCCGCCGCCGCCGCCGCCGCCGCCGCCGCGTTCGCTGCCGCTGTCGCCGTCCGCCATCTTCTCGGCCGCCGCCGCCGCCCGCCGCGCTCGCGCCCGCCCGCCCGCCGCCCGCCGCCCTCCGCCCTGCGGCTGGCTCTCCGGGGCCCCGGCCTCGCCCGCCGGCCGCTCACGCGCTCCCGCCGCTCATCGCCGGCCCCCGCCGCCGCCGCCCCCCATCGCCCCGCGCCCCGCCCCGCCACTTCCGCCCGGCTCCCGCCGGCTTCCGGCGCGCGCCCCCTGACGCCACCCACCCCGCCCGCACGTCCTGGCGGCCGCGCGTAGGACGGTGACGTCGCGGCGCGCGGCGCTCTGGGAAGGGGAGCGCGTGTCGGGCGGGAAGGGCGCGGGAGGGCGAGGGGCGGAGGCGGTGTGCGTCCCGCCTGCGGTCGCGGGTCTCCCGGGTGTCGGGCCCGTCGAGATGAGCGCGCGTCCTTGTAGGAACGGCGGTTACGGTTGTGGCTCCTTCTAAATGGAGAGGCATTAAAAGAGGGAGGGTGCCGCGGAACTCTGCGCTCAGAGCGGAGCCGATCCGGCAGCGTTGCTGGGCAACGGCCGGGGAGCGGCGGGCGCTCCGCGTCACGTGGGCGCGGTGACGTCATCGCCGCGGGCCGGAGGGGAGGCGGGGTGCGGGGTGCGGGATGGGAACGGGGGCGGCGCCGCTTCCGGCCGCCAGTCTCGGAGCGCGGGCCGCTGCGGCCCGGCTCAGCTCGGGAAGAGCGCGCCGTCCCTCCGCTCCTTGCTCATCGGCCTGGTTCTGACCAGCCCGGTTCTGCCGAGTCGGATCTCGGGCTTTGGTTGTGAGCCTAGGATCTTTCCCCTTTCGTATGTTTGGGGATCACGTATTTTTCAGACTTTTTAGTTTGTTTTCTTAAACGTACGGGATTGCATGATGTTTTACGTTTAATTCTCGCTTGTAACATATTTTGGTGCATACTGTGAAGCAGAGAATCTAAAAAATTTCCGTCAAATGGCCAATTGTCCCGGTACTATTTCTGAACAAGGACAGATCTTGACAGGTGGAGATGGATGTAGATTATTTTGGGCAGAGGGAACATATGTTCCCAGATGGCAAGAAGTCTGGTTTGGCTGGAGCCCAGGGTCTGCGAGGAGAGGGCCTTGACCCCTAGGCAGGGGCTTGGACTTGGGGGTGGGCAGAGCTGTGCGAGCAGGAGTGTGACATGTATGTCTGCTCTGTAGTCGGAGGAGGTGACTCGTGGCACAGGACAGCCTGGCGGGGTCCATTAGGAGGCAGCAGCTGTGTTGCAGACCCAAGCAAGCAGGGACTGGATGTGGCTGGTGGAGAGGGAGGGAGCTGTGGGGCCTTTGGGGCAAGAGAAGCATCAGGATTTAAAAACCGGATGTGGGGGCAGGCAGGAGCAGTCCGCGTTAATGTTAGAGTGCCCAAGGCTGCTGGGGAGGACCAGCTCTGGAGACGACAGGGAGCACTGAGCAGAGACCTCCCGGGTCCCAGTCTGCCGATGTTCGGTGCTCCTCCCCCATGCAACTCACAGAGAATGGTGCACAATGGGTCGAGCTTTGGTGCATTTTTGGAATATCACATTCTTTTCCCAGAAGTTTATTTCTTCTCAGCGGCCTTAAGCACCTGCTGTGACTGCCTTTTAGCAAATCCAGCACAGATGAGAGCGGGTCCAAGTGGGGCGGTGTGTTAAATTTGAGGAGCTGGCTGGCTGCCCAAGGGGAGACATGTAGGCAGCTGTGGGACGCAGACAAGCTAAGTCGAGGAGAGGGGCAGCAGGGTTGGGAACCACAGGCAGACAGTGTGGATCTGACCTTAGTTCCCAGGAGGCAGTGTAGAGAGGTCAGGGACAGGCAGACAAGATGGGGCGACAAAGACTGAGGAGTTGGTGTTACAGTTCATACTGAGCCTGCATGTCCACTGCCCGCAAGTCCTGAGCATGGGCAAAAATCACACAGCTCTAAGAGGTTGAGCAGAGATCCCTGCTCACTCGCGGATCTAAATTCGCTCTCTTACGCTGCCATTTGGGGGGAGTGTGGAAGCCAGATGTCCCAGTGCTATGGAGTAAATGCGGGTGGGGAAGGACGGCACCCGGCAAAGGGAGGTGTCTGCCTGCCTTCCAGAGGCCTGAGCCAGCTCCGAGGCTGGGAAGCAGGGAGGGGAGTGGTCATTCAGTGAGGGCCTGCAGTGGCCAGGAGATGGGCAAAGAAGGAAGGGCACGGCCCTGGCAGGTGAGCAGGGAGAGTGGACGAGAGACGGGAGCTTCTGGTGGGGAGGAGAGAAGATGGGGCTTTCCACCAAAGGCTGCATCTGCTCCAGGGCCCAAGTGAGGCCGCCTGTTGCGGAGGAGGCTTGGGCGCGACTAGAATCCCCCTGAGCAGCTGGTCCGGCCGAGGCTGGGGCAGAAGCACGCTGCTTCCTGCAGCCACTGACCAGCTGGTGCTGGGCAGGAGGCGCAGATGGCGGTGGGCCTTGCCAGGGCTGGGGAAACACGTGAGGGACTGGGGTCCATGGCCTCAGATGACCAGCCCTTCTCCCAGCTCCTGTACCGCCCTCCGCCCGATATTGTTCCTATTAAGCTTAAAATTGAAACAGAACTGTTCAAGAGTAGCACTCTTGACCCACATCCCCCAAAGGTCAATATTTTAGCACATTTCTTTTCTCTCGCTCTCCTTTTTCTTCCCCCAGAACCATTTGAGAATGAGCTGCAGACATGATGCCCTGGTGTTGAGGGATGCCCCCATTGCGGGCGCTGGCACCCAGACTCCTGGCCGGCACCCCGTGTGCAGATGCATCTCAGCGTGACGCTCTGGTCACGATTTCCAGCTGGCGTGCGTCGGAACCTCCAGTGACACCTTCTTGGTTTGTTGTTGGTGCACAAGCTACAGAGATGGCCTCGTCCGGGCCTGGCGGAAGGCCCACACCTGCTGTCATTCCGGGGAGTTTTGTCTCCTGTGAGGTGGAAAATCAGTCCTCGCTCGGGGGTTGAGTTCCAGGCACAGTGTCTAGTCTTGGGGCTTATCAGTCAATGCACTAGCTCTCCAGGACTTGTAGCTGCTCTTGGCCTTAAAATACAGCTCTGGGGCACCCCAGGGGCTGGGACGCCGCTGTACTCACACTCGTCAGGCCCTGTGGATCCTGAGCACTGCCACGCAGCCTTGGGAGCCCAGGGGAGGTGTGTGTCCCTCCCGGGAACACTCCAGCCTCACTGCCCAGCACTTGGTCATGGTGAGCGGCTTCACTCCAGCTTCGCAGCCGCCAGTGTGCAGACCGCAAGCTCCAGAGCGGCCTTGCCCTCCCTTGCTGGTGTTAGTCCTGGTTGTGTGCGGATGTGTCCCACAGGCTCCCTGTTCTGTAAAGATGTGGTGTTGAATTGAGAGCACATGTGCATCAGACCCAGAAATACTTTTGCCTTTGGGGGAAATTTGTTGGACGAGAGAGATGAAACCCTCAACAGAGCAACCTTAAAAGGAACAGGATCCCAGGGCACCTGGCTGTCTTGGTCGAGCATGTGACTCTTGATCTCAGAGTTGTGAGTTCAAGCCCCACGCACATTGGCCCTGGAGACTACTTAAAAAAATAAAATAAGAACTGGGGCACCTGGTGGCTCAGTGGGTTAAGCATCCGACTCTTGATTTCAGCTCAGGTCTTGATCTCAGGGTCGTGAGTTCAAGCCCTACATTGGGCTCCATGCTGGTCGTAGAGCCTACTTAAAAAATTAAATGATGGGGCGCCTGGGTGGCTCAGATGGTTAAGTGTCTGCCTTCGGCTCGGGTCGTGATCCCAGGGTCTTGGGATCGAGCCCCACATCGGGCTCCTGGCTCAGCGGGGAGCCTGCTTCTCCCTCTCCCTCTGCCTCTCTCCCTGCTCATGCTCTCTCTCTCTCTCTCTCTGTGTCTCAAATGAATAAATAAAAAATCTTTAAAAAAAATTAAATGAAATTAAAAATAAGTCCTTAAAAAAAAAGGGAACCAGGATCCCTAGAAAAAGAACAGTCAGAATTGTATTAGCTGGTTATTCATAAGCAGGTCTGAGGAGGCCATAACTAGGGTCACTCGTGCCTTGAACAGAGGGCGGCCTCTCCTGGGGGACAGCAGGGTGTGAGGAGCCCCCTCCCAGCTGCTTGGGGACACGTTTGCCCTTTCCCAGTGACCCTGCGTCACTTGAAGTCTTTCCACAGAGCCTGACAGCAGCCCTCTTTTCTGGCTGGTCATTCCATCCAGACAATCGTAGGGTTTTGCTCTCACCCCAGAGCTTCCTGGGGATTTTGCCTCTGCCTCCCTTGCACCTTCCAGAAGACCTTCTGGCTCAGCACGGGGCCCCTGCCTGGTGAGTCCGTCTGCCTTCGCTCAGCCAGACGAGGGCCTCCCTCAGGCTGGTGATGCCCAAGCCTCTGCTGCACACAGAGCAAGGCCGCGTGATCGAGGGACAACGGGGTGGAGATTGAGACAAGCCCTGTGACCCTGGGTTCCAGGCCGAGATACCCGTTCGAGCTCAGGGCTTCATTGCATAAGTGAGTTCATGCACTCGCACGCTCACGCAGACAGATGCGGAAGCATGGGCACGCGGACACGCAGATGTGAGCGTGTGTGTCACGCAGGTTTCCTAGAAGCAGCGGCGGGCACACTCAGCATCAGATCTTGGTTTCTTGGGCGCCTGGGTGGCTCAGTCGTTAAGCGTCTGCCTTCGGCTCAGGTCATGATCCCAGGGTCCTGGGATCGAGTCCCACATCGGGCTCCCTGCTCGGCGGGAAGCCTGCTTCTCCCTCTCCCACTCCCCCTGCTTGTGTTCCTGCTCTCGCTATCACTCTCTCTGTCAAATAAATAAATAAAAATCTTAAAAAAAAAAAAAATCTTGGTTTCTTAGTTCCGTCCTCTGTTGCTCTGAGAAACGCCTGGCTCCAGGACGGGGGGAGAGAGGGCGAGTATCTTGTATCGGCAAGTGCTCAGAACGCGAGGGGGACACGTCAAAAGGTCACTCGTGCTGGCTGGGTCTGGGACAACGTAAGCATCAGATAATGGCAGCAACAGAGCGTGAGCCATTGACTAAGATCAGAATCCCGTATGTACCTCCCGAGGCGAATAAACGAATGGGAGAAAGGAAAGCCCTCCCGTGCAGTGGAAAGGCCAGTAATAAGGAAGAAAAGACGAAATGTGAGAAACATTTAGTGGCCGGCATAGTGACGATGGAGTAAAAACATCCCCGGTGGATGTCGACACCAGCGGGTGAGAGTTTGCTGAGCGAAGCGAGTGTTTGCCTCGTCCCAGCGCAGGTCCCCGCGGGACACCCCTCCCAGCCCTCCCGCCCTGGTGCCCTTGCAGGATCCCCCCCAAGAA
Organism: Mirounga angustirostris; assembly: GCF_029215605.1. NCBI lineage: Eukaryota > Metazoa > Chordata > Mammalia > Carnivora > Phocidae > Mirounga > Mirounga angustirostris. The sequence continues at coordinate 105,158,413 of NW_026991720.1, read as the reverse complement.
TGCCCATCAGATAACTGTGCTGTGTAAGTTTCTTGACTTTGACCGTTGAACAGTGGCTGGAGCAGAGACTGTCCTTGTTTTGAGGAAATTTACACTGGAAGGTACAAAGAGTGTCGCGGCTGCAGTTTGGGCTCCGACCCCAAAGCGGAAACACGTGCCCGTGGGCAGAGTGACGAGCAGCGGGGACAATGTCAGCGCGGGACAGTGGGCCGGGCACATGTAGGGCCCCTTTGCTAGAGCTCTGCAGTTCTATCCGAATAAAGAGTAAAAAAAAGTTCAAGTTGTCAACTTGTTTTAAAATTTTTTTTATTTGAGAGCACAAGCAGGGGGAGCAACAGAGGGAGAGGGAGAAGCAGACTCCCCGCGGAGCAGGGAGCCCTACTCGGGGTTCGATCCCAGGACCCTGGGATCATGACCTGAGCTAAAGGCAGACGCTTCACCCACTGAGCCACCCAGGCGCCCCAGGTTTTATTACAATAGTATTAACGAACAAATGAATGATAAAAAGAGCCTGGTACATGAACTAATGTTAAGAATACGCGATAAACCAAAGATCTTGATCAATCTAATTCTGTGCATAAAATGAAAGTGCTACACATCAGTAGGTAGAGAATAATCCTCGTTTACAACAGGAATCTATGTGCACACACACACAGAGGTGTGTGAATTTGCATGTTAAAATTTGTGTAGGTGGGACACCCGGGCGGCTCAGTTGGTTAAGCGTCTGCCTTCGGCTCAGGTCATGATCCCAGGGTCCTGGGACCGAGTCCCACGTCAGGCTCCCTGCTCAGCAGGATGCCTGCTTCTCCCTCTCCCACTCCCCCTGCTTGTGTTCCCTCTCTCACTGTGTCTCTGTCTGTCAAATAAATAAAATCTTTAAAAAATAAATAAAACATCCTTTGTTGCTGAAGTAAGCTAATTATCATCTGAGCTTTCAGTGAATCCTTATCACTGACCAGAGATCACCGTAATGGATAAAATAGTAATGACAGCATGAAATCTTAGGCGAATCACCAAAATGGGATGCAGACATGAAATGAGCAAATGCTGCTGGAAAAAAATGGTGCCCATAGACGTGCTCGACCCAGGTTTGCCATAAATCTAAAATTTGTTAAAAAAAAAAAAAAAGACACCGTCTGTGAAATGCAATAAAATTGTGCCTCTGTGTGTGTGTATATATATACAGAACGTGAGAGAGCCAGGGAGACAGATTTATTTTAAGGGATTTCTCATACTGTTGTGGGCACTGGCGGCAGCTGGAGACCCAGGGAGGAGCTGATGTTGCGTCTGGAGTCTGACAGCCGCCTGGAGGCAGAATCCCCCCTCCCCTGGGAGGACCGCAGTCTTTTCCTCTTAAGGCCTTCAACTGATTGGACGCGGCCCACCCACATTATCGAGGGCGATCTGCTTTAATCACAGCCCACTGCTATAAATGTGGATCTCACCTAAACCAGACCCTCACCCTGACATCTGGATTGGTGTTTGGCCAAATATCTGGGTGCCGGGGCCCAGCCAAGCTTTTGACTCCCCATCATGGTGTGAAGACACACACCCTTTGTCTGGCTAGAGCGAATTGTGTTCACTGCTGCATAATAGACTGTGGGGAAATGCCACCAGCCCGCGGTGTCAGGGTCATGGTTGCTGTCACCAACAGGCCAGGGGACTCTGGAACTTGCTTTGCGGGGCACATGCGTGGGGCTTGGCTTAGGTGAACACCCAGGAGCCGTTTCCCGAGCTGTTGGGCCCGCGAGTGACCCCGTTCATGCTTGCTGTTGGGGAGCGGCCTGTTGGCGGCTCTCACCCGCGTTTCGGGGAGACGGGGAGCTCTGTGCGTGTCCTCAGTGAAACCACACTGATGGCAGCCATCTGCGTCTGCAGCTCGTTGTTCCCTTTCTTCAGGGCGTTCTTGTGTGCTGGTTCACCAGCCTGCCGTGTGCCCCCGGCTGTCAGCCCGACCCCGCGCCCCAGGCCAGCAGCCGTCGTGTTCTGACGCATCGGTCCAGGGTGAGGGCCCCCCGTGGATTCTAGCCGAGGGGGCCGCTCGTGGGTGTCTGGAGGCTGCTGGGTTTGAGTGGGGCGTCAGGAAAGCACGAGTTTATCAGGCAGCACGAGGTAGTCCTAGCAGGGCGGGCAGAGCAGGAGCAGAGGATGGGCCGGGGAAGCTGCCAGCCTTCCGAACACACTGCGCTGGGAGCTGAGGGCTGCCCCGTGCGGCGAAGTGGCCCGGGGCCCCCTCTGTGTGCGCAGCGCCTCGGCGTCTGGCCACCCTTGCCGTGGCCCCCTGGACAGCTCGCGGGCCTGGTGGCTGCCTCGGGTCCAACTGCGCCGTCCCCACAGCCCAGCCTGTGCTGTCACCTCCCCGGCCGCCCCCTGGGGGTCCCGGTGGCCCCCACGCCAGCCCGCGGGCATTGACGGCTCTCTGAGCTCAAACCGCTTTGCCCCGGGCTGGTCCTTCTGTCACATTCGGATGCCCTCACGTGCTCTGTGGCTCTAGCTGGCCATCCTGCCTCCGTCTCAGACTCCATGTGGCTGAGACCAGCCCCCAGCTCCCCCCAGGCCCAGCCCTGCTGTCCCCACTGTCGGAGGCTCGGCCACGCCATCTGCTCCCGAGGCACCTGCCATGGCTGAATTTACCCCAAAATGGAAGCCGACACCGAGGGTCAGAGCCGTGTTCCAGAGCCTTGGATGTGCCCTCATTGCCAAAGCCTGGCCCTCTTCTGTCTTCAGCACAAAAGGGTAAACTCCCCCGGGTCTGGGGACTGTACTTTCCCTCTCGCTCTTTCCAATCATTTCGTATTTTCTCTCCTTGCCTGCTGGGGGAAGCAGCTAGATGCCACCCTCATGCCGCCCCCCGCACCCCCCCTTCTCGGGGAGCTGCTTCTTTGTTTGAGCCACAAGTTTCAATTCAGGAGAGAAAGACAGTCTTTGTCAAGCATCATTGATTAAAACCCCACTAAAATATTGAAGGAAATTTAAAAATGAACAAATTTTGCACATAACCCTACTGCCCCCGTGCACTGATTTTCAGCATTTTCCTTTTTCAGGTTCCCTTCTAGTCCTGGCAAATCTCCCGTTTGGTTGTAATTAGCGTGTGGTTATATATAGCACACGGAGAACAAAACCGTTTCCTCCTGTCCCCCTGCTTCACCCTATTCCCGAACACGTCACCGTATTCTTATACTGTCCTTGTGATTAGGGACTTCAGCGAGCTCATGTAGCGCTCGTGTCCCGCGGTTGGAGATTCGGGTTGTTCGCGGTTGTGGGTTTCGTACTCGGGACATCTGCGGGGCTGGGTCACCAGGGTCAAAGACAGCAGGCGGACATCCCCCTTCCCAAACTAACCCCCACGTGTGCGGTTTGTCTCTGAACCGGCTTCCCCGAAACTTGAGATCTTCGTTTTCTTCTAAATATGGATTTTGAGAGGTTGGAAACTATAACGTTAAGGGGGAACACCGGATGGAGGCTCTCCAGTGCCCATGTCCCTGCCCCACATCCTCCCAGATGGGGCTCCAGGCCCCTCCTCCTGCGTCTTGGGGGTCCACACGCTGGGCTCAGTCCCACACGTGTCTGGAGGTTTAGCACCAGCCAGGGCCCCCAGCAGCTCCTGGGGAAGAGCCAGTGGCTCTGGGGCGCGGGGACAGTGGCTGGGGCTGCCCAGAGCCAGAGGGAGGGCCGGCCTCCCACGGGGTGCTGGAAGTGACCTTGGTCCGAAGGGCAGGATGCGTGGCCTGCATCATCCTCTGGGAGAGAGGCCGAGGAAGAGGCGCGTCCACGAATACATCCTGGGGAGGGCAGAGGCTGCAGAGACAGAGGGGAGGCTGCGCATCAGTCCACGTAGGCCGCCGCCCACAAGAACACTCCAGACCAGGGCGGGGGCGGGGGCAGGGCTTAAACAATGGGAATTTACTCCTCATATCCTGGAGGCTGGAGGTGTGGCAGGGCCGGTCCCTCCGGAGGCCTCTCCTGGGCGTGCAGACGGCTCTCTCCTCCCTGGGTCCTCGCGTGGTCATCCCTCCATGCGTGTCTCTGTCCTGATGTCCTCTTCTGATAAGGATGCCAGTCCTATGGGATTAGGGCCACCCTAGTGACCTCATTTTACCTCAATCACCCCCTTAAAGACCCCATCTCCAAACACAGTCCTATTCTGGGGTCCTGGGGGTAAGGGCTTCAACGTGTGGATTTAGGGGACACGGCTCATCACTGGCTGTAACTCTGGGAACTCGGTGCAGTTCTGAGCCCACATCTGCTGGGGCAGGAACTCCACTGTGTGCAGAACCCACTCAGCAGCCTCCCACTGGTCTGGAGCCGTGGTCCCCACAGTGCAGAGTGTCAGAGCAGACCGAGGAAGACAAGACCCTGCACACAAAACAGAAAATAGATCAGTTGCACGTCTTTAAAATTAAAAACTTTTATGCACCAAAGGGCACTGTCCAGGGACGGAAAAGACAGCTCACAGAATGAGAGAAAATATTTGCAAATCATGTGTCAGATATGGTATTAATATCCAGAGCATGTAAACAACTAAAATTTAACACCAGAGAAACAGCCAACCCGATTCAAAAATGGGCAGAGGACTGGAACAGACATTTCTCCAAAGAAGACTGCAAATGGCCAATGAGCGCATGAAAAGATGCTCGACATCACTGCTCATCGGGGAAAGCAGATCAAAACCTCACTGAGATGCCCCTTCACACCCGTCAGGATGGTCATTATAACAGGGGAAACTGGAACCATCCTGCACTGCTGGTGGGCACGTTCACTGGTGCGGCCGCCGTGGACAAGTGGCTGGGTCCACAAAGAGTTACCATGTGACCCAGCAATTCCACTCCGAGGTGTGTACCCCAAAACACTGAGGTATTTGCACACCCACCTTCATATCATCATTAGGCACAACAGCCCAAGGGCGGAAGCAACCCAGTGTCCATCGATGGATGAGTGGCTAAGCGCCAGTGGTCCATCCACTCTGTGGCCCCACTGCAGGGCCCACCCCACCGGAGAAAAGCCTCTGCCCACCACCAGCCCCTTCCCCTGGATGAGAGGGCCCGTGGCCCCTTCCGGCGCTGACATCAGCTGCGCTGGATTCCCTCGGTGACCGCAGGGCCTTGGCACCTCCCAGCAGGGAGCTCCAAGTCTGAGGGTGGCCTCAGGGAAGAGTCTCATCTCCTTTCCTGTCTCCCTAGGGTCTCAGGCAGAAAGAGGCTGTTTCCCCCAGTTGAAAAATGAGGGTCGGGCGCCTGGGTGGCTCAGATGGTTGAGCGTCTGCCTTCGGCTCGGGTCGTGATCCCGGGGTCCTGGGATCGAGTCCCACGTCGGGCTCCTGACTCAGCGGGGAGCCTGCTTCTCCCTCTGACCCTCTCCCCTCTCATGCTGTTTCCCTCCCGCTCGCTCTCTAAAAAATAAATAAAATCTTTTTAAAAAAAAAAAAGAAAAATGAGGGTCACCTTGATGCTAGTTTTGAGGAGCCGGTGAGGTGTGTTGAACACAGCAGGCTCCGCACGGAGCCACCTGGGCTGAGCCCCAGGCCAGCACTCCGGGACCCACTACCAGCCCTAACCTCAGTTTCGCCCCCTGAAATGGACTTTACCCAGCTGACCTGGGCCTGCCTTGTCAGCGCTAGGCGCTCATCTGCGGATAGACCCCTTCCATTCCCCGGAGGAGCGCCACCTTGCCGGAAGCGATGTGTTCCTTGCTGATAATTTCCTTCTTTCTGCCCCCACTCAGCCCCTGAATACCTTCCCTTTCGTACAGCTCCTTGGAACTCCTTCATAGTTGCAGGGTGGGAGGCTGCCTGATTCATGAATCATTAAACGAAGTCGATTGCATCCTCAAGCGCCCTTGACTGAATTTTTGTTAATTAGCAGGAGTGCGTCAAACAGCTCTGAAGATACCTGGAATAATTTCTCAGTCTGCACTTGGGGTCCAGTCCTCCGATAGGGCCCAAGGTGGCGGGCGTGGGAGGAGCGGGCACAGTATCACTTCTTCCCTCCAGCGGTGCCTTCAGTGAGGCCTCGTTAGGTCATCAACGTTTACCAACAACCTGCTAAGTGTGGTTCGGGAAAGGTCCATGACGTTTAGCAGGGGAGCTGGGGGCAGGGGTGGGGGACTTGTTCTTATCAAAGGACATGAACAAAGGACATGCCGCCAGGAGTCTGGGCTGGACCGCCGGCCCCCCCAGGGCTGGGCTGTCGGGAGGTGAGGCCAGCAGCCTGTGTGGGTTGAGGAGGAAACCGAGAAGTTTGAGGGGGGAGCAGTCAGCAGGGCATCCCGCCCGCCCCCTGGTGTCCTCGCACAGCGCCGGTCCTCCCAGACGGGATCCGAGGCCAGGCCGCGGGGGGCCTCCGGGTTCATGCACGCGTCCCTCCCGAATTCTGTGCTGGGTGCCCGCGGCCTCCCCGACCAGCCACACGGCGCTGGGCGTCCAGACTGAGATGTGTGCTAAGTGGAAGACACACGGTGGGTGTCAAAGACAGCACACAGACCAGGTAAAGTGGGACGTTAACCATGTTCACGTTGGTCACCTGTTGAAATGATAGCATTTTGGATAAATTGTGTTGAATAAAACATGATTAGAATCCACTCCACCTATATATATACAATGGACTATTATGCAGCCATCAAAAGGAATGAGATCTTGCCGTTTGCAACGACGTGGATGGAACTGGAGGGTATTATGTTGAGCGAAGTCAAACAGAGAAAGACATGTATCATATGATCTCACTGATATGAGGAGTTCTTGATCGCAGGAAACAAACTGAGGGTTGCTGGAGTGGGGGGTGGGGTGGGAGGGATGGGGTGACTGGGTGATAGACGCTGGGGATGGTATGTGCTCTGGTAAGCGCTGTGAATTGTGCAAGACTGTTGAATCTCAGATCTGTACCTCTGAAACAAATAATGCAATATATGTTAAGAAAAAAAGAAGAAGAAGAAGATTGCAGGAGGGGAAGAATGAAGGGGGGAAATCGGAGGGGGAGACGAACCATGAGAGACGAGGGACTCTGAGAAACAAACTGAGGGTTCTAGAGGGGACATGGGTGGGAGGATGGGTTAGCCTGGTGATGGGTATTGAGGAGGGCACATTCTGCATGGAGCACTGGGTGTTATGCACAAACAATGAATCATGGAACACTACATCTAAAACTAATGATGTAATGTATGGGGATTAACATAAGAATTAAAAAAAAATCATAAAGGCAAGAGAAAAAAAAAAAGAATCCACTCCACCTGTTTCTCTTCACCCCCTCTTTTTTTTGAAGATGCGGGGCTCCATCTCACGACCCTGAGATCACGACCTGAGCCGAAATCAAGAGTCGGACGCTGAACCGACTGTGCCCCCCAGGCACCCCTCTCTTCACCCTTCTAACGTGGCTGCTGGAAGGCTTACAATGCCACCCGTGGGTGGAATCCTGTCGCTGTCGGTCGCTGCTGTCCTGGACCATCGGCTCCAGGCTTTGGGGTTCCCAGGACAAGCAGGGTCCCCCAAGTCTGACTACCAGCCCTCCGCTTTGCTGAGTGAGCACCATTCCACTGAGGATGGGTGTCCTAACTCCAGAGAGACGGAGGCCATCGCCAGAACAGAGAGCCGAGAACCACTCCCGGCTGCCCGTGGATTCACTTCCTCGCTGACCCGTGGGTGCTGGCCGGGCCCAGGGCAGGGCGGGCTCTCGGAGGAGCCTCTCTTGTGAATGCCCCCATGTGCGGCCTCTCTTCCCGCTGCCCCCCGTCCTTGTGCCCTGCAGCCGTACTTGCAGGCGCCCTGCCAGGAGCCGTGGTCCCCGGGCAACTGCAAGCAGAGCGGACACCCACGCAGCTTGAATCAGTCCCCAGGCCTGGGCCAGGGAGTCCGGTCACCGACCCTGGACCCCTGCAGCACAGATGTTTCCAGATCCACAGCCAGAGGCTCCCTCGCCGAGTTCCGGTCAAGGGTACGGTGCGGGCACACGAGACTTGTCCTTGTGGCAACACAAACCCCACTCGGAGCATCCACCTGACACGGGACAGAGGTGAGTCAAAGCAGCCAAACACCAGCCGTCATGTCGCCCAAAAAGCAGCTCCGTGGGGAGTCTGGGGCCTCAGTCAGCTAAGGGGTGAAGCGTCTGCCTTTGGCTCAGCTCATGATGTCAGGGTCCTGGGATCGAGCCCCGCATCGGGCTCCCTGCTCAGTGGGGCGCCTACTTCTCCCTCTGCCCTCCCCCTGCTCATGCTCTCTCTCTCTCTCTCTCTCTCTCCCCCTCTCTCTCTCAAATATATAAATAAAATCCTCTCCCTCTCTCTCTCTCAAATATATAAATAAAATCTTAAAAAAACACCAAAACTCGAAAGGCGGTCTCTCTCCCCCGTTTCCCTCCTCACACGTCTATGTGCTTTCCAAAACTGTACCGAAACTCTAATAGTTCTATAACTACTTATTTTGTGTTGCTCAGGGGAGCATCTTCCAGCATCATTACATTGATTTCAACGGTGGTAAAGGGGGCTTCGTGTCCCTTGTCTGATCGCCTGTGGTATCCTGAACTCATGTTGGAACATTCTGAAGTTTTCCAAGGTTTTTTGGTTTTTTTTTTAGATTTTATTTATTTATTTGAGAGAGAGAGAGTGCACGAGAGGGGGGAGGGTCAGAGGGAGAAGCAGACTCCCCACTGAGCCAGGAGCCTGATGCAGGATTTGCTCTGGGATCATGACCTGAGGCTAAGGCAGACGCTTAACCCTCTGAGCCACCCACGCGCCCCCATAATGCTTTTAGAAGTTGACATAGGACAGTGCTTTTTTTTTTTTTTAAAGATTTTATTTATTTATTTATTTGAGAGAGAGAGAATGAGAGAGAGCACATGAGAGGGGGGAGGGTCAGAGGGAGAAGCAGGCTCCCCGCCGAGCAGGGAGCTCGATGCGGGACTCGATCCAGGGACTCCAGGATCATGACCTGAGCCGAAGGCAGTCGCTTAAACAACTGAGCCACCCAGGCGCCCAGGACAGTGCTTTTTATGAGTTGAGGGCAGGAAGATTTTCTTAGGTCACAGAAACAACCATAAAAGAAAAACCGATATGTCAGCGTCCACCAAAATTTAACATGTCTCCTCATCGAACCACAGTCTGGGAGAAAACACTTGCAGAACACATGTCTGGCAGAGGCCTGGGACCCGGGACCTCTAAAGAGTCCTACCTCTTAATAATAAAAAGGCTAGCAGGCCAGCTGAAAAATGGACAAAAGATGTGATGGAATCCATCAGAAAAAGCCAAACAATACATGAATAAGAGAGATTAGGGTGGCCAGCTCATGCATGTGTGGTCACTGGAGACCACTTTGGGGAAAAGTCTGTCTTTTTTATTTTTTAATTTTATTTACTTATTTGAGAGAGAGCGCACAAGCAGGGGGAGCAGCAGGCAGAGGGAGAAGCAGGCTCCCCGCTAAGCAAGGAGCCCGACGCAGGACTCGATCCCAGGACCCTGAGATCACAACCTGAGTCGAAGGCAGACACTTAACCGACTGAGCCACCCTGGTGCACCTTTTCTGCTGCTTCTTATCAAAGGACATGAACCTGCCGCTCGTCCCCTAGACACTCACCTGAGAAGCAAAGACCCGTTGACACAAATACTTGACCAGAGTTCATGGCAGCTTTATTCACAGTAGCCAAAAATGGATAACAGCCCAAATGTGGGTGGACAGGTGAACCTTGGTCCGTGCACACGGGGATGGCTTTGGGCACGCGGGGAGCAAACACAGATTTGCAACAACAGGGCCGAGTCTGCTGTGTGAGCCCGCTTACCTGGTGTTCCCGAGCCAGCCAGACTCAGCTATGGTGGGAGAGTGGGTGCCCGGCTGCAGGTGCACATGGCAGGAGCTTGAGGGACCATCCAGATGAATGGTGAATGGATGGAGACGGTGACTTCCACGATCTCGGTAGGATGGAGGGTTGGAGGATGTTATCTCCATAAAGAAGAAAGTCTGAAACCATAAAAGACTCTTAACTCCAGGGAACAAACTGAGGGTTGCTGGAGGGGAGAGGGATGGAGGGATGGGGTAACTGGGTGGTGGGCATGAAGGAGGGCTCGTGCTGTAATGAGCACCGGGTGTTCTATGCAACTGAGGAATCACTGAACTCTACCTCTGAAACTAGTAATACACTCTATGTTAATTAATTGAATTTAAATTAAATTAAATTAAATTAAAGGGACACCTGGGTGGCTCAGTTGTTAAGCGTCTGCCTTCGGCTCAGGTCATGGTCCCAGGGTCCTGGGATCGAGCCTCGCATCGGGCTCCCTGCTCGGCGGGAAGCCTGCTTCTCCCTCTCCCACTCCCCCTGCTTGTGTTCTTGCTCTCACTATCTCTCTCTCTGTCAAATAAATAAAATCTTTAAAAATATATATATATAAATTTAATTTAATTTAAAAAAAGAAGAAGAAGAAAGTCTGTGAACGGATCCCAAGCTCAGTCAACGATGTGGGCGTGAGGCTACTGGGGAACGTGCCCCCTAGAGCAGTAAGTGAGGCGCGCTTTCCGCTGGGGGGATCCAGCAGGGCTGGTGCCCTCCAGGCGCGATTCAAAGGCGTCCACGTGAAATCCTGTCGGCTTTGCTGTAGGGTTGAGCATTTTCTCAGGGTGAGCAGTGGGAGACCCACTGGGTTCTAATGACAAACGAGTGAACATGACGGGATCCTGAGACGCCCATGGCAGGAGGCCAGGACCTCACTGCCCGTCGGAAGGGGGACACCCCCAGGGGGGTGGTCACCGGTGTGAGCACCTCCCCGGCTCCCTCCTGACCTGTGCCCACCCAGTAAGTGTGCTCAGAAATACCTGCTCATTCCTTTTTTTTTTTTTTTTTTAAGATTTTATTTATTTATTTGACAGAGAGAGAGAGACAGCCAGAGAGGGAGCACAAGCAGGGGGAGTGGGAGAGGGAGAAGCAGGCTTCCCGCCGAGCAGGGAGCCCGATGCGGGGCTCGATCCCAGGACCACAGGATCATGACCTGAGCTGAAGGCGGATGCTTAACGGCTGAGCCACCCAGGTGCCCCCCACCTGCTCATTCCTGCTCAGGGCATCCTGTGTGTGCTACACACAGGTGAGCTATGGAAATGTGACATCCTCCCCGAGGGGAGTCTTTAGAAGTGGATGCTTCCGGTGGGCTGGCTTCCCTATGTCCTTGGAAGTCTAGCTGTGGGCTCCGTGCTAGGCAGCTTTGATGTTGCTGTGGGAGCCCCTGCAGGGACAACCCGGGCCCTCAGCCTCCACGCTCAGGGCTGGGGGTCTGCTGATGGCCTCGCACCCTGGCGGACTGGGCGCTGTGGCCGGACCAGGGCCTGGCGGTGACTGGGGTGAGGGGACTGTGGGGAACCACGAGGAGATGAAAGCAGCCTCTGGTTTCAACTCATCTCAGTGCTGGGCAGAAGCAGGCAGCGGCCGCTTAGGAGCCCCGAGGCCACCTGCTGCCCCCCACCCCAGCCCTCATCGGAGAGAGGGTCTAACACGGGGGTTCTACTGCAAATTATTATTACCATCATTATTATTATTACTATTTGCAGGTTCCCAGAGGTGGAACCGGCCCGAGGTTGTTCGGGGATTGGATATTTGTTGTGTCTCTCGGCTGGGCGCTGCACTGCGAATTATAGTTTAATGTTTTATTACAGCAAAGCACTCATTGATTTTACTGAAATCTGTCATAGTTTAAAAGTTTTACAAGCATCATGTCTTGGCAGGCAGCTGCCCTTGCAGTTAAAAATAGATTACTGTAAAAAATAAATTCCTGGATTGAGTCTGGGAATAACCAAGAAAACTTCATGATCTTGCTATAAAATATGTGACAGAATGGCTGGGATTCTGAATGTGGATGCCCGGCAGCAGCCTCCCCAGGAGCTCGGTGTGGCCCGGTCCACGGAGGCCACGGTGACGGCCCAGGGCAGCAAGCATCCGTGTGCTGATGGAGCTTTTCAGTACCCCGGTGACGGATGCGTGGACTTACGCGGAAGACAAATTGTCAAGAGTCACACACAGACACGTACATACATGTGCACGTACATACACACAAACACACGTGTGCACACGTCCACACTCTACCACCAGGCATCTGTGTCTCTGAGCTGTCTCTCGGTGCCCCACGGGTGTCTCTGTGAGATGTCTCTGCTCCTTGGCTGCCGTTCTGCGCCCCCCTACCCCCCCCCCCAGCTGGCCTCGGGTCACGGTCAGGGTGGGCGTGCAGATCAGCCCTGCTTTGGGGAGGAACAGAGCCTGGCTGACAGTGGAGGACGGGCGGGGAGTTGTATGGTTCTGTCCTCCCTTGTTCGCTTGGAGATGTGCTGACTGCTTGCGGCCCGTCTCTCTTTCTGGGGACAGAGGAAAGGATGGTGCGTGGGAGCTGCTGCTGGGGCCACTGAGCCGGCCGCTCTGTGCCCCGGACCCTGAACTTCCTGCCGATTCTCCGACCCAGTGACTGTTCTCCAGTTTGCTCAGCTCAGGGAAGATGTAAACAGAATGGATGGTCATGCTCACTCAAATGTGGTTTCTGGATTATTCTGACCTTTTGTAGCCCATGAAGGTGTTTTCCTGGGCGAGAGTAAAAGCCCGGCCTGCTGTTCATGCTCGCCAAGGCCAGAGCTGACCCGTGAGACGCTGGGCACCTGCTAGGCCCTCTGTCCCCGCCCCTGAGCCCCTGGGGGCGTCTCTGCTGAGGACACTGGTGACGATGTTGGCCCCGTGGTCTCACTGCAGCTCGCTCAGAGCCCTGCACTGGCCCTGCTCCATTTTACATGCCCAAGGCCTTGTCTGGGCTCCTGGGAGGGAAGGTGAGGCATGGCGCCCAGTGGCTCAAGGGCCCTGTAGGGGTGGGATGCAGGGTGCCTCCCCTGTGACCAAGACAGAGCTTCTAGAAGGTACCCCTGCGTTCTCCAGGAGGGGCAGGGAGTGCTTCCTGGTGTGGGCAAAGCTCGGTCCCTGCAGGGGCCCGGGATTGGTGACATCTGTACCCACCTCCAGGGCCGAAGACCCGTTGTCTGGCCGGAGCACTGGCCGTCCACTCCACGCTGCTGGGGAATGTTCTCTGTGAACAGGAGCTGGACCCCGCTGCTCTGGCTGGCAGGAGCACCTCGGTGACCGCCTGAGAAGGGACCACGGCCCGCATACACCGTGGATACCTCTTGAGAAAAATGGTGCTCACACACGTCCACCTCCCCTCCTAGCAGACTCACGGGGCTGAACACCAGTTCACAGGCCACGGGGGAGCCCCAGGTCAGGCTCTCTCACCTAGAATCGGGTGCCAACTTTGGGCTGACAAGTGATGTCACCTAGTGTTTCAGACACACATTGAGGAGCCGCCCCCGATATTCAGTACAACTCTGGTTTTTAGCCTGTGCACAAGATAAAAAAAATAAACCTTTGGGACGCCTGGGTGGCTCAGTCATTAAGCATCTGCCTTCAGCTCAGGTCATGATCCCAGGGTCCTGGGATCAAGTCTGGAGTAGGGCTCCCCGTTCAGCGGGAAGCCTGCTTTTCCTTCTCTTTCTGCTGCGCCCCCTGCCCCCCCTCCACTCGTGCTCTCTCTCAAACAAACAAACAAATAAATAAAGCTTTATTTTTTTACTTATAAAAAAGTGGCAGAGCATCCAGAATATATAAAGAATTCCTACAACTCAATAATAAAAAGAACCAATTTAAAAGTGGGCAAAAACCTGGAGTCAGCCTTTCTCCAAAGAGGATGTACATGTAATAAGCTCATGAAAAGTTGCCCAACATAGGTCATCAGGGAAACGAAAATCAGAACCTCAGCGAGCTCTCACTGCACACTTTTTTTTTTTTTGAGATTTTTTTATTTGAGGGCGAGAGAGCTGAGCTTGCACAGCAGAGGGAAAAGCAGACTCCCTGCTGAGCGAGGAACCTGATCTGGACTCGATCCCAGGACTCCTCCCCCAGGATCCCAGGATCATGACCTGAGACTAGGGCAGGCGCCCACCACCACACACTTTCTAGCATGGCTATTAAGGCAAAGTGGACAGTGGCGCACCTGAGTGGCTCAGGCGGTTGAGCATCTGACTCTTGGTTTCGGCTCAGGTCCTGATCTCAGGGGTATGAGATCGACCCCACCTCAGGCTCTGTGCTCAGCGTGAACTCCGCTTAAGATTCTCTCTCCCTCTTCTCCTCCCTCCACTTGCGTGCAAGCTCTCTCTCTCTCTCTCTGAAATGAATAAATAAATCCTTAAAAAAAAAATGAAGTCGCAACATGTGCTCTGATATGGTTGAAGTCTGAGTGAAGGAAGGCAGACAAAGGAGCTAATGGTTCCCTTTACATGAAATGTCCAGAACAGGCCAAGCTGCGGAGACAGAAAGTAGACGAGTGGTTGCCAGGGACTGGGGAAGGGGAGTGGGGGTGCTGCTAATGGGGACAAGCTTCTTTTGGGGCCATGGCAAGTTCTCATATTAGATGACGCTGTTGGCCAATAGACGCAAACCACCGAATATAGTAATGATACTAAAAAACACGGGATTGCATGTTAAAATGGTGAATTTTGTGGTGTGTGGATTATACTGCAAGAAGACACAGAAAACGGGCCAGCCGTGTGGTTCTGTTTCCTCATCTGCTCCATGGACACAGCCTTGCCCATGCCGGACTTGCGGCGGCAGGGACAGCGAGGGGAGCCACCCCCCGGGCTGCGTGTGGGTCTCCTCTCCCCGCGTCCAGAATGAGGGCCACCCCTGTGTGCTGGACACCTCCCCCTAGCCCCTGTGGTCCCCAAGCTTCTGGAGGCTCATTCTGGGTTTTTTAAAAAGACTTTATTTGTTTGACAGAGAGAGGCACAGCGAGAGGGAACACAAGCAGGGGGAGTGGGAGAGGGAGAAGCAGGCTTCCCGCGGAGCAGGGAGCCCGATGCGGGGATCGATCCCAGGACACTGGGATCATGACCTGAGCCGAAGGCAGGCGCTTAACCGACTGACACCCAGGCGCCCTTAATTAAAAAAATATATATTTTTTATTTATTTTGAGAGAGCTAGCACACAAGTGAGAGAGCACAAGCAGGGGGAGTGGGAGAGGGAGAAGCAGGCCTCCCGCCAAGCAGGGAGCCCGATGCGGGGCTTGATCCCAGGACGTTGGGATCATGACCTGAGCCGAAGGCAGATGCTTAATGACTGAGCCACCCAGGCGCCCCTCGTTCTGTTGATAGGAAGCAGAGAGGAGGCTGGTGTCTGGGCTCATGATTCTAGTGGGGAGAGCTGGGATCTCAGTCCCGGCCGTGGAGCTGGGGGTGGCTGCCTCGGGCCCTTGCCTCACCTCCTGGCAGGGAATGGCCACGTCAGACCTGCCTGGAACTGGCAGGTTTGTTTTGTGGGTGCATTTCGTGGCCTTTCTGTGGGGAGTGTGTGCTGTAGGTATGGAAACTTCACCTGAACACTTCCCACCCTCAGCAGGTCAGGACACAGGACCGCGAAGCCGGCCCCTTTCTGAGCAGAGGAGGGGTCTTCACCCAGCTCCTGGGCTCCTGGGCACTGGGCCCCTCCTGCCAACCCCTCTCCACGGGCCAAACCCCTCCTTTGTACACTTGGCATCCGCGATTATTCTGAGCTTGTTCTGAGAACTTCGCAGGACCCGGAGACGTCAGAACCCATACAGGACCCTCGGTTGGACACAGATTGAGACAGAGATGTGGATTTTGTTTGGATAAAGGTTCCTACAAACCAACTGTAAAAGGGCACTTGGGGAAAACTGAGTATTGGCCACGTGTTGACATAAGGGAATTATTATGTGTTTTGTTGATCATGACATTCGGCCCAGTAAGAAACGTTTCATTTTTCAGCGTATGTATTGATATGTTTAGGGATGAAATGGCATGGTATGTATAATTAACCTTCAAAAATTTTAGGAAAAATTGAACCAAATGTGCCAAAATGTTCATCGTTCATAGTTTTGGATATACGGTTACTGTATTATTCTTAATAAATAAATACATAATAACTTTTTTTTTTAAGTTATCATTTAGGGGGGCGCCTGGGTGGCTCAGTCGTTAAGCGTCTGCCTTCAGCTCGGGTCATGATCCCAGAGTCCTGGGATCGAGCCCCGCATTGGGCTCCCTGCTCAACGGGAAGCCTGCTTCTCCCTCTCCCACTCCCCCTGCTTGTGTTCCTGCTCTCGCTATCTCTGTCAAATAAATACATAAAATCTTTAAAAAAAAAAAGTTATCATTTAGGGGCGCCTGGGTGGCTCAGTCAAACGTCTGCCTTCGGCTCAGGTTGTGATCCCAGGGTCCTGGGATCGAGCCCCGCATCAGGCCCCCTGCTCAGTGGGAGCCTGCTTCTCCCTCTGCCTCTCCCCCTTCTTGTGGGCTCTCGCTCGCTCGCTCTCTCTAGCTTGCTTTCTCCCAAATAAATAAAATCTTAAAAAAAAAAAAGTTATCACTTACAAGAGCACCAAAATCTGATGGTCCTAGGAATTAAACTGATAAAGACATGCAGGACTATTATAGAGAAGATCATGAAACTTATGACAGCTCATTGGTTAGGCTTTGGGACACGGAGAGACACACAGACATGGGTCAGAAAGCTTAATTATCTGTCTCTGTGTAAAAAAAATCACGACTAAACTTAGTAGCTTAAAACAACCACCATTTTTTTTTTTTTTTAATTCGAGATTCTACTCAAAACCTGCTGGTCCAGCTGGTGGGCTCCTCCCCATCCCCTCCAACCACTGTCTCTGTGTCTGTGTCTCCCCCTCTCTCCCCTGTGTGGCCTTCTTCCCACGACTCTCCCCCAATCTGCCTTCTTAAGGCTTGGGCCCAGAAGTGCCTCACCCCTTCTGATCAAAGCCACTCCCAGGGCCAGCCCAGACTCCAGGGAAGCCTGCATGGGCAAAGACATCTGCCAGAGGCCAGAGGGGGCTCATGAGCAGAGCTGGACTTGGACTGAGGCAGCAAGCGTTGAAGACACGGTCCCCTTCTAAAAGCCAGTGCCTCTGTTGCTGTGGGGCCTGCAAGCCTGAATCTGCCTAACCCAGCATACGAATGGCCCCAGGCAACTCACACAGCCTGTTTCCCCACCTGTCACAGTGCAAGATAAAGCTAACACTGACCCGGCAGGAAGAGGGCTGAGGTGTAATTTGCAAAGCGATTAATATATGACAAATACAAGGATTTGTAGAGTGATGTATAATGTTTGTGAAGAGACTGATGTGAGGTGAGGGTTGAATAAGGGGGTTCTAGCTCCTTCCTCTTCCTGGCCTCTCACTCAACCCCTCTGACGGGATCTCAGGATCCTACAGCCCCAGGAACCTGCCTGGCAGCCATGACAGTTCTCTCTGGACGTTGGAGAAACCCTGTTTGGCTCTGGGCCTTCAGCATGGAGTGTCCCCCAGCAGGGCAGGACCCCCAAATGTTGCCCAGTGAGGCTCCTCCCTCTGGGCTCCACAAAGCCCTGCCCTCAGCCAGGCAGCCAGGCAGCCGTGGAGAATCTGGAAAGGAAGCAGGCCGTGCTGACAGCCTCTGGCAAGCCACCTACTGCAAAGGGAATTTACAATGGGCCAGGAGCACCTGCTGTCTAGGGCAGCTTAGCATCTCCGGATCCGAGCGGACCTGAGCACCCTCTTCAAGAGAATGGCTGGCTTGTCCTGAGGCCCCCAGTGCCAGAGACAGACACTGGAGCAGGCTATGTGGGGGCCTCCAGGGGCCTCCAGACTGGGCTCTGCGCAGGAGGAGGTGACTCCACCAAACCCCCTGGAGAGGGAAGTTGACAGTGACCAGGGGAAGCCTCAGGAGCTGTGAGCCCTTCAAGGGGTGGACACCTGCCAACCTCCCTCCACATCAACAGGGCACAACCAGGCAAGGATGCCACCCAAATTTAGCGTGCCCCAGGAGGGAGGGAGCAGCTTTGAAAGCCAAGGGCCGCCTATGGAGTGAGGAGAGTGAGTGGGGGTGCTAGGATGGGGCAGCGGGCGGGGCTGGGGCGTTGCGAGGCAGAGGGTCTGGGGAGGGACGCTGCTGGTGAGAGGGAGTGGAGCTGTGTCCACTCTGGCCTTCCTTTGGTTGGCTCCTGAGAGCCCCCAGACACAAGGTCCTGTCCCAGACTGTGGGAGGTCCTGGCTCAGGAGTCCCAGAAGTAGGGTTCCTGGGGCCTGGGATGCCCACCCCCAGCAAGGACATAGCCAGCAGCTGGGACAGCGTCTGCCTCAGTGTGTGCTCAGCCAGAGCCCTGCCCGAGGGTGGCCCTGGGACCCCCAAGCTTCCCCAGTGGCCATTCACCTCCCCTAAGGCAAGGCAAGGAGCCTTAGGGGAGGGAAATGGGCGTGGGCGGTGGGGGGAGACCTCAGCGTGGGAGGAACAGCCTGGGACATAAAGGGCACCGTTTCCTCTCGGACCGTGGACTCCACAGCCAGCTGGTCCGCAGACTGGGGCCCCGGGGAATGCGGTCTTGCTGCCCCACCAGACTGGGCCCCAGGCCTCCCCTCCTCCGCTTCGGGTGACCCCACAGGGGTCAGCAGAGGACGCGGCGTGACATTTGCCAGGTTGCTGGCCGCTGTGCGGACGTCCCCCCACAGGCACAAGTCTCGCAGGACACAGACGCAGAACCTTTATTGCACAGCGCACGGGTGTCCGGCGCGGGGCTGGCGCGGAGGGCGCCCGGGCGCGGCGGGACGGGTCAGCGGCTCGGCCAGAGGAGCGTGAAGGCACGGCGGCTGCAGCGGAAGTCCGGCTCTGGTTGCTCGGGCTTGGGCTCCACGGAGACGAGGCGCCGGGCGCCGCGCTGGCTCAGGGGGATGCAGTCGGAGACGCGGACCTCCAGGGCCCTTCCCTGCCTGAAGCGGGGACGGGAGGGCGGTCAGGGGGCGGGGCCGGGCCGGGAGGGAGGCGGGTCAGGGGCGGGGCGGGGCGCCGGGGGCGGGGCAGAAGGCCGGTCGGGGGCGGGGCCGGGAGGGAGGCCGGTCAGGGGGCGGGGCCGGGCCGGGAGAGAGGCCGGTCAGGGGCGGGGCGGGGCGCCGGGGGCGGGGCAGAAGGCCGGTCGGGGGCGGGGCCGGGAGGGAGGCGGGTCAGGGGCGGGGCGGGGCGTCGGGGGCGGGGCAGAAGGCCGGGCGGGGCGGGGCGGGGCGGGGCCGGGAGGCAGGGAGGGCGGGCGGTCGGGGACAGCGGGGGCCCTCTGCGCGCCCCGACTCACCCCTGGCAGTACGCGGCCAGCACGCCCACCAGCTCCCCCACGCGGTTGTCCAGCGGCGGCCGGGAGCGGTGCAGACACACCACCAGGTCGTCCCGGCCCCGCGCGTGCAGCACCACCAGCTGGTCCCGCCCGCTGGTCACACTCAGCCCGGTCACCTGCGCGGCCGGGGCCGGGCTCAGGGGAGCGGCAGGCCCTCCTCCCCGCCCCCAAGATCCCGGGCCGCGGCCCGCCCCCGACAGCCTCCCGGAGCCCCCAGCCCGCCCCTCCGGGTCCCCTTTCCCCCTCTCTAGCTCCGCCCGCAAAAGGGAGGGTGGGCCGCTACGCCGCTTGAGAGAACTTGCTCCAGGACGGGACGGAATGTTCTCGATCGACGCCTCTAATCCGGCGCCACCCTCCCCTGTGGCGCTCGAGTGCCCCTTGCGTGTGCTGGTGCGGCCGGGGCGCTGAGCCGTCTGGTTTCCCTCCATTACATCTAAGCGGCCCCCCGGCGTGGCCGGCGCTCCAGATGGGCCCCCCACTCGGTTACAGGGACCCCAGGACGAGAGCGCTGCGCACTGCAACCAGTCCCACGGTCGGGCCGGACACCCCCAGGCCGCCATGTATGGGGGCAAGAGGGGCCCGTGGCTCGCCCCCCTGTCCCCCCCCCCCCCGAGCAACAGAAAGGCCCCACCATCCTGAGCTGATGCTGAGTTCTGGAAAGCTCGGGCCTTCCCAGGTAGGCGCGAGAGGAGGGGCCCTGCAGACGTCCCCACCTCCCCCGGCCCCCCCCCCCCCCCCCCCCCGGGGCTCACCGCTTCCAGGGGCACGGCCCGCATCACCCGGTACTGCCGGCCGGGGTCCAGCTTGTAGACATGCCGGTCAGTGAGCAGGAGCGCCCGGTCCCGGCTCTTGTTGAAGCGATTCACCTGCGGGACAGGCGATTTCGGGGTCACCTGTCTGGCCCCAGGGCCTCCTCTCCCTGGACCCCTTTTCTCAGGGACTGAGTTGGATCTGACCACTTCTGAAACCTCTGCCCTGGGCTGTCGATCCTCCCCTGGTCCCACACCTCACCTTCCGGACGTGACTGGAGAACAGCACAGCCCCAAAGCTGTCCTTCTCACGGAGTGCCTTCAGTCGCTCAGCGAACAGGCCCGAGGCTGTGGGGTTGTCCATGGCCTGAGGACAGATGGGGGCTGCTTGACCGCGCTGGACCAGCAGCGAGTCTGGTGAATGGGCACCCCTGTCCCTCACCTCGCGAGCCAAGCCGACTCAGGCCTTGAGCCAGCCTCCCCTGGGTTGTCTGAGGGCCCCGCGCCCAGACCGCTGCAGCCCTAGGTTCTGGTCATCCCTGAGCCCTCCATAGCTGCCCACTGTCCAGAAGCTGAGAAGGCAGGGTCCCGGGGGCCAGGGAAAACCTTGAGCCTTCGTCCACTGTAGAACGGGGCCAGGGGCATAGCTCACCATGCCCGTGCGAGGGCCAGGGTGAGCCAGGGCATGGGTGCAGGTGGGGGGGGGGGGCGCGCAGAAGAGAAGGTGCTCAGTAAAGCCCAGAGGCCAGGGGCAAGGGCAGAGGGGCATGGCCCACAGGCCGGACAAACAGCCAGGCCCTGGGAGAGGACACGTGGGGTGGACACCGGCAAGCTCTCAGCTCTGAGCCCCTCCTTGGTGCCCAGTTTTCATGGCCCCGACACTCACAGAGGACAAGTAGTCCCTGACCCAGGCCCGTCGGCAGCCCCAGTCCTGCCGTAGTTCCTGCAGGAACCCCATGGCCGCCACTTTGGCCTTGATCTGGGCCATGTCTGAAGGTGGGATGTTCTTCACCAGCTGCCGGGCCCGCCACCTAGAGGGAACCGGGTGGTCAGATGGACCCCATGCAGCCCTCACCTTCCCCACCCCGGTCCTACCCCCCTCACATCCATGCCCTCTTCTCGCTCCCTTTTCCCCACGGGAGAAGGCCAAGCCTCTCAGCCTGGCACTGGCCATCCTGATTTCGGGCTCCCTGGTCTCTGCAGGGGCCCCTCCCACTCTGAGGACAGTGCGGCCTCCTGGAGAACTCCTACTCAGCCTTCAAAGCGCTGCCCAAACGCATTGTTCCCCCCTATTCCCTGTCCCAGCCAGCCACGCTCCCCTCCAGGCCTCCAGCAAGGAGATATCAGGGCTCTCCAATGACGGTGGGGTGTGGGGACCCAGTTACTAGGCACAGCCTCTTGTTTCCCTGCCTATGAAATGGGGCTTGTGGGGTGTGGATGGCTGGTGCAGGTGTTCAGTGGGCGCTAGCCGAACGGGGAAAATCGAAGGGGCAGTGGCTGAGGGCTCGCACCTGCAGAACAGCGCCTGGCAGGTGTCCTGGAACGGCTGCAGCACCGCAGGGGGCGGCGGCCAGACGAGGTCTCGGCCGTAGTGGGGGGGCTGCCTCGCGGCCTGGAACCGCCTCTGCAGCTCTGCCAGGTGAGCGCGCACCTTGTGCCTCCGGAACCAGCGCATGACGGTGTAGATGGCCCGCAGCCGCCGGCAGCGCCGCCTGGCCAGCGTGCCGCGCCAGGCCTGGGGGGCCAGCCGGGCCTCCGTCAGTCCCGGCCAGGCCCCGCCTCCCTCCTTGTTTCCCTCCCCGCCCCCGCGGCCGGCCCGCCTCCTCCACCCTCAGCCCGGCGCTGCGCCAGGCTGACCTGCCCAAGACTCCTGGGGGCCGCCTCCACCTGGCTGCAGGTCGCTTCCCAGGCGGGCACAGGGCCCTGCTGCAGCCTCTGCCTGACTCAGGGCAGAGCTGCTCTCCCCACTCCATGTCCTTCCACCTGGCACCTGCAGATGGGGGTGCTTTCCCCTCCGCCAGGGGTAGCTGCCAACTGTCACCTGGAACCCGAGCTGGCCCAGGTCTGACCTCCAACTCGTAGACGCCCTGACATGGAAGAGTACCCCAAGAATGCAACCATTAAAACCCAGAGCGGGAGCCCTGCACGGCAGGCAGCCCAGGGGACCCACAGATGAAAGTACACTTAAGGAACCTGACTCAGACCAAGGAGAGGACAGCAGTGTGGACAGTCCTGGAGACGGTGGGGCCGCGAGGACCCAGTGTGAGCATCCCAAGTTCCATCTCTGTGACCATGGCATGGTGTCACGTTCCTAAAACCAACCCCTCCATGTTAGGGGAGTAGCAAAGCTCACAGCTAAATGCAGTGTGTCGCCATGGGTAATAGTGGGATGCTTGTGGAAATTCGAATACAGGCGGCATATTATTCAGATACGTAGATTATGTCTTGTTGGTGTTAGGTTTCTCGTCTGCTGACCTCAGCGTGTTCAGAAAAGGGAACGTACTTGTCCTTGAGACATGTGTGCTGAAATATTGAGGGGGGCCGTTACTTTAGAAAATCATATAAACGTAGGTGTATGTGGGTGTGGGGACAGACAGACACACAGAGATGGGGTGGGGAGAGCACACGATTATAGCAATTCAGGTGGATGGTAAATCATCATAGGCATCTTTTGACTTTTCAGTAGGTTTGAAATGTTAAAAATAAAAAGTTAGGGGGAGAGATGGAGGAATTCCGGTCCTTTGGGAATACTTACTAAAATGACTCTAAACAAAATGATTTGATGGGGTGCCTGCAGGGCTCAGTCAGTTAAGTGTCCGACTCTTGATTTCGGCTCAGGTCATGATCTCAGGGCCGTGAGAGTGAGCCCAAGTCAGTGCTCAGCGGAGAGTCCGCTTGGTATTCTCTCTCCCTCCCCCTCAGCCCATCCCCAGCTCACATGCTCATGGTCTCTCTCCAAAATGAATAAATCTTTTAAAAAATGATTTGCTTAAAAATAACTGGGATGGGCTGCAGGTGTCTGCACAAAACCACACACTGGTCACAGGGTGGCACAGCTGATGCTGGGGAGTAGGAGGGGGAATTATCTCTAGGTCTGATATCTTTCAGAGTCAAGAGAAGAAAAGAAGGGAAAAGATAAGGAAGGGGGATGCCTGGGGGGCTCAGTTGGTTAAGCATCTGCCTTTGGCTCAGGTTATGATCTCGGGGTCCTGGGATAGAGCCACACATCAGGCTCCCTGCTCAGCGGGGAGCCTGCTTCTCCCTCTCCCTCTGCCACTCCCCCTGCGTGTGTTCTCTCAAATAAACAAAATCTGAAAGAAAGAAAAAGAAAGAAAGAAAGAAAGAAAGAAAGAAAGAAAGAAAGAAAGAAAGAAAGAAAGAAAGAAAAGGAAAAAGAAAAAAGAAAAGAAGGAAAAGGAAGGAAGCCAGATTCCTGAAAATCATATTTTGAGCACCTGGATCCACCTGGGCCTGAAGCTGATGACCACGGACTGAGGTAAACTAACCACATCCACACCTTTTGCTTAAGTCAATTTCAGTCCTGGTCCATCTCCTGTCAGAGGAGATTCCTGTGGTGCCTGGAGGGGTGCCTGTGGGCCCCGTTGGTGCATGCACACCCCCCACTCCAGGGGGGGCACACCCCTCCCTCCCCTCCCCGCCATGGGTACACCCATCCCCCCTCCCCCTCCGCGGTGGGTAGGCATCCAGCCAGGGCGCACCTTCTGCAGCAGCAGCACGATGATGGGGATGAGGCGTGCGCGGCTCTGCTCCAGCTTGACCAGAGTCTGGGGCGAGCGGATGAAGAGCTTGGTGTGGCCGAAGGCCACGTCCCCTTGCAGCCCATGCTGCTCCAGGAGGGCACTGACGGCTGCCCTGTCAGAGCCCAGCAGGTGATTGGGCCACGTGTACTCACAGGTCATCTTGTACCTGTCACCGCAGGACAGGGCAGTGGGCACTGAGCTCTGGGTTCGACACGCCCAGCACCTGCCCACCCCGTCCCCTGGGTCACACAGCGTCTTCGCTGTCCGTGCTGCGCGGGTCTGCATCTGAGAAGCACTGGCCGGGTTTGGGACCCTCTGCCCACCCGCCCGACTCCTCACAGGATCCTGGGCCATGGGGGACAGACAGGTGGGGAGATGGAGCTCCGGGGTAGCAGGGCGCGGTACCTGAGCAGGAATCGAGGGTAGGGCTGGCGGGAAGCGAAGCCAGCCCTCCGCACCCGCACATTCTCCAGCAGCCCCAGGTACACGACCTGGTGGCGACAGTGGTCCTCGTCCAGCCTGGCAGCCATCTTGTCCTCATTGGGCTTGATGCAGCGGACATAGAAGGGCTCCTAGCACAACAGAGGACACGCAGGGACACCACCATCAGCCTCTGTGGCCGCAGGGCAGGTGTGGAGCTGTCCCTCCCTGCCGGCTGCCCAGGGAAGAGGCTCTTGCAGGGGGGAGGGGAGGCCGAGCGGCTGGGTCAGGAGGTGGTAGGGCAGCCGGGAGCCCTGCCGCCTGCAGGGGCCCCGCTGAGTCTCCAGATGTTCTGTGGTTAAGCGGGCTCTGGTGTCCCCCTGCTGCCCCCCCTCTGTCTTTGCGCCCCAAGCTCCGCAAGCAGCTAGCGCCGCCTTCCTGCCCTGTGAGCCCCGCCCAGCCCCTTCCTGCCCAAGAGGCCGGGAGGACAGGGGAAGGCTGTTCAAATCTCACATTTACTCAAGCCTCAGCCTGACCCAGGACATCTTAACTTGCACGGTGGTGGGTTCCTCCTGGCTGGGGTGGGGGTGGGGATGCAGCTCACAGCAGGCAGGAAATGAACACCACCTTCCCCCTGATGTGCAGAGGCGGTGGGGGCCCAGTTTGCCGGCCAGAACCTGGAAAGATCCGGGGTGGGGGCGGGGGCGGGGGGAGTACCTTGGAGGCCAGGTTTTCTACCAGAGCCACCATGGAGTTCTTGAAGAGCGTGCCAGCCGTCAGGGGGCGCTTGGTCACTTCTGTGATGTCCTGCTGCCCGTCCGGCCACATGGCCCGCAGGGTGGGGTCTGAGCTGTAGACACAGGCCACACAGCTAGCCGCCCTCTGGAGGGCAGCCCTCGCCCCAGCTCTGCCACTGGTAAGCTCTGTGGCCTTAGTGTTAAACCTCAGGCTGTCAGCCCATCAGACAGGTGTCAGACCCGAGTGTATGAAGGCCCTTCCGGCCTCGGGCCCCCACGCACCTGTTGTACATCAGCCGCTTGAAGTCTTGGAAGAGGTGGTCTCTGTTCTTGTCGATGAAGCCCTCCACCGAGTACCTGTGCGGCCAGGGCTGGTGAGGGGCAAGGGGCCTCGGACAGGCCCAGGAAGCCCCTCACCCCCCTCTCCTGCCTCTGTTCTCTTAGGCTAGCCTCCCTGCCTCCGCTCCCACACCCGCTTTCTTTCTCAGCACCTAAGACTCCTTCCCTCACCGGTGTCTCTGCTCATGCCCACCGCACTGGACCCCGGCTCTAGCGCATTCGTGCTGGGTGGCCTGGGACCAGGGACTTCACCTGTCTGTGCCCCAGTATACATCCCAGGCCCAGATCAGTGCCTACTGTTTCCGTCAGTGTCGGTGATGGTAGTTATACCCAGGAACTCCCGAGGCAGTGGTCTGCTCTGATTCTGTGGCACTGACAACCTCAGGTTCCTTGTCTGGCCCTTCGATGACAAAAGGCTAGGAGGCTCAGTTCCAAAATCTCCCTGCACCTGCCGCTCCCGTGCAGACTCAGGGCAAGGGGTCTGACCTCTGGCGGCACTGTCCTCCCCACTTGTCCTTGTGAAGGACACATTAGACACGTGTGCCTCCGTGAGTCACCTCAAGTCCCACTCAGGACGAAGGGAGCACAGGTCAGTTAGTAATAATGTCACGGAGATTTCTGAAGGATTCCTGAGGTTGGTCCTGAGGGTGTGCCCCCAGGATGGGCACCGTGTGCCTGGGGCTTGCTGGAAATGCAGACTGTGGCCTGTCTGCCCCCTCCGCTAACCGCACCTCCGTAATAGCGTGCCCCTCCCCCAGGCATTGCCCAAAGTGGAGCCTAGATAGGGCATTTTTGAAAGCTTCCAGAGGCTTCTACGGTGCAGCCGGGGCCGAGGGCTCTGATCTTAAAAGCGCCACTGCCTGCTTTCCACTCATCAATCTGGTGTCAGGCGCGTCTTCAGCGCGCTAAGAAGGGGAGGGCTCCTTACGTGACGTCCCCCGCATAGTGCTTGATCCGGAAGTCTCGGCCAAACTCCATGGTCTTGTCTGTAGGGCAGAGCTAGGGAATGGGGTGGCGCGCCAGGGTCACGGCACAGGGCGGAGGTCTGTGCAGGGCACAGTCCTGGAGAGGCCGGGCCACCGAGGCCGCGCCGAGACCGGCCGCGCGGTGCCTGGGAGGGGTGGGGGGTGCGGCCCCGGGACCAGCTGGGGGCGGGGCTTGGGGTGGGGGGTGCGGCCCCGGGGCCAGCTGGGGGCGGGGCTTGGGGCGCGCGCCGGGGGCCGCGGAGCACCTGGCGGCTGGCGTAGTGCGGGTGGTGGCGGTGGTGCGTGTCCAGGCTCTGCAGGAAGATGCGGTCGGTGATGGTGCCCGCGGCGCTGCAGGCCTCGTCCAGCACGGCCAGCACGCCGCGGTGGGGCCGCTCCACCAGCTCCACGATGGTGGCGTTGTTGAAGTAGTCCACCTGGGCGGGGCGTGCAGGGCGGCTCCCAGTCTGCCCGCCGGCCACCCCGCGTGCACCCCGCGGCCCTCGCGGCCCAGGCCGGCACTCACGCTCTGCCAGGCGATGCCCTCCCGCTCGTACTCCTCCTGCTCCTGCTTCAGGATGAGCTGGATGAAGAGCTGCTGCAGCTTCTCGTTGCAGTAGTTGATGCAGAACTGCTCGAAGCTGCGGGCGGGCGCAGGGGCCGCACGGTCACGCCCTGCCGCCCGGCTTGGGGGCTTGGGGGCTTGGGGGCTCAGGCTCCGTGCGGAGCGCGTGCGTCGGGGGCAGGCCCCTCCCCCCGGAGCCCGACGGCAGGGGTGATTCTCCCCCTCCAGTCCCACCGCGGGCACGCATGCTCCCCAGTGGATTTGGGGGTCGTGGCCATGGGACGTGAGCCCCCAGTTTTGCCTCCGTGGGCACCGCTGGCCGGGTGGCACAGCTGAGGCAGGCTCGGGGGCCTGAGCCCGGGGCCAGGGACTGGCCGGGACAGACGCCGGACGTCGGGCTCCCCAGGCCAGCGGAGCTCCGCGGGACCAAGGAGGCCCTGGGGGCTGGGGTCAGAGCCGGGGACGTGGTGGTCGGGCTCCCCACCTGTTGACAGGGAACACCTCAAAGCCATAGATGTCCAGCACACCGATGACCGTGTCCTTGCCGTCTCGCCGGGGGTCCCGGCCCCGGGTTTCCATGACACCGTTGATCCGGTTCACCACCCACTCAAACAGCCGCTGGTACACTGCCTGGGAAGAGGCCGGGATCCAGCTACTTCCGGCTGCCTCCATCGTCGCCTCCTCCAGGAAGGCCCCCTGGGTGTCCCCGCCTCGCTCCCCACAGCCTGCCCCCAGAGGACCTTGGCGCAGGCGTCCCGGGCATAGCTGGCCTCCGCCGCAGTGTGGCCCTTCTCAATGAGTTCCCTGCCTCCGGAGGCCACCGTACGAGACAGCAGGCAGCGCAGCACCAAGTCCCGGGGCGTGGCCGTCAGCTCGGCCACATGGTCCACCAGCAGCTCCTCAGCCACGGCCAGGTGCCCCTGCTCCGGCCCGGCCGCCTCCGTCTCCACAAACTCGATGTTTCCCTGGGGACGGGGAGCCAGGACAGTCAGGTTCCACGTCCCAGTGGAGCTTGCCTGCACACCTCTGCCCAGGGAGAAGGAAGGAAAGACAGGGCTGGGGGTGTGGCAGGGCCTGGCTCCTGCCACCGACGCAGCCCTGGATGCGGGAACTGCCCCTGGAGCGCAGCAGAGCCTTCTCCAAGGCTTCCTGCCCAGAACATCAGGTCCGTGGTCCCCTGCCGTCGCCTGCGGCTGCGATGCCCCCCCTGCTCCTCAGGCCGCCTCACAGGGAATGGAGGCCCGGACGTGCTGAGGAACTGTCCAAAGCCAGCCAGACCGCATCTGCACAATGTCAGCGCTACTGAGCCTGCCCTTCCGGGCCTGCTCTGTGCGGGCTCATCCGCTAGACAGACGCGGCATGTTACAGGCCTGACCCGCCCGTCTGGGCACACAGAGCCCCCAGCTCCGGGCCCGGCCTCCGGGAGCCATGCACTCAGCCCCTTGGAGGGCAGGATGGGCCCGCTATGTGGCTGGGCCGTCCGAGGTCAGTCTCCTTCTCCAGGGGCGGTGGCCCCGCAGCCCCCGGCCAGGCTCACCAGGTGCAGTATGGCCGCCAGGATCCGGTGCACAGAGCCCACTTCCTCAGCACTGAAGCCGATCACCCGCATGGCTTCCATCACTGCCAGGTAGTGGCTCCTCTCGTCGCTCTCCAAGGCCTGCAGGACGAGGGGCTCAGCACCCCAGGGCCACGCAGAGCCCCCGGGGTCCTCCCAGGGAGTGCCTGTTACATTGGGGCGCCAGCAATCCTGCTGAGCGCCCGCACCCAGGACCCCGGAAGGCGGAGCCCTGCCCCCACTCACACTGAGCCCTGCGCCCTGCCGAGTGAAGTTGTACACGGCCGGGTTCCTCTGCAGGTGCAGGTTCCGCAGCTCTGCGTCCTCACAGCCCCGCAGCACCTGGGGGCCCGCAGATCCCTGGCTCAGGCCCTCAGAACTGCAAAGACCCCCCAAAACATGCCGGAGGACTGACCCAGGGGAGCTTAGTGCTGGTGTGGACACCGCCTGAATCCTGGCAGACGCCATCTCACCCAGTGTAGACACCACCCTGCTGGTGACCTGGCAGATCCCCCTCCAGTGAGGGCGGGGGGCTGGGGGTGTCACGGCAGGGAGGGGGGAAAGGGACTGAGGGCGGGGCCATCGGAAGGGCTTCCTGGGTGCCCCCACACCCCTGCTTTGGTTCACCTGGTAGAAGGCATGGAAGTTCCGTTCACCCACGTGCTGCTTGAGGACTCGAGACTGTGGAGGGAGGGGCAGATGGGCCCCTGCCTGGGTTGCAGCACCACCCAGGGGACCCCACCCAGGGGAGCTACCCAGGGGACCCACCCAGAGCCCCTTGGGCGGTGCAGGCGGAGCCTGGGACCTCAGAGGAAGTGTGTCCCCGCCCCCTCCCCGGGGCCCCAAGCCTGGGAGGGTCAGCGGGAGGCCTGTGGCCTCAGGACCCACCTTCTCCAGCAGGTAGCTGTGGATGTGACCCCCGATGGGGTCCCCTTTAAAGTCGAAGTTGATGTCCATGTACTTGCCGAAGCGGCTGGAGTTGTGGTTGCGGTTGGTGCGCGCGTTCCCGAAGGCCTCCAGCACGCACGTGGACTTGAGCAACACGTCCTTGACCCTGTGCGGGGCAGAGGGGCCGGGCTGTAGGGCACAGACCTCGTCCAGGGACTGTGCCTGCCCAGCACCCCTGCCCGAGGCCTCCCATGGCGCAGGCTGCGGACCGGCTGGGAAGGCCCCCTGCCCGGTGCTGTGCCCGGTGTGGCGAGAAGGGCAGCTCCTCACCTGGGCGTGCTGCCACCTGCAGAGAGGAGCTGGAGCTGCACACGGCTCTCCACCTCCCGTGGCAGGGTGGGCAGCGGCCAGCCGCCGGTGCCCCCCGCCCCTGGAACCCCACCCTGCCCCTCCCGACGGGAAGAGCTGGGCGCTCACACAGGAAGCTGCTCCACGAGGCCCCACTGGTAACAGCCGGTGAGCAGCTGGTGAGGAGGCGGACAGGCGGGCCCTGATCCAGGTCCAGGCCCTTCCTGACCATCTGCCCAGCTTCTCCCTTCCGTGGGGTCTCCTGTGAGGGGCCCAGCCCCCGTCTGTTGGCTCCGTGCACCTTGCCTCTTCCCTCTTCCTAGTGGCGCCCTGCCCCGTGGCACGGGGCCCTGCCTCTGCTGGGTGGACGGGTTCTGGGCGGGTCACCTGGAGCCCTCCTGCAGAGGAGCCCTCTGAACTTGGCCTGAGCCAGGCTGACTTCCATCCCTTGCCCCTCCGGGCCTCAGGCCCAGGGCCGCCCCTGCGCCAGTCCGGCCTGCTCTCACCTGTCCACCTCGGCCCTCTGGCTGGGGTTGGTGACAGCGGCGATGTACTGCATGATGTGCTTGCTGGCTTCCGTCTTCCCTGCCCCACTCTCCCCTGCCGGGCAGACGGTGCTCAACCAGAAAGAGTGGCCACTCCCCTTGACCAGCCCCCTGGGCGCCCCCTCCAGTGGGGTCTGTGGAGGCTGCCCGGGCCCCCGCCACCGGACAGGTACCTGAGATGACGATGCAGGTGTCCCTGGAGCGGCGCTTCATTGCCCCGTAGGCGGCATTGGCCACAGCATAGAGGTGTGGTGGCCGCTCATAGAGCTCGCGGCCCTGGTACTTGGCGATGGCCTCAGGCCCATACAGGGGCAGCTCCTGGTAGGGGTTCACGGACACCAGCACCTCGCCGATGTAGGTGTAGATGCGGCCCTTCTGGAACCTGGCACAGGCGGGGCCAGGCCTCAGCGCTCAGGGCTGTGGGGACGCCCACCCAGGTGCTGGGGCGTTGGGCCCATGTGGGGAGCCTCGGGGGCCCTGGCCCACCCCAGGGCTGAGAGTAGGAAGGAGTGCGGGTTGACCTGACCCTTCCCAGTGCCATCTTGCTGGAATCCCACCCCCACTGCAGGGTAGTGCTAGGGCCGACGCTGCTCCCTGGGGGGGCGGGGGGGGATCCTGACAGCACAGGAATCTCCACCACCAGATTTATGAAGGGATAGGTAGAGCTAAGGGGTGGAGGTGGAGAGGAGAAAGGGGCTGGAGGCCGAGGGAGGGGCCTCGGGCTGTTTCCTGTCTTGAGGCCTGGGTGGGGACCCAGAGGCAGCAGGGGACCCGCCCAGCCCCACCCAGATGGCTGGGACTAGGAGGGGCTCAGGGAGGGGGCCTGGGGATGCCGGAGCCGTCCTCCCCCCGCACATCCTCCTGCTTCTCAACCCTTCCTTTTGGGAACTCAGGCTCCTGGACCTCTGTCTGCCCCTCTCTTGAGCTTTTGGCCAGCCAGCTCAGCTCCTGCTTTGTCTGGGACCCGCCCTTCCCTGGCAGCTTGTAGTCCGTCCCCCGTCAGTCAGGGGTTCCTCTTCCTCCGCTGCCACTTCAGACGAGGGAGTTCCCCCGGCGCGCTCCCTCCACACCTTCTCTCATCTGCCCCCCGCCTGCCCCCCTGCACGCTGTGTGGCCTGGGCTCAGTGCTTCACTGTTAAAACGGACACGGTCATGCCTGTCTCACAGGCTAGTGTAGAAGAACGACATGAAATTATGCTTAGCTTGGTGCCCCATACAAAATAGCCCATTTCCTGTCCTCTAACCTCAACAG
Organism: Mirounga angustirostris; assembly: GCF_029215605.1. Taxonomy (NCBI): domain Eukaryota; kingdom Metazoa; phylum Chordata; class Mammalia; order Carnivora; family Phocidae; genus Mirounga; species Mirounga angustirostris. The sequence continues at coordinate 105,127,138 of NW_026991720.1, read as the reverse complement.
TGTGCTCAGGGGGCCCCATCCCCTAACCCTGCACAGCAGCCGCCCTGTCCTCCCGCGGGCTGTCCAGGATGAAGCCATCCAGCTGTCCAGCTCCTGGGGGCCACCCCATCTCACCATTCCCTGGCTCCTCCAGGGCAATCAGACCCCATGTCACTTCTACCGGCCACGCCCTGTGGCACCCCATGCACCTCCCCCCCAGTGTCATCTCAGCTTGTCCACCTGCACCCCGGGACAGCGCTTGCCCCCTTCCCTGAGAGCCCCAGGGCCCAGCACGACCCCCAGCGGCAGATGGACAGTGCACCCAGTCAGGGGGACGGGCACCTGCCTGTCCCTGCTGGGCAGGAGGAGCAGAAGACACCCAGGCCATGTGGGAGGCAGGGGTCCGGGAAGCCCTCTCCAGCACTGGCTGGCCGCCCTGGCCTTGGGAGGACTGTCCTCTCGGCCCCCCCGCCAGGACCCCCTGCCGTCATTCATACAGTGGTGCGGTGGTCCAGGTGGGTGTGTGTGTAGCCCCACCTCCCGCCCCTACCCTGGGCTGATGGAGACCAGTGAGCCTGGGGGCCCGGGAGAGGACGTCAGAGCCCTGTGTCTACCTGAGCTTGAGGTTCTCCATGAAGTCCTCCATGGTCACTTGGTCCAAAAGCACAAAGTCGGGTTTGCCGCACTCCGGCCCTTCCTCGTCCATCCTGCTGTCGGGAGGCACCCAGGCCAGGTTAGCCCGGCCTTCCTGTGCACAAGGGTGGAGGGGAGGGTGCTCCGAGCAGGCTCAGCCCTCCGGGCCACCTCCGAGCTGTGCGGTGAAGTAGGAAGTGGGTTCTGGTCCCGGGGAGGGGCTGCCCTCCCCACTTGCCGCTCCCTCCCGAGGGGCTCTGACCCCGGCTTCCTGGTTCCCGCACCCAGAGGGCGGGCACGCCTGACAGTGAGCCGGGTGCTCTGGAGGGTTCCTGTTGGCTTCCTCAGTAAGCTCTGACCCTCTGTGGTCTCCGTGCCTACCCCTCACCCCAAGCAGGGGCGTCACCTGTGTGGCCTGATGCCGTCACGGCTCTATCAAACCTCTGTTAACAGCCCGAGCTGCACACTAGGTGCATCTTCGGCTAGGTACCTTGTATCTTGATTAAAAAGTGGGAAATGCTGGTGCCCAGGCCTTTGGGGCGGGGCCTCGGGTAACATTCTTCAAAATGTGCAAGACCACAGCAGGATGTAAATGACAAAACCAGCTTCACGTCACACTGCACTGCAGGGCTGGCGGTCTGGTTCCTCAGACTGAGATTCGGAGTCGGGCGGCAGGCCCAGACCTCCGCATGTTGCCCAGAAGGCTGTCCCTGAGGTCCCCGCCTGTCCCACCTGGTTCCTCACAGCACCGTTAGAAGCCGCAGACTGGCTGGCTCAGGTTTGTCTCCAGACAGCCTCCTTGACCCCATGGCATCCTCCAGGCGGGCAGTTCTCTCTCAACCCCTCCCCCACCAGCCGGGGAGGCCAGAGTATTTGCCAAAAGTGAGTCATCCACACGCTGCCTGGGGGTTTCTGTACTCAAGAGGCTCTTGTAATAATTGCCTTTCAACAAGCTCGCTTTTTAAACTGAAAAAATTGACACGCAAGTTAAGGTTTTTGTTTTACCCTTTCAAATTCATTAGGATGAATACATACCCAGTAAGATTGGGAAGTGCTTATTCAAAAGCCTCATAATCCAGGCCCGCGCCCTTGTGCACCATCCCAAGGGGCTGTTGGCCTGACCGTTCCCTCAGGATTCATTCATCCTCCCAGCTCTGGGGATCCCCTCTGCAACCCCCTCTGGGGCTGGTGCTTTTGAAGGGCTTTTCTACACCAACGCTCCGGAGAATCTGGTCCCGGGTTTTTTTTTTTTTTTTTTTAAGATTTTATTTATTTATTTGACAGAGAGAGACACAGCGAGAGAGGGAACACAAGCAGGGGGAGCGGGAGAGGGAGAAACAGGCTTCCCGCTGAGCAGGGAGCCCGATGTGGGGCTAGATCCCGGGACGCTGGGATCATGACCCGAGCCGAAGGCAGACGCTCAACGACTGAGCCACCCAGGCGCCCCTGGTCCCGGGGTTTTACTTCCTCAACCTCTCAACCCATGGGTTCCTCTAGCCCAGGGTTTAAATTAAAAGAACAACTCAGCCCGTGCTCTGAAACTGCAACTTGATAGGATTTTCACGTCACTGGATAGTTTTGGGTTTTTCCTGGTAGAAATGTCAAGACCGTTCTGAGGTTGGGGATTTGGCCCCTGGGCGGGCCTTGCTGTTGGGCTTTAGCCCCTGCCACCGTGACCTTGAGCCTAACTGTGGGGTCTGCACCTAGGACTTACGGCCCATGCCTCCTTTGTCCCAAGGCTGGGAGAACATTGCATGTCTTTTCCCTGCCTGGTCTGTCTCCCCTCCTCTTGGGTGGGACAAACCCCTTGGAGGATTTCAGTTGGGGCACCAAGCAGGAGGGCAGGGGGCTGCTGGGGACCCCACCCTGGCCCCTGCTGATGCCAAGCCCCCTCCAGTTGCCCTGCTCACTGAAGACTCAGGTCCAGCTCATCTCAGGACATGCAGAACTGCAGGTTGCTGCAGGGAAGGGCCCCACCAGGGCACCTCGGAGGCCACCTCCCGCTCTTCCCATCAGGGTATGTGTATGTGTGTTGGGGGTGCAGCTGCCATGACATCAGGAACAAACCGAATGTAAAAGTGTCCGGCTGTGCCTGGATGTGTTACTTTTCAAATGAAGCCAACCGGGCATGTACATCACTCCCACACGGACACACTTGTGTGTGCCCACGTGTGAAGGTGAGCCTCGCTCCCAAGTCTGACCTGCACTAGCGAGGAGGACAAGAGGCAGACGAGCCTGTCAGGCAGCAGAACCCATCCAGGATCCCCAGGGCAAGCTCCCGATGGCAGGTGTTGGTAGTCCATCACCTACTCGGCACTCTGCAAACACCTGGGCATCAAGCAAGGAGACACCTCGGGGCTGAAGGAGTTTGGCCGCCACTCCCTTCACGGCCAGGGCTCCTTGTATCTAGCTCACGGAAAGGAGACACAAGCCAATCGCAGCACACGCTGAAAAGACTGTTTATTAACCACCCCTTGTTTCCCGCACAGAAGGACAGAGGGGCCTGGGCCCCGACGCACAGCAAGAATCCTCGTTTCCGGAGCACTGTGGCACCCAAACCTGGGGGCAGAGAAACGTCAGTCAGATGTGCACACCAGGCCCTGAGCTGCCCACTCCCCAGCCTGGGCCCGAACCGGAAACCCCCCTCTCCTCCCTGAACGGGAGCCGGTGAGGACGCATACCTGCTTAGACAGAAGGGGGCACGAGAGCCGCTCAAACCCAGCTGCACCCTCACGGGGCATGTCCGTGTGCAGGCCACACCCCAGGGTCCACTTCCTCAGGCATGAGGAGGAGGCACGTGGAAACAGCTTGGAGGCTGGCTGTGAAATCAAGTGACGTGAGCACACAGCCAGGGACTAAACACTGGCTGCCACAGAGAGACAGAAAGGAACTAAATAAAAGGAACTGAACCCGATCGCCCTCCTGACCCCACAGTGGGCTGAGGTCTCTGTGACGGGACGTGGCAGCAGCCTGACCTTCCCAGGCCAACACACCACTGACCCAGCAGGGTCCTGGGGAAAAGGCTGCAGGTGAAATCCAAAACCACAGAGTCCACCAATGCTGGGCCCCAGGAGTCCAGGTACTAGACCACTGCTGTGCAAAAACAGTCTCATGAGCTTGAAGGCAATGAACCTCTGGGACTCAATCACCTGACTTGAGATGGGAAGGCCAGAGCAAGTCGAGGGTTTTGAAATTCTTCTGGGGGCGGGGGCTCATGGAAATGAACAGAAGACAGGCCTCTGCAGCATACTTACTGCTGCAGACCCCAATCACCCCGCAGACACGGACCAGGCCACCTCTCGGCGCTCTCCAGGCTCTGGCACCTGGGGATTCCTGCTGCTGGAACAGCGGGGGAGGGCAGACACCACGTGTCCTGTGCTGGGGCAGGGACCCAGAGCAGAGCCTGCTGGGGTGGGGGGTGCCGGTCAGAAACGGACAAGGGTCTGATGTATACCCCCCCGACAAGGTAGCCCCCCAGTTTCAGGGATGCTGGCAGGGCACGTGAGGCTCTCCGATTAGAGACAAAGTTGATTCTTCCCACAGGGTGACACAGGGGAGCCAGGGGGCACCCAGCACATGCGGTGGCCGTGCGGTCCAGGAAAGCCAGACCTCTCCCAGCAGAGAGCAGGCCTGCTCTGGAGGGGGCATTACCTTGTCCATCTGGGGCTGTTTGCTACTCCAACATCCTTGAAAAGATGGGCCGAAGTTCAGCCAACGCCTTGCTCCCAGGACTGCAGACACAGGAGCCTCAGGGAGCGGCTCCCGAGTGCAGCTCACAGGCGGGTGTGTTCAGCGTCTGCACCTGGGCTGAAGAGGCAGACCCCAAGTTTGCCAGAAGCCTCGAGCGCGACGGAGATGTGGCGGGACCGGCCACCCAGAGGAGCCAAGAGCTACGCGGCCCTGCCTCGAGCATCCTGGCCCACCCCTGACCACACCCAGCGGCGCTCAAACCCAGGCAGGGACCCAAGGGCACCCCCTCCCACCTACGCTTCCCACCCGCTTCCAGATTCCACCGCTCCGTCCAGGTCAGGAATCTGGAAAGGAGCACAGGTGGGCCTGGAGGGGCCTGGCATTCCATCGCCACCTGCGATTTTCGGGCTGGGCGACCCCGGGCCCCTGTTCTGTACTGGACCGAGACCACCTCACGGCGGTGCTCAAAGACCTGAGCTGGGCGAAGAATGAAGGTTTAGGAGGTAGGACACAAGCAGGAGCGTCTTCCCCTGCCGAGCCCTCCCCGCGCGGCAGCCCTGCTTAGAACTTCCGAGCACCTGCCAGGCGAGTACTGAGAGGAAGAAGCCGAACTCGAAGGCCTACCGAGCTTCACCCATCGGTACGTGGCACGTGGCCACCAAACCGGACACGGACGCCTGTCTGAAATTTCTATAACCTTGCTCTGGACGGAGCAGGGCAAGGCCTCAAACCGTTTCAGGATGCTCTCGCAAGCACTGCAGGAATGCACAGGGTCACCCCAGACCCGAGCACGCTGGAGGCTTGCAGCCCACATGCCCCGGGCGCACAGCGGACCCTCGGCGCCGGGGGCTGAGCGGGAAGCGGTCGCGGGGCAGATCGGGCGGCCCTAGCGAGCGGGCCGGACGGCAGCAGCGCCCTTCCGCGGTGCCCCCGCGGCCCCGACACCCCGGGGCAGAAGCCCCTCGAGCCGCAAGCCCACGGGGTCCGCGTACGCCCAGCCATTACCCAGCGCGGCCTCTCCCTGCAGTCTTCCTGGCACGGAGGCCGCCGCTCCGCTCCTCCTCCGCAGCCGCGGGCCGGGCGAGTTCCGCGAGGGCTTCCCGCGCAGCCGGGGGCCGGGCACCGCCGCGAGGGGGGCAGGCGGTCAGCGCACGCCGCGGTCGGCCGACCCCGGGTCCCCGCCCCGGCGGCAGCCGCGACCCCGTCCCTCGGAAGCTCGGCCGGAGCGCACCCGGGGGCGGGCGCCGCCTGGAGCCCCGACGACCTCGGATGGCATCGGATGCCCGCGCCGCCCCCGGACGGCATCGGATGCCCGCGCCGCCCCGAAGCGGCCTGCCGCCGGAGACGCATGGAGCCCCCACGCACACCCGCGCGCTGCGTCATCACGCAGCCCCCGGAAGCCGGCCGCGGTGACGTCACGCGGGCGCCGGGCGCGCGCGCGACCGCAGGGAGGACGCGGGCGGAAGTCCCCTAACGGCGGAGCGGGGCCGGTCGGAGAGCCGGCTGCCGCGTTCACATCGGGGCGCGCGCCGCCGGGGCCTGCGCTGCGCTGCCGTCTGCGGACCAGTGCGCGTCCCTGGCGGCCCCGCTGGCGCCCGGTGTCCCGGCTGGTTCAGGGCCCCGCCCTCCGCGGGGCTGGGTTCGTCGAGCCCCGTCGGACAGCGAGGTTGCGCTCTGCCCGCGCATCCCTTTAGCGGGTTGCCCGGGATGCGCATCACTTTCTCGTTTAATAAAGGTATCTTCTTTTCTGCCTTTGTGGAGAGGTCGTCTGGCTGGGAGGAGAGCTGGGTTTTAATTCGACCCCCCCACCCCCGCCGGCGGAGGAACCCACAAGGGAAGGTATTGAAGCGGCAAAGGTGCAGCTTGTTGGAGACACAGTGGAGCGTTGCAGGGTGGCGGGGTGTTCTCCGAGAGGAGAGGTGGGCAAGGACTACACACTCAAGGGTCTTGAGTGTCAGGCTAGGAAGGCGAGCAGTACTTGAAACTCATTTCGCACCTGCTAAATTCATTCGAGCATTTTATTATTTTATTATTTATTTATTTATTTTTATAATTTTATTTATTTATTTGACAGAGAGAGAGACAGCGAGAGAGGGAACATGAGCAGGGGGACTGGGAGAGGGAGAAGCGGGCTTCCCGCGGAGCAGGGAGCCCGATGCGGGGCTCGATCCCAGGACCCTGGGATCATGACCTGAGCCGAAGGCAGACGCTTAACGACTGAGCCACCCAGGCACCCCCATTCGAGCATTTTAGAGTATACAAATCCAATTACATATTTTATTAAATCTCTTGAGACCGGGCAGGAATATTACTTCCAGATTGATAACATGGAAAATAACATTCAGCCAAAGAGGTTAACAAGGCTAGGGCTTGGTGCAGGTTGTTCTAGCTGACTTCAGTGCTGTTTGTCTCCCGACACTCTGCCATGAGATAAAGAGAACCAGGAAGGCACATGGTTATGGATTATGGAGGGCCAGGCTATGGCTGTGAGGGTGTATATTTGTGACCCAAAAAGTTGGGCTCCCCCAGGACTGAAAGAGAAGAGCTTTTTTCTTTTTCAAAGATACTCATTTATTTGACAAAGAGAGACATAGTGAGAGAGGGAACACAAGCAGGGCAGTGGGAGAGGGAGAAGCAAGCTTCCCGCTGAGCAAGGAGCCCGATGTGGGTCTCGATCCCAGGACCCCGGGATCATGACCTGAGCTGAAGGCAGACGCTTAACGACTGAGCCACCCAGGCACCCCTCTGAGTTGTTTTTTGACGCATGCCATGCAGCACTTCATACCACGCTGTGTCCATGATAAATCCAACGGGTTGACTTGCTTAATGAAGAAAAGAATTTTTTCAAACACTTTGAGTGAATTCTCAATGAATTTGTAACTTCTAGTTTCCAGGCCTATACATGATGAAGGGCCAAACCAGCTCTAGATTATAATGCCTCCTCAGAAGCACAGCCATGCTGTGTGGCCTCCTGTGGGAGACCCTGCGGGCTGTACTTTGGTGTTTCCTTGGCTGTAACTAGGTATTCTTCCAGAGCCAAATTGCTAATATTCTTTTCAGGCATATATCCCAGTTGGCTTGGAAGAATAATGGAGTTATTCTTTTGAGATGTGGATTTGGAGAAAGTTCTTTCCGATAGTCTGATAGTTAAGAACTGCTGAGAGGTCTGTCTCTGTCCATCTCATGCAGCCTCCCTGTACAATGCAACTGAGCTTTGATTATGCGGTTTTTGATATATATATATTTTAATCATTTTTTAAAAAGATTTTATTTATTTATTTGAGAGAGAGAGAATGAGAGAGAGCATGAGAGGGAGGAGGGTCAGAGGGAGAAGCAGACTCCCTGCCGAGCAGGGAGCCCGATGCAGGACTTGATCCCGGGACTCCAGGATCATGACCTGAGCCGAAGGCAGTCACTTAACCAACTGAGCCACCCAGGCACCCCGCGGTTTTTGATATTTTGGCACCCTTTCTTATTACTTGGAAAAAAATTTCCATGGAGCATCTTCCCATCTCTAATGAATTTTATTATCATTTTAGAAAAAAGCTCTTCTGGGGCGCCTGGGTGGCTCAGTCGTTAAGCATCTGCCTTCCGCTTGGTCATGATCTCAGGGTCCTGGGATCGAGTCCCACATCTGGCTCCCTGCTCGGTGGGAAGCCTGCTTCTTCCTCTCCTCCCTGCTTATGCTCTCTCTTGCTCTCTTGGTCACTATCTGTCTCTCTCTCTCAAATAAATAAATAAAATAAGATTTTATTTATTTATTTGAGAGAGAGAGAATGAGAGAGAGCATGAGAGCAAGAGAGAGCAACAACAACTCAGAGACATCTAGTTAGTTATTTGCTAGCTATTTTGTTCTCATGAGGGAGATAGTGGATGGGCGAGAGGGACAAGAAAGAAAACACTAAAGACTTCCCAGCCTTGGGAACAGGGAAAAGATTCACTAAAAACAAACAAACAACAACAACAACAACAAACCCCACACCAAGTAGTTGGAATCTAGCCAAGATGTGAGTTGGGGAAAACTATCTTTGAGCAGGCCAATTGAGGATAAATCTTCAGTTGTTCAGGGCTTTCTTGAAAACTCGAGTCTAGTGGGAAGGCATCTGTGTGAGACCCTGTCTAGGTAACCTCAGTGCCCTCCCATCTTAGTCTGGTCAGGTGTGTGTCATTTGTCTCGCTAGAACTTCTTGGATACAAAGAGGAATCCCACACAGTCTCTAAAGGACCTTACAGTCTAGTAGAGAAAATGTCCTAACATGGTTAACTCTAGCATCAGGACATGCAAAGAAAGTGCTCTGGGGCTGGAGGAGGGGAAAATTGCATCCAAAGATTTAGTGGAAGAGGTGATACTTGAGCTGGGTGAAAAAAACCAACAGGTCCACCAGGGACAAACCAGGCATCCAACAAAGTTTGGTTTATTAATCTGCTGCAAAGAGGGAACCCTAGAGAAATCTGGGTGTGTCTCATCATGAGAGTAGATAGGGAATTTTGTAAGATTTGGGATTGCACTGAATAATTCTTTTTTTTTTAAGATTATTTTTAAAAAAGATTTTATTTATTTGTCAGAGAGAGAGAGAGCGTGCACACAAGCGGGGCGGAGCGGCAGGCAGAGGGAAAAGCAGGCTCCCCACTGAGCAGGGAGCCCAATGCAGACTTGATCCCAGGACCCTGAGATCATGACCTGAACCGAAGGCAGACACTTAACGACTGAGCCACCCAGGCACCCCTGCACTGAATAATTCTGAGGAGGAGAAGTGAGGGTCAGCTTTAGATCCTTGCTGTCATGAAGTGCAGACAACTTAGTAATTGGGTCTCAGTCTTTTTTGGGGGGAGGGGCAGAGGGAGAGACACTCTCAGGCAGACTGCCCGCTGAGCTTGGAGCCTGTTGCAGGGCTCGATCTCATGACCCTGAGATCATGATGTGAGCTGAAACCAAGAGTCAGATGCTCAACCGACTGAGCCACCCAGGCACCCCGGGCCCAGTCATTTTTGTTCATGAGCTGGGGCCACAGAGGGGGCTCTAGCAAGAAGAAGGAGGCCCTCAGGACACTTTACAGCTGAGGTGCGACCTTGGGAGAAATGCTGTTTTCCATTAACCCTGCAGCTGCCTCATCAGTGTTGATTCTGAGAAACTGAATATACACCTGGACAGTGGCCAGACCATTTATAGAAATAGGCCCATGACCTGCTGTGGCTTGCCCAGAAACCAAACCCACCTCCACAGAAGCCTGCCCAGGAAGCTGACTGCTGGAATTCAGACTGCTGTGTCTAGTGACGACCAGGAAGCCACACAATGCCCCATCACAATCCACATAAGCCAGATGTACCAGCACTCGGTCAACAATTGACATCTTACCTACTTTTGTTCCCTGTTCCAACTCAGAGAACAATAAACACATGGGATGCCCCACGTCTACTTAGCTTACCTCTAGCTCCCTCAGGCCCACAGCCCCCATTAGGGCACCCCTGAGTCCCCCTTTTTCTGCCATGAATCTCTCCCCATCTCTGCCTGCCTTTGGGCCTCTGCCAAACCAAGGGAGGCAGTGACTCCCTCATTATAGCAGGCTCTGGACAAATAGCCTTTGCTTGTTTTCATTGGTTGGTGCTCGTTATTTCCCCAATAGTATGGGGGTGCAAAGAGCTCCTGGGTTGGTGAGCACGTGGAGGTACTGGTAGAATAGCGTACCCCGAGGGGCATGGAAGCTCCATGTGCCCTTCTCTACACCTTGCCCTCGGTATCTCTTCCATCAGGATGTTTCCCTGTACCCTTTATCATGTCCTTTTATAATAAATCGATAAACAGTAAACTCTTCTCCCGAGTTCTGTGAGCCGCTCTAGCAGGTTCATTGAACCCAAGGGAGGATCATGGGAACCCCGATTCATAGCCCATTAGTCCGAAGCACAGGTAACAACTTGGACTTGCTGTAGGCATCTGAAGTGTGTGTGTGGGGGGGTTCTTGTGGGACTGAGCCCTCAACCTGTGGGATCCAATGCCATCTCTGGGTAGATGGTGCCAGAGTGAGTTAAAGTGTGGGACACCCAGCTGATGTCACAGAATTGCTTGGTGTGGGGAAAACCCTCACACATCTGGTATCGGAAGTGTTGAGGGAGTGCTAGCCATGTAAGAGGAAAGGAGACACAGGAGGAGAGTGGGCTTTTCCTAAAACACAGGCTAAGGGGAGTTAGTAGTGTTCTTGGCTGCACTGCCGAGTGAGAAATATGTACATGAGTGGGAGACCCGGACTATCAGGCCTTCGTGCTGTGGTGGGAGACTAAAGACCAGATGCACTGCCTCGTTTGTGTGCGGGGATGTTGCTGCTAAATGAGTGCAGACGGTAGAGTGAAAGATAATTTCCCCCACCTCTGCTTGATGTGCCGAAGGGGCTGGAATACCTTTGGGGGTGCTTGAGACTATCAAATAGGGCCCAATCAGAAGACAGAAACAGGGTACAGGAAAGGTTGACTATAAAGAATTGTTAAGTATACTAGGGGGTTGGGGTAACAAGGGATTGGCTAGTAAAAGGAAAGAAAACTCTGAAGAATACGAGATTCTGCAGGTGCCTGCCAAGGGAACTCCCTGGAGCCAGGCAGCAAAGCCCTCTCCTCCTGCACTGCCTCCCAGCGGTTCCTTTTGCACAGCTCTGGGACCCCGGGCCACCTGGCGAGGGAGGGATGCTCAGAGGGCCTGGCTCCATCCGGCAGCGCAGGAAATGAGTCCGCGCGGGAGCTGGAGATAATACACTCACCACCGGCACAGGAGCCAACACTTTAAAACCTAAGTCGAGACGAGTACCCGTTCACATGCCAGCTACGCTGCAAGGTTCTTACCGGTAGCTTGGCTTAGTGGCAAAACCGTGCCCGGCTGCTGCTGACTCCAACCCGCAGGGTGGCCGGCAACCCGCCGGACTGTCTGGCCTCGGCTGTAAAAGGCGGGGCCGCGATCCCGGTCACTGTTAAGGTGCTACGTTTCGTTCAGACAGAGCCCAGGCGTTGCTTGTCACAGCCTTTCCGCCTTCCTCAGGGTTTGAGTAACACAGGCGCTGGAGAGGAGGAAGTCTCAGAAAGGGGCTTCATTGAGACCCTGGGAATGAAGGGGCAAATTGAGAAAGAGAAAGGGAGGTGGCTTCGCCCCGCAGGCCCCGCCCCACCCACTGGCCACGCCCCAGAGCCCCTCCTCCACCAATATGCAGGCCCCGCCCTCACCTTCCTGCCGGCCCCGCCCCCATCCTCATCCGGTCCTCACCTTCCCGGGGCCCCGTTCCACCCGGCCGGGCGCTCTTCTCCTCACTGGCCCCGCCCCATCTCACAGGCCCCGCCCTCACCTTCCTGCCGGCCCCGTCCCACCCCGCCGGGCCCTCTTCTCCTCACTGGCCCCGCCCCATCTCACAGGCCCCGCCCTCACCTTCCTGCCGGCCCCGTCCCACCCCGCCGGGCCCTCTTCTCCTCACTGGCCCCGCCCCATCTCAAGGCCCGCCCCCACCTTCCTGACGGCCCCGCCCTCACCTTCCTGCCGGCCCCATTCCACCCGGCCGGGCGCTCTTCTTCTCACTGGCCCCGCCCCATCTCACAGGCCCCGCCCTCACCTTCCTGCCGGCCCCGTCCCACCCCGCCGGGCGCTCTTCTCCTCACTGGCCCCGCCCCATCTCAAGGCCCCGCCCCCACCTTCCTGCCGGCCCCGCCCTCACCTTCCTGCCGGCCCCGTTCCACCCGGCCGGGCGCTCTTCTCCTCACTGGCCCCGCCCCATCTCAAGGCCCCGCCCCCACCTTCCTGCCGGCCCCGCCCTCACCTTCCTGCCGGCCCCGTCCCACCCCGCCGGGCCCTCTTCTCCTCACTGGCCCCGCCCCATCTCAAGGCCCCGCCCCCACCTTCCTGCCGGCCCCGCCCTCACCTTCCTGCCGGCCCCGTTCCACCCGGCCGGGCGCTCTTCTCCTCACTGGCCCCGCCCCATCCCAAAGGCTCCGCCCTCCCCTTCCTGCCAGCCCTGCCCCCTTCCCTTTCCCGTCCCCACTTTCCTGCCCTTCCCCACAGACCCGCCCTCACCTTCCTGCCTGCCCGCCCTCCCCTACCCACCGGCCCCGCCCCTTCCCGATAGTCCCGTTCCTCCCACCAGCCCGGCCTCTTCTCCCTTCCTGTCGTCTACCTTGCTGCCGGCCCCGCCCTTCCTCCCTGCTAGTCCCGCCCCTTCCCGCAGGCCCCGCCTTCCAGCCCTCCCCTCCCCGCCAGCCACGCCCTCACCATACCCACAGCCCTTCCCGCGAGTCCCGCCCCTCCCACTGGCCCCCGCCCCTCCCACAGGCCACGCCCCTCACCTTCTGGCTGGCCCCTCCCCCGTTTCCTACCGCCCCGAGCGTGGCCCTCCCGAGCGCGAGGAGGCCGGGAAGTTGGCCGCCCTAAAGATGGCGGCAGAATTGAAAAGCTGGAGCCGCTCCTGTGGCCCTGGGGGGCAGGGGACGGCACGGGGGCGGGGCAGGCGCGCTCTCGCCGTCCCTGAAGGGCGTGGGGCGGGACTGGGGCGGCCTGAGGGGGCGGGGCAGAGCGGGCGCGTTCCCGGCGGCCCTGAGGGGTGGGGGCGGGGCGCGGGGCGGGGCGCGGGGCGCGGGGCGGGGCCGCGCCTCGGCCCGGAAGTGCGGGGTGCGGGGTGCGGGGCGCGGACGTCCCCTGGCGGCCGCGGACGGAGAGTGCGGCCGCGCGGGCGGGAGGCGCAGGAGCGGCGGCGGCGGCGGCCGCGGGGCCGGGCGAGCATGTAGCGGCCACGGGCGGCGCGGGGCTCCCGGGGCGGGCCGGGCCGCGGGGGCCGCTCGCGGCGACATGGAGGAGGAGGGCAAGAAGGGCAAGAAGGTGAGCGTGCGCGGGCGCGTGCTCCCGAGGGCCGGGCGGGGGCCGGGCGGGGGCCGGGCGGGGGGCGGGCTGGACCCCAGGGCCGGGCGGCGGGGCCGGCGCCGGGGGTGCACCGGGAGGGTCCCTCGGGGCCGCCCTTCGGCCAGCCGGCTGGGGCGCGGGGCGGCCCCACCGAGGGAGGTCTGACCGGAGGTCAGGCGCGGAGGGGTCGGGGGGCGCACACTGTGGGGGGAGAGCGTGGCCGGCGGGCCGGGGCTCCCCGGTGCACGGCGCGCGGTCGGGCCCGGCACTGGGCCGCGGGGCCGGTCTCCGCGGACGGGGTGGGAGACGAGCCCCCGGACAACGGGGTTAGGTGGTCCTCCGGCCGGCCCGCGCGGCGGGGGAGGAAGGGCCACGCCTTTCCGCCCCTTCCGGCCAGTGAGCCCCCGAACCCCGGCTTTGCACATGCCATGCCCGCGGGTCGGTGAGCAGGGGCTGCAGCGGAGCTGGCCCGCTCAGGGGCCGGGAAGTTTCCCAGGGCCGGTGTCCTCGAGACAATGGGGAGGCAGCTGCCTGGTTGACTTCAGCTTCGTGATGCCGAGTGAAAACAAGAGCTGTGCCTCGCGGTCCAGCCCGATCGCGGGCGCGCTTCGGCGCGAATTGTCGCCGAGCGCGTTCAGTGACGTTACGCTTGGCGGTTGGATTTCGGACACAGTTCGGGAGGCTCCTTAGTTCGTGTAGTTTTGAGAATGTGGCTTTAATTATAGGCTAGAGCAGTGGCAAAGAAACTCGTTTCCAGCAGACCGTAGTAGCTAAGCTGCGTTAAAATGGAAAACGGGTTTCAATGAAAGGTCTCTTTCGGGGAGAGGATTTTTAATGTGCTGGATTTCGTTAGTGTGCACCTCTCTGTGCCAGTTTCAGACAGACTTTGGTAGGTCCTCCGATCGTACAGCCCGTGCTGGCTGGAGCCAGCTGCGCCCTTCACTCGACTCATCCCCTCGTTTCACAAGGTGCCCACTTTTGAAAGGTTGTATTTGAAATCCGGTGTGGCCCGTGGTCCTCAGGGGATCGTGTGGTGCTTTCCCTCTCGCTTTCTTTCCTCCTCGTGTTATGTCGGGAACGTGCGTCTCATTAAAGTGTGCTACCAGTTGCAGTTACTTAAGTCTGGAAAACAGCCCGAGAAAGCGATTCAGCCTGCAAGCGCTAGACTGCAGAGGGATGCTGCCCACCCTAAAGGGGGAGAGCTGAGTAGAAGGCTCCGGAAGAAAGTCAGCCCATTGCATCCCTCCCTATTACAGGCAGGCAGGCAGGTGGGCAGGACCCACGCAGGAGCGCCTGTCCCCAGCGCTCTTGGCTGCCGGTGTTAGTCCTGGCCCAGCAGATCACCAGTCTTGGCCTCGAAGCATCTTCCACACTCAGGCCAGATGGTGCTATGTCCGTTCACTCCCTTTGAACGGACGCTAACCTATCTGTGATGAGGAGGCATGGGATAGACTGACTCCTTTTAGGGCCCTTTACGAGGTTTGGTAGAAACATCAGAATATTCAGCAGTGTTGGGAGAGACAAAGAATGAGTGAGACATTCCTGAAATAGAAGTGAGAATTTTTTAGTTGGGGGCAGTTTAAGATTTAGGCCTAGAGGGGCACATGGGTGGCTCAGTCGTTAAGCGTCTGCCTTCGGCTCAGGTCATGATCCCGGGGTCCTGGATCGAGCCCCGCATGGGGCTCCCTGCTCGGTGGGAAGCCTGCTTCTCCCTCTCCCACTCCCCCTGCTTGTGTTCCCTCTCTCGCTGGGTCTCTCTCTGTCAAATAAATAAATAAATAAATAATCTTAAAAAAAAAAAAGATTTAGGCCTAGAGAAGGTTAATGATGAATTTCATTGTGTCTGTTAGAGAAGATAATCACTTGTTACATAGTAGCCTAAGCCAGGAGCTCTGTGTTTTCTCTGTATTCTGCCCCTGCCCTAGCTCATTTTCCCACAGGCAGGCCAGCCGACAGCTCTGGAGTGTGAATTCCTATCCAGGCCACAACTTAGCACACTTTCCCTCTTGCTCTCTGCCAATCTCAAGCAGGCAGAGCCTGTCTGCTCTGCTTCTCCGTTCCATGTGAGGTCACCTCCAACTCATGAAATTTGGTGCTTACATTGTTCTCTTTATGGTCAATTAACCAGATTAATCTATTTTAAAAGTTATATCCACATTCAAGCTAAAATAGCAGAAGTAATGACCTAATAGTTTTATGAAAGTACAGTTTGGGGGCACCTGGGTGACTCAATTGGTTAAGCGACTGTCTTTGACTGAGGTCATGATCCTGGGGTCCTGGGATCCAGCCCCGCATCTGGCTCCCTGCTCAGCGAGGAGCCTGCTTCTCCCTCTGTGTGCTGTTCCCCCTGCTTGTGCTTTCTCTGTCAAATAAATAAAATCTTTTTTTTTTTAAGATTTTATTTATTTATTTGACTGAGAGAGACATAGCGAGAGAGGGAACACAAGCAGGGGGAGTGGGAGAGGGAGAAGCAGGCTTCCCGCGGAGCAGAGAGCCCGATGGGAGCAGAGAGCCCGATGCGGGGCTCGATCCCAGGACCCTGGGACCATGACCTGAGCTGAAGGCAGACGCTTAACGACTGAGCCACCCAGGCGTCCCTCAAATAAATAAAATCTTAAAAAAAAGAAAGTACAGTTTGGACATTTAAATTATCTCTTCAAGTTAGCTCTCTCAAAATTGCAGATTTAACCTTTATTTTTAATTTTAATTTTATTTTTTTTTTAAGTAAGCTCTAGGCCCATCATGCGGCTTGAACTCATGACCCTGAGATCAAGAGTCGCATGCTGTACCGACCGAGCAAGCCAGGTGCTGCCAGATTTAACCTTTAAAAATGTGGATTGGTAGGCTTTTTCAGGTCTTCAGACACTTGTCCTGGTGTTTTGTCAAGCAGTTATTCAGGTTTGTTCTAATGTGGCCCATTTATTTCCTTAGCATAGGAGTCAGTTAGCTGCCAGAGAATAAGTAGAACAGAGTGGGTTTCATATAAAGTGGCCCCAGGTACAGCGCTGCCCTTTCTTTCTTTCTTTCTTTCTTTCTTTCTTTCTTTCTTTCTTTCTTTCTTTCTTTCTTCCTTCCTTCCTTCCTTCCTTCCTTCCTTCCTTCCTTCCTTCCTTCCTTCCTTTCTTTCTTTCTTCTTTTTTGAGTGGGGTGGGGTGGGGTGGGGAGAAGAGAAGAGAGGGAGAGAGAATCTTAAGCAGACTCCATGCCCAGCCCAGAGCCCGATACGGGGCTCGATCTCACCACCCTGAGATCATGACCTGAGCTGAAATCAGGAGTCGGATGCTTAGCCGACTGAGCCACCCAGGCGCCCTCAGCCCTGTCCTTTCCTAGGCTACCCTAGCACATAGGATGAGGGTGACCTGAGCCCTTCTAATGTCCTTTGGAAAGTCCTGGCTGATGGGGATGTGGGAGGAGCCGGTCAGGAAATGAGCACGTCCTGGTGCATCTGGGGGATTCGTGTGTGGACCAAGAAGTCCACAGGCTCCTAGGGGCATGGGGCCTGGGGAGTAGGAATGACCACTGGGGGGTCACTCTCTCCACCCACATGTCCCCAGAGTGACTGATATCTTTCAGACCACAAATCCTGATTTGGGGTTTGGAGAATAAGGCTGCCTCCTTATAAAATGGACCCGAGTTCCATGAGTTCTGACACTGTTCCGTCAGGATGTAATTCTTTTTTGTGAGAAACTTAGGTGTATGCGTGAGTTGGATCATATGCTTGATCGGACGAGGACCCCAGCCTGTGGGAGGTCACCACCAGGCCTCTATGCTGTTCGGGTCCCGGCTTCTGCTGCTGGTCACACCTCTGGCAGCCATGCTTTCAACCTGAATGGCTAAATATTTTTATGTTAGGTTACTTTATTGTGCATTCCATAAATGGAAAAAAAGAAAGGTTATAAGGTACCCTGGAAATGTAGGACTGGATGTTAAGTAATAGCAGGGAGTTATTATTAATTTTGTTAGATAGAATGTCTGTATTACGTTTGGTCGAGTTCTGAGCTGATAGACAGACACGCTGAGCTATTTATAGGTAAAATCGTGGGATTCCTGAGATTGGCTTTACTCAGACTGGAAACACAACAGAGAGGAGATAGCTGAATGCTGTGGTCGTGGGTGTTCCCCATCCATTATTCTGTTTACTTGTGTGAATTTTTGAGTTTTCATATAAAAAGTGGGGAGAAAGCGATCCACCAGGTTATAGGCCCTGAATCATCAGCTCCTGTAGCTGCTGGACCATCCTCCCGGCAGTGTCTGTGAGGAACTGGGGGCTTGGCTGGACCAGTGTCTTTATACCCTTGTGGCTCCAGCTGTCAGCCAGCCTTCTCCACAGACGTGTGTGTGTGTATGTGTGTAGCTGAAATGGTACTTCATATAAGCAGTGCACTATGAGTTTTTTACTCTGTTCTTTTCTGGTTTTCCCATTAAACAAGTGCCAGTCACGATGTGTCACAGCCGTAACGTGGGTTAACACAGGGGCTTTGGGGTCTGTTTTATCTTTCCTCTCGGGGAGGTTTCACAGTGACTCTTGGGTGACCATGTGGTGACACCGAGCTGGGAGGCGGGCAGACAGGGACAAGAGGTGCCTGGCAGAGACCGTAGGGCCGGTGGAGGCCAGCAAGGCTCGTTTCGCTCTGATTTGGGGAGTTACTACTTATATAGTACCTGGTATTTGTCCATTTTCAACGTAAGGAACCGTAGTAGGGTCGCGGCCACCTTCAGACCCCATGACCCACTGGCCATGGTAGTGGCTCGAACCTCACGGGGCTTCTCTGTTCCTGCTCAGAGCATCGTTTGGGAAGAGCACCCTGGAGAGGAACACATTTCTTTCAGCGATGGTACCGCCGAGGGGACCGCTCTGAAGCGAGAGGGGCTGTCAGCATTGTGCCCGTGAGGTCGGGGACAAGTGCCTTCCATGGCGATGGGCTCGGTGACTGTGGTCACTGTGGGTCTTCCGTGTCTTCCTTTCTGTCAGCAGCAGCACCAGCCCGGCTCATCCCCACTCTCTGGTGAGAGTCAACAGCCAAGTCCTGCGGATCTGACAGCACGAAATCCTCCTGTTCCTTTATCCGAGCTCCTAGGACATGCTTTGCGCCTTTCAGAGCAGGGCTGAGGCCGCTGCGTCCTGTTTGGAGAGCAAGTGCCCACACAGCGCGGGAGAAGGGGACGCGGTGGGCGTCAGTGCATCCTGCACAGGGCCCGTGTGCATGGCGTTCAGAAGTGGGAGAGGTGCTGGGGGGGCCCTGAGCCCGGTGGAGGTGGGGGTTGGTCCTGGGTGCCGCGGAAGCTGCTGGGGATGTTTGTCTCTCCTTCTGACAGCGCCAGGACCAGATGCCGGGGACACAGATGAGCTCTATGGTCACAGGGCTGGAAGTGGGCCTCAGAGGACCCATGAGAGTGGAACTTTAGAGAAAGCGCGCTTTGATGAGAGCAAATCAGGACCCTTTTTGTTATGAAGGCATCAAGTACAAGCGTAGAGAAGATCCTGTAATAAAGCTCCTGTGCCCCAACCTCAGACATCATCAGTGCGCCAACAGCTTGTTTCTCATCCACCCCCGCTCCCCAGGTGCTCTGGGCTGAACCATTTTCCCCTCAAATCCACGGGGTGGAGTCCTGACCTCAGAACGGGACTGTATTTGGAGAGGGGTCTTCAAGAGGTGATTGAGGTAAAACGAGGTCACTAGGGTGGGCTCTACTCCAGTGTGACTGGGGTCCTCATCAGAAGAGGACATCAGGATGCAGACACACACGGAGGGACGACCACAAGAGGACCCGGGGAGGAGACGGCCATCTGCACGCCCAGGACAGGCCTCAGGAGGGACCGGCCCTGCCACACCTGGATCTGGGGCGTCCAGGACTGAGAGAGAATAGATGTGTGAGCCACCCAGTCCGGTGCTTTGTTAAAGCAGACTAAGACAGGTTATTTGGAAGCAAACCCTGGAGATCAGGGAGATGTGGCAGGAGTCCTGTGCGAGGACCATGTTGGGGAGCATTGGTCTTAGTCTAACCCAGAGGTTCTGAGCACCCGGTCTCTACGGTCACCTGACACACAGACAGGCTACTCAGAGTTGCAGGATGACCTGCGCGGTGCTCTGTGTCCTGACCCGCGGTCCATGCTGGCCCCTCCCGCTGCCAAGCTCTTGCTCTCCTCCCGCAGCCCAAGAAGAGCAGCTGCTTTTCATGGTTATGCAGGGAGTTTAGGTTTGGATTTGTCAAGTTAGAAATAGGAAGGAAATTTTCCCCTTAGCTCTGGCCCAGTGCCAGAAATGTTACTCTTTTTCCTCGGAAGTGTGCCTGAATGAATAGTAGCCGTTTTTTTGCCGGGCTTGTGCCAAGAATTAGGGCATTTGATTGTGGGCATTGGATGCGTGCAGTGGAAATAATCCCCTTCACTAAGTGCAGCAGGATGTTGGGATTTAGGCTTTTGTCCGAGGCTTAGGATGGTGGGTATCTTGTAACCTGGGAGGTGGGAAGGATCGTTGAACTCTGAAAGCGAGCATGGTCAGCGTGGCCGTGCCGAGCTCCTGTCCTTACAGTGGAGCAGCCCCCTCATGCGGGACCCGCTGATTCACCTGCTGCCTCTTGTGACTCGGGGAAGAAAGACACACACTTCTTTGACTCGTCACAGTTCCCCACACTGTCGGACCCACAACCCACTATGCCTCCTGTGCGTCCTCACCACTAACTGCAGTCCCGTGTGCTCTAGAACATTCCACGTTCTCTTGCTGTCCACCTGGCGCCGACGCAGCTTACGGGTCTAATGCTTGGACAGACCTGTGTGTCAGGTCTGTCATCCAGCGGGTCCCATGTCAGCGGATGTCCTAGGTCTAATTGCCAGGAGACATGTCCCTGTCAGTGGCTGTCACTGGTGTACATTCTGCGGTGTGACAGTAGCCGAAGCCGATGTGCCCTTCATACGTGGAGGTCAGACCCATGTCAGGCCCTGTTAGGCCTCCTCTCAGGGACGCCTGGGGGGCTCAGTCAGCGAAGCATCTGACTTCCGCTCAGGTCATGATCCCGGGGTCCTGGGATCGAGCCCCGCATCGGGCTCCCTGCTCAGTGGGAAGCCCGCTTCTCCCTCTGCCTCTGCCTCTGTCCCTGCTTGTGCTCTCTCTCTGTCAAATAAAGAAATAAAATCTATATATAAAAAAAGAAGGCTCCTCTCCCCCCAGGATTGAATCTTCTGCCCCCTCCTTGGAAGAAGAGTGTGCAGTCCACCCCCCAGCATTTGATTATGAACGTCCTTGGATCCAGGAGAGTTGAAAGGATTTTACAGCAAATCCCTGTCCACCCACCACCTAGATTCTACCATAAACGTTCGCTATGCACACCTACCCGTCTATCTCTGAACGCACCCGAAAACTCGCCCTGCCTCTCTGATGCATTTCAGGGTAAATTATAGACACCATTCCACTGCAATCTGGATATTTCAGCATGCCTATCCATAGCTGGAGTGCAATATCGTTCACAGTTTCTTTTGCTGTAAAATTTATATACACTGAAACGTATGCATCTTAAAAGTACATTAGCTAAACTCTGACACATGTCTACACCTGTGCAACCCAAAGCCCTGCCAAGAACTAGACCATTGTCATGATCCCTGGGTCCCGGGATCGAGCCCCACGTCGGGCTCCCTGCTCGGCGGAGAGCCTGCTTCTCCCTCTCCCTCTCCCTGCTGTTCTGCCTACTTGTGCTCTCGCTCTCTCTGTCAAATAAATAAATAAAATATTAGGGAAAAAAAAAAGAACTAGACCATTGCCTCACTCAGAAAGTCCCTCATGCCTCCTAGGACGCCTCTCCCTCCCCTGAGGCGGCCGCTGCTTCGATGGTGGGCACTCTAGACGGGCCTGTCGGGATTGGTTTCTGTTCGAGAACCTCACACACGTGGAATCAGGCAGTACATATTCTTTTTCTTTTTTTAAGATTTTATTTATTTACTTGAGAGAGTGAGCACGAGCAGGGCAGAGGGAGAGGGAGAAGCAGACTCCCTTGCTGAACAGGGAGCCCAATGCGGGGCTCAATCCCAGGACCCCGAGATCATGACCTGAGCCGAAACCAAGTGTGGGACGCTCAGTTGACTGAGCCACCCAGGCACCCCTTGTTATACCTTTTTAATCTAGTCTGGCACCTGGTACCTTTTGATTCTGCCTTCACATTTAATGTAATTATTGATAGGCTTGTGTTTGCCTCTTCCCTGTTTGTTTTCTGCTTCTCTTTTGTGCTTTGTTCCTCCTTCATCTGTCTTCTTTTGGGTCGAGTGCTTGTAGGGGTCTGTCGTGTTGCTCACCACTGTGTAGGTTGCAGGACGCACCCGTAACTTGTCCCAGACAGCCGTGAGTCACTGTCATGCTCTTTCTCGTCTGCTGAGAGAGCCCATCAGCAGTAGTGGTCCACGGACGCTGCCTCCTGTCTTTGCAGAACTTTTGACATTTTATTCCTGTACATGTAATAAAGCCAACATTATTTTTGCTGTAGACTATTGAATTTTTACTTTTTTATATTGAAATAATTTTAAGTTTGCAAAGAAGTTGGATAAATAGTACACAGAGTACCCAGTTACCTTTCACCCAGATCCCCCAATTGTTAACATTTCTAAGCTATTTAAGAAGCAATTGCATGGGGTGCCTGGGTGGCTCAGTCGGTGAAGCGTCTGCCTTCAGCTCAGGTCATGATCCCGGGGTCCTGGGATCGAGCCCCGAGTCAGGCTCTCTGCTCAGTGCGGAGTCTGCTTCTCCGTCTCCCTCCCCCTGCTCGTGCTCTCTCTCTCTCTCTCTCAGATAAATAAAAATCTTAAAAAAAAAGAAAAGAAGCAATGCAGACATGATGCCCCATGACCCTTCATCCTTCAGTGTGTGTTTCTCGGTACAAGGACCATCCCACCTCGGTCTAGAAACCATCCCCATCCAATTAGGAAAATCACATCAATCTTTTATTGCCATCTGATTCACAGACCCCATGCAAACTTGCTGACAGATGTCGATTTGCTCCATTTCTGGTGATGCTGACTCATCACTTACCAGGTTTCTGCATTTTTAAAAAAAGATTTATTATTTATTTGAGAGAGAGAACACACACAGAGACAGAGAGAACGAGCGTGCAGGGTGGAGGGGCAGAGGGAGAGAGTCTCAAGCCGACTCCATGCTGGGCGCAGAGCCCGACCTGGGGCTTGATCCCATGACCCCGAGATCATGACCTGAGCCGAAATCAAGAGTCAGATGCTCAACCACCTGTGCCACCCAGGTGCCCCAACCAGGTTTCTGCATTATTTCTTTTATTGAATTAATTTATTTATTTGAGAGGGGGAGAGAGAGAGAGAGAGAGAGAGAGAGAGAATGAATGGGGGAAGGGGCAGAGGGAGAGGGAGAAACAGACTCCCCGCTGAGCAGAGATCCCAATGCGGGGCTCGATCCCAGGACCCTGAGATCATGACCCGAGTTGAAGGCAGATGCTTAACCATCTGAGCCGCCCAGGCACCCCTAGGTTTTTGCATTTTAAAGTTCTTTGACTATAATTTTTTACTATTATTATTAACTTTGAAGCTCAAATTGTCCCAAACTCAACCAATAGGAGCCACTGTAGGCTGGCTCTGATGTCTTTTTATTTTTAATTCTGGTCAGAAACCCATAACCTACCATTTACCATCTTAACCACTTTTAAGTGTGCCGTTCAGTCATGTTAAGTGTATTCACGTTGGTGTGTGGCTGGTGACTTTTGACTAGTCCCCGGTATTCTTTGAGCTCTTGCTTACATTTGCTACAAGATGTTCTAGGCTATTCTGCTACTTTCCTGCCCCGGCCCACCGGAACCAGACATTTATCCGAGGATCCTGGTTGCTTTCAGTGGAAATGGTATCTAGAAACCAAGATCTGACTGTAGATGTGCTCATTGCTGTGGGGGTGTTACTTCTATTAGGGTACTAGGGACCTCTTTGGGGTTATTTCTTCTTGACGATTTTTTTTTGAGATCTTGCACTATACATATGTAGTTTCTTTATTCCTCATTGGGGCTCAGTGGCATTTTCCCTTATGGATTAATGCAATTCATTTCAACAATAGTCTGTTTATAGAATTGTACGTTGCCATTTTGCTCTAACGCAAAATGCAGAGATGAGCCGTCTACTAACATTTCACATGTGTGTACGTGTATCTATAGGATTAAGTCCTGAAAATGCAATTGTTAGGAAGCTTTATGTACATTTGTAATTTTCGTACATACTGATAAATTGTTCCCCATAGTAGTACCAGTTTTTATTCTTAACATCAACCTTTCAGAATGCATGTTTTCAAATATCCTTGCTCACATAACACATCACCAGACTTTTGAATACTTGCCAAGCCGATAGATGAAAATGGTATTTGCTAATAATTTTGGGTTTTACTTTCCAAAATGAACTTAAAATTTTTTCTTACTAAAAAACACATTTACAGCTCAGAAAAATAGCAAAATATATTCAAGAAAAAAGGAAAAAAAAATCCTGTCTGCTAGGAACAGGTATTAGAGCTTTTCAGATCCCTTTCCTAGGTGTGTCTACTTTTCTGTGCACGTACACAGTTTTACTTCCTTGGCTTCATTTATTTGACACTTGTTTAATGCCCAGTGGGTACAGTGCTTTCTGGGGAGTTGTTGCTGCCTTCCTGAAACTCCTTCACCATCTTTGGGGGGGCTCTTAGTGCCACAAGGTAAGAGAGACCTGAGTGCTGTAGGAAGGAGCACAGGGTGGTGGGTCAGGATGTGCACTGTGCAGAGTGAGTGGATTCTCTGAAGGGCCCACCCCCTTGTCGCTGGAACTCTGTCCTGTGGTTCTGTTGCTGGAGAAGCAGGCCCTCCCTGGCTCCCCCTGCTGGGCTGCTCCTTGTTGGCACAGATTTCTGTAGCTGCATCTGGCACGTGGAGAGACAAAGTGAGCACACCTTTGAGGTAAGTATCAGGAACAGAGTTATTTATCCTGGAAGGAGTCGAAGAGTCAGGGTAACTGGTATGGACATCCCTTAAGAAGATTCTGCTGTGTTTCAGTGCCTGTTACATAGAGACGTCTGTGGCCCCCATTTCTGGGGTGACCCTGGTGTGTCTACGTAGAGTGCTCTTGTGAGTTTATTCCTCGAGCTGGAGCTTTGCTGTAATTCCCAGGGGCAGAGAGCCCTGTCACTGGTACCTTACCACCTGGTATGCACAGAGAAGACATGCCACATCCACGAGTCTCCCAGCGTTCCCTGCTTGGGAACCCTCATTTCCAGAGCTCTTTGCACATGTCGGGGTCCTGCCTGCCATAAGAAACGTGTGCTTGGCTCCCAGTGCCACAGCATTTCGGGAGGGGCACAACGTGACTTTTTTTCGGGGTCCTGGACGACCGGCCTGCCTTGTCTCCCCAGTCAGTGGTGGCACATCATGGCCTCACCTCCCTCTCCCTCCATGGCTGGGTCTTGGCCACAGGAAGAGGGCACCTCTGATTGGTCTTCTGTGTGTTTTTTCTCATCTACTTCACTGCTCCTTTTCTCTGATCCCCAGGCCCCGAGTTCTTGCACACCTGGCCTTCACTGGCAAACGTCCTAACCTGTATAATGCAGGTCCTTCTGTTTGCGGTCTTGTAAAACGTGTGTTGTTTTCATGCCCCCCCCCCTTTTTTTTTACACTAAAGTTTGCAAGAATAGCACAAGGAGCTCCCGTGTACCTTCAGCGGAATTAATGTGGGCGGCATGCGCTGCAGAGGCAGGGTGGCGTGTGGGCTGCCCGTCCCTTGCCCTTGGCAGCTGCTCGGGCGTCTGTCTGAGGCTCCTGTGTGGCTTCTGTCACACTCCTCACTGCCTGCTCACCGGCGTGCGGCAGGTTTTCAGAGGCTTTCCTGTTGGGCTCCCCCTGGTCACCTGTCACTGTGGGGTCATCCTGACCCCGGTGGTGATGCTCTTGGCCTCACCAGCGGGCGCTTCCTGTCTGGGCGTGAGCGCGGGCTGCGTGGACGCGGTCGGGTCCTGCGGGGAGGAGCCTGCGTGGCCTCCAGGGATGGCGCTGACGCGGACAGGATGGCGGTCGTCAGGGGGCGCGGCCCTCCCGAGCCCGTGGTGTGGGTTCGAGGGTAGAGGGGCCCTCCGCTGTGTCCAGCCCTGCCCGGCTCCTGTTTCGGGAAGCCCTGGCCTTGTCCGTCAGTGAAGGGGCCCTTTCCCTCCCCTGCTGGGCTTGGCTGCGATGGGTTTCACTTACAGGCATGAGGTTGGGGGCCTCGTCAGAACTGGGGTAAAGCGGCCCCTGCTTTTTATTCTGTGTGCGCTCCTCTCGCTCACCCCGTTCCCTCTGTGGGCTCTCTTCTCACTGCATTCCCTGCGTATGCACGCCTCCCCCTCATCCCATTCCCTCTGTGGGTGCTCCTTCCCCTCAGCTTGCTCCCCCTGTTGGTTTCTGTGTGTTTGGCTCGAAGCGGCCGGGGATGCTAGCGGGGCAAGCTCTTGGGTCAGAAGGTTGGAAGAAGGTAGGTGCTGGGCAGGCCTGGGCTGCAGGGCTGGTGTTAGAGCTCCTGGCAGCTGTGAGGCTGGTCACAGGCACCCGGCATAGCGGGGGCTCGGCCTCACTGCTGCCCGACGTCCTTCTGCAGAGGTGTCTACAGGCGTTTGGCTGCCCTGGGAGGAGGTAGCCGAACGCCCAGACGTGGACACAGCGTACCCCGAGAGGTTGTGAGGTGTGGGCGTCCTCTCTTGTTGGTGGCTGTGGGGCCTGCATGTGCTGGGCTCTCCGTGGAGCTGTCCCGATGGCTCCCAGCGGGCTTTAGACTCTGCCTGTGTCCCGACTTGCCCTGCGCAGGTGTGCAGAAAGGACAGGTGACCCTTGCAGGTGGTTCTCTGGGAGCCATCAGTCTGCCACGACTCCCACCAGGAGGGAGGCCACCATGGCTTGGCACGTGCTGGCTTTGTGTGGCCGATGGAGAGTTCAGACGGGGCACCGTGGCTGGGTGCAGGCAAGCTGATTTTTGGCTTCTCCTCCAAGGGCACAGCTTCCTTCAGGAGGCCTGGCAGTGTCCGAGGTGGCGGGCCGTGCCAGGCGCTGTGGGGCCAGCAGCCCTCCTGGTCCAGACTCCGTGCACCAGTGGCTTCTGGCCGGGTGGGACCTCGGGCCCAGACGTGGGCTCAGTCGTGCATCTGGGCCCCTTTAGGGGTGCCAGCCGCTCTCAGCCATGCACTCGACGCCCTGGGGCTTCTCTTCCAGTTACTTGTGCTGATGAAAACAGCAAGTCCAGACGCACCACAGCCTGCGTTCTTGTCTGTATAGGAACATGCAGGGTGGGGGTAGCATGGGGGCCGCCCCCACCCCTCAGTTTCTGCACCCCAGGCTGGGCTCTGGCTCAGCTGCCATGTCCCCTGCCCACCTGTCAGCAGCCCCTCCGGCCAGCTTTGCTTGTCCCTCTGTCCCGTGGAGCTCTGGCCTATCACAGAAGAGAAGGTCCTGGTCCCAAGGGTAAGTGCATGCTCTAGGACTAGAGTTAGCAGAAACGTCTGAAACGTCTGTGAGGCAAACTCCTGAAACACAGAAACACGGGCTAGAAGAGGTGGAGAGACATCTGTGTTTGGATGGGATTGGTGGCCTCATGACTGTGTCCGTCCCCCTCCCCCCCCCCGCCCAATTAATTTATGATCCCAGGGAAAAGGTCACCGGGCTCTTCTCTGGAACCAGACTACGTGAGTGGAAGCTCACCTGAGTTATGAGCAAGCAAGAATAGCCAGAAAACTTCTGTGAAAAAGAAGAGCGACGCGAGAAGCAGCCTAGAATGGGTGGGGGGGCCGCGCCCCTGATGTCTTGTGATGAGCTGCGGGAACAGAGGGGAAAAGTCAGAAATAGGCCCTGCTCTGCAAGGAGCTGAGTGTGCAGGAGAGTGGAGAGATCTGATTCTTAGCGAGTGGCGTGGAGTAAGAGGGTCGCCATACAAAAAAGGATAAAATAGGTACCTGTACTCCAGGATGAGCAACAAATGGGCTCCGAAATTTAAATAAAATAAAAAAAGATTAAAAAATCTTTTAAGCCATAAAAGAAAAGACCAAAAGACCTGACCACATAAACATAAGCAAAGTAAAAAGACAAACGAAGAAAACATTATTTGCACCTTAAAAAACAAGGTAAATGTCTCCTAAATAAGGTGCTTCTAAAAAAAATGGAAAACAACAGCCAGGGGCTGAGGGGAAAAACAGGCGAGAGATGGGAACACAGGGTTTGCAGAAAGAGAAACACAAATGGCTTTTAAAAACATGTGAAAAGGCAAGTCAGACTCTTGAATAAAAGAGAAATGCAAATTCAAGTTGAGGGGCCACCTGTTCACCCCCCCCCCACTTCCCCCAGGCCAGCAGAAACCCCCGAGTTGGTCAGGCGTGAGGGAAGGGGCCTGCACAGCCCCAGACAGGGCATAGGGCAGTGCCTGACTCACCTGGTGCGTTGACTGACCCAGCATCCCGCTTCTCGCCTGGTGCGTTGACTGACCCAGCATCCCACTTCCAAAGACCTACCCCAAGGACGCATTGGCAAGAACAAGACATGGTTTGTGCATTGTGGCCCTACTTCATGTACAGGGGGCAGGTTCTCCAAGCCGTGCTGCACCCACACGGTGGGTTTTGGGGCAGCGCAGCTGGAGAGAGGGGTCCCCTGAGCCCTTTGAGTGGGCTCCAGGACATGCATGTGCAGGTACTCACTCTGATAGTTTTTAAATGGTTACCTGGCGGCCAGGAGGGTGTGACCTCTGAGCCTAGGCCTCATGACCGTGCAACCATCTCATGTTCTATAATATTACAAGTTGAATAAAAGTTTTTTTTTTCTTTTTAATTTTTATTTATTTGACACAGAGACAGCAAGAGAGGGAACACAAGCAGGGGGAGTGGGAGAGGGGGAGGAGCAGGCTTCCCGTAGAACAGGGAGCCAGATGCAGAGCTCCATCCCAGGACCCTGGGATCATGACCTGAGCCGAAGGCAGATGCTTAACGACGGAGCCGCCCAGGCGCCCCTGAATAAAAGCTTCTTAAAACGTCACTTAAAAATATGTATTAAAAATGGTATAAAGCCACAAAAAGGCATAACTCCTTAGAGGAGAGCTATTTCAAGTTATGAAATCATAGACATGTGACAGCACACCCCCTGTGGGATACTGGGGGAGGACAAGAGGTACAAAAAGCCCCAAATTGTTTTCAGTAACCATATTGGTACTAAGACTGGTGTTGTCATTCTGCGCCTGCCCCGTATGTTGTAGGATGCAGGGGCAGTGAGTTAGGTTAGCATCCTTACACACGGACTCCCAGCATGGGACTCAGGGCAGAGCACACCAAAGGGGGTGATCCGTAACCTTGTAATCCCAAATTTGAGTTGGAAATGTCACTCTGAGCTCCTAAGGTCTTTTCAACACAGAAAGCTTATGTCCTTACTCTCTGGTTGAAGAGAGTAAGTGATAGAAGCACCAGTGAGCACCCTTGGTGCCTGCAGGACTGGAAACAGCATTTTCCTCCAGAAGCGGCTCTTCCCCCGCCTGAGCTGTCCCCCCGCCCCCCAAGCTGTTCCCTGCCTGAGATGTTCCTCATCACAGCTGTCCCTCACCTGAGCTGTCCCTGGTCTGAGCTGTCCCCTGCCTGAGCTATCCTTGGTCTGAGCTGTCCCCTGCCTGAGCTGTCCCTGGTCTGAGCTGTCCCCTGCCTGAGCTATCCTTGGTCTGAGCTGTCCCCTGCCTGAGCTGTCTCTGGTGTGAGCTGTCCCCTGCCTGAGCTGTCCCCGGTCTGAGCTGTCCCTCACCTGAGCTGTCCCTGGTCTGAGCTGTCCCCTGCCTGAGCTATCCTTGGTCTGAGCTGTCCCCTGCCTGAGCTGTCTCTGGTGTGAGCTGTCCCCTGCCTGAGCTGTCCCCGGTCTGAGCTGTCCCTCACCTGAGCTGTCCCTGGTCTGAGCTGTCCCCTGCCTGAGCTGTCCCTGGTCTGAGCTGTCCCCTGCCTGAGCTATCCTTGGTCTGAGCTGTCCCCTGCCTGAGCTGTCTCTGGTGTGAGCTGTCCCCTGCCTGAGCTGTCCCCGGTCTGAGCTGTTCCCTGCCTGAGCTGTCCCTGGTCTGAGCTGTCCCCTGCCTGAGCTATCCTTGGTCTGAGCTGTCCCCTGCCTGAGCTGTCTCTGGTGTGAGCTGTCCCCTGCCTGAGCTGTCCCCGGTCTGAGCTGTTCCCTGCCTGAGCTGTCCCTCACCTGAGCTGTTGCCGGTCTGAGCTGTCCCTCACCTGAGCTGTCCCTGGTGTGAGCTGTCCCCTGCCTGAGCTGTCTCTGGTGTGAGCTGTCCCCTGCCTGAGCTGTCCCCGGTCTGAGCTGTTCCCTGCCTGAGCTGTCCCTGGTCTGAGCTGTTCCCCACCAGAGTTGTCCCCCGCCTGAGCTGTCCCCCACTGCTGGCCAGAGGAGGGGCCTTCTGAGCATCCACAAGGCGATGGCTGTGGTTCGTTCCTGTTCACCTTTGGCGACTGTTAAGGAACAGTGTTACTTTGATAGCTGTGACCAGAGAGAAAGGAGGAAGCATTTAACTTGGCTATTCTGACTGAGCTGAGGATGTGTGGTGGGTGAGGGATGACACAGGGGTTCCAAGTGAAACACTCAACCTGTTTCTTGTAGGTTTGCGCTGAGCTTATTTTATTTGGGGAGTTGGGGTGCTGGGTCTTTGGCAATGTTGTGAGCCGTGGAGAACTAAGACTGCTGGTCAGAACTCATGTCCACCTTCATCCTCCCACTTGCTTTTCATTTTCTTCTTTTTCTTTTTAATCTTTTGTCAGTTTTGTTAATTTTCTTTTTTTTTTTTAAGATTTTATTTATTTATTTGTCAGAGAGAGAGAGACAGCTAGAGAGGGAACACAAGCAGGGGGAGTGGGAGAGGGAGAAGCAGGCCCCCCGCAGAGCAGGGAGCCCGACGCAGGGCTCGATCCCAGAACCCTGGGATCACGACCCGAGCCGAAGGCAGACGCTTAACGACTGAGCCACCCAGGCGCCCCTGCTGTTCTGTTTTAATTTGGACCCATTGCTGTGTTGGCTCAGTGCGTGACTCACCCTGTGATTAGGTCATCGTGTGTCTGGGTCACTTGCATGGTCCCCTGGAGTCCACATCTTTTTCTCTCCTGGACACTTTTGCTGGTAGTACATCCTCTAGTATGTTTTTCAAAGAGAGGTTTTAGGTGTAAATGTTCCAAGGCACTTCAAATATGAACGTAACGTTATTTTGCTTGAACTCGATGGACAGTTTGACTTCATATTAACTTCTGGCCTCAAACGAATTTCCCCTGAGAGCTTTACGGGGATGCTGCTCTGATCTTGTTCCGGTTCCCTCTTGGAGCGCTGCAGTCTTAGGAGGCTGGCTCTGTGTGTCTGCAGTCCGTCTGTCCCCGCTGGCCTTGGTACGAGGGCGTTTCCGTCTGTAGAGCCTGTCCTGCATCGCTGTCTTCAGGGGTTGTGTCCCTTCTGGTCCCCTCCCAGGTCACCAACAGACTGTATGGGTCCAGCCTCCGTGACCTGTAGTATTTGTCGTATCTTCCTATTTTCCATGTTTTGCTTTGTGTTCTAGGATGGGATGAGCCAACTTTTCACATGAAAAGGGCCACGTAGTGACTGGGTTAGGTCTCCTGGGCCCAGAGGTGAAATCAGGGATGTTGGTAGGTATTCTTCAAGCAGAGAGGGAACACATTTCCACAACCATTTTTTTTTTTTAAGATTTTATTTATTTATTCATTTGAGAGAGCACACAAGTGAGCGAGAGAGAGCACATGAGAGGGGGGAGGGTCAGAGGGAGAAGCAGACTCCCCGCAGAGCAGGGAGCCCGATGTGGGACTCGATCCCAGGACTCCAGGATCGTGACCTGAGCCAAAGGCAGTCGCCTAACCAACTGAGCCACCCGGGCGCCCCTATTTATTTATTTTTTAAAGATTTTATTTATTTGAGAGAGAGAGTGAGAGACAGCACAAGAGGGAAGAGGGTCAGAGGGAGAAGCAGACCCCCTGCCGAGCAGGGAGCCCGATGCGGGACTCGATCCCGGGACTCCGGGATCATGACCTGAGCCGAAGGCAGTCGCTTAACCGACTGAGCCACCCAGGCGCCCAAGGCTGATCAATTTTAAATAGCTTTAAGTCTCTGTTGAAATAATCCTGGCTTCTACCAGAGAAGGCACAGAAAGCTATTTTTTTTTTTAAGATTTTATTTATTTATTCGGGAGAGAGAATGAGAGACAGCACGAAAGGGAAGAGAGTCAGAGGGAGAAGCAGACCCCCTGCCGAGCAGGGAGCCCGATGCGGGACTCGATCCTGGGACTCCGGGATCATGACCTGAGCGGAAGGCAGACCTTTCACCGACTGAGCCACCCGGGCGCCCTCACTGGCGAAGAGCACAGTGCGATCACCGTCGAGGACAGTTTGCTTGTGATGCGGCCCTACCGAGACCGGGGGGTGGAATTGTCTTGGGGGCTGGTGCGTTGTTTGAGTGGGCTTCGGAGTGAGCGCTGTCGGCACACTGGCTGGAATGTCCGTTTGTAGGGGGTCTCGGCTGTGGGCTGCCTCCCGGTCGCTGGTTTCAGCCGTGGGAGCGGCTGCTCTCTGCTGGCCTCTGCATCTCGACACCCTTGCTTGCTGTATGTCACCGCCGCGTTTGAGGGCAGCCCTCCCGGGACGCCCGCAAGGGGCCGTGCGTCCATCCCTGTGTCTGGTCTGCGGTGCCTGCCGTGCGCTCGCTGGCCTTGCTCTTGCTCGCCCAGCGGGCGACCGTGGCATCTGTGAAAGCAGGCCACCTGGCTGGGGGCGCCACCGGGGTGTCCGGTAGTTGTGCCCATCCTGGGGACCGCTCTGCACTGGCCCTCCTCGGTCCTGCTGCACCGGGGTATCTTGGAGGAAGAAGGAGATGTTCGCACCCAGGGCACGTGCCGCCCCAGGTCCCTCAGGAGATAAAGGGACAGTCTGGTCGATGCCGGGCTTTATTTGAGCACATGTGGTTCGGGGCCACCTCCCTGTCCTGCGCGCCTTCTGCGTCTGTGACGCGCGTGCTCATCCTTGGGGCGATTGGGGTGATTGCTTCGGAGCCCTCGGTCTTCTCAGTCCAGAAGTACTGAACTTCAGTACGGTTTAAGTGGAACCCCGTGAAAAGGCCATTTTTATGGGCAAAAATCTGTTGAAATGCCAGCACTTTGGTTTGGTTCATCCTAATAACAGACTTGTGTTGTACTTGTGAAGTCTATTGATCTGTGAGCACACACGGTCACTCCGATGAACCAGACGCTTACTTACATAGCCTTTCCTGTTGACAGGCTGTTCTGGAATATTCCACGTCAGGCCTCCCCATCAGCACACTAGCTTCTGCTATCTAGATGGGGAGGTTTGACCCTAAAGACGTTGAAAGGAACTTGCTCGGAAACATGCTCTTCTGTGTCACGTGGGGAACTCAAACTCGGGAGTCCCGGGGGACACAGAGGCTGTTGCAGGCTGAGGGCTCCGCGGGCGCACTCTGCCCCCGCCCTGAGCACGGGTGGGGTCCGGGTTTGCTTGGTCACTCTTGTTAGCAGTGGAGTTGCAGAGTGGCTGGACTTCCAGAATAACGTCCTTCAGCGGACCACACGGCACTGGCTAGAAGTGTGGGGAGGCCGCCGTGGGCACGAGAGCTCCTGACCACCTCCAGCACACGGCGCTTTACTCGGATCTTTTTGTGCTCGCGGCCGTTGGATTTGGCCAGCAGTTTGAGGTGCTGCCTGTCTCTTACCCTTTTTAACAAATGGTAAACAGCTTCAGTGGGGTTTGCAGAAGGAAGCTGTGGTTTCTGGTCTTCCTGTTCATTCACATATTTTTTTCAGAGGGAGGGCTAACATCTGACCATATTTTTCAACAAGATCAGAAGTGAACAGAGGAGAATGCACAGTAACTTTCGGCAGAGGGGGAGGAACCAGAGCTCCTCCTCAGACTTTCCAGCGGGTGCCCCATGGAGAACGAGGTAGGTGCAAGTCCAGCGGGGAAGGAGCCGGCCAGAACGAGCGTGTGGGCCCGTCGGGGGTGTGCTCATGAGCCAGGGTGACCCAGGCCCACGATCCCCGCTTTGGGAAGAGGGGAGGAGGGTTCCCTCTGGCTTCCGGGTCTGAGAAGCAGTGGCTGGTGGCGGTCGGTGAACAGATGAGGAGGGCCCACCCATCTTAACCCAAGGAGTAGGAGGCCTAGGTGTCCCATCTGCGGGGGAAGAGCAGGTTTCACGTGGATCTGTGGTTGGTTAGGATGCAGGATCTGAGTAGGAATGTGATTTAGGGAAAGGGTGAAGACAAAGAGCCCACTGCGCCGGTAGACACACATCCAGAATGTTGTCTGTGCCAGGACCCCACAGAAGTTGCGTGTGCCCCCTGCGCAAGCCGTCGGGGGCCCTGAGGTGGGGGCCTTGCAGTCTGGGGAAGGCTGGAGGGCGCGGGCTGTGTCCTGCTCCTCCTGGGCATCTAGCCCCTCAAACAGGTTCTCTTCCTGTTGGTGGGCACTTCGTGCCGAAGATTTCTTTAAAAGCACATCTGTTGACCCGCGTAGCCGAGAATGCTGGTAGTTAGTTGATACTAAGATGAGCCCGGGGGTGAGTCTGGGGGCGCCTGGCTGGCTCTGCTGGAGGAGCCTGCGACTCGTGATGTCGGGGTTGTGAGTTGGAGCCCCGCACGGGGTGTAGCGAAGACCTAAAAGTCTTAAAAACAAGAAAAGGTTGGGCGTGAAACGAAGGTGCTCTGTGGCTAGAAGCTCGAGGGAGAGGATGTGCCAGGGTGCCGAGTGCGCCCGCTGGCTGCCCGGCCTCGGGTTTCTGCCGAAACGGGCCCGCGATCTGTTTGCCCGACCACCGCTCTGGCCTCGGTGCTTCCCCGGGCTTGACCGCAGCCCGCCGGGCCCTGGGGGGGGGGACGGAGGCTCCCTCACGTGGCAGCCCCAGGGTCGGGCATCGACCACGCGCTTGTTAGACATTTGCTGAATGCTGGACTGAAGGACACCCGCGGCCTTGCACTTGGAAAGGGTTTGTTTGGGGGCAGTTTTGTATCAACCGAAGGATCGGTAAGATAGTCCTCGAGAACGTGTGGACCTGCACCAAGGCGCTCAGGGTGCTCTACGCGGTCCCTCGCCTCCTGGCTGCTGGGGCCTCGTGCAGGGCACGCCGAGCCTAGCGCTATGCACATGGAGCCAGCTGGTGTGTCGCCTTATGATTAGCTCTGGCCTCAAGTGGAGACCACTGGCCCATGAGTGGTTGTGCTGGTTCTTTCAGAGATGCATTGCTCGTTGTCAGTTAGATGCTCCGGCAGAGACGTTGGCCTCCGAGAATTTACGTAGGAGACACACTTGCTCAGAGCCCGGACGCCCCAGGTGAGCAGAGAAGCCGAGCTTCAGCCCTGCAAAGTCAGGGCTTCCTCTGGGAAGCACTCAGCAGCCAGAACTGAGTGTTTAAGAGCGACCTTCTAGGTCCCCAACTTTAAAGGTGGTTTCAGGCACGGAATGGAAGGTATTGTAAGCCTAGGTAAGGACCTAGGGCTCGTTCCCAAGCCAGTTCGGAAAGTTCCCCTCGGTTATAGAAACGGCAGATGTTCTGTGTGCCACAGAAGGCCCGCATCCCTGCCCCCGCCCCGGACTGGACCCTCAGGGTCCCTTCTCTTCACAGAAGATTCAGGCTTAGGTGGACCCCAGGCCACACCCAGTGCCGGGCTCCATTCTTTTTTTTTTTTTTTTAAAGATTTTATTTATTTATTTGAGAGAGAGAGAGAATGAGAGAGAGCACATGAGAGGGGGGAGGGTCAGAGGGAGAAGCAGACTCCCTGCTGAGCAGGGAGCCGATGCGGGACTCGATCCAGGGACTCCAGGATCATGACCCGAGCCGAAGGCAGTCGCTTAACCGACTGAGCCACCCAGGCGCCCAACCGGGCTCCATTCTTGAAGGGAAATTGTACTCAGCATCGTGCTCCTTCTGGGGGCTGAGTTCATCCTTTGCCTTCCGGGGTCAGGGATTATGAGATCCTTTTGGTGAAAACGATGAACATCAGCGCTCAGTAAAAATTCCTGTTGAGCGAAGAAGGGGCACTGGTACCACCAGAAACGCTTTTAAAACTCGACGTCTTGATTTGCAGAATAGTCCAGAAATGAATCGTGTGATCTGAACACGCCGGGCCTCAGATCGTGTGGTCGTGTTCGGGAACCCTGCTTCTGGGTCAGAATTTCTGAATTGTCTCTCCATGTGTTTTCTTAGCCAGAACCTCACTTTACATTTTCACGTTGAAGAGCGACGTCCGTTCCCAAAGCCGGGGTGCCCTCTTGGTCGCGGCGTGTCTGCAGAGGCGGAGGGCCCCGCGTCCTGCGGCCGGCAGGGAACTCGCCGCTGACCCGCGCTCGGGTGGCAGTGGGAAGGGGCAGCTTTGCCGCGAGCCGTTCCTCTACCCAGGGTTTCAGTGTTCCACTTTCTGGGAAAGCTCGTGCGCCACTGGGGTAAAAGCCGGTGGCGTGGGCATTCAGGGCTCCGCACAGAGGCTGTCCCCACCGGGCTGTGCTTGGCCGGCGGGTCAGGCCTCGCGGGCTCGGGCCTTGTTGCCACGGCGACACCTTTGCAGGCAGGGCCGTCGCCACTGACGTGTGCCTCTGGGCGTGTGCCTCTGGGCGCAGGTTTCCATCCTGCGTTCAGTGCCTGTCACCTGCTCTGGGCTCACTGCCCGGCCTGCCTGTGCTCTCTTGACGTAGGAGCCGTCTCGTTCCCCCACGGGGCCTTCCCATGCCTGGGCAGCGTGGGCACCGAGTGTTCGCTGACCAGCACTTACCCCTCCCCCGGGTGCCAGGGTCCCGCGCGGGGTCCCAAGGGGTGGCGGCCGAGGAGGACGGGGTGGGGCTCCGCCTCTGGAGTGGCGGCCCTTGGGCAGGCGGGGGCCTCTGGAGTGGGCTGTCGGGTTTTCTCGCGCTGCAGGGGCCGTGCAGGGGCTGCTGACCCGCCGCAGAGGGTCTGTGTTCAGGGTGGGCTGCAGGGCTGAGGCCCGGCGTCCCTCCCAGCACGGGCCAATTGTGTGCGCTGACTGCGATTTTGTGAGCTGTACCTCACGCACGGGGGGCAGCATGGGTTGCGTGCGATCTGTGGATCTGGTGATTTGCTGTGGGCGTCACAGTCAGAGGCTGACCTCGCAGACCTGTCCTCTCACAGTTGATTTCCGTTGCTCCCAGGAGCAGAGGTGGAGAGAGGTGGGAGAGCGCGTGTGAGTGGCTGTGTGTGCCGCTGGTTCAGACCCGCCCTCAGCCTGTGCCCCTGCTGGTCATGATCAGGAGGGCGAGCCTTGTGGGGTCACCAGGGGGAGAGGGTGTGGGCACAGACGTCTGCGTCTGTGGGGCTCGCACGTCTCGAGAGGGTCAAGCTTTGCACGTGCCCGTCACAGGAACTGGGAGGTGCTCTGTGTACGGAAGGCAGGGGTCAGGAATGGCCCTGCTGACCGGGATGCGGGCCAGAGAGGCAGCCCCAGTCCCGCGTGGCCTGCCTGCCTGGGGTAGGGCTGGTGAAACGTGGTGTTCGCTTTACCACATTTCCAGGGTCATTTTCTTTTCTTTTTTTTTTTTTTAAAGATTTTATTTATTTATTTGACAGAAAGAGAGAGAGAGAGCCCAAGTAGGCAGAGAAGCAGGCAGAGGGAGAGGGAGAAGCAGGCTCCCCACTGAGCAGGGAGCCCGATGCGGGACTCGATCCCAGGACCCTGGGATCATGACCTGAGCCGAAGGCAGACGCTTAACGACTGAGCCACCCAGGCGCCCTTAATTAAAAAAATATATATTTTTTTTATTTATTTTGAGAGAGCTAGCACACAAGTGAGAGAGCACAAGCAGGGGGAAGGGCAGAGGGAGAAGCAGGCTCCCTGCCGAGCAGGGAGCCCGACGCAATGCGGAACTGGATCCCGGGACCCTGGGATCATGACCTGAGCCGAAGGCAGACGCTTAGCGACTGAGCCACCCAGGCGCCCTCCAGGGTCATTTTCAACTTAAAATGCCCTGAGGGTGTTTGGCCGATTGCAGGTGACCGTTTCCCACCATTCCCCACATGTGCCGCGCACCTGCTCTGAGGCCCCAGGCTTTCACGCAGAGTACCCCCCACTTTTGGCCACACCCCTAACTTGTGCAGGCCTGAAACTCCCAGGGGTTGAAGAGAAGGGAGCCTGGACAGACCCCAGGGGCGGGCAGGCTCCCCGGAGATGCTCCCTTCCTTCTGCAGTGCGTCCGTGTGCCTCTGAGGCCCTGGGCAGCTTGTCTCAGCTGAAGTGTGAGCATCTGTAGGCAGGAGGGGCTCTCATCCTTACGTAAAGACCTTGCTGAGGTGGAAACTGGAAATATAAAGAGTAGAGGGATAAGTAAATGAAGCTCCGTGGAGACATCATCCAGCTTCGGTGGCAGCCTTAGCCCCCTCACCCTGGAGGGGCTGCGTGGAGGGGTGTGGGAGTGGGAACCAGGAGGTGCTCTGGGGTGTGTGGGTGGGGTGCTCTAAGTCAGGGAGGGGTGCTCCCAGGTGGGGGGCTGCTTAAGGGCAGAGTGTGCTGGTGGGTGCAGGTGGGAGAGACCCCGAGGCCTTGACTGCCTTTGTGGGGGGTCAGTGCACCTGTTTACCCACCGCCTGCGAGGCTGATGGGTTGGTGAGGAGCCTCACGGCTTCAAAGGTCACGGCACTGGTTTGTGCGGGACTCGGCCTACGGCTGAACTTCCCCCACGCGCAGGAGAAGCTCGTAAGGACCGGTCGGTGACAGAGGTATGCAGCTCGTCTCTGTTGTTCCTGTGAGGGTGGGTCCGAGCCGAGCCTGTGGGTCCTGGCTACGGTCGGGCGCCGGGCCGTCTGGGCAGGTGGGCTGCCTCCTTGGTCTGAGGGGGACTTTGGGTCCCTGTGTGGTGGTTCCCTGCCCAGGCCGTGCGTTGGCATCTCGCTTTCTCCGGTTTGTATTCCTTTGGGGTGGCTGGAAGCAGTGAGCCTGCACCTGTCTGCGAGCAGGTGTGTGGTGACCACGGCAGGGGAGGGGCTCCCTGGCGGGGTCCCAGGGCAGGGACACCAGGCCCGCTCCTGGGCCCCCTGGCTCACGCTCTGTAGGTTTACTTTGGGGGGAGGATTAGCCTCCCTCGTGCGCGTCGCCCAGTGCGGCCAGCCCCCCGGGGCAGGGAGGCCCTGGCGGCGGGAAGGGCACGCGGAGCGCAGGTGTGGACGCAGGCAGCGGCTGGGCTCTCGGCCGCCGAGCTGCATCCCTTGTTGAGGCCGCGGTGCCTGCTCCGGGCTCCTGGAGCGAGGGGACCTGCCGGAGCCAGGGGCTGGGGTGGCGCTACGTTGCTGTCTTCTGGGGGATCCTCCCCCGTCCCGCCCCCCCCTGAGCCGCCAGATTACTCGCCTGGAGAGGCGCCCTTGCCCTTCGAGCGCGAGAGCGGTGGAGGGCCGGCCCCTCCCCCAGCCCCTCCCCCCGGCCCCACCCCCAGCCCCTCCCCCGGCCCCTCCCCCAGCCCCTCCCCCGGCCCCAGCGGCGTTCCCGGTGCCGTCCTCCCGGCCGCGCGCGCAGCCCCTTTGCATGGGGACCGTGGTGGTGGCTCGGCCGCTTTGGCTGGTGCGCCGTGGGGCCCACGGAGCCTTCGTGAATAACGACCTCCAACCCTTGCCGTTTCTGCCTGCAGCCTGGAATTGTGTCTCCGTTTAAACGAGTATTCCTAAAAGGTGAAAAGAGTAGAGATAAGAAAGCGCATGAGAAGGTGACAGAGCGGCGCCCTCTGCACACTGTGGCGCTGTCCCTGCCGGAACGCGTGGAGCCCGACAGACTGCTGAGCGACTACATCGAGAAGGAGGTGAAGGTAAGTCCGGCCGCCCGAGGCGCCTGTCTGCTGGGGCGGGTGACCGCTCACGCTCCGCGCGCCTGTCTGCTGGCCCCATTTCCAGCGCTTTCCGTGGGAGCGGCCGCCTCCTTTCTCTCGAGGGCGGGCGCGTGTTGTCTTCCGCGTGTTGTGGTCACGGCCGAGGGCGCGGGTCTCCCAAACCCTGTCCAGTCCTGTGCGCGGGCACCTGCGGGTAAGCGTGGCGCACGCGGCCCCCCACACGGCCCCCTGGTGAAAAGGAGCCAGGGCGAGGGGCTGCGGCCTCGAGGTGGGGGGGGGGGTGGTCCGTCAGGAGCGTGGTGCCTGCGCTTGGAGGGGGCGCCGGGGAAGGTGGGGGAGCGGAGTTCACGGAGCCAGCTGGACCGAGGGCTCTCAGAGGATGCGGTGGTCCAGCCCGACCCCCGGCCGGGGAGGGTGTGGGGTGGTTGGTGTCCTTGGAGGGGTTTCTGCTCTCGCCTGGCCATCAGGTGACGGGGGAGGTGGGTGGTGTCCCTGGCAGAGACGGGGGACTGGGGAGGCTCAGGCATGGGGACACTTGGCACAGAGGAGGGTTGGAGCGACCCCAAGTGAAGACCACATGAAGCCCGTGTACGGAGTGGAGAGTCCCCCGCCCCTCTCCCTGCCGAGCCTCCAGAACGTTCGCCTGCCCACACGCGATCCCCAGGGTGCCTTCAGGGGGAAGCCGGGGTTACCGCCCCCCAGCCCGAGCGCAGCTGCGGCCGGTGACACTTCTGTCGGGGGCAGCGCGGATTCATACACGTCCAAGGACATAGAGCCCACGGCAAACACGAGAGGCAAGTGTGAATGTGGCCACAGCCATGCAGGAAACGGGGTGTGTGTGAATGTAACGTCCTCGGAGAGGTAAGAGCAAGCACCGTGAACTCTGAGGTAACAGGCTCCACTTCTAAATAAAGAGCTGCAGACGGGGCTTTTGGAACGAGAGGTACGTCCGTGTGTGTCTTAAAGTGTTCATTACAGGGGTTGAACGAAAGTCAGGAAAGGCACCCAGAAAGAACGACCGGAAGGTGAAGAGAGAGGGAATTAGCGGGAGACAGAAAGAGCAAAAGGAGATTGTAGGGTCGACCCCGGAGGCCCCGCAGGGGTGGAGGAGGAGAGGCGGCCTCCGGGTGGTGATGCGGGACCTGTTGCAGAGCGTGACCTCGCAGGATGAAGGGGTCCCGCCACGGTGACCAGGCCGACCCTGTCCTGAGGGAGCCACCAGAGGACATGCTGCCTCACGGCATGGGACACACCACGAAGGCGGAGACGTGGGTCCAGGGCCAGGGTTCCACCCAGAAAGGAGCCGGGAGGATTCCGGGCCGGGCGGAAGAGCCCAGGCCCTGGCGAGACTCGGGACTGGGCCCGAGTGCCTGTGGGAGAGGGGGCAGGATGTTTTTTATGCGTTTGGGTAGGGGCTGGGGAAGAACCGGGGAGAGTCAGAGCCGTGCCTGAGGACAGGGCAGGTGCGGGAGAAGGTGGCCCCTATGAAACCCCGCAAGGTAAAAGTTGGGGATTTCTGCTTCCAGAAGGTGGGGTGCGTGTATGTGCCTCCCCCTGGGCCTCCTTCTTGGTACAGCTACAATCCTGGATGTGGCGCGTGCAGCGACCTCGAGCTCCTCTGCAAGGCGGACGCAAGGCAGACCCACAGGGACCTGGGGGCCCCAGCTGAGGCCCCCAACTTCTCTCTGTCCTCATGTATCCCAGGCGTGGAGTCGAAGAGGCCGGCAACCCAGAAGCACAGACAGGTGTGGACAGACCCCAATGAAAGCCACTCCGTCTGGACAAAAGACCAGCAAAGGGGTGCCAGCCAAGGCCGAGCGGCGGCCAGCGCCCACCCCGGAGGAGGCCAGGCCGGGAGCAGGGACTTTCTCCCCTATGAACCCGGGTGGGACTGGGGTGTCCGTGGGGTCCCAGGGGAGCCAGAATGCCCGCCATGACCCGCGGGACAGAGGAGCCCCCTTGGCGGCAGCCGTGGGACCAGAGAGCGCTTTCCAGCTCTTGCGTCGTCAGAGTCCTGGCCGGAGGGGCCGAGAAACTGTTCCAGGGAGTCGTGTCCGAGATGTCACTCATTTGGCAAAAGACAAACGTAGCGATTTAAGAAGCGGAGTGTACCGCAAGCAGGGCGAACCCGGAGCAGTTCACACCGATGCGTCACCGTGAAACTTGTCAAGAGCAGAGCCGGGAGGTCTGGAGAACGGTGAGGAGAGCGCTTCATCCACAGGCAGAAGGGGGTGCCGGCCTCCGTAGGGCCGGCTAGCACTCGCACCAGCTCCCCAGGAGTCCCCCCCCGCCCCATCATGTCCGGAGGGCCGGCACAGCTGGCTTGGATCACTCTGTGACTACTAAGGACACTCAGGCTCTCGTTTGGATCTCCAGGCCCGCCTGCTCTCGCTGGAAGATTCCCTCCCGTGTCCAGGGAATGGACGCCAGGGCTACAGTCTCTCCTGGAAAGAGAAGGGGCGACTTACTCTGAAGGGGCGTGGGGCTGGCTCGGGATCCCAAGAGGGAAGCCATCACATCGACAGGCCGAGGTAGAAATCTCAAGGGGTCCTATCAGTTGATGCAGGAAAAACATCCAGCACCCATTCATGATGAAAAAACTCAGGAAAACAGGATGTGTGTATGAGCCACGATACGCGCCCAAAGTGGGCACCAAAATTAAAAATGAAATTTACAGTTACCTCAGAAACAGAAAGACAGGTACAAATGGAACCAGACGTGTATGGGATTTCCCGAGCACATAGTAGGGGCGCAGGGAAGCACAGATCTGCATGTGGGGGACTCAACCAGGTCAGTGTGTGACGTATCCCCAGACCCACGCGCCGCTCGATGCAATCCTTATCAAAATCCCAGCGAGTTTCCTGTAGATCCGAAGATGACTCTAAAATGTATATGGAAAGGGAGAAGGAGCAGAATCGCTGGAGAGGAAGCGAGAGGAGCCAGGCCGTCTGCTCTCACGCGGTATCGGCAGACGGACCCACACTGACATGCCCTGCTGGATTTCGACGAAGGTGCAGACGCAGCGTTGACAGGGGCAGGACTGTCTCAGCACGGTGCTGGACACTGCAGAGGAAACGTGACCCTCAGCCCACGCTCCACACCCGTATGTGCAAAGATTCACTTGGGATGGACTGGAGCTGGCCGAGACGCTGCGGGCAGGACAGGCGAACCCCTTCCTGGAGTTTGCATCCGTCCTCACCAGGAAAGAGCGTTTCCCTCCGCAGGGCTGACCAGCCACCCGAGCCTGGTTGGCCCCCTCGAGGACGGCGCCTTTTGGGGACCGCAGAGTGTGCCCCTGGGACGGGCTGTGTGCATTGGCCTGTTGCCAGCTAGGTGAGCCCGGCTCGGCCTCCGCCTTCCATCAGCTGCGCGTAGGCTGAGCTAACGGGGAGGGCCTCGTGCGTCTCTACGGGGGTCCCGCGGCTCTGGGGTAGGACCGTGACTGTGCTTTGCTCCATCCCGGAGGGTGGATGGGAGTGGCTCCTGGCGGCTTTGGAGAGGAATGTGTTTGTCCCGTGAGCTCACCTTCTCTCACAAAGAGTCTGTCTAGCTCCCTCACGCAGGCCACGGCCACGGCCCACCAGTTCTGCAGAGCTAGGCTGGGCATGAGGTGGAGCCCGCCGTCCCCGCGCCACGCGGGTGTTGGAGGGCAGCTCGCATCTCTGCTGTGGCCACTGGCAGTGACGCTGTTCCTGCTTCGGAACCGTGGCCGGGGCAGCAGCGGGATGAGTTTCAGGGGCTGCCACGCGGCCTTTCGTACGGCAGTAGGTCCCGCATTCTGGAGGCCGCTAAGCACGCCTGCTCCTGTTACGTGGGGGACGTGGGTCTGGCTGCCGAGGACGCGCCGTGCGCGCATCTGGGCCTGGCCCCTACGCCCCCGCCCCGGCAGGACCTCGTGGGCCGTCCAGGTCCCAGGGTGCTGGCACCGTCTCCAGGCCTCCCTCCAGGGGCTCTGGGGGCATCTCTGCAGCGTGTCTGCCCGGGCACTGCAGGTGCCTTCTCCTGGGGCTCCGTCTCTCCTTCAGCCACGTTTCTGCAGCTGGGACCTGTGTCAGGGATCGATCCTTTATGCCCGAGCCGTGCGCTGGGCGGCGTCCTCGTGTGTGCAGTAGGTGGCTCCCGTGGGCTCCGTGGCCCCCGCAGGCCACACCCACTGCCCCTCCGCGGCCGCTCCTGCGGCTCCTGCCAACTGCCTGGCGCTGCTCCCCGGGTCCTGTTGTCTGCTCGCTCCCAGTTCTGTGAGCGTCTCCTGCCATCAGCTGCACCTTCTCGGCGCTGCTTGTCCTCCAGAGCAGGGTGTCTTCCCGGCCCTCCCAGGGAGCAGGGGGAGCAGCGGCGTGGGTTCCCCGTCTTACACGGGTGGGCCCACCTCTGAGCCTCTCCAAGCCTTCTCCCACAGTTTGCCACGGTGTGTGTGTGTGTGTGGTCTGTCGCCCAGCAAGTGGGGCTGGGCCACTTGGGCAGGCCTGGCGTGTTGAGAAGTCGTGCACCCGCCCTGGTGTCCCCGACCCCGTGTGAAAATCCTGCCCTTCCTTCCATCAGGCCCCGCTCTGCTGCGGGGATCTTGCCGACCGAGGCCAGTGGTGGGTGGACGTTGTCGGGGGCCACCTTGGGGTCAGTATAAAAACGGACTTTTGTTGTGTCCCGTCAGCAGTGGTTTTTGGAAGCACTTCCTGTGTCTGGAGCTGGAGCATGAGCTCGCCAGCAGGCCTCCGCGCCGGCTGTGGTCCCCGTAAGGCGGTGGGAGGGCAGCGGGGTGGGTGGTGCCTGAGACGGTCTGGCTGTCTCATCTCCCAC
The DNA here is from genome assembly GCF_029215605.1 of Mirounga angustirostris. Classification (NCBI taxonomy): domain Eukaryota; kingdom Metazoa; phylum Chordata; class Mammalia; order Carnivora; family Phocidae; genus Mirounga; species Mirounga angustirostris. Next base: position 105,083,374 of record NW_026991720.1, on the reverse strand, counting down.
CTCGCCGATGCCGGGGCCGTCGGCACAGATGTGACTGCTAGTCACGCGTCCCCTCGGGGCCTCTCACGCTTTGTCACGTTCTCCCCCTGTAGCCGTGCCCTTGACGTGCTGGGATCCGTTGCTCGGCCCGGCGCCCCACGCCGTTTCCCCCACGCTGGGTGTGGGCCAGCCGCTGCTGACCTCGAAGGGGTGCGGGCGTCCATTAGGGCACCTTGCAGGACGATGGGACAGGAATGGTAAGCCCTGTCAAGCAGGCACACCTTGTCCCATCTGGAATTGGAACAAGGATGACAGCTGCAGTGAAAATGTTTTACCAAGAATCATGTTACTGTGAAGCAAATCTCAAATGAATGGCGGCTCGCCTTCCCATGAAGCAAGTAGGATCCTCTCCGGAGATGTGCTAGCTGGGCCTGCAGCACGGTGGCGCTAAGAGATAAGGAGGAGACGGGTGACATCACCCCCCACCCAGGCCGCGGGCGGGGGCAGTCCCCGGGCAGTCCTGCGCATGCGCACCGGGCACTGTCCTTGCCGCCAAGCACCCTTCACAGACAGGAGCGTGCTGCCTAGGATTCAAAGAGTTGTGAGCAAATGAACTTATTGAGGAAAGCTAATAAGATGCTTTTTTATTGCGGCAAAATATACACGACAGGGGCCCCTCGGTGGCTTCAGCTCAGGTCATGACCTGCATCGGGCTCCCTGACCGGCGGGGAGTCTGCTTCTCCCTCTGCCTCTGCTGCTCGCCCTGCTCGTCTGCTGTCACTCTGTCAAATGGGTAAATAAAATATTTAAAATACATATATATATACACGACAAAATTTGTCATTTTAACCCATTTTGACCACGTTTAAGTGTGAGGTTCCATGGCATTGAGCACACTCACATTGCTGTGCGGCCTCCACCGTCCGGGTCTAGAAGGTTCTCATGTCCCCGAACGGAAGCTCTGTCCCCTTGAGACCCCAGCCCCCCGTGCCGTCCCCTGGCGCCGCCCACTCTGCTCTCCCTGTGGATCTGACCGCTCTGGGGACCTCGTGCACGCGGAGTCACACAGTGTGTCCTTCTGTGACCGGCTCTTTCCACTCAGCTTCGTGTCCACCTGGTGTGGCCGTGTTGCAGCAGGTGCTGGAACTTTCTTTTTAACACTGAGCACGACTCTGGTGTATACACACTCCCGTTTCACTGACCCGTTCGTCCATCACTGACGTGGCGCTGGTTCCGTAGTTTTGACTATTGTGAACATGCTCCTGTGACCGTGGGGGCACGAGTGTCTGTTCAGTCTCTGCTTTTGCTTGACTGTCGTCGTTAGGTAGGTCCACGCCCAGCGTGGAGCCCAGCGTGGGGCTTGAACTCGTGACCCTGAGATCAAGACCTGAGCTGAGATCGAGTCGGAGTCTCAGCCACCTGAGCCAGCCAGGTGCCCCTTGCTTCCTTGTGACAATACATGGAACAAAGTTTCCCATCTTCACCGTCTTTAAGTGCACAGTTTGGAGCATTAAGTACATTCGTGCTGTTGGGTAGGCGTCACCACCATCCGCCTCTGTCCGTAAGTCTCTTCCCCTCGTAAACCCGAAGCTCTCCCAACACAAAAACTCCCCCTCCCACAGCCCCTGCCAGCCACTCCCGCCACTCTTGCGGGAGTCTGAGCACTCTGAAATTACATAGGAAAAAGACAAAATATTTTTGTCAAGGGTGGAAATAGTCCACTGAAAGCTTATTCACAATTCTACTGTAAACATTAATAAACATTAAAATATTTGCATAATTATGTGCTCAAAAATCCTATAAAAAGTGGAAGACTTATTACAACTGTAGTGTTCAGTCAACTACACTTCCTTTCACAATTTCTTTTGTCCCATTTACACCTTTAAACCTGGACACACTGCTGAACATATACTTTGGCAGTTCTAAATAACAAGTGCTTCCACAAAAATAAAACAACAACAATAAAAAAAACAACAACATAAACCCCCTACTCACCTTGTATAAGTGGAACCACACAGTATTTGTCTTTTTGCGACAGGCTTATTTCACTTGTGTAATGTCTCAAGGTCCATCCCTGCCGTGGCACACCGCAGGGTTCCCTTCCCGTTCGAAGGCTGAGTCACGTTCCACCGTGTGGATGGACCACAGTTGGTTTTGCCCCTCAGCCGTCGACGGACACCGGGTTGCCTCGGTGTTCTGGTTATCAGGAATGACACTGCTGTGAGTGTGGGTGATTTCTTTGAGATCCTGCTTTCAGTTTTTTTAGGTGTCTACCCGGAAGTGGAATTGCTGGGTCATACAGTGATTTTATTTTTCAGTTTTTTTTTTTTTTAAGATTATTTCTTTATTTATTTGACAGAGAGAGACACAGTGAGAGAGGGAACACAAGCAGGGGGAGTGGGAGAGGGAGAAGCAGGCTTCCCGCTGAGCAGGGAGCCTGATGCGGGACTCGATCCCAGGACCCTGGGATCATGATCTGAGCCGAAGGCAGACGCCTAATGACTGAGCCACCCAGGCACCGCCCCGCACCCCCGATGGTTTTCTTTTTTTTTTCTTTTTTTCTTTTTTAAAGATTTCATTTATTTATTTATTTGACAGAGAGAGACACAGCGAGAGAGGGAACACAAGCAGGGGGAGTGGGAGAGGGAGAAGCAGGCTTCCCGCTGAGCAGGGAGCCTGATGCGGGACTCGATCCCAGGACCCTGGGATCATGATCTGAGCCGAAGGCAGACGCCTAATGACTGAGCCACCCAGGCACCGCCCCGCACCCCCAATGGTTTTCTTTTTTTTTTCTTTTTTTCTTTTTTAAAGATTTCATTTATTTATTTATTTGACAGAGAGAGACACAGCGAGAGAGGGAACACAAGCAGGGGGAGCGGGAGAGGGAGAAGCAGGCTTCCCGCCGAGCAGGGAGGCCGATCCCAGGACCCGATCATGACCCGATCATGACCCGAGCTGAAGGCAGAAGCTCAACGACTGAGCCACCCAGGCGCCCCTTATTTTCTGTTTTGATGGGAGCCATCGGAATGGGTGTGTGAAGTAGTCTCTCATTGTGGCTTTGATTTGCATCTCCCTAGTGACTAGTGATGTTGAGCATCTTTTCATGTGCTTATTGGCCATCTGTATATTTTCTTCAGAAAAATGTCTGTTTCAAGTCCTTTGCCTACTTTTTAAACAGGTTGTGTAGTCTTTTGGTTGTTGAGTTATAGGGGTTCTTTACATATTCTGGATATTAACTGCTTATCAGACGTAAAGTTGCAAATACCGGCTCCCGTTGGTTGGTTGTCATCCCACTTAATTGATTATGGTCTTTGATGCACAAATGTTTTTAATTTTGGTCCAATTTATCTGTTTTCTTTTATTGCCTTTGCTTTTGGTGCCATAACCAAGAAATCGTTGCCAAATCCAATGTCATGAAGTTGTTCCTCTGTTTTTTTCTAAGACTCTTAGAGCTTTAGGTCTTACATTTAGGGGTTGGATCCATTTGAATTAACTTTTGTATGTGCTGTGAGGTAAGAGACCAACTTCATTCTCCTCTGTGTGCAACTCTAGTTCTCCCAGCACCGTTTGTTGAAAAGACTGTCCTTTCCCTATCGATGGTCTTTGCTGCCTTGTCAAAAATCAGCTGACCACGTATGTGAGGGTTTCTTTCTGGACTGTGTTCTGTTCCATCAGTCTGTGTGTTTCTCCTTATACCAGTACCATATTGTCTGGTTATTATGGCTTTGTAGTAAGTTTTGAAATCAGGAACTGTGAGAATAGATGAAATTTAATACTGATCGATGTAAAGAGGCATTTGCATTTGGTTTACACATGCGCACAGGAAGCAGATGGAAAGGCACTGGCCAGCTGCCACTCTGTGGAAATGTTCTGGAATGTTTATTGGTGAGAAGCTAAGTATGAGCCACTGCTTACGTGTGCTGCTTATTTATTCTCAGGCTGCTCTTTCAGAGGGAGATTCTCAGCCCTAGAGAGGGTGGGGAAACCAGTGCACAGTTTAGCTTTATTCCCTCTCCCCAGCCCCCAACTTAGAGAAGATGAAATAGAAAACTTTTCAGAATGAGTGTATGTCTCCTGCAGAGCTGCCCAGCCCACACGGACAGTTGCTGAAAGCAGCTTTCCTGAAGTTTCAGCCGCTTGACTTGTACCTGCCGCCGTGTTCTGGGTGCACATCGCCGGCTCCTCTTCTGTGTGAGCGGGCGATTGACTGCCTGGCACGGCCCTGGGCGGACCAACTTGGGCCCCTGGTAATCCCCAGAGTGACCTGCCTGTTTGGTTCCTCAGTCGGAGAGACCGTCTGCAAGCAAACACAGTTTGATTTCTTCCTTTCCAATCTGTACCTTTTTTTTTTCTTGTCTCATTGCATTAGCTCGGACTTCCGATACAGTGTTGAAAAGCGGTGGTGAGAGAGGACATCCTTGTATTACTCCTGATCTTAAGCAATCTCCAGGCATCTCACTTGTTAATGAGGATGTTAGCTGTAGGTATTTTTACATGTTCTGTATCAATTTGAGGAAGTTTCTTTCTAGTCCTCGTTTGATGAGAGTTTTTGTCATGAATGGGTGTTGGATGTTGTCAGATGCTTTTTCTGAGTCTGTTGATCTGATGTGATTTTTCTTCTTTAGAGTGTTGATGTGTGATGGATTACATTAATTTATTTCTGAATTTTGAATCAGCCTTGCCTACCTGGGATAAATGCAACTTGGCCATCATGTATATTTATTATCTTTATATAATTTATATAAATATCTTTATGCCTTGTTGGATTTGATCTGCTAATATTTTGTTGAGGATTTTTACATTTATGTTTATGAGAAATATTGATCTGTAGTTTTTCCTTTCTTGTAGTATCTTTGATTTTGATACTAGGGTCATGCTACCTCATAGAATGGGTTAGGATATTTTCTGTTTTTATTTTCTGGAAGAGATTATAGACACTTGGTATCATTTCTTCCTTTAGTGTGTGGTAGAATTTACCCGTGAACCTGTCTAGGCCTGGTGCTTTCTGTTTTAGAAGGTTATTAATTCAATTTCTTTAATAGATCATATACCTACTCAGATTATCCATTTTTTTATGTGTGTTTTGGTAGTTGTGTCTTTCTTTTTCTTTCTTTTTTTCTTTCTTTCTTTTTCTTTCTGATTTTATACTCATGAAAGCAATCTTCTGATAATGGATTTTTAAAAAAAATTTATTTATCTTTTCAGGCTCCCCGTTGAGCAGGGAGCCCAACATGGGGCTCGATCCCAGGACCCTGGGATCATGACCCAAGCTGAAGGCAGACAGACGTCCAACTGACTGAGCCACCCAGGCGCCCCTAAAGATTTTATTTATTTATTTGGCAGGGAGAGCAAGAGAGCACAAACAGGAGGAACAGTAGAGGGAGAGGGAGAAGCAGGCTCCCCGCCGAGCAGGGAGCCCGATGAGGGGCTCGATCCCAGGACCCTGGGACCATGACCTGAGCCGAAGGCAGACACTCAACCATCTGAGCCACCCAGGCGCCCCTATTCTTGTGTCTTTCAAAGAATTCCACTGTGATTCGAGAACACACTGTGTATGGTTTCTAGTCTTTTAAATTTGTTAAGGTGTGTTTTATGGCCCAGAATGTGCAGTTTCTTGGTGAATGTTCATGTGAGCTTAAGAAGAATGTCTATTCTGCAGCTATTGGATGAAGTAGTCTATAGATATCAATTATATCCTGTTGGTTGAGGGTGTTGAGTTCACCTGTGTCCTCACTGATTTTCTGCCTGCTGGGTTTGTCCATTTCTGATAGAGAGGGGTGTCTTGAAGTCTCCAGTCGCAATTGTGGATTCATTTATTTCTCCTTGCAGTTTTATCAGTCTTTGCCTTGTGTATTTTGATGCTCTGTTGTTTGGTACATACATGTGAAGGATTGTCACATCTTCTCCGAGAACTCTTTCCATTAAGTAAGGTCCCTCTTTAAAGTGGGTTTCCTGTGGGCAACATGTAGTTGGGTCTTGAATTCAAAAAAAAATTTTTTTTAGGGGCACCTAGCTGGCTCAGTTGGTAGAATGTATGACTCTTGATCTCAGGATCATGAGTTTGAGCCCCATGTGGGGTGTAGAGATGACTTAAATAAAACTTAAAAAAATGTTTTTAAATTAAAAAAGTTAAAAAACATTTTTGGTAAGCTCTGTGCCCAACATGGGGCTTGAACTCACAACCCTGAGATCAAGAGTGTGTGTGCATGCTCTCTCGCTCTCAAATAAATAAATATAAATAAATCTTAAAATCCCTCAAATTTCGTTTGCGGGAGAAAGTTTTTATTTGTCCTTTGTTTGAAGGACTGGTTCACTGGATACAGAATTGCAGGTTGGTGGGTTTCTAGCAATGCTTGAGTGTTTCATTCCTCTCGTGCTTACATTGTTTCTGAAGAAAAGTCCAATATCATTCTTTTTAAAGTATTTTTATTTATTTTTGTGAGAGAGAAAGAGAACGAGCGGGGGTGGGGAGGGGCAGAGAGAGAAGCAGACTCCCCGCTGAGCAGGGAGCCCGATGCAGGACTCCATCTCAGGACTCTGGGCTCATGATCTGAGCCGAAGGCAGATGCTTAACTGACTGAGCCACCAGGCATCCTCATTCTTTCTTTTTTTTTTTTTTTTTTTAAGATTTATTTATTTATTTTTAGAGAGAGAGCGAGAGAGTGAGCTTGGGAGAGCCGGCGAGGGGAGGGCAGAGGGAGAGGGAAAGAGAATCTTAAGCAGGCTCCACACTGCATGTGGAGCCTGATGCGGGACTCGATCGTACGACCCTCAGATCATGACCTGAGCCGAAACCAAGAGCTGGCTGCTCAACTGCCTGAGCCTCCCAGGAGCCCCAGTCTGATTATCATTCTTATCCTTGTTCTTCTGTGGGTAAGGTGCTTTTGTCTTGTGGTTTACCTGAAGGTTTTCTCTGTGACTGTTTACAGTTTGACTATGAAATGCTAGGTGTCAGGCTTCAGTCTTTATTCCGCTTTCTCTTTTCTCCCTGTGTGCCCTGCCTGGTGCTCTCTCAGTCCCGGATCTGTGGTCTGGAGCCTGTCGTTAGTGCTTCTCCTGGTCATCCCACCACATGCCTGGCACAACTTTTGGAATTTCCTGGTCGTTTTTGGATATCCTGTTCCATCTTTTTCATGCTTTTCCCTCTTTGCTTTCCAGTTTGGGAAGTTTCTGTTGATATATCTTGACGTATTTGCACGCCTGCTGACCCTTCCCTTGGCTGTGTCCAGCCTACAGATGCATCCATCAGCCGTACCCATCCCTCTTTGTTTCTGTTATGGTGGTTTTGATCGTTGGCATTTCCCATCGATCTGTGTTTAGCATTTCTATGTCTCTGCTTACATTACCCATGAAGCACAATGTCCACTTTTTCTTTTGGAGCCTGTAACACATTAATCCCACTGCGTTATTTATAAACTTTATTTTATTTTTTGAAGATTTTATGCATTTATTTGACAGAGAAAGAGAGCAAGAGCACAAGCAGGGGAGATGGGCAGAGGCAGAGGGAGAAGCAGACCCCCGCTGAGCAGGGCACCTGATGGGGGACTCGATCCCAGGACCCCGAGATCATGACCTGAGCCGAAGGCAGACGCCTAACCGACTGAGCCCTCCGGGCGTCCCCAATCGCACTGCTTTAAACTTTGGGTCCGGTGGCCCCTGAGAAACAGCCCTGCCATGTCTGTGTCTGGTTCTGGTGCTTGCCCTGCCTGTTCAGACGGCGTTTTCAGCTTTCGGCATCCCTTGTCGTCAGCTGGACATGACGTATGGGGTAACAGGAACGGCGGTGGATGGGCCTTCCGCGTGAGGCCGTGTGCTTACCTGGCTGGAGGATGACTCTGGGGAGGGGTGTGCTCTGCCGTCCTGTGGTCAGTGTGTCTCGCTCCTCCAGGGAGCCAGTGCCCCTGGACTGTGACGGCCACACGTGCTTCTTGCTGTTTCCCCCTTTAGGCAGGAGCTGGGTATTTCTGTCCCTGGCAGTTCGCTTGAGGAAGGGCCCCTGTTACGGGTAACAGTCCTCACAGTGCGGTACATTGGCAGGTGTGGGAGCGTCTCCTGAGCCGGGAGAGACTGCTCTAAGAATTCAGAGCACACTTCCTAGCGGAGGGCCCCCCCGCACCCCGCGCCCCCCACCCCGAGCCAGGCCAGCAGGCCTGGTGGTGGAAGGCGGAAGCCAAGCTGTGTTCTGTGTGTGTCCACGATGGTCTGGGCTGATCTTCCCTTTCTCATGGCAGCTTCTCTCCTCGCTTTCTTGCAGTACTTAGGTCAGTTAACGTCCATACCAGGATACCTGAATCCCTCCAGTAGGACCGAAATCCTGCATTTCATAGACAATGCAAAGGTAACCCCATCCTTCTGACCCTGACCTGTGACCCCTGGCCTGTGATACCTCCTAACCCCAACCTCTGACCCTCAGTCTGCTCCAGCTCCTAACTCTGACCTCTGAGCCTCGTACTCTGACGCTGGCTCTTGGTCCTCTGCCACTGGACCTTCACGGCTGGGAGGGAGGACCCTGTCCCGTCATATCATAGGTGTGCTTGGCTCTTGGGCCATAAAGACTGAACCTGTCTGAACGTGAACTTTATTCTCCAGGCTTTGCTCCTTGTGGTTTTGGGCTGTTTTCAGAATTCACATTTTCCAGACACGTAAAGCACACACCACAGGTCTGAATCAGAGCAGCTCTAGAAGCAACAGAGCTCCCGGAGCAGGCGTGGCGGGGCGTAGGGAGAGTTCTGGCCTGTGCGTGGTGCAGGGTTCCTGGGGGCCGTGGCAGGCCTGCACTTCCGATGCGCTGCGTCCCTTCCAGAGAGCCCACCAGCTCCCCGGACACTTGACCCAGGAGCACGACGCTGTGATCAGCCTGTCTGCCTACAACGTCAAGCTGGCCTGGCGGGACGGGGAGGACACCATCCTCAGGGTCCCCATCCACGACATCGCTGCTGTGTCCTACGTGCGGGATGACGCCTCGCACCTGGTGGTCCTGAAGACAGGTATGCACCCGGGGGGGGGCGGGGTCAGGGGTCCTTGGCAGGAACAGCCCACATCTTTGTTCTCAGGAGTGAGTCTGGGAATTTAGTGGAGCTCTGGACACAGTTTCTCCAGCATTGGGTCAGCTGCCACCTGAGAGGGGGCCTTCGCTCAGCCCCGCCAACATGTGGGCCCTGCCTTTGGCCACAGGCTTCCCAAAGCTGGGTACAGAGAGACCAGACCATTGTGGAGCTCCTGGTCCCAGACGTCCTGAGCATGTCCTTGTAGGAGGGTCAGGAGGAACCTTAAACCAGGCACTGGCCCCCAGCCCCCTCCATCCGGTCCACCCCCTCCCCGCCCGGGGTTGGGAGCCCAGTGTCACCTCCTGGGCTCTCCAGATGAGCTGCCCCCCCGACCAGTGCCACAGCCTCTGCCTGGAACCAAGTCACTGAGACACGAGGAGAGACGTCACGCCCCTCGGGTGGGGTTCTGAGGTTGGCACTGCGATACGGAACTCATCGTGGGCTCCTTTGGGTGTTCTGGAGCCGGACAGGGTCCTGAAGCCATTCATTTCCAAAGGGCCCGTGGCGGGGGCCGAGGGGGGCTCAGGCAGCGCAGAGGGAAACTGTTTTTCCGCCTGAGGTCGGCAGTTCATGGCAGATCCGAGAGATTTTCTTTTTTTTTTTTTTTTTTTTTTAAAGATTTTATTTATTTATTTGAGAGAGAGAGAATGAGAGAGAGCAAGCACATGAGAGGCGGGAGGGTCAGAGGAAGAAGCAGACTCCCTGCCGAGCAGGGAGCCTGATACGGGACTCGATCCAGGGACTCCAGGATCATGACCTGAGCCGAAGGCAGTCGCTTAACCAACTGAGCCACCCAGGCGCCCCCGAGAGATTTTCTTAAGAGCCAGGCCCTGGTGAGCCTCCTCGCATGAGCCCTTGAGCTTGGGGGCCTCTCACGGCACAGATCGGTAGGGGTGCTGCGGGCCCACCACACCCCTCTGTGCTCTGCTGATCCCTCATTTCCCTTCGGTACATCTACTGTTGAATGATGGGCATTACTTTAGTGTGAACAACACGAAGCTGCCCATATGTAACAGTTTTAATGTAAAAAAATGGCTCAAACTAGCAGAAAGCCTGGGACACGGATTACCTGGTGTAACATCCCGCTCAACGGTGAGGACCGTGTTCTCCCGCTTCACAAATGGAGTAGCGGAGCACAGAGGTTGAGTGACTGGCGGGGGGCCCAGCAGGGTGTGGCGGGGCCGGCCGGCCTGGGAAGTGGCTTCATCGGGGCTCCTGCCATTGCCTACCTGGGCGCGGACGGTCCCGCAGGAGGCCCGAGGTCTGGGGCATCCTGAGGGACAAAAAGCAACGGGAAGACTGACCTCTGACTGGCGCCTGCAGGCGTGGAAGCTGGTGGGTGGGGAGCTGGGCCCCCTGGTTGGTTGTGTGGTGGGACACATATCAGCGTTAATCATTAGAGCAGATTGCTAAGAAAGAGGTAACAGATTTTTTGCGAGGGAGAGAATGAGCGCTGTAGGAGATGCTTTGCAAAATGAGACGGAAACCGGGACCCAGAGCTTTGAGGGCTTTTGAGTTAAAGGAAGACAAGGAATCCCTGTGTCCTGGGTATCTTCCTCATTTGAGCAGACGGTCCTGAGACCATGAGCCTGCGCGTCCCAGTGGCCCCAGCGTGCTGGGTATGGGATCCTGCACGTAGGGGTCCTCAGTGTGCTGGCCGTGTTTAGTAAGTGCCTACCAGCGCAGCCCACGTGTGCACGTCTGCGGGCCAGGCTGTGCTGGTGCCTGGGGCAGCGTGGGGGACATGGGTGTGTGGGGTCTGGGTCTGGCTACAGGGGCTCCGTGTGGCGGGCATTGCTTGGAGGGCAGGTGACCCGATGTCCAGGCGCAGCGGGGCGGGGCAGACCGTGCAGACGCGGAGGGTGTTTCTGTGGGTGTCGGACGGCGGATGGGGGATCTGAAGCCGGAGCTGTGAGGACAGCCTGCGGGACTACGACCGGGAATGCTCACGTCAGACAATGCTGGGGGCCACAGAGCTACTTAAAATGTTCTAGTAGCCACAGTAAAGGAAGTGAAAGGAAGCAAGTGAAATCAGTGTTAATGTATTTTATTCAGCCCTTTGTATCTATGCATAACCAGTATGACCATTATTAACAAGATGTCCCCTGTCTTCTTTGTACTTCCCCCGAGACCCTGTGTGTAGTCTGCACTCCGCACACGGCACCGTGTGCACTTGCCACATTTCACGTGCTCAGGGCCTGTGGCCCAGTGGTGCGGTCCTGGGGTCTGACGGCGGCGTTCGTGGGGCTCATGGGGTGCCAGGCCCCGGGCTCTGCGGGCACACCCGTCCCGAGTGTGGCTTCTGCCTGGTTCCCGGCTCCCAGCCACGTCTGAGCTTCGGGTGCCCTCCGGGCTGGGGTGGGCCTGTCCGGAGACACCCCAGCATCAGGGGGAATGTGAGCTTCACTTCCAGCTCCTGCTCCCCGGTCCCATGTGCTCGTGCTTCCCAGGGCGGGGGCCTCCCTCCCTGCTGTGGGCAGGCCGGGGGCTGCCCCGTGCGTCCGCGCCCTGGGACCTTTGTCTGACGAGGTGGTGGGCGGAGTGTTAGAAACGTGGGCCGGGGTCCACATCCCCTCCTGGACTCTGCCCCTCTCACGCCCTTGGGCCCCACACCTCAGTGTCCCCATCTGTCAGGATTGTGTTCATGCCCATGGTTCCTGTAAGCGGAACCCTGGGAATACCATCTTGTGTGTAGACCAAAAGCAGCTAAATATTGGCCATTTCATGTCTCAGCCCAAGATACTAGCATCATCCGTGGCAGGGATGCTAGAGGGCCCTGGAGGGTGGCAGTTCTCGGTGAGCAGTGGCCAGAGCAGCCGCCGCGGAGTGAGGATGGGGGCAGCCTAGCTGGGAAGGTGGGGCAGGGGGCACGGCTGTCCCTTACCTGAGCCAGGTAGGGCCTGCCTAGAGCCTGCTGGCAAGCTCCCAACCTGCTCTAACCTCCTGCGCTGTTGACTTCTCAGCCCAGGACCCTGGCATCTCCCCCAGCCAGAGTCTGTGTGCAGAAAGTTCCAGAGGCCTCACCGCAGTCTCCCTGTCAGAGAGCGGAGTGGGGCCTGTGGAGGCCTGCTGCCTGGTAATCCTAGCCACAGAGAGCAAGGTGAGTAGAGGGTGGGACCTGGGACTCAGGCCCGCCGATACCCGCCGATACCCGGCGCCTGTCCTGCCCACAACCTGTCCAGGCCCCGCCCACCTCCCCGACCCAGGCCCCTCCCACACCCTGACCCAGGCTCCTCTCATATCCCTACCTAGGCCCCTCCCACCCAGGTCCCTCCCACACCGTGACTCAGGCCCCTCCCATAGCCCCCCCAACCTGGCCCCTCCCACCTCCCCCCAGACCCCCGCCCACAACATGCTCAGGGCCCTGCTTAGGCCCCTGTCCGGCTCACTGAGTCTGGTGCCTTCAGGCTGTGTTCCTTCTCTTCCAGGGGCCTCACCCTTTCCCCAGCGCTGATGGGGGTGGTGGTCTCTGCACCCCAAGCTGTGCCCTGGGAGTGGCAAGTTAGGGCTTGGGGCCCCCTCAGCTACCCACGGGCTGCCAGCCTCCAGGAGCTCCTCGGTCGCCTTGTTTGTAGTTTCTGTGTCTGTAAGACTGCAGTGGGGACCCCCTGCCTTGGGGACCCTTTGATCAGTGCCCTCCTTGGCTCTGCCCACCTTCTGGCCAGTTCTTCCTCATGGGGCTGCCTCCCTGGCCTGTCCCCACTGCAGGCCCCTCTGGTCACTCCCCGTGTCCAGGGGCAGAACCGCCCCGGAGGGGACCCTGCCCTAACAGCACGCGTGTGAAGCCGTGTCCCGTGCTGGGAGTGCTGTCCCCGAGCCTGGGGCAGCAGCCTGGGCAGGGTGTTGGCGGGCCAGGTGGGGGGAGCAGGAGGGCTGGCAGCTGACTGGCACGCCTGGCCCCCTCGGGTCCAGAGAGCCGCCTGGACGTGAGCTGGTCCCCATGTGGCCCCGTCGGGCAGTGGGAGGCCAAGGGCCCTCGGTCCTGGTGCTGGTTGGGCATCTGAGGAGCCAGGTGGCCGGCACGCTGTCCAGGAAGGTCCGGCTCTGTCCCCACGGCAGGTCGCTGCGGAGGAGCTGTGCTCTCTGCTGGGGCAGGTCTTCCAGATTGTGTACACGGAGTCCACGATCGACTTTCTGGACAGAGCCATATTCGACGGGGCCTCGACGCCCACCCACCACCTGTCCCTTCACAGCGGTACGTGGGCGTGGGCGGGCAGTGGCGCTGCTGTCCCCGTCCCTGTGGCTCTGTACCAGTGCCTCGTTCCCAGACTCCACTGCCCAGGTCCATCTGCAGGCGGACACGGCCCCCGCCCCGGGAGCCTGGCGGCTTCCTGCACCACGTCGGGGGGCAGGGAACGCCTTCTCAGCTGAAGTCCCTTCAGCTGCCTCAGAACAGAGGGCCGGGGGCTGGAGGCGGTGTGTGTGGGGAGGAACCCCAGACCTCACAGCCCCGGGGCTGGGGTGGGGGGAGCACGTGGAGGCCACCCCCTCCTCTGTATCTGCGGAGCGTTTTGGGCAGGCGGCTCGCTCAGCCCGGTGTTCCAGGCACCAGGAGCGCCGCCTGCTCCTCGCACCGCTCCCCGACTCCGCACTTCTGAGCCGCCTCTCCGAGCTCAGCATCGTGCAGAACGGTGTCCGTGTTCCTCACGGCCTGTGTCACGCGGACCTTAGGTCACCCCACCCGTCCGGTGTTTCCCGAGTAGCTGCGGTGTCCCGCGCTCTTTGCTGGTGCCGGGGGTCCCGCCTCCCTGCCTGCGTGGAGCCCACCGGGCCCAGGCTGGGGGCCAGCCCTGCCCTGACCATGGCTCCTGCCCTCGGCCAGCCCCTGCGGTGGGGCAAGCTGTCCGACCTCTGGGATCCCAGTCCTCGGCTAAAGCGGCAGAGGAGACAAAGTGACCGGGCCCCAGGACGCCGCGCGGCAGCCACGAGTCCCGCTTGTGCTATCCTTGGCCCTCGGGGAGCGCCTTCCAGCGCCCCGTTTGGGGCGTCCTGCCGAGACCGGAGCGTTGCGCTCAGGCGGTGCCGGTCGGGACGCCCCCGGGGGAGCCGGTGTGGGTGCGCGCCCCCCGGGGGGCCTGTGGCTCTGCCCCGGAAGGCGTGCAGGTGCCCCCGCCAGGGCCCCCGTCTCGCGGGGTGCTGGGCCCCGGCACTCGGTGCCCCTGCCCACTGACCGGAAGGCCCTGTGTCCGCACCCCTACAGACGACTCTTCCACCAAGGTGGACGTGAAGGAGCCGTATGAGCCGGAAGCCGGCACTTTGTGAGTACCCCGGCCGCCGGCGCCCCGGCCGGAAGTGCGCGTCCGCAGGGGGGCGGGGGGCGCGGGGCGCGGGGCGCGGGCGCGAGGCGGAGGCCGGAGCCGCGTGCCCACGGCTCCGTCCTTGCAGCGCCTTCCCCGAGTGTGCGCACGCGGGCGGCGTCTCGCCCGTGTCCTTCTGCGCGCAGCCGGCGCCCCACGCCAAGACGGTCAGCGAGAGCGAGCTGAGCGCCACGGCCACCGAGCTGCTGCAGGACTACATGCTGACGGTGCGCCCCGGGCCGGCCCGAGCTGTGGCGGCTCCCTGGGGGCGGGGGGCGCGCGGCGGACCCCCGGCCTCGCCGCCGGCCTCGCGGGCTCCGTGCGCGCGCGCGCCCCGGGCTCCTTGCGGGCGCGCTCCCTGGGGGCGCGGCGGGGGCGGGGAGGGGAGGGGAGGGGCGGCGGCGGCGCCGCTCACCGCCGCACCCCTGCCCCGCCGTGGCAGCTGCGCACCAAGCTGTCCTCCCAGGAGATCCAGCAGTTCGCCGCGCTGCTGCACGACTACCGCGACGGGGCGTCCGTGCACGAGTTCTGCATCAACCTGCGGCAGCTGTACGGGGACGGCCGCAAGTTCCTGCTGCTCGGTGAGCCCCGCGCCGAGGCCCTGGCCAGCGGCTGGCGGGACCTGCCCGGGGCAGCCAGACGGAGGGGCGGCCGGGAGCTGCTCGCCCTGGCGCGGGGGCCAGGGTGTGGCTCCTCAGGGGCTTGGCGCTGCCGTGGGTTACGTGGGGGACGAGGAGTTTGCGCACGGGGGAGTGGACCCCGTGTCCGGGGAGGAGGACCGGCCTTTGCGGGGGTGCCGGCCCTGAGAGCTGGGTGGGCAGGGTGGTCGGGGCCCTGCCCACTGCCCACGCCCTCGGGCATGACAGTGCTGACCCTAGAGACCCCGGCTGCGTGATGGGGGCCGGCGGAGGCTCCCGGGCTCTGCCCCCACCATCCAGGGGGGCCTGGGTTATACCCTTGTCAGCAGCCACTGAGGGGCTCTCCACTCACGGGGGACGTAGGGCCGGAGGCCTGGCCTGCTGCGTGCAGTCTGAGCCCTTGCCGACCCTGTGGCCTCCCCGCCGGGGTCAGCCATGCAGCCAGGGCTGGGGTCCGAGGCCCCAGCCCCCAGCTCCATGTTCCTTTCTGGCTTATTCTTACAAAAGTGGGTGGTACCCCTCAGAGGTCAGCCTGCCTCCCCCCCGCCCCCGTTCTGCACCCGGAGGCCTGTGGGTGCGTTCCACCAGGCCCGAGGGGGGGGAGATGGGGCCAGCCACCCGCTGCAGACGCGGGACCTGCGCGGGCGTGTGGTGCCCGTCGGACGGGGCTGGACGCGGGGCGGGTGGGGCGGGCAGGCTCGTTCTCCCCGCAGGAGGCCTGGCGTCAGGCGCACCCTGTGTCCACAGGTCTGCGGCCCTTCATCCCGGAGAAGGACAGCCAGCACTTCGAGAACTTCCTTGAGACCATCGGGGTGAAGGACGGCCGAGGTATCATCACCGACAGTTTTGGCAGGTACCGGCGGGCCCTGAGCTCCGCCTCCGCCTCCACCTGCACCGGGAACAGGGCCACCGGCAGCTCCGACGACCAGTCCGCGCCCTCGGAAGGGGACGAGTGGGACCGCATGATTTCGGACATCAGCAACGACATCGAGGCTCTGGGCTGCAGCATGGACCGGGACTCGGCCTGACGGCGCCGGGAGGGGCCCACCGGTGCGCCCTCTACTGTGAAGGATCGGCCTCGGGGCGCCGGTGCCCAGGAGGGGTCCTGGGGGTCCTTTCAGTTTTGCACACGACATTCTTGTCGAAACTCTCAGAGACCTTCAAAGAAGTTTACTGCGATGTGAATAATTCCTTTCTGGTCCCAGCGTGCTTCTGGTCTCGCGGGGTGGGAGCCAGGCCTGCACGACGGGCTGGGCGCTGTGGCGTGGGGGCCGGCTGCCTGTTGGTGCTCGTCGCAGCAAACCGGGAGCACGGGATTGGGGCTTTTGCTTCATGGACGTGGGGTTGGGACAGCAGGGGGCCTGGGCGCTGGTGCGAGTGCAGGTCCTCGCTGCTGGGTGCGGGCTCCGGGTTCCCAAGCGTGGCGCCTGCCCTCCTTCCCCCCCCCCCCCCCCCCCCCCCGAGAGCCTGTCATCCTGGAGCCCAGGGTCCTGGTCTCCAGGGGGCTTATGGGGGGCACTGTGTTCTAGGTCTTCCCTGGGCTGGGCCCCTCCCCTGCCCTTGGCACATGGGGAGGCAGTGGGGGTGGCCCTGGAGACGCCCTCCTCACCTAGAAGGTGCCTCTGCCCTGGGAGACCCCCGACAGCATGTGTGGGAAGCCCCAGACCGAGCAGGGTGGGTGCTGGGGTCCCGGAGAGGGAGCACAGAGCCCTGGGCCCACAGTGAGGCCGTGTGGGGGCCAGGCGGGGGTCTGCGTCCTGGCCAGCGGCAGGTCGGGATGGGAGGAGGGCTCTCAGACTTGGTTCCGGCCTGCGCTGTCCGGGAGCTGGTAGTTGGCCCAGACCCGCAGAGCTAAGGGGATATGGGGTAGGTCTCCAGACAGGAGTGCAAATCAACCTGCTCTGGAAGCATCTGGAACAGCTGAAGTCATCCAGGCAGGGCCAGCCCATCCTGGGTGTGAGTGGCCCCAACGAGCGGTCAGGGGTGGGGTGGCCACACTGTGGAACCGGGTCTAAGTGTCCTGTGTGGACGGCAGGAGCCGCTCCCTCCTCTCCAGGGGCCCCTCTCACCTGCAGCCCCCCTCCGCAGGTCCCTGGGCTTTGGAGAAGAGGGAACATGGAGGAGATGGGCGGCCCCTCCAGAGCTGGGCACCAGGAGGGGCCAGGAACTTTGGGGGCCAGTCGCTGCCCCCCCACCCCCCAGCAAACACCTTTTCAACAGCTAAACCTCCAGAGCCCCTGAGTCTGGGGAGTTCCTTCCCAAAACCAGTCCCTAAGCCCACGCCTTGGGCCACAGCCAGGTGACTGCCTACTGTCTGGGCAGGTTGGGTACTGTGGACATGGGGTGGGGGGAAGGTGGACCCCCACCTGCTGGAGTCACGGGACGGATCCCACCCTCTGGGGACAAGTGGGGACAGAACCCCACCCTCAGGACAGAGAGCACTTCCACTCTGAGGATATGGGACAGACCCCGTCCTCTGGGGCACGGAGAGATCACCTGCCCTCTAGGGCCATGGGAACGCCACCACCTCTGGGGCATGAGCGGGTAGGACCACCAGCCTTTGAGAACATGGGGGACAGATCCCCACCCTCTGGGACACGGGAGGGAGGACCCCCCTCCTCCTGGGGCTCCGCACGGACCCAGGAAGTGTCTCCACCCATTCACAAACCCCGTTTGGCCGCAGCGAACATGGGGGACAGATCCCCACCCTCTGGGACACGGGAGGGAGGACCCCCCTCCCCCTGGGGCTCCGCACAGACCCAGGAAGTGTCTCCACCCATTCACAAACCCCGTTTGGCCGCAGCGCGCCCGGGCAGGTAGGAGCCAGAGCAGAGGCCGTGAGGAGACACCTGTTTATTGAGCAGCAGAGCCGGGGGCAGGGGCGGAGCTGTGCGGTCAGGTGGTGGTCCGCGGCTACATGGTGAGCTCCTGCGGGAAACGCAGAGAGAGAGGGCAGGCTGGGGAGGGGCGCAGCAGGGCCAGCAGCAGGGGGCCCAGAAGGGGCCAGCCACTCACCATGATGGCGTTGACGATGTCGCTCTGGTTGTCCCTCAGGGCCCGCACTGCCCGGGCCCGCGACACGTTGGCCTGCGCCATCACCAGCTCGATGTCCCGGAGCTCCAGCCCTGCCTCATCCACCTGCGGGGGGCAAGCAGGCAGGTTCTGGGGCTGCCCCGCCCCCAGGAAAAGCAGTTGAGGATCCCCAAGCCCGGTGTCCTTGCGCCTCACCTCCTCCTCCTCCTCCTCCTCCTCCTCTTCCTCCTCGCACTCGGGCCTCACCAGCGGCCCGGGCGCGGACTCGGGGACCAGGGCGGAAGGCTCCGTGGGCACTTTGAACTTCTCGGCAGCAGCTCTGTGCACTTGCTGGGACAGGTCCTCGATCTGCAGGGGCACAGAGCGGTCAGCCCAGCCCGCACCCCGGGCCCCCGCCCCCGCCCGCGGCCTGCCAGACCTTGGCCTCGCCGAAGACCACGTAGGTGTCTGAGGCTGGGCTCTTGAAGACGTCGGGCTTGGCGATGACAAACAGGATGTTCTTGGACTTCTGGATGGTGATCCGGGTGACCCCCTGGATTTGCCGCAGGCCCAGCTTGGACATAGCCTGGGGGCACAGGGCGGGGGGCTCAGACCTGGGCATCGACCCCAGGGGTCCCAGGCTGGGGTGGGGAGGAGCGGGTGGGCCCAGGGGGAGAGAGCACACTGATGGGGGGAACGAGGGTTCTGCCGCCAACCCTGGGGGACCCTCTGTGGTCTCTGGGCAGAGCCTGTGGGAACACCAGCCCCCTGGGCGTTCAGTGGGTGCCAGACCCCAGCTGGGGGCACATTCTCGATGGATGCTCCGGCCCCAGCAGTTTCACGACCCGACGGCCCCTGGGTGTGAAGGGTCCCCTTATGCAGCAGGCCCCGCCCTCGCGGAGTGGCCCCAGCGGGACCCCCACCCACCTTTCGGGCTTTCTTCTCACTACGACTCTGCTTGGCTTTGGCCACGGTCTCCTCGCTGCTGCCACCTGCCGGGGCCTGGGGAGAATGGGGTTTGAGCACCTGAGGGGAGGGTGGGGTGGAGCCCTCCCAGGGGTGCAGCCTCCCCCCTCCCGGGCCGGGCACCTGGGCCGGGCACTGTGCTGTCTGCGCTCCTGAGAGGTCCTGCTCCTCCAGCTCTGCAGACGACTCGCCGTGGCTGTCCGAGTGCTGGCCGGATCCTGGAGCCCTCGGCGGCGAGTCTGGGCATGGGGTAGGGGTGTGTGTGCGTTGAGGATGGCTTCCCACCCACCTGCCACCTCTGGTCCCCGGCTCAGGACAGCGCTCCAGCCCCGGCCCCTCTCACCTTCCTCCAGGCTGTCCTGGTCATCTTGCTGCTCGGCGGCCGGGAGCCCTCGAGGGCCAGGAGGCACTTGGCAGGGGGGCGAGATCCGCCAGGCCTGGTCTTTGGCATGGGTGTCCCCCGTGGGGGCCGTCTTGGGGCTGAGGATCGGGGAGTGGGGTGGGAGGCTGACCCGATGCCCGGCCCCAGGAGGTTTCGTGGTTCCTGAGAAGGCAGCCACCGCCCGCTGGGCTCCTGCCCGTGGCGGCTGGAGGCCCAGAGGGCCCGGGGACTCCTTGCCCTCATCTGAGTCTTCCCTGGGGCCCTGGCAAGGGCAGGGGGCGAGGGGTGCCATGGGGCATGGGGCTGCCTCTGTGGGGACCCCAGGAGCAGAGGGCTCTGGGACGAGGAGCCTGTCTTGGGGCACACTGGGCAGGCCCCTGGCAGGGCTTCTGGGGGCTTGTGCTGGGGACGAGCTGGGGCTTCCAGGTGCTACTTGTGCCCATTCTCCACTGCCTGGGCCCAGCACGGGCTCTGGCTGCCGAGAGGGTGCTGGAGAGGTGGGGGCAGGCTCTTTGGGGCAGCCCCTGCCAGGCCTGGGCACGAACCTCGGTGGAAACTTGGAGCAGGAGCCCAGCCCAGCTTCTGAGGCCACAGCAACGGGGGACCTGGGCTCAGGGTTGGCTCTTCCCTCCTCCACTGGGCTCTGGGGCCATGTGTGGCCAAACTCGGGGCGAGCAGCAGGATGTACCTCTGGGCCACTATCCCCAGGAGCCTTCCTAGCACCCTGGGGTGCTGACTCGAGGCCTCCAGCCCCTTGATTCTCACCCCCTGGGGCCTCCTTCAGGGGCAAGTGGGGCTCGGCTCCATCACCAGCATGCACACAGGCACTGGGACCGGTTCCCTGCTCAGGTGCCAACAGGCCCTCAGCTACTTCCTCTCCAATGGAGGCAGGCTTGGGTGGGTCTGTGGCCTCCATGGCAGGCCCAGGGGGGCCTGTGGCAGGCTCTGGGCATTCTGGAGCTTTTGTGGCAGGCTTGAGGCATTTCGGGGCCCCCATGGCAGGCTCTGGGCATTCTGGGGCCCCTGTGGCAGGCTCTGGGCATTCCGGGGCTCCCGTGGCAGGCTCTGGGCGT
Organism: Mirounga angustirostris; assembly: GCF_029215605.1. Lineage (NCBI taxonomy): Eukaryota > Metazoa > Chordata > Mammalia > Carnivora > Phocidae > Mirounga > Mirounga angustirostris. Next base: position 105,062,980 of record NW_026991720.1, on the reverse strand, counting down.
TCCGGGGCCCCCGTGGCAGGCTCTGGGCGCTCTGGGGCCTCCGTGGCAGGTTCTGGGTGTTCTGGGGCCCCCGTGGCAGGCTCTGGGCGTTCTGCGACCCCCGTGGCAGGCTCTGGGCGTTCCAGAGCCTCCGTGGCAGGCTCTGGGCGTTCCGGGGCCTCCGTGGCAGGCTCTGGGCGTTCCGGGGCCCCCGTGGCAGGTTCTGGGGGTTCCGGGGCCCCCGTGGCAGGCTCTGGGCGTTCCGGGGCCTCCGTGGCAGGCTCTGGGCGTTCCGGGGCCTCCGTGGCAGGCTCTGGGCATTCTGGGGCTCCTGTGGCAGGCTCAGAATGTTCTGGGGCCTCCGTGGCAGGCTCTGGGCATTCCGGAGCCTCCGTGGCAGGCTCTGGGCATTCCGGAGCCTCCGTGGCAGGCTCTGGGCATTCTGGGGCTCCTGTGGCAGGCTCAGAATGTTCTGGGGCCTCCGTGGCAGGCTCTGGGCATTCCGGAGCCTCCGTGGCAGGCTCTGGGCATTCTGGGGCCTCCGTTGCAGGTTCTGGGTGTTCTGGGGTTCCCGTGGCAGGCTCTGGGCGTTCTGGGGCCTCTGTAGCAGGCTCTGGGTATTCCGGAGCCTCCGTGGCAGGCTCTGGGCATTCTGGGGCCCCTGTGGCAGGCTCTGGGCATTCTGGGGCCTCCGTGGCAGGCTCTGGGCGTTCTGGGGCCTCTGTGGCAGGCTCAGAATGTTCTGGGGCCCCTGTGGCAGGCTCTGGGCATTCTGGGGCCTCTGTTGCAGGTTCTGGGTGTTCTGGGGCCCCCGTGGCAGGCTCTGGGCATTCTGGGGCCTCTGTGGCAGGTTCTGGGCATTCTGGGGCCTCTGTGGCAGGCTCTGGGTGTTCTGGGGCCTCTGTGGCAGGCTCTGGGCATTCTGGGGCTTCTGTGGCAGGCTCAGAATATTCTGGGGCCTCCGTGGCAGGCTCTGGGCATTCCGGGGCCTCTGTGCCAGGCTCAGAATATTCTGGGGCTTCTGTTGCAGGCTCTGAGTGTTCTGGGGCCTCCGTGACAGGCTCTGGGCATTCCGGAGCTTCCGTGGCAGGCTCAGAATACTCCGGGACCCCTGTGGCAGGCTCTGGGCATTCCAGGGCCTTTGTGAGAGGCTCTGGGCATTCTGGGACCCACATGGCAGGCTCTGGGCATTCCGGGGCCTTTGTGGCAGGCTCTGGGCATTCTGGGGCCCCCGTGGCAGGCTCTGGGTGTTTGGGGGCCTCCGTGACAGGCTCTGGGCATTCCGGGGCTTCCGTGGCAGGCTCTGGGCATTCCGGGGCCTCTCTGGCAGGTTCAGAATGTTCCAGGGCCTCCATGGTAGGCTCTGGGCGTTCCGGAGCCTCCCTGGCAGGCTCACAATGTTCCGGGGCCTCCGTGGCAGGCTCACAATATTCCGGGGCCTCTGTGGCAAGTTCTGGGTGTTCTGGGGCCTCTGTGGCAGGCTCTGGGCATTCCGGGGCCTCCGTGGCAGCCTCACAATGTTCTGGGGCCTCTGTGGCAGGTTCTGGGCGTTCTGGGGCCTCTGTGGCAGGCTCTGGGCATTCTGGGGCTTCTGTGGCAGGCTCAGAATGTTCTGGGCTCTCCGTGGCAGGCTCTGGGCATTCTGGGGCTTCTGTGGCAGGCTCAGAATGTTCCGGGCTCTCCGTGGCAGGCTCTGGGCATTCCGGGGCCTCTGTGACAGCCTCACAATGTTCTGGGGCCTCCGTGGCAGGTTCTGGGTATTCTGGGGCCTCTGTGGCAGGCTCTGGGCATTCTGGGGCCTCTGTGGCAGGCTCAGAATGTTCCGGGGCCTCCATGGCAGGCTCTGGGCATTCTGGGGCCTCCGTAGCAGGCTCTGGGCATTCCGGGGCCTCCGTGACAGCCTCACAATGTTCCGGGGCCTCCGTGGCAGGTTCTGGGTGTTCTGGGGCCTCTGTGGCAGGCTCTGGGCATTCCGGGGCCTCTGTGGCAGGCTTAGAATGTTCCGGGGCCTCCATGGCAGGCTCTGGGCATTCTGGGGCCTCTGTGGCAGGCTCTGGGCATTCCAGGGCCCCCGTGGCAGGCTCAGAATGTTCCAGGGCCTCTGTGGCAGGCTCTGGGTGTTCCGGGGCCTCCGTGGCAGGCTCTGGGTGTTCTGGGGCCTCCATGGCAGGCTCAGAACGTTCCAGGGCCTCTGTGGCAGGCTCAGAATGTTCCAGGGCTTCTATGGCAGGCTCACAATGTTCTGGGGCCTCTGTGGCAGGCTCACAATGTTCTGGGGCTTCCCTGGCAGGCTCTGGGCATTCTGGGGCCCCCGTGGCAGGCTCAGAATGTTCCAGGGCCTCTGTGGCAGACTCCAGGCATTCTACAGCCTCCATGGCAGGCTCTGGGCATTCCGGGGCCTCTGTGACAGGCTCAGAATGTTCCAGGGCCTCCATGGCAGGCTCTGGGCATTCCGGGGCCTCCGTGGCAGGCTCTGGGCATTCCAGGGCCTCCGTGACAGCCTCACAATGTTCCAGGGCCTCTGTGGCAGGTTCTGGGTGTTCTGGGGCCTCTGTGGCAGGCTCTGGGCATTCCGGGGCTTCTGTGGCAGGCTCACAATGTTCCGGGGCCTCCGTGACAGCCTCACAATGTTCCAGGGCTTCCCTGGCAGGCTCTGGGCATTCTGGGGCCCCCGTGGCAGGCTCAGAATGTTCCGGGGCCTCTGTGGCAGACTCCAGGCATTCTACAGCCTCTGTGGCAGGTTCTGGGTGTTCTGGGGCTTCCGTGACAGGCTTGGGGCAATTTGTGGCCTCTATGTCAGGCCCAGGGCGTTCCACAGCCTCTGTGGCAGGCTTGGGGGAATCTAGGGCCTCCATGTCAGGCTTGGAGGCGCCTGCAGTTCCCCATGAGGCCCAGGGTGTCCCAGCATCTGCAGCTGGCTCCAGGCCATCCAGCTGGGCCTGGTCCCAGGCTGGAGGCTCCGGGCCTCCAGTGCAGCTTGCGTCCCTCGCCTCAGGGGCTGGTCCCAGTTCCAAGGTCACTCGTCCTTCGTGCTGGGCTGCAGTGACCACAGGCTCGATCCCTGGCAGGCAGCCCGCATCCTTCTGCAGGGTCTCAAGCCTGGCCCCAGCGGGGGTCACCTGGCCTGAGGGGAGGCCTGCGTCCTGCAGGGGCAGGGGTGTGGCCAGAGAGTCAGGGTCCTGGCCTGCTTCTTTCTCCAGCTTCTGCAGAGAATCTGGGCTTGGCGTGAGGGCTCCCTCTTCCGGGGCGGTCCAAGGCCCCGGGCCCAAGGCCGCGCTGTCATCCTCCCGGAAGGGCTGAGCTCTGCCCGCGGCAGCAGGTGCTGGACCCGACAGGGAGCCTGCCTCCTCCCCCCAGGCCTGAGGGCTCCCCCCGGGGAGGCCTGGGGCTTCCCGCGGGGTGTGAGGGGCTGCGGCGGTGGCGGCGGCGGAGGCCTGGCCCGCCCCGGGGACCTGGGCGCCGGGCTCCTGGCGCGTGGTGGCTCGGCCAGCCCCCTGCTCGGCGGCGGCGGGAGCAGGCTCGCCAGGGCTGTCCTGGTGCAGGGCAGCGGGCCGCGCGTGGGGCTCCTCGCTGTACAGCCTCTCGTCGTCTGCCCCCGCGTAGGAGGCCGAGTCGGGGTCGGAAGAGGCTGCCGAGGTGTCGTCCCGGAAGGCGAAGGCCTCGTCCATGCCCTCGGTGATGGAGAGGTCAGACAGGGACTGCAGGGAGGACGCGAACGTGCTGTCGTCCTCGCCCTCCCCGGCTGGGTCCCCTCCAGGGACAGGGACCTCCTCCTCCTGCTCTTCCTCGTCCTCGGGGGCCCTCGGCGTCACCTCCACGGCCTCCACCTGGACGATGAGGCTGCCTCGGAAGGGCAGGAGGGCAGCGGGGATCATGGGGTCGTTGGCCAGGAAGTCCAGCTCGAAGAAGTGGCCCTCCTGGCCCCAGGAGGAGCTGCTGTCGGCCGAGACGCTGGACTCTGGGGACGGGGGGCCGGGGGGCCCCGTGGGAGACGACTCCTGCTCGTCGGCCACAGAGCCCGCTGGGGAGAAGCCCCAGCCTGAGGGGACGTCCAGCCCTTCGGCCGGGGCCAGCAGGCTCAGGGAACAGGACGGGGACGAGGCCCAGCTGTCCCCATCTGCCGTGATGTAGGAGCCCGAGGGTGAGGCGGGCGGCGAGTCCCCTGGCTCGGCTGGGGTGTCCCGGGCCTCCCTGCGGGGCCCGGGGCCAAGGAGCAGGGCAGAGGCGCTCTCGGTGGGGGTGGAGGGCGGTGTGAAGTAGGAGTCAGGGTCTGGGGCAGGGCAAGGCACAGGAGGGTCACCCTGAGAACACAACTCGGGGGGTGGGTCCAGGCTGGGGTGCCCACCCTCCTGGTCCCTGAGCTCTGGCAGGGCTGCCCTGGATGGCGGGGGCGCCTGGCGGGTCTCCTCACCCATCACGATCCGGGGCTCCAGGGTGGCTGGGGGAGGACCCCCGGTGGGCTGGGCCTCGGGGGAGCCCGGGCTGGGGCTGCCTTCTGCAGGCACCGCCCACGCCGAGGGGGTGCCGCCCGGCCCTGCATCCCAGCTGGCTCCGTCCGGCGGGGGCCGGGTGCCCGGCTTGCTGGGCAGAAACTCCAGGGCCAAGGCGCTGGGTCCGGGGGTCAGGGCACAGTGCTCCAGCCGGTCCCCTCTCGGGGTGGTGGCCGCGGCCACATCACAGGACGACTCTGTGGAAAGAGGGGGGGCATGAGGAGGGCAGACACCTTCTGGGAGCTGGAGCTGCTGCGTCTGGGGGAGAATTTCAGCGAGTTCCGACCCTGGGGGCACAGCCTGGGGCCAGGGGGTGGGGGGTGGGCAGCGTGGCTCCCGTCAGGCTCGGCAAGGCTGGACTAGCACCTGGCTCCGCGGACGCTGGCTGGCTGGCCCCCTGCCCTCAATCTGTGCTGGGCCTGGTGGGCGACCTCTCCTGACCTCCTGCGCCAGAGGCCCCCAGGGGCAGGGGACCTGCACCCGCTGGCCCTGGGACGCTCTAGGTCTCCCACCTCCTGTGCATGGGGGTCTCGCCTCTCTGCCTCGTCTCTCTCCTTGCTGCCCACACCTGAGGCCAGCCTCTGGAGGTGCCCTCTGGCTCTGCCCTCGCTCTTGCTCCCAGAGCTGGTGCATGGAGGAGGGAAGCGGAGCCACTGTGTGTTCGTCCTCAGGCTGCGCGTCCCACGGAGGCCGAGCTGGAGCATGGGGGTGAGAAGGGTTCCCTCCGCCAGGAATAAGCCAGCCGGTCCCAGGGCAGTGTTACGGGGGCTGCTTGGGCCCCGACCACGTTCTCAGGGGGGGTTCCTGCTCTATCACCCATGATCACCCCACAAGTACCTCCGTGCCTCAGCTGTCTGTCTGCAAAGTCGAGTATCTCCCAGGATTAGAGGTGAAGCTTTTACGAAGGGGCAGTGCCCTCCCCAGCCTGCCCATCGGCCTGCAGCAATGGGGGGCAGTCCCTCGGGGCCCTTGGGCCGCACTACTGGGATTCTGAGGTGGCCAGGGGATCCCAAGAAGGGGGTCCTTTGGGTCCACTGCCGTGTGACAGACACCCAACACCTGGAGGTGGGTGTGGTGGGTGGGGACGGGTGGAGACCGGCTCCTGGCACTGAGCCTGGGGTGCCTTTGCCCACCCGCCCTGGAGCAGGGAGAGGGCAGAGCTGGGCCAAGGAGGGGGGGTGAGGAAGGGAAGCCAAAGGCCAAAGGTTTTTGTAAGCATTCAAGGTCATCAAGCAGCCTGAGACCCTGGGTCTGGGGAGTCCTAGCCTCCACCTACACTACTGGACCCCAGAGGGAGGCCAGGCCCCTGGACCCAGCACTGGTGACATTCCCAGGTGACTTATCCACAGCAAGGTGCCCTTGGCCCTCCAGGGATCACTCATGGCTGACCTCCTGCTGGGCCACCCTGGCTGGTCCTTCTAGACCCAGGCAGACCCCCTCAGCCTCCACCCACACTTGCTGACCTAGCCTGTCCAAGGATGTAGGCCTGCACCCCGGGGCACTGCCCCCCAGACCTTGCTCCCTCAGGGCATCCGACCTCCCACCCTCACAGCCTGACCCCCTGGCTTCCCCAGGCTCCAGCTCCGTCCGGCTCCACCTGGCCAGGCCAGACCAGTCACCGGCCCTGAGGCGGCTTCAGGCATCTAGGGGGCGAGTGCCCGTGGTGGTGGGGGTGCAGTTGAGAACCCCCCACCTCTGGTCCAGAGCCGTGGGGCCAGGGCCCGCAGCTCCTCACAGACAATGGGGCGGCGGTGGCCCAGAGGGTGGGACGTGGGCTTGGAGCCACGGAGCCCTGGGATGCTCACAGGCCCTCGCGTCGCTTCTGGCTCCTGGAGGCCATCCCGTTTCCGCCCGCCCGCCCTTCCCCGCGGTCCTGAGCGGGGACGTGCGGGGCTCGGGGGGTGGGAGGCGGTCAGGATTCAGGTGCCCGAAAGGGCAGGGCGCCAAAAGGACCGGAGAGGGGACGGGGGGCGGCGGGCGGTGATTGGAGAAGGGAGAAGGACAGAGGGGACAGGCAGGGAGAGGGACCGGAGAGGGGACGGGCAGGGACAGGGCGGCCGAGACGCGCGCAGGGTGCACAGCGCGAGGCCTCACCTGTGCGGGGCCCGGGCCTGCCCGCCTCCGGCAGCAGCGGCTCGGCACGGGCAGCCTCCCCGGGCATGGCCTGACCGTGCGCCCTTCCCTCGGTGCCCGGTCTGTCCGCGCGTCCGTCCGGCGGAGCCTGCGCGGCCACCGCCCCTCGGCCAGGGGGTAGGGGGTGGGTGGGTCATCGGATGACGTCAGCACCGCCCCGCCCGCCCGGCGCCCCGAGCGAGCGTGCGCGTGCGCCCCAAGCACTGCGGAGCGCCGTGGCGGGGGGCGGCCTCCCTCCTTCCCCCGACCGGGGCTGCGCCCTCCTTCCGCGCTGCGCGGCCCCGCCTTTCCCGCAGCATTCCCCCCTGAACGCGAGGGGGCTCGGGGACCAGTCGGAAGCTGGCCGGACCCCAGGGGACATCGCCCCTAAGCCGGGCCTGGACGAGGCGGGGTTGGGGAGGGTCGCCGGCACGCGGGGCACGGCGGCCTCGGCGCCCTGGGGGAGGTGGCGGCGCCGTCCTGGTGCCCGGCCTCCTGCGTCCCCCTTGCCTCCATCCAGGAGGTGAGCTGGAGCCGCAGCTCCACGCTGATTGGCTGGCCGTCGCACGTTGGTCTCCGTGGCAACCGCCTCCCGGCTCCATGGAAACCGGAGACCGGAGCCGGCGCGGCGGGAACGGCAGCCCCGGGGGAGCTGGGCGGACCGGTCCCGTGCGCCCCGCAGCTCGGCTCCCGGACACCGGGGCGGGAGGAAGAGGAGAACCACGCTTTCCTCCGCCTCGGCGGCCGCCCGCGCCCCCCCTCAGGGCTGCAAGCCCTCCCGAGCCTCCTTGAGCCGTGCCCTTGCTTCCACCCGGGCCCTCCCGCGCTCGCACCCGCCCAGTGCCAGGCTCCGGCTCCGGGAGACAGATGGCCATTGTCGCCATCCCAGAGCTGGGCGGGGGCAGGGAATCAGATTGGTCATTGTCGTGGGGGGGGGGCGGGGAGTCTCCCCAACCCTGTCTCCTGCGGGCGCTGCCCTGGACGCACCGCAGAGCTGGCTCCCTGCCTGCGCTGGGCACCAGCCCCGCCACGCCCAGCCTGAGCCCTGCATCCTGCACCCCTCTCAGTCGCTGGAAATGCTGGAGATCCGTCCATCTATCCCTCTGTTGGGGACCCTCCTCTTCCTCCCCTTCCCCCACACCTTCATCCTCACCTCCCAGGCTCTTCTAAGTTGCCTCCTCCCATGGCCCTTCGCCCGTGGCCGTAGCAGAGTCCTTCACGGTTCCCACTGCTCTGCTGACCCCCTACCATCTGGCCTGCACACACTTTCCAGAAACCAAAAGCCCTTCAGCATGCCCTGAGGGGCTTCTAGTCTGGACGAGGTGGCTGGCCTAGGCTTGTCTCTGCTTTTCCCGACTACCAATAAACGCAGGAAATCAGAGACAACCAAAACAGAACTCTCACACATGAAAAGAGTGAGGTGACGTGGTGAGGGTCCCCAGGCTGGAGGAACAGAGCAGACCGACATAAGGGGGTCCGAGACCACGTTTCCTGACCCCCAGCCTGCTACCAGGAAGAGGACCAGGTAGACGTATTCATCCCCATGTGAGGCTGGAGTCCCACTGACGACTCTGGGTGGGGGGTCTGCTAGAACCGGCAGGAGGATCAAGGAGAGGCCCACTCCTTCCCCACCCGGCTCACCGGCTCACCGGCCCCCCTGCCCCACCGAGAGGCCCCAAGGGTGTGGGGGGGAAGTACGCCTCCTAGGGGCCAGATACCCCGCCCCCATCCAGAGGCCCAGGATGGCCCAGCAGGGACCTCTGCACGGTCCACTGTCACTGAAACCACAGGCCACTAGAGTAGCCCAGGACCTGCCTGCTGAGTCCAAACAGGATGACCACCTCCTAAAATACAAAATGTGAACATAATAGCCTGACTGTTCAGGAGACAATAAAAAAATCACCTGTCATACCAGGAAACTCAAGGAAGAACCCAAGACTCAGGAAAGTCACAACTAGAATAAGAAAGAGTAATCAACTGATGCCCAAACTGAGGTGGAGATGCTGGAATTATCTGACAAGGATTTTAAATCAGTCGTAATTGAAGAGGTTCCATAAGGAGTAACAGTTCATCTTGTAGCAAATGGAAAATGTCAGCAAAGAAACAGACATAATACAGAAGCAAACCAAAATCACAATATGATACAGAATCACTGAAAGGAAACACTTGCTGAGCGGCTTATCTGTGGCCAGAAATGACAGAGGATGTCCCAGTGAGGCTGAAGATGGGTCCACAGAAAGTACTCAACCTATTAACAACAACGAGAACAAAAACATTGGGGAAAAACATTGAACAGAGGCTCAGGAACCTGTGGGATAACAACACAAGATCCACTGTTCACATAACCAGAGTCCCATAAGAAGAGTGGCAGGGGTGAGCAGTTGAAAAGAGTATTCAAAGAAATGATGGCTGAAACTCCCCAAATTAGGCAAAAGAGAGAGACTTTGATTCAAGGACCTGAGCAAATCTCAAATACGATACATCCAAGGAAATCTACATCCGGCCACTTGAGCTGTAACTTCTGAGCACCGAGGACGTTTCACGGAAGCAGCCAGAGAGATGAGCACGAGACCCACAGGGAACGCTGAGGACAACCACAGTGCACTTCCGATCCAGAGCCAGCAGCCGGAAGGAAGCGGCGCCATGTTTTCCAAGTGTTGAAAGCGAGCATCATTCGAGGAGGAAGACACTCGCTTCAGCCACGCGCCCGTGCACACACACAAGAACAAAGGAGAAATGCACTCTGAGCCAGGGGACACTGAAGGCTCCAGCCCTGGCAGACTGCCCCGCAAGCCCAGGTATAGCGCGTCTCTCCACAAGGATGGACATGATAAGGGTGGCCTCTTGGGCATTGGGAGGGAAGAAGGAGCATGGGAAGGGCAGAGAGACGGGCACAACAGTGGGCACTCCTTCTCCTGAGTGCCTGGTGGCACGTGTGATGAGAGAAACAAGTGTTAACACCAGCTGACATTCGAGAGGATACTGAAAAGCAGGGATGGCAAAGCAACCAACATGGAAGCAGTATGCACACGTAACCTGAAGTGCACACACTGCGGGCAGCTGACTGTGAGGACCTGCACGCGAGTGTGTTTCCATACCCAGAACAAACTCTAAGAAGACCACTCAAGGGGCGCCTGGGTGGCTCAGTTGGTTGGGTGTCTGCCTTCGGCTAAGCTCATGGTCCCAGAGTCCTGGGATTGAGTCCTGCATCAGGCTCCCTGCTCAGGGGGAAGCCTGCTTCTCCCTCTTCCTCTGCAGCTCCCCCTGCTTGTGCTTGCTCTCTCCCTCTCTCTCTCTCTGGGTCAAATAAATAAATAAACCCTAAAAAAAGAAGACAATACAAGATGACACACCCCCAAACCACTCTATATATAAAGTCAAGATAGAGTCCTTCAAAATGTTCAGAGTCCTCAGGTGGGGTGTCTGGATGGCTCAGTCGATTAAGCATCTGCCTTCAGCTCAGGTCATGATCTCAGGGTCCTGGGACTGAGTCCCATGTTGGCCTGCTCTGCGGGGAGCCTGCTCATGTTCTCTCTCAAATAAATAAATAAAATTTTGTAAAAAAATGTTCAGAGTCCACAGGAAAGCAAGATGAGAGAAACAAAAGAACAAGAAACAGAGGCAAATGAGAAGACAAATAACAAAATGGCAGACTTTTGGCCTTAACACACATAAACGTAAATAGGCTAAATATACAAATTACATTAAATACGTTAAAACGTATACTCACAGATTAGGAGGCAAAGACTGGCAGAGTGGACAAAAAAGGCAGACTGAACTATATGCTGTTTATAGGAAAGTCACTTCAAATTCAGTGACGTAGGTGCACTGGGAGAAAGTAAGAGAAGAAGATACACAATATGAATAGTAATCAAACACAAAACAACAACAAAATGAAGAAGCAGGAGTGGCCGGTTAATATCCGAGAAAGTAGACTTTTGAGCAAAGGAAGTAAGTGGCGACAGACTGACATTCTGTGATGACACATTAGAGGTAATGATCGGTCCACCAGGAAGACATAACAATCCTAAATGTGCACACACCAACTATTAGAGCCTCAAATACACGAGGCTGAAGCTGGCAGAGCTGAGGAGAGACTGGCGTACCTGCAAGTATGGTTGAGGACTTCACTTTGTCCCCTCGACAACCCACAGGACCACTAGACAGAAAACCAGCCCAGATGTAGGAGACCCATGCCATCCGCCCGCCCACAGCATCCCGCAGGGTAGTCCACCCAGCAATACAGAGTGCTCCTATGTTCAAAGTAGGGAACATTTCCCAAGAGAGATCAAACCTTGGGCCATAAAACAAACATCAACACATCTAAAATAACTGAAATCACAGTGTTTGTATTCAGACCACAATGGACTCCAACAAAATCAATCACAGCAAGACAACAGGAAAATCTCCAAACACTGGGAAGAAAACCACACCCTTGTAAATGATCCATAGGTCAAAGGGGAAGTACCTCGGGGCGTTTTTTTAAAAACACAGAACTGAACCAAATAAAAATAATACAAAACATCAAAGTATGTGGTCTACAGCTAAAGCAGTGGTGAGAGGGATATTTATAGCACATCAGAAAGAGGCAAGACCTCAAAATCATTGAAATTCCTTCTTTTCCTAATAGGAAAAGAAGAGCAAAATAAAATCAAAACAAGCAGAAAGAAGGAAATAATAAAGTCAAGAGCAGAAATCAATGAAATTGAAAATAGGAAATCAATGAAACAAACAAAATGGTTCTGAGAAGAATTTAATAAGATTGACAAACCCCTAGCAAGACTGACAACCTTAAGAAGAGAGAAGACACAAATGCCCAGTATCAGAAGTGCCCTGGCAGCTGGATGCTTAATTCTGTGTCAGCCTGACTGGGCCACAGGATGCCCAGACGGCTGGTAAGGTTCTGTTTCTGGGAGTGCCAGAGTGATGTTTGAAATCTCTGGAGGCAAGAAGAAAATTAAAATCTACCAAATTCGAGCAAGCAAAATGAAGTAGATAATCTGAACAGTCCTGGAACCATGAAAGAAATTGAATTTTTCATTTAAAACCTTCCCCAAAGAAATGTTCAGGCCCAGATGATTTCACTGAAGAATTCTACCAAGCATGTAAAGTAGAATTAACATCAATTTTAAGCAATTTCTTCTAGAAAACAGAAGATGAAGGAACACATCCTAACTCATTTCCTGAGACAAATTTAAATACTACCCAAACCAAAGACAGTACCAGAAACAAACAAAAAACAAGAAACTACAGACAATATCTCCCATGAACTTAGGCACAAAAAATCTCAATAAAATATTGGCATATCAAATCTGACATTGTATAAAAAGAATTATACAACCATGACCAGATGGAATTTATTCCAGGTGTGCATGGACGGTTCAACATTTGAAAAGCATTTCGTATAATCCACCATACCAACAAGCTAAAGAAGAAAAATTATGTGATCGTATTGAATGACACATAACCCATATGACATAATCCAACAGCCATTCAGATTGCTAAAAACTTCTCAGCAAGTTAAAATGAACTTGATTAAGATCATATGCAAAAGCCTTACAGCCAACACTGTGCTTGATGGTGAAAGACTGAATGCTCTCTAGGGCTGAGGCAAGAAAAGGGCATCAGCTCCTGCCCCTGTTTTCAACACAGGGCTGCGGGTTCTAACCCCACAGTGAGGCAAGAAAAGAATTAAGGGCAGCCAGACTTCTAGAATGAAAGCACGAGGCGCTCCACTGGCCAGCTTCCCAGTGAAACTGGTAGAAATAATACAACAAACAGTTAAAGCTCTTGGAAATGGTCTGATGGGCAAACAAATGAAGAAAGAGCTATTGAAGAAAATGGGTGCCAAGTTATTTATTTTTTTAAAGATTTATTTATTTGAGAGAGAGAGAGAGAGCACATGTGTATGGGAGGAGGGGCAGAGGGAGAGAACCTCAAGCAGACTCTGCACAGAGTGCAGAGCCTAATGTGGGGCTTGATCTCATGACCTGAGCTGAAACCAAGAGTTGGACGTGACTGAGCCACCCAGGTGCCCTGTTTCGAAGTTCAAAAGAAAGCAGAATCAGTGGTTTATGAGCCAAGCTGCTCCTTCCCTCCCCTCTCCCCGCTCACCAAGCTAGAGAACCTACCCAACTGCTGGGGCCAAGAACATAGGTCCCCAGTCACTTAGCATTTCCTATCCTGTCCTGACACCTGCTGCTGAGGCTGAGTCCCAGGCAAGTGTGACCGAGGTGGGGTTCCCTTTCTCTGTTTAGCCCCCGCTTGTGGGAGGGAGACTCTACCTTGGGCCTGGCATGCTGAATATGCCGATCCAGTGGCCCCTCTCCCAGCTCAAGGCCGTGGCTCCAATCCAATCCTGTCCCCCCTCCACTGAGTGCTCAGCGCCCAGATTGGGGGTGTCTCTCACAAGCTTGCTTTGAGCCCTGGCTGAGATTTTGCCAGGCTATGAAGTGGATAGCTCCCAATCTCTTCCCATAGGAACTGACTTCCCTTGCAATAGAGCATCGGGAAGTTTCAACCCGAGGGTGCCCTCGGGACAGTGGAGGTTGTGGTCAAAGGCATCTGGGAGGAGATTCACAGAGCCAATGAAGCCACAGCCTAGAGAGCAGGCCAGGGTGACTGTGGACATACCTATGTACCTCCCAGAGGAAAAGCACCAGAGGCTGAGCACTGCAGGGGAAAAGGAGCAGACTTCACCAAAATAGTCTAGCCAGTCCCCAGGCAAACAAGCAAATAACAGTAAGAAGCCCCGGAGGAGAGGGGGTGTTGGCCTTGGACCCAGAATTGTTACAGTATTTTATTAAAAATGCCCGATTTCCAACAAAAAATAACCAGGCACACAAAGAGAGGAAAGTATGACCCAGATACTGGGAAGAAAGCAGGCAACAGGAACTGCCTATGAGAGTGACTAGATGACATATCTCACAAGGACTTCAAGGTAGCCATTATAAATATGTTCATGACTAAAGGAGAGCATGACTAAAGAAGTAAAGGAAGCCTTAATGATAAGGTCACATCAAGTAGAGAACATCCATAAAGCACAGAAATGAGGAAATTCACTTCAGGGGCTGACCAGAAGATTTGAACTGGCAGGAGAATTGGTGAACTTGAAGACAGATCACAGGATATTATGCTAGCTGAAGAATAGAGGAAAAAAAAAAAAAAAAAGAACAGAGCCTCCAAGAAATATGGAACACATTAACTGCCCCCAACATACACATAATGGAAATACCAGGAGGAGAGAGAACTTTCAAAAAAGGCATGGCTGCAAACTTCCTAGGTTGAAAACAAAAACCTCTTATACATTCAGGAAGCTCAATGGACTCCAACTAGGATATTTACAGACAGAGCCGCAAACAGACATATACAAAAATGCTAAAAGTCAAAGACAGAATCCTAAAAGCAGCAAAAATAATTAGGACTGGTACATTAGTTCATCAAGGTTGGAGGACTCAAGATCAGTATATAAAAATCAATTGTTGATCCCAAATAGCCAAAGCAATCTTGAGAAAGGACAAAACTTAGAGGTATCACACTCCCACATTTTAAACTATACTACAAAGCAAGTAAGTAATCAAAGTAATCAACACAGTATGGTACTGGCAGGAAATAGACACACAGATCAATGGAACTGAATAGAGAGACCAGAAATAAACCCACATTTATGGGGTCAATGAACCTATAACATAGAAGGCAAGAATATCCAATGGGGGAAAAGACAGTCTCTTCAACAGATGGTGTTGGGAAAATTGGACAGCCACATGCAGAGGAATGAGACTGGACCACTTTCTTACACCATCCACAAAAATAAATGCAAAATGGATGAAAGACCTAAATGTTGAGACCCGAAGCCATAAAACTCCCAGAGGAGAGCACAGGCAGTAAGTTCTTTGACATAGGTCTCAGCAATATTTTTTGGACCAGTCTCCTCAGGCAAGGGCAACAAAAGCTAAAATGAGACTGCATCAAGCTAAAAAGCTTGTGCACAGGAAGGAACTATCAACAAAACATAAAGACAGCAGCCTACTGAAAGGGAAAAGATATCTGCGAATCACACAACCAAATATGGGGTTAATATCCAAAATATATAAAGAACATGTACAATAAAAAAAAAAAAACCCAAAAACCCAACAGGGTGCCTGTGTGGCTCAGTCGTTAAGCGTCTGCCTTCGGCTCAGGTCACGATCCCAAGGTTCTGGGATCGAGCCCCATATCAGGCTCCCTGCTTCTCCCTCTCCCACTCCCCCTGCTTGTGTTCTTGCTATCTCTCTGTCAAATAAATAAATAAAATCTAAAAAAAAAAAACAAACCCAACAACAAATACCGTGATTTAAAAATTGACAGAGGATTTGAATAGATATTTCTCCAAAGAAGATGTCCAGATGGCCAACAGACACATGAAAAGATGCTCCACATCACTCATCATCAGGGAAATACAAATCAAAACCACAATGAGATACCACCTCACACCTGTCAGAATTGCTAATATCAAAAAGAAAAAAATATTATGACGAGTGTTGGCAAGGACGTGGAGAAACTGGGACACTTGTGCAATGTTGGTGGGAACACAAATTGGTGCAGCCACTCCATGGAGTGGAGGTTCCTTGAGAAACTACAAAACAAATTGTAAAAAATCTAAAACCCAAAACACAACATGACAACAGCTTCAAAGATAAAACTGCTGGTTACCAGAGGAGGGAGGGATGGGGAGGGGGTTATATAGATGAAGGGGATTAAAGGCATAAAACTTCCAGTTAGAAAATAAGTAAGTCACAAGTATGTAATGTACAGCATAGAGAATACGGTCAATAATATTCTAATAACTTTGGTGACAGATGGTAAGTAGACTCATGGGGACCATTTCATAATGTATACAAATGACATCACCTGAAACTAACAGGATATTGTATGTGAATTATACTTTGGGTAAAGATTCAATTGTATCTCTATAAATCTGTAATAATCCAAAATTGAAATAAAGAAAATGCCATTCATAATGACACCAAAAAATAGTCCTTAGGAATCAGTTTAGCAAAGGACGCTCAAAATTTATACTCTGAAAATTACAAAACACTGTTGAAATTAAGGAATGTCTAAATAAATGGGCAAACATCCCATATTCATGGATCAGAAGGCCTAAGGTGGTTCAGAAAGCACTCCCCAAACTGATCTAAGGCTTCCTTGCTATTCCTATCAGAATCCTGACTACTTCTTTGTAAGAATTGATAGGCTACTTCTAAAATTCATATGCAATTACAAGGGACCCAGAATAGTCAAAGCAACCTTGAAAATGTAGAATCCATTAGGACTCACATTTTAACAAATTCCAGTGTAGTTAAATGTGTTGTATTTTCAGGCATACAGTGTAAGTGAGTCAATGCTTCTAAATCGCTCAGTGCTCCTCAAGAAAAGTGTACTTGGCCCTTCACCTACTTCCCCCATCCTCTGGCCACCTCCCCTCAGGTACATATTTGTTCTCTATAGTTAGGAGGAGTCTTTTTTGGTTTGTCTCTTTTCCTTTTTTAAATTCCACATAGGAGTGAAATCCTATGGTGTCTTTCTTAGTTCAGTTAGCGTATCCTCTAGCTCCATTCACATCATTGCAAATGGCAAGAGTTCTTTTTTTATGGCTGAATAATATCCCATTGAATATATATACACCATTTTCTTTATCCATTCATCAGGCAATGGACACTTGGGCTGCTTCCAGTTTGGCTATTGTAAATAATGCTGCAATAAACATAGGAGTGCATGTATCCCTTTGAATTCGTGCTTTTGTCTTTTTTGAGTAAATGCCTAGTAGTGCAATTGCTGGGATGTAGGATGGCTCTACCTTTAACTTTCTGAGGAAACCACACTGTTTCCCGGAGTGGCTGCACCAGCTTGCATTTCCACCAACAGTGCATGAGGGTTCCTTTCTCCACATCCTCCCAACAGCTGTTGTTCCCCGTTTTGTTAATTTTAGCCATTCTGACAGGTATGAGGTGGTACCTCATTGTGGTTTTGATTTGCATTTCCCTGATGATCAGTGATGTGGAGCATCTTTTCATGTGTCTGTTGGCGATATGGTTGTCTTCTTTGGAGAAATGTCTGTTCATGTCTTCTGACCATTTTTAAACTGTAAGGTTTTTTTTTTTTTGGGTGTTGAGTAAGTTCTTTATATACTTTAGACACTAATCCTTTATTGGATATATCATCTGCAAGTATCTCCACCCATTCTGCAGGCTTTTAGTTTTGTTGGCTGTTTCCCTCACCGTGCAGAAGCTTTTTATTTTGATGTAGTCTAGGACTCACACTTTCTAACTTCAAATGTCCTACAAAGCAACAAGCAAGAAACAGAGGGATACTGAGCCCAGAAATAACCCCAGACATCTGTGGCCAACTGAGTTTCAACCAAGGTGCCAAGACCATACAACGAGAAAAGAACTATCTTCCCAATAATGGTGTTGGGATAACTGGAGAGTCACATGCAAAAGGATGAAGTTGACACTAAGCACGTAACAAATACAAAAATTAACTCAAAATAGGTAATAACCTAAGGTCAAGATGATAAAATTCTTGGAAGAAAATGGGCATACTTTCAGGACCTAGATTCACCAAAGGATTTTTGGATATGACCCTCCAAAGCACAAGCAAAAGACAAAAGAGCGGACCTCCCAGAAACTTAAATCTTTTGTTGCTGCAAGGTCGCCATCCAGAAAGTGAAAATACAACCCACAAAATGGGAATAAGCATTTGCAAATCCCTTCTCCAACAAGGGACTGGCTTCTACAACATACTCTTACAACTCAGACGACCTAAGTGAAACCGAGACACAGAATCGGAATAGGCATTCCTCCAAAGATGACGCCAATGGACAGTAAGCACGGGTGAGGATGAAGAGATCACTGGTTGTCGTGGAAACGCACATCCAGCCGGCTAGAACGAAGACGTGCTCCCCAGCACTAGCCACGGGGAGACGCACCAACTTCCAGAATCCTAGCCACATCTGTGAGGACACCGCATGGCGAGCATGGGGGGGACCTCAGGGCTCCTCACTCTGCTGGCGGGAACGTCGGACGACAGGAACAGCCGAGCTCCCGGGTGTTTATCTGAGGACTGGGGTCCCGCCATCCTTGTGGGTGGGGCTGAGCCATCTAACTGCAGGGGCAGGTCAGGACCCGCACAGGGAACGCTCGCATGAGCCCCGGGAGCTAGTGCGGATCCAGCCAGAGGGCCACATGGTCAGATTCCTCTATAGGAAGCTCTTTTAGCCAGGGTAGGAATGGAGAACAGGGGTGGCAGCCAGCGAGGGGGAGGCGTGGGTATAGAGAGCACAGGGGTCCTGTCTGGGGACTCCCATCCCTGTCAGCGTCCTGGTGCGACACCCCCCAGTGCTACGAGAGGTCACCAATGAGGAAACTGGAAGGACACAGATACCACGTCCCTTCTCATGAGTGCAAAGGGACCAGAGCGTCTCCCGTGGAGGCCGGTGGGCCTGAGCGGTGCACAGGATGAGCTCGTGTGTCCTCAGCGGGCCCTCCCAGAGGCCCTGGCACCTGCCCACGGCAGTCCTTCACCGTGGCATGTCCTCCTGGCTCCCGCACCTTGCTCGGGCCACCGTGGCTGTGCCCTCCCACCTGGTGATGGACGGCCACCAGCCTGCACGAATGTGTCCGACAGCTCCCGTCCACCCCCACACCTGGGTGAGCTGAGTTTCGGGAAGAGACCCCTCTGGAGGTGTGGCGAATGGCTGGCCTGGGGACCCAGGGTGGAGGTGGCGCTTCTCCCCAGCTCCCTCCCCCACCCCGAGCTGCGGGGGGTGGGCAAGCAGCAGTGGTCACCCTCTTGTCTGCTCCACCTACAAAGTCTCCATCGAGGGACTGGGAGGGAGACAGACTGTCCTTCCCAACATCTGGTGGCAAAGGAGGCTCAGGGTGCTCAGGCACACGACACCAGGCCCCCTGGCCTGGCTGGGGCGGCGGGAGGGGTCGTGAGCCCCGCTCTGTCAGCTGAGCGCACTTTCTTCTGCTCCGCACCTAGTGCCTCCTGTCAGTTCGGCTCCTCGGGGTCCCCCACTCCCAAGACCACAGGCAGGAGAACCTCCCAGGACGACTGTGCTCAGTACCCACACCGCCACGAGAACCCCAAGCCACATTCTCAAAACCCAGGGGCCTGCCCAGGAAGGTCCTCATGGCCCCAAGGCTGGAAGCGTGGGGCTCGATCCGTGCTGACTGTGCGTGCGCGGCCAGGACGAAGGCCCAGGGAAGGCAGAAGCGGGGACGGGCCAGCCACGTGGACAGCAGAGTGGAGGGCGGTGATGGGGACAAAGGCCGGGACGCCTCCTGGTTGAAAACCGGAATCACAGGTTTATTGCCCACGGGAGGCAGGAGCTGCCGGCAAGCTCGCACACGTCCGAGTGGCCCTGGTCAGGCCTTGGGGGAGCCCGGCCCCCCATGAACGCGGTCCACGGCTCAGGACGGTCACTTGGCCAGCTCCTCTGCCACAGCTTTCCGCATCTTGTCCTTCAGGTAGGCACCTTTCTGCCACTCAGACCTGAGTTCCTGCCACTCGTAGTACGGGACCTGCGGGGAGGGCGTGGGGGCCCTGGCTCTGCCCACTGTTCTGCACCCGCACCCCTGGCTCCCAAGCCCACGGACCTGTGGGACTGTGCCCAGGAAAGATGCCCCACTTTCCTCAGCGCTCAGAGCTACAGGGCCCTCACCCCTGCGGCCAGGGATCCCAGAGTCCGTGGCACCCCAGAACAACTTTTTAATTTTTAAAGATTGTTAAAAACAGAACCCCCCCCCCCCAGACGTAAATGTGACCAAACCGTCACACGGTAAGGACCACTCCCGTGTCCTCTGGCCTGTACGGGACAGCGCGCTCTGGGGCTGGTGTGCACCTGGTCTGCAAGGCCCTGAGCGGATCCCAGAAGCTGCGGCCTGAAATACCACCTTCCGAGCTTCCCTTTCTCCCATGGGAAGGGGGGACCCCGGCGTGGCCAGCCTCCGGGGCTGGGCCCCAACGGTACTCACGTCCACCACCAGGAAGCCAGCGGCCCGCACGTGGCGCCGGGCCAGCGCAAAGCGCCCCAGCAAGTCTCGGCTCCGGCTGCCGTAGTTGGGGAACTCCCAGCGCAGGAAGGCCAGCCTGGTGGGGAAGGCGCATGGAGCTCGAGCGGAGCATGCTCCCTGGGGCCCTCGGGGGGGGGGGGCGGAGAAGCTGCGCGACTGCCTACCTCTTGGCCCCGGGGGGCAGCGGCTGACTCCCGGAGGGTGGGGTGAGATGAGGGGCCACGAAGTCCCTGGGGGGCAGGAACTGGCTTTCGGGGTCCAGCAGCACCTCGGCGTCTAGGGAGGCGTGTGGGTGCACATGTTGGGGATCGTCCCTGGGGGCCTAAGGCCCTCCTCACAGCAGCCCCGTGGCCGCCAGCAGGGGGAGTGTGGGGAGGGCCTCACCCAGGACCCAGCCGTACTGCGTGGGCACCGTGAAGCTGCCCCTGCTGCTGTCCCCCAGCAGCCCCTTCAGCGTGTCCTGCAGCTCCTTCTGCAAGGGGGTCACCTTCCCGTCGAGGGCTGAGAGTCTGGGGACCAGGGCCGAGGCCGGCAGATGGGGGCCGGCGTACTCCGGGTGCTCCAGATGGGCGCTGGCATTGACGTGGAGCAGCTTCTGGAAGGTGCTCTGATCCCTCGGGGACCTGCCCTCTGAGGGAGAGGACAGCGCGAGAAGAGCGGGTGAGCGGAGGGCGGCACCGGGGCGGAGGGACATGTGGGGCAGGTGGGGGACAATGGCACCCCGCCCCCGCGCTGCCCCCTGAACTACGTGCGTCAGCAGGAGGGCGTCTGTGGGCCCCCCGCAGGAAGGGGGCGGGGCAGCAGCCAATGCCCGGGCAGCTCAGGGGGCTGCGCGGGCTCAGCATCACGCAGGAGAGGAGGGGACAGCCCGCCGCTCACCTAGGAACTGGGTGTGCAGGTCAGGGCGCAGCACGGCCCGCAGTTCTGTCTCCCGCACCCGCTGCAGCACGCACAGGGCCCACACCACGTCCACCTGCAGGGCTGGGTGCAGGCCCGTCAGCGCTGGGCCCAGCTTCTCGTGAACCTGGGCGACGACAGGGCGGGCGAAGGGGGCTTCCCTCAGCGGCCGCCAACATCCCCGGGCCAGCAGCGCTCAGGGCTCCCGAATGACTTGGCCACACTGAGGCCCGAGGCAGCTACCGGGGATCCCTGCTGACGCTCTCGGCCAGGCTTGGGGCAGCCCTTCGTAGAGAGTACCAGAAACCCTCCTCGGCACCCAGCGCCAACCCGGACAGCACGACCTTCAGCTGGATGTTCTGCGGCCCCTCCCAGCAGCAAGTCTGTGCCCCGAAATCACGTCTCTCTTAACACGGCGAGCGGGCCCAAGGCCGGGGACGTGTTTCTGGCCTCGAGGGGAGTTGGAGACTACGAAAGGGGCCGCAGCTGGCCCGCTGGGGCGGTGCCACATGGAGGCCCAGGGTCAAAGCCGGTGCACCCGCGGGACGCCTCACCCCTGCGTAGATGCACTCTGCACGGTGGCCTGCACAGCACACAGGCCCGCCAGCAGGTCACAGCGTCAGCGGGGAGTTCAGGAAGTCCCAGGAACGGAGACCAGGGGTCCCCCACCCCTGACTGTGCGGCGAGTGAGCCGGCCAACACGTCCTGACCAGCACCTGTTCTGGGCCACACAGCAGGCGTGGGGGATGGCACGTCTTTGGTCCCCAGACAAGGTGTGCCGTGTGGCCCCAGCCGGCCCCCATGCAGAAGTCCGGCCTGAAGCTGCGCCCAGGGGCCCTGTGGCAGCCGGCAGCCCGAGGGAAGAGGAGGGGGGAGCAGGGGTGCACAGAGCGTACCAGGCGGAAGAACTGGTCCTCCCGTTCTGGGCGGAAGTTCAGATGCGCGAAGGCCAGGAGCACGTTGCACAAGTACGGCACCGGGACGGTCTGGGCTCTGTCCAGGACGTGCTGGGCCGGCCATGTGCGGTGGAGCATAGCGTGAGACGGACCCGTCCCTCCCACAGGGCCCGGGACCCCCTAGACCTTCCCTGGCGGCACCTGCCATCCCCCAGAGGCTGGGACCCCGGAGAGCCGCCCGGCACAGCCTCAAGCAGCTGCGCGGCCCGGCCGACCCTACCGCTCCCTGCGACAGCCACCCAAAGACATAGGTTCCTCCGAAGGTCATGAGAGGACAGGTGACGCCGTCCTCACCCATACCGTCTGCAGCACCCAATGACCCGAGGAGGAACCCCCGATCCGCAACCAGCCAGTGTGTCTGGCCGGCCGGGCCTCCCCGATGGAAGGGGCAGGGAACCCACTCCTTGAGGGGGTCAGGCCCACAGGGCCGTTCCAGCCCAGGCTGCAGGGCTCTGCCCGCTCACCTGGACGAAGGCCTCAAACAGGGGCCCGCTGAGCCACTTGAGGAGGGCGAAGGACTTGGCGCATCGGGCCACCTCGCCCGACGTCAGGCTGGGCATGTGGGGTAGCAGGTCGGCAGCCAGGCGCTGGAACACCTGGGGCTGCTGGAAGCCGAGTTTGCCTTCGGGACAGAGCGAGCCGAGGAGTCACCCGGCGAGGGTCGGCAGGCCGCCCTGGGAGCCATCCAGCCACCCCAGCCTGGCCTCGAGGTCTGGGGGTGAGGTGTCCGTGACCAAATTTATCCCTGAGGCCCAGCACGGGGGATCAGGGCCCATGGGTGACAGCGTTTCTGTGGCAGCCTTTCGGGCCGGTGCGAGCCACGGGGTGGGCGGGCACTGAATTCGACACAGCTGCGGCCAGAGCGCCCTCTCCCCCCACTGCTCCCAGTGGCAGGGGCTCACCGTAGGCGTACGCCAGGTCCAAGAGGATGCATTTCGTCAGGGGGAAGGGCTTCTGGACCAGGTGGTAAGAGATGGCTCGCAGCAAGGGCACGGAGCGCCGGTTCTGAGCGGCCAGCGTCACCAGCACCTTCCGCAGCTCGTCGGGGCCGAACTGTTCTACCAGCTCCAGGCACTGTCAATCACAGCCGGCAGGAGTCAGCTGGACGGCCGAGGCCAGGGCTCCCAGGCAGCGCTGTGCGGCCCCTGTGGGACAGCGACTGGACCTGAGCTCACTAACCCCGGGCCCCGGCCGCATGGGGCCTGCCTCGGCTCCCAGCTGGGGAACCCCGGGGCCCGGGGCGCCCTGTCTGCAGCCAGACTTATCCCCAGGTCCCAGCGCAGGGGGACCCGGGGCCCATGAGCCGCAGGGCTTGCTGTGGCAGCCATCTGGGCCAGCGCCCGCTACGATGGGAACAGGTGCTGAATTTGACTTGACTGCGGGCTGCGGGTGGGGGCACGACATCACCAGGAAGCGCCAGCCTGGAGCCGGGCCACTGGCCGGCCCAGGTCCCGCACAGAAGGTGGTTTTAGAGAAGACGAGGCACGCCAGGCTCATCAGCGTGGCCACAGAGCGTGCCTGCGGCTGCCCGGGCCCCCTGCCCCAGTACCTTGTCCTCCAGGCGGGTCATCAGCGGCTCCGAGAGGGGCCCCGTCTTCGCCATCATGGCCACCACCGTGCGGCCGTCTTCGATTTCCGCCCAGCGCCGCTCCAGGTGCAGGAGCAGCTCGGCCAGCAGCTCCTGGGAGCCCCGCTCCTGCATGTAGGTGGCGCTGGACTCCGCCAGGAAGGCCAGGTGCTTGTACCTGAGTCTGCGCAGGCGCCACCGGACCTCCTGCTCCACCGACTGCAGCTCCTTGCAGGCCGCCGGGAGCGCCAGCGCGTAGAGGCTCCTCAGCAGCCTCACGAGGGGCCCGTGCCAGACGGAGGCTATCTGGGCGGGGAGGACACAGGGGAGTCACACCCGAGGCCCGACCTGCCCCGCGCCAGGGGTCTGGGCTGGAAGCTGCCTGCCCAGCACGGCCCCCCGCCCCACCCCACCGGCTGTCGGGCCACCTGCACCCAAGAGCTCCGCCTGAGAGGGGCAACTCCCCCCAGCTTTCCCCAACGCAGATTCCACGGATGTGGCCGGTTACACAGAGACCTGGCCACGGATCTGCGCGGTGGGCACGCCTGACGAGTGCCCGTCTCGCACGCGCAGACCCGAACCCAAGCAAGCCATCGAGTCCAGAAGTCAGGGGAAAGCCTGGGGCTGACTCAGGGTCATGTTCTGTCAACCCGCTGGTTCCTTTGCGGGGCGGGACGGGACGATCGTTAGCTGTCAGACACGCTGACTTTTCTTGGGCAAACAGCTGCTCCACCGAGTCTGAGAAGCCCCGAGCCCTAAACCCCTCTTCTCCAAGGGGCAGTCCTACAGCTCCTGAGAATGTCGAGTTTCTCAGGAACACTGAGAGCAAAGCTGACACCCCGCAGAGCAGGTCCAGGTGCTGGCGCCCCGCTGCCCCACCCTCCCACCCAGCCCCTGCTCCCCAAGGCGTGAAGCTGCGCAAAGAAGCCCTGGGATACGTGGGCAAGAGGAGGCCTGGCCACCCTACACCCCCAGGCGTCAGGGAAGAGAGGCTGCCACCATCGTCACATCAGGCACCCACGGCCCCACACACAGTGTCCCCAAAGCCCCATGCCGGCGGCGCCACCATCTCCCTCCTCCTCGGGGGCTGCTTCTGACAAGGGGACCCTGCTGTTCCCAGCAGGGCGTGTTTCCAGGCCTCAGACATGCACGGGGGCCCCTCCAGCACAGCCCACAGCCTCGCAGAGGCCCCCCAGGGGAGCCAGGACCCAGGCGTTCACGGGGGGGGGGGTGCTCTGTCGGCGGCACTGAGCCTCTAACTCTGCCCCTTCCGGTGGGGCCGCTCCCTGCATCTGTGAAATGGGACCGCAAAGAGGGAGCGGAGTGCAAACGGGAGCCAGTGAAGGGCTGGGAGGCCAGCCAGGGCAGAAATTGAGTCTGTGTCAGGAAACCTGGTGCCTGCACCTGCGCGTCTCCTGGACGGCACGGTGACTTTTAAAAGGAGGCTTGATCATCGTTCACATTGTACTTTGTTCCCGGGCCGTTCTGGCTTATAGACTCGTTACAACATTCCCTCTCATCTCCTAAAACGTGCTTCAGTTACCTGCGTGTGTGCCAAATACTAAATAAATAACCATCAAGATCACAGTCTCAGAACAAGGGGCTCGGTAAGGGATTAGGTCAACGGCGTCAGAGAGAATTGACCTTCTGTCGTGACCCCAGTGCACGCACACGTTTCACCAAGACAGAAAGCTCCGTGACACGATACTTCCCTTACCGCGCGTGCATTCCGGCGTTTTCTGTCAGCCTGTCTTGTTAAAAAACAGCCAGCCACGCCCACTGCTTTCCCGGCCTGCAGTCCAGAAACCCCACCCTTGAACTGTGAACCTCCTCCTCGTCACCTCTGACGACTGGATACAAGGCTCTGGTGCTCAGTGACAGAAGCACGGCTTCTTCCCTCCATCACGGAGCAGGGGAGGGAATGTGGGCTGACGAGGCCAGAGCCAACAGCTGGTGTGCCCCGCCCCCCAGTGCCACACAGACAGGTCGCCCCTTCTCTCTGTGCTCACAGGTAAGGATCTGACCGGCTGGATGATGCCTGCGCTCAGCCCAGCTGCCTGGCACCCTCCATCAGCCCCTCGGCATCTCCTCCAGCATCAGGGGCATGCCCACTGTGAGCCAGACACTGGAGGGGAGCCACCCAAGTCAGACCGGCCTGGCCAGGGAAAAAGCACCCCGGAAATGGAGAAGGATGAGCTCGCTTCCCGTGCGTCCATTTTCACGTCCCATTTGCTGCTTGGAAGAGAAGGACAGCAATACTCACGTACCGGGGCTGTGAGGAGGATTATGAGAATAAAGACTCTACAAAATGAAAAACCACAGAATGTGGAGAACTAAGCAGGCGGCAGAGTTCCTGCCTTCGGAAAGCGACTGGCTGCTCTGGACTCCAATGCCACTGTTTTCTGTCCACTGAACCCTCAGAGAACATTCTAGAAACCCACCTGGCTGTCGACAAGCTGGAGAAGCTGCTGAAAGCGGGCGTCCCGCGTGAGCGAGGCCTTGTACTCTGGCTTGTCAGAGAGCAGGCGAGAAAGCTGGATGAGCATGAGGGCTGCGTGGTTCTCGTGCAGGCGGTGACCACCACCGAGCAGCTCCAGGAGCTCCTCTGGCCGGGTGGCCTTCTTAATGAGCTGGTCCACCTCTTGCTGCTCTGGCCTGGTGGTGAACACCTGTTCCCTCTCTAAGAGCCCCGACAAGGAGCCTGGGAAGTGGGAACTGGGCGAGGTAGCTGAGGAAGTCAGAGTCCTGGGGGCGGCCTGGGTAAGTCTCAGTCGGCCAACTGGAGCCACAGCAGGGGCCACACGGGTGGCCTCCCTCAGGAGGCATGTGCACCGTTTCACCAGGCGAGCCGCCATGACGGGGCGGGGGCGGGGGCGGAGGCAGGTACGACTGCTAACAAGCGGTCCCGCAGCCCTGAAGAGACAAAGGCGAGAACGGGGTGATG
The DNA here is from genome assembly GCF_029215605.1 of Mirounga angustirostris. Classification (NCBI taxonomy): domain Eukaryota; kingdom Metazoa; phylum Chordata; class Mammalia; order Carnivora; family Phocidae; genus Mirounga; species Mirounga angustirostris. The sequence continues at coordinate 105,036,977 of NW_026991720.1, read as the reverse complement.
CAGGCGGTGCTCCTGACTCCCAGACAGGGGAGCCGGGCAGAGGAGACCACGGCCACTCTCCCACACCGGCAGGAACCGCCCCTTTCTGCCTGTCCCCGGGCACACCAGTGCAAAGCTCACAGGCTTTTCGTCCCAGCACAGAATGGGACCAAATACGCAGACGCCGCAGCGTTACAGCTTGGGCTGCGCTTGGAACCACCTAGTCCGACAGCCCAGACCCCCAGGCCCAGCCCAGAGGCCTCCTGGGGGGGCTCTGCGCGCATCCACTCCCTTACTTCGAAAGCACCCAGGATTAAGAATCGCTGCCTCGCAGAGACGCGGGACGAGACGCTGCACGTCCGACGGCTCCTGGAAAGCCGGGGCGTGCAACCCACACCCCACCACTTCACAGCGGAGCGACCCCCTGCAGCACACTCCCACCTCCCGCAGGCCCTGCAGCTAGCTCTCCCTCTTGCCCCCGCCGCCCCGGGACCCAGGACACCAGCCTTCATGCCTCCACGCCCAGGCGAGACGTTACCTCCAAGCACCCGTCACGCATCCTGCTGCTGTGGCCTCTAACCGCTCGGACCGTCTCGCACAGCAGGGCGATCCAATGGCCGGCGCACGGCAAGCGCCCGGGCCTCCCCTCCTGCAAAGCGGAGAGCGCGTTCCACCGTCGGTTTCCCGGAGCTCACTCGCTCTAAGACCCTCGGTCTGATCCCCGAAAAGCGGAGGCTCCGGAGGGACACGGACCAAAGGCAACGTCCCCCACCCACGGCGCCCCGGGAGCGGGGCCGCCGGGGCCGCTCCCCACGGAAGACAGCCCTGCGGGCCACGGAGGGAGCGGAGGCCCGCAGGCCCCACTGGGGTCAGGCGAACAGCAGCCCAAAGCCCGGCCCTCGGGGGCAGACAGAACACCCGCACCCGGGCCCGCGGGCCGCCACGCGGGACGGCGGCGGAGGAGCGCGTGCGCACGGTCGGGCCGGTTCCCCGCCTCCAGCCCCAGGACCCCGGCCCCCCGCAACCCGGCGCGCCCTCCAGCCCTCAGGACCCACGCCCAGAACCGCCCTCCCCACCGGCACCGGACATACGCAGCAGCCGCGAGGGCTACCGCTGACCTCCATGCGTCCCCGCACCGTCCCCAGCTCGCGCCGCGCGGCGCGCGCGCTACGTCACTCGGAGCGCCGCCGGAAGCAAGCCTAGCCGCCGTCCGCCCGACCGGAAGTCATGCCCGCTACCCTTTCCGGCCGGGTGCCATCTTTGCTGAGGGCAGGCGGCCGGAAGCCACGCTGGCTGCTCCTTTCCGGCCGGGCGCCATCTTTGCTGAGGGCACAAACCCGAAGGTGGGAAGCAGGGGAGTGAGAGACGGGTGCTGGGCAGTTCAGGGAACGTGGGAAGGGGGGAGAATGAGGCGCCCGGAGCCGGGGCTGAAGGCTGCGCGCTCTGCCGCCCCGCCTCGCAGCCCGCCCCGGGGCCCCGTGAGGAGCGGCTGCCGGTGCAGACGGTGCCCGGCCGAGGTCGTGCAGAAATGCAGGCGCGGTGTGCGTCCTGCCAGGGTTTCGGTTTTCTCTAGAATTGTGGAATTCGCATGCACTCTCTGGCTTGTAGGTGTGACCGTGTCGTTGTGGGAAGACTGAAGTGCGGGGAAGCGGAGCCCGCGCACCTGAGGTCCGTGCGCGCTTACTGTCCCTTCGCGCCGCGCTCTCCCGGCTCCGTGCAGGTCGCCCCGGCCTGTGGTCGTCGGATGGCGGCTCCCGCGTCCGTCAGAGTCCAGCGCCTGTCCCCGGAGCGCGCCCCGCCTGCCTCGGGCTCTCTAGCCGCTCCTACACATCGGGTGGGTCCCGGCGTCGGCGGGGACCCCCGTTCCCGGGGACAGTCGGGGGGTCTCCCCGGGGGCCATCGGCGTGGTCCCTTCCATCCCGGGGGCCGTCTGCGGGGTCCCCCCTTCCGGGGCCGTCGGCGGGGTCTCCCCTTTCCGGGGACAGTCGGCGGGGTCCCCCCTTCCCGGGGCCGTCGGCGGGGTCTCCCCTTTCCGGGGACAGTCGGCGGGGTCCCCCCTTCCCGGGGCCGTCGGCGGGGTCTCCCCTTTCCGAGGACAGTCGGCGGGGTCCCCCCTTCCCGGGGCCGTCGGCGGGGTCTCCCCTTTCCGGGGACAGTCGGGGGGTCTCCCCGGGGGCCATCGGCGTGGTCCCTTCCATCCCGGGGGCCGTCTGCGGGGTCCCCCCTTCCCGGGGACAGTCGGCGGGGTCTCCCCTTCCCGGGGCCGTCGGCGGGGTCTCCCCGGGGGCCATCGGCGTGGTCCCTTCCATCCCGGGGGCCGTCTGCGGGGTCCCCCCTTCCCGGGGACAGTCGGCGGGGTCTCCCCTTCCCGGGGCCGTCGGCGGGGTCTCCCCGGGGGCCATCGGCGTGGTCCCTTCCATCCCGGGGGCCGTCTGCGGGGTCCCCCCTTCCGGGGACAGTCGGCGGGGTCTCCCCTTCCCGGGGCCGTCGGCGGGATCTCCCCTTTCCGGGGACAGTCGGGGGGGTCTCCCCGGGGGCCATCGGCGTGGTCCCTTCCATCCCGGGGGCCGTCTGCGGGGTCCCCCCTTCCGGGGCCGTCGGCGGGGTCTCCCCTTTCCGGGGACAGTCGGCGGGGTCTCCCCTTTCCGGGGACAGTCGGGGGGTCTCCCCGGGGGCCATCGGCGTGGTCCCTTCCATCCCGGGGGCCGTCTGCGGGGTCCCCCCTTCCCGGGGCCGTCGGCGGGGTCCCCCCTTCCCGGGGACAGTCGGCGGGGTCTCCCCTTTCCGAGGACAGTCGGCGGGGTCCCCCCTTCCCAGGGCCGTCGGCGGGGTCTCCCCTTTCCGGGGACAGTCGGGGGTCTCCCCGGGGGCCATCGGCGTGGTCCCTTCCATCCCGGGGGCCGTCGGCGGGGTCCCCCCTTCCCGGGGCCGTCGGCGGGGTCCCCTCCTGCCCGGGGGCTCCTCGGCGGGGACCCCTTGCGCAGTCTTGTCGCTGCTCCTCCGGCGGAGTGCGCCTGGCTCGTCCTGGAGAGCTGGTGGGGCGGAGGCCGATTCGGACCTTGTGGGTCTGAAGGGACTACCTGCTGTGTCCTCCCACTTGCTGGCTCGCCCGGCCGGCTGCTATGGTTAGAAGCCTCTCCTGCTTTGAAGCCTCGCTGCACGACCCTCTGGCCTCCTAGCTCCCCACGTTTCTGAGGAGTCCAGAAGTTCGTCTGGGGTGTCAGTCCTCCCTCTTCCTTTCTTCCTTCTGTTCTTTCCTTCTCTCCCCTTCTTTCCTTTTTTTGTTTTAATTTTTAATTTTTTTTAAAAGTTATTTATTTATTTGAGAGAGAGCGTGAGCATGAGAGGGTAGAGGGTCAGAGGGAGAAGCAGGCTCCCCGCTGAGCAGGGAGCCCGATGCGGGACTGGATCCTGGGACCCTGGGATCGTGACCTGAGCCGAAGGCAGACGCTTAACGACTGAGCCACCCAGGCGCCCTTAATTAAAAAAAAAATATATATATATATTTTTAATTTATTTTGAGAGAGCTAGCACACAAGTGAGAGCACAAGCAGGGGGAAGGGCAGAGGGAGAAGCAGGCTCCCCGCTGAGCAGGGAGCCTGATGCGGTACTGGATCCCGGGACCCTGGAATCATTACCCGAGCCGAAGGCAGCCGCTCAACCAACCGAACCACCCAGGTGCCCTGTTTTAATTTCTAAAAGCTGACTTTTCATTATGCCTGGGGTTCTGATATTTCACAGTGATGCGAGTCTCCCTCTGCCTGAGCCCGTGATGAGCCCTTAACCTAAAAACCCGTGTCCTCAGGCTGAGAGTTTGTAGTTTATTTGGTTGGATATTTCCTTTCCTTCATCTAATCTCTCTTCCCAAAATGGCCAGGTTTGAATATTGGCTCTTCTGGACCGATTTCTGATTTTCCCTGGTTTTCCCATCTTGTCTCATCTCTGCCTTTCTTCTTCTCATTATTATCATTATTATTATTTGCTCTGCTTTCTGAGACATTTCCTCAGCTTTAGCTTCTAAGTCTCCTGAGGCCTGATTTCTGCTGTCACACTTTGTTTACCAAGAGCTCCTTTTTGGCTTTTGAATGCTCCTTTTTATACTATTTTTTAAAAATACACTTTATTTATTTTTAAAGATTTTATTTGTTCATTTGACAGAGAGAGAGAGAGAACACAAGCTGGGGGAGTGGGAGAGGGAGAAGCAGGCTTCCCGCGGAGCAGGGAGCCCGATGCGGGGCTCGATCCCAGGACCCCGGGACCATGACCTGAGCTGAAGGCAGGCCCTTAATGACTGAGCCACCCAGGCACCCTATATAATTTTTTTTTCATGATTGTGATATTGTCTCTTATCTCTGTAAGGATTTTGGTGATAGGGATATTTTTTTTTCTAAGTTTTTCTTTTTCTTGTATAGTTGCTGTTCTTTTTCCTCTTGCTGTTATTATTCATCCTGGTTTGGTTTCTATCCTCAGATGTCTGCTCATCCTTTGCTGGTGGGACTTTAAAATGGTACAGCTGCTTTTGAAGTTTCCTATTTTATTACAAAACTAAACATACTCTAGCCATATACAATGGACCAAATACTGTGTCTCCTCAATTCATATGTCGAGACCTAATGTTCAAGGTGATGGTGTCAGGAGGTGGGGCCTTTGGGACGTGATTGGGTCACAAGAGTGGAGGCTTCATGGTGGGATTAGTGTCTTTAAAACAGAGACCCCTGGGCACCGGGTGACTCAGTTGGTTGAGTGTCTGACTCTTGGTTTTGGCTCAGGTCATGATCGCAGGGTCGTGGGATCGAGCCTTGTGTAGTGGGGCTCCATGCTCAATACAGAGTCTGCCTCCTCCCTCCTCTGGCATGCGTGTTCTCTCTCCCTCTCTCAAAAAAAAAAAAAGACAGAGACCCCACAGAGCCTCTGCGGTTCCACCATAGGAGAGCACAGCAAAAAGTCTGCAGTAGAGAACGGACAGCCCTCCTGCGACCATCCTGGTGCCCCGATCTCGCTCCTTTACCCTCCACCCAGAACCGTGAGAGAGATTTCTGTTGTTCGTAAGGCACAGAGTTGATGGTATTTTTGCGACAGGAGCCGGAACACACTCAGATGCCATGCAGGCCCGCAGTCGTCCTGTTTGGTGTTCCCCCCGAGGAGCCGAAAACTTAACATCCACATGGAAACCTGCACACAGATGTTTCTAGCAGCTTCAGTCCTAATTACCAAGACTTGGAAGCAACCAAGGCGCCCTTCAGGAGCGGGGTGGCTAAGCAAACTGTGGTCCATCCAGCTGGTGGGATATTACATAGCACTAAAAAAAAAAGTGAGCTGTCAAAACACGAGAGGACATGGAAGAACCTCGAATGCATGTTCCTAAGGGAAAGAAGCCTATTTGCAAAGACCGAGTACTGTGTTAATCCACATGTATGACGTTTTGGAAAAGGCAAAACTATGGGCACCGTGGAGACGTCAGTGGTTGCCAGGCCTGGGGGTGGCAAGGGTGAATAGGCAGACTGTAGGATGTTTAGGGCAGTGAAGCTATTCTGTGTGATACTCTGATGGGTGGGTATCACACCTTTGTCCAAACCCATTTGATAAACACACCAAGAGGGAGCCGTCACGTCAGCTGGGGACTTTGGGTATTCATGACGAGTCCTTGTGGGTTCATTGATCATAACGAATGTGCCCTTTAGTGGGGGATGCTGATAGTGGGGGGAGGGCGTGTGTGTGTGTTGTGGGGACAAGATGTAGATTTCATGGTACTTCTCATCCGGTTTTGCTGTGAACCTAAAATCGCTCTAGAAAATGAAGAATATTAAGAAAAAGCAATTAACGGGGCACCTGGAGGGGCTCACATGGTTAAGCATCTGCCTTCGGCTCAGGTCATGATCTCAGGGTCCTGGGATCGAGCCCTGATTCGGGCTCCTGGCTCACCAGGGAGCCTGCTTCTCCCTCTCCCTTTGCCTCTCCCCCTGCTCATGCTCTCTTTCTGTGTCTCAAATGAATAAATAAAATCTTTAAAAGAAAGAAAAAGCAATGAGCAGCAATGTACGCAGTGACCTGGGTGAATCTCAAAACAAAGACGCAAAGTCAAAGAGCTCTTACACCTCCACGGTAAACGGCATTTGCCCAGTTGAAAACCGGTCAAACAATTGGAGTAGACGTCTCTCCAAAGACCCACACGTGTCCGACGAGCACAGGAAAGGACGCCCAGCGTCACCAGTCCTCAGGAAAATGCCGCTCACAGCCACAGTGAGGTGCCCCTTTGCACCCACTTACATAGCTGATGTGAAAACAACCTCTACAGAGCCCCAAAGATGACAGGTGTTGGCGAGGGCCTGGGGAGTTCCGCATGCTGAGCGTTGCTAGTGGGCATGTAGCATGGTGTGGCTGCTTTGGAAAACCGGGCAGTTTCTCGAAATTGTGTGACTCTTAGGTGCCCACCCCGAGAAAACGGAAGACACGTCAGCACCAACGCTTGTGGGATGGTCGCCAGCCAGAATCACTCTAGATGAGCATTGGGAACGTGCTCGGCGACGGAGTCCTGACACGAGACGACTCACCGCGTGACTTTGTCCGTGCACCTCGTCCTGAAGACGCAGGTCCGTAGGCGCAGAAGTAGACGGGTGCTTGCCAGGGCCATGGTTCCTGTCGCCATTGGTCCTGGAGGTTGCGAGGCTGGCTCGCCTGGGGCCCGATGTCTGGAGGCTCACCTGCTATGGCAAGGAGCTGCAGACAGCCCACCCAGAGCTCCGTGCGTCCCCTCAAAGCCTCTCCTACTTCCCTGGAGCCAGGAGTCAGCGCTCCAGCAAACCCCGCCCGCGGGCCGCATCTCCAACCTGGTGACCGAGGGGTCCCCTGACCTCACTCTCGGGGGAGTGGCGTCCGGGCCTGGGGGCTACGTCCAGAGCCCCCACGGTCACTCAGATTTTCACAGGGGACCCCACGCTCTGAGCTGGCTGAGGCAATGCAGTGCGGAGGCCCTCGGCCACGCTCCCCAGAGAGAGGCTCCGTGTTCGTGGGCAGGGCTGGGAAACGCGGTGGCTCCGTTTTGTGGGTGATCTGACTTTGCAGGAGGTGTTCAAATTGTTCTGAGCACAGAACTTGGAACCCCCATGGCAGTCAGAGGCAGTGGACCCAGCTGGATGCGGGGAAGATGCGGGCGGCCTTGTTCTTGTCGCCCTCCTGGGCCCCTCCGCATTCCTCCTTACCCCAGTACCACCCTGTGTCCTGTGCCCCTCCCAGTGAGGCCAGCCCGGCTTGCTCCCTTACCCCCCAGCCTGTTGGTGACCTGGGGGCAGAGTGGCCTTGGCCGGGGGTCCCAGCCCGGCGCCCTCAGCAAAGTGCTGGGGCAGGATGGTGCCCTCCGCGCCTGCTGCTGACCTGGAGGCCAAGAGCACCAGGCTGACAAGAAGGCTGGATGTGATGGGTTCGTCTCCCTTCGAAGGGGACGGGGGAAGGATTGCTGGGGAGACCTCAGCCCATCCCGTCCAGCGTGCTTGCTGGCAGGTGGAGTGGCAGACCCAGAGCAGCGTGTTGCCGGGGAATCCAGCGGCTCCTCGGGCTCCTCCGTGGCTAGTCGGGGACAGGGCTGGAAGCTCCCGCCCGGCCTCCTCCAGAGTTCACCCCCCGTGCCTCTTCTGTGTGCAGGTTTTGCAGTCTCCTTCTGCCATAATACATCTTAGCCGTGGCCAAGGCGCTGTGCTGAGTCCTCGAAGAATCACAGAGCCTGGGGGTGGGCCTGGGGACTCCCGACAGACCTGGTCACAGGCTTTCTCCTCTCAGGGAAGGACCCTCCCTTGGGACCTCCGCAGACCCCCGAGGAGATGGAGGGGGAGGGGAACGAGGAATCAGATCTGCAGGCCTGTTCCCTCAGCCTGGCCCCAGTTCTGCCAGGCACATGAACCTGTCCCACACACCCTCCTTACCCTAGGGAAACTGAGGCCGGAGGGGGGATGGGACTGCCCAAGGGCGTGTGGAGAGTTCCTCCAGACCTGAAGCCCCAGCACCTCTCCATCCTGGCCAGAGGCTCACTCCCAGCTGGGGAAGGGTGGTGAGCCCTCTGCCCTCCTGAACCCTGAATCCTGCCAGAAGTCAGGTCCCCCAAACCCATAGACCGACACATCCAACCTCTCCTCCATCCCATCTCCTCCCTCTGCCTCCTCCATTGTCCTTCCTCCATCCCTTCTCCAACATCCTTCCTTCCTCCTCCATCCCTCCTCCTCCTCTTCCATTCTGCCCTTGTCCATTCCTCCACCGGGTCCACCCTTCTGCCTTGCCCATCCTCCCCCCATGTCCACCAGCAAGTCCTGCAGAGCCTCCTGGTGTAGCGTGGCGAGTGCTCAGTACAGCGTATGGGTGGGGCCCGGCCCTGAGCTGTACTGACCGCCCTTCTGGCCTCTCCTGGCTCCAGCCCACCCGGGCTCCGGCGTGGGGGCCCTCAGCATGGAGGAGCGGTGCTTCAGGGGGATAGAGCTGGGTGGCCCGGGCAGGAGGCCAGTCGGCAGGGCCTGGGAGCTCTGGGGTGGGCCGCCATGAGCACGCGGTGGGCGGTGGTGGAGGAGCGGGGGAGCCGGGAGAGAACCCCCCACCCCGCCATGCTCCTCTCTCTGATGGACATCCAGCCCCTGAAAGCGACTGTTTTAAGATGCCCTGTAACAGGAAATCCAAGGTTCGATCAGAAGGTGGGTGCCATTGAAGACAGGTTGTCACAGTCATCAGAAAGAGGGGCACTCCGTGCACGCAGGGAAGCCCCTGGTCGGGAAGCAGGGGGAGGGTCACTGTGGGCACCAGCCTCTCTGGTTTCTGTGGGGAGGACCAGACCCGGGCCGGCTCTGCTGTGTGGGGGCTGCTCCTGGTCGTCTGGTCCCTGGGGGTGAGGACCGCAGGGTGGGGGGGTGGCCTGGAGTTTAAGACCCCTGTGGAGGAGGGGGTTGGGGCATGGGCTCATCATTGATTAGCATTTGAAAGTACCCCCCTTACCCTGGGGGCGGAGGACTGCTCCTGAGGAGGGGTGTGGAGGAAGGGGTGGGGGTGGGTCAGTGTCCAGTATATGCACGTAGGGCAGATGTTAGGGCATCAAGCTGACAAGTTGGATGCATGGCTAATGCAGGGATGGAGGGGATGGGCGTTCTCTGCAGGGGAGGGGTCCCCCAGCATGGCAGTGGGGGGCTGGGGTGTCTGCCTCCTGCCTGGTTCACTCAGGTTGAGGCAGGACAGGCTGGGTGGTTCGTCTGTCCAGGCTGGGCTCAGACCCGCCTCCCCTCTCCCTTCTCCCATCCCCCTCCCCTCCCTCTCTCCCTCCCCTTCCCTCTCCTTCTCTCCCCCCATCCCCTCCCCTTCCCTCCCCCTTCTTCCTCCAGCACCCCATCTCCCCCTCTTCTCCCCCTGTTCTTCTACAACACGGAGTGGAAACTGCACTCACCTGATGGCACATCTCTGGCAAGGCCACCACCTGTGAGTGTTGCGGTCCCCTTGGGTCGCACTGGGACGCACAGAGCCCCGTGAGTCCTAGAACGCGTAGTTGGGGACCAGCTCTCCGCTGTGGAGGAAGCACCCCCTGGTGGATGATGAGCGAGTATGGGGGATGCTTGAGACTGTGCCCTTCCTCCCAGTGGTTCCCCGGCATCTGATGACACTGCCTGGAGTAATGAGGACTGTAGAGTTGTGGACGGTGGGCTTCTGGTCTTGCTGTCCACCCCCCACCCCCGTGTTGACTAGCATTTTCCGCGAGGAAGAGCTTCCTGCCCTCCACTGTAGCTGCTGGAGTCCAGTTGCCTTGGTGGCTGCAGGCTGGTGCCGTTTTCTGACACGCAGTGTCCCACGCAGCCTTGTCCCGTGTTCACTCAACAATGTCTCCAAGGAGTCCTGGTTCCTTTTGCTGGAGAATGGGCCAGAAACAAAATTCAGCCACCGGTCGGAGCCCTTTTCATTTGGGACGACCCATCCCGTCTCCCCGGCTCCCGATGTGTCAGCGGGCAAGTGGCAGGTGGCTGAGTGCACGAGCTGGGGCCAGGCCGGCTGAAAGCACCCATGCGGGCCGGCCATCAAGAGCTCTGGTCTTTGGGGCGGGCGCCTGGGGGCTCAGTGGGTGAAGCGTCTGCCTTCAGCTCAGGTCATGATCCCGGGGTCCTGGGATCGAGCCCCGCATCGGGCTCCCTGCTCAGCGGGAGCCTGCTTCTCCCTCTGACCCTCACCCTGCTCCTGTTCTCTCTCTCTCTCTCTAATAAATAAATAAAAAATCTTTATGATATGGGTGTCCTGTGATATTTGCAAGGACGCTTTTCTCATACCTGTCTGTGCTGGGGTGGGGGTCCTCGATGGCACAGGACAGGGGCCGGCGGCCCGAGGAGCCAGCCATGAGGTTAGAGGGCCAGGGCTGAGTTGGTCAACAATGGCCAATGGCTTCATCCTAACGCCTGTCAATGAAGCTTCGAGAAGCCCTCAGGACATTGAAGCTCAGGGGGGCTTCTGGGCTGGTGACACCTGGGTGTGCTGGGAGGTGGTGCGCCCCCACCCAGCGGAGACAGAGGCCCCCACGTCCCCGCCCCCACCTCCGAGGTGGGGTGTTTATTTGGCTGTTGCTGGTCTGTGTCCTTTATAACAGACTGTGCTTTCGGGGTTCCGTGGGTCGTCCTTACAACTTCACGAATCTGTGGAGTTCGTGGGAACCCCTGAATCTGGAGCTAAGTGAGTCAGGGTGCGGGTGGCCTCAGAAATTCTGGGGGGTGTTTGCAGTCGGGGCAGCCTGGTGGGAGCCCTGGGGATAAGCTGTGGGGTGCTCACCGCGTGTCTGGTGGGCGTGCACACTTCACTGCAGGTCCCAACAAGGCTGCCCGAGGTGCTGTCGGCACTGAGGCTCCCTGTAACCACACCTGCCCACTGCACCCGCCACCCCATATGGGGTCACAGGCGCCGTGGAGCGAGGCTACGGCGACCTCGTGGCCCCAGCCCTCCCTGCAGGCTCCACTCTGCCCCTGTCTCCATGCCAGCAACGCCTCTCAGCAGGGCTGGACCCCGGAGGGCCAGGGCCCCGAGGGCCGGGTGGACGGCCCGGGAGCTCCCAGAGGCCTGTGTGCTTTGTTCCCCCCGCAGGTGCCCTGGACAGACAGACAGACGGAGAGACGTGAAGCTAAGTGGGTTTTTAGTAGCAGCGGATAGGGAGCATCTTGCACTCTCTGGATCTGAGAGAGAAACTTCTTGCCAAGCAGGCTCAGGCTGGTCCCTCCTGGCAGCAGGGGCTCCTGGGGGAGCCCCTCACTGACGGGGTTCCTCTGCAGGGGACACGGAGGCCTCAGGCCTGCTCCACACCCATCCCTCCTGGCCCTCCCTGTGGCCCCCAGGCAGGCGTGGTCACTGGGGCCAGCAGCCACGTTTCCCAGCTCCCGCCCCAGACCTCCTCCCGCGTTGGGAGCCCAGACGCCTCCCAAGGTTATGTGGCAAGGACACAAGCCCTGCTACGTCCTGCTGTCCTGCTCGGGCAAGTCTCTGAGCCTCCGCCTCCTTTGCGTGCCCGACACCCACTCTCAGCCCAGACCTTCTGCTGCATCCGTGGCCGTGGCCGGGGCCGGGGCGCTGTCCGGGGAGGCTGTGGGGCGCTCACCTGCCTCAGGCTCCAGACATCGCAAGGTGCAGATGCTGAGGCAGCCCTTCCTGTTGTCCGCACACTGGTCGTTCCTGGAACACTCGCTGCTCTCCAAGCAGGGCTGGGGGATCCGCGGGGCCTACACCAGGGGGCAGCGGCCAGCCCTCTGCACAGGCGCTGGGGAGAGACAGCCGGCCCCGTCAGGCCCCGGGACCGCCCTGCGGCTGGTCTCCCCTGCGGCTGGTGTCCTGGCTCCCAGTCCCACCGCGCCCCCTACCCCTAGGGAGGGGACTGTGGTCGCTGCCTCGGGGAGCTGGGCCTGGGCAATGCTGGGAGGAGGCGGCTGAGCCTCAGCGGCCAGGCCGGCAGGGGAATGGGCTCACTGCCGGGTGGAGTTTGGGGGGCTGGGGGGCGGGTCACCAAGAGGGATGTGGGGTGCCCACTCAGAGTGGGCCCTGGACGGAGCTGGCTCCTCCCTCCCCCAGACAGGCCTTGGCGTGGGGCATAGGGGCCGCGGTGTTACCGATGAGGGGGACTACGCAGGAGCGGCTGCAGGGGCTCCTGGGGCAGCATTTGGTGCCTTGGGGGCAGTTCTCGTCTGAGTTGCAGGAGACCACGCAGACATCCTCCTCTGAGGAGCTGAGCTCTGGGCACATGGCCTGCCCTGCACACAGGACAGGCAGGTGGGTGGGTGGATGGGGGGGCTGGTGGACCGCCTCCCCCGGGGCTACTCGGTGCGGGGGGAAGCAAGGTGGGGAGACAGCAAGAACCATGGGGAGTCTAGTCCCCAGCACCCTAACTTGCACCCTTTCTTGAAAGGAAAAGAATATGCAGAGCGTGACCTGGGGACAAAAGGGTGCCCAGGCCCACGGCAGCAGGTGGGGTTAAGACCCAGGAGGCCAAGGACAGGCCCACCACGCTCTGGGAGCTGTCCTGCGATCAGGGACAGTGGCCCGGGCCCTGCGGCACCTGGGGGTCTCTAAGCAGTGCCCCACTCTTTCACTGTGGCGGACCCCCAGGGGCCAGCCTCCTCTGCTCTGCGCCTCCCGTCCTGTCACCAACACATCGGGGCCAGCAGTGTGTCAGGGACGCACCTGGAGCAGGGGGAGGTCAGGAGGACCCTCCTGGGTGCCCCCCAAGGGGCAGCAGCCCAGGCCTACCTGGCAAGGTGAAGGCTGGGGCCGGGGCCGGGGCCGGGGCCGGGGCCAGGGCGGCTTCCAGGGCCAGCAGGGCCAGAGCTAGGCTGGCAAGGCAGTGCATGGTGGTGGGTGGCAGGCAAGTGGCAGATGGTGGCCTGTGGGCCCCAGGTGCCTTTAAAGGCGGCGATGGGAGGAGAAATGTGGGGGAGGGGCTGGCACTGGCCCAGCTGGCCCAGGGGCTTCTGCCTTGGACAGGCCAGCTGCATCGGGGACATGTTTTAAAACTTAAAAAAGTCCCTGATAAGGTGTGCCATTTCTCTCCCTTGTGCAGGTATCGCCTGAAGGGCAGTGGGGGTGGGATGGGAGACCTGGCCGTGGTCCTTGACGAAACCAGGCTGCATTTGTGAAGGTCACCGAGACAGTAGATCGTAAAAGTTGTCATCACAAGAAAAGGAAATCTGTCACGGAGCGTGCTGACGGGTGTTAAGGAGACATCGTGCTGATCGCGTCCCACGGTTTACAAACATCCAGTCACCTCACTGTACACCTGAAGCCAAGATCGTGTCCATGTCAATGATACCACTTTAAAAAAAAGAAGGTAAAACAAAACAAAACAAAAACGAAGGGCAGAGAAGGGAAGAATGGGACCCACGACAGCAAGTCCTGGGTCCCTCCGATGGGGCCCCCCGGAATGGCATGCCCCCATCCTGCACTCAGATCCCGGGTATGGGGGGCAGGCGGTCTGGGAGGACCGGCTGTGTTGCTTGTGGTGCCTTGTGTCTTCTCTGGAACTTTCTACAAGAACGGCTGCCTGGTTAGAGCAGCAGAATCGGGCCAGGGAATGTCCCAGCTATTTCTGCGCAGGGCCTGGAGGCCACTGGGAAGTCCTCTTCCCAGAAGGGCCCGCCTGTGGCAGGCCAGCCGGGCCACATGGTGGGGGTGGCACTCCTGGGGTCGGGAGGGAGCTTCCTCCATCCTTCTTCCCTGAGGGCCTGGGCAGGGCAGGGGCCCCGGGGTGACTGAGGGCCAGTGCCACGGGGCCTAGGCCGCCCTCCTCTGCCAGCTCAGGACCTCGGCCTCGGACAGCAGTCCCCTGTGGCCCTCAGCCTGTGCTCCATGCATTTCCAGAAGTTTCGGCCCAGACGCTCTTCCCCTGGGGCTCTGGTGCCCCTAGCTCTTCCCACCGGCCCCAAGGGTCACCGTGCTGGCCTCACGCTCCCTCAGCAGAGTTCTGGGGCCTCAGCCCAGGCCCCTCCCAGGGTGGTCAGCCGCCGCGATCCTGGCCGATGACAGTGACTTGCAGCCTCATGCTGGCACTTCTCAAAATGGTTCCCCGCCGAAGCCTGGGAAGGAGGCAGCGCATGGGCCTGAGTGGGGAAACCAGGCCCACGAGGAGAGATGGGTAGTGAGGCCATGGTCACTCCCTGGCGGGTCCGGCTGGCCTTTCTGTCCCCGCTCTCTGTGCCTCCCCCAAACCAAGACCGGGGGACTCAGGGTCTGTCTTGCTTAGATGCTGGGTCTGATGCCAGGCTGACCAGGCCTGCTACCAGCTCCCCAGGACATGGCCCTTTGCCTGCAGGACCTGTGGTCACAAGGGCTGGCGGGCCATCCTGCCTGGTCCCCTCCTCCCTGACCACTCGGAGCACCTGAGCTCCTTCCTGCATCTAACCTCCCCTTCCCCTCCCTTCCCTTCCCCTCCCTTCCTCTCCCCCCAGCCCCACCTTGCACCCTCCCGGGGGGGGCTGCTCCCTCAGTGCTCCCCCCCTCGGGGTCCTCCCGTCTGTCTCCTCAGCTCTGCTGCCCTGGCCTCTCCTCTCCCAGCACAGGCCTAGGGAAGCTCCCCTTTGGGACATTTATTGTCTGCTCCTCCAGAATGTAATCTGCTGGGTCAGGGCCCTTGTCCATCACGCAGGACGGCGTCGTCCCGTATCTGCGCACTTATGCACGGTGCACAGAGGGGACTGCATCAGGACTTTGGTCACTGGTCAGTGACCTCTCACATCTTAGCGTGACCCTGTGACCTGGGGGCTGGAGTCCAAACATGGGTGTGGCCTGAAAGCTCCTCCGGACGGGGAACCTTGGCAGTTGCATGGCCTCTAGCAGCTCCCGGAGGGCTGCCTGGAGTTGGGGGCTGGGCTAGGCCCTGGGAACCCATGCTGGGGGGAGCCTGTCCAGGAGTTGGAGGCCCTCAGACAGGACCTGGCCTCTCCCTGCTCCCCCCAGGCTCTCCTGCTGGGGCCATGCAAGGACCATAGGTGCCACTGGATCTGCGAAGCTTTCTGCGATGCAGGTCAGATTATTTAGAAAACAACCTCTAGTTGTTCTGATCAGAGGAATAACACACGCATTATAGGAAGTCCGGACAATTCAGAAAAGCGTGGAGAAGAAAACGAAACTCACGCCTCATCGCGTCCTGGAGCGGTATCGTCACCAGCTCGCTCGGACTTGATCTAGTTTTCCCTCACCTGTCCATCATCCATCCATCCATCCATCTCATGCCCCCCTACAGACGCAGACGGCCCCCTGGCCCCCGCGATGGTCTCCGTCACTGGGGCCATATGCTAGCAGTGTGTGCAGACTGGCACGACGAGCCCTCCCCAGGCCCTCCAGACTTCCAGAAAGCACCGTGCTCAGTGGCGGTGGACTCCGTGGTGGTGGAGCGTGGCCTTCACCTGCGGGCTAGCACCATTTTAAACACTTCTTCACTTGCAAAGGGAGCCTTTTGTGTGACTGGACCACACTGCTCCCTGAGCTGGGGTCTTGTTGTGGGGGGGAGCGGAGGTCGGCTCTAACTGCCTGGGGTCACGAGCTGTGGCCGGGAGGGACACATAGCCCACAGGGCTGGTGTGGGGGAGACAGAGCAAGAGGTGTTGTTGGGAGAAGCGGAGAAGCTTGGGGGGCAGGGCCTTCTGCCCTCACAATCCTGAGGGCAGGTGGAGAAAGCAGAGGCTTCCAGGAACGATGTTGCCTTGAGCTCTGCAGCCCCGGGGCAGGGGACATGCGCTGCTCCTTGGCCTGGGGACGCTTGCTGGCCCTGCAAGCCTAGCCTCAGACCATCTTCTTCCAAGAGAGATAGGCCTTCCTGCTTCCCAGCAGCCCCCGAAGGCCAGGACAGGTGGGGAAACTGATCACCTGGAGCATCATGGCCTTTGTGGGCTAAGCACACAGCGTCCCCACCAGTCCTATGGGGTCAGCTGGGTTGAGGTTTCCTCCAGCTCTCAAGGTGGACACAGGGTCAGGGGGCCATTCTATACCCTTGCCCCTCTTTGTGGGGAGCATCACGGCCCCTTAGTGGGGGTCTTGAGGTCGGTCCACATCATCAGGTGTCACGACCCCTGGGTGGGGGTCCTTGTCCCCATCACTGGAGTCACGACCCCGGGTGGGGTTCAGTCCTCAGCCCTCCTCACCGGGCCTCTCAGGCCCGAGGACCATTCCACACCCCAGTCTCACTGAGTCATGCCCCTGCACACAGCGCCTGCACCTCCGGCCTCTTGGTCCTCTCTGGAAAGTTCTCTCCTACCCACAGTCTCTCAAGGCATCTCCTGTGCAGGGCTGCTTGGTCTGTTGGATGTCCAGGGTGAGGGGTGGGTGGCGGGAGCTCCTGGGTGGTCCGGTGGTCCTCGGGGAGGAAGGCAAGTGTAGGGCTGGCTGTGTGGCCAGGGCCACCGCCGGATGAGGTGTGGCCCTCCGGCCCCAGGGGACACACAGATGCAATCGCCTCCCCACCTGGGGGCCTGCAGGGGAGGGCGGGCGGCGTCCACAGTCCAGGGGCCATGACCAGCGGTGTTGCCGGGCACAGAGGAACCGGGTCTTCCGGGGGCAGCCGATGTCTGAGTCACTCAGGTGGGAGGAGCAGGGAGGCTGCAGGGTCAGGACCACAGGGCGCCATGGGACTGGGACCGGGTCGGGTGGGGGGGCCTGACCAGTGGATTTCACAAAGGCCCTCCAATGGCTGACCAGGGGGAGCCCTGGACAGCCCACTGCCTGTCCTAGTGAGACAGGACCAGGGTGGCGGAGGTCCTGGACAGAAGGCAGCGGCCCAGCCTCCTAATCAGGGGCCCAGCCAGGCTGTGGCGGGAGGGCAGGGTGGAGGGGACCTGCTGTCTGGTGTCTACCCTCGCCCTCAGACGCCCTGCCCTGGTGGCATGTCCTGCTTCAGAGCCAGCCTGGCGCAGAGAGCTGGCACCATGCGCCATGCGGGCCTGGGGGGCTGGAGGGGGCTAAGGAGGGGCGGGGCGTCCCATGTGATCACACGAGCCTGGGGAGCCAGAGCGGCTGAGGCCTGGACTCCCTCTGAAGCCCTCGGACTCCCTCTCCAGCCAATGCTGAGCTGGGGTGGGGGGGGCTGCGAGATTGTCTAGCTTTCTGGTGGGGAAACACGGGAAGACCCACCGGGTGAACGGCACAGGTGTGTGCCCACAGCCAGGGCGTCCCCGTCGCTTGGGTGGACAGAGGCCCAGAGGCAGGCAGGGGAGGGGAGGGCTTCCCGGTGGAGGGGGCGCAGGGCTGGTGGGGGCTGCGGGCCTGGGGGGCTGGAGGGGGCTAAGGAGGGGCGGGGCGTCCCGTGTGATCTATATGGGTGTATCTGTATGTTGATGGGCACGGAGTACATTTACACGTACACATGGATGCATGTGTGTGCGTGTGTGTGTGTGTTTACGTGTAGACTGTTTAGATCAGTACACATGGATCTACATCTGCGCACAGCCCCTTTGTGTCCAGTGCATTTTCCAGAATGACCCGTGAGTTCTATTCCTCTGCAGCGGCCTCCTAGGAAGGATCTGGACTCTGTCTCTGGCCTGGCCGGACCAGACCACAGACTCTGGCAGCCCCTGAGATGCACGGCGGGCAGCGGACCCTCGGCCTGTCCTCTAGAAACTGCTGTTACAGCTTTAACAGTACATAAAAGCGGGTCCTGGAGTCTACACCAGCGTGCCCGGAGCCGACCAGCCCCCGACCTGGGGTCGAGGGACTGTGATGGGAAAGTGACATGAGGCCTGTCAGCCCAGGGCCGCCGTGGGGTCCCCCCACCCCCCACCTGCAGACCACGGCTTGGAGGCCAGCAGGGTACAGCCAGGTTCACCTGGGACCCCAGGCCCGCAGAGGGTCCGCAAACGGAGATTTATGATTGTATTCGTGTAATGCAGGAATCCGTGAAGGGCTGCAGGAGCTGGTGTTCAGTCTTGGGGAGAAGGGCTGAGCCCTCGTCCAGACCCCCCGAGCAGTCAGCGTGAGGCTGCCGTTCTGACTCCTCCAAGCCTGGCCCCCAGCCCCAACCCCGCTCCTCTGTCTGTACTTGGAATGAGACCCCTGGTGAGGATAGGGAAGGGCATTCACAATATACTGATGAGGTAGGAAGCAGAGATGAGAAAGCAGTTGCATGGTGAGACTGACATGATGTTCGGTGTGGACAGCACGCGCTGGTCCCCGTACCGGCCGTGTCCAAACATGGGGCCACCTGCGGGAACGCCACGATGCAGGTCACGGCCGGTCCCCGTGACTCTCCTGTAGGACATCAGGGTCGGGAATTCTACCCTCAGAAACTATCCTGCAGAGTCAGGTTTAGGAACCCCCAGAACTTGCCGTGGGCAGAGGTACTCCTGCAGGTGTTTGCCGTCGAGAAATATTTATTTCCTAAACATGAATCCACAGTGGGCTGTCCCTGCTTGTTACTACGGAGCTGGGAGTGATTTCTCCTACGACAAGTGTGACCTCGGGGCATGGAGCTTCTCAACAGCACAGACTCTTCCATGGACGGTCCATCCAAGTCCCCGGGGCCTCGGGAACAGGTGGCAGGCAGAACGCAGGGCTCCGCCAGCTGTGCCCGGGGCCACACGTTCCCGTGTGGCACCCTCAAGGGGCAGGTGGGGAGCTGACGTGGACAGAGGGGGTCAGCCCTCGATGGTAGGGCCTGGCCCTCTTTCTCGGTGCAGGCCTGGGACCCGCAGAAGGACCCCCGGGGCTCCTTCCTGGTTGGAGGGAACGGAAAAGCTGACCTCAGGCCGAGGCCCATGAGGCGGGAGGTGGACAGTGGGGACAGTGGGCTCGGCGTGCAGGGCTTCCCGGGGCTGCCAGAGCCCGCCAGGGGCCCGGGTGGACGTGGCCACTTCTCCCTGCAGGTCTGAGAGACGTGGACCAGGCCTCGTTAAAGCAGAAGCTGTCAGTAGTACCCCTCTCCTGACAACTGGCGGAATGACTTCATGGAAAGTTAGCAGGAACGTGGAAAAACTCGGTGCTGCGTCACCCGCCGGACCCCTCTGACGTCGACAGGACTCCCCGTCCACCAACGGCAGGGTACACGTTCTCTTCAAGCGCCCGCAGACCAAGGCGCTCACCCTGGCCCACAAAGCAAGTGAAGCATCGGAGTGTTTTCCGGGAGCCCAGTGGGGGCTCTACTAAGTAGAAATTAGTAACAAAAAAGTAACAGGAAAAGTCCCCAAACTCTTGGTAACTAAACAGCTGGCTTCTAGATAATCCACGGGTCCAAGGGAAGGCCCCAGGGACGTGGAAGGACCACCTGAACTGCATGACAAGGAAGATCCGACATATTCCAACCTGTGGGCAAGGCCAAGGCGGTGTTGGCGCCGGAAATGGGGAAAGTCTCACGCCCATCATCTGAGTGCTCCCCTGAAGGAACCAAGCAGGGAAGAGCAAGCAAAAGGAAGGGAATAATAAAGATAAAGGTGGAAACCAATAAATCCGGCACAGAAACGCCAAGAAAAATGTTCCCCCGCAGACTCTGGGTCTTTGGGAACATCAGTAACATTGATAAACTGCTAGCGAGACTGACAAAGGAAAAGGGGGGAGACAGAGGGGCAGCATCTGTGCTGGAAGTGGGTGTGGCCGGGGAGGGGGGGAATCCTGCGGACGGACGGCTCCCCTTTCACAGTCCCTGTGACAACACGGACAGAAGGGACCAGCTTCCCAACCGCACGGGCTGAGCTCACCCAGGACCAAGCAAGTAAGGAACTGAGCTTGTAGATGAAAATTCCTGAAAAAGAAACCTCCAGGCCCAGAGGGTTTCACTCGTGATGTGTACCAGACATTTAACGAAGACTTAAGACCCAATCTCCACAATCAGTTCTAGAAAATGGAACAGGAGGAAACCCTTCCCAACTCCTGTTACACCAGCAGTATTACATTGGGTCCACCCAAATCTGACAGATGGCAGAGCATGCACACAGACAGACACACAGACACAGAAGTCCTCGACGAGCTATGGGCAGTGGACCTCAGTCCTATGTACAGAGAATTACACGCCATGAACAAGTGGGGCGTATGCCAGGCGTCCAAGGCTGGTTCAATATGTGAAAGCCAATCAGCGAAATCTGTGTAACAGAGTGTAAAGAAGAAAAATCAGGATAAAACCTCTCAGAAAGTTAAGAACAGAAGGGAATTTCCTTGGCTTGATAACCTCTACAGCGTAATTCCTGTGAAAATCCCAGAGAGATTCTTGGTAGTCATCGAGAAGGTCATTGTCAAATTTTACATGGGAAGGCAAAGGGACCTGAGTAGGCTCAAAGAACTTGGGGGAAGAATAAGGAGGGAGGAAGCCGCCTGCCTGGTGAAGGACGTCCACGGCTGTAACAGTCAGGATGGTGTGGGATGGGCAAAGGGACGGGCAAAGGGACAGACACTGGGGATGGTGGGACGGAGCTCAGCGTCCACCCATAGCCCCACAAAGACACAGCCAACCGACGATTGGACACACTGCAAAACCAATTCAGTGGCAAGGAAGGGTCATCTTTCTGGCCCGTGGTGCAGGAACAGGTGGGCGTCCACAGGCCAAAGAATGAACTTTGACCTAAACCTCACACCTTATAGAAAAATTAACCGCAAATGGATCATAGGGTGCAGCCTGATGAAGGGCCCAGGGGATCTCTCTGGATTGAAAATAAAAAGTTGAAAATGTAATAAAAAAAAAACCAACAAAAATGAAACTTGAACGAAAGACATTCAAGACCTAAAACATGGAAATATACATTATGTTCACGGATCTAAAGATTCAATCATGGTGGATGTTCCTTGTTCCCAAATTGCTTTTCAGAGTTCGCACACTCCCGGTGAAAATCCTGAGGTTAATCTTGAGTCCTTGGGGAGAGGAGAGTCCTGACATTCTTGAAGGAGCCCAGCCCATGGGTGCCCTGCATCAGGACTAAATCATGGTGTTTGATTCCTTTGTTGTGGGGCTGAATTTGGCTTACAAATAATTAGTTGAGAAATTTTGTTGAATTTTAGTTGAGATTTTGATGAATCCATATTCATCAGGGATATTGGTCTGTAGGTTATTTTTCCCCCTTGCAGTGTCCTTGCCTGACCTTGGTATCAGGGTGAGTCTGACCTCATAAAATGAGTTTGGGAGAGTTCCCTCCTTTTCAATTTTTTGGAAGAGTTTGAGAGATTGATGTTAATTCTTTTTTTTTTTTTAAAACGATTTTATTTATTTGACAGAGATAGAGACAGCGAGAGAGAGAACACAAGCAGGGGGAGTGGGAGAGGGAGAAGCAGGCTTCCCGCTGAGCAGGGAACCTGATTCCAAGATCCCAGGGTCCTGGGATCACGACCTGAGCCGAAGGCAGACGCTTAACGACTGAGCCCTTTCTTTTTTCTTTCTTTCTTTCTTTCTTCCTTTCTTCCTTCCTTTCTTCCTTCCTTCCTTCCTTCCTTCCTTCCTTCCTTCCTTCCTTCCTTCCTTCTTCTTTCTTTCTTTCTTTCTTTCTTTCTTTCTTTCTTTCTTTCTTTCTTTCTTTCTTTCTTTCTTTCTTTCTTTCTTCTTTTTAAGATTTATATATTTATTTTAGAGAGAGAGAGAGAGCATGCATGAGTGGGGAGAGAGGCGGAGAGAATCTCAAGCAGACTCCACACTGAGCTTGGAGCTGGACACGGGGCTCGATCCCATGGCTCTGAGATCATGATGTGAGCTGAAATCAAGAGTCAGACGTTTAACCGACTGAGCCACCCAGGCGCCCAGCAATACAGCATTTGCTAATTAGAGTATGTATATATATATATATTTTAAAGATTTTGTTTATTTATTTGAGACAGAGAGAATGAGAGACAGAGAGCATGAGAGGGAGGAGGGTCAGAGGGAGAAGCAGACCCCCCGCCGAGCAGGGAGCCTGATGCGGGACTCGATCCTGGGCCTCCAGGATCACGACCTGAGCCGAAGGCAGTCGCTTAACCAACTGAGCCACCCAGGCGCCCCCTTAGAGTATGTATATTGTTTTTTAGACACAATGCTGTTGAACACTGATAGACCGCAGCGTCGTATAAACATAACTTATACGCATTGGGAAGCCAAACAATTCACTTGACTTGCTTCATTGAGAGCCTCACTTTATTGCAGTGCTCTGGCCATAATACCTGAATTTTGAATTTACTGAGCAAATTGCAAGTTGGGAAAATTGTTTTTTTTTCTTGTGGTGTCACGTTGCCTTGATTTTTCATGTTCCTTGAAGTTTTGTGTTACTGTCTTCACAGTGGAAGGGGCAGTCACGTCCTGCAGTCTTCACCGACTGACGTGCGGAGAGATGTACCTTCCATTGACGCTGTTAGGGATTCTCGGGCTTTCTCGGACCTGTAGACACACCTCTTCCCCGCTCCTTGCTCCCTCCTGTGGCAGAATTCTTTAGTTTGCTCGCTTTTCCTCTACCCTGCCAAGTCTAGCCGTGTGCCCACAGCCTCCCCTTTGCTTTCCCAGAGGGTGCTAAACCTCGTTGAGGTCTCTCCCTGGTCCGCGGGTTTGGGCTGGCTTTCTGGGCAGGCCCACTAGCTGTCTGCAAGAGCTCTCTCTCACCCCCGTTGGGGGTTTGGGAATGCGCACAGGTTGCTGGCCATCGGCACTCGGAGTGCTGGGGGTGCCCTGGGCCAAGGCAGAGGTGGGTGAGACTCCTTCCAGGTCCCTTGGCATTTGGTCCTGGTGACAGACCAGCTGAGTGGCTGAGTCCTCAGGAGTGTGGGCGGTTTCCTGCTCTGCAGCCCTCGGCCCCTGGGTCAGCAGCCTGGGTGCAGGCCTGGCTTCTCAGATCAGCCTTCATCGGTCTTAGAGCACAGGGGGGTTTCACAGGGTCCTGGCTGGACCCCACAGCCCCTCGAAACCACTGTTGTCCGTGACCAGATGCCACGTTGCTTTTGTCAAGGGGGACCTGAGTGAGGGACGTCTTGTCCACTTTTGCGACGTCATCCAGACTCTATTCTTCAGTGCAGGACGAATATTCCTGCCTCCTGTTTCGAGGGCTCAACGAGCTCTCAACGAGCTCTCAAAAGGGGGCATGCTCCCCAGACATGGCTCTCAGCCTCACCCCTCATCCTGGACGTCGCACGGGTCTGCCCTCCTGTGGCTGTCTGCGTGCCTCAGGTCCCAGGAGAAGACCCTTGTAAGTCCCCTGGGAGCCTGGGAGGCCGACCTCAGCAGGTCATGCTGTTGGCAGGATCTCCTTCCTACGCACTTTCGGGGTTGGAGGCTTGAAGCTGACTTGGTTTTTTTTGGCAACGTGCAATATTTATCGGCATTCGGCCAGGAGCCCAATCCCCGACCAGTGAGGTGGGCGTCTCTGTGTGGTGGCCACTCGCCTTGCTTCTCTCTCTCCTCCCTCCCCAGTGGTCAGCTCTGCCCTGCAGAAGTCTGACCCAGCAGCGGCCCCTCGAGGAGCATCATCTGCAGCAAGGGGACCGACGTGGAGAGGAAGACCCAGGAGTCAGGGTCCGAAACAAGGTGTCCAACCTCAAATACGGTAACTACCTTCTTAAACCTTTTCGTGTTGATTGCTTGTTGAAAGCATCCTGCCCTGCCTTAGGTTACGATTTAGGGTGAGGCTCACAGGGGTAATGAGGAGACCACCTGTGGGCGCTAGCATGCCCGACAAACGCTGGGCCCCGTGGTGGCCAGAAGTCCCTGCAGAAGCTATGAGCAAGAAGGAAGGAGGCCACGAAGGTGGGTGCGCCAGAAGGTCGAGTGTGTCCTCCGGGAGGTGTCGTAGCTGGGGATACCAGAGAGAACTTCGGATCCCACAGTGTCAGGTTCCTATCTCCTGGCCAAGAAATGTTATTTTGTGAGCATGTAACAGTGATGTCATTCCTCGGGGAAGGACGCTTATTGGCCAAGATGCGCACTAAACTCCTACAGCAGCGGATGAATGTCCCATCAGAATAACCACCACCAGGATAGAATGCAATCCAACACCAGAATGGTTAGCGTGGTTTCCTGGGACATGGGGCCACGTGGGAAACCAAATGGCAACCGGAACTGTGGCTGCGTGGAGGGTAGGGTGGCGTTTAGTCAGAGATGTGATGGCCTCAGGCTGGCACCTGGGCATCCCGGCCCTCGTGGGACTGTGAGCTCTGGGTCCCTGTGTCAGCAGACTTGGACAGATACCCCACTGCCCACGCTCCTGGGCGCACGTCTTCTCCTCCTCCCCTCCTCCCTTCCCCTCCTCCTCCCCCTACTTTCCCTCCCCCTCCTGCACCTCCCCTCCTCCCCTCCTCTCCCTCCCTCTCCTTCTCCTCCCCTCCTCCTCCCTCCTTCTCCCCCTCCTCCCCTCCCCCTCCACCCCTCCCCCTCCTCCCCTTCTCTCCCTCCTCCTTTCCCTTCCTCCCCTCCCCCTCCTCTCCCTCCTCTCTTCCCCTCCCCTCCCCCTTCCCCTCCTCCACTTTATGCTTTGTTGCTCTGTGGAGGGTTTCCACCCTGTGAATCTCTTTATTCTGTGTTGCAATCATCAAGTATTAACTTTAAAAAAAGGGTTTTACAATTACAGAGTGGGAAAATGATCATAACAAATCAAGTAAAAAAAATGTTGGCATCTTCCCTGTTATTTAATTTTGCATGAATCTCGTTTAAAACATTAAAAAGCAGTTTGCACAGTCAAATGAGATTCTTTCTAAAATAAGTTTGCAAGAGATGGTGCCTATTTCCTTTGGATTCACTTCCTTTCTGCTTTTCCCTGAAATGATGTGTATTACTTCTATGAATGGGGGAAACACAAAGACAAGTCAGGGATGTCACCTGTGCTCCCCCAAGTGGGGCCTGAGGACTGGCCAGGGACACTCTGTCTTCTGGCCTTCAGCCTTCACCCCCAGCATGTGCTCGCCCAGCTATGTTACCACTTGACTTCCCAGCCGCTCCATAGACCGCTGAGACCAAGGGCTTGCTTCCTCCAGGCATCTAGGAGTGTTTCTTGGGGTGTCTCTGTGTTATCTCTGGCTATCTTTGGCTGTCTCTGTGCTGTCTCTGGGTTCTCTCTGTGCTATCTCTGGCTATCTCTGGCTGTCTCTGGGTTCTCTCTGTGCTATCTCTGGCTATCTCTGGCTGTCTCTGGGTTCTCTCTGCGCTGTCTCTGGCTATCTCTGGCTGTCTCTGTGCTATCTCTGGGTTCTCTCTGCGCTATCTCTGGCTGTCTCTGGCTGTCTCTGGGTTCTCTCTGGCTGTCTCTGGGTTCTCTCTGCGCTGTCTCTGGCTATCTCTGGCTATCTCTGTGCTATCTCTGGGTTCTCTCTGGCTATCTCTGGCTGTCTCTGTGCTATCTCTGGGTTCTCTCTGGCTGTCTCTGGCTGTCTCTGGGTTCTCTCTGTGCTATCTCTGGCTATCTCTAGCTGTCTCTGTGCTATCTCTGGGTTCTCTCTGCGCTGTCTCTAGCTATCTCTGGCTGTCTCTGGCTATCTCTACCTGTCTCTGTGCTATCCCTGGGTTCTCTCTGTGCTATCTCTGGCTGCCTCTGGCTGTCTCTGGGTTCTCTCTGTGCTATCTCTGGCTATCTCTGGCTGTCTCTGGCTGTCTCTGAGTTCTCTCTGCGCTGTCTCTGGCTATCTCTGGCTGTCTCTGGGTTCTCTCTGCGCTGTCTCTGGCTATCTCTGGCTGTCTCTGGGTTCTCTCTGCGCTGTCTCTGGCTATCTCTGGCTGTCTCTGGGTGTCTCTGGGTTCTCTCTGTGCTGTCTCTGGCTATCTCTGGCTGTCTCTGGGTTCTCTCTGCGCTGTCTCTGGCTATCTCTGGCTGTCTCTGGCTGTCTCTGGGTTCTCTCTGCGCTATCTCTGGCTATCTCTGGCTGTCTCTGGCTGTCTCTGGGTTCTCTCTGTGCTGTCTCTGGGTTCTCTCTGCGCTGTCTCTGGCTATCTCTGGCTATCTCTGGCTGTCTCTGGCTGCCTCTGAGTTCTCTCTGCGCTGTCTCTGGCTATCTCTGGCTGTCTCTGGGTTCTCTCTGAGCTGTCTCTGGCTATCTCTGGCTGTCTCTGGCTGTCTCTGGGTTCTCTCTGCGCTATCTCTGGCTATCTCTGGCTGTCTCTGGGTTCTCTCTGCGCTGTCTCTGGCTATCTCTGGCTGTCTCTGGCTGTCTCTGGGTTCTCTCTGCGCTATCTCTGGCTATCTCTGGCTGTCTCTGTGCTATCTCTGGGCTGTCCCAGCTCGCTTGCACCAGCCCAGCTGGGCCACCAGCTCCTCTGCACCGATTGTGGGGTGCGCCCTGGTGATCTGGGCATGGCATCCCCAAACCTCTGGGGGCAGGTGTGCAAACGAGGAGCTGGGTTCTACGTTTGCTGAGCTGCAGTTATTCAGATCAACAGCGGCCTGCGGCGAGGGGTCCTTAGGGCTGCAGCAGGGGCACCAGAGAGGGACCCGTGGGGAGGGAGAGCCGTTCTTGCCTCCCCGCTGCTCTCGCTCGCTTGGGGGGGGGTCACTCCTTCCTCGAGGCCTGAGCTCCTGCCCAGGGTTGCTGTGCTTGCCTGCAAGGCGTCAGGGCGGCCAGTGGGTCACTGCTGCGGTGGGGCGGGTCCTCGCGACCTGCTGTTGCCCCCGGTACTGCACCCCAACCCCGAGAGAGTGGGAAATGAAGCTCACAGTGAGGTCCCCCGAGTGACTGCGGGAGCCAGAGTTGGACCCCGCGGCTGCCGGCCCTTCCGGAGCCACCTTCCCCCTGGATCTGGGCCCTGGGTTTTTGACGGGGCTCTGCGGTTGGTCGGGTCCGTGCACCTGAGCATGCACCTGAGCGTCTGCCTGTGCCCTGACCTTGCAGATCCTGCGGTGCTCTAAGTGCCTGCAGGGACAGAGGTGCTGTGCAGGGGGGATCGCAGCCCAGACACCCCCGGTCTGGAGCACACTCTTGTCCTCTCCTCTGGTCCTGTTCTTGTGAGCAACGTGGCCCACCTGCTCCCGGCACCTGGTAGAGACCGCCGCCTGGTCAGGCACAGGAAGTGACCAGGTGGCCCCCTTTCCTCATCCTGATGCGCACTTACCTATTCACCTAGCCGGTGAGGTTCGTGTGTGCTGGAGGAGTGCACACATGCACGCACACACCACACACATGCACGTCCATGCACACATCAGACACGCACACGTATGCACACACACACGCATGCATGCATGCACACGCAAATTCACAACACACACACGACATAAAATCCGCCATGGGCCACTTGCGGCGCTGCGGGAGGATAAGAAAACAGGAAGGAACATAAATTAGGCATCCCTCCAAATCCCTCCAGATCCAGGAATGACCAGGGATAACATGGTGGCCTATTCTCCTCAAAACATTTTCTGATTGATTTTTACAAAATTGAAATCAAATGAAGGTGAGCTTGCTTGGTTCACTTAAAAGGGAAGTGGATGACGATGACCGAGTAGACAGAACGTGGCCCATCCACACCGTGGCCCATCCTCAGCCTGGAAGAGGAAGGACCCCCTGACACCTACTCCAGCGTGGATGAACCCGGAGGACGCGGTGCTGAGTGGAATGAGCCACACACACAGGACACACGGCAGGGTTCGCGTTCTGGGAGGTGCTGAGAGGCGTCCAGTCCACAGGGACGGAGAGGAGACGGTGGGCAGCAGCGCGGGGCGGGGGATGGGGGCTAGCGTCTCACGGGGACAGAGCTTCAGTGCAGAGGAGAAAGTTCTAGGCACGGCCTGTGGTGGTGGCCGCCCCCCAAGTGGATATGCTCAATGGCACTGAAGTGTGCACTTTGAGCTGGGGAGGACAGGAGTGCTATGCCGTGTGCATTTTATAATAGTAACAATAATAGGGCGCCTGGGTGGCTCAGTCGGTTAAGCGACTGCCTTCGGCCCAGGTCATGATCCTGGAGTCCCGGGATCGAGTCCCGCATCGGGCTCCCTGCTCGGCAGGGAGTCTGCTTCTCCCTCTGACCCTCCCCCCTCTCATGCTCTCTGTCTCTCATTCTCTCTGTCTCAAATAAATAAATAAAATCTTAAAAAAAATAGTAACAACAACAATAATAATAATAATAATAATAATAATAATAATAATAATAATAATGATAAGACCTGGAGAGTTGAGTCCGGGGTCCTGGGGCAGCCGGGAAGTGGCTGCAGGTCCCCTTCTCCAACCCCAGAGCTGGGGGACCTCCCCCTAGCCCCCTTGCATGGTCCCACACGGCACTGAGGATGAAGATGCAGTGGCTCGGGGTCTGTTGGCAGGGGGAGCCAAGCGTCCATGCACCTGCCCTCTGTGGCGGCCTCCCAGGCCACCACGGCTTTGCGGGGAACCTCCCAGAACTAGCAGGCCTGCCCGACCTCAGGCCCTCCCATGCTGAGGCACACACAGCGGGACGGTTCTCTGATTGGGCTGCCAGGCTACTCACAGGGGAGCAAGACCACTCGGGGTTACCCTTGAAGGCCTGGCTGACTCCACAGGGCCTGTGCCCATCAGGAGACTTGGGGGAGGCGCCTGTCTTACCCAGGGGACTCATACTCACCTGTGCCTGTCCCTTTCCCCAGAGGACCTGCCACGGAGTCCGGGAGCCTGGAGAGACCCCTTCTCAATGAGAACACATGCTCAGTCTTCCATCTGGGGAGAGTAAGGGCGTGGGGACGGGACTCCCAGGGAGCTGTATGCAGGCCTGCTGGAGAAGGTGGGACCTGATGGCCTCGCTTTCCTGATGTAAAGGCCACCAGCTTAGGGCCACAGGGCTGCAGGGGGGAGACACACGGGGCTGCCAGGAATGACAGCTTCTCTTGGCCCCAGCTGTCCCTGTCCTCCCCCCCCCCCCACTTCCCTCTCCTGTGCCCATGTATCTCAGCATGGACTGGTCCCCTTGGCCTTGGTGCTCACTCCTAATTTGGGAATGAGGCAGGGCAGTGACTTTCTCCAGCTTCAAAATTTTATTTATTTATTTGTCAGAGAGAGAGCGAGAGCGAGTGAGTATGAGCAAGGGGAGGAACAGAGGGAGAGGGAGGAGCAGACTCCCCGCTGAGCAGGGAGGCCGACTTGGGGCTCGATCCCAGCACCCTGAGATCATGACCTGAGCCATGCCACGTGGGGAGGCGGCCAGGCCTGGGAGAGTCTAATGGAGAAGCAGACACCAGGACGCGGGTGAGATTTGCTTGAGCCTCTTGAAGGAGGGGTGAGCATGTCGTTTCCAGAGGAAGTTTTGGAAGCTTGGGGTAGATTCCTATAAAAGCTGATTGGACCTGTTCTCAAGGGTGTCTGGGTTGGGCTGAGGGCAGCTGGGGAGGTGAGAAACTCAACTGACCATGACATTCTCCTCCTTGGGGGCTGGAGTACATGCCGGGGTTGGACTCCTGGGTGGGGCAGCAGTACCAGGGGACCTGGGAGGGCTACTGGGTGCAGAGATACCACGTTCTGGAGCCGAGACAGCCAAGAGTTAGAGCAAAGCCCCCCCTCAAATGCCCACTGACTGCCTGGGCTGAGCCCTGTACCGGATGGGGCCAGGGTGCCGGCCCGAGGTACAGGAGAGGAGAGGAGAGGCAACAGGATGATCCACGGGGGCAAGTGGGCCGGAGGGGACTCAAAAGGAAGCTTCTGCTTCAGCTCAGCAGAAGCAACTCTGCATGCCTCTGTGAAGGGGCAGGAGAAGAGAAGCGGAGAGCCAGGCGGAGGAGGAGGCCTGGGGCACTAGCTGGCCCGTGGGCAGGTGTGGGTCCTCTCCAAGGGGAGCAGACAGCCCTGGGGAAAAGTGGTCGGCTCTTCTGGGGTGGTAGCTTGTGAGCTCAGGGAAAGAACCAGACATCAGGGCAGCCCCTGCCTCGGACCTGATCTGTCCTCTCCGCCCTGAGGCCCGAGGGCTGCAGCTGGCCTCCGAGGCCTCCCTGGGATCCCACATCAGCTTGGCTTGAGGAGCTGGGGGCTTCTGCCGCTGGAGGGAAGGATCCAGGCTACGGTCTCTGATCGCCTGTGGATTCACCATGCGTCATCTTCAGGCAGGCCCCCAGTCAGCCAGCAGCCCCTGTCATGAGCCCTGACCTTAACCCACCTGTCCCGGTGTCCCCTCACCTCTCCTTCCCCTCTAGAGCTCACCCCTCCACCAGGACAGCCCCTTCTGTCTGCCCCGGGGAACACCACACCTGTGCACCCACAAATAACTCAGCAAACATGCATCAATTCTCATTAGCCTGGGTGACTGGCTCCACCGGGAGGCTGTCGTGCTCAGGGGGGTTGAGATTGCCCAGGCACCAACCCAGCCCGGACGTCCGAGTGGCTGGAACGTGGTGGGTGCTTGTCCGGGATGAAGCCGCTCTGCGCAGTGTGGAGCGAGAGGGGTCGATCTCTTCTGTCCCAGCCTTGGAGTTCCCCGAACGTCCCTTCTGCCATGACCCAGGGGTCACCGCAAACTCTAATGCCAGCCTGGGTCTGGGCAGGGTGGTGGCCATTTCCGAAGACTGTGGACCTACCCCCCTGGAGAGGAGAGGAGCAGCGAGCTTGCGGCAGGGGAGGTGCACGGGGCGGGGTGTGTGTGTGTGTGTGTGTGTGTGTCCATGTGCCCAGCGGTGCCAGGACAGGAAGGAATCAGGATGAGGGGGAAGGGCAGGGGCCTCTCCTAACCCCTTCTCGCTAGCTGCGTGAACCCCCTGCACCAGCAGACTCTTGCTCAGTGCCCATCCCCCCCCCCAACCCCCCCCCCAACCCCCCCCCCCCCCCCCCCCCCCCCGGCCAGCACAGAGCACAGGAGGCGTGCACAGGGACGCCCTCTAGTGGGGACAAAGCGCGGTCGCGAAGCACCGAGGAGCTCCTGAGCCTGGGGGTGGACGGGACCTCAGAATGGGGGAGGGCAGGGCATCCCTGATGGGGGAGCAGCTTCAGCCAGGTCCAAGGTGGAGCGTGCGAGGCCCTCGAGCTTTCATGCTGTCATCGCTGCAGCCCTGCCTGGCCCCACGGCTCATTCCCGAGGACTAGTCCCACGGAGCCACAGCCCCCAGGCTAGCACAGGCTTCTGGCTGCCATCTGGCCTGTCCCCCTTCTGATCACTCACCCCGCTGTCGCAGCCTGATAGGTGTGCGGAAGCATGGGGGGAGGGAGGGCTTGGGGGTCTGGCCGAGCCTCTCCCGCGGAGTGCCGCGGGCCCTGGTGAGTCTGCAGGCTCCTGGGACAGTGGTGGGCACCCACACTGTGTTCTTGCGTTGGCTGGGTTGGCACAGGGCATTTGAGAGGGGGTGGCTGGCCCGCAGCCGAGCTGAGCCCGCGGCCCCTCTGCGTGAGCCCAAGGCTTGGGTTGCTCCTGTGCCCGCCCTCCCCACCACCTCCGGTGGAAGGCAGGCAGGAAGGCTGATCAATTTTATTTTATTTTTTTATTTAAGATTTTATTTATTTATTTGAGAGAGAGAGAATGAGAGAGAGCACATGAGAGGGGGGAGGGTCAGAGGGAGAAGCAGACTCCCTGCCGAGCAGGGAGCCCGATGCGGGACTTGATGCGGGACTTGATCCAGGGACTCCAGGATCATGACCTGAGCCGAAGGCAGTCGCTTAACCAACTGAGCCACTCAGGCGCCCAAGGCTGATCAATTTTAAATAGCTTTTGAAATAATCCTGGCTTCTGCCAGAGAAGGCACAGAAAGCTTCCATCCCTTAACTAATGCGGGAAGGGTCAGATGGGCTCATGCAGCCCACAGAGGTCTGTGACTGCTACCAGCACCTGGATTTCGGGGTGACCCCATGAGCTGTTATTACCCCCTACCTCTGCCACTCAGAGAGGCGGAAGGCTTGTCCAGGTGGGGAGCAGGCAGAGAGCAATCCCCCGAGGGAGCCCTGCCCTCCTGGCTCTGCTCTGTGAGCCCTCAGACCAGTATGCGCTCCCAGGGTTGGATTGTGGGCACAGGGGTCCCTCCCGCCAAGGGGCTCAGGAGTGACAATGTGACTAGGTGTCCGCTGGGACCAGGATCCGTGCTAGGGGCTGAAAGGTGACAGAGGTGGCCACCCCCCCATAAGTGATCTATCCGAGTCTCTCCTTCCCCCGCTCGGGGCCCGCGACACTCCTTGCGGTCAGGTCTTCCCGGTTACCAGTCACTCTCCTGGCCCTGATTTTGTCCTTTGCGGTTTCCCAGAGGTCACAGGGCAGGGCCTGAGGACTGGAGCTTCCAGCCACGGGTAGTGGTGTGTGTGTACGCGCGCGCGTACCTGCCCAGGCCCGCATCCCTTTTTGGTGCAGAGGGACGCAGAGGCACAGGGAAGCCCCCAGAAAAGTATCCTGGGGGGCCTGGGGCCAATAAGGACTCGGGGATCAGCCGCTTCACTCTGGTGGCCCCTCCCTGCTCCAGCACATAGGGCACCCCTCAGCGGCCCCACCTCTCCTCCGGCTGGTGCCACCCCCGCAACCCTCCCCTCCAGTCTCTCTTGGGCTCGGACCTTGCCCCAGGCACGTTCCCGGCCCTCGGCCGCCCGCTCCCCGCCTCCCGGCGCACCCCCGGACGCGCACCCACTCCTTCCAGCTCCCTAGGCCGCCCCTCCCCCCAGCCCGCCCCCGTCCTGCCAACCGCGCGCTCGCCGCCTGCAGCACCCCGGAACGGGAGGGCCGGGGCTCGCACCGGGGGTGGGGGGCGTGTCTTGAGGGTGTGCGCTCCGGCTAGGGGGCGAGTCCTGGGGAGGGGGGGGAGGTGGGGCGCGTCCCGGGAGGGCGCGTCCCGGACAAGCGCGCGCTCTGGAAGCAGGAGTGTCCCCTGTGGGTGGGCGCGTCCCCGAGGGGGAGGGCGCAGTCTAGGGGCGGGCTCTCCGCGGCCCCACCCTCGACCGCGTCCCCCCCGGCGCCCCCCGCGCACCCGGCCGGGACCGAGCCTACCGCGCGCCATGGAGACGCGAGAGCGGCGGCGCCCGCAGGCTCGGCTGCTGCTGATGTTGCTGCTCTGCGGTAAGGGGGGCCGCGGGGGCCCGCGCCAGGGCGCCCCGACCTCCTCCGGGGCCGCGGGGACCCGCGCCCGCACCCGGCCGCGCCTCCCGCCCGGCACGGATCCCGGCCTGCCGGGCGCGCCCCGCTCCGGAGCGGCGAGCCCTGAGCCCGGGCGCCGTCCCCAGCCGCCGCGGGAGGGTCCTGCCCACGGTCCCCGGAGGAGCCGGAGGCGACGGCCCGGGGCTGGGAGGGGAGGCGCGGGGTCTCGAGCAGGATATGCCCGGCCAGCGGGCTGGGGCCGCGCCTGCTCCTCGCAGCCGCGATGTCGCCGGTCTCGCTGCCGGCGGGCTGGGGATGGCCTGCCAGGGCGACACCCCGAGCGAGCTGAGGCGGCGCAGGTCCGGCTCCCACTTCGCTGGTAGGTAGTGAGCTCCCCGTCCTGGAGCTCTTGCGTGCACCCCCCTCCCAGGGCTTGGGTGAGAGGAATCCAGACCCCGCAGGGCTGGTCCTTTCCACTTGTACTTGTCCTCGGAGGAAAGCCCTTTGGTGTGTGTGCGAGTGTGCGCGGGGCCCGCAGGACCGGGAAGGGGGCAGCTCCCTGAGGCTTCGCTCCCAGATCCCTCTTCTAGCAAGGAAAACGGGGCTCCGGGGAGGATACATTGCGATTTGGGAATGGATCGAATGAAAAGCTTGTTTTGAAAAATTTTACTAAAGAGAGGATCCAAGATCAAGTAAGAGGGTGTGTGTGTGTGTTTGGGGTGGGCTTCTCTGGGAGAGGCTTGCTGAGCAGGCTGCTCAGTTGAGGTGGGGAGCCCTGGCCTGGGGGTCAGGGGGCTCAGGGCCTCTCCCAGGGGCCACTGTCCCCTGGGTCCTGTGGGAGGCCAGCCTTGCCCTCGCTGGCCCACCCACGTCCCTGGCTGTAAGATGCAAAGTTGACCTTGTTTGAAATCGTTGTCGGCTTTGCTGATTTGGAACCGGTTAGGAGGTGGGAAAGGGCTGGATTGGCCCCTTGGCTTCCCGATCTCTGGGCTGCCTTTCCGGTGGAGGTGTCTGGGTGGGGAAAGTGGGGCTTCGTCTCACCTTCCAGGGTCAGAGCCTAGGGTTAGGTGGATCTTTGTGTTGAAGGAAAGGGTGCGTGGTGGCTTTTGGACATTGGGAGCACCCTGACGTGGGATTTCAGTAAGCCTCACATGCGAGGCCCTGGAATGGAGATTTTGGTTCCTCAAGGGAAGGGAGCCCTTAGCTTCATTCTGAGGATGGTTGAGGCTCCCCTGACCTGCCGCCAGCATTGGACTGTGAAGGACCAGAGGCAGACCCTGCACAAACATCTTCCGCGTTTAACAACACTGGGTTCGGGTCTGGAGGGCCATCTGGTCCTCCCTTGGTGGCTCCGTGGTCTCCCTTGCATGGAGCTTCGGTGGCTCCAGGGACCGACAGCACCCCAGACAGCGCTGGTGCTGTGTGCGAGCATGGCACTGTCCTCTCTTTGTCACTGGTGAGTAATGATGTCCCTATGCCGAGTCACCTCCTGTCACCCAGACTCGCATGCACTCCACCGGGCCCAGTGACCCAGGGGCTGCGCAGAAGTGGTTGGCCGATAGGGGCCTCGACGGTCTTCTGACCCCACTCCTCGTTTTACAGATAAGAAATTGAAGTCCATGGGGCGCCTGGGTGGCTCAGTCGTTAAGCGTCTGCCTTCAGCTCAGGTCATGATCCCGGGGTTCTGGGATCGAGCCCCACATCGGGCTCCCTGCTCTGCGGGAAGCCTGCTTCTCCCTCTCCCACTCCCCCTGCTTGTGTTCCTGCTCTCGCTATGTCTCTCTCTGTCAAAAAAATAAATAAAATCTTAAAAAAAAAAAAAAGAAATTGAAGTCCAGGGTGGGGAGGACATTGCCCAGACTCAGGGGCAGGGGCAGAACCTTCCAGACACTATGGCCAGCCTGGCCATGCCTGCCGCTCAGAGCCTGGTGACTGGTGTGGTTGCTCCTCGTTTCCATCCGAGCCGGATGAGAGGCTCCTGTATTTCATTTCCAAATGCCCCGCTGTAAAAGGCCTTTCTCTGGGAAATGCATCTGTTTGGGTGTTTATCACCTCCTGGAGTCTGGAAGCTCCCGAGACAAAAGGAACCCAGTACTACGTTTTCTTTGTTTCCCTGGTGGAACCAACGGAGTTTTGTATTTCAGTTTAATTCCCGAGACCTTTACTGATGCAGCTGGCAGCTTGTGGCAGTCGCCCACTTTCTCGGTGTTGTCAGGAATCTTCGTCTTTACCTGCTGTTCTAACGCTGGCCGGGGTGTTGGGTTTTGTGGGGAGTGTTTGAACAGGGGGTGCACAGGGATGGTGCTAGAATGCCCCAGGACACTTCTGGTTTGCCCCACGGTGCCTGCCTTGTGCAGACCCAGCGGTGACACTGTCCTGGTATCCTCATAGCACCCCCCATGGTCCTTAAGGGCCAGTGCTGGCCAAGTTCCTGCCGCACTGCGGTGGAGACTCTGGTCCAGGAGAAGGAGGAGGAGGGGCCAGAAGAGAGAGGGTCCCAGGGCAGAGGGAGGAGAACAAGAGGAAGGAAGCGCTGAGCTGGGTCTTAGTGGGTTGACAGCAGGTGGTTAGGGTATGCTGCGGGGCTCTTGGGGGTCCAGGTCCAGGGGTTGCCAGTCCAGGGGTCCAGGGCCATGGGGTCCAGGTCCAGGGGATGCAGGTCCAGGGGTCCAGGGGGTCCAGAGGTGCAGGTCCAGGTGTCGGGGTCCAGCCCAGGTGTCGGATCAGGTAGACGGTCTAGGACTTGTGTGGCTTATGCCCGTGTGGGAGGTGGGTGGAGCTCAGGAGACTCAGATGGGATGCTGTGATGACTCCATCAGGGAAAGGCCAGGCCCAGGAATGGGTCCAGGGGCTAGGTGTGGAGGACTTCTAGCACCTATGATGGGGAGCCCACTGGGGAGCAGGAGAGAGAGGTGCCTTGGGAATAGGGCAGTGATGGGAGAAGGGAACGTGGGCTGGCTTCATCATCATTCCCCACCCCCCCATGGGCCCCCAAGGGCCTGAACTCCCCAGAGTCACTAGCACCATGCCCATGTGGCCCTGGACCCAGGGCTGCCTTCCTGCCGCAGATGGGCAGGTGCATCTGGGCAGGGTGGTGGATCGAGGCCAGCGCATGGCACACCCTGGCTCACATTGATTCTGCGTTTGGCTGTGGGAAAGTTGATTTTCCTCTGGGCATTTAAACTGGGGGGATGGGGGGGCAGGAGACTTGATGCTGTTCCTCAGGCAAACCACGGATGGGATTGGCATGAGGGTGTCGGCTCAGGCCAGTCTGACAGGCCACTGGGAGGCAGCTCTACAGGAAGGTGGTTTGGGCTTGACCCCTACTGTGTTACTGAGCAGGTGGATGACCTTCCCTTTGTGGCAACCCTGTCTTTTTAAGTGCCTCTGCGAGTGGGACCTTACTTAGGACAGGGCACTGTGGACATTGGTCAGGCATTGGGAGGAGATGGCATGGCTCCTCTTGAAGGGACATCAGCTTGAGTCTTGGCTGCTGCATGCCTGGACTCTATGAGTGAAGGTTCCGAGATTGGGTTCAGCGGGAGAGTGCTGGGGTTGAAAACTGCCCTGGGAGGCCTGCCTCAGTGTGGCTCAGGGTCCACCTTTCCAACCTCACTGCCACCCCTTCACCCCTAACAACTGTGGGTGCCCCCCCAAGCCAAGTGCAGTCTGGCTCCATGGCCCGCTGTCTGTACCTGGCACTCCCTCACTGTTCGTTTTCTGTAATCTCACTGATTTTTTGGCTATTCATTTGTTCTGTAAATTAGTGAGAGAAGAGTATTTAATTCTCAACTGTTACTGTGGATTTGTCATTTTGTTCCTTGCAGTTCTATCCATTTTTGCCTCCTGTGTTTTGATGCTCTGTTATTAGGGGCATACATGTTTAGCATTGCTATGTCTCCTTGGTGAATTGAATCATTTATCATTGTGAAAGACCCTCCTTATCTCTGGTAATATTCTTTGCTCTGAATATACTTCATTCAGAATTCATATAGCCTCTCCACCTTTCTTTGGATTAGTATGGTATGTCTTTTTCCACCCTTTTACTTTGAATGTATTTGAGTTTTTTTGTTTAAAGTAGGATTCTTACGAACAGCCTATGGTTGGGGCTTGTTTTTGGATCTCATCTAACAACTTTGCTTCTTAACTGGGGTGTTTAGGCCATTGACTCTCAATCAATTTTTTTTTTTAAAGATTTATTTATTTATTTATTTGACAGAGAGAGACACAGCGAGAGAGGGAACACAAGCAGGGGGAGTGGGAGAGGGAGAAGCAGGCTTCCCGCCGAGCAGGGAGCCTGATGCGGGGCTCGATCCCAGGACCCTGGGATCATGACCTGAGCCGAAGGCAGACGCTTAACGGCTGAGCCACCTAGGCGCCCCAATCAATTTTTTTTTTAAGATTTTATTTTTGAGTAATCTCTACACCCAAGGCTTGAACTCACAACCCTGAGATCACGAGTCACATGCTCTACCGACCGGGCCAGCCAGGCATCCCTCAATCTGACTGTTGACATGGTTTGGTTTATATCTACCATTGTGTCATCAGTACTTTTTCTCTTCTCTTTTTTTATGTTTTCTTTTGGACTTAATTTTTTTTAAAACTCTTCACTGCCTTGCCCTCTTCGTTCTCACCTCCCTTCTGTTCCCAGAAGCGCCCTTATGGTCATGGGGCCACCTTCTTTGTGGTGCAAGCCCCTCCCTGAGCCAGGCACCCTGTGATCTCCCCTGGGGACGACGTGGCCTGCAGTGTGGGATCTCAGTGGGTCAGAACCTGCCATTTCTTCTGCACTTGCTTGTGCTCAGACTGTGAAATTTGTGCTGTTGCCCTCAGGAACTGGTCATTCATTCATTCATTCTCTTGAAAAGTCTTTTCGGAATATCAACGAGGTGCTGATGGTTAGGGGAGTGAGGGAGCAGCAGGGTTTTACCAAATACCTACAGTAACAACAAACACCGTAAAGATGGGAGCCTCCTTGGGCACATGGCTAATGCCTGTCCATATGGCCCCCTGTGAGGCCAGGACCCGTTTCCCTTCGTTTACAGATGGGGAAACTGAGGTCAGCTGGTGACCAGTGATGCTGGGTGTGAGCCCAGGTCTGCCCAGTTCTGGGTGTGGGCCTCTCTCCTGTTACCTTCCCTACGATTTCTCCTGCAGCACAATACTCTCTGCCAGGACACACAGAGACATACACACACATACACACATATGCACACACATACCAGGACACACACCACGGGGCTTTCTCTTGATTTTGTGGTGGGAGCCAAAGCAGGGTCCATGCGAAGGAAACTTCTGAGGGGTGTCTGGGGAGGAAGGATGGTTGGGTCCTGAGGGTGAGTGCTCCTCGGTGGGGAGATGATCTGGGTGAAGGTGGCGGTGGAGGGATGGGGGTGCTAGGGGCAGAGGTGGAGCGGGGAGGGGGTGCCGGGAATCCTGGGGGGACCCCTGCCGGACCTAGGGGGTGACCTGGCCTCCGCTTCTGGAACATGAGTCCCTATGTCTCGTCGGCTCCAGGCCTCCTGGAATTGAGGGGCAGCTCTGACAGGGCCGGTGGCGTTCACCCCATGGGGGCCTCCGCTGGTGCCCTCGTGGTCCCAGGAGGTCAGCAGACTCTCAGGATCTTTCTGGGGACATGCTCTGGGCACCCTCCACCCTGGCGCTGCATTGGGGCTGCTTTGCCACCCCTGATGGAGGGGACCCGCTCCCCACCCCCACCGCACACGGGAGCCCACCTGTTCTCGGCTTCCCCAGTCCCCAGGACACGCATCCCCTGCCCGCTGCCCTCCCTCGCCTTCTTTCTCCCACACCCCATTGGGAGGCCATGGCTCTCTGGGCCCCATCTAGGTGACACCCACCCACGTGGGTCCCCTTTTGGCAGTGGCTTCACTTCTCTGGGCCACACGGCGGGGGGGCCAGCGTGAGGGACCCCAGCTGCCTGCGGGGGCGTGGGGGATGTCAGCAGGAGGCTCGAGGGTCCCATTGCAAACCACATTCCCAGCAGTGTCATGCCGTGGCTGTCCCCTCTGCAGGTGGGTGTCCCCGAGTGGGTGGCTGCAACGAGACTCGCATGCTGGAGAAGCTGCCCCTCTGCGGGAAGGCCTTCGCCGACATGATGCACAAGGTGGACGTCTGGAAGTGGTGCAACCTGTCCGAGTTCATCGTGTGAGTGCCGCTGCTCCGCACGGGCCGCCCTTGCCGCCGCCGCCTGCCCTCCCTGCTCAGCCCTGCCCTCCCCTGCCACACCTGCCCCCTGCCCCCCCTGCCGCCGTCTGCCCACCCCTCTCACCCCTGCCACCCCCGCCCTCCCTGCCCTCCCCTGCCACCCCTGCCCTCCCTGCTCACCCCTGCCCTCCCTGCCCTCCCCTGCCGCCGCCTGCCCTCCCTGCTCAGCCCTGCCCTCCCCTGCCACACCTGCCCCCTGCCCCCCCTGCTGCCGCCTGCCCACCCCTCTCACCCCTGCCACCCCCGCCCTCCCTGCCCTCCCCTGCCGCCTCATGCCCTCCCTGCTCACCCCTGCCCTCCCCTGCCACACCTGCCCCCTGCCCTCCCCTGCCGCCGCCTGCCCACCCCTCTCACCCCTGCCACCCCCGCCCTCCCTGCCCTCCCCTGCCACCCCTGCCCTCCCTGCTCACCCCTGCCCTCCCTGCCCTCCCCTGCCGCCGCCTGCCCTCCCTGCTCACCCCTGCCACCCCTGCCCTCCCCTGCCGCCGCCTGCCCACCCCTCTCACCCCTGCCACCCCTGCCCTCCCTGCCCTCCCCTGCCACCCCTGCCCTCCCTGCTCACCCCTGCCCTCCCCTGCCACCCCTGCCCTCCCTGCCCTCCCCTGCCGCCGCCTGCCCTCCCTGCTCACCCCTGCCCTCCCTGCCCTCCCCTGCCACCCCTGCCCTCCCTGCTCACCCCTGCCCTCTCCTGCCACACCTGCCCCCTGCCCTCCCCTGCCGCCGCCTGCCCACCCCTCTCACCCCTGCCACCCCTGCCCTCCCCTGCCGCCGCCTGCCCACCCCTCTCACCCCTGCCACCCCCGCCCTCCCTGCCCTCCCCTGCCGCCTCATGCCCTCCCTGCTCACCCCTGCCCTCCCCTGCCACACCTGCCCCCTGCCCTCCCCTGCCGCCGCCTGCCCACCCCTCTCACCCCTGCCACCCCCGCCCTCCCTGCCCTCCCCTGCCACCCCTGCCCTCCCTGCTCACCCCTGCCCTCCCTGCCCTCCCCTGCCGCCGCCTGCCCTCCCTGCTCACCCCTGCCACCCCTGCCCTCCCCTGCCGCCGCCTGCCCACCCCTCTCACCCCTGCCACCCCTGCCCTCCCTGCCCTCCCCTGCCACCCCTGCCCTCCCTGCTCACCCCTGCCCTCCCCTGCCACCCCTGCCCTCCCTGCCCTCCCCTGCCGCCGCCTGCCCTCCCTGCTCACCCCTGCCCTCCCTGCCCTCCCCTGCCACCCCTGCCCTCCCTGCTCACCCCTGCCCTCTCCTGCCACACCTGCCCCCTGCCCTCCCCTGCCGCCGCCTGCCCACCCCTCTCACCCCTGCCACCCCTGCCCTCCCCTGCCGCCGCCTGCCCACCCCTCTCACCCCTGCCACCCCTGCCCTCCCTGCCCTCCCCTGCCGCCACCTGCCCTCCCTGCTCACCCCGCCCTCCCTGCCCTCCCCTGCCACCCCTGCCCTCCCTGCTCACCCCTGCCCTCCCCTGCCACCCCTGCCCTCCCTGCTCACCCCTGCCCTCCCTGCCCTCCCCTGCCGCCTCATGCCCTCCCTGCTCACCACTGCCCTCCGTGCCTTCCCCTGCCGCCGCCTGCCCTCCCTGCTCACCCCTGCCCTCCCCTGCTGCCGCCTGCCCTCCCCTGCTGCCGCCTGCCCTCCCTGCCCTTCCCTGCCCATTCCCAGCAGATGCAGAAATTTCAGTCTGTTTGGTTCAGGAACAGTTCCCCCACACCAGCTGTGCCACGTCCACCAGGGGTTGTGGGTGTGGACCTCACCCCCAGAGCCACTGTCTGCTGGGGCACTGGGCACGGAAGCCCCTAGAACAGCTGTTGGGGATGGAGAGCAGGGGGCCTGGGTTTGGAGGAGTCAGGGCTGAAGCAGCTGAGCCGACCTGGGGCTTCTGGGGAGGACGGGGGCTCCCGATAGGCACGGGGCAGGGGTAGCTCGGCCTGTGGGGGCCACCAGCATAGCACCAGCCACGATGCGGAGATGCAGGGAGGGTGGGCAGGCCGGTTGCTGATGATTTGCAAGGAGGTAAAAGCCAGTGTGTCTTGAGGTTTCATGCTAAGTGTGATCCCGGGCACCTTCTTGTCCTCGGAGCCGTGGGGAAGCTTCTGGACGCCAGGCTTGGAGTGGACATGGGAGGAGGGCCAGGGAGGATGAGGTGGGAGATTCCCACCCTGTGTCTCTGTCACCACTAAAGCCTCGGTGAGGAGGTCAAGCTGATGTCCAGCCCTGGGGCCAGAGGACGGGAGCAGGCTGCCGGAGGGGCATCTGGGGTCAGAGCACCAGGGGGAGCTGACTTCCCACCCCAGCTGAGCCAGACCCCACGCCGGAGAGGGGGGCTGGCCTCCAAGACCTGGGAGGTCTGCAAGGCAGCTGAGGGCCATCCGAGGGGCAGCCGGGGTCCAGAGCCCCTCCCTGAGGCTTGTTCTCTGCGCTGTTGGGACTGAGGTGCCTCTTCACACTGTGACCATGGCCCAGGCCTGGGCCCCAAGCCGGGAGCCTGGGGACAGTGGCTGGTGCCCAGCCGCCCCTTCCCCTGCACCGAGGAGGGGACCCCTCGGGTGAGCCGTCCTTCCTGAGGCGGGGGGGGGGTGCTGCTGGGGCTCCCTCGGAGGGCCCAGCAGAGCCTGGGATGTTCCAGGCAACCCTGTCCCCCAGGCCCGAACCCCTGCCAGCCCAGAGCCCCCTGGTCGTGAGCATCCAGGTGGGACTGGGACATCGGATAAAGGGCTCTGGCAGGAACAGCGGGGCGGGGACCCACATCTTGAGATCCCCGTGCAACCGCAACCGGAGGGAGACCGCGGTGCCATGTCAGTGCCTTGGGGCGTCCTGAGGGCCAGAGAGGAAGCTCGGCAGACGCAGAAAGCGCCCCTGGCGGTGGAACACCGAGCAGAAGATGACAGAGCTGGGCGCACGAGGCTGTCAGGGGTCCTGGGGGCAGGAGTTCTAGAAGACGGGCAGGGGGACGCAGGGAGGAACTCAGGGCCATTTCCAGGTGGGGGCTCAGGTTCAGACCCCGAGGGCTTGCCCCGTGCCTGGCACCAAGACTGCGGACTGAGGCGTGGGCCGCGAAGGGGCAGAGACGCATGGGTAGAGAGACAACAGCGGGCTGGACACACGTGAGGACTGGGGGCCTCAGGCTCCCTTTGCAGCCCTGGAAACCAGGAGGGGGTGGGGCCGGGGCCTTGGATTTCTAGACCGCTTTTCCCCGCCAATCCGTCATCATGGAAACAGCCCCAGACACGCAGAGTTCCCACCTCATGCTTCCCGGGCGCCCTTTCTCAGGGTGCAGGCAGGGGTGGTGCCATCCCCCCGCCCCCCAGAGAGTGAGCAAACCACAAAAGAGGACAAAGTCAGAGACGGAGGGCAGAGGCAGAGCGGGAGGGTGGGAGTGGCAGCCCCGGGCTGGCGCAGGGGTCCCAGTGGCAGCGAGCACCTGGGGGGGCCTGTCCCCATGGTGATCCGTGTCTGAGGTCACTGCCCTTGTCCTCGCCCCACAGCCAGCTTGCTGAGGATGGAGACCCCGTCCATCCCATTAAGGGGAGGCTGCCGGTGAGGTTTCCAAGTGCCGTGCCATATCGCCTACGAGCAATAATGCAGGCAGCAAATCTTGAAGGAAAGCAAGGAGCTGAGTCAGGAGCCGAGTTGGGAAAGCGTCTGCCTGGTGGGAGAGGGCATCTGACCGGGGGGCTTCCGGGTTGTGTACCCCGCCCCCTGCCGTCGGGGCTATAGCTGCATCTTCTTTAACTGCGTGTGCAGCGCCCCAGGAGCTGGAGGGAGGGTGTTCCAGGGGCCACACCCAAGGGGGACATGGGGAGGCCCCGGGTGACCAGGGGATGCTAGGGAAGAACGAGCCGTGTTGTGACCCTGCTTCCCCGATGTCATGCATATAGCGCCTTCCTTGTGAAGAGCCCCTCAGTTGTGTCTCCAGCCTGAGCCGAGGCCGGCGAGTTAGCAGGGCGTGGGGCTGTGTGCGGACGGCAGGATGCCAGGGAGTTGTGGCCTCTGCAAGCCTTGTTGGCCCAGCTAGCCCCCAGCATTCTCGAGAAGCACCGGGAGTGGGTATTCGGCATGCGTCTCCGTGAGCCGATCCATAGACATGGGTGCTCTGCTCAGCGCTGTGCGTCTATGCTCATGGGTGCGCTCACCTGACCCTCTCCGTTATCCTACTGGATAGGTACTATGAACCCCACTTACAGGTGGAGAAACTGAGGCTCAGGGACACAAGAAACGTGGCCGAAATCCGGAAGCTGGTCTGTGCTGGGGCGGGAGGCAGCCTGTCAGCCCACGCTGTTCCGCACTGCCTTCTGGGGGCGTGGGCCCCGGCTCCAAAGCCTGGCTTTGCACACTTGTGTCCAGGTTCATCTGGCCCCATCTTGGCCCTGGGGAGTGGTGGTGGCCTTCCCACAGGCAAGGGAGTCAGAGCATAGGGTTCTCGTCA
Source organism: Mirounga angustirostris (assembly GCF_029215605.1). Taxonomy (NCBI): domain Eukaryota; kingdom Metazoa; phylum Chordata; class Mammalia; order Carnivora; family Phocidae; genus Mirounga; species Mirounga angustirostris. The sequence continues at coordinate 104,993,542 of NW_026991720.1, read as the reverse complement.
GAGTCTGGGGACGGCGGCTGCCCCAAGCAAAGGCCAGGTTGGATCTCTCCTGGACAGCAGGCCACTGAGCCCGTGTGTGCAGGGGTGGGTCTGGGGATGACGGGCTTCCTGTGGACCAGACCTGGGCATGTCCCAGGCTCTGGACATGACTCAGGCCGTCCCTTCTGCTCCCAGCTCTCTTCCGTCTGTGTGGGCCCCTCCTCGTAGGCATTACCTGGGGGGCCCAGGTGTGGGACCTGCATTCCAGCCTCTGGCCTAGGGCCCTGCCAGGAGGGCTGGGCACCCGGAGGGCCTGGCCACGTGAATCCACTGCTCCTCCTTTCCTACCCCTTGTTGGGCAGAGACAGCCTCTGTGTAGGAAGCAGCTCCTTCCTGTTGATGGCTCAGGCCAGGCCATGTTCCCCAGGACAATGCAGGAAGGAGGACACGGGGCACAGAGCCTCAGGCCTGCCTCACCCCAGCCTTCGTACCCGTGGGGAGCCGAGGTCGGAACCCCTGGCCCTCCTGCTCCTGATCTGCATGTGGCACTCAGCCAGGGGTGGGAAGGCCCAGGCCGTGGACAGGGCGGGTGCACCCTGGCATGTGTCCGTCTAGCCCTCTCTCTGGAGCATCTTGGGGGCTGGTCGCCAGTCTTGGCTCCCACCTCCAGAGGCCGCTGGCTGTGTTCAGGGCGAGGTTGCCATTCGGCTGACTCTGGGTCCCCGAAGCTGCACCGTGGTCGGCTGTTTGAACTGTCCAGAGCCCACCTGCTGGACAGACGTGGCACCTCATGGGTGGCTTGCTGAGTGCCTTCGGAGGTCTGATGACATGGACAGGGAGGCCCTTGGGGGAGGGGGCTCGAGCCTGTTCTGTCCAATGGGGGCCGCCCCCTCCTGACCCGGCAAATGAGGCAGCTGGCCCTTGGCCTTAGAGGTCCCTCTCCTGGGGCCCACAGAGTGTCTTAGATGATGAGGGCCTTGTGGGTCGTGCATCCCTCTGCCTTGAAGAAAGGGGTCAGGCCTGATGTGTCCTCTGGGCAGACTGGGAAGTCCTGGGAGCCCTGGGGGCTGGGCCCAGACTGGGGGCTCTGGGAGCTCACAGCCTCCCAGGGAGGTGGTCACCCGCATGGGGTGTAGATAGAACTCAGCCGCAGAGCTTCCTTGCTCTGTTTGGTCTTGGTTGAGATGGAAGGTCTGGGGTCTGGGCCAAATGAGCTCAGGGTGTGTGTGGAGGTCACCTCACTGGCGGGGGGTGGGGGGGTGGTCAGTCCTGGGGGGTTCATGGCAGGCATCTGGCCAAGCGGAGTGGAGCGTGGTTTTGCGCGTGGGGGGAAGCGGCTGAGGCTCAGGGGAGGAAAGGCTTGGCCGGGGTGGGGGGGTGGGGCGGGGGGGAGGGGGCAGGGGGGATGATCACCTTGCCCCAGGAGCCTCTGGGCAAGGAGGCAGCATGTCGGGTAGGCACATGGTATGAGGGTCCCGGGGGCGCTCCTGTCCCCGCTGTCCAGCGCCGCCCAGGGCTGGGCCCCACCCCCTGCTCTCCCGGGTCACGGCCGCATGATGGGGGCGCAGGGAGCCGGTTGTCACACCCTCTGCCTTTGCAGGTACTACGAGACCTTCACCAACTGCACCGAGGTGGAGACCAACGTGGTGGGCTGCTACTGGCCCAACCCCCTGGCGCAGGGGTTCATCAGCGGCGTCCACAGGCAGTTCTTCGCCAACTGCACCGTGGACAGGACGCACTGGGAGGACCCCCCGGACGAGGTTCTCATCCCGCTCATCGCTGTGCCGGTCCTGCTGACCGTGGCCATGGCCGGCCTGGTGGTATGGCGCAGCAAGCGCCCTGACCAGCTGCTGTGAGGCTCGGCGGTCGGAGGGGCCGCGCCTGGAGAGAGGGAAGGCCGGGCGGGGGGCTGGGGAGCCGCCCAGGACCCAGACCCGGACCCGGCGGTCGTGGGCAGGCGTCACCAGGCCCCGCAGCTCGCTGCAGTCATGCTGCTCACCCAGGCTCTTCCTCTTTCTTGGGCTGGGGAAGAAAACGCACCAAGCCCGGAGCCCGAATCACTGCTGCTGTGCCCGCTGCCCAGGCTGGGTGTCCAGGCCATTCCTTTGCAGAGCCCTGCCTGGCCCTGGCCGGGCCTCCTGCCCTCACCCTGCCCGCTCCCTGGCTCTGACTCCACCTCCCAACCCGACCCCACCCCCTGCCCTGACCCCACCCCTATCCCGCCCCCGCCCCCTGTCCTGACTCCACCCCCTGTCTGATTCTGACACCACCTCCCAACCTGACCCCACCCCCTGCCTGGCTCTGACTCCACCTCCCAGCCGACCCCACCCCCTGCCCTGACCCCACCCCTATCCCGCCCCCGCCCCCTGTCCTGACTCCACCCCCTGTCTGATTCTGACACCACCTCCCAACCTGACCCCACCCCCTGCCTGGCTCTGACTCCACCTCCCAGCCCGACCCCACCCCCTGCCTGGCTCTGACTCCACCTCCCAACCCGACCCCACCCCCTGCCCTGACCCCACCCCTATCCCGACCCCACCCCCTGCCCTGACCCCACCCCTGGCCTGACTGACTCCACCTCCCAACCCGACCCCACCCCCTGCCCTGACCCCACCCCTATCCCGCCCCCGCCCCCTGTCCTGACTCCACCCCCTGTCTGATTCTGACACCACCTCCCAACCTGACCCCACCCCCTGCCTGGCTCTGACTCCACCTCCCAGCCCGACCCCACCCCCTGCCTGGCTCTGACTCCACCTCCCAACCCGACCCCACCCCCTGCCCTGACCCCACCCCTGGCCTGACTGACTCCACCTCCCAACCCGACCCCACCCCCTGCCCTGACCCCACCCCTATCCCGACCCCACCCCCTGCCCTGACCCCACCCCTGGCCTGACTGACTCCACCTCCCAACCCGACCCCACCCCCTGCCCTGACCCCACCCCTATCCCGCCCCCGCCCCCTGTCCTGACTCCACCCCCTGTCTGATTCTGACACCACCTCCCAACCTGACCCCACCCCCTGCCTGGCTCTGACTCCACCTCCCAGCCCGACCCCACCCCCTGCCTGGCTCTGACTCCACCTCCCAACCCGACCCCACCCCCTGCCCTGACCCCACCCCTGGCCTGACTGACTCCACCTCCCAACCCGACCCCACCCCCTGCCCTGACTCCACCCCCTGCCTGGTTCTGACTCCACCTCCCAACCCAACCCCACCCCCTGCCCTGACCTCACCCCTATCCCGACCCCACCCCCTGCCCTGACCCCACCCCTGGCCTGACTGACTCCACCTCCCAACCCGACCCCACCCCCTCCCCTGACCACACTCCCTGCCCTGACCCCACCCCCTGTCCTGACCCCACCCCCTGCCTGGCTCTGACTCCACCTCCCAACCCGACCCCACCCCCTGCCCTGACCCCGCCTCTATCCCGACCCACCCCGTCCCGACTCCACCCCCTGCCCTGACTCCACCTCCTGCCCTGACCCCACGCCTGGCCTGGCTCTGACTCCACCTCCCAACTCGACCCCACCCCCTCCCCTGACCACACCCCCTGTCCTGACCCCACCTTCCAACCCGGCCTACCCTCTGTACTGGCCACACCCCCTGCCCTGACCCCACCTCCTGCGCTGGCCCTGACTCCACCCCCGGGTTGGCTCCACCCCCTCTGGCGCCGCCCTGGGCCTCCCCCGCCTGGCCGGCCCACTCACACCTGGGCTGGGGATGCATAGCGTGTGCGCGCCGTGTTTGTAGGCTCTTGCTGCGTTGTGTGAGCCCTCCTGGCGGGGAGCCCATGCACGGCCTGAGGACGGAAAACCCCGACAGACTGAGAGTCAGGCCGGGGTCCCCTGGCGGCCAGGCACCGCCGGAGACCTCCCGTCTGTGCCCCCAGCGCAGGCCTCCTTCCCAGGCCCCAGTGAGTCAGGCCCCTCTGGGCTGGGGTCCCGTGAGCTGCGTGCTGGCTGAGCTCTGTACTGTGTGTGCTTTCTCTGAGTAAAGAGTCATCCGCTTCTGGCTTTCCTGTTTTATTTCAGGGTATACGGAGAGAGGCCTGTCTCTTGGGGCTGACAAGTCCTCACGCCCGTTTTCCAGATAGGGAGTGACTGAGGGACGCCCCAGAACCCCAAAATGTCAGAGTTGCGAGGACTTCAAGCCAGGCGGATGTGGGCGGGTGGAGGGCCGCCAGGCAGGTGCTGGGGGCCTGTTCTGTGCGCGTTTCGGGACCGCCTGCTGGGTTTTCCCGGGAGGGGGCTGGTGCTGGTCCTGGAGGCATCCGATGGAGCATCGGATGGAGGCCTCTTGCTGGCTGCTGGCCCTGCTCCAGTTCCAGGGCCGTCTTTGGATGTGGGCTGTTTCCAGCACGCCCTTGCTGGAGCCAGCGGTGGGGCTGGGCTCTGGGGGAGGCCAGAGAGAGCAAGCAGGCAGGTCCCGTGCCCTTCAGAGGCCCTGTTCCGCTCGCCACCCCAGCTCTCCATGACTTTCCCCCGCAAGGGGTCTGAGCAGAATGGAACCAGCAACTGCAGGTTCTCTGGAACCCTGTCCCAGGATGCGGTGGTCACACCCAAGGATCTCCACCGATCGTCACCTGGCCAGCCAGAGCCTACCTGCTCCCCCGCCACTTCGGGGCTGAGTCTCCATGGCTGGGGCCCTCCCGTGGGGAGCCGTCATCCGTCTGCCATCGCTCTGAAAATCATCTCTGGCTGGAGGTGGGGTATGAGTGTCCTCTGCTCAGCTTTGTGGGGGTGACAGGTCACAGCGCAGCTGGGGGATCCTCACTGTCCCATGTTCACGGAGGGTGACCGCAGGAGAGAACATGGCATGCCTGCTGTGGGTCGACAGGACCGAGGCACAGGGACGAGGTGGTCCTGGGCGGAGCCAACCCGGGCAGCCCAGGATGTTCCTCGGGGTCTCCCAGGCCTGTTGCATTTGTAAACTTATATCCATGTGAAGCTTCGTGCAGTCGGGGACTGTGCTGGCCTGGGCTCTGTGTCCATTCCCACACTCAGCCTGGCTCAGCCATCTGCCCCTTGACCCTTCCCTCCCCGGGGCTGCCTCGGGTCACTCATCCCTACATGATGAACGGATGTAACCGCAGGTGAAGGTAGACCAGGGCCGCAGAAGCTGTTTCCTTTGGCTCCCGCTTCTATGCTCCATATGTTTTGTTTCTAAGCATTTTGGTTGTTTAGAAGGATATTGTTTTAGTCCGTTTGGGCGGCTACAGCAACATACCACAGACTGGGTGGCTTGTAAACAACAGAAATTGACTTCTCACAGTTCCAAGGGCTGGAAAGTCCAAGATCCTGGCTGGCAGATTTGTGAGGTGTCTGCTGAGGGCCCACTTCTGGCTCCCAGATGTCCTCGCTCTGTCCCTTCTCCGGGGGAAGGGGTAGGGAGCTCTTTTATGAGGGTGCTGATCCCATTCATGAGGGCTCCACCCATGAATGCCGTCCCATCAGGCAGTAGGAATTCCACACGCGAGTTTGGGGAGGACACGAACATTCTGACCTCAGCAGATGTGAAAGGGACCCTGTCCCTCAGTGGTGCCAATTCATGCTGGGGGACAGTCAGGGAGAGATAAAACAATGACATCATTGCTTTTGCAGGTGCTCTCGGTGGCTGTGCTCCCAATACACAGCATTCATGGGTGTCTCTTCGTCTCATGGATTTGCTCTCCTGTAGGAACACGGTATTAATCACACCTTTGGAGGACTGAGCTCTCAATCAGGGGATCAACACCAAATAGATATTAGTGATGATCAAGAAGGTATTTGGGAAGCACACATGCTTTCTTGGTTATCCAGCCCTAATTAACTAGGTGGTGGGCGCTGTGAGGGCTGGGGTCCATGCAGACACCCTTTGCCCTCAGAGGGCTCCCTGTCTCCGTGGCTGCAGAGAGCTCTGTATTGGGCGTGTGTGGCCAGCCCGGCAGTGAGTGGGGGGAGGGCACATGGGGGGCATCTGGGGCAGGTGGGTTGGGGTCAGCCCCCTGGGGTCCAGGAGCCTCACCCACCCACAAAGGCTTTCAGTAATCAGGAGATCAAGTAAACACACATATCAAAAGTGGGGATGTATAACAACGAACCAGCCTGATATAATATATATCTACTGTTGACCATCTATCGATCATCTACCTGTCTGTCCTTCCCAAATGGAAATATTCATTCTTTTCAAACACCCACGGGGAACTGATAAAAGTTGATATGAGGGGTGCCTGGGTGGCTCAGTTGGCTAAGCAGCTGCCCTCGGCTCAGGTCATGATCCCAGGGTCCTGGGATCGAGCCCCGCATCGGGCTCCCTGCTCCGCGGGGAAGCCTGCTTCTCCCTCTCCCTCTGCCTGCTGCTCTGCCTACTTGTGCTCTCTCTCTGTCAAATAAATAAATAAAATCTTTAAAAAAAAAGTTGAAATGATTCTGGCCACATTCCTGGGTTGAAAGGACTTGAGAGGCAAAAGAAAGAATCTTCACTTGGAAATTGCAAAAAAACCTTTCTGTATAATTTTGGATTCAAGAGGCAAGAAAAATGGAAATCACAATCGCTTTAAAGTCAATAAGGATAAAAGCACTGTGGGCACACCAGCATACGCGAGATGCATTTATGCTCGGCAGTGGGGGGCTGTGCAAGGCGTCTGGCACCCAGTGTCACCGACCGCAGCAGGGACGGGCATCCCTCCCGCCGCCGGCCGACTGCCCAGCCTGGGGGGCTAGTGCTGGGGGTGTTGATGGGCCCCAAATCCCTGCACGGCCACAGCGGTGTATAGCCTTAGATGCACTTTCCAGAAGATATGAAAGATTGAAACAAAATCTACTAAGCGTTCAACTCAATACGCTAGTAACAAACAGCAAAGAAAACACGTATAGAAGGAAGAAATAGATAATGATGGGAATAGAGCTGATGAAATAGAAAAGTTAGAGAAGATTTGATCAATAAAATGGCACATTTGTTCTGAAGACAACAGGTGAGGTAGGAACCCCAAATAGAATAATCACCCCAGAAGAAGCTACTCAGATATTAATTTACAAGTTAGGACAACGGGCCCTGCGTGCGTGTTTCCATCATCTGTTCCTATGTGATGTATAAACTGTCCCGGATCATAGACAAAGACAGGAAGTTCCCTAAGTAATGGTACACGGCCCAGGTCACCTTGACCCGCTAGGACGTGTCCTGCCGAAGGTAACAAACAGCCTGAGCATGACCAACAAGTGGCTTAAACAAGGTTGTCGTCGTATTGTATATATTTTTTATTTTCTGCGTATTATGATCTTTCGACATTTTAAAAAAGATTTTATTTCTTTAGTAGCGAGAGAGAGAGAGAGAGAGAGAGGGCGAGCACACAGAGGGAGAGGGAGAAGCAGACTCCCCGCTGAGCAGGGAGCCCGATGCGGGACTCGATCCCAGGACACGAGGATCATGACTTGAGCTGAAGGCAGATGCTTAACTGGCTGAACCACCCAGGCGCCGGATGTTTCAACATTTTAAAAAACTCTTTCTGGCTGGGGAGAGACTGACCCTTCTGGATTAGCTGGTTCTTGGAGATGGAAGGGCCCAGTGGAAGCATGCTTTTGATATGCAAACTGGCCAATCCAGAGCCAGACTCTCTACTTGGACCAAGGAGGTAGGACCTCTGCCTTCATCTTCCCAGGCAAGGTACCAGGCAGTGAAGGGACACCCCTGTGGTTTAGAACCTGCTAGAATTATTCAAAGTAGCCAATTTTAAGCTGTTCACCCTGTCCTGCCCTGCCTTTTCCGTGGAAACCCCAGTAGAGACTCTGGCTGGGGCTCTCCCTTCTTCCTGCTTCTGCCATGTGACCACGCTGTGCCTCCCTGTGTGGCTTGTTGTGCCCCCTGTCTTTGGGCCCTAAAGGTACAATAGCCTTTGTTTTCTGAGCCTCTCCTGTGTGTCCTCCTCGGGGCACCCGACTGACCGGCCCATGGCTGGGGCTGCGATCCAGGGATGTCGTGAAGGCACTGGCCTCGGTCCCTCCTTCCTGGAGCTTGCCAGCTGCCACAGCTCAAAGCAGCCCTCTTGCATCCGGGAGTGAAGCAGGGGGTAAGGTGAAAGGCAAAGGCATTTTCTTCTTGAGATTCTACCTTTTATCCAGGAAATCGAGCTCTTCTAGGGCTTCTCCCTGTGACTCTTGGCCAGGCTTGCCTCACAGGACCCCCTCTAGCTGCAGGAGAGCCTGGGAATAAAGCCTATCACTTCTCAGCTTGCAGAGGAGAAGCACGGGACAGAGGGGAGGGAATGAGCAGCCCACCCTGTGCCACCTAAGCAGAGCAGGAGGGGGGCTCAGGGTGAGCACAGACAGGCGGCCCCCAGGTACCTGCTGCTTGTCTGTCCTAGCTGCGAAACATCAGACGCATCCCTTCAACATCAGGAAGGAAACAGAGATGCTCACATTCGAGGCTGGTACTCAGTCTTATGGAGGGGACCCTCGTCGGTGTAGTAAGACTATGAAATAAAAGGGACATTGATTGAAAAGGAAAGGTCAAAATTGTCATTTCTTGCAGATATATGATAGTCTATCTAGAAAATCCATGAAAATCAATAAAAGTAATCAAAACCAGTGAGATTTCATGGTGGCATGAAACAGAATCTGCATACAAAATCAATAATCTACTTATAAAACAGCAATTTCAAAAATAAATGAATGTAAGGAACCCTACACACAACAGCCACAAACTATAAAATATCCAGGAATAAACCAAATTGCACAACTACTAAGATCTAGTATATATACATATATAAAGAGCATCTACAAATCAATTGAAAAAAGACAACCTGATTTTTAATTGGCAATTGATAGTAAAGGAACTACAAACAGGTATATAAACAGCCCATAAAGATATGAGAGGGAGCTAAGTCTCAGAGAAATTGAATTGAAACAATGAGATATTAATATTTATTGTGAAAATGACAAAGATGGGTAACATCAAATGTTGGTAGGCTGTGTTGATAGGGTCCTGGTTTGACAATAAACAAATGTATCATTTTTGGTGGGCGACTTGGTGGTCTCCGTGGAAAGAGGGGGCATTCCTTCCCCCTGAGCGGCAGTCCTGGACAAATACTTGTGTACTCAAACATAAGAGACATGGGGAGGATGTCCTGTAGCTTTTTTCGGCAGCGACAGATTGGGAACAATCTGCTCTGCTGCATCCTTCAACTAGGAATGACGGGACAGTGGACTGGGTACATGCTGTGGAATTTGGACTGGTTAGGACAGACGCTGAGTGAGCCCACCAGGCTGATGTCTTTCGCTGAGGACAGCAACAGACCCTGCACGGATCCACAAAGTAGTGCCCCGAGGGCTCTGAGGAGTGAATTTGGGCCAACAGAGGAAGTCTGTGGTTCCTTCTTTCTCCTCTGCCTCTGGCTGTGGATGGAAGCTGAGCTGATCCTAGGGACTCTGCCAGATGGATTGTTGCCCTCCAGGAGAGACTCCTCCTTTGGAGACAGAGCATCAGTTGTAGGGGCCCCCCCACACGGGAGGGGGGGGCATCCCTAGTCTTTCTTTCTCTTCTTTTGCTTCCAGCCCTGCCCTGGGCCCAGCCTCATTCGCAGAGCTGAGCTGCTGGGCAGGTCTCAACCCTGAAGAAGGCAGATCTGCATTAGTCACCCATTGCTGGGTAGCAGCTGAGCAGAGTGAAGCAAATGCCGGTTATCTTGTAGGGTTTCTGAGTCAGGGACCTGGGAGTGGCTCAGCTGGGTGGTCCTGCATCATCTGAAGCCTCAACTGGGGAGCCGTTCATGGGACACTCATCAGGAGACTCTGGCTCCTCACCACAAGCACCTCTTCAGAGCAGCCGACTTCCTCTGGAGCTAGTGATGCAAGAGCAAGAGAGCATGAGAGCACACCCAGCATGCAAACTGCGGTGACTTTTTTTTTAAAAAGATTTTATTTATTTATCCGAATGAGAGAGAGCATGCTCAGGAGCAGGGGGAGGGGCGGAGGGCAGAGGGAGAAGCAGACTCGCCTCCGAGCAGGGAGCCCTACGTGGGGCTCGACCCCAGGACCCCAGGATCATGACCTGAGCCGAAGACAGACGCTTAACTGACTGAGCCACTCAGGCGCCCCAAACTGTGGAGTCTTTAGTAATGGATCCTGGCATGTTCTGCTGGTTATACAGGTCAATCTGGGTACAAGGCAAGGTAGGGGATGACACGGTGGGTGTGAATGCGGGTTGTAGGGTAATTAGGAGCCATCCTGGAAGCTGGCTTCCATGCTGTGTCTCTGACCAGAGGAAGAGGGGAAGGGGCCCTTTTTGCTGAGAAGGGTGAGGATCACTGGTATCTTTTCCTTATTTCTCTTGCCACTTTGCTCTCAAGCCGTTTTAGGCATGTGGATCTGTAAAACAGCATGATTTCCATGACAGTGCTGGGAAAACCGAGCATCCACAGGCAAAAGAATGAAGTTGGCCCCTACCTCACACCATATACACAAATTAGTTCAAAGTGGATCAAAGTCCTAAAGGTAAGAGCTAAAGGTGGAGCTCTTAGAAGAAAAGATGCAGAAAAAGCTTCATGACGTGTGGTGTGAGATGACTCCTTGCATAAGACACCAGAAGTACAGGCAGCAAAAGGAAAAAATCAGAGACAAACTGGACCGCATCAACATTTGAAACTTGTACGCATCCAAGGACACAATCACCAGACTGAATCCACCCATGGGGTGGGAGACTCTGAGAGGGCTCAAGCCAAATGGGGCTGGACGGGTGCTGAAAACAGAGATGAGTCCTCAAGGAGGGGAGCTTCATAGGATGGGTGCTGATCTGGTCTTGAGGCCTGGTGAGGAGTTTGTCAGGCAGAGACATGAGAAGTGGGCTGGGGAGGGCACAGCCGGCCCCGTGTTCGGGGAAGATTAGTGACTGGCTGACAGGGACTTTTTGGATGGATTTCTAGGCTGCTTGGCAGAAGCCCCCAAGCCCACCAGCATGCTTCCTGGCAAAGCTCCACTCTGTCATCAGTCAGATAGGGACACAGGCACCAAAGCACCCAAGTCTAGCTATGGGCATCAGGGAGCACATGAGACAGTGGACCCATGGGCCAGGGCCCAGGAGACCCCTGCAAGCAGAGGGATCCCCCTGGGCATCCTTGTCTAGATGTGCCTGACTAGAGCCTTGGGATCTGTGGCTCTAGGAAGGTGCTTGCTTTCAGAGGAGGTGGAGGCCATCAGTGAACAGTGCTGAGTATGTGTATGTGGGGGGGGGGGCATGGGGGCAGGAAGGGGGCTCCACCCCAGTTTGTACTTGGTTCCACACTGCTCTCAGCATGGGATCCTGGCCTCCAGTCTCAGCTGAATATGATGGGGCCCAGAGGAGGATGAGATCTGGTGGGGACATGAGTGTTGAGGCCATGGAGGCCAAAACGAGCCAAATATTCCTCCTTTATGGTGAGAAGTCCACGCATACTGAAAAAACATGGTATTTAGAGAGATGGAGGAGATCCAACTATAGAAAGGACATCCTGCCATGTGCAAGAATGTGGCTGGAGCTTGAGGGCATCGTGCTCAGTGAAATAAGTCAGACAGACAAACACATATACCATATGATCTCACTTATCTGTGGAATCTAAGAGAACCTGAATTCAGAGAGAGAGTAGATTGGTGGTCCCCAGGGGCTTCGGGGGAGGGAAGTGGGGAGATGTTGGTCAAAGGGAAGGAGTTTCCAGTTATGAGATGAATAAGTTCTGGGGCTCTAATGTACAGCACGGTGAGCATAGTTAATAATTCTGTATTAAATATTTGAAAGTTGCTAAGAGAGTAGATTTAAAATTTTACACCATAAAAAATTGTAACTATGTGAGGTGATGGGTCACTTCACAAGGTATAGTATACATACATCATAAAGTGGACATAGAAAGTATACTTGATACATATATACATACATAAAGTATGCCACATATCAGAATTGTTACATTGTATACCTTTAACTTGCACATTGTTACATGTCAATTGTATCAGTAAAGCTGGGAAAATACCAGAATAATTGGTTGCAAGAAGTCAAAGGAAGAGGGAGGAGATGGGGGAGGGCAGAGCTGGTGATTTAATGCATGGACCTCTTTAAACTGTTTCAGTGGGGTATGAACACCTCTGACCCAACAGAACAGGGGAAAGGCTGTGTGTGCGTGCTGCAGATTCTGTGATGGTGAGTGCATGAGGCTTGTGGGGTGCATGGCCTGAGATCCCCGCCCTGGATGGCCGGCTGGAAGATGACAGTCAGGATTATCCTGGGGGCCATGGGCTTGTTTCAGCTGTTGAATAGGGACCTGCCCGGGGCTGCGTCATTGGTGAAGCCCTGAGGACACCAGGCCAGGCCTGCACAGCTATTGTGGACGAAAGGCTGGGCACCTGCCCTCTCTGCCTTCTCCCTGGGCACACCCCGTTCCAGAATGCCTGGGCCAGGACTACAGGGATGGGCTTTGTTTTGGTGTCAAAGCTATAAAAAGATTTCTGGGAAAAAACCAGAACATTTATTGGCAAGTTCCCATCATTCGGGGAAGACCTGACTGTGAAGGTAGCAAATGACATGGCTTTAAAATGACACATTTATAAAATGTCTCCAATACAAGACCCTACTGTCCAGAAGAGCTGGGCCTTCTGGGAGGGCCCGTGGCCAATGCAGCCAAATGCCGTTCTTCTCTGCCCTTTGTCACATCCAGATGTCTTGTGTGGGTTGACCAGCTGGCCTGGACAGGTGTCCCCAGTGACAGTGAGCAGGAAGCCAGGTGGACCCGTGAGCGTTAGGCATCCCTCCCCCAGTGCGGGGGTTGGGGAGGTTTACAAAGCTGCTCAGGGTCTGAGTTCCTGAGTCATCTCTGTGGCTCCTAGGGACCACCCCCCTCCCTGCACCGCAGCCCCGGCCCACCTGCAGGTGCCAGCTGGAGAGCTCCATGTTGGGGGGCAGGAGCCTTTCTCAGGTACTGAGGCTTGTCAGCATCCCGGGTACCATCTTGGAGCAGGAGTCTGAGCTGCATCTTTGTGGACTGGGGTGGGAAGCCTGAGGTCAGAGAGGTCAGTGGGCTCTCTGCTGGGGATGGCAGGAAGGCTCAGGGCCCCGGGGAGGGAGGCACAGGGAGCATGGAGCACCTCCAGGGGGCCCCAGAATGCACACAGCAACGCAGCTCCCCTGTGAGCCCTGTCTGCACCAGAGCATCCGAAAAAGGCCCTTAGGGCTTATTATGTGACGTGAAGTGACAGAGCACATAAATGCGTGTTCCAAACACAAAGCTACCTACACCAGGTCGAGAAATCAGGTTTCCAGTTCCTTGGAACCTGTGTGCTTCTCCCCATGGCTTCCCATCGCTCCCCCAGAATCAAGCACAGAGAGGGAAGACCACAGGAGGATCTGGGGACAGGATGACCGTCTTCTCACCCAGGGGAGGGGTCCTGGAAGGAACCAGCCCTGCCATGCCTGGATCTCGGGCTTTAGCCTCCAGGACCGTGAGGAAGAAATTCATGTTGCTCGAGCCGCCTGGTTTGTGGTGTTTTGTTTTGGGAGCCCCTCTGCAGACTCTGGCTTAGGGCGGAGTAGACCCCACCTCACCCTTAACTTGCAGGGTTCCTTGGGACAAGCTGCCACCTCTCTGGTTGTCCTTCAGCGACACGATGGGACAGATGTGCCCTAGGGAAGAACCACAGCAATTCTGTACAAGAGCAGCGGGGTCTGGTCAGTGGTTCTGAGACCCTGTCACCGGCTGGCCCCTCCCTCTCCATGGCCCGTAACTTCATGGGACATGGAAGGAACCACATGTGTGACAGGTGAAGATTAATGCAGAAGCTTCAGGAAGGAAAAGTGCTCAATAACATTTTTTTGAAAGGGTAAATAACTAACACAGCGGGTATAATTGCAGACCAATGGGGCAGAGACACCTTCTTCCTGAGAGCCGAGCTCCTGGGACAGAATAAGAGCCCGGGTCCTTGTCACTCAGGGGCAGAACAGACTCAGGATGGGGCTCAGGCACGAAGGTGGAAGGACCTAGGAGATTCTGGGCTCCCAGCTCCTCCTTTTCCTCTTCTCCTTGCCTGTTTTCTGATAGTGAGTTTTTCAATTCACAGGACGTGATTGGGGGACACCAGGATTGGGGGCTAGGGGGATGGCTTTCTGTCCCCAAGAGAGGGCTCCCGGGAGAAAATGGGGTGAGCCAGGGGACAGGAGCAGTCAGGAAGGGAGGGAGAGGGATGGATGTAGGGAGGGTGCAGAGGAGGGCAGGGATCTTGGCAGCTCCTTTAGCCGGAAATTAAAAGGTTTCCAACGACAAAGCTGCCAGAGGAGAAACGTGGGACCTGGGCTTCCTGGAACAATAATAGCATATCCTTCCCGCTTGTTTCCTGCATTCCGGGAATGGTGCCCAAGTGCCCGGCATCCTGTGGTCCACCCGTGACCCTCGGGGTAGATTCTGTTTTTATTGCTATTTTACAGATAAGGAAACTCAGAGCCCAGCGTGGTTAGGTAGCGTTCCTGAGGCCACACAGCCCGTTAGTGGTGGAGACGAGCTTCAACCCTGGTTTCTGTGATTCCAAATGCTTAGACAACCCCTGGATTGACTTGGGCACAAGAGAGGCATCAATGTCTCTTCGTGGAGAAAGGCTCCCCCTCCCCTCGGCGGGGTCTCAGGCACCGGGACCTCTGCCTCCCCAGGTGGCTGGATGCGGGCGAGGGCGGTACAGAGCTTGGCCGTCTCTAACCGCGGGGTGACCTGCGCTTGCCGAGGCTCCTGGGAGCGTAGGCTTGTCTGCTCACTCTAACCTGGTTCTAGACAGTTAACCGGGAGTCTCAGGGGGACAGTGGTCTCTGGCCTGCCCCCCAACCCTGGGCAGTCACCTCCCCCACTCTGTGACTCATGCTATCTTAGTTATGACAGCTCTCCTGTCCTCATCCTACCGGCGCACTGGGTAGGCTCCTGGGCACCAATCTGTCTGTGGGAGTCTCTGTGTAAAGGGGGGACCAGTGCCCTCGCAGAGGGGGCACCACCCCGCCCCAAGCTTGGCCAGCTGCGAGGGACGGCACCCCCGTTCACCAGCAACCATGCACCAACTCTGGCTCTAAATTTGTCCACTTGTGGCCCAGAGATAATCTTTATGGAGGAGGTCTGTGCCTTGGTACCCTGAAACCCACGGTGTCTCAGCCACCGGCGAACCTGCACCCCAATACCCATGTGAGCTCAGCCGCCGGCGAGCCTGCAGGTGACCAGCATCCTCTGGGCTGATTGGGGCTTGATGGGAAGACGTTAGCTTCTTTTTAGGACCCCCTGAGAAAGGGCTCTTGTTTGCCGTCATGTCGGCCTGGGGCATGCGTAACGTGGAGACTCGCAAAGACCTTCCATCGGACGTGTGTACATAGAGGCTGAAGAGCCAATTTCCAGACCCTTAACCTCCGCACAAACTCTTTCCTGAAGCTGATCTGCCTGCGAAGATTGGCTAAAGGGGTAAAGGGTTTCTGTATTTCTCTTTGACAGACACCATTCTCCCATTTCACTCTTAACCTCCATCCATCCCACATGTGGGTACGACCGGGGGTCTCTAGGACATGGGAAGGTCAACTCCTAATCTTGCATCCAGTTGGGAAGGCGAGTGGTGCTAATGCCGGGGAAGCACGCTCTTTTGTGGGTCAGGGATTTTAAGGTTTTGCTTCCAACTCAGGAGAAAGAGGGACTAGCTGGGTTTAATCTAATTCTTTGCCTTTTTAACTTATTTTTCTTTATGCTGGAGGCCTTGAAGATTGTCTTCCTCTTTGATAACTCAGAATTTTACTAATGTATGCCTGGAAAGTGGTTGTTCTGGGTTACTTTTCTCATGCTCCCTGTGGGCCCTTTGCGAGGCACACACTCAAGTCTCGTGTTTCTAGAATGTTCTCTTGGATTCTGCTTTGGAATGTTGGTTCTGTGGCGCTCTTTTCCCCTGAGGAATGCTGTGTGTGTTCTTTGCCTCTCCTTTCCATCTTAGGCCTTGTTTCGCTCACTTTCTTTCTTTCTTTCTTTTTTTTTTAAAGATTTTATTCATTTATCTGTCAGAGAGAGAGACAGAGAGCACAAGCAGGGGGAGCAGCAGGCAGAGGGAGACGGAGAAGCGGGCTCCCCGCCGAGCAAGGAGCCCGATGCAGGACTCCATCCCAGGACCCCAGGGTCAGGACCCTAGCAGAAGGCAGCCGCCCAACCCAATGAGCCACCCAGGTGTCCCTCGCCGACTTTCTTTGGCCAAATGTCTTTGTATTAAATTTGCTGTGAGTCTCTTCTCCCTTGGACCTCTCGCGCTCTTTTCTTCAGTTCCGGAATAATTCTGTCTCGTTCTTCCTTTTCTTTTCTGACTTCGATCAACACTTTCCCCTCTTCTCCCTGTTTTCATCCATTTCCGTCCTGGAGATGTGGATTTCTGATTCAAGGTGGGTTTAGGTGGGTTTTCACGTCCTCAGACGCTTGTTGGGCTGTAGTTGGTTCTGTTTGGGGTGTAGACGCGTGGTTTCCTTCTTGCGTTCCGGAGGAGGAGTGGACTTCTCTCTGTTCCTTTCCTGATGCTCTGGAGCGTTGTCTGCGGGTTTCAGCCCTCTTGTCTATTTTCTGCATGAGGTTTGCAGTGAGACCTCAGCCTTCCTGTCAGTCTGGGGTCTGTGGTCCTTCGGGGGAAGGTTTGCTTTGGGAGCAGGTGCTCTGGACCCTCTGTGGGCCACCTACGCCCACACCACTCCTTTCCTCACCCAAATCCCAGTGGACCTTCTTCCTTCCCATTAGGCTTTTGGGAGAACAGTTCCTCCCAATCCTGCTTTCCCTGATGCGCTGCTGGCCCTCGAGGATGGGCTTTCAGGGGTCCCCATGGCCACGCCTCCCGGGTCGCAGTCTGGCTGGGGGCTGTGGGCAGGGCCTGGAGCTGAGGCTTGCTGCCTTTCCTCTTCTTTCTGACAGACGTTTTTCAGTCCTTCTTATTTATTTTTTATTTTTAAATTTATTTTTATTTTAATTCCAGTATAGTTAACATTTTGCAGTCTTGGCCTGCTTTCTTCCCAAGTAACACCAAGGCTGTGGTTTTGCATAGAAATTTCATAGCTACTTCGGATTATTTGGAGAGGAGTGTTTGGGGCCCTGCGGTTGGAGATACTTAATTAACATCCTTCTTTCTTTCTTGGACAAACCACTCAGGCTGACAAATCAGTAAAACTATAGAAGGCTTGAACAGCACCATCGGTCAACGTGACCTAACTGACAGACACTTGGAAGGGCATATGGCTTCCTCATGAAGACAGACCACCTACCTGAGCGTGAAAACGAGCCTCAGTAAAATTAAAAAATTCACAGTCATACATGGTGTATTTTCTTCCTGCAATGAAATGAAATTAGAAACCAGTCAGCTACCTAGAAAATCCCCAAGATATCTGGAAATTAAGCAAAACTCTTTTAAAGAATCCATGGGTCAGAGAAAAAAAAATTCCAGGGCAATTCTTAGGAAATCTAAACATATCAGTTTGTGAGATGTGCCAAAGCGGTGTTGAGTGGAAATTCATAGCCTTGAGTGCTTATGTCAGAAAAGCATGATTCTGGGCGCCTGGGTGGCTCAGTCGGTGAAGCATCTGCCTTCGGCTCAGGTTATGATCCCAGAGTCCTGGGATCGAGCCCCGCATCGGGCTCCCTGCTTGGCCGGAGGTCTGCTTCTCCCTCTGCCCCTCCCCCTGGCTCATGTTCTCTCTCTCTCACTCACTCTCTCTCTCAAATAAATGAATAAAATCTTAAAAAATAAAAGGAAAGAAAAGAAGCACAATTCTAAATTAATGATATGATTTCATCTGAAGAAGCTAGGGGAAAAAAAGGCAAATTAAACTCCAAATAAGTCGAAGGCAGGAAATTCTAAAGACAAGAATAGGAATCAGCAATGGAAGGCAGTTGACCAATAGAGGAATTGGAAAAACCGAAAGTTGACTCTCCAAAGAGATTAACATTGGCAAAATCCTAACAAGACTGAGAAAAAAGGAAAGAAGGAATCTAAAAATTATTGGTATCAAGGGGAGAGGGGCCATCATAACAGATCCTGCAGACATTGGAAGGATAATAAGGAAATAGTACAAGCAAACTGATGCCAATAAGTTTGACAAGTTAGGTCCAAGAACAAATTCCTTGAAAAAAATAGTTTATGAAAACAGGCACAATCTGAATAGCCCATAGCTGTTCAAGAAATGGGATTCTTTTTTTTTTTTAAGTTTATTTATTTATTTAGTCATCTCTACGCCCAACATGGGGCTCGAACTCACGAACCCGAGATCAAGAGCCATAGGCTCTTCCCACTGAGCCAGCCGGGTGCCCCGAAATGGAATTCTTAATAAAAAACCTTCCTAGAAAGAAAAACTCTAAAGCCAGATGGCTTCATTGATAAATCCTGTCAAATACTTAGAGAAATAACAGCAGTCTTAAATTAATAAAATACAGGTGTAAGGAATGCTTTCTAACTCCTTTTACGGAGGACTGATACATAGCAAGGGAATTATACGAAAGTTATAGACCAATATCCCTCATAAACATAGATGCAAAAGTTGTTAAGGAAATATCAGCAGAGCGAGTCCAGCGTATAGAGCAAGGGTAACACATCATAACCAGGTGGGTTTGACCCCAGGAAGGCAAGGTTGGTTTTACATTAAAAAATGAGGGGCACCTGGGTGGCTCAGTTGTTGGGCGTCTGCCTTTGGCTCAGGTCATGATCCCAGGGTCCTGGAATCCAGCCCCGCATCAGGCTTCCTGCTCAGTGGAAAGCCTGCTTCTCCCTCTCCCACTCCCCCTGCTTGTGTTCCCTCTCTCGCTGTCTCTCTCTCTCTGTCAAATAAATAAATAAAATCTTTAAAAAAATGAATGGCAATCACCACATTTGCAGAATAAAGCAGAGAATTCACATAGGGGTGGAAAACAAAATTCAACAGCGATTCGTGATAAGGAGTCTCAGCAAGCTAGGAATAGGGCAGAACCTCCTTGCGGTGGGAGCACAAAGAGCCGTTTCCCGGGGGTGGGGGGCGAGAGGTCCTGCAAACGTGCCCGCCCTGTGGGCCTGTCCCTGGGGACACCTGCTCCTGGACACCGGCCAGGGGGCTGTGCCCACCCTTCCCTGGACTTTGCCTCTCGCTTTCTCTCACCCTTGCGGAGCACAGCGTCTACTTCCCGGCTGAACCTTCCCCTCGGGATGGGCTTGCCGGCCTTCAGGTTGGGGAACCGCATTAACAGGCCCATGTCTTGTTGCCGAGAAACCTGCACGTCAGCGCTTGGTTCAGCACCTGTCAAGGGCAAAGCCAGGACACACTAGGTTATGAGCTCCTGGGAGGAAGAGAAAGCACAGATACTTTTTGTATTTCCGGGAACCAGTGAATGATGCAAAGCGGTTGCTCCATGCGTGTTTGTTGGCAGAGTGCTGGATCTCTTGCTCTCAGACAGGGCTCTCTCTCTGCTTCGGAGCTGGGAAGACTGCGGCCCAGGCAGACTGGGCCTTAGTTCCTGGTACCCACCGTTCAGGGCAGGACTCTCTCCAGAAATAGGCTGATCATCTCATTTAGAGTCTTCCAGGATGGCTATTTTCAACATCCGCATTTCTCGTATTTAGCTCAGAGCAGAATATTCATGGCTGTTGCCGGTTACAGGGTGGACGCCTGTGCTTCCGATGGGGGGCCCTCTGTCTTCAGGGAGGCTATGACCACGCCGTCAGGACAGAGCCCGGGCGTGGTGGGCTGCCCTCCGTCCCCCAGCCCATCCTGCGGCTTCTCACTCCAAGCGGACCTCCTAGGTTGTCCAACATCAGCCCACCTGGGATCCATCGGGAAGGTGACCTGCTGCTTTTCCACAGCTGGGTGGGCATTTTGGTGAACGCTGGCTGGTTCAACCCTGCCCCAGAAGCCATAGATGGGGAGATGGAAACTGAGTCTGGGAAAGGCCAGGGCTTTGCCAACGTCACATCTCCAAGTCCATTGCCTTTAGGAAGTCCTGCCTGTGGGATGGGAAAAGCATGGTCTGAATTAGCTCTCAAGGGAAAGGCGTTTTATGACACTGCGCTTCTCAGGACATGGGCTCCCCGATGGCTCGGCGGATCTGGGAGGGTGGGCTCCAGGCTCCGCTGCATGAGCTGGAGGCTGTGCTTCCTCCCCTGTGGAAGGTAAGACTGTCCCCGGCTCACGGGGCGTTGGAACCCCGCAGGTGCTGTGGGCGTAGGGTGTCATGGGGATGGGAGTAGCTCCAGCCGTGGTCGCCGAGTGGGCACCTGAGGCTCTTCCTCCTGGACCAGACTGGTGATGCACGTTTCTATGGGACAGGCTGTTTTGTTTGTTGCTTTGCTTTTCTATGAACAGAGGAAGGTTGGAGGTAGGTGACAGCAATGCGTAAGGGGTCCCCACAGGGCGGGGGCAGGGCTCCTGCCTAGAGCCTTGTCTGCCCCCAGCTCGCCTACCATGATATGTTGCCCAGTGAGCCCAGAAGGGCACGCCTTCCCTTCCCGCCCAGGGTCACACCCACATACCTGGGTCACCCCAGTTCCTCGCCTGGCTCGCTTTGGTGTCTCCTGGGTTGGGGTCATCGATGTGGCCTCTGCATGGCTGCAGGAGGGAAGGTGGCTTCGGGGGCCGCCTGTGCGCTCTCAGGAAATGTGTTCGTTCCGGGGAAAGTCCCTGTGTTCTCAGGCGCCCCGCCTCTCTTGAGCTCGGGAAGTCCCTGGGCTGCAGGATGGGTGCGCACGGAGTCAGCCTGGACACGGCCTCCTCCCTCCTGACCTCTCCCAGCCCTACCGTCATCCTCCTAGAGCAGGTGGGCTCCAGCTGGGCAGGGTGTCCTGGTGGGGCCTCAGGGAGGGACAGGGAAGGGGCGTGGCCGGCGACGCGCCAGGACTGGCCTTTGTCCAGTGCTCTCTGAGCGTGCAGTGATACCCGGGCCCCCTAGCGGCCCCTCCAAGTGCGCTGTGGATGGGAGCAGACCCAGACTTCCTGGGTCCCTCTGGGCACCTCCCCCAGAGGCTCTGGCGTGGCCTCCACCCAGACCGCGGACGGGGCCCGACGTGGTGGCCCCAGAGGGGGGCGGGAGCGTGCGCCCAGACGCGCTTTGTGCAAAGTGCCCATGACAACCCTTAGCCAGGTGATGTGGCCAAACACATTCCACAGAAGGTAAGTGGTGCTGTCAGTTCTGATTCTGCCAAACAGACCCCAAGACCTGCCCTTAAGGCTGGAAATGAGTGGGTGTTCTCTCTGCTGGGCAGGTGGGCCTCCAGCCAGCCTGTGACCCCTCCTTCCCCTGGGGGCAAGGCTGGGTGTGCAAGTCCAGGGGTTGGTGGGGGTTGATGCCTTTTCCAGGGACTGAGACAAAATCCCGGCTGCGGAATCCCCAGCTCGGAGGCCTGGACAGTCACGCGGCGTGCAGAAATCTCCCACCCCTCAGATCAGTGCCCCGGAGACAGCCAGCCCCCCGGCATGTGCACCCCAAGGGCCCTGCGGTTAAGTTCTGGGGAGTTGTGGCAGCTGAGCCATCCTTCCCAGGAGCTCTGTGCCTGCTCTTTGGGCAATGTGTCCCGGAGACGGAGAGCCATCTGCTTGGTGGACGGAGGGTGAGGACACAGAGCCCGGGCTCCGTCAGGTGCACACAGGATATGGGGTAGCCTTCTGTGTGAAAGTCTGGGAAAGCTCATTCATTCATTCACTCAGCCAACACTTCTCAGGCCTGTTGGGAGGTGGGTACCAGCTGTGCTGAGGGAGAGACGTGGGGTCTTTATCCTGGGCTCCCAGGGAACCCCACATGTCGGCTGAGCCTGTTCCGTGGACGACCGGAAAGGTCTCCGTCAGGACAGAAGGGACCGTGTTCCCCCAGCTGGCATCTTGGGGGCTCACACCCCGCCCCTCGTCACCCTGGTTTCTGAGCTGCAGACCAGCATGGGCTGTAGGTAGTCGCAGTGGGCTGGGCTCAGCAAGAACTCTCCCAAGTCCCACCCTGGGGGAGCCCACCCCTGGGGTCTGGGGACAGGGTTCCAGCTCAGATGAGGAAATCTGATCTGTATCTCTTTGCATCAGCAAACAGAAGGTGGAAATTGGCCAAATTGTTCACATAATGAGAGCAAAAGCATCCTTATTCCCCAAGCTTTAAAAATATCCTGGAACATGAGGCTTTGGATGTCAGTAAACAGAGAGAAAGCTGTATGTTTAGCGCTGGCCTGGGGGCAGATGGCAATGGTCAGGGCCACACAGCGCAGGGAGGGGTCAGAGACCAGTGCAAGGGTACACAGCATGGGGGAGGGCCCAGGAGCGGGTCCAGGGGGCACAGAGTATGGGGAAGGGGTCAGGAATTGGTCCAGGGGGCACACAGTATGGGGGGAGGGGTCCATGCAGGGGGTCACACAGTGCAGCGTTGGGGTTGGGAGCTGGTTTAGGGGGCACATAGCTGAATGGGGAGCCTCTCTCCAGCCCAGGGCGCCGCTGGCCCTATTTGCCTGCTGCCCGGGACCCCTCGGGTGGGCTTTGGTTCCAGGCTCCTCTCCGTCCTGGCTCTGTGCTGAGTGTCGTGAAATAAGACATGACAAAGTCAGTTCAGACAGTGTCTCTGGGTCTGCAAAACCAAAGTAATCCGTGGACTGATGGGGTCACTGTGCGAGGAAGCGGGTCAGACTTGAACCGAATGGGCATTCCTGGGCCTTGGGCAGCCGTCGGAAGTCTGGAGAGGCAGCTGGGAGGGCTCGAAGCTCCTGGCCCTGCTGCTGGCGTCCAGGCCATCCTCGGCACGAGATCCCGGCTCCTGGGGCGCGGTGGGGCGTCTACACCAGCAACATCCCAGGAAGGGGGGTTCGGTGTGTGCATGAGTGGAAAGCGGGCGAGTCAGGACCCGGGGCTGGGTGGCAGGAGGGGGTCGTCCTCCCAGGGCTGGAGGGTGTGCTCAGGGCAGAGGAGCAGCAAAAGATCCCCAAGAGAGCCCTCAGGGGCCGGTCCGGAAGGTCGCTCTGTCCCAGGACTGGCCTTCGTGCCTCACGGGTTGTCCGTCTGTTCTCTGCAGAAGCTCCTGCCCCAGCCGGGGCCTCACCCCTCCTGCTCTGGAGCTGGTCACCGCGGATGGCGTCCCGTGGGCTGTCACTGGGCTCTCAGCACCCGGCCCCCTCCTCCGGGAGGCCCCTCCTCATCTAGACCCCTGAGCGGGGCCACCTGGGGCCGCATCCTCGAAGAAAGTCTCCTTCCTCTTGGTGAGGTTCTGTTGGATCTGATCCAGTCTCGGGGTTAAAGAGAATTGGTCACAACAACGTTCGCGGCCAAACAGACAAGCTCAGGAAAGTCTAACTTCCCAGGAAACTTGCTGAGGACTCGGAGGGCTCGTTTCCAAGTTCGGAGAAAGTTTTCCTTAAAGACTCCTGAACATGGGCGTCTCTGGAGGTCTGACCCCGACTGAGGCCCTGGCCTCCCTGTGCTCGTGGCTGCGCCCGTGAATGAGCGTGTGACCCAGTCCCTTCCTGTCAAGGAAACCAGACCTGGGTGTCATTGTTGCCCCGCATTCTTGGTCACCATTGCCGGCTGCTTCCCGACCCTGAGGAGGAACTTCCAAGGCTCTCGCTCCAGGCATTTCATGCACCTGCCCAGCGATGTGGTGCCCGCGGCCCACCGAGGCGGAAGGTGTAGGCCCTCACCGCCCTGCCCCCCGAAGTCAGACACGTTTCCATGTGGACTTGTTTTCAGCTGAGTGGATTACCTCCCCCCCACCAAGCCCACACCGTTTGTGGCCGCTAGGTTCTACAGGGGGGCCGGGCCCCATGTCCGACGTCCCTGCCTGCGAGAGGGACCTTCCTCATCCCCCGTGATGCCGGCCCTGAAAGCCTGGGAGCAGGGCTGCTGGCCTCCCAGGGACACGGTGGGCCCAGACGCTCACTTGCTCCCACTTCCACGTGCTGGGCGTTACTTGCTGACGTGTGTTTCCCCCAGACCCAGGATGGGGCCCAATGCAGAGACGAGGTTGCTGCAGATGTGGTTTGTCAGGACGAGGTGATCCTGGAGAAGGTGGCCCCTAATCCAGTGATGTGTCCTCACGAGAGGAGGGGAATCTGGACGCAGTTCCAGCTGCTCCGTCCGCGGTGCTCATTCACACAGCCTGGCAGACGGGCACCGAGTCCCGCTGCAGGCCTTATCCCCCTTGGCACACCACACAGGGCCACGCACGAGTTCCCAGCCCAACGCAGACTTGAGAAACAGCAGATCTATTTTCAGGACACGTGTGCGTGCGTGGTAGCTTTTTTCCCATTAGCTGTTCCTCTGTACGCATTTTTCCTGTCTCTGAAAATTCCCAGGACATCAAAGACCATGCACTAATCAGGGACTGGGGGCCAGCCAGGAACCTTGGAAGTTATACGTCAGCCGACCTTGGTCACAGGCTCGCCGCTGGTGGGAGAAGTGACCTGGACCCCCGCGTGTGCACAGCCCTGTTGGACACGTACGAGAACTGACTTTAGTTATTACAATCCCAATGAGCTGAACGCATGATTACACGATCGTGGCCTTGAACCTTTAGTGGAAACGCTAGTGACTCATAAAACCAGAAGAAACTCAAGACGTTCAGATTAGCTCGATTTCTTGAGAGAATGAACGTGAGCTTGCTTACATTCCACACTGAAGTGGCGACGCGGGGACATGGGGCAGCGAGGCTTCGTCAACGTGGTCAGAACGGGTTAACTGTCTACAGATGGGTTGTGATGTGGACTCTGAAATGAAGCCCTTCCTTGGGAATCCTTCCATAATTCTGTGTTTTCAGAGCACACCGACATTCTTCGAATCTTGTGTGAATGTTTTACTATCTCAGGCTTTCAGGAGCCTCTTTCTTCTTAGAAATCGAATTTCTCCCGGCCTTGCAGCTCGGGACCAGCTTCCAAAGGTTGACAGTGGCTCTGGGTCCCGCCTGCCCGTTTCTGAGGTGGAGCTCGCCCTCCACAGCACTGGGAATTTTTTGTAACGAGTTGGTGTATTTAAATTCAAAGCACGAGTGGGAGTTTATTGCCTTCTTGGAAACCCTATGAGTGCCTACTAGCGTCTCTTCACTGAGACTGCAGATGGATGCACCTTATAATGTGACGCTGTGGATTCCCTGGGGCAGGGGCTCTGTCCTTCGGAACCGGACCATCACCTGTTCCCGGGATAGCTAACAGCCCAGGGCGTGGATCCGGGTCCCCCCCGCAGCCGTGTCCTTGTCCCCTTCCACACACACACCTGCCAGAGGCAGCAGGACAAGGAGACGCCTGCAAACAGTGCCTGGATGTCTGCCCCTGGAAGGCCCTACGGACGTGGGCCCGGGTGTGGACCACCGCAGCCTGATTGGCTCTCGTGGGGCCCTCATCCTCCTCGTGGGAGGCCCACACTGTGATCTCCACGGATCACACGGTGAGCGGTGTCGATGTCGAATTAACTCGCCAGCCAAGTCCCCCAGTCGTCTGTGTGCAGTTGAGGGCAACACCGCACCTTCGGGGGACCGGGCCTCCCAGGCCGTAGCAGCTACCACGCCCGTCCACACGTGGGCGACCTCAGTTTGCCTTTCCCGACAGCAGCAGGTACATCAGGCACCCGGCCCCACCCCAGTGGGACCCCACACGCTGCTTGCTCCCACCTCACAGCCACCGGCCAGGACCCACATCCTGGGCTCCCTGCCCTGCCCCGCCTGCACCCCCAGCCCGCTCAGGCGAGGCGGCAAGGACTCCCCCGGTGGCTCTGGCACCAACGCTGGATCATCTGTGTTTCTTCCTTCTCCCCCACACCCCACATTTTTCAGCAATGGCTCCATCTTTGAAGCATTGAGATCTAGCCCCAGTCACCACCTCTGGCCGCCGCCCAGGTCCCAGCTGCCTTCCCTTGCCCTGGGAATGGCAGTCTCCTGCGGGGTATCCCTGCTTCTGCCACCCGACTTAGGTCAGAATGACCACCATCTGGCTCCACGTCCTTCCTCACTTCACCCACTCTCTCCTGGCTCCCTTCATTCGTGCCACTCAGGCATCCTGTTATCCTCGGATGGGCCATGCTGGCTCCAACCCCAGGGCCTTTGCATTTGCTCTCATTCCAGATAGCTGGGCTTTTCTGGGTTACTGAAGGTGGAAATCCTTAGTAGCTCTTTGGGAGGACAGGCCATGGGGTAACAGGAAAGACCAGAAATAAAAATACACTAATTAATATAAGGAAAACTGTATTGTATATATGCATTTATAAGCAGACCAGATTCTGACTTATTTCAGGATGTTAAGGTTTATGGAAAATCCCACAAATAATGTTCCTGCTATTTGCCACTAACGTAGATTGCAGAATTTAAAAGTGTAAATATTGATGTAATAAGAACAGCTCCAGGTTAGGAGAACTTTCCACTGATTTTGGTTGTCACAGCATGGATTGTCCGGCCTTGGTGGAGGGGGTGGGCATGGAGAGGAGGCGTGGGCGCCGGCGAGCCTGGCCTGAGGTGGGGTCCCTTATAGATTGCCCCGCAGCAAAAGCCGGCCGAGGCGAGGAGGCTTGGTGCTGGCTTTCCTGGTGGACGAGTCAGGGCGCTGATTTATATTCCAGGCAGGGGACTTCCGAATCCTTTCCAGCCTATCGGACGTGCCCCCCAGTGAAGGCTTCTCTGTCCTTCCTGAAACGAGCCTCAGAGCCCTCCTGGTTCTCCGCATGCTTCACCCCAGACATTTCCGCCCAGACCTGTGGGCCTGTTTACGTGAGCTTGACGAAAATGACCCAGCCCTTCTTGCGAGATGAGCTTGATATAGCACGTTCTCTGTCTGCTACGAGGGCCTGGAAGACAGTCCCATGACGTGTAATTCTCCGGGCTTGGGAGCCGATTTCTTGTCTAAGGGGTCCTGTCTTTGAAGATCTGGCTGCGATGTGGTGTTTTGCTTGGAGTTTCCTCTTTAAGGTTGGATGAATAAAAGGCAAAATTTCTGTGACCTGACCATTTTTTTCCAATCTGAATTGTTTTGGGGCAGGGGCGAGGCTGAGGAGGGTTGGCCAGACCCAGCTGCCTTCTGGGGACAGTCCTGATCTGCCCGGGGACGAGGCTGCTCCAGGTGACTATGGGGCTGGAGACACCCCGTTATGTCCGGCTTGCAGCCCCTGTGGCCTGGTTGCGGGGACCAGCCTTTCCATCCCCTCTGAACGCGGCCTGCTTGGGTGGGTCCCGGTGCCCTTCGGCCCTTTCTAGCCCTTTCCCCTGGGGACTCGGCGATCTGCCCTAGTGTCACCGTGCCCAGAGCCGACTTAGCTTCACCCTCCATCCTCTTCTGTCTCCAACCACCCTGGCGCTCTCTGGTGAGCTCGACCACCTGCCCCGAGCGAGAACGGCCACGTCCCGAGTCAGCCGGGCCCCTTGACCTTCTGAAACACCTCTCAAATCTGCCTGAAAGAGGAGGAAAGACGCGCTCGGGCAGAGCTGGGGTTGGACGAGGATTCTGCAGAGCTGGGGTGTCTGCAGAACACGGACTCGGGAGGCCCAGCAAATGCCAAGCAGGACTGGAAACGCAGCACAGCTTGTGGTCCCATGGCCAGAAGGTGGGGTCCAGCCCACCCACCGCATGGTGGGCAAGCCGAGCCTCCCAGGCTGTGGCGGGGGTTGCCGCTAGGAGGCCGACCCACGGGGAGAGGCGGCAAAGAGCAGCCAGGCGGGCAGAGCTGCATCTCAGGGACGGGGAGCGCAGGGTCAGCTGCAGCCCTGCAGGCAGAGGAGGCCCAGGAGAGGCAGTGCCCTGGGATCCGAGCCACGGTGGCCCTGCTGGGGAGCTCTGGAATTCAGCAACACCAAGGTCACCTCCGACAGCACCATTCCTTAGACATATAATAACTCTAAATGACCCACTTTCTTTGGGAGATTTATTGCAGCCTCT
This sequence comes from Mirounga angustirostris, assembly GCF_029215605.1. NCBI lineage: Eukaryota > Metazoa > Chordata > Mammalia > Carnivora > Phocidae > Mirounga > Mirounga angustirostris. The sequence continues at coordinate 104,965,762 of NW_026991720.1, read as the reverse complement.
TAATATTTTATCATCAGTGCTTGCAATTTTCTCTTGCAGCTCTCCTGGGGGCAGTTACTTTAAAGTGCAGTCCATCAGGCGAGGCTGGATTCGGCGGACACCGTCATTTCTATGTGTGGCCGTCCCAGAGTCTCTGACCTGCACCTCATGGTTTCCCCGGGGATGCGGGGCCGTTCTGACCCAGCTGCTCCTTCCTCCGCACGGTGAGGCCCCGGGGGTGCGCACGCATGAGGCATTGGGGGGGTGCCCGGTGTGGGTCGGTGGCCTTGGGGGGGGTGACAAGCCTGCCTGACTGGGCGGTTGCTGCTGGCCGGCGTCTGGCCCCTCGGCAGGTTTCCTAGGGCACGTTGCATACAGGAAGCCTCCGTGCTCCTCAGGCTGGAATTAGGGAGATAGCCTCTCGCGGGGCTTCTCTGTGCTCACACGATTGTCTTGGAGGAAAGGGTGATAGGGTGACATGCTCTGCATGTGTTGGATCTGGGGACACAACGCCATCTATACCTGCCGCCGCGCACACAGCCCAGCTCCTGCCCTGTGGCCTCTTGGATCAGGTGTCGCCTGCCCCGAGACTCGGGAGGTCGTTCTCTCCCAGCCCGGGGTGCTGCATGGTTCCGCGTGGTCCCAAACCCCAAGAGCTGCACGTGTGGGTGGTGGACGTTGGGCTGGACCGTGGCAGCCATGACCAGAGCCTTCTGGTGGCTCCTGGACGCTGCCTCAGTGGACCTGGCTGGTAACGCCTAGCATTGCTTTCGGGTCGTTTTCCCTTGGATGGCACGAGAATGCAAACCCCAGCCCCCCGTGGGCAGGGCGTGGCGGCAGCTTTGGGTCCTGTTCTTCCCTGAACGTCCACGGTCGCTGGAGCTTTCCTTATGATGCGTGGACAACACGAGGCTGTTCGTCTGTCTGCATTAGCATGAGGATCCCTGTTCACGAAAACGACACTTGTTGGCTTTAATGATGCCGCTCAGTGGTTTCCCAGGGACCTCGACCACGCAGTTCACGTGGGAATGGGTTTCTGTGTGTTGGGCTACATCCTGAGGACATCACCTCCCTCTTGTTCTTTGGGGACCGACGGAGGAGAGGAGAGCCCCTGGGTGCTTCTCTGGAGGGCCGGGTGCTGGGGCACAGAGACACATCGATGCTATCTGCAGAGAGGACAGGATGCAGGCGCGCCTGCCGGCTCGACCGAGTGGGACGCGCTGCCGTCTCGTGTGGGCAGGGAGAAGTCGCATTATTACTAAAGACCGTGAGATCCAGGCCCTCCTCTGAGTCCTAAATCTGCTCTTCGCAGCCCCAGGATGAGTGCCCTCGGGATGATAAGATGGTGAGGGTGTTGGTGACAATGTTGACATACACTGGCTGTGGGGACACGGGAGGGCCCACCGCGTGGGGGGGTACCCTGTCGCTTGGGTGGGCAGAGGCCCAGAGGCAGGCAGGGGAGGGGAGGGCTTCCAGTGGGGGGGCGCAGGGCTGGAGGGGGCTAAGGGGAGGTGGGGCAACCCCGGTGATAGGGGAGGGGAGCGAGTTTGGATTTCTCTGGGGGATCGGGGGTTGGAGGCAGGGGCAGAAACTTGGGGGGCTGCCCGTTGTTGACTGAGCCCTGGACGCTTGGGGCGACCGATCCACTGTTACGGGGTCACCGTGTGGCCTCCTGGGTGTCACCAGAAGCAGCAGGCCGGCCTCCCTGAGGCTGACGTGTAGACAGGCCGGCTTGTGGGCACAAGCAGGAGGGCTCTGGGCGCCGGCCGCGGGCTGAGGGTCAGAGGCCCCTTTGTGAACGGGGCCCGGGACTGTCCGTGCCTGTGGTCTCACGGGCTTCTCTTGATCAGTCAGAAGCCAGGTTTTTGCTCCAGGCAGTTCAGACGGACTCCCCTCGAGGATGAGTTGGGAAGCTGAGCAGGGAAGCGAACAACGCCTCCAAAAGCATCAAATGCACAGGATCCGGAAGACGATAGCCCTTAGGGAAGCCTGGGTGCGCTGAGCGACCTCTGCCCACGCGCATTCCCGCCCTGGGGAGCTGGCCATGCACATGAGTTTGCTTCCGTGTCCCGACTCTGAATGGACAGAGGCCCGGCCGTCGGGGCCCTGGCGTGGGGCTGGAGACCCCGGGTCTGGGGTGGGGGTTGGCACAGCTTGGCAGGTGTGTGTGTGTGTGTGTGTGTGAAGGGGGCTGCCTTGGGGACGGGAGGGACTGCAAGCCCGAGGGACGGGCCGAGCAGGAGGATCCATGACCGGGCTCAGCGTGGACATGACCGTCTTGAGGGACACAGCTTGACAAGTTGTGTCAGAGGCACATACGGGGGGACCCCGACCTCACTCGTTCAGGGAAACACATCAACTGCACAGTGACATGTCACTGTGCACCTGGCGGATTGGCTGGACTGAACAGGATGAGCGCCAACATGGGGTGAGGACACAGGGACACGCAACCCTTGTCTCTGCTCTGAACCTTTGCCTCATGGGGCCCCGTCGGGATTCACTAGGTTCAGCTGGCGTTTACCAAGCCCCTGCGGCATGAAAATTAAAAAAACGTGAAAATGGACATCATCCTGGGGAATGAAGCCCATCGTTTGCTCGAAGGAAAACCACAATGTCATCTTTGTAATGCTTGTGATTACTCTTTTTTTCATCCTGACTTGATGTTTATTCTGTTTTCTTCCCTGTAAGGAAAGCAGAGACACACACGTGCAGACAGACAGAGACACAGAGACACAGAGACAGAGACACAGAGAGACCCACAGACCCACAGAGAGAGCTTGAGGCGGACTGAGCTGTCCCAGGGTTGCACACCCTCGATGTCCCTCCTTGGTCCCAGCTGGGGGTGGGGGGTTTCAGGGCCCCCACAGCCATCCACCTGTCCACCCAGTGTGTTGGGGCAGGACCGCGGCTGGAGCTCAGCCCGTGAGATGCCTGGGCTGCCTTCTCCTAAGACCTGGAGAGGAGAGAGCCCAGCGTCTTGGGGAGCCCACACTCTGGAAGCAGCCCTTGGCCCGGGAAAAAGTGTTGGCTTCCCGTCAGGGGATGTTGGAAGCTGTGCCCAGGAGCTGAAGCTCTGTTCTCTCTGGGTGTGTCTGTCGTGTCGTGTTCCAAGCTGCGGCCTTCCTTAGAATGGGGGCTCTTGCTTCTTAGGGGTTTAGATGTAGGGGTGCTGCTGTGGGCCATGCAGGGCGCAACCACCCTGAGGCTTGTCCCTCTAAACTACCTCTCTCTTGCAGTTGCGGGAAACCTCTAACCTCCAGGCAAAGAACTCCCGCAACCTCCTCGTCCAGCTCCTGGCCTGGCGAGCTTTGCCGGGTCCCAGCGCACAGAGGGCGTGCGCATCTCAACAGGGCATCTGGAAATGGTTTGTGCAGGAGATGGGTCAGGGCACGAGGGAGAGTTGGACGGGGCCGGGGCGTCTGTGCGGGGAGAGCGCGTCCTGTGGGTCTGGGACCAGGGCCATTCAGCCCAGCACACCGGGGACCCTCCACGAGGCTGGTCTTCCCCGCTTCCTGATGAGATGAGTAAACAGAAAAAATTAGCCAAAAAGGTTCCCTGTCAAAGAAAGAGGTTCAGATTCCTGGCATGGCTTCAGAGAATGTCAGCCAGGACAGCAACGGAGGGTCTTGCGTGGTACCAACAGCTTCCCGACTCCCCTGACAGTTCCCAGGTAAATTCCCTGGTCCCGGGAGACGTGGACAGAGGGTGGTGGTGGGGGGTACAGCCTGGAGAGAAGTTTCCAGAAATTCTCAAGGTTGGGAGTTCTTACCAACCATGGTGGCATTGCAAGATCTCAGAAGAGGCAAGAGAATGACCAGGTTGGCATTTTTGAGGACTGCCTGCTGGGTTAAAGGAGATGCTCAAACAGGGATCCTGACAGAGCAGGCGGGAAAGCCGGCAAAGCCTGGGAAATCCCATAACGCCTCGAAAAGCAAACGAAAGGGACATTTTAGAGCAGTCACGATATCAAGTGAGTAGGAGAAAACACCTTTATAGAACCAAAAAAACAAGTTCGGAACAGAATATACTCAACTGAAATTGCATCACCTCTTCCAGAGAAGAGGCTCGAAAAGCTCCCTGTGATCCCCACACAGGAGCTGCACACAGATACCCGAGCGATTGGGGAAAACAGAACAGATTCGATGGGTGGATTTAGATGACTCTGTATAAATAAAATTTATGATCCTTAATTAGAAACCCAGTCAATGAACAGAAAGTGATGTAAAAAATGTGACAGGACAAAATCCCCGACGTTAAGGAAATCTGAGTTTATAGACTGAAAATACGAAATGAGGAAATCGTCTAAAAATCATTATTAAATAGACCTATTAAATGGGAATATTTTGGTTAAATTACTAGACTTCAAGAGAATAGAAAAATTATTTAAGTTTTGAAGAAGAAAATTCAAGTCACATGCAAGGAGAAGAAGAATCAGGCTGACCACATACTTCTTAGCGATATTCAGTGTGAAAAGACAATTGAGCAATTATCTCGGACAATTAAACTCTTGCCCTAAAATGTCAAACTCAGTGAAGTTGTTATTATGTAGGAAGGTGATAGGAGACACTGTTAAATATCTCAGAGAATATAGAGTGGCAAGTACTGTCCTGAGGAAGAGAAAGTGGAATGGAACAACTCGGTGGACCCGTAGGTGAATGAGGAGACAACATCGGGGTTGGAGGTTGCTGATCACCAGGGCAGCATCCAGAACATTCTGAAAGAAGGCAAGTGTGCCCCGGAATTTATACCCATCCAACCTTCTCTCAAACTCTCAGGCCACAGACAGACATTCTCAAGCGAGCACATGGCGGAGAAGACATCGCCTGCGAACCTTTCCTGAAAGCAGGTGCCCGAGGAATCCCGCCAACCAGAGGAAGAGTCAGGTCAGACTGTAGAAACCTCTTTCGGGAAGAACCGGAAGAGTCAACATGGTTCTGTATGTGGGGATGTGGATGATTGAATTGAACATAAATGCCACAAGCCAGGACAAGACGTAACATTTTCAAAAATGTGTAAAGCGGTTGGGGGAGAGGGTGCTGGTATAAAAGGCAGAGGAAGTGTTAACTTTCCCATGGCCTCCTGGTAGGAATCTAAATGATCTTTTTTGGTGGGTAAACATTTATCTGAGGTTCAGCATTTAATTGTTTCATCATAGTGTCTTTTTAAAAATATATTTCCAGTAAGTTTAGAAAATTGAATTAAAATAGTATATTTAGGGCAACTTCATCTGAATAAAATTCAATTTCTTTCTCTATCACCCATCTGTCTATGCATCTATCCAACCATCCATCCATCCACCCACCCATCTATCTGTCTGTCCGTCTGTCCATCCATCCATCCATCTATTGTCCATCCATCATTTATCTATCTATCCATTCATCCATCCATCCATCCATCCATCCATCCATCCATCCATCCTCTATCTGATATATATCTACCATCTATCATTGGTGTGTCTCCTAGCTTCCAGCTACAGTATGCAGTGTTTCCATCTTGGTAACACTGTATCCGACCAGCCTTCCTCTGTGCCTATGTATGTAGATACTGGAGACATGGTTACTAGGGTGTGCGGGGCTGACATAACAAAATACTGTAGACTGCATACTTTCACAACAGAACCGCTTGCAGTGGCAAGGAAGGAGGCTGGGAAGTCCAAGATCAAGGGGCTGGCTGATTTGGTTCCTGCTGAGGACCCTCTTCCTAGCCGCAGATGGCTATTTTCTCTCTGCATCCTCACAAGGTAGACAGAGAGACACACACACACTCAAAAACACTAGTTCTGGGGGTCCCAGGGTGGCTCAGTTGGCTAAGTGTCCGACTTCTGATTTTGGCTCAGGTTGTGATCTTAGGGTTGTGAGATCAACACATTAGGCTCTGTGCTCAACTCAGAGTCTGCTTCTCTCCCTCTGCCCCTCTCCTCTGCTTGCACTCTTTCTTTCTCTCAAATAAATAAATAAATCTTAAAAAAAACCCAACACTAGTCCTATTGGATCAGGGCCCCACCCACCTCTATGACTTCATTCAACCTCAATCATTTCATAAAGACCCCATCTCCAAACCTGACGATGAGTTTTGTGGGGACAAAAACATTCAGTCCATAACACATTGGATAGAAAAATTGTTCTTTCTCTTTGTGCTTTCCCACATTTTTTGGATATTTTATAATAAATATAATATATACATCATATACAATTTTATAAACACAAGTCAGTATTCTGAAGAATCACAGCTGATTCTACCAGGAGTGAGAATAACCCACATCATGTCCATACTTTCTCACCTTCATGTCTTCCTGTGACTTCCAGCTCCCCAGGTGTGCAGGGAACCTGAGCTCTGAGGGGCCCTGGCATCAGGGCGGCGAGCACCTGAGCCAAATCCAGGCTCTATTTCCCATCACTTCTATTTCCTTCCTTCCTTCCTTCCTTCCTTCCTTCCTTCCTTCCTTCCTTCCTTCCTTCTTCTTTCTCTTTCTCTTTCTTTCTCTCTCTCTTTCTTTCTTTTCTTTCCTTCCTTCCCTTTTTAAAGATTTATTTATTTGAGAGAGAGAGAGAGTGAGCGTGTGATGGGGAGGGGAAGAGTGATGGGAGGGGAAGAGTGGTGGGGAGGGGAAGAGGGAGAGGGAGAGAATCTCAAGCAGACTCCACACTGAGCATGGAGCCTGATGCGGGGCTCCATCTCACGACCCCAAGATCATGATCCCAGGACCCCAGGATCATGACCTGAACTGAAGGCAGACACTTAACCGGCTGAGCCCCCCAGACACCCTGCCTGCTCCTGCAGGGGGGCGTGCATATGTGTGTGTGTGTGCACAGGCCGAGCCCCTGAGGGGCCAGCAGCGCAGGCAAGCTGTGACCCAGGGGCCCAAGACGCTGCTCCCATCACCCTTACTTTTCAAATCGTTTTGCTAAGGAGTTTGAAGCTTTCACTTTAATGAGGCCAGTTTAAGAAAGATTAGATGTGGATTTGTAAAAGACCTCGTACCATTGTGATGTTAAACGTTGTTCTTTAGATCTTACCACATTAGAGTTCACATTTCTCTCTCTCCCCTTTCCCTACCTCCATCTTTGGGGGTCTTTGCAAAACTGACGTGTGGCGTGTGGGACTGTAAACCGGACCTTGGTGGAGTGGGGGGTCAGTCCCCAGGGACTCTTCTGCTGTTGTAAGAACTTGAGGCCCAGCAGCCTCCCAGGCCCGTTTTGGCTCCTGCGGCGGCTGGTTCTCCTGGAGGCAAGGCGGCCCCAGAACTCCAGGTTTATAGTCTATCCTTCCAGCAACTTCCACGGGTGGATTTTTCCTTTCCTGAGGGCTTTGGCAGAAGTCGTGCCACGGCTGAGCTACGGGTGGGTGCATCCTTGGGCCAGCCACTGGGCCACGAGGAGGGGGCTCAGGGTGGGCCCCACCCAGGGGATGGAGGCGGGCTTGCCAGACATGGGCGCTGAGTGCCCCCTTAACTAATAATCTCTGCCGTCGGTGCTTAAGAAGATACATGCTAAGCACAACTGGAAAAATATTTAATTTCTTTTATCTTGACCAGAAAACGTCCTTCCCCTTTAGACAAGGACTCTGAAGTCAATAGTTCTTTTACTCATACTTTTTTAGAAGTCAAGATGTTTTCCTTATTTCTATGCTTTAAGGAGTGAATTTCAAAATGTTAAAGTTATATTCTCATACATGCTTGTGAGCGGTCCATGAAAGGTAAGATTTTACGGAGGAGCAGGTCTGGCTGGGTGTTAGCCAGTGTCACTTCCACAGTGTGGGGGGGGGGCAGTGACCCTGGAGCCCAGGCACCCTCCCCCCCCCGCCCCCGCTGTTGACTCCTGTCCGGGCCCTTGCTCAACAGATCCAAATCTTATTTGCTCCATAGTCATATTTTATTAAAAATGAAATGTCCCCAGTTTCCTAATGCCTGTCTTTAAAAAAAAAATTCCATGGAGCCATTTCTGAGTCTCGTGCTTGACTTGAGGGTGAGAGACGTTGCCAGGCCCCTCACTCAAAGTCCGCTGATCCTCTGGTTATTTTGGGGCATTTTTCCAGGAATATGCAAACTGTTGGGTGGAGAGGATTAAGCCAGACTGTCCCTGCACCACCAGGGACACACAAAGGAGTGGTAGGCAAGGAGACACCTGTGACTGCAGTGAAAAGAGGAGAGGGGAGTGGGGAGGAGAACTGAGGGAGGAGCAGAGCCTGAGGGGAGTGAGTGCAGGGGGGGAGGAGCATGCAGGGGTGAATGCAGGGGGGAGGAGCACTGAGGGGGGAGGGAAGAGGGGGAGCAGAGCATGGGGGGTGGGTGCAGGGGGGAGGAGCACTGAGAGGGGAGTGCTTGAGCTGAGGACCCAGCTGAGTGTGGTGGGACCCAAAGAAGGTTCTGGTGGAGGACTGGACCAGGTCCTATGGGGTCTGGGGCCGGAAGGGAGGATGCCTGCCAACAGGGGCCAAGAGAGCACAGCGCTAGGGAGCGGCTCAGAGGGAGTTTCTCCCGTGGTGAGTAGCGACCAGACTAGACCAAGGGACGAGCCTTTGTGGAGCAGGAAACGGGGGTGTCCCAGAGCCAGCTGGTGCCCAGGTGAAGGGCTGGGACTCAGGGGAAGAGGGAACATGCGCAGGAGATGCTGCGTGGAGAGGTGAGTAGAGAGGTCACAGGGAGAGAGTGGGAAGGGCTGGCGGCCAGGGCAGACCCTGTGCACAGTTCACAGCTCCCAGCTCCGGGGTGGGGTTGGGGTGGTGGTGGTGGGGGGTGGGGGTGGCCCAGAGCAGTGTGAGCCTGTGGCCTGAGGCCTGGGGGGAGCAGGTGGGGCAGGTGGGGCTGGGGGGGGGAGTGGCGCAGGGCCGAGGGGGTGCTTGACGGGGAGGAGCAGGCCCAGGCCATCTGGAGCTAGGAGAGTCTAAGCGGGCTGCCTCAGAACCGTTCTGAAGAAACCAGTTCAAGGACTATGTCTGTCTGTCTGTCTGCCTATCATCTACCTATCAAAGCTATACAAAACTATTGACTTCAGAGGTTTTGTCTAAAAAGGAAGGAGGTTTTCTGGTCAAGATAGAAGAAATGAAATCTATGTTTTAGTGTATAAAATCTCTCTCAAATATATATGTATAGTTTTAATTCTGGTAAGATATACAACACGTGTGAGCATCACCCCCTCCATCCCCACAATTCTTTTCAACCTGCAAGACAGAAACTCTGTCCCCATTAAACGAACTTCCCAGATCCCCACTCTGCCCCCTGGCACCCACTGTCTCCTCTCTGTCTCTGTAAATCTGACGACGCTTAGGGACCTCCTGCGAGCAGAACCAGACGGTATTGGTACCTTCTGTGATGGGTTTATGTCACTCAGCAAAGTTCATCCATGCTCTCGTGGGTGTCAGAGTCCCCTTCCTTATTCAAGCCGAATGTTAGTCCATGGTGTGGACGGACCACGGTTTGCTTGTCCACTCCTCTGTCGATGGCCACTTGGCTTGCTGCCACCTTTTGACTATCGTGAACAAAGCTGCCCCAAACGTGGGTGCGTAATATATCTTCCAGACCGTTTCAGGTCTTTTGAGTGCATACTAATTTCCCTTTCTGAGGGAGCTCCATGCTGTTTCCCCTTGTGGCTGCACCAGTCCGCATTCCCACGTCCTTGTCAACACTTGCTGTTTTCCCTTCCTCTTTTTTTTTTTTCAAGATTTTATTTATTTGACAGAGAGAGAGACACAGCGAGAGAGGGAACACAAGTAGAGGGAGCGGGAGAGGGAGAAGCAGGCTTCCCGCCGAGCAGGGAGCCTGAAGTGGGGCTCGATCCCAGGACCCTGGGATCATGACCTGAGCCGAAGGCAGACGCTTAACGACTGAGCCACCCAGGCGCCCCTCTTCTTCTTTTTTGGTACTAGGCATCCTAATGGGTGGAGGAGGTATCTCCCTGTGGTTTTGACTTGCATTTCCCCGGTGATTAGTGATGTCAAGGATCTTTTCATATGCTTGTTGGAAGGAAAAGGATATATTTTGGAGGGAGCCTTTTGGAAAGACTTTTTGGGGTAGGGGCACTTGAACTGATGAAGAAAACAGACAGAAGACACAAACTGGCAAGCAGGCTACCCCTCAGACCCTCAGACACCGACGGGGTAAGAAAGGATATGGTAAGCAGCTCGACCCACAGAAATTTCAAACTCAGATGAGACTACTTCTTCGAAAAGCATGACTACTGCATCTCACCCAGTGTGAAGCGGACAGTTTGAATAGCCCTGTAACTATTAAGAAAATTAAATTTGTAATTAAAAATAAAAACTCCCCAAATTGAAATATACAGGCCCAGATGATTTCGTTGGAAAATTCTACCAGGCATTTAAAGAGTTAACACCAATTTGACAGAATCTTGTCCAGGAAATAGGAGGGAGGGACACTTCCTAATTCATTTATGGGCCAGTGTCACCGTAATACCCAAAGCTGACAAACACAGCCCAAGAAGAGAAAACTAAAGACCATCATTCCCTATTATTTTAGACACAAAAATCATTTGTAAATAGAATTCAGCAATATGTACAAAAATTATACACCATGATTAAGTGAGGTTTATTACAGGGGTTCAAGGCTGGTGTGTTACTCTGCGTCTGCATGTATGTATATGTCTGTGTGTGCATGTGCTCATGTGTGTGTGTGCGCGTGCGTGTGCGTGCATTCACCATGTTCATTTCTGTCTGGGTATCTGTTTGTGTGTCCATGTATGCACACACCTACGTGCATGTGTGTTTGTGTGAATGTGCATGTCCATGTGCATCTGTGTGTTGGAATGTGCACGCACCTGTGGGCAAGTGAGTCTGTCTGTGGCTCGGTGCATGCATATTCTCGTGTTTGTGTGTGTAAGTGTCTGTCTGTGTACACAGGCATGTCTGTGTGTGTGAGTGCCTCTATGTGTGTTTGTGTGTGTGTGCGTGCGTGTGCTGGTGTGTATATGCCTGTGAATGTGTGTTTAGGGACTTGGATGTAGAACAGCAGATTATCAATGAATCCTCTCAGCTCACAAGCCCATTACATTTACTCTGTGCTACATGAATACACTATCCTCATAGTAAAACCCACCCGGTGTCCTAGAATGACCCTCTCCTTCTCCCCCGGTCATGCACACATACTGAGCTCTCTGGACTGGGTCTGGGTCTGGATGTCAGGGCTGAGCAGCAGTGGTGTGAAGGGATGTTGGCCGAGTAGAGTTTTCACCACTTGGGAATTGAGTCAAGGGAGAAACTGTATGTGATTTTTGAATAAAACCCCAAATTCACATTTTCTGTAATAGCTGGTACACTGCCCTGGCCACGTTCTTGTTTTGTGTCCTCAGGGTGTGGTATGCACAAGTGCGTGGTAAATGTTTGTATACATAGACAAGTGAATGGGGATCTAGAAGCAGAGATGACAGCTTTTCGGGCTCAGTGCCCTTTTCACGGCCAGTGAATACACATAGTTGGAAATGCCGAAGGTGTCAGCAGTGATGGTGTGAGGAGGCTGACAGGGGAGCACATCCCCTAAACCTTGGAGTTAAGGAAGTTACCCAGACGAGAATATGTTCAATAAACATTGGTTGGGTAAGACTCTAATTTCCCATGGGCTGGATACATTTTAGGTTTTGGTTCCTCTTTTATTTTTGGGGATAACTTACTGATTTTCTCTCTACAAGCAATCTTGAGAGCCAGTAACGCTTCAAATGATTTCTCTAAATGGCAACAGATGGATATTGGTCCCAGAGATGCATGAATTCCTTGACGTGGGCTGTCACCCTTATAAGTTCTGAAAAGCAGCAAGCAAGCTTTGTGAATACCACATGCATCCACCCTCTTAGAAGTATTCAGACTCACCACTTACAATGAATGAATGGCACTCCAGACTTCATTTCTAATCTTAATGGCCTTGAAGAGGAGATGCAGGTTTTGTTCCTCAAGCGCATTCGTTAGACTTCCTGGTAAGAGGGGTTTCCTAGACACAGGTGTGCCAAGATTTTCATTCTGTTGCTTTAATCAGACATGATTTACCGGTGGTTTGCATTTGCTGCCGCATTGCTTGGCATATTTCTTGTTATAAGCATCTGCTTTTGTTACACAGAGGAAATCTTAAGGTAATAGGTTTTAAGAGGTCCTTTTGAGTCAGCTTGACAAGTTCACAAAAGTCTTTTACTTGTCTGGCAGTGCATTTTATCTTGAATGCCATATTAGGTTCTGTTGAAAAAACGAAAACCGCTTAAAATAGAATGGTTCGGGTTGAGGATACAGCTTGTAAAGGTCTACCCTTATTGCTTCGGAAATTCTGTCCAATATTCTGATAGTGCCTTATATTTTTAAAGGATGATTTTATAAAATCTTACAGGATGACTATTATAATCTTTTCATGCTTTATACCTGACTTGTTTCCTAAAGATTTTCAAGGCAGCTTACAAATAAAGACTTGAGAAGGATTGACTTTTGGAATTGTGGATTTTAGGAACCAAACTACTTTCCCACAAAAGCAACAAAAATAATGACAAACCCGTAACAATCAACCATTTTAGTACTTTGGAAATTAACCAAAGTCATACAAGAAAATAAAAAGCATCCAGTCAAGAAAACAACACTACTGAACTTTCACAAGAGCAGCAGGGTATGAGGTGATGCAGTCTGGGGCTGCCTGCTCTTCATTCCCAGCTCCTGGTGTGAAAACTGTGGGAAGCTGCAGGAGCATGGCCAAAAGAGAGGGATGACTGTAGAGGGAGCTCCATGAAGAGTCCCACACTCAGAGCAGAGTCAGTACTTTGACCAACTGGCAACAACCTGGAATATCCCCATTCCCATAGTATAGTCTCGGTTTTTTATAAAGATTTTATTTATTTATTTGACACAGAGAGAGAGAGAACAAGTAGGCAGAGAGGCAGGCAGAGGGAGAGGGAGAAGCAGGCTCCCCGCTGAGCAGGGAGCCCAATGTGGGGCTCGATCCCAGGACCCTGGGATCATGACCTGAGCCAAAGGCAGCGGCTTAACCGACTGAGCCACCCAGGCGCCCCAGTATAGTCTCAGGTTGATTTGACTCAGTATCCCACTGGGAAAAAAAAAAAGCCCTAGCCCATTATAGGAAACAAGAGCAATCTACTGGTAATACTGTGGCTACATAAGTTTATAACTTCAGTTGGGGTGGAAAAAGCCTGGGTAAAATTGAAAGGAAAAACCTAGAGAAGGAGGTGACTGTAGGGAACTTCAAGAAGCTTTGACATATTCCCAGGCACACCCAGGGTGGTGTACATTCCCAGGAGGGACCTGGGAGGGAGAGGTCTGGCTGGCCCCAAGGCTCTATGGGAAAAGGAAATGAGAGCTATAGCTGTCTTGTGAACTGCCTGAAGCTTCAAGATGCACCTCTCCAAACAGATCCCTTTGGCAAAGGGTGGTTCAAGGCTCTGAAGAACTTCTTATGATTGATAATTGACTGATCACTAAATTATACGGATCCAGGGGTGACTCTTAGGAAGCCAGGCTTAAAAGTAAAAATAAGAACTAAAAAAAGCTTGCAGAGAACTCAACGTCCACACATTGCAGGGAATACAGAATCTACCAAATCAATCCTGGAAAGTCATGAAACAAACACTCAGCAATAAGAACAACAATGAAACAACAGCAACAAATTCTGTGTGTGTGTGTGTGTGTGAGAGAGAGAGAGAGAGAGAGAGAGAGGGAAGGAGGGAGATCTAACCAGAGTTATTACAATATATTTTCTAAAATGTCTTGTTTTCAACAATTAGTATCCTAATTGTTTTGGGGAAAAAACCCCCCAAAACAGGAAAGTATGGACTATACACAGAAAAAAAAAAAAAGGCACCAATGACAATGATTCTGAGGGGCCTGGATGTTGGACTTTGTAAATAATAACTGAATCAGCTGTTATAAATATTTGCAAAGAACTAAAGGAAATTATGTTTTAAAGAATTAAAGGAAACTAGGACAACTATGACTCACCAAATAGAGAATATCAATAAATATAGGGAAATAAGAAAGAACTAAATAGAAACTTTGAAGATATAAAGTATAATAATTGAAATGAAAAATCTGCTAGTGGGATTAAAAAAATTGAGCTGGCAGAAGAAAGAATTAGTGAATTTGAAGATAGGTTAATAAAGGATATTCAGTCTGAGGAACAGAAAGAAAGAAGGAAGAGGGGAATGTCAGAAAGATGGTAGATTGGGAAGCCCTGAGAAATCTAACCCTTCCCCCAAACACACCGACTCAGCAACAATGCACAGAAAATTCCCTCTGTGAGAAATCCCGAAACTAATGGAAAGGCTTCTGCATGCTGAGGTTACATGAAACCAGACTTGCTTTAACTAGAAGGGGGATTTGGGACACTCTCTCGTTGGAGCCCCTGTCCCCAGTGCATTGCCATACAATCCTGAAGAGACCCTTTGGTTCCCAGTTTCACCCAGGGCATGAAAGGGATTGTTTCATGTGTCCAGCATCCCAACTTTTCTGAGGGGCTCCCCAGAGGAATGGCTTCTGTCTTACTAGTCTGGGAGCTCTAGCAGATCTGGCACTGTCCAGCTGGCTGGAATGATCAGAGGCAAGATCTCGGGCTGCTGTACACCATACACCCTCTCCCCTGTTCAGCACAGAGTGAGCAGACAAAAAAAAATCTCATCTCTCATCTTTCTTCCCTGGAAAGGGAGAGGATTGATCCATTCATCCAGTATCTTAACTTCTCTGGGGATGACCAAAGAACTAGCACCTGTCTCTTCAGTCTTGGAGCTCTGAAGTGTTGGTCACAGTGCAGCTGCCTGGGGGAGAGCAGAGATAGTGGTATGGATTGGTAGATGCCTAGCTCAGCAAAGAGTGAGCATCCAAAAACCACAGCTGCTTAATTCTCCTTGGGTGGAAGAGTTGGTAGAGCCCCACCCCCCTAAGACCTCTGGCTGGGATGATCGGCGAGGGTCTTCTGTATGAGCACAATCCATGACGACAGGGAAAGGTGCCTGCTTTGTCTAATGTGCAGATACCAACACAAAGAGTCAAGGAAAATGAACAATCAAGCAAAGTTGCCTAAACAAAGGAACAAGATAAATACCCAGAAACCAACCCTAGTGACATGGAGTTATATGATTTACCTGAAAGAGAATTCCAAATATCTGTCATGCTCTTTAAGGTCCAGAAAACAGTGCATCAACAAAGTAGAATTTCAATATGGAGAAAATGTGAAAAAGTACCAAACAGAAATCAGGGAGCTGAATAACAAAATAATTGAATTGAAAAATTCACTAGAGGGTTCAACAGTAGACAAGAATAAGCAGAAGAAAGAATCACTGAATTTGAAGACAGGTCATTGGAAATTACTCAGTCTAAAGATCAAAAAGAAAAAAAAAAAAAGAAAAAAATGAAGCGCTCTTACAGGGCAACAGCAGGAAATCAATATGCCTATTGTGGGAGTCCCAGAAGGAGAAGAGAGAAAGTAACACTCAGAAAACTTATTCAAAGAAATAATGGTTGAAAAGTCCCTAAATCTGAGAAAGGAAATGAACGTCTAGATCCAAGAAACCCAAAGAATACCAGTTCAGAGGAATTCAAAGAAATCTATACTGAGACAATTTATAATAAAATTGTCAAAAGTCAAAGAGAGAATTTATCACATAAAAGGGACCCCCCCCCCAATAAGATTGTCAGTGGATTTTTCTGCAGAAACCTTGCTGGCCAGGAGGGAGTGGGATAATATATTCAAATTTCTGAAAGAAAGAGACTGCCAACCAAAAATACTATGCCTGGCAAAACTGTCCTTCAAAAATGAATGAAGGATAAAGACTTTCCCAGACAAACAAAAGTTGAAGGAATTCACCATTAGACTTGCCTCTCAGTAAATGATAAAGGGAGTTTTCCAAGTTGAAATGAAAGATGCTAAACAGCAACAAAATAGTGTAAGAAAGTATGAAACACACCGGTAAAGGTAAGTATATAGACAAATACAGAACACTGTATTACTGTAATGGTGGTGGGTAAATCATTTTTAATTCTAGAATAAAAGTTAAAGGACAAAAGTATTAAAATAACCATAACTAAAAATATGTAAAAAGACACACAATATGAATTGACGTAAATTATGTCAACAGTCACAATGTGTTTGGCAGAAGGAGCAGTTACAGTGTGGAGTTTTTGTATGTGATTGAATTAAGTTGCTCTTAGCTTAAACTGTCATAACTATGAGATATATTATGTAAGTCCCAAGGTAACAAAAGAAACTATAGAAGTTACATAAAAGAAAAAGAAAGGAATCAAAGCCTATCAATACAAAAAGAAAATCAACAAAACACAAAGGAATATAGCAAGAGAGGAAAAGACAGACCAAAAAAACCACTACAAGGCTAACAGACAACAATTAATAAAATGGCAAAAGCAAATCCTTCTTAATCAATAATTAATTTTTAAAAAATATTTTATTTATTTACTTGACAGAGAGACAGAGAGACAGAGAGAGAACACAAACAGGGGGAGCAGCAGAGAGAGAGGAGAAGTGCATGACTCTGCCGGCCTTTGGGGTGAGGTTGTTGCCCTGAACAGTGGGACAGTGGTGCAGGGCCGGCCACCCAGGAGCTGTTCTGCAGGTCTGGCCTGAGGGCCCTTTGAGCGACCAGGGACACAGAGGCATGGCTTGGCCCTCATGGACTGACTACCTTGCTCCTTCCTGTTCTCTGCATTTTGCTTCCCTGACCTCCAGGAAGGACTGTGCTGTCCGCCTTTTCTCTCCCCCTTTCTGTAGCTCCCCATCTCTGTCTTTGTCTTTCCATCTCTCTGTCACTCTATGTGTGTGTGTGTCTGTATGTATCACCTGTCTATCAATCCATCCATCCATCTGTCCACCCATGCATCCACCCATCCATGCATCCATCCATCCATCCACCTATGCATCCGTCCATCCATTCCATCCATCCATCCATCCGTCCATCCATCCATGCATCCATCCAGGCATCCATCTATCTGGGAGCCGCTCCCCCAATCATGGGGCTGCTAGGTCCAGTCTGCAGGGCAGGCACAGCTGGAGATGCAGGGAGGAGCTCATGTTGCATCTGGAGTCTGAAGGTTGCCTGGAGGCAGAATCCCCTCCTCCCTGGGGGGACCGCAGTCTTTTTCTCTTAAGACCTTCAACTGATTGGGTGCAGCCCACCCACATGATGGAGGATGATCCGTCATGCACACATGCACGTACATGATGCACACGTGCACACACGGATACGCACACATGAAACACACACGCGCACGCGTGCGCACACTCTCATTTTCTATCACTCTGGCTTCTGTGTTTCCAGCTGGTTCCAGATCAAGGTGGCAGAAAAGGTGTGACTATTGTCCTTAGCACCCAGCCGGGGCGGCTCCAGCTCTGTCAGCGGACCTGTGACTTTGTCACTCGCGGTTCCACATCTCACTGCAGCAGTGGCAGACAGCCTATATGCGGTTTATCGTCATCATTAACATTCATGAAAGTTGCAGTGCTTGTCGTCGGCGCTGTGGGCTCTTGCTTTATTTAATGCGCTGGTAAAGAAGCTCACGTATCCCGGCATCCCACCCGTGCTGCCGCTGGAACTGTAAGGATTATATTTGTGCATTTAAAAATATGCCCCTCGCCGCATCCTGGGATGCTAGGCTCTCTTCCCGTGCGCCACGGGGTCCTGGACACCGGTCCTGGACACCGGGTGCGTGCACTCACGGAGATCCAGCCAGCTGTGCACTTGTGAGCTGTGCATTGCCCCCTACGTGCGGTGTTCCCGTGAGGACTGGTGAATGAAACCCACCAGGACTCTGGGGTTGTGTCTGCAAGCTTCACCTGGGGCCCCCAGAGCATCAGCTTGGTGAGGAGTCACGCCCGGGCAGGAAGAGCCGGCGCCTCCTGGCATTCACGGAGTGAACTCCATCACCCAGCCCATCCTCCCTCAGGCTGGCTATGGCTGGGGGCTGCCGAGCCCTCTGTCCCCAGGGCCTGTCCCTTTGCTCTGCAGCAAGACCCAGCTGCTCTCGGCTCAGCCCCCAGAGGACGTGCCCTCGGGCTCCTGGCGGAGCAGGGGTGTGGGGGGGCAGCTCTGGCCTCTCCTGGTCATGCAGGTTAGTGACCAGGGTGAATTCCCAGCCTCAGGGAGACGGTGGGCAGCCTGCGGAGGACCCTGTCTTTGCTGACCTGCTGTCCTCATCTGAGGTGAGGGGCCACTTGCACCATGGAGCTGGGACATGCTGTCGACGAGCTGCTTGCTCCTCGGGGCCCGGGGGGCTGTGGGAGGTGTGTGGGCTTAGGGGATTGTTCTGGTGGATCTGACAGTGAAGGAGCCTGTTTGCAGACACTAACCCTAGAATCTCTCCAAGCAGCGGCTCACTTATGTGTTTGGGGGCAACGTGTGAAGGTTCTGTGGAACCAGGCGTTCTTCTTCTTTTTTTTTTTTTTTTTTAAGATTTTATTTATTTATTTGACAGAGAGAGACAACGAGAGAGGGAACACAAGCAGGGGGAGCGGGAGAGGGAGAAGCAGGCTTCCGGCTGAGCAGGGAGCCCGATGTGGGGCTTGATCCCAGGACCCCGGGATCATGACCTGAGCCGAAGGCAGACGCTTAACGACTGAGCCACCCAGGCGCCCCTGAGCCAGGGGTTCTTAGCGAAGGTCACGGGGTCATTGTCTACTGATGAAAACAGTCACAACGTGGACTTTTACTGGAGGAGCTGAGATCATCAGGTTACCCAGCCAGGCCCCCAGGGTCTGCCCTGGACACCGACACACAGGGTGACCTTTCTGCCCCAGGACACTGCATTGAGCGACAGGGAGCTTGCGGTCCCATTCCCGAAGGCTCTTCTCCAGCTCTTTCCCAGATGTGTGCTTAGTGCCCACGAGGATGCGGAGGCGAGTGAGCTACAGCTGATGGGGACGGACTCCCAGATGCCCAGCCACAGACCAACGGCTGGGCCCCCGGGGAGGAGGGCCCACAGACGGGCTACGGTGGACAGAACCAGAGCCAGCTATGGAGAGAGAGCCCGGCGTGTGATCTGGATGCAGAGGGGCAGGGAGGGGTGTCTGGGGAGACGAGACCGGCCGGGAGGCCCGGGGTCAGGAGGCCTTTGGGGGTAGCGATGGCCTTCAACAGTTAGGACGTCCACTCCGGCTAGGGGAGGTGTGGCTGTCGATGGGTGTGAAGTGGTGCAGAGACCCTGAGCCCCGCATCCCCCAAATCCTGGGGCTCTGCTCTCTGGGCTGGGGGGCAGGAGACACAGCCGGGAGCCCCGCCAGCTGCGGCTTTCTCGGGGCTGGGGGGCCCTGAGCCTTGGAGAAGCTCACGGTGACTCCGGGTCTTGGAGCTCCGTTCCACACACCACACTTTTAACGAAAACCAACACACGTCTCTCGGCATTAATGAGATCATTGAATCTTTCATAATGGTTTGGTTTTGTCTTTCTTTCGTGGTATTATTTCATGCGTGCAAATTAAAATTCAGGAAAGCATTGATGAGTGCTTACTGAACTTTATATATTGAATATCGTGTGTTGGGAATTTCAGAAAGGCATAAAAAAGAAAATAAAAATTGCCTACGTATTATCATCCACAGACAGTCATTTTGTTTGTCGTGTTTTCCTGAAGTTTTTGTAGACTATATTTTATGCACTGTTTATTTGTGAAAGGCTAAATATTACATAGGAAATGATAAACAGGATATATTATATATTGTTTTATATTTGTTTGTGGATTTGTGTTCTGTACACATTTGGAGTCCAAATTTAACCCAGTGCATGGAATGCTGGATAAAGTTAACAGGAGCCAACGTTGTTATTTTTAGATTATTTATTTATTTATTTGGGGTGGGTGGGGAGGGGCAGAGGGAGAGAGAATCTCAAGCAGACTCCCCACTGAGCGCAGAGCCTGACGTGGGGCTCGATCTCACAGCCCCGAGATCATAACCTGAGCCAAAACCAAGAGTTAGAAGCTCAACCGACTGAGCCCCCCAGTTGCCCCCAGCATTTTTTTAAACAACAGAGCTGCTGTTAACCCAATACTGATTAAGGTATACAAAACCCCTGGAACTCTGCGTTTGATTTCGAAATATCAGTAGGAGCTCACAGTGCACGTTGCCTCTGTCAGGTGTATATTAAAATGTTTTTTTTTTTCCTGTGTATTATGGTGTTGTGGCATCTTAAAACCCCTTTCTGCCTGGGGAGAGGTTGCCCCGCGTGGGGTTAGCCAATCCTTGAAGATAGAAAAGGACGCAGTGGGAAGCATGACTTCCATATGGGAACCAAGCAGCCCAGAGCCATACCTCCTCCATCTGGACGGAGCAGCCCAGGGGACAATACTCCTCTGGCTTTGTCACCCTGGGGCCAGGTGCCAGGCAACTAGGGACACCCTACAGCTTAGACCCTGCTGGAATTATTCAAGGTAGCCAATGCTAAGCTGCTCACATTGCCCTGCTCTGCTTTTTCCCATGGAAACCCCAGTAAGGGCTGTGGCCGGGGCTCTCCCCCCACTCCCTGCTTCTGCCTCCTGACCACCCTGGTGCTTCCTGGTGGCCCTGTGTGGGGTGACCTGCCTCCTGTCTGCAGGACCCGGAAGCACAATAACCTCTCTCTGTCTCTTGTGATGCACCCAACCGCCCATTTCTTAAAAGAACATGGGCGGCCTTTAAAAATACACTCTGTCCAACACGAAGGCCTAGAAGCCAAATCCTGACCCATCAACTGCCTTCTTGCCCAGCCTGCGGTCTCTCGAGACCACCTCCCATCACTTGGAGCAGGGACTCCAGGGAGAGCCGGACCAGCGCAGGATGAGCCAGGGACATCCCATCTCAGCAAAAAGCTTTGGGGCCACTGACAACTAACAGAGGCAGGACAAGGGCTTAAGTGCAAAATTTCTTCTAATGGAAATTTCCAGCTGATCAGCGAGACAGGATACACTAGGGTAATGTCATCAGCCGGCTTCCACGTCCCTGAGAGGTCCCCGGGTGTGACTGGCCCCTGGATCTGGCCATCAGGAGGGCTCGGGGAGTGAGGATCTTTGCCAGACCAACGCTCCCGTTTCCCCGGTGATGTTGGGTTCATACCACGCGTGCACCCTTCAACAGACTGTCTCGTGCCACTGTGCTCTGGACACTAGGCTGCAAGCCCTGTGCTTGCTCACAAGGTTGCAGGCTGGGCTGTGACAGAGGTGAGGACTCGGGGCGTGGCCCCCAGGCATTTAGTGGAGGGAAGACACACTCGGAACAGATGGAGTGACAGGAAGTAGCCTTACAGGACTGTCCTCTGAACTGCAAGCATCATTCTGAGGTGAACAGGAGGAAACCCTCAACCCCAAACCCTTCGAACAGCGAACTCTTTTTACACCAAATTTGTCCTGATCTCCCCCCATGTATCTGTGTGTCTGGCCGTGCATTCAACAAATGAGGCTCAGTGCGCCTGCTTGTGGCTGTGCAGGCGGGGGGAGCACGGGGTGCTGGTGAAAGGTACACACTTGTGCAATTGGACCAGCTGGAGTGAGGGTTCTGCAGGAGGCCCAGCCTTGCTGCAAGCATCCCCCACCCAGCATCCAGGCCCCAGCATCCCCACCCCCTCATCCTTGTCTCAGCATCACAGCCCCAACACCTACAGTGAGCATCCTGGACCAGAATCCTGGACCCAACACCCTACAGTGAGCATCCTGGACCAGCATTCTGGACCCAACACCCTACAGTGAGCATCCTGGACCAGCATCCTGGACCCAACACCCTAGAGTGAGCATCATGGACCAGAATCCTGGGCCCAAGACCCTACAGTGAGCATCCTAGACCAGCCTTCTGGACCCAACACTTACAGTGAGCATCCTAGACTAGAATCCTGGACCCAACACCCTACAGTGAGCATCCTGGACCAGCATCCAGGACCCAACACCCTAGAGTGAGCATCATGGACCAGCATTCTGGACCCAACACCCTACAGTGAGCATCCTGGACCAGAATCCTGTACCCAACGCCCTACAGGGAGCATCCTGGACCAGATTCCTGGATCCAACACCCTATAGGAAGCATCCTAGACCAGAATCCTGGACCCAACACCTACAGGGAGCATCCTGGACCAGAATCCTGGACCCAACACCCTACAGGGAGCATCCTGGACCAGCCTTCTGGACCCAACACTTACAGTGAGCATCCTGGACCAGCATCCTGGACCCAACACGCTAGAGTGAGCATCATGGACCAGAATCCTGGACCCAAGACCCTACAGTGAGCATCCTGGACCAGCCTTCTGGACCCTACACTTACAGTGAGCATCCTAGACTAGAATCCTGGACCTAACACCCTACAGTGAGCATACTGGACCAGCATTCTGGACCCAACACCCTACAGGGAGCATCCTGCACCGGCATTCTGGACCCAACACCCTACAGGGAGCATCCTGCACCAGCATTCTGGACCCAACACCCTACAGGGAGCATCCTGGACCAGCATTCTGGACCCAACACCCTACAGGGAGCATCCTGGACCAGCATTCTGGACCCAACACCCTACAGGGTGCGTCCTGAACCAGCATTCTGGCCTGAACACCCTACAGTGAGCATCCTGGACCAGCATTCTGGACCCAACACCCTATAGGGAGCATCCTGGACCAGCATTCCGGACCCAATACACTACAGGGAGCATCCTGGACCGGAGTCCTGCCCCCAACACCCTATAGTGAGCACCCGGGACCAACATCCTTGACCCAACACCCTACAGGGAACATCCTGGAGCAGCATTCTGGACCCAACACCTACAGTGAGCATCCTGGACCAGCATTCTGGACCCAACACCCTAAGGGAGCATCCTGGACCAGAACCCTGGACCTAGCGTCCCCACCCCCCCATCCTTGTCTCAGCATCCTGGCCCCAACACCCTACATGGAGCATCCTGGACCAGCATTCTGGACCCAGCACCCTACAGTGAGCATCCTGGACCAGAATCCTGGACCGAACACCCTACAGTGAGCATCCTGGACCAGAATCTTGTACCCAGCACCCTACAGGGAGAATCCTGGACTAGCATTCTGGACCCAGCATCCTGCAGGGAGCATCCTGGACCAGAATCCTGGACCCAACACCTACAGTGAGCATCCTGTACCATCATTCTGGACACAACACCCTACAGTGACATCCTGGACTAGCATTCTGGACCCACACCCTATAGGGAGCATCCTGGACCAGAATCCTGGACCCAACACCCGACAGGGAGCACCCTGGACCAGCATTCTGGACCCAACACCCTACAGTGAGCATCCTGGACCAGCATTCTGGACCCAACACCGTCCAGTGAGCACCCTGGACCAGCATTCTGGACCCAACACCCTACAGGGAGCATCCTTGACCAGTATCCTGGACCTAGCTTCCCCACCTCCTCATCCTTGTCTCAGCATCCTGGCCCCAACACCCTACAGGGAGCATCCTGGACCAGCATTAAGGACCCAACAAACTACAGGGAGCATCCTGGACCAGCATTCTGGACCCAACACCCTACAGTGAGCATCCTGGACCAGCATTCTGGACCCAATATCCTACAGGGAGAATCCTGGACTAGCATTCTGGACCCAGCATCCTGCAGGGAGCATCCTGGACCAGAATCCTGGACCCAACACCTACAGTGAGCATCCTGTACCATCATTCTGGACACAACACCCTACAGTGAGCATCCTGGACTAGCATTCTGGACCCACACCCTATAGGGAGCATCCTGGACCAGAATCCTGGACCCAACACCCGACAGGGAGCACCCTGGACCAGCATTCTGGACCCAACACCCTACAGTGAGCATCCTGGACCAGCATTCTGGACCCAGCACCGTCCAGTGAGCACCCTGGACCAGCATTCTGGACCCAACACCCTACAGGGAGCATCCTTGACCAGTATCCTGGACCTAGCTTCCCCACCTCCTCATCCTTGTCTCAGCATCCTGGCCCCAACACCCTACAGGGAGCATCCTGGACCAGCATTAAGGACCCAACAAACTACAGGGAGCATCCTGGACCAGCATTCTGGACCCAACACCCTACAGTGAGCATCCTGGACCAGCATTCTGGACCCAATATCCTACAGGGAGCATCCTGGACCAGAATCCTGGACCCAACACCCTACAGTGAGCATCCTGTATCATCATTCTGTAAAAAACACCCTGCAGTGAACATCCTGGACCAGCATTCTGGACCAAACACCCTACAGTGAGCATCCTGGACGAGCATTCTGGACCCAACACCCTATAGGGAGCATCCTGGACCAGAATCCTGGACCCAACACCCTACAGGGAGCACCCTGGACCAGCATTCTGGACCAAACACCCTCCATTGAGCACCCTGGACCAGCATTCTGGACCCAACACCCTACAGGGAGCATCCTGGTCCAGAATCCTGGACCCAACACCCTATAGGGAGCATCCTGGACCAGATTCCTGGACCCAGAAACCTACAGGGAGCATCCTGGACCAGCATTCTAGACCCAACACCCTCTAATGAGCATCCTGGACCAGCATTCTGGACCCAACACCCTACAGGGAGCTTCCTGGACCAGCATTCTGGACCCAACACCATATAGGGAGCATCTTGGACCAGAATCCTGGACCCAGCTTCCCCACCCCCTCATCCTTGCCTCAGCATCCTGGCCCCAACACCCTACAGTGAGCATCCTGGACCAGCATTCTGGACCCAACACCCTACAGTGAGCATCCTGGACCAGAATCCTGTACCCAACGCCCTACAGGGAGCATCCTGGACCAGACTCCTGGATCCAACACCCTATAGGAAGCATCCTGGACCAGAATCCTGGACCCAACACCCTACAGGGAGCATCCTGGACCAGCCTTCTGGACCCAACACTTACAGTGAGCATCCTGGACCAGCATTCTGGACCCAACACCCTACAGTGAGCATCCTGGACCAGCATTCTGGACCCAACACCCTACAGGGAGCATCCTGCACCAGCATTCTGGACCCAACACCCTACAGGGAGCATCCTGCACCAGCATTCTGGACCCAACACCCTACAGGGAGCATCCTGGACCAGCATTCTGGACCCAACACCCTACAGGGTGCGTCCTGGACCAGCATTCTGGCCCGAACACCGTACAGTGAGTATCCTGGACCAGCATTCTGGACCCAACACCCTACAGGGAGCATCCTGGACCAGCATTCCGGACCCAATACACTACAGGGAGCATCCTGGACCGGAGTCCTGCCCCCAACACCCTATAGTGAGCATCCTGGACCAACATCCTTGACCCAACACCCTACAGGGAACATCCTGGAGCAGCATTCTGGACCCAACACCTACAGTGAGCATCCTGGACCAGCATTCTGGACCCAACACCCTACAGTGAGCATCCTGGACCAGCATTCTGGACCCAACACCCTAAGGGAGCATCCTGGACCAGAACCCTGGACCTAGCGTCCCCACCCCCCCATCCTTGTCTCAGCATCCTGGCCCCAACACCCTACATGGAGCATCCTGGACCAGCATTCTGGACCCAGCACCCTACAGTGAGCATCCTGGACCAGAATCCTGGACCGAACACCCTACAGTGAGCATCCTGGACCAGAATCTTGTACCCAGCACCCTACAGGGAGAATCCTGGACTAGCATTCTGGACCCAGCACCCTGCAGGGAGCATCCTGGACCAGAATCCTGGACCCAACACCTACAGTGAGCATCCTGTACCATCATTCTGGACACAACACCCTACAGTGAGCATCCTGGACCAGCATTCTGGACCCACACCCTATAGGGAGCATCCTGGACCAGAATCCTGGACCCAACACCCGACAGGGAGCACCCTGGACCAGCATTCTGGACCCAACACCCTACAGTGAGCATCCTGGACCAGCATTCTGGACCCAACACCGTCCAGTGAGCATCCTGGACCCAATACCCTACAGGGAGCATCCTGGACCAGAATCTTGGACCTAGCTACCCCACCCCCTCATCCTTGTCTCAGCATCCTGGCCCCAACACCCTACACAAAGCATCCTGGACCAGCATTCTGGCCCTAACACCCTACAGGGAGCATCCTGGACCAGCATTCTGGACCCAACACCCTTCAGGGAAAATCCTAGACCAGCATTCTGGACCCAACACCCTACAAGGAGCATCCTGGACCAGCATCCTGGATCCAACACCCTACAGTGAGCATCCTGGACCAGCATCCTGGACCCAACACCCTATAGGGAGCATCCTGGACCAGAATCCTGGACTCAAAACCTACAAGGAGCATCCTGGACCAGCATTCTAGACCCAACATCCTACAGTGAGTATCCTGGGCCAGCATTCTGGTCCCAACACCCTACAGGGAGCATCCTGGACCAGCATTCTGGACCCAACACCCTACAGGGAGCATCCTGGACCAGATTTCTGGACCCAACACCCTACAGTGTGCATCCTGGACCAGAATCCTGGACCCAACACCCTACAGGGAGCATCCTGGACCAGTCTTCTGGACCCAACACTTACAGTGAGCATCCTGGACCAGCATTCTGGCCCCAACACCCTACTGGGAGCATCCTGGACCAGCATTCTGGACCCAACACCCTACAGTGAGCATCCTGGACCAGAATCTTGGACCTAGCTTCCCCACCCCCTCATCCTTGTCTCAGCATCCTGGCCCCAACACCCTACACAGAGCATCCTGGACCAGCATTCTGGCCCTAACACCCTACAGGGAGCATCCTGGACCAACATTCTGGACCCAACACCCTACAGGGAGCATCCTGGACCAGCATTCTGGCCCCAACACCCTATAGGGAGCATCCTGGACCAGAATCCTGGACCCAGCACCCTACAGGGAGAATCCTGGACCAGCATTCTGGACCCCACACCATACAGGGAGCATCCTGGACCAGCATTCTGGACCCAACACCCTACAGTGAGCAGCCTGGACCAGCATTCTGGCCCTAACACCCTACAGGGAGCATCCTGGGCCAGCATTCTGTACCCAACACCCTACAGGGAGCATCCTGGACCAGAATCCTGGACCCAACACCCTACAGTGAGCATCCTGGACCAGAATCCTGGACCCAACACCCTACAGTGTGCATCCTGGATCAGAATCCTGGACCCAGCACCCTACAGGGAGAATCCTGGACCAGCATTCTGGACCCAACACCCTACAGTGAGCAGCCTGGACCAGCATTCTGGACCCAACACCCTACAGGGAGCATCCTGGACCAGCATTCTGGACCCCACACCCTACAGGGAGCATCCTGCACCAGCATTCTGGACCCAACACCCTACAGGGAGCATCCTGGACCAGCATTCTGGACCCAACACCCTACAGGGAGCATCCTGGACCAGCATTCTGGACCCAACACCCTACAGGGTGCGTCCTGGACCAGCATTCTGGCCTGAACACCCTACAGTGAGCATCCTGGACCAGCATTCTGGACCCAACACCCTATAGGGAGCATCCTGGACCAGCATTCCGGACCCAATACACTACAGGGAGCATCCTGGACCAGAGTCCTGCCCCCAACACCCTATAGTGAGCACCCGGGACCAACATCCTTGACCCAACACCCTACAGGGAACATCCTGGAGCAGCATTCTGGACCCAACACCTACAGTGAGCATCCTGGACCAGCATTCTGGACCCAACACCCTACAGGGAGCATCCTGGACCAGCATTCTGGACCCAACACCCTACAGGGAGCATCCTGGACCAGCATTGTGGCCCGAACACCCTACAGGGAGCATCCTGGACCAGCATTCTGGACCCAACACCCTACAGGGAGCATCCTGGACCAGCATTCGGACCCAACACCCTACACGGAGCATCCTGGACCAGCATTCTGGACTCAGCATCCCTGTCCCTAGTTTCTTGTCCCAGCATCCCTACCCAGGCATCCCCGCCCCCACATCCTTGTTCCAGCATCCCGGCCCCAACACCCTCGGGTGAGCCTCCTGGACCAGCATCGTGGACCCAGCATCCCCGTCCCGGGATAGGCGCCCTAACATTCCAGAGGCAGCATCCCTGAGAGAGAGCTGCCTGGGACTCAGAGCCCTGCATCGTGGCCTGGCCTCTGCTGCCCCCTGCTGGTCGCTCACTGCAGGCTGGCACTGAGATCCTTTCTCAGTGTTGACTGAGGATGCCAACCAGCCCCCCGGCTCTTCATACCTCAAGGTGCAGTGACAAACAGCCTGCTTTCTTTAATCCCGGAGAAAAGAAGGGGGTCTTGCCCATTCAGAGGGAGCCGGACTTTTGTCAGGTCTCCTGAAGTTTGTTTTCATGGGCACCAAGCAGTGACCGGAGTAGGAGGGTCCTCAGGGATGGGTGGGCCCAGCGCCCTCCTGACACTTGCTTTGCAGACAGGAGGGCGAGGCGGGAGGGGTAGGCGCACCAGGATGGGGGCCAGGCCAGGCAGGGACCTGCCCTCCTGACTTTCAGCCCAGGGCCCCCCAGCACCCCCTGTGTCCTCAGAAACCCCGGGAGGGTCTGATTCGGTAGCTGGGAGGCCTGGTAGGGCCCAGCGCAGAATAGCACGCGTCTGCGTGGCTCTGCACCTTTGTGGCCCATGAGTGTGGCCATGTCCCGGAGCTCGATTTGCTGCTTTGCTGGGTTTGGGTCCTGGCTCTGCCGCCACCGTGCCCGGGCCCGGAAGACTCCAGGATCACGACCTGAGCCGAAGGCAGTCGCTTAACCAACTGAGCCACCCAGGCTCATACCATAATTTTTATTTTCATTTATGAGTGCACACACTGCTTGGATACATCCTCTCGCTTAAATGTGTACAGGTGGTCATACAAACATTTTTGGAGATAATCATTTCTTTTTTCTTCTTTGCCTAGCTTTGCTCCCCGCCCCGTCCTCTTTCCTGAGTTTTCCCACTCAGCACAAAACCCCCAACTCCATGCAGGCTGCTGCAGGGGCCAATAGTTCTTTTTTTTTTTTTTTTTAAGACTTTATCTTTTTAGAGCCATTTTATATTCCCAGCAAATTTGAGAGGAAGGATTTCCCATTGACGCCCTGCTCCACGTGCAGTGTCCCCGCTATCAACGTCCCCCACCAGAGGGTACACTCGCCATAGTCCATGAACCTACACAGACACATCATCGTCATCACGCCAGAGTCCACAGTTCCCACGGGCTCACTCACATATGCACCGTGTGCATATCACAGCATCACATGGAGTGTTTTCCCTGCCCTGAATTCACCTGTGCCCCGTGTAACCATCCCTTTCCCCGGCTCCCCAGCCCCGGGCTACCACCCATCTCACTCCTCTCCCCAGGGTTGTTCCTTTTCCAGAACGTCATAGGCTTGGGGTCCGGCAGGATGCAGCCCTTCTCAGACAGGTTGCTGTGGCTTAGAGCTGTGATTTCGATTTCCTTCACGTGTTCTGACATGACAGCTCACTGCTGTTTAGAGCTGAATAATATTCCCTTGTCTGGATGGACCACGGCTTAGGTATGCATTCCCCCACGGAAGCACGTCTTGGTTGCTTGCAAAGTTTGACAATGATGCCGTAGACATCGTGTGCAGGTTTTCGTGGGGACGTAAGTTGTCCGTTCCTTTGGGCAAACACCAAGGAGCGTGACGGCTGGATCGTAGGGTAAGAGTATGGTTCGTTTTGTAAGGAGTGGCCAGCCTGTCCTCCTAAGCGGCTGCACCACTCTGCATCCCCACGCTCCGCATCCTCGCCAGCGCTGGGCGTCCTCCGGGTTCTGGATGTTGGCCCTTCTGATCAGTGTGTGGTGGTGTCCTTATCATTTTAACTTGCATTTCCCCAAAAACATGCGAGTGGGGGAATCTTTTCATACGCTTGCTTGTCACCTGTATACCTTCTCCGGTGGGGTGTCTGTTAAGGTCTTTGGCCCATTTTAAAATCAGTTTATTTGTTTTCTTATTGTTGGGTTTTAAGAGTTCTTTGCATATTCTGGAGACCAGTCTTTTACGAGATGAGTCTTTCTGAAATAGTTTCTCCCAGTCTATGGCTTGTCTGTTTATTCGCTTGAGTATCTTTTGTGGCTCAGAATTAAGAAAAAAATCACGATGGAGCATTTAATTCATTTATGCCAAATGCCTGGAGGACGTGGGAATGTGAGTCCACCTTGCCTCACGAATGTAAAAAATATCTAAGCTGCTCTGATCACCAAGTGGCTGGTGAGTGTTTCTGTTTTAGGTTGTTTCTATGAGTCGCTTACTTATCCTCCCAATGTTTTCATATTCCTTTACCTTTTGGCTAATAATTTATGATCTAAACAGCGAAGGTTAGTTTTTTTTTATGTTTACATGAATGAAGAATGCATAACTGGATAGTATTTGTTCTTCCGAAGGCACCACAAACTTAAGAAATGCATTTAGGTTTTACTAAAAACAAAAGCAAAATAGCCTAAGCGTAGAAAACATTTTCTTTTTTTCTTTAAAAAAAACCCAAAACCAAAACTTGCCTTCTTGGTTGTTCTGCATTAGAAAAACAAGACATGCTTCCTTTTCTATTTTAGTCTTCAGTTTTATTTACGGTTACCCTAGAAACTCAACATAAACTAGAAAGTTTCATAAAATTCTGTCCTTCATTGATCTCCGATCACACTCTCGCTCTCTCTCAACTGTTGGGACTACGCCAGAATAAAGAGCTTGTGCACAACCAAGGAAATCATCAACAAAATAAAGAGGCAAGTACAGTTTTTAGTTTTCATGACGTCCAGATGATCAATTCTTTCTTTCATGGATCATGTCTTTGGTGTCGTATCTGAAAAGTCATCCCCCAGCCCCGGTGAACTAGGTCTCTGCTGTATTTTCCAGGGGTTTGTGGTTCTGCGTCATGTGCAGGTGTGTGGTCCGCTCGGAGTCAGGGTTTGGGAAGGGTGTGAGGTCTGTGTTACAGTCTCTGTTTTGCACGTGGGCGTCCAGCTGTCCCAGCCCCCTCTGTGGAAGACGTGATCTCCTCTCCATTGTGTTGTCTTCGCTCCTCTGTCAAGGATCAGACCTGATTTACGTGGGTCTCTTTCTGGGCTCCCTGTTCTGTTCCATTGATCTGTCTGTCTGTGCTTTGCCTAATACATATGGTATTGATCCCTGCAGCTTCTCAGAAGTCTCTAGGTCAGGCAGCGTCAGGCCTGCCCCTGGTCCAGCAGGGCCTTGACCCACGCAGACAGCTGGAGGCCCTGCTCTCAGTTCTTCTTCTTCTATTTCTTTTTCTTTCTTTTTTTTTTTTTTTTAAGATTTTATTTATTTATTTGAGAGAGAGAGAATGAGAGACAGAGAGCACGAGAGGGAAGAGGGCAGAGGGGGAAGCAGACCCCCCGCTGAGCAGGGAGCCCGATGCGGGACTCGATCCCGGGACTCCAGGATCATGACCTGAGCCGAAGGCAGTCGTTTAACCAACTGAGCCACCCAGGCGCCCTCTTCTTCTATTTCTTTAAATGACATATATTGGGGGGGGCGCCTGGGTGGCTCAGTCCATCAAGCATCTGCCTTCGGCTCGGGTCATGATCCCACCAGGGTCCTGGGATCGAGCCCCACGTCAGGCTCCTTGCTCAGCAGGGAGCCTGCTTCTCCCTCTCCCTCTGCTCCTCCCCCCACTACCCCTTGTTCTCTCTCTCAAATAAATAAATAAAATCTTAAAAAAAATGACATATATTGGGTTTCATCAAAGTGGTATGTACATGATTTAAAAGGACAAAAACTCCAAACTTACTGCTCAATCCCTGTCCACCTCAAACTCTTATTCCCCCAAATGCAACCACTCTCAACCCTGTGAGGTACTTGTCTGTTCTTTATGTCCTTGTATCTGAAGAACACATTTCCACCGTCATTTCTTGGTTTCCAGGCCTGAATGCCGTCCACCGTTCCCACCGTGGAAGGGACAGACCCAGCTCTCCCTAGCATGCCCCCCTCCGCCACTCATGTCTCCTCCATCCCCATGGTGCTGATATGGTTCTGCCACGGAATTCAGATCCACAGCCAGCGATTATGTTTTCTAACAGGTAAGCACGGTGTGCAGCTCCAGAACATGGAATGCTTTCATGCCGTTTCCAGTCTTGTGCATGTTTTCATTTCTGGAGATGATTGTTCTGGAAGCAGGGTGGTGCCGTAAACAACGTGGTTCGTGTGTGACTCTGGCTTAGCAGCCTGAGCACTGGTGCTGAACAAACACATCACGGTCTAGAAAGCTGACTGTGTGAGTCAGTGTTCTGCAGAGAAATAGAACCAACAGGGTATGTGTGTGTAAATAGATTTACTTTAAGGGGTTGGCTTACGTGACTGTGGAGATTGGTGACTCCAAGATCCGCTGGGAAAGGTCAGCAGCTGGAGACCCAGGAAGAGCAGAATTCCCTCTCGCTCAGGGGAGTCAGGCTTTCTTTTATGCAGGCCTTCACCTGATGGGACAAGGCCCACCCACACCATGGAGGGTGACCTGCTTTCCTCAAAGTTGACTGACTTAAATGTTAATCTCACCCAAAACCACCCTTACAAAAACATCCAGAAAAGCGTTTGACCAGCTATCTGAGCACCATACCCCAGCCAACTGGACACATAAAAGTAACCATCACACCATCAGTAATTCATCCTGAATGGACAAATCTCTTCTCAATACACTCAAAACATAGCAGGTATGGTGGCAAATCCTGTTGGTCTGGAGGCATCTCTCCTGCTCAGCCCACAGACTAATCCCTCTAAGTGTCTCAGGACGCCACCTTGGGACTTCTTTTTTTCAGCCTCTTGGAAAATTCCTTGGGACTCCTATCTTTCTCTTTCTTGGTTAGCCCCCTTAGTTTTGGTGGTTTGCTGAGACATATTTTGAAAATATTGTCTTCCCATCTGTGGCTTGTCTTTTTATTCTTTTTTTTTTTTTTTAAGATTTTATTTATTTATTTGACAGAGAGAGAGACAGCAAGAGAGGGAACACAAGCAGGAGGAGTGGGAGAGGGAGAAGCAGTCTTCCTTGCGGAGCAGGGAGCCCGATGCGGGGCTCGATCCCAGGACCCTGGGATCATGACCTGAGCCGAAGGCAGACGCTTAACGACTGAGCCACCCAGGCCCCCCACTTTTTATTCTTTATAAGAGCAAAAGTTGTAAATTTTCATGAAGACTAATTTATCATTTTTTTGTGTGTGTATGGATCACACTTATGTTGTAAATCTGAGAAATCTTTGTCTAACATAAAATGAAAATACTTTTTCTTAGGGGTTCCTGGGTGGCTCAGTTTGATCTCAACTCAGGTCTTGATATCAGGGGTGTGAGTTCAAACCCTATGTTTGTCTACACGCTGGGTGTGGAGGCTACTTAAAATAAAATTTTTAAAATTTTCTTTTATTTTCTTGTGGAAGTGTGATACTTTTAGGCTTTACATTTAGGACTGTGGTTAACTTTATTTTTGTATATGGTGCAATCTATGAATTGAAAATAGCTTCTTTCTTTCTCTCTCTCTCTCTCTTTCCTTCCTTCCTTCCTTCCTTCCTTCCTTCCTTCCTTCCTTCCTTCCTTCCTTCCTTCCTTCCTTCCTTTTTTTGGTATTTATCTATCTCCAGCTGTTACAGCACAGATTTGTTGAAAAGACTTTCCTTTCTCTGCTCCCTCTTATTTCTTTTTCATGTCTTATTGCACTGGCTAGGACCTCCTATGAATGTTGCACGGAACGGGGTGGGGAGGAGCCCTCATCTTTTCAAGACCTCATCTCAGAGGGAAAACATCTGCTGCTTTCCATCAGCATGATGTTTGCTGTAGGGTTTTTGTACACATCCTTAATCAGGTTGAAAAAGTTCCCTTCTATTTTTAATTTGCTGGGAATGTTTGATCAGGAAAGATGATGCTTTTCCTGCATGCATTGAGGTGACCGTGTGGATTTTTCTTTCTGCCTGTTGATATGGTGAATTACACTCATTGATATTCTAAATTTAAACCAACCTTGCATTGGTTGTGATTTATCTTTTTATATATTGTTCGTTTCAATTTATTAACATTTTGTTGAGAATGTTTACACCCATGCACATGAAAGATATTATATATTATTATGTTTTCTTTTGGGGGATTGTCTTTGTCTGGTTTTGGTAGTGAGCACTCTGGCCACTTGTGAGCATGCCCTCCTCCACTTTTCTGGCACCGTTTGTCTAGAATTGGTTTGATTTATTTCTTAAATATTTGGTAGAATCTCCCAGTGGAGCTGTCTGGGCCTGGAGTTTTATCTGTGGCTTGGTTTTTACTACAAATTCAATTTCATCAACAGACATAAGGCTGCTTGTTTGTTTTTTTTCTTGAGTGAGCTTTGGCAGTTTGTCATCCAAGGAACTTGCCCACTTTGTCTTCATTGTCAGAATTATTGGCATGTGACTGTCGACAATAGTTCCCTATTATACTCTTAATATCTATATTACCTGAAGTGATGCCCCCCTCTCACTCTGTCAGTGACTTTTTGTTCTCTTTCTTTTCTTGCTCAATCTGGCCAAAGACTTATTCATTATATTGATTTTCTGAATGAACCAGCTTTCTGTTTCATTGATTTTCTCTGTTGTTTTACTTTCCTGTTCATGGATTTCCATTCTGATCTGTATGATTTTTTTTCCTTCTTGTACATATGTTTTTTTTAAAGATTTTATTTATTTATTTGAGAGAGAGAAAGCTTGAGCAGGGGGGTGGGGCAGAGGGAGAAGCAGACTCCCCACTGAGCAGGGAGCCCGATGTGGGACTCGATCCTAGGACCCTGGGATAATGACCTGAGCTAAAGGCAGATGCTTAACTGACTGAGCCAGGGGCCCTCATATATTGGTTTTATTTGCTCTCCTCTCCCCCCCACCCCTGTTTCTTAAGATGGAAGTTGGAATTGATTTGAAACAAGTCTTCTCTAATGTAGGCGCTCAGTGCTATGCGTTTCCCTCTGGTCAGTGTTCTAGCAGGGGCCCACAAGTGTTGATACAGTGCATTTCATTTTCATTCAGTTAAAAACCCTTTCTAATTTCTTCTTAAAGTCTCTTCTTTGGTCAATGTTTTATTTGGAAACATTTTGCCTAGTTACTAAAAGTTCGAAGACTTTCTAGACATGTTTGTAGTATTGATTTCCAATCTAATTTCATTTCATGATCAGAGGACATATCTTTATGACGGGAGTCCTTCACAATTTGTTAAGATTTTTTTCATGGCCCAAACTCTGGTTTATCTTGACAAATGTTCCATATGTGCTTGGAAAGAATGTATGCTCTGCTGCTGCCGAGTGTGGTGTTCTGGAATGTCCCTCAGGTCAGGTTGGTTGTAAGGGGGAGGATCTAAGGATCCTCAGTATTGTAACTGATGGTCTGTCTACATACTCCATCGATTTACTAAGAGAGTGATGTTGAAATCGGTGACTCTACTGTTTATACCTCCTTGTCTGTATCATGTTTTGCTTTGTGTGTCCTGGAGCTCTGTTGGTAGGTATGTAAGCAGTTATGATTTTTGTTGTGTCCTCTTGATGAACGGACACCTGTCTCATTATGACACAATTCTCTTTCTCCCCTGTCACAGTCTGGGGCTGAAATCAACTTTGTCAGACATTAATATGTGACTACTTGCTTTTGATTAGCATGGAATACCTTTTCACATCCTTTACTTTTCAAGTAGTTTTCTGGTAGGCGGTATGTGCTTGGGCTGTGGTTTCTCATTGGATCTGACAATATCTTTTAAATGGGTTTTGGACCATTTACGTTGAATGTGATTATGGACATGGTTGGGTCTGTATCTATTCCCTTGCTACATGTTTTCTATTTGTCTCATCTGTTCTCTGTTCTTTTTCTTGTTTCTCTGCCTTCTCTTGAATTCATTGCCTATTTTTTAATAATTCCGTATCATTTATTTTGTTAGATTATTGGCTATTTTTGTTGTGATACTTCAGCGGTTTATTTAGTTTCTTTAGAGTTTGTGTTATACATCTGTTACTGATCTACCTTTGAGCAAGGTCGTACCCTTCACATATAGTAAATGGAAATTACAACACTATGCTTCCACTTCTTCCTTTCTGTTCTTTGGGCTATTATTGTAATGTATTTTACTTTTACATATGTTATAAATTCCACAATATAATTTTGTTATTATTGCTCTAAACATTCAGCTATATTTTATAAAGGTTAATTCATTTTTAAGCCTTTATAATTTCCCATATAGTTCCATTTCTGCTGCTCTGCATTCCTTTGTGTTGGTCCAAGATTTCCATCTGGTATAATTTTTCTTCTACTTGCTGGAGATAAGTTCTCCTGGTTATTGTATGGCAGGAAAGTTTTTATTTTATCTCCATTTTTTGAAAGATATTCTCTTTGGGTAAAGAATTCTAGGCTGACAGTTATTTTTCTTCAAATGTTAAAAAAAGTTTCTTCACTGTCTTCAGGCTTCATGAGAAGTCAGCTCCCACCCTTACCTATATCCCTCTCTTTGTAGATGTCTTATTTCTCTGCTACTTTTAAGATTTCCTCTTTGTCAATGGTTCTGAGCAATATAGTATGACAGGACTTCATGTAGTTTTTGTCATGATTCTTGTGATTGGGGTTCAATGAGCCTCTTTAATCTGTTGGGCTTATCCTTTTGTAATATAAGTTTTAGGAAAGCACATCTGGATGGTTATGGGAGGAGCGGTCTTAGGAAGGCTGGTCCGAATGTATCATGGGAGGACTAGTTTGGGAGGGCTGGTCTGGATGTATCATGGAAGACTGGGTTTGGGAAGGCTGGTCTGGATGTATCATGGGAGGACTGGTCTTAGGAAGATTGCTCTGGACAGTCCCGAGGGGATTTGAGAAGGTTGGCTGTCTGGGATGGTGCCATGGCCTAACACAGGGACAGTCACAGGTGCTTTAGGGCAGCCTGTCACTCTCAGACTCTGTGTCTTGTCCAGCTTCCACCTCCCAGCGTGGGCTTCTCTAACTCTCCAGACCAATATGGAACCCTCACATATGTTTCCCTTGCAGTGGGCAGTTGTCCCTCTAGTGTGTTCTATTTTTTAAATTATATCTAGTACTTCTTCACTGTGGGTCTTTCTATGGATTCTAAGGCTCCACGAGGTCCCCCAACATTCTGTGTGGCTCAAAGTAGCTACTCAAGGTTTGCTGAATCAGTGAAAGAAGGAACATGTCCAAGTCCTCAGCTCATCATTTCATCCATGGCTTCAAGTCCTACGAAACCCAAGTCTCTGGCAATCGAGAAACTCTGTTCCAGGAGGGTTTTGCGGAGAGTGAGGTACAGAACACACCGCTGGCCTGTCTGGGGAAAGTGTCTGGAAGGGGGACCAGGGTCGAGGTGCTGGATGGCCGTTCACATACCACTAGGGGCTTCATAATGTGCTGCCACCAACTCCCTACTGCTGGCGTCCCCTCCACGAAGTGCCGCCTCTCCAACCATAGCATGAAAACCGAGCATTTGGTTTTGGGGGTGTAGCAGGGTTAGAACACTAAGTATAGTGCTCTCTGGGGGAGCCTGGAGCACTGGAGTCATGGTTACGATTCTGGTCTATGTGGGATTTACTTGAGTTCTTTTTTTTTAATTTTATTTCTACACTTGGCATGACAATAGATTTACATAATGAACATTTGTTAAGGGTTTCAAGTCATAGCTTTTATAGGCTTCCATCTTTTCTTGAAAGAAGACAGATTTTTGGTGTTTTTCGATTTTCACAACAATGTGGGGTGGTCTACATGGACAATCGGTATGTTGTGAGGACTGGAGCTCATTCGCGCATCACGTATCACGTCTGGAAGAGGCTGATGGCATTGGAATCCCTTAACAATCTGAATTGTCATTCTGTTCATTTGCTTGAAAACTTGTCTTTAAGAGTCATTATCGTACAAAGGATGCAGAGGGAGAAATAGGGTGAAAGACGTGAGTTTGAACCAAAATTCTGCTACATAGAAATAATATGAGTGAGGCCTCCAGCCTGGACAGGGTGGCGTATACCTGCTTCTCCCTGCTCCTGTCTTCCCTGGAAGTAAAGCAAGAGGCAGCCAGAGGGGAGCTCTGCAAGGTGGAAGGAGAAAGGTCGGCTAGCTTGGGACCCGAGGACTGAACAGCAATTCAGTGGTGGAGGTCTTATACAACCTACCCAACAGGGGAAGGTGGCCCAGGCCCTGAGCCTGGCAACAGGAGACAATGACATTTTTCCATCAAAGCAGTGGAAAGGGACACCTGCAGGAAAGACTGGGGACCCCACTCAGCGACAAGGGGCCAGTGGACCCAAGACTCTGTCCCCACCGAAAGACACTGAGCAGCTGGGTGGCTCTGGTTGAGAGTGTGCCACAGGTCACATTGGCCAGGGAAGCGTCTTCATCGTGGTGGGACTGAGGCTCCTTTCCTCTACTCAGCGACACTGGGGAGGGTATCTTGCCATGTGTACTGTAGGATTTGGGAAGGCTTCATGAGCCTTAAGTGTATGTAGCTACTGTAATCAAGACAGTGTGGGATTGGGGGATGATAGACACAGATCGATGAACGAAATAGAGCCACACAGATGAGCCCAACTGACTTTTAACAAACGTGCAAAAGCACTTCAGTCGAGGAAGGTAGGTCTTCGCAACAAATGGTGGTGGAGCCATTGAACACCCACGGGCACACGTGAAACAAAACTTGACCTACATTTCACACCTTGAAATGAACTCCAATAGGTCCTGGACTTCAGTGTAAAGTGTAAAACAAGAGCTTTTGGGGAAGAAAGGGAAAATCTTCAGGATCTTAGGCTTGACACCAAAAGCACGATCCATAAAAGGAAGATGGATAAATTGGACCTCAACAGAATCAAAAACTTGCGCTTTGTGAAGGACCATGTGAAGAGGATAAAAAGATTACAGGCTGGGAGAGAAAATTTGCAAACCATATGTTCCAAAGAGGACTAGTATCTAGAATAGATAAAAATCTTTCATGTTAGCAGTAACGAGTGATCCGATCACAAAACGGGCAGAAAATGCAGTCAGATTGCTGCCGAGGATGTAGGGATGACATCGAAGCTTGGGGTGATGCTCAACACCACAGCCGTCAGGAAGAGCTAATTAAAACCACACTGAGACAGCACGGCACACCCGTCAGAGCCGTGTGGAGGGAAGCAGTGACACCCCTGGTGGCTGGACATTGTCCCCGGTACTGGTGGAGGGGGCCACTCCTGACTGGTGGGAGGCAGGGTGAATAAGCACGGGAAGGCACTCACATGGCTTGCGGTGGGTGGCTGCGTGACCAGGAGCTCTCTGCCCCCACCTGCTGGAATCTTACAAGTTTAAGGAGTGAACTTAATGGGTTCAGTCACATGCGCCATCCAGGAGGTCCCGACAGCATGGGGCTCTCTCAAGGCTGTGCCCCCACGGGAGCAGAGCTAGGATCCGAGGACAGGAGCGGGTGAGTGGCCTCGCCTGCCCCACTCGGTCGGCTCGTGGTCCAGTGGCCATTGCACCCTCTCTGACCTCCTCCAGCAACCACCAGATGTCAGTGAGAGAAACTGGATCTCTCCTCCACGGCTGGTGGGCAAGGAAGATGGCGCAGCCGCTCTGGAAAACAGTCCGCCAGTTTCTTCAAAACTAAACAGGCAGCTGCCGTAGGACCCAGAAATTGCACCTCTGGGCACGTATCCCAGAGAAATGGAATTATTTTACATGAAAACCTGTCCATGCATGGTCAAAGCAGTTGGATTCGTAATAGCCCCAAGCCTGGAAGTGGCCCAGATGTCCTTCAGTGGGCAGGTGGTCCGTCCTGGACGAGGAGCAGCACTCAGCCGTAAAGGTGAATGAATTATTGATACACACGACGTGGTCAAGTTCCAAAGAATCATGCTCAGTCACAAGGTTATGTGTACTGTCTGATTCCATTTACAGCACATTCTTGAAATGACAAAATCTTAGACATGGAGAGCAGATTGTTGGTTGCCGATGGTTAGGGACCCGGGTGGTGGTCCTGGGTCGGAGGTGTGAGCCCCTAGAAAGGCAACAGGATGAATCTTGTGGCGATGGATGTTCCGTATCTTGACTGTGGTGGTCAATACACGAACCCACACGGGCGACAGAATTGTGCAAAACTAATCACGCACACAGAATACAAGTAAAACCGAGGGTTCCGAGTAAGTTTGGTGGACGGTCTCGCGGTCGATACCCTGGCGGTGGGCTTGTGCTGTGGGCTTGCAAGGTAATTCCTTCCTTGGGGAGGAACTGGCCACAAGGTCCGAGGGGTTGGGCCCTGCGTCCCACAGGCTCCTCTCATTTCATCCTGGCCACTCCTGTCTCCCTTGCGAGAGACATTGCACCCTCAGTTTACCCAACAGCACGGGGTGTAGGACCTGTCTCCTGGGGTCGGGATGCTGTGTTAAGTGCAGTTCACACGCGAGGTTAACACAGGGGACGCAGATGCTGTTCTAGGAAAGTCTGACGTCAGGACGGAAATCGGTCCCTCTTCCCAGATGACAACTCCTCCTTCTTCCTGGGGCGTTCTGGGCATGCACACAGGCTGTGGGGCCAAGCCGCTCCAGAGCAGGGAAGAGCAGAGGGGAACTCTGTCTTCCGACGCCTGCAAACAAAGTGTCCGGACCCCGCGGGCCGAGCTGGGGGCACAGTGTGGTGGCGGTCGGGCATGTTGGGGGAACTGCCGGGAGCATCCCGCTTTCTGAGGGGCGCAAGGGTAGGCCTTTGCTTTTCTGGTTCATTTATTTCCCGCTGTTTGTATTCTGAACCCTGAAATGGCATTCTTTACTGGGCCCCGTTCTTCAGTCCGGTCTCTGCAGCTCACATCCCACCGTCCTCTGCTCCTATTTCTACACTGTGGCCTGCAGGACGCCATGGGGGTCCTGTCATGTGTCTCGGTCACACCCAGGGACACTGACTTCTTAGAACTTTTATGCTGGACCCGCTTCACAGACCAGCCTTACAGAGAGGCCAGCGTCCTTCAGGACCTGGTCTTGGGGTCCCGTGAGTGTGGAGACATCACCACCTCCCCGTGCAGACCCCAGCTCGGCCTGTACCCCTGACCCTACCACCTTACCTGGGGCCAGCGTGGGGTTCCAGGGTCTGGGGAACGCATCTAATGGTGGTTCTACCAGTCCCGCTTCTGATCAGCAGGTAGAAAGTGTTCCGGCACGACTTCCAGTGGGGGTGGGGGGGTTCCCAGCTGGGAGTCCTACAATTCAGCTGGATTTGACACGATCTATTTGGAAACAGCATCCGATCCTATGGGATAAGGGCTCAGTCCTACAAGATTGTCCCCTGACCCCTCCCCCACCCCCCTGCATCACAACCACTGGCTGTTGTCTGGGCTTCCGACCAACCAGCTGCATATTGGGGTCTCCATCACCCCTTCTTTGCTGGAGCAGCTCACAGAAAGGAGAGAAACACTGACGGTTACCAGTTTGTTAAAAGGATGTGATAACTTTATCATATATACAAGTGCACAGCCAGAAGGGAGAGCTGCCCCAGGTGGGGTCTGGGGAGGGGGCGCGGGGCTCCCATGCCCCCCCCAACCAGGGCCCACGGTCCCCACATCTCCACGTGCTCACCAACCCAGGAGCTCCCAGACCGCGTCCTTTTGGGATTTTATTGGGGTTTCATTACAAGGACGTGACTGATGAAATCTTTGGCCATTGGTGATCGATTCAACCTGCAGCCCCGCCCCTCCCGAGGTCAGGGGGTGGGGCTGAGAGGGCCCACCCTGTAACCACGTGGTCGGTTCCCCTGGCAACCAGACCCCACCCTCAGGTGCTTCCCAAACATCACCTGGTCAGCATCACAAGAGACACCTTTCTGCTCCTCCCCTTAGGGAATTCCAAGGGTTTTAGGGCCTCGGTGCTGGCAAAGGGCACGGAGACCAGATCTGTCTTACTAGAAATCCCAGTATCACAGGCTCTTACGCCTCTTTAGGGTTTTTGGAAGTCCTTCATTCTCTTTGGTCCTGGTCCTGCCGTTCCTCACAGACTCCTGACTGGGCTCACTGGTCTCACGGGAAATAAGCGGGTTAGAGTCTGAGGATGGACCAAGAGTCTCAACGCCCAGAGACCCAGGTGCCCCGGGGGTGGTGAATGAATAGGGGAAGGCCTGGATGACATGTTTGCCGCTTCTGGCTTTTCGTCCCCCTCCAGCTCTGGGCTTACACGCTGTTCCGCAGACCAGCCCGCCCCCCGCCCAGGCCCGACCCGCTCCTCGGGCCATGCATCTGTGGTGTCACAACGCCCCTCTGCGTGAGGTCCGCGGTCCTGAGAGGGGGACGACCCTGTGCTGTCCTCGGGGCTCCCACGGCACCGCGTTCGCCCCCACGGGGCTGACACGCAAGCATCTGTCGGGAAGCAACAGACTTTTACTCCCGGGATGTCCAGGACTTATTGAGAGGATGAGTGAATGACTGCACAGAAGCCTACGTCTCTCCTGTGTCCGAGGAGCTGGAGCGTCAGTGATGGGGACCGTCTTCCCCGTGGGGCGGCGCGGAGGGACGGGGAAGCGCGGGTCAGCCCCGGGGCTCGCCCCGACACACCAGGAGAAGCACCTGCTCCCCTGTCCTGGGGTCCGGGAGTCCCCGGGAACCGGTGGCCGGGGCGCGGCCCCACTTCTGGGGAGGGTCTCTGCAGGTGCTTGTCTTCCGGAAGTCATCCGCGGGAAGATGCTCTGGGAGGGCGAGGACTCAGCACCAACCTGGCTGACTCGGAAGAATCCGCCGAGCAAACAGTCCAGGAGTGGACCGGACAGCAGCAAAGGAGGCCCCTGTAGACGCGCCCCCCAGGGAGCAGGCGGGAAGCCGTGCCTGAGGTCACCTTCAAACCCCGCTGGGAAGGCCACTCAGAGCCGTCTTGAAAAGGCGCGGAGCTGCAGGGTGGACTTCAGCCGAAATGCACGCCGTGCTTGCTGCGCACCTGGCTTGTGTCTAGGCATGTGGCCGTCCTGATGACAGCACGTGACCCCCCGGACCTAGGAGGACCCTGAGCTGCAGGACGACGGGGAAGGAGCCTGGGATGTGTGCCCAGCGCAGGGGCTGGGGCTCCGAGTCTGCTGACCCGGCCCTGACCGAGCTATCTCGTCTGATGGGAGAGGGGACATGTTCAAAACCTCCCACTTTCTTGAGAATATCTTTTATCTATTTATTTATTTTGAGAGAGAAAGAGCTTGCACGAGCAGGGGGGAGGGGCAGAGGGAGAGGGAGAGAGAGAATCTCAAGCGGAATCCGCACTGAGCATGGTCTGCGACACAGGGCTTGATCTCGGGACACTGAGATCATGACCTGAGCTGAAATTAAGAGTCGGTTGCTCAACCGACTGAGCCACCCAGGCACCCCCGCATTCACATATTTAGAGGAATAGGTGTCATACAAAGTATGTTCTCAGACCCCAGTGAAATTAAACTAGAAATAAATAGCAGAAAGATAGCTGGAAAATTTTCAAATATTTGCTAATTAAACAACACACTGAAAAAAAAAAAACCAAAAAACAAAACCCTAGGGATCAAAGAAGAAGTGTTGAGAGAAAATACGGTTCTTGTAACATCTTATCTGGTTTTGGTATTGGGTATTAGAGTCGGGCCAGGAAGTGTTTCTGCTTCTATTTTTGGGGAGAGAGTTCTGGAAAATTCGACTTATCAGAATTTGTGGAATGCTGCTAATGCAGTTGGTGAAGGGAAATGCAGGACTTAAAATGCACAAGAAAACAAGAAGAATCTCCAGTCAGTCATCTGAACTTCAGCTCTAGGAAACTGGAGTAAGCCGAAGAATTTAGGGCTAACACAAGCAGGACAGAGGAAATCAAAAAATGAGGTCAGAAGTCAACAAAATTGAGAACAGGTAAGCGATCAATAAAATCGACAAAATGAAAAACTGGTTCCTTGGAAAATCAGTAAAAGTGACAAATCTCTAGCCACAGACAGGGAAAAATATTTGCAAATTGCCTTCCTGGTAAAGGACTTGCACCCAGAATATACAAAGGACTCTTACAACTCAATAATAAAAAGCAAGCAGCTCGATTAAAAAGTAGACAACAGATCTGGACAGACCCTGCTCTAGAAGCGATACACAGATGGTGAGTGAGCATGCATAGATTCTCAACATCATCCATCACTAGAGAGGGGCCAGGGCAATGAGATGTGACCAGAACTTGTCAGAATGACTGAAGTGGGAGTGCCTGGGTGGCTCAGTCAGTT
This sequence comes from Mirounga angustirostris, assembly GCF_029215605.1. NCBI lineage: Eukaryota > Metazoa > Chordata > Mammalia > Carnivora > Phocidae > Mirounga > Mirounga angustirostris. Next base: position 104,921,790 of record NW_026991720.1, on the reverse strand, counting down.
AAGTGTCTGCTTTCGGCTCAGGTCAAGATCTCAGGGTCTTGGGATCGAGTCCTGAGTCAGGCTCCCTGCTCAGGGGAGAGCCTGCTTCTCCCTCTGCCTCTGCTGCCTAGCCCCCCAACCCCCGCTCATGCTCTCTCTCAAATAAATAAAATCTTTTATATTAAAAAAAGAATGAAATGTGAAAACAGGGTATACCAATTTCTGCCGAGGATATAGAGCAGTGGGAGCTCTCATTCACTGCTGGTGGGAATGCAAACTGGTGCAGCGACCTTGGAAGACCGTTTGGAAGTCTCTGATAATGCTAACCAGTCTTGCTGAATGATCAGTAATTGTGCTTCTGAGTAGTTTTCAAGTGATTTGAGAAATTATGCCCACACAAAAAGCTGCATATGAACCAGCCTTATTCATAATCACCCAAACGGGAAGCAATGACGATGAGCTTCAGTAGGTGAATGGATCCACAAACCGTGGTCATTAATATGGTGGGATACTACTCTGTGATAAAAAGGAGCAAGCTACCCTAGCTGCATGGGTCTTAGCTGGATATTAAGAAGTGAGAGGCTATGTGATGTCTGATTCAATTTATACGACATTCTGGAAGGGGCAAAAGTACAGACACGTAAGAGTTGTTAGGTTGGTATCAGTGGGTCGCAGATTTTCATGAGCTGGGAGGTTTGAATGCGCGAGGCACCGGGAGTTTCAGGCGGTGGAGTTATTCTGTGTACTTGAATGGTGGATACACAACCCTGGGCGTTTGTGAACACAGAACCTCGCAGCACAGAGTGAACCTTCATGTGCACAACTTAACAAAATCACATGGGAGTTTGGGGGTGCCAGGTGGAAAGCAGACTGAGAAAAAGCCATCAGAGGAGTGTGAAGGGGCTTCACGAAGAGGGCAGGGGGTGAGGCGCTGAGCCTCGCAGCTTCGGAAATGAGCAGAGGCTGCAGGCTAAGGGCAGAAGGACCTGTTCACGGCACCATCCTCCACCCACAGAGCTGCTCCTCGCGGTGGTAGGGTGGCAGCTCTGGAATGGCCTTGGAGACAGGGGAACTGGACAACCGGGCCAGTGGCTGGTGGGTGGTGGGTGCGCACTGCTCACTGTTGCAGAGGGAGCTCGCAGACAAGCCAGGGAGGGGGGTGTGGTGGACCGAGCAGTGTTGGGTGCAAGTCTGAGACATCAGTGTGAACTCGTGTTCAGCTAGTGTAGACACAGATGGTGCACGCGGGAGTGGTTACAGATGTGTGTGGTCCTGTGGGTTGGCACACACATACTCTGTTGCTGTGTGAGCCGAGGGGCGTGGAGGCCAATGCCCCACGAAGACCTGTGCTCAGACCTTGACTTTGCCCTCGTCTGGGACTACGTGGAAGAGGTCCCCGTGGCCCAAGCTGGGGAGGCACAGCACCAAATGTAATAACGTAATATTGGTTTACAAGCCATAGAATAAAACAAATATCCATGAGTCTGATATAAATAAACGGGAGAAGAGACAAGTCGCACACAGAGAAGAAATCGAGGAAGCGGACCACAGTTCCCCATCCCTCAAACGTGGGCCGTGCATAGTGACTTCCTTCCGAAGCGCCCAGCATGTGAAGGGGAGAAACCCCCAGATGCGACCTCGCCCAGGGGTCATGGTGAGCACCCTAGGAAATGAGTCATGCCGCGGGGCACGTACCCTTGCTAGGATGGAGAAGAGCGCTCTACCTCCTGAGAGCCCATAATCCCAGTGTAATCATGGGAGAACATCAGACAAGCCCAAGTTTACAGAGATTATACAAAACACCCAACCGATATTTCTCAAAACTGTAAAAATCACCCAAAACAAGAAAAAGTTTGAGAAACTGTTACAGCCAAGAAGAGTCTAGGGACACGTGGCAACTGAATGTCATGTTGTCTCTGGGTAGGGGGGACCTGAAGCAGGGAGGACAGGAGTAAGAACCCAGGAGACAAAGCGTGTGCTTTAGTTGATAAGAATGTGTGTCTATTGATTGATTAGCTGAACCACACTAAGATGTGGGCTATAACATAATACACACCATATATAAGTTAATAAATAATATAATAGTTACTATATATGGGTGTAGGGTATACGAGAACTCTCTGTCATCTTCATACCTTTCTGTAAATCTAACACTATTCTAGAGTAAAAAATTTGTTTAAAAATGATTTCTTTGTGTAATAAATAGCTCCAAAAATATAAACCACTAAGATCATTAAATTAATGAAATTATTCATACTTGTTGCTCAATGTTAATAATCCATGGTTCACTGAATAGAGAGAAATGAATGTTTGTTTGCAAAAACAGAACACAGTTACAGATTTGCTCTTTTAACTTACTATTTTTAGTTAATAAATTGAAATCAAATTGCTCTTTGTAAACTCCAAAAGACCCAGTGATTTCCTGATGATGGAAGAGATTTTGTGCTCTTGTTTTATAAATGAAAATGGTGCATCCCTAAGGATTATTTTTATTGGTGGGAATTAAGGTTTTAGCAGTTTAAAAAGGTTTAAAAGGGACCCAAATTAATAGGGGCTTTCTATTTGTGAATAGTTAGAGTCTCCTATTTGTATTGTGTATGTGAGGAAATGTTCTCTCCTTTAGAAACTCATTTTGGTACAATTTCACATCTGGATAAAAGTATATTTATCGTGATCTCTTGGGGAATGTCAATATCACATTGCTTAATAACTCTGGGTCCCCTCTTTCTAAAATATTTTATGTTCGAAATTAGAGAAACACACAAAGTGGTTGAGCTAGCTGTTTTTTTTTTAATTCTTATGTTAATCCCCATACATTACATCATTAGTTTTAGATGTAGTGTTCCATGATTCATTGTTTGTGCATAACACCCAGTGCTCCATGCAGAATGTGCCCTCCTCAATACCCACCACCAGGCTAACCCATCCTCCCACCTCCCTCCCCTCTAGAACCCTCAGTTTGTTTTTCAGAGTCCATCGTCTCTCATGGTTCGTCCACCCCTCCGATTTTCCCCGCTTCACTCTTCCCCTCCTGCTACCTTCTTCTTCTTCTTCTTTTTTTTTTCCTTAACATATATTGCATTATTTGTTTCAGAGGTACAGATCTGAGATTCAACAGTCTTGCACAATTCACAGCGCTTACCAGAGCACATACCCTCCCCAGTGTCTATCACCCAGTCACCCCATCCCTCCCACCCCACCCCCCACTCCAGCAACCCTCAGTTTGTTTCCTGCAATTAAGAACTCCTCATATCAGTGAGGTCATATGATACATGTCTTTCTCTGTTTGACTTATTTCACTCAACATAATACCCTCCAGTTCCATCCACGTCGTTGCAAATGGCAAGATCTCATTCCTTTTGATGGCTGCATAATATTCCATTGTAGATATATACCACCTCTTCTTTATCCATTCATCTGTCGATGGACATCTTGGCTCTTTCCACAGTTTGGCTATTGTGGACATTGCTGCTATAAACATCGGGGTGCACGTACCCCTTCGGATCCCTACTTTTGTATCTTTGGGGTAAATACCCAGTAGTGCAATTGCTGGATCATATGGTTGAGCTAGCTGGTTTTTAATTGCTTCCGTTTCTCTTAGGTTACTGAGTAATTCTAGATTCACCCCATACTATCTGATAAATGAGTACAAGTGTTACACCAAAGGACTTGGGTTTGTCTTATGGATTGGTTCTTAAAATAAACGTAAATAGAAAAGAAGGAAGACCCACAGCTGAAAAGCAATTGATTCTTTAAAATATTAATTTTATGCACATTTTATTTCCTATTTGAATACCAAGCATTCTGGCAAAAAAATTTTTTTTTTGCTTCTTAATTAGAAAATTAAAACCGGAAAGCTTAGCACACTGAAAGCGAGTTCGTGCAGCCCTGAGCTGCAACAATGCAGCGTCCACGTCTCCCTGAACACAGCTGTCTACCTCTGCCAGCCACTTCTCACTCTGCTGTGGTTTCCTGGGAGCGCCCGGAGGCTCTCCGACTAATGGACAGCAGGGCATCTGCACTCTGTAACCTTTAACCATTTGCTTCTGTCCTGCCTCAGTTTCCTCGTACTTGGTGCTCGGTTCCTTCCTGAGCTTTCTTCTCCTTCATCCTCAGAGTGGGAGGGTTTTCACTGAAGGCTCTCTGCTTGTCTGGTGAGTCCTGGAAGATCTCTTGTGCAGGTCGTCTTTGCTTTGTCCCCACTGTGTTCAAGAAGTCCATCTGTCTTTGGGAGCAGATTACCCAGTATTCAAAATTGTAAGTAGTTGACTTGGATTTTCCCACCTATTTGAGATCTACAAGGTAATGTGAACCGAGTCCCTGATACGTGCTCGCCCGTTCTAGGGGCTCTGCCTGAGCAAGCTCACTGCATCGTCATACAACCCTGGGTTAGGTGTTGCTTGTGTCCCAACTTAGAGACGTGGAAAAGGTGTCCAGGCATGCCCCGGTGGGATCTTGGCACGTGCATGTGCCCAGCACTGTGAAAAAGCTAATCCTAGTGTATCTGCTTCCTCTACACTTAGATACCAGCAAGTTAAACATGCTTACAGCTATCATATATGAAAATAAACACATCTTTACAATACATTAAAGGCATCATACACCATGGTCAAAGGGGATTTATTCCGGGGATGCAAGGATGGTTCAACATCTGCAAATCAATCAATGTGATCTCAGTAGATGTAGAAAAGGCATTTGACAAAATTTAATTCCAGTCAGGATAAAAACTCTCAGTGAAGGGGGTTTAGAGGGAACATCCCTCAACCCAATAAAGACATAATGACAAGTTCACAGCTAATATCATACCTGATGGTGAGAAGCTGAAAGCTTTTCCTATAAGGACAGGAACAAGACAAGGATGTCCGCTCTTGCCGCTTCCACTCAACATAGTACTAGAAGTTGTAGCCACACCACTTATGCAAGAAAAGGAAATAAAAGGCATCCAAATTGGAAAGGAAGAAGTAAAATTTTCTCACTTAGTGTAATGCTCTCAAGGTCCATCCTTGTCATCACAATGGTATGATTCCCTTCTTTTTAAGAGGCTGAACAATATTTTAGTGTGTGTGTGTGTGTGTGTGTGTATCATATTTTTAATCCATTCATCCACTGAAGGACACTTGGGTTGTTTCCATATCTTGGCTACTGTAAATAATGCTGCAATAAACATCGGGGTGTTAATATCTCATCAAGATAGTGATTTCAGGGACTCCTGAGTGGCTTAGTTGGTTAAGCATCTGACTCTTGATCTCAGCTCAGGTCTTGATCTCAGGGTTGTGAGTTCAAGCCCCACACTGGGATGCAGCCTGGGCAGGAAGCCTACTTAAATTGGATATGCATCCAGAAGTGGGGTTGCTGGTCAAATGGTATTTCTACTTTTAATTTTTTGAGGACCTTCCACAGTGTTTTCTATCCTGGTTGTACCAACTTACAGTCCTACCACCTGTGCACGAGGGCTCCCTTTTCTCCAAATCCTCACTGACATTTGTTCTCCACTGTCTTTTTGATACCAACCATTCTAACACACGTGTGGCAACATCTCACTGTGGCTTTGATTTGTATTTCCCTGATGACTAGTGATGTTGAGCACCTTTTCATGTACCTGTTAGTTATTTTTATGTCTCTGGGAAAATGTCATTTTTAAAAAACACCCACTTTTTAATTGGATTATTATTTTTTTTTCTGTTGAGTTGTATGAGTTCCTTATATATTTTGAATACCAATCCCTCATCATATATGTGGTTTGCAAATGTGTTTCCTTTTCTGTAGTTGCCTTTTCTCTGTGTCCATGGTTTCTTTGCTGTGCAGAGCCTTTTAGTTTGATGTCGTTCCACTTGTTGAATTTTACTCTCATTGCTTATGCTTTTGGTGTCATATGCAAAAAATCTTTGCCAAGACCAATGCCAAAGAGTTTCCCCCCATGTTTTTTTTTTTTGTGTGTGGCAGTTTTATAGGTTTAAGTGTTATGTTTAAGTCTTTAATCCATTTCAAGTTAATTTTTGTGAGTGGTGTAAGATAGGGAGTCCAGTTTCATTCTCTGCATGTGATTATCCAGTTTCTCCAACATCTTTTATTGAAAAGACCATCCTTTCCCCATTGTGTGTTCTTGGCTCTCTTGTCAAATATTAGGTGACCCGTATGTGTGGGGATTGTTTATTTCTGGGCTCTCAATTTGCTTCCATTGATCTATGTGTCTTTTTTTATTCCATTACCATACTCTTTTGATTACTAAAGCTTCATAATATAGCTTGAAATCAGGAAGCATGACGCCTCCAGCTCTGTTCTACCTCAAGATTACTTTGGCCATTTGGGGTCATTAGTGGTTGCATCCAAATTTTGGGATTGTTTTTTTCTTTTTCTGTGACAAATGCCCTTGGCATCTTGATAGGGACTGCATTGAATGTATATATGACTTTGGGTAGTATGGACATTCTAACAGTATTAATTCTTTTGATCCATGAACACAAGATGTCTTTCCATTTATTTGTGTCTTCTTCAATTTCTGTCATCAATATTTTAAGGTTTTCATTGTACAGGTGTTTCACCTTCTTGGTTAAATCTATTCCTAGTACTTTATTGGTTTTGATGGCATTATGAATGGGATTGCTTTCTTTATTTCTTTTTCAGATACTTGGTTGTTGGTGTACAGAAATACATTGATCCTTATATTCTGGTTTTGAATCCTGAAGCTTTACTGAATTCATCTATTAGTTTGAACGGTGTTTTGGTGGAGTCTTAAGGATTTTCTGTATAAAAGATGATGTAATTACCAAAGAGAGAAAATTTAACTTCCTCCTTTCCAATTCTAATTGGAATCCTATTTTTTTCTTCCCTAATTGCTTTAGTTAAGACTTCCTGTACTATGTTGGATTAGAGTGGCATGAGTGGGCACCCTTGTCTGATTCCAGATCTTAGAGGAAAAGCTTTCAGCTTTTCACCATTGAGTATGACATTAGCTGTGGGCTTGTCATGCACGGCCTTTATCGTGTTGAGGTACATTCCTTCTATACCCAATTTGTTGAGAGTCTTTATCATGAACAGATGCTGAACTTTGTCAAATGCTTAATTGAGATGGCCGTGTGGTTTTTATCCTTCATTCTATCAGTGTGGTGTGTCATGTATGTGTGCACATCAAAGGTGCTGGTGATGAGAAGTGCAGAGAGTGACCACCATGCCAGAGTCTGCAGAGCCTGGTGCTGCAGGTGCAGGGCCTGCTTGAGGAGGTGGCTGCTGGGGAGAGAGGGAGGGGAGCCAGAGTTCAGGGAGGAAATGCCCCTGAGCAGAAAGATCCAGAAGAGAGTTGACCAAGAAATTTGGGGATTGCTGCCCACCATACAGAGAAAGATGGTGTAAGGAGGGGATTAGACAACAGGTGGGTCTGGGTCGTGAACCAGTGGTGCTCTGGGCTGTCACTGGGCAGGTTCCACAGCCCTCTCCAGGCCTAGATGAATCACCTGCCCAGGATTTCCTCCCCCTCCCTTCTCTCCTTTTGTGCTGTCTCCTCTCTCCTCCTCCTCCCTCCCCAACCCCTCCTTATCCCCCGCTCCTCCCCTCCCCCTCCCCTCCTCCCTCCTATCCCCCTCCCAGCTCCTTCCCCTCCCCCTTCCCTTTTTCCTTCCCCTCCCAACTCGCCCCTCCCCTGTCCCTCCCTCCCTTCCCCTTCCCCCTTCCCTCCTCCTCTGCTTGGCTATTCCCGAAGAGCCCTTAGGACTGTGTTCTCCTGGATGCAGCAGTCTCACCACTAGGAATTTATCCTGGGGATTCCCAGCACGATGGGAGTAGGCTGTCCATGTGAGAATGCTCACTGCAGTATGTCTGCGGTTCCGAAAGAGTGAGCTCTCAAGAGAAGGCTGATTAAATCACGAAAATGCCAAACAAGCCAAAGCCCTGTGATCCTTAGGGGAGAAGATGGGGGGGGCCCGTGTTTACTGGCATGATCACAGTGAGAACAGCAGGTGACAGCACTCTGAATGGCCGGGAACCTGCCCCTTTCCTGCACATCTGAATATCCACAGGGCTGCGGCAAAGATCTGAGTTGATCCCCTGCTGGGGGAGGATGGCAGCCCTTCTTCTCATGTTCTACAGTGAGCACAGATTGCTTTTGTAAAATAAAGAGGTTGGGTGGAGGCAGAAGGGTTTAGGACACGCTCATGGCAGGCCAGGGTTGGTGGGAGGCAGAGCTTGCGAGATTGAGCCTGTTGGGTCAGGAGGTGGCCGGGCAGGACATGGGCAGTCACACCTGTGCAGGGCGGGAAAACATGCCGAGCTGGAAAACGAGAACGCCTTTGGTTCACATGAGGACTCGGATGGAGCTTGAGGAAGACAAGTCTCTGGCCGGCAGGACAGGGAGTGGGCAGGGCAAGATGACCACGACCGAAGCTCTGCGTAAATGTGGAAGCTGCAAGATAAAACATTCTCTTACAGCTAGAGTTGCCAGATGTGTGATAATTACCCACCGAAGAAATCATTCATTCAATTCAATTTGTCCATTTGTGTATTCGGTAACTCCTTGCTGGCCATGTTGCAGGCATTGGGGATGCAGGGTCGAGCAAAATGGGGGTGCTTTCTGCTCTCGTGGGGTTTAATTACTAGGGGAAAATAACCCTTTCACAAGTAATGAGAATAAAGGGTGGGATGGTCAAAGGGGATCTTCACTGGACGGTCAGGTGGATGGGAGAGGCAGGGCCCCTCACTCTGTTTGGGGTTGCGTGGTTCAAAGAGGACAGGACAAAATCCTGGAAGGTTTTCAAGATTTCCCAGGAGGAGTGGCTTCGAACAGAGACAGAGCAGTGGGTGTGGATTGTGCCCAGGGGGCTTCCCCGTGGGTCTGGGGTCCCCACCAAGTCCTCATCCCTCGATGGCCCTCCACCATCCCTTCCACACCCCTATCACTTTGGGTGTGAATTTATTCTCCTGGTTAACCCAACACGGTGGAGCCCCTACTCAGGCAGACACCCCTCGGGCAGGGCCTGTTGGGGGGTCTCCGCCCAGACTTCTTGCTGCCTGGGGGAATTGGCAGAACGCTCTTCGTCAATCCACTGAGGATTCACACTCTTCATGTTTCAAGACTCTCGGGGCTGTTCCCGCACCGTGCATTTCCCCAGCACCAGTGAGCATGTATGCCCGGATCATTGGCAGGGGACTGTTGGTGTGTGGCCAGGGTGGAGGGAGGGGGCTGTCTGGGATGACAGGAGGCGGCTTTGCTGGGTTGCGGGCAAATCTATTGCTCCAAACACCTCACCCACTGTCCCTGGGCACTCGGGGGCTGGATGATGGATCTGGTTGGGAAGAGCCCTCTCGATCTGCACACTGGTCCACCGCCCCTTCCCATTCTTGGTCCATCCTCTTACCCACCCCGTCCAACTGGCCAGAACTGGGTTCCTGATTAAGCCATGGTTGATTCTTGTCCTCAAAGCACAAAGACTGATGTGCACTTGTGAACTCTCTCCCCCTCTCTCTGCATCATGTTCTCCTTCATCTTGGATTCTGGAGGGAAACAGCAGACCCTGTGGCCCAGGTGGCCTAAGTGACTTCACTGGTCACTTTTTTTTTTTTTTGCCTGGCCCTCATTTCTTTGGGGTTACTGTCCTTTCCCCATCCCCTATATGTGGTCCATTTGCCAATGTTGGGCTAGGGTTGGGCACACGCCTTGGGTCTGGCCAGTGAGAGTGCCACTTTCCTTGGCCACAGTGATTGGCTGAGGGATGCGACATGACCCAAACCAGGGCCATCACAGCCAACCCCGGGATACCACTGGAAGCACTGGTGATGTGCTCCTCTCTCCTCCAGAGACGGCAGAGCTAAGGACCAAGGAAGCCAGAGGCTGCTGGGGACATCCTTGTCCACAGGGTCAGCGTCCACCCCCGACCACACCCAGCCAACCTGGGGATAAGAACGCAGCCCCTCTGCCTTAAGCTTCCCCACTGGGTTCTGCTCTGCTCTTGTATAAACCCACTGTTCCAGGGTGCTCAAAAATTTAAATTCGGGCTTTTTGTGGAATAGCTTCAGTCAATAAGCACTATTTTAGTTTTCCTCAAGTGAAGAAGAACGACCAGGCTAAAAGCATCCTATCTGCTTCTGTGCCTTAATTCAGGGACTCACACCCACTGTGCTTCGAACGCCCAGATTCAATGTGTCCTCATGCCAGGGGCTCATGGGGCCTGCATGGTTCTAGCGGCCACACCAGGCACCCCTCTCCTGCACCGCAGGGCAGGGCTAGTCCTCCCCAGGGACTGTGCCGGCCACCCACTGGATCCCAAGTTGGTGACAAAATTACCTGGTCCTAATTCACATGCAGCCTCTCGTTGCAATTTTCCTGCCATCCCATACTGGAGCTTCTGTCTACCACCTCCTTGGGCTTCTGCTTCCTTTCCCCAACACCTCTGTGGTCAGGGGTGGACATGGTGGGGGGGCAGGGAAGCCATTGCCCAGAGTTTCTGCACCTGCTCATGGTCCAGGCTCTGCAACCCCTGCCTGAGCACCCTCATGCAGAGGATGCACTGCGTTTGCCCAGCCCCTGTACCAGAGCTTCATCCCCTGGGTCCCGTCATCCCCTGGGCTGCCCCTTGAGGCAGGGTCTACGGTGACCCCACTCCAGATTTTTAAAAAATTTTCAATTATTTATTTGAAACTCATGTAAATCCTGAAACTCCTGCCAGCCCCACTCCATAGGGTGACCTCCACTCCACCCCAGCTCCCCTCTATGCCCTTTTGGGTGGGTGTTTATGGGGACGTCACCCCTTTGAAAACATTGCCTGGAAGGTAGAAGCTTCCAGGAAGCCCCGCGTGGTGCCGAAGAAGCTCTCCAGCTCACGGACCTGGGCCTGCCTCTGACCTCGCTGCTTGGCCTGTTCTCAAAAGGCCTCCATCTGCCCCTCCGGGTTGGAGCCCTTCTGCTTAGCGGCGCAGCTCAGCCCGGGACTCCTCCCTGCTTGGGGCCTAGTCTCCTCTGCAACTGGCTCCCAGCGCCCCTCCTCAGCCTCGTGCGGCATCCGGGGACGCCTGGCTTTCCAGCAAGGTCTTCCTTCTGTGACACCAGCTGACAAGGCAGATTTCTCAGTCTTTGATTTTCCTCTTCACATATCGAGAGCAAACTCTGTAGCTTGGACACCCTCTGAAAGAGAGATTTATTCCTTTCCCTGCTTATATTAAAAGCTTCTTTCATAACTTCCAGCATTTTGTCCAACTCTGTCAAAGATTTATCCATTTTTATATCCACAGGCAGCTCTTCCAACATCTGGTCTACCTCTTATTTTAAGGCACAGTGTCCTTTGCTCCCCTCTGAAAAGAACTCCCCAGAAGATGAGGGCTCCCCGAGGGACAGAACACCGGACAGGGGCTGCGGTTGGTCCCAGGCCAGAAGACTGAGGACACCAGTCCTCCCGCGTGACCGCGCAGCCGTCCAACACGGGGACTGCGCTCTGAGAGGCGCCAAGCATGTTGTTTCCAATTTCTGCATGATCATCCCATTGAGCGAACATTGTAGAGTTCATTTAACCAATACTATGTTGTTGGCCAGAAGTGATGAAAAATTCACCATTTGGAATATTTCATTAGCACAAATAGCCCTCTGATTAAAATCTGCATATGTACACTTGTAAACACATCCACAATTGCACCTGAACAATATATTTCCAGATACAGAGTCTCTTAGGAGGTGCTCTACAAAGACGTTTGATACTTCTCTGATACAATTTTGATATCAAGATGCTGTCATGAATTTTGAATCAGTTTCTACTCCCCAAAGCCTGTGTCAGATGCTTTCTCACTGGGATTATCCATGCTTTCAGTTCTCGCCAATTCAATAGCGAAAGAAACAGCATCTCATTATTATAATTGGTGATGTTTTGGGCTCACAACTGAAGGTCAAACATATGGTGGTGATTATCTTCTGGAGTCAACCATTTAAAACGTCCTTGTTCTAGAGTATCATTTTATAATTTGGAGGGTTTTTAACAAGCTAATAGAAAATGTTGATGTAACGGAACCAACCTCAGCGAGAAAGCAACTCTGCTTTCAGTGGTCATTAGGGGGATGCTCTCCAACTTCATGTTTTGCCAAAAACAACGTTAATAAGATAAATTGTCCAGGCAGAAAATTTGGGCGCTGTATTGGCCCAAACTAATAATTGAGTGAATGAATTAGTTATTAAAACAAGAATATCCTCTAACGAATATGGCATGTGTTAATTCTCTAATAACCTTGTTGCAAGAAACTCAGTGCTTGCTGCCTGCTAAAAGTTGATGAGTTTATTTATTCTATTGTTCTGACTTTGCTATTCTGTGAGTAATTTACAGATCACTAATTTCAATGCCACAATCTCTGAGCAGAATGAAGTCGCTACATTCTTCCAATTAATTAACCAACAAATTTAATTTCACACTGCAGAGCTTTGGAATAGCTACTGTTTACCGAAATTACCATTGCAAATAATGGAACTGAATGTTTACAGAACCAGCATTGAGTATTGTCAATTAAGTCTGGGCTAAATGTTAATAAATCCAACACAGCGTGGAGAACCATCTGCTGGAGCTTCAGTCGGCTGAGGGCCTTTGCCACCAGCAGCCTGGTCTACACGGGCCCTGGGGACCCGCGGGCCCCTGCGCTCCATGGAGTGATCTCCAGGTGCAGCCACTTCCCCAAGGGACCCTCTCACAAGCTGCCAAAGACAGAGTCAGCTATGTCATTTCTGATTTCAAAAGATCCGTTTACTGGGTAATCAGCAATATGACAAGCACCTCATTTAATACGCTTCGCGTGCAATCTTTCCGTGGCCTCCTTTCTCACGCTCCTCCCAGCCTTGCCCCCAGGTGTGCACAGGATTGACATGCATTGGAGCAGCGTGTCTCCACAGTCCTGTGGTTGTGGCACGAATGTCTTCGTTGGTGACCGCTCAGCACTTCAGCTTTGGCTCTGGTTTGCTGGTAATCACGTGGGGGGACTGCTCCCCACCTCACCGCCCCTCGCTGTTAGCGCCTGAACCGATTCCTGGTGCTGATGCTTATTAGTCAGGAGGCGGGGGGCTCTTCATGGTGTGGGGTAACTTTCCTAGAATGAATTCCCAGCTCCTGGAACGCCAAAGCAGAGAGGGGATTAAGGTCTCAGTGCTTTATGCTTCTGGCCACCATCTCTAGTCCTGCGCACGTCCTTGTCTGCAACGTCCTTCTCAGTCGCGGCTCTGGAGATGAAATCCACCGAAGAGAAAGGGGCCGTTTGCTCTCCAGGCTCTCCCTCACCCCCTCACTGCTTCGATCCCTGCTAGGTTCCCGTTTTGCTGGCTTATTTTCCCGTGGAGCCTGAGTTCCCATCTGAGCGTGCAAACGCTGAGTCCGCTCACATCCTGAGATTGGCTGCGGATAGGACTTCCTGCCCATCTCCATCAGGAATCCCCACCTTTGAGGACATCGGTTCTCAAAAAGGCCGGACTCCAGGGGTGCCCCTGCCTTGCTGGAGTTTGAGGAGCTGACCGGGCGTGCGGGCCTCTGCCGCTTCCCAGGGTTTGCAGATCATGCTCGGCCTTAGGGGGTGCTCCTCAGCCTCCCTCGGCCCTCCCCTCCTGCTTTCCGGCCTCTTGGGCCCTGGCCCTGGGTCCTCTGTGGCTCTGCTTCCCCAGAGAGTAAACCTTCTGTCTCCCAAGGGGTAGAGAAGGGAGCGGGGGCCATCCAGTCTGCGATCGCCCCGTTGTCAGCCCCTCTGAGGGCACCTGTCTGCCTGTGTCCTGCCCTTTGCAGGTCACACTTCCCGGCCCTTTGCCCAGGTCTGTCAGCTAATGAGGAAGGGAGCCGAAGCCTGTAACCAGGCCCCTGGCTCCAGCCGGAGAGGCTTTTCCACCAAAGCACCAACGCTCCGCTTGGCACATGCGCTCTGCTGGACAGGGGAGGGGGCTCCAGCCTGACTCCGTGTCTGCATTGTGACCCCTGCACGTCCTTCCCCTGAGCTGTGCCCCGGCTTCCTTCTGTCCTCTCTCACCATCCTGCAAGGGCGGGTGCTTGGTCAGTTTCATGTGGACACAGAGGTCGAGGCCAGGGGAGGAGGAGGAGGAGGGGTTGCATGGGGGATAGGCCTGGTCTTGCTGAGGTCACCAGGCTTCCCCCGATGTCAGGAAGCTGGTGTGGCAGAGAGTCGGAGAGACAAGGGTCCCAGCCCTCTCGGGATTCCGGAAGCATCTGCCCATGGCGGGCAGCGTGCTCCTGGGGAAACAGAGGCCCTCTCGGCCCCGAGGAGAGGAACAGAGGGCCGTGCATGTGTGTGTGTTCTATGCACACATGGAAGGCATGACGCCCTGTCCTCATCTGTTGCCAGGACCCGAGGCGGAACAGGAACCAGGCCCCTCGGCCCCATCGGCCCCCAGCGTAAGGGCTCCCCCGGGGTTTCCAGCTTGAGGGACCTGGCCCCCCTCCTGTGGTCCTTCCTCTGCCCGCTTTCTTCCTCTGTCCCTCCCTTCCTTCTAAGGAAACATTTCCAACACACAGAAAAGTCTGGAGAATAACATCATGACCCCCCACCCCACACCCACCATCAACATGGAACACATATGATTTTTGGTCTTATTTGCTTTACATTTAAAACAGTTGAGATGAAGAAATCATCACAGAGATAGCTGAAGCTACGATGCATCTGAGCCAAAACAGGACTCTGGTCTCATAAGTCCTCGAGGTGGGATCAGAAAATATCAGACTGTTTCCAATTGATTTAACCGTGTGTCAGCCCAAAGCTTAAGAATATTTATCGGAATAGAGAAATGTTACCGGACAGGGTAAGACCCACCACGTGGCCTCCAGTCCAAGGTTGTGAGGCATAAAAAGGAGCCGGAAGACTGATCATAAGGACAGGAGATTCGTCCCCAAACCAATCGGAGCCGGCCGCTGTGGGTTTACTGTGGCGAGGGTTCAGCCTTGTGATCCGGGAAAGGACCTCACCGAAACGCAGGACTTCACGAAACGTGCGACTTCCGATCAGTGAAAAGCATGGTTTCCAGCATGGAAAGACCAGCCACGCACTGGGGGAAATATTTTTCCCAAGTATGAGTCTGTCAAGGAAGTTGTGTCCAGAACATAGAGGAACACTCAAAATTCAATGAGAATGAAAAGAAACAACTCAATAAAAAATGGGGAAAGATGGGCAGGGATTCATCACAGAAGAACAGCAGCTAGGCACAGGGACGAGCATCAGCCACGTTCCTTGTCGAAGAAATTCCAGTAACAACCACCCTGAGAGCACCAGTTTTCATTCCTTCATTCCTGGAAGGGTGGGTGGGTCATGTGTTGAGGGTAAGATGTTTTGTTTAGGGGAGCTTTGATCTGGGGATGGTTGTGCACTCACGGAGAGGCTGGGAGCATGTGGCAGAGCTCCCTGCACCCGTGGCCGCCTCCCCTGTGGCCTCCGTCACCGGCTGCCCCGCTCACAGCCGAGGAGTCAGCATCGAGGCGTCTCCATCCAGTAAATCCCGTCCTTCTCCATCGTCAGGCTTTCCCTCCAGCTCCCTTTCCATCCCAGGCTCACACCCCGGGCAGCACGGACACTCTCCGTGGTGCCTCTTCCTCCTTCTGCGTCTCGGGGCTGAGACGGCTTCTCAGCTCTTCCCCCCCCCCCCCCCCCCGTGCGGTGCCCTTGCCGGCATCACGGGGCACAAGGAGGGGCTACGACTCTACGGGTTGGGGACGAAGATCCCGGGAAAGGTGCCACCACCGTCATGTGGCATCCAGGGTGTCAGCGATCATGCTCTGGTGGGTCATCACCCCTCTCTCCCACCTCTCCTTCGGGGTGGGGTCTTAGTTGGTGGCAGCCGACCTAGACGGCCCCTCTCCCCATACACCCCTGGACATTTGTCTGGGACAGAGCACCCTCCTGGAACGGAAGGGATTGACAGCAGAAAGACCCTTTGGACCAGCTGAGTGCGGGCCAAGTCAGGACCCCCGGCGCCTCCGGCCTGCAGTGGGGGCCTCGGATCAGTAGCTCTCTGCCTCCCACCACACTGTAGGACCCCTAGAACTCCCCTGCCACGTCCATTGGGGCACATGGAGGCCAGGCTGCCCCTTGGGGGTCGGGGCAGGAGCATTGTTTCCATTTTGTGGATGGGCCAACTGAGGCTGTCTCCGGGCTTCCTCTTCCTCCCTGAGGCTGTGGGGAGGTGGAGGGAAGAAGCAGGTGGATCGGGGGTGGTAGCTGCCTCGCTGGGGCCCCGAGCAGGAAGCAAAGAGCCCGCATGCCCGTGACCAGCAGCCCTGTTACTGCCGTTACTGTCCTTGTTCTGAACAGCGCTCTGAGGGATCTCGCGGCAGATGGCGGAGAGGGCCCAGCCCAGAGTGGGTCTGCCGAGAGGCCGTCTCCCAGGATGGGGTCCGCGGCGACTGTTTTCCTAAAAGCACAAACTATTTCAGACATAGTGGCCTAATTGAGAAGTGTTTCAATTACTTCCAGGCAGTGAGCATGCCCTGAGCAGTCCCTCGGGCCCTCCTGGATCCCAGAAATCAGTTTCCACCTTCACTTAAAAGCCTAGCAACAGGGAAGACCCTGCACTTCTGCTGCGTAGGCAGAGAATGTCCCTGTAATCCATTTTCTAGAAGCAAAAACAGCCCTCCAGGGCCCCAGGACTGGGCAGGCCTCAGCCTCCCGCTCACATCCACCTCTCCCGGGCAGCCTCGGGGCTGGGGGGACGGTGCAGCCCCGGCTGGGGGCCCAGAAGGGGATGGCTGTGTGTGCAGATAATGGATGGGGTGCACCAGGGCTCTAAGGACTCACGGGGATTTGTGTTAAGGGTAGACGGGAGGAAGGATGGTGCCTTGGAGTGGGGCTGTGGGCGAGCTGCTCTGAGGGGAGGGGCACTGGGTGAAGCAGGACCAGATGCTGCCCTTCGGGTCCTTGAGGTGAGGACTGTGGGCTGGGTCCGGCCGGCTTGGTCCTCACTGGGGACATGCGGTGGTGCCCAGTGACCCTCACAAGCCACGCAGGCAAGTTGCACCTGCTTCAGATGGCAGGTGATCAAATGATTACAGACTCTGTGAAGACAAGTGTGGGGGTCACCCCAGCCCCGCTAACACCTCAGGGGCCCCATGCCCACCCCAGTCAGTCCTGCTTATACCCCACAGCCTGCGTGCGGCTCATCTCCTCTTTCCCTTTCCTTGAGCCAATGAGCCGCCCCACCCCCAAAGGGCCAGGATTGCTGCCCTCGGGGGTGCTCCCTGGATCCCTGAACCCCGTGCTCCCTACACGTCTGCCCGAATCCCCAGTCCTCAGCCTGGCCAGGGCAGCCTGCACTGCGGGGAGCTAGCCTGTGGCCACTACAGGACAGAGTAGAGGGAGGGACGGCCTCCTCCACCCCCCGCCCCTCCCTGCTCTGGGCCCCAGTTTCTTCAGCTTTGGAAGGAGTCAGCTGCCGTAGCCTAGCTGGGAGATCCCTCAGTGCACTAAAATCCAGGGGCCACCTTTGGCAGAGCCGGGGGGGCCGGCTTCACCCTGGCACGGGAGGACCCAGCGCCTGGGGGCCAGCTCCATGCACAGAGCCCATACTCACTCAAGTGGGTTCAGCTGACCTGTTTTCACTAACAAAGGCTGGAAAATGCAAATGAGGTCACCTGGTTTTAAAGCAGGTGATGAGGTAGTTAAGGTCCCCCACTCAGGGGCACGTCCAGCCACCGCATGTTACCAACGTGATGACTCAGGGCTCCAGAAACGGGACTATTTGACTTATCATCATGTTATGCTTTAAACGCCTTCACCAGGTGGGTCTGTCTGGCACACAGCCTCGTGGGGACGATGAACTGAGACACACGCACGCATCACCAAGCGGCTTTGTGTCCTGAGGAAATGCCAGGGGAGGACAACCTACCCGCTCTAAACTCCCAGGGTCGCCCTCACCCACCCATGGGGTTGGAGCAGGGGTCCCGCCCACTGACCAGCGCTGTGTGAAGCTGGCTTAGCGCTATTGCCCTGCAGGGAGGTGTGGGGGGAGGGATGGCCTGCAGGGAGGGGGGAGAGGGGAGATGCCCTGCAGGGAGGCGGTGGCTCAGGGAGGCTGGGAGAGGGTCAGCCATCCTGCGGGGCTGCCTCTGAGCTACCTGGAGGCCTCGGCCGCTGGGGAGTGTGGAGTCCCCTCCATTGGCTGGAAGGTGACGAGGCCCCGGCCCACATGTCACAGACAGGGACCCCCGCCTGCTGCCACCACTCTGGTTCAGCATGCCCGCTCAGCGCACCGCCCCCGACGAGCTGGCTGAGGGGGCATCAGCGTGAAGCTTTGACAAATGTAACGCCTGGCAGGAGCGTCTTGGAAGCAGAAGCTGCTACAAGGTGAAGAGGCGGGTGACCGTGATCCTTAGAGCCGAGTGTTAGCTGTGGATCCTCGCCCCACCCCGTCCATGGCCCCGCCCCCGCGCCGTGGCCCCGCCCCTGCTTCGCGGCCCCGCCCCACCTCATGGTCCCCCCGCCCCTGCTTCATGACTCCACCCCTGCGTCATGGCCCCGCCCCGTGGCCCCGCCCCACCGTGGCCCCGCCCCCGCGCCGTGGCCCTGCCCTGCCTCACGACGCTACCCCTGCTTCGTGGCCCCGCCCCTCCGTCATGGCCCCTCCCCCATGGCCCCGCCCCCGCGCCGTGGCCCTGCCCCTGCTTCACGGCCCCGCCCCTCCTTCATGGCCCCGCCCCCGCTCCGTGGCCCTGCCCCTGCGTCGTGGCCCCTCCCCTCCTCATGGTCCCCCGCCCCTGCATCATGGCTCCGCCCCTGCCTCAAGGCTGTGGCGGGTGACAGTCTCCCCTGAGCCTCAGTTTCTTTGTCGGGAAAACGGGTTCCTAACGCCCAGGACCTAAGTAACGAAGAATGCGCAGCAAACACGCGGCCGAATGAACGAGAGCCGTCATCTTCATTAGTAAGGGTATTTGGTTCATCGAGTGCTTCGCTGATCGCAAAACCGAAAATCGGGGGGAGAGTCTTGCCACATTTTGTCCGTGGTTTCCAGCTGGAGCGTGACTTGCTCACCCTAGCCCGGTCAGCGTCCTCACCCCTGGCGACCCTGGGGAGGGCCCGGCCAGCCCTACCTTCGTCCCACCACGTGGCCGCCCGCTCCTCTCTCCGGGGGTCTCCTGGTGGGGGGCGCAGGGTCCGGGAGGCTCCGGGAGCGCCCACCCACGGCCTGCGCTCCCAGCGAGGCGGTCAGAATCCCCCGTTTGCAGCAGAGGTCTCCGGATGGACGTGTAGCCACGCGGGACCCCGCAGCGCCCGCAGCTCTGGTCCTGGTCCAAGGGGGGTCTGCAGAAGGCAGGGTGCCGGCACACGGAAGGGGGTGGGGGCGGGGGTACCCGCAGGTCACGCCACTAGCACACCTTCCCCTCTCTAGAACGAAAGAAACCTTGCAGGGAGCGGGCAGAAACACGTTGGAAAGACAAGGAAAAGGCGAAGGACCATCTGCTGGCATCTCTGGGTGCTCCCTGCAAGGACGACACTGCCTGGAGCCACGGGCAACAGCTGGGCCTGGGTAAAGCCACCCGCGGGGGGACCCACAGATGGACCCACAGATGGACCCACCTGCCAGGACTCTCGATCTCAGGGTTCTAATTTCGAGCCCTATGTCGGGCATAGAGACTACTTATAAATGAAAAAATCTTAAAAAAAATACAAAGACATTTCTCAGTTTGCTTTTGATTTGGGATCCGTGGCTTGAGTTTATAACTGGAGGCCCTGGCTTACTGCTCTCCTGACCTCTGGTGGCATCTTCATTTCGTAAAATCGTTAAGAGGGTCAGAAGACAAAGAGTGGCCAGGCAGGCGCTGGTGAACGTGGGCAGCCGGTCCCAGAGCCGCATGGCCCTGGAGAGGCCCGGGGCACCCGGCGGGGACGGGGGACTGCTGGGGCGCCTTCCAGGCCCCGTGCGGGGTCAGGAACACCCGCGGGACTCTCCGCAAGGGTCTTCCCACCACGCGCAGCCGCCTCCCTAACGGGTGACTTGAATTCCTGAGGGTCCGAACTGTTATTTGTGAGGACCCCATCCGTGGCTGCACGTCGGGCCAGGCCTCCCTGCACCTGTCAGGGCCGCCTGTGGCGCCGTCTGACTGATTCTGGAAAACCCGAGCTGCGGAAGAAGCAGGATGCTGGTGTGCGGGTCATCATGGTGACAGGCGTGTGGAGCAGGCTCAGGGAGACTCTAGCCCCACCGCGTCTCAGTTCGTACCTGCGCTCTCTTTTCCGGGCTGTTTGCCCTCTGGGTGATGAGTCTCCTGGGGCCGGACGCTTAAAGCCACCAGACTTGCTGCCTGATCTGCAGACAGGGAAGGGCGCCTGCACCTCCCCGCCCCGTGCTCACGACCTCCTGTCCATGCCGTGCCATCTCCCTCTCCTCTCCCGCCACTGGGTCGGGCCTCCTGCCAGCTGAGCAGGGGCAGGAGCTCAGGACACTTTGGGGAAACCGCGTGTGCGCAGGCGTGTGCGTGCGTGTGATGTCTGTGAGCCTGCTGATGTGTTTGCTCACGTGTGAGCCTGGTCACGTGTGCATGTGTGCAGCTGTGCGTGGTCCTTTGCACACGTGCACGTGCGTGTGCGTGTAAGTGCCGGGCCACAAGATCTGGTTAAGTGTGTCGTGTGGACCCATCCCGGCTACCAGGATGCACCTATCTTACCTGGCCTCCGCGGTAGTCCTGGATGTGAGGGAGGGCTGGTTGTGGTGATTTCAAAGGAGGACAATGACATTCAGAAAGCAGTAGCCGCTCAGGGTCGCCAGCCACTGAGTGACGAAACGGGGCACAGACCCGAGTATCCTATTGCTCCAAGTGTCGTCTGGTTTTCACACCCCGCGGACTCTCCGCATCATCTCAGTGTCTCAGGGAGCACGTTGCCACATGGGGGGACCAGCAGGTCCACCCTCCACCTCCAGAAACCAGTGCCACGGTGACATCCCACCTCCCCGCCCCCCAGCGGCGTGGCCGGGGCCACCACCCGGCCCTGGGAACGTGGCTGTTCCAGCGGAGACTTGCAGTCCCTGTCAAACACACACTGGCTTTCTTTTTTTTTTTTTTAAAGATTTTATTTATTTATTCATGAGAGACAGAGAGAGAGAGAGGCAGAGGGAGAAGCAGGCTCCCAAGGAGCAGGGAGCCCGATGCGGGACTCGATCCCAGGACCCTGGGATCATGACCTGAGCTGAAGGCAGACGCTTAACCATCTGAGCCACCCAGGCGCCCCACACACTGGCTTTCAAAGCCTCAGTGTGACGAGGAACGGAAAGGATCTCCTTGGAAGGTCCCTATGGATGACACGGGAGAAGGTGCGGGAGCATGTCGTCCGGAGGTGTCCAGGCGGACGCGGTGGGTGTGTGGAGCCCTGGTCGCTGGGCCGCCCGCTCTTCTTCCCGGGCCCTTCCCCGGCTGGACCGCACACAGCGCCGAGCGCCGAGCGTGCAAGCTGTTTTGCCCGTGTGTGCCCGGCGGCGGCACCGGCTCAGGAAAGGAGACGGAGGGGCCTGGGCAGCTCACACCTATGGGCAAGCTGTAAGATGGGCGAGTGACCCCTGCCCACGTGTGCCCTGGCTTCTTCTGAGGATCAGATAGGCTGACGGGGATATTGTGGGTCCAACTGTGCCCCCAATTCCACATGTCGAAGCCCTAACTCCCGGGACCCCAGAATAAGACTGTTCGGAGGTGGGGTCTTTAAGGAGGGGATCGAGGTAAAACGAGGTCACTAGGGTGGGCTCTACTCCAGCGTGACTGGGGTCCTCATCAGAAGAGGACATCAGGATGCAGACAAGCACAGAAGGACGACCACAAGAGGACCCAGGGAGGAGACGGCCGTCTGCACGCCTAGGACAGGCCTTGGGAGGGACCGGCCCTGCCACGCCTGGATCTCGGACCTCCAGCCTCCAGGACTAAGTAAACTCCCATTGTTTAAGCCCTGCCCCCGCCCCTGCCCTGGTCTGGGGTGTTCTTGTCGGCGGCCTACGCAGACTGATGCACAGCCTCCCCCTCTGTCTCTGCAGCCTCCGCCCTCCCCAGGATGTATTCGTGGACGCGCCTCTTCCTCGGCCTCTCTCCCAGAGGATGATGCAGGCCACACATCCTGCCCTTCGGACCAAGGTCACTTTCAGCACCCCGTGGGAGGCCGGCCCTCCCTCTGGCTCTGGGCAGCCCCAGCCACCGTCCCCGTGCCCCAGAGCCGCGTGTGCCTGTCTCTCGGGGGTCAGGCCCCAGGGCGGGAGCCGCTATGTCTGGGTTCGTGCACCTGCAGATGCAGTAGGTCAGCGCTTCGACCGAACATTCCCGCATCAATGATGGTCGCCTCCGCCCTGTGGGGTGTGAGAAGCCGTACTGTCACCGTCCTTCCGTTCTAGTGTTCGTCATCTCCACTACGATTTCCACTCTGATCCGTGGGGCCTTTAGATGTGTGTAAGGTTTGATGTCCAAACACATGTTGCCTCATTTTTGCGTTGTTCTCAAGAATGGGGCCACTTGAAATCTACTCATTGGGCCAAGCGCTGAACAAGAACGCCTGTGGTCGAGCTGTTGGGAGCGATGTTCTGCAAACGCCCTTGGATGCAGCTGTGAAGTTTGTCGCTCAAATCTTCCACACCCTGCTGACTTGGGGGCCTGCTGCTCCATCCACTAATGAGAGAAGCGGTTTAAACCCTATTATGAGTGCACTTGTCAAATGTCCTCATTTTCTGACATCTACAATTTGGGACTAATTTATCAGACACCCGCGAGATTACAGATGTTTTATCTTTTTTTTTTTTTTTAAAGATTTTATTTATTTATTTGACAGAGAGAGAGAGAGCATGAGCAGGGGGAGAGGCAGAGGGAGAAGCAGACTCCCCGCTGAGCAGGGAGCCCGATGTGGGACTTGATCCCGGGACTCCAGGATCATAACCTGAGCCGAAGGCAGATGCTCAACACCTGAGCCACCCAGGGGCCCCCAGATGTTCTGTCTTGTTGCTAACTTGGACCTTTTATCAAAAACGAATTTCTCTGCTACATACATGTCTACATCTGCTTTCTTCTGCTTGGTATTTGGTGCTGGTCTTTCCATCCTTGGGCTTACTGAGAGTTTTTCTTGCGTCTCTTCATAAAGTCGACACCTGTTAAAAAAGACACAATCTGATGTTGATGTCTTGTGACCGCTCAGCGTGTCCAGCTACGTTTGCTCTGATTACTGGATGCGTGTGTGATTTTATCACCACGGTGGGCATGTTTGCCGGTCTGCTCTGGTTTCTCTTCCCTTCTGCCCTCCCATCTTTTCATGGATTTTCTCTCGTCTTTTCCCAATTCCGTTGTCCTTGCTCCTGTTTGGAAGTTGTAGGCTCTGCGCCTCCTCTCATGGTTGCGTTGGATGCACTCCCGCAGGTGCCTCATTGGATGGTCCCTGCCACCCAGTGTGGTGCCTCCATCCGAGGAACTTACTGCTTATCATCTCTTCCCCATGTCCACGTTCCTGTTGCTTGTCATTAATGTTTGTCACTTTTAGATTTCACCCAGCATTTTGTTGATTCTGTAATTTTGTTAATTCTGTCATTTGTGGTACTTAATCTATTATTCCACTGGAATCAAAATTCAGATTCCTCTTTAATCCCTACATCCAGGGCCTGTCTTGGTTTTTATAGAAAAATCACACGAAATTCTACAAATGTGCATTTCTCTTGGTGGCCACTCACTGGAACTCTAAACAGATGCAAATCTCCCGTGCGTCCCTGAGGTTGAAATTACTCGCTTGGAGAGAGAAGGCTTTATGATGACTGTCACTTTAAGCTGGTCAAGAATTTCACTTGTGATATTCGTATTTTTTACATTTAAATCACTAAGGATGTTGCTGCATGATTATTAATGCCGTTTGTTCAAATCTGGTGAACGTGCAGCTGTATATGCTTGAGTCGTTTGGGTTCGGACTTTTCCAGTAAGTAGACTTGAGACTTACGTCACCGCCGCTCTTCCTGATCGAGGGAGATAAGTTTTCATTGGCATGGTGACACGCGACTTCGACTCTAGCTCCCCCTTCAGGGGAAATCGGGCCCTGGGGGCGACAGCTCCATTTGTCAGTAGAGACTCTGCGGGGAGGAAGGGCAGAGATGCCGCATCTGGTGACCCCGGTTCCGATTCGGGGTGCACATGGGCCTGTGCACCGTCGAGGAGCCATCTGCGCCTTGCTGGACGGCAACCAGAGCCCACACGCTCCGCTCCTGAACGTGCGTCTATGTGCTCCACACTGACATGGGGACATGCGTATCTGCTCAAGCCCCCGGCGTCTGCCCTTCACGCGTCGGTGACCCAGCCCCAGCCAGACTGGCGAGGACAGTGAGGGGAAGCAATGTGGATCGTGTCGCAGGGGCCCAGCCAGGTGCAGACCCCCGTCCGTGAAATCCCAGCAGAGCCCGGCCTGGGCAACGGCTGTCCGAGCACACGGCCCGGACGCTGGTGGACCTCGGGCCCAGGTCCCAGTTCCTGGAGGAGCCAGATCTGATGCACGTTTATGGATGCTGGCATGTGTCCATGGCTTCAGACCGACAGAGTGCCCGAGGTGTCCACCCTCCCTTCTCTTTCCGGTTTCTTCCCACACTCGCGGGGGGCCCTCCCGAACCACAGAGCAGTTTACGGGAGCTGAGTCTGCAAACCCTGTCCTCACTCCCCGGAATGCCCACTCACCCATGTGCCTGAGTCTCCTTTCCAGTTCCCATTTATGGTGCAGCCTGCCCATGTTCCAGAACCTTCCGCCGCTCGTGCCATTCCCACCCCTTCCTCCCCACCCCGCCCCCACTCTGCACCGCCGTGTAGGCACGTTTTGCCCCCCGGGTCCCACAAGCGGCGGGCTTCTTCAGGGCGAGGGCCGTCCCCGAGGCCCATGAAGTCCAGCACCAGCAGCGCCTGTCAGAGGACGTGCTCAGTGGTGTTTGTTTGGTGTGGTTGAATCCGAGTTCTTGCCCCGGAACAGGCATGGTGAATTTGACGGGTCTGTGCTGACGCGCACCCTTAGGCAGGGCTGGAATGCGCGCGGTGGTCAGGCGGGTGGGAGCTCCTGAAGCCGAGCCAGCACCATCTCCTTTGGTGACACCGACCGTCACAGTGGGGCTTTCACACTTTCCAGCCACCAGCCCGGACCCTCCTAAAGCCAGAGAATCGGCGATCGATTGGATCTGTACTTCCTGACACATGCTGGTTCCAGGTCTCCCCGACTTCATGTTCGTGGACACCGACCCCACGGAACTTGAGAACAAAGTGGCGTGAGACGCGGTGACTTTCCCGTGCCGCATTCGTCAAACAGCTGTGTCACGAGGAACCAACGGATGATGAACCGGGAAACTCCCCCCAATAACGTGCGCATGAATTTTAATGGGTGCTGGAAAGCGACGGCAGCTTGCAGGCGCCCTTACAAGCTCACGAGGCATTAACGTCCCATTAAAGATGCATGTCTTCTTTCAGAAACCTCTCGGAAGTGGAGGTTCCTGCTGAGCATGGTGACATCTGCCACCGCGGGACAAGTTCTGTGCAGGACCCATGTGCGTGCGCGGCGGGTGCCTCGCGTCTGGGGGCCACCCCACCCCGGGGAGCACTAATGGCAGATGACTCAAGCTGTGAGAGCAGCAAACACCATCAATGATGGAACGAGCTCAGGTCCATGGGCACAATCCGCTTTGACAGACGCGAGGCATGCAACCAACCGAGAGCGCACCCTGAAAACCACCGACTGGGTCCCTTTACTCCCTGTTGACACCGACACTGTCCTCGCAAGCCTGGAGAAGGCCGTGTGAAGCTCTCTTAGTGCAGACAGTGCCCAGAAATGAATGGCCAGGTCCACGATGTTGGGGACGCAGTGTATTTTCAAGGCTTGAGCCCTAGAAGGGGGGTGAGGAAGCAGAGACCCGCCTGTGGGACAGGGATGGAGGCGACGCTGAAGCTTGAGCAAAAGCCTGCCAACCTCATCCTCACAGTAACAGCAAAGTGTTTAAATCGAGTGAGGGCACGTCCCAAATTTCCCAAGACGATCCTATTGCCCTGGAGTCCCATGTAGCTCTTTATTGATCCTGGTGTTTTTTTGTTTTTTGTTTTTTTTTTAGAGAGAGAGAGAGACCAGGAGCAGGGGGGAGGGGCAGAGGGAGAAGCAGGCTCCCCGCTGAGCAGGGAGCCTGATGCAGGGCTCCATCCCAGGACCCTGAGATCATGACCTGAGCTGAAGGCAGACGCTCAACCCACCGAGCCACCCAGGCGCTCATATTCACCTTGGTTTTTAATTTAATTAATTAATTAATTAATTAATTAATTTTTAAAGATTTTTATATATTTATTTGAGAGAGAGAGAATGAGAGACAGAGAGCATGAGAGGGGGGAGGGTCAGAGGGAGAAGCAGACTCCCTGCCGAGCAGGGAGACCGATGTGGGACTCGATCCCGGGACTCCAGGATCATGACCTGAGCCGAAGGCAGTCGCTTAACCGACTGAGCCACCCAGGCGCCCCTCACCTTGGTTTTTAATTTCAATTGCTTTATTATAAATAAGCATGTCACAACATGCTGGGATAGCTCAGTGGGCCACCCTGTGCGGGTGTGTGGGGATGCAGGATGAAGTCCGAGGTCGGGCAGGACAGACCGCCAGTCTCCATGAGCACAAGTCTGCTGAGAAACCATCCGCTTGTGCCTCAAAAGTTAGCAGTTATTTTAAGAACCATAATGCGCAAAGGTGAGAAATTAAGATGTACGATGTCAGAGGCTGCTTTTAGAAATTGCTTTGAGAGGCATGACTTTTTCGATCAAATGGCTGTCATTGTACATTAATTTTTTCACTTCTATTTCTGGATTTTCTGCCTGTATCAAAAGCAAAGCCATATCTGTTAATATGTGGCCTCCGTTTCCAAAAATAAAACTTCAAAATCAGTTGAACGATGTCAATTTTGTCAGAGTCATTAGATCCTTTAAACTAGAAAATAACTTCATAAAAATTACTTCAATTTCTTCATCTAATTCATGGGGTCAAAAAAAAGCTTTCACAAGTTTATCTCATGGACAATGAAACATCTGACATGATTCTGAATGCTATCCTAGATTTAGTTTAAAAGTCAATGTTGAAGATAAAATGAGTTCTGTGGTGCTCATGTAAACCCATCTTCGTCACGTGCACACCGTGGAAAAATAGTGCCCGCGCTGAATGATGAGACCACAGCCTGGAATGTTCTTACTGGAGCCCATGACCCGTCGTCCAGGAAACGGAGTCTCTGCACAGACTCACGGAGGGAGCGGGTGCAGGTGCGGCTTGGCCCAGCGCCCGCGGCCCACCAGGACTCCCTGCCGATGCATCAACCCAGGCCACGTCAGTGCCCCACGCGGGTGGGAGCAGGACTTGCTGTGATAATGACAGAAAGACCCCAGAACAGAGACAACCGCTAGGGGCAGAGAGGGACGGAGCCAATAAAAGGCGTGAGAACCCGACATAGCGCACGACGCACGTTATGGGGACACATGACAGAAGGTGCCTGTGATGGAGGGGAATGCCACCTTCCCGCCCTGGAGGCTGGGACGTCGTGGAAATGTCAGCGCCCTCCAAATGAATCTGCTGGTTCTCCAATGAGGACACCTGTGGTTAGTGTTTATGGAAAACAAGCCGATTCTAGACTTCCCACGGAAATGTAAAGGGTCGGTAAAAACCAAGACACTTTCGAGGAAGCAGAGCACGTGACACACAGAATAAAAATACTCTAAACGGACTCACATGTATAGGGCCGCTAGATCGATGACAAAAGAGGAAAGGAAATGATTTTTAATACATCACTCTGGATCGATCTTCCATTCTATTGGAAGCTATGCGAGCGATATTGTGGAGCTAATAAGAGTGTTTCTTGCACAGAATAAAGGCGGGGAGCAAGGGTGCTCCTCTCAGGCTGGTCGGGTTACAGGTAAGTTCCCGTCCTTCGTCTTTCCGTGTATTTCGAGATCCACCACACAAGTATGACTTTTTATTTTTAAAAAATTTACATGTTCTCTTTCCGAAAAAGAATGACAATTTTATCATTCACATTTTTTCCCTAACTGATAAAGTTCCATGTGTTTTTTTCTTTTTCTGCCAATCCCCAATTTTTTTGGTGTCTCTGCAGGATACTTGCTGGCATAGAGATTACTTCTGAAATTTGAGTTTAAAATGCATTATGAAACATTCTACATAAATTCTGGAAAGAGAAACTGCATCTCATTCAAATAAACATCCCCATTTCTGTGCTGTAATTCAGAATAATAAAAAAAGTCTCATCATGCAAATGAGAAGAAAATTGCCCCAGGCGTCCAGCCGATGAAAAATAAGTGATGATAAACATCACGATATCCAGCAGAATCGATCGATTGATGTTGTGCACGCAGCTGGGGCTTTACTCTAATATAGCATTGGCAATAAATATTTTGTCTTGTGTCCTTGAAGAGACAGAAAAGAAAGGTGATAATACGAAAATCAGATTTTGACAATTCAGACTCATTCGTTTCTTCTCCGTTGCTGTAAGAGCGCTGAGTGGAGTAATTCAGTGGGGCCAAGATCAAATCCTCAAATGTTGGGGCTTGAATTGCAGCATCGAGATACCTGACTTTCACGGGCCTCCTGTGAGATCCCCCGACAGTCTGGGCATGTGCCGGACAGGCGGGACCCAGGGCTTCCTGAAGAGGGGCGGAACCCAGGGCTCCCCAAAGAAGGGCGGGACCCAGGGGTCCCTGAGGATGAGAGGGACCCAGGGCTCCCTGAAGAGGGGAGGGACCCAGGGGTCCCCGAGGATGAGAGGGACCAGAGCTCCCTAAGAGGGGTGGGACCCAGGGGTCCCCGAGGATGAGAGGGACCCAGGGCTCTCTGAAGAGGGGAGGGATCCAGGGCTCCCCAAAGACGGGTGGGACCCTCGGCTCCCCGAAGCTGGAACTTGACTGGAGGCTTCTTTCCCATGCTCCTGACTGACTCACGGGGGTGAAGGTGAGGCTGCTAAGGGCCCCTTGCAGCTGGAAGGGGCTCACGGGCCAGGTTATTGTGTCTCAGGGGCGCAGCTGAGGTTCCAGGACTCCATGGGGCATGGGGCAGGCGCTCACTCCAACCTCAGGCACTTCTCAGGGCAGACGTGCAAACCAAGAAGGTGGTGGCGGGGGGTGGGCTGCCAAGAGAGGTTTTCCCACCCCTGCCACCAGCTGCTCTGCCCCTCAGACCAGCAGCCCCTCCCCATCTCTCCAGGATGCTCAGGATCACAGGGAACCACATTTCACCACTGCCCGCTGAGGTCCAGGCTGGGGCTGACCCCGGGGCTCTGCTTCTGATGCTAACGCCCAGCCTGCTCTCCCGCACTGCTGAGGCCCCAGCTTGGATCCGCTTCCACCCCGTTTGGGTGCGGGGAGATTTTACCTATTTGGCCTCCAATCCATTCCTGGACAGTGCACGCCAGGGACATGCCCTTCACTCCCACGCAGCCAACGCAGGTCAGATGGGCTAATTCCTTCCCCCCCACCTGCCCGGGGCTGCCTGCCAGGCTCCCCTCCTCCCCCCGCATTGACCTGCGCCCTGGGCCAGCTTGGGGACGCTCCTCCTGGCTTCCACGGGCTGCTCCCCAACCTCATCATCCCTGGCTTGGCTCCCTCCTGAGTCTGCGCCCCAGCACCTAGTCCCCGTGGATTGTCCATCGGTCCAATTACGTGTGCATTTATTGAGCGCCGAGTGCATCATGCCAGGTGAGCCCCGGAGAGGGATGAGGCTCCCCCGGCATATATGGTTAATCGCTGTGTGGCCTGTGACTTTCTGTTTCCGGTAGTGACAATCCCTCGAAGGGCCCTCAGTGGACGCTGGCAGCTGCCGCCGGCATCCCCAGCCGTCCCTGCAACCAGTTCTTAGCACTAAGCTCTCACCCGGGAGATGGGAGGCAGTGAGTGTGCAACCCTCACTCCTGGTCCTCCTGTGTGCCCCTTACTACCCCACCGTGGGCAGGGTCTGCAAAGCCCCATACAGGGTTGGAGAGCAAGAGAGCCATACGGCTCCTGTCACACCTTCCCACTCTACCGCCTCAGCCGGGAGTCGGCACAGAGGACGCGAAGTCCCCAGTGTCTCTGTGCCAATAAAACTTGGTTCACGTTCGCGGAAATCCGAAACCCATGTGATGCTCATGTGCCGGGAACAGTCTTCTCTTTGGATTTTCTTCAACCATCTGAAAACGTAGAAACACTCTTCATTTACAGGGCTGCACAAGACAGGTGGTGGTGGAGTTGGGCCAGGGGCTGTCCTGTGCTGACCCCCAGCCGCACGGCCGACCTTGTGGAGGTCCCGAGGGTGGCCCTGGGCCACTGCTCCAGGAGCCTGCTCAAACCTCATGTCGGAGCCCCCTGCTCAAACCTCACTGCAGCCCCCGGAGCAAACCCTGAGTCCCTTACAGAGTGGGGGCGCTGGATGAGTTCAGTTATGCATCCCATCCCCCAACCCCAAGTCCCCGTGTCACCTCCTTCGCACAGCCCAGTGTGACCCGGCTCCTGACTCCTCTTCAGAGGCCCAATTGTCCCCCCCAACCAGCAGTCCTTCATGTTAGGGCAGAGGTTACCACTTTCTCATCAAGATCTTGGAAAGCAGCGATGCAGAACAGAAGATCCTCGCTCTCCAGCAAGCTGTCCCTGGTCCTCTGGGCAGGACGCCTGCCCCCAGTCGGGGGCTCTGTGCCCGCTCCCATGGGACCCCAGGCTCCAAGGCGGCAGGGCCCGTCGTCCTGCAGTCACGCCCGGAGCTGGAGCGACCAGTGACTGGGCCTCAGGATCAGATGAGACCCGTTGCATGGCACCGGAAGGAGCTGACAACCCTGTCATTCCAGTGGTTGGTTTGACATTCATTCAACGAACCTTCATCGTATGCCTGCTATTACCCATCCTAGGGCCATAAACTGGTGAAGCAAACAAACGTCTCTGCCCTCACAGAGTTTGTGTTCTAGAATCTTCTTCCACATCCTGGCAGGAAAACCTGGCTGCTGGAGGCAGCGAGAGCCTAAGGCGGTCCTCATTCAGTCCCTCACCCGCCCACCCAGCTGCAGAGGAGTTCCGGGCTCAACCCCCTCCCCGGGACACTGTTCGGGTCTCCTTGCAGGGTCCTGGAGTGCCAGCCCGTCGCTCTGTCCCTCCTCCAGCCAACCCCCATCCCTCCCGCCATCCCCCACGCTGGACTGCGTCCCTGCTCCCGCCTGCCTCCTTCCACAACAGATCCTAGTATGATTAACCAGGCAGAGTGCAGTCAGCCGCCAAAGCCCTCCCCGTGCAGTGCTGCACCCCTGCTCCCCGCTTTGTCCTCGCTGTGTGGGCAGACATCTGGGCAGACCCCAGCGTTTGTGGTTGGTGACGGCCACCCTGCAAGACCCTGTGAGTTATTTCCCTTCCAATGCTGGGGCTTCTCAGAAATTCACTCCTGCAGAGCTCCGAGAGCTCTGTTTTTCCTTGGTTGATAATAAATACTGAACTTATTTAAATCAAATCAAACTGTGTGAATGTGTATGGAGCTTCATTAGTGCCCAGGTGACTTCCTAGGATGGTGGGAGCTGAGAAGATAAATAAGTCGTGGTTACTGATCTCAGAAGACTAGCAGCCAGGCTGCCAGCTGGTTACTCAGGGACTAGTAATAATGCAAAGGCAACAGTGACAGGTGGTGCCTGGAGCCAGGCTGATGGGAGTGTGTCTGCACACAGGAGATGAGGAGCGCCATCTCTGCACCAACGGACCCCGTGTGGTTCTCAGAGGTTCCCAGCATGTCTCGGGGCCAGGTCTGGAGGAGCCATGGGGCAGAATGTACATTTGGAAAAGCACATATCCTTCTGATTATAAGAATAGAAAATAAAGGGAAAAAAATCTGAGGAATAACATTTAAACTGTCGATAATACTTCTACCCAGAGATAACCATAGTTACCAGTTTCCTAGAAATTTTATGTAATGTGTAGAATTTTCACATATTGAAGCCTACCCTAAAGCAGAACCTTACCGACCACACGGTATGCGTGGCTGGTGTGCCACAGTGCCTTTGCACATCCATCTGCTGTTGGGCATTTACATTGTTGAATTTTATTCCTACAACTCACACTTGTGAGAACTTCCTCCTACAGGAACATTTCCCCTTGCTTTCTCTATCTCCTCGAATAGACTCCCAGGAGTGGGATTACCTATCAAAGTTTACAGTCATGGCAAAGCTCTTTTCCATATTGTACTTGCTTCCCACGAAGGGAATGCTACGTTCCTCCTCCAAACAGGTGTGGAGGACCCTTCTCATTGTAATCACCAGTGTTGAACATCAGCACCTGCATGTGTGTGTGTGTGAAAGCATGTGCATGTGAGTTCCTGAGTGTGTGTGTGTTTGTGAATGTGTACATGTGAGCATGCGTGTATGCATGTGTGAGAGTGTGTGCATGAGTGTGCGTGCATGTGAGCACGTGCATGCAAGCATGTGCATGTGATCATGTGTGGGTGACTGTGCACGTGTGTGGGAACATGTATGGGTGTGCATGTGTGTGAGTGTGCGTGTGCGTGTGAATGTGTACATGTGAGCATGCGTGTATGCATGTGTGAGAGCATGTGCATGAGTGTGCGTGCATGTGAGCACGTGCGTGCAAGCATGTGCATGTGATCATGTGTGGGTGACTGTGCACGTGTGTGGGAACATGTATGGGTATGCATGTGTGTGAGTGTGTGTGTGAGTGTGTGCATGTGTGTGAGCATGTGAGCGTGTGCATGTGAGCATGTGCACGTGTGAGTGTGCATGAGTGTGTGCATGTCCATGCGTGTGCGCGAGTGTGTGCGTGTGAGTGCATGGGAATGTGTGTGCAAGCATGTGCATGAATGTGTGCATGAGTGTGTGCATGTGGGTGTGAGCATGTGAGCATGTCTGAGTGTGTGCATGTGTGCGTGTGTGAGTATGTGAGCATGTGCATGTGAGTGTGTGCACGCGTGAGAGAGCATGTGCACATGACTTTGCACAAGTGTGTGCATGTGCATGCATATGAGCATGTGCATGAGTGTGTGCGTGCACATGAGCGTGTGCATCCGAGTGTGTACATGTGAGCATGTGCATGTGAGTGTGTGCATGAGCGTATGAGTGAGGAAAGATGAGTTGCAGGAAAGTGGAAACATGACCCAGCTCTGCAGAGACCACTGCTGACTGAGCTGCTCTGTGCTTCTGTCCCACCGCAAAGTACGCCTCCCCTCTCTCCGCCGGTTCGTCACAGTCACATGACGCCAACGCCGCTGGTATAAAGGTGAGGACTTGGCTCACTCACATCTCGCACCTCTACCTCCTCCTTGCTGCTCCCGAAGTTTGGTAGAAATAGCGTAGCTCGTGTTAGCAATCTGATCTCGCCTGCTCACCCCGACCCGCGTGTCCTTTGCCTTCCTCCTCCCCCGCGTCTCTGGACTCAACTCCGCTCTGCTGTCACCTTCGTGGGGTCTCAGTTGGTAACATGACAGTCTTTTCTGTAACTGAGTTGAGTGCTGCGTGCGTTATTTCTAATAGGTTATGACATTTAAAAACCAGGCAGCAAGTACCTGTAGATCAACACGGTCAAGGAAATTTGAACTTTAAAACCCTCTCTGTTCCTGCGACAGAAAAAACAAGAGGGAAAGTAAGAAGAACGAGTAAGAGGGAGAGTAAGAAGAGGAAGAGTAAGAAGAACGAGCCAAAATACAAGATGTGTGTATCTCTGTCGACAAGGAGAGAGCACGATGGGATTTCTAGTGGCTGCTGAATCCGTGGGTCACTGGGCTCCAGTCGGGGAGGAGCCGGGCCGGCCGGGGCTCAGCCTCCCTCTGATTGTGGGTGAGAAGGGGCTCCACCAAGCTCCCGGGGCCTGTGTTGGGGGACGTGACACCACCTGCCCGCAGGGAGCCATGTTGTTACCAGGAACTGCGGGCCGTGGGGACTGGGGGACCAGCTGGCGGCCAGAACCACGAGATCCCCACGTGGGCTGGAGGAGGCGGCTGAGGGCAGGTGTTCACAGAAGGAGAGAGAAAAACACCCGCCCTCACCAACTGTGCCTGAAAACCCAAATTCCAAAGCATGTGAAGGGACCAACCGTCACAAATGTGGCAGCAAGTGCTTTAAAATACAGGCCTCGGGGTGTTTGGCGTCCAGATGGGCTCTCTCTTCTCACACTCACCGGTTGTGCAAAATCAGGCCATGCTGCAAT
Organism: Mirounga angustirostris; assembly: GCF_029215605.1. Lineage (NCBI taxonomy): Eukaryota > Metazoa > Chordata > Mammalia > Carnivora > Phocidae > Mirounga > Mirounga angustirostris. Next base: position 104,887,710 of record NW_026991720.1, on the reverse strand, counting down.
TCGCGCTGTACATTCTGTTCTTCCCAGTGATGACATTCTAGTACATGTTGGGGCTGAACTGTGTCCCCCCAGGACCCACATGTGGAAGCCCTAGCCCCTCGGACCTCAGAGTGTGGCTGTGTTTGGAAATGGGGTCAGTGATTGAGGTAAAATGAGGTCACTAGGGTGGGCTGTCATTCCACAGGACGGGTGTCCTTGTGGGAAGGGAACATCAGGACACAGACCCGCACAGAGGACAGCCACGTGAGGACACAGGGAGGAGATGGGCCCAGAAGAGGCCTCAGGAGCCCAGCCCAGCCATGTCTGGATCTTGGGTGTCCACCTCCAGGACGTGAGGAGTGACTGTCTTGGATCGTGCACAGACCTGGTGTTCTGTTACTGTGGCCCCCGATGACTGCTGTGGTCTGGATGTCTCCCCTGGAGACTTTGCTCATGTTCTGGAAGCAGAGTGGTGTGCTTTCGTCCCGAGAACCTGCCCTCCCCACCTGCCCCAGGAACTGGGAGAGGTGGCCTGGGACACGTGGGGACATGGCCAAGGGCAGCCGAGAGCCTCGGGTCCTTGCTTTCTCTCCTTGGCTTTTCTTCTGTTGCTACAGCACATTTTCAAGTCACTTCCACGAAAGGTGTAAACCCAGATACTTCTGGAAGCTTCTGTGCGTCTGGTGGTCCCATGGCGGGCCCTCGGCGTGGCTCCTGCCTGGGTACAGAGCTTGGGCTGGGCCTCCCTGGGAGTCTGGAATTTCTGGCGACCCCTCGCATGCCTGCTCGGTTCTGGTCCCTCTGCCGGTGACCTGCTTATTTTCTGTGGCAGCTCCTAGAATTCTGCCTTTATCCTTGGCATCCGCCCAGTCTAACAAGAGGCTGGCTTGGTGGGCCCGTTCCCATCAGTGCGGTCACCTCCTGGTGGCCTCCAGGACTGAAGCTTCTCCGTGTTATTTCAGGGGTGGACCAGAAACCCTTTCCTGTCCAGCACCGACTTTCCATCTGGCTTCAGCCTCTCCTACTCTCTGTACCGGCTCTCAGCCCCGTTTTTCCCCAAACAGTTGGTTTTGTTTCTGAAAGGTCGCTCTTGTTCTCCGAGTGTCCCTTTCTCGTGGTATCCGATTTTTATGTTTGTTCTATCTTCCTGAATAGCTCTGAAAACACAAACTCAAATACTCTGGAAAGAGCCCTTCTGTTGCAGAACAGTTGACTCTTCTGAGGAGGTGGGTGTTGGTGGGTCTCTCTTGGCTTTGCCCTCGTGCTGTGGGCTCTCCCCTGGGGTTGCCTCCTGGGCCCGGGGTGGCCTCTTTTGGGCCCTGATGGCGGGGGCCCATCTTCCAGAAGCTCTGGAGCTCCCCACCAGCTCCATTCTTCAGAGGGAGCCCTCTGGTTCTGCCTTTTGGTGAGTGGCTTGTGCAGGCCCATCCCGTCAGAGTGACCGGGTGACAGGGCAGGGAGACGTCGAGGGGCCTGACCGCACACCGGAGCTGGCGCTGGTCCTGGGTGTCTCCGCCATCCCACACCCAGCCTCACTATTTGTGCTGCCCTTGACCTCAGTGCACTGCCCTTGACCTCAGCACATTGACCCTGAGCTCAGCGCCCTTGGGCAGACCTCCGGGTGCTCCTGCCTGTGACTTTCCTCGCTCTGTTCCCGCGTCCACACATGCCTGTCTGCCTGCCTCAGGTTGCCCACTCGCCTGGGCGCACCTTTCCCTCCTTCTTTGTGCTGTGTGTGCGTTCTTTTCTGTGCTTCTAAGGGGCCATTCAGTGTGGTCTCCAGAGGAATGAAGCGAAGACAATATCATCGGCTTTTACTGCTACAGGTAGAGATGATAAGAAGGCATCTCTTCGGGGCATTTCTTGGCTTACTTTTCTTCCGAGATGTGCTAGTCACTCGTATTCCCTTGGGACATGGCTCTTTGCATCCTCGACAAATATTTCGGTCTTCATGTTTTTCTTGACTTATATGAGCTCTTTATATATAAAAAGTTGTTCACCCCTGTTGTAATTTTTGCTTAATGGTGTTCACAGTGTGACTTAGGAATATGAAGGAGAGTAAAACCATGGCGAAAACTGCATCCTGACAAGTCCCCGCCTTATTTGTGCCTTAGCTAGGATCCCAAAGCCGATCATGGATCCCCTTGAATTTAACCCGGACATCTCCTGCACACCATATTGAGAGCCCCCAGAGTAGGACAGAAGCCAGGTGGATCCTGGGGAGTCCGGGTTGCCCGAGGAGAATGTCATATGTTCCCTGTAATTACTTGTGACTTGAAAATTTGATGTTTTTATATTTGTTAGAATCAGGTGGTGCCAGTCTGGTTCAAGAAAAAGCCACTTGATGGCATTCCATGTGGTTGCATATGGGCTAATTACATAAATCGGCTATTTGTGTTCCAAATTGAGCTTTGAAAGCTGTTCTGACTCCTTCAATTGTTCCCCACAAGCAAACAGAATTATGCCCAGAAAGCCAAACTGCCTAAAATACTCAAGAAGTCACCAGATCATGATGGTTGGCTTTCTGCCCCAAGAGTCCACTCCTGAGTGTCGTCATCCTGTCCGTCAAGTGGGTTTGTACCACCTCCCTCCCAGAGTTACCAGGCAGATCCACCCAGGCGGCCTCCGCATCTGTCAGCTCGGGCATCCATCACAAAGCACCACAGACACGGCCTGAACAACACACATGTACTCTGCTTGTCCTGGAGGCTGGAGGTCCAAGATCCAGGTGTGGCAGGGCTGGCCCCTCCCGAGGCCTCTCCTGGGCATGCAGATGGCCGTCTCCTCCCTGTGTCCTCGTGAGGTCGTCCCTCCGCGTGTCTGAGTCCTAACCTCTTCTTATAAGGACCCCAGTCACATTGGAGTAGAGCCTATCCTAGTGACCTTGCTTTATTTCAATCACCTCTTTAAAGACTCCTCTCCAAGTACAGACCTGTTCTGAGGTCTTGGGGGTGGGAGGAGACACAATCCAGCCCACCTCACCTGTGTGTGCCTACTGGGATTTGGTGTGCAGTGTGTGCCCCCTACCTGTCTGCAGATATTTGGAAAGTGTCCCTTAAAGGGGTGATGTAAGGGACACAGATGATCCTGGTCCCTCTCCCAAGAACTAGTGATCACTAGAACAATGGCTGCTGTTGGGCCCAGGAGCCAGGCCTGTGGCATCTGGCTACATGGTCCCCCCCTTCTTCATAATGCTTGGCATCAAAATTTGCTGATGATAAATCATCATGGCGGCCATGGTGGCCTTTGAAGCAAATTTCCCCGATCTTCCCTAAAACAGCAGTAGGCTGGTGACCATGGAGGACGATGTCATTGACTCATGAAATTTTATAAGCAGATGGCTTGTAAAGTCCTCAGGACGTAAAGCTCTCCAGCTTGAGGTGGGAGGTGATCCGATGTGTTGGTCCACACGCTTAGACGGAGTGGGGCCTCCTGCGCACCCAGCTCATCGTTCGGCTCCCCGAAGCCTCGTTCATCTGGTCTGTGTTGTGGGAAACTCTTGCTGTGTTGGCTGCCATGAGACTCACAACACAACCGTTCTCAAGAAGGAATTCTGGCCTCCACTCCCCGTCATCTTGCCGTGTGACCTCAGGGGAGTCCCCTGCAGCACGAGCCTTGGTGTTCCCATCTGGAAAATGGGGATGTTGGCCTCTGAGGGCTTTTGGGTTTCCTGGGTCAGGAGAGAGGCGTTTGCGCCAGTCCTCCGTCGGTCCCTCCTACCTGCATCCCTGCCCCTCCCCCGCAGGCAGAAGCGGGGCTGGGGGTGATGCTGGGTCTCACGACAGGATAGGTCCCCTTCCTATCAGGAGCTTGGCCTTAAAACTTTGAAATCATTGGGGAAACTCCTTTTGAATGAATGACTTTACTTCCTTTCCAATTTTATTTAGTGGGAAGGGAATACTTTTCCTGATGCATCTAGAACTAGGTTTTAGAAGGGTCTGTCTACTCCACCTACAAACGGGAAATCCTGATTTTTCCTAGAAAAGCAGCATTCTGTACCTGACAACATGAGAGCAGGATTGCTAGATCATGTGATTGTTCTAATGTTAACTATTTGAAGACCCTCCATACTGTTTGCCAAAGTGGCTGCACCAGCCTGCATTCCCACCAACAGGGCACGAGGGGTCCCCTTTCTCTGCATCCTCGCCGGCACCTGCTGTTTCTTGTCTTGTTGATTTTAGCCATTCCGACAGGTGTGAGGTGGTATCTCATTGTGGTTTTGATGTGCATTTCCCTGATGATGAGTGATGTGGAGCATCTTTTCATGTGTCTGTTGGCATCTGGATGTCTTCTTTGGAATAAATGTCTTTCTAGGTACTTTGCCCATTTTTAAATGTTTTCTGTTTGTTTGTTTGTTTGCTATTGAATTATATAATTTCCTTATATATTCTAGATATTGTCCTCTTATTAGATGTACGGTTTGCAAATATTCTCGCCTCTTCCACAGCCTGCCTTTTCATTCTGTTCCCTTCGCTGTGCAGAAGCTTTTTCGTGTGATGTTGTCCCACTTGTTTATTTTTGCTTTCGTTGCCTTTGCTTTTGGTGTCGAATCCAAGAAATCATGGCCAAGACCGATGGCGAGGCGTTTTTCCCGATATGTTCTTCTAGGAGTTTTATGGTTCCAGGTTTCACGTTCAAGTCTTTAATCCATTTTGAATTGATTTTTGTGTTTGTTATAGCGTCCTTCACAATCGATCAAGATGTGGAAACAGCCTGAGTGTCTGTAGACAGGTGGATGGATAAGGAGACTGTGATTTATATACTAAATATCATAGAAAAAATACATATGATGGAGTATATATATCCATAAAAAGAAGGAACTGCTGTCATTTGCAACAACGTGGATGAACCCGGGGGGCATTACCCTGAGTGTAATAAGCCAGACAGAGAAGGGTAAACCCTGTGTGGTATCACTCCTATGTAGGATCTAAATAAAACAGTGGAACTAACAGAAGTAGAGTGTAATTGTGGTTGCCTGGGGCTGGGGGCGGTGGGGGGGACATTGGTCACAGGAGACCGACCTCCAGCCACGAGGTAAGTGTGGGGAGTGACCGTGCAGCCCGGCGACCTGGCTAGCAGCATAAGCTACATACTGGAAATGGCAGAGAGACTCGATCTGAGATGTTCGCATCAAAAGAAAATAAAAGGAAACTAGGAGAGGTGACGTGTTAATTAACTCGCTTGTTGCGATTATTTCAGTGTGTGTGTCTATCAAATCATCAGAGTGCACCTTGACATAGATTACAGTTTTGTCAATTACACCTCAATAACGCTGGAAAAAACAGCAAAGTCAGCAGACACTCAAACTTCATCACTTTCTAGTTATTTTATTACATCTTACTATTTTCTCGAGGTTGCATCTGTGTGGTGGACATACTCTTCAAGGGCGCATGATGTGCATTCCTTTATTGCTGTTATTTTTCTGAGAAGTGGTTGTTAAGCTTTTACTAGCACACGACTGATTATACTCTTAAAACGCCTTAGGTCGCTTTCTTGCTTGGGAATTGTCCTTGGCCTTTCCCTGCTAAGAGGGGAGACGTTAATCTCAGTGGATCATCCAGGAATCGGTCTGTGTTGGCTCTAACTTCCTGCCCTCCACTACCATCCCTAAATGTCTTCTTCCTCGGGTATACATTCATTCCAGTCCCATGAAACTCTGATTGACGATAACTTCCAACTCCGACCCCCCACTCAGGGGCGAATTGCCAAAGTACAGTTGCTACTCTCTTAAGTTGGATATTAAGAACATGTGTGTGGGTGCCACGTGGTGAGGGTTAATTTTATGTCAGTGGGCTAGGCTATGATGCCCAGTTTTTTGGTCAAACAAATGTTGCTGTGAAGATATTTTTTAGATGTGGTTAACATTTACATAATGTACTCCAACCTTGAGTAAAGCAACTAACTGTCTGCGATGTGGGTGGGCCTTGTCCAGTCAGGTGAAGGTGCTCAGAGCACAGACTGGGGTTTCCTGCAGAAGAAGTCCTGCCTGAGGTTCCAGCTCGCTGACCTGCTCTGCAGACTCGGGTGGCCCTATCCTCACATGAGCCAGTTCCTTAAATTCTCTCTCTTGCTGCCAACATCCTGTTAGTTCTGCTTCTCTGGAGAACCCTGACAAATACATCAAGCAGAGATCATTGAGCTAAAACACAAAGAAAAAGATGAAGGAAGGAAGAGGCAGAACTGCTGGGCAGTGCCAGATGTGTGATGTGTGTGGACCTGGAATACCAAAAACGCAGAATTCCATCGCTGGAGAAATAATCCTTTAAAAAGGAAGGAGAAGTAAGTAATTTTTTTTTTTAGATTTTATTTATTTATTTGACAGAGAGAGACAGAGATAGTGAGAGAGAGCGCAAGTGGGGAGGAGAGGGAGAAGCAGGCTCCCCGCAGAGCAAGGAGCTTGGTGCCAGACTCGACCCCAGGACCCCGGGATCATGACCTGAGCCGAAGGCAGATGCTTAACCGACTGAGCCACCCAGGCGCCCAGAAGCAAGTAATTTCTAAGACAAAACTGAGGGAACTCATTGCCACCAGCCACGCCACAGGAGAGTGTCAGAAGGGATTCTCCAGGTAGAAGGGAAGTCACATAGAGCAGACGCTCGCCTCCTCACGGTGATGAGAAGGCTGCTGGACAGGGTGTGGTTGAAGGAGAGACACAGCCTTTACTGGTCTTGCTCTTAGTTGATCTGAAGAGTCATTATTTTTCAAACCAATAGCAACAAGGTATAGGGTGACTAAGTGGAAGAAATGATAACAAGGCAAAGGGACAGTTTGGGGACAGGCAGCACCTCTGTGCGTGTGGAGCGGTAGGGTATCACCTCAAAGGTCAGCTAGGATTAGTTAAAACTGTACAGTGTAATCTCTAAGACAACAACTAAAATCCTAAAAAGATGTATAAATGTTATGCTAAGAAAATACAACACCCAATCATATAAAATGCTCAATCAAACCCACAAACACACCAAAAGAAGGGGAAAAAAGAGCAAATAAACAAATAATATGAATAGAAAACTGTTACGAAGGTAGTAGATGTCAATCCAACCATGTCGATAATCACTTTGACTGGGACAATTAAGAGCCAGATTCACAGGGTGAACCGCCAGAACCCAACAGTATGCTGTCTACAATGAGCCCATGTTGAATGTAGATATTTAGGTAGATTTAAAGAAAGACACGGAGAAAGAACTGCCATGTTGCTAGTCAGAGACGAATCAAAAGAAAGTTGGAGGAACTGTATTAATTTCAGACAACATTGACTTCAGAGCAAGAAAGAGGATCAGGGATGAAGAGCAACATAAGGATAAAGGGGCTGATTCTCCCAGAAGCCACAGTAGCACCAAACACATATGCACCTAACAACCTGTGAAAAGTACATCAAAACACATAAGTCAAACAGAACTGCGTGGAGAGGCCTGCACACCCACACCTGCAGTTGGAGACTCGACGCCCTCTGTCAGTAAGTGACGCACCAGGCAGACCAAGGTGCATTCAGTGCAGATGACCTGCAGAACAGTAGTGATCACCTGGGTCCAGGGGACACCTATGGAGTTCTCCACCCAACAGCAGAACATGCGGAGCATTCACCACGACAGACCGCATTATGGGGCCATACAACACACCTTAGCCAATTTAAAAGAATATAAATCATACAAAGTATGTGCTCAGACAACAGAGGAATTAAACTTGAAGTGAATAACAGGACGATGGATGGAAAATCCCCGAATATATGGAGAGTAAGGAACACACTTCTAAATAATCCATAAATCAAAGAAGACTCCAGAGAAACTGCAGAATATTTCAAACCAAATGAAAATGAGAAGTATCAAAATTTGTTGGAAGCAGAGAGAACAGTGCTTACTATGAAATTTTTCATACAGAAGAGAAGAAAAATCTTAAATCAATAATCTGAGCTATAAGAACCAAGCTCAAGAACCTACAAAAGAAGAGCAAAATAAATTGAGAGCCAGCAGAAGGAAGGAAGTAGAAAAGACAAGAAGAGAAGTCAGTGAAATTAAAACTACAAAAGCAACAGGGAAGACACCCCTCACATCCACACACACACACACACACACACACACACACACGTGCACACACAAACCCCTGAACATCCTGCTCTCCTCCGGCCTTCCAAGAGCTGGGGTTCCTCACCGTCCTCTCGCATCTCCCCTTCCCACCAGGGGGAGGCTCTGCTTGGAAGGATCAGGGTATTCTCTATCCTCTGGGAGCTGGGGGGATGGCCATGTCCTCTAGGCCGGGCTCGGGATGTGCAGAACTCACAAACAAGCCGGCCTCCTCCTCGTGGGTATTCACATGTCACTAGGGGCATTTTCCACATCAACTCCAAACCTCGACTCCTTTTCTGTTAAATCCACTGGGTAGAGACTCTAATTTCACCTCCCTAACCCCTCCCATCCCGGGTGCTGTGGGTCCACAAAGCCCAGATTTCAGAAACACAGGAGGGATCACCGGCCCGTAGCTCAAGCGCTTCCCGCTGACCTGAGCACCGTCCAGGAAGACGTGTGGTGGGACTGCCATTTCCGGCTGGGCACCGAGTGGGGGCCTTCCCCACGTCCCTTCCATCTCAGAGGCAGGACACCTAGCTCTGGGGTGTGCCAGGCTGCGCCGTCTCGCTGGCCCACACCCGTCCCCCACCTCGCAGGACACAGAGCGACCTCGCCTTCCGTCTGGCGGCCGCTGTGAAGTCAGCCACGTCCCTTAGTCTCACCTTTGTTTTTACTTTTTGTTATGAAATTGTCCAGACGTGCATTGCCGTGACTATTCATTGGCCCCTCATGCCCTCATCACGTAGATTTCTTTGTTAGCGTGCTATTCTCTGCTACATGAAGCGCGTCACACACGGTGGCAGCCGCCCACCTTGCTTTGGCGTTGTCCCCTCAAAATTAAGGACATTTCCTATCATCCCAATCCATTGTCACACCTGATAAAGTTAACAATGGTGTGGAGTATATGGTTTGCGCAGATCAAGGACAGAGTTTGGATTTTGTGTTTCTGACATCCTTCTTCATCACCGTGACTTGTTGGCAGGCTGGTCGGTCCCCAAGGCGCACTGTCCTGACCCCTGTGTTTCCTGTAGACCGGGAGGGTCTCCCAAGGCCCTGGGGCGGCTCTGGGGGAGCAGGTCAGGCAGGAAGGCTGCATGGGGATGCCCGGACGCCTGGCTATTGCTGGAGCTGAAGCAGCTGTCTGGGCTCGGGAGCTGAGACGTGCAGGTACGCGTCTGGAACCCCAGGCGCCCCCTGCCTCAGCGCCCCTGGCTGAGCCTCACCTGGGTCAGGTGCTCATCAGGGGACAGGAAGGGCGATCTTCTCATCAGCCGCCTCTGGTTATGGTCTGGCCTCATTCTGAACAGAAGGATTTTTTTGTCCTCTAGGCAGGTGAGGTGGGCGCTTCATTGTTCCCCGCTGAGCCGTGTGTTTCCAGAGGAAGCAGTGGGAATAACTCTTGTTTCCAACACAGACAAATTAGGGCCGCTTTTGTTCTCTTTCTTTCTCTCTGAGAGTTACTATGGACTCATGGATTTTATACAGACAGCACGTGTCTGAGTCAACCAGTCGTTTTTCTTGCTGACGTCCTGGTCGTCCCTGCTTCGATCAGTGGGAGCCCTGTGAAGCTCACTTCTGCATCCTTAGTCCTCATTTGGGATTTGTCACGTCGGACACTTTTGGGGAGCAAATCTTAAGACTTTGCATTTATTCCAATTAGACATGATCTGTTGTTCAAGGCTGTTAAGGTAGCGTTTTCGGTCCAGGGCAAGTGCCGTGGCCCACGCCCCACACCCTCCAGCCGATGGCACCTACCATCTCGGTGAGCGGCTTCACAGCAGCCCCACAGGGGACACATGTCCGCTCACCCCGATGGGGCACCTCGGGGTCCGTGGCACCATTCGCCTTCAGCCTCATGGAGCGTGAGATTTCCCCGTGGGCTGGAGGAATTTCCTCCTGGCCGGCATGAGGAGCTGCAGTGAGGGGGTCCAGGTGAGTCCTAGCCAAGGGAATTATAAGCCAATGTCACACCAGAGTCACCCCCGTGTCCCCCGGGAGTGATGGGTTAGGTGTGTGGCCCAGGAGCCTGGGGGACAGGCTGTGGCCAGGCTGCCCGTAATGGGGGTCCGGGGCAGTGCCGCTGGTGGGCTGCTCGGCATCACTGCGACCCCGTGTGACAGGGACGGCAAAGAAGCAGGAGCGGGAAGATGGTGGACGCGCTGGTGTGTGGGCCGCGATGTGGAGGCGGAAGCACGCACCATGCACCAGGCCCCGAAGCCTCGTCCTCCACTTCCAAGGGAGGAGACGGGGGCCCAGGCAGGAGGGAGAGGTGGGGCCCACACCTGCCACCTGCTCTGACCCTCCCCATGGAGCCAGAGCCCGCGGGGTGGCCGCCATACAGGGAGCTCTTTCTGCGGTCACCCCCCAGCACCGTGACGAGGGGGGCGCTGTTTCTGCAAGTTACACCCAGAAGCACCTGCACTGAAGTCTGCGAGTGCATGCTGTCACCCGGTGTCTGCATGCCATCACCCAGTGTCCTGCATGCCGTCACCTGGTATCCTACACGCCATCACGCGGTGTCATGCATGCTGTCACCTGGTGTCCTGCGTGCTGTCACCCTGTGTCTTGCACGCTGTCACCTGGTGTCCCGCATGCCGTCACCTGGTGTCCCGCATGCCGTCACCTGGTGTCCTGCATGCCGTCACCTGGTATCCTACACGCCATCACGCGGCGTCATGCATGCCGTCACCTGGTGTCCTGCGCGCCGTCACCCAGTATCTTGCACACTGTCACCCGGTGTCACGCATGCCGTCACCCAGTGTCTGCACATCGTCACCCTGTGTCCCGCACATCGTCACCCTGTGTCCCACACGCTGTTACCTGGTGTCACGCATGCCATCACCCTGTGTCTGCACGTTGTCACCTGGTGTCCCACACACTGTCACCTGGTGTCACTCACGCCGTCACCCAGTGTCCCGCACGCCATCACCCAGTGTCTGCACATCATCACCCTGTGTCCCGCACATCGTCACCCTGTGTCCGCACCTTGTCACCTGGTGTCCCACACGCTGTCACCTGGTGTCACTCACGCCGTCACCCAGTGTCCCGCACGCCATCACCCAGTGTCTGCACATCGTCACCCTGTGTCCCGCACATCGTCACCCTGTGTCCGCACCTTGTCACCTGGTGTCCCACACACTGTCACCTGGTGTCACACACACCATCACCTGGTGTCATGCACACTGTCTCCTGGTGTCTTGCATGCCATCACCCTATGTCCTGTATGCTGTCACCCAGTGTCTGCATGCCGTCACCCTGTGTCCCGCACATCGTCACCCTGTGTCCCACACGCTATTACCTGGTGTCACGCACGCCGTCACCCTGTGTCCTGCACGCTGTCACCTGGTGTCCTGTGTGCCGTCACCCTGTGTCCTGCATGCCATCACCCTGTGTCCACACGTTGTCACCTGGTGTCCCACATGCTGTCACCTGGTGTCCCACATGCTGTCACCCTGTGTCCCGCACATCATCACCCTGTGTCCCACATGCTGTCACCCGGTGCCCGTATGCTCAGCGACCTGCACAGAAAGCCGTCCAGCAGTCAGCTGTCCTACTGCCCGCAGGGACTCAGAGGTGCTTCCTCTTGGTGGCTCAATGTTGTCTGCAGCTTTGCAGCACATGGGCACTCTTTCTTCTCTTTCTCTCTCTCCACAAAGAGAATTAGGAGGTTCGTCATTTCGTGTGATGTGCCCAAATATGCCCATTAGCTTCGGCAGGCTGCGAGTGGCGGGCACACACATCGGCCCAGGGGCTGCATTTATAAACCTCAGAACGTTTGTGTTCTCAAGTGTGGCCTGAATTCACCTCTACGGACACAGTCATGCAGTTTTCACTTAGTTTTTATTTTGTAATGTCAGTTTAAGATTTTCTTTTTTTTTTTTTTAAAGATTTTATTTATTTATTTTAGAGACAGAGCACAAGAGGGGGGAGAGCGGGAGAGGGAGAAGCAGACTCCCTGCCGAGCAGGGAGCCCGATGTGGGACTCGATCCCGGGACTCCAGGATCATGACCTGAGCCGAAGGCAGTCGCTTAACCAACTGAGCCACCCAGGCGCCCCTGGTTTAAGATTTTCAAAGTGGAACACAAAATGGTTTCAAACATATTTTAAAACATGGTTGTTTCCGTTTAGATGAATACACTTTGTTTTTTTTAAAAACAAAAAGGGTGTGTGTTTTCTAGGATTCCAGTCCCTGTGGAATTTATCCAGAACTCTCCAGGGTCTTTGCTATCTGCCCTTGTTCTGTATCCCCCACACAGGATGTGCTGGGCACCGCCGTCACCTGGACCTGCGACACCATCACTGTTCGTAGGCTCTGGGATGTTTGCAGCTGAAGCTAACACAACAGCAGCTCTAGAACTTCAAATAAATCAAGAGGTCGGGGTTCGGCTCAGCAGCCCTACCGGGTTGGCGAGGTTGTCCTAGCAAGCCCCTGGTCTGCTCCTCATCGCCACAGGGTGGCCACTTGGGCTCCAGCCATCACATCACCTTCCTGGCAGGAATGCATGGCTGACTTCTGCTCACCTCTCAGCGCTCTTCATTGAAGGGGGGAATTTAGAAAAAGGCAGTGAACCATTTGACTTTTTAATTGTTTTGGAAAAAATTATATTTTTCAAAACCCTTCTGAAATGTTCTGAAGGATAAAAGAAGGGAAAAGCTCTGCACATAAATCTCAGGCAACAGTCTGACTATCAAATCTTTTATTCATTTTTCCTAAATTGGAGACCTTAAGAATAATTTATGAGGTTGGTCAACAAGTCCTGCTTAAGGTGAGATTTAGCTACTATTTATTATTTTTTTCTGTATCAAGGCCATCCTGCCTCTGGAGCATATGGTGTTGGGCGAGAAGTAGGATCAGGGAGCACAAGCTCCGGGCATCGGTACCCCAAGGCCTCCAGGTGAAGGGCCCCCGACAAACAGTAACCTGGGAGGGAAGAAGGTCACCCCCCGCCCCCGCACACTTCCTAAGGCTTTAGTGAAGTCAGGGCTTATGGAGAATGCACAGATTACAGAAAAGACACGACTACTTTTTTGAGTAAAATCTGGGAAGAAGTAAGAGACCGTATAGATTTTTCCTAACAGCTGCTGTGTCTACTCGGGGTGACAAAGCCATGATCACCGCAGGCCAGGATGTGTCTGCATGGACAGGAACCTCGGCTCCCCACCCGCAAATGAGGAAATACACTCCATCCACACAGTGGACTATCATCAGAAGGAAGGGAATTCTGGTAGCCGCTTCGACGTGGGTGGGCCTGGAGGGCATGGCGCTCAGAGACAAGCCCGTCACAAGAGGACAGATCCCACATGGTTCCACTTCTGTGAGGCCCCTGCTTTCCAAGCCATAGACACAGAGAGTCGGGCTGAGTGAGGCGAGCCAGCTCCCGGGCTCTGCTGGACTCGGCCACTGCCAGGTCGGCACCCCCGAACCTGACACAGAAACATCTGCTAGGAGGAGGGCCTCACGTGAAGCGTTCCTGTCACGATAAAAGTGAAAGTTGGAAAGATGAGAGAGAAAGATGAAAGCCCTCCAGGCCTAATTCTGAGGCCGGGGTGCTCTGTCCGTCCTGTCGCCCGTGGGGCACCCCCGGGGGTGGGTTAAGGAGCCGGACACTTCCATCCTGCCCCCTGTGGCCAGGCCCTGGGGACCTCCCCCGGCCCAGTTCTGTGATGTCTCAGCGGTGGTGCTGAGGCCCTGAATCCCATCAGGGGTAGGGTGGGGGGGCTGCCAGAGTGTCACAGGAAACACTCTCTAATTACCCAGGTGCGTGCGCCCTGAGATCAAAGAACATTGCCAGGGACGTACCTAGACTCAAATTATCCGTTGCTTATCTGACATAAATGGAGAGTGTCTAAGTTTCGCACCTTTTAAGTTACATCTCCACGATGACTCGGCTCTCCTCGTCAGTGCTTTGAGCTTGCAGAATTCCTTGCATTGCGCCTTCCACTTCCGGGGTCACGCACCTGCTGCAGGGTCACACGCCCCCGCTTTCCTTCCTGTGCCCGTTGACCTGGCACTGACGAGAATACACGCTTTGCTTCAGCACTGGGAGCTGGTCTACTGCACACGTCCTGGCGTCATGCAGGCAGGGGCTGCCCCGGGTTGGGTTTCTGCAGGCGCACACTGCCCCCTTCTATGGAGTAACTCACTTCTCTGTTCTCCAGGACTGCATTGCATCTCCTGTTCAATACATTTTTATTTTTTATTATTTAGGTTTTATTTATTTGAGAGAGCATGAGTGAGAGAGTGCACGAGTTGGGGGGAGGAGGAGGGGGAGGGAGAAGCAGACTCCCCGCTGAGCAGGGAGCCCTATGTGGGGCTCGATCCCAGGACGCTGGGATGATGACCTGAGCCGAAGGCAGACGCTTCACGGACTGAGCCTCCCAGGCGCCCCTCAATGACTTCTTAACATGCTGTTCACGGACACGCACAGAAAGTGAGCACTATGGTCAATTTTTATCCCTTTGCCCTCAGCACTACACTGATGCTCTACTCGTCCCCGTGTGGGAGGGGTATTTAGTGATATCCACGCACAAGGAAAGAATCATCAAAGAGGTGAAATCCATTTCAAACGTAGTCACGGCAAATGCTGTAATGATGATCTGTTTCAAGTCAGAATTTCCTTTTCTGCTCATAATTAATGTTGTTTCTTCACAGAACAGCCTTGACACTTAAAGGAATAAATATTTCTTCCATTATTTCTTTAATGTATTCAGCGAGTTCCTTTAAGGGGTGGAGCGTTTCAATAGCGCTCTGGGAGCTTCTGTCAATTTGCATAATCCCATTGCTAACGGGGATATTGAAAACTGCACTAGAAATAAGTAGGCTTCACTCAGTGAATTATTTATAAAATCAACGTGAATTTTGGGGCTGTTCTTCAAATGGAAGTATGATTTCGGGGCCTCAGATAAAGTGAGCGTGTTTTTGACTGCACCCAGAGAACCCACCATTTCCGAATGTGAGAAGAGGACACGAAATGCCAACAAGGTCACCAAAGTCCTTCCGTTGCTCGGTTGGAAGAGCGCCACTGCATGAGGATGACTTTGACGGCAGCGGGAAGCACCAGATGCCACGGGAGCAGGATCCCACGGAATCCGGGAAGCGTGGCCGCCCATGCATAAACACCTGTTGTTTGCACCTTTATGCAAATTCCCAACCAAATTTGTATTTGTATTGTCTTCACCCAAAGCAGGACAATTTTCCACATTAGCTCCTAACTCAGTGAGACCATCTGCAAAAATTCACGGTGATGACCCGAGTCACCTCTGGAAGAGCTTTTACTCACAACAGCTTTTTTTTTTTTTTTTAAAGATTTTATTTATTTATTTGAGAGAGAGAGAATGAGAGACAGAGAGCATGAGAGGGAGGAGGGTCAGAGGGAGAAGCAGACTCCCTGCCGAGCAGGGAGCCCGATGCGGGACTCGATCCCGGGACTCCAGGATCATGACCCGAGCCGAAGGCAGTCGCTTAACCAACTGAGCCACCCAGGCGCCCTCACAACAGCTTTTTAAGCAAGGCCTTTCCGGGAGAAGAATCATGCACAAGCGAAGGGGAAACATTTCCGTGGCATGTTTGTGTCCGTGGCTGCGGCGTCCACGGTGAGCAGGAGCGATCTGCTGTCCTCTCCATGACGGTACGTGGAGCGTTATGCTTTCATCATTGCGGGAGTCTGTTTTGGCGCCTGAGCACCTCCTTCGAGGCTGGAGTTGGAAGACACTCGGGCCGTGGTGGGCGGGGGCGGTCGTTCGGGTGAGAAGACGGACGGCGACACACAGCGCGGAAGTCAGTTCAACGTCCGCTGCAGGCATTTGGTCTTCATGTGCATTTCTTTTTTTTTTTTTTTTAAAGATTTTATTTATTCATTTATTTGAGACAGAGAGAATGAGATACAGAGAGCATGAGAGGGAGGAGGGTCAGAGGGAGAAGCAGACTCCCCGCTGAGCAGGGAGCCCGATGCGGGACTCGATCCCGGGACTCCAGGATCATGACCTGAGCCGAAGGCAGTCGCTTAACCAACTGAGCCACCCAGGCGCCCCATGTGCATTTCTGTTAAGCAAAATAACCAAAAGTTATTTTATGACTTTTGTTGGTACTCATCAAGGGAATCATCCATGTTTTGACTTAACTGCTGGTCTACGATGGCTTACGTCGGACTCTCCACCATTTGCATATGGGATGGGCCATGTGTCCTGAACAAAGAGCTTCAAAGAACTTTTTTTTCTGCTTAGCAGATGTTCACTGTTCAACAAACTTGTCGTGGTATTTACACTTGCATTCTGGTATCTGGGGCTCAAATATGCAAACTAAATACAGGTAATAGGGAGCACAGCAAGAATGGAAAAGACCAAGTGGGATTATCACATGGCTGCCTGGGACTGGTGGCCTTGGGCAGCCCCGGGCTTGGGACTGGTTCCAGGACAGGGCCGGTGTGGACGGTCAGGGAGGGGGTCCATCCTTGGCTGCCCCTCGGAGGCTGCAGCATCAGCGACCTGCTTGCTTCCAGATGTGGGTCATGGGGGGGTGGGGGCAGCTCAGAGCGCATGGGCCGGTCTGAAGTTGGCTCTTGTTGGAGGCGGTGACGTGTTTGTGGCTTGGGGCTTGGCCCATACCACAGCCGTCCTTTCTGGAGTACGAGAAACAAGTGAACGCAGTTCAGCACTCCGGGGTCCCACCCTCGGGAGGGGCCCCGAGGGACGGCCGGACCCTCACCTGTAGAGGTCTGGCTTTCTGTGTGTGGTGCCCCTACGCGATTCAGGCCTCGAGTGCTGAGCTCGCAAAATAGGTCCACTGCAGAATTTTGGTCATGTGTTGAAAGTATGGAATATGGGGCAATTCGGGTGTCCTGAGAAAGGCAGAATGGGAGTTGGGACACAGCCAGGAAATACGGGTCGTATCTTGTATCCTCGGGGTGTCTGGCTACCCCAGGTTAGGGCTCTCTGGTGTGAGCGGGTCATAGCACTTCCCCTCACTATGGTGACATAAATGTAAGGTTTAACAACAAGGCAGGCTATGCTTCAGATCCTTGGCCTCTTGTCAGACAGGATGGACGGCTTGGTGTCCCCACCTAGAAGGTGGACCTTTCTGGACCTGTGGGGCGCAGGGGCTGAGGCTGCAAAGCAGGACTTGGGGTCTCCTTCCCCGACTGCACACACCCCCCCTCCCCCGGGGGCTGGTGTGGCCACCAGGGCTCCTCTGGACAGCGTGTGCCCAGGGAGTTCTGGGGCTCCGTCCGAGGATGCCGTGTGGCAGGTGCCCACCACAGTCCTACAGAAACAATCAGACTCTGTGAAAGGGCCGAGCGAGAAGAATAGCTTCACGGCAAATACGCTAAATAAGAAGCATTCTCTTCCCCAGGAACACTTGTCAGGGCGTGATGAGAAAAGGCATCCGGTTGGGACTAGAAACAAAAACCACACTAAGCATGAAATAACAAGGTTAATGAGAGCTGTCCCGGCCCCCAGCGCCTCCCAGAACACATCAGAGGACACAGAGCCCTGGGCAGGTTCCCTGACAAGCAGGCCGAATATTGCAAGACGTGACGGCTTGCTTCAAACTCATCTGCGTCTTTAATGCAAAGCCAACTCTTTCAATGTCTTAAAAGGATTTGGGAATGGATGAAATATTCGAGAAAAGAGCCTAAAGACACAGGCGAAACATACGTGCGAGGTTATCAAAGCTTCTGAAGCAAAATAGATAAGATCAGGAACTCAGTCCTGGAAGATGGTGCTGCCAAGTTAAAATTTATAAGAGAAGGTCTAGACAGAGGTGTAGGCACGCAGAGCAAAGGAAGACCAAGGAAACAGGCCCCATCTGAGACTCCGAGATGGAGTTTCCAAGGAAGGACTTGTTAATGAATGTTCTCAGAACAAGTGGGTAGCAGCCTTGAGAGGGAACATATTGGATCCGTACCTTCTATCCCTGAAATTAGATTCAGCTAAATTTAGAATAAAGAATTGCATGGGGAAAAAAATGACTTTAAAAACTAGCAGAAAGCATAAAATTATATTATCATGGAAGACGATTTCTTCAGCTCTGAAGCAATGGGAGAAATCACGGAGGAAAAACTAGATTTTTAACATAAAGACGTTAAATTAGAGTATCATTGGAAAGAGCTGAAGGCAGAGGGAGGAAAGCTGATTGTGGAAGTTTCCGTTCCTGGGATCGTGGAGGACATGAACACAGTGATGGACAGAAAGCATCTGGAGCGCAGACGCTAGCAGAGCTCCCGGCCATGGCCACGCTCGGGGTCTGTGGCACATGGAGCTGTCACCGACCTGTTTGTGGGAAACACCATAACCCCATAGAAAAACGGGGCAAGGGCTCGAAGGGACGAAACTGTCCTTTCCCTGTTTATCCTTCTATTTGAATTCTTTGTCTTCGGTCTAAAAAGAGAAATACAGTAAACAACCATCTGATAAATCGGTCGACTCCTTTAGGGTTTCTTTTCTTTTTTTTTTTTTTAAGATTTTATTTATTTATTTGAGAGAGAGAGAATGAGAGAGAGAGAGCATGAGAGGGAGGAGGGTCAGAGGGAGAAGCAGACTCCCTGCCGAGCAGGGAGCCCAATGTGGGACTCGATCCCGGGACTCCAGGATCATGACCTGAGCCGAGGGTAGTCGCTTAACCGACTGAGCCACCCAGGCGCCCCTCCTTTAGGGTTTCTTAACGGACAAATGAAAGCTTCTTTGGTTCTTTCAAGCCAGTTCAAGTATTGTGTAGAAGTATAAGGAAGGAGACAGATGAATGCTCAATGCTTGCATTGAAGCGGATGCACACCCAGACTGCCGTCCATTCCTACAAACCATCGGAAGCAAAGGGCAGAGTGTCGCAGCCCAGAGAGCCCCGGGGACAGGGACGTGTCATCCCGACCCTGGAGGATGGTGTCTGGTGGGCACTGCAACATAAGAACCAACTTAATTCTTTAGAAGAGGCTTCATCCTGCCCATAAAAACAAGGGAGAGACACCCTCCTCCCATTCCCTAGAGCTTGTGCTTGAGAAAACTTGCAATTGTAAGTTCTTTCTCTGCCCTTGGAAATGTATGGAAATCCTTTTTCAAGCAAAATAAGCCTCTTGCCAACTCCACGAACCAGGGGTATCTTTCTCAAGGACCTGGGGCAACCTCTTTGGGTTGTAAACACCCAAGAGAGACCGCACCCGGCATCCCAGTGTCGGTGGGAGGCTGACTACGGTGGGCACCGTGCAATCTCTACGTTGAAATCTCCGCTCCGTCATAAAAACAGGAGGTGTTTACTTGTGCGGCTCCCCTCTAAAGGAGTCGGGACACCTGCAGGAAGCAGGCGGCTCTGGATAGGACCAGAGCTGCAGATGGCGTGGGCGCCTGCCTGGCGGGGCCATGGGGGCTATGGTGCTGAGGAGTGCGTGGCTCCCGGGCCCTGGGGAGGCCTGGCTCGGCACAGTGGGGACCCACAGCCTTTAGATGCACCTGGGCCCACTGCACAAACATTGCTCTGAGCGGTCAGTGCTGGAGAGAAGACACACAGGGCCCTGCACAGGGCGGGGAGGGTGGGTGGTTTCGTTCCAGACCCAGATGGCTCCTCCGAGGGGGGTGAGGAACCACCAGAGGCTTGCCAGCAGGGAAGAGACTCCATCTCCTTTTATGTTTTCGGGAACATCTGTTGGGTAAGGTGGCCATGGGGTGCAGGTGTGGTGCGCTCAGGGCGGGGAGCGGGTGTGGGTGGACAGGTGAGGGGCTGCTACAGCGTGCTTTCAGGGGTTAGCACAGGGAGCCCCATGCCGTCCTCTGCGGCCTCGCATCAGTGTGAGGCTGGTCCGCCCCTGTCTGTCCAGAGGGGCCTGGAGGACATGCACCGTATTTAAGTCAAGTGGAGAATATCCGTAGGTCAGGCGTCCGCAAGAAGCCAGGCTGGGAGGGCGAGGGAGTGTCCTGCTGACAGCGCCCGGCACCTTCTCTGGGGGGGCGGGGGGGAACGTCTGTGCTCGGCAGACCCACCTCCTCCAGGAAGCCCACCAGCCCAGGGACAGAGGGCCTGAAGCTGCTCCCTCTGCTCCCCGTCTCCTGGGTTCTCCACGGGGTCGGACCCCCTTCCGCCTCCCACGGCCTCCCAGAGCCCCCGGCTCACAGGAGGAACATGGCACATTTTCGTCAAATTGGGTTGAGCCCAGCAGAGATTTAACTGAGTCCCCAGGAACCCTGTCTCCAAAAGCCCTTCTGCCCCTTGGGTCCCAGAGACAACTATTTTTAGTGACTATTTTCGTTTTGTTTCCTAAGATGAATGAATGTGGTAAAGGCCCGCTGAGGGTCTATCTGATCACGATGCTCTTGGAAGTGTTCCCTCCAATCCCTGCAACCGCTATTTGGTGGGGGGTCTGGCAGATCCTTCTTCTTGCCCCCCCTTCCCCCCGGGGGAAAGCCGGTGCCCGGCCTGCAGAAGGCACTGCCTGCTGGGGCATCCCTGGTCCTACCCTGTGCCTCCCCTTCCTTTAGAGAAACCCTCCCGGGGAGTCCTGGCCCCAGAGCCCCCCAACACGCTCATGCACCCCACCACACATCTTACACGCTTTCATGAACCGTGGTCCCTTGCGTGGCACAGAGGTGATCCGTGGACCCGTGCACACAGAGGTGATGGCATCATTTAATGTTGCTGACTGCAGACCGGGACAAGGACCCTCTCCCCTCACCCTGCTGCCCCCCCTCTCCCACCCCTGCTCCCCACCTGACCAGGCTGGGTTCAGAGCCTGTCCTGAGGGCTCCTTTCCCCGTGGCAATGATGCTGGAGTAAAATCCGCCTTCACCACTTTAACCACCTGGCCCTGGTTCTCTTCAGCAGACGCGGGCACAGAGGTTCTTCCCCTGGAGCAAACGCCAAGATGCTTCTTGGCTCCAGGAGGCTTGTGTGTTCAGACAGGATTCTCTGACCGCAGTGTGTGTGTGTGTGTGTGTGTTGGGGGGGGGGTCCCGTGCTTCGGGTACGACCTGACGTGACCTCCCCAAGTTCGCCAAGACCCCACAGGTTAGGGGCAAGGTCCCCAGGGAGTTGGCCCCCAGCTCTGACACCGGGTCCCCACCTCGGCCCGCCGACTACGAATTCAGGGGTCCCACCACCCCTGCCCAGGTTTGATGATTTGCTAAAATAACTCACAGAACTTGGGAGGCACTGTACTTGCCATCATGGCTTTGTCGAGAAGGCCACGGGGGGCAGCGGGAGGGGTGGGGAGCCTCTGTCGGGGCCACGTGTGTCCTCACCCAGCCCGGAGCTCCCAGCCTCTTCAGTGTGAGCGGCCTGAGGATCTAAGCGCTGTC
The DNA here is from genome assembly GCF_029215605.1 of Mirounga angustirostris. Taxonomy (NCBI): domain Eukaryota; kingdom Metazoa; phylum Chordata; class Mammalia; order Carnivora; family Phocidae; genus Mirounga; species Mirounga angustirostris. Next base: position 104,866,392 of record NW_026991720.1, on the reverse strand, counting down.
CTTGGCGCCCCTGACCACGCCTGGTCTTTCCCACCGGCAGCGCCGTCCGTGGCTGCGTGACATTCCGGTGACAAAGGGAATTGCCGGGGCTCCTGAAGCGCGGGGCGCCCCCCCAGGGACAGAGGCCAGGCGTAGCCTGGATGGGGCGAAGTCTCTAGAAACATGAGAGATGCACACCACCTGCTCGACACCCATCCACGGAGGTGGTGGTGGTCCTGCCTCAGTGATATTGGTTGGTCCATGTCCCCCAAAGCCCGTGAGGCCCTGACCCCAGGACCTCGGACGGGCCTGTATCTGGAGACAGATTCTTACCAAGAGGTAATTAAGGTCAACGAGGCCACTAGGACGGGCCCTGCTCCGCTCTGGCTGGGGTCTTGCAAGAAGAGGACATCAGGACGCAGACACGCACGGAGGACGATGAGAGGACCCGGGGAGGAGGCGGACGGCCGTCTGCACGCCCAGGAGAGTCCTCGGGAGGGACCGGCCCTGCCACACCTGGATCTCGGGGAGAAGGGATGTCCCCAACTGTGGGACTCATTAAGGTCAGCCTGGGAGACAATAGGAAATGTGACACTGAGCTCCGCCCCTGGCTCCAGCACAGAGTTCCCTAGTCCTTGGGATTTCCTGGGTGACCCCGTCATGTTTTTTTCTAAGGAGGTGACTCTGCGTGGGCCCCTGGACGGCCTCAGGTCAGGGCCTGCTCGCCAGAAAGACTGAGGCAGGATGAGAAGCCCAGAACGTACCTGTTTGGGTACCTGCAGGGTTAATAACGGATCCCGCCTCCCTGAGACCCTAAGTCCAAGGCTTGCAGAGATTCTGGGCTGGCGCATCCAGCCGCCTACTGGAGGGTGCGGCCCCCCAACCGCCACTCGGAGGCGGCACGTGCGGCCGCCACTCAGGTGCTGATGGTGCGGTCTGTGCTTGTTGGGAGACACGGTGAGCAGGTGCAAGGCGCTGAGGCCCCGGCTGGCTGGCGAGGACCGCCAGGAGAGAGCGCGGGCCCGGGGGCAGGGGGATGTGAGGGCCGAAGCCACAGGGGACAGCTCTGTCCGGGTGTGGGAACAACTTCTCTCAAGCGGACGTGGTCTCCGAGGCCTGGCCCTGGAGGCCGGGTGCCCCTGGGGCCGCGAGTGCAGGAAAGTTTCAGTGACCGTCAGCCAGCGGCAGGGAGGTGTTCTGCGTTCAGAGTGGTCATTCCGCTCGGGGACCTGCGCGGTGACCGTTGGACAGCCTTGCCCCGAGCGGACTCACAGACCTGGTTCCCGGCGTCTCACGCTCAGGGATCATGTCAGGTCTCCGTGAGTTTCCACTGACTTTTATCCTCAAGAGTTTTAACGTTCCGAAACTTGACATTAACCTTAATGTTTAAGTTTCCCCGACATCCAGCAAACTACGCAGATTCTGTAAACACGGAGGGCCACACCCACGATGCTCATGCTCAGGGGGCTCCTTGTTCCCGGGCACCGTCCTCTCCCATGACCCGTCCCTGCCTCGGGAACGGTGGGACCACGCTTCAGCGTGCAGGACGCCCGCGGTGCCTGCTTCCCAGTCACGGCCGAGAGGGGTCTGCACCTTCACATGCTGTCATCGCACATTTGCGTCCCTTCATCACGTGTCCAGCAGGAGGCCGGGCCTGTCGCTGGTGATCAGTTTTATCCTGACTTCCCTCCTGGCCGAGCAAAGATGTGGGCATCTCCCCTCGACCTCGGGCGTTGGGTCCGGGGACGATGGAGGGACGTTAGCAGAGAGGGGCCACCCCAGGGCCTTCGCTTCCAGCCCAGCCCTGTGACCTGCAGGTGATGAGTCGTGTGTCCTAATCCTCGGCATGTGCCGGCAAGCCGGCCACTCAGGCCGCACACAGCACCTCTCCTTCTAGGTCTGGGAGGGGGCTGCGCACGGACACCTTCTCTCTCCTACCTTTGCCGCCACTCCATCCCCCTGCTGCTCCACCAGCCTGAGCAGCACCTTCACGTCGTCCCGAGAGCCCGCCTGCTCCGCCGTCCACACTCATTCTGCCTCGAAAATGTCTGGGCGTTGTGGTTACTTACTCATCTGCGTAAACTTTTAGATGACCTTGCCAGTGACTTAAAAAAAGGTATTGCGTTGTAATTTTCTGAGACATTTGCTCAGCTTCCAGATGAAGTGTGTGCGCGGAGGAACGTGTGGAGAGACAGCACGTGTGTGCTCCGCGTGCAGGGACATGGGCTCGTGGGAGTGCGGAATCACGTCTTACTCCTAACCCCGAGACTAACGTCATCAGGATAAAGATCGAGTGTAATAAGAAAGCCCAACAGGCATAAGAACCTTCCGCCGGCGTCTCTGCTGAATGAAGACGTGAGGTCCGCGGAGCGGGGACGTGAGACTGTGAAGAGCCGTGATGGTGGCCAGCCCGTGGAGGGGACAGGACGCTGGAGCACCATAAACCAGCACTAGGTTCCTGGTCACCTCCCTCCCTCACTGTCCCCACCTGGGCCCCGGCGGCCCCAACCTAGGTGGGGATGCCAACAGAGAGAGCTTCAGGGGAGCTGGCTTGGAGAGAAAACAGACAGGAGGGGCAAACTCTCCCTCTCTCTTCCTTTCCTCTCTTTGCCTGCGACCCCCAGCATCGGAGTCTGCAGGTGCTTAAAATGCCAGAGAAAGGGCCCTTCCTTCAGGAGCACAGGGTGTCTGCTCTGCTTCTCGGCTCCCATTGCCCTCCATCCTTGGTGCAGGATGCAGGTGCTGGCTGGGGAGGGACAGGATGGAGCGGGTAACTGGAGGGCGCAGACCCACAACGGGATCCGTAGGACGTGCCAGGGAGATCATGGGAGGGAGGGGAAGCCGTACGGTCGTCTGTGAGCTTTGTGAACCCTCACCGCCCACAGTGTGCCCAAGCACTCGAGACCCGGGAGGGCCACGGAGCAGAGCCTCGGAAAATGGAGCGCACATGGAGGCCACAGGGCACGGCCTGGAGCTTACAGCCGGAACCCGACCGGATTTCACGGGTTCAGGACACAACCCCAGCTGCTCAGCACGCAGGACAGGGGGCAGCGTGAGACCGCCCATGGGAGCAAGTGCCACGGTGACAGAGGCCGTGGGGTCGCCAGACCTTGAGGCTGTCGGCAGGGACACGCCCCAGAGGGTGCCAGGCTCCAGACACAGGGACATAGAAAGGCTCAGAGAAGCTACCGGAAACACGAAGGACAGCTAGTGGGGAGCGCAAGCCCGGGAAACACACATCCACGGGGGCAGATGCAGCGCCAGCAGAGGCTGGAGAAGGAGCCCTTCGTGCTGGGGATGGACGGATGGACGGAGAGGGGACGGAGCCCAAGCCTCAGTGACGCACGTCAGGACTGAAGGGACCAACGTTTTCGTCAGGACCCCCAGAAGGGGACACGGAAGACTTGGCGGGCCAAAGATAGACATGGCAGGTGGCCTGAACCTCGAGGTTTAGGAAGTGAAGCAAAGCTCGGGCCGGATAAACCACAGGAACTCTAGGGAGACGTAAGACAGGAACGACAGAGGAGAAGGTCGCGGTGGCAGCCCCTGAAGACGATGCCACACCGACAGATGCCACGCGGATGGACCGACCCCAATGGACGCCATGCGTATAGACCCCACGCGGACGGGCCCCACCCCAATGGACGCCATGCGGATGGACCCCACGCGGACGGACCCCACGCCGATGTATGCCACGCGATGGACCCCATGCAGGCAGACCCCACGTGGGCGGACGCCATGCTGACAGACCCCATGCGGGTAGACCCCACGCGGACGGACCTCACGCCGATGTATGCCACGTGGATGGACACCACGCAGGAGGACCCCACAAGGACAGACCCCACGCGGACGGACCGACCCCAGTGGACGCCATGCTGATGGACCCCACATGGATGGACCCCACAAGGACAGACCCCACGCCGATGGACCCCACGCCTGAACTGATCTAGGCCCAGAGCCAGACAGAAGTGGGGAGCAGTTCTGAAAGGAAAAAACCGTGGACCCACGAGTCTGCAGGGTCGGAACGTCCTTCAGCAGTGACAGTGACAGAGACGTCCCAGTGATGGGAGACCAGAGCCGGGGCTGGCCGCGGGCGCTTCTGGAACAGTCTGCAGCCTCGGCCATGAGCAGGACGAAGAGATACCAGCGATAGGGGCAAATAGACTAACCGGCTACTCCTCTCTCGAAGTCTGACCACGGGCCACTGCCGAGAGCAGGAGTTACCACGGCTCGACAGGGCCGTTGGGGTTCACACTTGTCATTTATAGACGATGGTGAAGGGGGCAGGGGTTTCGGTGGCAGCAGGGATTTGATATTCCCTCGGAGGGGATCCGAGTGGTCCAGGAGAAGGGAGGTGTGTGCTGTGTTCCCCAGAGCGGTCGGCGGCAGCCTCTAGGGACAGGCATGCTGAAGAGCATTGTTAAAAATGCTCCAATAACCGGGGCGCCTGAGTGGCTCAGATGGTTAAGTGTCTGCCTTCGGATCAGGTCATGGTCTCAGGGTCCTGGGATCGAGTCCCGCATCGGGCTCCCTGCTCTGCGGGAAGCCTGCTTCTCCCTCTGCCTCTCTCTGTCTCTAATGAATAAATAAATAAAATCTTTTAAAAAAAATGCTTCAATAACCGACGGGAGGAGGAAAGGGGAAACCGAGGGAGAGAAGCAGAGGGACAGAGAGAACACAAGTAACGAGATGGTCGTGGCGTCGGGGCCGCGTGTGTGAGCGGCTTATGCATGTCAGTGGAAGCACCGTGGGAACGGGCGGGACCGGGGCCGGCCCGCGCCGTCCGGAGACGTGCTTCCCGAGCCGAGACAGGCTGGCGGACACGCGGGAGGCAGAGCATCTGGAAGCGATGGAGCACGCAGGCACCGGTCCAGAGAGACGGAGCAGCGGTGCTATTTTCAGGCAGGGTGGACTTCAGGGCAGAGAACGGTACTGGCGATGATAAAGGGTCAGCAATCCTAAAGCACGTGCATCCCAACCAGAGGTCACAAGCATGTGGAACAAAACTGCAAGCTCTCATTACGACTAGTACATCCTATCAAACGTTCCCTGTTCAACACGCAGTTATATGCGGGGCGAGAGCGGACACAGCCGGGCAGACAGACAGATCCGCGATGGTAGTCAGAGGCTCCTGCACTCCCTGTGCGGTGGTCTATGGAACGGGGACGAGGGGGGTCAGCAGGAACATGGCCTGGACAACGCAGTCCCCCTGGGAGCCCGGAGTGGCCGACTCACATCAGCTATTCCACGCCCGCCACGCAGGACAGTCACGGCGCTCGGCCACACCCCGAGTCACAGAGACCCCGCACAGCTGCGGGACCACTGGAATCACACCAGGAAGACCGTCTCTGTATGACGGGTCTGAACAGAAATCAAAAACAGACAGGAAAGAGGAGAAGCCCCAAATGCTTGGAAAGGGAGCAGCTTAGTTTAAAATCATCCGTGATCACAAGGAAATCTTCAAGGGAGCTAGGAAAATATTTAAGACCGAACAAAAAGGAAAATATACAGTATTTGTAGGAAGCGGCTAAGGCCGTGCTGGGAGGAAGAACAGACCATTAAAGGCTTGAGTTAAAGAAGGAGAAAGTTGAATCCGTAACCCAGGCATTCACGGTGGAAAACCAGAAAAAGACGAGCCGAGTGACCCAGGGAAAACCTGTTCTGAGTCGGTATTTACATCATTGCAAAAATGCTGATTTCTCCTTTACCACATTTGTACTCTGTCACCTCTGTCCGTCCTTTCAGATGGCAGTGGTCAGGCTGCCCAGGAAAAATCCCACACGTGTTAGGGATGGGAAATATTCTTGTTGTCTCCCAGACCCTTAGTGGGTCACCATCAAGTGAAATGTGAGAAGATCTCTTGGAATGGATTACCCTTTATCATGTTAAGTGATGCCTTTCTTCGATTACTAGTTCAATAGAGTTTTTAAAAATTAAGAATGGATATTGAATTTAATTTTATTTGTGTATTGCTGATCTTGGAAGGAAATAGGTGTGGATGGGCACAGAGGGGTGGCTCAGTCAGTTATGCGTTTGCCTTCGGCTCAGGTCATGATCTCGGGGTCCTGGGATCGAGTCCCGCATCGGGCTCCCTGCTCAGCGGGGAGCCTACTTTTCCCTCTGTCCCTCCCCCTGCTTGTGATCTCTCTTCCTCAAATAAATAAATAAAATCTTAAAAACAGGAGAAAGAACGTATAGAAAAATCTCCAAGAAATCTGAGATCGAGCCCTTCGTCAGGCCCCACGCTCAGCGAGGAGTCTGCTCCTTCCTCTCACTCTCCCTCTGTGCTCTCCCTGACTTTCTCAAATAAATAAAATCTTTAAAAAAAAAAGGAGAGAGAACGTATAGAAAAGTCTCCAAGAAATGTACAATTTCCTTTAGAGGAACTTTGAAACCAAAAGAATAATTTATACAATAATGTGTAGAGACAGTAATTGAAAGTCCATTCATAAAATCTGTTGCAGTTGCCTAATCTACATATTATAATCTGCATATTCTTAGTATTTCAAGAGGGACTCTTCAATCCCGGTCATCATCTCAAGTTATTTCTCTGGAACTGTTCTTACAGTGGACACCAGTTAGGTTCCAAACAGAATCAGGAGTGAAGTAATTTAGGACGTTAGCAGGTGGTGCAGCCCGGCTGAGCCTGGCTCCACCCCGGGGTGCAGTCTGCTCAGCCACACCCCGTTGTCAGGAGCCGGAAGGGCTCAGATGAGCGCAGCGTGCTCACTGTAGAGTGCTGAGTCACGCTGCCCACACTTACCGTGAACGTCAGGCTGATGGGTGCTGGCCACGGGGCCGGTGCCTCCAGGGGCCGTGGTGGGCGGTCTTCAGCTGGGGCAGCCACGGACCCGGGTTTCTTGCAGCTCTGGAGGCTGGACATCCCTGATGGAGCTGCCAGCCAGTCGGGTTCCTGGTGAGGGCCTCTTCCTGGCTTGCGGACGGCCGCCTTCCCACCGTGTCCTCATGTGGTGGAAAGCGTGATCTCCTCTCCTGCCGGGGCACTAATATCCCACCATGGGGGCCCCGTTCTCAGGGCCTCTTCCAACCTGGACCGCCTCCCACACCATCTCACCGGGGTTAGGGTTAAATGCACGAATCTGGCCCAGAGCCCTGGGCGAGCCGGAATTGAGGTGCACGAGGAGCACAGGTGTGGCTCACACCCAGCTGCAGTCTGCGGGTCCGGCCCCGGCTGAGCGCTGAGCACGGGGGGCCTGGGTCCTTGCCGCGCACCCGCTGCTTGTCTAAGTGCTGGGCTCCGTACACCTGCCGGGCCTCCTGTCTGCCCACGACGGCCCACATACGGGGGGCCGTATTGTGCTTTGTGGGACATTCTGTCGAATCCAGACCCGGGACTGGCTGATTTTGAGTCCATGGCTGGACGTGCACAATCCTCCATTCCTGGGGCTGCCAGAGCCAATGAACACAGATTTGGTGGTGAAGGCAACAGAAAACTGTTCCCTCACCATCGGGAGGATGGAGATCCAGGTCTTCCTGCGTCCTCCTCATAAGGACCCCAGTGTGGATTGGGGCCGCCCTAAATGCAGCATGGCCTCGTCTCAAGGTCCTTAATTACACCTGTTTCCAGATACAGCCCTGCTCTGCGGTTCCAGGTGGATGTGAGTTTGGGGCGACACGGCCCACAGATACTTGGGGCATCTTTCTTTCTGCCGTTGTCCTTAGGCTCCCCCACCGTTTACCTCCACACTGAACGAGGGGATGTAAGGTCGGTTCTTGCGTTTACGCTCTGGTTTTCGCGTGCATCCCTCTCCTTACTCCGAATGACTCTTCTGCTCTTTTCCTTGTCCGTCTTCCTGTCTCCTAGTCTAGCTCCACCACGAGGGCTGCCGCGGGCCTTGGGGCAGTGATATTGCTGGGAAGGGGTGAGCAGGGGACCATGGGCCCCGGGAGGGTAGGGGTCTGCCAGGCCAGCCTGATGTGGCGAAGCCTCGTCTGGGAAGAGTCCACGTGGCCGTGGCCGGGGAGCAGGAGGGCGTCGGTGAAGGGGAGGCCGAAGCAGAAGGCTGGGTGTGGCTCACGCGTCTGGGCGGCGGGAAGCCCGGCTTTCCCGAGAAGAGTCCTAATGCCGTGGTGCTACACCGTGGACACGGTGGCCGGCCCGCAGTGGGAGAGGCTGGGGCCTGAGAGAAGTGCTCTCTGCTCAGGCCTGGCTTTCTGAGTCTCACAAGAGCTGTCGGGCGTGTGGAGCACGGCGATGTCGGTAGAACGAGAAATGAGGGTGAGGGACAGCAGGCAGGCAGGGAGCGCAGCCTCGTGGGGCTGGCCAGGGTTCGAGCATGGGGGAAGGGGCGTGGGGACAGGTCAGACGTGAGGGAGATGCAGAGGGGTGCCGCCCGAGGAGGCAGGGCTGGCTGCCGGCCACGCTTTCCCACGCTTCCCCCCATCCCCGGTGGGTGGCCCCCAGCTGCGTCCCTCCCCCAGCCGAGACACCTGCGGGCTAAGCTCCACCTGCTGCCCTCTCCCTGTGCAGAAGTCCCCGCCCCAGAGTCCACTCCAGGCCGCCCAGCCTACAGCAGGGCCTGGCAATGAAAGCATCTTGGGGCGGGGGTGTTGTGAGGACCAAAGCCAGGTGTGGATGGAATATGAACGCCCCCACCCCACAGGTTGTCTTCCGGGGCAGCTCTAGGGGAGGCAAGTGGATGTTGAGCGGGGGGCCAAGGACTGAGGGCGAGATCCCCCTTCGTTAGCTGAGAGGCGGCTGGGGGCTGCGCCTCTCCTCCCTGGCGGCAAGGAAAACAGTGTCCCGGTCCCTCTGTTGGCCACGGCTTTGCAGCTCCGGGATGCGGCCGGCCGTGGGGCGCAGGCCCTAATTAGACCCCACGCAGGTGGTCACAGAGCAGGAGGCCGGCGGGAGTTGAGTGCCGGGTGGCGTGTGGGGACGGTAAAACCACACACTTAATCGCTCCAGAAAGCGCTGTGAGCGTCAGATCTATATTTGGATTGGAATGGCTTATTGGCAAAATATTGGAGCAGATGCTGGGAGGGAGAGGCTTAATTGGGGGAGTCTGCCTGCTCAGTCTCCAGACTTTCTGAGTTCGATGCAATTTAATTTTTATGAAATATAACATCTTTTAAAAGGTCGAGAGCTACAATATAAGCCATTTGTAGCTGTTAGAATGGTATTTTTCTTTTCAAAATAATTTAAAGTGATCTGTAAGGACTGGAAAAGACAGCGTGGTTTCTGGGAGCCCGGGGAAGGACACACTGCAGCCGGTATGTCTGCCCCACGATTTAATTTGCCCTTCACACTAAGCCCCCCAAAATTGAATAATGTTCTTGCTCCTTTCAAAATGAATCAGGCATCATAGAGAGCCAGTGAAGAAAATTGATTCTATCATGTCTAATGCACCTGAAAGCCACAGGATTTTCGAGGCACATTTGCAAACATTTCCCAGGATGTGCAGTGAATGTCAGGTGGTCTCCCCAGCCTTCTTCTCTAGGAGCTGCCTCGGCCGTCTCGAGGCTGGCTCCCCTTTGCTTTCTGACCCCCATCCCGGCTGCAGTTGGACACAGAGGGATGCCTGACAGACTGAAATCTGGTTTTCTCTGCTGGGCGGAGCAAGAATAGACAAGGAGAGGCCACGAGCCGGGCAGCGATCTTGCAGAGAGGACATGTTTGTTCCGGGCTGAGGGGGCCTGCATGCCCTGCATGCAGCGTGAGAAGGAGAGAGTCTAGATCAGAGGTCCTCAGATGTCACAGAGCCACCCGGATGGCGTGTGGCTGGGCCCAGCTCCACGTGTCTGATTCAGCAGGTCTAGCTTCGGCGTTTCTGGTAAGTTCCCCGATGATGCTGATGCTGCTGGCCTGGGAACCACATCGGAGATCCATATTCCCGACAAATACGATGACGCTTCCCATTCAAATATAGCAACACGCACGATGAACACAGAGATGCAATCTGGAACAGGGGACATTCTGGGAGGGAAGAGACAAAGTCATTCCTCTGCCCTGAAGTCAGGATCCTGACGCAGAACCGGGGCAGGACCCATGAGGGAGTGAGAATGAGCTGCCCTCAGGTACGGCCCACTCTGGCTGCTCAGAAGTTCGTAAAACAAGCTAAGATGAGGTTTCCAACTTCAAAAAAAGAAAATATCATAAACACACATGCTTCTCTTAAGTCTTCCAACTTTTTCAAAGATTTCATTTATATATTCGAGAGAGAGAGAGAGAGAGAGAGAGAGCACAGTGGGGGAAGTAGAGGGAGGAGCAGAGCTGAGCAGGGAGGCTGATGTGGGGCTCGATCCCACGACCGGGGGATCATGACCTGAGCTGAGATGGAGTCGGATGCTTAACTGACTGAGCCACGCAGATGCCCCCTTACTGACTTTTTTAACCTTTGCACCCCGTGATACCACCCTCGTGAAGAGCAACTGAACATTTTCATCACCTTGTACATCATCTTCCTTCCCCGTCCGTCTCTCCAAAATGGAGGCAGCTGTTGTCTGATTTAAATCTCCGTCGATGCGTGTGATGCTTCTTGAACTTCCCCAAAACGGAAAGCCTGCGGCTGGCACCCGGCCTGGCTTCATAACCTCCCGAGATCCAGCCACGTGGTGCCAGTGACAGCAGTTTGATCTCTTTAAAGGTGTGCAGCGTTGGCTTTTAAAAAAACTTTCCACTTTGAAATAACTGTAGATTGGCAAGAAGTGGCAAAAATAGTACAGAGAGGTCTTGTGTGCCCCGCAGCTGGTTTCCCTGGTTACAGCCTGCCTAATGGTGCAGGGGCGGCCGCTGGAGGCTGATGTGGGTGCTGTGTGCACGTGGTTAGAGTTCTGTCCTTTATGTCGTGTGTGGACCCCCGTGAACACCCCTGCAAGCACATCACAGAGCCGCTGTGCATGGGCGCGGCCCTCCCCGTGACCCCCCCTCGTGGTCACACCTGCCTGACCTGTGGAACCCACCAACCTCCTCCGCATCGGTGCAATGTCGTCCTTTCGCGAATTACTGATCATACACCGTAATGACGCATTATATAAATGGAATAGCGCGATCTGGGCCTGCCTTTCTCCCCGCGGCTTAGTGCCCTTCGGATCTCTCCCGTTCTTGTGTTTCAATCCCTCAAACTTTCCACGACTGAGTGCTGTTCCACGTCCTGCTGAGGGACGTGTTGGTTGTTTCCGTTTGCGGGGATCACCAGCGAAGCTGATATTTGCGTACAAGCCTTGGTGTGGATCGAAGTGTCCGTTTCTCCGGAATACGTACCCGGAGGTGAGATTGTGCAGGAGGTCCTGAGTGTGTGTCCAGTCCTCTGAGAAGCTACCAGGCCGATTTTCAGAGTGGCTGCCCTATTTGTGAATTCCCATCAGCAGCACGGGAGACCCAGGTTCTCCGTAGCCCTTGCTAGCCTTTAGCAGTAGCTGCATTAACAGGTGCGAATGGGTAGAGCATTGTGGGTTTTGTCTGCACGTCCGCGAATGGCTAAAGATACCAAGCTTCGTCCTACGTGCTCTCAGCTCTAGAACATCCTCGCTCTCGATTTCATATGTTTGTTTACTGCCGAGTTTGAGGGGCTCTTTGTATATTCTAGGTGCTTGTCAGATACGCTTCATTGCAAATATTTTCCTACAAGTTTGTAGCTGGTCTTTTAATCCTTTTGATGGCTTTTTTTTTTTGCAGAGCTAAGGTTTTGAATTTTGATTCAGTTCAACGGATCAATTTCTTTCTGTTACGGATCGTGTTTGTGGTGTCAACTCTGAGAACTCTACAAGAAACTCTGGATCCCGAGGATTTTCTTTTCTTTTTTTTTTTTTTTAAAGATTTTATTTATTTATTTGAGAGAGAGAGAATGAGAGACAGAGAGCATGAGAGGGAAGAGGGCAGAGGGAGAAGCAGACTCCCCGCCGAGCAGGGAGCCCGATGCGGGACTCGATCCCGGGACTCCAGGATCCTGACCTGAGCCGAAGGCAGTCGCTTAACCGACTGAGCCACTCAGGCACCCCCACACTGAGGATTTCTTTTCTTTTTTTTTTTTTTTTAAGATTTTATTTATTTATTTGAGAGAGAGAGAATGAGAGACAGAGAGCATGAGAGGGAAGAGGGCAGAGGGAGAAGCAGACTCCCCGCCGAGCAGGGAGCCTGATGCAGGACTTGATCCAGGGACTCCAGGATCATGACCTGAGCCGAAGGCAGTCGCTTAACCAACTGAGCCACCCAGGCGCCCTCTTTCTCTTCTTTATAATTAAGTCATCTCTATGCCCAACGTGGGGCTCGAACTTATGACCCTGAGATCAAGAGTTGCATGCTCTACTGACTAAGCCAACCAGGCACCCCCAGAAGACTCAGTTCTTTTTTTTTTATAATTTATTTTTTTAAAGATTTTTAAGATTTTTTTTTAATTTTTTTTTTAAGATTTTTTATTTATTTATTTGAGACAGAGAATGAGATAGAGCATGAGAGGGTCAGAGGGAGAAGCAGACTCCCTGCCGAGCAGGGAGCCCGACGCGGGACTCGATCCAGGGACTCCAGGATCATGACCTGAGCCGAAGGCAGTCGCTTAACCAACTGAGCCACCCAGGCGCCCTCTTTCTCTTCTTTATAATTAAGTCATCTCTATGCCCAACGTGGGGCTCGAACTTATGACCCTGAGATCAAGAGTTGCATGCTCTACTGACTAAGCCAACCAGGCACCCCCAGAAGACTCAGTTCTTTTTTTTTTATAATTTATTTTTTTAAAGATTTTTAAGATTTTTTTTAAATTTTTTTTTTAAGATTTTTTATTTATTTATTTGAGACAGAGAATGAGATAGAGCATGAGAGGGTCAGAGGGAGAAGCAGACTCCCTGCCGAGCAGGGAGCCCGACGCGGGACTCGATCCAGGGACTCCAGGATCATGACCTGAGCCGAAGGCAGTCGCTTAACCAACTGAGCCACCCAGGCGCCCCTCCCGAGGATTTTCTACTGTTTTCTTCCAAAGGTCTGGAGTTCATAGTCTTACATTTTACACTTAAGTCCACAGTCTGTTTTGAGTGAGGCTGAAGTCAAGGCTCATTTTGTTTCTCTTTGCTGGTGAAGTGTAACTGCTCTGGGAGCACGTTGGAAACACCATCCTCCCTCCGTGGAATTGCTTCTGTTACTGATCTTAGAAGCCACGGGGCTGCACCGAGTGGGTCTGTTTGTGGCATCTCTGGTCTGGTCCACTGTTGTCCGCTCTCCCTGCACCCCACAGTCCTTGTCCCCAGGGCTGTACCCGAAACCTTACAGCCAGGCAGAGTGATTTCTCACACTTCCTTCTTATCAAAATCGTCCTTCTATTTGAGTTTTTGTGCCTTTCTATGTAATTTTTAAATTCGTCCTCTTCCCCTCCTCGTCCTCCTCCTCCTCCAACTTCTTCTTCCTCTTCTCCTTCTCCTCCTTCTTCTCCTCCACCGTCTTCTTCTTCTTCTTCCTCCTCTTCTTCTTCTTCCTCTTCTCCTTCTTCAGAGAGAGTGAGAGAGCACACCCAAGAGAGGCAGAGGGAGAGCGAATCTCAAGCAGACTCCCCCCTGAGCACGGAGCCCAACGCAGTGCTTGATCTTATGACCCCGAGATCGCGACCTGAACTGAAACGAAGAGTCAGCCACTTAACCGACTGAGCCACCCAGGTGCCCCACTATGTAAATTTTAGAATAATCTTGTCCAAATCTTTGAGAGGTCTTGCTGGGATTTGGGTAGAATAACAGCAAACCTGTATCTCAGTTTGGGAGACAATAACCTCTTTCTGTGCTGGGTTTTCCAACACAAAACACCGTGTTTTGCTAGCAGAGAGAACACAGTTGCATTTCCACGTTGGTCTTGCATCCTATGACCTTGTTGAACGCCGTCCTTGGTTCTAGGAATTTATAGATTCCTTGGGTTTTCCTCGCAGTCATGTCATCTGCAGATAGGGATGCCCTCATCCCTTCGTTCGATGTCTCTGCTGTTTCCTTCCTCTCTCACCGTATGGCCCCAGAGTGTCTGCGCTTCATAGAGAGTGAGCGGTGGGGACTCATGTCTTCGGGTTGGTTTCCACCTCAGGGGGAAGCGCTCCCGATTCCCCTGTGAACTACAATGTAGGTTTTTATAAATCCTGATTATGACGTTGAGAAAAGTTCCCTCTATTCTTAGTTTTGTGAGTTTTTTTTTGTTTTTTTTTAGTTTTGAGTTTTTTGAGGGTTTTTTTTTGAGTTTTGAATGTTGTCAAATGCCTTTTTCTGCATCAGTTGATACGATCTAGTGACGTGTCTTCATTAGTTTATTAATACTGTGGTTACATTGGTTGATGGTCTTTTGAATATCGAACCACCTTTGGAAACCCGGATTGAACCCCACTTGGTCATGGTGTGTACCTTTAAAAACAGAAAAAAATATTTACTGGTCTTGGTGATTTGCGGCTGCTTCTGTTTTGTCACGGGTTTTGCATCTACCCCCATGAGGATGCTGGTTTATTGTCTTGTCTTCGGGGGAGTGCTTGTCTGACTTTGGTGTCAGCATGATTCTGGCCACACGGATGAACTGGGGAGAGCTCACGCTACTCGTTCTCCAAAACCTACATCAGCTGTCACATTGGAGCCGGATTGGTGGACCCTTGTGCAGACGTCTCTGCAGCAGATCCCCGTAAGACCCCCCCAGACACTGAGCTCCCCTAGGACGGCGCCAGTCCCGAGGCATCGAGGTAAGCAGACAAGCTTTTGTACCGAATAGGGGAGCAAACACACACCGGATTACAAACTGGAATGTGGCTGGGCCCGAACTAGAACCCAAATATTATACTGGGTTCTGCGTCTGGCCCAGGTAAGGTGGAGAGGCTGTGCTGGGGGCGAGGGCTTGGTCGTCAGGTCACCCTGAGCGGGTGCGGGTGAAGAAGCCACTTCCAGCAGAGGAGGACCCAGACAGAGAAGAGGAGGTGCCCGACGCTCACCCGCGGAGGCAGGGCTGGCCTCGTTTTTCATCGGGGGTCCCAGGAAGTGGGGCTGTTACAGGTGAGGGGGGCCCTTTCAGCCGCTGCGGCTCCAGCCCTGGAAGGGGTCTTTGGGGCTTTGGGGCCCAAGCACATGAGGACGCCGGCCGGCTCTCAGGCTGCAGGCCTTCTGGGTTCTTCTGGGAACTTGACAGGACTGCAGAGGATATTTGGGGCCGGCTCTAGGGACAACACTCCTCTTCGTTGTAGCCTCCAGAGAACATTTCACGAGCAGACTTGTTCAGGGCCACTTTCTGTGCCCTGTGGTTTTCCCTTTATCATGGGAATAAGTTTAATTCTGCACGAAGTCCTGCCTCAGTCAGGGGACTTCATTATTCCTGCAGCTGGCAGCTGACGGAGAGGAGCAGAGATGACAGACCCAGTCCGGGTGTTGGAGCAGGAACATCGGAACCGGCTGCAAACAGAACCCTCGCTCGTCTGGGTTATGCAAGACGTTCAGACCAACACCAGCTCTGGAGTTCCCGGACCGCCGGCCCAAAGTGGGCATTCCTGACGTCCAAGCTTCTGTGGGATTCCCGGTGCAGCCCAGGCCCGAGAGCCCGCGGAGCCACGGGGTGCTGAAGTTAGGGAGGGTCATCCCCGAGGCCCCTGACACTGTTCTTCCTCCGTCTCTGCGGCGTGTGGGACACAGCCTGGCGTCCCGGCTAGGGTGACAGCGGGGTGAACACAGTGGGGCTCTTTACTGTGACTTCATGTGTCATCCCCCCAAGGGGCCTGGAGGGGTGGTCAACACAGTTCTCGCTCTTGGGAATGGGGACACTGCTCCAGCCTGGGAACAACTTCATAAAACATGAGAACGGGGGCCCTGGGGGGCTCAGTCGGTTAGGTGTCCGACTCTTGATTTCAGCTCAGGTCACGATCTCAGGGTCCCGGGATCAAGCCCTGCGTCTGGCTCCGCGCTCAGCAGGGCGTCTGCTTGAGATTCTCTCTCTGCCCCTCCCTACCCTGCTCTCCCTCTCTCTGTTAAATAAAAAAATAAATAAATCTTTAAAAAATGATGAATTTTATGGTATGTGAATCATACCTCAGAAAAGTAAACACAAAGTAAAATTCAAGGTAAAGAGCCAGAAATTATTTGCCACATTTACAACAAACAAAAAGTTCATATCCTTAACATACATAAAGGGCTGCTGAAATCCATTTTTTTTTTAAACAGCACTAGAATCATCAGCAAAGGACACGAAAAGACAGCCTCGCGTAAAAATAAGGCAGGACATAGATGGAGAGACTTCTGTTTCACTAGTAAATGAAAAGGAGATACACATCACTGATCTGTTCTCATAGTTCTCTGTATTTCTTTTTTTTTTTTTTACATCTTCTGCAGCGTGTGTTAGTTTTCTATTTTAGAACCAGGAAATTAATCTTTTAACATGCGTGGTGCCGTTAACTCCGGCCTTGGGGACGGGGCAGGGAGCTGGAGCAGCTGTGGAGGGCGGGGCCTGCCTGTGCCCATTTCTGGACGACGCCTGCCTGCCAGGTCCCATGTACAGGGGGCCGCACGCAGCCCTACAGCAGTATGGTCACCCTTGTGCACGGGGTGGGGGAGCTGAGGCCCCACGTACACGATGTGACACGATGTGACTTGTCTTGGCCATGCAGTGGACACCTGTGTGGGAAAGCGGATCGCCAGGGTCACGCTCCTTCTCATGCTGTTTCTGTCCCCGTTCTCCTAGACACAGAGACTCCTGTCATCGGCCACCCCTGAATCGGCCGTCGCAGGGGCACCCGGGCTGAGGGGAGGGGCTGGTGCCCAGGCGGGTGCAGGAGGGTGTCAGGTAGAGGGAACCTGCACCCCACAGTGGTGGAGACCGCACGGCCCCTCACGGGAGTGAACGCAAGGACGGAAAAGGCAGCACATCACGGGGTGGCAGTGGCTGTGGGGCCAGGAGAGCCCAGGAGAGCCCTGGGGATGAGTTACCCAGAACCCGGGAAGACCGAGCAACAGAGAGGTGACAGACAGCCGGAGCACCCACCTCCGGCTGGGAGCAGGGACAGAACCGTAGCAAAGATTGAAGGCCTGTTAAGGTGCAGCGGGGTGGCCTTCCAGGGAATGCGGGTGCATGAGAGGGGTGTGGCTTCTGGGCCGTCCTGCTCCTGGCGCTGGCCCGGCCCACATGTGTGTGCACGTGTGTGTGTGTTTGTGCTTGGGTGTGCATGCATGCATGTGCATACCTGGGTGCACACATGTGCCCGTTTGAGAATGTGTGTACCCATGTGCGTGTGTGTGTGCCTGCCAGAGACGCACCTGGGCCGGGGGGAAGGCCCTCACTGGGAACATGTTCTCTCACTGCCCGCGTAGCCGGGGCCAGGCTGCATCCCCCAGCCTCAACTCCCGACCCCAAAGTGGAGCTAACGATCCCCCACCCTGAAATGATTGAGTGTGGGTCTCTGGGGCAGGGGCCCCCTGCAAAGGGCTGCTCCCATGTGAAGGACCCCCGCGCAAGGCCAGGAGGCCGAGGGGCCCCTTCCCGGCTCTCCGCGATCTGGCCCAGAGAAAGGCCCCCTTGGTGGTGCCTGAGCGCGGGCGGGGCTGAGCCAGCTGGGCGCAGCGGGAGCATCCGTCACTGCCCTCTGCACTGGGCAAGTTCTCCCTCCGTGCTTCCTTCTTCCCAGTTCCCTAAATCAGGAAGGGGCTGGTGCAGGATGGGGCCCTGACTGCTGCTGTGGGACTGCGGGCAAACCCCTTGCCCTTCAGTGTCCTTGCCTGTCCTCGCTCGGGGATCCTGGGGAGGACGCGATGGGTGGGGATCGGGATCCATGCACCGTAGACAGTGCGACAGTGGATGCAGGGAGCTGTAACTCCCGTACAGGGAAGGGTTCCACTGCCCTCAGAGTCGCCCTGAACGCACACGTCTGACCTTTATGTTTCCCCACTTACCATGCGATCACGAGAGCCCGTCGTGCCATTAATAATTTTATGGCTGTAGATGCGCCGAGAGCTTTCTGTTTCTACTTGTACGAAGGTCTGACCTAGAAACGGGGGAGACCTGTGTGTCCTCCCGTACCTCTTCCTGAAGACTTCAAGGTGAGCAAGCGCATTTGGGCAACACAGAAATTCTTGCTCTGGCTCCCGCCCCGCTGTGCTGGGTGCAGTGGGGTCAGCTGGGTCCTCTGCGCCCTGGCGGCCACGCTGTGTGCTGGTGAGCGGACAGGAAACGCACAGCCCCCTCGACATCGCGATGCTCCTATCATTGTATGTCTAGAACACGCCTTGTCTGGCAGGTAAGATGCTTAATTTCTACTCCTGTTCAGACCACAGCAAATGCGTATTTGAAGGATGAAAAATATTTTCCCAACTGTCCAGAGGTCAGTCCTTTTATTTAATAGTCTGGTTGAGGAAGCATAGATGCACAGCGTCCTCGGGCAGAAAGACATATACACTGGCAGCTCTGGGAAATTGGTTAAAATTCGCTCTCTGGCCCCTGCCCAGACCTACTAAATCAGAAAGTGGGCTGGCAGAGGGGACCCTCCGGGGCACGTGGGGCAGGCGCGAGTTTCCCAGGCACTGAGTTACAGCACGGAACTGGGGATGAAACTCCCGCTTACATAATTCAGCAGCACATACACGCACATACACACGTGGAAGGCTCTGCGTGACCGCAGCTAAAAGCAGCGAGCAGGTTGTCTGCGAACGAGGGACAGCCTGAACTTTGCTGCCCCTTGCTTCCCCCACCCCTGATCTTGTGAAATAGGTTGTTTTGTTTGTTTCTCACATGTGTGTGCATCCCTCTCAATACTATATAGTCTCAATGGACTTGTTTTCAAGTTGTGTGAAAATGGTGTCATCATTCTTCTGACACACCCATGCTGTGGTGTGAAACTGTAATGATTTTCTTTTCTTTTTTCCTTGTTAAGATTTTTTTATTTATGAGAGAGAGAGAGAGAGAGAGAGCGCAAGAGCACAAGAGCAGGGGGAGGGACAGAGGCAGAGGGAGAAGCAGACTCCCCGCTGAGCAGGGAGCCCGACTCGGGGCTTGATCCCAGGACCCTGAGATTTTAACCTGAGCCGAAGGCAGACGCTTAATGACTGAGCCACCCAGGCTCCCTCCTTGATGTTCTTTAAAAAGCGCTAAAACATTGCCTTTCATGTTCATCTTTATTCTAAAGAGACTGAGTTTTGGGGGTGCTGTAGACAGCATAAGAACCAATTTTTTATTTCCTAGCTATTGAATATCTTAGTTATTGATACTGAATGTGTTAGTTATTAAATATCTACCGTTTTCCTAGCGATCAATCACGCTGCCTTTGTCACATGGCTGGCTTCCATAGTCACATGGGTCTGTTTCTAGGTCACATTGTTCCTTCCCGCGCCTTGTTGCCCCATCTTTGTCTGGAGCATCTGAGCTCCCCGTCGTGCTCTGCCCTTGCATGAAATTTAGAATCAGCTCGCCAATTTATTTTTAAAAACTCGTTGGGACTTTCATTGGCATTGCAATAGGTTTATAGGCTAATTTGGGGAGAGTGGACATTGGGTGTGGGGTTTTCTTACCCACGCATGTAGCATATCTCTATCCATTCATCTGGGTACTCAGAAATTTCCATAAAGTTTCGTAATTTTTCCTTGCGGGACTCACGCCTCTTTTGTTAGATTTAGTCCTTTTTAATTTTTGCTTTTATTGTAAATGGGCTCATTTGGAAATTTTTGTCTCTCCATTTCAGAGACAGAATAAATATATTGTTACATTTTTAGGTTGATCATTTATCCAGTCATATGATTATAGGCTGATCACTTCCAGTAATTTAGGTCTAGAAATTACTGCATTTTCTTTGTGGAATATCAGATAATATTCAAAGAATAACAGTCTGGTTCCTTACAATTTTCCAGTGCTTCAGACATCTGTTTTTCAGAGTTGTTTTCTATTCATTACACTTTGCAAGGACCTCCAGTAAATTCTGAATGTAAGCTATGAGACAGCATTCCTTGTGTTCTTCCTGATTTTCAAAGAAAGTGTTTCTAAGATTTTATCATAAAGAATAATGATTTCTGAACATTTTTGTTAGGCACACATTACCAGGTTAGGATGCTTCCTTCCATTTGTGTTTAATTAGGTTGATTGTGAATGTGTGATGAATTTTATCAAAAGCTTTTGCTGTATTAATTAAGATGATCATATGGTTTTCCCCTTATTAATCTGTTTATTTGGAGAATGATATTAGCAGATTTTGCTCATCTTGGCAGGCAGAAGAGCCCACAGAAGAAACTGGCGGGCGTGTCTTCTTTGTGGTCTGGAAGAGTGTGTGAGTCTGGGGGGGGCTGACCGCCCACGCCCTGGCCTCCTGGCCCCTCAGCTACCGACCCAGCCATCGGCTCAACACCAGTGATGCTTGTTTCCTCGGGAGAGGTCCGCAGGTCACATCTTTCCAGGACCGGTTTGGTGTGCTTTCACATCTATTGGCACTAATTTACTCCTGGTAGCATCTTAATTTTCTCTGAGCTGCGGTTTCTGTGATTAGGGCCTTTTTTACATTCCTGATGGCCCCTTAAAGACCGTTCATCTCTGCAAAGGATTCTCAGTGTTTAGTGGTCTTTTTAAAGAACTCATTTGGCTTTGTTGATTCTTAAGATTGAGTACTTGCTTTCTATTTAATTTTAGACTTTTTTTTGAGTTTATGCTATAGTTCTTTTTTTAAAAAAGGATTTATTTATCTTGGGGGGGAGGGCCTGAGGGGGAGGGAGAGAGAGAAACCGAAGCAGACTCCATGCTGAGCATAGAGCCTGATGCGGGGCTCGATCCCAAGACCCTGAGATCATGACCTGAGCTGAAACCAAGAGTTGGAGGCTTGACCGACTGCGCCCCCCAGGGTCCCCTATTCTATAGTTCTGTATCCAGCCTCTTAAGTGGAGTTCTCAGCTTTTTATTTTCAGCCTCAATTTCCCATTAAATACTGTGTCCACCATATCTCTGAGGTGTTGGTAGGCAGTATTTTTTATTATTTATGTATTTATTATTATTTTAAGTATTTAATTGTTTCTGTTATTTCATTTTGAGTCATGAGTTACTTAGACATTTGGGGACATCTTAACAACCTTTTTCTATTTGCATCTGTTTTCCTTTTATTGGGGCTGGATGACCGGTCTGGGATCATTGAGGTTTGCTCTATGTTGGGTTTTTGCCAATGGGGCGTGTGTGCCCAGAACCATGTATAAGGAATCAAACAGGACGGTTCACGGTGTTGTTCAAATCTCCTCTATCTTTACAGACTTCCTGTCACCTTGATAATGGAAACAGGTGGATCGGCAGGTGGATGATAAGTTCCTCGATCTCTCCTGATAGTTCTGTCAATTCTTACTTCACATATTTGGATCCCCTCTCTGTGGGTAAGCTTAGGGTGATTACATTGTATGGACTGAATGCTTGTGTCCCTCCCCCAAATTCATGTGTTGAAAGGGGACCCCCAGCGAGCCAGTGTCAGGAGGTGGGGCCCCTCGATGGGGTCAGCGCCCTAGCAGGAGGGGCCCCCGAGAGCCAGTGTCACCTGTTCTTACCCAAGGTGGAGGTGGCGGCCCAGAAGGGGCTCTCAGCAGACCCCAAATCTGCCGGCACCCTGCTTGGCGGCTGCGGTGTGTGGGTCCGTGGGGATCAGCCTCTGTCTTCTTGGTCTGTGTCCGAGCTGAGCCGACCCAGACCCGGATCTCCCCGGTGAGTCAGAGCGGCTGTCCCTGTGTGTGAGCGTGTCCAGTCTCCCCAGCGCTTGTCGTATTAAAGGTCATCTTGGTTGGAGCTTCTCGTCGTTGTCCTCTGAAAGGCCTGCTCTTGGTCCCCTGTGGTTCCGCTGTCGGTGGCCCTGCTTGCGTCCGGCCCCCCTAAGATGCAGTGCCTTCAACAGCTCAGCTGCCTGCTCACTTTCTAGCGACACCTCTGATTCCTTGGAAAACGCGCTCACCGCCGGTTTGTGCTCCCTGTGAGATCCTCACGAAATCCCAGGTCCCTCAGGCTGCAAAGCCACGTTTGCTTCTCCTGCTGACGTCAGCCTCCGTCGTTGTCTCCCTTCTGCCGTTTGTGTGGACGCAGGCCGGCTTGTGTCCATCTGAGGACACCCAGGGCCACCTGAGAAGCCGGCTCCCGGGGCCTGCGTCCCTTCCCTGGCTGCTGGTGTCAAACATGCAGGAAAGGGGAGGGAGGTCGTCGCTGATGGAAGCACTTCAGTGAAAGCTGCAGGTGCTGCGTCCCGAGCACGTGGGCCCCCGCGACCCGGGTTCAGGACACGCCTTCACTGTGCCACCCTCCGTGAGGAAGGGCAGGCCGGGGGCCACTCACTAAGGGCTCGGAGTCGTCCGAGACCCTCGCCGTCCCCTCGGGTTCTTTCGCGGACTGTTAACAACTAGCACCCAGCAGGGCTCCTGTGTTGCAACTGGTCCTGGTGCCTGTTATTCTAGAACAATCCCCAAGCCTTTTCATATAGAAGCCTTACTTCCCCTCACACATCATTTCCCGAAGGGGGGTCCTCAGGGGCTGGGAGCGAATTTCCCCCCGGGACGCCGTGGCTAGGGGCCCTGTTCTCCCAGCCGCAGGAAGGAAGCCGGGGAGGTGGAGGACGGCTCTCAGGGCCGTCCACAGTGGTCCGGGCCCCCGTCAGCAAGGACGCCTCCTTCTTTCAGATGACCGGGTCGAGTCCAGGCGCGAGGGGTGGCCGAGCGCTCCCTGCGCTGGTGAAGGGCTTGCTCTGGGAAGGTCCACGGCAGACCCAAACCCGTGGAGTGTGCAAGGCCAGACCCTGAGCTCCGTGGGTTTTTGCCAAGCGGATCGTGCCCCCGCCCTGGTAACCACTGCCCACATCAAGGTGTGCCTGGTGGCCTGGCATGCTCACAGGTGCAGGTGTGCGTGCAGGGGGCTGGGGGCCACACGCCGTTACCCCTGCCCCACAGCCGTGTGCGGGAGATGAGACACGCACTGTGCCCGTGTCCTGATGTGACCCCCCCGGGGGGGGACAGTGATGCCTCCTTGGGGTTTTGATCCCCCTCCCGTGATGACTTCTTGGCATCCCAACTCTCTCCTTGGGGACGTTAATTCACGCGCCGTAACGAAGCGGTTATTCCGGGGGCAGAGGCACAGGGAGCGGAGCTGGTGGGAGGTCACGTGACTGTCTGGGGGGCGAAGGAAGGCCCACCTGTGTCTAGTCAGACAAGGTCTCATCGGAGGAAAGGCGCATTGACCAGACTCCCCCGGCACACCAGGAGCCGGGTTCCATAATGTGCACTGGGTAAACGCCAGAACAGGCCTGCTTTCCTCTCTGTTTGCCACTCGCCTTGACCTCAAAAGAAATATTTTTACAGTCATAGTGTATGTTTGCTTTCGCTTTGCGGTGGCCAGACTCCTTTCCTGTGCGTCGATTTATTCACCGGTCCTCACAACAAACCTGCAATGTGCTAGATCTCGACCAAACCTCCTCGTAGTAAATTACAGTTTTCTCATTATAAAAATTTATCGTAATGCTTTTGTAAACCAGGAACTCGTACAGGAGGAAGGAAAACATCCATATTCTCACCCAGCAGAGACCCGTGGACACAGGGCTTCATGCTCTGTTGCCATTCCGGGAGCTTTGCCACAGTTCCCGGGTCTTCGGCACGTCATCGAGGGCAGGGCCCCCTCGTTGGGCGCCGAGGACCACGGGTGATTGAGTCACTCGCCCTGACTCAGTGGCTCTGGACCCTCGAAATGCTGGACCCTCAACGTTGTGAGACTCAATGCACCTTAATCCATGAGCATTCGCCCGGTGCTGGGAGCTGAGCCCTGGGGCCGAGGGAGTGGGACTTGTATAAAAGTGAGTAGGAAGAGGTCTCTGTGCTCAGGAGCTCACAAGGGAGGGGCAGGGATGAAACTAAGTAATTGTCATTCGAGACTCTAAGAGTGTCCTGGGCTGCCGTGGAAAAGATCTCCAGAGCGGGTGGCTGTTCAACCACGCAAGTCCGTTCTCCCACCACCTGGCGGCCAGAGGGACCGATCCAGGTGTGGCAGGGCCACTGCCCGGGAGCCTGTGGGGACCCCTCCCCACCCCTTGCTGCGTGCGTGGTGCCGGCCGGCCTGGGGCCTGTAGCCTCTGTCCCGTCCCCTCGGGCTGCTTCCCTCTGCGTCTTCTCCTCCTCCTCCAAGGACACCTGTCCCTGGACTCGGGGCCCACCCTGAATGCAGGATGCTGGCAACTCGAGGCCCTTAACTACTTTCGCCTGCCAAGACCTTATTCCAAGTAGTTACATTCTGAGGTTCCAGGCGGACATGAGTTCTGGGGGTTCCTGCTCACCCACTGCAAAGACAGACACTGAAGAGCCGTGGGGCAGAGGGAGTGTGGAGGGGCCCCTGCGACACCCCCCTTACCTCAGGGTGGACATGGGGCCCCGGGCTGGGGCTCTGGGAGCAGCGACTGCCCCAGGAGTGAGCTCTCGGCCCCGGCAGGGCCCGGAACGCTCTTGGCCGAGAGCCCAAGTGCATGTGCAGTGGGCACCCTCCCCTTCAATGGTCGACCCCGAGTAGGAGGCTGGGGCCGCTGGGCTGTCTTCTCGGGCACGTGGACAGAGCTGACCTGGGAATGACCCAGGGCACAGGGGACACTTCTCTGTGTTGTGTCACTCCTGCTGCAACACGAAACACAACTTGGGCCAGCACCTGTCACAGACGTGCGTGAATGAGCCCCGAGGCTCTGGCTTCCAACCCTCTGGCCATTGCAATGGGCAGAACTCTGCAAGGCAGGGGTGGTTTGATCCCTGGCCATGCAGGGATGTCCGGGAACATTTAAAGAATCACCAGGAGGGCTGGGGCAGCTGGCAGGGACGTGGGGCAGGGGTGCTGGGCAGGGCTGCAGGGCAGGGCTGCAGGGCAGGGGGTGCTGAGAAGGGGTGCTGGGTAAATGCAGAGGGTAAGGGTGCAGGGCAGGGGTGCTGGACAAGTGTGCAGGGCAGGGGTCCTGGGCAGGGGTACTGGGTGGGGATGCTGGGCAAATGTGCAGAGCAGGGGTGCTGGGCAGGGGTGCAGGGCAGGAGGTGCAAGGCAGGGGTGCAGGGCGGAGGTGCTGGGTAAGTGCAGAGGGCTGGAGTTCAGAGCAGGGGTGCAGGGCAGGGGTGCTGGCCTGCCCAGACTTGTGCAGAGGGCCCTCACGATACTCAGTGCCAGCAGGTGTCCGGGTCAAGTCACTGGCAGGCTGTGTGAAACCGAGGTCAGTGGGGCCTCGCCCAGGGCATCTCCCCAGTGCATGGGACACAGCCTAGCTTCCCTGAGGGTTTTCCCGAGGACCCGAGCGCTGCCAGAACATGCCTGGGGAAGCTCTGAGGCAGAAGGAAGCCTCTTTCTTTTTAGAGCAAGGGATGGATAAGACCCTCCCTTCCTCTACGTTTTAGGGAAATGGAGCAGGCGACTGGGTGGCGGGAGGGAGGGCGGTCCCCGGTCCTGGCAGGAAACCGCGGGCCTGGATGGAGGACCGCCTGCCCCCTGTGCGGGCGCGGGAGGAGGCTCCTGCGGGTCCGTGCGCCGGGGACGCAGACTGGAGGGGGGTGGGCGGGGCGTGAGGGAGGGTCCCGGGCTGCGGTGGAGGGGATAGCGGCTGAGCCCCGCTCCCGGCAGCAGAAGCCGCCGCTCTGCCCCGCCCCCGCCCCCCGGCCTGCGCCCGCCGGTGTCCGTCCGAGCACCCTCCCCGCAGGGGAGCCGCAGAGCGCACCGCACCCCTGCGTCGGGTTTGGTTTTCCTGCGAATCCCAGATGGCCTTCTCAGCCTCTGGCTCCTATATTTAACCTATTTAATGAGATTTCTTTTCCAGTAATTCCTGAAACTGGTAATCTCTAATTGGGTCAAATTCTCTACCCACAAGCCAGCGATGTTATTTTTAGAGCAAATCCTCCGGCTGAAGCTTCCCTGCCTTTGGGGGGGCGCAGCTGTCAGAGCCGACTCTGCATTGGGCTCTCCCAAGCAGGCCTTATTCTCAGTGTTCACTGGGCGCGGTTCAGGGGAGCCTGCCGGCCTGCCTCCCGCCTCCCCACCTTCAGCCCCGGGCCCCCAGGAGCGTTGACACAAATCCACTTAATGCCCACTGCCTGGTGCCGTGTCACTATAAATAGCCGAGTCGGGAGGCTTTGGGCAAGGCCGAGAGCA
This sequence comes from Mirounga angustirostris, assembly GCF_029215605.1. Lineage (NCBI taxonomy): Eukaryota > Metazoa > Chordata > Mammalia > Carnivora > Phocidae > Mirounga > Mirounga angustirostris. Next base: position 104,840,378 of record NW_026991720.1, on the reverse strand, counting down.
CGCCTCTCCGGTGGCCTTTTGTCCCCACCAGGGATGGTCCCCAGGAGACCGAATACTACAGCATTGTTTTGTGAACTGCAAGGACCCTGAATGTCCCCAGTGACCACGCTGACTGGCATTAAGTTGAATTCGTAGAAGATCCTGTCCTTGTCCTCATTCAACCAGGGGACCCCACTGTGTTCAGGGGCACACCAGCCCTGCCTCCGGGGGGGAGACCTTCGTCCTCGCTGATGGCCCTGTCCCCTCTGGCGGCACGCTGCCCGTGTCCCCATGGCCTGGCTTGGGTCCAGGAACAGAGTGGGCTTTCAGGTGCAGCCCCCTTGCCCACCGATCCCCAGTAGGACCACGCAGCGTCCTTCCTGAGAGAACAGCGGGGACGTGGTTCTACATCCGCCAGCAGGTGCTGGAGCTGCATCTGTGTTCTAACTCTGCTCTCGGACGATGCTCAGGGCGAGACCCGACTCCCCCGACTGCACCTGCCCGGCACCTTCCAGCCTCCGTGACCCAGGAGTCGAGGATCGCTGTCCCTCGAAGCCACACTCAGGCTTCAAGGCACACGTGACAAATATTGGCAGCATTCATGGAGTCCTTTGTCATCCCCGGGATAACCAGGGACAAGCGAAAACCCATCCGGGCCCCGGGAGCCTGGCAGGGACGGAGCCACTGCCCAAGGAGGGCACGCGTCTCTGCACGTCCACCGCCAGGCGGAGAGTCCCCTCCTTCTCGGAAAATGCCTGCCCGGAATGTAACGCCTTTTGGATTTAGTAGAAGGCAGTGTGGTTTGGAGGAACCGGCAGGGGATACGCTTGGTTTGGCCTCTTGAGGGAGGCGTGGTTACATCTGGGAGGAAGCCTCGTCCTTAGAAGTCCCGAGTGGACGGGGATGGGCTCGAATGAGGTGCGTCTCCATCTGAGAGTGTCCACTCCGACCTCCCTCCAGGGCCCATTCGACCCCTCCGGCTAGCCTGTGGTTGGTGTCCACCATCCTGGGGTCATCAAGAACCTTCCACCCTGCCCTTGCTGACCTCCATCACAGCCTCACCCCTGGGCTCATTAGACCCTCCTGCCCGGCCCACGGCCAGCATCCACCTCCTTTGAGGCCACTTGTCCCCGGAAGGGGGGGAGGGAGGAGGACACAGACCTCACAGGACCCCTGGCTCCGGGGAAAAGAGGCCAGCGCCCGCGGCCCTGTGTCCAGATTTGTTGTCAGGGTCTCCAGAGCTCAAAGTACTATTTCTGCCCACTGCCTGCAAGAGCTCACCCTTCTGGGGGCTCAGGTGCCCCACTCTGCCCCCTACAGAGGGCACGTCCTGTGGCTGCTTTCTGTGGGAGCATTGGCCACAGTTTTGAGCACATATTTATCTGTGGGATTCCTGCGCTGGCCCTGGCCTCTCCCACTGGCCAGGGGTCCTGCTCTGCTTGGGGCCGAATCCTGGTGACAAGATTGCCTCGATCACGAAAACCTCCTCCTGCCAGCTGGGTGTCCCTGCAGACAGGTAGGCAGTCGGTGTTATCTAGTGCCTGTCGCTCTGGGCTGGCCTGAGACCCTGGCACGGAGGTGAGGAAGCCAAGTCCCTGGGAGCCCTGAGGCCAGGGCCAGGCGCAGGAAGGTGGCAGAGCCCCTGAAGCCCCAGTTGGTCTTTCTAGCCATCAAGGTATGGGGACAGCGATGTGTGAAGGGACAGATGAGTGGCTCCCATCCTGCCGCTTCTGCTGTGTGGCTCGGTGATCACCCACCTGCCCGTCCAGCTACGGCCCCTGGTTTAGCTGGAGGGCCCTCTTACTCTCGTTTTCAGCCTCCTGGGCCATGCGCCCCGGTGGCCTCAGCCAGACTGGTCAGCGTCCTGCTGTGGGTGGGAGAGCGTGCGGCCCCTTGCTGCCCAGGGTGGTCCTGGGTCAGCCATCCCGGCCTCCAGGGAGGTGAGCAGACATGGCCTCCAACTTTCGGGTTAAGGGAGCTGAGCTGGAGTCCTGTCCCGTTCTCCCTGGAGGAGTCCTGAACAGACCCCTGCGACCGTTTCCAATCACCGTCCACACTGCACGCCCCCCAGCAGCCAGCCCAGCAGGATGTATCTGAGAAAGGCGCTTGTGGGGCAAATGCCACATCCAGTCGCCAGGGGACAGGAGGAGGCTGAGCCCCCATGTCGGGGTTCTCCTGGCACCCTTCGATTCCTAGAGACAGCTTTGGTAAAATCAGCTTTCCTGAATGCACTTCCCTGTTGAGGACCAACCGCCTCTTCCCCGAGCGGCCTGCATTTCCATAGGGTTCCCAACAGACCCACAGGGGAAATTTCACCCCAAATACAGAGTGGGAGTCCGGGAGAAACACTCTTTTGGAAGCCGCATCTCTGGCAGAAGTCCCAGGAGCTCGGCGAGCGCCCCCAGACGGAAGCTGGCTTATGGCAACTTCCCTGGCGGTTGCGGCCTCTGTCCGGAGGGCCTGACGTTCACACCTTCAGCTCACAGAGTTAGCATGACGCTTGCCCGGTCCTGCGTGCACAGAACACGCACAACAGCAGCTGTCCCTGTGCTAAGTGCAGCCTCCGTGTGCATTTGGGCCTCTCTCCGCACGGTAACCCTGTGGGCCAGGCGCTGTTACACAGCCCAAGGTCACACAGCTGGGAGGGGTGGCACGCGTCTGCACGCTTAGCTGTGACACCACACAATGCTGGACTGTATCCTGGGCCGGGCCCCCGCCACACCACGCCACACCCGCGATCCAGGGCAATTCCGGGGTTTCTCTGAAGGACAAGGCCTCAGCAGCTGGGAGCCTCGAATGCAAAGAGAGAGCTGTGTGATCGATGAAAAGTCCAAGGGATGCCTGGTGGTGCTACCGCTTTGGGAGGCCTGCATTCCTGTCTCAAATGAGGTGCCGGCGATTCCTGATGGCTTCTTCCCAGACCAGCAGGACAGAGTGACCACGATGGCTCCCCTCCATCTGCTCACCTCCCACGGGGAGGTGGTGCTTCCGGAAAGAGCAGCACTTCCCATCTCGGTCTGCGCTCTGCGCCACCCCTTTGTTGTTGGTCAATATTGACGCTCTGGGAGAGGCAACGTTCTCCAGGGTAGACCATATGCTGGGGTGCTAGCTGGCCAGGGCTGTCCTTCCGAAGCACCAGAGCCCGAGCTTGGACAACAGACATGCCTTGTCACAGCTGTGCAGATGGGAAGGCTGGGATCGCGGGGTCTCAGGGCCCTGATCCCTGGGGAGGGGGCGGGGGGGTGCTGGGGGAGGAGCCTCCTGCCTTCCTGTGGCTCCTTGGCTTACCAGGTGTCACCGCCTTCAGGCTTTCTCTCCTCCACATGTCCCCTTTGCATAAGGACACCACTTATATTGGATTAGGACCCACTCTCCTCTAGGGTGGCCTCATCCTAATGATGTCCGCAGTGACCTTAGTCCCACAGAAGGTCACATTCTGAGGTACTGGGGGTCAGGACTTCAGCACATGAATTTGGGGGGGACATGGTTCAACCGATGACACTTTCGAGAGCATGGGGCGTGTGCACTGTCTCTCAGAAAGCTTGCCCATCATCCCTGGTGGCAAACTGCCCACTTGAGGCCTTGTCCTTTAAACCCAGCAGACAGGAGCTGAGAAGATGAATGCAGCAACAGCCCCAGCCACGCTTCAGACAGCAGCACCCTCACCCCACCCCACGGGGGTGCAGTGGGAGGCTCCCACTGGAGGCCTGGCACCTCCCATCTCGGTGAAAGAGGTGGATGCCAATCCCTCCCTGTGCACGTGCTGGCGAGGGCGGAGGGCGCTGTTGACCTGCGACCTTGACCCCAGGACACCTTGTCATACCTTCCTTCTCAGGTGGCTTGCCCAATTTTGGGACAGTACTCCGCTTTCCTTCCATACTATCATTAGGACAGGAAAATACCTATTTAAGAAGAGAGTCTATGCTTGATCCTCGATGCTTGAAAGATCATGCAGACTTTGCTACCACTGGGGACAGGTGGGGACAAGATGAGGAAGACGGGCACTTTGCCATGTCAGCCAAGAACAGGCGGGGCAAGCAAGTTCCAGTCCCCGCCCCCGTGGCCCCAGGGGCTGCCATTTCCAAGTGGGGATGGGGACAAGTGACCAGGTGAGCAGGTAGAGCACCGGGTACTAGGGGGACTGGGAACTGGGGTGGTTGGGGAGTCAGGAAGGCTTCACAGAGGAGGTGCCCCGCATGGGGAGGCCTGTCCAGGAGGAGGGACCGGGTGGCCACCAAGCGTGTGCTGATGTGAGCTGTTGGGGATGGACCAGTGAGGGCTCCTGGCCAGGCCGACCGCGAGGTGCCACCTCTATACCTATCAGAGCTGATGGGTGACCACGGTGTGTCCTGTATAAAAACGGCCACTTCACCTGGCCCGACTAACACCAATGCCCCACATTCTAGACCTTGAGCCTGTATAACAACACATGGTGAGCCTCCTGAAATCCCTGGAGTGCCTGAAAAACAGACCCACACCTGGGCCACACCAGCTAAATCCTGGTGTCTGGAGGTCACCTGGGAAGGACCTCCTGCAGAGGGGCTAGCCTCCTGCTCTCTGGTCTCTGTGACTTTAGGGGACCCCTAGGTCCCGCTCCATGCATATGGAGGGGTGGACAAGAAGTAGCGTGGGCTACCTGAAGGGTCAGGGCTTTTGCCCAGAATCCTTACCTCTCTGCAAGCCTCCTGGGGCCAGCTGCTTACCCCCTTCCTGGTGTGCAAGGGCGGACAGAGGCACCCACCCCAGGGGCCACTGTGAGCGCCAAGGAAGGCAATGTGGTTGAAGCGCTGCACAGAGCCCCTTCCCTTGGAGTGAATGAGCATAGGCCGCGGGACGGGAGGCGCTGGGTGGGGCCCACACACGCGTGGAAACCGCACCTACAATTGTCCCGTGCTGGAAGCATACGGCCCGCCCTCACTTCGGTTTCCAGGCGCCCCCCCCCGCCCCGTAGGGCAAACTCAGTGTCCCTTTCCTTGCGCCTCCCGCCCCATCCCTGCACCCACAGCTTCGCCGCCAGCCAGGACTCTGGCCTGACTTGTCCGTCTGTGTGTCCGGCAGCCGGGAGGTGAGGTGCCACGCCGCGCGCCCCCGCATTCGTTCACGGGGTTCGCAGGACCAGGGCGCGAGGGTCCCGCGTGGGGGCGCCGGGGGCGGGAGGGCGAGCCGCAGGCCCCGGGGTGCCACCCCCGCGCTCCTCTAGAGCCAAGGGGCCTGGTCTTACTTGGGGGGGAGGGGTCACACGTTTGGCAGGATGGAGCCCCCTCCCCCGCCCCAGGGCACGGCGCAGGATTCCTGCGTTTTCCCCGCCCCGAGAGGCGGCCCCGCGGGCTGCGCCGCCCGGCGGCGGGGAAACTGAGGCTCGGGGCGCGGCGGGGCTGTCGCAGCGCGGCCGCCGGCGGCCCGCGGCCGGGCGGGCGGCGCAGTGCGCAGGCGCGGCGGCGGGAGGGGACGCGCTCGGGGCGCGCGCGCGCGCGGGGCAGCCGGCGCCCCGAGTCTGCCCGCCGCGCCCCGCGCCTCCCGCCCGCGCCCGCCCGCCCCGGCGCCCCGGCCGCCGCCGCATGGCGCTGAGATGGCGGGGGCGCCGCGCGGCCGAGGCGGAGGCGGCGGCGCGGGCGAGCCCGGGGGCGCCGAGCGGGCGGCCCGGCCGGGCGGCCGGCGCGGGCTGCGGGCGTGCAACGAGGAGTTCGCGTGCCCCGAGCTGGAGGCGCTGTTCCGCGGCTACACGCTGCGGCTGGAGCAGGCGGCCACGCTGAAGGCGCTGGCCGTGCTCAGCGGGCTGGCGGGCGCGCTGGCGCTGGCCGAGCTGCTGGGCGCGCCGGGGCCCGCGGCCGGCCTGGCCAGGGGCTCGCACCCGGCGCACTGCGTGCTCTTCCTGGCGCTGCTCGTGGTCACCAACGTGCGCTCGCTGCAGGTGCCCCAGCTGCAGCAGGTCGGCCAGCTGGCGCTGCTCTTCAGCCTCACCTTCGCGCTGCTCTGCTGCCCCTTCGCGCTCGGCCGCCCCGCGGGGACCCCCGCCGGCGCGGCTGCGGGGCCGGCGGCCGCCGACCAGGGCGTTTGGCAGCTCCTTCTGGTCACCTTCGTGTCCTATGCCCTGCTGCCCGTGCGCAGCCTGCTGGCCATCGGCTTCGGGCTCGTGGTGGCCGCCTCGCACTTGCTGGTCACGGCCACCTTGGTGCCCGCCAAGCGCCCGCGTCTCTGGAGGACGGTAAGTGCCGCTGCGCGCCCTCCGTCGGGTCTGGGGTACGCGCCTGCCCGGGAGGGACCGGGAACACAGAGGGCCGGGTGCGCATCGACAGATGGGGCAGGTGGGGAAACTGAGGCCCCGAGTGTGTGTGGGGGGGCGTTCAAGGTCACTCAGCGAGCTGAGGACGCGGTGGGGGCTGCTAGGGCCGGGCTCTCTTCCGAGTTGCCATCCACAAAGCTCCCCTGGGTGTGGGCTGTGAAGACGGGAGCCTGGAGAGGGCAAGAATTGGCCCAAGGTCAGGCAGCTGGTGAGCCGCCAAGCCCCGCCAGAGCCCAGGTTGGCGCTTTTTGGCCGCACGCATCCCGCAGGAGGGACGGAAACTGGGCGCGGGATCGCCCGGGTGGGCAGGGCTCTTGCTGGCTGTGCGCACAGCTCCGGGCTCCTCTCCAGTGTGCCTGGACCTCGTGCAGGGCTGGCAGAGTCTCCCTCCCAGCCTGCGGCACCCCGGGGATGTGGGGAGGGGACAAGAACTGGGGTCCCCATCAGTCTCTCTGGTGCCCGTCGTGGACCCGTCTCTGGTCTAGAAGAACACGTTTGCCAAGGTCGAACGGGGCTCTGGTCCTTGCCGCCCCCGCCCTGCTGGGGCCTGACCAAGGCTGGCCGAAACCGAACTTTGTCACTGCCTTCGGGGCGGGCCAGTGAGACCGTAGCGAGGACAAGGACGCTGCCTGCTTCCCATGGGCTCCTCCCCAGCTGGGGACCTGGGAGGCTGGAGGCAGATGTCTTTGGGGTGTGGGGCTGTCTGAGCCTGTCTGGGCAGTGTAGCCCAGCCCAGCCCACTGGGGCTCCGAGGACCCTGAAGGAGGGTTTTGTTTCGGCCTCTGGCAGCATTTTGGCAGGAGCATGGGGGGGAATCTGATGGGGTGGGCGAGCCCATCTAGCGGGAGAATGTGGCAGATGGAGGCCATGGGGGAGATGGGGTGAGGAGGGGAAGCTGGACAGAGCAAGCTTTGGGAAGGAAGGGGGGGGCGAGGGGAATCAGACAGCAGTGTCTGGGGGACCCCCTGAGGACCCAGGGAGGTGCTCTCGGATGGTGATGCCAGGGACACCCATGGTCAGAGGGGCCATGGACAGGTTCCTGCAGCAATCCTGCACCGCCCTGGTGTGTGGAGCTCTGGGATGTAGGCCCCATACTTTGGGGACCCTGTGGCGCCCGGGCTGGCCCAGACACAATGCTGGACGTACATTTCAGGGCCCAGAGAGGCCAGCACGTGCTGGGGGCTGGGAGGGGGAGGAGGAGCGAATGGGGGAAGGGAGCTGGCAGAGGGGGTGCAGGGGAAGGGGCCTGTGGAGGTGGGAAGAGAGGGAGAAAGCAGGGGTGAGGGCCAGAGACAGAGGTGAGGCAGAGAAAAGGAAGGAGGGCAGAGGGCACCCTGCACCCAGGGAGGGGAGGGGGGTTCCGTTCTGGAGGGTTTTCCAGCAGACCTCCTGCTTGTGGCCTTACTTGGTCCTCAGGAGGTGCTCCTGTACCCCTCCCCCTACAACCCTCCCATCTGTTGTGTGTTTGGCCCTCACAGCCGGAGGAGGGGGGGTGGCCCAGCAGGACGACCTCCCCACCAGGACCAGAGGGGGAGGCCCAGCGGCCAGGTCCGCTCCAGGTGGGGAGGGGAGGCCCGAGATCTGATGTATTAGGGGTTCAGCTGGCTCAGTGAAAGGCTGTACTGTTGTCTATTTCTGAAACCATTTTTTTATACAGTTTCTGGTCATTCCTTCTGGAGAACTAAGCGAGAGGAAAGACTGTGTATAGATGCCTTGGGCCCAGGGGGCTCTGCTCCCAGGGTAAGATGAGCCCCTGTGTCCTCGGGGGAAGGGAGCCTATCCTGAGAGCATGGATTCTTAGGGAGCAGACATCTGGGGTTGGCTGCTGCTGGCTTGCTGGGCAACGCACAGCCTTCCCGCACAGAGCCTCAGTTTCCCTGACCTGCAGAGCCTGCATGCAGGTGGAAAACTCCTGTTGGAAAAGCAAACATTCAGAGTCTCCTGCCTCCTCCAAGTTGTTCTGGCATCTTTAGAACGTCCCTGTTCAGGTCCGCGCGTCGCTACCGGTGGTGGGGATGTGGACAAACAGATGGGGTGGGTGCAGACAAACGTGGTGAGGGGCCTGGGTGCTGCCCCGGGGATGGAGTCTGCGCGTGGGCCAGGAGGCCAGTGGGCGAGGTGGGAGCCACGCCACTCCCGGCTGCTCCATCCCCTCCCGGCTACCCTGCAGTGTGGTCATGTGCAGACGGCCGGCCCCTTGTTCTTCGTGAGCTGGTTTGGGGCAGGACATGAGGTGGAGGCCCAGAAGGACTGGGTGACGGGTGACCGAGGCCCTCTGTGCCTTTGCTGTACCTCCTGGGCGGAGTGTCCGAGCCACGGGAGGGACAGAGGTGCTCCTGCTCGGGGCACTGAGGTCGGGGGTCACACGGGAGGCCCCCAGAGCCTCTGCCCCTCCACAGGGAGGGTCCGGGAGGTTCCTGCAGCAATCCTGCACCGGCCTGGTGTGCGGAGCCCTGGGATGCAGGCCGCATGCTTTGGGGACCCTGTGGTGCCCAGGCCGGCCCAGGCTGACAGGCTGAGAGCACCCAGGAGGTCGGGGACTGCACGGTTGAAATTCGGGGTGCTGCTCGCCGCCCTGCCCCGGGAGGGGCTCCTGCTTCTGCTCTCAGCTAGGGCGCAAGGAGTTTAGGGAGAGGGTCTCATCCCCACCCCCAGCCCAGCCCAGTCCCCAGGAGGAGCCTCGTAAATACTGACCAGACTGGGCCCCTTCCCTCTTCCTGCCCCTTGCCCCCTATGGATTGTATCTACGTGAAGCACAGAAATTCGTTTTTATTTAACTGAGCCATGTGTCAGAACTGAAGGCATCATGTTGGGGAACCCCTGAGGTCTGCTCTGGGGCAGTAGGGCGGGCATGCCCGGCTGGGGCAGGCTGGAGACCTGGGGTGGGGCAGGGGGGCATGGGGGGTGAGGAGGAGGAAAGGGGGAGACGCCACGCCTCTGACCCCTGCTCCCTGGTGGTGGCACTCGGGGACTTGCAGGGTACAGCTTGAGGGAGGGAGTGACTGTGCTTGGGGACTGGGGGCAGTGGTGGGGAAGCAGAGTCAGAAGTGTGCATGCCAAGGTCATGGCCTTGGAGTGGTGGTGGGGGCAGCGGGGTGTGTCTGGAGAGAAGCAGATGGCTCAGGTGCCCCTACAGGAGACCCCCTGGGGCCCTGCTCCTCACCGGCCCTGCGTGTGCGCCTCGGCCAGCTCCAGCTTCCTCCTGGGCGGCCTCTCCCTCGCCCCCCCTCCCTCCCTCCCTCCCGCGGCCCCCAGTGTCCACTTCTTGGCCAGGGTGGGGCGAGACTACTGTATCTTCTTGGACCCATCCGGGGGCCACTGCCCTGTGCAAAATGGTGTTGTTTGGTTGCCTGTCAATGTAAGTGACGTATTTCGTGCCCCCTCCCTCCCCAGGTCTGGGACTCAGGCAGGGCAACAAAAAGCACCATCGTCGTGGGCAAGTGGAGGCTGGCGGGAGTTCCCCTGTGCCCCTCCAGGTCATCTGAGCTCTGGGGAGAGCTCGAATGCTGCAAGCAGGTGGAGCGATGGCACCGCCCTCAGAGCCCAGGTGCCCAGGCTGCTCACAGCAGGGCCCGCCCCAGACGTGCGCTGCCCGCTTCCCCCGCTTCCCCCACGGGCTGTGCCCACTCCCCGCGCTCCCGCTCTCCTGCTCCCGGGAGTCGTCCCGACCTATGCCCCGCCCCCGGCCGGGCCGCTCCAGGCGGCCACCCCCCCTCGCTGCCCGTAACTCCCCTTGCCGGCCCCCTCCCCCGCCGCCTCCCTGCCACCCCGCCGGCCCCCCTCCTCCCCCGTCACTCCCTCCGCCGCGTCCCGCCCCCCCCCAGGTCTGGCCCCGCCCCCACGACTTCCCCCGTCACTCCCTCAACCCCACCCCGCCCCCGGCCTGGCCCCGCCCCCTGCCTCCTCTAGGTACCCCCAGCCCGCACCCCGCCTGGCTGGGCCCCAGCACCGCTCCCCTGGCCCCCACCCCCACAGGCCGCGCCCCTGCTGCCTTCGCTTCCCGGCTGGCCCCTCACCCAGCAGGGCCCCTCCTCCAGCTAGGCTCCGCCTCGGCTGGACCCCCTCTGCAGGCCTCCTGCCCCCGCTGCCCTGCATCCGCAGGCAGCCGGGCCCTTTACCCAGGCTGGCCTCTCTCCCCCGCTGCTACCTCCCTCCTCCTCCCCCATCTTGCCTGGGCCCCCGTCACTTTGTTTGCTCACCTGCCGGTGCATCCACCTGCCTTGGCTGACCCAGGGCTGCTAGGTTGGGGCTGGAAGCGGGAGGGAGACAGGTGGGTCCTCCTGGCTCCCACCAGGCCGTGTGAAGGCGAGGAGTGGGTTTCTCTGCCTTGGTGAGGAGTGACCCCAAAGACAGCCTCCTTGGCCTTGGCTGGACCCTCTTTCTCCAGGCCTCTGGTCGCTGGACAGGGCTCAGCTCTTTCCACCTCGGGCTTCCGTCACTCTGCACACTCAGGGCCCTGACACTCCCTGAGCCCCAGGTGGTGGTAGGTGTCTCCTCCAGGCCTGCAGGTCCGTGTCCAGCGGGCGCCCCACTAGGAACACCCGATCCCCCATGGGCTGCACTCCCACATCTGCCCGGGGGGTCCCTGGGTTCCCTGCCCATAACCTGGTCTGCTTCCTTGGAGACTCCTGTTAGCCTCCCTCCAGAGCAGTTGGCCCTAACGTGAGGAAGTACCTGGAATGGCTCAGGCCGGGGCACAGGAATGGGGCTGACGGGAAATAGGGCCTGGACGCTGAGGGGACACATCCCGGCTTCAGACGAGGGCTGGCACCTGCTCGGAGCAGAGTCCTGGGGACTATTTTTTGCTGCCCCAGCAGGTGCCAGGTAGGGGTGCTTCTGCCGCTGCAGGACCCAGGGACTGTGCCTGGGCTGGAGTCCAGCCCCACCGGTGGACCCGCTGGGGGCGCCTTTTCTGGATAGCTCTGTGATCCACGCTTGGGGGCCAGGCCCCGGGCTAGGGGCTGGGGGGCCCAGTGGGACCGAGACCCCTGCGCTCCGGGAATTTATTGTTTGTGGGGGGGATGCTGGCCAACACCTGGGACTGCAGTCTGTGTTGGGGGGGAGTCCGTGTGACCTTTGAGGGCGTGTGAAGTGGATAGGGCAGAGGGAAGGCTCAGGGTGGCTTTCTGAAGTCAGTATGCTCCAGCCAAGATCCTGGACAGACGAGGCCTGGGGCTCAGCCAGGGAGGTGGGCGTGCAAGAAAGGGCAGTTGGGGGGGCACATAGAGCGTTTCCTGTTTCTTTGTAAAACAGTGCCGGGCCCTGCAAGCCTTTTTAGCAGAGGGGTCTGATCGGGTTTCTGTTTCGGGGTCCCTGGGATGCAGTGGGGAGCAGGGGTCCCACAAGTGGGCCTGGGTGCTGCTGCCTGGCTCAGACCAGAGTGGTGTCCTTGGGGAAATGTCTGCTTGCTACGGTCCCCACCTGCAGTGACACCACCATGTTCTCATAGGAAGGGTATGGGGCGCAGGGCCCTCCAGTCCGTGACCTTGGGAGGCATCAGAGACCACCCAGGAAGGGAGCCAGCCTGGGCTTCATCTGGATGGGGAGGTCGGGTGAGCGGGCTAGAGCGTGAGGACAGTGACAAGGGCCAGGCCCCCTGCCCAGCCCGGGTCCATGCCCCTGAGGCTCCCATCCTGTGCCCCCCTCCCCGGTGCATGGGGTGAAGGGTGGGGCAGGCTGTCCCTTACTGCGGTACCTGGATCCTCCCTGGATCTTCCTCTGTTCTCTAGACCCTGGACCCTGTGCTCCTGGACTGGGGGTGGCAGATCTGCTTTGGTCTCTGAGGTGCTGGGGTCCAGGCTGCCTCCAGCCCTCACTGGGAGGAAGGCACCCAGCTGATGAGGGAAGGGCTTCCTGCTTCTCAGTGCTGTCCGCTGGGTGCCTCTGTGTGTGCACACGTGAGTGTGTGTGTACATATGTGCACATGCATGTAGGACTCAGCATACATGTAATGTGCATGCAGCTTAGTGGGCACACGGTTGCAGAGGGACAGGACGCCCATGGAGGGACCTGGGTGCGGGGGGACGGGATGCCCATACGAGGGTACCCAGCCCACAGGGACAAGATGCCTGACCAGGTGAGGGACCTGAGGACAGGGGCCGTGACCCGTGGTGTGTCGGGGGTCACCAGAGGTGCAGCAGCCCCCCTCCGGCCATCACATTCTGCAGCAGAGCATGGGCACGTCGTCCGTAGGCCCTTCCCAGCGTGAAGGCAGCTTCCTGTTTTGATTCTAAAGGGCAGAGCAGGTGTCTGGGCCCCGCTTTTCCTTTGCTCAAGTAGACCCCCGGCCTTCCAGGGGTGTGGCCGCCTCGGAGGCAGGGACTGGCCTGGTGGTTGGCACAGTGGCCCATGTGGGCCCCGAGGCACCACATGCCCAAGTTTGGGGACACGAGACACGGCACTCTGGATGAGAAGAGCATGGCCGGGCCTTCCCCCCTGAAGCTGGGCCGTGCCTGGGACCCCAGCCCTCCTGGAGCTCCTCCTGCCGCCTGGCGCTGACTTGTCCTCGGGAGGCCCTCCCCGTGCGCGGGCTTCCCAGTGCCGTCTGCCTGTGTGAATGTGAGCTCTTCTGGGGGGGCGGGGGGCTTGCACATCTGCACTGGCAGCCTCGCGCCGTGCTCGCGTCTGGGCGAGGGCGTCCGCTCTGGAAGGTTCTCCAGCCCCGTGCCACGGTGACCCCGCCCGGTGACCTTCTGTGGGGTGGTTGGTGTGCGTTTCTCCGTGTCTTTGCCGGGTTTCCTGTGTGAGGGAGGTGCTCTCTTGTTAACGCCTTGCCTTCGGGAGGCAGCTGTGACCAGAGGGATCTGGGATCCTCACTCGTGGACGGCGGACCGCGCCCAGCTGCATGAAGGGCCAGCCAGGGAGCACGTTCCAGGATGCATCCGTTTAGCCTGAGGGTTTCAGAATATCTCTGATTCTTATTTTGCAGCAGACCTGCACTTGCCAGACATCAGGGGCATCTCCCGCAATCTGACTGCTCTGTGGGGGCCATGGGGTGGGGCTCACTTCCAAAGTCCATTGGGGTCAGGCATTAGACATGGGCAGTGACAGGAGAGCCCCTCTGTGGCTAGAGTGAGTGTCTGGGGGTCCAAAGGTACAGGAAGACATTGAAATGTCCCAGGGCTGTGGCCAGGCGGTTGGGGACCCAGAGGCCCAGCTGTCCCGTGGCGTGGAGGGGGCTGTGGCCCAGCAGGTGGGTGAGCCTGGGCTGGGGCAGAAGGCCCTCACGCCAGGAGCAGCCCTGGTAAAGCCGTCAGGGGCCACAGAGGAAACCCCACCCTGACTTCGCCGGGAGCCCCTGGGAATCGGCCCCTGGGTGTGGAGGCCACAGCCCCAGCGGTCCTCCGCTTCAGGGGATGGGAGACCCAAGGCAGGAGCTCACGAGAGCCCATTGGAATTGTTTTTTTTTTTTTTTTTAAATAACCTGTTCTTGTTTTGTTTTTATCGTGGAAACGTCAAACACACACTGAGTAGCGAGGTCCGCAGGGCGCCAGCCCCAGCCTGGACATGTCTGCGTCCTGCCCTTCCTCTTTCAGACGATGCTCATCCCAGGACACTCTTATTAGTTCAACCACAGAGAAGCTCACAAGCAATGACGTTAATTTAGAAACACTCGTGAGTGATGTGGAAAAGCCAGACGCGGAGCGCCAACCCGCCGGGGGGGACATAGGGAGGCAGGACTGGACGGGTCCCCTCTGAGTGCATGCGGGGTGAGAGGGAGCCCACCGACCAGACACACGACACTTTGTGTGGCTGGGGGCAGTGTGTTGATTTAGCAAATGGGATGCGTTGTGTGTGGTGGGGGCTCTGGTGTGTGGGCAGAGCTCCCCCTCTTTGTCCTGTGGACGAGCTGCCCTGAGTGAGTGCGAGCTGGCCCACCTGCGCTCCCCGAAGGCGAGGCCCCCGCCCTGTACTGGGCGGTGTGCAGGGCAGGTCGAAACTGGAGCGAGTTCAGGGGAGAGGTTTGAGTGCTAAAGAGGGGTGATCTTGGGGTGCCTCGGGATTGGGGTCAGGAGGCTGCCCGGTGGACAGAGGGAAACCCTTCAGGCAGAGGCCGCGTGGGAGGGGCAGTCCCAGGGGAGAGCACAGTCTCCCCAGAGCTGCACGCTGCATGCACGGTGGGGGCACATGCTGTGTGTGCATGCACGTAATGTGACCATGCCCAGCACACAGGTGAAGGGAGAATGTGCCAGGTGAGAGGTCAGCCTGGAGAAGTGGGCAGAGCCCAGGGTTCTGCTATGGGGGGGATGCTGTCCTGGAGACCACGGAATGTGGGATGCAGTGACCATGGGGGTGTTGGGGGAGCGACCAAGGGGGTGTGGGGGGAGTGACCACGGGGGTGGGGGCAGTGACCACATGAACATGGGAGCAGTGACCAGGGGGTGGGTGCAGAGACCATGGGGTATGGCGGGAAGGACCACGGGGGTGGGGGCAGTGACCACGGGGTGTGGGGGGTGCAAGGATCACTGGGAGGCAATGAGCAGTGACTGGCTAAATTTTAAGGTGCTTTTTCTCAGTTGGTACAGACGTGTTTTGGGTTATGTTTTTGTGTTATGTTTCCCCTTCCAAGGGGCCCCTCTGAGAACACACACGGCCGTCTGGGAGAACGCACATCAGACAGCTTCTTTCCTGTGTCCCTGTCCAGCCTGTAAAGCCCGAGTGTGGCCCCCGGGGAGGCTGGGCAGTTATCTGCGTGCCCACTGCCATCTGTGGGCCGGGCCCTTCCTCCGAAGCAGCCCGGGGCTCACTGGGCTGGGCCAGGGTGGCCCACGTCCACTGGGGGCACTTCTGTCTGGACAGCTGCTCACTCACCTGGTCCAGGTGCTGTCCTGGAGAGCCCGCTTGGTGACCTCTGCCGTGTCCTTCCTGTGCGAATGGTGACCTCACTGTCCCTGTGGACCCACGGACTGGGCCCCTTGGGAGGGGGGCCCAGGGTGGCATCTGGGCTGTGTGGCCAGTGATTCCTCCTCCCCTCTCATGCCTAACGCTACAGCCTGGGGTCACCTTTGTCTCTGGGAGGCTCATAGTGACCCTTGCCCGCCTCCCTTCTCGTTTCTGTGTGGCAGGTGCTAAGCCACACGGCCACCATGTTCCGCACACCTGTGGCCATGAGTTCAGACAGTGACTCTGGGGAAAACCTCTGGAGTGGTGGGTTTGTGTCATTAGGTGGCTGGGGGATGTGACAGTTTACTCTCTGCGAAGACATAGGGACGCCAGGTCCCAATGGTTGACGCGGAGGGGCGAGCCGCGGGACTCTCCAGGTGGAGTGACCCCACCCGGTCTTCCCGAAGTGTACCTGCTTCCAAAGATCTCCCGTCACAAGAAATCCCTCTGAGGGGCTCTCCTGTGCGGGGTGGGGGACCCCTAGCTCACTGGGGGCGGTGGTCTTCCAGCTGGGTGAGCGGGCCTCTGGACGTCTGAACATGGAGTTTGTTGGCGAGGACGCCCCTTGGATACCCTAACTGCGGTGGGTTAGAACCCCTCCAACCAGGATACTTCTGTAGCAAATAGACGTGGCGGGGGGGTTCCTGGGAGGAATGGGGGCGGGGTGGGGGACAGGCAGCCCTTGGCTGCTCACTGCACTCGGGAGGGGGCCCAGACCCTGGCAGATGGGGATGGAGCACTGACCGGTTGTGCACCTTGACAGAAGAACACACTGGCTGTTTGTGCCCAAGGGACTCCTCGTTCACGTTTGGGACCTCACTCCAAAGATGGGAGGAGGGAAGCTAGGAGGATGAGGAAACTCTCGAGAGGGAGGTTTCCGCTTCTTTACAGTTTTTATTTCAAGGGCTGGGGGTCAGCGTTTGCTTCCTTTAGAAGACGGCCCCTGGTCTCCCGTGTAAGCCCCTCCGGATGCCCCCGTGGCCCCAGCTCCCTCCTCCAGCGCTGACCCTCCCTGCCCCGTATCGTGTGTGCTTCCTGACTGCCCAGAACTTGTGACTGGGTCCTCATCCCGCGTCCGCTTGGCCTGAGAACATCTGCTACCCCTGTCCCGGTGGTCCCTCCTCTATTACTCTCAGCCTGGCGCTCACTTGGGCCTTGACTGCCCTGGGCCTCCTTACTCCCAGCCTCCACTCCTGTCCTGTGGGGAGGACAAGGGAGCGTGAGGCCATGGCCATTCTCCCCCGCCAGCGACAAGCCTGGCAGCCCCGAAGCCATGGGAGCCCCGGGGCCTGTCCACCCAGTGCCTGGACCCAGAGATGGCTCGGGGGGGAGCTGGGGTTCCCTGCCTGTGTCTGTCTGTAAACCACATCTTCCCTGCTAACTGTGGTGGGCTCTGTGAATTCCAGAAGCCGTGCGTGCCTGGCCCCCGGCACCCCTGGGCCACGGTGTGTCCAGTCGGTCTGCAGACACTTTCCACCCACCCTGGGCCCGCACCTGCCAAAGCTCGCGGTCCCTGCTCGGCCTCCTGGGCGTGGCAGGGCCTGAACAATGGCCCGTGGGTTTTGAAGCTTGTTCTCAGTTATTTATCTCAAGCTTCTCAGTGATTGTAAAATTCAAGATGATGCCTCTGGCCAGCACAATGCACATCGCTGTGGGGCCCCCGTGCAGCACACGGTTTATGGAACGGGGCGCGTACCCCTGGGGGCGGGGAGCCCCGGCCTGCAGGTGTGAAGCCATCGTGCTGAGCAGGGCAGGCACTGCGGGGAAAGCACCTGTCCCCACGCTCCGAGAGCTCCAGGACCGTGTTAAGAGGCAGGGGAGGCTTGGGGGCAGCTGGGTGGCCCAGGCCGCCGGGACAAGGCATGGCTCCGGGGTGAGCTCAGAGAGGCGGGAGGCGGTGGGCCCGGGAGGCCTGGCGGGGATGCAGGACGATGAAATGCAGACCACTGTTCGGAATTCCTCGTGTGCACCACATGCTCACGTGACCCGGGCTCCCAGCCCTGCCAGAGAACTTGGTCGAGAGCCGGCCCGTGATCCCGGCCCTGGCTGTGGGGGCGGTGGGTGAGGGCCCCGCCTCCAGAGAGCAGTCCCGTGCGTTCCTGCATGATGGGGGAGGGTTCTGCTCTGCAAGCCAACTGTGGGGACGCGAAGGACAGGGTCAGAGGCGTACCTGCCGGGATCTTTGCCCAGCACCCTGAGAATGCCACGGAAAGATCACGGGTGCAGGGGGTACCGTGGGCCGCCATGTCCTGCGGTGATCGAAGCCGTGCTTCTCAGTACCGTCCCTGACCGGCAGCACGGACGCCTGGGAAGCCCCCAGCCTGGCCCCTCAGGGCAGGAGCCCCAGACACAAGGTGGTCTCCTGCTTTCCAATAACTACCGACCCAACTTGGCCCTCAGGTGGTGGCCCTTAACCTCTTGGTTGGGTCTGTAGCTCTGGGGTCACGGCGGGAGTGGAATCATTTCCACGTGCCAGACCCAGTCCTGGTCACTTTTCATCCCCGTGAGGCTCTACTCAGAGCTTGTGTCCCCCACACAGTCATGGCCAGGGCGAGAGGGGACTGCCCGCCACGGTGGACATCGGGACAGTTCATGCTGGCCGATGGCAGGGGCCCCGGGCACCTGCTGGCTTCTCCTGTCTCTACACCGGCCCTCCCGACCATCCGAGGGACCCAGGTGCCCACTGCGGGATGGGGGTTGGCTGCTCACCTGGGGCCAGAGGGCTGATGAGCCTGCCCGGCCGTGCACACCTGTCTCCGGGTGATCCCATCCTTCTCTCTGCAGAGCCTGTCCCCCTGGCAGTTTGCCCAGGTCCACAGGGCAGGGGTCTGCTTTGACCCCTCCCTGCCCCTCCTAGCAACACAGGAGGGACCCCGAGCGGCTTCCCCGCTGCTGTGGCCACGGCTGCCGCCCGTGCCCCCTACAGTCCGTGTGCCCGGCTGACGATCCAAGGCTGCATCTCTCAGTCAGCGCTCAGTGGAGCTGACGGGAGCAGGACTTCCTGCTGAGGCAGCGGAAGACCATGCTTTCCAGTCCCGTGGTTCCCGTGCTCTGCAGTCAGGTGGGAGGAGGACAGAAGATGCGGAAGTGCTGTGGGCTGCTTTTCCTGCAGCAAGCAGGCGCCCTGGTTGACGGCTTTCAGGGGTTTGGTCATTCACAGTGATGCCGGTTCCCTGACCAGAGTCCGCTTCCCCATGTGCCATGTCCATTCCCGCTTCAGACGTGTCCTGGATAGTTCCCAGAGAGGTCGGTGTGGTGCCTACACAGCAAGTGGGTTTGAACAGCCTGGAGTGCACACGTCCAAAGCCCAGCTCATGTTGTGTTTGAGTGGATGGGTAAATGGGTGTATGTATGAGTGGATGGGTAAATGGGTGTGTGTATCTACATATGGTTGGATAGATGGGTGCATAGATGGATGAATGGATGGATGGTTGGATAGATGGGTGCATGAGTGGATGGATGGGTGGGTGGGGTTGGATGGATGGATGCATGGATGGGTGCATGAATGATGGATGGATAGAAGGAATGATGACATGGCTAGGTGGGTGCATGGATGGATGGATGGGTGGGGGGATGGAAGGAGGATGGATGGATGGGTGGATGGATGGATGGTTAGATGAGTGGATGGAAGTATGGATGGATGATCTGGATGGATGGATAGTTGCATGGATGGGTGCATGAGTGATGGATGGATGGGTGGGTGGATGGATGGATAGATGAATGAATGAATGGATGGGTGGATGGATGGGTGGATGGATGGATGAATGGATGGATGCATGGATGGGTGGGTGGATGATTGGAATGAGGGGGTGTATCTCTACAGATCTGATTGTAGCCAGTAAAACCCTGATTATTGAAGGAGGTAATGTGGTGAAGCATTTCTTTGTTGACGTCTTCATTCACTGGGAAGTGGCCGGGAACAGGGTGTGTTATCCCATGTCAGCACTTCGCAGGTGAAGGTGTGTGGTCCCGCAGCAGTGGGCAGAACTGGGTTTGAACCCGGGCCTCTGTCTTCATGGCCTGTGATTGTCCGGAGAGTTCACTCGATGCAGGGACCAGCAGGAGGATGCAGTGAGGAGTCTGAGCCCAGATGGGCCCAAGTCTGCTTGCTCACCAGGCTGTGAGAGCCGGCCCACGGTCACACCCCAGCCCTGGTTTCACCTCCGGAAAGGAGACCAGGCGGGAGCGTGGAGAAGCCAGGTGGGGTGTGGGCTGAGCATGGGGACCTTATTTTCCCCCACCTGTGACCTGTGGGACCAGAAGTAAGGGAAAGTACTCTGGATAGGTTCGTGCTGACCCTGCTCCTCCCCGTGAGGAAGGGCCATGGGGTGCTGGAGCTTTCGGGAACCAGGAGAGGCCTCAGGCCACCAAGTCCCCCTGTGCCAGCACAGGTCTGGAGTTCTTCCCGTGGTGTCCTTCATGGCCCACGTAGGAAAGGTGGGGTGCAGGTGGAAATTGAGAGTCTCCTCTGTCTTGCTGGCCTGCAGGGGGCAGGCAGGGAGGGCCCAGGAGGGACAAGGACCTGCCCTCCCCCAGTGCTGATCCCAGGGCTGTGAGATCTGGTCCGTATACGCACGTGTCTGCGGGCCGTGTCCCCACGCCACCCGGGGCTCTGCCCAGGCTCAGCCTGCTCGAGAAGCCGTGTCACTTCAGATGTCAGGCTGGTCGAGGCCTTGCCTCTGTGCCCCTCTGTGGGTCATGGGAAAGTGGGGGTCACTGCCCACCCACCCACCTGATCACAGATGTGAGGACTGGAACACATCTCGCGGGGTCCCATCCGGATAGCCTGGAGCAGTGCAGATCTGCCCTGCCAGCAGTGCCTGGCCTGGCCCCTTGCTCCCATGTGCCCTTAGTTATTCATTCAACAAACACCAGGGCGCCGGTTTCACGAGAGGCTCCATCCCAGCCTCGGGGGTCCGTCGGTGGGCTCCACAGGCTGAGACCCCCTGGAGGGGCAGACAGCGGGTGGGGAAGGTGGTAGGTGAGTGAACCATCGTGTGTTGGAAGCTGGTAACTGTTGTTGAAAACAACAGAAGGAAGGAGCACAGAGCCAGCTTCCAGGAAGCTCTGTGACGCCCAGGTACTCAGGGTCCCTTGCTCTGAGAAGGTCATGTCTGAGCTGAGCTCTTGGAGGCTGGGCGTGAACTGGGTGCCATGGGAAGAGGGCCCCTGCCCAGGGAGAGGCTCTGAGCAAGGCAGGCCAGGACAGGAGGGCTGGGGGCCCAGGGAGCTTCTGGACCAGGTGGCTGGAGCAGAGGCAGGCCCATCTGAGAAGGGGTGTCTCAGGAGCATGGCAGGAGGTGGTGGGCATGGGCAGGCGGCCCATCTGTGGAAAGTGGAGCCCCGAGGGTGTGTGATGGTGGAAATGGGCCATGCCTGGGGGTTCTGGGGCCCTGGTCAGTTGAGGCGGGAGCGGCTGCTGGGGTGAGTGGTGGAAGGGGTCAGTGCCTGTCCCATGCAGGGCTGAGTAGACACCCAGCAGGAGAGGCGCAGTGGCTGGGGCGGGACCAGGATGAAGGTGTGGACTGGGGATCTTTGGCCTAGGGGTAGGGTCCCACCTCCGCAGGCTGGAGCAGGTGGTGCCAGGTAGGCGGCACAGGCCAGAGGGGCCTGGAAGGGGCTGGAAGGACAGGCTGGGCACTGGGACCTGAGCCTGGGCTCAAAGCTGGGTGGCTGTGAGGGAAGGTGGGCTGGTGGGGCCAAGGAGGGCTGAGGACAGGTGCGTAGGGCTGGCGCATGGAGGCCAGGTGCATGGGGCAGCTGCGTGGAGGCCGGGTGCGTGGGGCAGGTGCGTGGAGGCCGGGTGCGTGGGGCAGCCATGTGGAGGCCGGGTGCGTGGGGCAGGCGCGTGGAGGCCATGTGCGTGGGGCAGGCGCGTGGAGGCCGGGTGCGTGGGGCAGGCACGTGGAGGCCGGGTGCGTGGGGCTGCAGCATGTGCACGGGCCCCTTCAGCCTGGGGCCGGCCCCTCCTCAGTGCTGGTGTGTCTGTGGAGTGGATGCTGGTGGGTGCAGTGAGGACCAGTCCTCGGCCGGAGGATGGGTTCGTGCAGCCACGTACCATGGGCTCTGGAGGTGTTGGCTGGGACAGCAGCTCAAGGAAGAGGCCAGGGCACAGGGCCTTCCTCACCGGGACCCCCTCGTGGGGGTCTGCTGGTGGAGTGCTGAGCAACCAAGGCAGGAGCGAGGAGCGGGAAGGATGCGGAGGGGCGTGGCAAGCCCGTGGGCAGCATCCCAGGGCCTGATTGGGTGTCCTGAGTCGGGTGTGGGGTCAAGGAGCAATGAGGAGGGGCCGGGCCTGGCAGCCCTGAGACCCCCGGAGTGAGCAGCTGGAACGGGGGGGGCCGGGGGGGCTGGGTTTCCTCAGAGCGAGGCGGGGAGGAGGGGGCCTGTGAGCAGCGTCTTAGGGCACTGACCTCCCGGCAGAGCCCCAACCCCAGAGGCCAGAGGGGAGAGGCAGCGGCGTTGCGGCTGACCCCCTCCCTCACTAGCCCTGAAGCTCCTGCCCCAGCCTTGCCGTGCGGCCCTGCCAGCCTGTGGCTCTTGGGGTGCTCGGTCTGGACCCCAACACGCCCTTCCCCGAGCTCGGGGTCCCCTCGGCCTGTCTCGCCCGGGCAGTCCCTTTGGCTGCCGGTGTGAACCGACACCCCGTCTGGGCCACACCTGCCGGCAGGTGACTCTGGGCACGCTTCTCTGCGTTGTCACCCTCGTCACTGATCACTGATTAGGTGGCCGGTGGTGAAACCTCTCTGCGGCCCGTTGGGCGGTGGCTGCGCCTGATCCCGGGGGAGGGGGTGAGGGAGGAGGGAGGGGACAGCAGGTGGGCAGGCGGTGGGGCGCATGGAAGCCCCTGGCTGGGTCATCATGGCCGGAGGGGAGGGCAGGAGTGACGAGGGTGTGTGTAGAGGGGTGACCCGGTCTGCCCTCACTCTGCTGGCCGCTTCTCCCATGACCCCACGGTCTGCCCCGTGGCCCGTGTCCCACCTCTGCCCCAGCCTCCCCGGGGACACCACATTCCCCAAGTGCCACTCCTGGCCGGCTGAGGCCTTACTTTGTGGAAGAGCCGTGTCTGGTGGCGACCCGGCCCCAGTGCGGGGCTGTCCGCGGTGCTGGCCCCTCGGTGTGGGGACTGGGGGCGCCGGGATGGAGGGCGTCTCGTCTCAGGAGGGTTGGTGCCGTGTCCCGGGAGGACGTCCTGGGTCTCTCTGGTTCCCTTGCCTTCCAAATGGCACATGGAGGCCGGGCGGGGGCGCGCAGAGCCAGACCGGTGACATGTCGACCGGGAAAAGCCGTGTGCTTTGTGCGGTGGGCGGGCTTGTTTGGATGTTTGGAAGGGCGCCCACGACCGTGCCTGTGGGCGTGTTAGCCACGCGCAGCACGCGTTTCAGTATTGAGTCGTTTCTTCCGTGCCTCCGACCTGCGGCTCCTCAGTGAGCACGACTGATCCCCAGGTGGAGCAGATGGTCTGAGAGGACAGAAAACACGGCCCGGGCCCCGGGACGGCCATGCTGAACCCGCCCCCGGGGAGGCCAGGAGGTCCTCCCAGCCCTGCACCTGCTTCAGGCGATGCGTGCTCCAGCGAGGGGACAACAGCAGGGTTAGAGGGT
The DNA here is from genome assembly GCF_029215605.1 of Mirounga angustirostris. Classification (NCBI taxonomy): domain Eukaryota; kingdom Metazoa; phylum Chordata; class Mammalia; order Carnivora; family Phocidae; genus Mirounga; species Mirounga angustirostris. The sequence goes on along the minus strand of NW_026991720.1, from coordinate 104,817,629 downwards.
CACAGGAGGATGGCCGGTCACACGGGGGTGACGGGCTCAGCGTGGTCACAGGACTCGGGCGGCCCCCTGGACCCTCACTGGGACGGCAGTTTCCTGACTGCTCGGTGTGGAGGGGCGCTGTCCTGATGGTACGTTCCCGCGTCCTTTGAGATGTGAGCTTGGCAGGTGGACGTGAGCCTGGTGTCCCCGGTGTGCCGGCAAGCTCACCCGTGTTTGGGGGGAGGACGGTTCTGTGCGAGGCCCTGGGGATTCGTGTCCCTGTCACCTTCTTGAACAGCTCTGTTGTCTGCAACCGCGGCCCCGTGTGTCCCTCCTGAGGAACATGTCACACTCACCGGTCCTCCGTGCCGCAGTCTGTCCTCAGTGCGCCCCACACGGTCCTCGAGGCTGCAGCCCGCCCTCGCCCGGTCTGCGTCCCCGCCTGCTCCCTGCCCCCAGCCTCTGGCAGCAGCAGGTGCTGCAGGTTCTCCGTCCACGCGGCCTCGTGGCCTGCCCTCCCTTGTCCTGCCGCTTGTCCCAGGACCGCTGCCCGCCCGCCTCCGTTTTGATTCATCCCATGTAATCGTGTGCAAGTCGCAGCGCCCGGTGGAGAGCGGCAGTGACCCCCAGACCCTGCAGGAAGTGCGTGCTTCCCGTCTAACCTCTTCACAGAGACTGAGGGCAGTGGCTTTGGGCGATGCTCATACACCTGCAGCTCCTTGGGGAGGTGGGCCCGGGGCCCGGATCTGTGCTGTGGTCCTGCTGACCCTGGGCCCGAGAGCGGTGGGACAGACCAGCAGAGGAGGCTGAGTGGGGAAGTGGGGTCTGATCCTCCCCGGGTCTGCTGCGACCTGCGGTGTGGCCATCGTGGGCCCCCGGGCGGTCCGGACTGGCCTCGAGTTAAGGCCGCTAAAAGCAGACATTCTGCAAGGCCCCCCTCCTGGTCCCCCAGGTGCGAGCCTCCGAGTCTGGGCTGTGGCTGGCGCCCCAGGCGGGTCTTTCTCGCTGGCCCCTTCCTCGATTCCCATCCTTTGAATGGAGTGGGAGCCCAGGGGTGCGGGCCGAGCAGGGAGCTCTGGACGCTGTGTTCCCTGGATGGTCACTCATCTCAAGTGCTCGCTTCGTGCTCGAGTATGACGTGGTCCTTTCTTCCTTTTGCTTCTAATCGGCTTCCCTTCGCTGCCTGGTTCGGGAGCATCTGCTCCTCCCGGCGTCGTGTTTTCTCGGCTGGCGTCCTGGGGTGGCTGTCACGCGCAGCCCTGCCCAGCAGCCTGAGCAGCAGAGTTCTGTCCCTCCCAGGCCTGGAGGCCGGACCTGTGGGTCCTGGAGTGTGGGGGCCGGTCGTCCCGAGGCCTTGCCTGGGCATAGACGCCGTCTCCTCCCCGGGTCCTCACAGGCTCGTGCATGCATGCACCTCTGTGTCCTGGGCCCTTCGTCTTAGGAGGATGCCAGTCACACGGCCCTCCCCAGTGACCTCGTTTTAACATAATTACCTCTCGAAAGACCTCATGTCCAAATGCAGCTACACTCTGGGGTGCTGGGCGACAGGCTTGCACGTGAATCTGGGGGGCGCTCTCTGCATGCTGGTCTGCTATATGACCACAGGAAGTCAGCTGTGCACGGTGGGTCCGGCCGGCGCCCCGGCCACCCTGGGCAGCGTGGTCGTTCCACGGGCTGCTCGTCGGAGGGTGTGGGAGCCTCTGCCGAGCTAGCGCCCCACGCACATGGTGCTCTGTGTTCTCTCCCTTCCAGCTTGGTGCCAACGCCCTGCTCTTCCTCAGCGTGAACATGTATGGAGTGTTTGTGAGGGTCCTGGTCGAACGCTCCCAAAGGAAAGCCTTCCTGCAGGCCCGGAACTGCATCGAAGACCGGCTGAGGCTGGAGGACGAGAACGAGAAGCAGGTTGGTGTGGTGGGGCTGTCGGCTGCGGGATGCGGGGTGGTGGGGATGCAGGGTGGTGGGGAGCATGGGGTGGGGAGCACAAGGCGGGGAGCAGGGGGTGGGGGAAGGGGGCACGGGGTGGGGAGCACAGGGTGGGGAGCACAGAGTTGGGTGGGGGGTGTGGAGGAGGGAGTGCGGGCCTGGGGTGCGGGGCAGGGAGCACAAGGTGGGGAGCACAGAACACAGGGTGAGGATGGTTAGGGACATCAAGCCCAGGTTGGCCCCCTCCCCCGAGGAGACAGGGCAGCGGCAGTGGGGCCTCCCTAGACCTGGAGATGGAGGATCTGCCATGCTGTGTGGCCCCCAGCCTCAGTTTCCCCATTGGTGAGACAGGTGCACCCAGGTGACGCTGTAGGGCTGGGAGGAGTCAGGGAGAGCTGCAGAGCTCACCCCATGGGTTTGTTGCCCTGGAGGGGGCTGAGCTGCTTGAAAGCACGGAGTGGGGGGTGTTTTGCTTGGGGGGGACGGGTGTTGGGGTGGGATTCAGCTGGAATCAGTTTCTGCAGAGCTGGGGGGCGGTGGTGGGGGGATGAGGCAGGTCCTGGCTGGCCCTGGCGCAGATGTGGTGGGCCCTGACCTGCCGGCCAGAGTGACCCACCGCGAGGCGAAGCCTCCCCTGACCCCGAGGGTGTCCCTGTGACGGTGGTCGTCATGGTGACCGCGCACCAGCAGCTGGGCTGTGAAGCTGGGGTGCATCTGCCCGGCTCTTGCCACAGCCTGCTGGGGCAGCGGGACCACTCACCCCTGTCTAGAGGGTGAGCTGGACCGGCTCCCACCGCCCAGAGCCACTGTCAGCCGCGTGTCCCTGGGCTTGTCCCTGTCAGTGGTGTCTCCCGGTCCGCTGCTGTCCTGGGCCCACGGCATGGTCTGGGAGCTCCAGACAAGGCCCGTAATGGGGGGGGGTCCCAGGCTCTGCTTTACCAGAGTGTCGGTGACCGAGCCTTGTGCTCGTAGGGGTGGCAGATGGGATTGCTTGGTACTCGAGAGCCCGCTGGGTTCGAGCGCAGGGCGCGGAGTATGGGCTGTGCACTTAAAACACCCACGCACGTGTGTTTATTTATAGATACTCTAACGATACCTAGTGTTTACAGTGAAGGTGGGTTACAGCTTAGAAGCAGATGACGCACGTGTGTTTAGGTCGTGTGTGTGTGTCTGTGGATGGACGCGTCCGTGGGAGTTACAGATCTCTGTGTAGATGTATGTGCACGTGTGATATGCATGCGTGTGTGTGCGTGTGTGTCTCTGTGTGTATGTACATGTGTGGGTTTGCATCCATGTGGACTGTGCATGCCGAGGTCTCTGTACATGCGTGTGTGCATGTGTGTGTATGTATGTGGGGATTGTGCGGATAAATGTGCGTACACATAATCGGGTCTGCATGTGCATATGTGTGTATACATGTGTGTGTGTGTCCGCACGTGTGGGAGTGTGCATGTAACTGTGTGGAGGTGAGCATGCACGTGCGTGGCCGTGTGTATGATCGTGAGTCTCGGGGGCTGCGCCCTGAGCATTTCTGCTGCGGTGTCACCCCCACCAACGGAGAGGCTTTTAACCGCTTCTGAGACGCTCGAGTTTGGTGTCGTCATCCCCCCTTTGTCGCCTCCCCGATGTCCTGGAAGAAGTGACATCTGGGGCCGTTCCCGTGTCTTTCTGAACCTTCCTTTGCTCTTCCTCCTGGTTTCTGTCTCCTCTGCGTTTCCTTCCCAGTGTCTTTCCTTGCTTGCTGTGTGTCTATTTTCATTTCTTCTCTTACGCTGGTGGCCTTTTCCGTGGACTGTGTAAGGTCCCGGCCCTAACGTGTCTCCTAAGGCTGAGTGCGATGCTCATGTGGTGGCCGCCATGTGGACCGCGCTTCTGTGCACAGACTCGTGGCGCCATGTCTTCTCATCCTGCAGAGGAGTGCGCCCAGACTCACGGAGGCTCGGGGCTGGGGTTCTCACTCGGGAAATCTGCGACACGGTAAACGCCACCCAATCCCGTCAGCCCAGTGAGACTGCGCTCTGTGTCCTCCAGGTTTGGTCTTTGTGCATCTTCTTTTCCCGTATCGTTGTCATGTTGGATAATTCTGTTTTCTGCATTTTTGCATGGACGGGTCCACCAGTGCTGTAACTGTAAGTTGAGGTAGCTGCTCCTTTTCCCTGTGCGTGCGTGTGCGTGACTGTGTTCTCAGCAGACTCCACGTTTTAAAAATGTTACTCCTCACGAGCATCTTTGTTCACGTAGACTGGACGTATTCCTCGGTCATGTTGTTGAGAGAGCAAATACGACGTCGTTTCTCTGCCTGGGCTTGGGGGTCTTTTCCAAATGATGCTATGCTCCGTCTTATAAGTTACCCCCGATGACGCTCGGCTCTGGAGGGCCCGCCATCGGTGGGTGGGAAGGCTGAGGTGGGCCCGGTGGTCGGGGTTCTGGGGCGCGGCCCCGGCGATGAGTCTGGTCCTCTTTCTCCGTCCCCCACTGTGTGTTAGGTCTGTGCCTCCTGGCCGTTCAGTAACGCAGATGGCCGCTTCTCCACGTGTTCACGTGCTTCTCCGTGGCATGTGCGTTTGCATCCCTCCCGGTCCGTGCTCTCACTGTGCCCGTGGGCGCGAACGAGCTGCTCACTGTGGGGAGGCCGGTGCTTCTTCAGGAGGGATCCCTGTGTCCCTAGCTCTGTTTCCCTGGCCTTGCTTTTCTTTGTGTAAAAATGCAGTTGTTCCTATTTTCAAACATAGCAGTTATTTCTCTTGGTGGTTTCATCTGGTGCTTTAGGAACAGGAGGGTGAGTGCGGACAGGTCACTTCCATGCGTCCCTGGCCGTCCCAAGACTGGCTGAGTCAGGACCTTGACCCGCACGCCTTTCCTGTTGCAGCCTGTGGGTTGGTCCCTCACACAGCAACGGCTTTCTGGGCTGCCCCGTCCCCTGACCTCGGGGTCACTCCCTGCCTCCCGCCGGCCCAGCTGCTTTTAGCTCATGAAGCCCAGTCTCTGGGATGGCTCAGATGGGCTTGCTCAGACGGGCTTGGCCGCCTCTCGGGGGCTCTCAAGTACCTGCAGGCACCTGGTGCCTCCACTGCCTGGGGACCGCCCGGCAGGCCCAGGACAGCAGGAGGTGCTGAGGCCAGCTGAGGGACCCCCGACCGAATGGCCTGGTCACAGTCTGTGTGTGTTTTCATGTTTGACTCAATTAGCAAAGAATTCAATTTAATAGCAGCTTCTAGGGCCTTTTCCAGACCCCGAGCCCGTAATAGGGCACCCTGGTGATGTGTGAGAGGATATTGGCAGATGCACCCCGATTCCAGGAGGGGGTGCTGGGGCCACACCCCAATTCTGAGAAAGGGTCCGGGGATATGCCCCAGTTCTGGGAGGGGGTCCTGAAGGGATGCACCCTGATTCTGGGAGGGGGTCTCGGGGGGACACACCCTGATTCTGGGAGGGGGTCCTGAGAGATGCACCCTGATTCTGGGAGGGGCCTTGGTGGGTCGCACCCTGATTCTGGGAGGGAGTCCTGGGGGGATGCACCCTGATTCTGGGAGGGGTCTTGGTGGGTTGTGCCCTGATTCTGGGAGGGGGTCCTGGAGGGATGCACCCTGATTCTGGGAGGGGGTACTGGGAGATGCACCCTGATTCTGGGAGGGGCCTTGGTGGGTCGCACCCTGATTCTGGGAGGGAGTCCTGGGGGGATGCACCCTGATTCTGGGAGGGGGCCCTGGGGGATGCACCCTGACTCTGGGAGGAGGTCCCAGGGGGATGCATCCTGATTCTGGGAGGGGGTCCTGGGGAGGACATACCCTGATTCTGGGAGGGGGTCCTGAGGGGACATGCTTTGGTTCTGGGAGAGGATGCTGGGGTGTCCAGCTCTGGAATGACCACTGTGTGGTGGCAGGTGAGCCCACTGGCTTCTGCAGGAGGTGGCAGATGTTGGGGGGGTTGGGTTTAGGAATGGGGTCCTGGGTGATGTGAGCTGGGGGAAGAGCATAAGCAGAGAAGCTGAGGCCCATGTGCGTGGTGCGTGGTGGTCTTTGAGGGGGGTCCTTTATTTGTTGTGGCCTCAGCTGGGAGGACATGGGAGATGGGGGGCAGGCAGGTGGGAGATCGGCCGCGTGCAGGGCTCCGACGGGTACTGGCAGGAAGGAGCAGGGGTCAGGCAGAGGTAAGAACTTGGAGGCAGGGATGGGGGCCATGAGTGTGCACCCAGCAGGCCCGAGATGGGAAGCTTCCTAGAACAGGAGACATTGTGTGTCAGAGTGCAAACCAGGTGCTTCCCCCTCCTCAGGGCTGTGCCCGCAGGACGGGCCTGGCTTGGGTGACACCCCCAGCCACCAGGCTTGCGGGAGGGGCAAGCGGGAGGGGAGAGCAGGGCCCGCCCTGAGATGCAAACCCCCAGGGTTAGAACCCTGCCTGTCCCAGCGGCGGGACAGGACACCGTGGGATGCACGGCTCTGCTCCGGAATCTGGGGCCGGCGGGCTCTTGCCCACTGTTTGCCAATCTGATGCCAACACCTTCTTGCTCCACGTTGGTCAGTGCCGTTTTGGTGCGGGTTGTAGGGTGTTCGGTGCCTGGGATGCCCCCAGGGAGGAGCTGCTGATCACTCTCCTCCCCCCGTGTCATTTAGAACGAACAGCCTTCTGTTTGCGGAGACCAATCTAGAAGAAAGTACCCAGCTCTGCCCGCAGAACCTGAGCGTGTGTTCATCTCCTGCCCTGCTGGTGGAGCCACGGGGTCTCGGAGACGGTGGGCAGGGCTGTCTGCTGCACTGGACGCCTCCTCTACTTCTAGAAGCTTCTCTGCTGTACGTTGGAGAAGCTCCCTGAGTTGTCAGTGTCCCCGAGGCTGACTCCTTTGGGAGGGACTTGGGTGTGTGGAGACCACCCCTCCCACCAAATCAGCACCGACGCTGGCAGCCACGGCCCTTGTGCAGGGTCGTGGCCAAGCACAAGGAGGTGCGTGATCCAGAAAGTTTTTCCTGCCTGAGTTCACACCCCGATTTCAGGCTTCTGCTTTGTGTGCAGCCTGTAAGGACTTTCTTCCGTTTTGCGAACCTGGGGCTGGCTCAGGGAATTTCTGACTCAGGAGGGACAACGAGGTGAGGGACAGGGTAGCTGGTGGCAGAGCTGGCTGAAGCCCAGGAACCCCCAGACCAGCCACACCCCCTCTCCAGCCCCGCGTGTCCTGAGCCATGCTAGGCTCAGCAGAGGGCTTGGGCTCACAGATCCCCGAGGTCAGATCCTCCAAAGGGACTGGGAGGGTCCTTTAACAGGGGTCTTTCCTTTTCAGAACAAAAGTGTCCAACGTTGAGTCTTTGAAATACGAAAGTCTTAGAGCGACTGATCGGGAAGAAAGAGTGGGCACACAGAGGTCTCAGGGTTGGGAAACGCGGCTGCAGGCAGAGCCGGGCTAAAAATAGATATGAGGGGAACACTCAGGATGCACTGATACCAGGAGATTTGGACACTTAGACGAGATGTGTGAATTCCCACAAGGTGTCCACTCTCGAAACTGATTCAAGAAGAAAACGAAGGATTTGGCAACCCCGTGACCGCTAACTTGTCGACTTGGTGCTAATAGTCATCTCCAGGTCCGGGGGTTCACCCGTGAGCCATGTGGGTGTTCAGGGAGGGCGCCATTCCCGCCCTACCCGTCCTGGCGATGCACACGCAGGGTGACCCTCCAGAGTCGCTGAAATGCAGGTCGCACACACACATGGGGAGTGGCCCCTGCTCCCAGTGCTGTGTTTGTGGGTGCAGTCACCCCGAGGCCCTTTGCCTCCTGGTGCCGAGCGGGGAGCGGGTTTTGTCTGGACCCCTTGGCGCATCGATGTGCAGGGTATGAGGCTCGGCAGGGGCTGGCACGACCCCCTGCGTTGTCATCCCCACGATTGCCTGGACTCCGTGGAAGCAGAGCTGAGGCCGCCGTGCTCCGCCCCATGCCCCCTGCAGCGCCCCTGGCTCAGGCCGGCACCAGACCTTCTGACTTGGGTTGTGGGGCAGGGGCAGCCTGGGACACCCTCCGTCCCTCCTCCTGCAAGATCCAGCTCTGGAAAGCAGGGCCTGCCCAGCATTCCTTCGGCCGAGCATGCAGGGTGCTCATGGTGGGTGGTCCCATGGGAACAGGGCGACCATCCCTCCTTCCTGCTGATGCTTCATTTCTACCTGCACAAGAGGCAGGTGCATCCCACTGAGTTCTTAAAACCCCTCGCATGGCCTTTTCTCGGTGCTCGTGTGCAGAGAGAGATACCACATTCTCTTCTTAGCAGGACGCTGGTCCTGTCAGATTAGGATGCCGCCCTTTGGCCTCATTAAACCTTAATTACCTCCTGAACGCCCTTTTTGCAAATACAGTCACATGGGAGATTAAGACTTCAACCCAGGAATTTTGAGGGGACACACTTCAGTCCGTGGCACCTGCCAAGTTCACGCAGAAGCCGGGTGCGTGGTTTGAAGGTGAGGAGAGGCCGGCCGGCTGGGTCGCGGTCGAGAGGCCTCGCGGTGCCCAGGGCTGGGTGAGCCCCGGCCCCAGAGCTCCTTCCGTGGCCTCTTTCCTGGTGCCACGTGAAATCGCACTGGTGCAGCTGGAGGTGGAGAAGTAGGCCTGGGCCGATGGAGGAGGGGTCCTCGGCCAGGAGTCGAACCGCGGGTCACGGGGTGACTGCTACGCGTTTCGAACGCGGCTTTACTGTTTTCCGTTCCCACCAGCAATGTGTGAGGGTTTTCACACCCAATTCATTGTTTTCTCTTCATGGAGTCTTTTTAGTTTGCGCTAATTACAGATGCACATGTGGTCGTGAGCAACAAGACAGAGGCACCCCATGTCCCCTTCACCTCGCTTCCCCAACAGCAGGAGACTGACAGGTGCGGCCAAGACACAGAACATGCCGCCACCGCGTGCACCCCCGCACCTCCTCCCCACTTCCATCCTGGAGCTGGCAACTGCCGATCTGTTGTCTGTGTCTGTAAATGTGTCATCTCAGGGACGTCCTGTGCGTGGAGTCCTACAGTGTGTACACTTTCGGGGCTGGCATTTTCCACCATCCGCCGGAGATCCATCCAGGTCCTTGCTGTGTCCGTGGCTCACCCCCTTTTCTTTCAGTTGTGTTCCGTGGTGTGGATGGACCACCGTTGGCCTGACCGCTCTCCTGTTGGAGGACATCTCGGTGGTTTTCAGTTTGGGGCGATCACAAACAAAGTTGCTATGAGCATTCCTGTGGTTTTTTGTGTGAACGTGAGTCTTCACTGCTCTGGCGTGAACGTCTGGGAGTACAGTTGCTGGGTCGTGTGGTAGTTGCGTGTTTAGTTTACTGGGAAATCGTGAGGCTGCTTTCTAGAGTGTTTGGATCATTTTTCACTCCCAAGAAAACCCGTTTCTCTGCACCTGCGCCGGCGGGTGCTGTGTCGCTGTTGGCTGTTGTAACATTTCTGATAGGTGTGTACTGATGTGTCAGGGTGACTTGAATTTGCATTTCCCTAGTGGCTGTGATGGTGAACATCTTTTCATGTGGTTATTTGCCATCTCTGTGTCCTCTTTGGAGAAATGTCTGTTGATGTCTTTTGCCCATTTTCTAACTGATCGATCTATGTATTGTCTATCTGTCTATGATCTATCTATTTTCTATCTATCTATCTATCTATCTATCTATCTATCTATCATATCTATCATCTATTTTTCTATCATCATCATCATCTAGCTTTTATTCTTGAGCTATGAGAGTTCTTTATATATTATAGATACTAGTTCTTTGGGAGGTATGTGGTTTGCAAACATTTCCTCCCAGTCTGTCGCTTGCTTTTTCATCCTCTTAATGAGGTCTTTTGCAGAACAAATGGTTTTGATTTTGATGAAGTTGGGTTTGTCAACTTGCCCTTTTATGAATTGTGCTTTCAGTGTCAAGTCTAAAACTCTTTGGCCCTAGATCCCAAAGATTTCTCTTATGTGTTTTCTAAAAGTTTTAAAGTTTTATATTTTACATTGAAATATATGATACATTTTGAGTTAATATTTGCATCATGTGTGAAGTTTAGATCCAGGCTCATTTTTTTTTTTTTTTTTTTTTGCCTGTGGTTGTCCAGTTGCTCCAATGCCATCTGTTGAAAATGCAATATGTCCTCCATTGCTAGTTTTATTGAGATATAATTGACATATAACATCATATAAGTTTAAAGCATACCACATAATGATTTGGTATATGTATATGTTGTGAGGTGATCACCACAATAAGTTTAGTTGCATCCTTCACTTCACATAGTTATACTTTTTTTTTTTTTTCTCTTGATGGGAACATTTAAGATCTACTCTGAGCAACTTTCAAGTATTCAGTATGGTTAGCTACAATCATCATGCTGTACATCACATCTCCAGAACTTACTTATTTTATGATTGGAAGTTTGTACCTTTTGACCCCCTCCTGCCCCGTGCCCACTTTGCCCACCCCCCCCTGACCTCTGGCAACCACCAATCTGTTCTTTGTATTTGTGAGTTCAGTTTTTAAAGATTCCACATGTAACTGAGACTCTACAGTATTTGTCTTTCTCTGTCTGACTTATTTCACTTAGTGTAATACCCCATAGGTCCATCTATGTTGTCATAAATGGCCGGATTTCCTTCTTTTTTATGACTGAATAATATTCCATTGTATATATGTACCATACTTTATGTATTCATCCATCAAGGCACACTTAGGTTGTTTCCATGCCTGGGCTGTTATAAGTAATGCTGGATTGCATGGTAGTCCTGTATACCTCCTCCACTGAATTGCTTTTGTACCTTTGTCAAAAATCAATTGGGTGCATTCGTGTGAGTCTATTTCCAAGGACTGTGTTCTGTCCCTTTGCTCTGTGTGTTTATCCTTCCACACAGTCTTGGTAATTGTGGCTATATAATAAATCTCAAAATCAAGTAGAGTGATTCCTCCCACCTTGTTGTTCTGTTTTAAAATGATTTCAGTTATTATTGTTTCCTTGCTTTTCTATATAAGTTTTAGAATAATCTGGCCTATGTCTACTAAAATCTTTGCAGGGATTTTGATAGGATTTGTGATAAGCCTGTCTATCAATTTGGGGAGTATTGACATCTTTACTGTTCTGAGACTCCCAGTCCACGAACATGGTATGTCTCCCCATTTATTTAGATCTTTTTTAAGTTCTTTAACCAGTGTTTTGTAGTTTTCAGCATGCAAGTTCTATATATGTTTTGATATATTCACCCTTATCGATTTCATTTTTTGAATGATTGTAAATGATAAATTGTATTTTTGATATCATTGTCCATGTGGTCATTCTTAGTATATAGAAATGCAACTGATTTTTGTATGTTGATCTTGTATCCTGCAACCTTCTGAGCTTTTGTTTCTGTTTTTGTTTTTTGATATTGTTTTGTTTTCACATGGTTTTTCAGTCCTTCATATTTCTTACGTGGACTATCATGTTATCTGCAAATATTTACAGGATTATTTCCTTTATTCCAGTGCATATGCCTTTTATTTCCCTTTTTTACCTTCTTTCACTGACTGTGCTTTCCAGTGCTATATGTTGAATAAAAGTGGGAAAAGCAGATATCCTTGGCTTGATACTGGTGAAAGTGTTTAGTTATTTCACCATTAAGTGTGATACTAGTTGTAGGTTTTTTCTGGATGTTTTTTTAATCAAGATGAGGAAGTTACCCTCTCTTCGTATTTTTCTGAGAGTTTCATCAGGAATTGATGTTGAATTTTATCAAGTTCTTTTTCTGAATCAATGGTTATGTGATTAAAAAATAGCTTTTAAAGTATATGTTATAGTTGCAACGTCATTACAATGTGCAACAATGTACAGTGTTACATTAGTTTCAGGTGTAGAACATAGTGATTTGACAAGTTTATAGTTTATAAACTATACTGTAATTTATAGTATATGCTATGCTCACCACAAGTGGAGATAGGTGATTTTTATTCTTTATCCTGTTGATATGGTATATAACATTGATATTTCAATATTGAACTCGCATTGTGTCCCCTGATTAAACTTGGGTCAGGTGTTATTATGTATTGCTGATATGCTAATATCGTGTTAAGGATTTTTACATCTGTATTCTCCAGAGACATTGGTCTGTAGTTTTCTTTTTATTTTGATCCGTTTTGGTGTCAGATAATATTAACTTTATATAATGAATTAGGATGTGTTCGCTTGGTGTAAGGTGATATCTCATTGTGGTTTTGGCCATCTGTATGTCTTTTTTTGAGATTATATATCCAGATTCTCTGCCCATTTTTAATTGCATTATTTGGCTTTTTTGATGTGGAGTTGTATAAGTTCTTTATATATTTTGGATATTAACCCCTTATTGAAGCTATCATTTGCAAATATCTTCTTCCATTCAGTAGGTTTCATTTCATTTTCATTTTGTTAATTACTTCCTTTGCTGTGCAAAACTTTTTATTTGGTATAGCCCTAATAATTTATTTTTGCTTTTGTTTCCCCTGCATGAGGAGACATATCTAGAAAAATCTTTCTAAGGCTGATATTTTCTGGATGATTATAGGTAGAATTGCTGCTAATTCTTCTTTAAGCAGTTGGTAGACATATTTAGTAAAACCATCTGGATCTAGAGATTTCTTTTATATGAGTTCTTAAATTAAGAATTCAGTTTACTTAATAGATTACAGAGCAATTCAAATATTTTATTCATAGTATTTATTTCTTATTGGGTGAGTTGTAGTGGTTTGTGCTTTTTGAGAGAATTTTCTCTTTTTTAATGCAAGCCTATGGTCTCATAAATTTCCCTTTCAGAGCTGCATGCCACAGATACTGATATGTTGTATTTTCACTTTCATTCAGTTCTTTGTATTTTTAAAATTTTCCTTTAGGATATCCTTTCGACTCCTGGATTGCTTAGAATTATTTTGCCTAATTTCTCAATATTTGGGGGTTTTTCTGTTGTTTTCTGCTATTGATTTCTAGTTGGAGTCCATGATTTTCCATAAACTATTATTTGAATTCTTTTAAATATGCTGAAGATTGTGTCATGATCCAGGCAGGATATGGCTTGTCTTGGTGGGTCTTCTGTGGGTGCTTGAAAAGAATGTGTATTCGGCGCTTCCTGGGTGAGGTGTTTTATAACTATTGATTACATACTGTTGGCTGATGGTCTTCTTGAGTGCTTCTGTATCAGTGCTGAGCTTTGTCCAGCTTTTCTATCACCTATTGATATATGGGGTATTGAAGTCTTCAGCTAACATTGCAGATTTGTCCCTTTTTTCTTTTGGTCCTATCAGGTTTTGGTTTATGTATTTCAAAGCTATGTTGTTTGGTGCATGCATATTTAGGATTGCTGTGTCTGGGTGGATTGACTTTTATCATATGTAGTGTCCCTTTCTGACTTACAGTGTTTTTCCTTAAAGTCTAGTTTATCTGATAGTAAAATAGACACTCCTGTTCTCTTTTGATCAGTGTTTGCATGGTGTATTTTTCCCATCCTTTTCTGTTCAGCCTATTTTATATGTGAGTTTCTTGGCAACTCCATATAGCTGGGTCATGCTTTCTTAATCCAGTCTGCCAAGGTCTGTCTTTTGTGTGTTTAGAACACTTATTTTTCATGTAATGAAATGTTTCATTTTATGTTTTGTTTTCTGTTTTCTTCTCTGTTTCTTTTCCCTGCCTTTCTGCGTGTTAATTGAACTCTTTTTTAGAATTCAGTTTTGATTTATTATTGTGCCCTTGAGTGCCTATCTTTCTCAGTGCCATGGGAGGTTTTACACTCTATGCACATAACATCACTTTCTACTGTTGTTGACATCTTACCAGATAGAGTGAGGTGCAGAAACCCCCCTCCATGTCCTTCAACCTCATCTGTGACAAAACTGTCTTAAATCTTTCTTCTGCATACATTTATTTATTTATTTATTTTTTAAAAGATTTTATTTATTTATTTGAGAGAGAGAATGAGAGACAGAGAGCACGAGAGGGAAGAGGGTCAGAGGGAGAAGCAGACTCCCTGCCGAGCAGGGAGCCCGATGCGGGACTCGATCCCGGGACTCCAGGATCATGACCTGAGCTGAAGGCAGTCGCTTAACCAACTGAGCCACCCAGGCTCTCCTCTTCTGCATACATTTAGAACCACACCGTGTGATGCTGTAAATCTTGCTTCAACCAGCACATAAAGGAGAAGGGAAATATATTGTACTCATGTGTAATTGCTCATACCATGTTATTTCCTTCCTTCCTGATACCCAGAGATTCTTCCTTTTCTCCTTTTCTTTCTGGTTGAAAGACTTCCTTCAGCCATTCTTTTGGGGCAGGACTGCTGGTGACAAATCCTCATACTTTCCCCTTGTCTGAGGGCATCTTGATTTCTTTCATTCCTGAAGGGTTCTGGGTGGACAGTTCTTTTCTCTCAGCACTCAAAAAACGTGCCACCTTCTCATGGCCTCCATGATTTCTGATGAGAAATCTGTTCTAATTCAAACTGTCTTTCCTCTGTGGGAGAGGCATTGTTACTCTCTCATTGCTGTGAAGGCTTGTCTGTTGTCTTTAGTTTTCTGACATTTGACTATGTTGTGTCCTGGTGTGGGTTCCTTTGGTTTGTCTGCATTGGGGTCTTCCCAGTTTCCCAAGTGTGGAGGTTTACATCTTTGTTAAATTTAGGGACTTTTCATCCATTATTTCTCTGAATACTTTATTTATTTATTTATTTATTTATTTTTATTCTTATGTTAATCCCCATACATTACATCATTAGTTCTAGATGAAGTGTTCCATGATTCATTGTTTGTGCATAACACCCAGTGCTCCATGCAGAATGTGCCCTCCTCAATACCCACCACCAGGCTAACACATCCTCCCAACCCCCTCCCCTCTAGAACCCTCAGTTTGTTTTTCAGAGTCCATCGTCTCTCATGGTTCGTCTTCCCTGAATACTTTTTATAGCCATTTTCTTTCTTGTCTTTGGTGATTCCTTTGACATGAATGTTGGATCTTCTATTACAGTCCCATGGGTTGCTGTGTTCTGGGGATTTTTTCCCCTAGTCTCTTTGCTCCATTTTTTCAGTTTGGGCAATTTCTTTCATTCTGCCTGCAAGTTCACTGGGCTTTCCTCTGTTCTCGACCACCTGTTGACCTTTTTATTTCATTATTTTTTTTCAGTTCTAAAATTTCCATTTGATTCTCTTTTGTATCTTCTATCTCTTTGCTGGAGTTTTTTTTTTCTTCTTCTTCTTTTTTTCAAGTGTGTTTGTGGCTGCTCATTGGATTATTCTTACAAGAGCTGCTTTAAAATCTTGTTAGTTATTCTGATTATTCTGTTCATCTTGGTGTTGCTGTTTGTTGATTGTCTTTATTCACTTGTTGAGACTGTTCTGGTTCTGAGATGCTGAGTGGTTTTCGATGGGAACCTGGACATTTGGAGTATTGTGTGTGAGACTCTGGGTCTTGTCTGGACCTTGTGTTTCCGCTGGTTTTCTGTGACTTCACTTGGCAGGGAAAGGGGCCACCACCTTGACACTTCCAGGTGTGGTGGAAAGTCTGGGCGCCACACTGGGCCTCTGTTGGGGCTCGTGGTGGTTCCACCTTACTGCCATGCTGGAGAGGGGGTCTGGCTCCTGCCTGGGAGGGAGGAGCAGGAGAGCCCTTGGTCTCCCCTGACTCTGAGCAGCAGGGAAAAGGCCGGGCTGCTGGTGCCCTTGTGTGCTCGGTGTCTCCTCACAGCGGGGGGAGTGTGGACATGTGCAGGAGTTTCGGTTGTTTGCCTGGAGTAGGCCTGCTGTTGTCTACAGTTTTCCTCTCATGAGGCTGCCCCTCTCCTGGCCCTTTGGCCAGAGAGAGCTGGGTTTGGGGGGAGCATACTGTGGTGCCTGCTGGTGTTTCTGGATGTTTCTGGGCTGCCCTGTCTCCAGCAGTCAGTCTGGGGGATGAGGTGAACAGAATGCCTAGGGCCTCACCTCTGGGCTGCTCCCCAGTCCCCACATCTGTGCCTCCTTCCTTCTGTCTTTCAGAGTCTTCTCATGACTTTCACATGTAACGCCCAGGACTTGAGTACACGTAGTGGGAGAAGGGGGACAAAGTCTCCTGGAAGCAGAGTCCTCACAACTGTTACTTAAATATCGAATGACTTTTAGGAATACTACATTTATTTGAAGTCATGTTTTGATAGTCAAGAGCAATGTAGTAATGTTCATAAGACGCTGGGATGCTTTGTCTGATCCATGGATACTTTGTAGGCTCCATCTTCATAAATCTGACCTTTTGATTTCTGGCTTTGTATTTTATTTTGCCGGTTAGAACGCATCAGTGTTGTGTGCTCCTGATGCAGTGTTCACAGTGTTTATTCCTGCTTGGGGCTTTAGGGCTAGGTTTGAGATTGGATGTGGATTTCAGGTAATATCTTTATGATGTCAGAGAACGACTTTGTCCTAGGTTTTGCTGTTTTTAATCGGGGATGGGTGCTTGATCTTGCCAGATGGTGCTTTGCTCCCTGTGGGAAAGTTGCGTGCTTTTACTCCTGGTTATGTGTGTCGGCTTTAGGTACTATCGCTAATCTCGTGGGTGGAGCTGATGCTGAGCCTTTGGTCAGAAGGACAGCCTGCCCTTAGGAATTTCATATGACTACGGCTTATGCACAACGAGGGTGCTCTTTCCCCCTCACATATGGGTTCCAGGGAGGCCCTTTATGGTTGATGTGGCAGAGCTGATCCATGCCACCCTGACAACCCAGTCTCCATCTGTTAACTAGTCTGCCATTGTTAATGCATGGCCCTCATCCTCACGAATCAAGAAGGTAGGTAGAGGACCAGACATCATGACTGTATCCCCAGCAACAGAGGGAGACAAGGAAGAACAGGCTGTCTTTAAGGAACATTCCAGTAGCTCCCACGTGACCTTTCAAGCCCTATCTCATGGGCCACCTCTAGTTGTGAGGAGAGGCTGGACCACAAAGTGTTTATTTTAGGTTACCAAGCCCCAGACGAGAGTGAGGGGCTAGACGATCATGCTAGAGGTGGAGAAGGGGTCCGGGGACAGTGGCCAGTCTGCCCTCGCCTCTCTCCCAGCACCTGCCGGGCACTGACCAGCATTCCCAGCACATTGCCCTCCTGTCCCCTCTGCCTTTTCAGGTCCTCCTTCCCTCCTGATGCAGCCCTTGGTCTGTGGCTGACTCAGTTTCCCTATCCTAACTCCAGATCGTGCAGGGCAGCTGAGGCGAGGAGAGACCAGGTCCCGGAGATGTGCCAAAGCCTGGGTCCTCAGAGAGAGAGTGGTTCCAGGGTGTTAGGAGAATACTGATGGGGAGGAGAGTGTGATGAACGCGGGGGGAAGCAGCCTCCCTTGTTTGATCTGATGTTGCGTTTTTGTAGGTGCTGATGAGGGATTTAAGAGCCGCGCCCTGAGCAGTGGGCCTCGGAGGTGTGGCAGGCATGGTGGGGAGTGGGCCCTGCAGTACAATGACCCCTTCTCTGAGCACCTGCTGAGGAAGCTGTGTGCCTGTCTCCCTGTCTGATGTGATGGAATTCAAATAGGGCTGAACTGACCCAAAAAGGCAGAGCTGAGATGCAAGGCCAAGCAGCCATCCTTTTCCCCAGGGACCCTCTGTGCAGGGCACTTGGGGGTAGGTGTCACCCCCTGAGCCCCTAAACAGGGCTCAGTGGCCTGGGGTGTAGGGCCCCATGACATTGGGTCTTCCCCTGGAGAGAGTGTGAAGCTGTGTATTTTTCGGGCCCTTTGTGGGTGGCCTTCTGTAGTGTCCAGCTGCATCTGTGTCCCCACCTTGTGCCTCACAGCATTTCCAGAAGCTTCTGGGTGTGTTCGCGTTGCTGATGCTGCTCTTGGCCTGTCCATGTGATGGCCCGAGCGAGCCCTGCCCCAGCTCTCTCCCCCTCCGGCACCGCCAGCCACGGCAGACTGTGTCTCAGTCTTGTCCCAGAGGCCCCCCGGCCAAGGAGGGGGTCAGCTTCCATCGGCCAGACCCCAGTCATCCTGCAGCTCCCACACCCTGTGCAGTGGCTTTTTAGCCCCTGGGGCTGTCCTCACGTGCTCAGCCTGGACACTTCCACGTCTGGAGTCGTGTGCTCTCCCGGGACCCGGAGGCCTCTCCCCCCAGCTGACCCGATGTCAAGAGTGGCCATAGGCCATTGCACTATTGGGATGTCTCTCTTCTGCATCAGAGCCTGTCCCTTTGGAAGCTGTGTGTGTGGACCTCAGGGTGGATCCAGGCCTCGCTCTCCTTTGCTTTCTAAAGCAGGGTGGGAAGGGGAGTGAGAGGGACCAAGGGATGGGCCTCTGATGCAGGTGAGGCCGGCTGGTCAAGGGCCAGTGGGGTTGAGGTCAGGCTAGGACCCTGGGGAGGAAGAGAGGCAGGGTCTGGATGAGGAAACCGCGTCCTCAAAAAAGCAATGGAGTCTCCAGGGCAGCAAGGCTCCTCTGGAAAAGCCTAGATGTTGATTCCATTCTCTGGGGGAGGGGGGGAAGAAAACATCTGACCCCCATGGAGAAGGAAGAAATCAGAAGACAAGACCAGGGGGGAAATGCAGTGTTGTCTGTCTGTCTCTGTGAGATCAGGGGACCCCTGTTGGTCCTGGGGGATGGGTTTCTACAGCCCATCTTGAGGTCCCTCTCAGGCCCGTGTTGGGCAGTGGGGTGGGGAGTGAGGCCGGGCCATCCTGTGTTTCCTGCCTGTGACCTCTGCTTAGTGCAGCTGGGGCACACGGGTGGGGGGGCAATGGGGGAGGGTTGCCATGGTGGCCTGGGTGTTCCGGAGGTGATGCCGGCCCCTTCCCAGTGCTCGGGGAGCAAGTCACCTGTGTAATGACAGGCCAGGCCTGGGCACAACCTGCCGGGGCTTGGGGGCCAGGCAGGATCTGCAGGACCAGACCGCATGCTGGTGCACATGAGGAGGGTCTGCAGCCCCTCACGCAGGGCAGCTCGTCAGCACCACCCTCAGGGGAGTGATTGAGGACTGGCGGGGAAGGCCCCGCTGCATCACATGGGCCTGTCTCTCCTGTCCAGGAGCGGCTGCTTATGAGCCTTCTGCCCCGAAATGTTGCCATGGAGATGAAGGAGGACTTCCTGAAGCCCCCCGAGAGGATTTTCCACAAGATTTACATCCAGCGGCATGACAATGTGAGGTAGGGCTGACGCTGGCCTGGCGGAGGTGGGCCTTGGGGAGCTCAAGTGAGGGTGATGGAAATGGCAGGCGATGGTGGGGGTGGGGGTGATGGAGGAGGGGGGAGGCCACAGGCAGACGGGGGTGGAGGGCCCCCGTTTGAGGGGAGGAGGGGCCAGGTGTGGGTCGGGAGGTGCAGGTGAGCACCTGCCGGCTGGGAAGCAGGTCCCATGGAAGGTGTGACTGGAGAATTCTTGGGTGATGGGTGTCACAGCTGCTCTGTCCCACTATTCCTCACCTCCCGTTTCCTGCGTGGGCTAGACAGAGGGTTGGCACTCTGCCCCTGAACTGGCTTGGGTGGTGGAATATGGGCTGGGACTTGGCCCTCATCAGGGTAACAGCTGAGCATTCTTCTGCTTGGTGCCAGGGCCTGGGGTAGGCGTCCTCTTCCTCACTTGGTTCCTCTCATGGCAGCCCCAGGAGGTAGGGAGTGTTCCCGTTTTGCAGGTGAGGAAACAGTCCTCGGGTGAACCAGCTCGCCCCAGACACACTCTGAGGTTTGTGTGCTTGTTTTTAAAGATGCAGCTAAAAATAACTTGGTTCCACTCAATTGTGCCTTCTCTTTAAGAGTGCTTACGCTAGCTGAGTGTTGCACTTTCCATAAGTGTCAGGCAGGCGGTGGTGGACGACCCTGGGCCCCCGCAGACACCACAGGATCAAAACCTCCTTCTGTTTGAGTGCTGTGGACTAAGTCCCCACAAGCTGGTGCTTGTCCATCGGGAATGAGCTAAGTAAGGCCTGCGGCTGCCGGCCCCTCCCCATCAGGGTCCGAGCCACCCGTGGCTCGGACAGTGGCCAGCCGCTGTCTGCTGAGCATGCTCACCCTGCTGCTGTGCTTCTCGGGAAGGACCGGTGTTGTCCTCCTGTGGAGGACGTTGAGCCCAGTGAGGTTAAGGCCCCAGGGAGTGGGGCCAGCATCCCAGTCCTGGCAGCGCAGGCACTGTCGCTTGTAGATGAGGAAACTGAGGTCGAAAGTGAAGCCCGTGAGTGGTGGGGCTGGGGCCGGGCCTGGGACTGGCTGCTTCTGACATCCACCTAGACTTCCCATTCACCCACCGACTCTCCTTCGTGAGTAAGGACGTGGCGCAATGACCCAGCGCCCTGCTGACACCAGACCACCAGAACAATCCAGGGAGTGCCTGGGGGGAGGGGTGTAGAGCGTCTGCACCCACAGTAGGGAAGGCATCAGATGTCAGGGACCTCCTGGGGCGGCAGCTGGGAGTGAGCCTGGTGCACGATGCCCTGGGACAACAGACACATATGTGGAAAGTCACCGTTTCCCTGTGAGGCTGAAAAATCTCCACCCACATCACCTGGTAGGTGCCTCATTCCCAGCAGGTGCAGGTCTGACAGCTCTGAGGTACGAGGGGAAGCCAGGGTGAGAGATGGCTTCCTCCAGCCCAGATGTGAACATTTCACTGTTCTCCTCACCGTCCTTGTTAGAGTCCCTCACTGGTCCCCATCACTCCAGGATTAAAGTCCCGAGTCGGTACACCATTCGCAGCTGATAGGCTGATGCCACCAGGAACAGTGGGGTAAGGCCATCTGAAAATCCTCTCCTCCATAGAAGCAATGACAATACTGACAAAAACTGTCAGAGTCAACATTGTCAGGACACTGGAAACGAGCCCAAGCCTTGCAGGAATCCAGGAATGTTTACTTAAGAAAAATGCCTAGATCTTGGTAAAAACAGCAAGCTTTGTAGAGTTCTGACTTACCCAGTTCCACCGTTTTTAGCTCCATGATAGCTTTGAAAACCAGCAGCTGCAATCACAGGGAAAACCTGTCCACTGACAGCCACCTGAGGGGACAGAATGAGGTTGGGGCTTTGAAAAATCCTCAGAGAACTGTGTCATTATTTGACTGTCTGGGAATTCCCTGGAAAACCTTGCTCAAGGCTTGTCTTTATTTGACCTGACTCGACACTCAGTGTGAACAGCTTTTGCCCTGGGACATTTGTTAAAAACAATCAGTGACAATTGTTTAACATCATAGCTGTCAGAGACAGTGAAAGCAGCTGAGGCAAGCAGCAGAGCACTAAAAACTTAAAACTGGGGAACGAGATGTCTGTCAGGTGCTTTGAAAGGCTCTGGGGATGTTTCTGGGAATCAGAAGACCGTGCACAAGGGTAAGGCTGTGTGCGTGCTCAGGAAAGACCACGAGGACCCTGGGCTGTCCTTGAGGTCTTGAGGCTGACCTTGAGGCTGTGTGCAAGCAGGAAGAGCAAACTAAGAGTTGGAATCTGCCTGGCTGAGTGCCCATCATCAAAGACTGAAAGACTTACTGGCTGCAGGCATGTGAGGAAATTTCTGTCCAGTCATTAGCTGACCACTAGGCTAACCAACCAGAGATTTTAATGGCCCCACATGAGAAAGAAAACACACTTTACAGGATTTGTCAGAAAAGTCACTGAACAAATAACATAAATAGCAATAAGAACAACCCCAATCCTGAGGTGGGGGGGGTTCTGATTTTCAGAGTTGCCACATTGTATTATCTAGTTTTCCATAAAAATATGTGCAACATGCAAGAAAACACAAATGTTTGCCTCACACAGGAATGAAAAAAAGCAGTCAATAGAAGCTGTCCCAGAGGAAGCCCACACATTGGACTTTTCTAGACAAAACTAAATCACATATATTTTTTAAAGATTTTATTTATTTATTTGAGAGAGAGATTGGGGTAGGCAGAAGGAGAGGGAGAAGCAGACTCCCCACTGAGCAGGGAGCCTGATGTGGGGCTCCATCCCAGGACCCCGAGATCATGACTCAAGCCGAAGGCAGACTCTAAACCTACTAAGCCACCCAGACACCCCTAAAGCACCCATTTTAAATATGTTCAAAGAACAAACCGTGTCTAAATAAAGGGGAACATGAGAAAGACTTCCAGAAATTCCAACTTTGAAATATACATTAAAATGAAAAGGTCACTAGGGGAGCTCCACCTTGAGCAGATTTGAGCAGGTTGAAGAAAGAATTGGTGAACTTGAAGACAGACAGTTGAGGTCATGAAACCTGATGAACAGAATGAGAAAAGGGTGACAGAGAGAGAAGAGAGGCTCAGAGACTCCAGGGACACCGGCCAGCCCAGCAACACACCCATAATGAGTCCCAGAGGAGAGGAAAGGGGCAGAAAGAATATTTGAAAAGAAATATGGCTCAAAATGTCTCAAATTCGATGAAAAACGCTCACTTACACATTGAAGAAGCTCAGTTAGGACACACACAAGGAGAGCCACCCCCAGACACATCGTAATCGAACTTTAAAAGCCAGATACTAGGAGAGAAGTGGGAGAGAAGTGATGTGTCACATGCAGGTGACTGCCAACAAGACCATCGTGTGATTTTTCATAGGGAGTGGTGGAGGTGGGGGCTGGGGGTGGCACGTTCCAGGGCTGAACTAAACAGTCAGGAATTCTGTATGCAGCAGAAATCACAGTGACGGCACCGCTGTGCTGCGTGAGGCTTCATGGCTGTAGAGTGTCCAGGAAGGAGGCTGTGCTGGGGGGTGGGCACCCTTGTTTAGACTTGCCCAGCTCTGTAGCAAACAGATGCCCACACATCAGGCTTCCATCCCACCAGGTGAGGCCCTGTCCCGATGCAGACCCAGTTGGCCCCTCCGTGAGGCTCGGGGATCCACAGCGGGGCTCCAGCAACACCCGGGCTCTGTCACCTTGTTAGCCGGCAGGAGGGGAAAGGGGCGAGGAGGCCAACTCACTTCCTACAGGCACATCCCTTGTGCTCACTGGCCACTGGTCACAGGCCGTCCTGGGCTGGGGGCAGGTCTGGTGGCCGTGGAGCTGTGCCCCGCCCGTGTCCTGGGGGGTCAGCCGGAGCTCCGCCTGGCCCCAGCGTTCACTCCCCCCGTGGCCGTGAGGGCGTCCCCCACTTCCCTTCCAGCCCACCCCGAGGAATAAACAGGTTTATTTTGGGGTGTTCGTAAAGGCAGCCCTCGGCACGGCTCTGGGGGCTGCGGTCCGCCTGGGAGGCTGGGCCCCGCGTGCCCGCGGAGGAGGCAGCCTGGTGCCTTTTTCTTGCAGCATCCTCTTCGCGGACATCGTGGGCTTCACGGGCTTGGCGTCACAGTGCACCGCGCAGGAGCTGGTGAAGCTCCTCAACGAGCTCTTCGGCAAGTTTGATGAACTGGCCACGGTAAGCGCAGCCCCCCGTTGTGCACGGGGCACTGGAGCTGCCTCTGGGGCAACAGCGTGCCGGGTGGGCTCCCGTGGTGCGGGTGTGACCTGGCGGACCGCCCGGCGCTTTCGCCCCGCCCAGCTGTCAATCACCCACAGCTCCCGCCTTGCGGACCGCCCGGCGCTTTCGCCCCGCCCAGCTGTCAATCACCCACAGCTCCCGCCTTGCGGGCCGCCCGGCGCTTTCGCCCCGCCCAGCTGTCAATCACCCACAGCTCCCGCCTTGCGGACCGCCCGGCGCTTTCGCCCCGCCCAGCTGTCAATCACCCACAGCTCCCGCCTTGCGGACCGCCCGGCGTTTTCGCCCCGCCCAGCTGTCAATCACCCACAGCTCCCGCCTTGCGGACCGCCCGGCGCTTTCGCCCCGCCCAGCTGTCAATCACCCACAGCTCCCGCCTTGCGGGCCGCCCGGCGCTTTCGCCCCGCCCAGCTGTCAATCACCCACAGCTCCCGCCTTGCGGGCCGCCCGGCGCTTTCGCCCCGCCCAGCTGTCAATCACCCACAGCTCCCGCCTTGCGAACCGCCCAGCGCTTTCGCCCCGCCCAGCTGTCAATCACCTGCAGTTCCTTGGCGCGAAGGAGAGCGCTCTCCCTAGCGCAGCCCGAGCGCCTCCAGCTGGCTGGGTCGTGAGGCCCTGCGCGGGCAGCTCTGCCTTGAGGGTCACGGCTGGGGCCAGTTGGTGACGTTTGAGGATGACAAAGCCCCTTGCCTGTGGCAGGAGAGCGCTGGCGTTTTAAGACCTTCCTGGGGCAGGTCACATTCAGCCCTGCGGAGGTCAAGCCCAGGCCGGGCTAACAGCCTGGGCTTTCGGAGGCAACTGACCGCCCGGTGTCCTTGGGCCTTGACACCTGCCTTCCCTGCCCTGCAAGGACTTGGGCGGGGACACAGGGACGTAGAGCCACGCCCACCTGCCCGGCCAGCCTCCCTCCAGGTGGACGGAGAGGGTCCCTGAGCCGGTGGCTGTGGGGGAGGGGTAAACTCTGCTCAGAGTCAGAACTTTTCTCAGGGAAGGTCACAGTTAAAGGGCTTGGTAGAAAGAGCGGACAGACATCCCCTTGGTGGGGGAGGGGGAGGAGAGGTCCCCTGCCCGTGTGGCTCACACAGCGGAGTCGTGAGGATGTCCCTGTGTGTGCAGGGCGGGGTGAGGGTGCCACGCGGGCTGCAGACTCGGGCTGGCCCCTGGGCGGGACAGAATGCCAGGCCCCAGCATCTGCCCGTGACCTGCAGGCGGAGTGGGTGGTGGTCACGCTGGCTGCAGTTTTTGACCGGGTGCAGGCGGGAGAACACTCGGCCTCGGGGGTGGGCGGCATGTGGGACCCGGGCGCCGCCCCCCGTCCCCCGCCCTCCACCCTGCAGTTTCCCTGAGGGGTGGCAGGGATCCTGAGACGTCCAGTTGTAAGGTCCCGCTTGCTCCAAATCGGTCGGCGCTAGAACCCTTTCTCCTGTGGCACCCCGTTGATGTCCTGGGCCTGCGCTCTGCGGGACCCCATGTGGGGGAGGCTGCTGCTTCTCTCCCCAGGATGAAAGTAGGAAGCGGCTGTCCACCGGGGGCGGGCGCTGCTTCTGGCCGTCACGTCCGCTGGGTGCCCTGGCAGCCTGTGCTCGGGGTGGGGGGTCTCTGGGCTCGTGCCCTGGGGTGCCGCTGTCTCCGCCCACACGAAGCCTCTCCGGGGCCTCCTCCCTGCCTGACACCTGTGGTTTTGGGGAAGTATAAAGGAGGAGTGAGGAGTGTGAGCGTGTCCCCTGTGGCTTGTGTGACTCGCTGGCCTGGTGGGAGCTTAGCACCTCCTGTGTGCGGTCAGAACGTGTGTTTTGTCCGGGCCCAGGGTGCCTGGTGGCCCGGGGCTCTCTTGGTGCTGCTCTGAGCTTTCCTGGGCCTGCACCTTCCTCCTGCGCCTCCCGAGGAAGCTTCTGGATGAGGGTTCTGCCGGCCACTGGGGCTGTCTGATGGAAGGGTGTGCCTTCCCCCCACTGTCGGAATCGGTCTTTCCAGCGTCCAGACATCAGCATCCTGGTCCCGGAGGGGACACATTCGCTCAGTGACTCAGTGGTTAGCAGTGCCACCAGCCTGGCTGCCCCCCCCGCCACCGCTGGCCCCCAGAGACCTTCCCCACCCCCACTCCCGGTCTCTTACAATGGCACCTGCCTCCTGCCCCCAGGACAATGGGAGTCTGTAGACTCACCTTGATCTTCTTCAGGCGGTGCTGCTCATGTTCTCAGTCTGCGTCTTTACGCACATCCTGGCTACTTGTTTTCTTAGTTACTGGGCGAGGGCTGTTGAGCTCTGCGATGTAATTTATAGCTCTGTCTGCCAGTTTTGCTGCCTGTGTTCTCAGGCTCTGCTATTCGATTCCTAAACATTTAGGGTTCTTAGGTCCTCCTGATGAATTAGCTCTTTGTGTGTTTTTTTTTTTTTTTAGAGAGAGCTTGAGTGGGGGAGGGGCAGGAGAGAGAGAGAGAGAATCCCAAGCAGACTCTCCACTGAGCTTGGAGCCCAACTTGGAGCTCGATGTCACGACCCTGAGATCATGACCTGAGCCGAAATCTAAAGTCGGGCCCTCAACCAACTGCGCCACCCAGGGACTCCTAATTAATTCTTTTTTCATTAAGAAATGACCCTCTTGGGGCTCCTGGGTGGCTCAGTCGGTGACACGTCTGCCTTCGGCTCAGGTCATGATCCCAGGGTCCTGGGATGGAGCTCTGCATCTGGCTCCCTGTTCTACGGGAAGCCTGCTTCTCCCCCTCTCCCACTCCCCCTGCTCGTGTGCTCGCTGTCTCAAATAAATAAATAAAATCTTAAAAAGAAATGACCCTCTTTAACTGGAAATCTAGTTTTGTCCTGTGTGCTGTATTAGTGTGTCCAATTCAGCTTTCCTTTGGTTATTGTCAGGAAACATGTCTTTTTCCATGCCTCCCCCCCCCCCCCCGCCCCACCGGTTTGTGTCTTTTTACGTAAAGGGCTGGGTTTGCCATTTCTACCTCGAATCCCGACAGTCCACATTCGAGGGCTGTGCTGTCGGCTCCCTGGGGTTCGTCCCATCCGTTCCTTGTTGTTTTACTTCTTCTGCCGGTTTGTGGGTTCACGGAGTGTGTTCTGTGACCCGGCCCTGGTGCCTGCGTGGGCTGAAGGGTGAGTGCTCTTGGCACTGTGGGTGCGTGTGTGCTCTGGGGTCTACGGCACATTCCTTGACTCCGTCTGAGAAGCTTGCAGAACGCGCCGCCCTCCTCGGCCTTTGTGAAATCGTGCATCTTTTACTTTTTGTCATAAACCCCGTTCTGCATTGTTACCATTTTTGTTTGCACAAACGCGCCGTTCCCTTTGGAGGGTCTGTTGCTCTCGGGGCGTGTGGGATTCGCCAGCGCGTCTCCACGGGGTTTCTCTGCCGAAAGAAGGACGGGCCAGCTGGTGATGAATCCTCTCTGTCTCTGTTTCTGGGAAAGGTCTTTGTTTTGCCCTTAATTTTTGAATTTCTTTTTACTGGGTATAGAATTGTGAGTTAACAGGTGTTTGCTCGGCTGTACTGTATCCAAGGACGACACTCTGGTCCTCCGTCCAGAACATGTAAGTGTCTTTTTTCTCTGACTGCTTTCAAGATTTTCTCTTCACCGCTGGTTTTAAGCAATTTGATTTTGATGTGCCTCCATTTGGTTTTCTTCACAGTGTTTGGGCTTCCCACATCGGTAGGTTTATGGCTTCGTCATCTTGGGGAGAAAGCCCTCAAATACTCCTTATGCATCTCCCCCTTCCTTTGGGGACCCCGGTTCACCTGTGTCCAGGTCTTGACGTCCCGCAACTCAATAGAAAAGGAGGATCCTTTTCTATTTTGGGCTCCTTTTCCTTTTCTTTCATTCTGGATGGTTTCTGCTGCTGAGCTGCCCAGGTGACTGGCCTTGTCCAACCAGGCACTTCCAGGAGGCCGTGGCGAGGCTGGAGCCCAACTTTGCCGGCTGTGGAGGCCAGCCTGGCTCCCCGCCTGCTCCTCAGGGTGACAGGTCCTTAGTTGGGGTCGTGACCCCAGGAACCCTTCCAGGGACTGTTTCCGGCGCGAGCTTGTTGTACTGTTGTAGGTTTTCAGGCCCGAGGTGGCCTTTGTCTGGCCCATGACAGGGGATACATTCAGATTTAGGACACCATAGGCCGCACACCCGGGCAAGGCGGCTGATTCGCACCCAAGCCAGTGGGCAGTTGGCGAGGGTGGACAAGCCCAGGAGGCCTTTCCTGTCGGGTGCGCTGTGTCTGCTCATGGGCTCTCCTCGGGGACCCCACCCTGGGCTGGGCCAGTCTGCACTGTCCCCGACTCACACACAGCGGGGGCCACCCGACCCGACACGCAGGAGCACTGGGACAGAATGCAGGGGTTGGTTGGGACTGTGAGGGAAGACAGGACGGTGCCGAGGGTGAGACTCTGGCCACCACGGCGAATGTGAGGCTTGAGCACAGTCTGGCTGTTTTGCTCAACCTTGAGTTGCTGGAAGATGACTATCGTGACTTGTGTTAGTGAAGGTGTTAGTTATCTGTGTTAGCCTGGGTGTTCCCATGGAAACCAGTCCGAGAGCTGGAGCTCGCTGGGGCGTGTGCTCATGTCTGTCCTTCCCGTGCCCCGGCCTTCCTCCTCCTCTGGCTTTCCTTGGGCTTGATCCAGGGGCCAGGACTCGCCGGGCGGGCAGCCACGAGGACTCGGGGCACCCTCGAGTCTCATGCCTTGGTTTCCTGGCCTGTGAAACGTGAGGATACCCAATGGCCTGCTGTCCCTCCCTGCCCCGACGCCCTCGTCCTGGGAGCCGCTCCAAGCTGTCGGTGCCGCGTGCCCGGGCGCGCTCGTCCGCCGACGGCTTGTTGCTGCCGAGTGGTGCTCTTTCCGTGGACGTGCTGTGCACACGCCGTCAGGACTGCACGCAGCGGACCGATGGGGGAGCGCAGGGCTCTGCCCGGGACGTCCAGCGCAGGAGGGAGGCCGCAGCTGGGCCAAGTGTGGTCAGGGCTGCGACCAGCTGGGAGGAGGAAGCAGCACGCGTGTCGTCCGCGCTCAGCTGGAGAGGCTGACCCCAGCGGTCAGAGTGTGCGCGGGATGGCCCGTGGGGTGGAAGGAAGCCCCGCTTCCAGAATGCGTGCACACACAGGGTGCGTGCTGTTGGGGGACGGCTGGGGGGAGGGTCCCAGAAGGACTGTGGTTCTCGCTGACTCGTGCATCCCCAGTTTTAATTTTCGGAGCTTCCTGCATTCATCTAGGATGAGCCTGGATTTCTTTAATTACTCCTTAATTAGCAGGAAATAAACATTGTTTCCTGAAAAACCAGTAGGTGTTTGGAATTCAGAGGAACCTGTCGTTTCTGTGCGGTAGAAACTCGCCCCACCCTGCCCGCCGGCGGCCGCCCCGTTCAGGAGCGCGGTCCCTGGGAGGCGGGAGCTGGCCGTGGGAATTGGGATCTTCGGGCTCCAGGCGCTGTTTCCCCGGGTGGAGAGTGCCTTTGCTGCTGGAGGGCAGGCTGCGTGCCCACAGGCCACGAGGGGTTGCTGTGGCCCGGGGACCACCCAGGACCGTGGGAAGATTTGTCCCTTTCGTGCCACTGAAGGTGTAGTTGCAAGCAGACAGCTCGCACCTCGTTGGCGTGTCCTTTCTGGGAGGAGGTTCCGTGCTGTCCCTGGAGTGTGGCCGTCACTGCCCGGACCACGGGGGTTGGCCTTCTCCCCAGAGTCACTCGCCCGGTGCTCCCCACTCTGCCTGCTCATACTCTGGCATCTCAGGATGCAGGGATGCGTGTATTTTTTAGAGGAATAACAACAAATTCTGCGTTTGTGTGGGTATTTCCAACTCCCCGAATAACTTCACTCCTTCGATTTTCCTTCCCGTGTCTCCCCTCCCCCGAGGCTGGAAACTTTCCCGCCGACGATAACGCCATTTACCGGTTTCGTGTGTTTAGATTCCCTCAGTTCAGAAGAACGTTGTCAGCGTCAACACCCACAAGACCGCTGCACGCGGTTTGGGATTCTTCTAGCATTTCTTTGTTTGGTCCTTGGCTGACATCCCACTGCACACACGGTCACGTCACCTGGAATAACTGTGGCGGTCACGCTCCCGACGTGGTCACCCTTAGGCTTATTTCGTTCTGGTTTTGGTTTTGGGGCATTGCTGTTTTCAACTTAATTTTTTAAAAAAGATTTATTTATGTATTTGAGAGAGCGGGAGAGGGGGAGAGAGAATCTCAAGCAGACCCCCATGGAGCACAGAGCCCGATGCGGGGCTTGAACTCATGGCCCTCACCAAAATCAGGAGTCGGACACTCAACCGACTGAACCACCCAGGCGCCACTCAATTTAATTTTTTTTAAGTGAGTAAACTATTTGCATGGCTCGGTTCCTTAGTGTTAGACCTGAGACCAGATGCGTGGAGGGAGGGCGGCCTTGCCCGCACGGTCAGGCCTACGGGGCTGTCCCTCGGGCACTCTCCATCCTGGGCATCGGGAGCTGATGCGCTGCCGGGAGGTGCCTTGTCAGGCCGGTCTGGGGCTGCAGAGACGGCCCCGCTGCAGGACAGACGTCTGCTCCTGGGCGGTCCCTCCTGGCGGGTGGAGGCTCCGGGATAGCAGGACCCCCATCTTACCCAGGGGCCGGCACAGAAGGGCCAGATGAACAGAGCCGCATGCGGATGCGTTAAGTGGAATGGAAGTCGAAGCGAATGGTGGTGTGTGCTCCTTCCCAGCGATCACGATTGCTTACGTCATGGGTCCCTGCCCTCCGAGGCCCCCACGGCTGCCCCACAGCAGGGCTGGTGGGTCAGAGCTTGTCTGCGAGCCTGCAGACCACACCTGGCAGGCTCAGCATGAGGCCTTCCCCCCTGGGTCCTCCTGCCACCCCTCTGGGCCACCGGCCACTCTGTCCCCCAGCCTGGGGGGAGGGACAGTTTGGACGCTGTGGGCGGAGGTCTCAGGAAGAGCTGTCCAGTCATCGTAAAGGCTTGGGCTCAGCTCCAGTGCTGGTGTTCCGGAACCACCGGGAAGATTTTAAATCAAAACGCACCAAACTCAGTGAAAACACCTCTTTTGGTCTCTCAAGCCAGCTAACGACAGCCAGGACATTTGAGATTAGAAGGACAAGATGAAGGGTTAGCCGCTTACTGCCCCAGTCTGCCGTGGGCTGTGTCCCTGGCCCGGCCTTGCGGGGCCGGTGAGGAGGGGCCATGGCTTCGTGCTGGGGGATGGTCACCAAGGACACATCTGCTGCTGACAGGCTGTAATTAGGAGGCTGTGGCCCCTGGACGCTACCTGCTAAGTGACTTTGCCCCCCTGCCCTCACTTGGAGATCGGCCACACGGGGCAGCTATGGTCACACTCCTGCAGCTCACACGCACCTGCCTGTCCAGAGACAGGACACGCAAAGAAGGACAAGAGGCCGCCGGGAGCACCTCGGGACACACCAGGGGCACAGGAATGCCCTGTGGTGGTGCTGATGGGCACACATCTCCCTTGAGGTACCCAGCTCCGGGTATGGGTGCCCTTCCCGAAATCGTCTGCAAAAATAGCGCTGTCATCTCCGTGGGCTCCTCGGGGGGTGGGTCTGGAACCCCAGACTGATTGCTGGGAGGACGTCCTGGCAGCCAGGAGAGGGGTGAGGCTGGGCAGTGGCCCCTGGTGTCATCCCTGGGTCTGGGGACAGGGGAGGTTGGGAGAGGGGCTCTCTGTCCCTGGCCTGCTCTGACTGTTGGGGACAGGTCACCCCCAGCATGGCCTTCCCCTGGGACACCAGGAGGACCCCTTCCATAGACAGGGAGGCTGGCGTTCTAACGGTTAAGTGGCTGCCCGCCCCGCGGTCACTTGGAGGCTGAGTGGCCAGACCCGGACCTCCCTGAGGTCAGCTCGCAATCAGCGGGGGGAGCCCGAGGGCTCTGCCTGCTGAAGGGTCCCGGGGCTGGGTGGGCGCCCAGTCCTCTGATGTGGGGTTGTGGCCCGGGCCCGTGTGGGCATGCAGGAAGTGGGAGCTGAGAGTTCTCACTGTGAATTCTCAGGTTAACGTGTCTCGTTGGAGGAAACCCGCAGGAGGGAGGTCTTCTGTGACGGATGGAGAGCAGGATGGGACAGGAGCTGTGGGATGTGCTCTCAGAGTGGGGGCCGTGGGGCTCTGGGAGTGCAGGACATCTTGGGGCCTGGGGGGTGCTCCTCACCCGGGACGTGCTGGCGAGGCCGGCCCCTCGCAGACACCCACGGGCCCACGCGACCCACGCAACGTGGAAACAAGCCACGCTTCTCACTGCGTGTGTTTGTTCTGGGAAACGTCATAAATTTTCATGAAATTTGCTGCTTGCGTTAACGTAGAGAGGATTTGCTATCACCTTTGAGTGTGTTAATGCGATTTGAAGAACGTCTTGAACGTCCAGGGGCAGGACCTGCTCATGGGAAGGAGTTTTGTGAGGCTGTCTGCTATTTTAGGGGCATAAAGGGGAGCTTTACGGAAGCGTCTGAGAAGTAAAACTTGAGTCATGGCCATAATCACAGCCGAGACCGATGGGCTAGCGCACGACGGGCGCTAGGAAGTCCTTCCCCAGCGGGACGGCGAGGTGGGTGCGGATGCTCTCTTACTGTCGTATAAATGCCAGAGTGGACGTTCTGGGTGTCCCTGTGGGCGGCCAGGTCAGGGTGCAGACCCTGGCTGTCCCCTTGGGGCTTGGGCCCTGGCAGGTGACTCTCTGGTGACAGCCGCCCACGTGTCCCACGGACCTCAACCTCAGGGACACTCAGGTGCGTGCACCTGCCCGTCTGGAGCCGGTGTGTGCGGGGCTCTGATGTCAGGCACGGTGGTCAGGAGGGGCGCTGTGCCGGGCCCCCAGCAGAGAGAACGTCCCGGGAAAGGCGCTGGCTCTGGACTTGGGGCAGCTTCCCAACCTTGGCTGGTCTGCGGGTTTGGCCAGGTGGTCTGAGGGACGGGCGGGGCGGACCCCTGCGTGGGTACAGGCCTGAGTGCAGGCGTGGGGGCGCGTGGGTGCCCCCAGTGACCCTGATCACTGCGTGGGGGCTCTTCGTCCTCCTGAGGCTGCCCTGGCCTCGGAGGGGGTCCCTTGGGCGGGGTTGTGGGGCCGGGTGCCCATGGTGCCGCCTGCTCTGTGGCCACCGGCTCCGTGGTGGCGAAGGTGCGCCCCGGGCACGTCACTAACGTGCGATCTGTCCTCTCGTCCCCCAGGAGAATCATTGTCGCCGGATCAAGATCCTCGGGGACTGCTATTACTGCGTGTCTGGCCTCACCCAGCCCAAGACCGACCACGCCCACTGCTGCGTGGAGATGGGCCTGGACATGATCGACACCATCACGTGAGTATCCGCGGGGACGGGTCCGCCTCGCACCCCCATGGGCCCTGCAGGCCTCAGGGGCCACGTGTCCCCAGGCTGCGGAGAGCCAGGCTGCATGGCGAGGCTCGGGTCGGGGATGCGTTAATGACGCAGGAAGAAGTCAGCTTCCTGGCTTAGCCAGACAAGACTTCCAGGGAGTCAGCCGGGGAGGGGGTAGGCTCAGATCCAGCCGAATTCCACCGAAAGGAACGCACGTGCTTGTCTTCACGGGCGTAGGTGTCCAGGGGCTCCCTGCTGGAGGAGCTTAGAGGGAGCAGGTGTGCCTTCCGGGGACACCGTGGGCCGGCCGCACTTCTGAGCCAGCCTCCTCGCGTCCCATCAGAGAGCGGGATGAAGAATCAGGGACCCTCCGTCGGGGCAGGGAAGGTGTGGGCTGGGAGGTTGAGCTGGTGCCCACATCTCAGCAGCGTGGAGGGGTGGGTGCAGTCCGGCGAGACGGGGTTAGCAGGGACGGGTGTAGACGTCCACACTCGGAGCCGAGACGAAGTTGTATGAGGAACACGGGAGAACAGAGAGCGAGAGAGCGAGAGAGACCCAGCCCTGGGGTCGGGGGCGGAAGAGGCCCGGGGACTCCAGCGGGGGGGTCCTCTGAGTGCACAGGGGGATCCAGAGCAGGGGACGGTTGGGGCCAGTGCATGCGGACCCTGTGTGTGGTTCTGGGGTGCTCAGGGTCGGGGGTGGTGCCGTGCCGGCCGCGCATCCAGGAGGGTTGCTCACTGCGCAGACACGACGGTCCCCCGACGTGTGCACTCAGGACGGGCTTGTGAGGGGCCGGGCGTTCGCTGCCGCTGGACGGAGGGAAGGAGTCTCCTCACGGGCAGGCGCGTGCAGGCCCCGGCCGCCTGGGTTCTGACCTGTCCTGAGGCTGGAGGGATCGAGGACGTGTTCCCGGTCCGGCGGGTGGGGAAGGATCTTGTGTTGCACTTGGTGGGAAGTGTGTCCCTGTGGGAATAACAGGCGGGAAGGTTTACAGGCTCCGTGTTAAAGACAACACAAGGGTGCCGATGTGGAAGCGAAGGCCCGGGGCTCCCACCCCATGGCAGGTGCAGCTCGCGGGGCTGGGGGATCTCCCAGCGGGTCCCCAGCTGCTGGAGCATCCATTCCCCCACTCCGCAGGGAAGGGGCCGCTCAGCACAGGGTGCAGGAGATTCCTCTGCTCCCAAGCGTCGGGATTCTGTGCGTTTCCAGTAGCGCGAGATCCTCGTCTGTCACAGGCCTTAGTGAATCGTGCATCGGACCGGCAAGCGTGCGGGGCGAGGTCTGGGTGTTTTGTTTTTCGGTATTGGATCAGGGGAAGTGATGCGCGGCTTACTGAGACGTGAGTGTCCAGGTGACCGTGTATCTACTGCCACCAGGATCCAGATGTTTGAGGCAGCACCTTCCGTAAGAGGTGAGAGTGTGCAGGCTGCAGGATTTGGTCCCTGTGACCTTTGCCCCTTCCTGGCTGCGAAGGTGGAGATGCTGTAAAATGGGCAGAAACACTGTTTGCAGCTCTTCTCGTTCACGTCTCCCTGTGTTCCTTTCCTTTTGCAAATATAAAAAAAAAAAAAAATCCAAAATTTTAACCCTGTTTTGTTTGCTTCGGTGCTTCTCACTAGAGGTTGGTAAATGACTGAGAAAAGTTCAAATTGAGAGAAAAGATGTTCAATGTGTGTAAAACTTAGTAGGTGTCGAAGACACATCCACAGACTCCTGAGTCGCCTTTGCTGAAAACCCGTGACACGCGGACTTCCGGATGCGCACCAGGGACCTTGGACCTGACGTGAAACGCTCTGGTCCTAGGGGCCGGGCCCTCGGTGGACACAGAGGTGGTGCTGGGCTCCCGATGGTCCAGGACGGCTTTGATGGGGGCGAGGCGGTGTGGCGGCGGGATCCCGTGGGACCGCTGGGCAGTCTGCTCATGGACGCCGGGGCAGGGCAGGCAGGGCCGAGCGGGACGCTGTCCTCCCGGGCGGGGGTGCTCCAGCCAGGTGACGGGACCCAGCAGCCGCGTGGAGTGGGGTCCACGGCCACGAGGACTGCTCGGGCCGTCCTGCAGTCGGGGTCCTCACGGACCCTCTCCCGGTGTTTCTGCCCCTGTGTCTTCCAGAACAGGGGTTAGTGGGACATGGGCTGTGGCCTTGAGCCTGGAGACGCCAGGGTAGCTGGGCGGCTGTCAGAGTCTGTTGGCGCTCATTCAGCTCCGCCCTGGATTGCACATGGGAAACGGAGACGCGGAGAGGGCAGAGGTTGGCCTGGTCACCTTGCTGGGCTGATGGGACATCTCTAGAAATCAGGGGCCGCCCTGCTCACGTGTGCTCCCCACGCGGAGCGGCGCCTTTGCCCATCTGAGGTTCTGAGAGCCAAAGCCTCTGGACGCTCTCCTCAGCAGCCCCTGTGTGTGTGTCCTGGGCATACATTCTGGACAGAAGACCCCAAGCTCTTTATTTTGTCCTTAAAGCCCCTTGTTTTCTTTCAGGATTTCTAACTCAGATGTTTTAAGGGACCCAGGCACCCCCGAGTCTCTGGTGGTTTGGGCCAGACTGCCTGGTGGTCAGGGCATGGCCGGAAGCGGTCTCTGACAGACCCTGTTGTACCAGCACCAGTGATGGGTCCTCAGGGATGGGGGTGAGGATCTGGGAGGGCTTTCCGGAGGCTGCATCTCAGCTGGGCCACGTCATATTAGGACCAAGGCGGGTGCACACGAATCCACCCCAAGTTCTGAAGTAGGAGGGAGATTTATCATTGAGCTCACGGGTGGCCTGCTATCCTGGGTGGGGTGGGGGGTCTGCATGTGGCTGGGCCGCAGGGCACCTTATGCTGGGAGGGGATGGAGGGCGGGTTGTCCAGTGGGCCGGCCCCGGGTGGCAGCCTGGCGACCCTGTGTGTCCGATGTTTCCTGGTCTCCCTTCTCCCTCGTGACAGACCTTCTAACCACGGGGCCTTGTGTCCTGGGCCGCGGCTCAGCCTCCTGGCCCTTTGTGGTTGGGCTTTGCTGCGGGCGGGGGAGCCGCATTGGACACGCCTGCTGTGGGGGCCACCTGTGGACAGGCGGGGTCACGTGGCTCAGCGCTCCCTCCCACGGAGCCTCGTTGCACTCCTGTCCCTTGGAGCCCATGGAGAGCCGCTGTCGCTTCCGCAATGCCCTGCTTTAGCATTTTCTGTGATAATATAACTTCTGCCCGTTGGGCAAGAGCGGGACACACAGGAGACGGCATCGGAGGGCCTCGGCACGGCTGCTGTGTGTCCCCTTTGGTCTGACATAGTGCGTTGTGTACCTCTGAGCATGGCAGTGAGGCCTAGAGTTGGGGAAACCATGCGTGGCACCCTGTGGGTGCCCCCACATGATCGCTCGCACGGAGCTCCCTGCAGCGGGCGGCGTCCCCTGGGTGCTGCTGGGACTCATGCTGGCCCACGTTCCCCAGCCGCGGGCGGCCTGCCCACCTGGACCCGCCGCCTGATTTCGGCATCCACACGCTTGTCATCCCGTAAAGTCTACTCGGGGTCATGTCTGGAGCTTGGGGTCAAACCCTGGCTGTTCCCCGGATGCCCCTGGCCAGCAAGTGGGCACGAGCCCCCAACCGGGTCAGCGGGACACAGAGGGGATCGGAGGTCCCAGGCTCATGTCCCCCTGGGGGCTGCCCTAGGTGGGGAGGGGCAAGGGGCGGTGTGGACACAGCGTGAGATGCCCAGTGGCCAGGGAGCTGGGGGGCCTGGCCCAGAGCAGCCCTGCCCACCTGGAGCCGTGCTCGGGGATTGGGCTGACTAGGTCCGGAGAGCCCCGTGCTCCCGCCTGTGCAGACTCCCCTGCGTGCGCAAGCTCACGGGTATGGGCAAGGGCCCAGCCCCATGCCATGACGTGTCTGTTGCAGGTCGGTGGCGGAGGCCACGGAGGTGGATCTGAACATGCGTGTGGGGCTGCACACCGGCCGGGTCCTCTGCGGGGTCCTCGGCCTGCGCAAGTGGCAGTATGACGTGTGGTCCAACGACGTGACCCTCGCCAACGTCATGGAGGCCGCCGGCCTGCCCGGGTGAGTCAGGGCGAGGCAGTGTGCTCTGGGGTCCAGAGGACAGTGTGGGAGGGGCCCGCGCCGCTTCCCCAAACTCACGTGCTGGGAGCATGGGCCGGGCGGCCGCAAAGCAGACGACACCGGGTCCTGAGCAAACTCCACCTGCCCTGGGGGTCCTGGGGGAGCCACGGTGGGAGCCGTGGCAGGAGCCACCTGCACGTCCCCCAGCTCCAGGCCTGCATCCCCTTCCCCTGCCGTCTGGGACCGTCACACGCATAGCTGGGCCTTCGGTCCTGCAGGACTGAGAGGCAACGGACGCTGGGCAGCCCCACCCCGTCTGTGTCCGCGGAAGGGGCTTGTGGGGCTGACCGCGTCCGGGCCGGCCAGGCCACACCTTGGCTGGGACCCGCGGTGGCATCCACTCCCACTCTGTGCTTGCACCCGAGACCCCTCTGCTGCCCCAGAGCCTGGAATGCTCCCCTCTGCTCCCGCTGATGCTCGGCCCGTCCCCGGTCCCGAGCCCTCCCCAGCAGCTCCCCCCTTGCTGGGCTCCCTCCGCCTCTTCTTCCCAGGTGACCGGCGCTGCCCGGTGACAGGGAGCCCGAGTGCCCCTCCTGGACCTGCCCATGGGTGGGCCGCCAGCGCTGCCTTGGCAGGCCCTGGGCACCGTGGTGCTGCTGTCTTGCAGGAAGGTCCACATCACGAAGACGACCCTGGCGTGCTTGAACGGCGACTACGAGGTGGAGCCGGGGCATGGGCACGAGAGGAACAGTTTCCTGAAAGCTCACAACATCGAGACCTTCTTCATCGTGCCGTCACATCGGCGGAAGGTGGGCTCTGGGACTGGGACGGGGTTCCCGCTCACCTGGCTTGGGCCAGGCCAGTCGGAGCCCGGGTCCTCTCAGGGGCTGGACTGTCCTGCATCCTCTGTCCCCACCACCTCCCTGGGCCTTTACCGCCCGTTGCAAAACAGGCCAGGGATGGGGGAGCACTGAGCAAAGGGGTGC
The DNA here is from genome assembly GCF_029215605.1 of Mirounga angustirostris. Taxonomy (NCBI): domain Eukaryota; kingdom Metazoa; phylum Chordata; class Mammalia; order Carnivora; family Phocidae; genus Mirounga; species Mirounga angustirostris. The sequence goes on along the minus strand of NW_026991720.1, from coordinate 104,780,081 downwards.
TGTGCACACAGGGGGCCTGTGACCATCGTGTCACTGTGCTTAAGGAAACTGAGCTGGACATGATCAAGGGAGACCTAGTCTTTTCAGGGTTCAGGTGAGGGGTGGAGGGCCTGGGGAAGGGCTTGGGGCACACATGAGGGGTACAGGGCCTGGGAAGGGCTCAGGGCACAGGTGAGGGGCTCAGGGCACAGGTGGGGGGTGCAGGGTGCAGGTGGGGGGTGCAGGGTGCAGGTGGGGGGCTCAGGGTGCAGGTGAGGGGTTCAGGGTGCAGGTGAGGGGCTCAGGGCACAGGTGAGGGGTTCAGGGCACAAATGAGGGGTATAGGACAGAGGTGAAGGGTTCAGGAAACAGGTGAGGGGTGCTGGGCTCAGGGGAAAGTGAGAGTACAGGTGAGGGGCTCAGGACACAGGTTAGGAGCTCAGGGCGCATGTGAGGGGCGCAGGGTGCAGGTGAGGGGCGCAGGGCACAGGGGAGGGGTTCAGGGCGCAGGTGAGGGGTGCAGGGCACAGGTGAGGGGTTCAGGGCGCAGGTGAGGGGCACAGGGTGCAGGGGAGGGGTTCAGGGCGCAGGGGAGGGGCTCAGGGCGCAGGTGAGGGGTGCAGGGCGCAGGTGAGGGGTTCAGGGCGCAGGGGAGGGGCACAGGGCGCAGGGGAGGGGTTCAGGGCGCAGGTGAGGGGCTCAGGGTGCAGGTGAGGGGTTCAGGGCTCAGGTGAGGGGTTCAGGGCGCAGGTGAGGGGTTCAGGGTGCAGGTGAGGGGTTCAGGGCGCAGGGAAGGGGTTCAGGGCGCAGGTGAGGGGTGCAGGGCACAGGTGAAGGGTGCAGGGCGCAGGTGAGGGGCGCAGGGCGCAGGGGAGGGGTTCAGGGCGCAGGGGAGGGGCTCAGGGCGCAGGTGAGGGGCGCAGGGCGCAGGTGAGGGGTTCAGGGCGCAGGGGAGGGGTTCAGGGCACAGGGGAGGGGCACAGGGCGCAGGGGAGGGGTTCAGGGCGCAGGTGAGGGGCTCAGGGTGCAGGTGAGGGGTTCAGGGCTCAGGTGAGGGGTTCAGGGCGCAGGTGAGGGGCTCAGGGCGCAGGGGAGGGGTTCAGGGCGCAGGTGAGGGGTTCAGGGCGCAGGGGAGGGGTTCAGGGCACAGGGGAGGGGTGCAGGGCGCAGGTGAGGGGCTCCGGGCACGGGTGGCCCCAGTACTCCTTCAGGACATAGCAGGTGGGATATGAGGGAGAGCTTCAAGCTTCTCTGTCCTGTGTGTCCGTGGATCGGGGCTGTGCTGCCCCTTGTGACCTGGGGACCGTGGCTGCTGGGGGCTCCAGGGCAGGACAGGCTGGGCTCAGTGAGCTCACTCCTGAAGAACGGGAGAGAGGGTATGGCAGGTGTCGGTGGGCTTGGAGGAGGGCCGGGTGAGGGGTTGGCGCTGGACCCCAGGACAGCAAAGGCCACCCATGTGGGAGTGGAGGGTGGGGTAAGAAGGGCAGGGACCCCAGGGGTTGGTGGGTGGTGGTCCTCAGCCAGCTGCTGGCCCAGCCAGTAACGTCCAGGCTCCAGGGTCCCTACCTGGCCTGGCCCCAAATCTTCCCACGGCTCCTCCCCAGGACTGGGGCCTTGCTCTGGTTTTCAGAGGCCCCAGGGTAGCTGCGAGCTGTGTGCTGTGGGCCCGGCTTGCTGGTTCCATCCACGTCTGTTTGGCCTTGAGCACACGGTCCCCATGATCTCCCTGTCCCCGTCAGGTGCCCGCTCCCAGCTTGGGGGCATGGGGGGCAGCATGGGTCTGCTGACGGGTGTCTCCGTGCCGGCTGTCGGCACAGATATTTCCAGGGCTGATCCTCTCCGACATAAAGCCTGCCAAGAGGATGAAGTTCAAGACTGTGTGTTACCTGCTGGTTCAGCTCATGCACTGTCGGAAGATGTTCAAGGCGGAGATCCCCTTCTCCAACGTCATGACCTGTGAGGATGATGACAAGGTAGGAGGGCCACCTCCCCGCCCCAGGAAGCCTGGCCCTGCATGCTTTCTAACCGTGTAAATGCTGTTCAGAGCCAGGCTGCTTTTGCTTTCCTGGAAAAATCTTGCTATCATCTTGCATTTTTTTTTTTTTGCAATTTGGCCTTCCACATGTTTGTGGGTCAATGCTTGCCCAGACCCCCAGCAGCTGTCTGAACCTTCCCTGAGGATATTCATGCTCATCAGATGATCTGTCGTGAGGTCTGGAACCTCAGCCATGGCTTGCGAGCCCGGGTGCCGTCAGGCAGGCTTGTCTCTGGCCGCCCCCACCCCCTGGTTCTCCTGCTGCGCACCTGTTCACTCCCTTCCTGTTCAAAGTTGTCCAGTCCATGGAAGGTGGCCTCCTGGAGGTGCCTGCCTCGTGGCCTGGCTGCCAGGATTTTCCACTTTTCCTCTTGGGTTGGTCAGAATTGTCTTTGGGTGTTCTGGTCTTCTGCTGGGTTTGGGGGTGGTGCTGCTCTGTGGGGGTCCCAGCATCCCCTTCAACCACATGGGCCTTGCATCTCGGGGGGCAGAGACCCCAGTCGTCTGGGGCAGGGGTCGTGTCCCAGGAGGCTGGGACAAGCCTGGAGTGCCGCCCCTTCCCCTCCTGTGTCCTCGTGTCCTGGGGCCCCCAGCCCAGCGTGGCTCTGTCCTGTGACTCATGTCTGGTTCCTGAGACCGCTGTCTGCTCACTCCTGTTTTCCCTGCCATTCCGGGTTTTGTGACGTGGCAAGGAATTCCATCCCTGCAGTCCTGGGGGCTTTTCAGGAAGAAGCAAGAATCTGCTGGTGCTCCTGGGGATTCTTGCCTCGCAGGTTTTTTGTGGTTTTGACTGTGAGCTCACATTTGTGAGAATTTTGCTGGAAATTCTTCAAGAGCGGTGCTGATGTGGGTTCTATCAAGATTGGCCTTCCCCTCGGCCAGGTACCTGGGGGCTTCACGTGCTTGCCCAGTAGATTTTAGATGTCTCAGCTGGGCAGACGTGTGCAGATGTGTTCCCGGGGGTCCCCTCGGTGCAGAGCCAGGTTTAAGACTGTCCCCCGTGTAAGGGCTCCCCATGTGAGTGTTTGCTGAAGGGGCCGCTGGGGGCGTGGGCCCCGGCTAGAGCTTTGACCTCACTGCCCACCGTGCTCAGGCCCCGCGTTGCTGCGGTTGGCTCTTGAGGGATGACGGGCTCTCCAAGCTCTCCAGGTCTCAGAGGGCAGCGACGCATCAGCCACCTGCCCGGCCTGGGTTCCCGCGTCGGATGTCCTCTGGTGGCTTCCCTTTCTTACCAGCTTCCTGTGCATTTGAAAGTGTGTGTGTGTGTGTGCGTGAGTGTGGGTGCACATGTGTGTATAAGTGTGTGCATGTTTGTGTGCGTGCATGGATGAGTGTGCACACGAGTGTGTGCATGCAGGCATGTGCGTGCATGAGTGTATGAGTGTGTGCGATGCATGCACGTGTGTGTGTGTGGGGGGAGATTCCTCACCCCGTCCTCTTCCTCCTGCTCCTCCTGGGAGCGCAGAGCCATGCTGGGTTTCTTCCGGTCTCCCACATCCTGAATCCTGGCCCAGCCCCGGACACCCCAAATCCCTGGAGTCACAGGTCAGGCTCTGCCCACCTTGAGACTCTGGTCCTTCATGTGTGTGTGCTGGGGACAGTGGGTTCTGGCCCTCCAGCCTCCCTCCTTGGGGGCCACTTGCTGCCTCATGCTATACCCGGTGCCTGAGTGCGGCGTGCGGGCGTGCACCCTTGCCTTCATCCCTGTCGCTGTGCCCGGCACCCCAGGTCCAAGGCCGAGCCCCCCAGCCATCGTGTGGTTTCAGGGCTCCTCATCTGCGCCCAGCTCCCTGACCTTAGAGGGTCTCCCTGCACCACTGGTGAGCTGCCTGCGAGTGTGTGGGACTCCTGCACCCCAAGCTTTGGCCCCACGTCTGGTCCCTCCCCACCAGCCGGCACTTCCAACCTCCGTGGCCCAGGCAGTTCCCCTGCCGGGGAGACAGAGGGGCAGGCAGGTAGTGGGCTGGGGAACCGCGGCTTCCCCTCATCGCCATCTGCCTTGTGAGCGGTGGAAATAAGCCACAACGTGCAGGATAGCAGTGTCTGCACCGTGGGAGGCCCCCAGCGGTTGAGACAGGGCAGTGACAAGGCCGGTGGTCCCGAAGGATGGGGTGGAGAGGCGCAGAGGCAGGGCCGGCCCGCCAGTGAGGGCAGCTCGGGAGGTGGCCGTCGAGTGACCCGCGGGGCAGGCCCTTCCGCCTGTGGGTGCTGTCCCTAGGGCTCCCCCAGAGCCTGCGTCCCCTTCGGGATGAGGTCTCCCATTGGCCTTGTCTTCCCTCCTTTGCGTCCAGGCCTCACTCCCGTGCAGGTGCCCTCGTGTGTGGCCAGGGTGGGCCCCGCGGACGGCACTGGGCTGGTCCGTCCCGCTGCGCACCTCGCATCACACGTGTGGATTTAACGGGTGTCGCGGGATGATCTACGAGTAGCTTGGTCGCTTGTTCTTGTCACTTGCCGGTACGGTGTCGCAAACGTTTCTCATATTAATAAACGTTCCTCCGAAATGTGATCTTTATGTCGCCATGTGCATCTCCAGCCTGAGGAGAAACTGTGTGTTGATTCCAGGTCCGTTGACGTTTAGGTCATTTACGATTTTTCGTTTTCTGGTCAGAGTGAGTAACTCAGCGTTTCTCTCATGGAAGTGCGTGGACGTCTGTGATCACGTCTGCAGGTCCCAGGTCAGCGGGAGCGGGCATGCGGTCGGTGTCCACGCAGCCCCCCGCGCCGTGCCCAGCGCTCCGGTCCACGCACACCTCTGCTGTCCGGCTCCCTCCTCCTGACCAGCAACTTTTCCAAAATGTCGTTTCTACCATTTCTGTCTGAATTTAACAAAGGTAACGTTTCAGCTCACATTGAAACTCATCCTGGTAACGTCTTCCTCAGCTCAGCTCACGTCGTAGTCGTGACTCTGACCCTTCCTCCACCTTGTATTAACTGTTGCTGACGGGAGAGCCACGCTCTTTCCTTCTGGCTGTTCACTGTGATGCTTTGGGTTAGAAGCGGCCGCCCCCATGAGCGAGTGTTTGCACTTTTTGACAATGAGGAGTAGATGCTGAATTTCAGAAACTGCATTCAGTATCTACGGAGGTGACCCACCCGGTGGCTTTCTCCCCGACTCGCACGGTGACAGGTGCCCGGGACCCTCCGGCGTCTCTGGGACACTGAGTAGCTGCTCCTCACTGTCTGAGCCGCCGCGTCAGGATGCCCGAGCTGGGCATCGGGGCTCGTCTTGTGCTCTCTGCCTGGGACAGCACCGGCTCCTCTCTCTGCCACCACAGCCACGCGTGGGCCCCTCTCTTGTGGCTTTCAGTTGTTGCCAGAGGGAATATTGCAAGCCCTGAGGCCGCCGGCTGCCCCGGGCAGGTCTGTGTCTGTCAGCCACAGATGGGTCAGCCCAGGACCCAGTCTCCATCAGCCGCTCACCTCTGTGCACCGGCTCAGGCAGGCGCTCCCTGACCGTGGTCGGGTCTCAGGCCAGGTCTGCCATCTGGTGACAGCGTGCACGGGGCCAGGAAAGCAAGGCTGAGTGTGGCGTCTTTCCTTCTCAGGCCCCAGCAAGGACTGTTTCAAGCATGGGCATGGAGTCTCTCACCTGGGACTGTCATCGACGGCCCGGGCCCAGAGCTCTGTGCCCCCAGCGCCTCCTCCCTTCCTGTGTGTCCAGCCCGTTCCAGTAAGAGGTTCTGCTCCTCCTCGCTCCCAGGGGCCTGTGTCCATGGAGCACATTAAACCCAGAGGCGTCAGCATGGCGATTCAGCCAACGTACCCACACTTCCCGAGTCCCGGTGAGCAGGGGGACATCGCAGAGACCCTACGATGTTACCAGTGAGAGAGACGTTGGCACCTCTATTACAAACCGTCACAGTTTTGAAGAGCAGAGCAGATTCCTGATAAATGTGAGGAGAGAAGATCCAGGCAGGAATGTAAATCTGTATGCCCTTTGGGGCGTTCCTGCAGCATGGGGGTCGACTGCAGGGCCCTGAGTGGTCCGGGGAGAGCGTATAGAGAGGGAGACTGGGGTACAGGCTGGGAGGGAGCAGCCGCTTGCTGACCACAGCCCGGAGGGGCCAGTGCCAGGCAGGGCCACGTCTCACCAGGTGCTGTCCCAAGCTTGTGTGTCGTGGGTGGGAGATGCTTTTGCTCGTCTCTGCTGCTCACCTGCCTCAGGGAGTGGGGTGTCCAAGCTGAGCCCCAGAGAGCACACTCCTGCCCAGCCCCACCCAGATGAGGCCGTCACTGGGCACTGCCGTCCTTCCTGTCCCCCAGCTCACCACCCGTCTCTCCCGGCAACTGCATCCCATGGCAGGGAGCGGTCAACTGGGAATGGAGGGGCAGACAGGCCCCAGCCCCCAAGGATGTCAATTTACACACGTGTGTGCTCAGGGGTCCTGCTAGTCAGCAGCAGGCTTGGTGGCATTGAAGAAAACCCCAATTGTGGTGACTTGAACGAAAGGTTTCTTATGGTTAAAGTAAACCTGGATATCGGGCAGGACGGAGCTAATGTGGCGGCTTCATGATCTTCTTGAACCAGACCTCTTCTATGATGCTATTCTGGCTTGCCTGCTATCACCTCATGGCCCAAGATAGATGCTGGGGCTCCAGTCATTGCGTCCACATTCCAGCTGGCAGATGGGGGGGGCAGGCAAGTACATTTCAGCCCCCAAGCCGGCTTTCCTAGGTGAGGCCTGCCTGCCCAGGCCAGTTCCTCCATGTGCCCACAAGCCCTGCCGGCGACCAGAGCGGGTCACCTCTCCTGCCCTGGGTCAGTGAGCAGATGCATCGACGGCCACCGGCCTCCCAGGAACCCGCCCCGCAGTCTGGCTCATCTTCCCAGCTGTGTGAGCAGCCCATAGTTCCCGGCGTGTCTGCCTCGCCTGGGCCTCCACGTGGACTGGGGTTCCAACTGACCCCCTCTGGCAGCACGGGGGGACCTGCTTACTGTCTCCACTGAGGACAGGGAGAGCCAGCTCGAGGACTCGGTCTGGGCCAGCGTGCTTCCAGCTCTTCACAAGCATGAGCGTTCTGCGTCTTTTGAGAACTCCCCTCGGGGGCCACCTTTGTTCTCGTGTTACAGACCAGGAAGCTGGAGCACAGAGAGGTTAAGCAGCTCACTCAGGGTTGCACAGCTGCTGGTTTTCAGGTCTCTGCACTGAAGCCACCAGCCTTCCCTTTGGCAGGTCCAGAAAGAGGCTCGGGCGGCCAAGTTCCACAGCAAAATGAGCAACAAGTTTTCTCCTAAACCTGATTTTGATTCGGCTTCCAAGGAAATACATGTTTGTTGTGGAAAGTCGAGAAAAGTGTGAAAAAGAGCGAGACTGGGATCCGGGCCCCAGGAGGTCACATTACCGTCCTGTCCCATTGAAGGAGTCACTGCCCAGGGTCCCCCAAGTGCCCAGGATGGCGCCGCCCCCCAAGAGGTCAGCCCTGTCCCCCTCTTGGCCTCTGCAGACCCGGGGCTGGTGGACAGACAGGTGCTCCTCCTGGGATAACTGAGCGCTGTGGCAGAGATCCAGGGGCCGTGGTGCCCACCGGCCTTTCCCTGCACACCGATGCTCATGGGAGCTGATCTGGTGTCACGGGAGGTGGCAGGGTGCAAGTGTTTTTATCGTGTACAAATGCTTTAGGTCCCGGGGGAGGGCCCATTCGTGGGAGTGCATCAGGGGTTTGCCGGCCCTGCGGACCCTGCGTACAGGTGGGTCTTCCTGCGCTTATTCTCGGGCCCGGGGAGGCCGGGGCTGTGGAAATGGAAGGAGCACGTTCACAGGCGGGTGGTTGCGTGGGAGCGATCTGCAGGCTTCCCCGCAGAAGGTCAGTGGCTTGTTTCCAAGCAGGGACTGTGCGTGGCGGATTTCTGTCCGTACCTGTTAAGGTTTCTGCAGCTTTCTGGAGGTGGGGGTGACGCGCTGCCCCGACCGCACACGCGTCCACCGCGGAACCAAGCAGCGTGCCCAGAGAGGCCTGGGGGCCCCCAGTGGCCTCCCCCGCGGTCACAGCTCGCCCGGCGACCGCACGGACCCAAACAAGGGAATGAGCTTTGGTGGTTGGGGTGCGTGTGGCTCTGGCCTGCTTCCTCCCGGCAGCCACACTCGGCTCCGGAGCAGTTCCTTCACGGCCACAGTCCCCCTTCTGCTGGGGTCACACGGCCGCCCTCCCCAAAGCCCAGCTGCACTGACTACTCTGCGTCCCGTGACTCACACTTGAGGGTGTTGTATACGCCCTGCGACCTTGGCTCTCTCTTCAGTCTCCGCGCAAAGCCCGCAGGTCCCTCCAGGCTGTTCCTGCGTCAGTAGCTCGAGCCTTGCCGTGGCCACGGGCGTTCCGCGGTGTGGAGGGACCACCGTTTGCGTGGCCTGTTGAAGGACCTTTTGGTTGTTTCCAGCTCTGACTGTTGCAAATAAAATTGCAGTCAGCGTTCACGTTCAGAGTTTGGTGGGGACATAACTGCTTATTTGCTGGGAGAGACGCCCGACCGTGCCATGGATGGGTCTTGGTTTTTTGGTTTTGTTTTTTAAGAAACTGCCAAACCGTTTGTGGAGTGACTGTCCCGTTTCACGTTCCCAGCAGCCACGTGTGAGAGATCGGGCTTCTCTGTGTCCTCGCCAGCCCGTGGTGCCGTCACTGTTTTTAGAACATTTTGACTGTTCTAATAAGTGTGTAGTGACACCTCATGATTTTATTTGGCATTTTCTGATGGCTAATCATGCCGATCGTCATTTCAAGTCCTTCTTTTCTTTTTTTTTATTCTTATGTGAATCCCCATACATTACATCATTAGTTTTAGATGAAGTGTTCCATGATTCATTGTTTGTGCACAACACCCAGTGCTCCATGCAGAACGTGCCCTCCTCAATACCCACCACCAGGCCAACCCATCCTCCCACCCCCCTCCCCTCTAGAACCCTGTTTGTTTTTCAGAGTCCATTGTCTCTCATGGTTCGTCTACCCCTCCGATTTCCCCTGCTTCATTCTTCCCCTCCTGCTACCTTCTTCTTCTTCTTTTTTTTTTCTTAACATATATTGCATTATTTGTTTCAGAGGTACAGCTCTGAGATTCAACAGTCTTGCACAATTCACAGTGCTTACCAGAGCACATACCCTCCCCAGTGTCTATCACCCAGCCGCCCCATCCCTCCCACCCCCCACCAATCCAGCAACCCTCAGTTTGTTTCCTGAGATTAAGAATTCCTCATATCAGTGAGGTCATATGATACATGTCTTTCTCTGATTGACTTATTTCGCTCAGCATAATACCCTCCAGTTCCATCCATGTCATTGCAAATGGCAAGATCTCATTCCTTTTGATGGCTGCATAATATTCCATTGTATATATATATACCCCCTCTTCTTTATCCATTCATCTGTCGATGGACATCTTGGCTCTTTCCACAGTTTGGCTATTGTGGACATTGCTGCTATAAATATCGGGGTGCACGTACCCCTTCAGATCCCTACTTTTGTATCTTTGGGGTAAATACCCAGAAGTGCAATTGCTGGATCATATGGTAGCTCTATTTTCAACTTTTTGAGGAACCTCCATACAGTTTTCCAGAGTGGCTGCACCAGCTTGCATTCCCACCAACAGTGTAGGAGGGTTCCCCTTTCTCCGCATCCCCACCAACATCTGTCGTTTCCTGACTTGTTAATTTTAGCCATTCTGACTGGTGTGAGGTGGTATCTCATGGAGGTTTTGATTTGGATTTCCCTGATGCCAAGCCATGTTGAGCACTTTTTCATGTGTCTCTGGGCCATTTGGATGTCTTCTTTGGAAAAATGTCTGTTCATGTCTTCTGCCCATTTCTTGATTGGATTCTTTGTTCTTTGGGTGTTGAGTTTGATGAGTTCTTTATAGATTTTGGATACTAGCCCTTTATCTGATATGTCATTTGCACATATCTTCTCCCATTCTGTTGGTTGTCTTTTGGTTTTGTTGACTGTTTCCTTTGCTTTGCAAAAGCTTTTTATCTTGATGAAGTCCCAATAGTTCATTCTTGCCCTTGCTTCCCTTGCCTTTGGCGATGTTTCTAGGAAGAAGTTGCTGCGGCTGAGGTCAAAGAGGTTGCTGCCTGTGTTCTCCTTTAGGATTTTGATGGACTCCTGTCTCACATTGAGGTCTTTCAACCATTTGGAGTCTATTTTTGTGTGTGGTGTAAGGAAATGGTCCAGTTTCATTCTTCTGCATGTGGCTATCCAATTTTCCCAACACCATTTGTTGAAGAGACTGTCTTTTTGCCATTAGACATTCTTTCCTGCTTTGTCGAAGATTAGTTGACCATAGAGTTGAGGGTCCATTTCTGGGCTCTCTATTCTGTTCCATTGATCTATGTGCCTGTTTTTGTGCCAGTACCATACTGTCTTGATGATGACAGCTTTGTAATAGAGCTAGAAGTCCGGAATTGTGATGCCGCCAGCTTTGCTTTTCTTTTTCAACATTCCTCTGGCTATGCGGGGTCTTTTCTGGTTCCATATAAATATTAGGATTATTTGTTCCACTTCTTTGAAAAAAGTGGATGGTATTTTGATGGGGATTGCATTGAATGTGTAGATTGCTCTAGGTAGCATTGACATCTTCACAATATTTGTTCTTCCAATCCATGAGCATGGAACGTTTTTCCATTTCTTTGTGTCTTCCTCAATTTCTTTCATGAGTATTTTATAGTTTTCTGAGTACAGATCCTTTGTCTCTTTGGTTAGATTTATTCCTAGGTATCTTATGGTTTTGGGTGCAATTGTAAATGGGATGGACTCCTTAATTTCTCTTTCTTCTGTCTTGTTGTTGGTGTATAGGAATGCCACTGACTTCTGTGCATTGATTTTATATCCTGCCACTTGACTGAATTCCTGTATGAGTTCTAGCAGTTTTGGGGTGGAGTCTTTGGGGTTTTCCACATAAAGTATCATATCGTCTGCAAAGAGTGAGAGTTTGACTTCTTCTTTGCCGATTTGGATGCCTTTGATTTCTTTTTGTTGTCTGAGTGCTGTGGCTAGGACTTCTAATACTATGTTGAATAGCAGTGGTGATAGTGGACATCCCTGCCGCGTTCCTGACCTTAGGGGGAAAGCTCTCAGTTTTTCCCCATTGAGAATGATATTCGCTGTAGGTTTTTCATAGATGGCTTTTATGATATTGAGGTATGTACCCTCTATGCCTATACTCTGAAGAGTTTTGATCAGGAAAGGATGCTGTACTTTGTCAAATGCTTTTTCTGCATCTATTGAGAGGATCATATGATTCTTGTTCTTTCTTTTGTTAATGTATTGTATCACATTGATTGATTTGCAGATGTTGAACCAACCTTGCAGCCTAGGGATAAATCCCACTTGGTCGTGGTGAATAATCCTTTTAATGTACTGTTGGATCCTATTGGCTAATATTTTGGTGAGAATTTTTGCATCCATGTTCATCAGGGATATTGGACTGTAATTCTCCTTTTTGATGGGGTCTTTGTCTGGTTTTGGGATCAAGGTAATGCTGGCCTCATAAAATGAGTTTGGAAGTTTTCCTTCCATTTCTATTCTTTGGAAGAGTTTCAGAAGAATAGGTATTAATTTTTCTTTAAATGTTTGGTAGAATCCCCCTGGGAAGCCATCTGGCCCTGGGCTTTTGTTTTTTGGGATATTTTTGATGACTGCTTCAATTTCCTTAGTGGTTATAGGTCTGTTCAGGTTTTCTATTTCTTCCTGGTTCAGTTTTGGTAGTTGATACATCTCTAGGAATGCATCCATTTCTTACAGGTTATCTAATTTGCCGGCATAGAGTTGCTCATAATATGTTCTTATAATTGTTTGTATTTCTTTGGTGTTGGTTGTGATCTCTCCTCTTTCATTCATGATTTTGTTGATTTGGGTCATTTCTCTTTTCTTTTTGATAAGTCTGGCCAGGGGTTTATCAATCTTGTTAATTCTTTCAAAGAACCAGCTCCTAGTTTTGTTGATCTGTTCTACTGTTCTTTTAGTTTCTATTTCATTGATTTCTGCTCTGATCTTTATTATTTCTCTTCTCCTGCTGGGTTTAGCTTTATTTTCTGTTCTTTCTCCAGCTCCTTTAGGTGGAGGGTTAGGTTGTGTACTTGAGACCTTTCTTGTTTCTTGAGAAAGGCTTGTATTGCTATATACTTTCCTCTTAGGAGTGCCTTTGCTGCATCCCAAAGATTTTGAACAGTTGTGTTTTCATTTTCGTTGGTTTCCATGTATTTTTTTTAATTCTTCTTTAATTTCCTGGTTGACCCATTCATTCTTCAGTAGGATGCTCTTTAGCCTCCATGTATTTGAGTTCTTTCCGACTTTCCTCTTGTGATTGAGTTCTAGTTTCAAAGCATTGTGGTCTGAAAATAGGCAGGGAATGATCCCAATCTTTTGGTACCGGTTGAGACCTGATTTATGACCTAGGATGTGATCTATTCTGGAGAATGTTCCATGGGGACTAGAGAAGAATGTGTATTCCGTTGCTTTGGGATGGAATGTTCTGAATATGTCTGTGAAGTCCATTTGGTCCAGTGTGTCATTTAAAGTCTTTATTTCCTTGTTGATCTTTTGCTTAGATGGTCTGTCCATTTCAGTGAGGGGGGTGTTAAAGTCCCCCACTATTATTGTATTGTTGTCGATGTGTTTCTTTGCTTTTGTTATTAATTGCCTTATATAATTGGCTGCTCCCATGTTAGGGGCATAGATATTTACAATTGTTAGATCTTCTTGTTGGATAGACCCTTTAAGTAGGATATAGTGTCCTTCCTCATCTCTTATTACAGTCTTTGGTTTAAAATCTAATTTGTCTGATATAAGGATTGCCACCCCAGCTTTCTTTTGGTGTCCATTAGCATGGTAAATGGTTTTCCACCCCCTCACTTTCAATCTGGGGGTGTCTTTGGTTCCAAAATGAGTCTCTTGCAGACAGCATATCGATGGGTCTTGTTTTTTAATCCAGTCTGATAGCCTGTGTCTTTTGATTCCGGCATTTAGCCCATTTACATTCAGGGTAACTATTGAAAGATAGGAATTTAGTGCCATTGTATTGCCTGTAAGGTGACTGTTACCGTATATTGTCTGTGTTCCTTTCTGGTCTATGTTGCTTTTAGGCTCTCTCTTTGCTTTGAGGACCCCTTTCAAGATTTCTTGTAGGGCTGGTTTCGTGTTTGCAAATTCCTTTAGTTTTTGTTTGTTCTGGAAGCTTTTTATCTCTCCTTCAATTTTCAATGACAACCTAGCTGGATAGAGTATTCTTGGCTGCATATTTTTCTCATTTAGTGCTCTGAATATATCATGCCAGTCCTTTCTGGCCTGACAGGTCTCTGTGGATAGGTCTGTTGCCAATCTAATGTTTCTACCCTTGTAGGTTACATATCTCTTCTCCCGAGCTGCTCTCAGGATTTTCTCTTTGTCTCTGAGACTCGTAAGTTTTACTATTAGATGTCGGGGTGTTGACCTATTTTTATTGATTTTGAGAGGGGTTCTCTGTGCTTCCTGGATTTTGATGCCTGTTTCCTTCCCCAAATTAGGGAAGTTCTCTGCTATAATTTGCTCCATTATACCTTTTGCCCCTCTCTCTCTTTCTTCTTCTTCTGGGATCCCAATTATTCTGATGTTGTTTCGTCTTATGGTATCGCTTATCTCTCGACTTCTGCCCTCGTGATCCAGTAGTTGTTTATGTCTCTTTTTCTCACCTTCTTTATTTTCCATCATTTCATCTTCCATAATACTGATTCTCTCTTCTGCCTCATTTATCCTAGCAGTTAGTGCCCCCATTTTTGATTGCACCTCATTAATAGCCTTTTTGATTTCTACTTGGTTAGATTTTAGTTCTTTTACTTCTCCAGAAAGGGTTTCCCTAATAACTTCCATATTTTTTTCAAGCCCAGCTAGTATCTTTAAAGTGATGATTCTGAACTCTAGATCTGACATCGTACTAATGTCCGTATTGAGTAGGTCCCTGGCAGTCGGTACTACCTCTTGTTCTTTTTGTTGAGGTGATTTTTTCCGTCTCGTCATTTTGTGCAGAGGAGAATAGATTAATGAGAGAACAAAATGTTAGCAGAGTAACCATGTCCCCAGAAAATATACTCTAAACAAATCAGAAAAGACCTGAAGCAGTGGGAAAAGAAAGGGAAAGAGAGAAAAAAGAAAAAGAAAAAAAAGAAAAAGAAAAAGATAAAGATAAAAACAAAAACAAAACAAGACAACAACAACAAAAAAACCCCAGAATGTGATCAAATATGATCAGGCTGGTATATAGATCATTGCCACACACTAGATTTGGGGTGTATTTTGGTCTTTTAGAAGAACGTGCCTCCCAAAATTTTAAAGAAAGAAAAACTTATATTATGTAAAAAAATAAGGGTTGATATGATGAAGGGATGGAATATGACTGTAAAGATGGAAATTATAAAAAATTTTATAAAAGGAATTGATAAGAAGTTGTTTGAAAAAAGAAAGAAGAGGATTTAAAAAAAGAAAAAAGAAAAAATAAAAGGGAGAGAATGTGATCAGGCAGGGGAATAGAAAATACCATATACTAGAGATTTAGGGTATATTTTAATCTGTTAGAAGAAACTATCTCAAAATTTTACAGAGAGAACAACTTATATATATAAGCCAAAAATACGGGTAACTACTATGAAGGGATAGAATATGACTCTAAAAATTAAAAATAAAAATGTTTTTTAAAAAAAAGGGATTGATAAGATGTTGGTTGAAAAAGGGAAAAAGAAAAATGCAAAAAAAAAGAAAAAAACAGTTAAAAAAATTAACTTTGAAAGACTAAAGAATCATGGTAAAAAAGCCGTGAATTCTATGTGCAGTAGTCCTCTAGCGCTGGAGTTCTGCCGTTCTCATTGATTGGTAAACTTGGCCTTGGCTGGCTGTTCTCGCTGATCTGGGGAGGGGCCTGTTGCCGTGGTTTCCAAATGTCTCTGCCGGAGGCGGAATTGCCCCGCCCTTGCCCCCTCCCGGCTAAGGAATCTGCTGGGGTTTGCTCTCCGGGCTTTTGTTCCCTGCGAGCTTTCCGTACAGCGTTGGAGGCGGAGAGTGAAAATGGCGGCCTCCCAATCTCCGCCCCGGAGGAGCCGAGAACTCGGGCCCGCTCCTCAGTGAGCCCCCAGAGAAAAGCCGTCAGTCACTCCCGTCTCCCCGGTCTCCGGCCGCACTCCGTGCTCACCCGGCCTGTGACCGCGCGTTTCTATCCCCGGCACCCAACCCCGGGTGGAGTCTCCAAACCCAGCAGATCCCCGCAGTGCGCTCCCGCGCGGCTCCTCCCAGGGAAGGAAGGGGAGTCTCCCCGGATCTGCCGCTTGTTGGGTCCCTGCTGGAGGAGCAGGGGCCCGACTGTGCCGCGGATCACGGTCAATGGCCACCCTGAGCTGAGAGCCCGCGCCTGGGCTCCGCCTCTGCAGCCGGCTTCCCTCCTCCAATACCTGGGAGCTCTGCCGCACTCAGGCACCCCCGGTCTTTCTGTGACCCCGAGGGTCCTGAGACCACACTGTCCCGGAGGGTTCCACCCCCTGCTCAGCCACCAGAGTGACGTCCCTCGCGGAGCGGACTTTTAAAAGTTCCGACTTTGTGCTCCGCGGCTCTATCACTTGCCAGAAGCGGCCCACGGAGGCCCCTCCCCCGCCGTCTATCCTTCCGAATATCGCAGCGGATTCACTTCTCCGCACGTCCGACCTTCCAGAAAGTGGTCGCTTTTCTGATGAGAGAGTTGTTGCTCTTCTTTTCTTCGATCTCCTGTTGGGTTTATAGGTGTTCAGAATGGTTTGATCCCTATCCAGCTGAATTCTGAGAGGAGACGAAATCCAGGTCTCCTACTCCTCCGCCGTCTTGCTCCGCCCCCCCAAGTCCTTATTTTCTGTCCACGTATTTTTCTCTTCTTTTTTTTTGGAAAAATGTCTGTCTTGATTTCTAATCTGAGTGACTTCTTGGTACTGTTGACCTTTGAGAGTTCTTCAAATTCTGGATCTGATTCTTCTGTCAGATGTGTGGTTTGTACGTGTTTTCTCCCAGCGTGTGGCTTGTCTTTCACAGGACAGATGTTTTAAATTTTGAAGATGTCCAATTTACTGATATTTTTTCCTTTATGAACTGTGTTTGGTTTTGGTGTTGCAAGAGATCTTTAAGTAGCCCAAACCCCAAAGATTTTCACCTTTCTTCTAAGAGTTTATACTTACATGTTTTATAGTTAAACCTGTGATGTGTTTTGAGTTAATCTTTTATAAGGTGTGAGGTTTAGGTCAAGATTTACTTTTTGGGGGGCGCCTGGGTGGCTCAGATGGTTGAGCATCTGCCTTCAGGTCAGGTAATGATCCCAGGGTCCTGGGATCAAGCCCCACGTTGGGCTCCTTGCTCAGTGGGGAGTCTACTTCTTCCTCTGCCTCTCCCTCTGCTTATACTCTCTCTGTCTCTCTCTCCCTCTCAAATGAATAAATAAAATCTTAAAAAAATAAAGATTTACTTTTTTTGCGTGTGGACGTCCATTTGGTCCAGCGCCATTTGTGGAAACGACTATCCCTCTTCCATTGAATTGCTTTTGCATTTTAGTCAAAAATCATTGACCATACTTGTGTGAGGCTGTTTCTGGGCTCTCTAGGGTGTTCCGTTCCTCTGAGAACACCCTACTGTCCTGATCAAAGGAGCTATACAATAAGTCTTAACATTGGGTTGAGTGATTTTAAGAAAAAGAATGAAGGGGGGGAAATTGGAGGGGGAGACGAACCATGAGAGATGATGGACTCTGAAAAACAAGGTGGGAGGATGGGTTAGCCTGGTGATGGGTATTAAAGAGGGCACGTTCTGCACAGAGCACTGGGTGTTATGCACAAACAATGAATCATGGATCACTACATCAAAAACTAATGATGTAATGTATGGGGATTAACATAATAAAAAATTTTAAATTAAAATAAAAAAAAAAGAAAAACATCTTCTAATCCATGAGCATGGGTATCCCTCCTTGTATTGAGATCTTTGATTTCTTCCATCAGTATTATATAGTTTTCAGCATACAAGTTGTGTACGTGTTTTGTTAGAGTTGTACCTAGGACTTCATTTTTTCCCCCGTGATTATAAATGGCACTGAATTTTAACTTTGGTCTTCACATGCTGATTATTAGTTTAAGAAATACCTTTATTTATTTACTTATTTATTTTTAGAGAGAGAGCGCATGTGTGGGAGCAGGGGGAGGGGCAGAGGGAGAGAGAGAACCTCAAGCTGACTCTCCACTGAGCACGGAGCCTGACGCAGGGCTTGATCCCACGACCCTGAGGTCACAACCTGAGCCAAAACCAAGAGTCAGACGCCTAACTGACTGGCCACCCAGGCGCCCCAGTAAATACCCTTTTTATGTTTATCTTGTTACCGGTGACCTTGTGGATTTCATTTGTTCTAGGGCTTTTCCTCCCCTTGGAATTTTCTATGTAGACCATCCTGTCATCTGCAAATAGGGCCAGTTTTAGTTCTTTCTTTCTAATATTTGCCTTTTATTTCCTTTTCTTGCCCTATTGCAGTGTTTGCAGTCTCTAGCACCGCTGAAAGTCAGGGGGAAAGCACTCCGTTTTTCACCAGAGACTATGATGCTAGCTATCGGTACTGTGTAGATCTTCACCAAGTTGGGGAATTTCCCCTCCCTCCCTAGTTTTCTGATCATGTTTATCAAGAATGTGTATTGGATTTTGTCAAATGCTTTCTCTGTATCAATTGACACAACCATGGGATTTGTTTTTATGGTGTTAATATGGTGTAGGCATCGACGTACAAATATGTAAAAAGACTTGCATCTCTAGAAATGGTTATGGTGTATGCTGCTATTTATATACTGCTGAATTCTGTTTGCTGACATTTTGTTAAAGATTTTAGCATCAGTAGTGAAAGAGATGGCCTGTGGTGTTCCTTTTTTTGTACTGTCTTGGTCTGATCTTGGTATCAGGATAATACTGACTTTATAAAGTACGTTGGAAGGTGTTACCTTTTCTATTTTCTGGAAGATATTGTATAGAATTGGTGTTAATTCTTATTTAAATGTTTAGTAGAATGTCTCCAGTGAAACTCTCTGGGCCTGGAGATTAATTTTTCAGGAGTTTTACGGTTATGAATTGACTTTCTTTAGTAATTACAGGGCTAATCTAATAATCTTTCGTGTTGGGTGAGTTGTGGTTATGTGTTTTGAGTAGCTTTTTGATCTGAGTTGTCAAATCAATGTGTATAATTGTTCACAGAAATTCCTTGTTACCTTTTTGATGTCTGCAATGTCTGTAGTAGAATCACATTTCATTCCCGAGTTTGTTATCGCCTTTCTCTTTTTTTCTTTGTCATGCCTGCTAGAGATTTGTCCATTTTATTGATATTTTAAAAGAACCAATCTCTGTTTTATTGCCCTGTGCTGGGTACCGCCCCCATCCACATGGGGTGCCACATGAATGTCACGTGCCCCCATTTGCAGACGTGGGAGTCCCAGGCGGGGTAGCTGGGACTGCATCCAGCCCCGAACCCGGCCCCCCAGACTGCAGTGGGCGAGCACGCAGGCTGGAGGGAGCATGAGA
Organism: Mirounga angustirostris; assembly: GCF_029215605.1. NCBI lineage: Eukaryota > Metazoa > Chordata > Mammalia > Carnivora > Phocidae > Mirounga > Mirounga angustirostris. Next base: position 104,761,549 of record NW_026991720.1, on the reverse strand, counting down.
GCTTCTTCTTCAGTAAGTGGAGGATTTGCTAACATTTCTTTCTTTCCCCCGTGGCTGCAGCGGAGGGCGTTGAGAACTGCGTCGGAAAAACTCAGAAACCGCTCGTCCTTCTCTGCAAACGTCGTCTACACCACCCCGGGCACGCGCGTCAACAGGTACATCAGCCGCCTCCTGGAAGCCCGTCAGATGGAGCTGGAGATGGCGGACCTGGACTTCTTCACCCTGAAGTACAAGCAGGCTGAGCGTGAGCGCAAGGTAGGTGACCGGGACCTCAGGAGCGCAGAGAACCCTGGGGGCCCCTCGGCCGTGGCCCCCCGCCCTTGCTCTTGTTGATGCGGCTGTGGTTCCTGGTCCCGGGTGTCCCCAGGGGACCCCGCGTGTCTCCCAGTGGCCACAGCCACTGATGGTGGGTCTCGGTGTCCCCTAGTACCACCAGCTGCAGGATGAATATTTCACCAGTGCCGTCGTGCTCGCGCTCGTCCTGGCCGCCTTGTTCGGCCTCGTCTACCTTCTCATCATCCCGCAGTAAGTGTGGCGGGCCCCGCGGTCAGCGGTTGGGGGAGAAGGGCCGGGGGTCCCTTCCATGTCCGCTGGCATCTCCCCCGTGGTCCCCAGCTCGTGGGGATGGCGCCGGCCACGGCCAGCTGTCCGCGGGCTCCAGGGAGCCGGGAGGGCAGGCCCCAGCTGCCCGCGTGTGGGGCACTCACTCCCAGGTTCTCCGTTGTCATGCAAACAACCCTAAGACACCAGCCGTTCCTAGCGTTTCCATCCACACAACGTGTACCCTTGACTCCAGGACAGATTTCGAGGGAGAAAATGCACATTGGTTTCTGGGTGTGCGTCATTTTCAGATACGTCAAAATGAGGAAAAGTGGCCTCTGGAAAAGAAGAAAAGTGTAGTAATTGAATAATATTCAGTTATGCTAAGTCAAAGTGAGCTTACAGTGTTTGTTTTTGATGGGAAGATGCATTTTCCTTCCAGACAGACAGCTTTCTTGACAAGACCTCCCTAGCGGAGTTGTTCCCCTGTGAGTTTCCGGGGTTCCCAGAAAGCACAGGAAGCTGCCCCGTCCCCGGACACTGGGAACACGGTGACCACCTGATGGCCCTGTGTGGGGATTCAGCTTTTTCTACAGAAGCTGCTCTCAGATGACATCCAAGGGGAGGGCAGCATCCAGGGGCCTGTCCTTCAGGAGGGAGGACCTCGTGGCAGACCCAAGTGGATAGAAGTCGGGGTGGAGACAGGAAGGGACTTGGTGGAGAGGTCAGGCATTGGAATCGCAGGCTCTTCTTGGGCACACCTTGCTGCGCCCAGCCCGCAGTGAGCCTGTGTCTTCTGTCCTAGGAGTGTGGTCGTCCTCCTGCTGCTGGTGTTCTGCATCTGCTTCCTGGTGGCCTGTGTCCTGTACCTGCACATCACCCGGGTCCAGGTGCGTGCGTGTGCGTGTGTGTCCCGTACCTGCGCATCCCCCGGGTCCAGGTGCGTGCGCGTGCGTGCGTGTCCCGTACCTGCACATCCCCCGGGTCCAGGTGCGTGTGCGTGCGTGTCCCGTACCTGCGCATCCCCTGGGTCCAGGTGCGTGCGTGCGCGTGCGTGTGTCCTGTACCTGCGCATCCCCCGGGTCCAGGTGCGTGCATGCGAGTGCATGTGTGTCCCGTACCTGCGCATCCCCCGGGTCCAGGTGCGTGCATGCGCGTGCGTGCGTGTCCCGTACCTGCGCACCCCCCGGGTCCAGGTGTGTGCGTGCGCGTGCGTGTGTGTCCCGTACCTGCGCATCCCCCGGGTCCAGGTGCGTGCGCGTGCGTGTGTGTCCCGTACCTGCGCATCCCCTGGGTCCGGGTGCGTGCGTGTGTGTTTACACGTTGTTTGGAACGGGTCATGTGCGTCTTGTATCTGTGTGTCCCCTGGACAGCTTGTGTGTATGCCTGTGTCCTGTTCCTGTGCATCACCTGGACAGGTACACGTATGGCCTCCGCCTGCCCTCTCGACAGCACAGGTGGGGCGGTGGAGACCCTCGCCCTCTGGAAGAGCAGGAGCTCATGAAGCCCTGTCGTGTGCCGGGTCCTGCTCGGAGTTCTGGGGGCACACGGGGACACAGGGCAGGCAGTCGGTAGTGATGGAGTGAGGCCCACACGGTGTGTCGCCCTCTCCTGAGCGCAGAGTCCCTCAGGGCAGGGGACCAGCGGTCTGTGGTGCACTCACGTGGTGGACAGGGCAGCTGCACTGTGGAGGGTTCTCCGTTGGCTTTGCTGTTGCGACCTTTGGGGTGGGGGGTGTGGGATGGCACTGGGCAGCTGTGCTCCTGGGAGAGCCCTCGGTCCCAGCCCTGTGTGGCCTCCGTCCATGTCTCCACACACCCCACTTCCCCGTGTGACTCCACCGCCACATCCAGCAGACCCGGTGTTGTCTTTGTATAATTGTTGGAAGCCGCAACTTTTTTAAAAACTAAATTTGGTTTTATTCGCTTAACTTTGTTGTTATTCATAGATAACTTCTTGTTTTTTTTTTTTTTAATTGAAAAAACGCTATTTATTTAAACCATACTTCCAGTTTTTGGATCTTCGTAGAGTCACACTTGACTGGAAACTGCCATTTTCCTCTTTGAGTAAGACGGTGTATTCACATAATGTTCGGTGAGCACGTGCCAGGTGGAGCCAGCTTCTAGAGCCTGCCACAGCCCGCTGGGGAGCTGGGAGCCGGGAGCTGGGGGGGACACGCTCCTCCTGGCGCAGGTGGTCTCAGCCCGAACCCTGTGGAGTTCAGTCTCACGCGCCCGGCGGTGTCCCCGAGCAAGCTCTGAGTGTCCACCCCGGGGTGTGGCCCGGAGACCGTGGGGCACAGGTGGTGGCAGCAGGCTGGGGAGGGGGTGGTGGCCGGCAGGTGGGGCCGGGCCATCACCGGAGGCCGACATCTGCCATGGAGGACAGGTATGGGTGGGCAGGGCTGTGCATGCGGGTGAGCCCGGGCCCACGGTAGCGAGGCCTCCATGGGAAAGCGTGAGTCAGCTGGGCAGGTGCTTTCTGCTGGGACAGGGCAGGCGGCCACAGCCAGGGCATCCGGGCAGCTGGGCCAGCTCCGTGGCCGCCCGGCACCTTCATCCCCCCGCTTGGCTCCCCCATTGCTAGGGGCTGCTGGCCCTGGGGCCTCCGAGTCCCCGTCTGTGACACGGGGTGGGAATTGAGCTGATAAGCATCAGTAGCAGGAGCCTGGCACACGAGGCGAGATGCTAGAGAACAAAGGGACGGGGTCAATGGGGCCAAGAGGGGGCCAGGAGGCCGGAATGGGGAGGAGGGGCCCGCAGTGCTGTGGGCCAGCAAGAGAGTGGGCTTGAGGGTGCGGGGTGAGAGCTAGGAGGGGGCTGAGTGGGACCAGCCGGCTGCGAGGGGCGGTGAGGCCAGGCTGGCTGGGCCGGGCAGGAAGGGACTGTTAGGCAGCCTCTTCAAGGTCAGGTATGCTTTGCTATTGGGGGCTCCCCGCCCCAGGGCTAGCTGGGGGCTAAAGGGACAGACACAAGAGGAGGACAGCCTCGCCCAGCAGCAGCTGTAATCGGGGCTCCGGCAGGTGGTTTCAGCTCTGTCCGTGCCGTGACAGCCCAGAGATTCTCACCCCGATGCTTGCTCCGACTTGCATAAGCCCTGCCCCTGGTGGACACGTCATCCTGGGCCTTAACCCCCAGGCGCCGGGAAAGCAGGCTGCGTCGAGCTGAGTGGTGGAGGCCACGGCTGCCACACCTGCCTCAGTCTTGCAAACCCTCGGCTGTGAGGCTCAGGCTCGGGTCACCTGGCAGAGTGTGCCCAGGTTGGTGCACACGGACGTGGCCTCCTCCCGGTGTGTCCTGGGCATGGCCCACTCCACAGAGAGGCAGACGTCCCGTGGTGCTCTGTGGCATTGCCCACTGGGGCCTTGGGGATGTTCTGCATCTGTCGTGCTTGCAGGTGCTCATGTGGCCGTGGCTGGACTTAGCGTGGATGCCTTTTGTGTGGACGGTGTGCCCGGAGGGTGTGCAACCCCCGACAATCCGCTGGGCCACGTTTGATAACTGTGTTTCACGCTCTGGGGTGGTTCGCCTGGGTTCAGGGCAGATCCGCTGTTTTTTCCCGGATTACAACAATTTTCCATGCTCGTTTTTGCTCCGTGGATATATAATCAAATTAACTGCCAGGATAAGTAGGCCACGGGTCTTAAAGCTAAGACAGGCCCCTTGGCGTCCATGTGTGGCCCACAGCATGCAGGCTCCGCCCCACATCAGTCTTCGTGGCCAGCATTGTTCACTTTTCAGAAAAGCGTTTCAACCCTTTGCATTTGAGCAAATACGTTTCTAGGATCAGGTATTCGCGTGGAGGGAAGGTCTCAGCAGCCCGTGGCTGGCAGTCAGGGCTCCCGCCTGGGGTGTGGGCATGGTGGCCTTAAGGAACGTGAATTTGCAGGTCACAGAAGAGCCAGCTCACGTATTGGTCTTGGATGCCAAAGGGAACTGATTGTCTCGCCTATTCAGAAACAGCCGTGGGGTGGGGTGGGATGACCCAGGGCTCGTGCTCTCCAGTGACTCCGATCGGCAGCTGAGACCGGAGACCTGTTCTCTGGGCCCTCTCCTGCCCGTTCGGGCCTGCCTGAGCCCACGCTGGCCTTCCTTGTGGGGTCCCATACAGCCAGCTGTACCTCCATTCGCCACTCCCCGAGCAGGGAAGGGACCTCTTTGGCTTCTCCCTCCAAGAACCCACAAGCTTCCCTCCCAGCACCCTGGCTTCTGCCAGTCAGAGCCCCCTAGGAAAGCAGCACAAAGACCATACATCCGACCGCCCCATGTAGAAGGGATCCCTTCCTGGGGTTTGGTCTTCCTCCTTTGCCTGATGGGTTTCCGTCCCTGGGGGAGTCTGGAATCTGCAGGGCAGGAGAGCAGAGGAGACAAATATGAAGCAGGGGCGGGGCGGGCATGGCTTATGAATCCTGTGCTCGGACTCCCACCCCCACCGCCTGGTCTCGGGCGCTCCCCACTTCCAGCATCCGTCCCCTCTTCCTTTTGCTGCCTGACAGCCTCAGGGGTCCGAGGGCAGGCACGGCCAGCTGGCTCCCAGCTTTGGGCAGTGCGCGGCCAAAGGGAAGGTGCCCGCAGGCTTTGTGGGGGCTCCTTCAGGCTGTCGGTGAGATCTGGCTTGGGCGGTGGGGGGACTGTCACCCCAGCTCCTGGTGGCTCCTCTCCAGTCTCCCCAGGCCAGCACCAGCGTGTGGAGTCCCTCCCGTGCCCCCAGCCCGCCTGTTCCCCCTTCTGCCACCTGCTGGCTTTAAGACCTGGTGTGGTTGACCTGGGTCCACCCGCCTGTCCTTGGTGAGTAACAGAGTCCGCCCACTGCTGAGGCCGACCACGGCTGCAACCCTCCGCCGTGGGCTGCCACGTGGTCGAGGGACCGTGCTCCCCCCGGGCCCAGGCAGTGAGGGAGAGACCGTGGGGACCATTTTGTGCCCATCGCAAGCGTACCAGATGCACACCAGCCTCACTGGTTTTTATCTCTGGCTTTATAAACAACAGTAAGAGAGTTTTGATGTATTTTTTAAGTTAGTTTTAATTCAGTTAATTAACATATAGTGTATTATTAGTTTCAGAGGTAGAGTTCAGTGAATCATCAGTTGCACATGACACCCAGTGCTCGTTACATCACGTGCCGAGCGTCTTGATATTTTAACGATCATTTTTAAGGGCCATGGGACAATCTGTGGGAACACTGCGCTGTTTCCATTGGCGCGGTGTTCTCCACGGTCCCGCAGTGTGCCACGAGGCCAGGACCGCGCCACGGGGACCAGGAGGACGTGACCCCGGCTCTGCGAGAGCGGGCACTCAGCCTGCACCGTAACTGAGTCTTCAGAAGGGCGTTTCACCGTCCGTGAGCCGTGTGCTTTGGGGGGGGGGGTCGTGGTAAGACCAGGGGGGTCCAGCAGCATGCACCTGCTATGTCCCCCAGTGAGAGTGGAGGGAGGCTAGAGAGTCTGCTGCGGCTGGGCCATGGGGTGAGGCTGGTGGTGTGACCGGCCAGCAGGGGGGCCGCGTGGCTTTGTGCCTGTCACCTGGGCCCGGATGGATGCTCCTTCCCAGAGTCCCTTCCCTGTGAGTCCCGTTAGGAGAAGGGTGCCGTGTCGGGGGCTCCCTATTGGTCTCTGCTGGGATTGGGCAGGATCGGTGGCTGTGGCCAGGTTGGCCTTGGTGAGTGGGTGTCCTTGCTGCTGAGCGTCACCTCTGTCCCTGCCCCCACGGACCCTTTGTCCATGAGTCCATGGGCGGTGGCAGGGGCAGCTGGGGAGAGGGGCTGACAGGTGTCCCCAGAACAGGCCTCCCCCGCCGATTATTACACTCCTTGTCCGCCGAGGTCCCCCACTGGTAGCATTCACACAGGACACCGTGTTTTCCGCCCCCCAGACGTGTGCCCCAGTGGTGACTTCCTTGTCACTGTTGCAGTCACGCTCCTTGTGCGTCCCTAACCGTCCAGCCGGACCACGGGCCAGCGCCCGCGAGTCAGCGAATGACGGCACATCTGGCCCCTTCTCCTTCCAAGCAGAACACCCGGCAGGTGCTCCGCCTGACGTTCTGCCCGTTGGCAGGATTTACCGTCACTGTCCTTCGGGGACAAGCCAGAGGGGGTCATCGTGGCTGCAGCTGCCCACTCTGGGCGGTGCCTTCAGGTCGTGTAGAACCTGCTGGAAGCTAGTGGAGTCTTCTCTTCCTCCATCAGCTGATCGTGAATGATCACAGGTGTAACAGGAGTGGGGACCGTGGTGTCTGGGTCTCTCCTTGGTGTGATGTGTGTGTGCCCCCAGGGCCTGCCTGGGCCCGATCACATTTGTGCCTCTCCCACTCGATGACGGGGGGTTGCCGTCCGTGCACACCCACCTTCCAGGCTTGGAGGGTCACACAACACCCCGCTCAGGAGGTGGCTCAAGGCCCCTGGCACCTTGCTGGCCCGTGGCCGAGACCCGGGAGCAGGACCAGAGTGTCTCCAGAGAATGACCGGGCTTTGCTCTGAACCCCATCCAGAGCCTGAGCTGTGGTTCACGTATCGGGGCAGCTGGTCGCTCCGCTCCAGGGGCTCCCCCCGACCCGCAAGCTCACGAGTTAGTCCGTGTCCGCTGTGGTCTTGCCTCTGATGGGCCTGGAAGCCCCCAGGGTGGGCCGAGGGGAGGGGAGATGCCTGTCTAGTGGAGTGAGCAGGAACCAGCGGGGTCCTGTGCGTGTGAGCTGGCGACGTCCCACGTCCCCATGCTCATGCAGCGGGGCTCCTGGCGCTGAGCACACAGCCGGCCAGGGTTCGGCGGCCCTGAAGCAGGGCCCAGAAGGGTGACGAGGTCACACAAAGCCGCAGCACCCCTTGATTCCTGCTGGCCCACGTCACGGCTCCCGGCGTGCCCTCCTAGCCTGGCGGGGCAGTGCGCCAGGTCCTGTGGGGTCAGCTGGGCTCAGTGGCCCCAAAGCCTGGGTTTTAGGAAAAGATCAGATCCCTGGATGAGACTCCTGTGCTGTGGCAGGAGGGGGGAGGAGTCAGTGCCCGGGACTCAGTGGATTCCCACCTGTAAATAAAGCATCACGTGAGCAGTTAGCGTGCACTCTATGTAGAGCTCAAAGGGAGGGACCGGGCCCGGAGGATCCATGTGGGCAGCTTGTATGGAACCTGCAGGAACCCGCCACCGTTTGGCCATTTGCCACACAAATGGGAATGGTGTGTTCATCCTGGCAGGCTGCCTGTGATTCTGTGCCCCTGAGCCTTGCCTAGCTGCCCTCCCCCCACACCGCAGACCTGGCTCCAGGCCGCCTTCCACTTCGGCCCCTGTGCACCCCGGGCAGGGCTTGCTGGGCCTCGGCTGGCGGCCACCCACTCACCGCCTCCCCGAGGGACCTCTGTGCTGTTTCTGCCTCTGCCAGGGCACCAGGGGCCAGGCTCTGGGCAGTGCCCCCACGGGGCTCCTGACGTCCACCGCCGGGAGGAGCCCCTCCAGTGTTTGCTGAGTGAATGCGTGAGCTGTGTGTGCCTTGTTGGCTGGGGGGCGAGAATCCCATGGCCACATCCTCAGCCTTGTCCCAGGGCTGACACGAGATTAGACGGGGAGGGAGGCGGCGGGCACCAGGTCCGTGAGGCAGTCGGGGCTGGTGCTGCCGCAGATCTCTTCTCTCTGAGATCTCGGGGGCCCAGCCTGTCTGCACAACGCAGCAGTGTTGGGGCTCAGGAATCCTGAACGGGACCCAGATCCGTCGCTGCAACTGCGTGAGCTCCATGGAATGAGGGAGGCTGGCTGGTGGGGCCGTGTTTGCTCGCCTGCAGACCGGGGACAGCGAGGGTCCTCACTTCCCGGGGGAGGACGGCGGGTAGTCCCACGGCGGCCTGGGCACCCTGGCTGCCTGGGGGTCTCGTCAGCATCCTGTGCGGAGTCCCTGCCGTCTTTACTTTAGCTTTTGTTTCCAATTTCACGAGCGTGAATCTAAAAAGAACTTGGCACTTTTATCCATAAAGTCAGTTGCGTGTTGAATCTCACAAAATGTACTTAAATAGATTTACAGTAAAGTTTCTAATAACAAAAATGACGCCAAGCCTCTGTGAAGAAAATGACGGAGCACATAAGAGAAAACACAAATAAACGTAAATCCTTGTTTCTGAGATAAGATGTCACATTCATGGATGCGGTTCGTTTTAGTGCCTCAGTCACAGCAGGGCTACGTGGTGGCAGGTGTGTTTTTTTTTTTAATTTAAAGACCTTAGTTTTTGTTTCTTTTGATTTGGGCAGTTTGTTGACTTGGGAGGTGGAGCCTGAGCTCAGCAAGGAGTGCGTGTGGAAGGGAGCCGTGGGTGGGGGCCCAGCAGCCTTGTGCCCATTTCAGAGCACGCGAACCAATCCTTAATAAACGCCCGTTTTTACAGTAACGTGTTGTGCTGTTCAGTGTTTTCCAGGATGCCTGACGATCCAGATCCGCACCATCTTGTGTATTTTCATAGTGGTCCTAATCTACTCTGTGGCCCAAGGATGTGTGGTGAGCATCTTAAGAGGCAGCAGGGTCTGGCGTGGAGGCGTGGAGTGAGGTGTGGAGGGGGATCGAGGGGGATGCCGTCTCCTGGGGAAGGGACACCCAGCCCCTTCACAGTGTGTAGATGATAGAAGCTGGGGCAGAGAGGCAGGACAGACTGGGGCAGGAGTAACAGGAGGGAGGTGGTGGCGGGATAATAGGATGGAGGTGGAATGGGGAGCACCAGGAGGGAGGTGGGGGAGGAGAACCAGGAGGGAGGTGGGATTGGGAGTAACAGGGGGAGGTGGGATGGGGAGTACCAGGAGGGAGGTGGGGGAGGAGAACCAGGAGGGAGGTGGGATTGGGAGTAACAGGGGGGAGGTGGGATGGGGAGTACCGGGAGGGAGGTGGGGGAGGAGAACCAGGAGGGAGGTGGGATTGGGAGTAACAGGGGGAGGTGGGATGGGGAGTACCAGGAGGGAGGTGGGGGAGGAGAACCAGGAGGGAGGTGGGATTGGGAGTAACAGGGGGGAGGTGGGATGGGGAGTACCGGGAGGGAGGTGGGGGAGGAGAACCAGGAGGGAGGTGGGATTGGGAGTAACAGGGGGAGGTGGGATGGGGAGTACCAGGAGGGAGGTGGGGGAGGAGAACCAGGAGGGAGGTGGGATTGGGAGTAACAGGGGGGAGGTGGGATGGGGAGTACTGGGAGGGAGGTGGGATGGGGAGTACCAGGGGGGAGGTAGGGGAGGAGTAACAGGAGGGAGGCAGGGCTGCAGTAACAATAGGAGAGGGGCAGGAGCACCCAGTGGGGGCTGGCGGTCTGGGGAGGATGGCAGGGGTCTCCATCCCCCTGGCCCTGCCCACCCTGCTGTGAGGAGTCTGGAAGGCAGAGCAGGAGGGAGGGTCCAAGGCCTTCTGGTGGCACCTGGGGGGCGCGGGTCCGCAGCCAGAGGCTGTAGTGGGCTGGAGGTGGAGGGTGGGCTGGTCCTGAGTGGGCGTCTCTCTCCCCTCTGTCCCCTCCAGGTGGGCTGCCTGCCCTGGGCCTGGAGCTCCAGCCCCAACGGGTCCCTGGTGGTCCTGAGGCCTGGCGGCCGGAACGCAGTGCTGCCCGCCGCCCCCTGCGAGTCGGCGCCCCACGCCCTGCTCTGCGGCCTCGTGGGCACCCTGCCTCTGGCCATCTTCCTGCGGGTGTCCTCCCTGCCCAAAATGATCCTGCTCTTCGTGCTCACGACGTCCTACATCCTGGTCCTGGAGCTCAGCGGGTACACCAGGGCCTCGGGGTAGGTGCGCTCCCCCCACTGGGATACACCTGGCTGGTGTTGCGTGCGCCCGCTCAGGCGCTGCCTGTTCCTGTTTGCGCGTCAGGAAGCACACTGGTTCTGTGGCTTCTCCACGTGTCCATTTAGGGCCCGGTTCCGGCCAGGCCCTGGGTTTCCCGGCGAGACTGGCTTTAGCCCGGGTCTGTGGCATGTGCTGCTGAGTATGGCGTCCAGGGGCAGGTGGGGCCGGGTCTGGGGTTCCCCGTGCTGACGAGGTTTCCTTCCTCAACCCGCACAGGGGCGGCGCGGTCTCCGGGCGCAGCTTCGAGCCGATCATGGCCATCCTGCTGTTCTCGTGCACGCTGGCCCTGCACGCCCGGCAGGTGGACATCAAGCTGCGGCTGGACTACCTGTGGGCGGCACAGGCAAGATGCGCTCTCTCTGCTCCATGGAGGGGGGCGTGTGGCAAAGGGGCCCCTCGGGAGGGGAGTCAGGGGCTCCTATCTGGACACCAGCTGGCGTGCGGATGGAGCACGCAGTGCTGGGGCCGAGGAGTAGGACGGGGGCCAGGGGAAGGCAGCGCTGGGGAGCAGGCGACTGCCTCGTGAGCCCTGCCTGACGGGTGCCAGAGTTTGGCGGTGTTTCGAGCAGTGAGTTCCCTGTCCCAAAGGCATTCTAGCTCTGGGGCGTGGTGCAGAGTGGCTCAGCCTTCCCCGGGCTGCATGTGACAGCGGGTCTTCGCAGGGTCATGGCAGACTCCAGAAAACACCGACTCCTGCACCGTGCACCCCAGATTTAGTAGGTCTGCAGGTGGGGGAGGGCAGGACTCTCCATTATTACCAAGCACACTGGCAAATTCTGGCACAAGAGGCCTGAAGGGGGCTGAGGAGTGCAGATGTGGGAGCTGTCCCTGGGCCTCAGCCCCAGGGAGGGAGGGGACGACCACCAAAGGCTTGCACTGTGCACCTGCCGAGCGACCAGCACACAGGTGCACTTCTGGGCCCAGCCCAGGATGCGGGGCTGGTGTCTCTGGGACCCCCTTGTCACCTGCTGTGTCCTCAGCCTTTGGGCGGGGAGGCCATCTGGCTTTCTGGGCCAAGTTCAAACTCCGTCTGTGCACCGTGCAAACTTCTTGACCCTGGGCAGGTTGCTTCCGCTCGGCTTCCCCATCTAAACTTGGGGAGGAGGCGTGCCATAGAATGGAGACCCACAAGTGTTAGCTCTCAAGAGTCTTCTTATTCTGACGTATTAAGAAGCAGCTCTTTAGTGTCCAGGGCATTTAATAGTGTTTGTTCTCATAGCAGCCTTGCCCAGGGTGGGGCCTGCAGGTGGGGAACGGGGCACAGATGTGAGGGGCCCAGGTGGCGGGGACACGGCTGAACCGGGATGACCAGGGGTCCGAGTGGTGTCCGGGGCAGGTGGGAGCGTCCTCGTCCCAGGAGCCCCGTGGGCAGCCAGGGGCCCCGCTGGGGTCCAGGGCGCAGGGATAGCTGCGGTCCGACCCCGGACAGGTGAAACCCAGAGGATTGGGGGGGTAAGGGCGCCCACGCTGAAGAAGGCCATCTGCGTCATTCAGTCCAGCCATTCAAGTGTTAATCCCTCCAGAGACCAGCAAAGACCCCCACAAACGATGTTCGCAGCCCTGTGGCCCGGTCCAGGTGACACGTAAAATGTTCCATCCCGGGGGGGATATGGTCACTGTAGTTTCCTACGCGGACAGGCTTGGCGGCGGGCCTGGCGCAGGGCAGGGGCTCGGTGTGGCTGCGCGGCCTTCGGACCCCGCCTTGCTCGCCTCCGGGGACGTTCCACCTGCAGTGGCCAGTCTGATACTTGCTCTCTGGTTTCGTTAGCCTGGAAAAGACAGATTCGGGCTAAGGACGTCAGGGCGGGACGCATATTCAAGATCACGAAGGATGAATCTGTTACTTTGGGTAAACAAAAGAGGGAAGACGCATGTGTGCACACGCACGCATATTCCACGTACATACGTGTATCTGTGCGTGTGTATACGCACACAAATACGTACGCTGGGGAGAACACAACTTAATTATTCTGTTTTACCTAACAGCCGCACTGAGGTAGAATTCACGCTCCGCACAACTCGTTCCTGTAAAGGATACAGTTCAGTGGCTTTCGGTGTATTTACTGAGTTGGGCAACCGTCACCATGGGGCTAGAACATTCGCATGTCCCCAGGAAGAACCCTGTGCCCATTAGCGGTCACTCTCTACTTCGGCCACCCCAACCCTGAGCAACAGCTAGTCTCCTTTCTGTCCCCGGGGATGTGCCTGTTTCGGTCCTTCTCCACCCGGTGTGCTCAGTTTCTTCTCTGGGCAGTCCCCACCCCCGTGTGCTGGGGGGACCCCTGCTTCTGAGGGGCCTGCCGCCCAGCGCCGTCTTCCCTGCACACCTGGATTCTGGAGTCGGGGGGGCAGAGGCCCCTGAGATGCTGAGCCCCTTGGCCCCCTGTGCGTGGGGCTGGGACACGTGGGCTGGGCTGTGTGGACAGTGCCGGCCAGAGTCCCCCCGCAGACTGGGGAACACCCCTGATGCTGGCTCCGCCCCTCAAGGGACTTGGGCTGCCACTGTCGTCCCGCATGACAGCCTGACCACAGCCCAGGTGAGCTCAGGGGCGCTGAAGACCCTGGCAGGTATCGGGCAACCCCGGGCTGGTGCGGTGGCTGTGGGCCACCAGATAAGACTCACGGCCTGCAGCCATGGGACACAGCCAGCCCTCAGTGACGTGCGGGAAGGGACCCAGCCGTGCTCTCCCTGCTCCTGCGGACGCTCCGCACTGACCAAACCTGCTGAAGAAGGTGGCAGGGGCCTGTTGGCAGAGCCCTCCGGGAGGTCTCGGGTCCGAGTAGAAGCCAGAGCCGATGGCTGTATACGTGGGCTCCCAGAAGGGAGGCCTGACCACGGCCGTTTGCCAAAACCTTGCCAGGTAACAGAGAACAGCCTCTTTTGTGGGCTGTGCTAAGGGACTTGGTCTTGTCTGGCTCCGGCTGGCTCTCCAGGGTGACCGGGCCAGCTGGTCCCCGGAGATGCCCACCCCGTGGTCAGCTGGCCCCTCTGGTTTCTGATCTTTGAGCTGTGAATAGCTACTCAGAGCTTGAGAAGAACAGACTCAGGGTGAGCCGGAGCGCCGGGCTGGACCCCAGACCTGGGGGTGTGCCAGTCTGGGCCCCCAGCCTGTTCACCGGACACCTGCTCCGCGGCTACCCTCACGGACGGAGGCCGAGGCGGCTTTTGCACTGCTCTTGGCATCGGCGTCCCTTTAACTGTTGGTAAGCCTGGGGGTTGATCCTGCCCTGAGGTCCTCCACCGCCAGCACCCCGTGCCATGCCCGGCCCCCACCTCCAAGTGAGCTTTCCAGAGACTTCAGTGCCAGAGAAACCCCCCCCTGCCCCGCCGTTGTTTGTAGGGTTGCCTACACACAACACACTGACATGTTTTTCCAAGGATCTGTAACGAGAAATGCCACGTCACTTTCCCGTAAACCCAGCAAAACAAGGCAATCTCTAGACTTTGCCTGTTTGCCCTCCGGGCATGTCAGCCTGTCTTGCCCACACCACGGTGTCTCACGCTATTGTGAAACGGCCAGGCCAGAGCTGGCTGGGGGTTAATTATTTACCGAGCCCGGGCTGGTCACATAAACCTGCATACTCGAGCTTGCCTCTTCATCGGTGGCCCTCACAATGCTTTTGTCCCAGAGCGGTGTTTTCCTTGGGCGCGCCAGATAACCATGACGCCAGCTGTAGTTTCGATGATAATAGAGCAGCTGATGTCTGTACCAGTGAATGCTTGACTCAGGAGGGTGATTCCCATCAGCGCTGGCGCCATATTGGTGGCGCTCCGAAGGGAGGCGGCCCAGCGTGGGCTTGCCTGTGACGTAGGAACGGTTCTGTGTGTTGTTGGATTCACTGTGCCAGAATTTGGTAAGAATATTTGCATCCCCATTCATGAATGTTGTCGTTCCGTAGTCTTGTAGGCCAGACAAGGCCTTGAGGTCAGAGTGAAGCAGGCCTCAAGTGTGTTCCTTCCTTTTCGGGTTTCCGGAAGAATTCGTAGAGTTGGTACCATTTCTTCCTCAGATGTCTGGCGATGTGAAGCCCTTGGGCTTGGATTTGTATGTATGTACTTAGAATGGGAAGGTTTTAACTAAAATCAGTTTTTCTAAAGATAAAGGGCTATCAGGTTTTCCATTTCTTTTTGAGGTATCTTTGGAAATTTGTGTCATTCCCCGAACGTTGTTCATTCTATCATCACGACATTGTTCATACCATTCTCTTCTTCCCCCTTTACCATTTATTGGATTTTTGATCAGTGTGACAAGAAGTTCATACATTTATTGATCTTCTCAAGAAACATCTTTTGGTTTTACTGATTTTTCTCTGTTATTTTTGAGTTTCCCATTTCACTGGATTCCACTCTGATCTTTCTTTTCCTCTGATGACTTTGGGTTTAATTTACTCTTATTTTCTAGTTTCTAAAGATGATTTGTATCTTCTCTGACTCAGGGTTTTTTTTAATCCATTTTCCTCCAAGTGCTGCTTTAATCCCACAAATTTTGGCATTATATGTCATTTCATTTTCCTTTGGTTTGAAGAACTTTCTGAGTTTCTTTCAAAGTTCTTCTTTGGACCAAAAGTTATGAAGAAATACATTCTTTTATTGAAGATTTCCCAGAGATCTTTCTGTTATTGACTTCTACTTAGTTATACTGTGGTCAGAGATGATGCCTCGTGTGCCTTGAATCTTTTTAAATGTCTTGAGAATTCTTGTATTGTCCATGCTCCATTCTGTCGCTGTTGGGTGGTATGTTTTTTAAATGTCCATGACGTCAAGCTGGCTGAGACCGTTCATCGGTCTCCTATGCCCTTACAGACTTTCTGCCCAGACAGTCTACCAGTTTTTGAGAGAATGGTGTTGAAATCTCCCACTATACCTGTGGACAGAATTTTGTACAGTTCTATTAGTTTTGCTTCATGTATTTTGGCGATCTATTATTAGGTGCATAATAAAGGTTTAGGATTATGTCCTCTTGGTAAGTTGAAACTCGTATCCCCCTTATCACTATGGAAAGAGCTGCTTTTCCCAGGTGATGTTTCCTGGCTCTGCAGTCTACTTTGTGTGAAATTATATAGGTAATCCAGCTCCCATTATATATTTTTTCCATCATTTTATTTTTAACCTATTGATGTCTTTTGCCTTAAAGTGGATTTCTTACAAGCAACATAAAATTGGACCTTGCCTTCTTGATTTTTTTTTTTAAAGATTTTATTTATTTATTTGACAGAGACAGAGACAGCAAGAGCAGGAACACAAGCAGGGGGAGTGGGAGAGGGAGAAGCAGGCTTCCCGCCGAGCAGGGAGCCCAATGTGGGACTCGATTCCAGGATTCTGGGATCATGACCTGAGCTGAAAGCAGCCGCTTAATGACTGAGCCACCCAGGCGCCCTGGACCTTGCCTTCTTATCCAGTTTATAAATCTCTGCCTTTTTAATTGAGCTATTCAGAACATTTACAATTAATGTGATTACTGATGCAGTTGGATTTTAATCTTTTATCTTGCTGTCTCCTATTTGTCCCAACTGCCCATCTCTTCTTTGTGTTTTTTTTTTCTCTTTTTCTGCCTGTTTTGGGTTATTTTTATTCTATTAAAATATAAAATAATCTTTATTATTCCATTAATAATTATTATTGGTTATTTATTAATGATAATTATTATTATTAATTCATTTATCTCTCTAGCTCTCTCTCTCTTCCTCTTTTTATTACCTGCAATTCTTTGTTGTATTCTTTCTTTTTTTTAGTTTTAAATAGAAACTTTAAGTTTTTATTTAAATTCCAGTTGGTTAACATATATTATAATATTACTATTTCAAGAGTACAATTTAGTGATTCATCACTTACACATAACACCCAATGTTCATCACAACAGACACCCTCCTTAACCCATCGCCCTGCTCACCTCCCCTCTAGCAACCCTTGGTTTGTTCTCTATAGTAAAGAGTCTGTTTCCTGGTTTGCTTCTCTCTCGTTTTTCCCCTGCTATGTTCATCTGTTTAATTTCTTAAATTCCACATATCAGTGAAATCATATGGTATTTGTCTTTCTCTGATGGACTTATTTCACTTAGCATAATACTTTCTAGTTCCATCCATGTCGTCATTACAAATGGCAAGATTTCATTCTTTTTGATGGCTGAGTAATATTCCAGTGTGTGTGTGTGTGTGTGTGTATCACATCTTCTTTATCCATTCATCTGTTGATGGACATCTGGGCTCTCTCCACAGTTTGGCTATTGTTGATAATGCTGCTATAAACAGGTGCATGTATCCCTTCAAATCAGTGTTTTTGTGTTCTTTGGGTAAATACCTAGTGGTGTGATTGCTGGATCATAAGGTAGTTCTATTTTAACTTTTTGAGGAATCTCCATACTGTTTTCCAGAGTGGCTGCACCAGTTTTCATTCCTACCAACAGTGCAAGAGGGTTCCTCTTTCTCTGCATCCTCACCAACACTATTCTTTCCCGCATTGTTAATTTTAGCCATTCTTACAGGTGTGAGGTGGTATCTTATTGTGGTTTTGATTTGCATTTCCCTGATAAGGAATGATGTTGAGCATCTTTTCATGTCTCTATTAGCCATCTGTATGTGTTCTTTGGAAAAATGTGTATTCATGTTTTCTGCCTATTTCTTAACTGGATTATTTGTTTTTTGGGTGTTGAGTTTGATAAGTTCTTTATAGATTTTGGATACTAGCCCTTCGTCAGATATGTCTTTTGCAAATATCTTCTCACATTCTATAGGTTGCCTTTTAGTTTTGTTGATTGTTTCCTTTGCTGTGCCGAAGCTTTTTATCTTGATGAAGTCCCAGTAGTTCATTTTTGCTTTTATTCTCTTGCCTTTGAAGACATGTCTAGCAAGAAGTTGCTGTGGCCAAGAGGTCAGAGAGGTTGCTGCCTGTGATCTCCTCTAGGATTTTGATGGATTCCTGTCTCACATTTAAGTCTTTCATCCATTTTGGATTTATCTTTGTGTATGGTGTTAGAAAGTGCTCCAATGTCATTCTTCTGCATGTGGGTTGTCCAATTTTCCCAACACCATTTGTTGAAGAGACTGTCTTTTTTCCACTGATTATTCTTTCCTGCTTTGTTGAAGATTAGTTGACCATAGAGTTGAGGGGCCGTTTCCGGGTTTGTTGAGAGTTTTTATCATGAAAGGATGCTGTATTTTCTCAAATGCTGCTTTTTCTGCATCTACTGAGAGGACCATATGGTTCTTGTCCTTTCTTTTGTTAATGTGGTGTATCATGCGGATTGATTTGCAAATATTGAATGACACTTGTAACCCAGGAATAAATCCCACTTGATCGTGGTGAATGATTCTTTTAATGTACTGTTGGATTGGATTTGCTAGGATCTTGTTGAGAATTTTTGCATCCACGTTTGTCAGGGGCATTGGCCTGTACTCCTTTTTAGTGGGGTCTTTGGTTTTGGAATCAAGGTAATGCTGGCTTCATAGAATGATTTTGGAAGTTTTCCTTCCATTTCTATTTTTTGGAACAGTTTGAGAAGAATAGGTATTAACTCTTCTTTAAATGTTTGGTAGAATTCTCCTGAGAAGTCATCTGGCCATGGACTTTTGTTTGTTGGGAGATTTTTGATTACTGATTCCATTTCTTTGCTGGTTATCGGTCTGCTCAAGTTTTCTATTTCTTCCTGTTTCAGTTTTGGTAGGTTATATGTTTCTAAGAATTTATCCATTTCTTCCAGGTTGCCCAGTTTATTGGCATATAATTTTTCATAATATTCTCTTATAATTGTTTGTATTTCTGTGGTGTTGATTGTTATTTATCCTCTCTGATTTGTGATTTTTGTTTATTTGGGTCCTTTCTCTTTTCTTTTTGATAAGTCTGGCTAGGGGTTTATCGATTTTATTAATTCTTTCAAAGAACCAGCTCCTGGTTTCATTGATCTGTTCTACTATTTTTTTGTTTGTTTGTTTGTTTGTTTCTATATCATTTATTTCTGTTCTGATCTTTATTATTTCCCGTCTATTGCTGGTGTTAGGTTTTATTTGCTCTTCCTTTTCTAGCTCCTTTACATATAAGGTTAGGTTGCATATTTAAGATTTTTCTTACTTCTTGAGGTAGGCCTATATTGCAATATACTTCCCTCCTAGGACTACCTTTGCTGCATCCCAAAGGTTTTGGGCCGTTGTGTTTTCTTTTCATTTGTTTCCATGTATTTTTTATTTATTCTTTAATTTCCTGGTTCACCCATTCATTATTTTTTTTTAAAGATTTTATTTATTTATTTGAGAGAGAGCGAGCGCATGTGCAAGTACAAGCCTCGGGGGAGGGACAGAGGGAGAGGGAGAGGCAGACTCCCTGCTGAGCAGGGAGCCTGATGCAGGGCTTGATCCTAGGACCCTGGGATCATGACCTGAGCTGAAAGCAGAAGCTTAACCAACTGAGCCATTCAGGCACCCACCATTCATTCTTTAGTAGGATGTTCTTCAATCTCCATGTATTTGTGGCCTTTCCAAATTTTTCTTATGGGTGACTTCAAGTTTCATAGTGTTGTGGTTGGAAAATATGCATGGTATGATCTCAATCCTTTTGTACTTGCTGTGGCCTGATTTGTGATGTGATCTATTCTGGAGAAACTCCCATGTGCACTTGAAAAGAATGTGTATTCTGCTGCTTTAGGATGGAATGTTCTGAATATATCTGTTAAGTCCATCTGGTCTATGGTGTCATTCAAAGCCATTGTTTCCTTGTTGATTTTCTGCTTAGGTAATCTGTCCATTGCTGTGAGTGAGGTGTTAAAGGTCTCTACTATTTTTGAATTCTTTTATGTTTGTTATTAATTGATTTACATATTTGGGTGCACCCAAGTTGGGAGCATAAATATTTACAATTGTAGATCTTGATGGATAGACCCCTTTATTGTGATATAGTGCCCTTCTTCATCTCTTGTTACAGTCTTTGGTTTAAAGTCTAGTTTGTCCGATACAAGTATGGATACTCTAGCTTTCTTTTGGTGTCCAGTGGTTCTCCATCCCTTCACTTTCAGTCTGCAGGTGTCTTAAGGTCCAAAATGAGTCTCTTGTAGACAGCATATCAATGGGTCTTATTTTTTGTATCCATTCTGATATCCCATGTCTTTTAATTGGAGCATTTAGTCCATTTATGTTCAGAGTAATTATTGATAGATATAAATTTAGTGCCATTGTATTACCTGTAAAGTCTTGTTTCCAGAGATTTTCTCTGTTCCTTTCTAGTCTTTGTTGTTTTTGGTCTTTCTTTCCCACTCAGAGTGCCCTTTAATATTTCTTGTCTGGCGGGTTTAGTGGTCATGAGCTCCTTTAGTTTTTGTTTGTCTGAGAAACTCTTTATTTCTCCTTCTATTCTGAATGACAGCCTTGCTGGATAGAGTGTTCTTGGCTTTAGATTTTTCCCAATGAGCACTTTGAATATATCATGCCACTGCCTTCTGGCCTGCCGAGTTTCTG
This sequence comes from Mirounga angustirostris, assembly GCF_029215605.1. NCBI lineage: Eukaryota > Metazoa > Chordata > Mammalia > Carnivora > Phocidae > Mirounga > Mirounga angustirostris. The sequence continues at coordinate 104,741,786 of NW_026991720.1, read as the reverse complement.
TGGTCAGATATGCTGTGAACCTGATTTGTCTTCCTTTGTAGGTTGGGTACTTCTTTTCTGTTGCTGCTTTTCAGATTTTTTCTTTATTTCTATATTTTGCAAATTTAACTATGATGTGTCTTCATGTTGGTCTGTTTTTGTTGATTTTGATGGGAGTTCTCGGTGCCTCCTGGATTTGCATGTCTATTTCCTTCCCCAGATTAGAGAAGTTTTCAGCTATGATTTCCTCAAATAAACCTTCTGCCCCTTTTCCCTCTCTTCTTCTGGAATTCCTATGATACGAATGTTATTATGCTTTATGGAGTCACTGAGTTTCCTGTCTACATTCGTGATCCAATATTTTTCTTTCCCTCTTTTCAGTTTCATTATTTTCCATAATTCTATCTTCTGTATCACTTATTTGTTCCTCTACTTTTTCCATCCTTGTAGTCATTACATCCAGTTGGTTTTGAAACTCAGGTATAGCATTTTTTATTTTGGTATGACTAGGTTTTAGGTCTTTTATCTCTGCAGTAAGAGGCTCCCTGGTGTCTTCTCTGCTTTTCTCAAGCCCAGCTAGTATCCTTATAATGGTTGCTTTAAATTCCGGATCAGGCATATTACTTATATCTGTTTTGATTAGACCCCTGGCCATGACCTTTCTTTGTTGTTTCCTTTGGGATGAATTCCTCTATCTTGGTATTTTGTCTAGGTATCTGGTCTTCTTCTCTGTGGTAGGAAAGCCTGGTACATCTCCTGCTCCTGAAAGTAGTGGCTTTGTGAAGAAGAGGTCATATAGTGTCCGGAGCCTGGCGCGTCCGGAAGTGTCTCTAGTGTGTGTTGCATGCACTGTGCTGTGGTGTTTTGGCCGCTCTGTCCTTCAGACCAGTCGTGTGCAGAGGCTCTCCTTGCCTGCAGTGGGCAGTGTTTGGACCTTGTCCAGTGTTGGGTGAGTTTTAACTAGGTGTGCTTTGTTCTGCTTGTTAAAAGAGATTAGATCCTGTTTCCACTAGAGCTGAAGCTTTGCAGCACTCCGTGGTCAGTAGATGTGGTGCATGCAGGGGGTTTGTGATAATCCCCTGGGGGAAGGACCACTGTTCTGGTTCTCAGGGACACTTGCCCAAGAAAAGCAGCACCTGCAGAGCACAGGGGGGCGGGGCTTGGTTTGGGCTGTCACTGTCGGCGCTGGTGCTGCTTACTGAAGTTAGTTTATGCTGAGGGGCGGAGGAAAGAAATGGCGCCCATCGGTTCTTTTGTCCCCAGAGAGAGGCAATGCCACCTCTCCCACATGTGCTCCAAGAAGGGGGAATTGTCTGTCCCTGTGTGTCCCAGGGGATCCTCAAATTGTGCCATCTGCTCTGGGGCTCTCCACCCTCCTTCCCCACAGGAGCATTGCAGTGCCCACCAGGCTCCACACTGGCCACACTGTGGACCTTAGAACTCCAGTCTTTGAACCCCGCTGGTTGTAAAATCTCACAAAAATCAGCCTCACCTGTTTTCCCAGCCAATGGCTTTGAGAAATTGTTCTCCTTGTGCGTAACCCTGTGCGCTCCTCTCTCTCACCTGTCTCTGGGACCAGGGCTTCTTTCCCTCTGCAGTACCCACATCTGTTTCTCCCCCCAAACCGTATCTCCCCATCTCCAACCTTCCATGATGTGGCCTCTTCCTCCCTTTCGCTGTGCAGTTTGTTCTGTCAGTCTTCAGATCAATTTCTTGGGTATTCAGAATGATCTGATACTTATCTAGCTGTGGTTGAGGGATGAGGTAGGCAGAGGGTCCTCCTACTATTCCACAATCTTAGCTCCTCCCCAGATGGATTATTTCAGTGGGTACTTATCACTGTCTTCAGCTGATGGTATTCTACCTTGCAACGGCATACATATTTCTCCCATCCTAGGTTTTTGGTATTGACATCATAGATTTTATTTGTACATATATTATAAACCCCAAAATATATTTTTCCATCATAAACACTTAACTATGTTTTAAAGATATCTTATGAGAAGAAATTGTATTTTTTTTTTAAAGATTTTATTTATTTGACAGAGAGAGACACAGCGAGAGAGGGAACACAAGCAGGGGGAGTGGGAGAGGGAGAAGCAGGCTTCCCGCCTAGCAGGGAGCCCGATGCGGGGCTGGATCCCAGGACCCCGGGATCATGACCTGAGCTGAAGGCAGACGCTTAATGACTGAGCCACCCAGGTGCCCCAGAAATTGTATTTTTATGTACCCACATAGCTGTGATTTCTGGTGCTTTTCGTTCTTTGGTGAAGATCCAGGTTTCCATCTGGTATCTGCCTTTTTCCTGAAGGACCATCTTTAACATTTCTTCCAGGTCTGTTGGGAATTTGTTCTTTCATCTCTTGTGTGTCTGGACAGGTTTTATTTTGCCTTCATGATCGAAAGATATGTGTGTTGAGGATAGGACTGTAGGTTGATGATCTTTTTCCCTTTCATGCATTAGGCCCCTGGAAGGGGTTCCACACCTCACTCACGCTCTGTGCATGCTCTGCTGTTCCCTCTTCTTAGTGCCTTCCATGTTTGGTGCTTTTCACTGCTGTTTTCACGTTTCACGTTTATCCTCATTTCTGCTGCAATACTTAGCCTTTTGTTAATCCCACCCGTGCATTTCCCATCTCAGATTTTGTAGTTTTCATTTTTAGAACTTTGATTTGGGTCTCTTTCATATCTCCTCTTTCTCTACTTACCATGTTTCCTCCAGCTTTTTGAATGAATCATCTAACTCAGCCCACTGACTGCACACCTGTAGATCAATATCAACTGATTTGTTTCCCTCTTCGTTTTGAGCTATACTTCCTGCTTCTCTATATCTGCTAGTTTTTAGCTAGATGTTGGGCATTGTGAATTTTAGTTTCTGGGGGCTGAGTATTCTTGTATGCCACAAATATCACTTTGATCCCTTTTTGGGGACCTAGATAAGTTCAGGTTGAGGGCCTGAATAGAACAAAAAGGCAAAGGAAGATTTCAGCCCCTCCTGCTGGACGGTTGAGCTGGGATGTTGGTCTTCTGACCTCAGTTCCCCTGGTTCTCAGGCTCTTGGGTTTGGACGGGAACCACCACTGGCTCTCCTGGGCATCCAGCTTACAGAGAGCAGAGGGTGGGACTGCTCAGCCTCCATGATCTCATGAGCCACATCCTGGTAATAAATCTCTTCTCGTGTCTGCACGTGTCCTGTTGGTTCTTCTCTGGATGACCCTAGTGCAGCATCAGCAGCTCTGTTCATGGTGAGTGTTCTGGAAATTAAGAAATGCACTTTCCTACTATTTGAAGTATGAGCTGGCAGTGCCATCTGCCTCCGGCCACATGTCACCTCCAGGGGGAGGCAGGGACGTCACTTCCCAGGCTGAGTGTGACCAGCTGTTCATTTTGAGGGAGCATGTCCTTGATTCCAGGTGCTGGGAGAGGTGTGCTGGTCTGGTTGGTTAGATAAAGAGTCTTGGCAGCACTCTGGGGGGGTCATGGTGACAGTCACTGCACATACAGCCCCCAGTCATCTGTGTCAGCAGATCCGGGACTTGTCAGGTAATGCTGTTTTGTTTTGTTCTGTTTATGGAGAGACCGTGCCCCCAGCCCGTGAGCCCTTCTCAGGTGCCACGTACCTGTCTGTAGGTGCACCCCAGGAAGTAATTTCTGAGATGTCCACTCCTACATTCTGTCCCTTAATGTCCCAGGTCAGATTCTGACGTATGAGAAGGGAAATGCCTTTTGAAACAGGTTCCACTGCAGAGGGAACAGCTTGAAAATGGGGTGTTGTTGGGGGCGCCTGGGTGGCTCAGTCATTAAGCGTCTGCCTTCAGCTCAGGTCTTGATCTCAGGGTCCTGGGATTGAGCCCCATGTCCGGCTCCCTGCTCAGTGGGGAGTCTGCTTCTCCCTGCTCGTGCTCTCTGTTGCTATCTCTGTCTCTCTCTCAAACAAATAAATAAAATCTTAAAAAAAAAAAAGAAAATGGGGGTGTTGGTCGTGTCTCTCATGTGGTGACAGGAATTGTGGATGTCACCTACACCAGCTCTTTCTCACCAATACTTAGGGTTTCTTGGTTGGTAGGAAAATCTCACGGACAGAGAATTTCAGCAGGTTTTCATCATATTTGTTAAAAATACAATAATACAACTCCTTCTGCTTAATTTGTAAGAAGATGGACATTTATCCATCACATGTAATGTAAACGTGGATGGATTAAAAAACAGAATGGTTTTTTGCTACTGATGGGCTATCAATGTCAGCGAATTCTAAGTCAGTTGAAAGACACTGAACTTAGAACCAAAGCTTTTGATCACAAAGTGATAAACCAAGATTCTTTATTTTACAACGTTGAAGTGCCTTCACTTACATTGCTTTCTTTAAAGGATCCTTAACACTAATGATATTTGGGGGAGAGCAAAACTTTTAGTGCCATTAACAAATAAAACCGCTCTCTTAAAAATATCAACTTCCTCTTTATCTTATCCTGCAAAGGACTTTCTTTTGTGTCTGTCAGGGCACATGCGTTGAAAGGTAATGAATCGCACGCGTCCTAGGAGAGGTTCCCGGCTTCCTTCTGGTATTTCCCTTTCTCCCACAGCTGCAGCCTCCCTCCTGCGGAGGCCGGCTCGTCTCCACCGGGTCTTGGAGCTCCTGGGCTCCTTCTCCCATGCCCCACCCCCCACCGCTGCCTGACTGCACGCTGGGAGGAGGAGGATGAAGCCCATCCTGTTGCCAGGCTCCTTGATAACTCATGGTCCTGTGGACTGCCCATGGTCGTTTCCCTAGCACGGCGCCCAGAGGGGGCCCAGGGCTGCTGGCCGGGCCCCTCATCCTGGCCGCGCTGTCCCCTGTGCTCCAGGCGTCCTCGTCCTCATGCTGGTGTCTGCAGCTCTGTCTCTGGGAGTTACCCCTTCCCACTTTAACTGGTGGAAATCGTACTGAATTAACAGGAACGGACAATTCCAGGCTTAGTAGGTAGCACATGCTCTCCTAACCCTCGATAAGTAAGACCCTGAAATGGAGGGTTTTCCATCCATTTTACGACGAGGAAGCTGGCCATGAAGCGGGACCGGACTGGGGAAGGGTGCCTCCAAACCGCAGCTTTGACGGGCAGGCTGCAGGCTGCCAACAGGCATCCCTGTGTCCCTGTCGTCACTGCCAGAGGCCAGTGTCCACAAGGCTGAGGCAGCCCTAGAAATGTTCCCCAAGCTGCGCCTTTCTCCAGTCGGCCTGGGTGCCAGGTTTGGGAGCTAGGGTGAGTGACCGATGGCCATCTGGTGGCTTCTGTCTCTAAGGGCTGGTGTGGCTGCCACAGGCCAGGGGGGCATTGCCGCTGGTTTCATTAGTCTGTGCAAAGGCCCTGTGGCTCAGAGGTCCTCCACCTGCCCAGCAGCATACCCTGGGAGGGCCCCCTTGGCCCACACCCCCTGCTCCAGGGAGTCTGCACTCAGCTGAGTCCTGTTGGTGCTGTATCTGTCCCCAACCCCAGGTCCCTGCAGGTCCCCCTATCTCAGTGCCCAGGACATGAATGCTGCTGGAGGTGGGGAGATTCTAGAGGAAATGGGGTTGGCTGCCTGGCTTTGGGAGTCCCGAGTGACTGACAAGGTGGCAGGTGCCCGTGAATGTTCTGGGGCACATCAGAGGCTGCCTGGGGGCCAGCGTGACCTGGTAGCAGGCTCGTGTCTCAGCTGCTCCGGTGTCTGGGTCCCAGAAGGTGGTGGGGCGTATACCCCGGAAATGGGGTGAACCCCCCACTGTCTGTCCTTTGGAAGTTCCAGCTGATCAGGGTGGGGAATTCCCCAGAAATTCGTGGCTGAATTGGGATGAAGTTGGGATGCAGCGGCTCTGCCTGGGGAGGGGGCGTGGAGTGGACCCTGTGTAGACCATGGATCTGCACCCTTGCAGTCTTGTTCGGATGATTGGAAAGACCTGGGTGTTGTAGGAAAGGTGACTCATGGCACTGTGAACAGTGTGAGGCAGATGTCATTTAGAGCCACTGGGACAGGTGTGGCCCGGGCAAGTGGGGGCTTATCGCCAAGGAGCAGGTAGGGGTCAGCAGACAGAAAATCACCAAGGGGAAATGTCAGGGGTGAGGGGTCTGAGGGGTCTGACCTAACAGGCTTCCGGCTGAAGGCGGTGCAGGGCATTAGGTGTCACCTGGGAGTGAGAGGCTGACGAGCCCCGTCAGAGGTCCAGGGTGGGCGTCTGGCTGGACTCCTGGTTCTGCTGAGATCGGGTGATGCCCAGGCACTCAGACGCCCACACAGGGCCTGGCTGGGAGGCGTCAGGGGTCCTGGTCGGCCTGGTCTGGGAGAGTCTGCCACAGGGGATGCTGAGCGAGGGGAAGAAGCCGAGTGGGTAACGGAGGGTCTGCTCCCAGGCAGAGGAGGAGAGGGACGACATGGAGAGGGTGAAGCTGGACAACAAGAGGATTCTCTTCAACCTCCTGCCGGCCCACGTTGCTCAGCACTTCCTCATGTCCAACCCCCGGAACATGGTGAGTGCGCAGTACCTGCCTCCCGCTTCGCCAAGCCGGGCTGCTCTGGCGGGGCTCACAGGTCTGCGGCTGGAGGTCCCACCCAGAGGGGCCCTCCCGTCACGTCTCTGCTTGAAATTGCAAAGCATGGCTGTTTCTGAGCCCTGGCCGCACCGAGGCTTGAGTGGGGCTCCCTCTGCCCAACCCTGGGCAGCAGGAGGCTCCAGGGGCGAGGAAGTCCCCACTCTTGGTCCCGGGAGAGAGCAGAGCATCTGTCACCCTGCATGGGGGGAGAATGGGCTTCAGAAAACCCATGTTCAGGGCAGCCGGGTGGGTCCGAGCTTCCTAATCGCGGCGGCCACAGAGCAGGGCTCACACATGCCGACTCAGAAATAAAGAGGCCTGGTTAGCATTTTAGATCCTAAAGGCACGGGGCCCACGGCTCGGCCTGACCGGCTTTGACCGGAAGCTTCCAGGGCTTTGGGTCCATGGGGCTGGGTCCCGGGGCAGCTCAGAGCCCGTGCATCCTTGCCCGCCGCCCTCCTCCCCTGCCCACACCTGCTGTCCCCAGGGCAGCTCAGAGCCCGTGCATCCTTGCCCGCCGCCCTCCTCCCCTGCCCACACCTGCTGTCCCCAGGGCAGCTCAGAGCCCGTGCATCCTTGCCCGCCACCCTCCTCCCCTGCCCGCACCTGCTGTCCCCTTGCCTGCCACCCTCCTCCCCTGCCCGCACCTGCTGTCCCTGGGGCAGCTCAGAGCCCGTGCATCCTTGCCTGCCGCCCTCCTCCCCTGCCCGCACCTGCTGTCCCCTTGCCTGCCACCCTCCTCCCCTGCCCGCACCTGCTGTCCCTGGGGCAGCTCAGAGCCCGTGCATCCTTGCCTGCCGCCCTCCTCCCCTGCCCACACCTGCTGTCCCCGGGGCAGCTCAGAGCCCGTGCATCCTTGCCTGCCGCCCTCCTCCCCTGCCCGCACCTGCTGTCCCCGGGGCAGCTCAGAGCCCGTGCATCCTTGCCTGCCGCCCTCCTCCCCTGCCCGCACCTGCTGTCCCCTTGCCTGCCACCCTCCTCCCCTGCCCGCACCTGCTGTCCCCGGGACAGCTCAGAGCCCGTGCATCCTTGCCTGCCGCCCTCCTCCCCTGCCCGCACCTGCTGTCCCCGGGGCAGCTCAGAGCCCGTGCATCCTTGCCTGCCGCCCTCCTCCCCTGCCCGCACCTGCTGTCCCCTTGCCTGCCACCCTCCTCCCCTGCCCGCACCTGCTGTCCCCGGGGCAGCTCAGAGCCCGTGCATCCTTGCCTGCTGCCCTCCTCCCCTGCCCGCACCTGCTGTCCCCTTGCCTGCCACCCTCCTCCCCTGCCCACACCTGCTGTCCCTGGGGCAGCTCAGAGCCCGTGCATCCTTGCCTGCCGCCCTCCTCCCCTGCCCACACCTGCTGTCCCCTTGCCTGCCGCCCTCCTCCCCTGCCCGCACCTGCTGTCCCTGGGGCAGCTCAGAGCCCGTGCATCCTTGCCTGCCGCCCTCCATGGGGCTGGGTCCCGGGGCAGCTCAGAGCCCGCCGCCCTCCTCCCCTGCCCGCACCTGCTGTCCCCAGCGCTGCGGCTGACCTCGCCTTTGCCCCCAGGACCTGTACTACCAGTCCTACTCGCAGGTGGGTGTCATGTTCGCCTCCATCCCCAACTTTGACGACTTCTACATCGAGCTGGATGGCAACAACATGGGGGTGGAGTGCTTGCGCCTCCTGAACGAGATCATCGCTGACTTTGACGAGGTGAGGGCCGCCCCTGAATGGTGCCCCACAACGTGGCGCATCCCCCCGCACACGGAACTGGGAGGAAGCCCGCACATTCTGTCCCCTGGGGGGGTCCAAAATGACCCCGACCGTGGAGGAGGGGCCTTTGCCGCCCGCAGGCTCTGAGTTCTGGCGGCGGGTGCTGACACCTGACCCCTGCCTAGTACAGGCTGGCTTGGCTGGCGGCCTCACCTCCAGGACGGGTGGGCAGGAACCTGGGGTCTGCACTAGCCCTGCTCCCTGCCCCGGGGCATCTCCTCCAGGGTAAGCCTGAGGTTGCTGCTGCAGGACAGGGTGCTCTGCATGGTCCCTCCTGGGCTCCTCTTCCCCACGCCCTTGCTGGCACCCCTCAGCTCGGCCCAGACCTTGTCTAGTGCCCACAACAGAAGAGATCCACTGCTTCCCAGAACAGGCTTGTCCGCCCTGGGGTGGCTCCCACGGTGGCTTCTCTCGGATGTTAGGTAACGTTTAACTGTTTTGTGTTTTAAACAAAGCTCATGGACAAAGACTTTTACAAGGACCTGGAGAAGATCAAGACCATCGGGAGCACCTACATGGCTGCGGTGGGGCTGGCGCCCACAACCGGGACCAAGGTGAGTACTGTCCGGGGTTTTGCTGCTCAGGGACTGGGTCTCAGCTCTGCCCCAAACATCTCTGGGACTCTGGGCAGGTTCCCTGCTCTGAGCCCCAGTCTGCCCTAGCATTGGGTCAGGGCAGGGGCCTTTGGGCTGTCCATTCAGTGGCCAGCTCTCTCCAAACAGTCTCCCATGGAAAGTCAGCACCGAGGCCAGTCTCGGGGGCTTCCTCCGGCCCTGCCCTGCCCCACTGACCTTCCCCCACCAGCCCTGCCTCTTCCTCACTGGCCCTGCCCCCTTCCTGCCAGCTGCACCCCAGTCCTACCAGCCCAGCACCATGGAGTATTCCCCTTTCCCAATGCAGAATTGTGAATAAAGTCCTCAGGTTAGCCCTAAAAAAAAAGGCAGGGAAAGAACGGAAGATGTAAAAAAAGAAAATGCAATGAATGGAAAACAGTTATAAATATGGGAGATACTAATTCAACTATTTCAGTAATCACTTTAAATGTGAGTGTAAATATGCCAATTAGAGGAGACTGACAGAGTGGCCAAAAACACAAGACCCAACTAGGTTTGCCACAAGAAACACACTTAAAATATAAAGACAGAGATACCTTAAAAATAAAGGATGTAGAAGGAGGTACCATTCTAGCACTAATGAAACAAACTTTAGGTAGCAATCTTAAGACAAAGCAAACTTCAGATCAAGGAAAATTATCAGACAGATAAAAAGGGAGACTGCAAAATGATAAAGGAGTTAATCCTCCAGGAAGACATAAGAGTCTTTAACATGTATGCACCTAATAACAGTGGGTCAGAATATGCAAAGCAAAGCACAGATGGAACCGTGAGGAGGAATAGATGAACCCACTGTTACAGTTGGAGACTGCAACACCCTTCTCAGTAATTGGCAGATCCAGTGGGTTGTGCATCTGCAAAGATGGTTGAAGTGAACAACATCATCAGGCACCTGGATAAAATTGACACCTACAGACAACTTCATGCAACAACAGCAGAACACACATTCTTCTCAAGCTCATGTGGAACATTTACCAAGATGGAGCACATTTTGGGCTGCAAAACACACCTTAAGAAGTTTTTTTTTTTTTTAAAGATTTTATTTATTGAGGGAGAGAACACAAGTAGGCAGAGTGGCAGGCAGAGAGAGAGGGAGAAGCAGACCCCCCGCTGAGCAGGGAGCCCGATGTGGGGCTCGATCCCAGGACCCTGGGATCATGACCTGAGCCGAAGGCAGACGCTTCACCGACTGAGCCACCCAGGTGCCCCCAAAACACACCTTAAGAAGTTTAAAACCACTGAAATCATATAAAGTGTGTTCTCACACCAGAATGGAATTAAACTAGAAATTGATCGATGGGGAGATAATTGGAAAATTCCAAAATATTTGGAGATTAAGTAACACTTACCTAATGACACGAGTCAAAGAAGAAATCTCAGGAGAATTTTAAAAGTGTTTTGAATGAAATAAAAATGAAAATACAATTTATCAAGGTCTGTGGAATGCAGCAAAAGCAGCCCTTAGAGGGAAATTTATATCACTGAAGTCCTCTATTAGAAAAGAAGAGCAATCCAAAATCAATCCTCTATGCTCCCACTTTAGGAAACCACAGAAAGAACAATATAAACCTCTGGTAAGCATAGGGAGAAAAAAAATCAGAGCACAAATCAATGAAATTGAAAACAAGCACAAAAGAAAATCAATAATGGGGCGCCTGGGTGCCTCAGTCGGTTAAGCATCCAACTCCTGATTTCGGCTCAGGTCATGATCTCAGGGTTGTGAGATGGAGCCCCGCGTTGGGCTCTGTGCTCAGTGTGGAGTCTGCTTGAGATTCTCTCCCTCTCTCTCTCTCCTCCTGCCCCTCCCCTTGCTCATGCTATAAATAAATAAGTAAATAAATAAATAAAATCTTTAAAAAAAAAAGAAAATCAGTAAAACTCAAATCTGGCTGTTTGAAAAATCAATAAAGTTGATAACCTCTATCCAGGCTAACTGAGAAAAAGAGAAAACACAAGTTACTAATATTAGAAATGGAAGTCAGCCCACTTGTACTGAACCAAAGGGTGAAAAGGTATGTTGTGAACAACTCCGTGCCCACAAATGTGATCATTTCAATCAAATGGACCAATGCCCTGAAAGCCACAATCTACCAAAACTCAAACAAGGGGAAATAAAAAATCTTACCAGGCCCATATCTATTAAAGAAATTGAGTCAGTAGTTAGTAACCTTCCAAAACAGGAGTGGGCCCAGATGGGTTCACTGAACATTTAAGGAAGAAATTATACCAATTCTCTAAAATCTCTTCCAGAACGTAGAAGTTTCTAACTCATTTCTTTCTAACTCATTCTATGAGTCCGTAGAGTACCACATAATAATATGAAATAATATGAAAACCAGATAAAGAAACTACAAGAAAGGAAAATCACAAGCCTGTATTCGTCATGAGTAGAGATGAGTAAGTCTTCAACAAATATCAGCAGGTTGAAGCCAACACTGTATGAAAAGAACAATAGACCACAAAGAAGTTGGAATTAGATACGAAGATATCAAGAAAAATATAGCTTTTTCCTCTAAATGGTTAAAGATCTACTAGTAGTATCCTACAGATTTGTTGTATACTAACTTTTTAAAAATTTACCATGAATTAACATTTTCTCCTCTAACACCTCTTAAATCGGTGTACTTTCATAGTTCAGAGAAAGCTGTTTTGTAGTTTTTTTTTTTTTTTAAGATTTTATTTATTTATTTGACAGAGAGAGACACAGCGAGAGAGGGAACACAAGCAGGGGGAGTGGGAGAGGGAGAAGCAGACTTCCCACGGAGCAGGGAGCCTGATGCGGGGCTCGATCCCAGGACCTGGAATCATGACCTGAGCCGAAGGCAGATGCTTAACGACTGAGCCACCCAGGCGCCCCTGTTTTGTAATTTTTTAAACTCTTTGTAAAGGCTCTCTTGAGGCCTAGTATGGGGTAATTTTACATATGTGTTTTTTGAAAACTTTAATATAAAATAAACTCATTTTATTAGTGGAAAAAAAAAGATATCAAGGCTGGGGCACCTGGGTGGCTCAGTTGGTTAAGCGACTGCCTTCGGCTCAGGTCATGATCCTGGAGTCCCGGGATCGAGTCCCACATCGGGCTCCCTGCTCAGCGGGAAGTCTGCTTCTCCCTCTCCCGCTCCCCCCTCTTGTGCTCTTTCTCTCTCTCACTCTCTCTCTCTCAAATAAATAAATAAAATCTTTAAAAATAAATAAAATTAAAAAAGATACCAAGGCTGGTGCAACATTTCGAAGTGAGTTCATGAAATTTACTATATCAACAGGATAAAGAAGAGAAATCATATATGATCATGTCAGTTAATTGATGCAGAACAATCATTTGACAACATCCAGCACCCATTCCTGCTTTTAAAAAAACACAACTGTGAGCAAACTCTACAAATAGAAACTTTGTCAACTAGGTAAAGAACATCTATAAAAATCCGGTAGTTTTCCATCATACTTGATGAGAAACAAAGCCTCCCCCTCAGATCAGGAGTGTGGCAAGAATGCCCCTTGTCATCACTCCTGTTTGACATTCGTACTGGAAGTCTTAGTGCAGTAAGACAAGAAAACGAAATAAAGGTACACAGACTGGGGAGGAAGAAATAAAACTGTCCCTGTTCACAGATGACATGATTATGTAGAAAATAAAAAAGAATCCACAAAATGTCTATAATAAGCAACCATAGGAAGGTTGCAGGAAGCAAGATTACCAAGTAAGTCATTTCCCTACACACCAGCAATAAGCAAGTGGAATTTGAAATTAAAAACACAATGCCATTTATAGTACCACCCCCCAAATTAAATACTAGGTACACGTTTAACAAAATAACTACAACAGTGTCTCTGTGAGGAAAACTAAAACTTTGATACAAGAAGTCAAAGAAGATCTAAGTAAGTGGAAAGGTAAGGTTCCTCTGAGCACAGGAAGACTCATGGTCGAGAGGTCAGTTGTCGCCAATTGATCTTAAAGATTTACACAATCCCACTCAAACCCGACAGTTTATTTTGTGGTGTTGACCAACTGATCCTAAGTTTACATGGAGGCAAAAGACCCAGCATAAGTTAACACAGTACAGTAGAAACAGAACGGAGTTGGAGGCTGGCATGACTGGCTTCAAGGTCAACTAGATAGGGTGAGGTTGGGGAGGAACAGACGGCTAGATCAGTGGAACGGAATAGAGAGCCAGACATAGACCCTTATCAGTAGAGTCAACAGATCTTTGACGAAAGAGCAAATGGAGCAAAGGTAGCCGACAACACACAGTGCTGAGACACCTGGACATCCGTCTATATTTAGCAGAATGTTAACACAAAATGTGTTAACTTATAATGGATCATAGACCTCGATGTAAAAGGCAGACGTATTAAACATCTAGAAGATAGCGTAAGAGAAGATCTAGGTGCCCTTGGGTTTGGTGATGAGTTTTTAGATGCAACACCAAAAGCACGATCCACAGAAGAAAACATCGTTATGTTGGATGTAATTAAGAATCTAAAATTCTGTGTGGGAGATACTATAATGAAAAGACAATCCACAGGCTGAGGGAAACATCTTTGTAAACCACTATCTGATAAAGGACTTGGATCTAAAATATACAAAGAACTCCTGGGGCACCTGGGTGGCTCAGTCGGTTAGGTGTCCGACTCTTGAGCTCAGCTCAGGTTTTGATCTGAGGGTTGCGAGTTCAAGCCCCACTTTGGGCTCCACATGGGCGTGGAACCAACTTTAAAAAATAAAATAAAAACAAAATATACAAAGAACCCTTAAAACTGAACAATAAGAAAACAGACAATCTGATGAAAAAGTGGGCAAAAGATCTGAACAGACCTCTCGCTGAAGAAGGTACACATGAGACGTAAGTGTAGGGAGAAGCTTCGTATTACGTGTTCTGGGGAAATGTAAATTAAGACAACGAGACACCACTACACCCTGATCAGAACGGCCAACATCCAGAACCTGGAGGACGCCCAGCGCTGGCGAGGATGTGGAGCGGCAGGAACGCCCACCCATTGCTGGTGGGGATGCAGAGTGGTGCAGGCTCTCTGGAAGACAGTCTGGCCATTCCTTACAAAACAAAACATACTCTTACCCTACGATCCAGCTGTCACGCTCCTTGGCATTTACCCAAGGGGGCAGACAACTTTTTTTTTTTAAGATTTTATTTATTTAGGGGCGCCTGGGTGGCTCAGTCGTTTAGTGTCTGCTTTCGGTTCACGTCATGATTCCAGGGTCCTGGGATCGAGCCCCGCATCGGGCTCCCTGCTCGGCGGGAAGCCTGCTTCTCCCTCTCCCACTCCCCCTGCTCGTGTTCCCTCTCTCGCTGTCTCTCTCTGTCAAATAAATAAATAAAATCTAAAAAAAAAAAAAAAGATTTTATTCATTTATTTGAGAGAGAGAGAGAGAGAGCACAGAGGGAGAGTGAGAGGGAGAAGCAGACTCCCCACTGAGCAGGGAGCCCGATGCAGGCCTCGATCCCAGGACCCTGGGATCATGACCTGAACCGAAGGCAGACACTAAACGACTGAGCCACCCAGGCGCCCCAGGAGCGGACAACTTACGTCCACAAAATATCTGACATGGATGTTTATGGCAGCTTTATTCATAATTGCCAAAGCTTGCAAGCAACCATGATGTCCTTCATTGGGTGAACGGATAACGCAGTGTGGTCCATCCAGACAAGGAGATGTTATTCAGCGCTAAAAAGGAATGAGCGATGACGCCATGGCAAGATGTGGAGGAAACATGAATGCAAATTACTGAGGCAAGAAGCCAGTCTGAAGAGGCTGATGCTGTAGGATTCCAATTATGGAACCTTCTGGAAGAGGCACGACTGTGGAGATGATAGAAGGATCAGGGATTGCCCAGGGGCTGGGGGGGGGGGGTTGAACACAGGGGTGTGCAGGGGTGCAGTGAGGCTGCTCGGTGTTCTACTACAATTGTGGGCGCACCAAGTTCTGCATTCGTGGAAACCCACAGGACGTACACACATACAGGGAAGCCTAGTGTAAACTGCGCACTGCGGTTAACCATCGTGCGTCACTGTGAGCGCTTCAGTGGTAAGGGAGGTCCCACCCGGAGGTGACCAGGAGGGGACCCGTGGGAGGGAGGGCAGCCGACGGGACTCTAACCAAGAGAAGGAAATTGCCCGACGTCCTTGTTTGGCACGAGAGAGGCCGTGAGAGCCGCACAAAGCAGGGGGGGCCACGGGCTCTGTGTGGGGACACTGGCCTGCTTCCCTGTGCACCGAGGCTGCCCCCGCCCCTGCCGCAGGGGGTCCAGCTGTCGAGGGGCTGGCGCCAAGCCTGCAGGCGGTGGGCGCACTTGTGCCTGTGGGCTCTGGTCCCTGATCCCGCGGGTATGGCAGGGCCCTCCTGAGCGTCCCCGGCCCCCAGCCTTGCCCTTGCACCCCCAAACGTGGTAACCCCCGTCTGCTCGTGCGCAGGCAAAGAAGTGCATCTCCTCGCACCTCAGCACGCTGGCGGACTTCGCCATCGACATGTTCGACGTCCTGGATGAAATCAACTACCAGTCTTACAACGACTTTGTGCTCCGCGTCGGTATGTGGCTCCCGGCGGTGGCCACCGAGGCCAGCACGCTGCGCCCACCCGACCCGGGTCTCAGGGAGGGGGCGGGGCCTCCCAGGAAGGGGCGGGCCTCCCGGATAGGGCGGGGCCTCCCGGATGGGGGTGGGGCCTCCCAGGAAGGAGGGCGGGGCCTCCCGGATAGGGGTGGGGCCTCCCTGGAAGGAGGGCGGGGCCTCCCGGATAGGGGGTGGGTCCTCCCTAGAAGGGGCGGGACCTCCTAGGAAGGAGGGCGGGGCCTCCCGGATAGGGGGTAGGGCCTCCCAGGAAGGAGGGCGGGGCCTCCCAGATAGGGGTGGGGCCTCCCAGGAAGGAGGGCGGGGCCTCCCAGATAGGGGGTGGGGCCTCCCAAGAAGGGGCGGGGCCTCCCAGGAAGGAGGGCGGGGCCTCCCAGGAGGGGGCGAGGCCTCCTGGATAGGGGGTGGGGCCTCCCAGGAAGGAGGGCGGGGCCTCACAGAGGGGGTGGGGCCTCCCAGGAAGGGGCAGGGCATCTCGGATAGGGGGTGGGGTCTCCCAGGAAGGGGCGGGACCTCCCAGGAAGGAGGGCGGGGCCTCCCAGGAAGGGGCGGGGCCTCCCGGATAGGCTTGGGGCCTCCCAAGAAGGGGCGGGACCTCCCAGATAGGAGTGGGGCCTCCCAGGAAGGAGGGCGGGGCTTCCCAGGAAGGGCGGGGCCTCCCGGATGGGGGTGGGGCCTCCCAAGAAGGGGCGGGGCCTCCCAGGAAGGAGGGCGGGGCCTCCCAAGAAGGGGCGGGGCCTCCCAGATAGGGGTGAGGCCTCCCAGGAAGGGGCGGGGCCTCCCGGATGGGGGCGGGGCCTCCCAAGAAGGGGCGGGACCTCCCAGGAAGGAGGGCGGGGCCTCCCGGATAGGGGGCAGGGCCTCCAAGATAGGGGTAGGGCCTCCCAAGAAGGGGCGGGGCCTCACAGGAAGGAAGGCGGGGCCTCCCGGATAGGGAGGGGCCTCCCAGGGGCGGGCCTGGGAACGCAGGGACTCTACCTCTGAAAGTTGGCAACTGGGACCGAGGACCCAAAGGGGCGCTGCCCAGCTCTCGAAACACCTCTAAGTCCACATGCAGCTGGAGGAAAGTGCCCCCAAAGTGGTGGTTCTAGCCGGGATGGCATGAGGACGGTAACAGCGGGGCCCGCCAGAGCGGGGGGGTGTTCTCCCCAGCACAGCTCTGCCTGAGGCCGGGTGCCTGCCAGGTCCGCATGCCCACGTTCCGGCTTTGTCCTCAGCTGGAGCTCCACCATCCGTGTAGTGATGTTCCAGGAAACAGACACTGTTCCCGCCCCCCTGGGGGACCTGGCGGGGTGAGAGCCCAGGCCCTTCTACCCAGCAGGCAGGCTCTGTCTGGTCCGTGCCCCAGCAGGCATGGGGGAGCGGCCCCTCAGGCCCCTGTCTGGTCCCCGGCTCCACCCCAGGGCCATCCCGCTGCCAGGCCTGAGGCACTGACGAGGCTGGTGGCCGAGACGTCATTAGCACCCCTGCCTAACTCAGAAAGTCTGTGCACGGGTGCAGAACGGGGACACAATGGGGGCATGTGACGTGGCGTCATCAGGAAGCCCCATTGGGGGATGGCTACAGGGGTGATTGGCACTCTTCGGGCAAGTCGGCCCCGGAGCCACGTAAAGAGAAGGGGACCTCTGCTCCCCTCTTCAGAACATCCCGAAAGGCTGAGCAGTTCTGGGCCCCACAGCTTGAATGCCCTGCAGGGTCGCAGCCAGGGGAACCATCAGGAGAGACTATCCCTCCTGGAAAGGGACTGCGGGGGGACACAGTCCTACAGCCTGAAAGGCCAGGCTTCCTAGCTGCAGGGTCGGTGCGGGGTCGCTGGCCCGGGAAACAGGACTCTCTCCATGCCCGGGGGTCCATGTATGAGCAGACACTGGGGGCCCCCTCTTCCCAACCAAGTGGTGGGTCTCTGCTTCAGGAAGGGGCCCTGTGCTAGATGCTAGATGACCCCAGGAATCCATGATCCCGAGAGGGGCAGCTCATTCCCTCGGAAGCCTTGCTGGTGCCGACGGCGCTCCATGGCTGTCTTCCAGGCATCAATGTTGGCCCCGTGGTGGCCGGGGTGATCGGGGCTCGGAGGCCGCAGTACGATATTTGGGGAAACACGGTCAACGTGGCCAGTCGGATGGACAGCACCGGCGTCCAGGGCAGAATCCAGGTCGGTTCACTAGAGATGCCCGAGGCACATCCTGCAGGTGCGAGATGGTGCAAAAGGCCGGGGGGCCAGCCCGGCCTCCCTCTTCTGGGCAGGGACACGAGGCCGCCTAGCACAGTGTGTCTGTGACCTGCAGGGCAGGACCCGAGACCAGGGGTGGTCTTGGTTTGGTTTGTCCTGTGGCTTTGGGGGTCAGCTCCCACGTGGCCATGTGTGGAGGCAGGGGCACGGTGGGTGCTGGGGTCCCAGCGGGCCCGTCCGGCATCCAGGACTCTGCCCACCTGCCCAGCTGCTGTAGATGGAGGGGCTTCCTTGGGTTTGGAAGGGCGGGTGCTGTGGGCCTGCCTGGCCGGGAGCCTGTGGGCGACCCTGACAACCTGTAGCAGCCCCCCAAAGCTCCGGGACAGAGGCTGCTCTTCCCAAGCGTGCACAGGTGTGGGCAGCTCTCGGGGCCCCCCTTCCAACCATGTGAACCCAGGTCTGCCGGGGCGCACGCTGCAGTCCCTGGGGGCCTCGGGGGAGATGGAGCCTGTCCCCCAGTGTGGCCGTGGCTGGCCTCTGGGCACCCACGGGGCTGGGGCGGAAAATGCAGGGCGCTCTGTGAGCGGCACCAGGTCCCGCGCTGGCCTCTCCCTCTGCCCTGATCCCTGACAAGGTCCCCCAAGACCCGCGTGTACCCGGGTGCAGGCTGCCAGCTCTCCTGCAGCCGTGTGTTCGGTCCCCGCCTGCCTCTGGCAGGTGCCTGCTACGCCCTTGGATTCCTCGGTTTACCCGTCAGGAGACTCTGCTCAGAGCGGAGGCGTCTGCAGTCTTTCCTTCGAATTTCTTGTATTGTCATGAAACACACACACGTTTACAATCCTCACGTGCGTGAGCGTGCGACTCAGAGGCGCTAAGTGTGTCTGCATCATCCCGCCACCATCCCACAGCCCGTCCCAGGACACCGCGCCTTCCCGGGCCGGGTCACCCCCAGGGGGGACTGGGCGAAGGCCCGTCCACTCTCCAGCTGGCCACTGTCTCACGTGAAAGTTTGAAGTTTCCACGACCAGATAGCAGCGAGCCCCTCCCCTGCTCAGCACCAGGACTGTTCCCTGTGGCCCCCGAGGGCTGTTCTCCATGACGTGGCCGCTGCTCGTGGCCTGGCCTGCCCTGGCTGCTGGGCTTCCGGCGATGTGCCTCCCAGCTCTCTGTCCCCTGGCTGCACTGCAGGGACCCCCTTCCACGGCCCCCACCCTCGTGCCTGTGTGTGGGTCCCCGCATGGAGCCAAGAGCGCAGGGCAGATCCACAGGGGTACTGTGGATGACCACAGCCCCGTGTGCCCCCGTTCTGAGCCAGGCGCCCACCTCATGGGGTCCTGGGGCTCCGACAAGCCTTGTGACCCCCCCCCAGGCGGCCACTCTGCGTGCTGGAGCAGTTCTTCGCACGCCCCCCACGGCCACCTCCCTGCGTGTCTGTGTCTGGACTCCCCGAGGCACAGAGCACTCGGCTGTCCCGTGAACGCCCCCGTCCCCCAGAGGACCTGCGACAGGGGAGCTCTATGCAGACGGGGGCCCCTTCCCCTGCATCAGGCCCGGGGTCAGCGTCTGGGGTGCGTGCCCCAGGGCAGGACTGCCGTCAGCGTGGGTAAGACGCGGTCCGTCCGTCGGGGCCCCCGGTGCTGCCTGAACCCCTTCTGCCGAAGGACTACTCCCGCCCGCGGCCCCGTACGCGCACCTCCTCCCGTGTTGAGGAGAAGCACGCCCCACCATTGCTGCTTTTACAAGTTCTTCCTCTGCTGGGCCCAAATTAGACATCTGGTTCTTTCCTGGAAGAAGTGCGCGAGGGACTCCGATGTTAGCCATCCAGCTTTGCCTGTCCTGCTTCTCCCTGTCCAGGCCTCTAGCTGGTGCCTGGGGTGCCCCGGGGCTCCCACCTGGGCCTGCTGCCACGTCTCGGTGCCCTGTCCAGCCTGCTGCGCACCCTGGGCCCTCCCCTC
The DNA here is from genome assembly GCF_029215605.1 of Mirounga angustirostris. NCBI lineage: Eukaryota > Metazoa > Chordata > Mammalia > Carnivora > Phocidae > Mirounga > Mirounga angustirostris. The sequence goes on along the minus strand of NW_026991720.1, from coordinate 104,722,201 downwards.
GGAGACCATGGCTTCCCCAGGCTTGTCCGGGGCTAGCGGGCGGCGCAACCCCCAGGCTGTCCCGGCCAGGGCCCCTCGAGTCCCCTGGCACTGTCTGATGTTGGGGACAGGTCGCGGGGGGTGGAGGAGGGAGCCCTCTGTGCGGCCCTGCCCCCGGCATCCTCCCCTGCTGACCCCGGGGACGCTCGCTTGCTTTCCTCCGCTGCAGGTGACCGAGGAGGTTCACCGGCTGCTGCGAAGGGGCACCTACCGCTTCGTGTGCCGCGGGAAGGTCAGCGTCAAGGGCAAGGGCGAGATGCTGACGTACTTCCTGGAAGGCCGGACCGATGGAAACGGCTCCCAGGCCAGGTCCCTGAACGCAGAGCGGAAAATGTGTGCTTACGGACGAGCCGGCCTCCAGACCAGACTGGCCACAGGCCCGCCCCCGGCGGCCCCCACGGCCGGCCTCCCGGTCAGAGCCGGGCTGGGGGCTCTGCAGGGCTCGGGGCTCCCCCCGGGCCCGCCAGGCCAGCACCTGAGCCCCAGAGCAGCTGGGAAGGAGGCTTAGCTGGCTGCTGGGGGCTCAGGGGCTCCAGCAGGGACCAGCCCGGCCCACAGAGCAGGGCCGGCGGCCGGCGGCTGGGCTGCAGAAGGGGTGCCGTCCAGGCGTGACCCGAAGCAGCCGGGCAGCGACGGGCCAGGGGAGCCCTGCCCGCCTGGACGCTGAGGCTTTCAGGGGACTGTGCTCGCTCGGTCCTCTCCTCGGTGGCCGAGGAGCGACTGCCGGGGTCGGTCAGCTCAGCGTCTGGCGTCGGGATCTTGTGAACATGCTCCGCGGCCGCAGGCTTCGCTGAGCCAGAGCCGTGGAGCTGTGGCCGGCAGAGCGGGAGCGTGCCCCGAGGGGGCCCACGGCAGCCCCGGCTGGAAGCCAGGCCTCCCGCGTGCGGCAGGGCCGGAAGGGCAGGCCCGGGGCCCAGGCGGGCGGTTTGGGGAGAAGCCCTGCCGCACAGAGCGGGCCCCGCTGGCTTCCTTCGGGAGCGGTTTCTGCCAAGACCCAGAGGCAGGTCTTCTGGAATTCTTGGGGCCCCGAGCCACGTCTCTGTGTCCCGACCAGCATCGTCCCTGCTCTGCCTGCCCGTCCCGCGTTGTCCCTCGGCCCCCGGATGGCCTCGGCCCTACAGACCCTGGCCTCTCTCGTCGGGGGAGGAACCGAGGTCGGGGTCGCGGGCCCCTTGCTGTCCCCGCGTCTGGGGCTCCTGCTCTTCTCACAACAGCACAAGCTTCCCGGGCGGATGAGCCTGCGCCCCGGACGTGGGATTCGGGGTGCGTGTGGGTTGCACCCGTGTGGAGAGCTCCGCAGGTGACTCTGGGGAGGTCTGGGGTCTCCCGCGCACACAGGTGCAGACCGAGGACACGCGGGATGTGCTGTTAGGGGTGCGGGGCGGCGGCTCCGGCCGCAGGAGGAAGGCAGCTGGGCACCGGCGGGCGGGGCTGGGCTCACTCTGGCTGAGCCCCCGTCGATGTCCCGGGGCTGCTCCCGTGGTGGGCTTGTGAGGCGTGGCGTCCTCTGGGGGGCTCAGCCCTGCCCGGCCGGGTTGCAGCCAGCCTGGGCAGCCGCCGGGCCGTGTGTGGACAGGCCAGCTGATGCGGGACTCTGCACGGAAGTAGGTGGGCCGACGGCCTCCCTCCTGAGAAGCAGCTCTGCGCTGAGCCACTGAGTCCTTCTCAGCCTTTAGAGACATGGCGGGATTCCATCAGGGGAAACCGAGTCATCCTGAGAGTCCTGTGAGCATGCGGCCCCCGTGGTGAGCCTGTCTGTGCCGGGCTGCAGGGCTGAGGACCTGCCCGGGGTCCTGGTGCCCGCCTGCTGGTGGCGGCCAAGCTGCCTCCGGGGCAGGGCAGGGGGCGGCAGACCGCACCGCGGCCCCGACTCCGTGCTCTGCCGCGCGGCAAAGGGACTTCACAGACGGAATTGAAGGTACGGGCCTTAAGCTGGGGCAGGATCCTGAGCTCTCTGGGTGGACCACCTGCCCCCCTCGAAGTGGACAGAGCGGCAGGGCGGCCCGGATGGCCCAAGCATGAGGTAGCTGCTTAAAGATGCGGGGACCCGACATCAACCATCGGGGAGAGGAGCTGGTCGCCCCCGCGGACACACGCCACGGATCCCGTGTCGACCCGGGCGAGCCGGGGGGCGGGTGGACGCCCGTGAACTCTCCGCAGCGCCCCCAGCCCTGCCGGGCCCGGACCTGGGGTCTGCACAACCAGGAGCTCTGGAGCCCTGCAGGCGTGGCCACCGGTCGTGGCAGCGGCGGGAGGCCGTGGGACCCGACGGTTGTGGGCCGGCCGCCGTGACCACCCACGGCGGCGCCGCGGCCCAGCTCCCAGGAGCGCACACTTCTGTCATCAGCAGTCCAGACCCTACCGCCCCGAGGGCGCGGCAGCCCCCACAGCGGCCCTCGGAGGCGGGTGCGCGATGTCTTCCTCTTTATTTGTGATGAGACCGTATGATCTTGCCTTATTTATTTTTAATCTTGTACAGCATCCACGGACAAACGTTAGCCTTTCGAGTAGGGTTCTCTCTGAATTATTTAAGATGCTCTGTAAATAGTGAACTGTTTCAGGGGACGCCTGTTCACTCCCACCAAAAATGAGAACAGCCCCCGCCCCGTGCGAACGGCACGCTTTACCCAGACGTGTGACGTCCCTAAGGCACCGCGCCCCTGCTTGGGGAAGCCCCGGCACTGGGGGGGCCCTGCGTGTCCCTCGCGTGCTGCTTATGCCCAACCTCAGTAGCGCAGAGGCAGCCCCAAACTTCCAGACGCTTCCACGGACCACCGGGCCCGGGGGGTCCGCTGCATGGGGTGTATGTGCTGCAGCGTGGAGCCCCCCGCGGACCAGGCCCCCCGAGCCTGCACGTTTGTCAGACCCCAGAGCCAACAACGCTTCAGACCCTTTCTGTCTCCAGAAGCAATAACTAACTCTCAACTGCGGTCCAAAGCCAATGGTGATTCCAGCATAAGCCATGTGCACGAGTTTGCCCGAGTTCAACCACGCTGTGGGGGGCCCGACACCCCCACGGCCCCCCAGCCCCTCCTGCAGACCCAGCTCAGGCCCCACGCGCTGCGGGGTTTGCCGTCGGTGCGCGGGACATGGGAGGGGAGGGCCTGCCTCAGCCCCGTCAGTTAAGTCGCCCTCGGGGCGAGAGCAGGTCTGTGCACGCCTGTGACCCTCCTGACCCGTCTCAGCGCGTCCACGGGGTGCCGTGAGCCTCGGGGCCAGGACGCCATCCTGCCTGGTGAGCCTGGTTGACGTGTGGGCTCTGAGCCCCACCGGACCCATCCAGCCTTCAGGGGCACCAGGCGCTGGTTCCACCTGGTGGGAATGCCGTGCTCGTCCCATCAGCACCCAGAAGTAGTATGAACCCCCTCCTTTGTCCTGCTACTCAAGAAGGAAGGGTCCTGTGGGCCTCGCGCGTGTGTGTCCCAGACAGGTGGACCGTCTCCGCTCCCGCGTATGGTCCTGTGATTCCTTGAGTCGGGGGGCCCTGCAGGCCCCTCCCGTGTGGCAGGCTCGCCCACAACACGCACACAGCCTGCGAGGCAGGTGCTCCCTCAGCGTGCGCCCGCCGCCACGTGGGAGCCGGGCACGGGGGCTGGCGGGCGCCCCGCCACGCGCCCAGCAGCCCTGGCCTGGCGGGTCACAGGGCACTGCCAGCGCTTGTAATTCTGAGGCATGTGGGCTGTTGGCTCCGTAGAAAGTCACCCCGGAAACCGACCTGACCTGAGTTTGTAGTGGCGTCAATGAAAAAAACGACAGAACTTAAAAAGCAAAAAATCAACCTTCTTAGAGGCAGTTGATGTCAAAATGTTTGGTTCGGTGAGAGGAATAAGGGGCAAGCTGAGGCCCGCTGGAAGCTGGAGGGCACAGCCATGTCCCTGCGCCCGGACATCCTGCCTCCCCAGCTGCGCTTTGCTTTGAAAGCTGCCTGGGACATGGAGCCCCAACACCCTCTGAGGGGGTGTGGGGACCACGTGAAGATGTGACCTTTCCCCTCACAGTGTCTTGGGGTTTGCATTTGCCCCCATGAATCTTAGGCTGGGGTGGGTTGAAGTCTGGTTCAGGGAGTGGATTGCTAGGGGTGGCCTGAGGACTCCCCTCCTGGAGGGCAGGGTGGGGATGGGGCCACGGCCTGAGGACCCCCCTCCTGGAGGGCAGGGTGGGGATGGGGCCATGGCCTGGGGACCCCCTTCCTGGATGGCAGGGTGGGGATGGGGCCACGGCCTGGGGACCCCCCTCCTGGACGGCAGGGTAGGGATGGGGCCACGGCCTGAGGACCCCCCTCCTGGACGGCAGGGTGGGGATGGGGCAGATGGCCAGGAAGGCTCAGTTTGGCTCAGCCTGAGGAATAAACTCCCAGCTGTGAATTTTGCCAAGATGGACTTGGGAGGTGGGGGGTTGGCGCTGAAAGGCAGGCCCCTGGGGAGTGGGGCGGGGTCCTTGATTCTATGAAAGCATTCTACTTGGCAGCCCACAGAGCACCTTGCCCATGTGTCACCCATTGGCCACTTACAGCCCCCACGGTGTCGTGAGGGATCTGGGGCTCAGAGAGGTTATTGACTTAAGCGAAGTCCCACAGCGCGAGTGGCAGGACCAGGATTTATGCCAGCCTGTCTGTCCCAAGCCCTTGGTTTTCCATCGTACTCAGTGGCTCTTCGCTGACGCCGAGTTGGGTTTGAGGGAGCCCCCTTGCTGGTCTGCACCCAGGTGCCCACTGTGGTGGGGGGACCCTGGCAGGCTGGTTCGGAGTGTTTGCCCCACAGCCCGCCCCGGGTATGCCCCGGGGAGCTCAGTCAGAACGCTGTCCTCACAGTGGACTCCCAAGGACAGTCTGAGTTAGCCTGAGAAGTCCCACCTTGTCTCGCTTTCCATCCTAAATCTGTCGTGCCCACAGCCTGTCCTGTCTGAGAAAACACAGACCCCCCTGCAGCAGGGAGGATGGTTGCCCATGTCTTTCTGCATGGTCTCTCTGGCATCAAACTGGGAGACGGAGCCCCCGAGGCACACACGCTTCCCCACGTCCACGGAGCCGGGTGGCCCCCGAGTCCCGGCCGAAGGCGCGTGAGCCCCGGGAGGCCGTCGGTCGAGTCGGCCGTCTCTGCTCCGTCTTGCCTGGTGGAATGGCCATCTGGTGCCTCACGCCACGGGAGCGGTATGGGCGGTGAACGTCCCTTCCTGCAGGTCGGGGGACGGCCAGGGCAGGTTTCCGTGAGAACGCGTGGAAGGCAAGACGGGCCCCGACTCCTTCGGCTCCGGGCAGCTCGGACGTCGTTCGGAAGCTCGGTTTGCAAACAGCTCGCATCACGTGCTGAGAGCTGATGTGTAAACAGAGAGGTGGTCCTAGACCAACGGCCAAGAGAGCTGGGTGAGTCTGGGCTCCCTGACCGCATATGGTGTGCGGGACCATCTGCAGAGCGCCGTGTCTGTGGCCTCTCGCTCCCCACGGCGCGGGCCACGGGCCCACCAGCAGCCAGAACGGTTTCTTGCCTCCCACCAGCAGCCCCAACCAGCCCCCGGGCCCCGGGCACGAAGCACGCGTCTCAGGGGACCGTTCCCCAGTTGCGGGATCCCGAGGAAGCCCGCTACCTACCACCTTTGCTCACTCCGGGGCGCCCGCGCAGCCGAGCTCCCGTCCCGGAGGGGCGCGCGCGGTCTCGCCTTCGCCCTGTACAAACTGTGGGCTCGCACGCACGTGCCCTCTGAATTGCATGCCCTGAAATCCCCACGTGTGTGAAACCCACTTTGAACTTGAAAACACGCAGCATGCGCGGAGGGACAGGCCCGCCTCGGGCCATCTGCCGGCTGGCCGCAGAGCGTCCCCGCGACACGGTGCAGCCTGGGGCCCCGGCCTGTGCGGCCAGCGCCTGCAGTCGTCACGCAGCGTCCCCCAGCCCGGACGCCCCTCGTCCCTGCCCGCCCTCCCCCCCCGGCCACACGATTGCACACCACCTTGCACAAGGAAGGTAACGTATCGATCGCGACCACCTTAGAGTAGCTTCCATTCTCACCGAAGGTAAACCCAAAGCCCACCCTTGATTTTCTTTCCTCGCCGAGAAAGGCCGGATACGCCCCTGCGCCCTCCCGTGTCCGGCTGGGTGTGGCTTTGCCGCTCGATGGCATGCAGGGGTGGGTGGGCACGGGGACATGCTCTCTACCCACGGAGCTCGCTCGAGAATGGTTCTGCAGACACGGAACCAGGTGACGGGGTCAGAGTGACGGCAGCTCACGGTCACCAGGTAGCTTCTCTCGATAGATTTGTATAATCAATACGGGTCTATTTTTACGTCAGCCCCACACTGTACCTTCCAGTCTTTTCCAAGATTGTTCGACTGAGACAAGTCACTGAATAATTGGTCCTATTTTTATTAACAAACCAGTGAACGGACTGAAATGTTAACGTGAATGTACATTTCTTAATTGCGACTTTTCTACTGAGTGTTTGCACTATACTTTCTGGAATCTTATTTAACAAAAATAAAGGAAAAGATTGCTTGACTAAAAACCCGGTGGCCGTTTTACTCGCGAACCGCGGGGTTTTGTGGCTTGTGGGAAGACGCGCCTCCCTGCAGGGGGACGGTGGTGTCCTCTAGTGTCGGCGGCCCGTCCTCTGGGCCGGACTCGGCTCCTCCTCTGGCCGCGGGGCGGGGGGGTGTGGGGGCTCGGCTTCTGCTCCCAACCGGAGACTCCGGGGAGGACGATGTGTACCTCCTGTGGTTCTCAGACTGCTCTCGGACTAACCGGTCAGGGACTGTTGTTGAAGGCAGACCAAGGGTGGACAGCAGGGGTGGGGGTGCGCCACCAGCAGGCTGAGCCAGGATGTTCCCTAAAACCGGCCTCTGCAGCCCAAGGTCAGGCCAAAGTCAGGGCCTAGCAGAGAAGAGGCTGTGAGGCATCAGACCAGAATGTTAGGGAGGGTTTGCCACCGGCCACCCTCCACCAGGACACACCTAATGCCACCGTCCAGGGAAGCCCCCTCCTACCCAAAGAGTGGGCAAGAGAAGAAGGGTTGGTGCAGGGACCCCGCAGCTGGTGGGGAGGCAAGGACTGGGCCAGACTCTGGGGATCATGAGAGCGTGGCCTGGGCTTGGCACATCCCGTAGAGCCTGAGACCCCGTCAGCAGGGGAGGGGGGTGGAGGGGCTGCCGGACTCTGCCCCCTCTGAGGACGCCCTGAATCCCAGGGCAATTTCCAGACCCCACTCACTCGGCATTTTCCCTTAGAGGTCTGGCAGACACATCAAAGGGAACACACCACCCTGAGGGGTGTGAGTGGGTGAGAGGGGGTGTGAGTGGGTGAGAGAGGCTGTTCTTTGAAGGAGTAGGTCCCCCAGTCACGGGGCTGCTAAGTCCAGTCTGCAGGGCAGGCGGCAGCTGGAGACGCAGTGAGGAGCGGAGGTTGCATCTCAAGTCCGATGGCTGCCTGGAGGCAGAATCCCCTCCTCCCCTGGGAGGACCGCAGTCTTTTCCTCTTAAGGCCTTCAACTGATTGGACGAGGCCCACCCACATTATCGAGGGCGATCTGCTTTAATCACAGCCCACTGCTATAAATGTTGATCTCACCTAAACCAGACCTTCACCCTGACATCTAGCCTGGCGTTTGACCAAACTGGGCACAGTGGCCCAGCCAAGCTGACACATAAAATGAATCGTCACAAATGTGTATCTTTAAGCTCAAACGAAATCAATCCAAAGTAAAGGAATTTAAAAAATCCTTATGAAAAGCACAATATCCCCAGAGAAACAGGACATTTACAGAATCCTCTGAGAAAGGGATACAACCAACCAGGAAGCAGGTGGACACTTGTCCAACTTGTCCAACAGAACCATCCATGAGGGAAACGCGCATGAGAACACAAGGGTACCGTGTCACCTTTCCAGCTGGTACGTGACTTAATTATGATTATTTTTTATTTTTTGGTATGTGTTTTAAAAGCTATCGTAAAACTAGCAAAGCTGCAGTGAGCGCTCACTTGGACACCGCTCACGGGCCCCGCACCTCGCTGGGTAATACCCAGCAGGGACCACACGATGGGAACACCGTTTAACCCACAAAAGGACTTGGAGGATTCTAACAACACTGGTAGACATTGGTACAAAATGCTTTGTTCCATGCCCGCATCCCCAATCCTGTGAGTGGGGTGTGGTATCACCCTGCTTGTGCCCTTGGCGAGGCTGCCTGGCATGCTGGACCCCACCCCAGCCCTCGAGCAGGGGATCCGCAGCACGGACAGTCTGTGTCCCACCGAGGCGGCCACGCACACATGGGGCCTGCGTGCAGCCCCGTGGCGGCCAGCAAAGGAACGGGGCCCCCGGTCCGGCACCCCCACACGGAGCCGGGTTCCCACTTTCCCGCTCAGATGCGCCGGGCGAGCACCTGCTTGGCGTCACCTGCAGGGAGCCCAGGTGGAGGTGCAGCCGAGCCACCAGAACGGAGGTGAACACGGGTTGTTTTGAGTCTTTGTTTCGCAGTAAAAAAAAAAATTTTAAAACACCAGGCGCTAAGACTTTACTGGAAAGTGATGCACAAACCAGACCCTGCAGCGAGGCCACTGAGCAGCCCCTCAAACCAGGTTTCTGACACGGTGACAAGGGGTGTGAACGTCAAATAAAGACACCCCGGATAAATAGCTTATTTTAGGAAGAAAACGTATAGTTTTGAAGATTAGATTAGAAAGGGATCACTTCTCATTTCACGCTGAACAGAAACTGCACGAGGAGAAGCATGCTACGGGGCTCGCTGGCTGTGACGCGGGCGCGTTCCTGAAGAGGACCCTGGTTCAGAGACCCCAAGGGGTCCCCGTCTATGCAGCCCGGACCGGCAGTGCCCGCGTCCCGAGCGCCGGTCTGAGGCTGCCCTCCCGCCCGTGCACAGCTCGGGTCCCGAGGACACGGAGGTCATGGAGGTGGTGGGTGCGGCCAGGACGCCCTCCCGGGCACCACGTTCCGGCTTCGGGCACAGGACTCGCTCCTTCCTTGGGCTACTTGCCGGCCACATCTTCCCGTGGCTGGAACACGCTCACAATCCACGCTGTTTTATTTGTGAAACGCCCCCCCAGGATTGCATTTCAAACACCAACTAGAGGGCCTGTGACCTACGCTCTTTTGCACAAATGCAAGAAGCCGTTTTGCTAACACGTGGGGGAGAAAACGCAACATGAGCATCTAGGAAAGTAGCTTACGAACAAAACGCTTCCTTCTGAGCACCTGTAATTCCCAGGCTTTCAAGAACAACCTCCCCGAAGTGCCCCTGTCATGCCTTCCTCCTCTCTGGCCTCATTCTGCATCTGAATTTGTCAAGGGCTGTGAGCAAGACAGAGAAGCCACTTGATGACCCATCAGAATCACTTTACATCAGACACAGATGCTCAGCAGAATCGTTCACTGACTTCCAGTATTGAAGGTGCGAAGGGTTTGCACTGAAGTATTTTTCCACGGTATGCAATTCTAGGCAGACTTTCTGCTTTATACTTTTGTGCTGTATTTGAAAAATTCATAAACTTATCATTTCCATAATCCGACAATAAATGTTATAACAAAGGGAGAAGTGAACACGTTGAAGAGTCAGCTTACGAAGGAAGAACCGGGTCAGGACACACAGGACTGTGTAAGCCCACTGGACAGTAAATCCGCTCTTCCCACACGTAGTCATTTGAAGTGACTCATCCAGTGACGGCAAACCACCCCCACCCCGGGAGGACTGTCCTCCTTCCTTGTTGGAAACCTCCCAACAAACACAGGGAGTGCCCTGCTTTAGGGCTGCCTCCTGATTCTGTCCAGCAGTGAGCTTGATCTGCAGCCCTGAGAGTGGGGCCACCATGGCCAGGCCTGGAGGGGCAGCCCTGGAGATGGCCCGGGGTAGGGTTGGAAACAAACGCTCTTTTCGTTTTCGGAAGGAAAAAAAACAGAGCACAGGGTGTAAACACCTCCAGCTTTTCCGTGGGACCCCAGCGAGACTGCACAGGGACGGGGCAGAGACGGCCTGAACCATGGCACAGGGTCGGATTCTTCACCCCACCCCCACCTTTCGGAACCAGCGCCTGCAAACCGCCCGAAGCGCCTCCCGCTCAGAGTCCCAGCGCCTGACTCTCCCGGAATGGCATCCTGAGCCCGCTGGGTGTGTGGCCCCAGCCCTGTGTGGGCGGCTGGGTCGCCACGCTCCCTGGTCTCTACGTGCAAAATGTCATCCTGTGCCCTGGGTCACACTGGGGAAGCCGCAGGGGTGGCAGGCACCCCCAGGGTGGCGCAGTGGGCGTCCACCTCCCCCGTCGGCTCCCTCTGGGCCCTGCGCTCTGGTGGTACCTTGGAGAGCCTCGTTAGCTCGCCCCCACCCGACTCGAGGGACGCAGCGCGGGGAGGGCAGCGGTCCAAGCGGGACCTGGGCAAGCCCTGAGGAGGGCTGGGGTTTGCAGACAGACAGAGGGCCGGGTGAGTCCGGCCGAGGTGCGAGCTCCAGAGCATCGCACCCCCCCGCCCCGGCCCCGAGGGTCAATCGTCCTGGATGGTGAGCTCATGCTGAGTGGCCTCCTCGATGTCCTGAAGCTGGCGGATTTCCCACTGCCTCACGCGCTCCATCTGTCGGAGGAAAGGCGTCTCTGAGAAGGCCCGCGTTGCAGGAGCGCCCGCCACAGCTGCCCGTGGACAGCAGAGGCCCAGGCGGGCTGCACGCCCCTCCCCACCCGGCCCCGCCCTCGGCTCTCGGGCACCCCTGCTTCCACGTGCCGGGCATCACAACCACACCACGGAGCGGCAACCGCCCAGAGGGCCGAGTCTGGGTGGGCACCGGAGGGCTGGCTGAGGACCCAGGGGAGTGGGGCAGAGGCGGCCGGAGGGCTGGGCACAGGGACAGGGAGGGCCAGCCGGGGGCGTGCTGGGGACATCCCCGTGGGGTGGAGTAGACAGGCGGTCTTGCGGGGCTGCAGCAGGGAGAAGGGCCCAGGCCAGGGTGGGGAACACGGGCAGGATGAGCCCTGCTCCTGACCGAGACGCGGGCTTGGCCTCATAGAAGCCACGGCGGGGGGGCAGGGTGGCGGAGCCAGACCGCACAGGGGCGTGTGCAGGGGCCGGATCGAGGACAGGGTTGGCGGTGGAAGGAAAGACTGGGTCCTCGGCCCCCCATGGCGGGTGCCCCACAGATCATGGTCCTCCAAATAGCCTGGAAGTGTAAAAAAATGAAGCAATCCCTGGGTGGGGGCAAATGAGGACCAGGAGAAGCTGGTGTTGTCAGCAAGGGTGTGGGCAGATGGCAGAACGAGTGGGGACAGCAGAGCCGGGGGACGGGCCACCAGCAAGCACATGAACCCCTCGCAGAGCCCAGAGCAGTCAGAGGGGCTGGAAGCTGGGCGCCTGCATGAGGGCCCCCACGGGCCCAGGGCCTGCCCCACCTCTGGGACCATCTCTGCCACACAGTGAGACCCCCAGGCCCCTTCCCTTTGTCAGCTCCAGAATATTCCAGCCCCGCTCACACCTCTCCTGGCAGCAGGTGGGAACATCATCAGCCCGTGGGGACAGGGCACTAGGGAGGCATTTGGGGCTCGGGGGCAGCCCCGCACTCGGGCCCCACCCAGAAACGCAGGCGGAGCTGTGGTCAGCTCTGCAAGGCCGGGTTCCCAACTACGACCAGACACAGCCACAGAGGGCGGGGTGGGGGGGCCATCAGGAAAGCATCCCACCAGCAAACGCCCCAGAAGGGCGAGTGGGGCCAAGCAGAGAGGACTGGAAGGCCAGTGAAAGGAATCAGTGGGAGAATCGAGGCATCCTGCGGCGACCTTGGAAAGTGGAACCCAGCACCCCTCCGAGGGGCGGACAAGGGGTGAGAGAAGAAAGAAGAGATGGAAAGAAGCCATCCAGGCTGCCCCACACCTGACTTCCACCTGACTTCCCAGCAGGTGGAGCGGAGCCACGGGCCTCAGAGGCCACAGAGGGAGGGGTGAAGGTTTCCCAGAGGGACCCAACAGACCGACGGGCGCCCAGCCCACGAGCCAGGCCATGCACTGCACACGTCCCACCTCTGGGCAGCAGACCTGGACAGCCGGGGTCAGCTGTGGCCCCACGTGAGGGGCAAGGTGGAAGTCCCCCGACCGCGCCCTTCTCAGAACCTTCTAGAACAGCAGGGCGTCACAGGAGAGGTGAACCAGCTGAGGGGCCAGGAGGCAGTGCTCCGAGCAGGAAAGGGGCCCTAGGGACGGGGTCAGGGATGGGGTCGGGGACAGGGTCGGGTCGGGGACACAGTCAGAGACAGGGTCAGGTTGGGGATAGTCGTACCACAGTGGCCAGCTTCTTCAGGTCCTGCTTCCTCCTCCTGGCTGTGTTGGGGATCCCGGGCAACCCCACGGATCGAGGCCTGCTCCTTGCTCCGCGGGACTCCGCTCGCTGCTGCCGCCGCGTGACCGAGGCCGCTGTGGGCGGCTCTTCCCTGGGAGCCCGGGGGTCTGGGTTGGGCCCTGGCTGCCCACTGGCCACCCTGGAGGCCCAGATGCTAGAAAGCTGCGGGGTCTGGAGGGCGGCCGTGGAGCTGAGCCCTGCCTGGGGGGCCGGGGGGTTCCAGGAGAGGTGTGCAGGCAGCGGGGATCCAGGCTCAGGGCCCTCGGCTGGGTGGGAGGGGACGGGGCCTGCTGGCCTCCTGCGCAGGCTGGGGGAGGCTCCCAGAGGGGTGCTGTGCTTCAGGACCCTTCTCAAGGGCAGCTGACTCCTCAGTGAAGAGGGGCCCTCGTCTTCCTCAGAGGAGCTCACCCTGGAAAACTGCCGAGACAGGGCACAGATGTCGGCTCCCTAGAAGGTCCCGGCAGGAGCCTCAGGACGGGCACCAGAGCCCATCGGGCACGTCCTCCTCCCCCCCGGCCTCTGCCCTGGGCGCAGAGCCTCCAGTCCCACCCCGGGTGGGAGCGTGCGGCCCAGAGCGCGCTCCCACCGTACCTGCCTTTCCACCCAAGTCGCCTGTTCTATTTTTTGGTCAAAAGCAAGCATTGGTCCAAAATGTGGTCTTAATAATGGAATTGAAAAAGAAGGGGGGGCGCCTGGGTGGCTCAGTCGTTAAGCGTCTGCGTTTGGCTCAGGTCATGATCCCGGGGTCCTGGGATCGAGCCCCACATCGGGCTCCCTGCTCAGCGGGAAGCCTGCTTCTCCCTCTCCCACTCCCCCTGCTTGTGTTCCTGCTCTTCGCTGTCTCTCTCTGTCAAATAAATAAATAAAATCTTTTTTTATTCTTATGTTAATAAATAAAATCTTTTAAAAAAAAGAAGAAAAAGAAAAAGAAGCGGTTTTCAGGTAAAAAGACTTCTTTCTTTTTTTCAGGAGAAAACTGTAAAACATTGTCAATGAAATCATCTTAACATTTACGCTCAGCATAAAAGAGCAGAACAGCGGGCGGACGCAGCTGCTCTCTGTATGATGGGACGGCAAATCAGGCAGGGGTGTGGACACCCAGCGTCCTGATCCCGAGCCCCCCGCCCCCAGCTTCCGAGCCCCCGGCCGGCAGCAGAAGCTCCTTCAGAGTGTTTTTCCATCGAGAACAAAGCCCCTGGGAAAACCCTCAAACTCCTGTGCTCACGGCCTTTCCCTGATGCTGACAAACTGTCTTCGGCAAACAGTTTTATTGTCATCCTAAGGTCATGGTCGCCACAGCGCTCCTTGACAGGTTGTCACGTCAAAAGGACGTGACAGACTGAGCAGCTTGGTTTTTGAAAGAAGCCCTCGTCTGTCTTTTAGAGAGGTATTAATTCACACTGCGGTGCATCCGAGCCAATCCCCTACCAGTCTAGGTAACTTTCAGAGGAATGCTGATTTTACGTTGAATGCCACGGATGGAATGGGGGAAAGTATTCGCAAAGTACAAATCCAATAAGGGGATACTCTCCGAAGTACGCAAGGAATTCATACAGCTCCATAGCAAAAAGCCAAATAATCCAATTAAAACATGGGCAGAGGACGTGAACAGACATATCTCTAAAGAGGATATCCAGGTGGCTGACAGACACATGAAAAGATGCTCCACATCACTCAGCACCAGGGAAATGCAAATCAAAACGACGATGATCTGTCACCTCACACCTGTTGGAATGGCCAAAATCAACAACACAAGAAACAGCAGGTGTCGGTGAGGATGCGGAGAAAGGGGACCCACCGTGCACTGTTGGTGGGAATGCAGGCTGGTGCAGCCACTCTGGACAATAGTATGGAGGGTCCTCAAAAAAATGAAAAATTGGAATATCACGTGCCCCAGGAATTCCACGTCTGGGCATTTGGCCACGGGGAAGGAAACCATCATCCTGAAAAGGTACCGACTGACCCTGCCACGTTCACTGCAGCCGTGTTCACGCTTTGCTAAATCCCACTCTCGGGGTCCGATCTCATGCACCTGTTCGCTAGTGGGAAGAACAGTTTCTGGTGATGATATCCACTGTGGGCCCTGCTTCCCAAAAGTATCAATCAAGAAAGCCACTGTCATGCATGGTGCGGGAGGGACTGGAACTTTTCTCCAACAACAAGTGGATAGAAGTGTGAAGATGGGGTGATTGGGACATGCCCGGACATGTTGGCGGCCCACCAACTGGCTTCCGCTTGGGGGTGGGGGGAGAACAGAGCCAGCAGTCAGTGCAAGATACTACTGCGGGGTTGTCCTTGAATTCCTGCTGTGCATTTGCACCTGAAGGGATGTATCCGGTAGTGAGTTTTTGGGGAGGCAGAGCTGAGAAGCATAGTCATGATAGTGAACTAAACTTTTCCTAGAACAGAGGACAGATGCTTATGTTGCCTTAAACGTGAGCCTGATCAGAAATGCTCCAAGGCCGTGGGAAAGCGTCTTAGCCATCGTTTGCTGCGTGACAAATCACGCCAGCACTGAGGAGCGTAAGACAGACATGGGTGGTCGCGGTTTCCGTGGGTGGGGGGCTTGGGCTCTCCCATGGGGCTGCTGCCCTCCTGTCCTGCTTAAAATCAAAGCATAGAGGGACAAGTAAAACTAGAAAGTCTAACGTCAGCCTTGCTGCCACCCAGCTCCCCTAAGTAGCTACCGTTAGCAATTTGTAAGAAAACAAAAAGCACGGAATGCGTGTCCTGTATACAAAAGAAGTTCACGTTTCATAAATGGAATCCTGATGTGCATGGCTGTGTGGCTTTTCACCTCACCGGTGAACAAAGCACGTCAAGTCGCTTATTTGAGCGTGGCAGAGTTGGGTGTTTAAATTCCCCAGAGGGGCTTTGAGGTGGGCCAGGGCAGAAGAGGTCCCTAAATACGGTCTGGCGGGAAGGGGTTGTTGCTCGCGGAAACGCGTTCAGTGGAGCGTGCTGGAGCATTCCGAATCGGGTCCCAGTGAGCTCTTAGAGCATTCTTCCGAGGTGAGTATATCATGACCAGGCAGCTGGGCGAAGTGCCAGCCCAGCTGAAACCGAAAACAGGTCGGACCATGCGGAACGTCCCCAGGAGAGTCTCCCAGTCCCTGGGCCAGAAAGCCAGTCGGGAGTGTCCTCCTGGGGGGTGGTCAGTTCCCGAGCTGCTACTGTGTAGGTCTCAGGGTGCTCTTGCTACATTGTTTCCCATCGCAAAACCCGTAGAGATTGATGAATGTGAACTGTAACCACTCTGAAGAGCTGGATTCGCTCCAGAGAATGAGTCCGCATCAGTAAGTGCCCAAGTGTTTCCCAGAGTGGCTGCGCGGTCCTCCAGCCTGGCGGGCCCGCATGGGCAGCCCAAGTCGCTCCGCATCCTCACCGGCATTCGGGGTCGGCAGCTCCTAAGGTGTTCTACTGTTTGCTTTCTAACAGGCGAGCAGTAGTACCTCACGGCAGGGTGGTTTTAATGTGCATTTCTTCCACGACCGGTGATGGTGAGCATCGTACCCTGTATTTACCACCTACTTACCGCGTATACATCTTCTTTGCTGGTTAGAGGTTGAACACCTGAGCCCTGTCGACAAAGGCAAACAGAATCAGCTCGCTTATTAACAGACTGGCACTGGGTCAGAAAGCGCATCGGCTCCACACCATCCATAGGAGGCTGCGCCGGAGACAAAGGGCTTTGGAAAGATCCACAGTATGGCAGCAAAGACAACCCACGGGGGGGACGTGTGAACACGGGAGCACCTCTGCTGTTAAGAGGCCAAATTCATGGAAAAATGCACTAGATGAGTTGAAAAACAAAAGCACAGGGTGATTAAAAAGCCTAAATGTTTTCCTGCTTTAAGCACCTTGGCTCCAGATGCTGGGGCATCAACACAGAGCAAAATCCACAGAGAAACACGGAGAAACAGAAATAAACTAGTAATTGAGGCTACTTCACGGTGTGGGTATGTTTTTCTTTCTAAGCCTATGGTAGATCAAAGAGAAAAAGAAGAGAAGTGATCCAAATCCCATGGAAGGTCATCAGCGCTTGTAAAGGGAGACAAAGTCATTCTACTTCCAAGAGGGACCAGGCTCAGTGCAGAGGAGGGGTACGCACCAGGCGGGGCCTCTACCAGAAAGGCACTGAGAGCGAACAGGAGCGTATTTTCTGATTAGCAGGAGCTACCCTGAACTAACTTACGCATGGAAGTGAACTGAGAACCAATACACAATTAGACGCTGATACGCTTTTCCATAAGAACAATTTGAGAGCTGCCTGGGTGGCTCATCGGGTTAAGCGTCTGCCTTCGGCTCAGGTCGTGATCCCAGTGTCCTGGGATCGAGCCCCGCATCGGGCTCCCTGCTCTGCGGGGAGTCTGCTTCTCCCTCTCCTCCTGCTTGTCACTCCCCCTGCTTGTGCTCATTCTTTCTCTGTCAAATGAATAAAATAAAATCTTTAACAATTCGATACATTTTTGATAGAACAATACTGTAGCACTAACAGCTTACAGAAAGAACAGTGTGGGTTTTCAGATGCGTACTCAGCACAAACAATAGAGACATACATCTGGGAATATTATACAGGAAGAGATGGGTTTTAAATGAGCAGGGAAGGGCGCCTGGGTGGCTCAGTTGGTTAAGCGACTGCCTTCAGCTCAGGTCATGATCCTGGAGTCCCGGGATCGAGTCCCGCATCGGGCTTCCTGCTCGGTGGGGAGTCTGCTTCTCCTTCTGGCCCTCCCCCCTCTCATGTGCTCTCTCTCTCTCATTCTCTCTCTCAAATAAATAAATAAAATCTTAAAAAAAAAAATGAGCAGGGAAGGGAGGTTTTTTTTTTTTTTCTTTGAGTGTTGTTGTTCCAATGGGTCAGCCATTTAGAAAAAAAAAAAGTAGCAAAGCCAAGTCCCTACCTCATACCCTACATGAAAATAAATTACAAGGGACTGAATAGTATACTCTTTAAAAATTCAGATTGCGAAAAAGAAACAGGATAATTTTGAAAAATCAGAAACAAATTGGATTCTTATATCATTCACCAAGATCAATTCCAACTGCATATAAGATGCAAATGTTGTGAGACATGACGTGAAATGGGGTCACTTATTTTGAGGGGTTTAGATGGAGCCGGGAGGCCATCAGCAGGGGGGCTCATCCTTGTTCTCTGTCCTCAGGGTGAAACTAGAAACTTGAGCCCCGCCAAACCCCCCATACCCTGAGCCCCTGCAACTTGCTGCCCTAAGAGATTTTACTCCAATTCTGTTCAACTAACCCGAATTTTCTGCTGCCAACACCAGTCAAAATTCTTTCTAAGCAACATATACAAACTTTCCCCATTATTTTTAAAAACCCCTGAGTTTTGTCCCCTAAGGGGACACAATTTGGGTTGCTCCCCGAACTGCAATCCTGAGACCCCACATAAACGCTTTGTTTTAGGTCAGTTCTGCCTCTTTGCTGACAAGGTACAAACAGAACTATCAAAGCACTGGAAGGAAATGCGGGTGGCTTGCTCTGTAAACTGGTAAGGCCTTCAAATGATAACTCATGACACAGAAGCCGTAAAGGAAAAGAAGTTGAAATATAAAATTTTGAACTTCTGTAAAGAAAAACAGATGACATAGTCAGTGAAAACAAACAGCCCACAATTCTTATGAAAGATAAACAACAGGCTAATGGTCCTCCAACCCAGGGGAAAAAACTAAACCCTTAATGGATCAACATGCAAGGACCCTTAGTGGTTTTTTTTTTAAATATCAAATGTGTTTTTAATATATTGATAAGAAAAGATGTCTATGTTCTGGGTACAGGATCCTTTTTTTTTTTTTCCAAACTGAGAAAAAATAAGGATCTAATGTTCCAGAAGAAGCTAAAAATAACATTAGGTTATAGTGGGGGCTAGGGAGGGCGGCAGGGGCCACTCCATACCTGCTTGGCCCTTTTATTTTGACACCTAGCCTACAAATGAAGAAGGGAGAAAGGTCCCTGCCTGGGGAGACTCGAGGAGACCTGGGCAGCCCCCCTGGCTGGGCTGGGGAGTGGTTAGGGTCCGAGACTCAGGACTCTGAAACTCCCCCCCACCGCCCCGGGACCCTACCAGTCCTGCACCCTGCCTTTCTTTGCACATACGGAGCAGGCATGGCGAGGGCTCCCCTCCTGCTCCTGGTGCTGGCCCCCTGGCCCCCCGCAAGGCCACCCCGGACCCAGCCCCGCAGGACAGGCTGGGGAGGGGAGGGCGGGCGCGGTGTGCAGGACCTGGCAGCTCACGGATGTGTCGGGGGAGGGCGTGTCGGGTCCCAGCGCGGGGCGCCCCCCACCAGCGGAGGCGGGCAGTGGTTCCTGTGCCCCGGGCTCCATCCTGCCTCCACGCGGGGACGCAGCCGCCGCACCCCAAGCCGGCGCCCAGAAGCCCCCGCGGCGCGGCCCGCAGGCGGCCCGGGCTGCACCTGGCGCTCCCTGGGGCGCACGCGCAGGGCGGGGCGCGGGCGGGGCGCGCCCCGGGGGCCTCCAGCTGGTGGCTTCCCACGCGCCCCTGGGCGTGTTTCCGGCCTTCGCGAGGTCGGGGCGCGGGCGGGGCGCGCCCCGGGGGCCTCCAGCTGGTGGCTTCCCACGCGCCCCTGGGCGTGTTTCCGGCCTTCGCGAGGTCGGGGCGCGGGCGGGGCGCGCCCCGGGGGCCTCCAGCTGGTGGCTTCCCACGCGCCCCTGGGCGTGTTTCCGGCCTTCGCGAGGTCGGGGCTGGACGCCCGGGCCGGAGCCATCGCGTGCGCCCCTGCGTGCCCGACGGTCGACCTGCCTCTGCGCGACAAGCTACAGGAGCGGAGACCAAGGCAAGGCTCGTGTCCCCGTGTCCCCGAGTCCCCAGGCAGGGAGCGGAGAGTGACTCCCAGCTGTCGGACTCCCAAAGTCCTTGGCGCTGCGAGGAGCCTTCCCAGCCTTCGTGGGGTGGACGTCCGGCCCCCTGCAGGGCCCCAGGCGGGGCAGCCCCCGTGGGGCCCGCACGCGCATGCGCTGCCCGGGGGGGCTCCTCCCCCGGCCAGCGGCTTCGGGAGTGGGCGGCCGCAGGGCGGGCGGGAGGCCGGTGCCCGCCTGACCAGCGTCTTCACGTATCGTTAGTGAATAACAGTTGAAAAAACCCATCTCGCCTGGTACAGTGCATCCTTTTCCAGCTGGGGAAAGTGAGGGCCCCAGTGGGGAAGAGTTTGGCCCAAGTCCCGCGCGGAGCCCGGGGGGGCTGCCTTGACGACATCCCGGTGTCCTGTTGTTTCCTCACGGTGTCAGGCCATCTGAGGGTCCCCTGGCCTGCTGGCACCCCGGGTCCCCTGCTCTCCTGACCCCAGCCGTCCCCCTGACCTCCTGGCACTCAGGCACGCTGCTCTGAGTGTAGCATACGGCTCTTTTGTTTGCGTGCGCGGCTAAAAACAATTTCGAAATCTGCAGTGTGTGTCGAGGGTCACGTTAGTCGGGCACGCCAACGTCATCTGTCACCAGCACCCTTCGCGGCCGCCCTGGGCAGCGCTCTGCCGGGGGAGTGTGGGGGTCTGGGCATGCGCAGGGGCCCGGCGCCGGCTCCAGGCCAGGCTGCGGAGGAGTTGGCCCCATAGCCTGCTCCTGGTCCCTGCTGGGAGCCCCGCATGTTCCTAGAGCTCAGAGAGGCTGCGTGCCCGGAGCTGGATGCCTCTCGCTGTGCAGAGGCGACTTCAGGCGTGACTCGAATCCAGCTGCTGGATGCACCCATGCGCCTGCTGGTCTGCCACACGGAAACCTGCATCGCGGGTGCAAGTACTGCTCTTGGTGCGGGCAGTCCGGTTCAGAGCCCGGCTCTTGTTCCGTAGAAGGCGCGGGCTTTGGACGAGACATGCAGACGGTCCAGGGCACTGAGAGCTGCCTCTGGGCTTACAGATCGTGTGCGGGGGATGCCCAGGAGCGCTGGGCCCGCAGGAAGTACTCAGCAGCTGGTGGCATCTGCATTCACTCTACCTACTTACCTTCCAACAGCCTTTCCATTCCACCTTGCTGGGGCTTTCGGAACTCCGGCAAAGCAAATTACCCATTGCTTCTGCACTGCACGTTTATTTTCTGTGTGTTATGATGTTTTGGCCTCTTAAGACCTTTCTGGCTGGGGAGAGGTTGTCCCGCGTGGGGTTAGCCAATCCTTAAAGATATAAAAGGACCCAATGGGAAGCATGTCTTCCATAGGGGAACCAAGCAGCCCAGAGCCATACCTCCTCCATCTAGACCGAGCAGCCCAGGGGACAATATTCTTTTTGGGCCAGGTGCCAGGCGACTAGGGACACCCTACAGCACCCTACTGCTGGAATTATTCAAGGTAGCCAATGCTAAGCTGCTCACACTGTCCTGCTCTGCCCTTTCCCATGGAAACCCCAGTAAGGGTTATGGCCTGGGCTCTCTCCTCCTCCTGCTTCTGCCTCCTGACCACCCTGACACTTCCTTGTGGCCCTGTGTGGTATGCTGTGCCTCCTGTCTGTAGGACCCGGAATATAATAAACTTTCCCTCTAAGCCCCATTCCTGTCTAGGCCTGTGTCCCATTGACTTTACTATCCCATACCCAACACGTATATTCCTAGAACAGATTCTACACAACCAGTATGCTCAAGGTTGCATCTGACCTCAGGTTGTAAATAAGAGGTTAATGGCTGGTACTTTTTGTAAACCACTACAGAAAAGGAAAAAAAACCCTGTAAATTTCATTAATAATCAAATAAGTAAATTTCATTAATAAATAGCACAAGTACTGCTTTAAATTCATTAACATTTGTAAAGATAAACTGTCAAAATACCTTCCAAGACAGGAAGTGCCAGGTTTACTTGTGAATCCTACTGAACATTTAAGAAAGAAATTATACCAATTCTTTACAATCTCTACCAGATTTAAACAGAGGAAACAGTTCTTAACCCATTCTTTGAGACCAGCATTACCATAATACCAAAAACAGATGAAGACATTACAAGAAAGGAAAACTACAGATCAAAATCTTTCATGAACATAGATGGAAAAATCCTCAACAAAATATTAGCAAATCAAATCCAACAATGTATAAAATAATTACATGCCATGACCAAGTGAGATTTATTCCAGGTGTGCAAGGCTGGTTCAAGAGTTAAAAATCACCTAATGTAACCCATCACACCAAGCTAAAGAAATATCACATGATCATATCAATAGAGGCAGAAAAAAATTTGACAAAATCCAGTGTGCATTCATGATAAAAAACTCAGTAAACTATGAATACAGGAGAACTTCCTAAACTTGATAAAGAATACCTATAAAAACCTAAGTAAGATCACAGCTAATGGTGAGAATCTCAAAGCTTTCCCACTAAGATCAAAACAAGACAAGGATGTCCTCTCCCACCAGTGCTTTCTAATATCATGGTGGGAGTCCTAGCTGATGCAATAAGACAAGAAAAGGAAATAAAATGTATACTGATTGATAAGGAATAAATAAAATTGTCTTTGCAGATGACAAAAAGAATCAATGAAAAAACTCCTGGAACTAATAAGTGATTAAAGCGAAGTTGCAGGATACCAGGATACAGAATCAATCCTTTGTGAATATACCAGCCGTGAATAAGTGGAATTTGAAATTAAAAACACACCACTTACATTAGCACCCCCAAAATGAAATACTTGTGTATAATAAAATATGTACAAGATCTATATGAAAAACTACTAGACTGATGGATGATCTCACATAAGAACTGAGTAAATGGAGAGGTGTCCCATGTTCACAGAGAGGAAGACTCAATTTTGTCAAGATGTCGGTTCTCAACTTGATCTAGAGATTCAATGTGATCCCCGTCAAAGGTGCAGTACGTTATTTTATAGATATCGATAAACTGATTCCCAAGTTAAAAAAAGAGTCAAAAGACCCAGAATAGCCAACCGTAATATTGAAGAACAAAGTGAGAGGACTGACACTACCTGACTTCAAAACTTACTGTAAAACTATGGTATAATAATATGTGAATCTATAGCATAAAGAGGGGTATTGGAAATTAATGGACAAACAGTGCAATGGAACAGCTTAGAGAGACCAGAAATAGACCCACGTAGATACAGTCAGCTGGTCTTGGGCAAGCAAAGATAGTACAATGGAAAGATTATCTTTTAACAAATGGCACCAGAACAACTGGACATCCACATGCAGAGAAATGAACCTAGACAGAGACCTTACACCTTTCACAAAAATTAAGTCACATGGATCGTAGACTTAAGTGGAAAATGAAAAACTATCAACTCTGAGAAGACGACAGGGGGAAAACCCAGATCGCCCTGGGTATGGTGATGAGTGAGTTTTTTGATGCCAAATGCATGATCCATGAAGCAAAAGTGTAGAAGCTGGACATCAGTAAAATTTAAAACTTCTGATCTGTGAAAGAAAATGTAAAGAAATTAGAAGAAAAGCCACAGACTGGGAGAAAATATTTACAAAAGATGAATCTGATAAACGACTGTTATCTAAAATGTTAAAAGAACTCTTAAAACTCAAAAGCAAGAAAACAAACAACCTGATTAATAAATGGCCAAAGGCCTTAACGGAAACAGTCCCCAAAGAAGAAAAACAGATAGCAAATAAGCACATGAAAAATTGCTCCACATCATACGTCATCTGGGGACTGCAAGTTAAAACAAGGAGATATAAGTAAATACTTACTAGAATGGCCAAAAACAAGATACTATCAACACTAAATGGGGAGGAGCATGTGATGCCTCTTGTGGTGTGACCAGGGTGACAGCACCCCCATGTTGTATATCACTCACGCTATGATGGAAGGGAGATACCCCATGATGTCTGTGCTGTGATGTAGGGGAGACACCCTGGCATCATGTCCTCACTGTGATGTAGGGGAGACATCCCCATGATGTTCACACTGTGATGTAGGGGAGACACCCCCATGATGTCCACGCTGCGATGTAGGGGAGACACCCCCGGCATCATGTCCTCACTGTGATGTAGGGGAGACACCCCCATGATGTCCACGCTGTGATGTAGGGGAGACACTCCCATGATGTCCACGCTGCGATGTAGGGGAGACACCCCCGTGATGTCCACGCTGCGATGTAGGGGAGACACCCCCGTGATGTCCACGCTGCGATGTAGGGGAGACACCCCCGTGATGTCCACGCTGCGATGTAGGGGAGACACCCCCGTGATGTCCACGCTGCGATGTAGGGGAGACACCCCCGTGATGTCCACGCTGTGATGTAGGGGAGACACCCCCGTGATGTCCACGCTGCGATGTAGGGGAGACACCCCCGTGATGTCCACGCTGCGATGTAGGGGAGACACCCCCGTGATGTCCACGCTGCGATGTAGGGGAGACACCCCCGTGATGTCCACGCTGCGATGTAGGGGAGACACCCCCGTGATGTCCACGCTGCGATGTAGGGGAGACACCCCCGTGATGTCCACGCTGCGATGTAGGGGAGACACTCCCATGATGTCCACGCTGCGATGTAGGGGAGACACCCCCATGATGTCCATGCTGTGATGTAGGGGAGACACACCAGCATGATGTACTGGAGACTGTAATATAGGACACGATCCCCACTTTTCTGCACAGGGTCCTTGCCCTTTGAGCAGGTCAGAGAACAGGCAGAGCTGTGTTACCTCCTGCCTGGTGGGCACCAGAGCACATTGTTGCCGCCTCTGGGGGTGGGGGAGGTCCCGCGGCCCCATGGGTGGTTTGTTGGGCTGGTGAGGGGATCCTGGCCATGGAGGTTGACCGGTGGGGCTGTAGACACATTAGTGAGTAGGTGCAGAGAGCGGCCCCAGGTCAGATGTCAGAGTGGGAGCCCCTCCCCCCAACCCTGCCCAGGAGGTCCCAGGGCCAATCTGGTGGAGCATGTTCTCATCAGAGTCATGGACACTTATGACCATCTAACGAGACCACCGACCTCATCTCCAGGAGATGATCATCAATGCTCAACCAAACGAATCCTGCCTGAGAGCCGAGCAGGGACCCGGGCAGACTCTTCTGGTTGCACCTCTTCCTTTATACGTGGGGCAGTGAAGAGCAGTAATGACTCGTGGGACTCCATCTGGGGAGCACAGGGACCGAGGCGGGTGTCTGTCAGCTCCTGCAGAGTTCTGTCCATCACCCACCCACCGCAATGACTCCTGACCATCGCCCTCTCCCCAGCTGTGCACCTGGTTCTTGCAGGCTGGCCTTCAGCAAGAGTAGAGGAAGGTTTGCTGAGTCCACGGCTCAAGCTGGAGCAAGCATCGGGGTCCCCCGGGAGCTTGGGCACCTGCTTCAGAGCTTGCCAGTTAAGGTCCGGGTGGCTGGGAATGTGCCTCTCTACCCAGGCCCCAGGTGACATGAGGCTGGTCTAACCCATGACACTTGGGCCGTAGATTCAGGTGAAGGTCAAGGGAATGAACACATTTGGGCACCCCCCCATGTGCCTGGCACTTGGTACCCCAACCCCAGCAGTGCCCCAGGGTGTACATGATTTGGGTGGCCTCCATTGCGGAGGGAATTCCTGTCCCTTCCCAGGGCCCATCAGGCACTGGCCCCGGGCACACCTGTGAGCTCCTACGTCTAGGATCTGGACTGTGTGGCCGTGACAGGAACGAGGTTACTTGCATGGATTTACATCATTCCGGATGTTGATGGAGGAACACGATGCAACATCTTTTTGTTTTTTTTCCCCCGGGGTTAAAAACAGCTTCCCTTGGAGGGGCCTCTGTATTACAGCGTTCCCTCCCTTTGAAGGTTCGACTTCGCCCTTGACCCTTGCATTGTTTTTTACAGCTCCGATTGCCCAATTTCCCCGCCGCTGGTGAGTAAGTGGCATGCTGTGTGCGGGCGGAACTGGGCCCACGGGGTGACGGGAGGGCCTGGCAGTTTCATCATCTGGAGACGCCCCCGCCTCTGCCCAGAGCAGCCGAGGGAACACTGCCGCTCAGGATGGTGGAGGCCCCTTTGTTCAGGGCTCCCAATGCCCTCCCACAGGCCAGGAGACTGAGGCCCAGGGAGGTGGTATGATGGGCCAGGACATGGAAATCCAAGGTGCCCCCCCCCCGGTGGACTCGCCAGGCAGGCGCCGTGTCTCCCCGACCTGCCCCCGTCCCCCCCGCCGCGTCCCACACACAGCGGGTGACACCTGTCCCCGCAGCTCCTGCAGCCAGGGGGCTGATGCGTGTGCGGTGTCAGGAAGGGACCGGCAGAAACGCTGGGCAAGGTCGGGGTCGCCTTGCCCAGGCCCGCCCCTGGGGTCGCACCGAGGGGTCACTCTACAGGTGGAGGACGTACCCCGGGAGGCAGGTGGGCGTCTCTCTGTGGTTGGGGCTCCCCAGGGCTGATGCTCTTTCTTGCCTAGTACATATAACACATTCCATACTTGGCACAGAAAGCTTCCCCTGTGCGCCCCCACACTACCTTTCCACCCTGCCCCCCAAATACACCCCTGATTGCCCTTGAGCTTGCAGTTGGCCGCCCTCCCTGACATCAGATGCTTGCAGGCTTCGATTCGGGCCAAGTGGGCTTCACCCCAGATGGTGGTGCGAAGCCTTACCCCGTGAGATCCTGGGAGGGTCCCCTGGCAAAGCTGGTGAGCACGGCGTGGTGCCAGGTGCATAAGGCAGGTCTGTGAAACCCCGGCTCCCCACCGCCCCCACCCCTGCTCTCCCTGCCCTGGGGCTCCTCCATCACTGGTCAAATGGGTGGGGGCGCCTATCGGTGTCCTCGGCAGGGTGCGGGGTGAGGGGGCCGTGAGCCCCGCGCTGCCCTCCCAGCCTGGCGGGAGACCCACAGGCAAGGGCAGGCCCCTTCAGCACGGCAGGCCCGGCGTGTCCCACGCTTCTGGGACACAGGGGAGCCCCTGGCGAGGCTCCTGAGAGCAGAGGACCTTCAGTGGGTCCCAAGGGCTGGCGAAGGGGCAGCAGGGAGTGTTTCAAATCCAGACCCATGCGGGGGAGATGGGGCCGAGCCGGGAAAGGGCCCGTGGAGACGGAGATGAAACCGTGCACCGCTTCCCCAGGGACGGGGCGCCGGCCTTGGCTGTCTCCCCTCCCACTGTGTCTGCTCGGCCCTGGCCCCGCGGGACCCTCCCTCCGGCAGCACCCCTCCCCGTCCCCGGGCCAGCTGCCCTTTCCTTCCCGCAGACGGACTGTTCTGCGTTCAGACCTCTGAGGGCAGGGCTGTAGCTCCGGAGTGACTGGCCCACCTCTGTCGCGGGGTCTGGCCTGCGGCTGGTGCCCAGCCTGCAGGGACATCGGCAGGATGGGCTTGGCACTGGTGTCTGGTCTGCAGGCCTGCCCCCTGGATTGTTCGCGAGCTCCCTTTTGACCACTGCACCCCTGGCCCCCCTAAATCCTCCCACGGTCGCCCAACAGTACCTACAGCTTCTCCCTCCTGTTCCCCCTACTGTCATTCCAGCGTCCAGGCAGGAGAACTCTGGGTCCTTCCCCCAACACACCGCCCCCTTCCCGGTTCCCTGCCTTACCCACTTGTCTGCCCTGCGGGGCCATCCTCTGCTGTTTGGGAGGCCCTTCTCCCCTCCGACACCTGCCTTGGCTGGCGGCTTCTGTGGGAAGCGCCCATGCGTGGCTCCATGCCCTGTGGCCTGCTGTTTGCCACCACACTCTGGACTCTCCAGGAAAGTGCTTATCTCCAGGACCAGCTCATAACTGGCCCCGGACGGGGCGTACCTCCTGCCCGGCGCCGCAGCCCGCACCACAGCCGGCCCCCATCCTCTGCATGTCCTCTGCTGCGGGAAGGACAGGGTGCGAGACCGAAGCTCGAGAACGTGCCCTGTGAGGGCCCTTCCTTCCCGAGGGGTGGCTGTTGGAGGGCGTCAGGGAGAGCCCGGGAAGAACGCGCTTGCAAGGTGGACGGCGGGATGGTGGCGTGGAGGGAGGTGGACCGGGGAGGGGCATGGAAATGCCGGCAGGAAGCACAGCAAGGAGGACATCAGGAGACGTGGCAGTGACTTTCTCTGGCGTGGGGTGGGGACACAAGGGCCGGACGCTGAGCAGGAGTCCGCAGGACTGGGGAGGCAGGAGCAGCTCTGACAGCGCAGCGCTCGAGTCAGGAGGGGCTCCCTGCAGCGCCCGGGAGGGGTGACTGGGCCTCTGACGGGGGTCACGGAAGTCGAGGCGCGGACTTGGGGGCGCGGCAGGCCGGGCGCCAGGGGCAGCAGGGCCCGGGACTCACGGGTGCATGCAGGAGCAGGCACCGCAGGGTGGACAGACAGGCAGGGCCCACAGAGGCCTCCAGGAGGAACTGCCCCGTTTGTGTTGTTGTGGCCGGGGAGGCGGAGATCTCTCTCTCTGGGGTTTGGTTTGTGGCTCCTGTGAGGCAAGCAGTGGAAACATTTGGGAAATCGATGTACACGGAGAGGAACTTCCATTACGTGCTGAACGAGGGAGACCTGGGGTGGGGGTGGGGGCCTCACCGGGCAAGTGCACAACAGGGTGAACTGTCCAGGGCTGGCACAGACCTGCACACAGTAGGCGGGCCCTGAATGTTTACCCAGTGATGCCCTCTTGTGTGTGTGTCATTAAGGGACCATCTCAGGTGGACACAGATCCTAAATGGAGGAAGTCAGAGGAAATTCAGAGCACAGATCCTTCTTTTGGAAACGAAATCATTTAGGAACCTACACCAAAAATAATGCTCAGCTAGTCGAAAGCCATGGTCAGCTCCTTAACCAGACACTGAACTTTACTCCATAAAAATAATGACAAACATGACCTTGAACTTCCAACTGCAATGATTTCCGCTGACCTTGTTTTGATCGTAGCTGGTGCTGTGGTCAGGGACGGAGCAGAGCAGAAACCCAAGCCACCGGCCCAGTGAGGCGGCTACAAATTCATGGTAAATTCATGGTAATGTGGTTTCTCTTGAGATGGATAATAGACAGGATAATAAAAGTTACGATCATACGAAATAATGTAGTATTTACTAGATACTGTAAATCCAGAAAGATGGAGGTGTGCACAGGGCAAAGCAGTCCCTCCCTCAGTCCCTGATGTCATGCCCCTCCCCACCAAGGAGGCCCTGACATCAGTGTCTTATGTATTCCTCCCAAGATAGTCCATAAATTTAGAATCACGCTGACATGTATGTTCCTATTACTTTTTTGTACACAAATTGCGTATTCTGTACCTCCTCGTTTTTTAAAAATGATTTTATTATTAGAGAGAGAGCGAGCAAGAGTGGGGAGGAGAGGGAGAAGAGGACTCCCCCGCTGAGCAGGAAGCCCAATGTGGGGCTCGATCCCAGGACCCCGAGATCGTGACCCGAGCTGAAGGCAGACGCTTCACCGACTGAGCCCCCCAGGCGCCCGTGTACCTCTTCATTTTACTTCACTTGGAAATAATACTTAGCTTGCAAAACTTCATACATCTTGGACGTTTTCTCTATCAGTAAGTGTGAGCTGCCTCCTTCTTGTGAATAGGTGCCTAGTTTCTGGGGACCAGGTGTCCACAAGAGCACCTGCAGGTGCGGGGACAAACGGACCCATTTCCCACGGCCTTTAAAGATACAAGGACATTTTTCTTGCAACCCCAGAGAATATCTAATAGGAATTTTCTCAAAAGGAAAAGACTCCTGATAAAAATTTGGTCTCATGGGGCGCCTGGGTGGCTCAGATGGTTGCACGTCTGACTCTTGGTTTTGGCTCAGGTCTGATCTCAGGGTCGTGAGATCGAGCCCCACGTCAGGCTCTGTGCTCAGTGGGGAGTTTGCTTGAGATTCGCTTCCTCTACCCCGCCCCCCAGCTCTCGCTCTCTCTAAAATAAATAAATCTTAAAGAAGTTTTTTTTTTTTTTGGTCTGAGACAGAAAGTTAGAGGAAGAAGCCTGGGGTCTGGGCTGCATTCTGCGGCCTTGGCCCTGTGTCTTCATGGGCCTTGAGCCCTGCTCTTCTCTGGAAGCCAGCGAGCAAGGTCAGCCTCTGGAGGCTGTGGTGACATTGGGGAGCTTGGCACCAGCCCTGGGAGGAGCTGTCCCTTTCCCTCCATCCTCCCTCCTGGGAAAGGCTGTGATGTGTGCAGGTCCGTGGGCTGGAGGCCTTCCGCCCGCAGAGGGAGAAGCAATTCAGGGCTTTGCCCCTGAAAACTGGCCAGGGGTCCCTCCCTTCCTCTCCCCGGGCCTCGGTTTCCCCGTTTGAATACTGGCCGCGAGGGCTGGCTTTGCCCAGCTGATCTCTGCGGAGGAGGAGCCCGCTGATGCTGGGCAGGGGATGCCGCTTGAGCAAAACAAGCGAGACCTGGCCGTGCGCTCCTGGTTAGAATTGCCCTTTGGCTCCAGGTGGGAGCCCTAGCAGGACAAACAGTCGGAAACCTGGACCGTAACCCTCCCTCCGCCCACCATTTGCGCAGGCTCTGGGATGCACGAGCAAAACAAACTTTTTCTTTTTTCTTTCCCCCCCAAACTTCTATTGAGCGCCAGCCACAAAGCACGCCGCGCCGTCAATCATTAACCGCGCGTTCAGCGGGGAGGGGAGCGCGGGCCGCACCCTTCATAAGGCGCGCGCGGCTCCCGGCGAGCATGGAGCGGCGGCCCCCTCGCCGGCACCCGCTACTCGGCCCCGCTCGCTCGCAAGCGCGCCCACTCCGCTCCCGCCCAGCCGGCGCCGACCCCGTCCGCCGCGCCTGCTCCACGATGCCCGAGGTCCCCGCAGCCCGCGCCTGGCCGCTCCTGCTCCTGCTGGCCATCCGGCTGGGCGCGACGGCGGGCGCCCCGCAGCCGTGGCACTGCGCGCCCTGCTCCGCCGAGAAGCTCGCGCTCTGCCCTGCCGTGCCCGACTCCTGCGCTGAGGCCGCCCCGCCCGCCAGCTGCGGCTGCTGCCCGACGTGCACCCTGCCCCCGGGCGCCGCCTGCGGGGTGGCCACTGCGCGCTGCGCCACCGGGCTCAGCTGCCGCGCGCCGCCGGAGACCCCGCGGCCGCTGCACGCCCTCATCCGCGGCCAAGGCGTCTGCGGGCCCACCGATCCCGAAGCAGGTAGGACCAGACCCGCCACGGGGTCGCTCGCCCCCCGCCCCACCCCAAGACAGATTGCGGGGCGGGGGGTGGGGGATGGACAGTGTGGAGCAAACCCACCCAAGTCCAGAGCTTGGAGGGGAAAGCATCACCTAGATGAGCCCCGTCGTTCATTCCATGGTCCTGCGGCAGGTGCCCAGGAGAGGGCCGGAGAGGCAGGAGGGCCTCGCACAACTTGGTGGGAGAGCTGGGGAGCAGGCCCAGACCTGGACAGCAGCCCACTAATGGGGGTGTAACCCAGTCCCCCGAGAGAGGAGGGAGGCCATGGGGGGCCGGCCCTCCTTTCTGCTGCTGAGTGGCCGCCCCCCATGGAGGGGGGGCTTGTCCGGAGCCTCTGGGAAGGCCTGGTTGGGGATCCCTCCCGCCCCAGGGCAAGCGTTTGGAATGTCCTTTGTAATGGACTCCCGTGGAGACAGCCCGAACTTGACAACTGTTTACAGAGCTCGTGTGAGCAGAGGCTATAAACTTCACTTGCATTCATTGCGATAGGAAAACAGCATTTGACGTGTGTGTTGCCCCTGAGGACTTGACAGTCAGATCTTTGCTGAAATTTGCGGGGATTTATTTGTAGTGGGAAGCAGAGGAAATGCCCCCACTCCCTACCTCCCCATCGGGCCGGTGGCTGCCCTGTCCTGTGTCATTCTTGGAAGAATCCCGTGGTTCCATGCCCTGGGAGGGGACCTGCCGGAGCGCGTGACCCTTGCAAGGAGGGACACAGTGTTCCTGCGGGGTCTCTGCCTTCAGAGTCAGTAAAATGGGGTCATCTCAATGGTCCTCAAAGGAGTTGGATCCCCGGGACCCCCTCAGGAAAGCCAGCTCTCTGTGACTCTGTCCACACACCGAATCCAAACGTGCACGTGGCTTCGCTCTCCTGCTACTTTAGAAGCAAAAACACAGGGTACCCTTGCAAGAACCCCCAGCTTACAAAATTGCCTGTTGGGTCGTCTGATTCCCCGGACATTGTCAGAAGCTCTGTTAGAGAGCAAGTGGGCATAACTCAGGGTCAGCATGACCACCCTTCTGCCCCAGCCTGGATTCTTGGGAGAGGAAGCCACTCCCAGGGGGGACAGGGGCGGAAGCTTGGGGAAGGCTCACGGGTCTGCGGTGCTGCCTTTTTCAGATGCCAAGGAGTCCTCGGAGAGCTCTGAGATCACCCAGGAGCAGCTGCTGGAGAACTTCCATCTGATGGCCCCGTCGGAGGAGGACATGCCCGTCCTCTGGAACGCAATCAGTAGTTACAAGACCATGCGAGCTGGGTATGCCTTGGACTCGGACTCCGACAAGTTGAAGGTGAGGCCCCGGGGCAGGTGCCAAGCAGACCCGGTGGGCTTCCCCGGGGCCCGAAGGCCTGGGAATGAATGCTTTCCTCCCCAAGGCCTGATGAATGGACGTTTCCCACCTCAGCTTTGTCCAGCTTTTCCCGCAGGGACTTCGAGGAGGAGAGCCTGTTGGGTGGAAAGCCAGCCCCTCTGCTGTGTGGCTTCAGATTTGTGTCTGTCATACCCCCCTAAAGCTCAGCCCGGGACTTTACACTGCTCCCCCAGGACCTCTGCTCCCTGCTTTCTAAAAATTGTGGTCAGATATGCATAACGTGACATTTATGATTTTAACCATTATACAGTATAGTTCTGTGGTATTGATTCTGCAAGCATCACCGCCATCCATCTCGAGAACTATTTTATCTTCCCCCCCTGAAACTGTCCCCACTAAACGCTAACTCCGCCGTCCCGCCCGATTCGACGGCTGTTTTTCATCCAACCACTTGAGGGCGGCTGGGAATCAAGCTGGAGGGATGGGCGGGTGTGTGAGGAAAAAGAGAGAAAATGGTCCCCACAAACACAAGCCCCCAGAAAAGTGGGGGTCTGACCCACTTCCCGGACACTTCAGGATTCTGTCTGCACATGGTGACCGATGGGGAAAAGTTCATTCTTATCTCCAAGTAGCCAGATGGATGCCTCGATCCTCGCTTGATCTAGCTTCTGTGAAGTAATGGCATAGAGGAAAGGGGTTCACAATCTCGAAGTCTCTGCTGCTGGAAGGGCTGGGTCCTCCTTCCCGTCAAATGGCTGGGGCGAATGAACACAGGGCAGAGGCAGAGGGGAGCACCTGGGAGATGGGGAGCTCCGGTCTCCCTGTAGGTGTTTAGCCAACGTTCAGGGAGGGTGGGTGTGCCCCCCCAAATCTCAACAACTCTCACATACACTAACCCCCTCCTCACCCCCAGGGCAGGTCTGACCCGCCCCCAGAGCCCCACAGAACTTCTCCCGCCAGTCCTGTTTAGGTGGACAATTCACTTTTCCTTGTCATTTATCGCAA
Organism: Mirounga angustirostris; assembly: GCF_029215605.1. NCBI lineage: Eukaryota > Metazoa > Chordata > Mammalia > Carnivora > Phocidae > Mirounga > Mirounga angustirostris. The sequence continues at coordinate 104,689,525 of NW_026991720.1, read as the reverse complement.
TGTCAAAATGTTCTTCTAGGAGCCTTGCCGGCGAGAGCTCCACAGGATACTTGGACAACTGGCCGAGGAACATCAGTCGCCCAGGCACCTTAACAATTTCTACCTGCCCAACTGCAACAAGAATGGATTCTATCACAGCAGACAGGTGTGCATCTTGCCCAGGGGCATCCTGGTGGGGACGGCCCCGGCTGGCACATCCCTGCAAAGCCACCCTTTCCTCCAGCAGGGCGTCCAATCCCAAATAGGCACCGTAAAGCCCCCAGCTGACCATATTAAGTAAGAGCCACCCCTCTGGGGCTAGGGGCAGGCAGCCCCTGGGAGCCTGAAGACCAGCTCGGTGGTCACGGCCAGTGGGGGACCCCGCACTGGGCCAGGGGCTCTGGCTCAAGTGTGACCCTGCCCCTCGGCAAGCCCGAGCAGGTGGGCGATAGGTCCCAGATCTGTTTCCCGTCTGTCCCACCAGAGGAAGGGGATAGCTCTTAGGAAAGCGAGTGTCTCCTTGGACTTCTGTCACTGCTCTCCTCCCCACAAAGGGAGACAACCGCTCAGTGAAACACAGTAGAGTTTTCCAGCTTACCAGATAATAAAGGAGATCAAAACCAAACCAAACACTTAATTTTGAGGAGCTCCTTAGGACCCAGTGAAGCACGGGGTCTGGAGGGGTGTATAACCAGGCTGTGGTTTCCTGATGAGGAGTCTGCCCAGGGGTGGGTGGGGCGTCCAAGGTGATGGCGGCCACACGTGGGACATGCTCCCTCCGGGCTCAGCAGCCTGCTGTCGGGGCCACAAGCCAGACACCTGTGCTCACACGAGGCCATTGGACACATGCACGATGTCCTCATCAACTGGACACTCGGCCTTAGTCTCTATTTTACGGGGAGAACTGCAGGCGAACTTGTTGGGCGTGCCCTCCCCGGCCATGGTCATGGCGGCTCCGAGCTCCACCTTCCCCCAGCTCCACCGGGGCTGCTCCTGACCTTGCCTGCTGTCTGTCTTGCGTTTGCAGTGCCGGACGGCCACGGACGGTCAGCGGGGGCTCTGTTGGTGTGTCTACCCCTGGAGCGGGGAGAGGATCCCGGGATCTGTGGAGGTCAGAGGCGACCCCAACTGCAATCAATATTTTGCCATGCACAGCTGAGAGCACGTGCCCTGTCATCTGTCCCTTCACAGGAAGTATTTAAGTACATAGCATATTTATAGTCCAGAAATCATGCACACCTATCTATATATATATGTATATGTGTGGGAACCACTTTTATACGCCACATGCTCGTGGACACATAAATCTGTAGTTTATTTATTCACTGTACATGTATTTTTTCAACACAGTCCCTGTGCTCTGTTACTTTGTAAATCATGAAACCTGTCACGTCGCACTGGGTGTAAATACTTGATTGCAGTTCCTCAAAGTTCCCTGCTTCTGGTTCTAAAGAGCTGGGGGTGGGGAAATAAAGCCTGGAAAATGCAAACCTGAAATGTGTAGCAGGTGCTTTTTTTTCTCAAGTGACTTAACAGGATGCTGAAGAAGGACTCCCTCTGCAGCCAGAGATCCGAGTCTGTGTAAACGCGCAGGGAGAGTCGGGGGGGATGACGGGACCAGAGTGGGACGTGGCCACGTTGCTCCGAGTTCCGGTCAAGTTGGCCATGTTGTCCGACACACCTGCACAGTGCAGACGTAGTGCAAAAAAATGTTCCACCTGGGGGCACTGTGGCTGCCGTGAACGTGGACTGAATGTTCCCTCCTTGTCTCTGAGATCCCTCTCATGCACCCCCTTCTCACGCAGCTGTGGTGTTTCAGGCTCCCAGGCCTGCTGCTGGCAGGTCTGCTCTTCCCCCTACCCCTACTCCCCCAACCTGGGTCCTAGCCTCTGATGACTCATCCCTTCTCTGCCTCTGTGAACAGGATCTTAAATGCGGGACACAAGCACTTCCTTCACTTGCCCCTCACCCTCTCCTGCCTCTGTCCTCGGCAGGGCTCGACGGTCTGTAGGTGGGCACCTGCTTGCCCCTTCTGTTTGGATGGCTGAGCCCTGAGTGCATGGGGCTTCTCTGCTCCTTGGATCCCTTATTCCTTCAACTATTCCTTGTTTGCTCTTCTGGAGGCAGCCCTGCTGACTGTTCCTTCCACATTTCTCCAGGGATGGATATCTTATCCATCCCAGTGGGTCCCACCTGGCCTCTTGGCTGCCTCCACCCCATCTCCTGGGGGCCCCCTACCTTGGCTGTGGGAAAAGCCAGAGTCTCCCCATCTCACATCCCCCTCACTCTCCATGGTCTGGGCTCCAGCTCCCCATCCTGGGTCTCTCCTTTCACCCTCTGACCCGTGGCTGCCGTCCCCCCTCTGCCAAGCCCCCAGGAGTGGCCTGTGAGCTCAACATCCAATATTATAATATCTTAAGACTATGGACACAAACTCTTCAACAAAATACTAGTAAACTGAATCCAGCAGCATATTAAAATAATCATTCATTGGGCGCCTGGGTGGCTCAGTCGGTTAAGTATCCAACTCTTGGTTTCGGTTCAGGTTGTGATCTCAGGGTTGTGAGATCGAGCCCTGTGACAGGCTCCATGTTGAGCTTGGAGTCTGCTTAAGATTCTCTCTTTCCCGGGCGCCTGGGTGGCTCAGTTGGTTAAGTGACTGCCTTCGGCTCAGGTCATGATCCTGGAGTCCCTGGATCGAGTCCCACATCGGGCTCCCTGCTCGGCAGGGAGTCTGCTTCTCCCTCTGACCCTCCCCCCTCTCATGTGCTTGCTCTCTCTCATTCTCTCTCAAATAATAAAAAAAAAATCTTTAAGATTCTCTCTTTCCCTCTGCTTGTCCCCCACTCATGTGTGCATGCTTGCTCTCTCTTTCTCTCTTAAAAAAAAAAAGTCAATCACTATGACCAAGTGGGATTTATCTCAGGAATGCAAGGTTGTTCCAACACCCTAACATAAATTAATGTAATAAATCACATCAATAGAATAAAAACCTAAAAATCACATGGTCATCTCAAGAGACTCAGAAAAAGCATTTGATAATATCCAATACCCTTTCATGGTAAAAAACAAAAACAAAAACAAATCTCAACAGACTAGGAATAGAAAGAACTTCCTCAAGCTGACTAAAGGGATCTAGGAAAATCCCACAGCTGACAATGTAGTTAATGGGGAAAGTCTGTGTGCCTCTCCCCTTCCCTCTGCAGATGGGGAAAGAAGACAAGGATGTCTGCTCCCACCACTTCTTTTCAACATTGTACTGGAGGTTCTATCAGTTAGGCAAGAAAAAAAATAAATGGCATTCACATAAAGGAAAAGTAGAACTACCTCTTTTTGAAGATGGTCTGATCTTACATATAGAAAATCCTAGGCAATCCACTAAAAGACTATTCAATGAGTTTAGCAAGGTTGCAGGATACAAGAGCAATATAAAAAATCAATTCTATTTCTATATGTTTACTTCATTCAACCTAAAAAGAAAATTAAGAAAATAACTTCTCTCATTTTTTAGCATTAAAAAATATAAAATACTTGGTAATACACTTAACAAAAGAAGTACAAAATAAAAACTACAAAATATTGTTGAAAGAAATTAAAGGAGATCTAAATAAATGGAAAACATACCATGTTCATGGAACAGAAGGCCTGACATTGTCAACATTAAACACCCTAAACTAACCCACAGATTAAACACAATCCTTTTCAGAATCTTAGCTGACTTCTCTGTAGAAACTGACATGCTGACTTTAAATTTCCTACAAAACTACAAGGGGTCTAGAATAGCCCAGACAATCCTGAAAAAGAACAAAGTAGAAGGACTCACACTTCCTGACTGCAAAACTTATTACAAAGCAATGGTAATCAAACAGTGTGTTACTGGAGTAAGGCTAGACATATAGATCAATGGAATAGAATCAAAAGGCCATTAATAAACCCATACATTGCTGATCAGTTGATTTTCAACGAGGGTTGGAAGGCCATTTAATGAGGATAAAGTTCTTTTTCAACAAATGGGGCTGGGAAAACTGGATAGTCACATGTAAAAGAATGAAATTGGACCCCTACCTCACACTATAAAAAAAGATTAAATCAAGGGGCGCTTGGGTGGCTCAGTTGGTTGGGCGACTGCCTTCGGCTCAGGTCATGATCCTGGAGTCCCGGGGTCGAGTCCCGCATCGGGCTCCCTGCTCGGCGGGGGGTCTGCTTCTCCCTCTGACCCTCCCCCCTCTCATGTGCTCTCTCTTTCTCTCTCAAATAAATAAATAAAATCTTGGGGTACCTGGGTGGCTCAGTTGGTTGGGCCACTGCCTTCGCTCGGGTCATGATCCTGGAGTCCCGGGGTCGAGTCCCGCATCGGGCTCCCTGCTCGGCAGGGGGTCTGCTTCTCCCTCTGACCCTCCCCCCTCTCATGTGCTCTCTCTTTCTCTCTCAAATAAATAAATAAAATCTTGGGGTACCTGGGTGGCTCAGTTGGTTGGGCCACTGCCTTCGCTCGGGTCGTGATCCTGGAGTCCCGGGGTCGAGTCCCGCATCGGGCTCCCTGCTCCGCAGGGAGTCTGCTTCTCCCTCTGACCCTCCTCCCTCTCATGCTCTCTGTCTCTCATTCTCTCTCTCTCAAATAAATAAAATAAATAAATAAATAAGAAAAAAAAAAGATTATATCAAAATCCATAAAGATGTAAATGTAAGAGCTAAAAATATAAAATTCTTAGAAGAAAACATAGGGGTAAATCTTCATGACCTCGGATTGGGCAAAGGATTCTTAGATATGACACCAAAAACACAAGTGACAAAACTAAAAAAGATAACCAAATTTTATCATAATTAAAAACTCATGTGCTTCAAAGGCCACCATCAAGAAAGCAAAAGGACCACCTGCAGAATGAAAGACAATATGTGCAAATTAGAAATCGGATAATACTGGTATCTAGAATATATAAGGAAGTCTTACAACTCAGTAGTATAAAGACAAACAACCCAATTAAAAAACGGGCAAATTATATGAACAGACATTTCTCCAAAGAAGACATACAGTCACTGAGTGCACGAAGAGATGCTCACCCTCATTAGTCATCAGGGAAATGCAAATCAAAACCCCAGTGAGTCACCACTTTGCATGCATTAGGATGGCTGTAATCAAAACATCAGGTCACAAGTGCTGGTGGGGATGTGCAGAAATCAGGCCCTCATACTGCTGGTGGGAAAATAAAATGGTGCAACCACTTCGGAAAACAGTCTGGCCATTCCTGAAATGATTCCACATCTATTTACCATAGGACCTGGCAATTCCACTTCTAGAGATATATCCTAGATATGTGAAACATATGTCCGTTGCAAAAACTCGTACACAGACGTTATGTTCTAGATGTATTATTTATAATGGCTAAAAGGTAGAACTAATCGAAATGCTCATCAGTAGATGAATGGATAAACACGGTATCGTGTATCGATACCACAGAAATACTACTTGGCCATAAAAAGGAATGATGCATGCTACAACATGGATGGACCTTGAAAACAGTATGCTCAGTGAATGAGACCCGTCATAAATGACCTCACGTTATGTGATTCTGTTCACGTGAATGTCCAAAATAGGGAAAGCTGCAGAGACGGAAAGGAATGAGTGGTTGCTTAGGGCTGGGATGAGGGGCTGGCGGACGACAGCCGATGGGTACGGGGGTTCTTATTCAGTGATGGAAATGTTCTGAAACTGAGCGAGGATGATGCCACATGTTGGTGAATACACTCAAAGCCATGGAATTGCATACTTTAAATGGGGGCATTGCATGGTCTATCTCAACAAAGCTGTTAAAACAAAATTTCCTGGGGGCAGAGGTTATGCTGGATTCCAGGAGAAGGCACAGGAGCCGGAAGACCAGGTGGGAGTTGGCTGGAACCACGGAGAGCTAGCGACTCTCGGAGTCACCTGCGCTCCCCAGCTCCAGCCTCTTTCCGGGCTGTCTTTGAAGCATTCTAATCAGCTGTGAGGATTCATCACAATCCCCGGTTGATAGCACCCTCCCATTATGGGTCTGCATTTGGCTCTCTTATTATTTGTTCTATTTTTAATAATGCAGGAAGGATCCATGGTCTCGTGTGCCAACTTGAAAACCACAATTCTGGCAATTACTTAGAGTGAGGACATGGCTCCTTGCTTCACTGTGGATATAGTTGTATATCATCTATGCTTATTTTTTTAGTATGTTTTTTTTTTAAAGATTTTATTTATTCATTTGAGAGAGAGAAGAGAGAATGAGCAGGGGGAGAGGCAGAGGGACAGCAAGAAACAGATTCCCCACTGAGCGCAGACCCCAACTCGGGGCTCGAACTCATGACCCTGAGATCATGACCTGAGCCGAAATCGAGAGTCAGACGCTTAACCGACTGAGCCACCCGGATGCCCCTTAACAGTTTTTATAGTGCTGAATTTTGTCAACTGTTCTTGATGTCTGTATGTCTTTTTCTCTTTAGTATACTCATGTGATTAGTTATATTTGTTCTCTTTGTAGAGTTTCTAATATTAAATTATTTTGTATGCCTGGAATGAACCCAAGTTGGAAATGGCATAATACCTTTTATATGAACTGTGGGATTTGATTTAGTAACAATTTCCTTGGGATTTTTATATCGATGAGCACAATAGGTGGGTACTTTGCCTTTTTGTCCTTGTGTGGTTTTGGTTTTGGGGTTATACTGCTTTTGTAGGATGAATCAAGGTCTTTTATAGCTTCTTAAGAAGTTCTTGTTGATTGGGACGCTCTGTTCCTCAAGCATTTAGTAGGACTCGTGAGACCATTTGGACGTGGTGTTTTCTTTGCGGGAATATTTTAAACCAGTCCTTCAAATGCTGTCACAATTACAAGAATCTTCAGGCTTTTTTTTTTTAAGATTTTATTTATTTATTTGTCAGAGAGAGAGAGAGAGAGAGAACAAGCAGGGGGAGCAGCAAGCAAAGGGAGACGCAGGCTCCCCGCCGAGCAGGGAGCCCAATGCGGGACTAGATCCCGGGACTCCAGGATCATGACCTGAGCCGAAGGCAGACGCTTAACCGACTGAGCCACCCAGGCGTCCCAAGAATCTTCAGGCTTTTGATTTGTTCCTCAAAATTATAACTTCTATGGAATTTTGTTTTATTTGTGTTTTCGAAGGTGATAGTGTACAGTTTTGATAGTATTTTCTAATACTATACTAATAATCTGCGGATTTCCTGCTTTATCTGCTATATCTCCTTTCTCTCATAATATTAGCTGTGACTGCTTTGTTCCTGACAGTCTTTTTAAAGGTGTTTGCCTCTTTTGTTCGGTGTTTCAAAGAAGTTTTGACTGTATTGATCTCATTTCTTCTCGGAGATTGCTTTCCACCCTTCTCCTTATGAACTCTGCTTGTGTGGTCTCTGGGTTTGCTCTAAGCACCGTAGGTAATCACTTAGCTGATTTTCGGCCCTTTCTTTACCTGGTGTAGGTATTTCGAGCATGTATTTCTTTTGATCTTCTTGCTTGTCATTATCATTAACATTATCCACAGAGTTTTAATTTCAAGATGGTTAGTTCCTCCTTCAATCCTGAGTTATTCATCTCTGTGCTTTTCCATTTTTGAAAATGTGGGGATCTAGGGAGATTATTCCTGTCATTAATTCTCGATTTAATTACATTATGGTCATAAATTATCATGTACATGGTATCTATTCTTTTAATTCTGAGGCTTTCTTATGACTTGATACGTGATCGATTTTTCAAAGCTCTGTAGGTTCTTGAGAAAGACGTGTAGTCTGTAATTTCCCCACGTAAATTGGTTCCGCTAAGCTGGGTAGTTTGGAGGTTCCAGATCTCCTAAATCCCCGCTGATTTTTTTTTTGTCTGTTTAACAATCAATGACGAAAAGAGGGCAAAAATTCTTGTTATCATATTAATTTTCAAATAAGGTAGTTGAAAGATACCTTATTAGATGCACGTGGTTAAAACAGCTAACTACTGCTGGTTAATTTACCCTCTTGTTACCTTGTAGCGACTTTCCCTACCTCTAAGAAACCACTCTTTTTTTTTTTAAGATTTAATTTAATTTATTTATCTATTTGACAAAGAGATAGAGAGAGAGCACAAGTAGGCAGAGAGGCAGGCAGAGGGAGAGGGAGAAGCAGACTCTCCACCGAGCAGGGAGCCCAATGTGGGGCTCGATCCCAGGACCCTGGGATCATGACCCGAGCCAAAGGCAGCCACCTAACCGACTGAGCCACCCAGGCGCCCCAGAAACCACTCTGTCTTAAAATCTGTTTGTTCTCATGGAACTAGCTGCTATACTTTGTGTTGGTTGGTTTTTTTCCCCCTGGTATCACTTTTCTACCCTTTAACTTTTAGCCTTGTCTGTTGTAATAAAATGTATCTTGATTTTTAACAAAGGAATCTGCCTCTCTCTGTTCAACTGGCAAATCTTAACATCTGTTTAAATCAGTTTCTGAATGTCGGCATGAGTGACATCTTGGGTGGGATCATTGCTCGTGGCAGGGCTGTCCTGTTGTGGGAAGCTTGGCAGCATCCGTGGCGTCCACCTGCTGGACGCCAGGGCACCCTCCAGGTGTGGGGCCAGATACCTCTGTGGACACTGCCCACTGTCCTGGGCGAGGGGGGCAGGGGACAGTGCTGGCGCCACTGGGGAGTCACTGATTTCACGGTGCTGACCGTGGAATCCGTTTATAGCATTTCCGTTTGTTGTTTGCGTTCACCCCCCTCCACCTTCTACCTTCAACATCCAGGATCCGTACTCTCCCACAGGAGGTCTTCCTCCAAAATGCTGTCAGTGTGCTTCTCTGGGGTGGCACGCCTCCCGGGGGGGTGTCCTCAGTGCCTGAGACTATTTCTCGAGTCATTCCTTTGTCCTTCCTGCATCCAGAGTCGTGGTCACACACTTGTTTCTGTATCTGGGACTGGCTCTTTCTCTCTCGAAGCTTTGATATTTTACAAATTCACCATAATGTATCCATCAGTGTTTTTATTTCTTTTCCTTTTAAAGATTTTATTTATTTATTTTAGAGAGAGCAGGGGGAGGGGCAGAGAGAGACTCTCAAGCAGACGCCCTGCTGAGCGTGGAGCAGCCGAATGCTGGGCTCGATCCCACGACCCTGAGATCATGACCTGAGCTGAAATCAAGAGCCAGACGCTTAACCGACTGAGCCACCCAGGCGCCCCCATCAGTGTTTTTAAACTGTATCCCCTTGTACATTCGGTGGAGCCCATCAACCTAAAGTCTTTCTCTCTTTTTTTTTTCTTACAATGAGAAATGTATCTCTTATTTCTTTAAATATTCGCCAGGACTTCTGTGGTCTGGACGCAACCTCCCTGCTTCCAGCCTCCATTCCTCTCAATTGTTCCTTTTATTTTGCAGTTTCTGTGTTTCCTGCTTCCTTGTAGGACAGGTGGTCAACTTGATCTTCACTAAGTCAGCCTCTGGCTCTTTATCCCACATATTTGGTCTTTGTTTCAACCATTAGAAACTTCATGCCACCCTTGCCATTTGGTTCTTCTTTATGTTTCCTGTTCTACGTGGTGATATGATACCTTCCCTCCGCTCTTCACACCTGTGCTGGAGGGACTGTTATGATTTTGTTTCCAGTGGAAATGGTCTACTTCTTTTTTTGTTTTTTTAATAGATTTTTTTTAATTTAATCATTTGAGACAGAGAGATACAGAGAGAGAGAGAGTGAGTAGGAGCAGTGGGGAGAGGCAGAGGGAGAGGGAGAAGCAGACTCCCGCTGAGCAGGGAGCCCGATGCAGGGCTCGATCCCGGGACCTGGAGATCATGACCCGAGCCAAAGGCAGACGCTTAATGACTGAGCCACCCAGGCGCCCCGGTCTACTTCTTTGTTTACCTTCTGATACAATTGTGCTGCTCAGAGGTCTTGCAGCTTGTGAACCCTCGTTGCCTAGGGCATCAGCGACCCCTGCCGTGTGGTTCTGTGTCCCCACCCGAAGCTCACGGCTAAGGTGCAGGAGGATGGGGCCGAGGGAAAGCGTCCGGCACCGGGAGTCTGCAGTGGGTCACTCACACCTGCCTGGCTCGGGAGAGCTGCCACCTCCCCGTGTGGAAGGGACCCCCTGCGCTTGTGACCCATCGCTGCCCTGCCTTGCCTTCACTCCTTCGGGACACCTGTAGCAGGTGGGGCGGGTGCTGACAGTTCCCGAGCCATGGAGGGGCACTGGCGGGGGCAGAGGGAGAGCGGCCCCTTTCCTGGGGGTGCCCGCTGGAGCATCACTGGCCTGGCTGACTCCTGCCCAACACGGTGACTTGGGGCACCCCCCTTAAAATAGCCTCAGGCTTCCGGCTCCCCAGGGGCAGACAGCATCTGCTCTCGTGTTCACCCACACTGAGCATTTTTCCGTATCGCTGGCAGCAATAACAGGTGGGTGACGTCACACTCCTTTCCAAGGAACGTGTTTCAGTTGAAAACGTCCCGGTGCCACGTGCAGGCCTCCAGCACCTCCTTCAGGCGCATGTCTGGGAGGAGTGCTGGGTCCCAGGCGTCCGGCCGAATGAGGCGAGCCTCTCTGGACAGCTTGCCATGGCGGAGAAGCCCCTTCCATGACACCCTCCTCAACACCGGTGACGGTCACGCTTTCGCGTGTGGCTGGCTGGTCGGACCCCGGGGGACCCCGGAGAGCCGCTGGAGCGGCTGTGTCCCCCGGGCCCAGTGACACACACGCCCTAGCATGCTCATTTCTGTGTATTTGGGGGATGGCAGCTGGGGACACGTGGTGTGGGGGCTGGAGGGACTCCCAGGGGCTGGTGGGGAGGAGAGCAGAAGTGTGCAGCTTCACGTGTTTGTCAGACATGACAGGAGGGCAGGGAGTGGGAAAGGGGTCAAAGTCGAGTGGGGCTTCAGGAGGGCACAGGATGCCGCGCTCCCAGCAAGGCCGGCCCAGGGGCCTAGAGAGTTGGCATCACACGTGGCTCTCACCTGCAGGGGCTTTAAAGGCCCTGTGGCGCTCAGGTCCTGGAGGCCCAGACACCTGCCGGACTCGTGCACCCCAAGCACCCCATGCCCCCCGGCACCTGCTGCCCCCGTGGGCCTGCTCTCCTCCCCGGCTCCCTCCCTCCTCCCGGTCAGCGCTTGGCACGCTCAGCCCCCACCCGCCGGTGGGTGGCCGGTGGATGGTGGACCGTCTGTGCCACGCTCCTCCTCTCCCATGCTCTTCCTCGTGTGTTCTGCGAAGACCTACGGAACTTCACGCTAGCTACAGAGCTCGATACAGCTCTGCAGGGTGGACCCATCTCAGGTGCTTCTTTAAAGGGTCAGTTACGGCTCTGGACAGGCCATTCTGTGACAGGAGGCTCGCCATCCGTGCCTGAAGGCGTCCGCATAATTATGCCAGGGCCACCAAGGTGGGAGCCCACCCAGCACCCTCCGGGTCTACCTCTCCTCCGGCCTCGTCCACTGCCCTCCAAGCAGAGGGGCGAAAGAGAGGGCCACAGGGGAGGCCGTCCAGTGTGTGCTCCATGCCTGCCCTGCTTGGCCCTGAACGCTGAGTGGTGACAAGATAGGTCCCCGGTGGGCACCCCCTAAATGCAGTAAAGGCCAGACAGCCACGGAGGGGTACCTGCTCATCTGCTGCGCACTCCTGCAGCGGGAATGAGCCCACATCCGCCTCCTAGAACCGCAGGTCCCCAGCAGGTGTGGCCCAGTGCCTCCGTGGGCACCAGCAGAGGCCTCCCGGGGGTCCTGCTGGGCTACTATCCCCGGGGGTGGGACAGGCAAATGCATTTGTCTACGGAGGGCTTCAGCTGTGCTCAGAACATCTTACTCTCTCCTGGATTATTTCCCTAGTAACGAGACGCAAAACCCAGAGCCAGTCACTAATACGGGGACAGGGGTTTCCTTATGGTAAAAACTTTATTTACTATTTATAAATACATTGCAAGACAAACTTTTCAAAAATACCTTTTTTTCCCCCAAAAAACTTAATTAAAAAAAATAAAGGAAAGCTCACAGGTAGGCAGAACGTCTCGAGACCCCCCTTCGTGCTCTCAGGGAGGGCTGTGTGCTGTGCGCATCCACCCTGGGGTGTTCCTGCTCACCTACCCTGAGGCCCGGCCTCCGGGAAAGCAGCCGGGCCCGGCCCCAGCGCCCTCCCTCGGTGGAGGCCGTGTTTCTCTTCTCTAGCACAGGTCCTAGCGTATCTGGACTAGGACGTATAGGAGGGTAACACCTCATGAAGAACATACTTTCTCTGCATATATGTGTGACTTAGAAAGAGAAGTGGGGGTGGGGGTCCAAGTGCAGTGGGCACGGGATTCTCTGGATGGCCCCAGTGTCCCTGACAAGCCATCCCTCTTTGCTGGGTGATAACAACTATTTTTACTCTTTTTATCTCATGCCAAGGAGGACAAGGGAGAGACAGAAAAATAAACATTTTTGCCTTTAAGAAGTTTATCTTCAAAACTAAAGTCGTTCTTGAATTGCTAAATGGAAAAATGCTATTGTCTGCAGTCATTGAAAAATCCTACTCTAATTCCGTGGCCTCTGAAAAGGGCGGAGTCAATGGCAGAGGCCAGGCCGGGGGGGGGGGTGGGGGGGTGGGTGGGAAGGGGTGGGGGCGGGTCAGAAACACCTGTCTTCACAGGTTCCCAGACTTCCCGGGAACATTCTTGGTCTTTTTTTATTTTTTACATGTAAGACTCCACTTATTCTCTCTGCTGTTCCCCAGGGCGCCCACCTGAAGATCCCCAGGATCAGCGGGGCGGGGCCTCCTGGCTGTAAGCCCCGCCCCCGGCAGGTGCACCGGGACGTCCAGACACCAGGCTGCGGGGCTCCCCGTCCTCGCCGAGGCCTGTGCTCATTTACCGAGTGGGGACGAGGCGTGCACTCTACAGAAGCGACACTCGCGGGGTCTGGAAGTGGAGGGTGGGCTGCGTGGGCGCGCTCCGGGACGCGGGAGGGCCGGCCGCGCGATGCTGCAGGGTACGCGTATGTTTGGAGGAAGCAAGAAAAACCCGGCCGCGTCTCATCGACTCCTGCGAAGTGGAAGACGCTCCGGTTCACCATCTACAAGAACCCTAGGCGCTGCGAACAGCTCCTTCTAAACTTTGGCTAAAAGAAAAATCAATTCACCACAAAAAGAAAGATAAACTGAGGCTGTAGCCAGATGCTGATCGTGTCCTTGGCAGTCTTTTGTGCAAAATTAGGCGTTTCTGAGCTCCACATTAACTAAAACAAACAGAAAAAGAAATGTATTGAAATAACTCCCCGACCTTGGAAGGCTCAACTCCCGCCGGGAGACACTGGGGGCGAGACCCCCGGCTGCGGGTGGGTGGGGGGCTCCCCCTACACTGTCACCAAGGAGCACCTGCCAGAGGGGAGACTCAGGCAGAGGCCACCGACCCCGAGTCTCACCCAGAACCTTGAATTTCCTTCCGATTTGTGGGGAAACAAAACTTGTAACTAAGAATGAAAATTTTGGGGCACCTGGGTGACTCCGTCAGTTAAGCATCTGCCTTCGGCTCAGGTCGTGATCCCGGGGTCCTGGGGTCGAGCCCTGCACTGGGCTCCCTGCTCAGCGGGGAGCCTGCTTCTCCCTCTCCCCCACCCCCACGTGTGCTCTCTGTCAAATACATAGATAAAATCTTTAAAAAAAAATGAAAATCTCTTCTGTTTACTTAAATTTGTCTTGCGGAGACGAAACACATTTATTCTGTTTTCTCCAATGGCTCTCCCGTTTATTAAAAGACAAAGGAGTGTCAAGCACGACCGCAGTCTTCGAAGTCATAAATCTCATTTAAAATCTCGTATTTGTGTTAGGTGAAAATAAACTTTATTACAATGGTATCAATCACAGACTATCAAAATATCCGGAACATTTTACAGAGAAAAACCAGCCACACTTGTGAGGGAGAAGCGTGTTCCTTTCACAAGTCCTCGAGGGTTAGAACAGCCTGCCTGTGAAGATAAGCCACAGCAGCGGTGTGGGGAAGGCTGGGCGTTGGACTTCGCCGTATGCGTGTGTGTGAACGTGCACAAGTCCAAGTCCAAGATCTTCCAAGGGTCTCCAAGCACCTCTGAGACAACCTGACCACAGGCCCTGTTCCCTGGGCTGCTGCAGGTGGGTCGGGGGGGCCCTGCACCCTCCTGCGGGGTCTGTCCCCGCTTCCCGAGACGCACCGCCGCGGCCCCCGAGCCCAGGCCCCCCGGCTTACGTGGCGAGCAGCGTCTACTTGCTGTCCATGCTGTAGCAGTGAATGTCGCCTTTCCCCCGGGCGTCGAAGCCGGGAAGAGGCTGCCCATACTTGTCCACGCACCAGCAGAAGCCCCGCTTCCTGCCCTTGGAGGGGCGGCACTGCGGGAGAGCACAGGACACAGGTGAACCCTGAGGGCGGGCCAGGCGCCCAGGGCCAAGGGCACAGCAGGCTCTCACGCCCAGGGGGAGGCGGCTCTCCGGAGAAGCGGCCGGGGCAGTTCTGTGCCCCTCGGGGATGAGAACGTCCCACCTGCCGGGGGAGGCACCCGAGAGCGCTCGCCGAGGCGCACAGATGGGCTCTCAGCGCGGCTTTGCTGAGCAAGGGACTGATGGGAATACGCAGGCGGCAGGTAAGCTGCTGCCTAATGGCTGGTGGCAAACAGCTGCGACAGAGACCAGGAGGCCCATGGCCCTGCTCATTCTGCAGCCACCATGGTGGGAACTGTCCCAGTGCAGAGCCGCCTGCGATGCTGCGGTCGCGGAACAGTTCATCTCCGGAGATGCACTCAGCCTGGCCTCCATCGTGCCAGGACTCCTCAGCCTGGCCTCCATCGTGCCAGGACTCCTGGGAAGGATGGGCCGGAGGGGGACCAACAGGGGATCCCAGGGAGGCTTTTTGGCCCACGACCTCATGTCCCTGTGATGGTTATTCACAACGTCACCCCGTGTCCCTTCAGTTAACCCAGGGCCCCGAGGCAGCGGTGCCCGGCTCTGCGGACCAGAGGGGAGGTGTGGACGGAGGGAGCGGGGGAGGGAGGCTGGGGAGGATGCCACTCACCTGCTTCTTCTTGTAGAAGCCCTTCCTGTCACAGTTGGGGATGTGGATGCCCCTGGGGCTAAGCATGTCCAAGAACTTGAGTCGGTTCAGCGTGTCCTCCACCTCCCGGCGGCAGGGGCCCTGTGGGGCGAGCCACGGGTCACTCGGGAGCGCGCACGGCCTCAGAGAACCCCACGCACCCGTGGAGGGACCTGCCATGCGATCCCCACGACTCCCCAACCATGGCTCCCCTCTCCCGTGAGGTCCCCAGAGCGAGGCCCGGGACTGGGGGGGAGGGAGAGGCCACAGGCCAGGGGACTCGGAGAGCAGGTGAACAGAACACCGCCAGCCCCGAGGTGCTCCTACCCACGTCATTCCACCTTGACCCCCGTGGGATCCCACAGTGGGAAGGGTCCCTCCACACTCAGCCCACCGCCCACCGGGAGGAGAAGGCTCACGTATTCCGTCTCCCGCTTGGACTCGGAGGAGAAGTTCTGGGTGTCCGTGCTCTGGGACTCGTAGTCCACCTTGTAGCGCTGGCTGTCCTTGGCGTGCCCTTTCTTGATGACGTCCATCTTGGTGTGCAGGGGCTGGAGCTTGGCATCGGGCACCCGGTGTGTGCTGGGGAGGGCCTGGCCCTGCATGCTCCCGGCACTGTGGTCTTCCTCCGACTCACTGCTGTTTCCTTGAAAAGTGCAAGGAGCATACAGGTGTGATGGCCATCCGCACTTAGCAACGGTCTTTTCAAAATACTACCACAGCGACCAAGTCCCAGCTAGGTGGAAATGTCATCCAGCAACTCCAGAACACCTGGATAAAGTTCTGTTCCACGGTACTAGCAGAGGACGGCTGTCACTCTACCGGAAGCCCGCTTTCTAGAAAGGAATCTGATGTGTGCTTTCTGAGCGGTGGTGGTGGTGGTGGTGGTGGGGGGGGCCAGGGAAGGGTTCTCACCGCCGAGCCGGCAGCATCTGTCACCCTCCGCCGGCAGGGGGCACGCCTGAGCAGGGACAGTGCCCAGGATTCAGACCCCAAAGGCCACCCCAAGCGCAGCCTCCCAGGACTGGGCGACCGTATACCCTCTCTGCCCCACCCGCCGGCCCTGCTGAGTCAGAGGCGCCAGGTGGGGACAGCCACCTGGGTGGGGGTCCACAAGCCCCGCAGGGACTCGGACTCCCCCGCTGTCCTGTGCCACCAGGCCGACTGGCCCCAGGGAAAGCTCACTCCCCTTTGAAGCCTGGCTGCAGGTCCCCTGGCTCTGGGCATTGGGTGGTGTGTGACGGGTCCCGCTGTCACATCTCAAACTCACTGTCCACACATGGGCTGGAACGCCCCGAGGAGGTGCACAGACCCTGTGCATGCTGGAGCACTCACTCCCTCAGGGACCCCCCGCCACCCCCAGACACCGTTCTGTGACCAACACGCTAAAATGAAGAGAACCGAGGCCCTGACACTGGTGTTGGATGTCCGCAGCTGTCACTGGGGCTTCACGTGCACGGACTACATGCAGGGCTGATACGGAGCCAGCACGCTCTCGGGGTTCCTTTTCCAGGATGAACAGTGGGGGTGGCTACGGGGGAAGAGCTGCCGAGGACCCCCTGTGGGTCACACGATCGCTCCATTCAACGAGCAGCCCGCCTCCGTCCTGGGAGGGGCTTGGCTCACCATCTGGTCCTGAATCTACCATGCCTGGGGGTGCCGAGCGCCCTCCAGGGGCTCCGCCCCTCATGCACGGTGGCAGCCCACAGGGAAGCTGGCTCAGACCTCCGGCTCTAGGGGACAGGGGCAAATGTCTCGTGGAGGACGCTCCCCAGGCTGGCTGAAGGACAGAATCTCTGCAGGACGCGCCCAGGGCAGGTGCACTCACCAGGGGTTGGGGGACACCCTCTCCTCCTTGGGGACTCCACTTCCTCCCCTGGGAAGAGAGAGTCCCTGGAGGTGGAGGGGTGGCTGAGCTCCCAAGGAGTTTGGCGTCTGGGGAAGCACAGATCAGCCCAGCGCCAGAGACAGTCGGTTCTTAATTGGCAGATTTTGGTTTCAATGTCCTTTAACCTTAGGGTTTTTTCCTTCCTTTTCAGGGAAGTGCTGGGGACAAAGGAGATGCTAAGGGTATGTAAATAAACATATTTGCATTTCTTTTCCAAGAACTGAGTAATTTCTTCAACCTCCCAGGTTATCTTTCTAATGCCTGCGGACTTCAGCAGGAACACCAAACCTCTGCATTCAAGCAACAGATAATCTTAACTTTTGACTTCCATTTAAATGTACCTCCCCACCCCCACGGGTTTTAGAAGTCTCATAAAATCCTAGGCCTGTTAACCGCGTTTTAGTTAAACACATCAACCCATGCTGCGGAACTACTACGATAGTAATCATAACGTACCCAGTACCGGGTCACTGAAATCGGCAGCATCTGTAAGAGCTTCTCAGGTCACTTTTCGAATACCCAGAAAACACGCTAGAAGAATAAAGGGCACACAGCAAACACCAGAGTTGCCCTGAGAGACAAATGCACCTAGCGATTTTAAATCCACTATGATACAGCGGCACACGTTTTAGGCAACTGGAATTTTGCCTTCTCACCAATCCTGGAATGGTGTTTGTTTCTCTGGGATCCACAGAGCCAGCCCTGCCTAGCAAAGACAGAGCCTCACCCGGGAGTGGAAATGTGCAGAACCCGAAATTACAAGGGGACTGCCCTCCTGCCAGTCCAGGGTGGGAGCCTGCCCACTAGCTCTGTCCAGCCTGGTGCCTTGGAGGCGAGCGCAGAATTCTCGCGGCCTCCAGCTCTGCAGGAGCTCCACTCACAGAACCCAGGGAGGCTGGCTGAGCCTGCTGGAGAATTTAGAGCAACAACTGCAGACTCCATTTACACTGCTTTCTCGGAACAGCGTGATGTCCTTCACCGAGCCTGGCGACGGGCAGTGGGCGAGCCTCTGTCCTCTCGGGGCTCCCAGGAACCGGACCCCATCCCTTCCACTTCGGATTAAGGGCCAAACAGTCCTGAGGCTTATTCCACTCCCCTTCACCATCACTGAAATCTTTTGAGTCCACAGTCCCTGAAGCCCCCGCACCTGGCGTTGGTCTGGGGCCATCCAGGCACCGGGGCGGATGGGGCGCCCCAGGGGGACGAGGCAGGACGTGGCAAACCGGGTTCAGCCCCCACGTTCCTCCCTGCCTCTGGGGGACTTTGGGGAGGCGCTGCGTTCTGGACGTCAGGTTGCCCAAACGCAAAAGATGCCAATACCCGGTTCCCCCCTTACTGTTTCTGGCGCACGCCCAGACGTGCCATAAGTCTGCGCAAATGTTGGCACTTTTAAAGACAAGCACCATCTCCTACAAAGGTGCCCGCCCACCTTCTCCAGTCCAAATGCGCCCCGCCCGCCTCCCTGGTCCTCCAGCTCCCCCCGCATCCTTGGCATAAACACGCTCGCTCCCAGTTTGTGGGACACGGAAGCCGCGTTCCCGAGGTGGGCCGCGCGGTCCACGCCCACGTTGGCTGCCGCGCTGCGCCCGCACCGAGCGCGGGGAGATGCTCGTCGGCAAGGGATCGGTCATGACAAACCTCGCATCCTCCCCCTCCCTGCCCGGGAAACCTCCGACCCAGTTGTGCCGAAAGCGCTTAGCAATTTGCAAGCGCTCCGCGCGCGGCGAACGCAGCGCGTGCACGGCCGGCTGCAGACCGCGCCGCGGGCGGGCGCGCTCGCTCGCGGGGCCCCGGCTTCCGCGCCCGCAGCGCCGGGCGCGCGGAGGGCAGGGGGCCCCGCAGCGGCGCCGCCCCAGCCCCCGCCCGGGGCCGACGGCGCCGGCGGCTCACCTGGCGCGGACGACGCTGGCAGCAGGTAGGCGCGCAGGCGGCCGGCGGCGCTGGCGCTGGCGTTGGCGCAGAGCCCGCGGCCGTCCAGCAGCGCCTGCAGCGGGCGCGGCTCGGCGGGCGGCGGCTGGCAGCGGAGGCCGGCGCCGCAGCGCTCGGTGTAGACGCCGCACGGCTGGCCCTCGCGCAGCGCGCACGTCAGGCAGCAGCCGCAGCCCGGCTCTCTCACCAGCTCGGGGCACGCGGACGCGGCGGGCGGCGGCGCGCACTGCGCCAGAGCGCGCGCGTCGCACGGCTCGCAACGCACCACGGGGCCCGCGCCCGCCGAGCCCGCGCCGGCCCGTGCGGCCGGCGGCCCGCGGAGTAGCGCCAGCGCGGTCAGCGCCGCGGCCCAGAGCGCGGGGCGCGCCCGCTGCATGGCGCCCGCCGCGGGGGCCCGCTGCTCGGTCAGCCGGGGCGCGCAGGGATCGGGCGGAAGCGCGCGGCGCGAGGCTGCGGGCGTGGGGGAGGCAGCTAGCAGTGCCGAGCGCGGCGCCGCCGTTTTCGCATCTGGGCGGCCCGAGCGCGCTGGCCGCTATATAGAAGCCGGGTGGCCGAGGACACGCCCCGGAACGGCGCGCGGGCTGGGGGGAGGGGGCGGGCCGGCGCCCACGAGGCTCGGGCTCCCGCCGCACCCGGGGCCGCCGGGCTGGGGGCGGGGGCGCGCAGCGCGCGGGCGCCCAGGCACCTGCTCCCCGCGCGCACTGCGGTCCCTTCGCCACCACGCCGGCCCGGGGCCTCGGCAGCCCCGCCTCCCCGCCGTCCCCGGCGCCTCTGGCCACCCGGGCGCCTCGGCCGCCCCTGGCCAGCCCGACGCCGCCGCCTTTCTCCCTGCGGGCCCGGGCGAGGTCGCCCCCGTGGAGAGCGAGCGGGTGTCCCGGAGGCCGGCGTGCTCCGCACCTCACCGAATGTACTTTGCGGAGCTTCGCAAAATTTGAGTCCACGGGTCGGGAAGGCCGTGGGACATTTCCGAGTGGGACTACCTGATGCGCGTCGAGGGCTCTGGATTTCTCCGCGCCCGCGGGGCCGTTCGCTCCCGCTCCCTCCCCGCCTCCCGGGACATACAAATGCGCTTCTGCAGGTGCGCACGTGGTCTTCGCGCGTTCCAAGGCAGCCGTGAAGCCTCCCTGGGTGTTGTGCGCGAAGCCCCCAGCTGGCGATGGGTCCTTAGCAGGCCTCGTCGGGGCCCGGACGTCACCACTGTTCTGGTCGTAGGTCTTCTCCCTGCTTAGTGTTGTCAAGTGGAGTTTACTGCCCGAACAAAACAGTGATAAGAGCCGTAAAACGAGCACTGCCGAGGTGTCGTTAATAACAGAATAGTCCTCGCAGCTGGTTATTTTTACCACCGTTTTCCCAGGCCACCTTGTATCCCTGTACTGAGTTCTCTCCGGGGCGTCGAAGTGGGGATTGTTTGGGATTCTCCCTTCTCTGCGCGCCACGCTGAAGTCCTGACCGGCGTTTGCAAAGGTGTCTGCGCGCCCCTTCCCGAGGTGACCGACAGAGGGCGCCGGGGGTCCAGGATTGAACCGGGAACTGCCCTTTGCGAGGCTCTTTTGCCGAGAGCGTGTGGGTCGGCATTGCTGACCGATGAGACCCCCGCGGGCGGGGACTTTCCTGGATGGTGTTGGAAAGGGAGTCTTGCCCTAGGAGGTGGACAGGTGTCTTGGGGGCGCGTTGCGCAGTTTGCAGTAGGAACCGCGCCTCAGGACCCCCGTGCGTTCCCCCTCGTCCCCGGGCCGGCCCCCTGCGCGGCTGTGGGTGAAGCTAGCATGCACCCCGGTCTGTCTGCCCTCGTTGCGTGGAGGTGTGTGTGTGCGTGTCCTCCCTTAGAATGGGAAGACCAGTTGGCTCCACGCAAATACACAGACAGTCATACTTGAGGCTCTCCAAGGACAGGGGATCAGAGACACACGGGGGCCTGCGTCCCCTCTCCGCAGAGGCGCGCACTCCTGTCCCCTCGGTCCGGCGCCCGGGCTCTGGAGCCCCGCCCTGCTCGCCGAACACTGCGCGACCTGCCCGCCGCCCCCCTCCCATGCAGCCCTGCTTGTAGCTGTGCGCCCGCTGCTTTGACCCCCGAGGACAGGGTCTCCGATTGCACTGGGAAATTGGGGCAGCCGAAAATTCCCTGAGGGTTGCTCCATCCCCGGAGACCTCGATTCTGAAGCTAGGGCCGGTTGTGCAGCCAGAGATCCCTGAGGTCGGCCTTCGCGTTTAGGACAGTGTCCCGGGAGCCGCGCCGGCCACCTGGTCGTCCGGAGCGGCGGCTGGGAAGCTCCCGGAGAGCACCTGGGCCCTGCCCGGCCCCGGCTTCCCAGCCCCCGCCGGGCCGTGGCGGGAGAGCCGGAGCCGGTGCGGCGCGGAGGCCCTAGGGGGCGCCGGAGAGCCGGGCGCCGCGCCCGCGGGCGGCCGCAGCCTCCGCCTAAGTCTCAGGAGGAGTGACGACCACGGGTGGTGGTGGGACTGTCACCCCTTCTCCGTGAAGTCGTGCACCAGCCACGCGGGTGCGCGGCAGCGGGCAGCCGCTGCGAGATTATGAGGCTATGAGAGAGCCGCTCCGGGGCCCCGAGAACTACGTTTCAATATGCGCTCATTTTTATGGCACGACCTGCAGGGATCCCCCTACGTCCCAGACTGTAGTTGTTGGCGGGGGGACTTGGATGCGCGGAAAACTAAATTTTGCATCAGGCTGTTGATTCTGTCCGACTTTGATTCATCTGCCGGTGGTGGTGAATTAGGATACACTAGGGCGGTCAGTGGAAAGATGGCCCGCCGCCCCCTGGAAGTTACCGGGGTGCGGTTGCTTCACGATTGTGCAGTCATGGACAGCCGTGGGGAGACGGACAGAAGCAGGCTAGATGCTTCTCCCCAGTAAAATTCAGTTGGCCTGATTACGGTTGGTGACCACGGGGTCAGCCTGTCATCGGAAGCACAGGACGTGAGGCTCTCGTGTTTTTGAGCCCACTGCTGCTGATCACAGGCACTTGCACCCATTATGACATCGGCCTCCTGGTCCCCCCTCTGCCCAGGCCTGGCTGACCCGCCACCCCCTCCAGGGTCTCCTCCCCACGCAGTGTGGACGGACGCCAGGAGCTCTGAGTGCCCCTCTCTGTGTTCCGCCGCTGTGGCCGGCAGGCTCACTTGCCACAGGGGACTCTGAACAGGAAGGTCCTAACTCCCAGAGGCAAGGAACGTAGGGGATCCCGTCTTAGAACTCGGTGGCAGGCTGTCTGAAGCTTCAGTGCTTCCTGCTAGGGGAGGTATGGGCGGGGACAGGGAGCCTAATTGTCCCTCCATCAGATCTCCTGCTGGGTGACCCCACCAGGTCTGTGTTCGGGCTTTGGGGGTGCATTAGGGCGTTACTGCTGATAAGGACGCTAGAAATGGCCATAACCTACAGATAAGGCAGGAAGGGTCCAGCTGTCCATTCAGGCCACAGTTACCGAGCACCTCCTCACGCTGGCCAGACCAGACTGTGGGGGGCAGTGGGTGTTTGTCTCCGGGGAGGGGCTTGCCTATGTGGTTAGAAGTAGCTTCAGAGGGATGGTGGCATTCCAGTGCAGTCTTACCAGATGTGGAAGAGCCTGGCTGAGGGGAAAAGCCGGGAGGAAGGGTGTGTGTACGCAAGGACCATCGCTTTGTGTGCCTGGAGGGGTTGGGGGCTCGGAAGGGATGGTGTCTCTTGAGGGACATGGAATTCTGAGGTTCAGAGGGAAGGAACTTGACAAAGTGGACTGGGAAGGGGGTGCTACTGGCCTTGAAAACCCGCAGTCTGGGCCCAGGGACCTCAGAGTCATTGTGTCCTGGTTGGTCCAACAATTTGGAGATGGATGAAGGGCCTCCAGAGAAAGACAGAAAACAAGTCTTCCTGGGACCCCACCTGCTCAGTGGGGGACTCACCCAGGACCCAGGACCCTTTGATTCCTTCTAGCCTCTCCCTTTTGGAATGGGAATGCCCAACTTCTCCCACTCTGTCTTTTGGGAGCAGATCCCATGTTTTTTAGTTTAAAAGATCCACATGTGACGAGGAATTTGGGTCAGGATGAATCATATCCAGTGTCAGCCATCCACGCCATTTGGACAAGTAGGTGATGAGACTTCGAGCTTTTTGAATTGATGGTATTTAGATGAGCTTTTGGATTTAGAGTTAATTCTGGAGTGGAGAGTAATGAGGTGAGCTGAGTGGGTTCTGCGTGTGGGACGGATGTGGAGTTTTGGAGGCAGTGGGTGAACTGTATGGGGTTGAATAGTGTCAGCCGAAAATGAGGTGCATAGAACCTCGGGATGTGTCCATGTTTTTAAATAGGTCTTCGAGGATGTAATCAGTTAAGAGGAGGTCATGCAGGCTTAGAGTAGGTCCTAAATCTACTGACCGGTGTGCATGTAAGCTGAGGGACACTGAGGTACATGGAGGAAAGAAGGGCTGGTGAAGAGAGGGACAGAGATGGGATGACGCAGCACGAGCCGCCACAGATGTTGGGGTGGCCGACCCCACCTGAAGCCGGGGAGTCAGGACGACCCTGCACAGAGTCTCAGCAGGAGCGAACCTGCCAACACCTTCTTTTCAGCCTTCTGGCTCCAGAACTGGAGGTAGTAAATTTCTGTCATTTTAAGTCACCTGGTTTGTGGTAATTGGTTGGGGGGCCTTAAGAAACAAATAGATTTTTGAACTTGGAACAGTGAGATTGGATGCAATGTCCAAAGCAGTGAGTCAGGCCATGCTGGACAGAGGACCGGTTACAAGCCTGAGGCTGGGGAGGTCAGAATAACGAAGGCTGAGCCGTCAGAGAGGAAGG
This sequence comes from Mirounga angustirostris, assembly GCF_029215605.1. Taxonomy (NCBI): domain Eukaryota; kingdom Metazoa; phylum Chordata; class Mammalia; order Carnivora; family Phocidae; genus Mirounga; species Mirounga angustirostris. Next base: position 104,665,921 of record NW_026991720.1, on the reverse strand, counting down.
AGAAGAGCCAAAATGAGCATGAGGTGGAGGGCTGAGAGTGGGAGGTGGCCCGGGAATGTGGAGCAGCGTCCTGGCAGCAGGAAGGACGCACTGGGATGTCATGAGTTTCAGGTAAGATTGATCAGCCTGGCCGTCCTGGTCCCCATACGCAAGCAACAGGTGCCGGCCCGGAGCAGTGGGAGATTGGGCTTCACTAGGTGTGGTTTCCCCAAGAGAGGAGACAGAGCTCTGAGCGGGACCAGGGACGGGGACAAGCCAGCCGAGGGGCCACGGAACGTAGGCTCCAAAATCCACTCTCCTTTCTGTCTGATCGCATGTATTTTGAGGCTCTGAGTTCTGCATACACTTGTAGAATTGCTGTGTTCTTGGTGAATTGACGCTTTGACCCTGTTATTAATGTTCTTCCTTGTCCTGCTGATTTCTTTGCTGTATAATCCACTCATCTGGTACGAGTTTAGATACTTCTGTTTCTTTTGATTTCTGTTTGCATGCTGTTTCTATCCCTTTATTTTTTAATTGGCTTACTTAAGGATTAGATAATTATTCTTTTAGAAGTATTTGAAATTAGACAATATGATCATTCTTCTTCAAAAAGTATGGGGACATCTGTTTTCAAAGACCAATTCCAGATACTTAATTTATTCAAGCAATTTTCTGCCAATGATCATCAAACTTTTAAAATCATCACTAAGGGGGCGCCTGGGTGGCTCAGTCATTAAGCGTCTGCCTTCGGCTCAGGTCATGATCCCGGGGTCCTGGGATCGAGCCCCACATCGGGCTCCCTGCTCGGCGGGAAGCCTGCTTCTCCCTCTCCCACTCCCCCTGCTTGTGTTCCCTCTCTCGCTGTCTCTCTCTGTCAAATAAATAAATAAAATCTTAAAAAAAAAAAAAAAAAGATCACTAAGTGTTCCCTGAGAGATGATCAGTGCTGAAGAATAAGCTGTCATGAGTATTTGTGTCTACTTTATAGTAAGATGCTGAAGAGTTTTTATAAAAGATATAGATAATTTGCCTCAAAGAGCTTCTGAGAAACACAATATAAACATTTACATTAGAGACAGAGCCCACTGTCTCCACTGGGACTCGCCACAGAGTCAACAGATTTGCCTGAAAGCCAGTACGATAGACAACAGCACGAGATTTGATCGCAGGACTTTGTCCCGGAAGGAAAGAGTGTGCTCGGTTACACGTGGCCTTTAATCTTGAACTACAGCTAGGCTGCAAATCCCAGGCTCAAACCCAGAGTCAGCCACATGGAGATGTGCATGCCCTCCAAACACTGTCCAGACTCCTGGGCGTCCCAGCTCTGATGCGGACCTCAGGGGCACTCAGAAGGGCACGTACTCAAGTTCAGAGCAGGATGAACCATACGTTCCCATTAGTGACTAGCCACAGGTCCCAAAGTACGCATGCCCACATCTGGGTCAGCATCTGGCCACGTGGCAAACCTGCCTGACTTTATCTAGTGCATTTTTAGTTTGTATGCTGCATTTCTCTCTTCTCCAGTTTTCAGTGGGTTCTTACAATTCCCGTCATTGGTGAGAACTTCAACTTTTCTTTCACTTAGAGTCTTCCCTTCGGCCTCACAGAGCGTGGTGATAATAGTAAGTCTGATCATTTCTGCGTCCAGGTTGTCTGGAGGCTGGCCTTCCCCTGCCCACTGTCTTTCCTCTTGAGATGTATTCGTATTCTCTTGGTGTTTCTAACTCTGTCCTCTGCGTGAGGAATGTTACATTCCCCAGACTCTCCGTGCAGGGTCCTGTTATCATCTTCTGGAGAATGTTGATGCTTTTGTTTGTTTCTCTTAGCGGGATATCAGCTTGGTTATCAACCACAAGTTTTGTTTCACCATCTGTGGCCAGTGGTTCTAATCTCCGCTCTGCTTTTCAAGCTTTGCTGTGCTGCCTTGGGTCTTCCCCTTGTCCGAATCACAAGGTATTTGCTATGCTGCCTTGAGCCCCTACCACTCGTGTGCCACTGGGCTGGGTCTAGGACTTGGGCACGTTCGTACTCAGAAGCAGGCAGTCTGTGCCACGCCAGCCTTTCTCTGGGGCTGCCCGCCTCCTCTGGCCTGCAGAGGTCCCTTTCCTCATCTCTAGCCAGAAGCTGGGTGGCTTTTCCTGCAGTTTGGGTTCTCTGTGCTCCAGCTGCTCCAAGATGGGGCCACGTCTTTGGGCAAAGCTCAGAGGGAAAAGAATGGAAGAAAACAGGCATTTCCTGCAACCCTCTTGGCTTTAGGAGCACTTTCTCTGAGTTCCTCTGGCCAGAAAGCCAGCATTGCACCTTCTGTGCTTGGGCCTGCCCTTGGGGCAACACCAGAGATGAAAGAGGAGCCTTTACACCAGGAAACATTCCATCGTGGGCAACCTTTCCATGCGTTGGCTCCCCTCTGTGTGGGCCGGCTGTGGTTACTCCACATGTCAGTTGTGGTCAGCGGCTGGTAGAGGAGCTGGGGAAACCTCACTCCATCGTAGTCACATGGCGTCCTGGGTGGTAATTTTCATGATTGTACTTTTACTTCTTCCTACTTGTTCAGAGTTATTCTTTAGTCATTTTGCAGTACTCCCTAGAAATTACGAAGGTCTTCTTCATTTATACAGTTCTCGTATTGGTTGGTGCTTTGATCCTCTTTCTGTGCATTGAAAGCACATTCAGATGTTTTAGTTCTGTTCGTGCCTTCCCTGATTTCTGGGCTATTGTTGGTATGTCTCTTAATTCTGTCCGTAGATTCCGAGTCCCAGAACATGTTAGTGTTCTTGTTTTAATACAGTTAGTTTTCCTTTGGATCTAGTCTCATAATTCTTCTGATTTCTTCCTTCCTTCAGTTTTCTATCTGTAGCCTTCTTATAATCAGTGTTTACCAGGTATGTATATTCCACCCTTTTAATCTAAACCTAGTAGTGCATTTATATTTAAAGTTCATCGTTTATATAGCATGTAGTTGGGTCTTGCTTTTTATTTTTGACCCCAGTCCAATGATCTCTGTCTTTTAATTGGACTGGTTTTTGTTAATTAACATTAATAGAATCATCCACAGGATTGGGCCAAGTCTACCATTTTCCTGTTTGCTTTCTCTTTGTCCCATTGAATCTTTGTCCTGCTTTTCTTTCTCTACATTCTTTGGATTCATTAAATATCTTTTGGTATTCCACTTCATGTCCTCTATTGGCTTTTTTGTATTTTTTTGATCGTTGATTTTAGAGATTACAATCACCATGCTACACTTTTCTCGGGGTACCATGGGTTAATATTGGACCACTTCTGTAAGATATAAGAGCTTTAGAACAACAATTCTGTTACCAGGACCGCCCCCACTCTTGTGCTATTGAGGTAATATATTTTGCTTATGCACATGTTATAAAACACACAGCACAATGTTATGATTTTTGCTTTAAGGAAGTAATAGTCTTGGGGTGCCTGGTTGGCTCAGTCGGTTAGGCATCTGACTCTTGATTGCAGCTCAGGTCATGATCTCAGGGTCATGAGATTGAGCCCTGAGTCAGGCTCTTTGCTCATTGCGGAGAGATTCTCTCTCTCCCTCTCCCTCAGCCCCGCCCCCTGTATGCTCTCTCTCCTCACGCCCCTAAAAAAAAAAATAAGACCTTAAAGAAAAGAATTAATAGTCTTACATATGTCTTTTTATATTTTATCTTTGGCCACAGTTGACTTCTGCTGGTGCCTTGTGTTCCTCCCGGTAGACTTGTGCTTTTGTCTTGGACCATCCTGATGGCCTGAAGGTCTCCCTGTGGTATTTCTTTCAGTGTAGACCTGCTGCTGTGGATTCTCTCAGCTTTTTCTCTGAAAATGATTTATTTCGGCTTCATTTCTGAAGGGTATGTTTGCTAATTATAGAATTTAGGGTTGGAAATGTTCTTCACATTTGAAAAAATATTTCATTTTCTTCATTCTGGTTTCCTCTGTTTTTAGGAAAAGCCACCTGCCATTCTTTTTGTTGTTGCACAGAATACAATTATTTTTCCTCTGGGTGTTTTTACCCAGTTTCTTTTTGGTTCTCAGACGTTTGACCAGGACGTAGCTTGGTGTAGATTTTCTGTGTTTATCCGCCATGGGATTTGTTGAGCTTTTGAATTGTTGGTCTGATGACCAATAGCATTGGGAAGTTCTCGCTTGTTTTCTGTTCAAATACTTCTTCTCTATTCCCTCTCTCCTTCTGTGAACACAGCTGAGTTATACCAGAGTGTTGGACTTTGTCTGCGTCTGTGACAGGATCTATTTCTGTTTTTTCTGTGCTTCAGTGTGAATCCTTTCTCTTATTTTTCAGTTCACTGATTGTTTTGTTTTGCTCAGCCTCCATTAAACCAACTGAATGTTTCCTTAATTTTGGTTATTATATCTTTTTCATTCTAAAATTTCCATTTGGACCTTTTCTGTGGTTTTCATTTCTTTGCTGGAATTGTCCATCTTTTAATCCATTCTCATATTTTTCTTTAATTACGTTAGTATATTTATAACAGTTATTTTAAAATCCTGCTAAGTCCGGGGTACCTGGGTGGCTCAGTCAGTTAAGCATCTGCCTTGGGCTCAGGTCATGATCTCAGGGTCCTGGGATTGAGCCCCGTGTCAGGCTCCCTGCTCAGCAGGAAGCCTGCTTCTCCCTCTCCCTCTGCTGCTCCCCAATGCTTGTGCTCTCTGTCTCTCTCTCTCTGACAAATAAATAAAGTCTTTAAAAAAATAAAATAAAAAATAAAATCTTGCTAATTCCAAAATCTGTGTTATTTCTCAGTGTGGCTGTATAACTGTTTTACTCTTTATGGGGGCGGGGGAGGGTCTCGTTTTCTTGTTTCTCTGAATATCTGATAAGTTTTGATTCTATGCTTGACTTTGAATATAAAGGACAGTGGGGAGGATGTGCATTGTGCTTTGTTAGGTAGCCAGAGTGAGCAGCCCTCACTGTGGTCCATCCAAAGTCAGGGGGGCCGTGGTGGGTCCCCATGTTATGTAGTTGCAATTCATCTCTGGTCTCGAATGCCTTGAGGGCCACACCAGATTCCTCTCTGTAGTAAAATCTTTGGCTCTAAATACCTCAGAACTGTGGAGATTGCTCTCTCTCCAGATTCTTGAGTAGGACAGTTGGTGGGACATGTGAGCTGGCTCCGTGTTTGGGGTCCTCCAGATTCCAGCCCCCCACATACCAACCCCTTAAATCTCCTCATTCTGGCAGACTTGTTCATTCTCTGCTCTGCAATGATCTCAGGAAGCAAGTGGCCACTGGTCTTTTCTCACGGGGGAAGGGATTAGAACCTTCTAGAATTTAGTAAATTTAGACTTTCTTTTGCATCTGTGTTATTTCTGAAGGGGTTAAATGAAATATTATTTTGTTTAGAAGTGCATTTTCTTTTCTTATTGTTTGGGTAGGAGTGATGGTCTTTTTGCATTTTCTACATCCCACCTTGAGGCAGACAGCCCACCCATCAGCACAGTGCCTGGCTCTCCATCCCATGCAGTGTGAAAACTCACCCAGCTCCTCCCGAGGGATGCACATTTGGGCTGCTTCTACTCTTTCCTTTTCTGGCCTTTTTCTTTTGTGTTGTTGTAAAATAGGGCTACCATGTGTAGCTCTGTGCATTTGTCTTCTAACATACTTGCCGGAATATTCCTAGACGTGGCACTGCTGGGTAGAAGGTAACTGCATGTGTGATTTATCTCCCTTCCCCTCTGCAGGAGCTGCACCATTTTACGTCTCCCGTAGGCGTATGTGAGAAAGCATGTCCCTCTGTCTTACCTTGTTGTAGGTGATCAGTCTTTTGGGTTTTTGCCAGTTTGGTAGGTGAGAAATCATAACTCAGTGTGCACTTGACTCTTGAACAGCATAGGGGTTTGGGGTGCTGATCCTCTATGTATATAACTCTTGTCTCCCCCCAAAACTTAACTATTACTAGCCTATTGTTGACTGAATGCCTTATAGATAACAAAAAGCAGTTGATTAACATGTTTTGTATGTTATATGTATTATATACTGTATTCTTACAATAATAAGTAAGTCAGAGAAAAAATGTTATCAAGAAAATCATAAGGAAGAGAAAATACATTTACAGTGCTGTACGGTATTTATAGAAAAAAATTCCTGTGTAAGTAGCCCATGCAGCTCAAACCCAGTTGTTCAAGGTCAGCTGTCCCGTGACTGGTCTTCCCGACAACCCCGCGTCGTCACTGGGCCACACGGAGTTACGTCCTGAAGACACAGCTTTTCCTTTTGTAGAAGCCCTCAGTGCCTTTCCCGTCCAGACGACACAGGTATATAAAAGTCAGGGGCAACGGGGAAGCCTGAGCCTTGATTTGGGGTTGGGATCAGTGTGGGTTGCTGCTGTATCATCTGGTGGCTAAATCGTGGGGGGCAGATATGGGGAAGTAAAAGCAAGATCAGTCGCTCATGGGATGCTTCGGATGTGCCCGTCTCTGTGCTAGACACCTCAGCTGGTTTGTAATATTTAACCCCTGCAGCATTTTGTGAGTTCTACAGGTGAGGAATCAGACCCAGGGAGCTCTCTGAGAAGGCCGTTAAGATGGGTGGTTGCAACACCAGGGACGCATTCCGTGTTTTCCTAGCCCGGAGTGCATGCTGACCTCTCGATCTCTCCATGATCCTGCCCTCCTATGTGTTGTTTTCCAATGTGATTGCAAGTAGCTCTTCTCAGTGCAGAGGCCACTGTTCTTCACCAAACTGGGGACGTTGCAGTTATTTTCTGAGTTTGAAGACATAGGATAAAAAAGGAAGCCAGATATTTACAGGGTGAAGCCGGGCAAGGAGTTGGGCATGGGTGGGATGGGTTTTCCCATGGGGCTTAGCTACGAAGGCTCATGGGCTATTCTTTGAGACTGCCCCTCTTTTCTCTTTAAAGCAGATGTTTCTTTTTTTTTTTTTTAAAGATTTTATTCATTTATCTGAGACAGAGAGAATGAGAGAGACAGAGAGCACATGAGAGGGGGGAGGGTCAGAGGGAGAAGCAGGCTCCCTGCCAAGCAAGGAGCCCGATGCGGGACTCGATCCAGGGACTCCAGGATCACGACCTGAGCCGAAGGCAGTCGCTTAACCGACTGAGCCACCCAGGCGCCCTCTTTCTCTTCTTTATTTTAATTAAGTCATCTCTATGCCCAACGTGGGGCTTGAACTTATGACCCTGAGATCAAGAGTTGCATGCTCTACTGACTAAGCCAACCAGGCACCCCCAGAAGACTCCGTTCTTTTTTTTTATAATTTATTTTTTTAAGATTTTTAAGATTTTATTTATTTATTTGAGAGAGAGAATGAGATAGAGAGAGAGAGCACAAGAGGGGGGAGCGGGAGAGGGAGAAGCAGACTCCCCGCCGAGCAGGGAGCCCGATGCGGGACTCGATCCCGGGACTCCAGGATCATGACCTGAGCCGAAGGCAGTCGCTTAACCAACTGAGCCACCCAGGCGCCCTAAAGCAGATGTTTCTTATTGCACAGACCACCTGCCCCTGATGGAGGGGGGCAGAGAGACCCCGGGGTGGGCAGCAGTGACCCTGGGTGGGAGAACCGGCTCTCTGGGGGTGCCCATGCGCAGCGAAGGAATGGCCCCTCACTGCCTGCAGCTGGGGGGGGGGGGGCAGGAGGGCCGAGCTACAGCAGTCCCAGACTACAGAGGCCTCTGCCGGGATTCCGTGGGTGCCTGGGGCTCGCTAGTGTATGGTGAGAGCAAAGTTACAAGGGCCCAACCCAGGGGGCAGGTCATCTATTTGTTCCCCCTTGATTGCTCTCTCGAGAATTTGTGTTGACGTGGGGGGCATTTTTAGCCAAGCACACATGCAGAATGTCGAGGGGGATCCTCCCCAAGTGACTTGCCCACCGCAGATGCACCCATGTGTGGTTGGGAGGGTCCGGCGTCCCGGGGCCTGGGGAGAGTATGTCTCCTGTGTGTGGGTCCCGGCTGGCCAGGGAACCTGGGGTGTCGGGTGATGGAAGGGTGTCTGGGCAGGTGTTCCGAATTAAGTCTTTCCCTGTTGCGTGGGCACAGCAGCTGCTTTTCAAGAGTAGGCGGAACGTTTGTCGTTGGACGAGATGCTGTGTCTTGGCGAGGCAGTGGGAAAGGTTTCTGATGTGAGATACTCTCCCTGAGGACTGTGTGCGTGGGTGTGAGCGTGTGCACACGCATGTGCGTGTATGTGCACGAGCCTGTCAGCGAGTGCGGTTGGTTGGGAGTGTGTGTGCGCACGCGCGTGTGCGATGAACACACAGACCCACATTTTCTGATTATATCGCTTGTTTTTACTTTAGCAAAGTATGAGCTGAGGCCACAACGGAGCAGTAATTATCAAGATTGGCAAAAGGGCAAGCATCAATTCCAGTTGGAAACAATTTTAATGGCCAAAATTCGGTTGTATTTTGTCGAGATACAGGAAATAATTATCATTAATTTTAGTTGGAGGGAATTAAAAAAAGAAAACCCGTGTCAACACTTGTGATTACGCCCCCCTCCCTTTTCCCCGCTTGTTGCTGAAGTCTCAGGGTAACAGGAGATTATTTAAAACAAGGCATCGTTGCTTTCACGAATTCAGCAGCTTCTAGCATGCAAAGAAACACCGAAGTACATAAAGTAAACCAAGAGTAAGAGCAGGTAGTTTCTCTAACAAACTCGGAAGGAATGAGCACATCCCCAGCCCAGCGGAGGCAGGCCGAGGGGACCGGCCATGCAGGGCTTTTCCCCCAGTGTGGTTTTCGGCACTGCTGGACCAGATTAAGATGACAGGTCTCTGAAGGAACCCCAAACCTTGCCTAAATTCCAAACTTGTGAGCACTTGGGATTCCGGTTAGCCTGATGAAAGTCAGGTAATCAGCAAGTCCAAATCCCGCTGCTCTGAAGGCCAAAGTTCTTTAAAGCTGATAACCGTGCTAGACCCCCCATGCCCTGCAGCCTTGCCTGTGGCCTCTCCTTGGGGGGGGGGCTCCAGACTGGGGGTCCCCACATGGAACTTCCCCACTGCGTCCAGGGCTCTGGCCATTGTGCTGCAGTCCCCCAACCCGGACACGTTTGCAGGTTTGGGGCCCTAACCACAATACCCCACCTCCCCACAGGGGGTTCAAAGTAAAAATATCCCTTCTGAAGCATGGAGGCGGTGTGAGGAGGCTTGGCAGCAGTATTTGGAAGCCCTTTGGGGGGCGCAGATGGCACTGGTCACCCGGAGTGAGGCTGGGGGCCCAGGTCACAGGTTGGGTCTGGGCTAGCCCAGGTAGGGGAGGTGAAGGCAGAGTCTCTCAGGGCAGGGCACCATGCGGGGCCAGGAGGGACTGGCGTCCGGCCTGTCTCCCTTCCCCGGCCCTGCATGGTGAGGCCTCCGAGCACCCCACCTCTCCTTGCTCCGTCCCAGTGTCTCTGGAGGTGTGTCTCATAGAACTTTGCCCCCGGCACACCCGTGTTGGCCCTGGGTTCTGGCCCCCGAGTCTGTCGTGGGTCCCCATCTCTGGGGTGGCCGAGCTCACACAGCCTTTTGGGGGCCTCAGGGCTGACACTCTTCTCCAATCGGACCCCCCCCCCCCAGTAAATAATTATAACTTTGTTTTTGTAGCAATTGTCCTGGAGAAGTGCTCTCAGTGGGGGGTCAAAACCTGCCAGCAAAAACCCACTGTGGGGGGACTTTCAGCTTCCAGGGAAGCTGGAAGCAAGTGGAATCTGGCCACCTCTGCTGGTGGATTGATTGTGGGTCTAGAACTGGCTGGATGAAGGCGTTTTGTCCATCTGTGTTGCTGGCTGCCAGGTGGGAGAGAATGTTGGTTCCAAAGGGCCCTACAGATGCCGCTCAGGAGTAATCCTGAGAAGGGAACAAGGCTTTTCTCCTCGTTTTGCAAACGAGTGCCTTTCTGCGGTCCCACAGCAGACGTGGAAACTCGGGTCTTGGGACATCTCAAATACTGTGGAGTCACCCAAGTTCAGCTCAAAGACATTAAAATGCCGGCTTACCCTTCAAAAACATTTTAGAAAGCACGAAGTACCAGTGTATATGGAAGGGTTTTTATTTCCACGGAGGTATTTCCAGGAGGTAATGGGTGCCTGCGATCATAGATTCCGCAAGGACTGCCCGGGCTTGCACTCCCGGAGTATTTTGCTGGACGTCTCGCTAGTGGGATGAACGGAGCCCCTTTCCCTCGACTGTCAGTTCGTTTACTGTGTCTTCCGAGTCCTGAAGGGCAAGCACTGTTGCTCTTGTTACAGGGACCGTCTGAAGGAGAAACAGGTTTCGTTCGACTGAAGTCTAAGGAGGAGACTCCGCACAGGCGGCCAAGTCCGCGGGGCGGCGCGTGGGAGCAGGTTCTCAGGGGCCCAAGCGCAGGTGACCGTCCGGTGTCGCTCTTGCGCGAGGCCGGGCGGGCCCCGGGGCCGAGGACCCGCTCCCGCACGTGGTTTCTGTGTGTGCCCGCTGGCGGGAGCCTCTGCATGAGCTGCGGACGCACCGGGGGAGTGGACTCGGCTGGGTGGCCTGTCCAAGCTGTGGACCTGCCGAGGCCCGGGGCTCCGTGGCCAAAAAGAGGATGAGTGATGCAGTTTTTCAGACAGAGTGGACACACGTCGGCCTGCTTTTAGCCTCTGCCTGCATCCTTTTTTTTTCCCCAAGCCTGGGACATAGCTCTTTCGGATCCAAGAATCCACCTCGTTCATGTAGAGAGGAGGGGTTTCATGTTAGCCGGTGTCTTCTGTGATGCGCCACCATGTCTCAGGTGGCGCTGGGCCAGGGCAGGGTGCAGAATCCATAGGCAGGGTGTCCTCTTGTCCGGGGGGGGGGCCCGTGGGGAGGGGGGCTCTGGCTGGTCCCACAGCCCCACTGGCAGAAGCCTGTGAACAGCCTGCCTCCAGGTGGGTCCCCTCGACTCGGCATCACAGGCTCACCATCACACCTGCCTAGCACCTGCTCCAAAATTCCAAAACACAGAGGAAAAGAAGCACCATGTGTGAGAGTCAGCAGAACCACAAACACCAGAATTGGGCTCCTGAGAGTTTCAGGAAAGGGGATCAGAACGTTTAGTAACAGAGATGTTTTCTGTTTGGAGTATACTTTCATTTCAAAAGTAGCCGAGTTTCATCAGCCACCCCCTTCTGTGCATGGTTCTTTGGGACAAGGAAGCTCCGCTGTTTGCCCCCATTGTGACCTCCAGCCACCAGGAGTCTGGAGAACTCTCTGGTGGGTGAGAGGTCAGGAAAATAGGCTTTCCTGTCATGTTCTGGGGTGGCCTGATACTCTCTGTGGGATCATAACAGAGACTGAGCCGTGAGACAGAAATCCCTAATTCTTTGTGTCGGGTTTACTCACATCCTCATCCATCTCACTTGCCAAACCACAGCTTGTGGGCTGGTCAGCAGGGTCGGAACCCATGGCCCGGGAGAGTGCTGGAGAGCGGGCCAGCAGAGGCTGGGGGGCACCTGGAGCCCAGTGTGGTCACCTGTGCTGGCTGAGGGCCTCTCCGTGGGAGCAGGGGCGTTCCTGGGAGCAGCCCCGTGTCCCTGCTGGAGTCTACACCTGCAGAAATAAGTGCTGGCCCAGGAGATGGAGAAGGTCTTGGAATGGGGCCACGGCAAGTTAGTGACAGCTGTCCAGCTATGGGCAGGGAGGGCCAGCCTGGCCCATCCCCCAGAGGGGCTAATCTCCATCACATTCCCCCAAGGGGCTTGTCTCCATCATATACCCCCTGAGGAGCTTGTCACCATTCCTCCATGAGAACAGAACCTCATTCTCAGGGCATTAAAAATTCATATTCTTGGGGGAAAGGAGTTCTTAGCCCACAGGGCTCCTGTCTGTTGTTCCAACAAGGATGCTAAACTCTCCAGGTTCATGAAGGCCAAAGGGATTCTTCACTCAGAGTAGCAGAATGGGCTGCAGCCATTCCCTTCAGGATGTGTGAAGGTTTGCTTCAGCAGAACCCAGCCATCCTGTCCCCACCTGTCCCTACTTGCCCCCACCTGCCCCCACCTGTCCTCACCTGCTCTCACTTGTCCCCACCTGTCCGCACCTGCCCCCACCTGTCCTCACCTGTCCCCACCTGTCCCCACCTGTCCTCACCTGCTCTCACTTGTCCCCACCTGCCCCCACCTGTCCTCACCTGTCCCTCACCTGTCCCCACCTGTCCCCACCTTTCTCTACCTGTCCCTACCTGCTCTCACCTGCCCTCATTTGTCCCCACCTGTCCCTAGTGTGTTCCTGGTTCTTTCTATGAGCACACACATACCTACTTCATCCTTTCTTTTTTCTTTTCTTTTTTTAGTTAACACAGAGTGTATTATTAGTTTCAGAGGTAGAGTTTAGTGATTCATTAGTTGCGTATAAATAACTCCCAGTGCTCATTACGTCATGTGCCCTCCTTAATGCCCACCACCCAGTTACCCCAGTCCCTCCACCCCTCTCCCCTCCAGCAACCCTCAGGTTGTTCCCTAGAATTAAGAGTCTCTTACGGTTTTCCTCCCTCTCTGTTTTTATCTTATTTTATTTTTCCTTCCCTTCCCCTATGTTCATCTGTTTTGTTTCTTAAATTCCATATATGAGTGAAATCATACCGTGTTTTTCTTTCCCTGACTTGTTTCACTTAGCATAATACCCTCTAGTTCTGTCCACGTCCTTGCAAATGGCAAGATCTTGTCCTTTCAATGGCTGCAAGGCATTTCCTGTGGGGGCCGAGCCCCGATACCTGAAACCTTCCCCCTACCCTGAGCTTCCCAAGTGGTGTTGTCCTTCCCTTCTGACTCCCCTTTTTCTGATCAAAGTCCACATGTAAGGAGAACTCCGTTCTCTGTAGACAAAGACTCAGTATCGGAGATGTGTTCAGGTGAACATTTTGAGAACCACGTTGCAGGGAGATGGGGACACGTCATGCTCCATATTTTGCTTTTCTCTGCTCCTCGTGTCCTTTCCCAGGGTTCGCGGAGCTGCCCTCGCTCCCCAGCGCTTTGCGGGAGGAACCCCGGCCCTCCTGAGGAGGCTCTGAAGTCGGCACAGACTTTTGCCACTTTTAAGAGCGCGCACCTGTTGTTACACGGCAGTTCTGCTGAGAAATGCGTGAGGGTGAGGAATACTCGGACGCCACCTACCTGTCCTCACCCCATGAACCACACAACACACCTTGTTCCAGGGAGAAGGGGAGCTTCCCTGTTGCAGATGGAGGTTTCTGAAGCGTCGTCCACTCCGACCGCGGGGAGTGCGTGAATGAGTTAGTTGTGTCTGCCCCTCACGGCAGGGCGAGGTGGCACAGTCTGCCGGTCTGGTCTGCGGGGTGTCTGTCGGAGTTTGCTGGCCCCTGGGGAGCCGGAGGGGAGGCATCCTGTGCCCGCTGCGGGGCAAGTGGTGGGCGCAAGTCTGATCACCTGACGCTTTCCTTGGCCATCTTCCGGCGAACCGACTGAAGCCCCAGGCTGCGGCGAGATCCTCACTCGCCGCTCTGTCTCCGGAGGGGACGTGGCCCCCTGGCTGGGGCAGAGGTTGGCGAGGCTGCCGGCCCCTGTCTCATTGGTGAGTGTCCACAGTGAGTGGATTTTCCCGGTGCTGTGTTCATTCTCAGACAGGTTGGCAGCAGATGGTGTGGCCTGGAGCCCCTGAGCGGCCCCTGCAGCCGGGGCCTTGAACTGTCCCCAAACAGGTATGGCATGTTCGAGGAGTCCCAGGCGCATCGGGTGTGGGGCCAGAGCGGTGGGAAGGGGCCCGTGGCCAGAAGGGTCCTGAGCACTGGGGGGGCGACCTCAGGGCCCGAGATGCGAAGTCCAGGGAGGCCCAGGTGGGACAACCGGGGAAGGTGCGTGTGTGGGACGAGGGGCTGAGTCCGAGGGGCACGGGCAGAGGCCCGGCCTCCAGGGCGGCCTGCACGGACTTCCATCCTCATTTCCAACGTGCTCCCAGGAATTTTGATATGATTGCCTTTTGTTGCATGTTTAGTGACCTGGCCGAAGGCTCCACAAGGCGGGACGGCGATCCTGCCAGGGTCCCAGGCTGCCAGGTCAGACCCACTTGAGGCTTTGGGGAGAAGCGTGGGTGGATTCTGCATCCTGCCCTCGAGGAGGAGGGTTGGTGGTGGGTCCAACGCCTCTGTTTAAAGCAGTTGGGTCCGTGCCGGGAATAAGGAGCCGGGCAGATTGGGAGCCCACATGGACGACGTGGCGCTGGTGCCTGGCAGGGACCCACTGGACCCTGAGTGAGCCGCGCCTTCTCTCCTCCCGCCCCAGCTCTGCTTACTTTGTTTTGGGTTTCACGCCCTTTGTCTGCATCTCTAATTTCTGAGAAACTATCCTGGCTCCTTGGCTTACACTCGGTGACCCTGTGCACCCACAGGCCCTGCTCTGCTCTGAACCACCGTCTGGGGGCTGGTTTCCTTGGGACTTCTGGGGGTCCCAGCACGGCCCTCAGCCAGATCCCGGGGCAGAAGCAGTCCGGGAATGCGTGTGGGGCCGCCCGGGGCGCCAAGAACCTCTCTGGGGAGCTGGCTGGGCAGACCTGCTTCCTCTGTGGTCGTCAGGGAGGACAGGCCCAGGCTCGAGGAGGACAAGAGCCTCCCTCCCCGAAGCGGAGATGGAGGCCCTCCCCGATCGATCGCCTGGGCCCGCACCTGCCCCTCGTTCTCTCTGACGCATCCGTCCCGCCCTCCTCCCGGCTGTGCACTCCTCAGGCCACTTCTCCTGACTGTAGTGTGAGGTCTGGACTCTCGCAGCGTCCGCAGTACTGCCCCTCCTCCCAGGGCACCCCCAGACCCGCTCCGGCGTCTTCTTCCCTGAGCTCCTGTTTGCTGACTGTCCCTGGACCCTCCCCGGGGCGGGAGCCTCGCCCTTCCCAGCCCACTTCTGTGAAGCTGGCCTTGCTCCCCAGGGAAGCCCCCCTCACCCCAACCTGGAGTCCTGGTGGTTTCTCTTAAGGCGGTCCCTGTTCTGGACTTGCCTTTTTAAATAACCACAGTGCAAATTTATGTATTTCTTCTTTACACGTTTGGATGTGGGTGCAGTTCACACCCGTGTTCGGTCAGCTTCAGGTGTGGGACACAGGGACTCCACATCTCGATGTCATGCTCTGCTCCCCATCTGCCACCTGTCACCATAATCTGTCTGTCCCGACACTGTTGACTTTCATCCCTGTGACTTCCTCATCCCGCAGCTGGAGGCGGGATCTGTACTCGCCTTTTTCTGTGCCGTCTGTGGGAACCCACCTGTCGGGGACCCCCTCAGCCGTGGGTTCCCCAGGTGGACAGAGACACTGGCTGGGTTAAACTTAGTGAAACTGGAGGCATCATCTCTGGGCTGGACCCAGGGGACGGCCGGAGCAGGGTGGCCGGGACAACTGGCAGCAGGGTCTTCTGCAGGCTCCAGGCTGAGCGTCCGACCACATGAGCGCCCAGTGTTGTGGGACTCAGAGCACCCGCCGGGGGGTGGGGGTGGGGTTTGGCAGCCCAGCAGGGGCTGCAGCCACTGGCCCGTGGGCCTGAGGAGCTGGGGCAGGTGAGGGTGTGCACGTGTGCCTTTGGGGAGGTCCTGGATGTGGGGGGACAGGTGTGGCAGGAGGGCTGGGGCCGCCATCAGTGGTCCGTGTCCACGTGGGAACTGGTGGCCGCCCCCAGGCCAGGGCCCCTTCCGGAGGAGGGGACCCAGAGCCACATCAGAGGAAGGCGCTTACCTCTTTCTGAAGTGGCTGCTCGATCCCCTTTTCCCTGTAGGTCCCCCCGCCCCCGACAGGTGCACTGCTCTGGATGAGTGTGTACATCTGAACGCGGGTCCTCAGGCAGAAGGGCCCGGGCGCTTCGAGACACAGACTGCAGCTTCCGTCCTCCCAGGCTTCCCAGCCCAGCGGTTCATGGAGCCTGCGCTGTGCAGAATGTTCTGGAATGCCCTGTCCCCACGGCACACCCTGGTGAGGGGACACAGAGCTGTTATGCTCACCATCCGTCTTAAAGATGGTCACTGCAATGTGTTAGACTACCGGGGTGCTGTCTGGGAGTCCCCCACGTGGGGACTTCCACGACTGCTGTCATGTCCACGGGGCCCGTGCTCAGATTCTCAGAGCAGCTTTGATTTTGGAGAAGGTCCGAGAACTCCCTGGCTCCAGGCATCTGAGGCTTTGCATTCAGAGTCCTTAAAACAGCAGGTGTGGTGGGAGATGCCCGAACCCCTTTACTGCTGCCACCTGCTGGGGTTTGAGAAGTGGCAGGGGGGTGTCTGAGCTGCCCCAAGGGAGCTCTTTCAGCCAGGAGGAGCTCAGGGATCAGACCCGGGCCTCACCTTCTGTCCACACGGCACAGCCTCTGTCTTTGGGCCTCCTTGCCTCCTTGGAAAAGGGGCCGAAGCATAGAGCCTGCTTGTTAATTTATTTCAGGTGCACTTGTACCCACTCCAGGCAGGTGCACGGGGCAGCGAGGTTGGAAGCCACCCTGGCCCCCACCTGGTAACCATCAGGGCGTGCCCTCTGCTGGCTGTCCTCCCGTCCAGTGCAGGCACCCCCCCCACCCCACCAGGGTCTCCGGCGTCCGCCGCCCCTGCTCAGGGCTGGCCCCCTTTCTCCTGCCATAAACTCCAGCTTTTTCTGCAATCTACATTACAGCTCCCAGGATTTCCCCCCTGCAAGAAGCCCCCTCTTTATCTGAATATTTGCTGAAAAGCGGGTCTCTCATAAAATAGAAATAGATCCCACTCTGAAGAATGCAGGCCGTCCAGTGCAGCCTGAGAAAAATCATAACCCGGGAAGAAAAATCTTAAAAAATATTTTCTTAGCTTCTTGATTAATGGAGCTGAGTTGGGACATTATACAGAGCCAAGGGTAAAATCTGTTGTTATTTAATATTATTTAATAAGAAAGATCTGCCCTCCCCACTAAGTGATGATTTGAATATTGGCTCTCTTGAAAGGGCTTTCTGCTTTCAGCAAACCTAGTGCCAGCTTGATTAGGTGATTATTTTGCTTCAGATTCTCAGGGGGCTCCTGATGCCCTTGGAAGGAAACCCCATGCCCTGAGCAAGACTCTCACCGTGTGGTCCTGCTGTCAGCCTCTGTCTGTGCCCTCCACCCCGGCAGGGAGCTGGCTCCTCTCTGGGGCCCTGGTGACCTCTCACATGTCCACACAGCCCACAGGGCGGGGCTGGAGCTGTGCCTGAATGCAGGGTTTGCAGAATGTCTTGTGGTCCTCCCAGACCCCGGGATCGATCTTGGAGGCCTGTAGGGAACTGCCATCTCTAAGTCGCTTCCCTGGGTGGAGGAGGCTGTTCAAGGGTTTCTCACGGCCTCCCGGATCCTGAGGAGGGATGAGACCTTCTGCCTGCCCCCCACTGGGCATAGCTGCAGGGGACAGAGCTGCTTCCTGCCCTCCCCTGCCATGGCCGTTCTGCGGCCCCGTGTCTCATGGCACCCCGCACAAGGACCTCTGGCTGTGCTTCCTCCCACCCTGCTTGCAGGTAGCAAACTGTCTGAGCTTGAAGGGACCTCCTGTTTCCCCCGCTGCTGAACCAGCCATGTCCGGCCCTGCCTTGTGCTCAAGACCCTCTGCTCCCCTGCCCTGAGAGTCAAGACCCTATGTGCGCTTTCTGGTAGGAAAAAGGTCGCTGGGGGAGCGCACAGAAGTGGGGAGATGCTGGTGCTGGTGTGTGCCGGGCATGGTCTGTGCTGCTTCTGTGACCCCTTCTCACGCCGAGAAAGGGACATCGTCATCCCACATGAAGAAGGAGGAATGAAGGCCCAGAGGGGAAGTCCCCGTCCGTGTGATCATGGCCTGTGGACCGCAGGGCCCTGATGGTGAGCTCTCTTGAGCTTTCCAGCGTCTCCCACTGCATTGCCGAGGGGTGTTAAGTCCGCAGACAGGTTACCGTCCTGTCCCGACGACTGGAGCAAGCCCACGAGAAGGCTCTCGACCGTCCTGCCTGTGTGGCCTGGGCAGCTTTCTGGAGCAGAGAGAAATTCAGGCCGCCCACAGGAATCCAGGACAGGGCGGCCAGCCGAGGAAGGGCCCGGTGCTGCAGGGGATGAGAAATATGGCTGGGGCCAGGCCAGAGGGCATGTGCCCAGGGCACCGGAAGGCTGTGTGGAGCTGTGGCACAGCTGAGAGGCCCCCCACCCCGAAGGCCCCGGAGGCCAGTGTGGGGACCAGGGTCTGGGGGTCTGGGCGTGGGGGAGCATGGGGGGCCCATTGCGGAGCTGGTGGTGGACCTCCATGCACCTCGGGAGCCGTCCAGGTTCTGCCCGAGTGGACCCGCTAAACAAAGGCCTCAGGTTGCCAGGTTCTGGGAGACAGCGGGGTGACCGCAGGGCGGAGGGTGGAGAGGCCGCAGGGTGTGGGTGAGCCCCGAAGTGTGTGACTTCGCCCTCCCTCGTGGAGGTGCGTGGTGATGGACCCGAGGGCCTGCCGGGGACTCCAGCCCGCTCTGCAGTGACCTGCTGGCAGCCCTATGGACATGGGGAGGGGGTGGGGTGGAGGGCTGCGGGATGCCCCACGTGAGCCCCCCGTGTCAGGAAGCGTTTAAACCACAGACCCTTCCCAATGACCCCCAGACTCAAAGGATCCAAGTTGAAGGCGAAGTGGCTCCACTCGCGTGCTCGGCGTAAAACCGAGCCGCAGCCCGCCCCCTGCGGGCCCCACCAGCCCCCCAAGAGCTGGGCGGGCAGGGGGCCCCCACGCACGGCCCCAGTTCGTCCCTCTGAGCCACCCCTGCTGGGGCGCTCCGGCCCCCCAAATTCGCTCCCCGCCTGCGCTTTCAGAGACGACTCGCTCTTGTTTGCACACTCACCCAGTCTGGGGGTCCACGAGGCCCGGTCGCCCCCTGATGCTGAGCGCGCAGGAGGAACTGGGCGGGGAGGGAATCGCAGACCCGCGGCGGGCTCGGTGCGCGGGTGCCCGCGGAGCCGCCGCGTGCGCCAGGCGCGTGGGTGTGAGTGCAAGTGGGGGGCTCCCAGCGTCGGGGGCGGGGCCGCCTGCCTGTGCACCCCTCGGGGGCTGTGCTGAGAGTGGACCTTGGCGGGCAAGGCCCAACAGAGCAGAGCGGAGGGACGGTTGTCACGGTCTCGCCAGCACCTGTGGCTGAGCGTGGGGGTGTCGGAGGCGTGTTCTGGGGAGCCCCTCAGGGACGGCATCCAGGCGGCGGGGAGGGGTCGCCGCAGGTGGGGTGGCCCGGAGGAGAGGCCTGGTGTCGGGCTTGGACACGGTCAGTCCCCCGCAGGGAGGAACGGGGGCGGGGAGGGGGACGGTGCGAGTCGGAGCTGCGCGCGGGGCTCTCGTGGGTCGGCCCCAGGGGGAACCGTGACAGCCGCGCTGACCCACCGGGCTCGGACCGAGGTTCATACACCCACACCGTGGAGTGCACCCATTTCCATCGCACAGCTCCATGGCCTTTTTATACTCAGAGTTGTGCACCCATCCCCATAATCTCATTCTAGAACGTTCTCGTTACCCCAAAGAGAAACCCCGCATCCACTAGCAGGCACTCTCCAGCCCCTAGTGGGGTGCCTTTAAATACTGATTATTCCTATTTTTTAAAGACTCTAAGTCTCTTGATAAAGAGCAACATGGTGTTTGCTTTGGCATTATCAGTCTGTAATAATTAGTCAGAAACAGCTTTTGCAGGAGTGAACCACACTTTTAAATATAGACGGTTTTAAAGATATGACCAGAGGATGTGTGTCTAATTTAAGGGGGGGGGGCTGGCCCCCCGGGCACTTCTGTGCGGTCGCTCGGCGGCCCGCACTGTTTTTCACTTCTACTTGAGAAGCTGACAAGAGGTTATGCAGATAAGTGAGGACTGCTTTTTTCCTTCTTGGCTGTATTTCTCTAGCATCTGTTATAAACAAAACAGAGAAAAGAGTCTTTCTAAACCTGCTGCAAATATCTCAAATGCAAGGAAGCCAATGAAAAATGTAATATCAAAGTTCACATTGTTGTAACTACATGGCATGAATCACATCTGCTCATTAAACTTAATTCCAAGGAACAATCACAAAAGCAAAGAGATGTCAGAAAGTCTCCTGGGAGAAATAAAGTACTTGATGAATTCTTGGTTTTAACTGTTTTATGTCATGGGGGTGCTCTGTGTCTTTTTGGCCAAGTGTTTATGGACTCAGACTCCGCACTGTTGGAGCTGGAGGGTACCACACAGAAGCCTCCCACCCCTTCATGTTGGATCAGGACCTTCAGGGGGATAGTGGCAGGCCTCCAACGAGCTGGGGCTAGAGTGTAGGAAGTAGGTTCTAACTCAGCCTGTAGGGTAGACCAGCCATTTCTCCCCCACCCCCATTTATTATTCAATTTACTTAAACTAAAAAAACAACAAGCAATAGTTCACTCATTTCCCCCACCCCTGACTCTTGGCAACCACCAATCTGTTCTCTGTGTCTATGGGCTTGGTGGTTTTTTTGTTTTGTATTGTTTTGGTTTTGGATTCCATGTATAAGAGACATCATATGGTACTTGTCTTTTTTATAGCTGAATAATATTTGTGTGTGTGTGTGAGTGTGTGCGTGTGTGTATCCCACAATTTCTTTATCGATCCATCCAACCACTGATGGACGCTTAGCTGCCTCAGTCTCTTGGCTATTGTGATAATGCTGCTATGAATATGGAGGAGCAGATATCTTTTCGAGTTAGTGTTCTCATTTTCTCTGGGTAAATACCCAGAAGTGGCATTATTGGATCACAGGGTAATTCTATTTATTTTTTTATTTTTTATTAAAAAAAAAAATTTTTTTTTGAAGATTTTATTTATTTTTCAACAGAGAGAGAGAGAGAGACAGTGAGAGAGGGAACACAAGCAGGGGGAGGGGGAGAGGGAGAAGCAGGCTTCCCGCGGAGCAGGGAGCCCGATGCGGGGCTCGATCCCAGGACCCTGGGATCATGACCTGAGCCGAAGGCAGACGCTTAACGACTGAGCCACCCAGGCGCCCCACTATTTTTTATTTTTTGAGGACCCTCCATACGGTCTTCCAGAGGGGCTGCCCCAGTTTGCATTCCCACCAACAATACATGAGGGTTCCTTTTTTTCCCACATCCTCACCAACACCTGTTATTTCTCGTGTTTTTGAGAAAAGCCATCCCAACATGTGTGAGGGGATATCTATCTCACTGTGGTTTTGATTTGCATATCCCTGATGATGAGTGATGTTGAACACATTTTCATGTGCCTGTTGGACATCTGCATGTCTTCTTTGGAGAAATGTCTATTCAGATCCTCTGCCTTTGGATCTTTTTTTTGTTTTGTTTTGTTTTTTGCTATTGAGTTGTATGAGTTTATTATATATTTTGGATATTAGCTCCTTTTCAGATATATGATCTGAAAATATTTTCTCCTATTCAGTAGATAGATGTCATTTTGTTGATGGTTTTCTTTTCTCCTGCAGAAGCTTTTTTAGTTTGATGCTGTCCCACTTGTTTATTTTGCTTTTGTTGCTTTTGCTTTTGGTTCACATTAAAAAAAAAAATGACCTCCAGGACCAACGTCCAGGAGCTTACTGCATGTGTGTTTTTCTAGGAGTTTTATGGTTTCAGGTCTTATGTTCAAGTCTTTAATCCATTTTGAGTTAATTTTTGTGTTAGACTAATTATATTTCAAACATAATTTTAAGGCTCAGGAATTTTTTTTTTTTTTTTCAAATGAAGCTTTATGTGGACCAAGAAAGGATGAGGGCAGAATCGTTCTGGTGGGGCTGGGAACTGCCTGGCTCCCCTTGTGACTAGTGACTCTAGGTTTAGTGAAGCCTGAGAATGTCCTGTTGACATTCCTCCCATGCTTGTCTGCAGCATGGGACCCATCCTTTGAATACCATCGCTGGTGTGCTGGTTTCTCTTCCCTTCTCAACCATGGAATCTCTGAGCAGAATGACTGTGTCTCTCATGAGACTGTGTGTCTCAGTTTGTGAGCTCAGGAAAGATGAACTTAGCTGTCCTGTCTGCAGGTACTGTTCAAAGTGGAGATACAAATGTGAGAAAAACAACTGTCTCGTGCGCACAGAGCCAACATCCTGTGGGGCAAGGGAATGCAGAGGGATAATAATCAAATAAAGAAACAACCATATGACGCATGTTGTGATGACAGGAACTAGGAGAACATGTAGAACAAGGGGAGCAGGAGTGGCTGAGTCTGCTGTTTACACAAGGCGGTTGGGGAAGGCACCTCTAATAAAGTGGCATTTGCCTAGATACATAAAGAAGTGGAGAAGGAGCCAAGCATATCAGGGAACACCAGTGCAAAGGTCCTGAGGCAGAAGCTTGATGGTGAGTGGGAGGAACAGCAATGAGGCCAGGATGGAACAGACTGAGTGGGTTAGGAGGGGAGGTCTCAAGGAGCCAGATTTTGCAGGGCTCTGCAGGCCATGGTAAGGACTTGGGAGAGGGCACTGGAGCTGAGGAATAACATAACCTGATTTGGTGTTTGAAAGGCTCACGCTGGCTGCTCTGTTTAGAATAGGTGATACAAGTTTGAGCTGGGATCAGGGAGAACAGTCAGGAGGCTCCTGCAGGAATCGGGTGAGTCGTGGCAAATCCATCCCTCCAGCTCCAGAGTTGTCATGACCCACATTCTACCGCATCTACAGATCCTTTTGTCTGTCCCTTCTCAGTGTGCCGAGTCTGATTGCCTCATCTCAGTGTTACTCCCCTGGCCCTGCTTATTATGTTGGCTTTAGGCATTTAATGACCTCTTTGTTAAATGACCAGGTGACCACTGGGCTAGCAGAACTGGGACTTCAGTAACCGCACATGACAAGGAATAGTCTTACAGAAACAGTTTAGAAGGCACTTTAACAACAAGAGTCCACAAAAAGCAGCAACAACAAACCCTGGGGAGAGGGAGATTTTGATTTCCAGAGTTACCATATTATGATATTTAAAATGTCCAGTTATCAACAAAAAATTACAACATACACAAAGAAACAAGAAAGTATAGCCCACTCACAAGAAAACATAAATAAACAGCAAGTGTCCCTGAGGCAGCCTGGACATTTGATGTACTATTAAAATACATTAAATCAATCATCTTAAATCTGCTCAAAGAGCTAAAGGAAAATTGTAGACAAAGAGCTAAAGGAAACTAGGAAAATGATGCCTAAATAAATAGAGAATATCAACATACAGAAAGGAAATATGAAAATAAACCAAATAGAAATTCCATAGCTGAAAAGACAATATTGAAAAACTCACTAGAGGGGTTCAACACAGATTTGAGCAGGAATAAGAAAAAAAATCAATAAATTTGAAGATAGCTCAATTTAGATTATCCAGTCTACAGAACAGAAAAGAAAAAGAATGAAGGAGAATGAACAGATCCTACTAGACACATGGGACACCATTAAGTGTAGCAACATAGGCATAATGGGAGTCCCAGAAGAAGAAGAGGGAGAAAAGGAGGGAGAAAAAATATTTAAAGCAATAATTGCCCAAACTCCCCCAAAGGATGAAATACATAAATCTATGCATCCAAGAATCTCAGTGAACTCCAAGCAAATAAACACAAAGAGATCCATACCACGACACACTGTAATCAGATTTTTCAAAAGCTAAAGGCAAAGAAAGAATCTTGAAAGCAGTAAGTGAGAACAATTTGTCATGTTCATTAAGAGGGATTCTCAATAAGAATAACAGCCAATTTCTCCTCAGCAAGCATGGAGGCCATGGTGGAAGGGAGGTGACAGATTTAAAGTGCTGCAAGAAATGCAGTTGATCCTTGAACAATGCAGGGGTTGGGGCATTCACCGCCCCCCCCCCCCCCGCCCATGCAGCCAAAAGTCCATGTACAACTTTTGACTCCCCCAAAACTTAACTACTAACAGCCTACTGTTGACAAAAAGCCTCAGCAATAGCATAAACAGTCAACACATATTTTGTGTGTTATGTGTATCATATGCTGTATTTTTACTGTATAGTAAGCCAGAGAAAAGAAAATATCATCAGGAAAATCATAAGGAAGAGGAATTACATTTATAGTACTGTATTTACCCCATATAAGTGGACCCTTGCAGCTCAAACCTGTGTTGTTTGAGGGTCAACTGTAACTGTTAAGGATACTATTTTTTTAAAAATAGGCTTCACACCCAGTGTGGAGCCCAGTGTGGGCCTTGAACTCACGACCCTGAGATCAAGACCTGAGCTGAGATCAACAATTGGGCGCTTAACCAACTAAGCCACTCAGGTGCCCTGTCAACCCTTAACTGTTAATCAAGAATTCTACATCTGGCAAAAATCTCCTTCAAAAACAAAGGTGACATTAAGACATTCTTGGATAAACAAAAGCTGAGGGAGTTCATTACAAGTAGGCCTGACCTATAAGAAATACTAAAAGGATTCCTTCAGGCTGAAATAAAGGGACACTAGACAGTAATTCAAAGCCATGTGAAAAAATAAAGAACATGTGTAAAAGTAACTATAGAGGAAAATACAAGAGCTAGGGTACTGTATTTTGGGTCTGTAACTCCTCTTTCTTTTTTCCTATATGGTTTAAAATCCAAATGAATAAAAAGCCAATATAAATTTATGTCAGTGGGCACTCAGTGCATAAAGATGTATTTGCAACAATAGCAACATACAAGGATGGATGGGGCTGTATCACAGCAGAGATTTTTTTAATAATTGAATCTAAGTTGGTATTATTTAGCTACATTGTTATATATTTAAGATGTTAATTATAATCTCCAGGCTATGAGGTAGGAAATAACCAAATAGAAATTAATTAAGAAAATAAACAGAACCTATTAAGAAAATGAGAATGAAATAAAAATAGTACACCAGAAAAAATTAATTAAACACAGAACAAGGTAGTAATGGAGGAATTGAGAAAAAAAAAGGATATAAAACATGAAATATAAGTGAAATGGCAGAGCATCTCTTCCTTAGTCTTAATTACTGTAAATGTAAATGGATTACACTATCCAAGTAAAAGGCAGAGATTTACAGCATGTATATATTTTTAAAGATTTATTTATTTATTTTAGAAAGAAAGAGAGAGAGAGAGAGGGAGGGCACACAAGTGTGGGGAAGGGGCAGAGGGAGAGGGAGAAGCAGACTCCCTGCTGAGCAAAGAGCCTGACTGGGGCCTTGATCTCACGACCCATGAGATCATGACCTGAGCCAAAATCAAGAGTCAGATGCCCAACCAACTGAGCCACCCAGGTGCCTCCAGCATGTACTTTTTTTTTTTTTTTGATTGCTCCAACTTTGTGCTATCTACAAGAGACTCACTGTACGTACAAAGACACAAAATAGTTGACATAAGAGCATGGCTCAGATATTCCATTGCAAATACTAACCAAGAGGTAAATTGAAGGGAGAAGGTCCTGCGATGTGGCCAGTCATGAAGGGATGCTGAGCTTCTGGAACGGATTCTCCCCTGGGACCCCAAAGGGAAGTAGCTGTGCAGACACCTTGATTTTAGCCCTTGAAGGCACATTTTAGACTCTTGCCCTCCAGCACTGTAAGAGGGTCAATTTGTGTTGACTTAAGACCCTAAATTTGTAATAATTTGTTACTGCAGCAATAGGAAATGAATACATAATCTCAGTGAAAACAGGGGTTTTGTCTCTTTTTTTAAAATTTTTTTATTGTTATGTTAATCCCCATACATTACATCATTAGTTTTAGATGTAGTGTTCCATGATTCATTGTTTGTGCATAACACCCAGTGCTCCATGCAGAACGTGCCCTCCTCAATACCCATCACCAGGCTAACCCATCCTCCCACCCCCCTCCCCTCTAGAACCTCAGTTTGTTTTTCAGAGTCCATCGTCTCTCATGGTTCTTCTACCCCTCCGATTTCCCCCCCTTCATTCTTCCCCTCCTGCTACCTTCTTCTTTTTTTTTTTCTTAACATATACTGCATTATTTTTTTCAGAGGTACAGATCTGAAATTCAACAGTCTTGCACAATTCACAGCACTTACCAGAGCACATACCCTCCCCAGTGTCTATCACCCAGTCACCTCATCCCTCCCACCCTACCCCCACTCCAGCAACCCTCAGTTTGTTTCCTGAGATTAAGAATTCCTCATATCAGTGAGGTCATATGATACATGTCTTTCTCTGTTTGACTTATTTCGCTCAGCATAATACCTTCCAGTTCCATCCATGTCATGGAAATGGCAAGATCTCATTCCTTTTGATGGCTGCATAATATTCCATTGTATATATATACCACTTCTTCTTTATCCATTCATCTGTCGATGGACATCTTGGCTCTTTCCACAGTTTGGCTATTGTGGACATTGCTGCTATAAACATTGGGGTGCATGTACCCTTTCGGATACCTACTTTCGTATCTTTGGGGTAAATACCCAGTAGTGCAATTGCTGGATCATAGGGTAGCTCTATTTTCAACTTTTTGAGGAACCTCCATACTGTTTTCCAGAGTGGCTGCACCAGCTTGCATTCCCACCAACAGTGTGGGAGGGTTCCCCTTTCTCCGCATCCCCGCCAACATCTGTCATTTCCTGACTTGTTAATTCTAGCCATTCTGACTGGTGTGAGGTGGTATCTCATTGAGGTTTTGATTTGGATTTCCCTGATGCCGAGCGATATTGAGCACTTTTTCATGTGTCTGTTGGCCATTTGGATGTCTTCTTTGGAAAATGTCTGTTCATGTCTTCTGCCCATTTCTTGATTGGATTCTTTGTTCTTTGGGTGTTGAATTTGATGAGTTCTTTATAGATTTTGGATACTAGCCCTTTATCTGATATGTCATTTGCAAATACCTTCTCCCATTCTGTCAGTTGTCTTTTGGTTTTGTTGACTGTTTCTTTTGCTGTGCAAAAGTTTTTTATCTTGATGAGGACCCAACAGTTCATTTTTGCCCTTGCTTCCCTTGCCTTTGGCGATGTTTCTAGGAAGAAGTTACTGCAGCTGAGGTCGAAGAGGTTGCTGCCTGTGTTCTCCTTTAGGATTTTGATGGACTCCTGTCTCACATTGAGGTCTTTCAACCATTTGGAGTCTATTTTTGTGTGTGGTGTAAGGAAATGGTCCAGTTTCATTCTTCTGCATGTGGCTATCCAATTTTCCCAACACCATTTGTTGAAGAGACTGTCTTTTTTCCATTGGACATTCTTTCCTGCTTTGTCAAAGATGAGTTGACCATAGAGTTGAGGGTCCATTTCTGGGCTCTCTATTCTGTTCCCTTGATCTATGTGTCTGTTTTTGTGCCAGTACCATGCTGTCTTGATGATGACAGCTTTGTAATAGAGCTTGAAGTCCGGAATTGTGATGCCACCAGCTTTGCTTTTCTTTTTCAACATTCCTATGGCTATGCGGGGTCTTTTCTGGTTCCATACAAATTTTAGGATTATTTGTTCCATTTCTTTGAAAAAAGTGGATGGTATTTTGATGGGGATTGCATTGAATATGTAGATTGCTCTAGGCAGCATTGACATCTTCACAATATTTGTTCTTCCAATCCATGAGCATGGAACGTTTTTCCATTTCTTTGTGTCTTCCTCAATTTCTTTCATGAATATTTTATAGTTTTCTGAGTACAGATGCTTTGCCTCTTTGGTTAGATTTATGCCTAGGTATCTTATGGTTTTGGGTGCAATTGTAAATGGGATGGACTCCTTAATTTCTCTTTCTTCTGTCTTGTTGTTGGTGTATAGGAATGCCACTGATTTCTGTGCATTGATTTTATATCCTGCCACTTTACTGAATTCCTGTATGAGTTCTAGCAGTTTTGGGGTGCAGTCTTTGGGGTTTTCCACATAAAGTATCATATCATCTGCAAAGAGTGAGAGTTTGACTTCTTCTTTGCCAATTTGGATGCCTTTGATTTCTTTTTGTTGTCTGACTGCTGTGGCTAGGACTTCCAATACTATGTTGAATAGCAGTGGTGATAGTGGACATCCCTGCCGCATTCCTGACCTTAGGGAGAAAGCTCTCAGTTTTTCCCCATTGAGAATGATATTCGCTGTAGGTTTTTCATAGATGATTTTTATGATACTGAGGTATGTACCCTCTATGCCTATACTCTGAAGAGTTTTGATCAAGAAAGGATGCTGTACTTTGTCAAATGTTTTTTCTGCATCTATTGAGAGGATCATACAACTCTTGTTCTTTCTTTTGTTAATGTATTGTATCACGTTGATTGATTTGCGGATGTTGAACCAACCTTGCAGCCCAGGGATAAATCCCACTTGGTCGTGGTGAATAATCCTTTTAATGTACTGTTGGATCCTATTGGCTAGTATTTTGGTGAGAATTTTTGCATCCATGTTCATCAGGGATATTGGTCTGTAGTTCTCCTTTTTGATGGGGTCTTTGTCTGGTTTTGGGATCAAGGTAATGGTGGCCTCATAAAATGAGTGCAGAAGTTTTCCTTCCATTTCTATTTTTTGGAACAGTTTCAGAAGAATAGGTATTAATTCTTCTTTAAATGTTTGGTAGAATTCCCCTGGGAAGCCATCTGGCCCTGGGCTTTTGTTTTTTG
Source organism: Mirounga angustirostris (assembly GCF_029215605.1). NCBI lineage: Eukaryota > Metazoa > Chordata > Mammalia > Carnivora > Phocidae > Mirounga > Mirounga angustirostris. Next base: position 104,637,562 of record NW_026991720.1, on the reverse strand, counting down.
GGAGATTTTTGATGACTGCTTCCATTTCCTTAGTGGTTATAGGTCTGTTCAGGTTTTCTATTTCTTCCTGGTTCAGTTTTGGTAGTTGATCCATCTCTAGGAATGCATCCATGTCTTCCAGGTTATCTAATTTGCTGGCATAGAGTTGCTCATAATATGTTCTTATAATTGTTTGTATTTCTTTGGTGTTGGTTGTGATCTCTCCTCTTTCATTCATGATTTTGTTGATTTGGGTCATTTCTCTTTTCTTTTTGATAAGTCTGGCCAGGGGTTTATCAGTCTTGTTAATTCTTTCAAAGAACCAGCTCCTAGTTTCATTGATCTGCTCTACTGTTCTTTTGGTTTCTATTTCATTGATTTCTGCTCTGATCTTTATTATTTCTCTTCTCCTGTTGGGTTTAGGCTTTATTTGCTGTTCTTTCTCCAGCTCCTTTAGGTGTAGGGTTAGGTTGTGTACTTGAGACCTTTCTTGTTTCTTGAGAAAGGCTTGTATTGCTATATACTTTCCTCTTAGGACTGCCTTTGCTGCATCCCAAAGATTTTGAAGAGTTGTGTTTTCATTTTCATTGGTTTCCATGTATTTTTTAAATTCTTCTTTAATTTCCTGGTTGACCCATTCATTCTTCAGTAGGATGCTCTTTAGCCTCCATGTATTTGAGTTCTTTCTGACTTTCCTCTTGTGATTGAGTTCTAGTTTCAAAGCATTGTGGTCTGAAAATAGGCAGGGAATGATCCCAATCTTTTGGTACCAGTTGAGACCTGATTTATGACCTAGGATGTGATCGATTCTGGAAAATGTTCCATGGGACTAGAGAAGAGTGTGTATTCCGTTGCTATCGGATGGAATGTTCTGAATATGTCTGTGAAGTCCATTTGGTCCAGTGTGCCATTTAAAGTCTTTATTTCCTTGTTGATCTTTTGCTTAGACGATGTGTACATTTCAGTGAGGGGGGGTGTTAAAGTCCCCCACTATTATGGTATTGTTGTCGATGTGTTTCTTTCCTTTTGTTATTAATTGCCTTATATAATTGGCTGCTCCCATGTTAGGGGCATAGATATTTACAATTGTTAGATCTTCTTGTTGGATAGACCCTTTAAGTAGGATATAGTGTCCTTCCTCATCCCTTATTACAGTCTTTGGTTTAAAATCTAATTTGTCTGATATAAGGATTGACACCCCAGCTTTCTTTTGGTGTCCATGAGCATGTAAATGGTTTTCCACCCCCTCACTCTCAATCTGGGGGTGTCTTTGGTTCTAAAATGAGTGTCTTGCAGACAGCATATAGATGGGTCTTGTTTTTTAATCCAATCTGATAGCCTGTGTCTTTTGATTGGGGCATTTAGCCCATTTACATTCAGGGTAACTATTGAAAGATAGGAATTTAGTGTCATTGTATTGCCTGTAAGGTGACTGTTACTGTATATTGTCTGTGTCCCTTTCTGGTCTATGTTGCTTTTAGCCTCTCTCTTTGCTTAGAGGACCCCTTTCAATATTTCTTGTAGGGCTGGTTTTGTGTTTGCAAATTCCTTTAGTTTTTGTTTGTCCTGGAAGCTTTTTATCTCTCCTTCAATTTTCAATGACAGCCTAGCTGGATAGAGTATTCTTGGCTGCATATTTTTTCATTTAGTGCTCTGAATATATCCTGCCAGTCCTTTCTGGCCTGCCAGGTGTCTGTGGATATGTATGTTGCCAATCTAATGTTTCTACCATTGTAGGTTACATATCTCTTCTCCCGAGCTGCTTTCAGGATTTTCTCTTTGTCTCTGAGACTTGTAAGTTTTACTATTAGATGTCGGGGTGTTGACCTATTTTTATTGATTTTGAGAGGGGTTCTCTGTGCTTCCTGGATTTTGATGCCTATTTCCTTCCCCAAATTAGGGAAGTTCTCTGCTATCATTTGCTCCATTATACCTTTTGCCCCTCTCTCTCTTTCTTCTTCTTCTGGGATCCCAATTATTCTAATGTTGTTTTGTCTTATGGTATCGCTTATCTCTCAAATTCTGCCCTCGTGATCCAGTAGTTGTTTGTCTCTCTTTTTCTCAGCTTCTTTATTTTCCATCATTTGGTCTTCTATATCACTGATTCTCTCTCCTGCCTCATTTATCCTAGCAGTTAGCGCCCCCATATTTGATTGCACTTCATTAATAGCCTTTTTGATTTCTACTTGATTAGATTTTAGTTCTTTTACTTCTCAGAAAGGGTTTCTCTAATAACTTCCATGCTTTTTTCAAGCCCAGCTAGTATCTTTAAAGTGAGGATTCTGAACTCTAGATCTGACATCGTACTAATGTCCGTATTGAGTAGGTCCCTGGCAGTCGGTACTACCTCTTGTTCTTTTTGTTGAGGTCATTTTTTCCGTCTTGTCATTTTGTCCAGAGAATAGATTAATGAGAGAACAAAATGCTTACAGGGTAACAATGTTCCCAGAAAATATACTCTAAACAGATCAGAAAAGACCTGAAGCAGTGGGAAAAGAAAGGGAAAGAGAGAAAAAAGAAAAAGAAAAAAAAAAAAGAAAAAGAAAAAGAAAAAATAAAGATAAAAACAAACAAAAACAGAACAAAACAAAACAAAAAAAGAATGTGATCAAATATGATCAGGCTGGTATGTAGATCAGTGCCACACACTAGATTTGGGGTGTATTTTGGTCTGTTAGAAGAATGTGCCTCCCAAAATTTTGAAGAAAGAAAAACTTATATATGTAGAAAAATAAGGGTTGATATGATGAAGGGATGGAATATGACTGTAAAGATGGAAAGTATAAAAAATTTTATAAAAGGAATTGATAAGAAGTTGTTTGTAAAAAGAAAGAAGAGGATTAAAAAAAAAAGAGAAAAAAAAAAGGGAGAGATGTGATCAGGCAGGGAAGTAGAAAAAAACCATACACTAGAGATTTAGGGTATATTTTGATCTGTTAGAAGAAACTATCTCAAAATTTTAAAGAGAGAACAACTTATATATATATGCCGAAAATATAGGTAACTACGATGAAGGGATAGAATATGACTCTAAAAATGAAAAATAATTTTTTTTTTAAAAAAGCGATTGATAAGATGTTGGTTGAAAAAGGGAAAAAGAAAAATTAAAAAAAAAAGAGAGTTAAAAAAATTAACTTTGAAAGACTAAAGAATCATGGGGAAAAGCCATGAATTCTATGTGCAGTAGTCCCCTAGTGCTGGAGTTCTGCCGTTCTCATTGATCGGTAAACTTGGTCTTGGCCGGCTGTTCTCGCTGATCTTCTGGGGAGGGGCCTGTTGCCGTGGTTCCCAAATGTCTCTGCCGGAGGTGGAATTGCCCTGCCCTTGCCCCCTCCTGGCTAAGTGATCTGCTCGGGTTTGCTCTCCGGGGCTTTTGTTCCCTGCAAGCTTTCCGTACAGCTTTGCAGGCGGAGAGTAAAAACTGTGGCCTCCCAATCTCCACCCTGGAGGAGCCAGAACTCGGGGCCCCGCTCCTCAGTGAGCCCCCAGAGAAAAGCCGCCAGTCACTCCCGTCTCCCCGGTCTCCGGCCACACTCCGTGCTCACCCGGCCTGTGACCGCGCGTTTCTATCTCTGGCCCCCGACCCCGGGTGGAGTCTCCAAACCCAGCCGATCCCTGCGGTGCGCTCCCGCGCGGCTCCTCCCGGGGGAGGAAGGGGAGTCTCCCCGGATCTGCCGCTCGTTGGGTCCCTGCTGGAGGAGCAGGGGCCCGACTGTGCCGCGGATCCCGGTCAATGGCGACCCCGAGCTGAGAGCCCGCGCCTGGGCTCCGCCTCTGCAGCTGGCTTCCCTGCTCTGTTACCTGGGAGCTCGGCCACACTCAGGCACCCCCGGTCTTTCTGTGACCCCGAGGGTCCTGAGACCACACTGTCCCGGAGGGTTCCACCCCCCGCTTAGCCACCAGAGTGACGTCCCTCGGCGGAGCAGACTTTTAAAAGTTCCGATTTTGTGCTCCGTGGTTCTATCACTTGCCAGAAGCGGCCGACGGAGGCCCCTCCCCCGCCGTCTATCCTCCGGAATATCGCCTCGGATTCCCTTCTCCGCACGTCCTACCTTCCAGAAAGTGGTCGCTTTTCTGATGAGAGAGTTGTTGCTCTTCTTTTCTTCGATCTCCTGTTGAGTTTGTAGGTGTTCAGAATGGTTTGATTCCCATCCAGCTGAATTCCTGAGACCAGACGAAATCCAGGTCTCCTACTCCTCCGCCGTCTTGCTCCAGGGGTTTTGTCTCTTTATTTCCCCTTTGCTATAGAATTTCTAGCACTTAGAAGAGTCTTCAATAAGTATTTGTTGGGTGAAATGAATGAAGCCAGCTTTTATGGGCCAGATTTAATTCGGTCGGCTACATGTGGGGAGGAGGACAAGTCAGAGTCCTCTTGGCATCGCTTCTGCCTGCATTGGGGAGCACTATCATCAGCTGAGAATAAGAGTGAGGGGGTTGTGGGCATGCAGGGAAAGGAGAGGGTGTGAGGATCCCCCTAGCACAGTGAGAGGTATCTGGACTGGGTCTCTGGCCACTGGTAGAACATAAATTGGCATCACCACATGGGTGTGGAATTTCTCCCATTGGGGCAGTAGGGAGGCATGGAGTTAGTAAAGCCACACTTTTAACCAGACTTGGGGTGTTTCTATGCTCCTATGAGAGAGGCAGGCATGCAAGGGAGTTGACTCATCATAATGACGGACATGAGATCTAAGCTGGGGTGGGAGCGAGGGGACCAGCACTCGGGTCTACGGGTGAGCATTCATACCGGGGCTGACATCTTTTTGGAGCTGTGGTACCGGAGGGCATGAGCGTGAGTGAGAGCAGGGGACGGCAGGTGTGAGCTTTGAAACTGAGTGGACGGAGGAGCTGCTGAGCCTGGTGACTCTGGGTCTGGGGTGTGCTGGGGTGGCAAGGACAAGCTCTTTGAGAAGAGGACACAAAGGCAGGGAATGCGGGTGCAGAAGAGGTCTCTTCTGGGGGTATTACAGAGAGACTGGGGAGATGAGGATGATCCTGGAGCGCATGGAAGGAAGGAGCAGTCTGGACATGGCTGCAGAAGGAGAGGGGATGGACGCCAGCCATGCATCTGACAAAACCCCCACCAAAGCAGCAAACAGGGCAGCTGAGCGGTTCGGGGTCAGCTGGAGCACTCCCACGAGGAAGGACACTGAGGCCAGAGGTGGAGCGTTTCCTCATGAAAGACTGTGCAGGACTGGGGAGGGGCATCCGCAGGGCCACAGGGGGACGTACAGGAGAGTCTGGTGGGGGTGGGGGAGTGATGACAGGGTCCTGGACTTCCTGCGGTCACTTGGGGACACCTGTGCCTGTCTGAGAAGTCCCAGTCCTTGGTCTGGGAGCGCCCGCCTCCAGGACGGTGAGAAGTAGCTCGTAGTTAAGTGAATGGCCAGACATGATGATGTTTGCTGCTTTGGGCTGCCCCTTGGGCGCCCCCCCAGCTCCCTGGGGGGCCTGGCTGGCCAAGCTTGTCCCTCCTGGACCACAGAGCCCCCTGTCGGTTCTGGGTCATACTGGGGATGTGGGACACGAGTGTGCGGAGCGAGGGAGCAAATGCATGGCAGTGCTGAACAGAGGTGGGGATGGAGGGTGATTTGTCACCGAAAGCATAGTGGTCTGTTTCAGACATGGTGCCGCCCTGCCTGGCCTTTTGGTTCGAATCAACAGCTAGTGTCCGTGATGGTCCAGTTCACTTTGCCTTCCTGACGTGGCTGGAACTTCAGTCAAAGATAAACAGATCCACCTTCAGGGAGGACATACTTGAACGGGGGCCCGCAGAGTGCTATTCTCGTTTTGGGTGCCAGTCGAAATGTCATGTTGACTTTTTTCAGAAAGCAAAGATGACATCATAGCCTCCTGAAGCAGTGTTATTTATGATTTCCAAGGCATGCAGGGAATTTTTTTTTTCTTTACTAAGTGAGAGAAGAGCTTTGTCATTATGATACAAATTTGGGATGAGAGGCGAAGCATCCCTCATTCCTGTCTCCTTTGAAAGTGGAAAAGGCAAAACAGGTTACAGAAGGTAAATGCCACCGAGGTGGTAGGGAGTCTGAGCCCCCACTGCCTGCTCCCTGGGTGCAGACCCCGGTTGCACCAGGGCCCCGAGGAGCCTGGGCTGCTGCCCGGCTGGCCCCTTCACTCCCAGTCTGCAGGGCTTGGGGGCTGGGCTGTAGCCTCTTCATGAGCCCCGACCCCCACGACCTGCAGACAGCTCCGCTCTTAGGTCCTGGGCTCCCTCTGTAGTTTGTATACAGAAGGAATTTGAAAGAAGGAAATCACGTAAAACCACGTTTATCCAGCTCTGCACGGCCCTGGGCATTCCTCACTCTTGGAACCTGTATGGAGCTTTTCACAGCAATTAATGGCTTAAGATTTTACTTGCTGGTCTGTGGTCTTGATGACGACTGTCTCCCACGAGACTGACCAGAGGAGGGAATGAGAAACATCCCAGACACTCTCTCTCCGTGGTGGGCAGTGGGGTCTCCAGTTCAAGCAGGAAAACAGAGGTTGGGGTGGCCGGTTTGGTCTCTCACTGCTGCCATGTGAACCTCCCTCTGTCCGTGCCCGGGCTCTGCCCCATGCAGGGTGCACGCGCTGCGGGGCACTTTGAACGCACCGCAGACTGCCCCATGACGTGCTGTTACTGCAGAGTGACCAACTTCCGCAGGGACGCCCCATCCCACGGCCACGGAGCACCCGCTGGAAGCGTCCAAGTCCATGATGGTAACAGGGATTGCGCAAATCGGAAACAGCGAGGCCAGCACAGAGGTGTCGTGGACGAGGACCATCTGAGAGCTTCCTGACCCTCCGCAGGCCTCCGTTTGTCCCCCTGCAGCTGAGACCGGAGAGTGTGTGTGTGTGCCCCGGGTCCTGCCCGCCAGGGGCCGGCTCCAGTCCCCGAGATGGTGCACAAGGACGTTCTGCCTTCGTGCATCAGGTCTTTCCGCCTCGAATGTTCCGTGTGTGCGGTGGGGAGGGCGCCGACCCCCGAGCCGCACAGTCCTGGGTTTGAAGGCGGACTCTTTCTTCTCCTGACTGTTGTGCGGGGAATCCCACCACCCTGCCGAGTCCCAGTGTCCTTCTGCAGAGGGCAGGCCCCTACCTCGCTGGGTTGTTTTGGGGGCGGAAAAATACCGGGATGCGTTTAGCACGTTCCTGGCAAATCGAACGTGCATAATTCTCAGTACCTGTTACTGTTTTTAGAATAAAGTGCCTCCCGTCGAATCCTCCAGACAGGACTGCCGGAAACACAGACATGTTTCTGTTTGCTTTCTAGGACCGTCTTATGCCGAATGCTCTTGGGATGCGGGATTCTATTTTTCTGGAAATGAGTTTGTGTTGCCGAATGTTCAGCAGAGGAAAATGTCTTTTTTTTTTTTTTTTATTCTTTTACTCTCTTCTCAAGGTAAGAAACTGATCTCTGGTAGCCCTAATTTAAAATAGCGCTAAACATAAAGTATATGTTACCGTGCCTTTCAGTTTGGGGCTTTCAAACTGTGCCCAGTGAGAAACGCCCCAACCCAGGGGTCAGCAAACGCTCCTGGAGAGCTCCAGATGTCTTAGACCCCGCAGGCCCTGTCTCCGCGTGAACGATTTGCCAGTGACACTTCGCTGACAAACCAGACCAGAGGCCAGATGGGGCCTGAGGGCTGCCCTTTGTCAACCCCGTTCATCCCCAGCCATCCCGGGTCATCCGGTTCAGCTTCTTACAAACCGTGTGACACTGGCCCGTCACATCGTCCCTCTGAACCTTACTGTCGTCCTTTCAGAAGAAGGGCAGGTCTGAGGACTCCAGCGCAAGGTGGGAACCGTGCCCAGCACCACGCCAGGTGTCCACTCTGGTCCTCTCCGAGCTGGGGCCACAGCCCACGCTTCTGTTCACGATGAACTTCCTTCTGGAGCTGCGAGCTCATCTGTCTGTGTGCGACTTGGGCTCTTCTGCTTCTTCCCCATCCTGGGGAGACTGTTGTTTCTCCCAAGTTGCCTGGAGGCTGAATTTGTCTGTCTTAAAGACTTTCAATATCTTATATTCAATATCTTATGTATATTCAATATCTTATAAAATCAGTATATTTCATCCCAACGAGACCATGAAATCATTGGTGGCCTTTCTGTGTTTTGTACAACACTCAGCTCTTCAATAGGTACAGTTTGGGGTGCCTGGGTGGCTCAGTTGGTTAAGCGACTGCCTTCGGCTCAGGTCATGATCCTGGAGTCCCGGGATCGAGTCCCGCATCGGGCTCCCTGCTCAGCAGGGGGTCTGCTTCTCCCTCTGACCCTCCCCCCTCTCATGCTCTCTCTCTCATTCTCTCTCTCAAATAAATAAATAAAATCTTTAAAAAAAAATAGGTACAGTTTGCCTCAGTATCTAACAAATACTCAGTACATTTACTTTATGAATGTCGGGCGTTTCCATTGTCAGGTCCGCCCTGAGTGTGTGTGTGTTTCTGTATCTGGGTCGTGGAGAGTAACCCTCTTTTCTCCCTCTTTACTGTTCCAGACCCACAGAAGTAAGCATTATTGAGTTCCAACCATGTCACTCTCTTAGCCTCTGATTCCTACCGACTCAGTCTGCTTCACGGTGTATCTGTCCCACACGAACCAGGTGGAAGTCTCGACTTATGCTCAGACCCAGAGGTGTTTAAACATCCTAGCTAGGTAAGAGCATTATTCGGGTGGAAACATCCCAGGTTTGGGGTTTGTAGTCAGCACTATCTGCATCTACAGATTCCAGAAGATTTGTGTTATAATATTTCTTATCTTTTCCTAGGTAACATTTCAACTGTTTGTATCCAAAGTATTAAATCTAAATATTATTAAATATTGATATGAAATATAACAAGTCTGTTGTACATTCTTTTTTTTAAGATTTTATTTATTTATTTGACAGAGAGAGACACACAGAGACAGAGGGAACACAAGCAGGGGGAGTGGGAGAGGGAGAAGCAGGCTTCCCGCCGAGCAGGGAGCCCGATGTGGGACTCGATCCCAGGACCCCGGGATCATGACCTGAGCCGAAGGCAGACGCTTAACGACTGAGCCACCCAGTGCCCCCTACTTGTACATTCTTTATTGAAATGCAAATGAGATCATAGATGCTGTGAGTTCTCACAAAGAGTCGACATTATTAGCGATTACCTTCAATCTATGTCTTCTTCAAAAATTAGTGATCTCCGTGGGGCCCTTGGGATTCTGGCAATACTCATTTCTTTATCTGCTTCGTGGTTTCCCCAGGGTTGGTTTATAGTTATTTATTAAGGCAAATATTTGTTGTATTTGACCTCTCTTTATGTGTGTCATATTTTCTAATATAAACATTTAATAAAATACATTAGATACAGGTGTTTCTTTTATTCTTGTTCCAAAATTAATGTATCTTAGGACATTCGAAAAATAATGATGTACAAGGAGAAAATGATCACGCACAATCCCACCATGCCACTGGACCTGCTCTCCCCGTGCCTTATCATCCCCGGGGGTCAGCACGTGCTCCCCACCCTGGCTCCACTCCCCCAGGCTTTTTAAACAGAAGACCTTAACACCTGCTACTAAACTATTAGCTAAACTGCAGGCTTGTGCGGACGTCGCCTTGCTCCCAGTGGGCCTCACCCAGGAGAGCACCTTGCAAGTGCCCATCGTGTTCCCAGCAGGGTCACCCCCTCGACCCGGGGGTGACACTCCACGTCCTGCATCCGGGGACACCTGTCGCTGGTCTCCCCATGACTTAGTCTTGTGCGGTCTGTGACATTTCCCAGTTTTCCCTCATCCGTCATGACCTTGACCGTTTTGAAGAGCAGTGGTCAGGCGGTTTATAGGATGTCGCTTAACTGGGGTGTGTCTGGTGCCTTCTCAGGATTGCAGCATGGATGTGGATTTGGGGAAAAGGCCACTGAGGTGACACGCCCTTCTCATCACACGGCATCGGGGGCCCAAGCTGTTATCACAGCCCAGTGCGGTGATGTCTCAGGGCTTGGCTGGAAGTCAGGGCGTCTTCACGCTCATCTGTACCCAGACTGACTTGCCTCATCGGCGGGCCACACCCCACCTCTGTGCCGAGAGAAAAAGAGAGAGAGAGAGAGAGACAACATGAGCAGGGTGAGGGGCAGAGGGAGAAGCAGACTCCCCGCCGAGCAGGGAGCCCGACACGGGGCTCGATCCCGGGACTCCAAGATCAGGACCAGAGCTGAAGGCAGACGCTCAACCGACTGAGCCGCCCAGGCGTCCCAAGAGTCAATGCTTTCTCAGGGAAGGGAGAACAATGGTAGCTGAAAAAGTGCAGGGTTAACAGGAACGTTAAAAATGGAAAAATAAAGTTAGATATCACGATGTGATCAAAGTGTAAAAATGTTTAAAACCTTTTGTGTGGTGCTTTAGGGTCATCTGGATGCCAGGCGATGTGCCACCGTGTGGGACCCTCCTCCCGGGCCCTCCCCATGTTTGTGAAGACTGCAGCCTCGAACCCAAACTGAGGTCCCCAAGGGACAGGGATGCCCCTGAGCCTCTGGGACAGGTCCCATAAGCTTGGGAGGGCGCTGGGCCCAGGCCGTTCACGGGGGAGGAGGTGCGGTGTTTCCCGCGTGGGTCTGGAGAGGTGAAGTAGCCCTCAGTGGGGTTTCCAGGAGGCCCAGCGACCGTGTGTGCACAGGAGACGTGGGCACTTTGTGGGCTCTTAGACCCCAGGCCAGCTGAACTTCAGTTTGCTCATCTGTGAAGTGGGCTGAGCAGGACCCACCAGGTGCGTAGTAGACGGCATGCGCCAGACATGCTTCTCGGAGGACAGCGCCCGACAGGTCCTGGCCTATTCTAGTGGGGTTCAGACTCCCGGTGGCTGGGGGAAAGCAGGAAATACACACGAAAACAAGGGAATACCTCAGTTGCTTCCAGAGGTGACTCACGAGAGGGAGTCAGATGTGTGCCAAACGGGTGGGAAGAGCATTTTTAGTGGAAGGCATGGCGATGGAGCAGGACCCACAGAACCGCTGAGCGGCCTCGGCCGGTGTTCCTGCCCCTCTGCTGCCTCCGGATCCCTGGGGGTCTTACGGAGACACCGAGTACAGGGCCCCAGACGTCCTGATTCAGCAGGTGTGGGCCTGGGGGGTCTGCATTTCTAATCAGGTTCCCTGGTGGTGCTGATGGTGTTGACGTGACGGGTCTGGGCTCCACGTTTTGAGGAACACGGTGTCACAGGGACAGAGAGAAGGACAGAGTGGCTGAGTCAGAGCAGGTGGCTGGGGTGGGGGACCCGGAGGGACGGGCTGGTGCAGCAGAAGCAGGGGATGACTGAAAGATGTGCAGAGCGGGTGCTCTGGGGAGGATGGTCCCGAGCGCGGAGGGGCAGATGGGTGGGGTGGCCGCAGAGCCCCGTCGGCACCAAGGGCGGCTTGGACTCTTGGGCTCCGTGGAGACAGACGTGTCGAGTTACATTTTGGAGGCAGAGATGTCGGACGGGATCTGGGAGGTGAGGGAGAGAAAAGCTGGATCCGAGGGCACGAGTCCCCTTCTGTCCCCTCCAGGCTGTGGCTCAGACGAGCTGACCAGCAGGGACGAGTAGCCCCCCTCGGATTTCCCATTCCTATGACCTCACCAGGACGCTGCCCCAGACTTGCAGGAAGAGGTAGTTGTCAGCGCGAGGGAATTCTGGTAGTGATAGGATTTTGGCACTGTGGGGAGAACCAAGGGAGGATAGCAGGCGTGGGAAAGGGTGTGCACCGTTTTCACTGGTCCACTTTCTGGATACGGACCCGTCGAGTCTGCAAGCAATTTGAGGATTGGGTTTTGTAAGGAAAATGTAGTTGCACGTGGGACCTCACTGGACTTGAGAAAGGAAGGCATCGTCAACCCTGTAAATCTGTTTCCCAACCCTGTAATTCTGTTTCTGGTGGAGGAAGAAGTCTGGATGGACATTCAGGTGGACACATAGGCAGCTCTGTACCCCGGGACGCCACCCTGCCCGCGGCCGCCTGGGGCGGGTCTCCTGAAACTCCTGCCCCCTGGGCTGACCCATCTCGGGGTCTGTTATGGTCTTGAGAACCTCCCTGTGCTGAGAATTCCCACCTGCCTTGTCGTGAGCCTAGCACTGAGCCGGTGAGCCAGGAGCTGGAGCTGGGGCCCCCCTCCTTCTGTAGCCGAGCACGCGGGGGCTCAGAGGGGTGGAGTACCTAGCTCTCCCCGACTCAGACCCCTGGGCTCCCTGGTGGGAGACAGACTGGAGAATCCACCTGGGGACAAGTCTCCACAGACGAGCAGGTGTCCGCACGAGCCACCCAGACGTGGAGTCAGCATCTCAGAGATGGTGTGCCCGTGGCCTCTCCCTAAGTCCAGCCTGGTGGTCCCCGAGCCACACCCGGTCCTGGACCCTCAGCCTCTCCCGGGAGAGCCCTGCAGACTGCGGGTGGTGTGGGATGCTCCAGGAGAAGCCTCCTGTCATTTTCTGAGCGTTACCAGCTCTCTCCTCCGGTTTCATGTCCGCGGAGATACTACACGGAGGGGCTTCAGCCCATTCGGTAACTCTTATCTGACCCGCTCTGATCACCATTTGATTCCTGCTGCTTCTTGGACATGACGTTCCCGTACCTATGGGTGCCACATTTGGGTTGTGTTGTGAGCCCAGCATGGGGAGGGGTTGCAGAGTTACGTCGGCGACGTTTTCTCTTCCGCCTGAGATTCGTGCTTGCTCCCAGCGGATGGGTTTCCACAGGGATCCTGAGTCGCGCTAACCCGGGGGCTGAGGTCGGAGGCTGGGACGATGGCCCTTCCACCTCGGTGCCCCCCCTATCCTTGCCTGGCCTCCCATCCTGTTCCTCTGCTCTGTGTTGGCCGAAGCCCTCCGTCTGGTCTCTAACCAGGTCACGACATGCGTGCACAGGTGGACCGAGGGTGTAATGTGGGGTTTCCATCAGGGTCTGATGCAGTGATAACCCATCTGTCTGTAACACAGAGACAGTGTGTGTGGTTTTGAAATCCTGTCATTCATTTACCCCCCAAATCTGGGGACTCATGGGCCCCTCTCCACTTCTTTCAGTTAAAATTGCATTAAAGCATTGAAATAATTAAATTACAAATGAAAAACCTTAGTGAACAATAGGAAAAATGGAAGAAGAGCGAAAACCCAGAAACACAAGGGCCCCTGGCGGTTCTCTTCCCAGGAGGAGGGGGCGGGAGAGGCCTGGCCCGGTGCCGGACGGCCCCTCCACTCTCCGGTGCCGAGCCCACAGAACAGTGCGCTCTATGTCCTTTAGGGGCTAGGCACTTTCTGTTTAATGTTGTTTCATTTCTTTAATTAAAAAACTATGCACGCGCACAGAGGGGAGGAAACCCAAATGTCTGTTGCCTTCCTCGGGGCTGATGGCTGTTAACAGTTCCTCTGTACCTGTCACCCCATCCCGTGAGCCCCGTCCCCGCTCATCCAGATTTCCACATGAGGGCCACTCAGATATCACCTTCAGAATTCAGGGTACTTCCCAAACGAACCCGAGCTACTCTGGAGAAATTTTGTTGTAGAATCAAAAGGCGGTGGACTTTGGTCGCCCTGTGAACTGTGACCCTAATAAAACGTAACGTCCTAACATCTCCTCCCCAGCACTGACACTGGATCCCCCCAGGCTTCGGACTCGCCCCGGGTGAGGGAGGGAGTCAGGCTGGGCAAAGGCTCTGTGTGGGCAGGGAGCCATGGGTCCCTGGCTCTGGGTCCCCTCGGGCAGGCCCACGGGGTCGCGGGGGCTCATCCTTACCTAAGCAGGAGGTGGCCCCACGAGCGTGGGCAGTGGGACACAGATACCCACGTCTGTACAATGAGAGGAGGTTTGCATGGTGGGTGTTGGTGGACCCAAGGCGGCGCCCCCAGTGACGGCCAGCAGGTGGGTCTGTCATCCCAAATGCCGGGGAGAGACTGGCTGTCCCCCGTGCCATCTCTGTGTATTGGAGCAAAACCACACCACCTTGGACACCTCAGCTCCCCCAGCAGCAACGCGGAGGTGCCGGAACCGTCACATTAACCAATAAATATTCTCCTTAAGATAGATGCTCTGGGTGGCACTTCATGACCGCAGAGTGTAAGGTGGGATGAGCAGAACCCTCATTCCCAGGGCAGGAAGGATGGAGTGAGGTCTCACCGCCTTCTCCCAGCCGGGCAGCCTGTTGGCCGGGCCTAGACAAGCAGGCTTCCCCTGCCATTCCTGGACCTCATACAGGAAAACCCGGAGGGCACTTAACGGTGGTGCACCGTCCTCACAGCGCATCCTGACCCGTTTCGGAAAGTCTGGAGAAGCTGAGTAATGGGCCCTGCTCCCCGGGGACCCAGGGCTCCTGGGACGACAGAGTCCATGCCTCTCACCACTTTATTATTATTTTAAACCCTACGTGTTCTCCTTAAAATATAGCTTTAAAATACATTTACTCCTGTTTCAGTGTCGTATTTACAGCTGTACCAGATTCCCTTCCCCTATCGGAACTGTTTGGAATGACCCAACTGAAGAAGTATGCGGAACGCCGTTCACGGATCCCTTACCGCCAAAATATGGTTTCCACTGATTTGGAGAATGAAACGTGCCCCTTAATTTGAGCTCACAGGGGGAGCATAAACGCTGTCTTCACTTGGCATGGTGAGCTGGTTTCTTGGGATGGCCTTTCAATTCGCGCTCAGCGGCAGTCTCGTGTGGATGTGGTCTCCCAGTAGAGTCTTCTTAAAGTTTAATGTGCACAGTAACTCAGCGTGGACAAACTCACAGCTTCAAAGACTTTGGAAGACGTGTCGTGGGGCCCGAACGGTGACGTGTAATGAGCTCGATGAGGTGATAGGCCAGAAACAAAGGCACGGCCCCAGGGGTGTGTCTAGGCGGGACTCCGTAGGTCGTCCACACGAAAACCCGGAGAAGGCAGGTGGCTCGGGGTGCGCCCTGTGAAATGGGTGAGCTGGCCGGGCCCCCCAGACCCTGCTGCACTCTCTTCTCCGACACCCTACAGTCAGCTTCTACCAACCGAAGTGCCTGCTCAGCTTCGGGAAATAATGAGCAAATGCCTCGCATCCTTTGAGCCCTGCCTCTACCGGACGGGTGGTGATCAGACCTCTAGCCTTGAGAAGCAACGCAGGAGGGTGAGGTGTTTCCAGGACAGGGTAGCCTGAATGCAAGAAAAATTACAGGCGGCAGAGCAAGGCGGGTCTGGCTGAGAATGGGGTGCAGGGCAAATTCAATAGCACAGTAAACAGAACAACTGAGGGTAAGAAAAACAGCTGAGTATTAAAGTTGAAACAAACTTTAAAAATACTTCTCGAGGGCGCCTGGGTGGCTCAGTTGGTTAAGCGACTGCCTTCGGCTCAGGTCGTGATCCTGGAGTCCCGGGATCGAGTCCCGCATCGGGCTCCCTGCTTGGCAGGGAGTCTGCTTCTCCCTCTGCCCTCTTCCCTCTCGTGCTCTCTGTCTCTCATTCTCTCTCTCTCAAATAAATAAATAAAATCTTTAAAAAAAAAATACTTCTCGAGCACAGAAAGTATGTAACACAGACATATTAATAGTGGCCCTAAAGTCTGGATTATACTAATGAGTCTCGAAATTCAGGCCTTGCAGAAAGAGTCTCAGTTTCTGGCATGAGGCAGAAAGGCTATAATGGGTCCGATTTACTTTTTCTTAATAGAGAGGAGGGATGTTTTCCTTTGCGTCTCATCCTGAGTGAGAAGCACTGAATCAGACAAATACAGTTCCAAACTGTTTTAAATATTAAAGCTTTTCGCTGGTAGAATACTCAAAGCTTATTTGATCTCGGAGTCTCCCAAGAAGTAAATGAGCAAAAATAGAACGGATGCGGGGGAGAAAATGCGCTATCCATTAGAAGCCCCCCTCGGCTGCAGACCAGGGTATTGGTATGTCATGTGCGTGTGTGTCTGTTTTCATTCACTCAGAGTACTTTCTGGAGCCCCTTGTGATCTCTGTCTGTGTATTTTTTTTTGATTCCCACACATCTGTGAATTTTGCAAATTCCCTTCTACTGATTTTTAATTTGATCCCCTTGTGGTTGGAGAGCATGCTTTCTATGAATTTACTCCTCTCAAATTTATGGAGGCTTGTTTCATGGCTTGACACATGGTCCATCCTGGAGAACATTCCAGGCGCCCATGGGAGGAGGGTGTAGTCGGCCCTGGGCAGGGGGTCAGGTGGAAGGTCCCCTGGATGCTGGGTCTACTGTGGAGCTTGTTGTTCTGACCAGCTGCTTGACCCGCTATTGAAAGCGGGGTCCTGAGCCTCGACCCTAGGTGGGAACGCCCACTTGTCCCTCCGTCTGTCAGTCTCTGCTGCCTGCATCTTGAGGTTCCGTTTCGAAGTGTGTGGATATGTAGAAGTGTGACATTTTCTGAATGACTTAAGTTTTCATCCCTAAAGATGCGCTTCTGTGTTTCCAGCCAACTTGAGAACTGCCGAGACACAGGATCGTAATTGTTCCCACCGAAGAAAGAAGTGACAACCGTGTGATGAGACAGAGGTGTGAGCTAATGCCCTGGGGCCGTCACGGGGCGATTCCTCCGTGTATCACACTGACGCACGGCGCACATCACACGTGCAGAGTGTCCCATGCCACTTTATCTCACTGGAAAAAAGACATGTTTGTCCCTAAGTCTGTCTATTCTTGTGAGCACTCCAGCTTTCTTTACATCACCCTTGTGTGGGGCACATGGTTCGCCTTTTTTTAAAATTTAATTTAATTTTATTATGTTATGTTAGTCACCATACAGTACATCATTAGTTTTTGATGTGGTGATCCACGATCCATTGTTTTCGTATAGCACCCAGTGCTCCATGCAGTACGTGCCCTCCTTAATACCCATCACCGGGATAACCAATCCCCCCTCCCCTCTAAAACCCTGTTTGTTTCCCAGAGTCCATAGTCTCTCATGGCTCGTCTCTCCCTCCAGGTCCCCCCCCTCATTTTTACCTTCCTTCTCCTAATGTCCTCCGTGCTATTCCTTATGTTGCACAAATAAGTGAAACCATATGATAATTGACTTTCTCTGCTTAACTTATTTCACTTAGCATAATCTCCTCCAGTCCCATCCATGTTGATGCAAAAGTTGGGTATTCATCCTTTCTGATGGCTGAGTAATACTCCATTGTATATATGGACCACATCTTCTTTATCCATTCATCTGTCGAAGGGCATCTCGGCTCTTTCCACAGTTTGGCTATTGCGGACGTAGCTGCTTTGAACACTGGGGTGCATATGGCCCTTCTTTTCACTACATCTGTGTCTTTGGGGTAAATACCCAGGAGTACAATTGCTGGGTCATAGGGTAGCTCTATTTTTAATTGTTTGAGGCACCTCCACACTGTTTTCCAAAGTGGCTGTACCCACTTGCATTCCCACCAACAGTGTAAGAGGGTTCCCCTTTCCCACAACCTCTCCAACATTTGTTGTTTCTTTCCCTGTCCATTTTTGCCATTCTAACTGGTGTAAGGTGGGATCTCAATGTGGTTTTGATTTGGATTTCCCTGATTCGCCTGTCTTTTATTTGCAACCTGCGTGTGTCTGGAGTGTGTCTGTTTTACCCGGCACGTGGTCGGATGCTCACTGTTTAACACCAGAGCTTGGCGCTCTGCCTTTTGATCTGGGTGTTTATTAACACTGAGAGGTGTCACCAGGCAGCTAGGGGTTCGTTTTGCTATATACCGCTCGCTTTTCATGTCTTATGGCATTTTCTTTCCTTTACACCTCAGACTAATTCTGTGAATTCTGTATTCCCTGCAATGTGGGTCCACAGAGTTCTCTGCTGGCTTTTTAGAAAGTTTCTTAGTTTTTTAATTTTGAAATAGACTTCCTGGGGCGCCTGGGGGGTTTAGTCGGTTAAGCGTCTGCCTTCGGCTCAGGTCATAATCCTAGGGTCCTAGATCGAGTCCCACATCCGGCTCCCTGCTCAGCAGGGAGTCTGCTTCTCCCTCTGCCCTCGGCCCCTCCCCCCTGCTCGTGCTCTCTCCCTCTCTCTCTCTCTCAAATAAATAAAATCTTAAAAAAAAAAATGAAATGAACTTCCTGGGGGTGAGACAGGGTCGATGTAATTTAGCTGTGAGCCAGTGATGGTCACAGGTCCTTAAACACCTTGCCTGTGTGTCTTCCCCACTTTGCCACAGGGGTCTGGGTGGGAAGCACTGTCTTCAGCCTTCAGGGATTTCAAACGCCGGCTTGGTTTCATCTGCTGCTGGTGGAGGCTCTCACTTCAGCCAGGGCGGAGAGACTGGAGTCTTCTCATTTTCTTGGTCGTGCATGAAACCTAGATGTCCAGGAATACGTTGGAGCTTTTCAAAGCTCCCTGTGGTCATCCACTTTCCAGGATTTTCTTTTTAAATTTCTTTTTAAATTCCCAGCCAAGCTCTTGTTTGCCCCGACTCGTATCATGGCCTTGGGCAGCTGAGCGCAGCCAGCAGAACCACTGTGGGGGTGCCCTGTGAGCAGAACCCCCACCCTGCTG
Organism: Mirounga angustirostris; assembly: GCF_029215605.1. NCBI lineage: Eukaryota > Metazoa > Chordata > Mammalia > Carnivora > Phocidae > Mirounga > Mirounga angustirostris. The sequence goes on along the minus strand of NW_026991720.1, from coordinate 104,619,135 downwards.
AATGGAGCATCACATCATCTGCGTCAAGTCATCACGCTCCAAGAATATCGATTTTCCACGGAGCTGCAAGTCCAGACAAAATATTGGCTGCGATCCGGGGATGGTATTTTCACAAAGCTGCTGTGTCTGTGCTCCCTCGCCCCCCTCCCCGTCCCCGACCTTGGGGTCGGTCTTGCTGAGGATTGGTAGCCTCCCCGGATGGGTGATTTCCACCTTGTTCTGAGCACTGTTTCACGGCCGATGCTCTGAGATGGTAAATGGCATTTGCTCGGCTATGTGTGGCTTCTGTGAAAGAGCAGGTGTACCAACATGCTCACCCCTCCAGTCCGGAAGTCCGTCTTGAGATGGGTCACTTTATCATTGGAAACATTTGGTAATTTTTAAAGGGTCTGTTCAAAAATCAAAGGAAAGGCTTCCTCTGTCTATTTTGCTGAGTTGATATTGGTTGGTCGACATAAAAGCTGCCACAACCCATAATTTACTGAGATCGTTTATGTGACCAAGCACTCAGGGTGCTGGACCAGTCCTTCCTGGGTTATTTCTGTCTTTAAACTTTTTATGTTCAAACCATTAATTTTTCTGTATAGCAAATTGGAACTCTGGAATTATTTGTAAGACTGGAAATGTGTAACTTCATTATAAATCAAAATATATTCTTTTAGAAATTATGAACACACACGACCAGAATTTCAGTGCCCAGGTAGCCGCGTATGACATGTTTAGAAAATGTGAACTGTGCAAACGCTTTAAATTTGTCCCCCGCTTTGAAGACTTCTGACTTAAACTACACTCTCTTTCCCCAAAAGTAAATGCTGTTCAGCCTTTCGGATCAGTTTGCATGTACTAACATGGATGTTTTCAGGTCAGTTTAAATGCACACATCAGCATACATCTCAATATTCTTCATTTGTGCATGCATCCGCCTTCCTGTCAAGGGGAAGATGAGAGAGAGAGAACACACTCAGGTGTGCTCAGCCTCCCATCCTGCTGTGAAGACACAGAATGTTCCAGCGGGAAAGTTGAGACAGTGTGGATGGGAAGGTGAGCTGTTAATTCCACCCTTCCTGCCTGCATGGTGACAGAACAGTGTGTCCTTTTTTGTTCTCAGCCGGAAAGGAAAGCTATCTCTATGAGTTAGGGTGGCCTGGGGATGCCCACTGCCTCCAGGGCGGGTGAGTGTCCCCATCCTGCTTAGGCAAGTGCTCCCATCCGGCGTGGGTGAATGCTCCCATCCAGAGGGGGTGAATACCTTCATCCGGAGCAGGTGAGTGCTCCCACCTGGCGTGGGTGAGCGCTCCCACCTGCTGTGGATGAGTGCTCCCTCACCATCCGGAGCAGGTGAGTGCTCCCATCCGGCACGGGGCAGCAGCCTCTTCTCCCGCAGAGCTGCGCCTCATGATGATTTGGGGCTTCAGAATCCCTCCATGCTCCTAAAAATTGTTGAGGACACCAGAGAGTTTGGTGTCTGTGGATTATGTCTGCTGATATTTACCAGCGCAGAAACCAACACTGAGATCCTACATTATTAATTAAGAGAAACAATACACAATATATTCTTAAAAGTACATTTTCTAAAGAAGGAATGACAGACACGTCTTTGTTTTCTACCTCTGCTGATCTCTGGCTCCGCAGAAGACAGACTCTCACACCCGTGTCTGCGTTCAGGCTTTTGTGATGTGCGTCAGGGAGCCTGTGGGAACCCCCACTGTAATCCCCCTGAGGACAGGACTGGAAAAGGCAAAGCGTGGCTCATTGTTACTGTGGTGACCGCCCGACTCCCTGCGCTCCTTGCCGGCTTCCCGAGCATCCCTGGGGACTGCAGCTCAGCGGGACCAGGGGACCCTGGTGTCTGCTACTTCATCCCTCCATGCCCAGGACTTAGAAGGGAAAAGAGTCATCATATTCTTATAGCTGAGGTCCTGTATCGGTATGAGGACTAGCTGCTTCTCTCCCAAGTTGAATGCTGTGTCTTTTCCTTCAATCCCGTGTAAGTGGCTCCCCCCTTTTAGGGAAGGCGCTAATTTGTATCACTGGTAGATCTGGATAAGCTTGTATGGATCTCTCAGTCGAGAGGTAAATGACAGTTCTATGGGACGGAAGTTATTTTATACATTGGACAGTATAAAACATGTGTTGATCGTATGACCAGAAGGTTTTCGGAGGAGGTGACTGTATTCTGTCTGCATGCCCTGTAGGGCTCAGTCCCAGCCCTTCCCATTGGCCTTCACGGGACAAATCAGACCCGAGGTAATGAAAACTATTGTAATGATTTTACGTCACAGATATTTTCTAAACCTTACTTGGAGAATCAGTATTAATGACGGATCTATTTCACGTAATGGGTCAGATTTGTAAAATCCTGTATTTTAGAGAACAATGTTGGTACAATTAGCAATTATTTCCTGGTCACAACTTTGTTAAGGCTGCTCTGGAAAGAAGCTTGGGTTTGCTTGTGCAACAACATGCTTAGGGGGAGCTCAGGAGAGAGAAACATTCGAAAACTTAGACCCAAATCTCACATGATCAAACCAAGGGAATGATCAGGCATGAGGATATCTCATTTATTTGAAATTTTAGGGAACAATATTCAACTTTCAGAGAATCTGTATTTGAGCGCTGGTAGATGCCTGATCTGTCACTCCTTAATTCCCAACATTCATGAAAAGAGGAACAACTTTCCTTCCCCTTCCCCCTCCCCCTCCCCTCCTCCTCCTCCTTTTTTTTTGCAAATTAAAGAAACTAGATCCTTTCTTTGTCCTGTAGATTTTCCCATGCTGGGTCTGTTGACTGTGGCTGGTGTAATTGGACTTGCTCTTTTGTCCCCTGCATCTCCTGCATGGCCGGGGTTAACCACAGAAGCTTTGTCAGATTCACCTTCGCTTTTGTGGAAGAGTCTTGTGACGTGGTCTCCGGGGCACCCCGTGAGCTGGTTATGAAGTGAGCCATGTGGACGGTCAGCACGTACGTCTTTCATTTCAGAAGAGTGACGATGGTGACCTTCTCCTTCTTCTTTGTTCCTTATTCTTTCTTAGCTGAGATATTCTAAACATAATCTTACCGCCATCGATTTCATTACCCTGAGATAGGTTTATCTGAGAAAAGCAAGATAAATTGCTGATTTTCCCTGAACGTTTTAATTTTTAAATAATGAGTTGGCTACTTCATATCATCCAAAGGTGACCAATGAAGGTTTTGCTTTGAAAACGTCATTAAGATTGCATGGGTTTTAATGCAGTCAATATATTACCATCCATTTCAGTTTTTTTTCTTATTGGTGGTCAAATTGTCTCAACTTTGGCAATAGGAGTTTCCTGAGTCTTTCCTACAGGACCTCACTGTGACTCTATAAATGTAATTCGGTGACAAGGAAACTCACTTTGAACCAGGAAAGGTACCTGCTGACCTGAAACACTGATGGGAATTCACACTCAGAGAACACACGCTCTTCTTGAGCACGTGTAGAACATTCACCAAGAGGGACCGCATTCCCGACGGTGAGACAAAAGTCAGCAAATTTAAGAGTAGAAATCACATGATGTGTGCTCTCAGAACACAGCAGAAGCTAAACTGGAAACTAATAACAGGAAGCTAGCTAATTAAGCAACACAGCTGAAAATAACTCATGAATCAAGAAAGTCTAAAAAGAAATTAAAAATATTTATAACTACAAATAAAAGTACTACTTATCAAAATGTATGAAATGCAGCTAATGCAATGCTAAGAGGGGAAAATATATTAATGTGTACATTATATGTCGTGTATCCATTGTATATATGCATATATTGTATATAATGTAGATATTAGAGAGTATTAAATACACACATTAGAACGGCAGAAATATATAGATCGATTCGGCTTCAGGAACTAGAGAATGAAGAGTAAATTGAACCCATGGCAAGCAGAAGAAAGGAGATGATGGAAATTCAAGCAGAAATTAATGAAATGCAAAATAGGAACACAGAAAAACACAATAAAACTAAAAATAAGTTCTTTGAAAAATCATGAGAAGCGATAAATCTGTCGCCAGGCCAACCAAGCAGAAAGAGAGCATACACGCACTCCCGACACCAGGGACTAGGGCGGGGTCATCACTACTGACCCACAGGCCGTAAATCAGGCGCCTTCCACATTACGCACTGACCCCTTGCAAGAGCAACACGACCAAAACTAACGCAAGCGGAACTAGGTACTCTGACTGTCCTCGCGTCTGTCAAAGGGACTGGGTCATGATGAAAAACATTCCACAAAAGGAGACATTCGTCCAGATGGTTCCACTGGCGATTCTCACCAAGCGTGAGGAAGAACCGTGGTGATTCCCTCTAATCGGGGAGGGCAGAGGCTTGCTGGCTGGTTCTCCTGGGACAGCATCAGGAGAAATCCAGAGGATTTTAGTCAAGACCGCGTGGAAGGACTGGCCCAAGGGTAGGTTCAGGCGTTAATGGAACAGAAGAGAGAAGCTAGATACTCGCTCACACACACGAGGACGACTGCTTTTCAACAAAGGTGCCAAAGGGAGCCAGTTGGGGAAGGATGTTCTTTTCAGCAAGGCGGCAACAGACCTAAATGTAAAAGCCAGGACTATACACCACTTTCCAAAGAAGTGGGAGAAAATCTTTGTGATCCTGCGGTAGGGAGAGACTTCTTCCAGAGGACAGCACATCACAAACTCTGTGACGAAAAAAAAAAAAGCCTGAGACGCTGGACTTCATCACATTCAAAACTATCTCCTTTAGAAACGACACAATTAATAAAATGAGTGTTCTAAACAGCATGCGTATCTGATCAAAGGCTTGTGTCCAGAACATGGATATTTTCTCTAATTCAACAAGAGGCAACAGCAATCTAATGGGACGCGGGCCAACTATCTGAATGGCTACCGCACGAGAGCAGGTGCGTGAGTGACCGTGAGCAGCGCCTGACGTCATTCGTAACCAGGGTAAAGCACAGTAGAACCGCTTTGCTCCCCTTACAATGACTAAAATTAAACAGATGCAT